>NC_084926.1:27547500-30047500 GCF_958298935.1 Phragmites australis | reverse complement strand
GAACTCCGTTTTCAGAAAAGTCATAGAGTTTTTCGCATCGAAACAGCGTTTCGGATCCGTTCGTCCCCGCCTTGCCGGGTTCGGCGAAATCAGAATTCCCAAATTCGCCTCCGAAGTTTGAGTTTTCAATTTCCAAATATTTTTCTCATTTTACGGCTGAACTTCAGAAAATTCTACAGGTCACGTCTTTCACTTGTTTAAGCTCAAATTTTCTGTGGTTCCCTTTTGTGTGCTCCTAAGTGAAAAACAAATATCAAAAAAATAAAAAGAAAAAGTCGAATTTTCCCAAAAAAACAACGAAAGCCCAAAAAAATAGAAAAAAGAGAGGGGTAAAAGAGGAACAATATCTAGAGGAGCACATAGAGAAGGGCAAAGTGAGCTGTGTTAGCGTGTGCTGTTTAGTTCTTTGTTTCTGTTGCTCTTGCTATCCATCATACTTGTTTCTCCACCTTGTTTAACACACATACTTGGTACTTGCAACACTTTAGGCCAGCAACGAGAACAAGTACTTGGGACTATAATTCAGCATTACTATCTGTTTCTGATTTGTGTTCCACATATACATATTTGTTCTCTTTGTGTGCCTTCCAAGCCCCACAGATTCTTCTGAACAGCACTGGTTTGCATCCCTGCAATCGCTCGCACGCCTTCCAGGTATCCTTTGCTTTGCTGGTAAGAACCCTGGTAAGAGCTTGGTAAGGTGTCTACCTTTGCTGATCTTGATTGAGAGGCACCACTCCATCTTTGTAGTACGATTATTAGGGATAACCTTCACTGTTTGTTGTTGTGTTTGTTTCCACAATGTCAGTTGAAGGAGATAAAACGCCAAAGGACTTCAAGGAGTGTGTCAGCCAAGAGCAGCTACAAGCTGTTGTAGACAATGCTCAGAAGGAGATGAGGGAGACAGTCATCAAGGCTGTCACTGAAGCGATAATTGAGATGAAACTCGCAAACGCGGTTGAGCGGGTGGACAAACGGTTATCCGAGCTCACCGACAGGGTAAATGCTTTGGAAAACCGTCCTCTGGCATTCAATGCCGTCGCTGCCATGGATTCGGTCATGTGCAGAAGGATTGCCCAAGTCAGCGGGCATACATTGCAACGGAAGATGGGTACATCAGCGCCTCTGACATTGAAGAAGAAGAAGAACCAGTTGTTGAGGAGAGCAACGAAATCTTGGGCAGTGATGACACAGTGACCTATAGGAGCATCATTGTGCAGCGGGCGCTCAGCACAAAGGTACAACAACCAGAGAAGCTGCAACGCCATAACTTGTTCCAGATTTTCTTCGTCATCCAAAATCGGCGAGCACGTGTCATCATCGATGGAGGTAGTTGTAATAATTTGGTGAGTTCAGATTTGGTCAAGAAGCTTGGCTTGACCACACGCCAACACCCCCATCCATATAATCTTCAGTGGTTTAATGATGCTGGAAAAGCTAAGGTAACACAAACTTGCAGAGTTTCTTTTTACATTGGTTCCTATCCTGATTATGTTGACTGTGATGTGGTACCTATGGAAGCTTGCTCACTTTTATTGGGTCGACCTTGGGAATTTGATAATGATGCTATACACCATGGTAGAAGTAATACATATACTTTTATGCATAAAGGAAAGAAAATTACTTTGGTTCCTATGACCCCTGCTGAAATTGTACAAGCTGATAAAGAACGAGCTGCTAATTTGCGTGATACTAAATCTGAAAATTAGCAAGTTGCTAATTCTCTTTACCCACCTAAAAAGGATAAGTCTGCACCTAGTTCTAAGGTACAGGGCATAAAATTGAAGGGTGGTGTTATGCTTGCACTAAAAAGTGACCTTGCTGAAATTTCTAATAATGATATTTGCTACACCTTGGTTTGCAAACGAGTTTTGTATTCGCTTGATGATGTTATTAGTTCGATACCTCCTGCTGTCACTAATCTTTTGCAGGAGTATGAGGATGTTTTCCCAGCTGAGATACCCCCGGGACTGCCACCTATGAGAGGGATAGAGCATCAAATCGATTTGATCCCGGGAGCAACATTGCCAAATCGTGCTGCGTATTGAGCCAATCCCGAGGAGACTAAGGAAATTCAGCGGCAAGTCCAAGAGCTTTTGGACCGCGGGTATGTACGTGAGAGCCTTAGTCCTTGTGCTGTTCCTGTGATTTTGGTTCCTAAGAAAGATGGTACTTGGCGTATGTGTGTTGATTGTAGAGCCATCAATAACATTACTATTCGATATCGCCATCCTATTCCTAGGCTTGATGATATGCTTGATGAGTTGTGTGGCTCTGTAATTTTTACAAAGATCGACTTGCGTAGTGGTTACCACCAAATTAGAATGAAACTTGGAGATGAATGGAAAACAGCTTTCAAAACTAAATTCGGATTATATGAGTGGTTAGTAATGCCTTTTGGTTTAACTAATGCACCTAGCACTTTCATGCGTTTGATGAATGAGGTTTTAAGAACTTTTATTGGACGATTTGTGGTGGTTTACTTTGATGACATATTGATTTATAGCAAGTCTTTGGATGAACATATGGATCACTTACGTGCTGTTTTTAATGCTTTACGTGATGCACGTTTATTTGGTAACCTTGAGAAGTGCATCTTTTGCACGGATCGAGTCTCTTTTCTTGGCTATGTTATTACTCCACAGGGAATTGAGGTGGATGAGATGAAAATTGAAGCCATAAAGAGTTGGCCGGTGCCCCAAAACATCAAACAGGTGAGAAGTTTTCTTGGACTTGCAGGTTTTTATCGTCGTTTCGTGAAGGATTTCAACGCCATTGCTGCCCCCTTACACGAGTTGACAAAGAAAGGTGTGGTGTTCCATTGGGGTAAGGCACAAGAGGAATCCTTTGACACTTTGAAGGACAAGCTTACGCACGCGCCATTGCTGCAACTTCCAAATTTTGGTAAGACCTTTGAGCTAGAATGTGATGCTAGTGGAGTTGGCATTGGAGGTGTTTGATGCAAGAAGGTAAGCCCGTTGCATACTTTAGCGAAAAATTGCATGGCCCTATTCTTAATTACTCTACGTATGATAAGGAATTGTATGCACTTGTACGTTCTTTAGAGACGTGGCGTCATTATTTGTGGCCTAAAGAATTTGTTATACATTCAGATCATGAATCGCTTAAGTATCTTCGTTCTCAAAATAATCTGAATCGTAGACATGCTAAGTGGGTTGAATTTATTGAATCTTTTCCTTATGTTATCAAACACAAGAAAGGGAAGGATAATATAATTGCTGATGCTTTGTCTAGACGATATGCTTTGTTGTCCTAACTTGATTATAGAATTTTTGGACTTGACTCAATAAAAGAACAATATGTGCTTGATCCTGATTTTAAAGATGTATTGCTGAACTGTAAAGAGGGACGTACATGGAACAAGTTTGTGATCAATGATGGATTTGTGTTTAGAGCTAACCGTCTATGCATTCCAGTTGGTTCCGTTCGTCTTTTGTTGTTGCAGGAAGCACATGGAGGAGGATTGATGGGACATTTTGGTGCTAAGAAGACGGAGGCTATGTTGGCCACACATTTCTTTTGGCCAAAGATGAGGAGAGATGTTGAGCGGTTCGTGGCACGCTGTACCACATGTCAAAAGGCTAAGTCTCGCTTGAATCCACATGGTTTGTATATGCCTCTTCCTGTTCCTTCTATTCCTTGGGCAGATATTTCGATGGACTTTGTTTTGGGATTGCCTAGGACTAAGAGAGGGAGGGATAGCATTTTTGTTGTTGTGGATCGTTTTTCTAAGATGGCACATTTTATACCTTGTCATAAAAGTGATGATGCCGTTTATATTGCTGACCTCTTTTTCAAAGAGATTGTTCGCTTGCATGGTATGCCTTCTACTATTGTTTCAGATCGTGACGCTAAATTTTTGAGTTACTTTTGGCGCACTCTATGGAATAAGTTGGGTACAAAACTATTGTTTTCTACTACTTGCCACCCACAAACTGATGGCCAAACGGAGGTAGTGAACCGCACTTTGGGTACCATGTTGAGAGCTATTTTGAAGAAAAATTTTAAGATGTGGGAAGAATGTTTGCCCCACGTGGAGTTTGCTTATAATCGGGCAACACATTCTACCACCAAGGTAAGTCCTTTTCAGGTAGTGTATGGTTTTACCCCTCGCGCTCCTATTGATCTTTTGCCTTTACCTACCACTGAAAGAACACATAGTGATGCTAGTGCACGTGCTGATTTTATTCGTAAGTTACATGAAACAACTAAAATAAATATCGAAAAGATGAATGAAAAGTATAGAATTGCTGGTAGTGAAGGTAGGAAAGAAGTCAAACTTGAACCAGGTGATTTAGTGTGGTTACATTTAAGAAAAGATAGGTTTCCAGAGCTGCGTAAGTCTAAATTAATGCCAAGAGCTGCTGGTCCTTATAAGATAATTGAGAAAATAAATGATAATGCATATAAACTTGAGTTGCCACCCGAGTTCGGGGTTAGTCCTTCTTTTAACATTGCAGATTTGAAACCTTACTTGGGAGCCGATGATGAGCTTGAGTCGAGGACGACTCCAATTCAAGAGGGGGAGGATGATGAGGACATCACTCCCTCGGATACATACAATGATCCTCCATTGAACTTTCAAGGTCCAATCACAAGAGCTCGCGCACGACAATTAAATTTAAAGGTGAGCTCGTTCCTAAGCAACTCTTTATATAATTTTGAGAATAGATTACTACCTAATGATTATGTGTTGGTTAGGAATCATGGAGAGGACAAGGAGACACATAGAGGAAGGCTTGGAGGCGTGGAGGAGCAGCTAGGACGTCCAACAACAGCAGGAGGTCCAGTCCAACTCGAGTCCGAATCAGCCTCGACCTCCAGGACCAGCGAGCAGTAAAACGGACGTCCAGGACGCATCCGGACTCCGTTTTCGACGATTCACATATGGTTGGAAAGATAATTTCATAAGGAAACCAATGGCGTTGGTTTGAGGTCCAAATTCCTTCTGAATCAACGGGAAATGTCGAAACAAGTCAGCATCCCGAATCTGTCCCGGTGCTGCGTCACCGTTTTTGGTCCGTTGGGCCATGTGATGAGGACATCACTCCCTCGGATACATACAATGATCCTCCGTTGAACTTTCAAGATCCAATCACAAGAGCTCGCGCACGACAATTAGATTTAGAGGTGAGCTCGTTCCTAAGCAACTCTTTATATAATTTTGAGAATAGATTACTACCTAATGATTATGTGTTGTTTAGGAATCATGGAGAGGACAAGGAAACACATAGAGGAAGGCTTGGAGGCGTGGAGGAGCAGCTAGGACGTCCAACAACAGCAGGAGGTCCAGTCCAACTCGAGTCCGAATCAGCCTCGGCCTCCAGGACCAGCGAGCAATAAAACGGACGCCCAGGACGCATCCGGACTCCGTTTTCGACGATTCACATATGGTTGGAAAGATAATTTCATAAGGAAACCAATGGCGTTGGTTTGAGGTCCAAATTCCTTCCGAGTCAACGGGAAACGTCGAAACAAGTCAGCATCCAGAATCTGTCCCGGTGCTGCGTCACCGTTTTTGGTCCGTTGGGCCATGTATCGTGTTGGAGTCCATTAGGGACGCGTCTAGGGGTCCTTGGCCGACCCTAATCCTTTATATACAGTAGCCGCCGCCCTAATTAGGGTTGGGTTTTGCTTAGATTATTCTGTCAAGAACAGTTTCGCCGTTTCGTCGGTTTGTGAGACCCCAACTCATGAGATTAATCATTCATCTGCAATTTGGTTGCATTCTTCCTTGTTCTTGCTTGTGTTCTTCGATTCGCAGGTAAGGATTTTAGCCTTCTTGGCGAGGTCAACCGTGCAACGCCGGTTGATAACCAGAGGAGACGTGGTGCTGCGATTGCGGGGTTTCGGATCGTGTTGTTCGGAAGCCGGATCGACTTGTGTCTCGTTTCCACCAAATCGAGAGTTACCAGAACCTTTCGGAAGATCGGGAACCCTTGTTCATATTAAGTGGTATTCAGAGCTTCAGGTATACCGTCAGGTTCATATCTACCCTTAGTTTCGAGTGTTTTTCGCCTTCGTTCCATAGTCCACTGCCATATCGTTTTTTTTTCCTGTCCTACAACCCTTCCGCGCCTTTAGCTTTTGCATATTTCAGTTTCAGAGTTCGTCGTGTTGAGTTTGTGTCCTGGTCAAGGTCTTGTTGCTGGTTAGGTCGTGTTAGAGTCCAGTTCGTGTGTTTTCCCCCACCGTTTCCATCAAACCCTAGCCTCCGTCGTATATTTTCCCCACTTTCTTCCCGTTTTGTCCTCTAATTCGGAGCCGTTTCTCAAATCGGGCATAACTTTCGCATACGAACTCCGTTTTCAGAAAAGTCATAGAGTTTTTCGCATCGAAACAGCGTTTCGGATCCGTTCGTCCCCTGCTTTGCTGGGTTCGGCGAAATCAGAATTCCCAAATTCGCCTCCGAAGTTTGAGTTTTCAATTTCCAAATATTTTTCTCATTTTACGGCTGAACTTCAGAAAATTCTACAGGCCACGTCTTTCACTTGTTTAAGCTCAAATTTTCT
This sequence comes from Phragmites australis, assembly GCF_958298935.1. Taxonomy (NCBI): domain Eukaryota; kingdom Viridiplantae; phylum Streptophyta; class Magnoliopsida; order Poales; family Poaceae; genus Phragmites; species Phragmites australis. Next base: position 30,040,967 of record NC_084926.1, on the reverse strand, counting down.
GTGGTTCCCTCTTGTGTGCTCCTAAGTGAAAAAAAAATATCAAAAAAATAAGAAGAAAAAGTCGAATTTTCCCAAAAAAACAACGACAGCCCAAAAAAAATAGAAAAAAGAGAGGGGCAAAAGAGGAACAATATCTAGAGGAGCACATAGAGAAGGGCAAAGTGAGCTGTGTTAGCGTGTGCTGTTTAGTTCTTTGTTTCTGTTGCTCTTGCTATCCATCATACTTGTTTCTCCACCTTGTTTAACACACATACTTGGTACTTGCAACACTTTAGGCCAGCAACGAGAACAAGTACTTGGGACTATAATTCAGCATTACTATCTGTTTCTGATTTGTGTTCCACATATACATATTTGTTCTCTTTGTGAGCCTTCCAAGCCCCACAGATTCTTCTGGACAGCACTGGTTTGCATCCCTGCAATCGCTCGCACGCCTTCCAGGTATCCTTTGCTTTGCTGGTAAGAACCCTGGTAAGAGCTTGGTAAGGTGTCTACCTTTGCTGATCTTGATTGAGAGGCACCACTCCACCTTTGTAGTACGATTATTAGGGATAACCTTCACTGTTTGTTGTTGTGTTTGTTTCCACAATGTCAGTTGAAGGAGATAAAACGCAAAAGGACTTCAAGGAGTGTGTCAGCCAAGAGCAGCTACAAGCTGTTGTAGACAATGCTCAGAAGGAGATGAGGGAGACAGTCATCAAGGCTGTCACTGAAGCGATAATTGAGATGAAACTCGCAAACGCGGTTGAGCGGGTGGACAAACGGTTATCCGAGCTCACCGACAGGGTAAATGCTTTGGAAAACCGTCCTGTGCACAACGAAGATGTGAATGGAAGCAACACCGGTGATGAGTTGTATGATGACGATGTTAATGTTGATCCAGCGGCGACATTGCAAAACAGATTACGGCGTCGTCTTCGCACTAACACCACAGGTATGGGTGGCGTTCCACATCACCACCACCATCGAGGTATGTATAATCGAGCTCCTGAAGATCCTTATGCTAAGGTTAAATTTACTATACCTTCTTTTTCGGGACATTATGATGCTGAGGGATATCTTGATTGGGAGATGACAGTAGAGCAAAAATTTAGTGCCCATCAAGTACCTGAACAACATAGAGTTAGACAAGCCACTAGTGAGTTTAAAGATTTTGCTATTATTTGGTGGACTGGTTTAGCTGCAGATGGTGCCACATCTCGTACATGGGAAGAGCTTAAGGTTGCTATGCGTGATAGATTTGTTCCCCCATCTTATCATAGAGACTTGCGTAAGAAATTGATGCGCTTAGAACAGGGAGATAAATCTGTGCAGGATTATTATGGTGAGCTTCAAAAGGGCCTGATGCGTTGTGGCATAGTAGAGGGAAACGAAGATTCTATTTGTCGATTTTATTCGGGTTTGAGACGTGAAATCCAGGATATTATTGATTATAAAGAATTTAACAATGTCAACCAGTTGTTTCAGTTTGCTATGCTTGCAGAGAAGGAGTTGCAGGGGCGTGAGCAGCAGGGCAAGTACAAGGCCAGCACCACATACACGCCGCGCACAGGACCATCCTTTGGGCTGTCCAAACCATCCACTTACAGGGCTCCCTCACCAGCGAGCAAGCAACAAGCAGCTACGGCACCAAATCCTGTCACTACACGACCTTCGGGCTCAGGTAAAAATTCTGTTTTGCAGGGATCTTCCAAGAGTGCTTCCTCTGTTGCATCAACGGGACGCACCTCTGGCATTCAATGTCGTCGCTGCCATGGATTCGGTCATGTGCAGAAGGATTGCCCAAGTCAGCGGGCATACATTGCAACTGAAGATGGGTACATCAGCGCCTCTGACATTGAAGAAGAAGAAGAACCAGTTGTTGAGGAGAGCAACGAAATCTTGGGCAGTGATGACACAGCGACCTATAGGAGCATCATTGTGCAGCGGGCGCTCAGCACAAAGGTACAACAACCAGAGAAGCTGCAACGCCATAACTTGTTCCAGATTTTCTTCGTCATCCAAAATCGGCGAGCACGTGTCATCATCGATGGAGGTAGTTGTAATAATTTGGTGAGTTCAGATTTGGTCAAGAAGCTTGGCTTGACCACACGCCAACACCCCCATCCATATAATCTTCAGTGGTTTAATGATGCTGGAAAAGCTAAGGTAACACAAACTTGCAGAGTTTCTTTTTCCATTGGTTCCTATGCTGATTATGTTGACTGTGATGTGGTACCTATGGAAGCTTGCTCACTTTTATTGGGTCGACCTTGGGAATTTGATAATGATGCTATACACCATGGTAGAAGTAATACATATACTTTTATGCATAAAGGAAAGAAAATTACTTTGGTTCCTATGACCCCTGCTGAAATTGTACAAGCTGATAAAGGACGAGCTGCTAATTTGCGTGATACTAAATCTGAAAATCAGCAAGTTGCTAATTCTCTTTACCCACCTAAAAAGGATAAGTCTACACCTAGTTCTAAGGTAGAGGGCATAAAATTGAAGGGTGGTGTTATGCTTGCACTAAAAAGTGACCTTGCTGAAATTTCTAATAATGATATTTGCTACACCTTGGTTTGCAAACGAGTTTTGTATTCGCTTGATGATGTTATTAGTTTGATACCTCCTGCTGCCACTAACCTTTTGCAGGAGTATGAGGATGTTTTTCCAGCTGAGATACCCCCGGGACTGCCACCTATGAGAGGGATAGAGCATCAAATCGATTTGATTCCAGGAGCAACATTGCCAAATCGTGCTGCGTATCGAACCAATCCCGAGGAGACTAAGGAAATTCAGCAGCAAGTCCAAGAGCTTTTGGACCGCGGGTATGTACGTGAGAGCCTTAGTCCTTGTGCTGTTCCTGTGATTTTGGTTCCTAAGAAAGATGGTACTTGGCGTATGTGTGTTGATTGTAGAGCCATCAATAACATTACTATTCGATATCGCCATCCTATTCCTAGACTTGATGATATGCTTGATGAGTTGTGTGGCTCTGTAATTTTTACAAAGATCGACTTGCGTAGTGGTTACCACCAAATTAGAATGAAACTTGGAGATGAATGGAAAACAGCTTTCAAAACTAAATTCGGATTATATGAGTGGTTAGTAATGCCTTTTGGTTTAACTAATGCACCTAGCACTTTCATGCGTTTGATGAATGAGGTTTTAAGAGCTTTTATTGGACGATTTGTGGTGGTTTACTTTGATGATATATTGATTTATAGCAAGTCTTTGGATGAACATATGGATCACTTACGTGCTGTTTTTAATGCTTTACGTGATGCACGTTTATTTGGTAACCTTGAGAAGTGCATCTTTTGCACGGATCGAGTCTCTTTTCTTGGCTATGTTATTACTCCACAAGGAATTGAGGTGGATGAGATGAAAATTGAAGCCATAAAGAGTTGGCCGGTGCCCCAAAACATCAAACAGGTGAGAAGTTTTCTTGGACTTGCAGGTTTTTATCGTCGTTTCGTGAAGGATTTCAGCGCCATTGCTGCCCCCTTACACGAGTTGACAAAGAAAGGTGTGGTGTTCCATTGGGGTAAGGCACAAGAGGAGTCCTTTGACACTTTTAAGGACAAGCTTACGCACGCGCCATTGCTGCAACTTCCAAATTTTGGTAAGACCTTTGAGCTAGAATGTGATGCTAGTGGAGTTGGCATTGAAGGTGTTTTGATGCAAGAAGGTAAGCCCGTTGCATACTTTAGCGAAAAATTGCATGGCCCTGTTCTTAATTACTCTACGTATGATAAGGAATTGTATGCACTTGTACGTTCTTTAGAGACGTGGCGTCATTATTTGTGGCCTAAAGAATTTGTTATACATTCAGATCATGAATCGCTTAAGTATCTTCGTTCTCAAAATAATCTGAATCGTAGACATGCTAAGTGGGTTGAATTTATTGAATCTTTTCCTTATGTTATCAAACACAAGAAAGGGAAGGATAATATAATTGCTGATGCTTTGTCTAGACGATATGCTTTGTTGTCCCAACTTGATTATAGAATTTTTGGACTTGACTCAATAAAAGAACAATATGTGCTTGATCCTGATTTTAAAGATGTATTGCTGAACTGTAAAGAGGGACGTACATGGAACAAGTTTGTGATCAATGATGGATTTGTGTTTAGAGCTAACCGTCTATGCATTCCAGTTGGTTCCGTTCGTCTTTTGTTGTTGCAGGAAGCACATGGAGGAGGATTGATGGGACATTTTGGTGCTAAGAAGACGGAGGATATGTTGGCCACACATTTCTTTTGGCCAAAGATGAGGAGAGATGTTGAGCGGTTCGTGGCACGCTGTACCACATGTCAAAAGGCTAAGTCTCGCTTGAATCCACATGGTTTGTATATGCCTCTTCCTGTTCCTTCTATTCCTTGGGCAGATATTTCGATGGACTTTGTTTTGGGATTGCCTAGGACTAAGAGGGGGAGGGATAGCATTTTTGTTGTTGTGGATCGTTTTTCTAAGATGGCACATTTTATACCTTGTCATAAAAGTGATGATGCCGTTTATATTGCTGACCTCTTTTTCAAAGAGATTGTTCGCTTGCATGGTATGCCTTCTACTATTGTTTCAGATCGCGACGCTAAATTTTTGAGTCACTTTTGGCGCACTCTATGGAATAAGTTGGGTACAAAACTATTGTTTTCTACTACTTGCCACCCACAAACTGATGGCCAAACGGAGGTAGTGAACCGCACTTTGGGTACCATGTTGAGAGCTATTTTGAAGAAAAATTTTAAGATGTGGGAAGAATGTTTGCCCCACGTGGAGTTTGCTTATAATCGGGTAACACATTCTACCACCAAGGTAAGTCCTTTTCATGTAGTGTATGGTTTTACCCCTCGCGCTCCTATTGATCTTTTGCCTTTACCTACCACTGAAAGAACACATAGTGATGCTAGTGCACGTGCTGATTTTATTCGTAAGTTGCATGAAATAACTAAAATAAATATCGAAAAGATGAATGAAAAGTATAGAATTGCTGGTAGTGAAGGTAGGAAAGAAGTCAAACTTGAACCGGGTGATTTAGTGTGGTTACATTTAAGAAAAGATAGGTTTCCAGAGCTGCGTAAGTCTAAATTAATGCCAAGAGCTGCTGGTCCTTATAAGATAATTGAGAAAATAAATGATAATGCATATAAACTTGAGTTGCCACCCGAGTTCGGGGTTAGTCCTTCTTTTAACATTGCAGATTTGAAACCTTACTTGGGAGCCGATGATGAGCTTGAGTCGAGGACGACTCCAATTCAAGAGGGGGAGGATGATGAGGACATCACTCCCTCGGATACATACAATGATCCTCCGTTGAACTTTCAAGGTCCAATCACAAGAGCTCGCGCACGACAATTAGATTTAGAGGTGAGCTCGTTCCTAAGCAACTCTTTATATAATTTTGAGAATAGATTACTACCTAATGATTATATGTTGTTTAGGAATCATGGAGAGGACAAGGAAACACATAGAGGAAGGCTTGGAGGCGTGGAGGAGCAGCTAGGACGTCCAACAACAGCAGGAGGTCCAGTCCAACTCGAGTCCGAATCAGCCTCGGCCTCCAGGACCAGCGAGCAATAAAACGGACGCCCAGGACGCATCCGGACTCCGTTTTCGACGATTCACATATGGTTGGAAAGATAATTTCATAAGGAAACCAATGGCGTTGGTTTGAGGTCCAAATTCCTTCCGAGTCAACGGGAAACGTCGAAACAAGTCAGCGTCCAGAATCTGTCCCGGTGCTGCGTCACCGTTTTTGGTCCGTTGGGCCATGTATCGTGTTGGAGTCCATTAGGGACGCGTCTAGGGGTCCTTGGCCGACCCTAATCCTTTATATACAGTAGCCGCCGCCCTAATCAGGGTTGGGTTTTGCTTAGATTATTCTGTCAAGAACAGTTTCGCCGTTTCGTCGGTTTGTGAGACCCCAACTCGTGAGATTAATCATTTATCTGCAATTTGGTTGCATTCTTCCTTGTTCTTGCTTGTGTTCTTCGATTCGCAGGCAAGGATTTTAGCCTTCTTGGCGAGTTCAACCGTGCAACGCCGGTTGATAACCAGAGGAGACGTGGTGCTGCGATTGCGGGGTTTCGGATCGTGTTGTTCGGAAGCCGGATCGACTTGTGTCTCGTTTCCACCAAATCGAGAGTTACCAGAACCTTTCGGAAGATCGGGAACCCTTGTTCATATTACCATGTATCGTGTTGGAGTCCATTAGGGACACGTCCAGGGGTCCTTGGCCGACCCTAATCCTTTATATACAGTAGCCGCCGCCCTAATTAGGGTTGGGTTTTGCTTAGATTATTCTGTCAAGAACAGTTTCGCCGTTTCGTCGGTTTGTGAGACCCCAACTCGTGAGATTAATCATTCATCTGCAATTTGGTTGCATTCTTCCTTGTTCTTGCTTGTGTTCTTCGATTCGCAGGCAAGGATTTTAGCCTTCTTGGCGAGGTCAACCGTGCAACGCCGGTTGATAACCAGAGGAGACGTGGTGCTGCGATTGCGGGGTTTCGGATCGTGTTGTTCGGAAGCCGGATCGACTTGTGTCTCATTTCCACCAAATCGAGAGTTACCAGAACCTTTCGGAAGATCGGGAACCCTTGTTCATATTACCTACAGTACTACTTAAAAACCCTTTAGTAACTAGATCATCTAGAGCAGACATTAGGTGTTAGCTGGGATACTCCTGGGTAAGGATCACTCTAAATGGGGTAGTGTTCTTAGCAGACCTAGTAGTGCTTAAATCCAAAGGATATATGTAATCCTTGGAATGGACTGGCTAACTCAGTATAATAGCACCATAGCTTGTGCAGCTAGAACAGTGACCCTGACCAACCATGAAGGGACACAAGTAACTTGTCATACACTTGGGTGTAAACCAGACCCATAGTGTATAGCTTGGAGGCTAAGACCCTTGAAAAAGTGCCAGTAGTGGATGAGTATCCAGATATCTTCCCAGAAGAGTTACCAGGTATGACACCAGATCGGGACATTGAGTTCATCATTGATCTCATTCCTGGAACAGCTCCCATAGCTAAAAGACCCTACCAAATGGCAGTTGGAGAAATTGTCGAGTTGAAGGAACAACTAAGGGAACTACAGCAAAAAGAATACATCAGACCGAGTTCATCCCCCTGGGGATCACCAGTTCTCTTCGTCAAGAAAAAAGATGGAAATATGAGGTTGTATGTATAGACTATAGGTCTCTGAATGAAGTAAGCATCAAGAACAAGTATCCTTTGCCGAGTACTGATGACCTCTTTGATCAGTTGAAAGGAGCCAAGTTTTTCTCCAAGATAGACCTAAGATCAGGTTACTACAAGATGAAGATAAGAGTAGGAGATATCCCAAAAATAGCCTTTGTAACCTGTTATGGATAGTATGAGTTCACAGTTATGCCCTTTGGTTTAACCAATGCATCTGCATATTTCATGAACCTCGTGAACAAGGTATTCATGGAAGAGTTAGATTAGTTTGTTGTAGTCTTCATTGATGACATATTGATCCACTCTAAGAGTGCCCAAGAGCACGAGAAGCATCTGAGAGTAGTTCTGGAAAAGCTCAGAGCTCATAAGTTGTATGCCAAGTTCAGTAAATGTGAGTTTTGGCTAGAGAAGGTTGCCTTCCTTGGCCATATCCTGACAGTAGAAGGAGTTGTTGTGGATCCCGAGAAGGTAGAAGCAGTTGCCAACTGGTCTCAACCAACCAATGTATCTGAGATAAGAAGCTTTCTTGATTGGCGGGTTATTACCGCCAGTTCATTGAAGGATTCTCCAAGATAGCAAGACCAATGACATAACTGCTCGAGAAAGAGAAGAAGTTTGAATGGACAAAATCATGTGAGAAAAGTTTCCAAGAGTTTAAGGAAAGGCTAACAACTGCCCCAGTGCTTGTCTTGCCCAACATCCATCAGGACTTTGTGGTATACTGTGATTCATCGAGGCGAGGCCTAGGATGTGTTCTAATGCAGAATGGTAGGGTAGTGACTTATGCCTCTTAGCAGCTCAAACCCCATGAGTAGAACTACCCGACCCATGACCTAGAGTTAGCAGCAGTTGTGCATACCCTCAAGATCTGGAGGCACTATCTAATTGGGAACAAGTGTGAGATCTATACAGACCATAAGAGTCTGAAGTATATCTTCACCCAACCTAACTTGAACATGAGGCAAAGAGGATGTTTGGAGTTGATTAAGGACTATGATTTAGAAATCCTTTATCATCCAGGCAAAGCTAATGTAGTGGCAAATTCCCTAAGTTGAAAGGCTTACTGTCATCACCTGGAGGCCCGAAGTGGTCCACTGCAGTCAGAGTTTAAGAAGCTAAATTTGCAGATAGTACCTCAAGCTTATCTCCATAACTTGAGTGTACAACCTACCCTAGAAGAGCAAGTTAAGCAAGCTCATTACAAGGATCAAAAGTTGATGAAGATTCTTAAGCACACTGGTGAAGGCAAGGCTCCAAATTTTAGAGTTGACAAAAAAGGAGTCTTATGGCATAAAGATAGACTTTGTGTTCCCCAAGAAGGGAATTTCCGTGAAGTAATCCTGGATGAGGCGCATAACTCAGCATATTCCATCCACCCAGGTGCCACCAAAATGTACCTAGACCTGAAGGAAAGGTATTGGTGGAATGGAATGAAAGCAGATGTAGCCAAGTTTGTTGCCCAGTGCAACACTTGCCAGATAGTCAAAGCAGAGCACCAGAAACTAGCTGGCCTACTTTAACCGCTACCTATCCCAGTATAGAAATGGGATGGATAGGTATGGATTTCATAGTCGGTCTCCCTAAGACCATGAAGGGAAACAACTCAGTATGGGTAATAGTGGATTGTCTCACCAAGGTGGCTCACTTTATACCCGTACGAACCAATTATGGTGGAGACAAGTTAGCTCAGCTACATATCGACAACATAGTGAAGCTGCACGGAGTTCCTAGCAGAATAGTGTCTGACTGAGGTATCCAGTTTACCTCAAGGTTCTGGAAGAGTTTGCACACAGCTTTGGGAACCAAGCTAGACTTCAGTACCGCTTATCACCCTCAGACAGATGGCCAAACAGAAAGAGTCAATCAGATCCTTGGAGATACGTTGAGAGTTTGTGCCCTAACCTATGGAAAGGACTGGGAAGCAAGCCTAGTGTATGGAGAGTTCTCCTACAACAACGGTTATCAGGCCAGTCTAAAGATGTCTGCTTTTGAGGCCCTCTATGGCAGAAAATGCAGAACACCCTTAATGTCATCAGAAGTCGGAGAATGTACCCTGCTTGGGCCAGCCCTCATCAAAGAAGCAGAAGGCTGTGTAGCAGAAATCAGGGAAAAGTTGAAGGCGGCTTAGTCCCGTTAGTAAAGCTATTCAAATAAAAGAAGAAGAGATCTGGACTTCCAAGTTGGAGAGTATGTATACCTTAAGGTCTCACCAATACGGGGAACTCATAGGTTTCGAGTCCGTGGAAAGTTGGCTCCTCAGTATATTGGACCGTATGAAAAGTTGGTGTAGTAGCCTACAAGATACAGTTACCATCAAAGCTAGCAGATGTTCATGATGTCTTCCATGTCTCCCAGCTAAAGAAATGCTTAAGAGTGCCAGAAGAGCTTGTCCCAGTAGAAAGCCTAGACCTACAGGATGACCTTCGGTACCAAGAGGTTCCAGTAAGGATCTTGGATGTTGTTTCTCGCCAGACCAGAGGATCAACAGTTCGGTTGTGCCGAGTTCAGTGGAGTAGGCATACCGAAGTAGAAGCTACGTGGTTGAGACAAGAGTTTCCCTTTCTATTCAAAGAAGCTTCTGAATCTTGAGGTCGAGATTCTCTCTAAGTGGGGTAGGTTTGTAACATCCTATTTTTTACCCAAATCAATTTCAAATTTGATTCAAACAAATCTTTTCAACATCCATTCAAAGGATTTTAAAGTCTTTCTCCAAAATCTCAAAACCTCGTCCTTTCTCTTGGACTCAATTTCCTTCTTTCTCTTGGTCCGACCCGCTCCTATCTTTTTCTCGGCCCGACCGTTTTCCTCTCCCTAGGCCATCCTCCCTCTCCCTCCTTCTCCGCCCACCTCCCCTCTTCTTCCCTTCCTTCCGCGCTGCTCCAGCCCAGCTCGCACACCCCTCCTTCTTCCTCCCCAGGACAGCACCATGCCAACGCAGTACACGCGCACGTGCGCGTGGAACTCACTCGGCCACCGAACTCCTGTTACCCCCTTTGCCGCACGATGCGCACGCCTCGTCGTCATGCTGTCCTCTTGTCCCTTCCCTTACCTAGCTTGTCAGCTCCCCGCTATACCAATGATGATCGAGCATGGAAAGCCGACAACCAGACACCACAGTGTCAACCGCTCACCCCGGCCCACCTGCTCCTTCCTCACGTCGCCCACCTAGTACGCGCGTGCAGAGGCTAGGTAGTCGTATTGTCCTCTCGCCTACGACCACTTTTAAGACACCGAACGTCGAGCGTGTCGCACCGTCCTCGCCGCCATCCTCTCACCGGTGAACTTGCACCCCTTCCCTGCCTATAAATAGCCACGCCCCAGCTCCATTTCTCTTCACCACGGCCACCCAAGCTTTTTGAGGCAAGCTCCACTCTCTCTCCCTCCTCTCCCACTCTCACTGCCCTCTCTCTCCACCGAGCCGAGCCACCACCATCGATCTCCCTCACCAAGCCACCTTCCCCACACATGAGCTATCCCAGAGCACCAACTCACACTCCTCCACCCTCCCATGCACTTCCCGCCTCTCCTCCGGCCCTCACTGAGCTTCACACCGAACTCCCTGAGCCACCGCTATAGCCACAAGATGCCAGCCCATCCTATCCTTCCCCTCACTCGGTTCATCACCAAAACAGATTCCCCACACCTCCCTCTCTCTTCCGGTACATTCCCTGTCGAGAACGGTGGCCTAAAAGGTCTTGCAGCGAGCTTTCCGGTGGTGCTCCACAGCAGAAGTCTCCTTGCCGCCATCCCACACCACCCCTCCAAGCCGATGTCTCCCCATCGTATCCCTTCCGTCACCCCCTCTCTCTGCCTTAAGCTGACAGGTGGGCCCGGTGCCTTAACGCCGCTCGCTCCCCCTCCAGGCCGCCATGGGCCGCTTCAGCCCGAAAGGCCAGCCAACTAGCCAAGCCCAATTCCATATACAGCCCACCGTGCACTGTACTCTATCACCTTTTCCAAGGAAACCGAATTTCAGTGGAATATTCTGAGGATATTTGCCTTTTTTTCTTTTATTCCACCTATTAACTTCCAAAACCCATAACTCCTCTGTTTTAACTCCAATTTCAACGATTCTTCCACCAATATCCTTCTAAATTCAAGCTCTATACATTCATACCATTTTTATATTTATTTGAAAATTAATTTATATTTTCTTTGTTTTTAATGTTGTGTTTGCCATGTCGTTTGTCGCAACTAGATGCCAGAGAGTTCGTTGAGGAAGAGGAGGTGCCAGGAACCTAGGAGTTCAAGCAGGACCCCCTTGAGGACTTCAACAAAGGCTAGTATCAATCCATTTTCCCTTTGACCATATTGAACACTGTTTTATCTTGCCTTAGTCCATTTACTTAAGCTGAGGTGATTATCTTGTTATTAGCATGCTTAGGACGATAGTCTTTACTGCTACTTCATGCTTAATCATATATAGCTTTTCAAAGGTGTAAAACTTGGTGTTGGTGCTGTGTGGGTTATGGTTGGGTAAAACCTTGTTGGATGATAATGGTAATACCTGAGTTGTGGTAGAGCTGGAGCAAATCAGGGTTCCTTCGGGAGTCGGTGCGCTGTCGGTGAGACAGGCTTCGGGAGGAGTGCTGCCCGTGTGGTAGGCTCCAAATGGAGATATTTTCCTTGCTCATTTAAGGACCGAGTTGATGTGACATCCTACTTAGTCTATAAAGTACAACAACCCAATCCTATATCGACAGGGCTATGTCTAAATCCCCCCAGCTAGTCTACTATTGTCTAGAGGCATGTGTGCAGCGGGGAACCATGGAGCAGGTGCAGGCGGTGCCGGCTTGGTGACCCGGTTGGAGGCACTAGCTAAAGGTCATGAACACCTGGTTGGCTCCCGTAGGCGGTTAGTGTGATGATGCTATGGTGGGTAATGGCTTTGTTGAGTCATGCTTCCATGGTGGTGCAATGTTGTCGAACTCAGCTTGTGGGTAAAGTGTACAACTCTGCAGAGGTAAAACTATTCGAATAACCATGTCCATGATCATAGATGAACTATGGTTCAGTCGCAACCACTAGCATGGGTTGCGTGTGTTCTCCTTGTGAGTGAGTGGGCAAGGTGTGGCCTATTTTGGAATATAGGTTTGGCCGTGTGCCATGGATTGTCGTGGACGAGGTGTCTGGCAACAATAAAACATGGACAACCCCTTTTTATTACCAATGTCATTTTCATAGACCGCTTTATATAAAATGAACCAAGCATGTCTATAACTTAGCTTTCTGCAAAATTCAACCGTACAGCTTATCCTTGTCCTGCATTTATGCATGTATTCGTAACCCCCTGCTGTAGGGCAAGGGTTAAGACTTGTTGAGTACTCTTTTACTCACTCCTGCTTGTACTTTCAGAAGATGACCTGGACTTCACCGAGGCAGACGGTGAGGCAGACGAGTAGGCTTGGTCGCATTCGCACCCGAGTTGCCTGTTGATGGAGCAAGAGTTCGTCTTGACCTAGCAAGTACGGTGATAGTTTCTTCTAAGGAGGAGACTCAAGCTTGGAGATGAAGTTTAAGAGGAAGGAACACCACGAATGTATTGATGGTAGAAAAAAGTGGGTCGATCTGGGGGGAGTACCACAGCGTGACTTGGTGATTTTTCATCTCTGTGTATTTCTGCCTTCTCGCCTTGTGTGTCTAGCCCAGGCGACTAGGGCTCCTATTTATAGGGCAATGCATAGCTTAGCATACAAGTTTGTCACAATGTACAAATATCTAGGATCTGACTGAATTACTAGGCCTTATCCCGGATAACTACTTTCTACCCTACCTGGGAGATAAATATCCATTGTAGTAACTATCGTGGTGCCTGCCCCCTGAAGGGGGTGAGCTGGTCACCAATTGCGGCTCGACATCGCACTGTCAGGGGTGTCAGGATAGCCTCCATTACGCCGGGGTGTCAGAGTGATGTCCACTAGCCTAGGCATTTAATGCGGGTCACTTCCTTGCAGGCAAAGCATGACCGGTGCTCCCCTTCTGGCAGATCTTTCCTAAGGCTTGATTACTCACCCTGCAGCCTCTGGGAAGCTGGCCCGAGCCGCTGGAGATGGGGGCCTCGGGAGTCATGGCTCCGGGAGGTGAAGGCTTCGGGAGGCAGGACTCTGGAAGGCCAGGCTTCAGGAGGCCGAGTCTTCAGGGGACCGAGGCTTCAGGAGACCGAGGTTTTGTGGGGCCGGGCTTCGGGAGACCAGGACTTGGGAGGCTGAGCCTTCGGGAGACCAGGATGGTTAAGCTAAGGGAAGGCTTTGCAGGTACAAAGAGGTAGCACGAAGGAGCCCGATGGCTTCGGAGGTCAAGCCTGTAGCTAAGGGTCTGAAGATCAAGGCTCCGGAGGGATCTGGATAGTAATCTTCAACCATTATCCTCAGACTGGTTTATTTTCCCCTAGTAGTACCCCATCATTCTTGGGCCCTGATGTTTCAGAGGGGGGAGAGGATGTAGAGGAAAACCAACCCCAGCCTGGTATAGTATCAAGGATGCCCGATGGCAATTCCCTATCCTTAAGAAGTTTTTTCATCAGGAACTGTGGGTGTCGATGGTCCAGATCTTGTTGGAGCTGGCATACGCGGTGTCGGGACCCCAGGCCAGAGGGGCGTCGATGGAGGTGGTGTGCTCCGAGGTTCATGCCATTGCCGATACAGGCTGTTCAGATTCCTTCGGTAATGGTTCTTCTTGCCTTTTGAGGTTGCCAAAGTAGAGATTACGTGTAACATCGGGGGACCCTACATGTTTGCCAAGCAGGATAAGACGTGCCACTACCACATTCTATCTAGACACTACGGGGGGTCGTTTAGGGTCTTGTGCCCACGCCCCTGTCACAAGCCAAAAGGAGTCTGGGTTATTAATGTGACAGAACGTCCGTGCGAGGAAAAAAGGCATTCATCATGGAATGCTGCCACTGTTGGCGGAATGACCGGGGTATGGCCACAGTCCCCTCAGGCATTCAATTGGGTACACCGCTACGTCAGTTTTGCTTCATCTTTTGAGCTTACGTGGTTGCTTAGCCCGGGTATAAGCTGAGGTCACCCGGTTGGATTGTCCACAGCCCTACGAGTGAGCAGTTAACCTTGTCTTGAGTATGGCATCATCTTCCTCCTTATCCTCTTCAGGGATGTCAATTATCTCGACGGCTTCTTCGGGAGCCGGACCATTTCAGTCATCTACAAAGGTGTCAGTGGCCACGCCACTTCCATCTCTACAGGGGAGGTGGCTGCCTGCTGCTCCAGCTCGACCCTTGGCTTGGGAGGCCACACCCTTCAGGATCATCGATATCTCCGATTACGATGAGGAGACCGACTGGGATCTCCAGCGAGGGGAGAGCAATGAGGAGAAGCAGGTGTTTGCGGAGACATCAGTGACTTTGACGGCGAAGGAGGAGGCTATGAAGGCGATTGAGAAGGCCTTGACGGTGACCTCCTCGAACTCTTCTTCGTCCTCCAACAGCTCAGGAGCTAGCTATTATATCAGCTTTCGCAGCGGCAGGCCATAGATGAGGCGCATACACTGCCCCATGTGTGGCCCCTACCGGGACCCGTAGGAGGTGAAGGCGGTCCTCTGGAGGGAGCTCTTGGTGAAGTCGCAAGACATTCGTGTCTCACCATCGACTATGGCCTTGTTGTGGGCCCATGGCTTTGACCTAGTCGCCTTGTACTGTTTCTCCCCCTAGTTTGCTCTATCGGGGTCTATCTCCTTCATAGCAATCTCTATACTGTTGCTTTTGTATGTGTCCTCCACATGTACTAGTTGTTTAATAATATAATATGGACCTTCAGGGTCGGTCGTGTCTCTTTCTGTATCGGAGTGCAAGGCGATCTTTCGAACGGGTGACCATATGTATGTGTACCTTCGTGCCTTTGAGCCGCGCTTTTTCATCCCCTTCGTAGGTGATGGCTAGTTTTTCGGATGACCAAGGTACCGAGCCTTCACATAGATCATCACCGGTTTCGTTCCTTCTAGGGGAGAGGTGGCCTTAGGAATTTGGTGGTGGTAGATACGTAGGGTAACTACGGAGGGCTGGGTGAAGCACTGACGACCTCATCATTCTTGGTTATTGCATACTGCTCGGGCTCCGCACTGGCAGGGCTTTCTTCCAAATTTGTTCCAGATTTCCAACCCAGCGAAGTCCATCTGGAACCATTGGAGACAAGCTCCAGAGGTGGTCCTCGACCCTTTGGGTCCTTAGCCACTGCCTGGCTTCGGAGGTGATCTATTTAAAGCATGGTGACAGCATTGTTGGAGGCGAAGCCGAAGGCTAGATGGGAAAGGTAGTCCGTGACCCCCTTAGCCGCTGCACAGCCTTGGAGGTACTCCGTCCGGAGCCTGGCTATAGCGTGTCGGAGGCGAAGCTGAGGGCTAGGCGGGAGAGGTAGTCTGCGACCCCTCATCCCTTAGCCACTGCCCGACTTCGGAGGCAATCTATTTAAAGCATGGCGACGGTGTGTCAGAGGCGAAGCTGAGGGCTAGGCAGGAGAGGTAGTCCGCGACCCCCTCGGCCCTTAGCCGCTCCAATAAATTTGCGGCCTCTGCAATGGACACTCGAAGGTTCCACTCTATTTCTTGTGCCACACAGCGTAGGCTTTTATTAAATGTTAGTATAATTTTCACAAAATGACGTATAAAATGTGTCTTTAAAGGAGATGGTAGGGTAATGATTTTACCTTTTATCATACGTGTTTGAGTCACATGGGTCATACCCTTCCATGTAGAGATGGGGATTTTTATACCCCTTTGATCTGTTTGATGTGCCCTTTGGAGGCCAGTGGGTTTCGTACCCCTTTAGCATGGATGCATTTGCCTTCAAGATGATGGGGTACTCTTCCCGTTAGGTCCTTTAAGAACCTTTCCGCCCAGTGGAGTTTTCGGAAAACATTTTCAGAACCTTTCCGCTCGGCGGAGTTTTTAGAAAAAATACCTAATTGCGGGGCTTTTGGAAGTCTCTCCATTTTGGCGGAGGTTTGGTAAAGCTCTCCGTTGTGAGGAGGTTATCCAAAGTCTCTCTGTTTTGGCAGAGGTTCGGTAAGGTTCTCTGTGTTTGCCGGAGGTTTTGTAAGATTCTCCGTTTTTTGCCAGAGGTTTTGTAAGATTTTCTGTTTGTACCAGAGGTTTTGTAAGGTTCTCCATTTTTGCTGGAGCTTTTGTAAGGCTCTCTGTTTCTGCCAGAGGTTTAGTAAGGCTCTCTGTTTTTGCTGGAGGTTTTGTAAGACTCTCCATTTTTGCCGGAGGTTTTGTAAGACTACTTGGCATGTATTAATAACGAAGGTCTTACACACTATTGTTGGAGCAAGAGTTCATCTTTCCCCAGCAAGTGCGGTGAGAGTTTCTCATAAGGAGGAGACTCAAGCTTGGAGACAAAGTTTAAGATGAAGGAACACAACGAATGTATTGATGGTAGAAAAAATGGGTCAATCTGGGGGAGTACCACAGCGTGACTTAGGATTTTTTTCACCTCTGTGTCTTTCTGCCATCTCACCTTGTGCGTCTAGCCTAGGCAACTAGGGCTCCTATTTATAGGGCCGTACATAGCTTAGCGTACAAGTTTATCACTGTTGGGGATGATCTCCCGCCCCCCTCTTCGGAGGGTACCTCGAAGTCTACTGGAAATATCGTGTGCTTGCCACTGCAGCTTTGTTTCAAGGACTTCATCTGCAAGTGGCGAAGATCACGAAGCGCCATCGGTCGAAGGGTGTAGGTGCACCCGCATCTTCGATCTCTCGTACCGGCAAAGACGAGGGTGATCTTCGACCGAAGGGCGAAGTCCATGCCCACGGTCCTGAGCGATTGCGGCGGGCAAAGATACTAGCGGACCTTCGCTCGGGAGACGAAGGCCATCTAACGGACATCCGAGTGGAGAAAGCTTCTGTACATCTTCGGAGGCAGAGATCACTGCAGGACAGTGGGCCCATTTTTGGCCGTATGGGGTAGGGTTGTAATTATATAATTATGCTCACTTGTACCATAATGCCCCCGTATATTCCGAGAATGTAGCAGGTGAAGGGGTAGGATTTGTAAACTGCACCTGTGGTGGCTGAGTACGGGCTATAAATAGGGCCACACTGTACCCGGAAGAGACATCAAAAAATTGTTCCACCTCTAACACGTGTCACTCCGAGGACCCTTCGATATTCCTATAACCGAAGGCCTACCTTGTTTGGGATTTCGGTCCCAACAGTTGGCGCCGTCTGTGGGGATCGAACACTTCAACGACATGCCACCCAAGAAGAAATCGAAGCCAGTTGGAATAGTGGAAGCATTGCCAGAACCTTCAGCCGCAGCTGAGCCTTCGGCCGAAAGACCCCGTTCAGCCATGCCAGGATCAAGTAATGCTTCAGTTGGTGGAGCTTCGGGCACACGAGAGCAATGTTGCGGAGTTGACGTAGCACCATAAGGACCCAGTGAAGGCCGCCACGGCGAAGCAGTTCAGGTTAAAGTGTAGCTGATGTGGGTTATGGAACTAATTGATCGTGCACACTTCGAGCCTCCGGCAAAAGAAGGTGAAAGGGTGTGAAATGGAGAATGGGAAGACCTTGATGACTTCGTAGAGTATGAAAACGAGGATGAAACAAATGAAGAGAGGACAGCCAGGCAAGAAGCCAAAGAGTTGGAAAGGCAGATAGCAGAGAAGAAGTGCATGTTAGATGCCCTGGCAGCAAGTCGAAAAGCCGCAGAATATCGCAGGCGGGTAGGTGAAGCTAGGAAAACATTGGAAAAAATCCAAGGGGAAATCAATATGCTGCACCAAGTGGAAGGCATGTCTCGCCAGGTGAAGCCGCCGGGAGACATGGCACAAACTTCACAGGACCTTCGGCGGAGGTCATCCACAGTAGACCCAAAGTCCCCTTTGGCCATGGATCTGCAAAATCAGCCATGGCCACTGGGCTTCAAGATGCCCAGAGTGCTTATGTTTGATGGAGAGTCAGACCCAAGGGAATTTGTAATGAGCTTCAAAGCAACTGTGAACTCTACTGGAGGGGATGGTACAACACTGGCGAAAGCCTTTGTATTGGCCATAAAAGGGATAGCAAGATCCTGGTACTCCGCGTTGCCCCCGAGATCCATATACTCATGGGAGAAATTGCATAGTGCATTGTACAGCAATTTCCAGGGAAATTGAGTAGATAAAATTACCGCTACCGACCTCTTTGCACTGAAGCAGCAACCAACAGAAACCTTGCAGAGCTACATGCACCACTTCGTGCACATATGTTGTCAAGCAAAGGGGCCGAGCGAAGATACAATCATCGATGTGGTAATACAGGGCATCAGAGGAGGGCTATTAGCAGGAAAGCTCACGAGAAAAAGACCTGGAAGCATACAAGAGCTGCTTAACAAGATGGAAGAATACTCAAGGTCTGAGCTCGATCATCTCCGAAGGAAAAACGAAATGGCAGCCTCCAAAGCAAAACCACATGCATCAGCCAGAGAGGCAGGCAGTAGCAATCCTAGAGACAGATTGCACCATCCAAGAAAGCCCAAAGTTTCTAACTATTTAAGGCAAGAAGAAGTCAATCAGATTAACTCTAGCCTGTTCGAAGTCGCTCAAGGGGCAAGGGAAGATCATAGTGCGGCCAATAGAGGAGGCCGAGCCGGTAGGGGAAAAGGCCACGGAGGCCGAGGAGGACGGGTCCCGTGGGACCCAACAATGTTTTACTGCGAGCTGCATGGCGAAGGAGTCGGCCACAGGACCAAGCAGTGCCCGCAGGTTGTGGCTATGAAAGAGAGCTTGGCGAAGCAGTCTCTTGACCACGCAAGGACCGTACACCATGCAACAAGTTTCGGGGGAAGCGAAGTGTGGCAAAACCACAATCAGAACATGGCATTTGCAAACTAGTGGCGACAAATTCCTACATCGCAGTATACACCTGCAGTCTCGGCTCAGTTGGATCAAACGAGGCAAATGAATCTCTAGGGGGAGCTACCTCCGCCACCACCGAGGCCTACGATCGAAGCACCACCAGAGAGCACCAAGTTCGTGAACACGGTAAATCGTGGATACAACGTGGTGTTGGCCATCTGAGGGGGATCTAACCAGCAGATAGAATCTAAGAGACAATGGAAAGAATATGTGCGAAGGGTCAACCACGTCGGAGTGGGACCAACGTGCGTTCATTCAAGGTGGTCAAACATTCCTATTACATTCTTGCAAGAGGACATGAGGGTCTTGGACTACCCACACACAGATACCTTCATTATTATAGCAAACATCTCAGGAAATGAAGTGCACAGGATCTTAATAGATATAGAAAGCTCAGCGGATATCATATTTGCTGATGCTTTTGACAAAATGGGACTACGTCAAAGCGACTTGAAGCAAGCTGGATCACTGTTGCTAGGCTTCGGTGGAAATACAATCAACGCTCTGGGAAAGATAACAATCCCAATGTTGTTTGGCGAAGGGACAAATTTCTGCACAGAAGACATTACCTTTGATGTGGTCGACATTGATTACCCATACAATGCGATATTTGGTAGGGGAGTCCTCAATACACATGGAGCAATACCGCACCACGCGTACTTGTGCATGAAGATGCCTGGTCCTGAAGGCGTCATAACGGTATTGGGAGACCAGCGAGTGGCTAGACGAATCGAAGTGGGAATAACTCCAGGAAGACGAAATGTCCACATGATAATAGAACCTTCGACAAATCAGGAGGAAAGTTACAACCAGCCAAAGATAAGCAAGGCAGTGAAGGCTGCACCAAAAGGAGCAACTAGAATAGTGCAGTTACATCAAGAAAAACAAGATAAAAAAGTCACCATAGGAGCGGAGGCCCCGGCGGAGGACCAACAAAAACTTATAATGTTCCTCCGCAGTAATGATGATACCTTCACTTCGTCCCCTAAGGACCTGGAAGGAGTAAGTTCAGAAATCATCTAGCACAGCTTAAATGTGGATCCCAAAGCGAAGCCAAGGAAGCAAAAGCTTAGGATAGCTTCAAGTGAAAGAGAAGAAGCAGCGAAGGCTGAAGTGAAAAATCTGCTCGGTACTGGAGTCATACGTGAAGTAATGCACTTAGAGTGGCTAGCTAACCCAGTGTTAGTAAAGAAAAGCAATAGAAAATGGAGAATGTGCATCGACTTCACAGACTTGAACAAGGCTTGTCCCAAGGATGACTTCCCATTGCCTAGAATTGATCAGCTGGTAGACTCCGCGGCTGGTTGCGACATGTTAAGCTTCCTAGATGCATATGCAGGGTACCACCAGATATGGATGGCGAAGGAAGATGAGGACAAGAAAAGTTTCAGAACCTCCTTTGGCATATACTGCTTTATGAGGATGCCCTTCGGCCTCTGAAATGCTGGCATAACCTTCACCAGGTTGGTGCAGACAATACTAAGTTCACAGCTAGGGCGAAATGTCTTAGCCTATGTTGATGACATAGTGGTCAAGAGTACCAGAAGGAGCCAACATCTCGAAGACCTGCGTGAAACCTTCGGAAGCTTGTGAAGAGCAGGGCTAAGGTTGAACCCAGAAAAATGCGTCTTCAGAGTACAATCTGAAAGGCTACTAGGGTTCTTGGTGTCGAAGAGAGGCATCAAAGTGGAACCCCAACAGATACAGGCGATAATAGATAGGAAACCCCCACAAAACAGAAAGCAAGCTCAACGCTTGGCAGGGAGATTGGCGGCGTTAAACAGGTTCATTACAAAATCTGCAGAGCCAAGTCTACCATTCTTCAAAGTATTAAAAAGCTCCAACCCATTCAGATGGGATGTGGAGCAGCAAGTAGCCTTTGATGAATTGAAAAGCTACCTGACGAAGCTTACAGCACTATCTAGCCCTGATCCAGGCGCGGATTTTTTGTTATACATAGCGGCATCCCCTTCAGCAGCCAGCACTGTACTTGTGCAGGAAAGACCCGAAGATAACAAATTGCGCCAGTTCCCAATATATTATGTATCAGAAGCTCTGGCAGGCCCAAAAAAGACGTACACAGAACTGGAAAAAGTAGCATATGCACTAGTGATCGCATCCCGCAAGCTTCGCCATTACTTCACGGCTCACAAGATTACAGTACCAACTTCCTTGCCCCTTCGCAACATGTTTGAGAACAAAGAAGCCATTGGAAGAATAGCAAAGTGGGCCACGGAGGTTGCCCCATTCATGATTGTTTTTGTGGCAAGAACATCGTTAAAATCCAAGCATTGGCAGACTTCATGGCGGAATGGACTCCGCTAACCGAAGCCCCAGATGAAGAACCGCTAGAACCGGTCTGGACCGCATATTACGACGGAGCCTGGGGAGCTACAGGAGCAGGAGTTGCGGCGATATTATCCTCACCTTCAGGCACAAAGCCAAGATATACCACCAGATTAGAGTTCCTCTCTACAAACAATACGGCGGAGTATGAAGCGGTCCTTCTCGGACTTCGCAAGGCAAAGGCTTTGGGCACCCGAAGGGTGCTGGTTAAAACAGACTCAAAGGTCATAGCAAGCCAAATTGACAAGACATTCTAGGCAAAAGACCTAGAGCTGGTTAAGTATAGAGTAGCGGTGCGAAGAATGAAAAATATTTCCTAGGATTCATAGCCAAGAGTATATCAAGAAATGATAACTTCGAAGCAGACGAGCTAGCAAAAGCTGCTTCGCAAAACCTACCTATGCCATCAGATGTTTTCTACCAGAAGCTAAGTGAACCAGCCACTGAGGACACTTCAAAGCAATCATGTCCTGTCACGATGATCGAAAGTGAAGATTGGCGCTCTCCAATACTAGCTTATCTTCGTGGTCAAGGGAACATCGCGGACCATGTCGGGGAAAAGCGTATAGCCCAGAGAGCTAGAAACTACAAAATTGTGAGAAACAGTTTGTACAAAACCGGAGTATGTGCACCATTTTTGCGATGCATATCCCAAAAAGAAGGATAGAACCTACTAAAAGAAATTCACAGCGGCTTGTGTGGTTCCCATATGGGTACAAGGGCTTTAGTTGGAAAAGCATATAGACAGGGCTTCTATTGTCCGACGACGGTGAATGATGCGGATCACATGGTCTGAAGTTGTCAGCAGTGTCAATTCTGGGCGAAAGGGTCAAACAGACCCTCCACAAAGACACAGCTCATTCCACCAATTTAGCCGCTAAGACAGTGGGGAATCAACATTGTTGGCCAGCTGCCACCCGCTCTAGGAAATTTGCGATATGCTGTAGTTGCGGTCGAATACTTCTCCAAATGGGTGGAGGCCATGCCACTCGTAAGCATAACATCAAGAAACATATAGTAATTCCTATGACAGAGTATCATATGTCGCTTCGGAGTCCCGAGCGAAGTAACAATAGACAATAGCACTCAGTTTGATAGTGCCAGTTTCAGTGATTTTTGAAATAGTCTGGGGATCAAAGTAATTTTTGCATCTGTATACCACCCATAGTCTAATGAGGCAGTTGAGAGAGCTAACAGCATCGTCTTCGCTGGTGTCGCGAAGCTTCTACTGGAGCTGCCAAAAGGGAAATGGGTTGAATAATTTCCTAAAGTATTATGGTCATTAAGAACAACGGTTGCAAGACCAACCGGATTCATGCCATTTCACCTCCTTTTCGGCGAAGAGGCAATGACCCTAGAGGAACGCAAAACCAAATGATTTAGGGTCAGAAATGAACCAGAGCAAGGCAAAGAGTCATCATCAAAGGATGCCCTCGAGGAAGTGAGATTGCAAGCCATCAAAAATCTAGGCAGGTATCAACAGGAGACAAGAAAATGGAGAGATAGGAATATATCCGAAAAAAACTTCGCCCCTAGAGATTTGGTGTTGCGAAGATTTGGTACAACAACATCGGTGGGAAAACTACAAAGTAAATGGGATGATCCTTTCTTAGTCAAAAGGTCGTTAAGACCCGGCTCATATCATCTAGCTAATATGGAAGGTGAGGAGCTTCCACACACTTGGAATGCAGATAATCTCCGCAAGTTCTATGCTTGAAAGTCGGCGGACAAGAGGAAGACTTCTATGTAATTTTTCTTTATGCAATCTTCTTTTCATGTAATCAGATTGTAAGGGAAATGTACTCGTTTCCTCACAGGGGGACCCCTTCATTAGGGGGTGAGGTTTCTAACGAGGCAGGAACCCATGTAAACATATTGATATAGTAGTACCCCCAGAAAATATTGCTTGTTTTGAGTACTAGTAATTTATCATCGAAGTGCGCCAACCTAAGGGTGGAATGACGCACCAATCGACGACTGGAGGGCCGCACGTGGACGACGCGAAATGAGGTGCGAAGTGTCAACGAAAAAAGACATACACTTTTGACCTTAGGAAGAACAAACCTTCAAAAAAAAAAGAGAAAAAACAGTCGGGGTTTAAGTGCCTGCCCCCGCACCGAAGGAAAATCAAACCTTCGGAAGATAAGCCGAAGTGTAGTCTGACCTAAGAAAAGGCGACACACTTCGAGCAGGAGTCGGGGCTAAGAGTGCCTGCCCCCGCATCGAAGGAAAAACAAACCTTCGGAAGACAAGCTAAAGTGTCGTCCGACCTAAGAAAAGATGATGCACTTCGACTAGAAGTCGGGGGCTAAGAGTGCTTACCCCCGCACCGAAGGAAAAATAAACCTTCGGAAGATAAGACGAATTGTCGTCCGACCTAAGAAAAGGCGATGCACTTCGAGCAAAAGCTGGGGGCTAAGAGTGCCTGCTCCTGCACCGAAGGATGAACAAAACTTTGGAAGATAAGTCAAAGAGTCGTCCGACCTAAGAAAAGGCGACGCAAATAAAAAAGGAAGGAAAACAAACGACTAACACAAAAGCGTTCCAATCAACAACATAAATTTCTATCAGCTGAAGTTACCTGCGACAAAAAATCAGGGGGGTGGCGTTTAATAAACTATTCCTGTGCAATCGCAGGTACCTGCTGCGAAAAATCGGGGGGACGACGTTAGTACATCGTGGCCGACGTGATGCCCCATACGAATAATCGAGAATGCCATTCGCCAAAGATAACACCGCGCGAATAATCGATGAGGCGTTCCTAAAATCTGGAAACATCATAAATCGCAAATGTCACTTCAAGCGTGGTGCCACCGAAGTGCCCCAAAAGAAACAAGTGATAATGTAAATACAAATTTTATTCCGCAAAGCGGTCAACATCAGGATCAACATAATCCTTATACCACCGACTGAAAGCAAACTGAAAAGCAATGCCTTTGCTTGCGTGAAAATGCAAGGTTGGGGCCAGTGGGGCCCCAACATGAGTCGAATACGATGGAGGTGCTCGAAGACCATCTTCGCCGCCGTCGTGTTATATTACTTGCGAAGATGGGCCCCGGCGATAGCAAAGCTGTGGCCGGTGCAGGAGGGGCTCGTCGTCTTGAGGCTCAACCTTTGGCTCAAGGAGCATAGACGGACCTTCGACATCTCCCCTCAGGAGATTTCCAAAACACCTTCGTCCTAGTATTCATAGCATCATACGCTTTACACTTCGCATGCCAATACCGCTCGAGCTTGACATTGGCATGACAGCGGCGAAAAGACTCCCTACAAGACCAAGACACATAAAAATTGTCCCTCATCATGGTAAGGGGGACAGCCTCTTTGGCTACCTACGCAGTGTCCGAAGGAAGGACCTGCGCAGGGAGTGCAAAGGGTCAAAAACACTTCGTAACAAATATAAAATATATTACGTCACCAATGTGCATTACATTGCCCAATCACAAAAGGAAAACTAAAAACAAAAGGACGCTTCGCGCTGAATCATCCCACCTTTCAAGTATCTTCGGCCATCGCAGTTGTTGCTTTAGACGAGGGATCATCCCTCGCCTTGGCCTACAAAAGAGATATTTCATTACAAAATAATAATTGTGGTATAACCAAATAAAAGAACAAGTAATATAAAGCAACGCACCCGCTGCTGGTTCATCTCCGCCTCTCGAAGAGCAAGCTCACGACCATGTTTGCACCAATAGTTGGTGGTAAACGATCGGGCGGTGCTCTTCGACGCCTTTGTAACGGCCGAAGTTGACAAGTCCGTCGGATACTGGAAGGTAGGTTTTTGAAGAGCAGTATGATGGTCACAGCCCATCATTTCAATCGATTGCACAAGACTCCGGGCAGCGACCATCGTGCAGAAGTCGCCGTGAAGCTGAGCAGTAGGGAGAAGGCTTCCGCTGGTTTCACTGATCCAACCTATAAGTCCTCTCAGCCTGATGAGATCAATTGTTGGGGGAGTCACCGAGGCACCAATACGTTCGAAGGTATGGCTGAAAGCTTCACATGCGGCGACTGCCTTCGGCTCGAGCTCCCCAATCATGTACAGAGCATCTTCGGAGAGAGCCTTCACCTCGCTCAATTCGACTTGCAGCTGATGCGCCTTAGCTCTCCCTGAGGCACAAAGCACCTGCAGATAACATACTTGCGCCTCAAAAGATTGCAGGTTTTGGCGCAAGCATTTCACTTCGTCTTCAGCGACTTGCTTCTCCGAGCGAAGGTTGCTGAGTTCCTTTTCAAGCTGTTCCAAGCGTGACTCAGCATCCCTCGCTCGACGCGATAACTTGCGCTTCTGGCCTTCGGCTTTTTGGCACGCTTTTGCAGCATATCAATTTGCGCGTGTGCGCTTCGGGCGTGGGCTTCGGATTTCTCTGCTTGCTTGCACTGAGTCCGCGATAAAAGCAAAGCCTGGAATGTCGCACATATGTGAGAAAAATACTAAGTACAGCAATAATATCATAAAATACTACTATAACTTCGCAATCGCCACGTCAGACGCGTCGAGGAGCTCGTTGGTGGGTTTCTGGCCGAGCGGGATTTCAAGCTTGGGGAGGACAAAGGTGCTGAAAATCTTCTTCGCATCATCGACCTCCCCGGTGCTTGGTTCAAAGGAGGAAGGCTTGAACGCCTCGGGCGCTATGGCCTTCACATCAAGCAGCCCACCAAGGCCCATCAATCCCTTTCCGCCGCAGCGAGGCGTGCTCAGGGTCGACGCCTCAGTCCTGAAAGAGGAACTCGGGGGCAAAGACAGCGAAGAATATGCTACCACTTCAACATTATCGGTTCCTTCAACTTTGGTTTCCCGAGTGGTAGCCTCAGGGATTGTTCCCGTCTCTATCATCTCATCGTCACCACTCAGGATTAGTGTTGGAAGGTCCATGCACGAACAGAACAATGACTTCGAAGGTCGGCCCTCCTAGGTGCCTTCAGGAGTTTCCCGCCTGGGCACATCACGTGATGCGGAGGAACCCTCCAGAGACGTTTCTACATGGGCAACATCGGGGCCTTCTTTGTCCGACCACCCTGCGGTGATCGCTCAGGATGTTTCCTCTTCATTGAAGGACCATCGGCAACCTCTTCGCCTGTATCTGCTGCCGGAGACCCTTCCCTAGCACACTGTAGCACGGTGGAGGCCTTCGGCCTTTCAAGATAAGAAAGGCCTCGGTATTCCAAGACTCGATTGAGTCTTCGAATGAGGCCTTGTTCGGCGCACAACTGTGCTTCGCCTGGTGTAAACTTGCCGACAAGCATCACAGCTCTGGCTTCCACTTCGACCACCGACAAATCTGGAAAATATCAAAACCAGTAAGCAAATCACGCTTTCAATCGCACGTTTGGCGCACGGTTTCCCTTAACCTCTTTGCATTTTGATATGAGAAATTCTGTGGCATCTACCTTGTGGTAGAACCAACATTGAGTGGAGTCACTAGGCCATTTATTCTTATACACGACGACGGGCGTAGTTAGCCCAGCGCAGTATGCGAAGTTCAAACAGTCGTAGTCAGCCTCGCTCTGAACTCCGTGGGCGAAAATTGGTTTGGGTTGATGATGAAGCCGATGTGCAGCAGTGAAGGCTCTAGCAGATGCCTTTGCTCCCTCTGACCGAGCGGCCCAGGCAAAGAGCCCCATCCTCACTATTGCATTGGGCGTCAGCTGATGGAGATAAACTTCGAATAGCTTTGGTACTTTAATAACCATGTCATCATATGGTAGGCGAAGACCCGCTCAGAAGTAATGGACAAACACAACCGCTTCATCATCTGTAGGCTCCGGTGTCTCCTGCCGACTGGGAGCCAAACCTTTGAAACATCACCAATCAACCCTTCCTTCACAAGGCTGGCTAGCACTTCATTATCCACCTTGGACTGCCTAATCCAGTATGTCTTCGAGCGAGAAGATCGGACCTTCGGCGCCATTTGGCTCAAAGAGGGTGACTCGAACAGCAAATTACGCGAAGAGCTCAAAAGCGGGGCTTCCTCCGAGAAAGGCTCGAAAAACCATAGGAGGCTTCGTATGAGAGCGACAGCTTCAGCAAAGGCGCAGTAAAAACTATTGACCGCGGTGTGATATTTATAGTGTAGGGTGATGGCGGTTAGAACTTCGCACGTCGAAAATTGAACCGGCGGGAAAAACTATGCTTCGGTGTACATCAAGAACATTAAATGCATGCAATTACCAAGGAACCGTTTGGCAGTTACCAAGGAACCATTTCGAAGTTACTTTGGCAACCTATGACAATAATAATAATAATAATAATAATTTTCAACGACATGCATTTGCTCCATTAGACTTTGGCAGGCCGAAGGGGACGGTGTTGAGACATCTTGCAGACTACAGGTTCGGCCTATCGAAGATAAACCTTACCAGTAGGGGGCTACTGTTGGGGATGATCTCCCCCACCCCTCCTCTTCGGAGGGTACCTCTAAGTCTACTAGAAATATCACATGCTTGCCACTGCAGCTTTGTTTCAGGGACTTCATCTCAAGCGACGAAGATCACGAAGTCCCATCGGTCGAAGGGTGTAGGTGCGCCCGCATCTTCGATCTCTCGTACCGGTGAAGACAAGGGCAATCTTCGACCGAAGGGCGAAGTCCATGCCCACGGTCCTGAGCGATCACGGCGGGTGAAGATACGAGCGGACCTTCGCTCAGGGGACGAAGGCCATCTGATGGACATTCAAATGGAGAAGGCTTCGATACATCTTTGGAGGCAGAGATCACTGCAGGACAGTGGGCCCGTTTTTGGCCGTTGAAGGCAGGGTTGTAATTATATAATTATGCTCACTTGTACCATAATGCCCCTGGGTATTCCGAGAATGTAGCAGGTGAAGGGGTAGGATTTGTAAACCACACCTGTGGTGGCCAAGTACGGGCTATAAATAGGGCCACACTGTACCCGGAAGTGACATAAAAAAAATTGTTCCACCTCTAACAAGTGTCACTTCGAGAACCCTTCGATATCCCTATAATCAAAGGCCTACCTTGTTTGGGATTTCGGTCCCAACAATCACAATGTACAAATATCTGGGATCTGACCGAATTACCGGGTCTTATCCCCGATAACTACTTTCTATCCTACGTGTGAGATAAATATCCACCATAGTAACTATCGTGGTGCCTGCACCCTGAAGGGGGTGAGCTGGTCTCCAATTGCGGCTCAGTGTCGCAATGTCAGGGGTGTCAGGATAGCCTCCATTACACCGAATTGTCAGAACATCATCCACCAGCCTAGGCCTTTAATGCCAGTCACTTCCTTGCAGGCAAAGCGTGACCGGTGCTTCCCTTCCAACAGATCTTTCCTGAGGCCTGATGACTCACCCTGTAACCTCCGGGAAGCCAGCTCGAGCAGCTGGTGACAGGGGCCTCGGGAGGCATGGCTTCGGGAAGTGAAGGCTTTGGAAGGGAGGACTCCAGAAGGCCAGGGCTTCGGGAGGCTGAGGCTTTGGGGGACCGAGGCTTCGGGAGACCGAGGTTTCAGGGGGTCGGGCTTTGGGAGGCTGAGGCTTCGTGAGGCTGGGCTGGTTAAGCCAAGGGAAGGCTTCATAGGTACGAAGAGGCGGCGCGAAGGATCCCGATGGCTTCGGAGGTCAAGCCTTTAGTTGACGTTCCTGAGATCAAGGCTCCAGAGGGACCTGGATAGTAATCTTCAACCACTATCCTCAGGCTGGTTTATTTTACCTCAAAACCTGTGGAGTGGCGTGTTCTCCATGCTATGTCTGCTGTGTACTCTGTTGTCCTGGACCCTTGTAATAATGCACTTGGGCTTAGTGCTGTATGTTTTATTAGGCTGGTGGATTATACTCACCGCCCTCAAGTTGTATGGCATTGGTAATACATGTTGTAAGACTCTTATTTATTAGGGACTGATCAAGGGACTGGTATAATAATGGTTTTATGCACCGAGGATAACCCGGGGCGCTTCACATCTTGATCGCTTGATAGGAGTATGCCCGATCTTCCGAAGATAATATGATAAGTCAATTTGTGGAGTTTCGGCGTTGATGGTCCAAAGGCTCCGACCAGAACAATAAAAACTCTCGCAACCACTACACTACTACTCCGTTGTTATCAATCATGCCAAGACACGATCGACCTTAGCAAGAAGATTTTTCCTGCAAGTGAATCGAGAACACAAGATTAGATAGATGTAATCCGAATATTGCTAATTATCAATAAAGTACTCGAGTTAGGATTCCACAAACCAATATACGGTGAAGTTGTTTAAAACAGAATAATCTAAGCAAAACCTGATCGTAAACTATAACGACTATTGTATATATATAGGAGGCGTGAGGAGAACGATCTAGGATTATACAACCGTGGAAAGAGCCATACACAACCCGGACTCTAACCTTGATATGCTTACAATGCTCGATAAGAGCCACAATGGTGATGCAACATCTTATATTAATGACTCTGATTGATCTATAAGGAATCTAAAGATAAGACCAAATGCATTAGAAATATCTCATCATAAGCTTTCCAGCAAGTACAAGATCGCTTCAATTGAAATCTGTATATGAAAGTTATGTCTATTTTACTAACGTGTTGTCCTAAGACTCGAGTAGACTTTAGAGTTCAACTAGAGCTCAACTTTGAGTTCGAGTAGACTTAGCTCTCAAGTGATGATGTCTAGATAAGATTATGGTTCTTCACCCATGTTCTAAGTAACAAAATAACATAAACATTAGTAGTATAATATTCTTTACTAAGAAAATATAAATAGCGAGAAACTAGTTCACCTTATATGTATCTGAAGGACTAATATCATCGTCATCACTATCGACCACACTCATGTGGCTCTCCGGCTCTTCATTCTTAAAAAAGAACATGTACAATGCAATGAGCATGTATACAATGCAGTATGATCTGAATGTCATAAAAATATAGTACACTAAGTAAAGAAAATGATAGAACAAGATTCACACAAAAATAACATCATAAGCTCATAGTATAAACAATTAAGGGAGGTGCGGTCCTAATTACCAATTTAATTAAAAGGTGGTAAACTAAATTGAAACTTATATCAAGGGATGACTTAACATGACAAACTTTGCCATCGACTACTTGAATAATAGTGGTGTAGATCCGCGACCACTCGTTGGGATTGATTTTCCTGTCATATTTCTGGATCGAGCCCGCTTTGAACTTCACAGGACACTAAATTGATCGAAGTTCATGTACGAAAGCCTCGTAGCCTCCATCGAACTCATCAAGAGGAGGTGGAGGGGGACTTTCACACCTTCCTCTTCGAGCAGGGGAGTCATGTCGACCATCCTGTCCTGTAGATCTGCTGTCATAGTAGCGGCGATCATCTTCACGATGGTTTTCGATCACCGTCCGTAGATCATGCCAATTGCGAGGAATACGATTCCTCAGGTATTCCAGATTTCCACGCCTATGGATGGGGTAGTTACAATTTGGCCCACATTGTCGTGTTCGGGCTCAACCACCTTAGCTTTCCGTCTGAGATTCCCCTACTCGAGAGCCTTCCCATCCATGGGTCCTCGAGCTGGGACCGCACCGACTGGGGGGCCTGGAATTTCTTGCATTATTTGCTTGAACAACTTGGATCTGAGCTGCATCGAGTAGGGTCTTGACTTGATTGACCATAGGAGTTAGTGGATTTGCCGGATCTAACTCTGGAATGGATCGAAGGATCAGATGTGCTCCTGTTATCTTAGCGTCTGGAGTATTGAACACGTCGTTACCAAGGCTTGGTGGTGGTTGAGCCGATGAGGCTTCATGGTGACTATTCGAAGGGAGCTTCTCCCTCTAGCCCTGAGTCATCACAAGCAGAGGCGTACCTACTGGAAGTCACCGGGAGAGGCCAGGAGGCATCTGTTCTCCTGTAGTCAACCGGTGAAGGGTCGCGTCGGGTGCACACAAGGCTCCAGCTGCCGTCGGCGGGTATTTAAAGCAGCCGGCAGCACGGACAAAGACAAGTTGAAGCTCAGACAAGCACACGCAGAACCAACAGAGGATCGATCACCTTCGTACAAGCACAAAGCTGAGAAACCAAAGAACAAGGAGCCCGAAGCTCTAGGATAGAACACACATTCTTGTAACTAGCAACATTCCTGAGAGACATTCTCAGGGCATTTATAGCATCCACACAGGAGTAGGGTGTTATGCGCAGTGCGGCCCGAACCTGTCTAAAAATCCTCCCAGCGCATTTACTCTTTTCTGCATTGGATCATTCCACCCCACCTGCCATCGCATTTACATCCATTTATTTCTCCAGCAAACATATTCAGAATCATCCCCCCGGCCGAATCTCTAAAAAGGGGTCCCTCAGGATCCCTGCGACAGGAGCTAACCCTCCGATAGCTGGCGCGCCAAGTAGGGGGTTGCATCCCTGAATTTGTTTGTTTGTTTTCTCCTGCAGAAAAAATGGCAGGTGGCCATCGCCTCCAGTGCGCCGGCTCCAGCTCCAGTGAGGAAATGGAGCCCCTCGCGTAGGAGGCCCCAGTTGCTGGTGCTTCCCAGCAACAGCTGCAGACCGCACGCACGGCGTTCCCCTCCCAGGGGGACCATGGCGCTGGGCCCAGCAAGGCCGCCACCGCCGTCGCTGGTGCACCATCTAACCCTCAGCAGGCGGCAGAAACTCCTGCTGCCAGATCCATGTCTGGACAGCGCAGGGCGCCGGTGCGGCGTAGGATCGCCTTCGGTGAGGCTAGTTCTGGGAGCACGCTGCTTGCGGCGCAAGCTCTCCTCAGGCACCCACCAGTCCAGGCGGCGGGGGAAACCCCGGAAGGCCGCTGGCTCTAGGAGGTGTCCGTCTTGGTCGGCACGGCTCACCGCCAGGTGCTGGCCGAAAGTTCCCACGCTACCTCCCACCGCGGTGCAGCCAAGACCGGCCCATCATCAGGTGGCGCCCACACTGGTCGGGGGGCCTCCAAGCAGAGCGCCACCCCCCTGGCCACTACCGGAGCTCAGGACCTCTGCCTACACCTCAACGAGCGGAGGGCCATCGAAGACGTGCGCATTACCCTCGAGTGCCAGCGGGAGACCCGGCATGAGGCCGAAGCCGAGGACCAGGCCTCCTCCCTGCCGGCCCATGACCGCCGGGGCTCCCCGGCTCGCCGGCGTTCACCGCATAAGGGCGCTGCCCACACCGCAGGATATGGCACAGGCTTTCATGCCTTCACCAGCGAGCTCCGCCGGGTCAAGTGGCCCCCCAAGTTCCGGCTAGAACTGTTGGAGAAGTACGACGGGTCCATCGACCCTGTCGAGTTCGTCCAAATATACACCACTGCTGTCCAAGAGGCTGGCGACAGTGAAAAGGTGATGGCCAACTACTTCCATATCACCTTGAGAGGCTCTGCCCACTCTTGGCTTATGAACTTACCCCCAGGGTCCATTGGCTCCTAGGATGATCTTTGCCACCAATTTGTGGCAAACTTTCAGGGCACGTTCACGCGCCATGGCCTGGAGTGCGACCTCCACGCCGTCAAGCAGCAGGAGGGGGAGACAATGCGGTGCTTCATACAGCGCTTCAGCTAGGTCCGCAACACCATCCCGCGGATAACCCCCCACGCTATCATTGTCACATTCTGGCTGGGCGTCCGCGATGAGCGGATGCTCGAGAAGCTGGGCACGCATGAGGTCGAAACCACCGCGGAACTTTTCGCGCTGGCCAACAAGTGCGCTAAGGCGGCGGAGGCTCGGGCATGGCTTGTTCCGCGCCCTGAGCATCCCACCGCTGACCAGCCAGGTCCTTCCTGCTCCGACATGCGGGAAAAGAAAAAGAGAAGGAGGCGCGAGGCTGTCCCCATCGAGCCAGCCCAGGAACCCAACAGCCAGAAAGCATGCCAGGCGGCCGCCGATAGACGGCCCGCACTCGCGAGGGCTCCGAGCCGAGCCCCACCTAGGGCTCCAACTCCCGCAAGGGCTCCCGCTTCGGCAAGGGCTCCCGCTCCGGCAAGGGCCCCCGCTCTAGCGAGGCTCGAGCCGAGCAAGTGGTGCCAGATCCACCAGACCAAGTGGCATGATCTCACGGAATGCCGCATGGTCAAAGGCCTCATCGAGCAATGTCAGAGGGACCGCGAGGAGCCCCGCAGGGGCGGCGACAACAAAGCTGCCCCCGACAACCAAGAGCTCGGCTTCCAGGAACCCGAGCACACCATCGCCTTCATCGACGGAGGCTCGTGTATGCCCTCCTCCCACCGCAGCATCAAGACCATGCGGCGCGAGGTGTGCTCGGCAACCCCGAGCAAAGAGGCTGCGAGGCCCCTGAAGTGGTCGAACGCCCCAATCACGTTCAGCCTGGCCGACCACCCCGCCAGTACTGTAGGCGTGGGGCGACTACCCCTGGTAGCGTCCCCCACCATCTGCAATGTGAAGGTCAGCAGGGTGCTAATCGACGGGGGCGCAGGCCTTAACCTCCTCTCCAGGGAGGCTTTTGAGAAGCTGCAGGTGCCCTCCAAGCACCTAAAGCCGTCGCTCCCCTTTTACGAGGTGACACCCGGGCACTCCTTGCCCCTCAGGCATGTCGAGCTGCCCGTCACATTTGGGAGCCGGGACAACTTCCGAACGGAGAATGTCATCTTCGACGTCGTGGAGCTCCCCTCCCCTACAACGCCTTCCTCGGGCGCCCAGCGCTCGCTCGGTTCATGGTGGCACCTCCGCACTACCCGCTTGAAGCTCAATCCCGAGAAGTGCGTCTTCGGGGTACCTACGGGCAAGCTCCTCGGTTTCTTGGTCTCCAGTCGAGGGATCGAGGCCAACCCAGAGAAGATCCAGGCCATCGAGTAGGTGCGACCCCTGGCTCAACTCAAGGAAGTTCAGCGTCTCACCGGCTGCATGGCGGCCCTCGAGCGCTTCATCTCCAAACTCGGGGAGCGAGGAATCCGCCTCTTCAAGCTCCTGAAGAAGACCGGTTGCTTCGATTGGACGCCGGAGGCTGAGCAGGCCTTCCGCGATTTGAAGAAATATCTCACCTCGCCGTCCATACTGGTGGCCCCCTCCGAGGGTGAGCCACTACTGTCTACATCTCGGCCACTCCTCAGGTCATGAGCATGGTACTGGTGGTGGAGCGTGATGAGTGCTCGGGGCAAGGTGCTGGGTCCCAGCTCCCAGCCGGCCCCGAGCACTCCTCAATCCTCACGGCTCCCCCTGAGCAAGGGGTCGAGCCTGAGCACTTGGCTCCTCCTAACCAAGGAGTCGTGCCCGAGCACTCGGCCAACCCCGACCACATCGCCGAGCTCGGGAGCTGTGACAGGCCCTCGGGCGAAGCCGTAGTCCGGGCCCGCCGTATACAGCGACCGGTGTACTTCATCAGTGAAGTCCTCCGAGACGCCAAGACGAGATATCCCCAAGCCCAGAAGCTACTCTACGCTGTGCTCGTTGCTTCTCGGAAGCTGCGCCACTACTAGGCGCACAAGGTCTCAGTGGTTACCACGTACCCGCTGGGGCCCATCCTCCGGAACCTAGGAGGCACTGGGCGCATCGTCAAGTGGGCGGTGGAGCAGGCAAAGTTTGACATGCACTTTGTCAGCCACCAGGCGATCAAAAGCCAGGCGCTCTCTGACTTCGTGGCAAAGTGGACGCCCGTTCCCAACATCGACCAAGAAGAGATTTCCGCATATCCTGGGCATAATGCGCCCGGGTACTGGATTATGCACTTCGACGGTTCCCTCACGCTGAAAGGTGCGGGGGTCAGAGTGGTTCTCACCTCCCCAACGAGTGAAGAACTCTGATACGTCGTGCAGTTGCAGTTTCGAGCAACCAACAACATGGCGGAATATGAGGGCCTCATTGCTGGCCTCCGGGCCGCGGTGGGCCTCGGGATTCGTTGCCTCCTGGTCAAGGGAGACTCCCAGCTGGTGGTCAACCAGGTGTCGAAAGAATACTAGTGCACGGATCCTCAAATGGCGGCGTACGTGGCGGAAGTCAGGAAGCTGGAGAGGCACTTCGACGGCCGGGAGCTGCGGTACATCTCTTGCCGCAACAACGCTCTAGCTGATGACCTTTCTCACCTGGCCTCTTCCCGTGCGTGCATCCCTGCCAGAGTCTTTGAAGAAAGACTCACACGGCCTTCCGTCCTGCCTGCCGAACAGGACGAAGGGGAAACCTCGAGCTTAGTTCAGGGGACCCCGGTGGTGCCCTCAGTGGGAAGCCCCGACAGGGTGCCGCCGCCCGGCGAGTGCGCTGCACTTGCTGGCTGTTCTCAAGATGCCTCGTGGATGGACGAGATCTGAAAGTACTTGAAAGAAAAGTTCCTCCCCGGGGATGATGCCTCTGCTGAAAGAATTGCTCGGCAGTCCAAACGCTATGCCTTAGTAGATGGGGATCTCTACCGGCGCGGCGCATGCGGCGTCCTCCTAAAATGCATCACCCGGGCAGAAGGCGACGAGCTTCTCACTGAGGTCCACGAGGGTGAGTGCGGTGGCCATGCATCGTTCCGCACGTTGGTTGGGAAGGCCTTCCGGCAAGGTTTCTACTGGCCTACAGCTCTCCAGGATGCTTCCGAGTTGGTTCGGTGCTGCAGGGCATGCCAGTTCCACGCAAAGCAGATTCACCAGCCAGCTCAGGCTCTTCAAACCATCCCCCTGTCATGGCCCTTCGCGGTCTGGGGGCTGGACATTCTGGGTCCATTCCCCCTAGCAATCGGGGGCTATAAGTACCTCTACATCGCCATCGACAAGTTTACCAAGTGGCTGGAGGTGGTTCCAGTTGTCAAGGTGACCAAGAACATGGCGCTCCAGTTCATCCGCGGTATCACCAGTCGCTTCGGCGTCCCGAACCGGATCATCACCGACAACGGCACTCAGTTCACAAGTGCCCTGTTCGGGGACTACTGCGAGGACCTCGGCATCAAGCTCTGCTTTGCCTCTGTCGCTCATCCTCAGAGCAATGGGCAGGTCGAGCACGCCAATGAGGAGATACTGAAGGGGCCCAAAACCCGGACCTACAACGTGCTTGCAAAGCACGAGAAAGGGTGGATCGACGAGCTGCCTTCTGTGCTATGGGCCAATCAGACCACGCCAAGTCGCGCTACCGGGGAGACTCCTTTCTTCCTTGTGTACGGCGCTGAGGCGGTCCGCACCTCCGAGCTCACTCTTGGCTCCCCTCGGGTGCATGCCTACTCTGAAGGCGAACAGGAACAGCGAAGGCGCGACGACGTCGACTACTTGGAAGACCGGCGGCGTGCCGCCGTCCGAGCAGCTCGCTACCAGCAAAGCCTACGGTGCTATCATCAGCGTCACATCTGGGCCTGGTCTCTCGAGGTGGGGGATCTAGTTCTCCGACGCGTCCAATCGTGCAAAGGAAGGAATAAACTGTCCCCTATGTGGGAAGGCACCTTTACCGTGATCAGTGTCCCGCGAGAAGGCTCCTTTCAGCTGGCTGCAGAGGACGGGCAGCCGCTCCCCAATGCATGGAACATTGAGCATCTGCGCAAGTTCTTTCCATAGATGGCATGTGCGTGCTCAGGCCAACCAGGCCGGGGGCTCCCCCCCCCCCGCCCCCCCTGCCCAAGTTGGCCGGGGGCTACCACTAACCGGGTAAGTCAGCCAGACTTGTAAAAATTGTCAATTGTCAATACAATATATATGTTATCAATGTCCAGTTCTTATTTCAAAATTTACTTTTGTCCAAAATCCATATGTTTAATCTGTCTGGTGAGATGCTCGATTGTGCGAGAAAAACTTGCTCTCTTTTTCCCCGTTGATAAAAGAATCCCGATCGGTATGCGCACGGGCAGTTGCCGCTGACCTATGTCTGTCGTGGTAGGCTATGGTGTTCAGTGTCGTGGCAGTACCCCAGGCATCATCGAGTCCCTGGGGTTCTCGAGTAATCCTATCGCTCGAGCAAAGAGTAGTCCGGAGCCTAGGCCCCGGGGGCGGGCTGTCGGTGCTCGGTCTGGTCTGTCATACCCAGGTGCCACCGAACCATAGGACCTCTGGGTTATGCCTCTGCCTGTATAGTCTGCCGGTTCGGGTATTCGAGAGGTCTCGGGTCGAAAATGAGAGCAGTCTATAATGAGTACCGCACTAACAGAGCGCACCAAACAAAGAATCTTTCTATTTTTTCCAAATCACAGATTAACAATCAAGAGCAAAAGCAGCTCGACCGTGAGGGCCTCAGTACCCAGGTCACTGCTTGGGCCTAGGGGTCCTCGGGTGGTCCTACCGCTCGGGTATGAGTGGTCGGGATCGCCTGATCCCGGGCTCCCCATCATGTTCCCCAGTGCTCGGGTGCTCCAACCAAAGGAACCAAGTTCCCGGGCACCCCGAGCTCAGAGCGTATGCCTCTCCTGGATCGGTCGACCAAAAAGCTGATAGCTGTCCAGTGAGTGGTTAAAGTCATACGAATTTACATTTCAGTAAATCTATTTTTCCCGAGTTATCCTCGGGGCCCTCATATTCTAATCTGTTTGGCGAGATGGTCTCCTCACACACAAAACCCTGCCCACATGTCCCCTTTTCCCGGAATGACAGAATGGACAGTAGAAAGGTGTACCGTACGAACGGCAATGTCTGACCGAAGTCCTTCATGGTGGTCGTGGTGTTTGGTCCGCTTAAAAGGCCCCGGGCACTACCGAGCCTCTAGGGTTCTCGGGTAATCCTACCGCTCGAGCAAAGAGTGGTCGGGAGCCTAGGCCCTGGGGGCGGGCTGTCGGTGCTCGGTCTGGTCCGTCCTAGCCCGGGCACCACCAAATCGTGGGGACTCTTGGTTGCATTTCCGCCCGCGCACATCTCCAGTCTACTTGTTTGAGTGGTCGCAAAATGGGAAAGTGTTCACTGGCCATGGCGTGCTCCGTGCTGGATCGACCTATCTCCCGAGCAAGGAAGTTCGTGCCTTTGTCTCTTGACTTAGCCGCTGCGGACTCGCGAGGGCTCGGGACTGAACACGCGAAGAAGGCCTCACTACTCGGGCGATGAGTGGTCGGGGCAACTTCGTTCTCGGGGAGGGAAAGGTCAGGCTCGGTCCGACTGAGTACTCCTCGGGACATCAAGTGAAAAGAACAGAGACTTTATCAAGCATTTGAAAAAGCACTGGAGTTGCGACCCCAAAGAAAGGCTTCCATTATATTCCAAAAGAGGGAGAGCTGTTCTGACGGATCACTCCCATATTTACATCAAGTCAAAGAAAAAGAAAACTACAAAAGCCTAATCTAAATCTGAGTCAGTGGGCTCAGAAGGTGGCTCGGACTCCTCGCCGCTGCTGCCCGCGTCCGGCGGCGATGGCGGCTCCCGCATGAAACAAGCCGCCACCTCAGCAGTGACGCCCCGGACAGCTACCCGGACGGCCTCCTCCTCGGCCTCGACCACCCCTTCCCGAGCTGGCTCCAACGAGAAGTTCGGGTCCCAGCTCCGGTAGCAGGCCAGAATGTGTTCGGCCACCGCTTGGGCCAGACTGCACCCTTCCCGAGTGGCCAACTCCTGCATGGCCTGGGGAAGCACCTTGAGTCGCTGGCTGATCTCCTCGAAGCCGAGGGCGATGTGGCCGATGGTCACTCGCTCCATCCCCTTCTCACCCACATGGACTCACCCGAGCCTGGCCACCCTCACGGACCTCCGTGCCTGCAGAAGGATGTCTCCCATCATCAGCTTCACATTGGTCCACTCGGTGATAACAGTCTCGAGCTCGTCTTTCCGGATCTGCAGCCGCTCCTCCAAGCTCAGTCCCTCGGCCGTGCTGTTCGGGACGACGACGGGCGCTAAGCCTTCGACTTGCTTCTGCTTCACCTTCTCGGCGAGGGCAGAGAGGGCCTGCTCCTGAGCAGTCAGCTCCGACTCTCATTTGGCAGCCTGCTCCACCTGAGCAGTTAAGACCGCCAACGCCTCAGCAGCCTCCGCCTCCCGGTGAGTCAGCAGCTCCTCCCGGGCGTCCAGAGCCATCGCCGTGATGCTGATGTCGGTCTCGCGGATCGCGATGTCCTCCTCCCGACGCTGGAGCTCGGCACGGCTCTGCTCAACCTCGTCCTTCTGGCGGGCTAAGTTCGCCTGGGAGGCCTCCACTGCCCTCTCACGCGGCAGGATTGCGTCCTCCCGAGCCCGCACCAATCTCTCCCTGGCGAGTACCTCGGTGGCCCGCCGCCACGATATCTCACCCAGGAGGGTGGCTTCTTCTTGCTCAGTGATGGCCTCCGCACATACTTCCTCCAGGGCCTCCCGCTCCGCGTCTATCATGCGCCGCTCCTTCTCGTGGGCGGTGCGCGCCGCGGTGACATGGGCCTCCAAATGGCGGTTGACCTCAGCAAGCTGCTCTCTCTCCTCAACAAGGGCGGCGCGGTCTGCCTCAAGTTGCGTCCTCTCCCCTGCCACGGCTACCTCCAGCCACTCGATCACCTCCCAGCACGTCCGGGAGGGGTTCTGCGGCCCGGCTAGACGACGGCCGGGCTCTGGGTCCCCAGCGAGCCCTCTCTGAGGTGCTCGGGGTCCCCGAATGCTGCCACACAGGCACCGCCCTCAATGAGGCCATCCGCCCTGCACTCGATGTGCTCGGGGCTGGCTTGGCTGGCGCCGTTTGCTTGGGCGCGGCCTCTGCCCTCGGCTCGGGGCAGGGCGGCGCCTGTGGCTCTGGTTCGGCTGACGCGCTCTGCGAATCCAGCTCCACCAGCACGCTCGGTTCAGGCGCTCTCAGCTCGGGGGCTGGAGCCGGCCTCGGCGCCTCCGGCCGTCCATGGTCTCCGGCGGCGTCCTTAGGTGGCCTGAAAGAAAACAGGTCAGTCTCCTAACTCACTCCGGGCGAAGCATGCTCGGGAAAAAGAAGAGCATACACAGTTTTTGGTCTTCGGTATTGCCATCGCTATTCCAGGATCTTGTACTCCGGGCCCAATGGTTTTGGCCCAGAATCTTCCCTCCTCCTCTTCGGTGGGGGGCTCTGCGGGGCGGCCACGGAGTCCGTCTCTGGCGGCGGGCCAGCTTGGGCACTCGCTGTAGACGCGCTCCCGTGCCGGCCTTGGTGTCTAGGCTCCGGTGCCCGGGTGCCTGTCGCCGGCGGCGGGCCAGCTTGGGCACTCGCTGTAGACCCGCTCGAGTGCTGGCCTTGGTCTTCGAGTTCCAGAACCGCAGATGCTACCTCCATCGCGGACCCCGTGTCGGACAATTGGCCACCCCTGCCTCCCTCCAGAGGCGACGGTGATGACGAGGACGTCGGCGTAGGAACAAAAGTCCGGGGGTGTTTCCCTTTGTCCCCCGGCACTGTCGCCGCCCCACTACCGGTGGCTCCTCCTCCACCGGCCTGGCGGCTCCTGCCTGCGGCAGCCCCACGGCCGGCCTGCGGCCTACCGCCCACGGTGCCCGCACTGCTGGTCTGCGGCCTGCCTCCTGTGGCGCTCGCGCCGCTGGCCTGCGGCCTACCCCTCGTGGCGCTTGTGCCACCGGTCTACGCCGGGCCACCCGCGGCCCCCTTGCCGCTCGTCTGTGGCCTCTGGCGGCGCTCCTGTCGAAGGCACTAGGAGCGCGGCGGGTCACCTCATCCACCCTGGGAATCTGGATAGTCCCGGGGTTCTGGCGCCCAGGCCGGTCGACCAGCCCCAGGGCGTCGAACTCGGGCAGCGTCGCTTGCAGCGCCACCCGGTTCAAGTTGGCGCAGAGTGCTAGCTGCTCCCAGGGAAGCGCCGCCCGGGTCAGGTCCTCCACACCGATCACCACCTGGAGCAGGCCCCCCAGTGCCGCATGGTCCAGGTCCCACTCCACGCCGATCTAGGTCCTGGTGATGTCCTGGGAGCCCGTGTACATTCAGCAGGGCTGGACCCGCTCCCGCAGAGGCGCCAGTTGGCGGCGCAGGTAGTCCGCCACCACCATCACCGAAGTGAGGCCAGCCTGGCGTAGGAAGTCGATACGATCGAGGACCGGCTCCATCCGCTTGTCCGTCTGCGGCGACGCCTCCCAGATTGACCTCTGGGGCTCCGCCGTCATCTCCGGCAACGTAAGGCGGTCGTGGGGACTGACGTCGATGTAGAACCAGTCGCGCCGCCAGTCGTCCCATTTGCTCCTCAGCACCTGGGAAATGTACTGCTCTGTCAGGTCGTGCCACAGCCGAAAATTGCAGCAGCCGGTGACATCAGCAGTGGAGAAGCCCCTCTTCTTCCCGGCTGGCCACACCACGAAGAAGTGTCAAAAGAGCGA
This sequence comes from Phragmites australis, assembly GCF_958298935.1. Taxonomy (NCBI): domain Eukaryota; kingdom Viridiplantae; phylum Streptophyta; class Magnoliopsida; order Poales; family Poaceae; genus Phragmites; species Phragmites australis. The sequence continues at coordinate 29,999,500 of NC_084926.1, read as the reverse complement.
CACCGACGGTGGCACCCCCACCAACATCTCGTAGAAGTGGGTGAAGGTCACTAAGGCGACGACCGAGTTCGGACTGAGGTGCACCTGTTGGATCCCGAACGTGTCGAGGGTCTGGAGGAAGAAGGTCAAGAACGGCAGCACCAGCCCGGCCACAACGAAGGAGGCGAAGAGAACGATGCGCCCCGGCTGGTCCATCACTAGCGGGAAGCTCACCGGCCTCACCACCGAGGCCTCCCGCTGGCCTTCGGGCACCATCATCTTCCGCACTTTATCCGCCGAATCCTCGTCCATGAACTGGGACTCCGGCAGCACGCTATCAGGTGTCTTGTCGCGGCGGCTACCTCCCGTTCTCGGCATTTTGTCAGGGTGGGGGATGAGTTGGAACGGTGGGGGAAGAGAGGTGCTCTGATCACCTAAGGGAGGGCGAAAGCTCAGGAGCGCAAGGAAGAAGAAGACTTGATCGCAAAGACGGCATAAAGAGGGGGGCGGTTCGCTCCCCTCCTCCTTTTATACTCTAAGGAAATTCAAACATTGCTTGCCGCGGCACGCTCGGTGAGACGGCTTCCTCGGCCAGCGCAACCGCCAGGTGAATCTCCCTCGGGCCGCGCGGTTGTCAGCGGTTGCCAGGCGCACTATCCTCGATTGGTGCGGTTGCCACACGCGTCGCCTGCCTCGTTATCACGCACCGCCCGCCTCGTTATCACACACCTCGGGAGTTGGCTGGACGTGCGTCCGTTCGGCTCCCTGTTGGGCCGTACCAGAAGCCCGGGCCGGAGAGGCCAGCGCCTAAAAGCGCGTCGCGTGGCGTCGGTGCTGGGTTCGGCCTCGATGATGACGAAGGCCCCATCCGCAGCCTCTGGGCCATCGCCTGCCAATGGGCCCGGGGGCTGCTGTCGGTGAATCAGGAACCAGGGGTCCCCGAATCCCGAGGCCAGGCTAGCAATCTGCCAAGTGACGCCCTCCCGCGGGGTCATCTCCGTGAGGTAAAAAAGACCAAGTCCCAGGAGAGGGCACTCGAGGCCACAATCAGTGACCCCCGAGCACCCAAGTCCCCCGACGACCAAGAGAACTGAGTACCGGGAGGGGTGTGCCCGGGGCTGCGAGCAGTGGCCCCCCGGGCACCCGAGTACCTCGAGGACCCAAGGAAGATAATTCCGGGAGAGAGTGCTCGGGCCTGCGAGCAGCGACCCCCGAGCACTCGGTTCCCCGAGGATCCGTACAGCCAAGCCCAGGAGAGAGTGCTCGGGCCATGAACAGTGCCCCCCGAGCACTCAGTTCCCCGAGGACCAAGAGAGGGCGTTCTCGGGAGAGAGTACTTGGGGAGGTGAACAGTGATCCCCGAGCACTCGGTTCCCCGATGACCCAGGAAGCCCCCCGTCAGTGGCCCAGCAGCACGGACAAAGACAAGTTGAAGCTCAGACAAGCACACGCAGAACCAACAGAGGATCAATCACCTTCGTACAAGCACAAAGCTGAGAAACCAAAGAACAAGGTGCCCGAAGCTCTAGGATAGAACACACATTCTTGTAACTAGCGACATTCCTGAGAGACATTCTCAGGGCATTTATAGCATCCACACAGGAGTATGGTGTTACGCGTAGTGCGGCCCGAACCTGTCTAAAAATCCTCCCAGCGCATTTACTCTTTTCTTCATTGGATCATTCCACCCCACCTGCCATCGCATTTACATCCATTTATTTCTCCAGCAAACATATTCAGAATCATGCCCCCGACCGAATCTCTAAAAAGGGGTCCCTCAGGATCCCTGCGACAGGAGCTAACCCTCCGACAGTGTTGCTGCCGTATATTGATGATTTCGAGTACAAGCAATGGGGCTAAACCTATTTTAGAGAGTCTACCAGATATGATCTAACCTAAAGCTAAGGTCACCAAGTACATCTCTTCTAGGGTTTTGATTCTTGCCTCGAGTTCTCTCTTCCTGTGTTTTCCTTGTGTGTTGTTCTCATGTCCCTCTTCTCCCCCTCAGCCTTTTTGCCTTTTATAGAGGTGGGGTACCAACTCCTTTTTTTATCCAGCCGTGGTCGATAGGGAGTTGTGTTCCTTGACGTCCAAGTAGATAAATCTGTTTTTAGCACTAATCGTATCGAGTTAGGTAACTAATTGAAACATTCCTGATATGTACTTCCCTGATTCCGGGTATATCAGGTACTGCTGATTCGGTTATGTGATATCTAAAACTTCTTAATACGTGTTGTACATACCATATTCGTATATGATACATTCCTTATACGTATATACACATAGTTAGATATTTGACAGTATATGCAATCCTTTTGATATCTTCTATCTGAAACTTCAAACGATTATTTGGATATCTAAATGGCATTAAATGAAAATACTTTTTAACTATAAAGTTGTAGATCTTGTCGAGGGCTACAGTTTTGATATAAAGTTTGTCCCCATCCAACTTCGTATGAAAAAGTTATGAATTTTTTAAAATAAGCTGTCATTCACTATCACTGCCGGTTCTAGCCATGAGTACTATCACTGCCGATTGGTGGCTAGAACCGACAGTGATAGTCAAAATTTCACTGTCGGCTCATAACACGAACCTTCCCCCTTTATTTTCAAATTTCGCGGCCGCCTTTTGAGCTGTACTGTTCGAACAACAGTGAGCTCGGTCTGAATCGAGCTTCTCTCGGATAGGCACTATTTATGGAGCTATTATCACATGTGGTTAACATAAGGAATCGTATGCGAAAATAAAGCATTCCACAAGCGGTTCCTTATGTGAACCGCCTCTGATAATGAACCTTGATGAAGAAATCCCGAGCAACCGGAGAAACAGTCTCCCACAAGCGAAGGTATTCAATATTCATCTGTCACAGTTTTACCCAGGATTTTTCTTTAATTTCTGATTTTTTTTTCATGTCAATAGATGCCCAAGCTCACCAATCAGATGAGCATTAAACTTTTGACACAGAGATGCATGATCCCAACATCCCATTACAGCTGGAATGCATTCCTGATGTTAACTGTATGTTAACCATATTTATCCTATTTTAAATAATCATCAGAACTGTATAATCAATATGTTATTTTCATTGAAGTGCACGATGAAGATGTCCAAACATATGTCAATGTTGTTGCAAACACAGAGACAATGGTTGCCATACTTGATGCGCACCATAATACTGAACTGAATATCACATGTTTGATTTATTTTCTCACCGGTCCCCTTCCTTGGATTATTCAGTAACCTGATTTATATTTTTGGTTGCATTCACTACGCCAAAACAGCACATTAGTAATGAGTGATAACCATCATTGGAGACGGGCTCTATCCGTCACTCTAAATGCGTCACTAGTGACGGGTTCCGACTTATCACGAATGATGGTTACCAGTGACAAGTCACAGTTCAGACATGTCTCTAATGTGCATCTCTTTTGACCTGAGCATGCCTGGCCATTAGTGCCGGGTAGTAAATGCATCCATCACTAATGGCCCATTCCCAGTGACGGGTTATAATCTCGCGCGTCACTGATGACTAAGTCAGTCATCAGTGAGGGGTAGTAACCACACCCTGTCACTGGGACTCAGTCATTAGTGGCGGGTGATATTTGCACCCGTCACTATGACTTAGTCATTAGTAGTGGGTGGAAATGCGTCTGTCACTAATGAGTGAGTCATCAGTGATACGTGATGTTTTCACTCGTCACTAATGTGCTCATGCCCCAAAAGGCTTTACATGTTTCCTGGCTGCATCCTAAAGCAATGTCAAGATTTGGCAGCCGTCTTCTCCTACAAATATTTTACACCAGGAAACATATATATGCATATATCGACCACATCTTTGACATCAGGTAACACATACAAGAGCTCAGGTAACATATATATGCACATAGTGACTACATCTTCAACATCAGGTAACATATACAAGAGCTTAATCTATATAAATGGGCACCATAACAAAACAAAGCAGTACATCCACCATATCAAGTACATCACAGTAGTACAATGGAACATATCACATCTGTACAATGGAACATATCAAACATACCAAGTTTGTGTGCCGCCTCCCTACAATGGAACTCGCCTTTCGAAGAGACAACTTTTGTCATTATGAAGGAGGCGATCCGTCCTCGAATGTTGAAGAGTGCGGACTCCTCGATGTTGCCATTTGGTACGCTGAATTCCTGCTAAATAAAAATAGTAATGGAAAAAGTATGCAATTAGCTTGAGAAAAATCATTTATTGCCATATATTAAATGAATGAAATCAATTATGAAAAGAATATATGCAACTATCTTACATCTGAGGATTTCATATCCATTGCTACCATAGCTAGCAGCAAGTGACGCACAACGTAGAAGCTGCAAGTATTTCCCAGTTGTTGTTGGTGGCACTAGAGAGAAAAGAAACCGTCAGTTCAAAAGAAAAATATGTAGTGTTAGTAGTAGAGTATTTGCAAATATGTCTGCTGGCACTTACCATGAAGGCGGTCCTATGTGTCAGTGTGTGGGGCTCATTCGGATCATACTTTGTATCACATCGCACATATGTGTCAAAAGCATTACATGCAAAGAGGGATCTATTAGTCAACATTTGGAAAAAGTTTGAAAAGTACAATATGTCATGAAGAACTTACTTGTTGAGGATTTGTTTGACCAAAGTATAGTCACATACTCCCCGTTTGCCGTTACATCCTACTACTGGTCTTGCTGAATCGAGGTACCAGACCAAGTTCCACTTGGGGGCAATCGAGGTACCAGAAATCATCATAATTTGGGGGTCAAGGAATCCGGAGGGCTCCTTCTTCCTTGTTTCTTACACCAAGTGTCTACAGATAAGCAATTAGTTAGATTGGAGAATTAGTGATAATAATTAAATGATGTCTTATTTCAAAGGGCTTATAATGTAAAGCATTGAAATAACCCTATGTCCAGGTCATCTAGGTTGAAGAGGTCATATAAGTCGTTGAAGCCCAGGAGGAAGTAGCCGTCCTTATTCAAGAAGTGACATTTTTGGTACTGGATGACAATGGAATTCTTCGCTCGGCTAGCTTGTACGTAGTAATTATGCAACTTGACACAAAGTTCTCCCACCCTCTACAGTGGATCTGCCGTCAGCAAGGGCTTCCCAAGCTGAAATTTTCAGTTAGCATTAATCCAAGCTACTCCTATCACGCGCTTCTCAGCGCTTGAGTCCTTACCAAATTCTTTGACAGCTATTTCTTGGACCTGGCTTGGACTTCTTTTTCTTCTCTGGGCTACCCTCTGGTTCCATAGCTAGAGGTTGCAGAGTGGGCACAGATGACGCAGCTAGCTCATCTCGAGATTGAACTTGGGGTAGAGAACTTAGTGCACTTGAATGTCTAGGCGGATCGCTCCTAGATGTTTTCATGTGCACCAAGATGTCCCCCTCTTCCATTGGATCCTTTGAAGACGAGCTTCACCCAGATTTCGGATCTCATCATTGGGGGAGGGGGACAGACAGGCTAATTTGTGTCCATGGCATTAGCATGTACAAAACCGATGAAGACCATGTCATAACCAGGACTTATCAGGATCGTATGTAACAGTTGGGCCTCTGGATGCACCTGACCCTTTGCAATATCAATTTGGTAGCCACCAAGTCTTATTACCAGGAGCATGGTGTGGGCCCATCGAAAAGGTCTATAGTAAGTTCTATGGATGGCGAGAAGATATGTTGCTCGACCTCCCTAGAGGCTTAACTACTCCTACGTCCAGCAATGGAGCTATCACGCACTGGTGTATCAGGAATTATGACTCCCTGTGATGAAAACCTTTGCATGAGGTCTTAATAAATGCTCTCTATGATTGATTGGGTCAATAGTTGCACATAGATTGGACTTGACCTTCTTCGTATACATCCTAATGTGTTCAGGGAAGCCTAACTTCTAGCCCTAGAAACTGGACACGCCTCGCACGTGACCTGGGTGCTCAGGGTTTCCTAGCACAGTGGAGAGCTCGTCATGTTCCCTGACCCCAATGAATGAACCTTCGGTGGATTTGGCTGCTATTACTTTCACCTTTTCAGCAATTGCCTCGGTTTTGCTGGATTTGAAGGTGATTTCTCACTATATGACAACTTACCCCTCTCTCACAAATCATTCTGGGAATTGCAACCAAGGATTCTTGCAGCTTTCGTTGGCTAACTTTTCATCCTCTGCCTGCCATTTATCCCTTTTCCCTATGTACCCGCCTATACCTAGGTTGTGATTCTACTTGTTTTTTGCACGAAGCTGCTTCTTTGGAGAACTCTCTGTTTGGAATGCCTCTAAACTCTTCAACTCCATAAAAGCTTTTCAGTCCTCCCGTTCATATATGGGTACTTACTGAAGTACTCCAACCCTTTCGCCATATACTTGTTCACAAGCTTGCTCTTGTGGCTTCTCCAAAGTTTGGTGATCATTTTCATAGCAGCCCTGCAACCCTTCACCCTCATGTTCTTCGGGATCTCTAGAAACGTATTAACGCCAGAAGTGAACAAGGTGTTCTTTTGAGCTACAGTGAGGTTATCAAACTTTAGAAGGGTTAATGGCAACCTCTCCCGAGCATTATGGCCTATGAGCTTCTGCAACCTCTTAGGGCCTTCTTCTCTGTAGGCATGCCATCATCATCGATTTCAATGATGGTAATCTTGTCTGTCGGCCACTTTGCTTGTGCCCTTGTCCTCCGTACTGTTGCTTCACTAAGACCTGGTTGAGCAAACGTCTGACTGGGAGCTTGTCCTTCGTCAGAGGATCCCGATGAAGACTTGTTTGTAGACATCTAGTAGATATGAATATGCAGATACAATTATATAAGTGTTAGTAACTATATTCACTTTTATATGAATTTATGAAAATATGATGTATTTCTTATCTAAAGCGAAGGATCCTAGCTAATTTCTAATAGGCAAAGATAGGTCCTTGTGCTTCAAAAAGTGCGAGCACTAGGCGCCCTAAGGGTCGGGGCCAATAAGGACTCTAGGGTGGTTGCAGACCAAATTGACAAGAAATTTCAGGAGAAGGAGCCAGAACTAGTTAAGTATATGGCAGCAGAGCATGGAAAAGCATTTCTTTGGGTTTACTATCAAAAGCATATCAAGAAGTGAAAACTTTGAGGCTGATGACCTCATAAGACTGTGGTGCAACATCTGCCAATTCCACCGGATGTTTTTTATTAGAAGTTGCAGGTGTCAGTTGTCGAGGCCCCTTTATTAGAAGGTGTTAGGTGACATATTGTCATTATCATTGAGAGCGAAGATTGGCACTCACCTATAATGGCCTACCTTTGGGGCTACTACAAGCCCGAAGATCATGCGGAGGCAAAGTATATGGCGCAGAGAGCACGAAAATACAAGATTGTGGAAGCTGACTTGTACAAGATGGGAGTTTGTGCGTTGATGCTTCAATGTATATACCAGGCAATGGGGCAAATTTTGCTGAAATAAATACACAAAGGACTGTGTGGCTCGCATATCGACACTCGAGCACTTGTCGAGAAAGCATTTAGGCAAGGATTCTTTTGGCCGAAGGCCATCTCTGATGCGGAGTCCACAATATGAAGCTGTTTGAAGTGCCAATACTCGGCCAAGGGCTCAAACAAGCCTTCGACAAAGACAGAGCTCATTCCACCGGTCTAGCCCTTGATGCAATGGGGAATTGACATCAATGGACAGTTACTAGCTGCCCCAGGAAATTTGTGCTATGTTGTGATCGCAATCTAGTACTTCTCCAAATGGGTGGAAGCAACGCCACTGGTGAACATAACATCAAAAAATGTCCAAAAATTCTTTTGGTAAAACATCATCTACCGCTTCGGTGTCCCTCGTGAAGTGATGGTTGAGAACAGCATGCAATTTGACAGCGAAGGATTCAGGAAATTCTACGAAGACCTAGGAATTAAAGTCCACTTCGCATCGGTATATCACCCACAGTCAAACGGAGCTATGGAGAGGGTGAATGGCATCATCCTAACTGGTGTCGCAACGCGTCTACAAGGTCTGCCAAAAGGAAAACGGGTTGAAGAATGCTGAAGGTATTATGGTTAGCGAGGACAACGACAACATGACCAACAGGATTCACGCCACTCTGTTTGCTCTATGGCGAAGAGGCGATGACTCTAGAGGAATGTAGAAATAAATCATTCAGGGTCATGGCTGAATCAGCTCAAAGTGAAGAATTGATATCAAACGATGCACTAGAGGAAATTAGAATGCAAGCCATTAAAAACTTGACAAAATATCAGGAGGAAACTACAAAATGGAGAGACAAGAATGAGTTCATTATTGGAGACCTAGTACTACAATACTTCAACTGTGAGAAAATTACAAAACCGGTGGGATGTACCTTTCTTGGTAAAGAGTTTAGTGAGGCCTGGGTCTTATCACCTGGCTATTGTCGAAGGGGAAGAACTTTAGCACACTTGGAATGCTGACAAACTTCACAAATTTATGTGTAGCGAAGATAAAAAAAGAGGTATTCACAAGTTTTATGTTTATGCAATTTTAAATTCCGCATTTCAATCAAAGCAATGTATAGGTGTTGTACTCTTTTCCTCATAGGGGAAACCCTTCATCAGGGTGTGAGGTTTTTAACGAGGCAGTAACCTTTGTAAACCCTCTTTAATTTATATGGGATTACCCCTAAGAAAGCGTGTAGATCTATGGAAACTATGCATAATTCATCATCAATGTGGTGCAATCCTTCGATAGAAGAAGCACACCGTTCAACGAAAGGAGGCAGGTCAAAGGGTCTGAGCTCCCTCCGCTCGGGCAAATAGAGCACCAAAGAAGAGGTCAAATGCCTGTGGCAAAATGTACAATCATTCGAAGCGCAAGTTTTGGAGCTACAAGCGCTTTGCGCCGCTGAAACCGCTACAGCGCAGCGGCTGCATGAAGAACTAGGTGAGGCAAAGGCTTTATCCAAAGATGCCCTTAATTTGCTTGGAGATCTAGAGCCGAAGGCCGTCGCCACTTGCGAAGCCATCAACAACACCTTTGACGGGATTGGTGCTTCGGCCATGCCTCCAACACTTGATATCGTCGGGCTGGGTGGGCTTATAGGACGGATTAACAAAACTAGCAGAAGCCTTCTACCCGCGGCTCAGTTATACGGTGACTTCTGCACCATGGTCTCAGCCCAGAGTATATTACAGTCAATTGAAATTACCGGCTGTGACCATCATGTTACACTTCAGAAACATACCTTCCGATATCCGACAGATATGTCTACTTTGGCCCTATCGAGGGCGTCGAAGGCCACCGCGCAGTCATTTAACAATATTTCCGAAGGTTTGTTTATTTCTTCCGTACGGGGGTAGGCACTCTTAGCCTCCAACATGGCCGAGAGGTGCGCCACCTGATTCTAGGTCGAGCCACACTTCGGCTTTTTATTTTCTCCGAAGGTTTTTTTTCTTTGATGTGGGGACAGGCACTCTTAGCCCCCGACTTGGCCGAGAGGTATGCCGCCTAATTCTAGGTCGAGCCACACTTCGGCTTTTTATTTTCTCCGAAGGTTTTTTTTTCTTCGGTGCGGGGGCAGGCACTCTTAGCCCCCGACTTGGCCGAGAGGTGCGCCGCTTGATTCTAGGTCAAGCAACACTTCGGCCTTTTATTTTCTCTGAAGGGTTTTTCTTCGATGTGGGGGTAGGCATTCTTAGCCCCCGACTTGACCGAGAGGTGCCCAGCTTGATTTTAGTTCGATCAACACTTCAGATTTATATATTTTTTTGTTTTACGTCAAAGGGTATGGTGTCTTTTCTTGACACTTCACACCTCAAGTTTTGCAGTAGGTTTTCAACGTGCTTCTCGTTGATTGGTGTGCCCCCTTGTTTCAAAGGGCTGCCACACTTCGACGATGAGTTATTCATACTCAAACCAAAGTACATTCTTTCTTGGGGGTATTTCCATATATATCGATGATTACAAAGGTCACTGCCTCATTAAAAACCTCACACTCTAACGAAGGGTTCCCCCTGTGAGGAAAAGAGTGCTGCTCCTGTACATTTTTGATTACATGAAAGGAAAACAAAATTACATAAATGTTGCCCTAGTTCGAGTGCTTTGCCCAGGGATGCGAAGACTTTCACCGCTACTACACATAGAACTTGCGAAGGTTGTCCGCATTCCAAGTATGTGGGAGCTCCTCACCCTCTAGAGTAGCCAAGTGATAGGAACCGGGCCTTAACGACCTCTTCACCAAGAAGGGGTCGTCCCACTTGCTATGTAGTTTTCCCACGGACGAAGCATTGTTGAGTCTTCGCAGTACCAGATCCCCAAGGGCGAAGTTCTTTAAGGATATTTTCATGTCTCTCCACCTTCTTGTCTCCTCCTGGTATTTGGTCAAGTTTTCGGCAGCCTGCAGTCTCATTTCCTCAAGCGCATCTTTTGATGTTAATTCTTTGCTTTGTGCTGATTCATTTACGACCCTAAATGATCTGTTCTTACATTCTTCTGGAATCATCGCCTCTTCGCCGAAGAGCAGACGAAATGGTGTGAAATCGGTCGGTCTTGTTACTATTGTTCTTACAGACCATAAGACCTTCAGCAGCTCTTCGACCCATTTTCCTTTTGGCAGGCCTTGCAGACTCCTTGCGACACCAGCAAAGACGATGCTGTTTTCGCTTTCCACAGCTCCATTCGACTGTGGGTGATACACGGATGCGAAGTGGACTTTGATTCCCAAGCCTTCGCAGAAATGCCTGAACCCTGCACTATCAAATTGGGTGCCATTATCAACGCTCACTTTGCGTGGGACTCCGAAGCTGCAGATGATGTTCTGCCACAAGAATTTTTGGATATTTCTTGATGTTATATTTACAAGCGGCATTGCCTCCACCCACTTGGAGAAGTATTCTTCTGCAACGACAGCATAACGCAAGTTTCCTGGGGCGGCTGGCAGCTGGCCGACAATGTCAATTCCTAACCGCGTTAATGGCCAGATTGGTGGAATGAGCTATGCCTTCATCGAAGGCCTGTTTGATCCCTCCGCCCAGTACTGGCATTGCGTACAGCTTTGACTATGCAATCTGCATCACTGACCGCCTTTGTCCAAAAGAATCCTTGTCTGTATACTTTTCCAACTAGGGCTCGAGTGCTTACATGCGAGCCACACAGTCCTCCCTGTATTTCTCTCACCAAACTTTTCCCTTCTGCCTGGGATATGCATCACAGCATAGGTGCATAGATTAAGACCTTGTACAAATCGTTTCCCATAATTTTGTAGTTCCTAGCTCTCTGGGCCATGCGCTTCGCTTCAACATTATCTTCGGGCTCATAGTAGCCATGAAGGTAAGCCATTGTGGGAGTGCGCCAATCTTTGCTTTCAATCGCGAAGAGTCCTCTATAGCTGGCGCACTCAACTTTTGGTAGAATACATCTGGCGGTATTGGCAGATTTTATGCTGCGGACTTCGCGAGGTCATCTACTTTGAAGTTGTCATTTGTTGATATACTTATGACTGTGAATCCCAGGAAGTGCTTTTCCATGCTTCGGACCGCTGCCATGTACCTAACAAGCTCTGGTTCTTTTGTCTGAAATGTCTTATCAATTTGGCTTGCTATTACTTTAGAGTCTGTCTTAATCAACACCCTTCAGGCGCCCAAAGCTTTCACCTTACGAAGGCCAAGGAGGACGGCTTCGTACTCCATGACATTATTTGTTGATCGAAATTTTAGTCTGGTAGCATATCTTAATTTTACTCCCGAAGGCGAAGATAGTACCGCCACCACACTTGCTCCTAAAGCCCCCCAGGCCTCATCACAATATGTGATCCAGACCGGGTCTAACGGTTCTTCTGCTAGGGCTTCAGCCTGCGGCGTCCATTCTTCTACGAAGTCCGCTAATGCTTGGGACTTCATTGTTGTTCTTGCCACGAAAACTATCATGAGTGGAGTGATCTCTGCAGCCCATTTCGCCATCCTCCCTGTAGCTTCCCGATTTTCAAACATGTCGCGAAGGGGTAGGGAGGTGGGCACTGTAATCTTGTGATCCGTAAAGTAATGGCGAAGCTTGCACGATGCCATTACCAGTGTGTATGCCACCTTTTCCATTTCGGTGTATAACCTCTTCGGGCCCGCTAGAGCCTCCGACACGTAATAAATCAGAAATTGTTGTAGCTTGTTATTTACTTGCCTTTCCTGCACAAGTACGGCACTTACTGCCGAAGGGGATGCTACTATGTACAACAACAAATCAGCCTCAGGATTAGGATTAGATAGGGCTATGAGCTTCATTAGATAATTATTTAGTTTGTTGAAGGCTTCTTGCTGCTCCACGCCCCATTTGAATGGGTTAGAGTCTTTTAGCTTCTTGAAGAAAGGTAGGCTTCGCTCTGCGGATTTTGCAATGAACCGATTTAGCGCCACCAACCTACCTACCAGGCGTTGTGCTTGTTTCCTGCTCTGCGGAGGTCTCATGTCAATTATTGCCTGAATTTTTTGGGGTTCTACTACGATGCCTCTCTTCGACACCAAGAAGCCCAATAGTCTCCCAGACTGTACTCCGAAGGGGCATTTTCTGGGGTTTAGCTTTAGGCCTGCGCTTCACAAGTTTCCGAAAGTTTCTCGTAGATCTTTGAGATGTTGGTTCTTTCTGACTACTATGTCATTGATGTATGCTAGGACATTTCGCCCTAGTTGTGAATTTAACACTACTTGCACCAACCTGGTGAAGGTAGCGCCGGCATTTTGAAGGCCAAAGGGCATCCTTACAAAGCAGTATATGCCGAAGAAGGTTCTGAAACTTGTTTTCTCCTCATCGTCTTTCGCCATCCAAACTTGGTGGTACCTAGAGTATGCATCTAGGAAACTCAATATTTCACAACCAGCAGCAGAGTCTACCAGCTTATCAATTCTTGGTAGTGGGAAATAATCCTTTGGACAGGCTCTGTTTAGGTCTATGAAGTCTATGCACATTCTCAATTTGCCATTACTTTTCTTAACTAGCACCGGGTTTGCCAGCCACTCTGAGTGTAATACTTCACGGACCACGCCAACGTCATGCAGCTTCTTTACTTCAGTCGTTGCTACTTCTTCCCTCTCTTTCGAAGCTTTCTGAAGCTTTTGTTTCTTTGGCTTCGCATTGGGGTCTACATTTAAAGTGTGCTGAATGATTTCCCTACTGACTCCTTGCAAATCCTTTAGAGGCCAGGCGAAGACATCCTCGTTGCTGTGAAGGAACATTATCAATTTTCACTGGTCTTCCTCTGGGACCTCCACCCCGATAATGATTTTTTTTATCTGGCTTGTCCAGACACAACGGCACTATCTTGGTCTCCCCTTCCGATACAGCCTTTGCCACCTTCTTTACCTTTGGCTGGTCTTCACATTCCCTGAGATCCATCGAAGGTCCCGCCACCACATGGACATTTCGCCGACCTGGAGTGATTCCCACTTCAATCCTATGGGCCACTTGTTGATCTCCGAGCACTTTTATGACACCTCCAAGACTTGGCATCTTCATACACAGATATACATGGTGCAGTATTGCTTTGAATGTATTTAGAACTCCTCGTCCAAATATTGCATCATAGAGATAGTTGATATCGACCACATTGAAGGTAATGTCCTCCGTCCGGAAATTTGACCCTTCGCCAAATGACACCGGGATTGTTATCTTCCCCAAAGCATTGATTGCGTTTCTGCCAAAGCCTAGTAGTGGAGACCCAGCCTGGTCAAGGTCGCTTCGCCGTAAACCCATTTTGTCAAAGGCATTCACAAAGATGATATATGCCGAGCTTCTGCCATCTATCATGATTCTATGCACTTCGTTTCTTGAAATGTTTGCTGTAACCACAAAGGCGTCCGTGTGTGGGTAATCTAGAACCCTCATGTCATCCTATGAGAATGTAATGGGCACATTGGACCATCTTGAATGAACATAAGTTGGCCCTACACCAACGTGGTTAACCCTTCGCACATATTCTTTTCGCTGCCTCTTCGACTCTGTCTCCTAATTGGATCCTCCTGAGATTGCCAACACCACGTTGTATCCATGATTCACTATGTTTACCGACCTACTGGTCTCCGGTGGTGCTTCGATCACTGGTCTTGGTGGTGGCGGAGGTAGCTCTCCTTGGAAAGCCAATTGTCCAGTCGTCTGATCCGGCTGGGCCGAAGCTATGGGAACATATTGTTATGCTGGCGCGAGCATTGGTCACCACTGGTTAGTGAATGTTGTGCCTGGATTGTGGTTCTAATTGTTTTCCCATGCTTCGCCGCGCCTGAACTATGTGGCGTGATGCACGATTCTTGCTTGATCGAAGGATTGCTTCGCTAAGCCTTCTTTCATGGCCATGACCTGTGGGCACTACTTAGTCCTATGACCAGCGCCTTCACCATGTAACTCGTAGTAGAACGTGGCCGGGTCCTACAGAGCCCGTCCACCTCGACCTCCTTGACCTCGACCTCTGCCACTTCGGCCTCCTCGAGTAGCCCCACTTTGCCCTTCGCTTACCGCCTGAGCAACTTCGTTGGCCTGGAGTCTATCTGATTGACCTCTTTTTGCTTCGTTGTATACTCAGATGCTTCGGCTTTTCTCACATGCCTCAATCGATCTCTTGAGTGGCCAGTGACTACTTCCCTAGCTGACGTAATTGTTTTTAGTGCTTTCAAGGCTACCATTTCATTCTTCCTCCGAAGGTGATCAAGCTCGGACTTTGCATACTCTTCCATCTTATTGAGGAGCTCTTGTACACTCCCTGGCCTATTTCTTATGAGCTTTCCTGCCAGAAGTCCTCCTCTGATACCCGTATGGCGACATTGATGATTGTGTCTTTGCTCAGCCCATTCGCCTGATAGCGAATGTGTACGAAGCGACACATATAGCTCTACAATGTCTCCGTCGGCTGCTGCTTCAGTGTGAAGAGGTCACTTGTGGTAATATTATCCGCCCAATTTCCTTGGAAATTGCTGTATAGGGCGTTGCGCAATTGCTCCCATGAATAAATGGATCCTGGAGGCAACACGGAGTACCACGGCCTTGCTATACCTTTTATGGCCAATACAAAGGCCTTCGCTAGTGTTGCGTCATCTCCTTTAGCGGATTTGACTGCTACCTCAAAACTCATTACAATTTCTCTTGGATCTAACTCTCCGTCAAACATTACTACTCTAGGCATCATGAAGCCCGAAGGTCACGACTGATTCTACAAGCCAATGGAGAGCGGAGACTCTGGATCGCCTACGCACGACCGTCGCCGAAGGTCTTGCGCCGGTCGTGTTGTGATTCCTAATGGTGTCACGTGGCGAGCTGTTTCCTCTGCGCGATGTAGCATATAGATCTCTTCTTGCATTTTCTCTAGTGTATTCCTGGCTTCTTCCGCTCGCCTGGGATATTCCGCGGCTTTTTGACTTGCCGCTAGGCTGTGCAACATGCGCTTTTTCTGCGCAATCTGCCTCTCCAGTTCTTCAGATTCCAGCCTGGCTGTTCTTTCCTCCTGTGTCTCGTCTTCATCTTCGTACTCTATGAAGTCATCCAGGTCTTCCCACTCTTCGTCTTGCACCTTGCCTCGCTCTTCTGCTGAAGCCTTGAAGCGAGCGCAAGCGTTAGCTTCTACGACCTACACTGCTGCTGCGTTTTCCTGGACAGCCGTTCCGTGGATGTCTTTGTTTTCTCCTGGGGGCGCGACATCAACACCATCGTGTTGTTCGCGCTCACCGAAAGCTCCTCCGGTCGAAGCGTTGCTGGGACCTGGCACCGCCGAAGGGGGCCTTTTGGCCTAAGGTCCGGCTTCAGCCGAAAGCTCCGGCAATGTCTTGGATGTACCAAGTGGCTTTGTCTTCTTTTTGGGTGGCATAGCTTTGGTCTGTTCGATCCCCACAGACGGCGCCAACTATTGGAACCGTAGTCCTGAACAAAGAAGGCCTTCACTCTAGGGGAAAACTGAAGGCTCTTGGGTGTGACACGTGTTATGGGTGAATAATCTTGATTTCTCTATCACTTCAGTTATAGTATGACCATATTTATAGCCCATATCCAACCACTTCATGCTAGGATTTACAGTTTCACCCTCTCAAATGCCACATTCTCGGCATATTCATGGGCATTATAGTACAATCAGGTACATTCGCATAATTACAACTGTGCCCTTTTCAGTTAAGTGGGCCTCGACGTCTATTTGTGGTCTTCGACCAGTCTCATGACTGCGCTACGAGCCTATCTCCAGCTTCCAACTGAAGGTTGGCCATGACCTTCGCTCCTGCTCTCTAGCGCCGTGGGTCGACCTTTGGCCTTCGGCCAAAGGCACATCTGTGCCTTCACCCGCTTCAGTGAGCGGAGTCGCCGGTCAACCTTCGGCCTCCGACCGAAGGCCTACTGCAGCCTTCGCCTACACGGACAACAGAGGTCGCAGACCCACCTTCCGGCTCCAGTCGAAGGTCCGCCATGGCCTTCGCCTGCACGGACGGGGGAGGTTGCAGGCCAACCTTTGGGCTCCAACCGAAGGTCCGCCATGGCCTTCGCCTGTATTTTCTTAAACACACTGCAACACCCATCAGTACTCAGCCACCGGAAGACTTCGACTTGCCATACGAAGGGGGGCGAGAGATCATCCCCAACACATATGGATTTCGGTCCCATTATAATTTGTCTTTTTTTCTTCTCACTATACAATTAATTTGTGAGCTAAAATTTTTGTGTGAGCTACGGTAGCATCTGTATCATAATTGATATTTAAATTTTTTTATAACTATTTATATAGTGTTTTGAATTTTAAATGCAATAAAATGCTATATTCAGGCAGCTGTCGCCCTTCCCATGCAAGGCAAACGCCTATAGTACATATTTTCAAACGGCCGCCTTGCTAAATTTGAAAAATTAAAAATAAAAATAAAATGTTCTTTCGAGTTGCGTCGTGCAAGAAGGCAGAACTCGCGCAACCATGGAGTACGAGAACTTCAACTTGCCTACTTCAACCACAATTCGATTTGAAAATGAGCGTGCCCGCCCGAGCCTGAAAACGAAATTGGAACAACAGTATTTGCAGGCAATGCGGTTTCTCTGTACCTGTTCATCGACTCTTCTAAGATACCCGATTAACTCGGAAGAAAGAAAATGAAACTGAGAATGGATGAACTCCACAAGTAATACGAAATTTAGAGTCCAGGAGGACGATAAATTACAGACGGAAGTTTAGCACCGGAACACGTTTAGTTATTTGTTCCCTTTGGTAATCTTCTTGATATCATCATCAATGGAATCATGAATACATCTACTGTCTCGACTCAAATGCAAGGACAGATTACACTTAATTGCAAATTTTCCCAACTCGCTCAACTGCCATGAACTAATAAAATCAAGAACGAACGTGATCAATGCAGTTTATTGTCCTTGAAACTGAAGCTGAGGAACTTGTTAAGGCCACCCTTCCAACCGCCGCTGCCCTTCCTGCCGGGGCTAGAATTTGCCGCGGTCGTCGCAAGAGGCTCCGACGCTGCGTCGTCGGCGACGGCCTGGCGCGCTGCCTTCTGCCAGAGCAGGAAGCTCCTGCAGCCATTGAAGCTGATCCTCTCGTCGGCCTTGAGCGCTGCACGAGCACGACACACGAGATTAGATCAAATCAAGAACGGGTCGGCGAAGAAACAGATCAAATTCTCATCACGGGTTAAACGGATCGGTAACTATGATGTTGTTTTGGTTGGGGGCGTACCGTCGGATCTGCCGTTGGCACTGTAGAGGAGGAAGTCGGCGGGGTCGGCGCGGAGCAATGGCATGCGTCCCTCGCGGGCGTAGCAGCGGAGCGCGGAGCGGATGAGTCCGGTGACCGTCTCGCCCTCGTCGACGAGGAAACGCAGCGGCCCGGCGCTGCCGAGCACGGTCACCATGACTAGCACGCGCGAGCAGCCGCCGGCCCCCGCCTCCGCCGCCGCCTTGCCGCTTGGCTCCACCTTCCTCAGCTTCATCGGCAGCGTCGATGGCACCGCAACAGCCATCCGTGCTCACCGATCAATCACCCAGCTACCAATCAACCAACCAATCTAAATTGCTGCTCCTTCCTCGGAGAAAAGAAACTCAGGAAAAATGTCGGGAGCGAAAAATCAGGGGAATCAAAGAATCGTCGTCGGCGAGCACGCTCGTCGTTCACGGGTCGAGGCCGATGCAGCGGTGGTACCAGCCCTGCATGCAGCACCCGAAGCCGCGGAAGGAGGCGGAGGAGGCCCTCTCCGGCTTCGGCGGCGAGGCAGCGGAGGTCGCGCGGGCTCCCACCATTCACAAGTGCGTGCTCGTCTTCACGGCGGGGAGATCCGGGGCGGCGCTTCTTGGCTTCTTTCCGAGCGGCGGCGGCGGGGAGAGGGCAGGCCAAGGAGGCGACTGGTTTGGTTCGAGGGAGGAGGCGTGGAAACGAGAGAAGAATATAAGCCGCGGCTCGGCGCGTACTCTAGTCTAGTTCGGCGGCCGCGTGGTGGGTTGGGGTTTCTTCTGCTCCCCTAGGAGGGGGGGATCTGGGCCGGTTGTTGTTGGGAATGGACAGTCGAAGCAGGTCTAGGTTATTCGGATCTGTTCGGGGAAGAGGCAGGGTTTCCTTCTCGTCCTTGCGCCGTAGGGTTATGTTATGGTTTCCTCTTTTCTTTCTCTGCTGGGTGGAGGTGGGCTGGAACGGTCCGTGTGGCTCTTGCTTGGGGACACGGAAAAACTCCCGGAACGTGCGTGATTGTCCTTTCGCTGTGGTAGGGGCGTAAGGCTGTTAGGACTGCCTTGAGATTTATGCCGTATTAATGGTAGGTTAAATCGGTGGTCCTAATTACTCACCTTGCTCACAAAAAGATGAAATTACGGCCTCCGTTAAAAGCAATACCCACTACTTGAGAAAAGCCTAGCGGGACAAGAAGGCTAGCGGGAGGAGCTTCCCGGGTTACCTAGCTAGCACAACCGATGGTGGGCAACCAACCCGAGCTCGATTCCTCGTGTCTTCCCATTGATGATGGGCCAACCAACGATAGCTTGACTCCTCCAGACTTCAAAATTGTTTAAGAGGTCTCACATTTCCAATCACACAAATTTAGTGGGAATACAAAGAGAAAGGCCTAGTAATGGCAAACGTAACAAAAGATCTACTATTCTTATGAGAGTCCTTGGACATTAGGGAGAATATAACATGATGATAACATAGAAAGTGGTTTGATCGGTGGATCCTAATCTAAGGGTGACAGAAACGCTAATTCATTCCGAGAAAAAAGGAGAAAATCTTTGATGCAAATAAGTAAATTGATGTAAACGTGTAAACAACGAATGTTGTATGTCCAATCCCTATCCGAAGGCTGCAGTTAATCCCACGGTAGGGAAGATGGCAATGGGCATGGATTACCCGTCCGAAGGTTGCAGTTGATCCCATGGTAGGAAAGATGGCAATGGGCATGGATTACCCACATGCCCACGGGTAAAAAACCCAATGGGTGTGGGTCTAGGTTCCATTGTTTGCCCGCGAGTACGGGTGCGGGTTTGATCGTAAACACAACGGGCAAAAGGTCATGGGTACGAAAAAGGTTTACCCGTGCCCGTGAACCCACAAACCCACTCCAATTACTTGACACGTGAGCCCAAATTATCATTAAGTATATAAACTACTAGCTTAATTTTATAAATCCACTCTAATTACTCACAAATTCGCTCCAATTATCCTAGTAGGCGGGTATACGAGCGTGCCCGTGGGTACACGATACCCGGGAGTGGTGGGCATGGGTAACATTTCTTACCCGTGCTAGGTAACGGGTGCGGGCGTGGGTTTAGAAATGCACTCGCTGGTATGGGTTTGGACAGCCTCTACCCACGGGTATTTTACCCGTTCCCATCGGGATTCCCACCATCTCCACCAATGGAGGGGGTGATTTGTAGAAAACTTTCATACGGCAATAAAATACGGCAAAATAACTCATCCACTGGTGGGATGGTGAGATCAACCGTAGTATATAGATGGAGATCGGACGAATATCATTCATTAATTGTACATTTGCACCTATTTACTTATTTGCACCAAAGATTTCCCAAGAAAAATATTGTCAACTCCCCTAGGTGATGAGCCCATGTCTCCTTCGGATACAATCAATATCACCAATAATCCTCAAATCATACAAGGTCTAATTACAAGAGCACGTACACTACAACTAGACCACTAGTGAACTCGTTCCTTGCTGTTCATATTTTCTTAGATGGATTACTACTAAATTCTTGTGATGTTTTATTGTATAGGAACGTGGGAGAAGCACAACAACTTTACTCGGATGTCACTACTCGAAGGCTAAGTCTACTCGGACTCAAGGCTGAGCTCTAGTCGTGGTCGTGGTCGTGGTCAAAGTTGTGGTCGTGGTCGAAGTCGAGTTCCACGACATCACATTAGTAAAATGGGTATAACTATCTTATATGAAATCCGTTTTAGGCAATCTTGGATATTCTAGAAAGCTTACGACGAGCCCTTTACAATGTATATGGCTCGACCAAATATTCCTAATAATTTAGTCAGAGTCAAAGAAATAAGATGCTACATCACTATTTTGAACCCTGCTGGGTTTTGTAATCATGTCGGAGTCGGAGTCTAGGTTGTGCACGCCTCCCTCCACGATTGCACAACTCTAGGTTGACCTCCTCATGCCCCGCCTTTATATACACAGTAGACATCATAGTTTAGGTTTGGATTTAGCTTAGATTATTCTGTTTAATACAGTTTCGCCGTTTATCTGTTTGTTGAACCCCAAACTCGAGTGCTTCATTGGTAATTAGCAATATTCAGATTGCATCTACCTATTCTTGCTTGTGTTCTTGATTTGCTTGCAGGAAAAGTCTTTTTTGGTAAGGTCAACCGCGTCTTGGCACGGTTGATAACCACGGTGTAGTGGTGTAGTGGTTGCAAGGGTTCTTGATCTGTATAGATCGGAGCCTTTGGATCATCAACGTGAAACTCCACTAATCGACTTATCATATTACCTTCGGAAGATCGGCCAAATGCGCATCGAGTGGTATCAGAGCCTCAGTTGCCGGTTAAGTAATCTGTGTTAACCCTTTTGTTTCGTCGAGTTCCTTTACCCAGAGTTCAGAAAATTACCCCACAAAAAAGGATTTATATCTTAGTTTTTCACTGTCCAAACCACTTTGTGCCTTTCACAATTTTGTTTTTAGTTTTCGCGTTGCTGAGTTTGAGTCCATCGTCAGTGTCTTGTTGTTGGTCGAGTCATCGTGTTCTAGTTTCTAGCATCGAGTCTTTGCTAATTTAGTCGTAGAGTTACTCGGCTTGCCAAGTCTGCTTAGCCGAGTTTGTGTCCCACTCGGGGTCCCGACCAGTCACTCCGACCACCCCTCGGGTCCCAACCACTCACTTCGACCACTGACTCGGGGTCCCGACCAGTCACTCTGACCAACCACTCGGAGTCCGATCAGTCACTCTGACCAACCACTCGAGGTCCGACCAGTCACTCCGACCGACCACTCGGGGTCCGACTAGTCACTCCGACAATCCACTCATTGTCTGACCAGTCATAATGCCCACCTTCTCGGATCCGACGACTTAGTTAGAGTCATCCACCTTCTCGTATCCGACAACCATAGCCAAAACAGAGGTAGCCAGAGTTCAGAGAGAGAGAGAGAGAGAGTAGAAGAATAAGTAGAAGAGTTTTGAGTTTGTGTCACCTTTATACCCCTGCTCTATGGAAAAAGTTTGTGACCTATATACCTCTTTCAACTTAGAAAAATCAGTAGAAGAGTTTTGAGTTTGTGTCACATTCGCAAAAAAAAAGAAAGAAAAGAAAAGAAAGCAAGAAGGAAAGAAAAAAAGAGAGATGAAGCAAAGAGTGCCAGAAAAAGAGAGAGAATTAAAAAAAGGAATCAGTTTGCATTGCGAATTTTGTTCTATTGTGCTGGTGTCTATTATAGTTTTTGGCTTGCTTGAGCTAGTTATAGGAATGTTTTTGGGCCAGCAACTGTGACAAGTACTGTGGACTTTTATTCAGCTTTGCTAATCTGATTTCAATTATTGCTATTCCTTACTACTAAATATTGCCTATCCAAGCTACACATTCTCTCGATTAGAATGGTTTCTCCCCTTGCAACTACCTAACTCGCACCCGATAAGGTATCACGAACTAGCCACCGGTTATACCAACTGCTGTGCATGGTAAGAACACTTGCAAGAGCGTGGTAAGATGCTTGAGAGTGTGTGACTCCACCTCTAACACCTATTAGTCAATAGGGATAATATCTTTTGTTATCTTCTGTCTACTACTAACCATGGCAGGTGAAACATCATATGCAAAAGAGTGTGTTTTGAGAGAAGAACTCACAATGTTGTTGGATAATCAATGGTAAACTATTAGTAACGACATTGACAAGAAGCTTGCGGGAACCAATACTGCATTGCAACAACTCAATGAAAGTATTGCAATACTCAATACATGCTTTGATCAATTGGTTAATCTGCCACCGAACAATGGTCGACTGGATCGTCATGTTGTAGCTCATGAACAAGAGGAGTCCGTCGCGGATGAAGAAATTTTGAGGCAAGAACGTGACGCCTTGGATGCACGACTACGGAATCGATTGAATTTCAACCGTCAAGGTATGAGAGGTAATGATTTTCAGCGACATAACCCACGTGTTAATGATGATCTATTTACTAAGGTTAAGTTTATTGTACCATCTTTTGCGGGTGCTTATGATGCTGAAATGTATTTAGATTGGGTGGTGACGGTCGAACAGAAGTTAAATGCTCATTTGGTTCCTGAAGTGCATAGAGTTACGCAAGGCACTAGTGAATTTAAAGATTTTGCAATCATCTAGTGGAATAGAGTTTGCATCAATGGATTAGCGCCTACGACATGGAATGCTTTAAAGGTTGCTATGCGTCACAGATTTGTTCCACCCACTTTTAGACTTGATTTGCATAAGAAATTGCAGCACTTAAACCAAGGTGATAGATCCGTAGAAGAATATTATCAGGAGCTACAAATTAGTATGTTGCATTGTAATATTATTGAGGATGAAGACACTGCAATGACACGCTTTTATAGAGGGTTAAGGCGTGAAATTCAGGACATAGTTGATTACAAAGAATACGATAGTGTTCCTAGATTGTTTCAACCTATGTGTTTAGTAGAAAAAGAATTGCAGGGACAACAACAGAGGCCAAGGAACAATTTTGGAAGCTCGACTTCTTCAAAATCAACACCAGGTCAAGACAAAATAACCCTATGTTCAGCTTCACGGTCTGTTGCCCCCTTCTCGATTAGGGCGCGTTCAGCAGTACCCTCAACACCGTCACACGCTCCTGAGCTAAGCAAATCCGTAAGTGTGCAGGGTCCAGCCAAGAGCTCTTATTCGATTGCCTCTACAGGCCGATTGACCGGGATTGTATGCCACCGATGCCAGGGAATGGGCCATGTCATGAAGGATTGCCCAAGTTAGCGAGGATACATTGCAGCAAAGGATGGTGGATATGTAAGTGCTAGTAATGTTGAGGATGAATATGGTCTTGCAGCTAACCTTGCAGGTAAAGAGGACGAACTTGAGATGGATATCAACCATGAGGAAGAATTGAGTGCAGCTGCTCCGAAGAATTATAGAACAATCATTGTGCAGCAAGTGTTAAGTACTCAAATGGAGCAAACGGAACAGTTACAAAGCCATAATCTATTTCAGATGTTCCTCATAGTCAAGGACTTTCAAGTTCGAGTCATTATTGATGGAGGAAGCTGCAAAAATTTGGTAAGTTCAAATTTGATCAAGAAACTTTCACTTCCAACAAGAACACATCCTCATCCATACCACATTCAGTGGTTCAACAATAGGGGTAAGTTGAAGGTAATGCAAACAGGTAGGGTGCATTTTTCTATTGGTTCATACTATGATTGTGCTGATTTTGATGTAGTTCCCATGCAAGCTCGCTCTCTTTTGCTAGGACGACCATGGGAGTTTGATACTGATGCAACACATAATAGTAAAAGTAATAAGTACACTCTTATGTATAAAGGAATGAATATGAAAATCAGCAAGTAGCGGAAAAAGTTTTTCCACCCAAAAAGGAGAAAGAAACAACAATTTCTAAGTCCAATGGAATTAAACTGAAAGGGTGTGTTATGCTTGCCACTAAATCTGACCTTGCTGAAATTTGTGATAATGAGCTACCATGCTATGCTTTGATATGCAAAGATGCTTTAGTTTTACTTGAGGATATATCTACCTCTTTGTCTCCTGCTGTTGCTAACCTTTTGCAGGAGTTTGTGGATGTATTTCCAGCTGAGGTACCCCGGGATTACCACCTATTCAAGGGATTGAGCATCAAATTGATTTAATTCTGGGAGCAACTTTACCAAACCATGCTGCATATAGGACCAATCCGGAAGAGACTAAGGAAATTCAGCAACAAGTTCAAGATCGTTTGGACAGCGGGTATGTACGAGAAAGACTTAGCCCTTGTGATGTTCCCGTTCTTTTGGTTCCTGAGAAAGATGGTAGTTCACGTATGTGTGTTGACTGTAGAGCCATCAATAATATTACTATCAGATATCGTCCCTCTATCCCTAGGTTAGATGACATGCTTGATGAATTAGTGGTTCTATAATTTTCACTAAAATTGACTTGTGAAGCAGATACCACCAGATTATAATGAAACTTGGAGATGAATGGAAGACTGCATTTAAAACTAAGTTTGGTTTGTACGAATGGTTCGTAATGCCTTTTGGGTTAACTAATGCATCTATGCGATTGATGAACAAAATTTTACGTGTTTTCATTGGGAGATTTGTGGTGGTTTACTTTGATGACTTCTTGATTTACAACAAGTTATATGAACTACACTTTGATCACTTACGTGCTGTTTTTAACGCTTTGAGAGATGCACATTTGTTTGGTAACCTAGAAAAGTGCACCTTTTGTACGGGCCGCGTCTCTTTTCTTGGCTATGTTGTTACTCCACAGGGAATATAGGTGGATGAAACAAAAATCAAAGCCATAAATAGCTAGCCATCTCCTGAGACTGTTACACATGTGAGAAGCTTTCATGGTCTTGCAGGTTTCTATCAGCAATTTGTGCGGGATTTCAGCACAATTGTTGTTCCATTAAACGAGTTGACAAAGAAAGGAGTAGTTTTCAAATGGGGATCTGCACAAGAACAAGTATTCAAGTTGTTGAAAGAGAAGCTCACCCATGCTCCATTGCTCCAACTCCCTGATTTTGGTAAGACCTTTGAACTGGAATGTGATGCTAGTAGGATTGGAATTAGAGGTGTGCTAATTCAAGAAGGTGCCAAGTCTGAATTATTCCACTGATGATAAAGAATTATATGATTTAGTTCATGTGCTTGAAACTTGGCAACATTATCTATGGCCCAAAGAATTTGTTATACATTCTGATCATGAATCGCTGAAACATATTAGAAGTCAAGATAAACTGAATAAACGACATGCTAAATGGGTAGAATTTATTGAGTCTTTTCCATATGTCATAAAACATAAGAAGGGAAAGGACAATGTGATTGCTGATGCGCATTCTAGGCATTATACCATGTGATCTTAACTTGATCATAAGATTTTTGGTTTAGAGACTATTAAGAACTTGTATGCTGCTGATTTAGACTTTAAAGAAGTGCTTAAACATTGTAAAGAAGGGAAAACATGGAATAAATATGTGCTAAATGACGGATTGCTATATCGTGCTAACAAGCTATGCATTCCAGCTAGCTCCATTCGTGTTTTGTTGTTGTAGGAGGCGCATGGAGGTGGATTGATGGCACATTTGGAGCAAAGAAGACTGAAGATGTACTAGCCGCTCATTTTTTTTGGCCAAGATGAGATGTTACGTCAAGTGCTACATGCACGTTGCACCACTAACAATAAAGCTAATTCTCACTTAAATCAACATGGTCTTACATGCCTCTTCTTGTTCCAAGTGCACCTTGGGAGGATATTTTCTTGGATGTTGTTTTAGGATTTCCTAGGACAAAGATGGGGAGGGATAGCATATTTGTAGTTGTGGATTATTTTTCTAAAATGACACATTTTATACCTTGCTATAAAAGCGATGATGCTACAAACATAGCTGATTTATTTTTTAGGGAAATTGTTCGATTGCATGGAGTGCCTAATACTATTGTCCCGGACGTAGAATTGCGGACGAAGCAACTGTTTTCTACTATATGTCATCCCCAAAGCGATGATCAAATAGAGTTGTCAACCGTACATTATTGACCATATTACGGGCAGTTCTAAAGAAGAATTTGAGGATGTGGGAAGAGTGTTTATGACATATTGAATTTGCTTACAATAGGTCGGTACACTCCACCACTAAGGTAAGTCCGTTCCAGGTATTGTATGGATTTAATCCTCATGTTCCTATTGATTTACTACATTTGCCTACTTTTGAAAGACTTAATTTAGATGCTAAGAAACACGCTGAATATTCTTAAGTTGCATGAAACCACTAAAAGAATATAGAGAGTATGACTGAAACGTATAGGATTGCTTGGAGTAAAGGTAAGAAGGAAATAAAATTTAAACCGGGTGATTTAGTTTGGTTGCATTTGAGGAAGGTTAGGTTTCTAGAACTAAGAAAGTTAAAATTGATGCCTAGAGCTGATGGACCATTTATGATAATTGAGAAAAATCAGTGACAATGCATACAATGAACCTACCTGTAGATTTTGAGGTTAGTCTCACATTTAACATTTTAGATCTGATGGCCTACTTGGGAGAAGAAGAAGAGCTTGAGTCAAGGATGACTCCAATTCAAGAAGGGGAGGGCCATGGCTCCTTCGGATACGATCAATACCACTAATAATCCTCAAATCATAAAAGGTCCAATTACAAGAGCACATGCACAACAATTAGACCACCAGGTGAACTCGTTTCTCATTGTTCATGCTTCCTTGAATGGATTCCTACTAAATTCTTGTGATGTTTCATTATTTAGGAATGTGGGAGAAGCACCACAACCATACTTGTATGTCACCCCTTAAAGGCCAAGTCTACTCGGACTCGAGGCTGAGCTCTAGTCGTGGTCGTAGTTGTGGTCGTGGTCGAGTCACATGACAGCACATTAGTAAAACGGGCATAACTCTCTCATACAAAGTCTATTTTAGGCAATGTTGGACATTGTTGAAAGCTTACGACGAGCCCCTTCCAATGGATATGAGCTCCATGAAATATTCCTTATAGTTTAGTCATATTCAAAGAAATAAGGTGTTGTGCCACCGTTTTGGACATGGTTAGGTCTTGTAATCTTGTTGGGGTCAGAGTCCAGGTTGTGTACGCCTCTTTCCATAGCTGCACAACCCTAGGTCGACCTCCTCATGTCTCCCTTATATATACACAGTAGTCGTCATAGTTTAGGCTCGTGTTTTGCTTAGATTACTTTGTTTTATATAGTTTCATCGCGTGTTCAGTTTGTGGAACCCCAATTCGAGCACTTCATTAGTAATTAGTAATATTTATATTGCATCTACATGTTCTTGCTTGTGTTCTTGATTCGCTTGCAGGAAAAGCATTCTTGGTGAGGTTAACCGCATCTTGGCACGGTTGGTAACAACAGAGTAGTAGTGTAGTGGTTGCGAGGGTTTTCGATCTGTTATGGTCAGAGCATTAGGATCATTAACGTTGAAACTCCATCAATCGACTTATCATATTACCTTTCAAAAGACCAGGAAAATGCGCATCACCGCTCGTCACCTTTCTCACCTGGGCCGCGAGCTAGCCCAAGTCGCACGCGCCTGTCCTCTAGTCCGTCAAGTGCCGCAGCAATTCCATTGCCCCTCTCTCAGCCGCTACTAGCGGGGCCTGCATGTTAGCGTTGTCCCTCACCTCCTGCTAGAGCCGCTGTGCGCCGCCCAAAATCAAGTCGGCTAGCACGCCAATCCATCCAAATCTAGAATGAGGTCCACTAGAAGATTGCTGATCCAAATCCGCATGGCACCCGCAACCAACCACTACCTTATCCCCAAGTCATCTAGCGTTTAAACGTAGAGATCTGCTCGGGATAAACCCGACCGCTGCTGACTTTCTCAGCATGCGTGTCATGGAGTCTTGGAGCCCACCGCCTATATATAGCACCCGAGCGTGCCCCTACCTTGTTTCGCCACCAAGTCTGCTCCCCAGGGTCAATTGCACCAAGTCACCACAAACCTTAGTGCCGCCCCACTCGCCATTGATACTCCACGGTCAAGCTCATTGATCTCGCTATCAAGTCCATGCCGACTTCCACGTCCTCGCCTAAACCTTCACCATGAGCTCCTAAATGCGCCACCGCTATCGCCTTCACTCCTCGACCACTGGAACATCGCCTCCACCAAGCTCCGACAACCGCCACCACTCAAGATCATCGCCGGACTACCTCGCCTTCTCCCTGAGCCACCTCTTGTCCTAGGTAAGATTCCCATCCACTCATCTCACTTTTCTGTCGCTCGCTGTCGCACCCCGAACACCGGAGCGCCGATTCAGCCAACTCTGGCAAGTTCGCTGCTGTGTTGAGCTCCTTCCACCGTCAAGACCTATACCGCTAGCACCCAAAACATCCCAGGCCGTCCGATCCAATCTAAACATCTTAGATTAGATCTATTCCATACCCTTTCAGTAACCTATCACAATCTGCCACATGAATCCAATCATCCATGTTAGCCAACTCTGCCTGTCACATCTACAAAGTCAACCCACGTGTCAAGCCACATAAGCCAATATGCCTAGTCATCTATCCAGTTAGCAATTCACCTTTTCCAGTACAAAAGTAATCTCCACAATTCAAGAAATTCCTTGCTCTTTTGCAATTAGGTCCCTGTAACTTCAATTTTTCATATCTTTTTCATTTTAGCGCCGATTTGAGTGATTCTTGCGCTCAAATTTTCCTAAATTCATGATCTATCCAACCGCACCAATTTCAAGTATCAATTCTCACATCTTTATAATAGTTTTCTCTCATTAACATCTAGATCCCTACAACCTTATCCTTCCCCGTAAGAACTTCAGTCAAATGTTGTTCTCTTTGTCCAGCCCAATCAAAGATCCTAGTCTATCATTCTATTCCTATTTTTGCAATGTGGAGTTTATTTGGTGTTTTTTTGATGTTGCTTTTGTTTGTCAATAGAATTCACAACTAGTCAATAACGCTTCAGATTTGTTCGAGGTATCTCAAGACCAAGATTTTGACAACACTACGCAGCATTGGGTAAAAGGCAAGTGTACTCCTTGATCATCTTGAGCCTATATTTTTAATGTTTCGTTGCACAAATTGCATGCAGTGTCTATTAATATGATGGGCAGTCACCTATGTTTGGGTTTATATAGTTCTTCCCTTATCATCCCTTAAAGCCTAAGTGGGTTATGGTTAGGTGTCGTTCATGCGTAGATTTGCTTAGCCATACGGTCAAGATATTGGGAAGTGTCTTATACATGATTAGTGGACATAAGTAATGATGATGGTGAACTTTATACGGTAACTTCAAACCCTAGGACATGGGCAAAGAATGGTAGGATGGTAATGGTAAGTGTTTTTAATTGTAATTGCAGTGGACTTATGGATACATTTCAAGCAGGTAGTTTCTCTTGGTTAGGTTGGCTGTGACATCTGTTTTCCCTCCCCCTTGTTTTACAATGGTTATCTTCCTGTTGAGTAGTTTTTGCCCAAGTGTCACATTTAAGGACCGGTTCGTGGAGCGACAACCCAAGAAATACTGTTCCAAATAAGAGGCCGATATGGGTAAGGCTTAGCATAACGATTAGACACCTGGCTAGCATTGATTGGAGTACCAAGACCTAATTGATGGAGCATGCTTCATCGTGATTGCCCTGGAGGTACACCACTGGCGTGTGTTAAGTGTCTTGCAAACATGACAACAAGGATATCACGACTCGTGGCTAAAAGTTGGACAACCTCTATAGAGTATAAAACTGTTATAACAGCCATGTCCGCGGTTATAAGAGACTTGGATCCTTATATGATTAGATGGTTATGGTTATGGTTTTGGTTATGGTTTGGTGGTACTAGTGGTACAAGGTGGATATGGTTAACATGATAGTTACTTTTGGGAGTGGGTTATTGGTTGGTTTAATTGGGTTACATTCACATAATAATTGCTCAATGCTTTTAAAGTTTAATTGTTTACCTTTACTCGTATTTATGCAAATAAACCCATGTGTTAGTCTATTCTTGTTATAAGCCTGCATATCATTATTCTCCTGTACACCTACTGAGCACGTCATGTGCTCACACTTGCTATTTTCCCTATGCCATGTGACATGGTTGGTGCTACTCAGTGAGTGAAGATGTTGAAGACTATCAAGATGAGGTTGTGACATTCTTGGCTCATGTCTAATGGTCAGTTTCATGCGGTGTTGTTGGGCACCAGTGCTTTTGTTTCGCTGCAGATATATTCATAGAAGATAATATGTGTCAATTATTGTAAGAGTTAACATTTATTTAATAAAAGTTTTGCTTTTGTTACTTCACATGTGAAGTCCTTAAGTGTGTTTAACATCATGGGCACACATAAGCCGCATCTGGTTTTGGCCACTAAAATCGGGTGTGATAGGACATCCTGACACCACTCGAGCTGGGGCTGATCTTCGACCCCTGTGGGTAGAATGCCTGTGGCCACCTAGACCAAGCAAGTGCCATTAACAGGTACCATACTTTCTCTCTAGATATATGGAATGTGTACTGGTCAACATGGTTCTACCTCGGGTCAATTGAGAAGTACAACGGGAGCACGAACCTCATTCAGTTCCTCTAGATCTACACCACGGCAATCAAAGCAGCTGAGAGGGATGAGAAGATAATGGCATATTACCTCCCCATAGCCCTTGAAAGGGTAGCCAGAACCTAGCTGACCAACCTATCACCAGGGACAATCTACTCATAGGAGCAGCTCTGCAACGTATTTCGAGCTAACTTTCAGGGTACATACATTCAGCATAGCACGAAAAACGATCTCTACCGTTGCGAACAGATGAAGAAAGAAACCTTCCATGAGTTCATGTGCTGCTTTAGCAATATTCGGAATACCATCCCCAAGATAAGTGATTATGATGTCATCCAAGCATTCACTCAAGGAGTTGGGATCCAACAATGCGTTGAAGACATAGCTAGGAAGGAACCCGAGATGGTCAAGGAGCTCATGAAGATCGCCGATATGGAAGCCAAGACTGAGGATGCAATTCATCAAGAAAAAGGTCTAGGGCATCAAACGCTGTCGGTGACAAAGGAACCAGGGGTCCCCGTGTCCTGAGGCCAGATCAGCAGGTTGCCACGTGGCACCCTCCAGCGGGGATTATCTCCCCAAGGTGTGAGAAGATTAAGTCCCGGGAGAGGGTGCTCGGGGCCATGAACAGTGGTCCCCGAGTACCGAGTTCCCCGATGACCCGAGAAGACCAAATACCGGGAAGAGAGTGCTCGGGGCTGTGAACAGTGCCCCCCGAGCAGTCAAGTCCCCCAACGACATGAAAAGCCGAGTACCGGAAGAGGGTGCTCGGGGGGCTGCGAACAGTGGCCTCCGAGCACTCAAGTACCCCGAGGACCCAAGGGAAGTCAGTTCTGGGAGAGAGTGCTCGGGGCCGTGAACAGTGGCCCCCGAGTACTCGATTCCCCGAGGACACGAACAGCCAGTTCCGGGCGGCAAACAGTGGCCCCCGAGCACTCGGACCCCCGAGGATCAAGAAAGGGCATATCCGGGAGAGAGTGCTCGGGGCTGTGAACAGTGGCCCCTGAGCACTCGGTTCCCCGAGGGCCTAAGAAGTCCTTCGCCGGTGGCCCCCATAGAGGTCTTGCGGTGAGGTGTCAACCGGTGAAAGGCCTGATGCTGCATTTAAGAGGGCGCATGTCCTGTCACCTCAAACGGCCCCCCACGCCTACTGTTAGTCCGTGCCACGTTCTGGCAAGGGGGCGTGGGGACATTTAATGCACGGGTCCCATCGTGGGACATCCGGCGCGCCTCGGGATAACATCGCGAGGCCCAAGGCACCTCACCTGTGCAGTGTCAGACTCGCTCTGACCGAGCAGGCGTGCCGGGCTACTCGGTGGCTGCCCGGTGGGCCCTTCCTGCGGTGCCCGTTGAAGAACAGCATGATGACGAACAAGACCGGACGGGGGCGCATTTTCAACCCTCCCTGTCACCTCGCGCAGCAGCCCATGATGGTTGCTTTCCATTTATGGCGCCTTGGAACTCACGCCATCCCTTTCTGGGCACGCTACCATCCCGGCGGGTATTTAAGGCGGGGTGGGCTCCCCGGAAAAAAGGGGGGAGTTTGGACTAGACTGAATCCTCAGCAACCGGCGATGAGCATAGAAGCTTCGATCGGCCGAGGAACAAGGAGTACGAAGCTCTAGACTAGACAAATATTCTTGTAACCCAGCAGAACCTCTGAGAAACATTCTCAGAGCATTTATAGCATACACACAGGAGTAGGGTGTTACGCTCAGTGCGGCCCGAACCTGTCTAAAAGCCTCCTGAGCATTTAGTACTTCCTGCATCTGATCATTCCATTCCACCTGCATCGCATTTACGCCCATTTATTTCACCCGCAAAACGAATTCAGAATCATCCCCCCGGCCGAATCTCAAAGGGGGTCCCTTCGAATCCCTACTTGAGGAGTTCACCCTCTAACAAATGCCCCTAGCCCAAGCTTGATAACGATGTGGCCAAGAGCAAGTGCAAGAAGAACTTCAAGGGAGGTAAGGGAAAGAAAGCCAAAGCTGATGAAGTTTTTGCAGTTCTACCTAACACCCATCCCGACAAGTGATTCGGCTCGTCCTTGGGAAAGATCTACACGTCGGCACAAGTGATGGCAAGCCTTGGTGTGATCTCTACCACACCGAGAACCATAGCCTCCATGAGTGCCGCCTCTAGAAGAAGACGGTCAAGGCAGAGATCAAAGAAGCCAAGGGAAAGAAGACCCTAGTTGCAACCTAGAGTAGGAACTCCAGATCCAGTAGTAGCGAGGATGACTTGAACCCAATATCTTTCCAACTGGCCACATGTTTAGTGGTTTTGTGTTTTATGAGTCATAGCGGCCATTCCCAAGGGTCGCCAAGCCATCAAGTGGTCGAATGTTGAGATCTCATTCAGCTAGGATGACTACCCAGAGAACTTCAACAACTTCAAGGTCTCCCAAGTTCTCATCAATGGAGAAAGTTCACTGAATATCCTCTTTGCAGGCAATCTTGAAGCGATGTAGATCTCCCGATCTGCCTTCAAGCCGATTACGCAAGCTTTCCACCACATAGTACCCAGATCCTCGGCCACTCCCATCGGCCAAATATCACTCCCCATCACCTTCGGGAAGCATGTCAACTTATGGAAAGAAAAAAAAACTTATTTGACATGGACTTCGAGATGTCATACAACGCCATCTTGGGATGACTAACTCTAATAGAGTTCATGGCCACCGTGCACTACACCTACCAGTGTGTGAAGATCCTAGAACCCGAGGGGGTCATAACCATCTGGGATTACCCTAAGGTAGGTCTCCACTGTGATAAGTGAAGTCTCGATATGGTGACTGAACACCAACTTGGTAAGGAATACAAAAGCTCAAGGATGAAAGTGAACAAGAAGCCTCCATTGCGACCATGACCACAACGCCTCGAGAAGCACAAAGGATAGCCCAGGGATCTGGTTCCACGACTAGTTCGGAACGCATGTAATAACACTGCGCTATCCCCAAAGTAGTAGGGTCCCTGCTTATCGGCTTAATTTAGTTTGTGTCATTTAGGATTAAGATAATAAGTCGACAATAACTCGTCGAACGTCTATTAGTTCTATAAGTCCCAAGTGTAAGTAATAAGAGTACCTTCATAACAATAAAGATCATATTGCCTAGAAAGTCATTTGACTTCTTTTTCTGCCTTAATTGTCTTCTCGCGCATTCTAATGCACGACAGCGAGGTAAGTCACCTCTCTGGTATCTAATTCCACATGTGCACTCGAGGTAGAGAAAAGTTTTTTCTATGCCCCAAAGGCAATATATATTGTCTTCACTTTATTATGTTTTTTGTTTAGACTGTCTACCCGAAAAATCTTCCTGGATAGACAATCGAGGCATAATAGGTACTTAGTGCTAGAAACCTAAAATAACATATTGTGTACATTCTAAAAGTAGATTCTAACGAGAAGGGAGAGATCATTACATTGTGTAACATCCAAAATTCTTAAAAATGTCTTTAAGACTTGATGGACATCATTAGCATCATAATTGAAGCTTTGAGCAAGAAATCAATGCAATTAAAAACTAAACCCAAATTGTTAAATTTAATAGAAAGTGATGCATTATGAAGGAAATCACAAAATTTCTATGGAACCTAGGACTTAACACAATTTTAGAAATTAGATCATCACATGTAAAGAATATTAGTGAAATTTCCCAAATTTTGTATGATTTAATTTGAGGCCTTACAAATCAAAGAAAGTTCAAATATGAAGCAAATTTGATGAATTTTAGTTTGAGTTTAGCTTAGGATTTTTGGGTCAAACCAATTAAAATGGGTCGCATATGAAATATAGTATCCCACAAAATTTCTCCCACAATTTTTGGAGTTTAGAAAGATCTTTGTTTGGATCAGAGGAGAAGAAGGAAGATTTTGTTTCATGTCAGATACTATTCATCGGCCTCATCCGTTCCCTCTCTCTGCCTTTGTGACAGTCGTCGGCTTAATTGACTTTTGAGGTTGGTAGCTGAGCCATGTCTCTAGCCACTGAGTTGCTTCAAGGGGCTTCGGCTGACGCCCTTATCTCTCCCCCTCTGCAGCTCTTAGTCTCTCTCCCTCACTTCTCTCTCTCCCTTAGCCGAGCTCATTAGAGCAGAGTAGCACAGCATGGCAGCGCCACCAAGCTCCAATCCTCTATGCCCAAGCTACGTTTAGCCCCAGCCCAACCATATGAAGCCTCAGGGAGAATCACCAGATGCCCTCCACCGTTCTCCCTAGCTGTTTCAGCCCTCTCCCCTACCGGACCGAGCTCCCAACTGGTCTTCCCCAGGTCCGACGCCTTGCTCTGCCACCGCGCTGTTGACCCACCGTCACACCACATCTCTAGCCCAACTGAAACCTTGGTAAGCTCCCCCGTGCTCTTCCCTACCTTCTGTGCGTGCCCCTTTAGCTTCGGCCCAACGCTGGCACAGGTCTCCGCGTGAGCCACCCATCGCCGCCGCTTTTGTGCACGTCGCTGGCCGTTCCCTGGCCGAGCATGTCATACAGGACCACACCTAATAGCTCCCCTAGGTTGTGCTGATGCTCCTTCTGCTCTCTGTTTGTCGGACCACCACCGTCTTCACTAACCCCGGCATGCAACCAAGCCGCCATAGTACGACCGCTACTGTACGCCACCACTGGCCGCTTTCTGGTTATCACTATCATCCACTCGTGCCTCAGACAGGATCACGTGCTTGTGCTAATGCGGTTTCTGCCCTCTAGTGGCTGAGTTTCGCTGTCGTTCCCCACTATTGAGATCCAGTTGAGCTGCCGGCCGGCTCGGTACTGCTTCTGCCTGGCCTAGGTCGATTTTGACCTGAGTCAACCAGGCCGGCTCCACCTTCATGTGTAGGCTAGCTGAGCCTGGGTACAAATAAGATTTAGGGCTTTTTAATTTTCGGTTATTTTGGAAAATGGGAAATAGAACTATTGTTGTTGCATTGTTAATTCGGCTAAAAACTTGTAAAATACATAGGAAATTAAATATTGCTCCAAAAATTGTAAAACCAATTTTGTTAGCTTTATATAATCATTCTCTACATATTAAAAATTCTAGGAGCCATGAAATATGTACTTAAATTTCTTGAGTTAATAAAATGTGTTTAAGCTTTAATAATTCATAATTAATTATTGATAAGTCCAGAATTGGTGAAACCAATTTTGTTAATCTTATTATATTATACCCTGTTTATGAAAAGCATTCCCCCTCATGTTAAACATAATTAAATTTCTATTTAGGATTAAGCTTGGTTGCTTAATTAATCCCAAAAAATATTAAATGATAAACAATACCCCAAATTAAGAAATCATTGTTGTTTAAACTCATGTCATGATGCATTGCATCTCCACTATGGTCATACCTTATGGAGCATCTCTCATCTCATATTATCCATACTCATTGCGATGCATCATTCTTTATTTAGAAACCGACAATTCAGAGAGTCTCGTGTTTTAAATAGAAGATGAACCAGTGGATTTCGTTAATGAAAAATGGGAAGCACCAGGAAAGCATCTATCATATTTTTCCTATATTTTGGTGAGTTGTTTGTCAATTTGCTAGATATTGCTATGACTCCTATATGCATGTTTTAACAAGTCAATGTTGGGAATCGGGTAGAACCTATTTGATGCAGGTGTCCCTACC
The DNA here is from genome assembly GCF_958298935.1 of Phragmites australis. Lineage (NCBI taxonomy): Eukaryota > Viridiplantae > Streptophyta > Magnoliopsida > Poales > Poaceae > Phragmites > Phragmites australis. Next base: position 29,963,239 of record NC_084926.1, on the reverse strand, counting down.
ATGATATGTTGATGATCTCCATCCTCGTAGCCTGGATATAATGTGTCATGGTCCAACTTAAAAGAAGTTCAGAGTGCTTAGCAATGCATAGGTCACCGGTATAAGTTGAGCGATAGATGTCATCGTCGTTCATGAGCTACAAGACTCTCAATTACTGTTTCAAAAGAATGACAAGTTGGGATGATGAGTTGGTGAGTTTTGAGGCAAGATGTGGGCAGCGTCAGGGGTAGTTCAAGAGAGGAGACCCGGGTGCCATAGATCGCTTGCATCATTTAAGCACCATATGTGGTGTCATTTGGCTTAGGCACTTTCCGTACTCCCACATATTCAATAAATGTACGAATGAGCTGATTATCATACGCCGTGCTGATGCTTGCCTTGCGGCCCTATATCATGTAAGAGAAAAAGAATGAGGAGAAGCAAGGTGACAGAGAGCCAGAGGTGTTTGGGACACACTCGCAGTAACCACAGTGTCATAGGGGCATGTGCAAGTGGGTAATTCCGAGTACAAGAAAGGTTGTCTCGGGGCTAAGAGGTTGGAACCGAGTCGTGTGAGTAAAGATGTACTCCCCTGCAGGGTGTAAGATAAATTTGAATTGCCGCGCTCTCGGTCATGAAGCATGCTTAATGTCCATTGGGCAACATTGTAGAGTTACGTTCAGTTTGGGAAACAGGGATGGAATATAAGTGCATTGATCAGAAGCATCTGTTGATGCTTGTTTGAGTTGAGTGAGTTTACTTTCCTTGAGATTATGATTATTTTCAGTTAATGCTAGCTATTCAAGTCATTATGCTGGTTATAGTGCTTTTCTCTAAATGAACTTAACTTTTCTCTTTTCCTTGCTATTCATCCAAAATGCATTATTCTTGGAGTCGGGATAGTATATACCCGTATTGTGTAAGTCTTGCGAGTACCTTCATACTTAGGATGTTGCCTTTAAGTTGTTGCAGGTAACGATGAACTTGTGTACGGATATTTCTATCCTGTAAATGCCAGTGATGGGCAGGAGTAGAGGAGGAATGTCTGAGCTATCCTGGTTTTGCTTTATAAAAATATTTTTGCTGCATATGACAACTCTGCTACTAAGTAGAAACTGAACTTATGAACAAGGTATGTAATAAAAGTTAAACCTTTGCACTTTATTTATATCTTGTGATGAAACCATGTTGTAAACGGTATATGCTATAATCTTGTGCTTTGTTGAGCATGTATCGGGACTGCCAGAATTACTATCATTTTAATCGACTAGTGTGTCGATTAGGCCGAGTGTGATTTGGACAGGTCTGACACGTTGCGACTATGGGGTTGCAAAAAAGTTCCATATCACATTTCACGAGTGCTTGGGGTCTATGATGCCTTCCACTCAGGTGGACCTAAGGTTGACCATAATAAGCACTCCAACTAGTAACTAACGCATCCTGAACTAATCGAAGGGAGAAGTAAGTAAGGATATCATGATATGATGTCGAATGCATCCCGCACTGGGTACCCTATAAAATGCAAAGCATCTAGGATAAAATTCCTAAAGTCTAACAAGCTACCGAGTTCTTTATTAGACTGCAAGATAAAAGTTTTAAGGTGATGGCTCCAGCCAAAAGTCCATCGCATCCACCAAAGTCATGGCCACCCTGAGCATCTCCTCCACCTTAAGGGTCAACTCCTCCTCCATCTCCCCCGAGAAGTCTTCTTGCAGAACATAAATGTCTATATTCTTGTAGTTCACCTTTAGTATGTCCAGCAGCTGGGCACCCTTTTCCTTTGCGCCTCGCCAGGCTTGATTCGAGATGTGTTCAGCCATGTTCCCTCAAAAGCCTTCCATAGGCCGTGACAAGCTTGGTCACCCGAGTGGCTAGTCTGGCTACATTGGCGTCTCCCGTGGGCTCCACCTGAATTCGAACTACAACAAGAGCTCCTGGAAGATGTCAAGGGCTGTGGCGAGCTATCGCTAGGCAGCGCACATCTGGGCATCCTCTTGGGCTAGGGCATCAGGGGTCATAAAAAGTTCTGTAGAATACCACATTTAGAACAAGAAGGTTAAGAGGTGGCATATCTAGGTTGTTGGGGGCTTACCTTTTGAACAACCTTCCAGCTCCACATGCATCTTCTCTTTCTCGGCAACCTCACGGGAGAGTTGACAACACATTTCAACGACCTCCTTCTCAAGTTCGACTACTCGAGTGATAGCCTACTAGGTCTCATCATGGAGCTTGTTCAACTGCCACAAGAATAGCTACAAAACATTAGGTTAGATTTCAACTAAATTGTTGTCTCATAGGGAAACACTTACCACAAAGGAGGTGAAGACAGGCTCTGGGTCATGACCACTCGGACCTTGAACAATCTCTCTCCAGTTCAGGTCTCTTGGCTTCCGTCAGTCAACACTAGGGGCTCGATGGGTTCATTGTTAGGGAACCATGCAAGTAGAAGATCATATATCGTTACCACTTGATGCATAGTGCAGCGGAAGAAGAGTTATAGTAGATCAAGACAATGTCATGCATGTCAAACTCCTTGAGCAGCTTCTCGATCAAGTCTGTGACCAGCCCTGTGCAGGTGGTCACGCTTCATCAACTAGCTCTGAGAAGGTGGTCGTGCTTCTCAACTAGTTCCTTGACAAGCTCCTTGAGCAGGTATGTTGCATTCTCGACCAACTCTAAGTGGTCACGTTGCACTCCACGACCAGGCGAGTAGGTATGTCGACCAGCTAAGTAGGCCCTCGACCAGTCAAACAGAAGCGTCACAATATTCACGTCGAGGAGATCAGTGCTACAATAGCAGCAACGCCTCTACGATATCCGCATGTACTGGGCAGGATTACCGAGCGCCAATGTTCTAGCACCGTACATACGGCTAAGGATTTGAGAGATCATGGAGGATTGCAGCTAGGGTTTCAGAGTGGCTCACCTCTCCATGCCCCACCCCATGCCTCTCCTTATATAGAGCTCACTTAATGGGCTCTCACGTTGTAAGCTCTTTAGGACTCTAACACCTCATGGATCACAATCCAATCAAACACATATACGAATCCAATTCGTATGTTTTGTTCCAACCCATTAAGCGTGTGACCCGTTAGGTTCATGTACAAATGGCTATGACTCGAAAACCCTTTTCAAACTAAAATCAATAGTGGTTTGTAGAAGGACATGTTGACTCCTGAGTATACACAAAGATCATATTGGCTGAACCTTGATATACATATGCACCGATCCCATCGCCTCATGATACCAGTCAAGCTTAAGGCGAGATACGTGCCACCCTTGTAATAGCTCGACCATTCGCTCGATGAAGTAGTGGATTCATTGTGATTCATGTACAAATGGCTACGACTCGAAAACCCTTTTCAAACTAAAATCAATAGTGGTTCGTAGAAGGACATGTTGACTCCTGAGTATACACAAAGATCATATTGGCTGAACCTTGATATACATATGCACCGATCCCATCACCTCATGATACCAGTCAAGCTTAAGGCGAGATACATGCCACCCTTGCAATAGCTCGACCATTCGCTCGATGAAGTAGTGGATTCATTGTGATTAACTCTTTAATCACATTGGCATGGTCATGCACTTTCTCAATCAAACTACCTCGAGGGGCTTAGTGTCACACCCAGTTTTAATGAACAAAACAAAATGTGGCTTATGTGTGCCCAGGATGTTCAACACATATAAGGACGTCACAGGTGAAGAAACAATAGCAATACTTTAAAGAAATAAATGTTTAACTCTTACAACAAATGACATATATTGCCTTCTATGTACATATCTATAGCGGAACAGAAGCACTGATGCCCAACAATACCGCAGGCAACCGACTGGGAGACAGACATCTAGAATGTCACAACCTTGTCTTGATAGTCTTCAGCATCTTCACTCACTGAGCAGCACTACATGTGTCCCATGGCATATGGAAAATAGCAAGTGTGAGCACATGACACACTCAACAAGTGTACACGAAAATAATGATATGCAGGCTTATAACAATGACAGGTTGATACAAAGGTCCATTTGCATAAATGTGAATAATAAAATAAAGTTACGTAAAAACATTAAATTAAGTGACGATTAACCCAACTTCCCACCGGTATCCTCACTAAGGTCAACACCTTGATCAAAACCTTCACCAGACGTACCATCTACTACCTCCAAACCAAATCCAAAACCATTCCATCACCATAACCACCAATTATGTGAGGATCCAAGTCTCTCATAACCATGAGCACGACTGATATATTAGATTTTACACTCTGTAGAGGTTGTCCAACTTTCCCCACAAGTCGTGATTTCCTTGTTGCCATGCCGGCCAAGAACTTAACACACGCCTACGGTGTGTCACCCAAAAATCATTACAAAGCCGTTACAAAGTTTCATCTAGTATGTGCATGCCCGCTAGGTTTCACCGCCGTCAAAGTGGTATTCACGCCACCCAGAAGCCCCCTTTTGTGCCTTGTAGCTGCAGAAAGATTTCACTCTTCCCTTCCACTACACATCCCATACCACTAACCAAATAGTTCTGGCCTTGGCCGTCTCCACACATCCATTCTTCCATTTGGCATGCACAAAAACTAGAATCCACTAATTAATAGGCCAGACCTGTCACATACCATGTCTCATGGTTGGTACGATATTTCTTGGGTTGTCGCTCCACAAACTGGTCCTTATTTAGGTTACTTGAGCAAATACTAAACCAACAACATAACCATGATCATCACTACAAGCATCTCTATGCTCAAGGCCTAAGGTTCCATGTTTCTATTCCACTCGCAAATTAACCATCATTGTTACATATAACCATTAGTCAAGTGTATGACACACTTCCCAACATTCCTGACAGCAAACCATAAACCACTTAGGCTTCAAGTAATGATAAGGAAAATATCTAGGTAAACCCTATCATAGGTAACTAACTACCCATAAAATTTACACTGCATGAAATTTTGTAAAGCAGAACAGTTAAATCATAGGAACAATATGGTCAAGAAGTACACTTGCCTTTTACCCAATGCTGCTTAGTGTTGTCGAAATCTTAGTCCTGAAGTCCTTTGAACGATCAGAAGTGTTATCGACTAGTCATAAATTCTGTCGACAAACAAAAGAAACATCGAATAAACACCAAATAAGCTCCAAATTGCAAAAAGAATAGGAATAGAACGATAGATTGGGTCTTTGATTGGGCTGGACAAAGAGAACAAAATTGATTGGATTTCTTTCAAAGAAAGATAAAGTGATAGGAACTAGGGCTAAGGTTTCACGTGAAATGACATAAAAGGATTCACATGAGATGATAGAAAAGATTGATTGAAGTATTAACACATGAGACCTACAAATTAATATATTATCTTAATATCATAAACTCATGTTTGTGGTACAATGACATGTAGTTCATGACCTATATGTCATTGTGACAACCATAAATTTACTAATCAAAATAATATATTCATGGTGTAGGGATAAAGATGTTAATAATGGATAACTACTATAAAGATGTGAGAATTAATACCTAAAACTGGCATGGTTGGATACATCATGTTTTTGTAAAAATTTGAGCGCAAGAATCACTCAAATCGGAGCTAAAACAAAGAAGTTCTGAGACATTGAAGTTGTAGGGGCTTTTTTGCAAAAAGGACGAGAATTTTTTCTAGAATTATGAAATTATTTCTATACTAGAAATTAGAATTTATGATGTCAGCTGATGCAATAAATAGAAAAGAATTATTTTCAAAACTGGAAAGCTGACTGTGCATGAGGTGCTAACGTGGCATGTTGGCTGGACTGACATATCAGCGAAGATGATGATGTGGAAGGATGATGTGGCTGCTGATGTGGCTGCTTATGTGAGGAACCGTACAAACGGTATTCAAATTAATCATCAGGCGGATTATTTTTCATAATCATAACCTCGATGATTAATCAGAATGCCGTCCCAGTAATCCCGGTACGTGTTTTGTGCCTAAGATCAGAAGACATGCCTTTCCAACATATACATCACAACAAAGCTTAAGAAAGAGCAAGTAATTAACATTATATTACAAGTCTTTAAACATGCAGCTCTTTCCACAATTTACAACAAAAAGGAAACAACTACTACGCAACTGAAGAAAACTATGCAAAAAAAGATATGGAGCCACATGCCCTTAGGCTCCATACCAAAACACTAAGTTCGGAGTAAAGTGTGCTACTCCTGCCCGCCACCCTAATCGGCAGGCACAAAGTAGCTGAACATCGCCTCTTCCTCGCTGACTTGCGAATCTGCATCAGCATAAGGGCAGCACCCTGAGTACGAAGGTACTCGCAAGTCTTACACAACATGGGTATACATACTCCCGACTCCAAGGATCATGCATTAAGTTGGTAGCAAGGATTAAATATGGTTAAGTTAATTAAGCGGTAAGCAACCTAGACATATGTGTGTGCAACTAACTTAACCAACATATATGAAACTACCCTGCACCACCAACTGAACATAAGTAAATGAAACAAGTATATCAATGTGAACAAGTGTCAACTAGAACTACCAACCACCATACCCAGACCATAATCACATGCCCCACCATCAACCTCATGCCATCATCCACAAACCACAACGAGAACTCTACGACTAGGTACAGATGAAACAATAGCATGCTCATGACCGAGAGCACGGTAGTTCGAACTGTTTATACACCCTGCAGGGGGATACTCCTAGACCCGCATGACACGAAGACCAAAGTGCACATAATGGGGTACTCATGACAACCTTTCCCAACCAGCCCCAACCGTGTAGGGCATGCATCGCTCGGCGCGGCGATACTAGAACTACCCCCAGAGAAAACTAGTACCACTTACAAGCCTGCCCGCTCACACCGTCAATGTTCACGACCACAAAGTCACAGCTGCGAAGGTATTCGGCTCGCCTTACCATTAGATCAACATGTTGTGAGTAAGGTAAGTGCTAAAGCCAACAACCCAGACGATCGGCCTTAAACGATGCAAGCGGTCTATGGTGCTCGGGTTTCCTCTCCCGACCTGCCCCCTGGACTTTCCATCGAGGCAGATGACACGCCTAACAACGCCCACATCTCATCTCATACTCACCACTCACCAACTATACCATCACCAACAACATGTAATTGTAAACAGTAGTAGACCCTATTCTCATGAACAACGGAGAATGTCGTCGTTCGACTTCTACCGAAATGCCTAAGCATTGCTAGCCATAGCGAAGACCTTTAGACATCGACATCACCTCTAGGCTCCAAGGAACACACATGAAATCGTGACCAAGGTAGAAGAATGCAATGGTATAGGTTCTACCCAAGGGTACCCGACACATGCATGCATACATAAGCACAGATCACACTTTAGACTTTCAAGTTAACACAGTGCAATATGATAGATGCTTGTCTTGCTACCCTGGATGAGAAAGAAACAGTGCAACGAGATCACCTTCGGCCTCCGGGATCGATGGATCGGCGTTCTCTAAAAAGGATCGACGCGTGCAATGCAATGAGTATGAATGAGCTGCAAACATGCATGCCACAAAATGCACAAGATGAAATGTCATAAAAATGCTTTAAAATTCATGAAAACATTTTTCCTAGCTAGAAAAAGTCATAAGAAAACTAGAAAAATTGGATTCACCCACTTTGGACTTGTGAAGAATTATCGGTGAATTAATGAAGCTTTAACATAATTAATTAATATTAGAAATTTAATTCAACATTTAATGGATGGAGATATTTTTAATACATAGATTAGTTTATTATGAAACTAAAAAAAGTTGTTTCATAATTTTTGGAGTTACAGAGAATTTATTATGAATTTTACAAATTTAAGCCAAAAGAAAAATGTGCTGAAGCAGCTGACAGCGGTCAGACTGCAGGCATATGGGCGGTCGGACTGCCAAGAGTTACAGTCAAACCATCAGAAATGCGGTTAGACCACCCGCATACAGAGTGTTTTGGCCCCTGGCAATCTGACCAGCTTGAGCTGGCGGTCAGACCGCTGTATATAGCCGGGGAAACTTGGCGAGCTCGCCAGCGATGATTCCAGCGAAAACTTCGAAAACGGTTTGGACTAAAATAACTCTAGGACGTATGTGAATGTTTCATGCAGACGTTTGGATGACATCTGTGGCCCAAACATGTAGAACCGATAAAGTAGATCTATAGCTGGAAAAGTGGGGTTCCGTTGCGAAAAACTAGATGCCGAACGATTCGACCGACGAAAATATGGAAAGAGGGTATCGGGATGTTCACCTTGTCGTTGGCGAACTTTCTAGTGGATCACTTCTCTAACGGAAAGCTCCAAACTCCGGATCCATCTTCCGGAAGGTGGGCGTGCCTAGGGGGAAGAAAACGGTGAATACCGGCTCGAATCTTTCGAAACGGCGAAAACCAAATGGACGGATGAGTAGCTCTCGAGCGTGTGGTCACGTGGGTATCACACAAGTACCTTGGCTTCGCTTGTACTGGCAGGAACCAAGGGGAAAGGGGAGAGCTTGACAGAGAGAGTGAGAGAGGGAGAGTGAGCACATGTGGAGTGAGGGAGGGGAGAGAGAGAGAGGGTGGGCTGCCCCCTTTTGAGTGAGAGAGATATTTCCCTCATGTGGGCCCCACAAGTTAGAGAAAAAAGTCCGATTTTACTTCTAATTCAATTCTCTCTCCAATTTTCTTTCCACTCACTTCATTAATCCAAATTTAGGTGCTATTGTGCTCCAAAAATCCCAAAATTTTTTATGTCGCAATTTAATTCCTTAGGGACATCTGATCACATAACTGCAGCTCAAATTCCAATCAGGCGATCAAAAGCGATCCAAATTTGAAAATGACTCAAATGACACATGTTTAATATTAAACACGCAATTACGGATTTCGGGATGTGACAGCTTATTGGGCACATATGCCGACTGGGTTTTATGTAGTACATGTGGCAAGCTATGATTGGTGGTCAAAGGGGTACAATACAGATCTAATCTAGGCCACATGATTTAGATCGGACGGCTCAGAGCTTGAGTGGCTAACTGGCGGCAGCAAGGGCATGGCGACAGGCAAGGTACAATGATGACCTCGCCAGAGAGTCACCAGAATGTTGATCCAATGGGTTAGGAACTCTGGCGAGCGGCGGAATTTGGAGAGGAGGGTGAGGGAAACTCATTTGGGCCTTACCATGGGTGAGGCGGTTCGGGAAGGCACTCGACGACAGGAGGGATGATGGAGACGCCCGAGATCTCAACGGGAAAGCAGCTCCGGTGGCCAGGAAGCAAGAACGACGGTGGCATGAGCTTCCAAGAGCGGCGGTGAAGCTTGAAGGAGGTTCGGGTGGGGTGAGATGGCACAACATCAGCTCGGCGGTGGAGGTAGACGGTGAACGATGACTATTGCGCGGAGAGCTACGGTGTGAAGGCTCTCCAACGTCGAAAACAAATCGGCGAGTTGGGGGTATTTATAGGCGGGGCTAGAGAGGGCCAGGTTTGAGGTCGGTTAGGATACGACAACGATGGCGGCTTCCACCCGTACTTGATTTCTTCATTTGAACATGGTTCGGTTGGGGACAAAGCCGCAGCACGTCACGGAAACCATGTGGCTTCAATTTGGCAAGCTTATGGAAGACTTCCCATCCGGATTTGGCATGGAATCGATGGGATTCGACGGCTGGCGCAACGATCTTTGGTTGAAGATGGATCTGATGGGTGGGCCCCACCCGTCAGCAGCACAGGGTGAAGGCGGATCGCGCGCAAGCGTGTTTGGGTGGTGTGACGTGCTGGGCAGGCTGGTGCTCGCGCTTGTGCTGGACCGACAGTGTGGGGTCCAAACAGGAAAGGATGCAGCAGGCTAGCCGGGTCAGACTACGGGAGAGAGGGGGAGTGGGCCGGAGCGAGTGGGAGCAGGCCGGGCTGGGCCAAACTGAGAGGAGAGAAGGCGACGGGCCGGCCGAAAGGAAGAGAGATTTGGGCTGGCCTGGCTAGATTTTAGGAAATAGATTAGGATTTCTATTTTATTTTGGAATTCCTAGAAGAGAAGGAAAACAAATAAAATCCAATTAAAATTCCAAATCAAGCCTATAAATTGTAAGAAAATTCAACAAGATTTTTTAAAAAAATATCTAGAAGCCAAATAAAAATAATTTGAGCTTAATAAAACATTTTCATATTTTAGAAATCTTTTTTAACTCATATAAATTCTAATAAACTTCAAAATAGCTCAAATAAAACCTAAGGAAAATCCAAAGAAACATATATGCCTATTTTCAGCATGCATGCATACAAACATTTAATAACCTAATTTAAATTTGGATTTGAATTTAGAAAATAGGACTTTTTCCTACTCTAATTGTTTGATCTATCAACTATTCTTGGAAAATTTTAGAAATTTGAGAAATCTGAAAATCAGGGTGTGACACCCAGAAATATATCTCCCATTATCAAGGAGGGACAAATTCAATCTTGTTCGCTCATACCCTATGACATGTTTCATGATAAACCAAAAACTACCTTTATAGCTACCCAATTATGGAATAGCGTTTTGCAGCCCCAAAGTATGTCACTACATATTGTGGGAATCAATAATGATCTTAGGTCTAAGGATCCTATATGTACACCATCTGAGATAACAACTGATGGTATATCATAAATAATAATCCCAGTAGTATCTCAATGTTGGTGTATCCAACATCTTGTTTTCCAATATAAATTTTCACATTATTGACATGGTATCTCTGTACCTATGATCTGTGAAACATGATCATCAATCAACACATGTGCTGGTCTTATGAATCATCACAATGATACGTGACAAGGTATCAATTTAGAATAACATCATGATACGAACAAAGAGTTCTACGAACAAGTCACGTACTTGCATAAATGTAAATTATAGTCATTCTTGGAATAACACATTATTCAAAAGTATATAAACATAGATGTGATACAATCTTCTCAATGATTGCATGTAGGGCATATCACCTCCATACATCCCCTCTTCCCTCGAAGGATATGAATAGGATTTGGAGTGGCAGGGACTTAGGGGCTTGATGTGGTGCTTTGATTGTCCTGCGAGAAAAGAACCTAAAACTCGTAAAGCAATAATACATACCTAGGCTGCTTCACGCCTTGGAGGGGTTTCACCGAGATGAGGATGGAGGCTGGTCTCTTCCATGGCTTCTCGAGGCTACCTCCCTCTATCCCCACATCTGGCATGGGTAGGGTTGTTTCACTCATGAACCCATGACAACTTTTGCCATTGCGTGATCTTGGCCTGTGTCGGTTAATTACCAAAATCACATACATGTCCTAATAGGACCATGTTTGCTACAATCTCCCCATTTTGGCGATTGATTGATGACAACACAAATAAAGCAAGTGGTCGATAATAAATTATACCAATCGTAAAGAGCACAAAGCCTTACCACATTGCTTGGATGCATATTCTTACCACTTAGTCCTCATTTTGTTGCGGCTCCCCCTTTCTCTATAGCCACTATCTCCCCTGATTGACCCATAAAAGAGCTTCTCCATTGCATACTTTTGGTACCAAATATAGATGAGTCCCACTTTGTTAACCTTGACATCTTGCTTGTTCTCCACTAGTCATGCATCTTGTTTTGGTCGTTAAACTTCTCTTCCTTTATCAACAATCTCAAAAAGGTCTACAAACATATGTTGAACTCGAGGAAGAGCGTTAGAATATATGGAGAGAGGTTCATAAATCATGATCCAATTAAATGATACCAATTGAAGGGATAGAACTTGTAGGGATAATGTTACAAGAATATGACACCAATTGAAATGAAAGCACACATATCACAATTCATAAAACTCACAGAATATAATTTAAACTTCCCCTGTATATGTGCATACATATGATAAGATAGAGACATATGCACAACTAAACAATATGTCAACATGGAAGTTTAAGCCAAATTATGCATGGAGGTAGCTTAAATGAATAAATGAATTAACAATGATACCAAATAATGGTTGATTGCTTCAAGGGGACCTTAGGTTGAAATTCAATGACCTCAAATTTTTCATTAAGCTCTTCACGCTTCTTATGTAGCAAGATGAATTTGCTTAATAGTTGTTCATAATTAGACACAAAGGTAGTATAATATTATTGAGGGTATTGAATTTATTTAGTTCTTTAGATTGTTTTTTAAAGCCCTTTATTGCTCATTAATCAACTTAAGAAATTCTTCTTTAGAAGGTGAATCCTCATCGAATTCATCATTACTTATATCACTGTCCATACCTTTAGCCATAAGGCACTTATGTGATGACTTACGTGATGACGACTTACATGATGATGACCTTGAGGAATAGCTTCTCTTGGAGGAGTGGATGGTGAGGCTCTCATCACTTGAGCTTGAATCTTCATCTTCACTCATCCATCTTCTCATGCTTGCAAATGCTTTGCTTCTTCCTCTTATCTCCCTCTTGTTTGTGGTATTCTTCTCTTTCTTGATATGATCAATTGTTTTTACCTAGTCTTTTAAGGAGATTGGATGATCAATCTTTACATTGATTCTCTTAATGTTCTTCTCTACTTATAACATGAGCTTGGCCATATTGGGATCAATTTCTTCATCATTTGATGTGCTTTGATCATCCTCTTCATAGCTCTCTTCATCTTGATCACCATCATCTTTGCTTGAGCTTGACTCTTGCTCTTGTCTTCTCATCGTTGCCTTCACGTGTTGGCATTGAGCTTGCTTTCTTGTGAGAGTAAGGTTCTTGGTGTTGGATGAGGTAGAAGCTTTAACCCTCATGTTCATGGTTATCTCATAGGCGGTGATCTTTTCTAGAACTTGACTTGGAGTCATCTTGCTTATGTCACTATTGTTGTAGATGATGGAGACAATCAACTTGTACTTTGGAAGAAGAGTTTGAAGTATTCTTCTCACCACTTGAGCATCTTCAATTTGTGTCAAACCTAGCCCATGGATCTTATTGACAAGAATATTCAAATGTGAGTACAAGTCATTAGCACTTTCATGGGTTAGTTGTTTGATGCCATTGAGCTTAGTAACAAGCATATGATATTTCGCATTATGCACATCCTTTGTGCCTCATGTATTTCAATCAGACTTCCAAATATCATGTGCATTAATGAGAGAATAAACACGATTAAATTTATCAACCGATTAAATGTATCAATATTTTAAGATGATAAAAGGATACTATTTGCCAATGCATCTAATTGCCTCTTCTTGTCAATGACACGTGGTATTATTTCTTTTTCGGTGACTCCAAACACCTAAACCTTTAGCTTGCAAATAACAAGTCATTTCAATTTTTCATCGGGGGAAATTAGTGCTGTCAAAATATAGAGCGCTATGGGTATCCATCCCAATCCCGGACGTCACAACTCCAGGCAGTTAAACCTATCAAGAGCACAAGGCTTTGATACCAATTGTGAGGAACAATGTCGTTCTAAGAGAGGGTGAATTAAGACACTTACAAAACTAATGGCTCTAAAAACTTCACAAAATAAACTTATCTCAATTTTTATCTAAATGTGCTTTATGTTTATCTATTGTATCTACTCTACCACTCAAGAGGATTTTAACCTACTCTAGGAAGGTAAATTGCGTAATTGTAAATAAGATAGAGAGACAAACTCGGCATAAGGGAATTTATCCCACGGTATCGATGGAACATAAGCCACCTCTAGTCCATGTTGGAACTCCACAAAGGATATGTTCCCGGTCACTAAGAATCTGTCAGTCATGACTCTTGAGATATCAAGTCACCGAGACAAAGGCCTCAAACTCGATGAGCTACCAAGCCACCAAGGTGAGGTCCTACCACTAATCTATCTTTTGGTCTTCACTTCGGAGTGTTAGTCACAAAGAAAAGGGCTCTTGCGTTCCTGCACAATCTTGTTGCCACCTGTTAGTGTCTTAAGTAAAGGGGTACCCTAACTAAATGGGCCCGACAGGGGGTCTAACAACTAGAGTCGCGTACTCCCCAAGATATGGTTGATCGTGCAACCACAGCAACCAGTCTAATCGCCCGCCTGACCAGTCTCCTTGTACCACCACTTACACTCGCAACCAGCCCCACTAGTCGCAGAGCCAGATTTGATGCAACCTCTCTAGAGTACAGTCGCTAATATCCACTCAAGTGTTTTTTCCCCAGACACCAGCACCAGATGATGAAGTCATGGACGGCGCCGTTGGGCACTGTCCCATCCCGTAGTATTAAATATGACAGTACACAATGGATGGGAAGTAGCCCAACCAGGCAAGTGGATGGGGTCGGCGCCGAAGGGCCTTGTCTCACCCTGTAGCATTAAATGCTGTGGAATAGAACTTTGTAGGCCGGCACGATGACGCACGACAGATGGGATGTTGTCAGAAAGTCAACTAGGCAAGTAGACGGTGTCGGCACCAAGGCCATGTCCTGTCCCGTGGCATTAAACACCGCGGGATAGAACTTTGCAGGACTGACATGGTAGCGCACGGCAGATGGGACATCATTAGCAGCCTGACCAGGCAAGTGGATGAAGTCGGCACAGAAGGACCTTCTCCCGTCCCGTGGCATTAGACGCACGACAACTAGATGCATGGTGCCCTTAGAGAAAGTGGGCACACCTGGTCCTCCGCAATGATGGTCTGGATTAGATATTAGGATGAGTAGAGGCTTCTCTGTTCGGACCCACATGTAAACACTTCTCCTCCCTACTATATAAAGGGATGAGGGTCTCTTTCCAAAGGGAGGGCTAGAGACTAGAACAAAGCATCATCTGTAATCCATCGAGATCCTTCTGTTATGAACCTGTCTAACTCCTTCAGAACATAAACAGGATGTAGGGCCACTGTCCAGCATACCCCGGAATCATTGTCACGGATTCACCCTCGACATTTGGCATGCCAGGTAGGGGGCGCGTTTCGTCATTTCAGCAAGTTTGAAAAAAAAAACTTGACCAGGCAACCCATGGCCAAATCCACGGCAACTGCTGAGTCCCGTTTCGAGGACCCCAGCTGCCGTGAGATGTTCGTCATTGGGTATCACCCAGATGAACCCGGAGTGCTCCAGGCATCGCCCCGAGTGGCTAGCGAATCCAGTCATCGTCCCGAAGGCCAACGGCAAGCTCCGCATGTGCGTGGACTACACCGACCTAAACAAGGCTTGCCCAAAAGAATCTTTTCCTTTACCCTGCATAGATCAGATTGTAGATGCAACCGCGGGATGTGATCTTTTATGTTTTTTAGATGCAAACTCTGGTTATCACCAAATTCGTATGGCCCTAGAGGATGAAGAAAAAACTTCTTTTACCACTCCGGTGGGGACTTATTGCTATGTATCGATGCCTTTTGGCTTGCGCAACGCTAGGTCTTCTTTCCAGCGCGCGGTCCACATAACCCTTGACTCGCAGGTTGGCCGCAACATCGAGGCTTACATCGACGATCTTGTGGTCAAATCCTGAGACCGCACCACCCTGCTTGAAGATCTTGCCGAGACTTTCAACAGTCTCCGCACTACCCGCTTGAAGCTCAATCCCGAGAAGTGCGTCTTCGGGGTACCTACGGGCAAGCTCCTCGGTTTCTTGGTCTCCAGCCGAGGGATCGAGGCCAACCCAGAGAAGATCCGGGCCATCGAGCAGATATGACCCCCGACTCGACTCAAGGAGGTTCAGCGTCTCGTCGGCTGCATGGCAGCCCTCGGGCGCTTCATCTCTAAACTCGGGGAGCGAGGACTCCCCTTCTTCAAGCTCCTGAAGAAGACCGATCGCTTCGACTGGACGTCGGAGGCTGAGCAGGCCTTCCGTGATCTGAAGAAGTATCTCACCTCGCCGCCCGTACTGGTGGCCACTCCTCAGGTCGTGAGCATGGTACTGGTGGTGGAGCATGATGAGTGCTTGGGGCAAGGTGCTGGGTCCCAGCTCCCGGCTGCCCCCGGGTACTCCCCAGTCTTCGTGGCTCCTCCCAACCAGGGGGTCGAGCCCGAGCACTTGGCTCCTCCCGACCAGGGAGTCGAGCCCGAGCACCCGGCCAGCCCCGACCACGCAGCCGAGCTCGGGGGCTATGACAGGCCCTCGGGTGAAGCCACAGTCCGGGCACGCCGCGTGCAACGATCGATGTACTTCATCAGTTATGTCCTCCGGGATGCCAAACCAAGATATCCCTAGGCCGAGAAGCTGCTCTACGCCATGCTCATTGCTTCCCGGAAGCTACGCCACTACTTCAAGGTGCACAACGTCTCAGTGGTTACCACGTACCCACTGGGGCCCATCCTCTGGAACCGAGAAGGCACCGGGCGCGTCGTCAAGTGGGCGGTGGAGCTGGCGGAGTTCGACCTGGACTTTGTCAGCCGCCAGGCGATCAAAAGCCAGGCACTCTCTAACTTCGTGGTAGAGTGGACACCCGTTCCCGAGATCGACCAAGAAGAGATTTCCGCATATCCCGGGCACAACGCGCCCGGGTACTAGATTATGCACTTCGACGGTTCCCGCACGCTGAAAGGCACGGGGGCCGGAGTGGTTCTCACCTCCCTAACGGGTGAAGAACTCTGACATGTCGTGCAACTACAGTTCCGAGCAACCAACAACATGGCGGAATATGAGGACCTCATCGCTGGTCTCTAGGCCGTGGTAGGCCTCGGGATTCGTTGCCTCCTGGTCAAGGGAGACTCCCAGCTGGTGGTCAACCAGGTGTCGAAAGAATATGAGTGCACGGATCCTCAAATGGCGGTGGACGTGGCGGAAGTTAGGATGCTGGAGAGGCACTTCGACGGCCTGGAGCTGTGGTACATCTCTCGGCGCGACAACGCTCTGGCCGATGACCTTTCTCGCCTGGCCTCTTCCCGTGCACGCGTCCCTGCCGGAGTCTTTGAAGAAAGACTCACACGGCCTTCCGTCCTGCCTGCCGAACAGGACGAAGGGGAAACCTTGAGCCTAGTTCAGGGGACCCCGTCGGCGCCCTCAGTGGGAAGCCCCGACAGGGTGCCGCCGCCCGACGAGTGCGCTGCGCTTGCTGACAGTTTTCAAGATGCCTCATGGATGGATGAGATCCGAGGGTACTTGAAAGAA
The DNA here is from genome assembly GCF_958298935.1 of Phragmites australis. Classification (NCBI taxonomy): domain Eukaryota; kingdom Viridiplantae; phylum Streptophyta; class Magnoliopsida; order Poales; family Poaceae; genus Phragmites; species Phragmites australis. Next base: position 29,946,230 of record NC_084926.1, on the reverse strand, counting down.
AAGTTCCTCCCCGGGGATGATGCCTCTGCTGAAAGAATTGCTCGGCAGTCCAAACACTATACCATAGTAGACGGGGATCTCTACCGGCACGGCACAAGCGGCGTCCTCTTGAAATGCATCACCCGGGCAGAAGGTGGCGAGCTTCTCGTTGAGGTCCACGAGGGCGAGTGCGGTGGCCATGCATCATTCCGCACGTTGGTCGGGAAGGCCTTCTGGCAAGGTTTCTACTGGCCTACAGCTCTCCAGGATGCTTCCGAGTTGGTTCGGTGCTGCAGGGCATGCCAGTTCCACACAAAGCAGATTCACTAGCCAGCTCAGGCTCTTCAAACCATCCCCTGTCATGGCCCTTCGTGGTCTGGGGGCTGGACATTCTGGGTCCATTCCCACGAGCAATCGGGGGCTATGAGTACCTCTATGTCGCCATCGACAAGTTTACCAAGTGGCCGGAGGTGGTTCCAGTCATCAAGGTGACCAAGAACACGGCGCTTCGGTTCATCCGCGGTATCACCAGTCTTTTCGGCATCCCGAACCGGATCATCACCGACAATGGCACTCAGTTCACAAGTGCCCTGTTCAGGGACTACTGCGAGGACCTCAGCATCAAGCTCTGCTTCACCTCTGTCGCTCACCCTCAGAGCAATGGGCAGGTCGAGTGCACCAATGCGGAGATACTGAAGGGGCTCAAAACCCAGACCTACAACGTGCTCGCAAAGCACGGGAAAGGGTGGATCGACGAGCTGCCTGCTGTGTTATGGGCCAATCGGACCACGCCAAGTCGCGCTACCGGGGAGACTCCTTTCTTCCTTGTGTACGGTGCTGAGGCGGTCCTCCCCTCCTAGCTCACTCTTGGCTCCCCTTGGGTGCATGCCTACTCTGAAGGCAAACAGGAACAGCGAAGGCGCGATGACGTCGACTATTAGGAAGAGCGTCGGCGACGTGCCGCCGTCCGAGCAGCCCGCTACCAGCAAATCCTGCGGCAATATCATCAGCGTCACATCCGGGCCCAGTCTCTCGAGGTGGGGGATCTAGTTCTCCGACGTGTCCAATCGCACGAAGGAAGGAATAAACTATCCCCTATGTGGGAAGGCCCCTTTACCGTGATCGGTGTCCCGCGAGAAGGCTCCTTTCGGCTGGCTCCAGAGGACGGGCAGCCGCTCCCCAATGCGTGGAACATCGAGCATCTGCGCAAGTTCTTCCCGTAGATGGCATGTATGCGTGCTCAGGCCAACCAGGACGGGGGCTCCCCCCCCTGCCCAAGTTGGCCGGGGGCTGCCACTAACCGGGTAATTCATCCAGTCTTGTAAAAATTGTCAATACAATATATATGTTATCAATGTCCAGTTCTTACTTCAAATTTTATTTTTTCTGGAAACCATATGTTTAATCTGTCTGGTGAGATGCTCGATTGTGCGAGAAAAACTTGCTCTCTCATTTTCCCTGCTAATAAAAGCATCCCGATCGGTATGCGCGTGGGCAGTCGCCGCTGACCTATGTCTGTCGTGGTAGGCTGTGGTGTTCGGTGTCGTGGCAGTACCCCGGGCATCACCGAGTCCCTGGGTTTCTCGGGTAATCCTATCGCTTGAGCAAAGAGTAGTCCGGAGCCTAGGCCCCAGGGGCGGGCTGTCAGTGCTCGGTCTGGTCTGTCATACCCGGGCGCCATCGAACCATAGGACCTCTGGGTTATGCCTCTGCCTGTATAGTCCGCCGGTCCGAGTATTCAAGAGGTCTCAGGTCAAAAACAAGAGCAATCTATAATGAGTACGCACTAACGCAAAGAATCTTTCTATTTTCTCGAATCACAGATCAACAATCAAGACCAAAAGCAGCTCGACCGCGAGGGCCTCAGTGCCCAGGTCGCTGCTCGGGCCTAGGGGTCCTCGGGTGGTCCTACCGCTCGGGCATGAGTGGTCGGGATCGCCTAGTCCCGGGCTCCCCATCATGCTCCCCAGTGCTCGGGCGCAACAACCGAAGGAACCAAGTTCCCGAACACCCCGAGCTCAGAGCGTATGCCTCTCCTGGATCGGTCGACCGAAAAGCTGACAGCTGTCCGGTGAGTGGTTAAAGTTATATGAATTTACATTCAGTAATCTACTGTTCCTGAGTTATCCTCAGGGCCCTCGCATTCTAATCTGTTCGGCAAGATGGTCTCTTCGCGCACAAAACCCTACCCACGTGTCCGCTTTTCCCGGAACGACAGAACGGACAGTAGAAAGGTGTACCGTACGAACGGCAATGTCTGACCGAAGTCCTTCATGGTGGTCGTGGTGTTCGGTCCACTTAAAATGCCCCAGGCACTACCGAGCTTCTAAGGTTCTCGGGTAATCCTACCACTTGAGCAAAGAGCGGTCGGGAGCCTAGACCCTGGGGGCAGGCTGTCGGTGCTCGGTCCGGTCCATCCTAGCCCGGGCACTACCAAACCTTGGGGACTCTTGGTCGCATTTTTGCCCGCACGTGTCTCCGATCTGCTTGTTTGACTGGTCGCAGAATGGGAAAGTGTTCACAGGTCATGGCGTGCTCTGTGCTGGACCGACCCATCTCCTGAGCAAGGAAGTTCGTGCCTTTGTCTCTTGACTTAGCCGCTGCGGACTCGCGAGGGCTTGGGAGCTGAACGTGCAAAGAAGGCCTCACTACTCGGGCGATGAGTGGTCGGGGAGACTTCGTTCTCGAGGAGGGAAAGGTCGGACACGGTCCGACTGAGTACTCCTCGAGACATCAAGTGAAAAGAACAGAGACTTCATCAAGCATCTGAAAGAACACTGGAGTTGCGACCCCAAAGAAAGGCTTCCATTATATTCAAAAGAAAGGAACAGCTATTATGAGGGATCACTCCCATATTTACATCAAGTCAAAGAAAAAGAAAACTACAAAAGCCTAATCTAAGTCTGAGTCGTCGGGCTCAGAAGGTAGCGGGGACTCCTCACCACTACTGCTAGCGTCTGGCGGCGACGGCGGGTCCCACATGAAACAAGCCGCCACCTCGGCGGCTACGCCCCGGACAGCCTCCCGGGCGGCCTCCTCCTCGGCCTTGACCACCCCTTCCCGAGTTGGCTCTAACGAGAAGTTTGGGTCCCGGCTTCGGTAGCAGGCCAGGACGTGCTCGGCCACCGCTTGGGCTAGGCCACGCCCTTCCCGGGCAGCTAGCTCCTCCACGGCCTGGGGAAGCGCCTTGACTCGCTGGCTGATCTCCTCAAAGCCGAGGGCGATGTGGCCGATGGTAGCTTGCTCCATCCCCTTCTCGCCCACGTGGACTCGCCCGAGCCCGGCCACCCTCACGGACCTCCGTGCCTGCGGAAGGATGTCTCCCGTCATCAGCTTCACATTGGTCCGCTCAGCACTAACGGTCTCGAGCTCGTCCTTCAGGATCTGCAGCCGCTCCTCCAAGTTCAGTCCCTAGGCCGTGCTGGTCGGGACGACGACGGGCGCCGAGACTTCGACTTGCTTCTGCTTCACCTGCTCGGCTAGGGCAGAGAGGGCCTACTCCCGAGCAGTCAGCTCCGACTCCCATTTGGCAGTCTGCTCCTCCCGAGCAGTTAAGGCCACCGACGCCTCGGTAGCCTTCGCCTGCTGGCGAGTCAGCAGCTCCTCTCGGGCATCCAGAGCCGTCGCCGTGATGCCGACGTCGGTCTCGCGGATCACGACATCCTCCTCCTGATGCTGGAGCTTGGTGCGACTCTGCTCAACCTCGTCCTTTTGGCGGGATAAGTCCGCCTGGGAGGCCTCCACCCCCCTCTCGCGCGACAGGATTATGTCCTCCCGAGCCCGCACCAATCTCTCCTTGGCGAGTACCTCGGTGGCCCGCCGCTGCGATATCTCACCCAGGCGGGTGGCTTCTTCTTGCTTGATGATGGCCTCCTCACGTATCTCGTCCAAGGTCTACCTCTCCGCGCTGATCGCACGCCGCTCCTTCTCGTGGGCGGCGCGCACCGCGGCGACACGAGCCTCCAAAAGGCGGCTGATCTCCGCCAGCCGCTCCCTCTCCTCAACAAGGGCAGTGCAGTCTGCCTCAAGTTGTGTCCTCTCCCCCGCCACGGCCGCCTCCAGCAGCTCGATCACCTCCCGGACGCTTCCTAGCACGTCCCGGAGGGGTTCTGCGGCCCGGCTGGATGGCGGCCGGGCGCTGGGTCCCCTGCGAGCCCTCTCTGCTGAGGTGCTCGGGGTCCCCGAATGCTGCCACGCAGGCACCGCCCTCGACGAAGCCATCCGCCCCGCACTCGAAGTGCTCGGGGCGGGCTCGGTCGGCGTCGGCTGCTCGGGCGCGGCCTCTGCCCTCAGCTCGAGGGCAGGGCGGCGCCTGTGGCTCTGGTTCGGTCGGCTCGCTCTGTGGCTCTGGCTCCACCGGCGCGCTTTGCGGCTCTGGCTCCACCGGCGCGCTCGGCTCAGGCACGCTCGGCTCGGGGGCTGGAGCCGGCCTCGGCACCTCCAGGTGTCCTTGGTCTCCGGCTGCGTCCTTAGGTGGCCTGAAATGAAAAAATAGGTCAGTATCCTAACTTGCTCCGGGCGAAGCATGCTCGCGAAAAAGAAGAACTTACGCAGTTTTCGGTCTTCGGTATTGCCATCGCGATTCCGGGATCTTGTACTCCGGGCCCGACGGCTTCGGCCCGGAATCTTTCCACCTCCTCTTCGGCGGGGGGCTCTGCGGGGCCGCCGCGGAGTCCATCTTTGGCAGCGGGCCGGCTTGAGCACACACTGTACACGCGCTCCCGTGCCGGCGTTGGTCTCTGGGCTCCGGTGCCCGGGTGCCCGTCGCCGGTGGCGGGCCGGCATGGGCACTCGCTGTAGACCTGCTCGTGTGTCGGCCTTAGTCTCCGGGTTCTAGAACTGCAGATGCCGCCTCCATCTCGGACACCGTACCAGACGATTGGCTGCCCCAGCCTCCCTCCTTCGCACCGCCCGCCAGTGGCCGCTGCCGCGGAGGCGACGGAGACAACGAGGATGTCGGCGTAGGAACAAAAGTCCGGGGGCGTTTCCCTTTGTCCCCCGGCGCTGTCGCCGCCCCACTGCCGGCGGCGCCTCCTCCACCGGCCTGGCGGCTGCAGCTTGCGGCAGCCCCACAGCCGGCCTGCGGCCTGCTACCCTCGACGCCCGCACCGCTGGTCTGCGGCCTGCCACCCACGGCTCCCGCGCCGCTGGCCTGCGGCCTGCCACCCGTGGTGCTCACGCCACTGGTTTGTACCGGGCCGCCCGCGGCCCCCTTATCGTGGGGACTGATGTCAATGTAGAACCAGTCGTGCCACCAATCATCCCATTTGCTCCGCAACACCTGGGGAATGTACAGCTCCGCCAGGCCGTGCCGCAGCTGGAAGTTGCAGCAGCCGGCAACATCAGCGGTGGAGAAGCCCCTCTTCTTCCCGGCCGGCCGCAGCACGAAGAAGTGTCGGAAGAGCGACACCGATGGCGGCACCCCCACGAACATCTCGCAGAAGTGGGCGAAGATCGCCAGGGCGACGACCGAGTTCGGGCTGAGGTGCAACAGCTGGATCCCGATCGTGTCGAGGATCTAGAGGAAGAAGGTCAAGAATGGCAGCACCAGCCCAGCCGCCACGAAGGAGGCGAAGAGAACAATGTGCCCTGGCTGGTCTGTCATCGGCGGGAAGCTCACCGGCCTCACCACCGAGGCCTCCCGCTGGCCTTCGGGCACCATCATCTTCCGCACCTTGTCCGCCACCTCCTCATTGACGAATCGGGACTTCGGCAGCACGCTGTCGGGTGTCTTGTCGCGGCGGCTACCTCCCGCTCTCGGCATTTTGTCAGGGTGGGGGATGAGTTGGAACGGTGGGGGAAGAGAGGTGCGTTGATCGCCTAAGCGAGGGCGACAACTCAGGAGCGCAAGGAAGAAGAAGACTTGATCGCAAAGATGGTGTAAAGAGGAGGGCGGTTCGCTCCCCTCCTCCTTTTATACTCTAGGGAAATTCAAACGTCGCCTACCGCGGTGCGCTCGGTGAGACGATTTCCTCGGCCAGCGCAACCGACGGGCGAATCTCCCTCGTGCCGCGCGGTTGTCAGCGGTTGTCAGGTGCACTTTCCTTGATCAGTGCGGTTTCCACGCACGCCGCCCGCCTCGTTATCACGCGCCTCAGGAGTTGGCTGGATGTGCGTCCGTTCAGCTCCCCGTTGGGCCGTACCAGAAGCCCGAGCCAAAAAGGCCAGCGCCTAAATGACGACGAAGGCCCCATCCGCAGTCTTTGGGCCATTGCCTGCCAATGGGCCCGGGGGCTGCTGTCGGTGAATCAGGAACCAGGGGTCCCTGAATCCCGAGGCCAGGCCAGCATTCCGCCATGTGGCGGACTCCCGCGGGGTCATCTCTGCGAGGTAAAAAAGAATAAGTCCTAGGAGAGGGCGCTCGGGACCACAGGCAGTGGTCCCTGAGTACCCAGGTTCCCCGATGATCTGCGAAGAGCAAGTAGCTTGGAAGGAAGTGCTCGGGGAGGTGAACAGTGACCCCCGAGCACCCAAGTCCCCCGACGACCAGGAGAACCGAGTACCGGGAGGGGTGTGCCTGGGGCTACGAGCAGTGGCCCCCCGGGCACCCAAGGGCCCCGAGGACCCAAGGAAGGAAGTTCCGGGAGAGAGTGCTCGGGGCTGCGAGCAGCGGCCCCCGAGCATTCAGTTCCCTGAGGATCCATACAGTCAAGACCGGGAGAGAGCGCTTGGGCCATGAATAGTGGCCCCCATGCCCTCAGTTCCCCGGGGACCAAGAGAGGGCATTCTCGGGAGATAGTGCTCAGGGAGGTGAACAGTGACCCCCGAGCACTCGGTTCCCCGACGACCAAGAAGCCCCCTGTCAGTGGCCCCCACAGGGGTCCAGCGATGAGGCGTCAGCCAGTGAAAGGCCCGATGCCGCATTTTAGAGCGCGCGTGGCCTGTCACCTCCAACTGCTCCTGCCACGCTCGGTGTCAGTTCCTGCTATATTCTGGCACAAGGGCGTGGGGACATTTAATACACGGGTCCCATCCCGTGCCATCCAGCGCACCTCGAGATAGCATCACGAGGCCCGAGGTGTTCTGTCTGCCGCGCTACTGTGGCAGGCGAACAAGACCGGGCAGGCATGTCGGGCCGCTCTGCGGCTGCACGGTGGGCCCTCTCCACGGCGCCCGTTGCCAGCGCCATCATGACGACTGAAGACTGAGCGCGGGGCGCGTTTTCAACCCCCGTCACTTCGCGCAGAGGCCATGATGACGCCCTTTCCATTTATGGTGCCTTGGAACTCGTGCCATCCCTTTCGGGGCACGCTACCGCCGGTGGGTATTTAAAGCGGCCGGCACACACAGGTCCAGGATAGTCCATGTCTATGGTGAATCAAGCCAAGGCTGAAGATACACAACAGAAGCGCACACAGAGTCCAATAGAGATCCAAGAACACCTTCGTACGAGCATAGAAACCGAAGAACAAGGAGCCCAAGGCTCTAGGACAAACAGACATTCTTGTAACTAGCACATTCCTGAGAGACATTCTCAGGGCATTTATAGCATCCACATAGGAGTAGGGTGTGACGCACAGTGCGGCCCGAACCTGTCTAAAAATTCCCCCAGTGCATTTACTCTTTTCTGCATTAGATCATTCCACCCCACCTGCCATCGCATTTACATGCATTTATTTCTCCAGCAAATATATTCAGAATCATCCCCCTAGCTGAATCTCTAAAAAGGGGTCCCTCAGGATCCCAGCGATTGGAGCTAACCCTCCAACAGCCTGACTCTCTAAGTGCTAGAGTCGGGGTTAGGTCCATGATGGATGTAGTCGGGATTGGTTCCTTGGTGGCCATAGTTGGCATGGATCTGTTGGCGAGGGGTCAAACTGTGGTGGTTGTGGTGACATGAAGGGTCAGACTAATCAGTGAGCCTTCACTCGCCAAGAAGTTGTCCTCATCTGGTGCATCGCCGCTGCCGAAGGACGAGAACGGTGATATACCGTCACCCCTGCAACCACTTGGGCCCTCAGTTCCTGTTATCTAGACTTCATCCAGGTCCTTGTCCCGAATGCCTACATTCGCAGCCTCTGGGTTAGGCTACCCGCATCTAGGAAGCTTCACAATTCACATCAGTCACCATCGTGATTTACGACTACTCGAAAAGAAGATGAAATAAGAAAATGAGAAGGCTCATGAGGCTTATCATCAGGATCCTCGCTCGAGTGTCAGCCTCCATCTCTACGATGGGGATAAGGGGTTCTAGCGATCAGGCTCGATGGCTGAGTCAAACAGAAGTCTGGTCTTCTTCTCCACTACTTCAGCAAGAGATCTGTAGATAAAAAATGATTCATAAGAAATAACCCCACAAGTTCCCTAATGGCTACTCGGGATTAGTGGTACCTGTCTCACCTTCTTGGGCTGGGTCCTTCGCGTCTGTAAACTCCTAAGTACCACAAATCCTCGACCTCAAAGGGCTTAGGCGATACCTAATGAAGTCTTTGGTGATATCATACGCCATCAACTCCTGATACTTCGGGTACTGGATCTTAGAAATAAGAGTCTGGTGGATGGTAGTCTTTATCGGCTCCTTCATCCACAGATGCCTTGGCAATGGTGCAAGACCCCGATACAGGAGTTCAGGTAGGCTACATTGGTAGTAGAACCATTTCTTGTGTCACCCAAACTAGGAACTCTTGGTGGCAAAATCGATGCACTCCACTGATTTCCCTTCTTAGAGGTAGAATCCGGCGCCGCCATTGACTTTGCTCGAAAACCCCTTTCGGAGGTAGAAGTATCTAAAGAGGTTGATGGATAGGCAGATGCCTAGGAAGGCCTCACACACGTGCGCGAAGATGCTAAGCATGATCATGGAGTTAGGGTTGAGGTGGATGAGTTAAAGGCCATAAAATCAAAGCACTTGAAAAAAGAAGCTGAAAGGGGGGAAACGGAAACCACAGTGGATGAAATCAAGGAAGATGACAATCTAGGCAGTTTCTAGACTAGGGATCACCTAGCCTACTGCTAGTGTGCAAGCGATTAAGGCGTGTGAGGGGATGACCTCATCGCACTTCACCTTGGTCAGAGCTTCCTCTGAGATCTCAGATTCCACCTAGGGCGGGATCATGGTGGCCATAGTACTGACAGCATAACACTCCACTTTCTCGATCTTCTTGTGACCCATGGCACTGGAGGGGAAGTAGTTGAAGGGTGTTTAGGGTTTTGGAGGTGGTTGAAAGCAAGAGGCACGCAATGAAGTGACTTGAGGTAAACAATGAAGGAAGGGTAAACACTGTGTGGGCTCTATATCTCGTTTCATACAGAGATTAAGGCTCTCTGGAGGGCTCTTCAACTGATGCCGTGACAGTTCCAAGCATGACTTGAGACCATGATCTCTTGTTTTAATGTCACATCACATTTAATGTCTAACAAATGTAGGTGCAGCAGGACTAGAAACCCAAGGGAACTCAGCACACTACACCGCCATGCGCGTACATTTTACCAGTGTCATCATGATCTCTTGTTAGGTAAACATTCTCACCACTACATGAAATCTCAGCTATGATAGTTCAAATTTCAAATCCGCCCAGCAACAAGTCTTTTCTCCCCTGTCTTTTTGCAAGATTGGGATGATGTTTTATGGGCGAATCGGAATTCCAACTCGGATGGAATACCTTCTCGAGGACTTGCTTGAGACCTCAAAGACGTTCAAAATCCCGAAGAGATAATTTGAGGCCCCAAGAACCCGGTTGGTGCCATCATAATTGGGAACCCAAGTTCTACTCAATGATATGGTCAGACAAAATGTTTATCTTTGCTGACTAGGTCTTTGATCTGTCAAAGCTTCAGTTCACGTACCGTTAGGGGGCTTGTCAATGAGTAGTATAGAACTACCATATCTGGATACCCTGGTTTTCCGTTATTCTCGGGGCATATCTTCATATCCAAGAAGGGAATCCCTGGACACGGAGCTAGGGGACCCTGCGGAGGACAAGCGCTTACAATTTGACACAAGCCATCACACGACATTGAAGTATGTGGAAGCCCTGACACTCCAAGCCTTTTGCAGTTAGATCTGTATTAACATCTCTCCGTGAATATGCGCAAGGGAGTTGTTCGACTAGGTTGAGATCCATTTAGGCTAGCCATGCAGCCTCTTGTAACAATATCAGAGAATAATACAAAGACCATTAAGACGTATGGCTATTATCCTAAGGAAGGCCTGAACTTGTATAAAAAACCCCTATTTGTTCTGTGATTTGTCTACTTGAAGCATCTCCTACATTTCTACATGTTCGTATGATCAGTGATTCACCAATCATCAACACATCCCATAGGCATCTGACTAGTACAAGGGGTATCCCATACAACATTGGTATCCTTGAAACTTGCTACGAGATATGGACCTTAGGGGAAAGCTCCTCCTTGAATTCTAAGTGGTAAAGCAGCAAGGACGAGTAGTTATTGTACTCTGCAAGACATTAAGTGGATGCAAAACCTAATACATGATATGAAAAACCTAATACATGATACAGAACCAGACGACCCAATTGCACTTCGCTGCATCCAACATCACGCCAAGGGCTACCATCTCATGGTCCTATTTTTTAGTAGATTCTTTCTAGTTCGCCAGCAAGGCATTTTCCGCCCTTTACAAGACAGGTGTCTACGCTCACCTCCTTCGATGCATTACTAAACCAGAAGGAGCCACCCTCCTCAGGGAAATACACGAAGGCCTATGCAGCAGTCATCTAGAGCCTCATGCTCTAGCTGGTAAGGCACTTCGCTAGGGGCTCCATTGGCCTACAATCATGTCCGACACAGAAGAACTCATCCGCACCTACCAAGGATGCCAATGGATGGGATGATGAAGCCACCGACCTCCAACTCCTTTGCAACCAATCGCCCCTGTCTGGCCCCTGGCTCATTGGGGTATGGACCTCATCGGTCCATTTCCCCACGCGAAAGGAAACCTCCAGTACACAGTGGTCGCATTGGAATATTTTTCCAAATGGGTCGAGGCCGAGCCCCTCACTGCGATCACATCAAAAAATGTCCAGAAATTCTTTTGGAAGAACATGATCTACCACTTCGGCGTCCCACGACAGCTCACGGTGTTCAATGGCACACAATTCGACTCCGGGCCTTTTAGACAGTTCTCCGACGACCTAGGCATCGAATTATGCTTCACAGTAGTTCGACACCCTCAATCCAATGGAGCCATCGAAAGGGCCAACGGCAACATCCTATCCGGTCTAAATCGACGCCTCATCAGCTTAGCTTGAGGCCTATGGATCGATGAATTACCCAAGGTTTTATGGTCCCTCCGCACCATTGTCATGTGGGCCACTGGGGTCACACCCTTCCGCCTCCTATATAAAGATGAAGCCATGACCCCCACCGAGGTCAAGGCCTGCTCACTCAGGATACAACTCCCACAAACTGACAGAAAAAGGGAGCTCTCCCTCGACCATACTGAAGGCACACAGCTCCACACAATTCAGAACCTAGATCACTACATTAAGGAAACTAAGGCTTCGTACGATCCAAGGATTGCACCAGGAAACTTCAAACCCAGCAAACTAGTGCTTCGACGCGCCCTAGTCTCGGGAAAGCTACACAACAAATGGGAAGGCCCATACCTGTTCCTCAAGTCTAATCGACACGGCTCCTACCGATTGGCCGATACAGAGGGGACCCATCTCGAACATAGTTGGAACACAGAGACCCTCCGCAAGTATTATGTATAAAAAACCCCAACCTCAATACCCAAAAAAACCCATCATCTTGAAGGCTTAAGCTTCCGTGCTGGACAGGAATTCCGTTTGCCATCTTTAAGGTGTCGCCAACCTATGTGGCGGATAGGCAAAGACCGCTCTAGCATCTTGAAGGCATAAACCTCCGTGCTGGACAGGCATTCCGTTCACCATCTTTAAGGTCTCGCTAACCTACGTGACGATTAGGCAAAGATCGCTCCAACATCTTAAAGGCATAAGCCTCCGTGCTAGATAGGCATTCCGTCCGCCATCTTTAAGGTCTAGCTAACCTACGTGGCGGATAGGCAAAGACCGCTCCAGCATCTTGAAGAAAAAAGTCTCCGTGCTGGACAGACATTCTGTCCATAATCATTTGGGCCTAGCAAACCTAAAATATCAGATAGGCAAAGACCGTTCCGGCATCTTGAAGGTAGTGCTTTCATACCGGATAGGCATAACACCCCCCCCCCCCCGTCATTTCTAAGGCCAGGCCACCCTAGGCATGGCGAGGGGATAAAAACCCCAACAAAACTAAGTCTGTCACCCGACCCTTCCGATGCCCCTCGAAGTCTCGCACCCCGTGTCCACTAGATAACCACAGGATGCGAAGGGGCTGGGACAAGGGGCACAGGCAAAATGTCGGTACGATCAATCATAAAAAAGGGAGAGAAAAAAGAACATACAAAAGTCTTTTTATATAGTTAACCACTGTACATCGAATCTATGCCCAGCAAACTGGCTAGCCTACTACGCCCCCTGTACCAATATGGGAAGACGAGGGTGCCCGACTGCCATGCCTCCCGGGCACACCACAGGACCTGGAGAGTCGTCCACGACAACTGCGCACGGGAGGCTGACGTAAGGGCCCTCCACCAAACAGGCTGCTGCCCGAAATAGAGACTCGACCCCAGCAAGAAGAAAGATCTGCTGGGAAGGAATACGAGTCGAAGGTCGAGAAGTCTAGCTCTTCCCCTTGCCCCACTGACGAGGCCTCCGCGGCCTGTGCCCCCTCCACCTTCACCTCACCCAAGATAGACTCAAGAATTTCCAAAGGTACCCTTCCGTCAGAACCCCGGGGAAGGACGAAGTGCCATAAGAAGCGTGAGCCGGCAACATCCCGAGCCGTTTGGGCCGCACGTCGGTCATCTCTTGCAGTAAAGCATACATCCAAAGCGGATACCGGGGGATCCTCTGGCTTAACCTTAACCAAAACATCAGCAGCCACCTGCGGGTCAACACGCCCATCGGAACCATGAGGCATAACAAAGTGACTCCACTGACGAATGAACAGAGTAGCCCCTGACGCACCAGATGCACTCGATCCCTCCCCAGAGGCACTATGCAAGGTACGGACAAGGCATCCTCCGGCCTCGGGCCACCATACCTATACACGCAAAGCAGACTCCGGTTAAAACTCAAAGGCTCAAACATCCCAGAAACAACACAGGTAAAACACAGGAAGACAGCCGCGATAGAGCTACACCTTCGGGGCATCCACGCTTGGCTCCAAAGGGGCAACAACGTCAGACAAAGCTCCCCCAGAGGGCCATGAAGCGCTTGTGGACTCCGGGTGAAGCACCAGGCCTCCCAACGAAGAACTTGGGCGAAGGCCCCCCGAGGCACCCGAAGTCCCCTGACCGGCCATAAAGTGCAACGTCACGCTCCAGCCATGCTTCTAAAATACGCCACGATGGAAGCCCTCCAAGGTTGCGTCAATCTCCATCGAAGGTGTCTCTGGCTGGAAGGCCTCGACCAAGGAGTTCGGCACCAGCCGCTCTAGTGGTTCGAAGGGACCAACCCCTGCCTGGTGCAGGAATGCAGCAGCCACACGAGCGCTGGACCTCACATAGACCTCCGCGGCCCTAACCATAACCTTCACGGCAGACCAAAGCCAGAAGAGCGGCATGGCCGATGCCTCTGAGTCGGAGGGCAGTGGAGGACACCGAGCCCCTAGACCGCTCAAGGTATCAGAGGTAATCTGGGCCACCTCCGAAGCTAGCGTTGTTAACTGCTGGCACTCCGAATGCAGTGCCCCCTCCGATGCTCGAACCTCCTCCAACTCTAGCCGCATATTTACTACCACCGCCCGAAGGGTGTCAACATCACTATCGGCGGACACACGGGCTGCGTTGGCCTTCGCAAGCCTGGAGGTCATCGGCAGCCTTCCACGCCTCAGCCTCCGCACGCTCACGAAGAACCATCTCCTCATAAAGATGGCCCTCTGCAGACACCACCCGTTTTTGGGCCTCTTCCAAAGCCTATCATCCGCCACCTCCTAGCGCCCTCGTCAAAATTACTTGCTACAAACACCACAAAAAGATGGAAAAAGACAACATAAGCTACCCAGGACCCAACACCAGACCCGACGATCATAACTAATACTATCGACCTGAAGGGCTTCCACCACCAATCGTGCCTCCAGCTCCTCCAGGGGACACTAGGCAAACGATTGCTCGACCTCCCCACTCTGAAGTAGAGAGGAGGCCACAGTGAAAGCCCTTGACGCCTCCAGGCGCAGCACAAGGTCGTCCGGGGTCAGGATCCTGAGACGAGGGCCACCCTCAACCGCTACGAAGGGACTCCTGGCGGAGGGCACGGCACCTCAGGCACTAGCCGCCGTGGGTGGGCCACCAGCTGACTCCGCACCCTGCAGGAACGAAGCCACATCCCCCAAGATAGCCCTCGGCAACCCCTCCGAAGGAGTCAGCGATCGCTGAGGGGTGTAGTCAAGGTCGCATCTACCTTGAAAGTCGCTACAAAAAGAAATACAAATTAAGATCACAGCGCACGACCAAAAGGGTATGACTAACAAAGCAAACCACACCTAGTTCCTCCGAACCTCTTACAAGAGTAGCCATAGCATCCTCAGCATCCGAGTCAACAAGACCGAAGTCGAAGTCCACAGAGGCCATGCCTCACCGTTGGCTCTGGCCATGACCCGTAATATCCGGAGAGGCTCGATCCTTCCCCCGGTTATCGCCACCACCCTAGCCCTCAGCTCGAGACTGATCGCTCACACTCCCAATCGCCTCAGGCGCTTCTTGCAAACTAGGGGCACCTCCGATGACTCGAACATCGAACCAGTATGTGAGCCTCTAGAAGCTAAAGGCCGCCGAGCCTGGAGCGTCCTCGTACGAATGGGGGCGCCTACATGTGGTCATTTTCCAGCAGCCCTATGCTCTGGAGGATCCCACCATGCCAAAGCCCCCACGCCAAGGTAAAAGCCGACATGATTGTACCGCTCCCAACTCTGTGCTAGGGCCACCCACCACTCTCGCTCTACAATAGTAGGGGCCCAGGATCACCTCCATGATCTCCGTCGCGCACTCCAGCGGGAGGCAGCTCTCTAAAAGAAAAAAGATGACTCACATCGGCAGATCGAGAACCCAACTACAAAAGGAACTCACCAGCACTGACGGGTGGACTGGAATACACCTTCAGCCACTCTTCCGCACCTTGCTCAAAAATGCAGTTCCAACCCATTTTGAGGGGCTGAACACACAACATGGTGAACTCCTCCACAAGGTCACACATGCTCATCTTCTCGTCCACCCTCTGGAGAAGGGCTAGCCGTGAGGCGAACTGGTCGTCCGTAATCCCCATCTTCGGCTCTAGAACATACGCCATATCCTGGTTCGTGGAGCGAAGGGGCGATGCAGGGTCGACACTGTAGTGAAACCACCGCTGCAACCAGCCAATATACCACCGGCCGTTGATGGCCTTTGCTGGGAATGCATTGCGATACTGTGGCCGTATCTCGAAGTTGATACTCCCAAAACTAAGGGGCCTCTTCGTCCCCTCAACCTTGGTCATCTTCGGTTGACAGCTAGCAAAGTGGAGGGCCGTGAAGAAATCCTCCCTCCCTTCACAACCCTCCGCCCGCATGGCCCACTCAAAGGTGGCCAGGAGGGCAATGGCGTTGGCGTGAAGCTGCGGGAGCTCCACGTAGAAGTGGCGGAGCACCTCTTCAAGCAACGGCACCGAAGGAAAACCAAGGCCCACCTCGTAGAAGGCTTCAAACACCACGACCTCATGGGCTAGAGGCTTTGGGACCTCCTCACCCAGCGAAGGCTGAGCGACGGCTCAGGAGGGGATCTTCCCCTCTGTAACCATCCGGTTGAGCTCCTCATCACCGATGACAGATGATCCCAGCGTGGTGGTTTGCCAGGAGTGGTTTTGCTAGCACACCGGAGATCCACTCCTGGTGGCGGCCCCATCAACAACGGTGAAGCTGATGACACCTGAGGGTCCCCCGCCGTGGCTACTCCAGCCATCTCCCCCGCCGCTCGAGTTTTGACTTCACTTGGGGTACTTAGGTCAGCCATATGAACCAAGAGGGTGGCAAAAGGCGCTGCATTATGAGAGAGAGGGGAGTAGAGATCAAGGAACAACTAACGCAAGGCAAAAGGCGCCGAGGACATAGGTAGATGACAACGAGGAGTCGGCAAAAGGGTTGCTCTGGGCAATCCCCCTCCTGCTACAAATAGGGAGCAATTTGCCCCCTCCAGGTAGCGGGTGTACGCACCGTCCTTTTGCCTGCTAGGCTGAAATAATGGGGGAGCGAAACTAACTCCATTACCCCCCTAAAGACAAGACGACACGCGTCCCACACTCCACTGGTCTGAAGGAACCACGAGCCCGACCGCTCCACTGGTCGCCCCTGCAAGGGGCTACTGTAGGGGGTCGTTATTAAGGACCCCCGATAGCCCCTTGGCTTAATTACCTCAGCCTCCCAAAGGCTGAGCCTGTCTCTGCCTTCTGAAGCACTAGCCTTCCAGTGCCCAGTCTCCCAAAGGTTCGGTCTCTGAGGCTTCGGCCTCCCGAAGCCTCCCCCTTCTGAAGCCCCAGCCTTACAGAGCTCAGCCTCCCGAAGGCCCGGTGCCCGAGGCTTAGGCCTCCCGCTGCTCAGGCTGGCTTCTCGGAGGTTACTGTGTGAGTCATCAGGCCACAAGAAAAATCTGCCAAAAGGGAAGAACCAGTCGTACTTTGCCTACGAGGAAGTGACCGGCATTAAATGCCTAGGCTAGTGGACGTGGCTCTGACGCCCCAGCACGATGGTACCTATCCTGACACCCCTGGTGGTGCAGCGCTGGGCATCAATTGGCTACGGCTCGCCCCCTTCAGGGGACAGGCACCACGATAGTTACTACGGTGCATATTTATCTCCCAAGAAGGGTAGAAAGTAGTTATCCGGGATAAGGCTTAGTGATTCCATCAGATCCCAGATATTTATACATTGTGATAACTTGTACGCCAAGCTATGAATGGCCCTATAAAAATGAGCCCTGGTCGCCTGGGCAAGAAAGAGGGCTAGACGGCAGAAAGACACAGAGGTGGAAAAACACCAAGTCACATTGTGATACTCCCCCCAGATCGGTCCATTTTTTCTACCATCAATACATTCATGGTGTTCCTTCCTCTTAAACTTCATCTCCAAGTTTGAGTCTCCTTCTTAGAAGAAACTCTCGCCGTACTTGCTGGTGCAAGACGAACTCTTTCTCGAACAAGTAGCAAGCATAACACACCCTTTTAGTCTAATTCATCGGACTTAGAAGTTGTTGTTGCTTCCTCTTTTTTGAGTGGAAAAACTTTTTCCGCTACTTGCTGATTTTTAGATTCATTCTCAAACTATTTTCTCTTATTTTCAGCTATTTCTTGTTCACATTTTTCAATTTCGGCAAGGGCTAAAGGTAGAAAAGTTATTTTCTTTTCTTTATGCATAAGAGTGTAGTTATTACTTCTACCATGATGTGTTGCATCAGTGTCAAACTCCCATGGTCGTCCTAACAAAAGTGAACATGCTTGCATGGGTACTACATTGAAATCAGCACAATCATGGTATGAAGTAATAGAAAAATGCACCCTAGCTATTTGCATTACCTTCACCTTACCACTGTTGTTGAACCATTGAATATGATAAGGGTGAAGATGGTTTCTTGTTGGCAAGGTAAGCTTCTTGATCATATCTGAACTTACCAAGTTGTTGCAGCTTCCTCCATCAATAATGACTCGAACACGATAATCCTTGACTATGAGGAACATCTGAAACAAATTGTTGCCCTATAACTATTCCGCTTGCTCCATTTGAGTGCTTAACACTCGCTGCACAATAAAGGTTCGATAATCCTCTGTGGCAGTGGCATCGAACACTTCCTCATGGTTGATATACATCTCATGACCATCCTCATTACCTTATGGTTAGCTGCAAGAGCATATTCATCCTCAACATCACTAGCACTTACATATCCACCATTTTCTATTACAATGTACGCACGCTAACTTGGGAAATCCTTCATGACGTGGCCCATTCCCTTGCATCGGGGGCATACAATCCCGGTTGATCAGCCTGTAGAAGCAACTGAAGAAGAGCTCTTGGCTGGACCATGCACACTTATGGATTTGCTTACCTCCGGAGTGTACGATAGTATCGAAGGTACTGCTGAACGCATCCTACTCGAGAAGGGGACAGCAGACCGTGTAGCTAAATATGAGGCTATTTTGACTTGTCCCTGTATTGATTTTGAAGTAGTCGTGCTTCCAAAATTGCTCCTTGGCTTCCGTTGTTGTCCCTGCAATTCTTTTTGTGCCAAACACGCAAGTTGAACACTATCGTATTCTTTGTAATCAACTATGTCCTTAATTTCATGCCTTAACCCTCCATAAAAGCGTGCCATTGCAGCCTCTTCATCCTCAATAATATCACAACATAACATACTAATTTATAGCTCCTGATAATATTCTTCTACGGATCTATCATCTTGGTTTAAGCGCTACAATTTCTTACGCAAATCACGTCTAAAAGAGCGTGGAACAAATTTGTTACGCATAGCAATCTTTAAAGCATTCCAAGTAGTAGGAGTTAATCCATGGATGCATACCCTATTCCACTAGATGATTGCAAAAATTTTAAATTCACTAGTGGCTTGCCTAACTCTATGCACTTCAGGAACTAAATGAGCATTAAACTTCTGTTCTACCGTTATCTCCCAATCTAAATACCTTTTAGCATCATAAGCACCCTCAAAAGATAGTATAGTAAACTTAACCTTAACAAATGGATCATCATTAATACGTGGGTTATGTTGCTGAAAATTATTACCTCTCATACATTGATGGTTGAAGTTCAATCAGTTCCTTTGTTGTTCATCATAGGCGTCACGTTCTTGTCTACAAATTTCATCATCCGCGATGGACTCCTATTGTTCATAGGCTACACCATGAGGATCCACTCGATCATTTGTTTGGTGGTGGATTAACTAATCGATCAAAGCGTATATTGAGCATTGCAATGCTTTCATTGAGTCGTTGCAATGCGGTAATAGTTCCCGCAAGCTTCTTGTCAATGTCATCATTAATAGTTTGTCGATGATCATCCAACAACATTGTGAGTTCTTCCCACAAAACACACTCTTCTCATCCGGTGCTTCTCCTGCCATGATTAGTCGAAGATAGTAAAAACAAAAGATAAATTATCCCTATCAACTACTACATGGTGGAGGTGGAGTCACACACTCTCAAGCATCTTAATTACCACGCTCTTGGAAGTGTTATTACCAATCACCGCAGTTGGCACAACCGGTGGATGGTTCGTGATACCTTATTGGGTGCGAGTGAGGTAGTTGCAAGGGAAAAAACCGTTCTGATCGAGAGAAGGTGAAGCTTGGCCAGGCAATATTTAGTAGCAAGGAATGGCAATAACTAAAATCAGATTAGCAAAGCTGATTAAAAGTCCACAGTACTCGTCACAATTGCTGGCCTGAACACGTTCCTAAAACTAGCTCAAGCAAGCCGAAAACTATAATACACACAAGCACAATGGAACAAAATTCACAATGCAACCTGATTCTCTTTTTTTTTAGTTCTCTCTTCTTTTTTGCACTCTTTGCTTTTTTTTTGGCACTCTTTGCTTCTTCTTTTTTGGCACTCTTTGCTTCTTGCTTGCTTTTTTTGCGAATGTGACACAAACTCAAAAACTCTTCTACTGCTTTTCTAAGACCAGTGAGGTATGTGGGTCATAAATTTTTTCGAGACCCTGAGCGGCTGGTCGGAGTGACTAGTGGTAGAGTATGAGTTGATGGTCGACTCGATCAATGGTCGAACTCGAGTAGATGGTTAAAGCGACTAGTGGTCGAACATGACTTGATGGTCGAACTCGAGTAGATACACAATCTCGACTATAGCAAACAAGGCCAGATCGAGATACACGATGACTAAACAACAAGACTCGACACTAAAAACTAGATCATGATGACTCGACCAGCAACAAAGACACCGACAATGGACTCAAACTCAACAACACGAATACTGAAAACAAAATTGCGAAGGCACAAAGTGGTTTAGATAGCGAAAAAAAACTATGATCTAAATATTTTGTGGGGAAATTTTTTGGACTCTAGGTAATAGAAAATGACAAAATAAGGGGGATAACCGAGACAATCTAACGGGCAACTAAGGATCTGATACTACTTGAGGCGTGTTTGCCTGATGTTCCGAAAGGTAATATGATAAGTCGATTGGTGGAGCTTCCACATTGATGATCCAAAGGTTCCGAATAGAACAGACCGAGAACCCTCGCAACCACTACACCACTACTTTGTGGTTGTCAACCATGCTAAGATGCAGTTGACCTCGCAAAGAATGCTTTTCCTGCAAGTGAATTGAGAACACAAGCAAGAATAGATAGATGGAATCTGAATACTACTAATTACTAATGAAGTACTTGAGTTGGGGTTCAACAAACCGATAAACAGTGAAACTCTCTATAACAGAATAATATAAGCTAAACCCAAGCCTAAACTACGATGACTATTTTGTATATATAGGAGGCACGTGAGGAGGTCAACCTAGGGTTGTGTAGCCATGGAATGATGCGTGCACAACCTGGACTCCGACCCCAACACGATTATAAGACTAACAAGGCCCAAAATAGTGATGTAGCACCTTATTTTAGTGACTCTGATTAATCTATAAGGAATCTAAGGGTGACATAAGATCTATTGAAAAGGTCTCATCAATACTTTTCCAATTAGTCTAAGAATGCCTCAATGGACTCTGTATGTAAAAGTTATGCCCGTTTTATTGACGTGCTGTCCTGGAACTCGACCACGACCATGATCATGACCACGACAAGAGCTCAGCCTCGATTCCAAGTAGACTTGTCTTTCAAGGGGCAACATCTGGGTAAGGTTATGGTACTTCTCCCACGTTCCTAAGCAATAAAATATCACAAGAATTTAGTCCTAACCCATCCAAGGAACCATGAACAGTGAGAGACGAGTTCACCTGGTGGTTTAATTATCGTGCACGTGCTCTTGTAATTGGACCTTATATGATTTGAGGAATATTAGTAGTATTGATCGTATCTGAAGGAGCCATGAGCTCATCAGTTTTCATAGAACTCCTCATCCAAGAAGCCCGTCCTTGGTGGAGGCTTAGGTGAAGTTGATGGCATGTCATGTGTGGAAACCTCAATGCCTATTATCATGATCCCCATGGACAGCACCAGCTATCGGCGATTGGTGAACCATCGATCTTATGAACTTGTAGAAAAGATGGGGGATGGTTCGAGTAGACAAATCAAAGGAACGCACGAAGAGGCTATTATACAGGTTTGGGACTCCCTTAGGATAATAACCCTACATCATGTTTGTCTTATATTATTGTTTGGGACTGTTACAAGGGGGTGCATGGCTAGCCTAGATAAATTTAACCCAGTCATGCGGCTTCCTTGCGTTTAGTCAGAGAAGATCTACTGGCGAAAGGCTTGGTGGATGTAGAGTTTCTGCAGGCGTGTAATGGCTTGTATCTTGGCTTCTAATGAATTGACTTCCACAGGGTCCCTAGGCTTCATATATATAGGTCCGCATCATACGTCTTGTCGAGTCTTCCTTCCCATTCTTGAAGATAAACTTCCATGTTTAACAGATATCCTAGGTGCCTACAAGTGTTTCGATTCATCCAAGGATCTTCTTCGCAGAGATAGAGATATACCCTGAGAGTATCGGGAAACCCTAGGGTATTCAAATATGATAGTTCTATATTAGTCATCATCAAAACCAAATATGACACAACAAGGATCATAACACACAAGATCATGCTTTTCCAAAGAATTTGATGAAAGAATAGGTCAAAATGGATCTATGGCTAACAAGTTACAACTTCAAAAAGATCAAAATAGGACCAAAAAGATTAACTACAGATGAAATTATTTTGCTAGGAATTTTCTAAAATTTTGCAGAGTCATCTATGATTTCTAGGATTTTTCTAGCATTTATTTGAATTATAAAACTATTTAAAAACATTAAATAGTAAATAAAAATATTAAAATATTACAATTATTTTCTAAATTATTCCTTTTTCAAAAAAAAATTCCTGAAAAACTAATTATTGCACAACTGTTCATCAACAAATTTTTACTGAAAAACATATATAACGTCATTACCAAATTAAAATAAATTAGAAAATCACTACAAACTATTCATCAACAGTGGATGCTGATTCAGCATATTCTACCGATGTGGCTTGACACATCAACGTATAAGCTCACATGGCACAACTGACATGGCAGGTCAACATCATTAGGGTTTGATAACAGAGCTGTTAGATCTCATAAAATTTGAGGCATTCATCTGAGATCCGATGGCTGAGATTGTCGGTGCTGAAACAATATGCTTCATCTAATCAGGACCGTAATATTTGGATCAGATGACTCACCTTCACTAGCTGCCATCGACTTCTCCTACAGCTATCAGAGACGACGGCGCCCAACTTCTCGTGGCGGCGCATCATCGGAATGCAGCTGGAATCACGTCCCGTTGCGAGATCTCACAAGCGGCAAAAAATGATCTAGAGGTCATAGCTAACCTGTTTACCTAGAAGTTGGCATCGATGAGCTCTCTAGGTGGCTAGTGGCAGCAATGGGCGTTGGCGGCTCTCAAAGCTGGCTGATAGAGGCGTTTTGCTAGTGCTTTTGCTCTGGAAAGTTGGGGAAAAGGTTGCAAACAAGGAGGAGATGCTCTGGGGTGGCATATATATACAAAGAAAGTCAAGGGATCTAATTGAGTCGAATAGGGTTTTGGTGGAGTTCGACATCCATATTTCTCAATCAAAACTCAATCTTCCTATTCAAATCGTCCCCCGTTGCATATCGAGCCGTTCTTGTTGGTCATCATCATGTAGTTGAGCTGAATTTGCTAGGTTTCCATCTCTGTTTCAGCTGATGAATAGGACCAAAGGGGAAAAGCGTGAGGAGGAAGACGATGTCGTCCTGGGCTTCATCATCGCGCGCTATGGGCCGAATGAAAGACAGTGCGATGCTGCCCAGAGGGAAAACAAGAGAGAGAGGTTGGTTGCCGATCGGACTAAAAAATGAAGAGTGGGAGAGAGGAGAGTGGGCCTCCAACCGGATTTGGCCCGAGAAGACTTTCTGCTTTCTTTTTTTCTCTTTTCCCATTTCCTTCTCTATATATATGGTACATACATGCATATTTACATGTATTATATACTTTTATTCATATATAAACTACACATATACAAACAAACAATTTGAAACAATCACTCAAGCACATTATTAAATATACTTATGTATTTATTTATATATACACTTATAAATAAAGGAATATGCCTTTTTCCATATATATAAATATACACATACATGCATACTTATATATGCATATACTTACCCACGTATATATATATGTTTTCAGGCTTTTGTCTAATCTTGAAAGAGTTTTTATTTCCTTTTATGAAATGATTTTATTTCTTTTGGTTTTAGAATTGGGTTGTTACATTACCTATATCCTACCCCTGCCAAATGGTGAACACTAGAAATAACCCCAAAAGCAGTGACAACAGTGCAACATCCCCACCTCCTCCACCACCCCCATTGAACATGCAACAACTCATGGCTATGCAAACTCAGATTTTGGAAGGAATGGCTCAAGCAAATGCCAATATGCAACAAGCCTCACAGACACAACAACCTCCATCACAGCCTCAACACCACAACCAGTCCAAGTTAGGAGAGTTCACAAGAACTAAACCACCCACGTTCTCCCACACACAACCGAACCACTAGTTGCTGATGATTGGCTGAAAACAATTGAGAAGAAGCTATTAATCACCCAATGCAATGACTACGAGAAAGTCTTGTATGTTGCTCATCAACTCACCGGTCCTGCTACTGACTGGTGGGATGCCTTCTGCAATGCACATGAAGATCATGAGTCAAACACATGGGTGGAATTCAAGGGAACTTTTCTTCACCACCATGTACCTGCAGGCATCATAACCATGATGAAGAAGGAGTTTCGCAACTTGAAGTAAGAATTTATGTAAGTGAATGAGTATTTGAACAAGTTCACCCAGCTTTCAAGGTATGCACCAGAGGATATGGATACTGATGAGAAGAAGTAGGATTGTTTCTTGGATGACCTAGTTTATGGCATGCAAGCCCAGTTAAGCACCCATTACTTCCCATACTTTTATTATTGGTGAACACAACATAGTGTTGGAAGACAAGCATCGCATGCTTTGAGAAGACTACAAAAGAAGGATCACTTCACAGGGACAACACTGAGATAGCAACTCTCGCCCTTGTACCACGCCCTAGCAGGGAAAGCAACATCAGTCATCCAGTCAATTTAGATCTCAAGGAGCAAAAACCTGTCCTGCATATCAGCAATTCTGCTACAACAACAACAACACACCAACCCTAGCTAAGAACACTAACCCTTAGGCTACAGCTAGTCGACCCTATTTCAACTGTAAGAAGATTGGGCACTTTGCAAATCAATGTCCTAAGATGAGGTAGAATCAGAAACCAGTGCATTCAACTTAAAGAGAGTATGCCCAATCTTCCGAAGGTAATATGATAAGTTGATTGGTAGCTTTTTGATGTTGGTGATCCAAAGGGTCTGACCAGAATAGATCGATAATCCTCGCAACCACTATACCACTACTCTGTTGTTATCAACCGTGCCAAGATGAGTTGGGGTTCCAAAAATCAAACAAGCGATTAAACTGTCTACATAGAATTATCTAAGCAAAATCCAAGCCTAAACTATGATAGCTACTGTATATATATAGAGGACATGAGGGGGTCAACCTATGATTGAGCAGCCCTGGGAAGAGAGGTACACAACCTTGACTTCGACCTCGAAACGCTTAAGACCCAACAAGGCCCACAACAATGATGCAACACCTTATTTTGATGACTTTGATTACTTCGTAACAAATCTAATGGCGTGACTAGATCTATTGGAAAGGGCTTTTCCAGATGTCCAAGAACGTCTCAATTGGACTCCGTATGCCAAAGTTACGCTCGTTTTACTAACGTGCTGTCCTGAAACTCTGAACCGAATTTGGAGTTCGATTTGAGCTCGACTTTCAGTTCGGGTAGACTTGGCCTTCGAGTGATGATGTTGACCATCGAGTGATGACATCTATGTGAGCTTGTGATGCTTCTCCCATATATAAGACATTACAAGAATTTAATAGCAACTGATCCAAGAAAGTATGAACAACGAGGAATGAGATCACCTGGTGGTTTAATTGTTGTGCACGTTCTCTTATAATTGGTCATTGTATCTCTTGAGTTGTAGTTTTGCACGCATTCGAAGGAGTGATATCCTCATCATCCTTCCCCTCTTGAATTGGAGTCGTCCTCGACTCGAGCTCATCCTTTTCTCCAAAGTATGGCTTCAAATCT
This sequence comes from Phragmites australis, assembly GCF_958298935.1. Taxonomy (NCBI): domain Eukaryota; kingdom Viridiplantae; phylum Streptophyta; class Magnoliopsida; order Poales; family Poaceae; genus Phragmites; species Phragmites australis. Next base: position 29,920,859 of record NC_084926.1, on the reverse strand, counting down.
GAGAGGTCAAATGTGGGACTAATCCCAAAATCTGTATGTAGGTCTAATTTGTATTTATTTTTTCAATTATGTTAAATGGATCATCAGCTCTGGGCATCAACTTGGATTTTTTTTTATAATTAGGGAAACCCATCATTTTTCAAATGCAACCAAACTAAATCACCAAGTTCAAATTTTATTTCTTTACTACATTTATTTTCAGCAATCCTATACTTTTCAGATATGCTCTCTATATCCTTTCCAATACGTTTGGTTGTTAGATAGGACCCTGCCCTTCAAGTATCTAGGGTTGCCTCTTGGAACCACAAAACCTAAGGTACAAGTTTTATCTCTAATCATGGATAGAGTTGAGCGTAGACTCACGACTATCTCCACTTTGCTCACTTACTCTGGTATATTACAATTGGTGAACTTGGTGCTATCCTCTCTTCCAACATATGCCATGTGTACTCCCAAGATCTTAGAGCAAGAAAGCAGTGCCTGTGGCAACGCTCAGATATAAACAAAAAGGGTGGCAACCTAGCATCATGAAGTATGGTATGCAAGCCTAAGAAGAAGGTTGGTCTAGGTGTCATCAATTTAAGGCTGCAGAATGATACCCTGCTTTTTAAACACCTGCATAAATTCAATGCCAAGATGACCTACCCTGGGTTAAACTGATTTGGCAGACCTACTGTAGGCATAAAGTTCCACATGGCCCAAGAGAGGTAGGATCCTTTTGGTGGAAGGATAGTTTGAGATCAAGTGTTCTGTTCAGAGGCATTGCTAGATGTGAAGTTGGTGCAGGTGATACGGTTCTCTTTTGGGAAGATCTATGGTCCAAAGATATTTTCTCCACCAAGTATAGTAGACTTTAGATGATGGCTAAAAATCCAAGAATTTCCGTGGCTGAGGTTCTGGACACTGAAGATTTCTCTTCTCTCTTCAACCTACCACTATCACAATCAGGATAGGATGAATCCTTATCACTGCAATCTGAATTGGAAGCAGTGCGACCGGATGGTGGAAAGGATGCATGGACATACATCTGGGGTAATGGTGTATATACCTCTTCTAAGCTATATAAGCTTTCTTTCAGCAATCATAATGCCCTTGCACCTCTGTGCTGGAAATGGAAGTCCAAATGTATTCACGGATCAAATTCTTTGTATGGTTGCTGATGGTTGACCGTCTAAACACAAGAAACATGCTGAAAGGAAGACAACATAGGAGGTTTCAAGACCCACAAAGCTGCTATTGCGTTCTCTGTGACGAACACCTTGAAGAAACAAGAAATCATCTGTTTTTTGAATGTGCTTTTAGCCAAAACTGTTGGCGCAAATTGAACATCCAGTGTTTTGGTATCCAAGATATCTATACACGAACTGCTGTAGCAAAATCACAATTTCTGAAACCCTTATTAATGGAAGTTTTTATGGTCGCAGCATGGGAAATATGGAAGCTCATAAATGCAAAAATATTTGAAGACCAGTGCCCCTTTCTCCATCTTCGGATCTTGAGGTTCAAAGAGCAAGTTTTCTGGCACCTACATAGGATTCCAGGATTTTTCAAACCATCTATTACACAATGGCTAGATAGTATCCTCTAGCTTACTTTTCTTTGTTCCCATTTGTTTTTGCTGTATATATTTGTCTTTTATATATCCCCTTTAATGAAATATGTTCTGTGGGGAACTCCCTCGCGTAAAAAAAAGAATAAATTCAGCATATTTCTTAGCATACGAATTAAGTCTTTCAGAAGTAAGCAAAGACAATAAATCAATAGGGGCATGAGGATTAACTCTATACACTACCTGAAACAGACTTATCTTAGTGGTGAGGTATACCGACCTATTGTAAGAAAATTCAATATGCGGTAAACACTCTTCCCACATCCTCAAGTCTTCTTTAGAACAACATGCAACATGGTGAATAATGTGCGGTTGACGACTTCTGTTTGACCATCGGTTTTGGGCGGCATGTAGTAGAAAATATCAGCTTTGTCCTTAATTTTTTTCAAAGTGATCTCCAAAAGTGGCTTAAAAACTCTACATCAAAATTCGAGATGATAGTATTAGATACTCCATGTAGTCGAACGATTTTCCAAAAAACAAATCAGCTATTTTTGTAGCATCATCGCTCTTGTGGCAAGATACAAATTGCGACATTTTAGAAAATCGATCCACAACTACACATATGCTATCCCTCCCCCTCTTTCTCCTAGAAAACCCTAAAACAAAATCCATAGAAATATCCTCCCATGGTACACTAGGAACAGGAAGAGGCGTGTAAAGACCATGTGAATTTAAGCAGAACTTAGCTTTATTGCAAATAGTGCAACGTGATATATAGCGCTCGACGTCTCATTTCATCTTTGTCCAAAAGAAGTGGATGGCCAACACATCTTTATTCTTCTTTGCTTCAAAATGTGGCATCAATACTCTTCCATGCGCCTGCTGCAACAACAAAAGACGAACAGAGCTAGCTGGAATACATAGCTTGTTAGCACGATAGAGTAAACCGTCATTCACTACATATTTGTTCCATGTTTTCCCTTCTTTACAATGTTCAAGCATTTCTTTAGAGTCTAAATCATCAGCATATAAGTTCTTAATGGTCTCTAAACCAAAAATCTTATGATCAAGTTGAGACAACATGGTATAATACCTAGAAAGCGCATCAGCAATCACATTGTCATATCCTTTCTTTTGTTTTATGAAACATGGAAATGACTCAATATATTATCCATTTAGTATGTCGTTTATTCAGTTTAGCTTGACTTCTAATATGTTTCAACGATTCATGATCAGAATATACAACAAATTCTTTGGGCCATAGATAATATTGCCTAGTATCAAGCACACCAACTAAAGCATACAATTCTTTATCATAGGTAGAATAGTTCAGACTTGGTCCACTTAATTCTCAGTGAAGTAAGTAATAGACTTACATTCTTGAATTAGCACACCTCTAATTCTAGTCCCACTAGCATCACATTCTAGCTCAATTGTCTTACCGAAATCCAAGAGTTAGAGCAATGGAGAGTGGGTAAGCTTCTATTTCAACAACTTGAGTGCTTTTTCTTGTGCGGGTCCCCATTTGAAAACCACTCCTTTCTTTGTCAATTCATTTAATGGAGCAACAATGGTACTGAAATCCAACACAAAATGCAGATAGAAACCCGCAAGATCATGAAAACTTTCCACCTATGTCACAGCCTAAGGGGTCAGCCAGTTCTTTATGACTTCGATTTTTGTTTCATCCACCTCTATTCAACATAGCCAAGAAAATAACTCGATCCGTGTAAAAGGTGCACTTTTCATGGTTACCAAACAAACGTGCATCTTTCAAAGTGTTAAAAACAACACGTAGATGATCTAAGTGTAGTTCATGTGACTTGCTATAAATCAAGATATCGTCAATATAAACCACCAAAAATCGTCCAATGAAAGCATGTAAAACTTTGTCCATCAATCGCATGAAAGTACTTAGTGTATTAGTTAACCCAAAAGGTATTATTAACCACTCATACCAGGCAAACTTAGTTTTAAATGTAGTTTTATATTCATCTCCAAGTTTCATTCTAATTTGGTGGTATCCACTTCGCAAATCAATTTTAGTGAAAATTATAGAACCACTCAACTCGTCAAGCATATCATCTAGCCTAGGGATAGGATGACGATATCTTATAGTAATAATATTGATGGATCTACAATCAACACACATAGGCTAACTATCATCTTTCTGAGGAACCAAAAGAACGGGGACATCACAAGGAAGGCTTTCTCGTACATACCTGCGGTCCAAAAGGTCCTAGACTTGTCACTGAATTTTTTTAGTCTCTTTCGGGTTGATCATATAAGTAGCACGGTTTGGCAAGGTCGCTCCCGAAATCAAATCAATTTGATGTTCTATCCCTTGAACAGGGGGTAATCCCGGGTGTTCCTCAGCTAGAAATACATCCATAAATTCCTACAAAAGGTTAGCAACAGTAGAAGGCAAAGAGATAGATATGTCCTCCAGTGAAAATAAGGCATCATTGCATATCAAAGCGTAGCATGGCAACTCATTATCATAAATTTTAGCAAGTTAGATTTAGTAGCAAGCATAACGCATCCTTTCAATTTAATCCTGTTGGGCTTAGAAATTATCATTGCTTTCTCCTTTTTGGGTGGGAAAACATCATTCGCTACTTGCTGATTTTCAGATTCATGCTCACGCTCTTTTCTCTTATTTTCAGCTATCGCTTTTTCACATTTCAAATTTCAGCAGGGTTAAAGGTAGAAAAGTTACTTTTTTCCTTTATGCATAAGACTGTACTTATTACTTCTACCATGATGTGTTGCATCAGTATCAAACTCCCATTGTCGTCCAAACAAAAGTGAACATGCTTGCATGAGCCATATGTTAAAATCAGCACAATCATAGTATGAACCAATAAAAAATTACGCCATAGTTGTTTGCATTACCTAACGGGTAACAAAAACTTGATACAACTTAATGGGAGTATGCTTGTTCTTCTAAAGGTAATATGATAAGTCGATTGGTGGAGTTTCGATGTTGATGATCCGAAGGCTCTAACTAGAATAGATCAAGAACCCTCGCAATCACTACACCACTACTCTATGGTTATCAACCATTCTAAGACGTGGTTGACCTCGCCAAGAAGGCTATTCCTGCAAGAGAATATAAAACATAAGCAAGAACAGGTAGATGCAATCTGAATATTGCTAATTACCAATGACGTACTCGAGTTGGGGTTCCAAAAACCGAACAAGCGGCGGAACTGTCTAAATAGAATAATCTATCAAAGCCCGATCCTAAACTATGATGGCTACTATATATATATGTATATGTGTGTGTGTGTGTGTGTGTGTGTGTGTGTGTGTGTGTGTGTGTGTGTGTGTGTGTGTGTGTGTGTGTAGGGAGACATGAGGCAGTCAACCTATGGTTGTGTAGCCCTAGGAAGAGGCATACACAACCTGGACTTTGACCTTGACATGCTTACAAGACCCAACAAGGCCCACAACAGTGATGCGGCACCTTATTTTAGCGTCTCTGATTAATTCCTAAGGAATCTAAGGGTGTGAATAGATCTATTTGAAATATCTTTTCATAAGCTTTCGAGCAAGTACAAGAACTCCTTAATTGGACTCCATATGAAAATGTTATGCTCATTTTACTCACGTGCTCTCCTAAGACTCCGAACCAATCTCGGAGTTCAACTTGAGCTCGACTTTGAGTTTGGGTAGACTTGATCTTCGAGTAATGACATTGACCTTCGAGTGAAGACATCCAGGTGAGTTGTGATGCTTCTCCCATATTCTTAAGCAATAAGACATCACAAGAATTTAGTAGCAACCCATCCAAGAAACTATGAACAGTGAGGAACGAGGTCACCTGGTGGATTAATTGTCGTACACGTGATCTTGTATTTGGTCCTTATATCTCTTGATGAGTAGTGTTGCATGTACCCGAAGGAGTGATGTCCTTATCAGAACCTGAACACTCGAATCAAGACTCCTTGTGAGGAATTGTCCAAACAGTATTCTAATTAATCATCAGGAGGATCATTATTTATAATCACAACCTCAATGATTAACCAGAATACCATCCTGGTAGTCCCGGCACGTGTTTTATGCCCAAGATCGGAACACATGCCTTTCCAACATGTACATCACAACATAGCTTAAGAAAGAGCAAGTAATTAAAGATTATAGTACAAGTTCTTAAGCATGATCACTTACAATAGTTTGCAATAAAAAAGAAACTATGCAGCCGAATATTAAACCCTTAACAACAACAAAAGGAGAGTGGAGTTATATGCCCTTAGGCTCCACCCCAAAAGCTACGCCTCACCAGAGTATGATGCACTACTCTTGCCCACCACCTACATTGTGGGCACGAAGTAGCAAAACACCATGTCACCCTCACCAACAGAACCTAAAAGAGCAACGTGAGTACGAAGGTACTCGCAAGACTTAATCCATATAGGGCACATATAAATAGCCTGACTCCAATGATCATGAATTGAGCTATTAGCAAGAGTAAGGCCACATGGTTAAGTAAAACATATGCGGTAAGTAACCTGGAGACCTACGTGTGAGCATCTATACTTAACCGACACTAGTGTACCCGACAATCCACAAATTGAGCATGTATGTATAGGAACCATAGTATTTCATCAACAATATCCACCGACCACTTCCATCATACCATATCCTTATCCCACATTAGTAAACTCTATGACCGATGCAAATGAACAGAAGCATGCTAATGACTGAGAGCGCGGCATTTCGAAATGTTTTTACGCCCTGCAAGAGGTACAACTTTACCCACATGACTCGAGGACAATTCTGCTTGTGCTACTCACGAAAGTACACACAAGGGGGTACTCGTGTCAACCTTTCTCATACTTAGAACCACCACTTGCAATGCCCCTATGGCACCGGGGTTACCACAAGCAAGTCCCGGCCATGCTCTGGCTCCCTAATACCTTTCTTCTCCTTTCCTTTTTCTCTTACGCGTCATAGAGCCGCAAGGCAAGTATCAGCATGACATATGATAATAAGCTCACCTTACCATTAGATCATCATGTTGTGAGTACGAAAAGTGCTAGAGCCAACTGCACCGATGGACGGCCTTAAACGATGCAAAGGGGTCTGTGGCATCTGGGCTCGTCTCTCAAACTACCCAGAGGACACCTCCTTTGCAGATGATACCCCTAACACCACCCATCTCGCCTCAATCTCACATCTCAACCATCATCTCAACCTCATCTTTGTATTTGTGAACAGTGATTAAGCCTAGGCTCACGAACAACGGCAGCACCATCCCTCGACTTCTACCGAGGACCAAAGCATTCCTAAGCATTTCGAATAATCCTTGAAGCTAGACACCAATTATATCATCAAGGCTACAAGGATAAGGATTCATCAATAAGTTAAGGTAGAGACAATGTATCAACATAGGTTCTACCCATATAAGCCCGACATTGGACTCAACACGTGCAAACATACATAAACCATAATTTATCAATCTAGACTCCATTCAATTTGAACAAAGGGTGCAGTATGCTTAGATGCTTGCCTGGCTACTCCGAGGTCTGTCTGACGGTACCTACATAGAATTCGCAGAAGTAGTGTGCCTCGGTGTCGCCCTTGTTCACTCCTGTGTCACTTTTCAGTTCTTCGTTCACTAAAAGAACGCGATGATGAGCATGAGTTTGTGCAGAGAAAGATGCTTCATAGTGTATGACAATCACGGAGATGCAATGTATCATGATATGAGTTTTAAAGCATCAAAACTTCTTAAACTTGGCTTGTTAAGCATCTCATCATTTCCTGGATTATTTAAGCTTAACACAATGCTTAAACCTAATTAGAAAATTAACCATGTTTAACATGAGTGTGAGTATTTTTTACTTCAGGGCATAAACTAACAAGATTTACAAAATTGGTTTCACTATTTTTGGAACAATATTCATTTTTTCTATGATTTTTTAGTGTTTCAGACGATTTTACAATGCAACAACAAGCTTATTTCATAATTTCTGATTTAACCAAATATTAAATGAGCTGAAACACTTTTGCACCAGGGAAAACCCTAGCCTCTCGCTTGACCCATGGGGGAAAGCTGGCTTGACTCTGGTCAAAATAACCAGAGGACATGGCGCACGGCTGCACAACGCCAAGGCTGGCTGCCCGGCTCGGCTAGCTCCTGTCGGCAGCGAGTGGTGACCCCAGCGGCCCAGCCGAGGGCACCCACAGCAATGGTGTGGTGTGGTGAACTTGTCTAGGGGATATCGACCGGCATGCCCGGTCGGAATAGGGCCATCGATGAGCACCAATCAACGGCGGCGGTGGCGGCTTGCACAGGTGATCACGCCGACGATGTGCTAAACATGAGCGTGCGCACAAGCTTCTATGGGGGAGAAGAATCTCACCATAGTTTCGGTTGGGGAGGAGGAAGCTCAGAGGTGGTGGCTCATTAGAGAGCTTCGGATATACCCAAGACAACCTATATCACCCGATATGGACTATATGAGTTTACAGTCATGTCGTTTGGGTTGACTAATGCCCCCACTTACTTCATGTACCTCATGAGTAAAGTTTTAATGGAGTATTTGGTCAAGTTCATGGTAGTGTTCATTGATGACATACTAGTTTAATTCAAGAAGAACACGAGGATCAACTAACAAAAGCTTTCAAAAAGCTTAGAGAACATCAATTGTATGCTAATTAGCAAGTGTGAGTTCTGGCTAAAAGAAATGTTGTTCCTCGGACATGTCTTGTCTGTTGGAGGGGTCGCAGTGGATCGAAGTATGGTAAAAGATGTGTTGAATTGGAAATCACTTACAAGTGTCATAGAAGTATGAAGTTTCCTTGGCTAAGCTGGATACTATCATCACTTCAAAGAAGAGTTTTCCAAGATAGCTAAATTGCTCACGGGGTTACTCAAGAAACAAAAGAAGTATATTTGGATGAGAACATTTGAAAAGATCAGACAGAAGATGAAAATATTAAGGAGATTAAGTAGAATATCAAAGTAGGCAGGGACCCAAAATTCTCGGAGGATGAGAAAGGCATAGTATGGTTTGGCAAGCGTATCTATGTACCAGATCAGAAGCAGCTTATGGAGGTAATCCTATAAGAAGCCCATGAGTAAGCTTACTAAATTCATCCAGGTAGTACTGAAATGTACCAAGACCTAAGGACCGTTATTGGTGACCTAGTATGAAGCAATCAATAGCTAAGTATGTGGACCCATTTGATATATGCCATCGTATGAAAGCAAAACATCAGAAACTAGCCAGTTATTACAACCTTTGAAGATTCCTAAATAGAAATGGGTGGAAATTGGTATGCACTTTATAGTTGGTTTACTATGTACCTAGTCGTGCTATGATTCCATATGGGTCATTGTGGATCACCTCACTAATGTAGCTCATTTAATTTCGGTTAAGACTACCTATAGTGGAACTAAGTTGGCAGAGCTATATATGTCCAATATTGTGTGCCTACATAGAGTTTCGAAGAGGATAGTGTTACATCGAGGTACCCAAATTTCCCTCAAGGTTTTGGCAGAAGCTCTACGTACGTAGCTGAGTTTTTGCTAGACATATCACCACGAGACAGATGGTCTGACTGAAAGGGTGAATCAAATACTTGAGGATATTTTGAGAGCATGTGCTCTGCACTATCGTAACAGTTGGGATAAGAATCTTCCATCTGCAGAATTCTCGTATAATAACAGTTATCAATCCAGTTTACAGATGGCTACATTGTGGTATTGTATGGAAGAAAGTGTAGAATTCCTTTGTGTTGGAGTGAAACTAGGGAAGGTCAAGTGTTTGGACCTAATATTCTTAAAGAAGTTGAAGAGCAAGTATAGGAAATATGAGAAAAGTTAAAGACTGCTCAATATAAACTGAAGAATTATGCATATAATCATTGTCAAGAGCTAACATTTCAAATTGGAGATTATATGTATATCAAGGTTTCGCCTTTAAAAGGACTCTGTCATTTCAAAGTTTAAAGTGATTGCTAGGCGTGGAGAAGTAGCTTACTAGTTGGAATTGCCACCTAAGCTAGCAAATGTGCATGATGTGTTTTACATATAATAGTTGAAGAAGTGATTACAAGTGCTAGAGGAACAGTTATTGTTGGAAGAAGTGGATCTCGAAGAGAACTTGACATATTTAGAACATCAAGTCAAAATTTTGGAGATAGCAGAATGTGTGACTCAAAGAAAGGTTGTTTGTATGTACTATGTAAAGTGGAGTCACCACACGGAGGATGAAGCGACTTGGGAACAAGAAGAGTTAATCTCAAGGACGAGGTTCACTTAATAGGGGTAGGTTTTGTAACAACCCAAAATTTTGAATCTAGAGTAAAATAAAATTCATTCAATAAAGGGAATAAAAATTTACTAGATAAATAAAACCTATGGAGTGCACAATTGTAAATGTATATATAAATAAACATATACATGTACATGTGGTTGGGCTTCAAATCTTGTAGTATATATATAATGTACATAGGTTTACTTGAACCCTTTTTTCTTTGAATGTTTGATTAGTGTCTGTATATATATCATTTGTGCTACATATATAAATATATGCTATTGGGCTAATAGGTTATTAGGAGTACATATGTGTTGTATATGTATATAAATTAGTATACAAGAACATATACACAAGTGTATAGATACAAAAGGGGAGGAATAAAACATAAAGGAAAAAACAAAAGGGTTATAGAAGAAAGAGAGAAAGGGACTCTAGCTTGCCAGTCTAACCCTGCCCACCTTTACTTTACCTCTCTTGGCTCGTCAGTAATCAGCGCAACTGAACTCTCTTCCCCTTATCCGCTCTCTCTTTTCCCATGGTCCTTGCATGATGTAGGATTGATTACACTCTAATAAGATAATCAAATGGGGTGAATGATTGCAGAAACCAAATTCAAAGATTAACTCACCCAAATCAAAAATTGATTTAAACTCCATATTCAACTCACAATAGATTGTACATGCTCCAGTAAAAATAATGTAAAGAAAGATACGCTGGTTCAATTACCCTCAAATTTGGATAACTGAAACTAGATTCAAATAGGAAACTAACCAAATAAGAATTGAGTCAATTGGATATGTGGATCAAGAATTATTCCTAGTCAAATAGATTGTGTTAACCAAAATCGAGTAGATCAAAACCTAGTCGAGTTGATCGAAAAGCCACTTGAGATCAAACGAAATCCGCTCAGAATTTTCACAGATCAAACACTAAATATTCTAGCAAGGTTTTGGATGGATTAAACCAAGATAAAACTTTATAGAAAAATGAAATTAATCAAAAACCAAAACCAAGTACAAAGAATATAGAACAGAGAAAAATTCTAAATCAGCAACTCATCAACTTACAAAACTTGATTTTCATTGCATAGATGAGTTTACAATATGCCTCTCCAAAGCATCCAACAAGGATTTTCATGAAATCCCAAAACAACCCTCTCTATGATTTCTCTATTTTTCTCTCTGCTGTGTCATCTACTAAATACAACAAACCGCTCTATTTCAGGATAGCCATATGCAGAAACATGACCGAATCGAACAAAAACTTCAAGTCGTATTCAACTTGGTCTCTATCCTCCTCTAATCACAAGAAGACAAACAACTTCCACTAATTAAAAATATTATCCAACAACTCTCACGTAATCATGCATGCAACATCTCTCATTCATAGATGCATGTATGTAACCAATTCAGAGTCCGTCTCTAACACTAACTCTTGTCTCAAGTCCAACCACCACACGACTCCCTAGTACACAAATTAGTCTTCATATCCTCTCACTATCCGATCGCCTTCTGCATCCATTGTGAAACCTTGTTTCCATATGCATTGTTCTCTTAGCTCAAACATCCCGCATAACATTCTCGATCACCATGATCTCAGTTCCTCCTAAACCTAGTCGCTGAACCTCAGTTCCTCCCTAAACTTAGTTCATCGACCATGTTCTGACTTCGAGCAACACTTGCACATGAATCAAACAACAAATGAGTACGAGCACAAGTCCTTCCCGACTTGACTCACGATCAGTTCACACAACACTACTCATATGAGTATATTGCATCATGTCTACGATAACACTAGCGTATAAGCATATCTAAGTAGCATCTTAGCAATTGATGAACATAATAGTAATGCCATTATGCTAAATCACTTTGCTCTACCAATTTCATCATTCAAACCAAATTTTCATCACGTGATCTCACAATCTCCGTGATGAAAACGTTGGAAACCCTCATGTGAATATTGGGAACCTCTTAACAAACATGATTTGAATTTAAAATCAAATGCAAACTGAAAGAAAAAGGTCAACAAAAAATACTTTGAAAAAAAACACTCCCCCTTTGAGAAAAACCAAAAAATTCTCAAGAAAAAAAATTCTCTAGAAATGAGCAACTCTCACCCCCCCCCCCATTGGCAATTATTTCATCAAAAATTCTTAAGAGAGAATCAAATAATTTTGTTGCTTTTATCATAATGAGCAACATAGATTAGCCACATATATGACATACACTTGACCAAGCCATACTATCAAGAATATCTGCATCAACCCTTCTACACATGTAAAAATATAGTGTAAGCCAAACTCATCAAGTACAGTTAACAATTTATTTGCAAGGCATGATCTCCCAACCTCAACTACTTCAATCTCAAAACAAAAAATTGAACCTTTAACACTTGATTGTGCTTCAAAAACTAATTGATTGTATAAAAGCATATAAGATAAAATTCATTTGCAAGAAATTATATGCACTATTAGCCTTATTCTATCCAACCATGCCAAGCCTATGTCAAAGACAATCAGAAGCTTAAGACAATGGTTATGGTCACAAACAACTTCTTCTAAGTTCGTATCAAAGTGCAATGATAAAGTAGTCTCGAAAAGAAGAAGTGCGACAATGCATATTTCCTTGATCTTTTGCCTATCAACTATTACTAAGCACGTTAGCACATAACTTTGATACTTTCACATTTATAACTTTATGAAGAGATCACAGTAGTCAAGGAAGTTTAATCTTGACAAGATTAAATTCAAGTTTTCATTTCAATTAAAAAATCATGACAAAAACTACACAGTTATGTGTATAGATATGAAAGTGCAAAAAACTACCATGTAGAATAAGTATTGGCTTTAAAAGTCACATATGTATTAGATATGATGCTCATCATATTTCATTGTTTTCTCATTTTTAAACTCTAACAAACTCCAACACATAAAAACTCCTCCTTAAAACAATCCCATAGGATGAATAAAACCAAGTTCTCCCCAAAGAAAAGGAAAACAAGAAGAATTCAAAGGTTTTGTGAAAATGTCTGCCAATTGGTGTTTAGATTCACATAGAGAAGTTCAATGTTCCCTTTTTCTACATTGTCTCTAAGAAAATGAAATATGATGTCAATGTGTTTAGTTCGAAAATGTTGCATAGGATTTTTAGTAATACTTATAGCACTAGTGTTACCACAGAAAAGTGGAACACTCTCTAAATTAAACCTATAATCTCTAAGTGTAGCAACTATCTAAAGGGTTGTGAACAACAACTAGTAGCAGCTACATATTCAGATTCAGCAGTAAATTGTGCAACATAAGACTATTTCCTAGATGACCAAGCAACAAGAGAATTACCCAAGAAATAACATGTACCAGATGTACTTTTCCTATAAATTCTACAGCCTCCAAAATCATGTAACACCCTAATTTTTTCTAATTCTAAAATTTCTCAATATTTGTTAAAGTTGAAATGAGTTTAAATATTTTATTTAAAAAGAGAGAAAACCCTATTTTATATGAAAGAAGAAGCAAATGACATAGGATATAAGTGAATATTTTGCATTCATGCTGAAATAGGCAAATAGTATTGTATTTGATTTTTGATGAATTTATTTGAAGATTTTTGCCTGGATTTTGAATTTGAATTTGGATTTTGAATTCATAGGAAAAAGAAAAAGGAATAAAACCTCTACCGGGCTGCCTTTTTCCTTTTCGGCCCAGTTTCTCCTCGGCTTCGGCCCAGCCGCCATCGACTTCACCTGCGACCCGGGCCACCTGCCTCGGCCCATCTCCGCGCACCAACCCGCGCGCTGAACCACTCACCCGAGCCGCTGACATGCGGGTCCCGCATGTCAGAACCTTCTTCCTCCTCAGTCGGATTCCGACGCAGAGACGGGAACGCGTCGGCCGCCGATTTCCGTTCAAATCCGAACCCGAGTGCTTCTAGAGAGTTGCCAATCAAATCCCCGGGATCCCTTCTATCTTTAGCCAGCCTTATCTCTAAGGAAATCACGGATTTGAGCTCGGATGCATCTCCCCGCCGCCATGTCCGAGTTGATCTCGCTGCGTCGTCGCCCTGGACACCCCGAGCTGCCTATATAAGTAGAGCCTCCCTCCCCGAACGCATCTCAACCAGAAATCGCCAAAACCCAAGCCTTAGACACCGAGTTCAGAGCTTGCCGAGCCGCCCTCGCCACCGCTTCGACCGAGCTCGCCGCCACGCCATTCTAGAGCATCGCAGCGCACCCCGAGTCCACCATCGTGAGTGCCTGCCACCACAGAAGCTTTTCCCGCTATCGATTAGGTCTCTGCGCCGCCGAAGCACCCTCTCCGATGAGTTCCCGAAGCAGCCGCCGCCCCCTTCCGTCGCCAACCACCTTCCCGTGCCGCGCAACCCTCGGTAAGCTCCAAAACGAGATCACCGTTACCTTCTTGTCGTGTTCCGCCGCTTGTCGTCGTGATCCGAGTTCGGCGACGAGGTTTGTGCATGTCTCCGACGAGCCGCCGCCGTGCCCGAGCTTGGCTCCGCCGAGAACCACCCTGCCGACCGCCCGATCTGTTCTGTGCCATCGGATCTGTCCTCAACGGCCTAGATTAGGTCGCATCTATACCCCTTCGCTGACCTTTACAAAACTGCATGCAATGTCTGTCAATATGATGGGTAGTCACCTATGTTAGGGGTTTTCCCTAGATATTCCCTTATCATCCCTTGGAACCTAGATGGTTTATGGTTAGGAGTCTTTTGTGGATAGATTGTTTAGCCTTGCTTTTGGGATGTTGGGAAGTGTCATAATTTTGACTAATGAACATATGCAGTAATGATGGTTAATATGATGATGTTTTAGCAACATGGAACCTTAGGTCTTGAGCATAGGGATGTTGGTGATAGTTGTCATGGTTATGACGTTGGATTAATGTTTGCTCAAGTAACCTAAGTAAGGACCGGTTCGTGGAGTGACAACCCAAGAAGTAACGTACCAACCACGAGGCTGATATGGGTAAAGCGTGACATACTGATTAGAGTCTGTCCAGTGTGCGTTGGGTCAGCACAAAAGGGGGCTTCTGGGTAGGAGCTTTGCTTGCGTAAAGCCTGGAGGTGAAACCTAGTGGGCAGACACATACTGGATTAGTCTATAGTTAGTGGAAAGTGTCATACAATGATTCTTGGTGGCACACCACTGGCGTGTGTTAAGTGTCTTGCAAACACGGCAACATGGAATTCACTGTCTCGTGGGTAAAGTTAGACAACCTCTGCAGAGTGTAAAACTGTTATAACAGCCGTGCTCACGGATATGAGAGACTTGGATCCTCACATGATTAGATGGTGGATGGTTTTGGTTCTGGTATAGGGAGTACTAGATGGTTTGGTTTTGGTCTTAGTACAGGGAGTACTAGACGGTTGAGGTATGCAGGGTGGGGAACCTTGTATGCTAGATGATGGATTGTTGGGTTACATTCATTTAATACTTGTCTAATGCTTTTGAGTCCAAATATGTTTTCATTACTCGCATTTACGCAAATAATACCTTGTGTCAGCCTATTCTTGATATAAGCCTGCATTTCATTATTTTCCCACACTTGATGAGTACATTATGTGCTCACCCTTGCTTTCTCCTACCAAAAACATATGCTGCTCAGTGGAAGACTTTGAGGATTTTCAAGATGATGACCTGGTGTTCTAAGGAGCGTGTCTTCCAGTCGGTGCCTGTGGAGTTTTGGTCGCCAGTGCTTTCGTCCCGCTGCCGTCGTTTAGATGATGTCGTTTAGGTTAATCTTGAGATTTGCTTAGGTAAAGTCTTTTTTGTAAGAGGTGAACGTTTAATGAAATAAAGTATTGCTTTTGTTACTTCACCTATGACGTCCTTATGTGTGTTAAACTTTCTGGGCACACATAAGCCGCATCTGGTTTTGACCGTTAAAACCAGGTGTGACAAATCAGCATCAAAAAAAGCTCTTAAGCTAATAGATGAAAAAGTAGAAAGCCAAATTCCAAAATCTTGAGTGCCATGAAGATACATGAGAAATTGTTTGATAGCTTATCGATGTGAAGCACGTGGGGAAGCTTGAAATCGTGCACACATGTATACAACAAATTGTATGTCTGGCCTTGAAGCGGTGAGATAAAAAAGTGATCCAATCATGCTTCTATATTCTTTTTTATCAACTGACTCACCATCTTCATCAGGATCAAGCATCGTTGTTGCTCCAATAGGTGTTATGATTGGTTTGCTTATTTGGTTTGTTTGACTTGAATACCCAAAAGGTATCTTAGTTCACCCATCATACTCATCTTAAATTCCCTGCTCATCGTTTCTGAAAACTGGGACACCAAAGCATTAGAAGAACAACCAAAGATGATATCATCTACATAAATCTGAACAAATAGTTGATCATTACCATGCTTGAGCACAAACAACATCTTGTCCACTTTTCCCATTACAAAATACTTTTTAAGCAAGAAAGTTTTAAGCCTATCATACCATGCTCTAGGGGCTTGCTTTAAACCATATAAATCTTTAGACAACTTGTACACATGATCTGGATATATAGGATTTTCAAAACCAAGTAGTTGCTTCACATAAATTTCCTCATTAATGTAGCCATTCAGAAAACGCTTTTGACAACCATTTGATATAATCTAAATCCTTCAGATGCAACAAAAGCTAAAACAATTCTAATGGCTTCTAGTCTAGCAACCAGATCAAAAGTTCCCTCAAAATCTAGCCCTTCTACCTGTGTAAAATCCTAAACTACAAGTCTAACTTTGTTTGTAACAACAACACCATCCTCAATTTGTTTATTTTTGAAAACCTATCTAGTATCATTAAGGGTATAACTTGGAGGAGGTGCGATAAGCTTCAAGACATTGTCGCATTCAAAATTTTCAAGTTCCTCATCCATGTGAAACATCTTTGGGTTCAAAAGAAGCAACAAAAGCTGAATGAGCATGAGAATTAGAATCAATAAACCTGGATCATATGAATCGTTCATCCAAATCTCCAATCATTTGATCAGGTGGATGATTCCACTGAATGTTCAAAGGAGAATTGACTCTAGAAGCAATCTCTTCTTCTCCTTCAACATGAACAGATGATGTAGTAGCTTGAGGATATCCAACTGTAGCAAAAGTAGTCGAAGGTACCAAATGATCGCAAACTGATTGTGTCATAGGAATTAAAATTTCATCATCCTCCTCCTCATCATCATCCATAAATATGCTCTCAAACTCCCCGTGAACATTAGCTCAAACCAAGTGAAGTCATGTGTTCCAAGTGATGATTCCAAGAGATCCACGGAGAACCTACAATCAAATGCATATGAACAAATAGATCGAGCAAAATACCCAAATATTAAGCAAGAACATAAGAACATGAAAACAAGAGAGGAGACACGAGATTTGTGAAGTTCAGACACCTCCTCTACAGATTCTTACATCTCCAATAAGGGGCTCGGTCACACTTGATCCAGGTCTCTCTCAACCCTTTTCCACGCCAAGTTTGGTCACACTTGAGCTTGGGTTTCTACTCTTGATTTCTTCCCTTCTGAAGGCGAAATCAAAGCCTTTACAAACTTCCCATGGCACACCACAACCTTGGGTGCTCGCCGGCAACGCCTAGCCACCTAGGAGCTCTAAGCTCCAAGAGTAACAAACGCTTCACGAACTTCTTGCTGATGAACTCAAGTGCTCAAGATGGATTTTAGCTCATTTGCACTCAATCTTTTAATCTCTCAACCCAACTCACTTTTCTTCTCAAATCTCTCACTAAAATAGAGTAGGGAGTTCTTTTGGTTCTAGAATGTTTTTGTTTCATGCCCAAGCAGCAACAAAGTATAGGGGTGAGAGGGTATATATACCCAACCCCCAAAAACTAGCCATTACACACCTTTTTATACTGATCCGGATTATTCAGCTTAACCTAGAGTCTCCGGGTTGGCACTAGAACGCGTAACTGAGTGCCGTGGAACTAGAACGTGTAACCGAGAGCAATGGCACTAGAATGTGTAACCGAGAGCCCTCCAGAACCTGGAGTCTCTGGGTCAACCCAGAATATCCGAATGAAACACTTAGTCCCTAATAGACTACTTAGCTCGGAACCTCACCTGAAGACTCCGAACAACCCAGAGTATCCGAGTTCTGCATAGCTGGCCCTTCGAAAAATGGTGATAACTTTTCATCCTGAAGTCCAATTTCAACGATTTTGGATTCTACAAAAAGCTTATTCAGAGGGCTACACATCCCAACTAAATTTATGACCTAAAACACATTGTATCAAACTAAAAACGCTCCAAAACCAAATTTGGACACTTCCACACTTTTCACACCAGGCTCCTAAGCTAACTCTCACTTTGGGTTGATTAGAAAACTCTTGAGAATTGAGACACGACAAATAGCTCATGGTGCATACCTCTTAATAGTGCGGTATACATATACTCAATTTCAAAGATAAAACACATTTGAACCACATTGAGGCTTTGAATACCTTCAAGTACCGCTTCTTTCCTTCAAACTTAGAGGGTTGCCAACTTTTATATCATCGTCACTCCATCTCTTCTTGATTCTTCATATGATTGATGTGAATCACTAATAGCTTCACATGACCTTGCATGGTATAGGCGCAAAGCATTCACGCGCTCTTCACCATCGCCTTGGTCCTTCAGCGCGAAGCCATTTGCTTGCCCTTCACCACCGGATAGTCCATCGCAGCTGAGTCTTGCTTGCCCTTCACCATCTTTCCATAGCAAACCATTTTGTATTTGACATCTTCAATAAATTCACTTTTTTATATATGGAGTCCAATCTTATACTTCACTCTTATATAGAATATATCTACTCAACTCATGCCTTCTTATGGATCCTAACCCCAACTCACTCTCAAGCATAAAGCATATGGATTAGTTCATAAAACTCAATTGACAACTTTTATACCTTAAGTTACTTGATCTCCGCAAGTAACTTATTAGCCTTCATGCATATTTTCAATCATATTGAGCTTCTCCTTCTGCTCATGAGCATCACCTAGCATCACTAAGAGTTCATTCATCTTGATACACTTTCAATTTCCCCATTTATCTAGAGCTCATGCATATCTCTCCTCCATACATCATTTATGAAACAACCTACTAACAAGTTTTAACAACATTGTTAGTCCATAGGTATTGTAATTAATTACCAAAACCACACATAAGGGCTAGATACACTTTCAATCTCCCCCATTTTGGTAATTGATGACTGTTGAAACAAGAGTTCATCTTGTCTCAGCTAGTACGATGAGAGTTTCTTCTAAGGAGGAGACTAAAGCTTGGAGACGAAGTTTGAGAGAAAGGAACACCACAAATGTATTGATAGTAAAAATATAGACTGGGCTAGGGGGAGTATCATAGGAAGACTTTGTGATTATGCTCCTCCGTGCTATGTTGAGCGGGCTCCTTCTTACCTCCCCATTCTGGGTGACCACGACCCCCTATTTATAAGGTAGTACGTAGCTTGGTGTACAAGTTTTCATGCTGTACAAATATCTAGGGCATAGCCGAATTACTGGGCCTTATCCTAGATAACTACCTTTTACCCTACATAGAAAGATAAATATCTATCGTGGTAACTATTGTGGTGTCTACCCCTGAGGGGTGAGCCGGTTACCAATTGTGGCCTATCGCTGCCCTGCCAGCGGTGTCAGGATGACTTGCATCGCGCTAGGGTGTCAGGATAAGCACCACTCATGCTGGCATTAATTGCCCATCATCTCGCATCTGGTCGGCTGCAAGGGGGTGTCCTTTCTTCCCTAATATTATCTCCAGAGGTCGGCCGCATATTTAGGCTTTGGAAGGCCGCATGGGTACCGAAGGGGTGGCCCGAAGGGGTCCGCAGCCTTCGGGGATAAGGCCTCCTGCTGAGTTCGGAAGCTGAAGGCTTTGGAGGGACCTGCTATAGCTTCGAGTCTTCGGAAGGCCACGTACATGCTGGAGAGATGGCCCGAAGGGGTTCGCAGCCTCTAGGAATAAGGCCTTCTGCTGAGTCCGGAGGCCGAATGCTCTGGAGGGACCTTTGATAGTGATCGTCAACCATTATCCCCAGGTTGTTCTATTTTCCCCCAATAATGACAATCTAACTAGATGATTATATTTTATAAATTTAAAGTTGTAGTACACATATAATCCGAAGATGAATATATACAAAGAACAAGTTTTAGAAATATCAAACATCACAAAGATATTTGAGGTTACCAAAACTAGTTTTACTAGCATCAAACACCCCCACAATCTATGCATAAAGGAAAGTCCCCCACAATCTATGCATGTGTGAATGAATCTTGAGTATCATTGCATATATTGTTTATTTCAAATTTCGGATGGATTTTCTTTTATACATATGAAGCAAGCATGACTAAGTATATATCACGATGAAAAATGAATATGCTCATGCCAAGCAAAACTTTTTCGAAAAGGTTCCATGGATTTACTTTTGAAACTCCCCCAATTGACATCTACAATACAAACATAAGATATTACAAATTCTCCCCCATAAGTAAATAATTATCCTCCATAAGCAGAGCCCTCTTACAAAATATAACATCTAGTTCAAATTCTCCCCTAATTGATATCAATACAAAAATGGAATCATCGAAACGAATTCTCCCCCAATTGACATCAAATTGGTAAGAATTATGGAGGACTCGCCAAAAGAGAAATTTTCTTCAAAACACGCTAGCTCTATCCCACAAGGGATCATCAAAAGCTAGTGCAGGACCATGTATAGTGTAAGCTCCTCATGATATTTTTTATTTCTCATAATTTGAGTTAAACCAAATACACTTATCCAATTATGGCTCATGTGAGGAAATCAAGCTATACAATAGGTCAAAGGGGTTTAAATAGATGCCAAATGAGATTTCTAAAAGAAATACCAATTTCAACTTCAAAAGATGTCAACTAGGTACATACAAAATATACCAATTGAAAATCAAATCATAAGAACAAAGAACTACGCTCAAATTAAACATACAAAAATAGTTGACATTATAACGAATATCTCAAAAGCATATATGTTCAATAGAGCCAATCAAACCAGACGAAAAACAAATTTTCATCAATATTTCATATAGGAGCAACTAAAGCATTTCATATGGATTCTTTTGCAAATTTAGGATGGGATGAATCATAAACATGATTATAGAGTTTCTATAAAAATATACTACTTCAAATTTCTCATATTTGCAATATAGAGATTTTTAATATTTTCATGAAAAACAAATTTTGGCAAGTCATTTTCATGCTATGATGCAATCTACACAAGATGAAACCTTTAAAATAAATGCGTGAATTAAGAACAAATTACTTGATCTCGGTAGCTTGTTCATCTCGGTAACTTGTTCATCCTTGATTGGCATTATTTTGATATGATCCTTCCTTTTGATTCCAATTGAAGGTGAAGGAGATAATATTCTTTATAGATACCAATTGAAAGGTAAAGATCATCTTCATGAATTCCAATTGAAATGGCCTTCTACTTGAAAGGACATTCATTATGATTAATCCAAGCATCTAATGCATATTTATTGTACCTAAAACTCATTTAAGTACAATTTGGTCCACAAACTAATTGGGTTTGAAAAGGTTAATGAAACCTACCACATAGAGCAAACTCTCCAATAACCGGTGCATATTGATATGATATGGAAATGATAACAAATGAAGTTTATACCAATAGATCGATACCAATTTAAAATATATACCGAATTAAGGTATATACCAATTAAAATCAAATGAAAGCTCTAAGTACCTTTTAAACAATAAAAGCACTTGAGAGAAGCTTACTCTAAATGTAGGATCAAAGTGTCACACCCGGTTTTATAAAGGGACAAAACCAGATATAAACCGCAAGTATGCCAAGATCAAGTTTCATAGATGCAGCGACTTCATCAGTGTATCACACACAGTGTCATTATTACAATGCTTAACTTAACAAAAATAGAAAGGCCTCAAAGTCTTTAACTAAAACGCACTAGCAAAACACAGCGAAGCTCCCATCTTCCACAGGTAATCGACCGGGGGTCCACCAGCCTAGCATTCTTCATCTTTGTTGATGAAGTAGTCTAGTTCTTCTTCATTGTCTGAGCAGCATTAGATTTACATTTGGATAGAAATAGCAAGTGAGTACATATCGTACTCCGCAAGTGTGGGGAAGAAATGGCATGCAAGCTTAAATAAAGGAACAAGCTGTAATAGGTTAAATTTGCATAAATGCAACTATGCTAATGAAGAGTTATAAAAGCATCTTATTTAACTATATGATTCATCACTAAACTTTTAACTCCTAAAAACATCTCCATATGTTTCTCAACTACCTAACTTGATACCCTCCACAGGTAACCAAGAACCATCCAACCAAACCAACCAATCATGTGAGGATCCAAGTCTCTCATGACCGTGAGCATGACTGATATATCAGATTTTACACTCTGCAGAGGTTGTCCAGCTTTCCCCACGAGGTGTGATTTTCCTTGTTGCTGTGTCCACGAAACACTTAACACACGCCAATGATGTGTCACCCGAAAAGTCACTACAAAGCCTTTTACAAAGTTTCAACCAGTATGTGCATGCCTGCTAGGTTTCACCACTATCAAAGTGGTATTCACGCCACCCAGAAGCCCCCTTTTGCACCTTGTAGTTTCTAGCAAGTTTTCACCCTTCCCTTCCACTACACATCTCATACCACTAACCAAATAGTTCTGGCCTTAGTCGTTCCCACACATCCACTCTTTCATTTGGCACACACAAAACTGGAATCCACTAATTAGTAGGCCAAGCCTATCCCATACCAGTTCTCATGGTTGGTACGATACTTCTTAGGTTGTCGCTCCACGAACCGGCCCTTACTTAGGTTACTTGAGAAAACACTAAGCTAACAACATAACTATGATCATCATCAACACCTATTTGCTCGAGGCCTAAGGTTTCCATGTTGCTATACCATTACCAGTATTCCCAACTTATAGTTGCATAGTTCATTAGTAATGTTTAACCAACAACCCTTCCATACCCTTGTGCAAAGCTAAGCATAACTACCCATCAAAACTATTACTGAAAACTAGGCGATAAGGAGTATATGAAATAGGGTACTATAAGTAAATAGGATTCAGGATTAACAGCATGCATGTTTTAAATAAAGAATGCATTTGAAAAACTAGGATCAGCATGTTCAATGACACTTGCCTCTTCCAACTTGTTGCTTAGACTCTTCAAAGACTTGGTCTTGGAGATTCTCAAACTGCTCTTTGTCTACTCTCGATGCACACCAGAAAATTACATAACAAAACTAACGAAGAATAGTACACCAAACATTATTAAAACACTTTAAAAATACTATGCTTGGATAAGTATGATTTTAGAATTATTTAGACTCAAGAATCATCTAAATTAGAGTTAGAATTAAAGAGAATGAACTTTCGGAAGATGGATTAGGTTGAAAAGGGAAGAATGGTTTACTGGAGTTATCTTTTTATGGGAATAGGCATTATTACGCAATCAGTGCGTCAGGCTTGACAATGTCCTTGTGCTAGGTTCAAGAAGTTTAGGGCTGACTAGGCTAAAGAGGATGATGTGGTGCTAACTTGGCATGCTATGCAAGCATCAATTTTGATTAAAGAAATGGTACGCTGAGGTCCAGTCTCAATCACCCATGATCAAATGGTTGGGGTTATGCTTCTAGGTTAAGAATACTACTGGTAAGTCTGCATAGTGGCGATAGCTCGGGTTTCATCGAAGACAGTAATCGGGCACATGGCCACTGATATCGATGTTGGGCTTCAGTGGTGTTTCAGCGAAACGAGGGAAGCATAGCGTAGAACACGGAAAGGCTAACTCAAAGGTATGGTCGGTCTTGGAAGGGGTCATCCGAGGTAGCGGCAAAATAGCGATAAACGCTCATAGCTTCAATTGTGGCTACGTCCAGATGCAGCAACGAAGATGCATGCGTTCCAAAAGATTGGCTATGAAATTTTGAGGAACCATCTGAACAGAGACGTTCATATTTCCCAGGAACATAATGCTATCGCATGGGTTTCGGTAGATCATCCACTGAGAGGAAGAACGAATAGCGTAGATGAGATGGGTGGCAGTTGCGATATGTTGCGGTTGGCAAACACGTTCCGGTCGAGTCGCTACACAAACGATGAAAGGCTCCTATGGTCACATAAAAGACTTTATGGGACATGTTGTGATGCAGATGGCACATCCATACGGCTTTCGGATTGATGGGGAACGCTACAGCAAACTCTGTGCGTGCACAGAATGCGTCCAGAAATTGGACATCGAGCATGTCGACCTTGATCATGACAGTTTGGCTACTCTACTGGACGAATCGGTTGGTGAGGGCATGGGCAACATCATGTGTCATGCACTGGTGAAAGGGCATGGCTATTTGACCTCTATTCAGCTGGGAACATCGATGCCAATTGATAATGGCGCGGCTGTCCGCGACGACGATGATTGTGATGGCGTAGATCGGGCTTTAGCCGGGGCTAGTCACTTAGCATGATGAACAGGAGTATGAAATGGTAACGAGGGGTCCACACCTTGCTTTGGTGATCGAGGAAGGAGGATTCGCAGAGACGACAACGGCACCCGTGGTGGCGACGGCACTACCAAACGGCGGCGCACGGATAGGGAAGCTGCAGTGACTAGGGCATGGAGGGATGTAAAGAGGGTAGTTGAGGAAGTTCAACACCTATTTATAGTACTAGGGATGGCTAGTTGAGGTGGAGTCCAAGTCGGACACGATTCAGGTTGGAGTTCGAGTCGATTAGGATTTACTTTTTCATAGCTCTCTATTCCAAGGATGATATCTCCATTGTCAGGACTCTAAATTGGATGTTTCTAGACTCTAAATTGTATTACTCAAAATGATCTAGAACTTTGGTATGCATTGGAACTTCTGGAAATGCCATTGTAATTTCCAAAAATGTGTCACAAGAAAAACTGTTTAAACTAAGATTTATTTGCGCAACACTTATTTTGGGGGCCATAACTTCTAGATCTATTATCCAAAAGGGGACTTTCGTTAGTTCAAATCAAAGCTCTCGACAAGACCAACAACTTCGGTATTGTCAAGATTTACATTTGAGGTCATCTTGAACTCCGAAACGGCATGAGAAGATGACGCTATCCAAGACTCCGCGAATATCCACATATTTGGTGGATGCTTTGTGTTGTACCTCCTAGATGACTTGTGTGCCATCTAAGAGCTTAGGCTTGGATAGGATTGAGTCTAATGTCACCTTGGGCATATCTAGAACTTTAGAAAAGAAACTCTTGCAGAGAAATTTGAATAGGGTTGGAATTTGAATTAAGCTTGGAGTGAATTTAGAAGAAAAGATAAATGAGGTTGAACAAGAATAGGAGTAGATAAGGAATTTGAGAAAGAGAGAGATTGGCTTTAAACAAGGATTTGAATAAGATTTGAATTGAACTAGAGAATGATTAGATATGAGCAAGGATTGAATAGATGATGAATTCAAAATTTTGAATTCCAACTATTAAGATCTTTAACTAATTTACTACAGAGTTTTGTAAAAACCTTTTCAAAATCTTTTTCACTCAAAACACCAACGAGAAAGAAAAAGAAAAAGAACTCTAATGCATTTGCTGGCTCTTAGCAAAATTCAGAATGCAATGCACACAAAATAATAACTTATATTGATTGATTTTTTATAAAAATAAGTTTTAAAACTATTCTACTGGTAAAGCTACTTACTAATGCTAGAATTTTTTTTAAACAAATTGCAAATTCTAAAAACTAGGGTGTTACACAAAGAAACCGAATATGCTATAGATTTTAACATTTAAGTCAAACAAGAATGCTCGTCACTTTCAAAATCTGATAAAGATATAATTTGGACAAAAATATTATTTGAGACTTGAAGATACCAAATGAAATACAAATATCAAAAAGTTATCCAAATTACATATAAAACCAAAAGATCAACAAATGATCATTCACAAAGTTCAACAAATGAACTAAGTGAAGATTGAGCACATAGAGACATGAAGAACTTCCAAACATGCTCAAAAACTTATCTCAAGTGAGTATATTGAACATGATACAACCCCGTTTTTACATAAAGATAGTCTTTATCAAATATGCATGCGGTTTTACAAAATGGGTAGTATAGCAAACACTAGTGTTAGTTGTAGATGTTTTATCCTTAAAATAACATCATGTTTATGCTTTGCCATGCTTTTAGATGAACATGTAGCATGTAGGTAATGAATCATGAGTTATGAACTAAAAGTTGATATAGGAAATATGACATGAAAACTGATGTTGTTAAGGGAGTTAACAATAAGGATATTTGGGGTTTTGGACAAGAAAGGGGTTATTCTCGGCATGGTTGGTTGATTGGAGGTGCATGGTAATCTACCCTTATGGGGTTATTGGCGGTCTTGCCCAGACCATTTTAAGGAACGGTTCGTGGAGCGACCATCCATGGCAACAGAACAACCACGAGACCAATATGGTACGGCTTGGCCTAGTAATTAGATGTTCTCCCAGTGTTGTATGAGCCAATTGGATGTGTAGATAAGGAAGGGTTACTTCTCGATTCTACCCGGCACAAGAGGGGGCTTCTGGGGTGGAGGGTTACTCCACTTATGTACGGCGGTGAAACCTCAGTGGGCAAGTGCATACTGGGAAACTCTTTCGAAAAGCCTCATAGTGATCTCTTAGCGCACACCCCAGAAGTGTGTAAGGTACCGACAGGTACCGGCAACAGAGAAGATCACGAATCGTGGGTAAAGTGTACAAACTCTGCAGAGTGTCAAACTGAATATTCAGCCGTGCTCACGGTTATGAGCGGCATGGACCCTCACATGATTAGTCGGGTGGATGTCTTACATGGTTGAGAATTGGTTGGATTCTCGGAGGTTAATGAAAATCTTTTGTACATCTTTTCCTTTTTAAAATAAAATTGCTTTTCTTGTGGTATCTATCAAGAGGAGTAATTTTGATCAAAGATAATTTGGCCAAAAGAAAATGGAAAGGGAACCACAATGTTGCTTTTGCAACCACAATGAGAGCATCCAACATTTGTTTTTCAAGTGTCACTTTGCTAAGTCAATTTGACGGATTATTCAGATCGTCTTAGGCATTACCATAGCAAGGAACATGAACCATATTATGGGTTGTTCGTTATGTAACATGGATGCTAATAAAAAGAAACTGATCTTGGTTGGGGTAGCCGCTCTATTTTGGACGATTTGACTATGTCGCAATGATATGGTTTCCAATAAAACAATAAAAACATCTTTATTGCACTCTTGATGGGAATATATTGGTTCAGATTTTGGAGAGTGCTACAATAGGCGGATCAATGGGAAGAGATCAGAATGGCTTGCTAGAATTTGGAGATTGCTACAAAAGGAGGATAAATCGGAAGAGATCATAATGGCTTGCCAGAATTTGGAGGTGGCGGCTATGGAGCTTTTTGCCAAGAATGGATTGTGATTTATTCATAGGTTATGTGCCAGATAATGTCATGTAACCACTCCAAAGTAACTATCTCGTTTTGTTTCCCTATCAGCAATATGTTGTGATGATGTAATAATGCAACAAGGGTTGTATGCATCCCCGGATGCAAAAGGCTAGAACGTTCTCCTTTTTCTAAAAAAAAATGCTTGATTACTTGTAGTTTTTATTGGTATTGAGTATGGTTTTGAAAACCGAGAAGGTCCTAAAATGTGGACCACAGTGGTCGGTGAGTATTCACCTAGTCTCCTGGTGTACTCCTTATCTTTTAGGTATATTTTGTTGTTGCTTTCTTTTTCTAATTTCAGTGAAATTCAGCTTGGGTGGTCTGAAGTATATGAACACACCTTTTTTCTAAAATAATTGATGAGATAGTGTTCTGTTAATGCACCTCTTTTAAAATAACTAATGGTTCTTATTGGTGTATATTGCACACTTATAATAAAACAGTTTAAAGGTTTGATAAATTGGTTGATCCAAGAAGTTCAATAACTTGTCCCTCTTGTACCCGGTGGGGACTGTATGGCCGTATACGTTTGATGGTGCTAATTTTGGTGGAATTTTTACATTTTGATATTTTTTTAAAAACATATTCTATTGATGGCGCTAATTTGGGTCGAATTTTTACATTTTGATATTTTTAAAAAACATATTCTACCTATAGACCCCTGTGAAAATAATTTCTAAAAATGGACCATTTTGCATGGCGTCATACCATTTGGCGTCGTGGTTGAATAGCATGGCGCTATGACATTTGGCACTGTGTTACCGATCTTCTATTTTGACCTTCAAAAATCATTCGTGGTAGCTACCACGGGGTCAATTGTTATGGCGCTATGCTATTCAACCATAGCATCAAATGTCATGGCACCGTGAAAAGGCTTCATTTTTCGTTATTGTTCTTTCATAGATATAGGTGCAGATTTTTTTTTTAAAAGGGCTAAATTCTAAAAATTCCAATCGTTCCATCATGTGGTTCACAGCAGTCGCAAACCGCATCCTCTAGCGGACAAAAGCCTCGTAGTACCCAAAAAATATCTTGCCACACAGCTCACCACACCAAGAGGCCAGAGCCTAGAGGGAGGCCCTCCGCATTGTGGGAGTGATGCCAGAAAAATAGGTCTCATCACTACTACAGAACTATCGATCACTACTGGTTTCAAACCCGTCATCATTGCAGACTTTGGAATTAGCAGTGGGCATCAGGTAGTGAAAGTCATAGGACTATCACTGCCTGATCCCAAGTTGATAGTTTTGCCCCTTCCAAAATACAAAAAAAGGAAATGAGCTGGCTCGAAATTGAGTCGGTTCGGCTACCACGACTAACACCATCGTGCCGGATTGGCCACCATGCCTCCCTTATCGCCGATGCCAGGGACTCCATTACCGCCTCACCATCACGGCCACCGCCGCTACCAAGCTCCCTCCCCGGTCATCGTCCCTTCACTCGAGATCCTGCCACCACCGCGGCCCACGGCCCACACTCCTACAGATCCCTACTGATGGAGGTGTGTGGAAGCTGACGAAGCGACGATGGCTGCCATGCCTGTTGTTGATGAAGATATCGGATGCGGTGAGGTAGGCCTGCTTCACTGGGGTCCTCATCGAGACGCTGCCGTGGATGGCAACTGGGGAGAGAGCTTAGGGAGGAAGGGAGGACAGGATGGCTAGGGCTAGGAGCCTGGGGAGGGAGGGATGGTGGCTATGGAGGGAGCTCGGAAGGGAGGGAGGGAAGCTGATCGGCGAGAGAGAAATCTTGATTGAGAGGGAAGAGAGTGAGAAGGGAGAGATAGATCAAGATTGATTTCTATTGGAGGAAGAGTTCGTCTTGCCCCAGCAAGTACAGCGAGAGTTTCTTCTAAGGAGGAGACTCAAGCTTGGAGATGAAGTTTAAGAGGAAGGAACACCACGAATGTATTGATGGTAGAAAAAATTGATCACTCTGGGAGGAGTACCACAGTTTGACTTGATGTGTTTTCACCTTTGTGTCTTTTTTGTTGTCTTGCCCATTGTCGTCTTAGAGGATCCTGACCTCCTATTTATAAGGCCATGCAGAGCTTGGCGTACAAGTTATCATAATGTACAAATATCTGGGATCTCACCGAATTACTAGGCCTTATCCCAGATAACTACTTTCTACCTGAACGGTGGAGACAAATATCCACCGTGGTAACTATCGTGGTGCCTACCCCTTGGAGTGCGGCAAGCCGGTCGCCGATTTCAGCCCGGCGCTGCACTGTCAGGGGTGTCAGGATAGCCTTCATCATGCCGGGGTGTCTGAGCGATGTCCATCAGCCCAGGCTTTTAATGCTGGTCACTTCCTTGTACGTAAAACACGACTGGTGCTCTCCTTCCGATAGATCTTTCCTAAGGCCTGCTAACTCATGTTGCAGACTTCGGGAAGGCGGCCCGAGTAGCCCGAGGTAGGGGCCTCGGGAAGCATGGTACCGAGAGGTAAAAACTTCGGGAAGCAGGACTTCGGAAGGCCAGGGCTTCAGGAGGCCGAAGCTTCAGGGCACCGAGGCTTCGGGAGGTTGGGTCTTCAGGAGGCTGAGCCTTCGGGAGACCAAGCCAGCTAAGTCAGGGGAAGGCTTCACAGGTACAAAGGGGTACCATGAAGGGATCTGATGACCTTGGAGGTCGAGCCTTTAACTGAAAGGTTCGGAGATCAAGGCTCCGGAGGGGCCTAGATGGTAATCTTCATCCATTATCCTCAGGCTGGTTTATTTTTTCTCAACAGTACCCCCTCATTCTCGGGCCTCATTGTTTTGGAGGGGCAGAGGATGCAGAGGAAAAACCAACCCCAACCTGGTACATCATCAAGGATGCCTGATGGCAATTCTCTGTCCTTTGAGGTCACTAGAGTAGACGTTACGTGTGGGATTGGAGGATCCCACGTGTTTTCCTGGCAGGATAAGATGTACCATTGCCATGTTCTAACTAGACAATGTGGGGGTCGTTTAGGGTCTTGTGCCCATGACCCTGTCATGCACCGAAAGGGGTTTGGGTTATTAATGTTACGGGACGTCCATGCGAGAAAATGAGGCATTCGTCGTGGATAGCTGCCACATGTTGGAGGAAACCTGGATATGGCCACGACTCCCCCCCCCAGGTATTCAATGGGAGGACATGACGGTGTTGGTTCCGCTTCATCTTCTGGACCTACATGGCTACGTGGCCCGGGTATAAAGCTGGGGTTACTCGGCTGGAGTCTCCACAACCCCACAAGTGAGTAGTTAACGATTACTTGAGTATGGCATCATCTTCTTCCTTATCCTCTTCGGAGATGTCGATGATCTCAATGGCTTCTTCAGGAGCCGGACCGTTTCAGTCATCGGTAGAGGCACCGGTGGCCACGCCGCTTCCATCTCTGCAGGGGAGGTGGTTCCCCGCCGCTTCAGCCTGACCTTTGGCCGGGGAGGCCATACCTGTCGAGATCATCGATATCTCCGATGATGAGGAGGAGATCGACTGGGATCTCTTATGGGGGGAGAGTGAATAGGCAAAGTAGGAGGAGATCATGAAGGAGAGGGAGAAGGTCCCGCTGTCGACCTCCTCGGACTCCTCAGCGTCCTCCGACAACTCAGGAGCCGGCTACTGTATCAGCCTCCGCAGCGGCAGGCCGTAGATGAGGCGCACACGCCGTCCCTTGCGTGGCCCCTGCCAGGACCCGTAGGAGGTGAAGGCGGTCAGCAGGATGGAGTACTTGGTGACGCTGTGATATATCCATGTCTCATGGCTGAACTAAGTCACCTTGTACTCTTTCTCGCCCTATTTTGCTCTGTAGGGATCTATCTTCTTCATGGCAATTTCTGTACTGTTGCTTCAATATGTGTCCCCTGACTGTACTAGTTGTTTAATAATATAACATGGACCTTCGGGAATGGTCATGTCTCCTTCCGTATCGAAGTGCAAGGGGATCTTTCAAACGGGTGACTGCATGCACGCGTGACTTTGTGCCTCCAAACCATGCTTCTTCGTCCCCTTCGAGGGCGATGGATAGTTTTTCTGATGACCGGGGCACCGAGCCTTCACATAGATCATCGCTGATTTCATTCCTTCTAGGGGAGAGGTGGCCTCAGCAATCTGGTGGTGATAGATACATAGGGTAACTAAGGAGAATCGGGTGGAGCAGTGGCGACCTCGTCGTCCCCGGTTATTGCGTACTCCTCGGACCTAGCACTAGTAGGGCCTCCTTCCCAATTTGTTCTAGATTTCTAACTCAGCGAAGTCCATCTGGAACCTTTAGAGATGAGCTCCGAAGGTGGTCCTTGACCCATCGGGTTCCTTAGCGACTGCCCAGGTTGAAGGCGATGATGTGTTAGAGGTACAACCGAAGGCTAGGCAAGAGAGGTGGTCCACGACCCCCCTCGGCCCTTAGCTGCTGCCCGGCTCCAGAGGTACTCTGTCCAGAGCCTAGCGATGGCGTGTCGGAGGCGAAGCCAAAGGCTAGAAGGGAGAGGTGGTCCGCGACCCCGTCAGTCCATAGCCACTGCCCGGCTCCGGAGGTACTCCGTCCGGAGCCTGGAGACGGTGCGTCGGAGGTGAAACCGAAGGCTAGGCGGGAGAGGTGGTCCATGACCCCCTCAGCCCTTAGCCGCTTCCTAGCTCTGGAGGTAATCCGTCCGGAGCCTGGCGATGGCGCGTCGGAGGTGAAGCCGAAGGCTAGGCAGAGGAGGTGGTCCGCGACCCCCTTGGCCCTTAACCACTGCCCGGCTCCAGAGGTACTCTGTCCGGCACCTGGTGATGGCGTGTCGGAGGTGAAGCTGAAGGCTAGGTGGGAGAGGTGGTCCGTGAACCCCTCGGCCCTTAGCCACTTCCCGGCTCTGGTGGTACTCCGTATGGAGCTTGGTGATGGCGTATCGGAGGCAAAGCCGAAGGCTAGACGGGAGAGGTGGTCTGCGACCCCCTCTGCCCTTAGCCACTGCCATGAATTGCAGTCTCTGCAATGGACAGTAGAGAGTTCCACTATGTTTCCCATGCCATGAAGCATTGGCTTTTAGTAAATGTTAGTATAACACTCATAAAAGGAGTAATGATTTTACCTTTTACCATACGTGTTTGAGTCACGCGGGTCATACCTTTTTCTATAGGGAGGGGGATTTTTATACCCGTTTGATCTGTGGTTTCGTTTCCCTTCGGCACGGAGGCAGCCTTCAAGATGCTGGGGTGCTCTTCCTGTTAGGTCCTTTCAGAACCTTTCGCCCGGCAGAGTTTTTGGAAAACATCCCCATCGCGAGGGTTTTCGAAAGTCTCTCCATTTTTTCGGAGGTTTTATAAGGCTCTCCGTTGTTCGGAGGTTTGGTAAAGCTCTCCGTTGTTTGCTGGGGGTTTGGTAAAGCTCTCCGTTTTGACTAGAGGTTTGGTAAAGCTCTCTGTTTTTACCGGAGGTTTGGTAAAGCTCTCCATTTTTACCGGAGGTTTTGTAAAGTTCTCCGTTGTGGGGAGGTTTTGTAAGGCTCTCCATTTTTGTCAGAGGTTTTGTAAGACTCTTCATTTGTGTCGGAGGATTTTTAAAGTTCTCCATTTTTGCCGAAGGTTTTGTAAAGTTCTCCATTTTTGCCAGAGGTTTTGTAAGACTCTCCATTTTTGCTGGAGGTTTGTGTAAGACTCTCCATTTTTGTCAGAGGTTTGTGTATGACTCTCTATTTCTACCGGAGGTTTGTGTAAGACTCTCCATTTTTTCTGGAGGTTTGTGTAAGACTCTCCGTTTTTGTGGGAGGTTTTTGTAAGATTCTTCGTTTTTGTCGGAGGTTTGTAAGACTCCTTGGTATGTATTAATGCCAAAGGTCCTACACACTATCAGAGCTACGCAATACCTTCCAGGAAACCAAGGTAGTCTTGCCTTGCAAGTGACCTAGGCATGCTACGCCCATAGTGTGTAGGCTTGTCGCGCTCCAGAGGAAATGCTCGGGTTGCACCGCAGTACTGTCCATCAAGGATGTGCCCTAGCACGTGGCATTTATATGACCTAAGCTATGCAATGCCTTCCAGGGCACCCTGGCAATAATCTGCCTTGCAGGTGACCTAGGCCTAAGCGGCGCCCGCGGTATATAAGCATGTTGTGCA
The DNA here is from genome assembly GCF_958298935.1 of Phragmites australis. Lineage (NCBI taxonomy): Eukaryota > Viridiplantae > Streptophyta > Magnoliopsida > Poales > Poaceae > Phragmites > Phragmites australis. The sequence goes on along the minus strand of NC_084926.1, from coordinate 29,887,464 downwards.
GAGAGAATTCCTTGCGACAGCATTCCTCAAAGCACCGAATCCTCACATTAGGGTAGTCCCCTGATATGCGACGTCCACACACTATCGAGGCTACACAATACCTTCCAAAAAACCTAGGCAGTCTTGCCTTCCAGGTGACCTAGGCATGCTACGCCCGCGGTGTGTGGGCTCCACTTCCTACCAGGGCAAAGCCTGCCCTTCGGGAAACCTTTTCAGGCGACCTTGGGTTTAGGCAAGCAATGCTTACTGGTGCGTGGGCTTGTCATGCCTCTGGAGAAATCCCCTGGGGGCACTGCAACTACATTACCAAGGAAGTCCCTTGATAACCGGCATCTACACACTATCGAGGCTACACAATACCTTCCAGGAAACCTAGGCAGTCTTAACTTCCAGGTGACCTAGGCATGCTATGCCCGCGGTGAGTAGGCATGTTGTGCAACGAGGATTCCTTGCGATAGCATTCCTCAAAGCACCATAACTCCGCCACTGAGGACATCCCCAGGGGTGTGGTTTCGACACCCGAGGCTGTGCAAATGCCTTCCAGGGCACCCTGGGCATAATCTGCCTTGCAGGTGACCTAGGCATAAGCAACGCCCGTAGGGTGTGGGCTCACTGTCTATTGAGACTACACAATGCCTTCCAAGAAATCTAGGCAGTCTTGCCTTCCAAGTCACCTAGGCATGCTATGTATGTGGTACGTGGGCTTGTCACGCCACTAGAAGATGTCCTACGGGTGGCGCCACAACATAGTCTATCAAGAAAATCCCTTGATACGTGGCAACTACACTTCTGAAGCTGCACAGTGTCTTCCAGTAAACCTGGGTAGACCCGCCCCCCAGGCGACCTAGGCACGATGCGTCTGTGGGAGTGTTGGGATTTTGCATTGTTATACTAGCTAATTTTTGCAGTCTACTGTTGGCAATAAGAAGCTAGTAGTAGCATAGAATATAGCTAGGTTATATAATTGTGCATGCTAAATGAGAATGTAACTTAAGTTCTATTATTTCTACCTAGTGGCTATCTATTGAAAAAAGACTTCTAGAAGTAAGGTTGGAGGCCTCCAACAGACTCTGTCCTGGCCGTATGAATGATGGATCACTAGGTAAACTACTTGGTATTTAATAGCGGGCGTACCTTTGTAGGAATAAGGCTTCTACTGCGAGGTTTGGTGGCCTCGAAGCTTGTGGCCAGACTAGGAGAGGCGGTGCTTGACCCCCTCAGCCTTTAGCCATTGCCCGGCCCCGAAGGTAATCCGTTCGAGGCCTGGCAACGGCATGTAGGAGGTGTAGCCGAAGGCTAGTCGGGAGAGGCAGTCCTCGACTGCCTCTCCCCTTAGCCGCTGCCCGACCCCGGAGGTAGTCCGTCAGGAGCCTAGCGATGGCGTGTCCGTGACTCAGTTCTTGTTGCTGGACGTGGTACCGTTGGTACGGTCGGTAGTGACAGTGCAGGGTTGAAGGGATGGGGATTTGCCAGGGAGTTGGCCCCAGGCCTCAGGCCTCTGGACCCTGCATCGTCCTTCGCCCGCTCCTTCTGCAGCCAGGTGTTCTGCTTGCCTTCCGAGGTATTCCTCCCGGAAGGTCATGACAGTGCGGTAGTCGTTGGTGTTGTGGCCACTCCATGGTCAATGCAGGATGCACCCGTGTACCTCCAGGGGCGTCGGATCTTGGAGTTGTCGTTGGGGTCGCTGTAGAAGGCGGTGTGTCCTAGAGCCTATGGTTTCCCCCGGGTCTTCTTCTGTGAGGAACCGTCCAAATAGTATTCTAATTAATCATCAGGAGGATCATTATTCATAATCACAACCTCGACGATTAACCAGAATACCATTCCGGTAGTCCCGGCACGTGTTTTGTGCCCAGGATCGGAACACATGCCTTCCAACTCAAATATCACAACACAGTTTAATAGAGAGCAAATAATTAAACTGGATTACCATTATTAAACATGCAACTGCTTCCACAATTTACAACAAAAGAGGAACAACAACAACTAAGCAGCGGAAGAAAAACCTATACAACAAAAGAGTATGGAGCCGTATGCCCTTAGGCTCCATACCAAAAGCGCCAGAGTTCGGAGTAGAAGGTGCTACTCCTGCCCGCCACCCTGATCGGCAGGCACAAAGTAGCCGAACACAGCCTCTTCCTCGCCAACCTGCGAACCTGAAAGCAACTTAAGGGCAGCACCCCTTAGTACGAAGGTACTAGCAAGTCTTACACAGTATGAGTATATATATTCTCGACTCCAAGGATCATGCATTTGAAGCTGTAGCAAGGATTAAGACATGTTTAAGTTCATTAAGCGGTAAGCAACCTAGACTCTAGGTGTAAGCAACTGACTTAACCAACCACCGACTCAAACCCTGCCAACCAACTGATCAGAACAGATATATAAACAACAAGTGTATAAAAGCAAACCATTCCCACCAAACCACCAACCACATACCGACCAAACCACCCCAATCCAACCATGCCACAACCCACATCGAAACTCTACGACCAAAACATGGTCGCTCGGTGGAGATAAGCGATAGCGATGCTCATGACCGAGAGCGCGGCAGTTCGAACTGATTATACACCCTGCAGGGGATACTCCTGGACCCACACGACACAGGGACCATACGGCTTGTGCCACCCGCTAAGATGCGCACAAGGGGGTACCCGTGACAACCTTTCCCAACCAGGCCCAACCATGTGGATCAACCATAGCTCGGCACGGCGGTATTAGAACTACTCCCTGAGCAAACTAATACCGCTAAAAGCCCGGACTCAAACCGGACTCACACCGTCTATGACGAGGCCCACATGACCACGTCTGCGAAGGTAATCAGCTCGCCTACCATTATATCAACATGTGGTGAGTAAGGTATGTGCTAAAGCCGACTACACCAATGATCGGTGCTTAACCGGTGCAAGCGGTCTACGGTGTCTGGGTTCCCTCCCCGAACTGCCTGAGGACTCCTCGTGAGCAGATGACACCCCTAACACCGCCCACACCTCGTCTCAACTCACCACTCACCAAACCGACTCATCATCAACACAACCATAAGTGTGAACAAGTAATAAGTCCTAGGCTCGCGACAACGGTGGACGCCGTCGTCGACTTCTACCGGAAAGCCTAAGTACCACTAAGCATAGCGAACTAAAATTAGACCTCGATGACACCACTAGGCTCCTAGGAACAACACATGACATGTGACCGAAATGGGATAATGCATCGGTATAGGTTCTACCTAACTCAGTACCCGACACATGCAATGTATACATAAGCGTAGATAACATATTAAATTTTCAAGTAGACACGGTGCAATATGAACGATGCTTGCCTTGCTGCCCTGGATCAGAAAGGTGGGACGCCTCACGATCGCCCACGGCCTCCGGGATCGACGGATCGGCGTTCACTATAGAGAGCAACGCGTGCAATGTAATGAGCATGTATGAAATGCGACCATATAAGAAAAATATGCTCCACAATACATGACAATATTTTTCCCAGATCACACTATCCAAACCAGAATTTTCCAAGTGGTCTCATAAAGTTTGGAGTTCGTACGAATTAACTACGAATTTTACAAGCTATCAGCTATCAGGAAAGCCTGATAAACCGTGCTCGGGGTGCCCGGGATGAACAGTACTCGCGGGGTACTCCGGATAAACAGCACCCGTAGTGCTCGGGTGAACAGTACCCGGGGTGCTCGGGGTGAACGGTACACAGAGTGCTGGGGGGAACAGTACCCGAGGTGCTCGTTGAACAGTACCCAGGAGTGCTCGGGGGTGAACCGTGCTCGGGTGCTCGGGGTGAACCGTGCTCGGGTGCTCAGGTGGACAGTGCTCGGGTGCTCGGGGTGAACAGTGCTCGGGTGCTCGGGGTGAAGAGTGCTCGGGTGCTCGGGGTGAACAGTACCCCCGTGCTCGTGTGACTGTGCTCGGGTGAACAGTATCCGGGGGTGCTCGGGTGAACAGTACCCCCGGGTGCTCGGTGAACTGTGGGTGCTCGGGTGAACAGTGTCCGGGGTTGCTCGGGTGAGCAGTACCCGGGTGCTCGGGTGAGCAGTACTTGGCGCTACAGTAAAAACAGCCTCGTGCAGCTCCAAAATAGCAGCTATTACGAAGGGAAAAACTAGGCTAAACTAACCTGGGAGTCTCTCTAAATTAAAGGTAAAAATGCCTAGAAGGGTGTACAGGGTCTAGACTTTGCTCAACTGTCTAGCAACATGATTCCTAACTCAAATCCACATAAATCCTCATTTGTTCCCAGACTGAAGAACTTTGCAACCCTAGTTCCAGATTCAAGATCTATCCAACCAAAAATGAGCATACTTGCCATGGGAGCCTAGCAGACTCACCCAAGGTCCTTTGCTGAGATTGGTGACCGCCAGTTGAAAGAGGAAACGACGGAAAATGGCTTCGAGAAGAGTGGAAAAACTGCTGCTTCCTTGCTTCACCCAAAGAACACCAAACAAGTTCAGAACCAGCTCGAATTCCTTCGGGGAAACTGAAAATGAATTGGATGGACGAGTAGTCCTTGAGCTGGTGGTCACGTGAGTACCACATACGTACCTTGATCTTGCTCCCAGAGGTAGGGATCCAAAAGGGGAAAAAGGGAGCCTAAGAGAGAGAGTGAGAGACAGCCAACTCCAACTTGCTTCCTCAAAAAGTCTTATCTGGTGGAGTGGGTGAGTAGTACGTATGGGCAAGCTTTTTAGGGGGAGAGAGAGTGTTGTTGCCCACCTATGGAGAGATATTTTCCACCTAAGTGGGCCCCATTTACCTAGAGGAAAGTCCAGACTTGCTTCTAGCTCTTTTATTTTTCTTAGTTTTTCCTTCTCCCACCTCATTGATTCAAAGTGAGGTGCTCCAGTGACCCAAACTGGAACATGAAGCTGAAATTGCATGTTTTAGGATTAAAACACACAATTACGGATTTTAGGACGTGACATCTTCCCCCTTGGGAGACCATCAAGGCTGCCCGATGCACTGGCTTTTTGGGCCGAAGTGGTTTTGACTATGCCTCCCTGGACGAGGTGGGCTTGGGGTTCCTTGTGCGCAGTTGGCGTTGCGAGGGTGGCATGGGAGGCGCTGATAGGGTCCATGCACCCCGGAGCCCTCCGTCTCCTTGGAACCCTCTTTCGCCTAAGGGACCCAAGGAGGGCGCTGGGTGGACAGACTTTTCGAACATGTTGGCTCCCTCAGGGTATCCTAGGTGTGGTTGAAGGGGATGCCTGGGGACCAAGTCCAGGTGGGAGCACTCCTGGGTTGGACCACCTGGAACCATTGGAAGGCGACCTGCTTGGCTGTGGCTACGGCCGCGTCCTCTCCTGAGGCGGTGGGTCTTCGTCATGCAGAGGCTGGAAGGCCTCCGCGCCATCTGGAGTTCCTGTACCGACCCAGGGTTCTGAGTTAGCCAAGGTCAGAGGAATGCCGTCCCACACGGCAGCGGGGTTGGAGCATGAATATAGAGCGTATGGCTGAGGCAGCCATACATATGGTTGCATGCTTGCAATGGTGAGTATGGCGGTTTTAGTTAACCCTTTGGTGGTTTTCCTAGTGGATTCCTACCTTTCTTAGCACTTCTGTGTTCGAGTCCCCATGAACGACGCGTTGTTGGAGCAAGAGTTCATCTTGCCCCAGCAAGTATGGCGAGAGTTTCTTCTAAGCAGGAGGCTCAAGCTTGGAGATGAAGTTTAAGAGGAAGGAACACCACGAATGTATTGATTGTAGAAAAAATAGATCCCTCTGGGAGGAGTACCACAACATGACTTGGTGTATTTTCACCTTTGTGTCTTTTTTGCTATCTTGCCCACCGTCGTCCCAGAGGACCCTGGCCTCCAATTTATAGGGTTGTGTATAGCTTGGCGTACAAGTTATCATAATGTACAAATATCTGTGATCTGACCGAATTACTGGGCCTTATCCTGGATAACTACTTTCTACCCGATCAGTTGAGACAAATATCCATTGTGGTAACTATCGTGGTACCTGCCCCCTAGATTGCGGTGAGCCGGTGGCCAATTGCAGCACGGTGCTGCACTGTCAGGGGTGTCAGGGTAGCCTTCATCACGCTGGGGTGTCAGAGCGGCGTCCATCAACCCAGGCTTTTAATGCCAGTCACTTCCTTGTAGGCAAAGCACGACCGATGCTCTCTTTCCGGCAGATCATTCCTAAGGTCTGCTGACTCACCTTGCATCCTTCAGGAAGGCGGCCCGAGCTGCCTGAGGTGTGGGTCTCGCGAAGCATGGAACCAGGAGGTGAAAGCTTTGGAAAGCTAGGGCTTCAGGAGGCCGAAGCTTCGGGGGACCGAGGCTTCGAGAGGTCGGGTCTTCGGGAGGCTGAACCTTTGGGAGATCGAGCCGTCTAAGCCAGGGGAAGGCTTTGCAGGTCCGAAGGAGTACCGTGAAGGGATCTGATGACCTCGGAGGTTGAGCCCTTAACTGAGGGTTCGGATATCAAAGCTCCGGAGGGGCCTGGATGGTAATCTTCAACCATTATCTTCAGGCTGGTTTATTTTCCCCCCTAACAATCTCTTAGCGCAGGAGGCTGTGAGGGGAAGGGAGCATGATGCGCATTTGCCCGATCTTCTGAAGGTAATATGATAAGTCGATTAGTGGAGTTTTGACGTTGATGATCCAAAGGCTCCGATCAGAACAGATCAAGAACCCTCGCAACCACTATACCACTACTCCGTGGTTATCAATCGTGCCAAGACATGGTTGACCTCTCCAAGAAGACTTTTCATGCAAGAGAATCGAAAACACAGGCAAAAACAGGTAGATGCAATCTGAATATTGCTAATTACCAATGAAACACTCGAGTTTGGGGTTTAACAAACTAATAAACAGTGAAACTGTATTAAACTGAATAATTTAAGTTAAACCCAAGCCTAAACTACAATGGCTATTGTGTATATATAGGGGGCGTGAGGATGTCAAACTAGGATTGTGCAACTATGGAGAGAGGCGTGCACAACCTAGACTCTGACTCCAATAAGATTACAAAACTTGGCAGGGTTCAAAACAGTAATGTAGCACTTTATTCCTTTGACTTTGACAAAACTATAAGCAATATTTGGTCGAGCTCATATCCATTGGAAAGGGCTTGTCGTAAGCTTTTCAGAATATCCAAGATTGCCTAAAACAGATTTCATATGAGAGAGTTATGCTCATTTTACTGACGTGCTATCTTGGAACTCGACTTCGACCATGACCATGACTTCGACCACGACCACGACTAGAGCTTAGTCTTGAGTCCGAGTAGACTTGGCCTTCGAGGAGTGACGTCCGAGTAAGGTTGTGGTGCTTCTCCTATGTTCCTATGCAATAAAACATCACAAGAATTTAGTAGTAATCTATAAAAAAATATGAACAGCAAGGAACGAGTTCACCTGATGATCTAATTATCGTGCACGTGCTCTTTTAATTAGACCTTATATGATTTGAAGATTATTAGTGGTATTGATCGTACCTGAAGGAGCCATGGACTCAATACAGCGACTCAAGGAAGAGAGAGATCAACAAAATATTAGCTAAGTGGACGTGAGCCAAAGGTTGATTGAACAAAATTTTTAGATCCACTCCAACCATTACTGCCGGCTCGAATTATAACCGGCAATGACACTCTCATTGCTGATTTTAGTTATGAGTCGATAGTGGTAGTAACCTATCGCTTTCGATTCTTCGCTATAACTAGTAGTGATACTATTTTTTTTATAGATCGATAGTTAAAAATGTATTATTGCTTTCTCTAATTAATTCAGCAGTGATGAAGTGACGTGTATGACAGGGCATAGTGGAAACAGGTATCTCGTTGCATCCACACAGCGTCATGCATCGTTATCTGCACCCACATGACAAATAAATGAGAAAAATGAAACTGTTGTTCCCTGTCGTTCTTCCTGCTTCCAGTCTGTCATCTCTCTTTCCCCAAAAGCTGAGCAACCATCATCGATTAGGATGGCTCCGGCCATATCTTTCGTCGCCAGCAATGACTACCCGCTCCTTTTCAACACCTATATCAATTCTCCTCACTAAATGGCCCCACCACGTCGTATTTTGATGGCCCTCACAAACCCTATCTGAGGCAGTAGGTTGGGATCCGGCGCAACAAACTCGACGAGCGATGCTTCGAGGAGAAAATGGTTCCCTCTTCGTTGACAACTTGATGGTGACGTCAAGATCGGGCGAGAAGACCCCAACATCGGTAGCTGGCTCAGGAGCTAGCGCACTGTGGCGTACGAGAACACTGTCTTTAAGTGCAAGCATGAGCTTAAACTCGATCTAGAGCGATAGCCGAGCTCCACATGGTCACGGCCACCGTGTGGCTCATCGGAGCGGCATCTCCACCTACACGTCCCGACGCTCTACGTCGTCGCTAGTCCCTCATTTGGTTCGGCACCGTGTCTCTATCTAACACCATCAAGGTGAATCGTTGTGGAGCATGGAAGTAAAGAAGTATTTTTTTCTATGAAATTGGCACCGGCGCAACACGCTCCATCGTTGTTGGAGCTGGCACCATGTCACCATTAATGTTTCAAATTTCATATTTGGTGAAACGTAAATGTGGTAAGAAAAATCCGTTTTCGATTGATAGGTTGTCGGTGTATCAGGAATCGGGGATCCCTGAGTCCCGAGGCTAGGCCAGCCGTCAGCCACGTATCACCTTCCTGCGAGGTCCCTCCTGCGGGATAAGGAAAATCTAAGTTCCGGGAAAAGGTGCTCGGGGCCACAGCCTCTGATCCCCGAGCACTCCATTTCCCCGATGACCCGCAGAGTCCAAGCGTCGGGAAGAAAGTGCTCGGGGGGTGCCCGGTCGCCCCCGAGCACCCTAGTCCCCCGATGATCAGAAGAGCTAAGTTCCGGGAGAGAGCGCTCGGGGGCTGCGTGCGGCAGCCCCCGAGCGCTCGGTTCCCCGAGGGTTAGTGCAAAAGTGCTCAGGAGAGAGTGCCCGGGGTCGCACGTGGCCGCCCCCGAGCACTTGGTTCCCCGAAGGTTCGAGCAAAAGCGATCGGGAGAGAGTGCCCGGGGTTGCACGTGGCAGCCCCCGGGCACTTGGTTCCCCAAAGGGTCGGCGCAAAAGTGCTCGGGAGAGAGCGCTCGGGGTTGCACGTGGCAGCCCCCGAGTACTCGGTTTCCCGAAGGTTCATGCGAGAGTGCCCGGGAGAGAGTGCTCAGGGAGGTGAACAGTACCACCGAGCACTCGGTGCCCCGACGACCCAGAAGGACTCCCAAGGGCCCCGCCGACAAGGTGTTAACCAATAAGAGGTCCGAGGCCGCATTTAATGGGCGTGCGCGGCCTGACATCCTGACATCCCCAACTGCTCCCGCCGCAGTGTCAGTCCCTGCCATGCTTTGGCAGAGAGGCGTGGGGCCATCAATTGCACGGGTCCCGTCCCGTATCATCCGGTGTATCTCGGGATAACGTTGCCAGGATCAAGGCGTTCCGCCTGCCACCCTGCCGGGGCAGAGGAACAAGACAGGGTGGGCGCGCCGGGTGCCTCTGTGGCTGCTCGGTGGGCCCTCTCAACGGCGCCCGGCGCCAGGGCGTCCACAGTGACAAGTGACCGGACGCGTGTCGCGTTTTTCCACCGCCCCTGTCACTTCGCCCAGAAAAAATTATGACGCCTTTCTCAGTCGTGGCATCTGGGAACTTGTGCCCCTTCTTTCCCGTTCGGGGCATGTCGTGGCCGGCGAGTGCATAAAAGGATGGGCATACAGAAAGAGGAGGAGATCGAGAAAATCAGATAACATTGGAAAAAGATCGACTCGAAGCATCGAAGGAGGCAACAGGCCCAAGCAATCGACCGCGCCACACTTAGACGAAGAACACTGCAAGCAAGCCTGAGCAGAGCTAGAACAAGGAGCCTCAAGCTCTTAGTTAGACAATATATTCTTGTAACCAAACATATTCCTTGAGGGATCCCCCCAGGGAAAGTTATTGCATCCTAACAGGAATAGGGTATTACGCCCCCGTGCGGCCCGAACCTGTCTAAACTCTGGTGCATTTACTTTCCTTTGCACTAGGTCGATCATCCTCCACCACCGGCCATTGCATTTATTTCCACTTCCATTTATTTCTCCGACGAACTTATTCAGGATCATCCCCCGGCCGAATCTCTAAAAAGGGGTCTCTCGGGATCCCTATGACAGGAGTTCACCCTCCGACATAGGTGGATGTGAATATGGATATATTCGAATTTGTTCTCCAGATATGAATATAGATATATTTGAATCTATTTTCTCATAAACATATATGGATATAAACAATATTTATATCCAAATATTTACAAATCTACTATGAAATATAAATATGAGTAACATAAAGTCATATTATATTATCATCCTTTCTTACTTAATTTTTTTATCCTACATATTATTTTATTATTTGGTATTGTACCACGTATGCTGTAACAATAAATCTTATCCTTTTATTTTCCATCCAACAGTCTAAAATCATTTAAAGTTATGGTATTGTATTAAAAGTAACACTTTGCCTTATGCTCGAGCATCAATCCACTAAAAATGTTATTAAATTGAGATCATACTCGTATCAAATAAATTTATTATTTCACAATTTATCGTTAAAATTATAGAATATTCACATTCGAGGATATTCGAATTCGTATTCATATTAAGATACGGATATCAGCGTCACAAGTGGACTATTCCATTAGAATCTCATGTGTTTGCACCCATATTGTTAGATTTTGATTTTGACTGCAAGGTTGGGGGCCCACTTAACAAATAAACCATGCGACGAAAAAATATCCATCTCTCACCACATCTACACACATCTAACTCTCCCTCATATGAATAACACATATAAAAAATGAGTCAAAAGTAGTTGCACATTAATACCGGTTGTACTATAATCAAAACTGTATCAGTACCGATTCTTAAGTTTTCATACACCAACAATGAGTGAGCCACTAAGAACCAGCACTAAAACCATTTATCATTGCTGGTTTATAGCTGGAACAGACATCAGTACCAGTTCTACCCATGAACCAGCACTGATAAACCTGTATCAGTGCCGGTTCTAGCCACGAACCGGCATTGATGTACATTGATACATCAGTGTCAGTTCTAGCCTGAACCGACACTGACGATTATTACTGTCACAACTTAACTTAAAAATCATAACTTTTTCATACAAAGTCGAATGCGGAAAACCTTTATATGAAAATTATAGATCTCGATGAGATCTACAACTTTATAGTTGATAACTTTTTACTTTGACGTCATTTAAATGCCTAAATAATCTTAACAAATTTTCAGCTGTGTTCGATGGCAATACATCTTAAAAAATTCATAACGTTTTCATATGAAGTCAGATGGAGACACTTTATATGAAAATTATACCCTCAAAAAGATATATAAATTTGTAATTTATCAGTTTTTTATTTGGGGTAATTTAGATGTCCATATAGCCATTCAAACGTTCGGTCAGAAGATGTCAAAAGGATTAATTTTTCTATTATAATCGAGAACGAACGGTAGCTGAGATGGTTAGAGCGGTCACGCACGAGGGTTTGTTGTGAGGTCGTGAGTTCGAGTCCTGGTTGCCGTATGCGAGCAAAAATTGTTTCACTTGTGTGGTCGGGAGAGCAGCATGACTGATTGGGTGTCTCTAGTTGAAAAAAAAAATTCTTGCTTTTTTAGCCTAAAAAGTTTGAATCGGAGGAAAATCATATCAGTGCTGGTTAGTGACTCCAACTGTCACTGATAGTCCAACTATCAGTGTCCGTTGGAATCACCAATCGGCACTTATATGGTTTTCAGTATCGGTTCCAGACCCGATACTGATAGTCACTGACTATCAGTGTCGAGTTATTAATGACGGTTCAAAAGCTGCTACTGATGATGATTTTAAACCACCACTGATATCATATTCTGTTGTAATCTCAGATAAAGAAGACACAATTTAATAACAGATTATTATACGACGTATCACTTATATAGTCTCAAATAAAAACCAAATATTCGTCGGTCATTAATAATAGGTCATCACTTATAGTATTACATATTACTTATCAAATTTCTAATCAGCTATGACTATACTAATTATTACCTAATTTTAAGATAGATCTCGTTATAAGTGACCGATCCTATTGTAACCAATTACTTATATCTCAATCATAGATGATACATGTTTTGACGCCCATGGCTTTTTTTTTTTTTTACGCAGTGCTCGTTTCCTCCGTCACGCCATAACACCGGATCCTCTTCGTCGCCCCCTTCTTCCCCATCCGCCTGCCTCTAAATCTTCTCAATCAAGCACTGAATCCTTTCAACGGAACCCAAATCGACCCAATCCAGCCCCAAATCGAACAAATGCTGCCCCAAATAAACGAACCCGGCGATGCCGAGGTGAGTCCCAATACGACGCCTTCCTCTCTGGCGCCGGCTTCACCATGAGCCTCTCGGACTGCCACACGTACCGCTCCTAGATACTGACCCTCGTCCCGCTGCTCGTCGCTGAGTCCTACGAGGGCAGAAGCTCGGCCTGCCGAAGCCGAGTCCGCACTTCCGCTGTGCGAGAGCCACGCCGTCGACACAGCCAGAGCCGTTGCCCTCGATGGAGAACCCGAGCAGGGGCGCGCGGCGGAGGAAAAAGACGGAAAAATCTATTTTCTATTCTGTGGCATCGACGCAAGTAGAGGTTCCAATTCCAGGAATTTTTTTAGCAAGCACTAGCGCAGTGGGTGGCATGGCATAGATGCTTCGTCATCTCTCTCCTGAACCAGGCATAGCCAATACTGTGGAGGGAAAGCGAAGTCGGCAGGAGGCGGTCAATACTGCCCATCCTGCTCCGTGGTCCAGAGGATAAGGCGCACCACTCTGCGCGGACACGTGGCGCCCGGGATGATCAGGATAGGCCAGCCTGGCTGGTTGCTGCCACCGGCGAATGGCAGCCACTCCTCCCACATCCAGACGACCTAGCGCAGGATGGGGTGGGTTCGTGGAGCCGGTGGCTATATAAGCCGTCGGTGGGGGAGCGTACAGGGACCAAGTGAGCCTGCCTCCTCTTCTTCGTTAGCCAAGTAGAGAGAGCCAGCGAGCGATGGCGCCCACCGTGATGGCGTCCTCCGCCACCTCAGTCGCTCCCTTCCAGGGGCTCAAGTCCACTGCCGGACTCCCCGTTAACCGCCGCTCCAGCAGCTCCGGCTTTGGCAACGTCAGCAACGGTGGAAGGATCAAGTGCATGCAGGTAAGCAAACAATCGTCATCATATTCACCTACTTTTTAGCTGCTCGTATTTGAGCTGAGCACCTGAGCACCAACTGATGGGTGCCTGTGCATTCGTTGTTCAGGTGTGGCCAATTGAGGGCATCAAGAAGTTCGAGACACTATCCTACCTGCCGCCGCTCACCACGGAGGACCTCCTGAAGCAGATTGAGTACCTCATCCGGTCCAAGTGGATTCCTTGCCTCGAATTCAGCAAGGTCGGGTTCGTCTACCGTGAGAACGCCAGGTCTCCCGGATACTACGACGGCCGCTACTGGACCATGTGGAAGCTGCCCATGTTCGGCTGCACTGATGCCACCCAGGTGCTCAAGGAGCTCGAGGAGACCAAGAAGGCCTACCCCGATGCCTTCGTCCGCATCATCGGCTTCGACAACGTCAGGCAGGTGCAATGCATCAGCTTCATCGCCTACAAGCCACCAGGTTGCGAGGAGTCCGGTGGCGCCTAAGCTCAGTTAGGCTTGCTCATGTATGAGCAACCATGAAGTGTCTGTTCGGTTTTGATTCTGGTCACCTCGATGTCTTTCTTCTTTTTCTTGGTTGTTTCTGCTGTATCCATGGCCTGCTCATGTATGCGATCTCTCCCTACAACCCGTGAGTTACCTACGTAGGACTACTACAACTATCGTTGGGTGAGGAACATGTGAATGCAAGCTCCGGCTATACACAGATATGTAATATGGATACGAGAGTATATCTGCCAATCCGTCGACAATAATAGATCGTGTTAATTCCTGGTGTTTTTATCTTGACTATGCATCTCTAATAATAAAGTTTCGTGTTTTTCCATGTACTTTCTGTACTCTCTTGGACGTAAATCAGTTTATGAGGTAATCTCTCAGTACCAGGATCCAAAATATTTGTAGCGGTGTGTTATTTTCTAACAACAGTAATGGCTGGAACTAGCAACGAGAAACTGAAGCACAGAGACCACCAGTAAATTCTATCTGCCAGGTAATAGAGCATCTGTTTCGCATAAGTTAGTTGTTTCATTGTATTGATAAGCACTTGTTTTTCAGGGTTCCGCTGCTGATATTATCACAGTTGATATGATTAAAGTTCATTTAGTAATTACCAACAGGAGTAAGGCAGTTGATTCAACTGATGAAATTATAGGGAACTTTTCAGAAATCAGAGGCCATTTTCACCTTATACTGCAGGTTTTATACGATGCTGGCATGCAATACAGGTTTTCGATGATTATTATATCTGTTTGATTTTTAAGAATGGATGATTATAACACTTTTTTGTTTGTAGTTGCATGCTGAATTGGTATTGGAAGTTGATCCTTGTATGGTACCACGGGATAGAAGGCTGTTACAGACATGCATGGTTGACTTGTTCATCAGCGAACTACTATAGAACCCCACAAAATAGCGACCACCTTCAGTGCCGGTTCAAAGGAACCGGTACTGAAAGTGGTATCAGTGCCGGTTCTAAAACTCCTGCCCGCGATCGAGAGTCTGGAGTTAAGAACGAACACTGATAGTGGTGTTTCAGTGCCGGTTACTCTTTAAACCGGCACTGATAGTATCCTACAGTATATATAGCCCATCTTCTTCCCTGTCTCGACCCAGAACAGAGCCGCCGCCGCCGCAGCCTAGTGTTACAGCGCCTCCTTGCTATTTTTTTTTAGCGATTCAAGGTTTTTTTTTTGCGTGGGAGCCTTCAAAATTTAGAGGAGTCAACTGCTTTAAGGTTAGTGAGATGATCTATATTTCATTTTTGGATAGATTACTTGGTAGATTGCTCTAGGGTTGATGATGGATGGTGCTTGTTCCATGGTTATGGATTTAGAGATGTAGTTGAGATCTAATTTAGGTAAAGTTTGCAACTTTGTCATTGTTGGATGTATAGAGATGATCTACATTTGATTCTTAGTTGGATTTTAGTTGCTAGATTGTTCTAGGTTTGAATTTAGGTGGTTGTGAGTTGGTGTTGAAATTTGGAATGAGCAAGGGCTCAAATATCCATATAAATTAGGCAAAGATCGTAATTTTATCATTGTAGATGATTTAACGAGTAGATTAAAAGTCACATGTAAATAGAGTTGGGTGCCTACATTAAAATATAGGGACAATTGCAAATTTGCCACTTGTTAAACCATTATTAACATTCAAAAATTGCAAAAATACTGCTAGAACTATCATTCAAGTGGCATCCAAAGAATAAAAAATCAGGGAGGTATTTGCAAAATGTCCCTAAAATCTAGCTCTAATTTTCTAGTATGTGGATTGCGTATATTTTTAAAGTCATGAATTTTAGTAATAATCCAGTAGATTTCCTCTGTTAATTAATCAACGTAGTGAATTTAACATGTACAGTTGATAAAATACTATATTGTAGGGATGACACGTGCACCCACGGGTCGCAATCGTACTCGGCAGCCTTTGGAAGGCGGGTCCCCCACCCGGCCCAAGTACCGGAAGGAGATGGGCCCTCAAATAGGGACCAATCAGGATGCGAGGTAATTCGATGAATATGTTCTAGATTTTGAAATGTTTAATGATTATAAGTCCAATGTGTTTAATTATAATGATTTGCAGATAGACTGGTTATGGATGTACAAGGAATGAGGGCCAGAGTTCATTGTTGGCATCGAGGCTTTTTTGAGGGCTTCCGCGGCGTACAAGAAGCCAAAAAGGAAGCGTGACGAGCACTATATATGCTGTCCCTATGTCGACTGCAAGAATGAGAAGCAGTTTTCAAACATAGAGCAGATCCGTGCACACTTGATTCGTAGGGGTTTCAAGGCTGGCTACACCCATTGGACTAAGCACGGTGAACTTGTAGGTGTTGGGCGTGAAGGGCAACCAACAGTCGAAGGAGACGGAGGCAATGATCCGATGGCTAACAAAGAATTTGATATGTCGGCATTTAAAGATACTTTTGTTGAGAATGATGATTGGGACACTTTTGTTGGCAACAATGAAGAAGGCATAGAACAAATGTTGCGCGATGGGGAGGGGGACTTCACCGTTGAAAGACAACATCAAAAGTACCAATGCATGATAGAGGACTCTAAAACACCAGTTTACCCGAACTGTAAAGATGAGCACAGCAAGTTGCATGTAGTGCTGACACTGATGCAAATGAAGGCTAGCAATGATTGGGCTGATAAGGGTTTCAATGAATTGTTAGAATTCTTGAGGGAATTGCTTCCAGAGGGTAACGTGTTGCTCGAAAACACGTACCATGCCAAGCAGGTTGTCTGCCCGTTAGGATTGGAAGTAGAGAAAATACATGCATGTGGAAATGACTGCATGTTGTTCCGCAGCGAGGATGCAGACTTGGAAGCGTGTCGTGTTTGCAATGCACCACGGTACAAGAGCAACGTTGATGATGTTGAGAGCGATGGCGTGGGGGTGAAGAGAAAGAAGAAAAGACCCCCCGTTAAGGTGGCTTGGTATTTCCCTATAATCCCCCGTTTGAAGTGATTGTTTGCTAATAGAGCGAATGCCGAGCTGATGCGATGGCACGCCGAACAGCGCAAGAAAGATGGAATGCTTAGACATCCTGCTGATGGCATGGAATGGAGGAGATTTGATTCGAAATACAAGGAATTCAAAGATGAAGTGAGGAATATAAGGTTCAGGTTGAGCATGGATGGGATGAATCCTTTCGGCAACACGAGAAGTACTCATAGTACTTGGCCCATGACTCTCTTTATCTACAACGTTCCACCTTGGATGTGCATGCAGAGGAAGTACCTTATGATGCCTCTGCTGATTAGTGGGCCAAATCAACTAGGCAACGATATCGATGTGTACCTCAAACCATTGGTGAAAGATCTTCTTGTACTGTGGAAAGATGGCGTACGGGTATGGGCTGAGTATAGACGCGAGAATTTCACCCTGTGCGCGATGCTGTTCGTGACGATCTCAAATTGGCCTGCTCTTGGTAACCTATCAGGGTAGACTGTAAAAGGGTACAATGGATGTGTTCAGTGCTTGGAGGAAACGGAGGGGCGGTGGCTGAAAAACAGCCGAAAAATGATCTTCATGGGTCACCGTAGGTTCCTTCGTCCTGATCACCCATACTGCAAGAATAAAAGAGCTTTTAACGGGACAGTGGAGCTTCGTCAAGCTCCAAAGATTCGTAGTGGAGAACAGGTATTTAAGATGGTTAAGACACTTAGAGTTGTACTTGGAAAGGGGCTAGGCAGTACAAAAATGCAGGTTGGGTAAAATGCTCCCATGTGGAAAAAGATGTCAATATTTTGGTTGCTGCCTTATTGGAAGTATCTTATGGTCCGACACGCAATCGACGTCATGCACGTGGAGAAGAATGTGTTTGATAGCTTGATTGGTACTTTACTAGACATACCTGGCAAAACAAAAGATACACTAAATGCACGGCTGGACCTGGAAGAAATGAACCTCAGGAAGGACCTACAGTACATGCAATTAGACAATGGCAAAAAGAACTTCCCACATCTTGCTACACTATGAGCAAGGAAGAGAAGATCCTCCTGTGTGGTTGCTTGCGTGATGTCAAAGTTCCGACCGGTTACTCTTCCAATATCAGGAGCTTTGTAAACATGAAAGATACGAAGTTAGTTGGCATGAAGTCTCATGATTGTCACGTGATGATGACGCAGATGCTTCCAGTTGCAATTCAAGGTATTCTGTCGGATAAGGTCCGAGACCCAATCATTAAGCTGTGTTCGTTCTTCAACGCAATTTCACAGAAGGTCATTGATTCGAACAAACTGGCAAAGCTGTAGGAAGACGTGGTCCATACTATATATCAGTTTGAGACTATTTTTCCTCCGACATTTTTTGATATAATGCCCCATCTAATTATTCACATTGTGGGTGAGATAAAGAGCCTTGGCCCCGTGTTTCTGCATCAAATGTATCCTTTCGAAAGGTTCATGGGGGTTCTAAAGAAATATGTTCGTAACTGAGGTCGTCCGGAAGGTTGCATTGCCCAAGGGTGGAGTATGGAGGAGGTCATTGAGTTTTGCATTGACTATATGAAACTGAACGCGATTGGTATGCCTATATCTCACTATGAGGGGAGGCTAAAGGGGAAAGGGACGATAGGTCATACTTCAATCCATATCAAAGATCGTGCTTCATTCACTCAAGCACACTTCGCAGTTCTGCAACAGGCAGTTGTAGTGATCTCGTATGTCAAAATGCACGTGAGCATGCTACGCTCCACAAATCCAACGAAGTCAGATAATTGGATCGCAAAAGAGCACAGAGATAATTTTGGTAATTGGTTACGTCAACTCATGATGGGTAAGCATACCAACGATGCTCTATTGGAACTGCTGGCAAATGGTCCGTCAACTACGATTCGCACATTCCAAGCATACGAGATTAACGGCTATACATTTTATACACGAGCACAAGACAACAAGAGCACTAACCAAAATAGCGGTGTCCGTACTGATGCCTGTGACCGTGCTGGCAACAGGGAGACCTACTATGGATTCATAGAGGAGATTTGGGAACTTAAATATGGCGAGTTGATGGTCCCTCTGTTTCGATGCCAATGGGTCAGACTCTCAGGGGGAGTCAAGGTCAACAAGTACAGTATGACTACAGTGGACCTCAAACTCGTCGGATACAGAGAACAACCATTCGTGCTTGCCAATGATGTTGCACAAGTCTTCTATGTAAAGGACCCGAACCCAGCTAATAAGGAGGAGCGTCACGTGGTTCTTCAAGGAAAAAGAAAGATCGTCGGTGTTGAAGATGTTGTCGACGACAAAGACTGCGACAAATTCGAAGACCTGCCTCCTTTTGGAGAGAATGTTGAACTGCCTCTCATTGATGACACTGCGGAAGCTACCTACATACGTCGCGACCATAACGAAGCATTAATCGTTAAGTGAAAGCAGCTTTCATGTATTTGGTGAAATTTGTATAATATTTAGGTTAAGCTTTATTTTGTATCAAGGACATGTATGGATGATGTACTAATATGCTTTAATTTATATCGAATGCATATAGATTTTAAAAGGCCTAAACATTTTTTTGAAATTTTCTAGAATTATTTTTCAACATAAAACAAGTTAAAAAGATTTTATAAAATTTATTTGCATTTTTCTAGAATTAAAACTAATTTTATATGCAACAAAGCATATTAAAGCATTTATTTTGTCAAACAAAACATTTTTAAATATTATAAGAATTAATTTGGATTTTCTAAAACTATTTTCCAGATTACAACATTTATTTTATAATACTAAAACTATTTATTATACTTCCAGGGTATTTAACAATAAAAGAATATTTGCTGAGAAAACTAGTATTAGTGCCGGTTCTATGTAGTAACCGGCACTGATACTTCAACTATCAGTGCCGGTTGTACATATAGCCGGCACTGATACTAGTATTAGTGCCGGTTAGAAACTACAACCGGCACTGATACGTCTCCTATATTTGTCTTCAACACTTAGCCACATCCTCGTTCCTCTATTCACCCTAGCGCCGCCTCCTCGTTCGCTTCAGTCACCCGAGCCTCGACACGCCACCGCCTCCTCCCAACGCCACCCCGACGTGCCGCCGCCTCCTCCCAACACCGCCCCTGATGCCGACGCCAAGGACCACCTCTCCTGCTCTCCTCCATCCCCTTCAAGCCCAACGGGTAAGCACCATCCTATCCTCCCCATTGAAACCCTAGTTACCTCAAGTTAATATTGGTATTTTGGGAGAAAACTCAAGTGCAGCCCGAGGATTGACTTCTAAATCATGTATGCAGTGCAGCTAAGCAGTAGGTATAGAAGCAAAATTCATGTATGCTGTTTTAATCCAAATTACCAATAAGTTACACAAGCATTTGAGTTCCTTGTTCTGATTCAGGACTCATGTTTTCTATTGTAAACAAAAGCATCCTTCATAACCTTTGATAAAGCATAGAAGATGAGATCACTTGCTGATTTGCCAAGTTTGACCAGAATTAAAAAAGATTAGATATCCCACAGTTGTGCTTAACAATGATCAAACTTGTTTAGCTGCAAAACCTGTACAGTGCACTTAGCAGTAGCTGGTTCAGATGACAAGATATATCGCTACAATATTGATGCTCTACTGGTTATATATGATTGTTGGATGTTTTGAGCTCTATTGATGCATGAATGTTTTGTTCTTCTAGTCTGGTTCTTTTTAAGCAGCTAGCTGTTGTGTCTTGGGATGGACGAGCAATCATTTTGTGCTTGCTTGCTCTAGAACAAGGGAAAGTACAGCCATATTTCTATGCATTTTGCAGGGATTGATGTGGCTTCTGGATTAGTTCCGTTGGCTAATCTCGACAATGCTACCTTGTGCCATCTTGGTTTCGATGGGAAGTACAGCCATATTCGTTTTGTTAGCTTCTCAATGCTATCCAACAGAACTAATACAAAGTGCAAGCTACTGATCACAGGGCACCAATAAAGCACAAGACAATGAACGCAAAATTGAATAACAGAGATATAACAGGATCACAATGTGGCGACCACGGCCTAGCTCAAGAGCATAAATGAAACACTAAACGAACTTAGCCCGCTATCATCACAGAGCTGAGAACATATATTAATGAGAGCTAGGCCGAGCTACCTAAGTTAATGATCAAGTATAAAACTCTGATAAAATCAACTACACAGTACCAACCGGCCTCTAACACTCAACAGAGGGAGCCCAATCAACACAGTACAGCAGGGTGCCCAAAACGACCAGCACAAGAGCACCAACAGAGGTGCCTACCAGCAAGGCCAAAGGAAACAGAGAGCTCAAGCGAGGTCCATTCGTTAGGTTAACAGGTCTGCGATAGAATATATAGTTTTACAATAAAATCGGTGTTAAATTTGTAGTTTGATGAAATTATTGCTTAAATATGTAATTTTACGATTTACGATAATTTTGTCAAAGTATCTGTAGTTTCATGAGCTCCTGATGATCCGTTTCAAGAGCTGGCAATTGCTGTAAGACTGCAAACGTGGCCCGGTTGTCATGGTAACGAGGCTAGGAACACCTCCTCTAGAATATGTAGTTTTATGATAAAATTAGCGCTAAATCCTTAGTTGTTGCTTAAATCTATAGTTTTGCGATAAAATTAGCACTAAATCTGTAGTTTTACGATAATTTTATCAAAGTATCTATAGTTTTACGAAATTTACTCTTATTTCTATTTCACAGTTAAGCCTATTCCGTTGCTTTGGCTGTACTGTATTGTTATTACTGCATCTATGCGAAATAAATGGTACAATCACCTGCTCCATTATGGGGGCTAATGACAGAGAACTCATTCGGATCTCGATCACAACACAGTAAATAGTGCCAACATGATGGACTAATAATTAATGGTGTCTTGTATGTTCATCTCTATCACATCAGTTGGGTGGAGATATTTATAGCCATACTCCAACCATCCCAATCATCATTCCATATCTTTTTAAACTTTGTTGCTGTCTAACTGTTTTATTTGTTAGGAGAGAGTGCTGAAGTAGCAGAGGTGGCCGTGGAGGCCTTGCTCAGGACTTACACACGGCTTAAGCAACATGAGCTGTTGGAGAACGTGAAGGTTCCACGGCTCAACCACGTCATGGATGTTCATGGCCTTCGCTACGGACCATGCAGGCCACCTCCGAAAACTTCACAGAGAAAGAAGTCCATAGAGGTCGCTGCCACCAATGCCTCTGCCTTCGCTGCCGCTCCAAAGACAAGAAGGCATCGTGCCAGGGCTTCGCATGCCCCAGACCCCAAAAGACTGAGGGCTACTGCCGCGGCCGAAGGATGGGATGAGAGTCCTATTGTGTTGGCCAGGTTGCGACAATATTGAGTAGGAGGTTGCACCCCCCTCCCTGCCTTAGTGGCTATAGCAGAGCTTTCGGCCACCGATGCTACTCCAATTGTCGCGGTTGCTCAATGCCGTCCCACCTTCGATGGGGAAGGAGGGTTACAAGATGTTGAACGCCCTTCACGCCTTCGATGTGGATTCGGAGGAAGAGGCCACCACTATCGAAGTCTCTCCCCATAATGCCGGCCTCGAAGGTTCTCCCGATGTCGGAGCTCACGAGGCCTATCTCAACGGCCCTCCTGAAGTCCACTCGGAGGACTTGAGTGAAGGTAAGATATCAGGTAAGTTTTTCAAACTCTCGCCTCGCATTTCTTTATGGTTACTTACACTTTGTTTTGTAACAGAGACTACATATCCACGAGAAGTCCTTTAGATTAAAGGGCTCATGGGGACGCTTGAGGCTCCTTGCCTGAGTGCGAGTGTTTCAGCATCGAAGGGTTCGACTAGTCCAACCTCTTCTAGAGGCATGTGACTCTACCTTCCTAGCGCTCAGGGAGAACCTTCCACAAATGGAGGCGGAAGGGGTGGCTTAGGAGTTTGCTCCCTCTATATTGATGGACCACATTGTCATTGCGCACATGAGGGTAACCCTCGAGATTATTTCTTTAACTTTCACCACTTATTAGTACTTATTGATTTTCTCACTCCATGTAGGACCTGCTTCTGGTGCGATGTGGTCGAAGGGCTATCGCCGAAGCTGGATCCTGTCTAGAGGAGGCCCTAGTTAAGTGCTAGCAGATAGAAGGGGAGGCCGCTCGTCTTTGGGCCACCCTTTAAGATGAGCAAAGGTAGTAGCTTGCTTCAAAGGCCGCCCTTAAGAAAGAGAAAATGTAGCAGCTCTCCTTGGAAGCCACCCTCGAAGAGGAGAAGGTGACCTTAAGGCAGGAGCTGGAGGCCCTCACAGAGGATACCGATGTTGTTTCTAGGGAGGTGTCCGAGGTCTTCCACGAGTTGGGTCTAGGTGACACCCCTCACCCTTTGCCCGCCACCGACATCTGAGGGGCCTTTGGCTAGCTCCATCATGCCACGTCTACCCTCAATGCTGGTACATAGACATTTGGTGACCTCTATGTTGGGGGCGCCATCAACGCTACCTGTTGGGATCTTGATCGCAACACAGTGAATAATAGACTCATAACAGTTAGTGTAATAACTGTTCCCTCTTGTTATTACAATGGTCACATGAGGGTCTTTATAACCATAACTATGTAGGACCAAGAATGGTGACTAGAAGGGGGTGAATTGGTGCCTAAACAAATTTCTTGTGTAATTGATGGCCTTCTCCTATTCTTGAACTCAACGAACCTCAAAACCACATGCGGAACCATAAAGAGACAAAAAATAGATCATAAGACTTTTACAACAAGCACTTCTCTTCGATGGATGAGAACTGTAGGTTCCGGTTAAGGCCATATCAAGAGTCATAGCGCAAGAAATCAATAAACTTTCAGAAAACACTCCTAAACACAAGAGAACTGGCTACCACAAGAAGAGATTCTCTAAGTTTATGGATTCAGAGGGTTAGTATGGCTCAAGATCAACTCATATGAGAAGATGCCTCTAGCAACAAGAAGAACAACTTCTCAATGTGAGAAAAATTCAGCCTTCAACCAAAAATGAAAATCACAACCAAAAAGAAAAAACTCGCAACAAAGCAAGGGATCCAATAGAAAGAGACTAGGAGGATATGAACACAAGCATCAAAACAAACAATCTCTTTATTTCTTGTGGAGGACAGCCCTCTTTTTGGAAGATTACAAGTTGTTCTTCTCACAAAAAGTTCTCACCTATTACAAAAGGCTAAGTTCTTCTTTCCTCTCCTCTAAAACCTATCTCTCAAGGATTAAATGGCTGGTTCAAACCTCCCACACAGCCCTACCACTCTATTTATTGGCCTAGGGAGGTAGCTTAACCCTTAAGCTTCCTTATTCCCAAAATACCCCTCTCTTCCAATGGTTTCCTACCTTCCACCAATGCATTTTGGTCCATTTTCGCTTCATCCATCGAATGGCGGTGGTGCACTCATGAGTTAGCTTCGCCTTGACACAAGTTTTGCGATGATCCCACATGCAACCCTTCCTTCCACGGTTTTGAGGCCAAACCGCGAAACCACCTTGCATGCTCCTCAATGCGTGACTCACTGCCGCTTGCTCTGACCCCAAGAAAGCATCCTGATGTGAACACGTGTCTCCGTCTTGCGGTCTTTGCTGCTGGCAGGTCTCTCCCACTCTGGATCTCTCTAGGCCGCCTTGTCACTTAAACCGACATCCCCTTCGCTTGACTTCATCAACACATCGTCTTCATCCTTCCTTCCATGCTTTGCTTGATCTCCATGTGCATAGCTAGGATCACCCTTGACTCTGCTAGGTCTCCTCAATCATCCAACACCAAGGACCTCGCTTGGCCCCGATTATCCTGCCATCGGCTGCTAAATTGCATCCATCAGTTGCACAACATAAGACAAGAGAACATATATATCCAAACCATCTCTAGTTAGTTCCAAATAAAAATCCTTAGCTTAAGACACATCCAAGAAAAAAAAATCATGAACGACAGATGATCCAACGTCCACACCTCTTAAGCACTGGACCATCCAGCGTGTTCAACTCTCCAGACCTACCATCTGGAATCCTCTCAATAAGAAATAGTTCGACGTAAAAAAATTTCTTATTGCCGGACCATCTAGCGAGTTCATCTCCACCAGACAACCATCTTGCTATCTTTCTGTAACAAATGGTCCAGTGTATTCTCTGACGTTCATTGCTGAACCATCCGGCGCATGCAAGTCCACTAGCGCTGATTTGCAATCTTTGTGCAAAAAATGCTCCGGCATTCACTGAGCCCATCGTCGAACTATCGGTGTATAATTCAACTTCTTTTCTAAGTTGAAATGCTTCGAATAATCTAGATCATCAGACGTGTACAAAATTCCTAGAATCGGAGATAAAAATGCCAACTCCATTTCTTGCAACTTTGGTTAGGCATGATCATAATTGCAGGACATATACATGCTTATGCAATCCAACAATCATCAAATCAAATTCACAACCTTGTCAATCACTCATCATATATAAACCAAGACACATTTCAACTTAGTTTCTCAATATCCCCCTTGATGAGTGCATTGACAACCCTTAAAGCATAAAGATTTTGATTTGACAAAATCCAACAAGATAAGCTTATCCAAGTAACCAGAAACTCAAGAAAGAGTAGAAAATATCACTTGGCATTAGAAGAATCGCAAAAGCTCAAAGAGAGGTAGAGACAAGCCAAATATGTAAAAGCTCCCCTTTGATGAATGCACATTTTTCATATTTTCTCCTTTTATCATGCAAGAATCTTTTTTGTGGCTTAGTGTATATTTTTCTCCCTCTTTGGCAATGCAAACATCAAGGATAAAACACCATGAAATATATGAATATGCAAACCTATTGAGCTTTCATAAGTATATCACAAAACATTTGCACAAGCTAAAAATATCAAAGGGCTAAAAAAATAGTGGCAAATGAGCATAAAACTTTACAAGCTAATCTTGAAGAATTATTGGTGCATTTAAGTTCAAGTAGCCAAATCATGTTAAAAGTGACCACCACATAAGCATCCACTCGTGCTGAGGCAATACGAGCATTAAGAGCTAGAAAACTTCAATCTCAAACTAGGCAAACAAGTATTCATGACAGTAGACTTTGTAAACGCTCACATATGAAACCAAGACTTACTTAGATCAATTGATTAAAATAAAATTGATTATTTAGGCATATTTTTTGTGAGTCGTGTTATCCCAATTGACTTTAGCAACCATGGGTTTGCTTCTTTGGCAAACCACATGAAGCATCAAGACAATTGTATTGAATCATATTTTAGCACAAGAGACTTGATTCCTATCAAGTAAAATAGTATCTTTCTGACACAAAAAACACATGTTCCCCTAAGGTTGTATCATGAGTTAAATATTTGACAAAGACAGAAAATATAGTACAATATTCTCCAATCCACTATCTTGAACCAAGAAGCCTAGAACAAAATATCTATCAAAATAGCGTTAACATGAGCATTGATTAAGCCAAAGCAATTACGAACATGGTGATGAACAATGTAGCATTTCATAGTCTACCTAATTCATAAAATTGCCAAGTTTCTCATCTTTAGGAAAACTAGCTTGCTTGGAATGATTCATGTCAAAGCATCAAGAGGAGCCTAAGTTTAAAGGATTACCCCGTATAACTACTCAACTAAGTCCAAATTTAAGTCTAGCAACTGAAAATGCTAAAAGACATACAAGTCAAAGCTCAACTACTATGATTATCTTACAAGATGAGATGCAATACAAATAAAACAAAAGTAAGATAGAGTATGTACATCTGCAACTTCCCCTCACACAATGTCATAGGGATGGCATACTCCAAGATCTCCCTTGAAAAAGGCAAATCTTGTTGTGTCTAGAGGCTTGGTAAAGATGGCAAGCTGATGTTGGGCATCTATGTATCTCGAGTTAGTATCTCCTTTCTCATTGTGGTCTCACAAGAAGTAGAATCTCACATCTATGTGTTTTGTTCTGGAGTATTGTACTGAGTTATTGGCTAAGCTGATGGCACTGGTGTTGTCACACAAAAGTGTCACACTCTTGAAGACTAACCCAAAATCTCTCAAGGTAGCAACCAACCATAAAATCCGAGAATAACAGTTAGCGACAGTAACATATTCAGCTCCAACAGTTGATTGCACAATACTAGATTGTTTGCGAGAAGACCAATACATAAGAGAAGTACCCAAGATATGACAGGTACCGGAGGTACTCTTCCTGTCAATTCTACAACCAGCAGAATCTACATCCGAAAAACCACGAAGAGAGAGAGAGAGAGAGAGAGAGAGAGAAGATGTAGAAAACCAAACACCACACTCAAGGGTGTGCTTGAGGTACCTGAGTATACGCTTCACTGCTTGGTAGTGAGACATCCTAGGTGAAGATTGGCAGTAGGCACACAAGTAGATGATGAAGTGGATGTCAGGTCTTGTCATCATCAAGTATAGGAGGGAGCTAATCATACTCCTATACTCCTGCTAGGCTACCTCTGTGCCATCTTCATACGGATCAAGCATGCTCGAGGTAGCCATCGGTGTTGCTAGGGGCTTTGCATCGCTCATGTCAAACTTCTTAAGCAAATCCTCAGTATACTTCATCTAGTGGATGAATGTACCTTGCTTACATTGCTTGATTTGCAGCCCAAGGAAGAAGTTGAGCTTGTCCATCATCGACATTTCAAATTCCCTGCTCATAGTATTTGCAAACTTGGCCACAAGTGCAAAAGATGAGCCACAAAAAATAATATCATCCAAGTATATCTGAACAATTAGGAAATATTGCCATATCTAAAGGTAAACAAGTTTTATCCACCGACCCCATCACATACCCATGCTCTAACAAGAATGACTTAAACCTATCATACTGTTGGGGGTCGTTATTAAGGACCCCCTACGGCCCCTTGGCTTAATTAGCTTAGCCTCCCAAAGGTTGAGCCTGTTACCGTCTTCTGAAGCCCCGGCTTTCCAGAGCTTAGCCTCCCGAAGGTTCGGTCTCCGAGGCTGCGGCTCCCGAAGCCTCCCCCTTCCGAAGCCCCGGCCTTCCGGAGCTCTACCTTTCGGAGCTGGCTTCCCGAAAGTTACTGGGTGACGCATCAGCCCTCAGGAAAGATCTACCAAAAAGCAAGGACCAGTCATACTTTTCCTGCGAGGAAGTGACTGGTATTTAATGCTTAGGCTAGTGGACGCTGTTCTGATATCCCAGCATGATGGTACCTATCCTGACACCCCTGGTGGTGCAGCACTGGGCCGCAACTGGCAACCGGCACCACGATAATTACCACGATGGAAATTTATCCCCAGATAGGATAGAAGGTAGTCTTCCGGGGTAAGGCTCAGTAATTTGGCTGGATCCCGGATACATGTACATTATGATAACCTGTACACCAAGCCACGCATGGCCCTATAAATAGGAGGTCATGGTCCTCTGGGCAGGGGGACAGACACAGAACATGAATCACAGCAAACCTGTGATTCTCCCCCTAGATTGATTCATTTTCCTACCATCAATATACTCGTGGTGTTCCTTCCTCTCAAACTTCGTCTCCAAGCTTGAGACTCCTCCTTAGATGAAACTCTCACCGTATTTGCTACGGCAAGATGAACTCATGCTCCAACAACGTGCCGACCGTGGGGATTCGAACATAGAAGTGCTAAGACATGTAGGATGCCACCCAAGAAAAAGACCACCAAGGCTGTATCGGCAGCGGGCGACCCCCCAGTCACGCCTTCACGGCAGTCCAGCCGGCTATACGCGGCTAGCACCAACAACGGCCCCCCAGCCGGGGGGAATGGGGACCTTATGGCCACCACCGACCCAACCAAAACTATAGCAACGGGCGACACCGAAGGGTTCTCCAAACCGAGGACCCAGCAGCGGCAAGGTGAGGCCCCCGCTACACCCCTAGGGGCTGCGGGCGGCGCTGCCACCGAAAACACTGCTTCGCTCGAGCAGCAATCACGCTTGGTGGCACTCCTGGCACAGATGGAGGAGCTACGGACGGCTCTACGGGCCAAGTAGGAGGCTGCCCACACCTTCTCCACCACTCTCGAGACGGCTGGCATGTTTCCATCCCAAGCTCTACGACCCGTTTGATCCTCGGAGCCTCGGGGCCAGCGTCGTTAGGACCCCTTGCAGGACCACGACTCTCCCCTGCGGGCCAACCTGCAGGCCATACCCTTCCCGGAGGGTTTTCAAACCCCGAAGTTGCCTAAGTTTAAGGCAATTCAGACCCCGATGAGTTCGCCCGATCCTACACCCTAGCTATAGAGGCCAGCGGGGGCGGGCCGACCACCATGGATAAATGTTTCCCCCTTGCCCTATAAGGGGTGGCCATATGCTGGTTCTGGGCGCTGGACCCCAACACCATTCACACCTGGTCCCAACTCTGAGACCTTTTCCGCAACAACTTCCAGGGCACCTTCATCGAATCAGTAACCTCCAGCAGCCTATTCACTATCAGGCAAGGGCCAGATGAAACCCTTCGGGACTACTTCTGAAGGTTCTCCCAGACCAAAGCCCAAATTAGGGGCATATCAGACTCGTCGGTCATCGATGCTGCAACCCAGGGCCTGGCCGAAGGCCCCCTGTATGATCGACTAAACACGCAACCAATATGCACGGTAGAAATCCTCATGAGCAAGTTTGAGGAATATGCGTGGGAAGAGGAAGAAAAGCTCCGCCAGAGGCGCTCACAAGCTGGCGAAGCTTCTCATAACACCACTGAGGGACTACACTCGTAGGCCGGATCGTCACACACCCCAGCTCCTCCGACAAAAAGGAGCTTCGAGGAGGTCCTTAGCGCCAGGTCCCAAAGAGGGTGGTAGCGGCAACGCCGAAACGTCAACAATATCAGCCCAAGCCGCGGGGCTTCGAAACAAAGCCACCCCACGGGACGCGGCCGAGGACGCTTCAGAGGCCTCCCGGAGCAAAGCCACGCCCCAAACCCGCGTTCCGAAGAAGAATCCTGGTGCACTCTACACAGGGCGGGACGAGGGCACAATACTGATAACTACCAAACCCTCATCACCTTCTGAGAGGAATACCTCGGGAGGCAGGCGGCCCTCAACGGTGGGACCCCTAAGGGGCAGTATGAGGATCATAGGCCATCGGCCAACTGACGGGTAGACCATCTGGCCCTACAAAGTCCTTCGCAGCTAGCCCTACCTTCACCACCCCAATCATCCATAGAACCACACGGTGACGAAGGAGCGCGGGGCAAATGGATTGTCCTCACCATTACCGGCGGAGGGAGTTGTGGAGGCACATCGAAATGACAGAGGAGAGACTACGCCCATAGGGTGCACCACATCGGAGCAACTAGCATCCACCGACAGGCCCCCGACTGGGCCAACGCCCCCATAACATTTACCATCGACGACTCCAAAGCGGTAAAATTTCCCCACTCTGATGCCCTGGTCATCTTAGCCAATATCGCCGAAGTCAAGGTCCGAAGAATACTGGTCAATGGAGGCAGCTCGGCAGACCTCCTTTTCATGCATGCCTTTGACCAGCTCTGAATTCCGTGAAGCCGGCTCTCACCAGGCAGCAGACTCCTCCAGGGATTCAATGGAAACCCCCTTAATGCCCTAGGATAGATAAAACTCCCATTCATCTTCGGCGAGGGCTCTATATCACGATCTGAGGTTATCACCTTCGATGTCGTGGACGTACCATATGCCTACAATGCCATCCTAGGATGGGGGACCCTGAACAGATTCAGAGCTGTACCCCATCACAATTACCTTTGCCTAAAAATACCCATACCCCAGGGGCTAATAACCATCCACGGCGACCAAGACCTGGATAGACGCATCGAGTATGGGCAACCCCCCCCCCCCCGCTCCCCAGTCGCCATATCCACACTATGACATGGGAAGGCCCGATAGATCCTGCGTCTACGCACCCCGAGCACCGTTGCCCCCCAAGGCCGCAGCCAAAAGGGGACATAAAGATAGTCCCCATACACTAGGACCAACCCGACTGAACCTTCCAAATAGGGGCAGACCATGCCTCTAGGCAAGAAACCCAACTTCTGGCCATCTTACGGAGTAACCTCGACATCTTCGCATGGTCCTCACAGAACCTCACAGGAGTCGACCGCATCATCATCGAGCACTCGCTCCAGGTCAATCCGAAGGAGAGGCCCGTATGCTAGGGGCTCTGCAAGCTCTCCCTGGAGCGGGTAGAAGCCACAAAAGAAGAAGTCCAAAAGCTATTGAAAGCCAGTGTTATCCAGGAGGTTATGCACTCGATTGGCTTTCCAACACCATCCTTCTCAAAAAACATAGCGGAAAATGGCGTATGTGCATCGATTTCACGTCATTAAACAAAGTATGCCCCCGGGATCCGTACCCTCTCCCCCGCATCGACCAGCTGGTGGATTCTACCGCCGGCTGTGAAATGATAAGCTTCCTCGATGCCTACTCTGGATACCACCAGGTGTGGATAGCAACGGAGGTCAAAAACAAGACCAACTTTATTACCCCCTTCGGAGTATACTCCTACGTTCGGATGCCCTTTAGTCTTCGAAACACTGGGGCCACGTTCTCCCACCTTGTACATAAGGTACTGCAACAACAGTTGGGCCGCAACGTTGAGGCCTATGTAGATGATATTGTGGTAAAAAGCCAACTAGAAGCCACCCACGTTGCAGTCCTACAAGAAACATTCAACAGTCTCCGAGCCACTAGCGTGAGGCTAAACCCAAAAAATGTGTATTTGGCGCTAGAGGTGGAAAAATGCTAGGATATCTTGTCTCCCGAAGAGGCATCAAGGCCATCCCAAGCAAGATTTGTGCTATCGCAAAATCTCACCCCCCACCAATCCTAAAGAAGTACAGCGCCTGGCCAGCCGCCTCGCAGCCCTCAGTCGCTTCCTCGCAAAATCCGCTGAGCACAACCTCCTTTTCTTTAAAATGCTAAAGTGGTCTGAGCCATTTAGCTGGACACTAGACTATTAGGCAGCATTCGAGGCCCTAAAAGTGCACCTTTTCCACCTCGAAACCCTCACGATGCCCCTCCCCGGTGAAGGATTGCTCCTGTACCTATCCATCTCCGCTTCCACCGTTAGCACCGCCCTGTTACGAGAGGAAAAAAGTGGCGGTCACCCTACTCAAAGGGCTGTATACTACATCTCAGAGGCCTTAGCCGGGGCCAAGACACGTTACACTGAGCTTGAAAAAATAGCCTAAGCACTACTGATGGCCTCACGCAAGCTCCAGCACTACTTCCTTGCCTACGACATCATTGTCCCAACCTCGTACCCGCTGGGCGACATGTTTTGCAACCGGGAGGCAACGGGATGCATCAGCAAGTGGGCGGTAGAGTTAGCCCCCGTTGTCGTAAGGTTTGTAGCCTGCACCGCCATAAAATCCCAAATCTTGGCAGACTACATCGCTAAATGGACCTCGGCAACAACCAAACCCAACACCACGCCCATCCAAGACATCTGGACCATCTACACTGACGAGCATACTGTTCCATAGGCGTCGGAGCTGGCGTGGTCCTCATCCCCCCCACAGGCCAGCAGGTCCAATACGCTGCTTGCCTAGATTTCAAGACGACCAACAACATAGCCGAATACGAGGCCGTCCTCCTAGGTCTCCGGAAGGCCCAAGCCTTAGGAGTAGCCAGAGTCATCATCCAAACTGATTCTCAGATCGTCATTGATCACGTCAACAAGGACTTCCAAGTCCGCCATCCAGACATGGTAACGTACCTCGAGGCCATTCGCAAAGCCGAGGCACACTTCTACGGCATATCCATACGAAGTATACCACGAGTGAACAACAATCAGGCAGATACTTTAGCAAAAGTTGCAGCCATGGGCAAAAACCCACCAATAGGCACCTTTCTCGAGACCCTGCACCATTCGACCACCAGAACCCTTGACGAAACAGCCATCACCATCCTCCCCATCCAAACTCCAGACTAGAGGGTCCCCCTCCTATCATTCCTAAGAGGAACAACAGAACTGGACGACCCAATTGCACTCTCCAAGGCTGTGCCAATCTCCACCAGAGGTGCCTCTGGCTGGAAGGCCTCGACCACGGAGTCCGGCACCTGCCGCTCCAGTGCTTGGAAGGGACCAACCCCTACCTGGTGCAGCAGGGTCAGCTTAAATGGAGTAGCCACGCGAGCGTTGGACCTCGCATAGGCCTCCGCGGCCCTAACCATAACCTTCACGATAGATGGAAGCCAGAAGAGCGGCATGACCGATGCCTCCGAGTTGGAGGGCAGTGGTGGAGGTCTTTGCAGTCTTCCGAGCCTCCGCCTCCGCACACTCATGAAGCACCATCTCATGAAGATGGCCCTCTGCAGACACCGCTCATTTTCAGGCCTCTACCAAAGCCTGGCGCCCGTCACCTCCCATCGTCCTCGTCAAAATTACTTGCTGCAAGGCACCACAAAAAGATAGGCTACCCAGGACCCAACACTGGACCCGGCAATTAACACTACCGACCTGAAGGGCTGCTGACGCCAATCGTGCCTCCAGCTCCTTCAGGGGACGTTGGGCCAACGCTCTCTCGACCTCCCCACTCCCAAGCAGAGAGGAGGCCACAACGAAAGCCCTTTACACTTCCTGGTGCAGTGCAAAGTCATCCAGGGTAAGGATCCCGAGGCTAGGGCCCCCCACAACCACTCCAAAGGGACTCCCGGTGGAGGGCACGGTGCCTCAGGCACCAGCCGCTACAGGCGGGCCACCAGCCGACTCCAAGTCCCATGAGAACGAAGCTACGTCCCCCAAGATGGCCCTCGGAGACCACTCCGGAGAAGTTCGCGATCTCTGCTAGGCCACCGAGGCCTCAAGGCGTGGAGTCAAGGTCTCATCCACCTCGAAGGTCTCTACAACAAAAAAGAAATATGAATTAAGATCCCAGAGCACGACCAAAAGGGTATGACTAACAAACCAAACCACATCTGGCTCCCCCGAACCTCTTACAAGAGGACCCGTAGCATCCTCAACATATGAGTCGACAAGACCGAAGTCGAAGTCCACGGAGGCCATGCCTCGCCGTTGGTGCTGGCTGTGACCCGCAATATCGGGGGAGGCCCGGTCCTTCCCCTGGCCATCACCGCCACCCTAACCCTCGCCTACAAACTGATCGCTCTCACTCCCACCCGCCTTAGGCGCTTCTTGCAAGCTAGGGGCATCTCCGACGACTCGGACATCGAACAAGTATTCGAGCCTCCGGATGCTGAGGGCCACCTGGCCTGGAGCATCCTTGTACGAACGGGGGGCCTGCATGCGCTCATTTTCTAGCAGCCCTAGGCTCTAGAGGATCCCGCCATGCCGGAGCCCCCACGCCAAGGTAAAAATAGACACAATTGTACCGCTGTCAACTCCATGCTAGGGATACCCGCCGCTCTCGCTCCACGATAGTAGGGCGGCCCTATCCCTAATGGGGAAGTCGATGACACCTGAAGGTCCCCCACCGCACCTACTCCGGCCATCTCCCCCGTCGCCCGAATTCGGCTTCACTCGGGGTACTCAGCTCAGCCATATGAACCGCAAGAGGATGGCGAAAGGCACTAAACTACGAGAGAGAGAGAGAGGTGTAGAGATCTAGGAACATCTTACACAAGGCAAGAGGTGTTGAAGACAGAGGCAGATGAGAATGAGGAGTCGGCAAAAGGATTGCCCTAGGCAGTTCCCCTTCTGATACAAATAGGGGGTAACTTGCCCCCTTTAGGCGGTGGGCGCACGCGCCGTCCTTTCGCTTGCCAGGCCAAAATCATGGGGGAGCGAAACTGACTCCCTTGCCCCCCCAATGACAAGACGACACGCGTCCCTCGCTCCGCCAGATAGGGCAGGACCACACCTCTCCCCAGGGCGCATTCAATACCCCCTGTCGCCAATGTCATCCAACACGCCGTTACGTCACCCGGGTCAAATTGTCCACAAGCTAGGGACTGCCGGGGGGCCTGCTTCGAAGGAACCGTGGGCCTGACCGCTCTGCTGGCGTCCCCCGGAAGGGGCTACTTTTGGGGGTCGTTATTAAGCACCCCCTATGACCCCTTGGCTTAATTAGCTCAGCCTCCCAAACGTTGAGCCTGTTCTCATCTTCTGAAGCCCTGGCCTTCCGGAGATTAGCCTCCCGAAGGTTCGGTATCCGAGGCTTCAGCCTCCTGAAGCCTCCCCCTTCTGAAGCCCTGGCCTTCCAGAGCTCTTCCTTCCGAAGGCCCGGTCCTTGAGGCTTTGGCCTCGGGCTGGCTTCACGGAGGTTACTGGGTGACGCATCAGCCCTCAGGAAAGATCTGCCAAAAAGCAAGGACTGGTTGTACTTTGCCTGCAAGGAAGTGACTGGCATTTAATGCCTAGGCTAGTGGACACCACTCTGACAGCCCAGCATGATGGTACCAAACCTGACACCCCTGGCGGTGCAGCGCCGGGCCGCAACTGGCAATCGGCTCACCCCCTTCAGGGGGCAGGCACCATGATAATTACTATGGTGGATATTTATCCCCAGACAGGATAGAAGGTAGCTTCCGGGATAATGCTCAGTAATTTGGCCGGATCCCATATATTTGTACATTATGATAACTTATATGCCAAGCCATGCATGGCCCTATGAATAGGAGGCCATGGTCCTCTAGGTAGGGGGACGGACACAGAACATGAATCACAGCAAACCTGTTATTCTCCCCTAGATCGATCCATTTTCCTACCATCAATATACTCGTGGTGTTCCTTCCTCTCAAAATTTGTCTCCAAGCTTGAGTCTCCTCCTTAGAAGAAACTCTCGCCGTATTTGCTGGGGCAAGACGAACTCTTGCTCCAACACATACTAAGCCCTAGGTGCCCGCTTAAGCACATACAAAATTTTCTGAAGCTTGTGTACTCTATGTGGGTATTTAGGGTGCTCAAAACCAGGGGTTGCTTGACATAGACCTCTTCCTCTATGAACCTATTTAGGAATGCACTTTTGACATCCATTTGGTACAGCTTAAAACCTTGGGATGCCAAAAATTCAAGGAGGATCCTAATGGCTACTAGTCTAGCTACTGTTGCAAAGGTCTCTCTAAAGTCTATCCACTCTATTTGAGTGAAACCCTGAGCAAGAGGTCTAGCCTTGTTTCTCACTACACACCCATACTCCCCCTATTTGTTTTTAAAACCCATTTGGTGCCTATGGTGTGAACATTTGGGGTGGCTCCACAAGGACCCAAACTTGGTTTCTCTCAAAGTTTTCTAGTTCTTCGTGGGGCTCAAAAGAAGCAATGAATTTGAATCAGAAAGAGCATGTCCAACATCATGAGGCTCAAAAGAAGCAACGAATGTAGAATAAGTAAAATGAGCATGATGAGCAGATTTGAATCTTTTTACCCTCTCACCAAGGTCGCTGATCATCTATTGAGGGGGATGCATCCACTGAATGTACCGAGGGGCCTCGCGTTGTGAGACATTCTCCCCCTCAAACATAGCTGGTGCAAACTCGAAAGCAGCTGAAATAGACGTAGAGCCTGTAGGACCCTCTTTTGGTGTGAGAATAAGTAGGAGTCATCTCGTGAGTAGGTGTGATGGAAGGAAGGAGTGGGTCATCCTCATCATTACCGAGAGCTGGAAGGTCGCTATCTATGATGATTCTTTTGCCAATATCTTTGTCACCTGCACACTCGAAACTAGAACTAGCATACGTGATTGATTCATCAAAAGTCACATCACATGATTCCATGATGGTGTTAGTGTCAAGATTATAAACCCTATAAGAATAACTATGAAGGGAATACCCCAAGAAAATCCCATCGGAAGAGTGTGACTCAAACTTTTCAATATTGCCACGCTTTAGGATGAAGCACCGGCAGCCAAAAATTCTCAAGTGAGAAACCTTCGGCTTCCTCCAAAAGTGCAACTCATAAGATGTCAAATTCAAGATCGAGAGCAAGAAAATCCGATTGGAGATATAGCAAACAGTGCTAATGGCCTTAGCCCAAAACTTTCTAGGAGTCCTATGCTCATCGAGGATTGTTCTAGCCATCTCCACAAAAGTGTGATTTTTCCTCTCAACCACGTCATTCTACAAGTTATCATAATATACAAATATCCGGGATCTGACCAAATTACCGGGCCTTATCCCCGATAACTACCTTCTATCCTATCGGGGAGATAAATATCCATCGTGGTAATTATCGTGGTGCCTACCACTGAAGGGGGCGAGTTGGTCGTCGATTGCAGCCCGGCGCCGCACTGTCAGGGGTGTTAGGATAGCCTTCATCATGCCGAGGTGTCAAAGTGGTGTCCATTATCCTAGGCCTTTAATGCTGATCACATCCTTGCAGGAAAAGCACGACCGGTGCTCCCCTTCTAGCAGATCTTTTTTAAGTTCGGCTAACTCACCCCATTGCCTTTGGCAAGGCGGCCTGATCAGCTCGAGACAGGGGCCTCGGGAGGCATAGAACCGGGAGGTGAAGGCTTTGGGAAGCAGGACCCCAGAGGGCTGGGGCTTCGGGAGGCCTAAGCTTTGGAGGACTGAGGCTTCGGGAGGTTGTGTTTTGGGAGGCTTCAAGAGGCCGAACCTATGGAGCCAAGGGAAGGCTTCATAGGTACGAAGGGGTACCATGAAAGGATCTGATGACATCATAGATCGAGCTTTTAACAGAGGGTTCGAATATCAAGGCTCCAGAGGGACCTGGATGGTGATCTTTAACCATTATCCTCAGGCTGGTTTATTTTTCCCCCAACAGTACCTCCTCATTCTCAGGCCCCGATGTTTGAGAGGGGGGAGAGGATGTAGAGGAAAAATCAACCCCAGTCTGGTATAGTATCAAGGATGCATGATGACAATTCTCTGTCCATTGAAGTCGCTAGAGTAGAGGTTTTGTGTGGGTTTGGAGAATCCCACGTGTTCACCTGGCGAGACAAGACGTGCCACTACTGCATTCTAAATGGATAATGCGGGGGGGATGGGGTTGTTTAGGGTCTTCTGCCACGACCCTGTCACGTGCCGAAAGGGGTTTGGATTATTAATGTGACGGGACGTCTACGTGAGAAAATGAGGCATTCGTCATGGAGTGCTGCCATGTGTTGGAGGGAAACCAGATATGGACACGCCCCCCCCATGTATTCAATTGGAGGACATGGCAATGTTTGTCCCACTTCATCTTCCGGACCTACACAGCTGCGTGGCCCGAGTATAAAGCCGGGGTTACCGGTTGGAGTCTCTCAGCCCAACGAGTAAACAGTTAACCTTGACTTGAGTATGGCATCGTCTACCTAATTTGTTCCAGATTTTTGACTCAGCAAAGTCCCTCTGGAACCTTTGGAGACAAACTGCGGAGGTGGTCCTTGACCCTTCGGGTTCTTTAGCGATTGTCAGGGTTGACGGCGATGATGTGTCAGAGGCGCAGCCGAAGGCTGGGTAAGAGGGGTGGTCTGTGACCCTCCCTAGCCCTTAGCCGCTGCCCTTCTTTGGATGGATTCCGTCCAGAGCCTCACGGCAGTACATCGGAGGTGAAGCCAAAGGCTAGGCGGGAGAGGTGGTCCGCGACCCCCTCAACCCTTAGCCAGTGCCATGAATTGCGGTCTTTGAAATGGACAGTTGTGGGTTCTACTATGTTTCACGTGCCATGAAGCATGGGCTTTTATTAAATGTTAGTATAACACTCATAAAATGACATATGAAATGCGATTTTAAAGGAGATGGTAGGGTATTGATTTTACCTTTTACCATACGTGTTTGAGTTACGTGGTCATACCTTCCCTTATTTGGAGGGGGATCTTTATACCTCTTTGATCTGTGAATGGTGCTCTTTGTAGGCCAGTGGGTTTCATACCTCTTCGGCATGGAGGCATTAGCCTTCAAGATGCCGGGGTACCTTTCCCATTAGGTCCTTTCAGAACCTTTTCACCCAAGGAGTTTCCGAAGAAACATCTCCATCACGGGGGGTTTTAAAAGTCTCTCTGTTGTGCGGAGGTTTTGTAAGTCTCTCCGTTGTGCGGAGGTTTAGTAAAGCTCTCCGTTTTTGCCGACGGTTTGGTAAAGCTCTCCGTTTTTACCAAAGGTTTGGTAGAGCTCTCCGTTTTGACCGGAGGTTTTTGGTAAAGCTCTCCGTTTTTACAAAAGGTTTGGTAAAGCTCTCCATTTTTACCGGAGGTTTGGTAAGACACTCCGTTTTTGCCGGAGGTTTGGTAGGACTCTCCATTTTTACCGGAGGTTTGGTAAGGCTCTCCATTTTTGCCGGAAGTTTTTGTAAGACACTCCATTTTTGCTGGAGATTTTTGTAAGACTCCATTTTTGCCGAAGGTTTTTGTAATACTCCATTTTTGTTGGAGGTTTTTGTAAGACTCTCTGTTTTTGTCGGAGGTTTTTGTGAGACTCTTCGTTTTTGCTGGAGGTTTTTGTGTGACTCTCTATTTTTGCCGGATGTTTTTGTCAGACTCCTTGGCATGTATTAGTGCCGAAGGTCCTACACACTATCGGAGCTATGCAATACCTTCTAGGAAACCTATGTAGTCTTGCTATCCCCGCGGTGTGTAGGCTTGTCGTGCTTCCAAGGAAACACCCGGGGTGCATCGTAACACTGTCCACCAAGGATCTGCCCTGGCGCGTGGCATTTATATGACTGAAGCTATGCAATGCCTTCCAGGGCACCCTGGGCATAATCTGTCTTGCAGGTGACCTAGGCATAAGCGACGCCCGCGATATATAAGCATGTCGTGTAGAGGGGATTCCTTGCAATAGAATTTCTTAGAGCACCGCATCCTCACATCAGGGTAGTCCTCTAATATGCGGCGTCCGCACACTATCGAGGCTACACAATACCTTATAGGAAACCTAGGCAGTCTTGCCTTCCAGGTGACCTAGGCATGCTACGCGCGCGATGTGTGGGCTCCACTTCCTACTAGGGCAAAGCCTACCCTCCGGGAAACCTTTTCAGGTGACCTTGGGTTTAGGCAACTGATGCTTACTGGTGCGTGGGCTTGTCACGCCTCCAGAGAAATCCCTCGAGGGCGCCACAACTACAATACCAAGGAAGTCTCTTGATAACCGGCATCTACACACTATCGAGGCTACATAATACCTTCTAGGAAACCTAGGCAGTCTTGCCTTCCAGGTGACCTAGGCATGCTACGCCCGCGATGTGTAGGCATGTCGTGCAACGAGGATTCCTTGCGATAGCATTCCTCAGAGCACAACAACTTCATCACCGGGGACATCCCCTGGGGCATGGCTTCGACACCCGAGGCTATGAAAATGCCTTCCAGGGCACCCTGGGCATAATCTGCCTTGCAGGTGACCTAGGCATAAGCAGCGCCCGCGGTGTGGGCCTCACTATCTACCGGGACTATGCAATGCCTTCCAAGAAATCTAGGCAGTATCGCCTTCCAGTTGACCTAGGCATGCTACATCCGCGGTACGTGGGCTTGTCACGCCACCCGAAGATGTCCTACGGGTGGCGCCGCAACACGGTCTATCAAGGAAAACCTTGATACGTGGCAACTACACTTCCAAGGCTGCACAACGCCTTCCAGAAAACCTGGACAGACGCACCCCCCAAGCGACCTAGGCACGATGCATCTACGGGAGTGTAGGGATTTTGCATGGTTATACTAGCTAGTTTTGCAGTCTACTGTTGGCAATAAGAAGCTAGTTGTAGCATAAAACATAGCTAGTTTATATAACTGTTCATGCTAAGTGAGAATTTAACTTAAGTTCTACTGCTTCTACTGATGAGGACATCACTCTTTCGGATACACACACACTGAGTATTCCCCCAACAATAGGTCCATTGACATGAGCTCGTGCACGTCAACTAAATCATGAGGTGAGCTCGTTCCTTAGTGTTCCTTTATATTTTTATGAGGATGGGATGCTACTGAATAATTGTGATATATTGCTACTTAGGAACACGGGAGAAGAACAGTAAGGGCGCCCAAGCCAAGGTGGAGGTCCAATCCAGTTCGAGTCCGTTTCGGAGTCCAGGACCAGTCCGCACTAAAATCGTCGCCCAGGACGCATACGGACTCCGTTTCCGACGTTCTGCACATGGTTGGAAAGCTAAGGAGATAATCTTTCCAACGGGACTGGTCCCATGTCCAAATTCTTTCTGAGTCAACGGGAATCGTCGAAACAAGTGGACGTCCAGAATCTGTCAGGGTGCTGCGCCACCATCTTTTGGGCCGTTGGCCCGTGTATCGTGTTGGAGTCCATTAGGGACGCGTCCAGGGGTCCTTGGCCGACCCTAATCCTTTATATACAGTAGCCACCATCCTAATTAGAGTTGGGTTTTGCTTAGACATTGATCTACACACAGTTGTGAGATTTTCGCTCTTGTTCCGGACCGACTAGGCCGCCGCAAGTGTTTGTGGAACCCCGACTTCGAGTGCTTGAATTCAATTCGCAATATTTCAGATTGCATCTTCTATGTTCTTGCTTGTGTTCTCGGTACGCTTGCAGGGATTGAGCCTTTTTGGCGAGGTCAACCGCGCGACACGGTTGATAACCATCGGAGCTGTGGTGTAGTGATTGCAAGGGAGACGATCTGTTCGGGTCGAAGCCTTTGGATCATCAACGTCGAGTTCTCCACCTACCGACTTATCACTACCTATCGGAAGATCAGGCCAACATTACTCATCAACTGGTATCAGATTTTCAGGTTGCCCGTTAGGTAATTTCGTTTTCCCCTTTAGATTAGTCTGTTTTTCATTACCTAGAGTCCAGAAAAAGCCAAAAAAGATTCCGTCAATTTCCGCTGCCCTAGAACCCTTTGTGCCTTTGCAATTTTTGTTTTCAGTTGCGCGTTGTTGAGTTTGTGTCCGTGGTCGAGTCTTGTTGCTAGTTTTAGAGTCGTGTTCTTGGTTTTTAGTCAACGCTCCGTGCTGTTTTGATCATGCCGCTATCCCATCGCCACCATCCCCACCAACAAGTCGAGCCACCACATTACTCGATTTGCCACCGCGAGCCGCCTTGTGTTACTTTTCGCCACGCCAACCCTAGATAGGTCGCAAGCCGCCTTGTATCAATTGCCCTGCCACCGCTGCCATCCTTGTTCATCTTGCGATCCTATTGCTTGCAATACCTTAAAGAGGTCAATTTATGCAAGAGTTGCTTGAAAAAAAAACCCTAACTCGACAGGGGTTCAGTAAAACAGCCATAACTTTCTCATACGGACTCGGAATCAGGCAAAATTTTTTTTCACGGACATCTACAGAAAAAGTTACATTCGTTGCTCCCCCGCTTTGCCAAGTTCCACCGAATTTTTTTTCCCAAATTCGGCTTGGAAGATTGAGTATTCGAGCCGCGAAGTTTTCGCACGCTTTTCAGAGAACGTGCTTGATTTTCTGTAGGCCACATCTTGCATCCGTTTGAGCTGAAAATTTCTGTGGTTGTTGCTTGTGTGCTCCTAGTTCAGAAAAAAAATATCAGAAAAATACGAAAAAAAAAATCGTGATTCCTACTAGTGCTAAAAGACAAAAAAGAGGAGCACATAGAGAACACCCAGATAATTATGTTGTTTGCTGTGTCTTTCTCTAATCATCCTTTTTACCTTTGTTTCAGCTGTTGTGCTAGGACTAGGGACACGTGATAGACCAGCAACTGTGATTCATACTTTGGACACTTATTTAGCTTTGCTCTTCTGATTACAATTATTGCTAATCCTTGCTACCATATTGTGCCTTCTAAGCTCCACCTCCTTTGATCCGAACAGGTTCACTCTTGCAATCATCCCACGCTTCCACGGTTGTTCCTCCTTGCTGCGTTGGTAAGAATATTTGTAAGAGCGTGGTAAGACGCTTGAGTGTGTGTGATTCCACCTTCCACAACTTAGTAGTTGATAGGGATAATATTTGTTGTCCTTTGTTTTCTACTAACCATGTCAGGTGATGGCTCTCCGTCGGATTTTAAGGATTGTGTGTCCAAGGAAGAACTCAACAAAGCCTTGTAGGATCATACTAGGCTATTGACAGACATTAGAACAAGCATTGCTAGCCTCGTCACGCGAGTCAACGACCTTGAATTGCGACAGCCACCACAGGATGATGACCATTCACATGATGATGATGATGATGATACTAATGATGGTGACCAAGAAGATGGTGAGGTTTTTGTTGGGCAAGATGCGCGTGCTGAGCAACGTCCTCATGCTGAACAATTACGTCGTGGCCAACAACAACGTCGTCAAGGTAATGGAGGTAATAATGTTAATCGCAACGGATCCTTATTCTAAGATTAAGTTTTCCATGCCTCCTTTTGATGGTGCATATGATGCTGATGCTTATTTGAATTGGGAAATGACGGTTGATCAAAAGTATAGTTCTCATATGGTTCCTGAAATACATAGAGTTAGACTAGCCACTTGTGAGTTCACGAATTATGCTATTATTTGGTGGAATGGTCTAGTTTCTAGTGGCTTAGAACCTGAATCATGGCCTAGACTAAAGCGTGCCATGCGCAATAGATTTATTCCTCCTGATTATACACGTGAATTGAAAAAGAAATTGCAGCGCTTAAATCAAGGTTCTAAATCTGTCCATGATTACTATCAAGAGCTTCAAATTGCTATGCTTCGATGTAGTATACAAGAGGATGATGAGGATACCATGATTCGTTTTTACTCCGGGTTGAGACGTGAAATTCAGGACCTTGTTGATTATAAAGATTACAATACTACCAATAGGTTGTTCCATTTTGCTATCTTGGCAGAAAAAGAACTGCAGGGTCGACAACAGGTGCAGAAATTGCGGAACAATTTTGGGAGTACATCTACTTCACGAGTACCACCGGGATAAGCAACAACATTCCCTTCTACATCTACACGATCTGCTGCCCCCTCCTCCAACACTCGGGCGCGTTCAGCAGGAGCACCACAACCATCACGTGAGGTGAGTAAATCTACTGTTTCGCAGGATCCAATGCCACGCTCTTCTTCAGGTGCAGCTACCACGGGTCGTACAACGGGTATTGTGTGCCGTCGCTGCCAAAGTATTGGCCACGTCATGAAGGATTGCCCAAGCCAGCGAGCATACTCCGCAACAGCAGATGGTGGATATGTTAGTCATAGTGATGTCGAGGAAGACTATGCATTTGAAGCTAATCTTGCAGCCGATCATGACATGGATAGTGAGGGGGAGGAGATTAGTGGTACCGCTGCCACGGAGAGTTATGCAGCACGCACCTTCATTGTGAAGCGAGTTTTGAGTTCTCAAATGGGGCAAGCGGAGCAGCTACAACGCCATAATCTATTCCAGACATTCCTCATTGTCAAAGATGCACGTGTTCGTACCATAATTGATGGCGGGAGTTGCAACAA
This sequence comes from Phragmites australis, assembly GCF_958298935.1. Classification (NCBI taxonomy): domain Eukaryota; kingdom Viridiplantae; phylum Streptophyta; class Magnoliopsida; order Poales; family Poaceae; genus Phragmites; species Phragmites australis. Next base: position 29,843,606 of record NC_084926.1, on the reverse strand, counting down.
CCTCTTGAGCTCCGATCTTGTGAAGAATCTTTCTTTGCCAACACGTGCACATCCTCATCCATACTACATTCAGTGGTTCAATAACAGCGGTAAGGTTAAGGTAACACAATCTGCGAGAGTACATTTTTCTATTGGTTCCTACCATGATTATGCTGATTTTGATGTAGTGCCTATGCAAGCATGTTCACTTTTGTTAGGCCGTCCTTGGGAATTTGATACCGATGCTACACACCATGGTAGAAGTAATAAATACTCTCTCATGCACAAGGGAAAGAAAATCTCTTTGCTTCCTTTGACACCTGCTGAAATTGTGCAATGTGATAAAGCTTTAGCTGAAAAAGAAAAGAAAGAACGCGTTTTGGAATCTGAAAATCAGCAAGTAGCTCATTCTGTTTTTCCACCTAAGAAAGAAAAGAACACACCTAGGTCCGAAGGCATTAAGTTAAAGGGTGGTGTTATGCTTGCTACTAAAACTGACCTTGCTGAAATTCAAGATAATAATACTTTGTGCTATGCTTTCGTATGCAAAGAGGTTTTATTTTCAATTGATGATATACCTAGCTCTTTGTCTCCTGCTGTCACTAACCTTTTGCAGGAGTATAAGGATGTCTTTCCAGCTGAGATACCCCCGGGGCTGCCACCATTGAGAGGGATAGAGCACCAAATAGATTTGATCCCGGGAGCTACATTGCCAAACCGCGCTGCATATAGGACCAATCCAGAGGAGACTAAGGAAATTCAGCGACAAGTCCAAGACCTTTTGGACCGTGGGTACGTACGAGAGAGCCTTAGTCCTTGTGCTGTTCCTGTTTTTTTGGTTCCTAAGAAAGATGGCACATGGCGCATGTGTGTTGATTGTAGAGCCATTAATAATATCACAATAAGGTATCGTCACCCTATTCCTAGGCTAGACGACATGCTTGATGAGTTGAGTGGTTCTATTATTTTCACAAAGATTGACTTGCGTAGTGGTTACCACCAAATAAGAATGAAATTGGGAGATGAATGGAAAACTGCTTTCAAAACTAAGTTCGGTCTATATGAGTGGTTAGTGATGCCTTTTGGTTTAACTAATGCACCTAGCACTTTCATGAGATTGATGAATGAGGTTTTACATGCTTTCATAGGAAGATTTGTGGTGGTGTACTTTGATGATATTTTGATCTATAGCAAGTCACATGAAGAACACATTGATCATCTACGTGCTATTTTTACTGCTTTGAGAGAGGCACGTTTGTTTGCTAACCTTGACAAGTGCACCTTTTGCACGAATAGAGTTGCTTTTCTTGGCTATGTTGTTACTCCACAGGGAATTGAAGTGGATGAAGCTAAAATTGAAGCCATCAAGAGCTGGCCGACCCCTGGGACTATCACACAGGTGAGAAGCTTTCATGGACTTGCAGGGTTCTATCAGCGTTTTGTGAGAGATTTCAGCACCATTGCTGCCCCACTCAATGAGTTGACAAAGAAGGGTGTTCCGTTCCAATGGGGGCCAGCACAAGAACAAGCTTTTAATACACTGAAAGATAAGCTTACGCATGCACCTCTACTCCAACTTTCGGACTTTGGTAAGACTTTTGAGTTAGAATGTGATGCTAGCGGCATTGGAATTGGAGGAGTGCTACTACAAGGAGGTAAACCCGTTGCTTATTTTAGTGAGAAATTGAATGGGCCATCTCTTAATTATTCGACTTATGATAAGGAGTTGTATGCTTTAGTGCGAGTTTTAGAAACATGGCAACATTATCTTTGGCCTAAGGAGTTTATTATTCATTCTGATCATGAAGCTTTGAAACATATTAGAAGCCAAGCCAAACTGAACAAACGTCATGCTAAATGGGTTGAATTTATAGAGTCTTTTCCTTATATCATTAAACACAAGAAAGGTAAAGACAATGTCATTGCAGATGCGTTATCTAGACGTTATACCATGTTGTCCCAACTCGATCATAAGATTTTTGGTTTAGAAACAATTAAAGGATTATATGCTACTGATTTGGACTTTAAAGATGCTCTCGAACATTGTAAAGAAGGCAGAACTTGGAATAAATATGTGCTGAATGATGGATTGCTATACCGTGCTAACAGGCTATGCATCCCAGCTAGCTCTATTCGCCTATTGTTCTTGCAGGAAGCGCATGGAGGTGGTTTGATGGGACATTTTGGAGTGAAGAAGACCGATGATGTACTGGCTACTCACTTCTTTTGGCCTAAGATGAGGCGCGACGTCGAGCGCTACGTGGCACGCTGCACTACTTGCAATAAAGCTAAGTCTCGCTTGAACCCACATGGACCTTATATGCCTCTTTCTGTTCCTAGTGTGCCTTGGGAGGATATTTCTATGGATTTTGTTTTAGGATTGCCTAGGACCAAGAGGGGGAGGGATAGTATATTTGTCGTTGTGGACCGTTTTTCAAAAATGGCACATTTTATACCTTGTCACAAGAGCGATGATGCTACAAACATAGCTGATTTATTTTTCAGGGAAATCATTCGCTTGCATGGAGTGCCTAACACCATTGTTTCGGATCGTGATGCAAAAATTTTGAGCCACTTTTGGAGGACACTTTGGAATAAACTTGGGACAAAGCTGCTGTTTTCGACGACATGTCACCCTCAAACCGACGGACAAACGGAGGTTGTGAACCGCACATTATCCACCATGTTGCGGGTTGTTTTGAAGAAAAATTTGAGGATGTGGGAAGAGTGTCTACCCCATATCGAGTTCGCTTACAACAGATCAGTTCACTCCACCACCAAGGTAAGTCCGTTTCAGGTAGTGTATGGTTTTAACCCCCGTGCCCCTATTGATTTACTTCCTTTACCAACATCCGAGAAATTGAATTTTGATGCTAAGACACGTGCTGATTTGATTCTGAAAATGCATGAGTTGACTAAGCAAAATATTGAAAAGATGAATGAGAAGTATAGAACTTATGGTAGCCGAGGTCGGAAACATATTACTTTTGAAATTGATGATCTTGTGTGGTTACATTTGCGCAAAGATAGGTTTCCTGATTTGAGAAAGTCTAAATTGCTACATCGAGCTGATGGTCCTTTTAAAATTGTGGAAAAGATCAATGATAATGCATATAAGCTTGAGTTGCCTGCAGATTATGGGGTTAGTCCCACATTTAACATTTCAGATTTAAAGCCTTACTTGGGAGAAGAAGATGACATTGCTTCGAGGACGACTCCAATTCAAAAGGGGGAGGATGATGAGGACATCACTCTTTCGGATACACACACACTAAGTATTCCCCCAACAATAGGTCAATTGACACGAGCTCGTGCACGTCAACTAAATCATGAGGTGAGCTCGTTCCTTAGTGTTCCTTTATATTTTGATGAGGATGGGATGCTACTGAATAATTGTGATATATTGCTACTTAGGAACACGGGAGAAGAACAGCAAGGGCGCCCAAGCCAAGGTGGAGGTCCAATCCAGTTCGAGTCCGTTTCGGAGTCCAGGACCAGTCCGCACTAAAATCGTCGCCCAGGACGCATACGGACTCCGTTTCTGACGTTCTGCACACGTTTGGAAAGCTAAGGAGATAAGCTTTCCAACGGGACTAGTCCCATGTCCAAATTCTTTCTGAGTCAACGGGAATCGTCGAAACAAGTGGACGTCCAGAATCTATCAGGGTGCTGCGCCACCATCTTTTGGGCCGTTGGCCCGTGTATCGTGTTGGAGTCCATTAGGGATGCGTCCAGGGGTCCTTGGCCGACCCTAATCCTTTATATACAGTAGCCTCCACCCTAATTAGAGTTGGGTTTTGCTTAGACATTGATCTACACACAGTTGTGAGATTTTCGCTCTTGTTCCGGACCGACTAGGCCGCCGCAAGTGTTTGTGGAACCCCGACTTCGAGTGCTTGAATTCAATTCACAATATTTCAGATTGCATCTTCTACGTTCTTGCTTGTGTTCTCGGTACGCTTGCAGGGATTGAGCCTTCTTGGCGAGGTCAACCGCGCGACACGGTTGATAACCATCGGAGCTATGGTGTAGTGATTGCAAGGGAGACGATCTGTTCGGGTCGAAGCCTTTGGATCATCAACGTCGAGTTCTCCACCCACCGACTTATCACTACCTATCGGAAGATCAGGCCAACATTACTCATCATCTACCTAGTGACTATTTATTGAGAAAATACTTCTAGTAGTAAGGATGGAAGCCTCCAACAGACTCTAACCTGGCCGTATGAAGGATGGATTACTAGGTAAGCTACTTGGCGGTTAATAGCGGGTGTACCTTTGTAGGAATAAGGCCTCTATTGCGAGGTCTGGTGGCCTCGAAGCCTGTGGCTAGGCTGGGAGAGGCGGTGCTTGCCCCCTTCAGCCTTTAGCTGTTGCCCGACCCCAGTGGAAATCCATCTGGGTCCTAGCGATGGCGTGTTGGAGGCGTAGTTGAAGGATAGTCAGGAGAGGTGGTCCGCGATCCCCTCGCCCCTAAGGAGTTGCCTGGCTCTGGAGGTACTTCGTTCGGAGCCTAGGGACGGCATGTCTGTAACTCAGTTCTTGTTGCTGGTTGTGGTATCGTTGGTAGGGTAGGTAGCGTTGGTGCAGGGGCTGGGGATTTTCCCAGGAGTTGGCCCCAGGCCTCCGGACCCTGTGTTGTACTTCGCCTACTCTTTCTGCGGTTATGTATTCTGCTTGCCTTCTGAGGTATTCCTCCCGGAAGGTCATGATGGTGCGGCAGTCATTGGTGTTGTGGCTGCACCCTGGTCCTTGCAAGACGCACCCGTGTACCTCTGGGGGTGCCAGAGCTTGGAGTTGTCGTTGGGGTCGTTGCCGAAGGCATGTCCCGGAGCCTGTGGTTTCCCCCAGGTCTGCTCCCCCTTGGGAGACCATCGAGGCTGCCCGGTGCACCAATCTTTGGGGCCGAAGTGGTTCTGACCATGTCTCTTCGGACGAGGTGGGCTAGGGGTTCCCTGTGCGTGGTTGGCCTTACGAGGGCAGTGTCGGAGGCGTTGGCAGGGTTCGCGTACTCCGGAGCTCTCCATCTCCTTGGAACCCTCTTTTGCCTGAGGGGCCCAAGGAGGGCTCTGGGTGGACAAACTTTCTAAAGATGTTGGCTCGCTCAAGGCATCCCAGGTGTGGTCGAAGGGGATACCTGGGGACCAAGTCCAGGTGGGAGCACTCCTGGGTTGGACGACCCAGAACCATTGGAAGGTGGCCTGCTGGACCGTGGCTTCGGCCGCATCCTCTCCTGAGGCAGTGAGGTCTTCATCGTGCAGAGGCTGGAAGGCCTCTATGTCGTCTGGAGCTCTTGTACTGACCCTGGGTTCTAAGTTGGCCAAGGTCTGAGGAACGCTGTCCCATACGGTATTAGGGCTGGAGCATGCATACGGTACGTATGGATAAGGCAGCCATGCATATGGTTGCATGCTTGCAATGGTGGGTGTGGCGGTTTTAACTAATCCTTTGGTGGTTTTCCTGGTGGATTCCTACCTCTCTTAGCACTTCTGTGTTTGAGTCCCCATGGATGGTGCGCTGTTGGAGCAAGAGTTTGTCTTGCTCCAGCAAGTACGATGAGAGTTTCTTCTAAGGGGGAGACTCAAGCTTGGAGACAAAGTTTGAGAGGAAGGAACACCACGAATATATTGATGATAGAAAAGTGTATAACTCTGGAAGGAGTATCACACCTTTGTATATTTTCTTGTTGTCTTGCTTGTTCTCTCTCGTTGTGTCCGTCATTCTTTCTCCAGAGGACCATGGCTCCTATTTATAGGGCTATGCGTAGCTTGGCGTACAAGTTATCATAATGTACAAATATCCAGGATCTAACCAAATTACCGGGCCTTATCCTAGATAACTACCTTCTATCCTATCGGGGAGATAAATATCCACCGTGGTAATTATCGTGGTGCCTACCCTCCGAAGGGGGCATGCTAGTCACTGATTGCAGCCCGGCGCCACACTGTTAGGGGTGTCAGGATAGCCTTCATCATGTCGGGGTGTCAGAGTGGCGTCCATTAGCCTAGGCCTTTAATGCAGGTCACTTCCTTGCAGGCAAAGCATGATAGGTGCTCCCCTTCCGATAGATCTTTCATAAGGCTGGCTGACTCACCCCACTACCGTTGGGAAGGCGGCCTGATCAGCCTGAGACGGAGGCCCCTGCCTCGGGCTGCTCGGGTTGCCTTCCCGAAGGCTACAAGGTGAGTTAGCAGGCCTTAGAAAAGATCTGCCGGAAGGGGAGCACTGGTCGTTCTTTGCCTGTAAGGAAGTGACCGACATTAAAAGCCTAGGCTGATGGATGCCGCTCTGACACTCCAGCATAATGGAGGCTATCCTGACACCCTTGACAGTGCGGCGCCATGCCGCAATTGATGACTGGCTCGCCACACTCCAGGGGGCAGGCACCACGATAGTAACCACGGTGGATATTTATCTCCACCGATAGGGTAGAAAGTAGTTATCCGGGATAAGGCCCAGTAATTCGGTCAGATCCCAGATATCTATACATTATGATAACTTGTACACCAAGCTACGCACAGCCCTATAAATAGGGGTGATGCTCATCTGGACAGGAGGATGAAATAGACATGAAAAAAAGACATAGAGGTGAAAACACACCAAGTATGGCTGTGATACTCCTCCTAGAGTGATCTATTTTTCTACCATCAATACATTCGTGGTGTTCCTTCTTCTTAAACTTCGTCTCCAAACTTGAGTCTCCTCCTTAGAAGAAACTCTCATCGTACTTACTGGGGCAAGATGAACTCTTGCTCCAACACTAGGAATTAGTAGGAGAAGGTATAAACCATAGGGATTAAGGCAGGACATAGCTTTCAAGCATGTGGTGCATCGTTCAACATAGCGTTAGACATCACGTCTCATATGGGGCCAAAAGAAGTGATCAGCGAGCATGTCCAAAGTCTTTTTCACACCAAAATGACCTGCCAAGCCACCTGCATGTGCCTTCTACAAAAGAATACTACAGATAGAGCAAACTAGGATGCATAATTTGTTAGATAGAAATAAGAAACCATCATGCACATAGAACTTATCACAACCTTTGCCAGCAAAACACTTTGAGAAAACTTCTCTAAATTCAGGATCGTCAGCATAAAGTGTTTTAATTGATTCCAACCCAAGCACTTTTGTATCTAACTGAGTAATCAAAGCACATCTTCGAGACAATGCATCAGCTACAATGTTATCTTTACCTTTCTTATATTTCACAACATATGGAAATATTTCTATAAATTTAATCCATTTTGCATGTCTATGATTTAGCTTACCCTGAGTTTTGAGATATTTCAGTGCTTCATGATCAAAATGTATAACAAATTCCTAAGTTAATATATAATGTTGCTAGATTTCCAAAACTTGAACAAATGCATAAAGCTCTTTGTCATAAACTGTGTAGTTCAAATGTGGACCATTTAGTTTTTCAGAAAAATAGGCAACATGTTTGCCTTGTTGAAGCAAGACACCTCCAATGCCGATACCACTAGCATCGCAGTCAATCTCAAAAGTCTTCTCAAAATCCGGTAGCTGTAGCAGTGGTTGTTCACCAAGCCTTCTTTTCAACTCATTAAAGACCTGTTCTTGTTCATCTCCCCACTTGCTTGAATGGAACATCCTTCTTTGTCAAGTTATTTAGTGGTGCAACAATTGTGCTGAAATATTTCACAAATCTACGGTAAAAACCAGCAAGGCCATGGATACTTTGTATTTGGCTCACATTTGTAGGTGTAGGCCACTCTTTGATTGCCTTGATCTTCTCTTCATCCACTTGGATTCCCTGTGCAGTGACAACAAGGAAAACAACACGGTTTGTACAAAAAGTGCATTTGACAACACTTGGCGAATATGATCAATATGTTCATCACGTGATTTATTGTAAAACAGGATGTCATCAAAATAAACAATGACAAACTTTCCAATAAAAGGTTTCAGAACATGATTCATTAAACGCATAAATGTAGAAGGTGCATTCAAAAGGTATGACAAGCCATTCATACAAACCAAACTTTGTCTTAAATGCTGTCTTCCATTCATCACCAATTCTGATGCGGATTTGATGATAGCCACTATGCAAATCAATTTTGAAAAAAATAATTGAGCCACTCAACTTGTCTAACATATCATCTAATCTAGGAATAGCAATAGGATGACGATAGCGAATAGTGATAGCATTAATGGCTCGATAGTCAACACACATGCACCAAGATCCATTTTTCTTAGGTACTAATAGTATAGGAACAACACAAGGTGATATAGATTCTCCGACATACCTTTTATCCAGAAGTTCTTTTACCGGTCATTGAATTTCTTTTGTCTCCTCTAGATTAGTACGGTACGCCAGGCGATTTGGAAGAGATGCACTAGGTACCAAGTCAATTTGGTGCTCAATGCCACGTAGAGGAGGAAGAGCAGATGGCACCTCATCAGGGAAAATGTCCTCAAATTCATGCAATAAATCAAGAACAACACTAGGCAATGTGGAATGAGTCATTAGTTGAAAACAAAGCTTCCTATTATAGGAGTACAAAGAAAGGGTTTTTGGTGTTCCTTACGTCTCTCAAATCACTCTTGCTCACTAATAAATGCTCATTCTTTTGTTGCACTCTTTTGTATTCAGTTGGCTTGATACAATGGGATGGCTTAGGATGCTCTCACTCACTATGTTTTTGTGGCTCACTTTGTTTTCTCTTCTCACTCCCCTCTCTTTTTGCCCGAGCAACATTAGAAGCATGTATTTCCTTAGGAGATAATGGAATCAACACCACCTTCTTCTCTTTACACAAAATTGTGTGATTGTTGGAGCGTCCAAAGTGTACTGAATCCATATCAAACTGCCATGGACGACCTAGAAGCAAGTGGCATGCTTGCATAGGAACAAGATCACAATCCACCTCATCATGGTAGTCGCCAATGGAGAATGATAATCTGACCATGGATGACACCCTCATAGTTCCAGAATTATTCAACCATTGCATATGGTAAGGATGAGGATGACAATGTGTTGTTAGATTGAGCTTCTCAACAAGCATTGCACTCACAATGTTATTGCAGCTCCCACCATCAATGACAAAACGACAAACCTACCCTTTAACTTTGCATCGAGATTGGAACAAGTTATGGCGTTGGCCTTGTTCAGCTGCAGATAATTGAGTAGAAATAACTCGACGAACCACCAAAGAGAGATTTGTTGCAGCCAAAATAGAAGACAAACACATTTGTCCAGATCTGAGATGTGACTGCAAAAGGTGTGTAGAAGCATGTGTCCTAGAAAATAGTGGCAATTCCTCACCCAATTTAGGATAACAAACAACATTATCAATAGCTTGATGTGTCATACGCAGCAACAGCAGCAGATGTGACCACGTCACTGCTAGTAATTGGGTGTCGCACAACCAATAAAGAAATAGATGTTCTACAAAAAATGGGTGCAGCTGGCATGGAACTTGCTTCTTCATCGGATAAATCATCACTCGAATCAGCAAGCAATTCATCAAAGTTAGCATCAGTAATTTCCTCAATGGTACTAGGAACATCTTAATGTGAGCTAACCACATGGATGGCAGAAAAAGATTAACGGGTCATGCAATTCAGACCCAATTTTAACTCACCATCTTCTGCCTCATACTCGTAAGTTTCCAAGTTTGAATCATGGAGGTTAATGCCATCTCCCTTATCCCCCTCTTTCACTTTGTGAATCATAGGAACCATCAGCAAGAGCAATAATAACACGCTGATTAGGGCACTTAGCTTTCTTATGCCCATGACCACCACACTTAAAATATTCAAGATTACTTGTCTTCTTTTCAGCTTGAGAGGATGAAGAACTAGATTGATTGGACACAATACTCTTGTGCTTTTCTTCAAATATTTTATGTGGCACTGAAACTGAATGAGAGGTGTGAATGGCGCATGAGAGGAAGGTATGCACGATCCAGAACTTTGCTGCTATAGAGGATGGCCTTGAATACAATTGTTAGCAGCTAAAAATATCACACGACTCTTTGTAGATTGAGTAATTTGCTGCTCTGCCCTATTAGCAAAATGGACCAATTCAGTGAGAGTGGTGTAATTAGTCATGTACACTTTATCAGCGGTTGGTTTATTGAGACCAACCAAGAAACAAGCCATCAACAACTCCTCATCTTCAGTGATCCCTATACGAAGTAGGCACATCTCCATTTCTTGATAATATTCATCCACATTACGTTTACCGTGCACAAGCCATTTTAGCCTCAAATAAAGCTCACAAGAGTAATATGCAGGAACAAAATGATGCCTCATTTCTCGCTTCATTTCCTCCCAAGTAATATGATTTTGTCACACACGACGTAATTCAGCACAGACTTGATTCCACCAAGTGATGGAATAACCTGTGAACTCAATAGCAGCAAATTTTGCCTTCTTTTCAGGAGCATAATCATATAAATCTAAGATCTAATCAACCTTGGCCTCACATTGAAAATAATGATCAGCATTCTCCTTTCCATTGAATTTAAGAATAGACACTTTAATCTTCCCCAAACCGTCATCATCACGATGATGCTCAGGAGCTACATGACATCATTCATGATGGCCATCATTGCCACCATGTTGATGGTCATCTAGGTCACTAAACATTCCTCCACTATCAGCATAAAAATCAGAATCTGCATCAAAACCTCAAGCACCTCCAATAGGAATGCGCCATGCATGACCAATGATATGGTGCCAAACATTATCAGCGTCATTATTGCCCAATCTATTACCCTAGCCACGACCAGCAGCATCACGTCCGTGCCTAGCAGCTCGACATGCCGCCTTCGCTTGAAGACATGCAGCTTCAGCCTCCAATGCAGCAGCGGAAACATCATCAGGATCGGCATCGTTGTGTGGAAACTCTGCTTCAGTTTGCACTTGGAATTGGAGGGCTTGCAACTGCTCCATCAATTGGTTCATTTGAGTTCGAAACTGCTGGAATTCCTCCATTGATATAGCAGCACTGGTGGATGTTCAAGACCCATTTGCATCGTCATTCCTGCCATATTAGTAGAGACAACAATAGGACAATAGAAATATGTGGAGTCACTCCCTCACCACTTACACAACAAGCTCTGTCTTCCTGAAAAAGAGAGAAGCGGGGCAGAAAAACAGTGGTGGAAGAGCGATTGTACTAGAGGTGATAGTACTCAACTCGTGATGCTTTGGGTGGGGTAAAATTGTTGTACTGCAATCTGAAAGTAGTGATGCAAAATTTAGTAGTAAATCCAAGTAAATCACAAGCCTATGTTGCTGGTCAAGAAGAAAATATGTGGACAGTGAAGCAACAAGGTAACCAAAGATATAGGGTATGACACACTTTGCATCAACTGAACTGCAGCATCAACTGATCCTATCCCCTTTCTCCTGCAATCCCTTTTGTACAGAATCACTCCCTCTCTTTTTTATGTTATTTTTTTCTTTTTTTCACACTTTTTTCCAAACCTAGAACAAGAAGTAAATAAAGAGGTGGTTCTGAACAACACTATGAAATAGATTAAGGGAAAACCAGCAACTAGACAAGACTCAAAGGACTGAAAACTCGAGACTGCAAACTACAATTTAGATGCAAAATAAAAGGCTAGGTATGTAATTTTTTACAGGGTAGCTATTTGTGGACTATAGGAACATGAACAAACTAACCGACAAAAAGAACAACGATCCTACAGTGTCAACAGAGGCTCTAATACCAAATGATGTGCGAACACGTATGGATCATGCAAGAGCAACTGTTGTGTCCCGAGCTTCTTAGTGGATCCTTGAACTTTATAATTATCGCTGCGTCACCTAACGAAGAGGCAGTGCACCACGAGTTTTGCACTCGCCTGGACTGTCATTTTTCATGATTTCTTCCGCTGTGGCTTCTATTCGTCCTTCTACCTTATTTGATGCGCATTTTCCCGATCTTCCAAATGTAATATGATAAGTCGATTAGTGGAGTTTTGATGTTGATGATCCAAATGCTTTGATCAGAACAGATCAAGAACCCTCGCAACTACTACACCACTACTTCGTGGTTATCAACCGTGCCAAGACGTGGTTGACCTCGCCAATAAGGCTTTTCCTGCAAGTGAATCAAGAACACAAATAGGAACAGGTATATGCAATCTGAATATTGCTAATTACCAATGAAGCACTCGAGTTTGGGATTCAACCAACCGATAAACGACAAAACTGTATTAAACAGAATAATTTAAGCTAAACCCAAGCCTAAACTATGATGGCTACTGTGTATATATAGGGGGTGTGAGGAGGTTGACCTAGGGTTATTCAACCATGGAGAGAGGCATGCACAACTTGGACTCTGACTCCAACACGATTACAAAACCCAGCAGGGATCGAAACGGTGATGTAGTACATTATTCCTTTCACTCAGACTAAACTACAAGGAATATTTGGTTGAACTCATATCCATTAGAAAGGGCTCATCGTAAGCTTTCCAGAATGTCCAAGATTGCCTAAAACGGATTTCGTATGAGAGAGTTATGCCCGTTTTACTGACGTGTTGTCCTCGAACTCAACTTCGACCATGACCACGACTTCGACCACGACCACGACTTCAACCACGATCATAACTAGAGCTTAGCCTTGACTCTAAGTAGATTTGACCTTTGAGGAGTGACGTTCGAGTAAGGTTGTGGTGCTTCTCCCACATTCCTATGCAAGAAAACAGCACAAGAATTTAGTAGTAATCCATCCAAGGAAACATGAACAGTAAGGAACGAGTTCACCTAGTGGTCTAATTGCTGTGCACGTGCTCTTGTAATTGGACCTTGTATGATTTGAGGATTATTGGTGGTATTGATCGTATCTGAAGGAGCTATGGGCTCATCATTCTCCCTCTCTTGAATTGGAGTCGTCCTCGACTCAAGCTCATCTTCTTCTCCCAAATATGGCTTCAAATCTGAAATGTTAAACATGGGACTAACCCCAAAATTTGTAGGTAGTTCCAATTTGTATGCATTGTCATTGATTTTCTCAATTGTCTTAAATGGTCCATCAGCTCTAGACATCAACATTGGTTTTCTTAGTTCTGGAAACCTATCCTTTCTCAAATGCAACCAAACTAAATCACCCAGTTCAAATTTTATTTCCTTCCTACTTTTACTTCCAGCAATCTTATACTTTTCAGTCATGCTCTCTATATTCTTTTTAATTGTGTCATGCAACTTAAGAATAAACTTAGCACATTTCTTAGCATCTAAATTAAGTCTTTCAAAAGTAGGCAAAGGTAGTAAATCAATAGGAGCACGGGGATTAAATCCATACACTACCTGGAACGGACTTACCTTGGTGGTAGAGTGTACCGACCTATTGTAAGAAAATTCAATATGTTATAAATACTCTTCCCACATCCTCAAATTCTTCTTTAGAACTGCCCGCAACATGGTCGATAATGTGTTGTTGATGACTTTTGTTTGACCATCAGTTTGGGGATGACACGTAGTAGAAAACATCAGCTTTGTCCCTAATTTATTCCAAACTGATCTCCAAAAGTGACTCAAAAACTTTGTGTCATAATCCGAGATGATAGTATTAGGCACTCCATATAGTCGAACGATTTTCCTGAAAAAATATCAGCTATGTTTGTAGCATCATCGCTCTTGTGACAAGGTATAAAATGTGTCATTTTAGAGAATTGATCCACAACTACAAATATGCTATCCCTCCCCCTCATTGTCTTAGGCAATCCTAAAACAAATCCATGGAAATATCCTCCAAAGGTACACTAGGAATAGGAAGAGGGATGTAAAGGACATGTAGATTTAAGCGAGACTTAGCTTTATTGCAAGTGGTGCAACGTGACATGTAGCGCTCAATGTCACGTCTTATCTTTGGTCAAAAGAAATGAGCAGCCAGCACATCTTCAATCTTCTTTGCTCCAAAATGTGCCATCAATCCTCCTCAATGTGCCTCCTGCAATAACAAAAGACAAACGGAGCTAGCTGGAATGCATAGCTTGTTAGCACGATAGAACAATCTGTCATTCAGTACATATTTATTCCATGCTTTTCCTTCTGTACAATGTTCAAGCACTTCTTTAAAGTCTAAATCAGCAGCATATAAGTCATTAATGGTCTCTAAACCAAAAATCTTATGATCAAGTTGAGATAAAATGGTATAACACCTAGAAAGCGCATCAGCAATCACATTTTCTTTTGCTTTCTTATGTTTTATGACTTATGGAAACGACTCAATAAATTATATCCATTTAGCATGTCGTTTATTCAGTTTAGCTTGACTTCTAATATGTTTCAACGATTCATGTTCAGAATGTATAACAAATTCTTTGGGCCATAGATAATGTTGCCAAGTTTCAAGAACACGAACTAAAGCATGCAATTCTTTATCATAAGTGGAATAATTCAGACTTGTCCCACTTAATTTCTCACTAAAATAAGCAACAAGTTTACCTTCTTGAATTAACACACCTCCAATTCCAATCCCACTAGCATCACATTGCCAAGAAGGCTTTTGTTGCAAGCGAATCGAGAACACAAGCAAGAACAGGTAGATGCAATCTGAATATTGCTAATTACCAATGAAGCACTAGAGTTTAGGGTTCAACAAACGATAAACGGCGAAACTGTGTTAAACAGAATAATCTAAGCTAAATCCAAGCCTAAACTATGATAGCTACTGTGTATATATTGGGGGCATGAGGAGGTCAATCTAGGGTTATGCAACCGTGGAGAGAGGCGTGCACAACCTGGACTCTAACTCTGACATGATTACAAAACCCGGCAGGGTTCAAAATGGTGATGCATCACCTTATTCCGTTTACTCTGACTAAACTATAAGGAATATTTGGTCGAGCTCATATCCATTAGAAAGGGCCGTTGTAAACTTTCCAGAATGTCTAAGATTGCCTAAAATGGACTTCGTATGAGAGAGTTATGCTCGTTTTACTGACGTGCTGTCCTGGAACTCGACTTCGACCACGACCACGACTTCGTCCATGACCACAACTAAAGCTCAGCCTTGAGTCCGAGTAGACTTGGCCTTCGAGGAGTGACATCTGAGTAAGGTTATGGTGCTTCTCCCACATTCCTATGCAATAAAACACCATAAGAATCTAGTAGTAATGCATCCAAAGAAACATGAACCGGAAGGAATGAGTTCACCTGGTGGTCTAATTATTGTGCACGTGCTTTTGTAATTGGACCTTGTATGATTTGAGGATTATTGATGGTATTGATCGTATCTGAAGGAGCCATGGGTTCATGTAACACCCTGATTTTCAGACTTCTCAAATTTCTAAAATCTTCCAAGATTGTTGAATAGCTTCACCAGTAGTATAGGTTTGAAACCTATTTTATTAATCAATCAATCAATATAGGTTATTATTTTGTGTGCATTGCATGCTGAGTTTTGTTAGGAGCCAGTAAATGCATTAGAGTTCCTTTTCCTTTTCTTTCTCTTTGGTGTTTTGAGTGAAAAAGATTTTGAAAATATTTTTACAAAACTCAGTAGTGAATAAGTTAAGGATCTTAATGGTTGGAATTCAAAATCTTTGAATTCATCATCTATTCAATCCTTGCTCATACCTGATCCTTCTTCTGGTCAATTCAATTCTTATCCAAATTCTTGTTTAAAGTCAATCTCTCCTCTTTCTCAAATTCTACCCAAATCCAAATTCAAATTCCTTATCTACTACTATTCTTGTTCAACCTGATATTTTTCGTTTATCTTAAATTCACTCCAAACTCAATTCAAATTCAAACCCTATTCAAATTTCTCTGCAAAAGTTTTTTTCTAAACCTTACATATACCTAAAGTGTCTTTGGGCTCAATCTTGCTCAAGTCCAAACCCTTAGCCAAGTCTTCTAGATGGCCCAATAAAGGATCCACGAAATCTGCAAATTTTCGTGGAGTTCTGGACAGTCTCATCTTCTCACGATATTTCGTTGTTCAAACGGCCTCAAATACAAATCTTGACAATACCAAAGTTGTAGGACTCGCCGAGAGCTTCGATTTGAACCTATGTAAGTCCTCTTTTGGATAATGGAGCTAGGAGTTATGGCCCCCGAAATCAGTGCTGCGCAGAGAAGTCCGAGTTCAAACAGTTTATATTGTAGCGCATTTTTGGAAATCAAGATGGCATTTTCAGAAGTTCCAATGATTACCAAAGCGGTAGATATTTTTGAGTACTACAATTTAGAATCAATAAACGTCCAATTTGGAGTCCAGATGACACAAATATCATCCTTGGAATACAGAGCTGTGAAAAAGAAAATCGTAACCGACTCGAACTCGAATCCGATTCGTGTTCGGTTTGGACTCCTCCTCAACCAGCCGCCCCTAGCCCTATATATATGAGTTGCACGCCCTCTCCTACCCCTATTCGACGCCACCAATCCCTAGAAGTCGCTGCTGCCCTGCCCGTGCGTCGCCGGAGCTGCCGCCGCCGCCGCCGCCCGTGATGCGCCACATCGTCTTCTCCGCGAATCCTCCTTCTTTCACCATCAAAGCAAGGTGAGGACCCCTTATTCTCCTCCTTTACTACGGTTTTAGCATCATACTAAGTCCCTAGCCAAGCCCTAGCCCCGACCAAAGCCCAATCTATGCCGCCATGGTCGTCACCGTCGCGGACAGCCGCGTGACAGCCGCGTTGTAGCTAATTGGCATCGATGTTCCCGACCGACCAAAGGTCAAATCACCAAGCCCTTTCACCGTTGCATGTCCCATGATGTTCCCCATGCCCTCACCAACCAGGTTGGCCAGTAGAGCAGCCAAACTATCGAAATCAAGGTCAACATACCCGCTGTCCGGTTTCTGGACGCGTTCTGCGCGCGCACCGGATTTGCATTCGCGTTCCCCGTCAATCTGAAAGTCGTATTGATGCAACAACCATGTCAAGGTGTGTCCCATGGAGTCTTCTAAGTTACCCTAGGAGCCCATCCCTGTTTGTGTAGCGACACGACCAGGACGCCATTGCCAACCACAACACGTCGCAGCCATCAACCGTTTCATCTATGCTGATCGTTCTTCCTCTCAGTGGATGATCTACCAAAACCCATACCATAGCATTGTGTACCCGGGATATATGAACATCTTTATTCAAACGGTTTACCAAATTTGATATCCAATCTCTAGGAACGCTAGCGTCTTCGTTCTTGCATCTGTTCGCGGTCACCACCAAACCTAGAAGCAGTTATTGCTGTTTTGCCGCTACCTTGGATGACCCCTTCCAAAACCAACCATACCACTGAGTTAGTCTTTCTGCGTTCTACGCCATGCTTCCCTCGTTTCACTGAAACACCACTGAAGCCGACATCGATGTCTGTGGCCATATGCCCGATCGCCATCTCCAACGAAACCCGAACCACCACCGCTACATAGAGTCACCAGTAGTAACCTTAACCTAGAAGTGCAACCTTCGGCCTTTTTGATCGATCATAGGTGGTCAAGACTAGATCTCCGCGTATCCTTTCTTTAATCCAAGATGATACTTGCATAGCATGCCAAGTCAGCGCCACATCATTCTCCTTAGCCTAGTCAATGAAGTCTAGTCTGCCCTACACTTCCTGAATCTTGCACAATAATATCGTCAAGCCTGACACAGTGATTGTGCAATAAAGCCTTTTCCATAGGAAGATAGTTCCGGAAAATCAGCATTTCCTTTTCAGTCTAATCCATCTCTCGAAAGCTCATTCTCTTTTCATCTTAACTCCGATTTAGACGATTCTTGCGTCTAAATGTTTCTAAAATCATCCCTATCCAACCATAGTGTTTTTAAAGTGTTTTAATGTTGTTTGGTATGTTGTTCTTAGTGTTTGCTTTGTGTTGTTTGTTGGTAGTTCTCGCAATTAGTCGATATCGTTTCGGAGCAGTTCGAGGGACTTCAAGACCAAGATTTCGACAACACTGAACAGCATTGGGAAAAAGGTAAGTGTCCTTGATCATATTGAACCTATATTTTTAAATGTTTTGTTTTACAAAATTGCATGCAGTGTCAATATGATGGGTAGTCACCTATGTTAGGGTTTTCCATAGATTTTCCCTTATCATCCTTTGGAACCTAGATGGTTTATGGTTAGGTGTCTTTTATGGGTAGATTGCTTAGCCATGCTTTTGGGATACAGGGAAGTGTCATAATCTTGACTAATGAACATATACAACATTGATGGTTAATTTGTTAATGGTCTAGCAACATGGAACCTTAGGCCTTGAGCAAAGTGGTTTTGATGGTTGTCATGGTTATGATGTTGGTTTAGTGTTTGCTCAAGTAATCTAAGTAAGGACCGGTTCGTGGAGCGACAACCCAAGAAGTAACATACCAACCACGAGGCTGATATGGGTAAGGCGTGATATACTAATTAGAGTCTGTCCAATGTGTGTTGGGTCAGCATAAAAGGGGGCTTCTGGGTAGGAGCTTTGCTTGCGTAAAGCCTGGCGGTAAAACCTAGTGGGCAGACACATACTGGATTAGTCTCTGGTTAGTGGAAAGTGTTATACAGTGATTCTTGGCGGCACACCACTGGCGTGTGTTAAGTGTTTCACGAACACAGCAACATGGAATTCACTGACTCGTGGGGAAAGCTGGACAACCTCTGCAAAGTGTAAAACTGTTATAACAGTCGTGCTCACGGATATGAGAGACTTGGATCCACACATGATTAGTGGGTTGTGGTTATGGGTTTGGTTATGGTACAGGGAGTACTAGATGGTTGTGGTTATGAGTTTGGTTGTGGTTATGGTTCTGGTACAGGGAGTACTAGATGGTTGTGGTTATGGTTCTGGTACAGGGAGTACTAGATGGTTTTGGTTATAGTACAGGGAGTACTAGAAGGTTATGGTGTGCAAGGTGGGGAGCCTTGTATGCTGGATGCTGAACTGTATGGGTTACATTCACTTAATAATTGCTTAATGCTTTTGAGTCCAAATATATTTTCATTACTCGCATTTACGCAAATATACCATGTGTTAACCTATTCTTGGTATAAGCCTGCGATATGTATGATGCTGTTCAGTGAGTGAAGATGTTGAAGACTATCAATATGAGGTTGTGACGTTCTAGGCGCGTGTCTCCCGGTCAATTGCCTGCGGTGTTGTTGGGCACCAGTGCTTCTGTTCCGCTGCAGATATCTTCATAGAAGACAATATATGTCAATTGTTGTAAGAGTTTAACATTTATTTAATAAAAGTATTGCTTTTGTTACTTCACCTGTGACATCCTTATGTGTGTTGAACATCCTGGGCACACATAAGCCGCATCTGGTTTTGTCCGTTAAAACCGGGTGTGACAGCTCATCATTCTTCCTCCAAGTGCTCATCATTTACAGCATTGAACTCATTCATCTCAACCTCAACACTATCGTCATGCTCAACGTCTTCGCACATCCATGCAAGGCCTACCTTGGCATGCACCATTCAGTTGATCTCTTCAGGCATTTTTACCTCCTGAAGGGATTTGTGGGCAAGATCACCAGTGGTGCCGGATTTTTCCTCGAGAAGTAAAGTCGGTGGAGTACCTTGGCTTCTCCACCAAGACTACCTCATCAGGGTGGCATACAAAGTGGTTCTACTGATAGCCTAGCCTGCCCATACTCCCATATCAAGGTCTTTTGCTGCTGGTGAGGTCGTTGTGGATGGAGGAGCCGAGACCCACCACTATCTCCTAGGCCATCCTTGCCGATATCTGAGATCTAAAGGAGTGGGGCTTGATGGTGTGGACATCACCAAAGATTTCATCAAGCGTCGCCTATGTCCTCTAAGGTTGAGGATTTCCAGTGCTTGGGAGTATACGGTTGTGGAGGACCCAGCACAAGAAGGTGAGCTAGGTACCGACCTATCCTGAGTAGCTATTAGGGGAGCTATGGGCATACCCATCATGAGTTATTTCTTGTCCGCAAATCTCTCCCAGACGTAGTGGAGTAGAGAGCCAAGATTCTTTTCGATACATCCCCCGAGCATAATCGCCAGGATGTCCTAATCCCTATTGGAGGCTTACACTTGGTCCCTAGTTTTGTTGGTAAGCTTCATGAGCCTATCCTCCTTTTTTTGTTTTCTTTTTTTTTCAACTAGGCCCAACCCTGAGTGACAGTTGGCATGAATCTTGAACCGACCAAGTGAGAAACCAAGTTGATATGTGTCTTGGTTTATATGTGATGAGTGATTAACAAGGTTGTTGATTTGGTTTGATGAGTTTTGGCATTGCATAAGCATGGTTGTGCTTGTCTATGTTTGAGACTAAGCAAAGATATTGGAGTTCAACTGTTTATCTCTTGGCCAGGAAAAAGACACTCACTAGATGGTCCAGTGCCTGGGATTTAGACCACACTGGATGGTCCAATATTCATATGAAGTTCACACATGAGCATTTTAAATCATAGGAAAAAATTGAAGTGTTCACTAGATGGTCCGGTGTTTGAGTGAGGAGTACACCAGACTATTTTCTACAAGAAGTTGAAATGACATTTCCAGTGGTTGTACACACCGGATGGTCCAGTGATGAGTAGGCATACCGAATGCTTCACCAGAGAATTTTCCAAGAGATGGTGCAAAATGGCTTATCTGGTATAATTGTACACATTGGATGGTCCGATGATTGAAGGTTTAAACGTCAAAGGCTTCACCAGAGCCTTTTCTAGGAGTTCAGATGAGAAAAGGATTGTACGCACTGGATGGTCTGGTGATGAAGATTTGGCAACACCGAATCATCTGATGTTCATACTTTCTATGTGATGAGCTTTTTAACAGAGATTTTGAGTTTGACTAATTAGAGACACATGTGTGCTTGTGTTATGATGTGCCGGTGATGGATGCAACTTGGTGATTGACGGCGGAATGATGGGGACTAAGCGGGGTGCTAGATTGATAGATATATTAGAGTCCTTCTTTCAATGAGGGGAGATAACTATGGATTCAAGGGTGGGGGAGACGTTGATGATCCGACTATAACCGTACAGGATGTTTGTGCCTTAGCAATCGATACACCAATTTCGACGTGTTGTTGATGCTGCCAGGGCACGATCAACCTTTGTTCCTATGAGCAACCAAAGAACGAGCAAGGATAAGACAAAAGCAATCTAAATTGCAAATATGAATAGAAGATCAAACTAAGAATCAAGAATTTGTGGTTCTAAAGACAAGTAATATGGGTAGTTTAGCCAACACACGCGACTATAGCAAGAAGTAGCAATGCTAACTTTCAATCTAAACAAAACCCTATTCATGACGGCTATGGGGAATATTTAAATAGGTAGAGGATGACCAGTAGGGTGTTGGGGTCGTTCTCTAACCCTAGGACGCATCCCTAATAGACTCTACTTGATACAAGGCCCAAAAGCCCATGTTGACTCGGACTCGAAAAGTGATGCACTTTGTTTGGCTGTTTCCGAATAGATCAGAAGGAATTTGGTGGTGTGGCTGGTACATCTGAAAGTAGACAAGAAGAGCTTTCCATTATATACTCATGGGCTCCGTGATTCCTTCTATGTCAAAATCTATGGCAGTTGGAAACTGATGCTGTCAGGAGAATCCGAATCCAGAATGTGCTAAACTCAAATTCTTGCTTCTCTTTACGAAAAAATGATGTGATGAGCATATAGAGATGTTGGAAAGGACCTGGTGTGGTCCCCAATAATTTTCTTGTAAAAGGTGGGGCTGGCTTGGTGATGAAAATGATGTTCCATGTGTCTTCACTGTCCTCACGCACGCTTCTTTGATCCAAGTCAATAATTATGCATATGTGAACAATAAAATTGCTTTCTGATGTAGTAAATCAAGTTCACATGGATTATAATAATATTTTATATGGAATTCGGGCACCTTATATTCAAGGATACACGGGGTTTTGACATATTGCTCTTTTAAATTTTTCTTGCGGCATAAAACAAAGGATCATGGTGCATGTAACACCCTAATTTTTCTAATTCTAAAATTTCTCAATATTTGTTAAAGTTCAAATGAGTTTAAATATTTAAAAAGAGAGAAAACCCTATTTTATATGAAAGAAGAAGCAAATGACATAGGATATAAGTGAATATTTTGCATTCATGCTGAATTAGGCAAATAGTATTTTATTTGATTTTTGATGAATTTATTTGAAGAGTTTTGCCTGGATTTTGAATTTGAATTTGGATTTTGAATTCATAAGAAAAAGAAAAAGGAATAAAACCTCTTCTGGGCTGTGTTTTCCCTTTTCGGCCCAGTTTCTCCTCGGCTTCGGCCCAGCCGCCGCCGACTTCCCCTCCCACCTGGGCCGCCTGCCTCGGCCCATCTCCGCGCGCCGAACCACTCACCCGAGCCGCTGACATGCGGGTCCCGCATGTCAGAACCTTCTTCCTCCTCAGTCGGATTCCGACGCAGAGACGGGAACGCGCCGGCCGCCGATTTCCGTTCGAATCCGAGGCCAAACCGAACCCGAGAACTACTAGAAAGTAGTCAAATTAAATCCCCGGGATCCCTTCTATCTTTAGCCAGCCTTATCTCTAAGGAAGTCGCGGATTTGAGCTCGGATGCATCTCCCCGCCGCCGTGTCTGAGTTGATCTCGCTGCGCCGTCGCCCTGGACACCCCGAGCTGCCTATATAAGTAGAGCCTCCCTCCCCGAACACATCTCAACCAGAAATCGCCAAAACCCGAGCCTTAGACGCCGAGTTCAGAGCTTGCCGAGCCGCCCTCGCCGCCGCTTTGACCGAGCTTGCCGCCACGCCGTTCCAGAGCATCGCAGCGCACCCCGAGTCCACCATCGCGAGTGCCTGCCACCACAGAAGCTTTTCCCGCCGTCGATTTGGTCTCTGCGCCGTCGGAGCACCCTCTCCGACGAGTTCCCGAAGCAGCCGCCGCCCCCTTCCGTCGCCGACCACCTTCCCGTGCCACGCAGCCCTCGGTAAGCTCCAAAACGAGATCGCCATTACCTTCTTGTCATGTTCCGCCGCTTGTTGTCGTGATCCGAGGCCGACAACGAGGTTTGCGCATGTCTCCGATGAGCTGCCGCCGTGCCCGAGCTCGGCTCCGCCGAGAACCACCCTGCCGACCGCCTGATCTATTCTGTGCCATCGGATCTATCCTCAAAGGCCTAGATTAGATCGCATCTACACCCCTTCGCTGACCAGCCAGAAGCTACCACGTGTTGCCACTTAACCCAATCAGCAGCCATGCCATGTCACCCATCCACCTCAGCCGCCACCTCAACCTTTCTGCTGATGTGTCACCCCTGTCACCATGCCACGTCAGCCAGAGCTACCCAGTCAGTAATTCAAACCTTTTTCAGTATTAAAATAAATCAGATAATTTCTTTAATTGGTAATTTTGCAATTTAGCCCCTGAACTTTTCTGAAACAACAAAAAGAGCCATGTCTTTTTACAGTTAGGTCCCTATACTTTTTCATAATTACATTTTTGTCTATTTTTACAAAAAGGTCCTTGAACTTTCTGTTAATTCAATTAAGGTCCTTTTCTTTTTCCCAGATTTAACCCTAGATTTGTTTTAGCCCTAACTTTTTCATCGTAACTCCGATTTAAGCGATGGATTCGTTTTTCATCCTAACTTTTTCTTGCGCTGATGGATTCGTTTTTCAGTGTTCTTTCTTTTTAGCTAGTCTTTATCTCGTTGTTCTTTTGTTTGTGCTCTGTTCTTAGTGTATCATGTTTGTTTGTTTGCCGGTGATTGTGCGATTAGCCGATAACGTTCCGGATCAATTTGAAGAACATCAAGACCAGGAGCAAGAATACACTGAGTAGTAGCAAGGAGAAGGCAAGTGTCCTTGATCATATTGAACCTACGTTTTTAAATGTTTTATTTTACAAAATTGCATGCAATGTCTGTCAATATGGTGGGTAGTCACCTATGTTAGGGTTTTTCCCTAGATATTCCCTTATCATCCCTTGGAACCTAGATGGTTTATGGTTAGGAGTCTTTTATGGATAGATTGCTCAGCCTTGCTTTTGGAATGTTGGGAAGTGTCATAATTTTGACTAATGAACATATGCAGTAATGATGCTTAATATGATGATGTTTTAGCAACATGGAACCTTAGGTCTTGAGCATAGGGATGTTGGTGATAGTTGTCATGATTATGATGTTGGATTAATGTTTGCTCAAGTAACCTAAGTAAGGACCGGTTCGTGGAGCGACAACCCAAGAAGTAACGTACCAACCACGAGGCTGATATGGGTAAGGCGTGACATACTGATTAGAGTCTGTCCAGTGTGCGTTGGGTCAGCACAAAAGGGGGCTTCTGGTTAGGAGTTTTGCTTGCGTAAAGCCTGGCGGTGAAACCTAGTGGGCAGACACATACTGGATTAGTCTCTGGTTAGTGGAAAGTGTCATACAGTGATTCTTGGTGGCACACCACTGGTGTGTGTTAAGTGTCTTGCAAACACGGCAACATGGAATTCACTGACTCGTGGGTAAAGTTGGACAACCTCTGCAGAGTATAAAACTGTTATAACAGCCATGCTCACGGATATGAGAGACTTGGATCCTCATATGATTAGATGGTGGATGGTTTTGGTTCTGGTACAGGGAGTACTAGATGGTTTAGTTTTGGTCTTAGTACAGGGAGTACTAGACGGTTAGGGTATGCAGGGTGGGGAACCTTGTATGCTAGATGATGGATTGTTGGGTTACATTCATTTAAATACTTGTCTAATGCTTTTGAGTCCAAATGTGTTTTCATTACTCGCATTTATGCAAATATTGTCTTGTGTCAGCCTATTCTTGATATAAGCCTGCATGTCATTATTTTCTCACACTTGCTGAGTACATTATGTGCTCACCCTTGCTTTCTCCTACCAAAAACATATGCTGCTTAGTGGAAGACTTTGAGGATTTCCAAGACGACGACCTGGTGTTCTAAGGAGTGTGTCTTCCAGTCGATGCCTGTGGAGTTTTGGTCGCCAGTGCTTTCGTCGCGCTGTCGTCGTTTTGATGGTGTCGTTTAGGTTAATCTTGAGATTTGCTTAAGTAAAGTCTTTATTGTAAGAGGTGAATGTTTAATTAAATAAAGTATTACCTTTGTTACTTCTTCTATGACGTCCTTATGTGTGTTAAACTTTCTGGGCACACATAAGCCGCAGTTGGTTTTGGCCGTTAAAACCGGGTGTGACAGAGGTGGTATCAGAGCCATACTGACTGTAGGATCGCAAGTCTAGCTAGAATGGTCGTCCTAAGGAATTGTCTAGTCGTCTAAACCCATCCAAGCCTTTCCATAGTTCTCAAACTTGTCTCTTGCTATCCATAAGACTATTTCTTACATCCCATCTCTTCCTTTTTAGATGGTTCGCCAGCTACTTACTGCCCGCAAGTCAACCGGAGGACGTCCACCCATTCTACCATGTGTGCCAACTGAAGAGGAGATTAATGACCCCACCTTCCGGAATATGGATCCCGTCCCTGACGTTTATGAGAGTGATGGTCTTCATGCTGGACATCTTCCGCACCTTCTTTGGGGGATACTTTTTGGACTTGGACATACTCAGAAGCCAGTCTACAGGGGAGTGAAGAAACTATACCGTGGATATGTGGAATGGAAGGTTGAAGTCACTATTTATGACTACGAGTGAAGTCAAGACGAGGGTATGGAAGTTCGAAGAGTGGTGGGCATTCACTCAGCAATGGTCCCGAGAGCAACCTTCACCGCTGGAGTTCGAGATGCGGCTCGTCAAGCCATATCCCGTGTTCGTGATCAATACAACAGCAAGATGGACAACTCTCCATATGCTTACTATCCCCGCAGAACTCGAGACAGTGACGAACCGTTCGTAAAGAGCACCTTTCAAGAAAACCCCAAGCTACGAGAGCAAGTTGCCCTTACTATGGCCTTAGAGGACGAGCTCAACTGTGCTTTATGGGAGTTGGGAGAAGTTCGCCAGCACCTTGCCTTCGTCTCCGCTTCCCTTGAGGATGAACAAGAAGCCAATCAAGAGGGAACTGAAGATGACGAAGAAGACTTGTCTATCCACTCGCCCCCGCGCAAGAGGATCTGCTTCAACACCCCCGCCGCCTCTGAGGATGGATCAGTTGATTCCTCCCCCTTAGGGTCCCGCACTAGAGAGGAGTCCCAGTAGTGTAGTCTTTCCATAGTAGTCTTTTCCTTATTAGAATCTAGCGTTGATGTAATCGTTAAGGGTAATATTAATGTTAGTGTGAGCTTTGTTATGGTGCTAAGTGTGCAAGTTGGAGTTTTTGTTTGAGTGCTGATGCGAGCTGTGGAATGCTTTGGCACCTTGTCCACAGACGCATATTTATTTCTATATAATATAATATAGATGGGTTTCTTTAGTTAAACTTCTCCAGACTTGCTCATCTACTTCTGTTCTTTTCTTCAACCCTAACCAGATGGTTAACACAAGGAGGAGCATTAACACTCAAGAGGAGAACAACAACAACCAGAATCCACCCCCGCCCCCTCCATCAACCTTGGAGCAGTAGATGGCTATGCAAACTCAAATCTTGCAAGCTTTAGCTCAAACTATGGTGCATATGCAACAACAACAACCAAACCATGTTCCTCAACCACATCAACCATCAAGGCTTGGAGAATTCAAACGAACTCAACCCTCAGTCTTCAGTCATGCAGTGGAACCAATGGATGCAGATAATTGGCTGAAGGATATAGATAGGAAGCTACACATTGCTCAGTGCAATGATAGGGAGATTGTTCTCTACGCCTCACATCAACTCACTGGTCAAGCCCTAGATTGGTGGGAAGCCTACTGCGCAGCACATGAAAACCCTGCATCTATCATATGGATGGAGTTTAAAGCTAGTTTCCGTACCCATCACCTTTCCTCTGGAGATGTACGTTTGAAGAAGAAGGAGTTCATGAGTTTGAAGCAAGGACCCATGACTGTGAGGGAGTATCTGACCAAGTTTACTCAGTTATCTAGATACGCACCCAATGAAGTGGACACAGAGGAGAAGAAACAGGAACGTTTTCTGGAAGGCCTGAATGACGCCATAGAATATGCTTTGCTACCCCAGGAGTTTCCCAATTTCCAAGCATTAGTAAACAAAGCCCTAATGGTTGAGCACAAGCACCGCCTGGAAGAGAAGAAGAGGAAGATGTCATTCCAAGGACAAGGGAGCAACACACGGTCCCGTGGAGCTACACAGATGTCTCCGCAAGGTCCCATGTTTCGTTCCAACGTTCAGTATCGGACTCAGTCACAAAACTCTGTTCAGCACTCCAACTATCAGACGCCCCGATCAACCCCGCCGGCCACACCTCAAACCAAGAACAGTCCAGCAACTCCAGGCCCGAACAAAGGATGTTTCTATTGTGGAGAAGAAGGGCACTATGTGAATAAATGCCCTAAAAAGAAGCAAGATCTGGCCCGAACCAACAACACACCAAGGACAACTCCGATCCCAGCCCAGTCACGCAATGGAAGTCAGAACCCCAGCCAGAATAATCATGGACAACAGAACTATGTGCATGGGAAGGTCAACCATGTCACAGCAGAAGAGGCTATTGATGCTCAAGATGTGGTGTACGGTATGTTCCTCGTTAACTCCCGACCTGCATCTGTTTTGTTTGATTTTGGAGCTTCGCATTCTTTTGTCACCATTCAATATGTTGCAAAACATGAATTTCCTATGGTTATGATGAAGAATAATATGTTTATTAGCTCGCCTGGAGGGAATTTGAAGGCAAAATATATATGTCTTAGGATGAGGCTTAGCATAAGGGGGGTAGAATTCCCCGCGAACCTTATAGTTTTGGAAACCAATGGCATAGACGTAATCCTTGGAATGGATTGGTTAGCCAAGTTCAATGGAGTTATAGAATGTGCCAGAAGGGCAGTTCACCTAACCAATGGAGATGGTACCAAGGTGGAGTTCGTAGCCACAGAACCAGCAGCAGAGGATCGGTCTCTCAATTCACTTGAAGGAACAACCATTGAACAGATCAAGATAGTTTGTGAGTTTCCCGATGTCTTCCCCGATGAATTGCTAGGTATGCCACCTGATCGAGAAGTCGAGTTTGTCATTGAGTTGGTACCTGGTACGACCCCTATAGCAAAAAGGCCATATAGGATGTCGGCTAACGACCTAGTCGAGTTAAAGCAGCAAATTCAAGAGCAGTTAAGCAAAGGTTTTATTAGACCCAGTGCATCACCTTGGGGAGCCCCAGTTCTTTTCGTAGATAAGAAGGATGGTAGCCGAAGGATGTGTGTAGATTACAGGGCACTAAATGAGGTAATCATTAAGAACAAGTATCCGTTGCCCCGGATTGAGGATTTGTTTGATCAGATGAGAGGAGCCCAGGTGTTCTCCAAGATTGATCTAAGATCAGGATACTATCAGCTGAAGATTTGACCGTCGGATGTACCAAAGACGGCTTTCAGTACTTGATATGGGCTATACGAGTATACAGTTATGTCATTCGGATTAACCAATGCCCCAGCCTACTTCATGAATCTCATGAACAAGGTATTCATGGATTATTTGGACAAGTTTGTGGTGGTGTTCATCGATGATATTCTAATTTTCTCCAGAAGCAAAGAAGAACACGAAGGACATTTGAGAATTGTGCTACAGACACTCAGAGAACATCAGCTGTATGCCAAGCTTAGCAAGTGTGATTTTTGGTTAGACCAAGTCACGTTCCTTGGCCATATCTTAACCGCTGGAGGTGTAGCGGTAGACCATAGTAAAGTAAAGGATGTACTGAATTGGTTACCACCGACCAACGTGTCAGAAATCAGAAGTTTTCTTGGATTAGCAGGGTACTATCGCCGTTTCATAGAAGGGTTCTCTAGGATAGCCCGACCTCTTACCTCTTTGCTTCAAAAGAATGTGGTGTTTAAATGGAGTCCTGCTTGTCAGGCAAGTTTTGAAGAATTGAAGAAAAGATTGACTACGGCCCTAGTGCTAGTTTTACCCGATATTAGCAAGAATTTCGACATCTACTGTGATGCTTCGCGACCAGGACTTGGATGTGTTCTTATGTAAGAAGGTCGAGTCGTGGCCTATGCGTCAAGACAATTAAGGAAGCATGAAGAACACTACCCCACACATGATTTAGAACTAGTAGCTGTGGTTCATGCTTTGAAGATTTGGAGGCATTATCTCATTGGAAAACGATGTGAAATATACACGGATCATAAGAGCTTGAAGTATATTTTCACTCAACCGGATCTAAACCTTCATCAGCGCAGATGGTTGGAGTTGATTAAAGATTACGATGTGGGAATTCACTATCACCCAGGAAAAGCAAATGTTGTGGCCGACGCCTTGAGCCGGAAAGGTTACTGCAATTCAATGATGGTTCAAGATAACCAACCTGGGTTATGGAAAGAGTTTGAAAAGCTCAACCTTGGATTTGTGGCAGACATGGAAACAACCACCATGGAATTAGATTGTACCCTTGAACAAGAAATTCGGAAAAGTCAACTGGAGGACGAGAAACTCAAGGAAATTAGACAGCTTATTAAGGAGGATAAAGCTCCAGGTTTCACGGAAGATAGTCAAGGTACAATATGGTTCAAAAAGAGAGTTTGCGTACCTAACCGGGAAGATATTAAAAAGACGATTCTGAGAGAAGCTCACGAATTAGCTTACTCCATTCACCCTGGGAGTACCAAGATGTATCATGATCTTAAGGATCGTTATTGGTGGTACGGAATGAAAAGAGAAGTTGCAGAATATGTAGCTCTGTGTGATACTTGTCAAAAAGTCAAAGCAGAACATCAGAGACCAGCAGGTCTACTGCAACCCTTGAAGATACTTGAGTGGAAGTGGGAAGAAATCGGTATGGATTTTATTGTTAGATTGCCCCGTACCCAGAATGGATATGACTCTATTTGGGTGGTGATTGATCGCTTGACAAAGGTCGCCCATTTCATTCCAGTAAAAACCACGTATAGTGGAGCTAAACTAGCAGAGTTGTATATGTCAAGAATAGTATGTCTACATGGAATGCCAAAGAAGATTGTTTCGGATAGAGGAACTCAGTTTACCTCTAAGTTTTGGCAGAAGCTACATGAGTATATGGACAAGAAGTTGAATTTTAGTTCTGCCTATCATCCTCAAACAGATGGTCAAACAGAAAGGGTAAACCAAATATTGGAAGATATGCTGAGAGCATGTGCTCTTAAGTATGGAAAAAGTTGGAACAAAAGTTTACCTTATGCCGAGTTCTCGTATAACAACAGCTATCAGACAAGCCTCCAAATGTCTCCCTTTGAAGCCTTGTATGGGAGGAGATGTAGAACACCGCTGTTCTGGAATGAGATGGGAGAGAGTCAGGTTTTTGGCCCAGAAGTTCTACGAGATGCGGAAAAATAAGTTCAGGTGATTCGGGAAAATCTGAGGATTGCACAGTCTAGACAGAAAAGTTATGCGGATAATAGGTGAAGAGAATTGGTTTTCAAAATTGAGCATTTCGTCTATCTTAAGGTCTCGCCAATAAGGGGTTTTCGTAGATTTAAGGTTAAAGGAAAGTTGTCACCAAGATTCATTAGACCCATCAAGATATTGGATAAAAGGGGAGAAGTGGCTTATCAGTTGGAATTACCACCTCAGCTGTCAGATGTGCACGATGTTTTTCATGTTTCCCAGTTGAAGAAGTGTGTTCGAGTACCAGAAGAGCAATTGCCTATGGAACAATTAGACGTTCAGGAAGATCTCTCCTATGTAGAATACCCTGAGAAGATTCTTGAGAGATCAGAAAGAGTAACCAGAACCAAGGTAATACCAATGTGCAAAGTGCAGTGGAGTCACCACTCGGAAGATGAAGCAACTTGGGAAAGGGAAGAAGATCTGAAAGCGGAGTTTCCTCATCTCTTCTCTGCTCCAGGTGAATCTCGAGGGTGAGATTCATTCCAAGGGGGTAGGTTTGTAACACCTAATTTTTCTAATTCTAAAATTTCTCAATATTTGTTAAAGTTCAAATGAGTTTAAATATTTAAAAAGAGAGAAAATCCAATTTTATATGAAAGAAGAAGCAAATGACATAGGATATAAGTGAATATTTTGCATTCATGCTGAATTAGGCAAATAGTATTTTATTTGATTTTTGATTAATTTATTTGAAGAGTTTTGCGTGGATTTTGAATTTGAATTTGGATTTTGAATTCATAGGAAAAAGAAAAGGGAATAAAACCTCTACAAGGCTGCCTTTTCCCTTTTCCGCCCAGTTTCTCCTCGGCTTCGGCCCAGCCGCCGCCGACTTCCCCTCCCACCCAGGCCGCCTGCGTCGGCCCATCTCTGCGCGCCAGCCCGCGCGCCGAACCACACACCCGAGCCGCTGACATGCGGGTCCTGCATGTCAGAACCTTCTTCCTCCTCAGTCGGATTCTGACGCAGAGACGGGAATGCGCCGGCCACCGATTTCCGTTAGAATCCGAGGCCAAACCGAACCCGAGAACTTCTAGAAAGCAGTCAAATCAAATCCCCGGGATCCCTTCTATCTTTAGCCAGCCTTATCTCTAAGGAAATTGCGGATTTGAGCTCGGATGCATCTCCCCGCCACCGTGTCCGAGTTGATCTCGCTGCGCTATCACCCTGGACACCCCGAGCTGCCTATATAAGTAGAGCCTCCCACCCCGAACGCATCTCAACCAGAAATCGCCAAAACCCGAGCCTTAGACGCCGAGTTCAGAGCTTGCCGAGCCGCCCTCACCGCCGCTTCGACCGAGCTCATCGCCACACCGTTCCAGAGCATCGCAGCGGACCCCGAGTCCACCATCGCGAGTGCCTGCCACCACAGAAGCTTTTCCTGCCATCAATTTGGTCTCTGCGCCGCCGGAGCACCCTCTCCGACGAGTTCCCGAAGCTGCCGCCACCCCCTTCCGTCGCCAACCAGCTTCCCATGCCGCGCAGCCCTCGGTAAGCTCCAAAACGAGATTGCCGTTACCTTCTTGTCGTGTTCCGCCGCTTTTCGTCGTTCTTCGAGGCCGGCGACGAGGTTTGCGCATGTCTTAGACGAGCCGCCGCCGTGCGTGAGCTCGGCTCCGCCGAGAACCACCCTACCGACCGCCCGATCTGTTTTGTGCCATCGGATCTGTCCTCAACGGCCTAGATTAGATCACATCTATACCCCTTCGCTGACCAACCAGAAGCTGCCACGTGTTGCCACTTAACCCAGTCAGCAGCCATGCCATGTCACCCATCCACCTCAGACGCCACCTCAACCTTTCTGCTGATGTGTCACCCCTGTCACCATGCCACGTCAGCCAGAGCTACCCAGTCAGTAATTCAAACCTTTTTCAGTATTAAAATAAAACTGATAATTTCTTTAATTGGTAATTTTGCAATTTAGCCCCTGAACTTTTCTGAAATAACAAAAAGAGCCACATCTTTTTGCAGTTAGGTCCCTATACTTTTTCATAATTACATTTTGGTCCCTCTATTTTTACAAAAAGGTACCTAAACTTTCTGTTAATTCAATTTAGGTCCTTTTCTTTTTTCCAGATTTAACCCTAGATTTGTTTTAGCCCTAACTTTTTCATCGTAACTCCGATTTAAGCAATTCTTGCGCTGATGGATTCTTTTTTCAGTGTTCTTTCTTTTTAGCTAGTCTTTATCTCATTGTTCTTTTGTTTTGTGCTCTGTTCTTAGTGTATCTTGTTTGTTTGTTTACCGGTGATTGTGCGATTAGCCGATAACGTTCCGGATCAATTTGAAGAACATCAAAATCAGGAGCAAGAATACACTGAGCAGTAGCAAGGAGAAGGCAAGTGTCCTTGATCATATTGAACCTACGTTTTTAAATGTTTTGTTTTACAAAACTGCATGCAATGTCTGTCAATATGATGGGTAGTCACCTATGTTAGGGTTTTTCCCTAGATATTCCCTTATCATCCCTTGGAACCTAGATGGTTTATGGTTAGGAGTCTTTTATGGATAGATTGCTTAGCCTTGCTTTTGGGATGTTGGGAAGTGTCATAATTTTGACTAATGAACATATGTAGTAATGATGCTTAATATGATGATGTTTTAGCAACATGGAACCTTAGGTCTTGAGCATAGGGATGTTGGTGATAGTTGTCATGGTTATGACGTTGGATTAATGTTTGCTCAAGTAACCTAAGTAAGGACCAGTTCGTGGAGCAACAACCCAAGAAGTAACGTACCAACCACGAGGCTGATATGGGTAAGGCATGACATACTGATTAGAGTCTGTCCAGTGTGCGTTGGGTCAGCACAAAAGGGGCCTTCTGGGTAGGAGCTTTGCTTGCGTAAAGGCTGGCGGTGAAACCTAGTGGGCAGACACATACTGGATTAGTCTCTGGTTAGTGAAAAGTGTCATACAGTGATTCTTGGTGGCACACCACTGGCGTGTGTTAAGTGTCTTGCAAACACGGCAACATGAAATTCACTGACTTGTGGGTAAAATTGGACAACCTCTGCAGAGTGTAAAACTGTTATAACAGCCGTGCTCACTGATATGAGAGACTTGGATCCTCACATGATTAGATGGTGGATGGTTTTGGTTTTGGTACAGGGAGTACTAGATGGTTTAGTTTTGGTCTTAGTACAGGGAGTACTAGACGGTTGGGGTATGCAGGGTGGAGAACCTTGTATGCTAGATGATGGATTGTTGGGTTACATTCATTTAAATACTTGTCTAATGCTTTTGAGTCCAAATGTGTTTTCATTACTCGCATTTACGCAAATATTGCCTTGTGTCAGCCTATTCTTGATATAAGCCTGCATGTTATTATTTTTCACACTTGCTGAGTACATTATGTGCTCACCCTTGCTTTCTCCTACCAAAAACATATGCTGCTCAGTGGAATACTTTGAGGATTTTCAGGACGACGACCTGGTGTTCTAAGGAGCGTGTCTTCCATTTGGTGCCTGTGGAGTTTTGGTCGCCAGTGCTTTCGTCCCGCTGCCGTTGTTTAGATGTTGTCGTTTAGGTTAATCTTGAGATTTGCTTAAGTAAAGTCTTTTATTGTAAGAGGTGAACGTTTAATTAAATAAAGTATTGCTTTTGTTACTTCATCTATGACGTCCTTATGTGTGTTAAACTTCCTAGGCACACATAAGCCGCACTTGGTTTTGGCCGTTAAAACCGGGTGTGACAGTGCAACATCATAAGTCCATTGATTTGAAATTAGGAGGGAGCCAACTAACCTTACTAGATCTTTTTACAAAGGATGATGACTCTGATTTTAGTGCACATGACTCAAAAGAAAACTTTGTGTACAGATCACAGCGCTCCCCTTCTTGAAAGCTTTCTTGTAGCTTGAAACAACAAAAAGAGAAACTCGTTATAATATGATTAGCATTTAAACAATCCTCAAATTGATCCCGATTGGTCATAATGAAGTGATATTTTAAATTCAAACATATATAAATACGATGTACCATACACTCTTGTCTATTATTAAAATGTCCAATCACATGAAACGAACAACCATTGGTACATGGCAAACCATAATTCAGTTTTAGTTTCTCTAATATATTCAGATTATGAAGAACATATAATTCAATACAACCCAAACTATTTAAACAAGATAACAAGTGAACACATCCGTTTTCTACACATTTTTTATTCTCTACAATAGATTTAGCAAGTTTATTCACTAGTTGTGATTGACATATAATTGAAGCATGGTCACATAACTCTTCTTTAGCAAAAGGAATAGCATCTAAATCATCTTGCGACAAAGGATGAGCAAAAAAAAATTCCTCTAATGGTTGCTCTAACGTAGCAAGAGTAGTGGACTGATTTGATGCTATTGCATACTCACCACGAATAATGTGAGCACCACATATATTACTTGTTTCGGCCACTCCAGATGATGTAGATGTTGTATCACTACCTTTTCCTATATCAATGTCAACGGCAGCAGGAGGATCACATAGAGAATTTTCCTCCTCTTCCTTTAAACTTAATTCAGCAAAAGCAGATGGTTCATTGATCTCATTCTCCTTTGGATTATTGTCAACTTGTTGGGATATGTTAGTCATAGAAGCAGGTACATGCACAGAAAATCCTTCCGATAAATGCAACTCATCCAAGCAATAAATAGCAACTGACAAATTAGGCTGCATTCTATGCTGTTTAGCTTCAACTATTCTCAAGTCTTCCTCAATTTGTTTTTTAGCCTTACATGCAAGCTTAAACAAACATGAGAGGGAATTATATGATTCATGCATAAGCATGTCCCAAATTTCTTTCTTAAGCCGGTTTAGAAATCTGAGCTCTGTTGCTTCTGCACACTCAACTAAACTGCAATATCTTATAAGGATCTTCAACCCATGATAGTATTCCCTTACGGTACTACTACCTTGTTTTAAGCATTGTAACGTATCTAGCAATTTTTCAGAATAATAATCAAGGACATATTCATCTCTCATAAGCTTTTTCATGGCTCTCCAAGTATGAGGTACTTTGTTATGTCTACAAATATGTTTGCACCAACTTACTACAAATTAAGCTAGTAAAAACATTGCTGGAAGATTTAATCTTTGCACCTTTAGTCAAAACAAACATTTGAAAATGATTATCTAACTTGAGCTCCCAACTAACATATGCAAAAGGATCAAATCCTCCATCAAAAGAAGGTAGTCTAGATATGAGCCTAGTTGAAACATCATCACATACCTCACGTGCAGCATGCCGATTACACCCTGTATCCTGATGTATAGAACAAGATTGATGGTGATCAGGATAGCCTCCAACCTCCTTACTTGAACATGCCATTATTAGTAAAAACAAGAAACTCACAAGAATATGAAATCCATGCACTGTTAGTTGAGAAAAATTATCCCTCCTACAAGGATCTGGTAGTCTCAAGTCACTCGCTCTCAAGCTTTGATCAAGTTCTTACCAATTCTTACCAAGCCAAACAAGAGGTGACAACCACCAAACAGGTCAAGATATCCTCTAGAGATTGTTGTATTGATGCATTGGTGGTAAACTTGCCTGTACAGCTGTAGCTGAATTTGTGGACCTATAGGTGGGCTGAAATATAGTCGGAAGGAAAGTGCTACTACCACGTTAGTCAAAAGCATGTTGAATAATCATTCAACGTGGTACTATACTGGTCCTAGGCTAGACCGTGCTAGATGTGAGCCTAGACACAAATGATGTCACGGATTGAAAGCAACTAGCACAAAGACAGAAAAACCTTCCTCCCCTTTTTTTCACTTTTTTCACTCTTTCTCCAAAATTGTACTTCTGAAACACACCAGATTTGGTCCTTGCTAAAAAAACCTTGCCAAATTTCAAGAACAACCTTTCTCTTTTTTCCCCTCTTTTTCTTTGTTGTTTTTTCCTTTCTTTTCTGTTCTTTTTGTATTTTGTTTTCATGAAACAAGTTAGTGCAAGTGAAGGTAAAGGTGCTGGATACGGTGGCAGCGGTGATTCGTGACAAAAATATGACAAGAACTCGAAACTCTAAAGGAACTAAACACTAAGACCAGCAACTCGACACAACGATGCAACCTAAAATTCAACAAACCAAAGACCAAGCAGTAATAGCAAAAAGGCTCAAACTGGTTCGAAACAAGGGAAACTAATCATTTTTATTTTTTGGTTTAGTTGGACGACAGAAAAATTGAAAAGTAGAACTAGAAATCTCTGACCGAGCAACCTGTGATTGGATACCACTTGATAGATATATTGGAGTCCCATTCTTTCATTGAGAGGAGATAACTATCGATTTGTGGTGGGGAGGAGATGTTGACGATCTGACTACAACCGTACAGGATGTTTGCACCTTAGCAATCAATACACCAACCCTGATGTGTTGTTGATCCAGCCAGGGCAGATCAACCTTTGTTCCTGTGAGCAACCGAAGAACGAGCAAGAACAAGATAAAAGCAATCTAAATAGCAAATATGTAAAGAAGATCAAACCAAGAATCATGAAATTGGGGTTATGACGACAAGTAATATGGGTGGTTTAGCCAACACACGTGATTACAATAGTAAGTAGCAATGCTAACTTTCAATTGAAACAAAACTTGATTTGCTCTTGATGGCTATGGGGAATATTTAAAGGGGTAGAGGATGACCAGGAGGGTGTTAGGGTTGTCCACTAACCCTAGGATGCATCCCTAATAGACTCTACTTGATACAAGGCCCAAATACCCATGTTGACTCTAATTGGAAAAATGGCGTCCTTTGTTTGGCCGAGTCTAAACAGATCAGAAGGAATTTGGAGATGAGGCCGGATCCATCTGAAAGTAGGCGAGAAGAGTTTTCCATCATGTAATCATGGGCTCCGTGATTTCTTCTATATCAACATCTATGGCCGTTGGAAACTGATGCTATCAGGAGAACTCGAATCTAGAACATGCCCAACTCAAAATCTTGCTTCTCTTTACGGATAAATGATGTGATGAGCATGTACGGATGTTGGGAAGGTTCTGGTATGGTCCCCAATCATTTCCTTGAAAGAGGTGGGGCCGGCTTGGTGATGAAAATGATGTTCCACATGTCTTCACTGTCCTCGTGCACGCTTCTTTGATCCAAGTCAATAATTCTACATATTTGAACAATTAAATTCTTTCATGACGTAGTAAATCAAGTTCACATATATTATATTAATATTTAATATGGAATGCAAGCACCTTATATTCAAGCACACGTGGTTGTATCATAATGATTCAAGTCCTCATCATTAGTGCCGGAAGATCAAGAAGGATGGGCGGAGTCAAGGGTTATCCTAGCTGTACATATGGAGATCAAGCAAAGCATGAAAAGGCGGATGAAGACGGCATGTTGACAAAGTCAAGCAAAAGGGATGCCACTGCAAGTGACAAGATGGCCTGAGAGATCGGGAGCAGAAGAGACTTGCCAGCAGTCAAGATCACAAGATGGAGTATACATATCAACACCGGGTTGCTTACTTAAGGTGTAAAGAAGTGGTGGTGAGTCACGCTTTGAGAAGCTTGCAAGGTTGATTTGTGGTTTGGCTTCCAAACCGTGGGTAGGGGATTGCACGTGGAATTATCATGAAGCGTGTGTCAAGACAAAGCTAAGACATGAAGGCGTTATGGCTGTTCGATGGACGAGGAAAAAGTTAGTTGAAAATGCCCTCAGTGGTAGGTAGGATTGTATTGGAAGAAGGGGGCGAGAAAGGAAAAAGGAAACTTAAGGGCTAAGGAAGCTCGTAAGGCCTATAAATAGAGAGAGGGGTGTACTAACCTCTTGAGCCAGCTATTTGAGAGTTGTGTGCTAGGGTTTAGAAGTGAGAGAGGAGTGCTTAGTCTATGTGTTAGGTGAGAGATTTTGTATGCAAAAATACTTTGTAATCTGCCAAAATTAGAGCATTCTTCAACAAGTAATGAAGTTTATGTTTACTCTTATGCTTATGTTCATCTCCTTCTAGTTTCCCTCTCTTGGTTCCCTTGCAACTTGCAAGTTTTTTTGGTTTTTGTGGCAATTTTCATTTTTATTGAAGAGCTGCAATGTTTCATCGTGTTGGAGTTGTTCTTGTTGCTAGAGGCATAAGATTCTTATATAAGTTGGTCTTGAACCATCCCGCACCTCTAGATCCATCAACATGAAGAATTTTTTCACCAGTGCCTGAATCAGTGGATCTAAGTGTTTCCCTATCCTTTTCCAAGTTCGCAATAGCCATGACACTTGGATTTATCTTTTGTGGAACCTATATTTCAGATCTATCTATTGCAGCGATATGGTTTTCGCCAAGATGTTGGATGTGTGTTATGTCTCTCGATTTTTAGCTTCCACGGTTTTATTTTGAGGTGTGTTGGGTGAAAAATTGGGATAGAC
Source organism: Phragmites australis (assembly GCF_958298935.1). Lineage (NCBI taxonomy): Eukaryota > Viridiplantae > Streptophyta > Magnoliopsida > Poales > Poaceae > Phragmites > Phragmites australis. Next base: position 29,804,961 of record NC_084926.1, on the reverse strand, counting down.
CATCCAAGAAATTGGTGAGGCTCCTATTCACCCCCTCTAGTTACCTTTCTCTGTCCAACAATTGGCATTAGAGCCGAGTTTGATCACTTTGACCTTAACCTGCTTTGTGATCCATAAGTGACAATAGAGAGACATGGGGAGATCCTGTTCTTTGAAGGTCACAGGTTTTTCTACTAGAAGGTGAGCATGGAGTCTTATCTCTTAAGCAAAGGAAGTGCTATATCAGAGGTTATTGGCAACAACTATGAAATTCCCATTGCTCGTACTGCTTAGGCCCAAATTGAACAATATGAAGCCAACAACAAGACTAGAAATATATTGTTCGCCAGTCTGAGTCGTAATGAGTTTGATAGAGTTGAGCACCTTCGTACTACTAGAGATATTTGGTCCACTCTTAGTGTCTTTCAAGAGAGCACTAACCAAATCAAAGCTAGGCATCATAGCACTTACAATCAGAAATATCAGATGTTTTGTGCAAGGACCCGTTGAGTCTTTGGATGCTATGTTTGTAAGATTTGGTGGAATTGTTAGCAATCTTAGATCAACTGGTGCTTTGCCTTACTCTTATCATGAGAGGGCAATCAAACTTCTATATGCTCTTGACTATAGCATTTGGGAAGTAAAGATCTCTGTCATTGAGGAGTCATCCAATTATGACACACTGACTTGTGATGGACTCTTCAGCAAGGTAAAGTCAACAGAGATTTTCAAGACGGTTAGGATAGGTCTAGGAAACCCCCTGTCACAGAACATGGTGTTGGTTCCAGGATCTAGTAGTCACACTCAGGCAAGAGTTGGCTTTCTTGTGCTAACAATTCACCTGGTGGATTTGCTTTGTCCTCTTTGGTTTTTATCACACAAGAGTAGGTGGATGTACTTGATGAAGAAGATTTGGCATTGATCATGAAGATGTTCATCCGCTTCTACAACAACCGATGAGATCAAATGAGATGTGGTTCTAGTTCTTGTTATGAGTGTGGTGACACCACTCATTTCAAGGCGGACCGCCCTAAGCTCAAGAAGAAGGAAGACGGCAACCATGACCATGACAAGCACAAGAAGAACAAGAAGCTATTTTCAAGAATCATGACAAGATGGCTAAGAAGGAAGCCAAAGCGGCTTCACGAGCTTTTGTAGCGACATCGACACTTCCTCAAGCGATGATAAGAGCTCGAAAGAGGATGAGCAACCCATGAAGAACAAGAAGAAGAACAAGGACTTCACTGACCTTTGCTTCATGGCGGATGACAACAACAGTGACCCCGAGCTTGATCCCTCTAAGGTATTACCTTCCTACGACCAACTTTTTGATTAGGTTGATACCTTGAATGATGCTCTTGTTAGCCAGGATAGATTACTTAAGAAAGTGATTCGTGAGTTGAGGGAGCTCAAATCTAAGTATGAGTGTGTGGCAACTGACCTTGCGTTGCTTAGGTCTAGGGCTAAGGATGAGGAAGAGGAATGTGAAAGTTGTGTTGTAGTCATGACTGAACTTGCTGAGCTTTAGGCTTTGCATGCTCAAATTGCCAGTCAGTTTGAGATTGCTGAGAAGAAGCTTCTTGAAAAGTCTAAACCCACTCTCTTAGGCACTTGCAAAAAGGATGTTGAGATGGAAGTCAAGTGTAGTAAGGAGTTAGAGTCTAGATTGGAGAGTGTTGAGTGTTCTAAGGATGTGCAACCAAACTATTCCACCTGTATCGTCTTTGAGGACAAACACAGCTATGTTAGAGACCAAGTTTAGAAGCTCATTGCTGAGAATGAGTACCTCCTTTCTCTTATGGAGAAGTACTCAGAAGGCAATGGCAAAATTAATTTGATCTTGGCCAAGACCAAGATGTGTGTGGATAAGGCAGAATTAGCTCTAGGATAAGGCTTAGTAAGATTGTGTTCATCACATCCAGTACCAGAGAGTCCAAAAAATCCAAGATAAATGCCACACCCATTTTACAAGAAAAAAAATCCCACACCACAAATTAAGAAGAGAGAGCTTCCAAAGACACAACCCAAGAGAGCTCCTCAGCCTAAGATAAAAGCTCCTATGGCAGAACCTAGAGTGATCAGCAGGACAGTTCGTAAGAGACACTATGTGTGCACTTATTGTCAGAGAGAGGGTAACCTAGTTGAGTTCTATTTTCACCATAGGAGAGATGAGCGGCGTGAGTGGGAGTGGAATACTCAGGATATGTACTGCTCCTCTTCTGGTGTACATGAGCCTTTCCCTCCCTATCACTCATGGGGTTCTGACGATCTTCAATTCTCTTTGAGAAGTAGTACCAGTGTAGATCAAACCATGAGTCATATGGTTTTGGTATGTGTATCAGAGCTTTGAGTTACAACGCTGAAGGGAATCGAGGACGTCCTAAGAGGGGGATGAATTAGGACACTTAAAACTATTGGATCCAAAACTTTCACAAGATAAGTCTATCTCAATTTCTATCTAAATGTGCTATAGGCTTATCTAGTGTGTCTACTTCTACCGCTCATAAGGATTGCAAGGAATTACAAGTACGTAAATGAGGTAGAGAGACAAATTTAGCATGAGGGAGTTTTATCCCGTGGTATCGGTGGCACACAAGCCACCCCTAGTCCATGTTGGAGCTCCACAAAGGATATGCTCCCGGTCACCAAGTCTCTTCTAGTCACGGCTCTTGAGATACCAAATCACCAAGACAAAGGCCTCAAGGACGATGAGCCACTAAGCCACCAAGGCGAGGTCTCACCACTAACCTCTCTTCCGGTCACTTGTACGTTGTCTTCACGTCGGAGCCTTAGTCACAAAGACAAGGGCCTCTGCACAATCCTCTTGTGGTCGCTCCACAACAAGTCGGAGCGTCAACAAGTTACCGGTGAGTCACAAAGACTCCAAGGCACTGGCGTACCTCTCGGTACACTTTTGGATCACTCCTTGATCCACACTCTAGGTTGCAGCACCTAGCAACTCTTCTCTCTAGGCCTACAAGCACTAATCACTCACTAATGGTGTGCTTAATCGCCTTGGATGAACACTTTATGCTCTTGGATGGCTGGGATGTCTTCTTAGGTGTACAAAGGTTTCTTTGGACTCAGCAACTTGAAATGACTGAGTGGAGGGGTATAAATAGGCTCAACTCCATGAATTAGTCGTTGCTCCAACGGTCACATTCTTTTTGTACTCACCGGATGGTCCAGCGTGTGCAACATTACAAGCACCGGACTATCCAGTATGTACTCTCTAAAAACTAGCCTTTGGAACTCCACTCAGAGTTCTTCTAAACACCGGATTGTTTGGTGTAATCTTCAATCCATCACTGGACTATCCGATGAGTTTTCCTGAGCCAGACCGCGCCAAACTTCTTCTCTGCACAAAATACTCCAGTGTACACTGTCTTCATCACCGGACCTTCCAGTGTGTAGAATTTCTTCTTTTCTAGGTTTTCCACACACTCTGTTAAATGCTCCGGTGAAGCCTCTGATGTGCATCACTTCTAGTAACCGGACCATCTGGTGGCTTATAATCTATTTCCTTCGAAAATACAAAGCTTCTGTTAAATAGTTTGGTGAGTACAAATCTCCTGGGAATTCTCAAATTCACTCAAACTTTGTCCCGTCTACGATGGATTCTTTATGTATTGCATCCATGAGACCTTCTAACATATATTCTTGACAAAACATGTTAGTCCCATTGACTATGTTGTCTTTAATCACCAAAATCCCAATCATGGCCTAAAAGGGCCATTTTCGCTACAAACGCTTTTGGCAGGCCATAAACCTCATCATGGTACTCACCCTTAGCATTCTAGGGCTGATTTACATACACCTATTTTTACTCCTCCTCGAGCGACTTGGTGCTGGATTCCCAAGAAGCTTTTTACTTGCCCCACTACTGAGTACTCGAGCTTTTCTTACTTGATGTAGGAGGCACGTGGAGACCTAGAGAACAAGTAGCTCACTGAATCCGGTTTTTCACACCATATGACCGGAGATGCATCATGGTTCTCTAGCCTCACCCTGACGAAGGGGCATGAGTACATCACATTCGTGGATGACAGGAAAGGTAGAGTGAAGGCCAAAAGTATAGTAAATGTGAGTGAGAGTTTTACTCTCAAAGATGTGGCTTTGTTGGAGCATCTGGGATACAATTTTCTTTCTATATCTCAGTTGTTGGATGAGGACTTGGAAGTGCACTTCAATCACAATGCTTCTCAAGTTCTTGATTCCTCAAGCACTTTTGTTTGTCGGATTTCTCGAGTTGGGAGAGTTTTTGGTGCTAATATTTCTTAGTTTTATGGTTCTTCTTGGTGTTTAATTTCACAACCTTCTTCTGAGCTTTCGATGTGGCACAGGAGGCTAGGGCACATGAGTTTTCATTTGCTCACACGAATTAGTGGCCTTGACTTCATCCAAGGATTGCCCAAGCTCAAGTTTGAGAAAAACCTTATTTGCGCTCCTTGTCGACATGTCAAGATGATTGCGGCCTCTCACCCACCAGTTAATCTTCTAATGATTGAACGACCAGGAGAACTTCTCCATATGGACATTGTTGGTCCATCCCGAGTTCGTTCAGCAGGTGGGAAGTGGTATGTACTTGTCATCGTAGCAGGATGAGGTATGTTAACCTTTCGGAGCTTACTTTTGAGATTGTTCAAGGAACTCCCTAGTGCATTGAGAGCTATCCATAGTGATAATTGCATCAAGTTCAAGAACTCTCTCTTTGATGATTTTAGTTTTGACCATGGCATTGAGCATCAATTTTCTTCTCCACGTGTTCCTCGGCAGAATGGTGTGGTTTGAACTGAAGAATAGAACTTTGGTTTAGATGGCTAGGATGATGCTTGATAAGCATAGGACTCCTAGGAAGTTCTAAGTAGAGGCAATTAGCATAGCTTGCTATATCTCAAATCAGATTTTCTTGTGCTCAATTTTGAATATGACCTGTTATGAGTTGCGCTTTGGGTGGAAGCCAAAGGTTACTCACTTGAGAGTTTTTAGTTGTCATTGGTTCATCCTAAAGCATAGCAATCTTGATAGTTTGAGTCATGTTCTTCCGATGGGATTTTCTTGGACTATTCTATTCATGGTTTATAATCTTGACACTAACACCATCATGCAATCTTGTGATGTGACCTTGATGAATCAACCTCTTGTGCTAACCCAGTTCATGAGTGTGCAGGAGATCAAGAGATGAGTGAAAGCATCTTTGTAGATACCGACCTTCCAGCTCTCGGTGATGATGAGGATGATCCACTACTTCCTGCTATCACACCTATTTTCAATCTGGCTCCTACTTCTTTGACACTGGCAGAAGGTCTTGCAGTCTCTACTTCCACTTCAGCTGCTTTCAAGCCTGCACCAGCAGTGTTTGAGGGGGAGATCTTCTCACAGCGAGAGGCTCCTTAACACAATCAGTGGATACATCCCCCATAGTTGATAATCCTTGGTGAAAGGGTAACAAGATCTAAATCTCTCAACATGTTGATTTCACATATTCTTCATTTGTTGCTTGTTTTGATCATCATGATGTTGGACACACACTTTTTGATTCAAATTAGGTCAATGCAATGCATGAAGAAATATAGAACTTTGAGAGATACTAAGTTTGGGTGCTTGTAGAACCATCCTCAAATATTCATATCGCAGGCACCAAATGGGTTTTCAAGAACAAGCAGGGGGAGGATGTGAAACAAAGCTAGACTTGTGACCCAGGATTTCACTCAAATAGAGGGGATAGATTTGGGAGAGACCTTTGCTCCAGTAGCTAGATTAGAAGCCACTAGTATCCTCCTTGCATCTTCGGCATCCAAGGGTTTCAAGTTGTATCAAATGATGTGAAGAGTACTTTCCTAAATGGGTTTATAGAGGAACAGGTCTTTGTCAAGTAACCCTCTGATTTTGAGCACCCCAAATCCTCACATAGAGTATAAAAGCTTTAGAAGGATTTGTATGGGTTTAAGTAGGTGACTAGGGCTTCATATGTGTTGGTGCAAGAGATCGTATTGTGCTAACAAGTACGGTGAGAGTTTCTTCTAAGGAGGAGATTCAAGCTTGAGGACGAAGTTTGAGGGGATGGGGCAATGAAAATGTATTGATAGTAGAAGAAATTTGTCCTTGGCCTGATAGCCATGGCCCTCTATTTATAGGCAACCCCTGGCGTAGCGTACAAGTTATTGCCACTAACAAAGATCTAGGACCAGTCGAATTACATGCCATAGGTCCAGGTAAAACTACTTTTTACCTTACATAGGAGATAGTATCTACCACAGCAAATATAGGGGTTGAACTAACCTCAGGGTCAGTGCAAGGCTGATCACCAAATGCTGCCCGGCGTCGCGTTGTCCCATGTGTTAGGCATCCTCCAGTTGTGTTATCATGTCAGGATGGTGTCCACTAGCCTCAGTACAGAATGCTAGTCACATCCTTGCAAGGGAAGGATCACCAGTGTTCCCCCTCTAGTAGCTCTTTCTTGAGGCCTGATGACTCACCCCGTAGTCTTCGAGAAGCCTGACCAAGCTCCGGCGGCTAGGGCTGTGGGAGGCATGGCTCCAGGACACTGAGGCTTCCTCGAAACCCGGAGGTAAGAAGGCGGCATTCGTGGGCTTAGGTCCATAGGCATAGGCTAGTTGAGCCAAGGGGCCATCGGGGGTCCTTAACAATGACCACCAACAGTAGACCCACACAAGGGCGGCCAGTGGAGCGGTTGGGCCTGCAGTTCTTTCAGAGCAGGGCCTCCGATGGTCCCTGGCTTCGCTACTGATGGCTTATGGCCCATACTATTGCTTGGCTTGTCTTGGAAGATTCATACCGCTTGATTGAACCGATCGTTTGGTGTCGCTAGTGACAAGGGGCATTGGATGTGCCCTGTGAAAAAGGCATGAGTACGCCTTGTCAGGCGAACGTGGGACACGTGGTGTCTTGTTTGTTGGGGGTCATGAGGGTGGTTCTGCTACCCCATGACTGTAACCTGGCAGGCAAAGGGACATGGCGTGCGCTCGTTTCCTTAGGGGAACACTACAAGGGAAACACTCTTTTGCAACGGTCCAAATTGTTGCGATAGGCCTAAAATCGTTGCAAAAAACAACTTTTGCAATGAATTAAATTGTGGTGAAAGTCCGAGCTGATTGTTGCAATAAATGGCGTGGTAATAAGTTATTGCAACAATTTAAAAATCGTGGTAATACGACACAATATTGCAACAATTTTATGATGCTTCCGCAACATTTAATTCGGTTGTAATAAATATGTATCTCCACGATAAATATTTGTTGCATTATGATATTATTGCTATGGCTGGGTGGCAACAACATCCTAACGCTACGATTGGTGATTCGTGGTGATAGAATCTTAACGTAACGATTATAAATTTGTGGTGATAGAATCTTAATGCAAAGGTTGTAGATCCGTAGCAATAGAAGACTAATGCAACGGTTGGTGATTCGTGGTGATAGAATACTAATGCAACGGTTATTAATCCGTGGTGATAGAGCACTAATGCAACGGTCGCCAATCCATGGCGATGGAGCACTAACGCAACAGTCGCCTATCCGTGGTGATAGAACACTAACACAACCGTTGCCCATTTGTGGTGATGGAGTGCTAACACAACGGCCGCCCATCCATGGCGATAGAGCACTAACGCAACGGTTGCCCATCCGTGGCGATAACTATTGCCACAACCACACCATCGTTGCAATATTCTATTGCAACAAAATATAACTATTTGCATTTAAATTGTATATTTGAATGGATACAGTTTTGGATTTGCAATAACTTGTACAAATAAATAAAACGTCATATAAGCAACAAGTTCTATATTCCAAATAAGAAAAATATCCATAGCAAGTGTGCTACAAGATTCACGCAATGAGAAATATGTAAAGTCTTGATACACATAACCGGAGAATGGAATGGAAACAAATATTAAACAAAAAAATGTTTGACGTGTCCTAATTTGAAAGCTATCTTCTAGTGCAAATCTGAATCTCCTTGCTCTAGTCCACTCTATGCTCCACATAGTTATATGGTCTCAACCTGCAAAGGAATCACAAAATATTTAATTTATAATTAATATCCATGAGACATGTGTCAAAAACTATCACACCCCAATCTATGTATCAATAATTTTCCTAAAGTTTACAAGAACATTGTATGCAGAAAGAATAGCCTGTTTTTTCTTTAGGTTTATAAACCAGAAACAAGACAATACTGGTACACATGTGCTTTATGTGATTTGTACTTGTTACAAGCACACCAGAAAGAACAAGGAACAACAAGTAAAGATGATATTGTTGAAGTCATTGAGGCTTGCAAGCTAGTTGTCCAGGTAAGCTAGCTTTAGAGCTTAAGATGCATAAGCTAGATCTGTGCTATATTTTTGTTCCTATTTCATTCGGCATTTCACTTTCCTGTTGTAACTAGCCAGGTTAACAAATGATTTCAACCCCCTCCCCACTGTTGTTCAAAAGAACTAATTTCTTGCTAATTTCTAATGTGGTCACATACTGTACTTTTTAACCATAATCTATAAACTCAATTCATGGCTAAGGTATTACATGTTTACTATTTATATGTATCACATAACAAAACTTTATTACCAACAGGAGTTGTATCTATTCAAATCTATGGGAAAATGATGAATGTAATAGGTGTAAAGTTACATTATTTCAGTAGAATGTGGAAAAATTATTAATGTAACAGAACTAGTTACAACACGAAGCTACACTATGCCATTAGCTAATCATGCGACTTCCAAATCTGTTATGCATAGAAGGATTGCATATGGATTCATTAAGAAAGAAAAGAGACTAAAGTTAGACAAGAGAGTAAATAAATGAAACACAATAGAAAATGTTACAAGTTATGTAATTAATCTTTCTAACAACATTCAGTAAGTCATGTTGTAAATACTAAACCCTTGGGTCAGAATCTAACCTACTTATCACCTTCACAATAAACCATGAAACTAAGCCTACCTAAATGGCTAAATTCTCCTGCTACTAACCCATTTAAACCCACCAAACACTAACAGGCTAACATGTTTATTTGGCCTATTCCAGCCAAGTTTGTTAACCCTTTGGAGGTGTATCTTTCTTTGTCATCATAATCAAATTGTCCTGCACTGATTTGTTTTGTTTTTTTTTCTGAAAGAGCAAGGCGGGAGCTATGGTAATCTAAATTATTATGTTTCTACAATAGGGTTTAACTGTTTACGTCTCACATTTTTTTTGCTTTTCCCTATTTTCAGGAAATGAACCAAGTCTGGGGCACCTAGAACATGCTATGGTTTGTCATGCTTTGTTGCTCAAACCGTATAAGCACTTAATTTGGTACAGCCTAATAATAAAGGACAGTTGGGTCACCTCTTAACAACCTAGATACAACTCCTTTTGGGCATCCTTTAATAAATCAAAGAATGCCTTAGCACACCCAGTTGGCTCCTGGTTAGCTCCAACTTCTTCATCAACATCGGGAATATGGGCATCCCCACCGCCGCTACCACCATCATCAACACTGGCTGCGTTATCTACAAGGTCAGTGCCTCTAATTAGACTAGATAGCATATTGTGAATTGCAGCATCATCAGGAGTGGCCCCTTCACTGTTTGATTGTTCAACAATATTTTCTGGAACAGTCTTTTCCCCATGGTGTGTCCAGCATGTGTAATCCAATAATATCCCTTTATGTAGCAAGTCATGGTGAACTTCCTTGCGTGTTTTGTGACAGACATTGCGGCACGTGGTGCAAGGACAAGGGACAGTAGCTCCACTAGGAGCGCCCTGGAATGCGAAATCTAGAAATGCCTTCATGCCATCCTGCCACTCCTTCGTACCCCTATCTTTGCTCATCCAAATCTTATCTTGTGGCATCTCTTAAATATTGTATTTTAAGACAACAAGATCTAATTTCAAGAACACGAAAATAAAATTATTCAAAAATCATGAAACAAAGGAGCAATTATAATATGAAATAACATGTAAACTGAATTAGTGAATAATAGTATCTGCAGTCTAATTGCTATATATAGCAACAAAGAATGCTCACAACTAAGAAGTTATGTGATCACGAAAAAGTTCAAAATAGAGGACCTTATGAAAAACTAGGACAAACTTTATTTAGAAAAACTAACCTTGCAGACCACAAGGCCTTCTTGGTCCTCACTCAGGAGTCGATAAAAAATTACCCCTAAAAAGAATAAGTAGGTTTTTTGACCAATCAATCAAAATTAATTTGTTACCAATGCAATAAAAACAAAGAAACAATTTCTGAAACTTTCTTTGACTTTGGTTGTAACAGGCCGTGGAATTAGTAATGTGCTCAACTTAGTTGGAAAATTCAGCTTGGAATGGAGTCTGTACTTAGCATATTGTTTCAGTTGGTTTAGCAAATTCTACACAGCTACACTCCAGTTCAAGAAGATAGAAGAAAGCAGAATAAACAACTGCACTATAATTTTTCACCTGTGGATAATTCCTGAAACCAGTATACAATCTAAACTATTAAGGCCACACTCTTCAACTCACTCCTACACACAAAGGCCCCACGGGAAGCCAGAGCGGGTCCAGGAGTAGCATCGGCGGGAGGTTAAAATGGAGTAGATTACAGGGGATCTGATTGCAGAATGGACAATTCTCCGTTTTGTTTGGTTTAAGCGGAGAAGAGTTCTGTAATTGGGACCAAACTGAGGTAAAAGACTTACGCAATTTTGATCGGGGATGGATTTTGCGGACACGCTAACAGCAGCGGCTCTGGGGGCCTGGAGCAGTGGCGTTGTGGGGGTGGGACGGTGGCCCGGCGGTCGGCGGAGGTAGTGCCGTGGAGCCGCTGCACCTTGGAGATCCGAGAGCCAGAGCCGTCGCGCTGCGGTGGTTAGGGCGACAAGCAGGTTAGGATACGCGGTTGAGCAGGAGGATAATGAGTCCGTGAGAAGGAAGGGGATTTTTTTTTAGATCGGGCAGTTACGCTTCCAAAATTACGTGAGAAACCAATTTGATGAGTAAATATTATGGTGGGAAACTAATTTGGCCACAAAATTTGGTGGGAAACCAATTTGGTCATAAAATTTGGATGGAAAATTAAATGTTTGGTATAAAAAGGAGTTGACATATATTTACTAGATCTAGGAGGTAGGCTGCCGGGCCGCCGAGTGGCCGCCACCATCCACCGAGGCCCGAGGGGGAGGGGCCGTCTGCCGGAGTCCAAGAACGCCGAGCTTGCCCTACGGCCTGCTGTGCCTGCGCCCTGCCGGAGAGACCGAGCCACCGAGGCGGTCCTGGCCGATGCTGGGCGCCCGGCAGCTGCTTGCCCGTGAGCACGTGAGGGAGGCCATGAGGCGTGAGCCCATGACCACTGGTAATCATTGAGGTTGATACTGTTTAGTTTTGGTTCTAACAGAAACAATTGTCTAGTCAATACGATCTTTGCTATTCAAGCGAAGTTGGTCAATTTCATTTTCAGATCAGCACTAGGGTGACCAATGCACTGATAAAAGGAAGAAAGGCTAAGGCTATCAGTAAGGATTTTGCTGGCAATTTGTGTAACATATTGCTATGATCTAACTATTTGTTTCAATAGGAATAAATCTATTACAATGATTTTTTTTAGTACTTGCAACGGGTAGTATTGTTGCAGTTTGGCTAGACTATTGCAACGATCTAACTATTCGTTGCAACAGGAATAACTCTATTGCAATGAATTTTCTAGTATTTGCAACGGGAATCATTATGGTAATTTGCGCAATCTATTGCTACAATCTAAGTATTTGTTGTAATAAATCTATTACAACGAATTTTTAAGAAGTTGCAATGGATAATATTGTTGCAGTTTGGCTAGACTATTGCTACGATCTAACTCTTCGTGGCAATAGGAATACATCTGTTGCAATGATTTTTTTAGTACTTGCAATAGGAATCTATTGTGGCAAAATGGTTCTGATATTGCTATGATCTAAATATTCATTGCAATAAAATAAATGTATTGCAATGAATCGTATAACAAGTACAACGACTAAGAATTGTGGCACTAGGAAAATGCTATTGCAATGGAATAGTGGGTCGTGGCCATAGCAAAGGTTTATTGTAACGATTTATCATTTGTTGCAAGAAATTCGTTGCAGTATACATGAATTCTTGTAGTGGAAGTAATCTCTCCCTTATCTTTATGAAGAGAGGGATTATTCCGAGCTGCGATCTCGCTTTGTGCCTCGTTCTTATCTACCTTTTCCTCTAGCCATTCTTATCTTTGTGTGTGCATCCATTGATCGCTGTTGTACCCTCTTTCTTGCCATCCATCACCTTTTGCTACCTTCCTGTGATCCGCATGGCTAGCTCAAGCGCTCCGGGTGGGGCCGAAACTTAGGCAGCGAGCGAAACTGCCGATGTGGCTATGGTGGTGGGCCTTCAAATGACGCCGATTCCTCCACCATCGTTGGGGCCACCACCAGGAGTGGAGCTCCACCACGCTAGCAGGACACATCCCCAGCAGACCATTGTCTTGGGCATATCTACCATTGATGATGAGGAGCTTGACCGAATGGTTAGGGAGGGGAAGATTCCCTTTAGAGCCGTCGCCCAATCTCTGCTGGAAGAGGAGATCTCAGAGCATCTAGCCCACGAGGTCGTGGTGTTCGAGGCCTTCTTCGAAGCAGGCCTGGGCCTTCCGTCGGTGACATTGCTCGAGGAGGTGCTCCGCCACTTCTACATGGAGCTTCCACAGCTCCATGTCAATGTCATCGCCCGCCTAGCCACCTCCGAGTGGGCCCTGTGGGTGCAGAGGTGCGAAGGGAGGGCGAATTTCTTCACAACCCTCCACTTCGCCAGCTATCAGCCGAAGTTGTTCTAGGAAGACGGGGTGAAGAAGGCTCTCAGCTTTGGCAGCGTCAATTTTTAGATACGGCTGCAATACCGCGATACCTTTCTGGCGAAGGCCATCAACAACCAGTGGTACACTGGCTACTGGCAGTGATGGTTTCACTATAACATCGGCCTCGCATCCCCTCTTCGCTCCACAAACTGGGATATCGCGTATGTCCAGGAGCCGGAGCTAGACATCACGTACGACTAGTTTACTTCGTGGCTGGCCCTCCTCTAGAAGGTGGCTGGAAAGATGATCATGCGTGACCTCGTGGAGGAGTTCGTCATGTTGCACATTCGGCCCTTTCAGGTAGGCTGGGACTGTGTCTTCGAGCAAGGTACGAAGGGTGGCCAAATGTGTACTCTGGGCTCCCCATCAGCTTTGGTGAGTCCTCTTTGTTATCTAGTTTTGGATCCACAGATGTGAGCTGCCTTTTCCTTTCAGAGAGCTGCCTTCTGCTGGAGCGAGTGACTGGGGTTGCGGAGGTGATCCTGGGCCCTCCAACTGACGTGGAGCAGAAGCAATGGGTGGCTCTGACATGGAGCTAGGAGCGGTATAACCGTATCTACTACCATCTTGGAGTGGTGGCTCCGGTGTGACGGGATTCACCGGAGCCTAAGGTTGTTATGAAACCACTCTGAGCTTGACAACTTTTCCACGAGTCGTTATTTCATCACCTGCAAGCAGATGACTAAAGTCTCCACGTTGCAATGCCAGCCAAGCACTATACACACGCTAGTGGTGTGTTGCCAGGAGATCACTATGAAGCCTTTACAAAGAATCCTTCAAGTATGTGTCACCAATACTCCAGGTTTCACCACCAGGTGGTGCCACCTAGAAGCTCCCTCTTGTTCCCTGTGGTTTCTGAGAATTAACTTCCCTCCTCTACGCCTCCCATCTGGCCCACACAACACTGGAGGAACCCAAATTAATCTGCTAAGCCTACCCATATAAGTCTCTATTTGTACGAAACTTCTCGAGTTTCCGCTCCATGAACCGGTCCTTACATAGGTTCCATGTTGCTAAACCATTAACAAACTAACAACACTAAACCAACAACACATCTATAACCATCAACACCAACACCTATTTGCTCAAGGCCTAAGGTTCCATGTTGCTAAACCATTAACAAATTGACCATCATCATTGCATATGTTCATTAGTCAGGTTTATGACACTTCCCAATATCCCAAAATTATGGCTAAGCAATCTACTCAACAAAGAAGACTAACCATAAACCATCTAGGTACCAAGGGGTGATAAGGGAAAATCTAGGGAAAACCCTAACATAGGTGACTACCCATCATATTGATAGACAATACATGTAATTTTGTAAAACAAAACAGTTTAAATCACAGGTTCAAGATGATCAAGGAAACTTGCCTGTCCTTGCTACTGCTCAGTGTACTATATGACTCTTGATCTTGACGTTCTTCAACATGACCCGGGGCATTGTCGACTAATCGCACAATTATTGGCAACGCACACAAACAAACCACACTAAGAACAGAACACAAAATAAAAGAACAACAAAACAAAACCTATCTAGAAAGATAGAGCTCAAAGAAACGAATCTAACGGCACAAGAATCGCTTAAAACAGCACTACGATGAAAAAGATACACTAAAAACAAGATTAGGGTTTATTTTATAAAATAAAAGAAGTAATTGTAATTAACAAAAAGTCTAGGGACCTTTTTGTAAAAACATATGGACCTATTTGTAATTTTAGAAAAGACCAGGGGTTTATTTTCAAAATTACAAATTTCTAGAAATATTTTGAATTATTTTTTATTGGAAATGATGATTTAATGACTCGGCAGATAACTGGGCTGGATTTAGTGGCGTGGCAGATGACACGGATTGACACATATGCAGATCGGCTGATGTGGCAAGGCGAGGTGGTAGCCAATGTGGCACATGCGCTGACTGGATTAAGAGATGACATGTGTCAGTGTTTTATTAGCTAGAGAAGAGGTGTATGCCTGATCTAATTGGGGCTCTTGATGATGAATCCGATGGATGTGGTTATCTCCGATGGTTTTTGGCTAGTGGCGCAGAAAGAAGACGGCAGCGGAGCGCTTGGACACGATGTTGACTTGCTGGAAGATGGCCGAAATAGAGCTCCGGTGGACGTCTTGCGCCGATGTGCAGCAGTATAGAATTGGGGAAGCGTGGCAAGCTTACCAAGAGAACAAGATGGCTCGGGGAGTCGACACACACGGCTGGCAACAGAAGAAGGCGATGACGAAGCTCGGGTCTCATCGGTGACGGGGTTCCATCGACCGGGGAGTGGAGATAAGGGCACCAATGGACTTCAGAAGCGACGAATAAGATGTGGGCAAGAAGGGGGATGTCGGCTAGGCCTAGGTGGCGAGTTCGATGAGCTCGATCGAGGTGCTCTAATGGCAGAGGGCGGTGCTAGTATTTCAGCGAATTGGTGATTTAGGGCAGGGGAGCAAAAGTTAGCGGCGGTTCGAGACAAAGTAGGCGATGGGGATCTTGGATACTATTTATGGGTGGAGGAGAAGGCATGAAAGGTTGGGAATCAGGCGGTAGTGCGGTCGACTCCGGCTTCGAACTCCTCCGAGAAGTCCTGGCAGAGGACAATGAAGGATGATGGGCCTACGTGCAGTGAGGCGGCGAAGGCGGCATGAGGCAGGACGCCATTGGTCTGCGGCGTGGAAGGGTGAGTAGGCATGGCCGAGTTGGGTTGTGGTGGCCAGGCCTAGAGGGGAGGTGAGAAGAAGGAGTGAGCTGGCCAGGGAAAAAGAAACAGGTTTGGCGGAGGAGAAAAAGAGAAAAGAAGATGGGCCGAAGAGAGAGGATAGGCCGGACTGAAAAGGAAAATTAGGATTTTTTTTCGTTGGTTTTGGGAGTTCCTAAAAGAGAAGTAAAGAAAATAAAATCCAAATAAAATACCAAATGATGCCTAAAAATTCTAGAAAATGTTTGGAAGTTTTTGAAATTATTTTTAACTCAAATGAATTCAATTAAACTTCAAAAGGGCTCAAATAAAATCCAAGGAAAATCCAAACAAAACATATATGCCTATTTTCAGCATGAATGCATTAAAAATATAATAATCCCAAATCAAATTTGAAATTTGAATTTAGAAAATAGGATTTTTCCTATTCTAATTATTTAATCTATCAATTAATCTTGGAAAATGTTAGAAATTCGAGAAATCTAAAAATCATGGTGTGACAAATCTACCCCCCTTAAAGGAATGTCCCTCGAGATTCAGAATGATTTGAGAAGAGATAAGGGGTCTTGGTCTTCAAATTTTCTTCTCGCTTTTCAAATCGCTGTTTCTTCTTGGTGGTAACATCACTGCGCTGACTGTCTTTGATCACTTTGCCTTTGACGGCTTCCTCATCTATTGGTTGACCTTGGCGGACCTTCTTATCCATGGGACTTGCTAAAGCATATCCTAATTCCAAGGAAAGGGTTCTTGCTCTTGACAGTCACTTTTGAGATCGGAGTATAACTTTTGACTAATATTCTTCCTTTAGTACACCTGAATTACTCCATCGAACTTGGCTAACCAATCCATTCCAAGGATGACATCTATACCCTTAGATTCCAAAACTATCAGAATTGTTGGAAAGTCTACCCCCTTATTTTAAGACTCATTCTATGACACATATACTTTGTATCTATGAAAGAATGCGAAGCTCCAGAATCAAATCAAACAGATGCGGGCCAGGAGTTGTCAAGGGACATACCGTACTCTATGTCCTTAGCATCTTGAGCTTCTCCTACAGTAACATGGTTGACCTTCCCACGAATGAAGTTCTGCTGTCCACGGTTGGTCTGAGCGGGGGCCTGATTTCTGTTATGTGCTTGGGATTGAAATTGAGTAGATTTTGGAGTACTAATGTTGGCCAGTCTTGGATTCTTCTTAGGACACATATTCACATAATGACCTTCTCCACAATGGAAACATCTCTTGCCTGAGACGGGAGTAGCTTGGCTATTCTTGACTTGAGGAGTGGCTAGTGGATTGGAGTGTTGAATAGGGGCTTGAGATTGAGTCTTGTTCTGGTTATTGGAACGAAACATAGGACCTTGCGAGGGAGATTGAGTTGCCACATGATAACGTGTGTTGCTTCCTTCTCCTTGAAATGACATGTTCCTCTTCTTCTCATCTAGCTGACGGCGCTTGTGTTCAACCACTAAAACTTTGTTCACCATAGCTTAGAAATTAGCGAACTCTTGGGGAAGTAGGGCATACTCAATATCATCATTCAGACCTTCTAGAAAATTTTCCTGCTTCTTCTCATCTATATCTACTTCATTTGGAGCATACCTAGACAACTGGGTAAACTTAGTCACATATTCCTTTACAATCATTGATCCTTGCTTCAAGCTCATGAATTCTTTCTTCTTCAGATGAGCATCTCCTTGTGACACATGATGAGTGTAGAAACTGGATCTGAACTCCATCCAAGTGATAGCTGCTGAGTTTTCATGCATGGCATAGTATGCTTCCCACCAGTCTAAAGCTTGACCGGCGAGTTGGTGTGAAGCATAAAGAACCATTTCTCTGTCATTGCACTATGCAACTTGTAGCTTCCTTTCTATGTCCTTCAGCCAATCGTTTGCATCCGTAGGCTCCACCGCATGACTGAAGAGTGTGGGCTAAGTTCTCTTGAATTCTCCAAGTCTTGATGGTTGATGGGGTTGAGGAACATGATTTGGTTGCTGCTGCTGCATCTGCATAATAGTTTGAGCTAGGCCTTGCAAGATTTGAGTCTGCATAGCCATCTGTTGTTCCTGGATCGTTGGAGGAAGGGGGGTGGATTATGGTTTTTGTTCTTATTGTTGTTGTCCTCATAGCTGCCACTGATGTTCCTTCTTGTGTTAACCATCTGGTCGGAGTTGGAAAGAGATAGAAATAGGTAAGCGAGACTGGAAAGGATTCTAGCTAAGGGAAACCTGAATATATTATATTATATAGATATTAATGAAGCGACTGTGGACAAGGTGCCAAAGCATTCCACAGCACACATCAACATTCAAACAAAAGTCCAAATCACACACTTAGCACAATAACAATTATCACACTATCATTATGATCCTTAATGATTGCATCGAACGTTCTACTGTAATGTTTCTAAAGAACAGGGAAAATCCTCCTATGACTCAAAAAACTAAAACTGGGAGAAGCACTAAGATAGGTCTTCATATCTTCAGTGTTGTGGTAGACGATTCTTCCTTGTAGCGAAGGGCCTTCAACTTCATCATCAGGAACTTCATACGAGGTAAGAGGTATCAAGTGGGATCTTCAAAAGCATCCTTCTCAGCGAAGCAACTGGGATGACTAAAACTTTTGAAATGGGGAGTATTAGAAATTGTTTGAACAAAATGAATTTCCATATGCAAGTAAGGAGAGAAGATGAGAGGTTAGAAAAGCACAAGGATAGATTTTTCAAAATAGGGTTTTAAAATATGACCTTATTGCATGACCATTCTATCTAGATTTGTGACTCAACAGTCAATATGCCTCTAATACCACCTATGTTACACCCAGTTTTAACTGACAAAACCATGTGTGGCTTTTGTGTGCCCAGGAAGTTTAACATACATAAGGACATCATAGGTGAAGTAACAAAAGCAATACTTTAACTTACAAATGTTCAACGCTTACATAAAAGACTTCACCTAAACAATTCCAAATGAAGTTGTGGGACAAAAGCATCGGCGACCAAGCACTCCACAAGCACCGACTGGGAACACACTCCTAGAACACCAGGTCGTCATCTTGAAAGTCTGGAAAGTACTCCACTGAGCAGCATATGTATTGTGGGAGATAGCAAGGATGAGCACATGGAGTACTCAGCAAATGTGGTAAAGTAATGACATGCAGGCTTATATCAAGAATAGGCTGACACATGGTATATTTGCATAAATGCAAGTAAATAAAACAGCAAACTAATTGGAAAGCATTAAGAAGTTGTTAAGTGAATGTAACCCAAACCAAAAAACAACTACCTTACAAGGCTCCCCACCTTGTAAACCACAACAACCTAGTACTCCCTGTACTAGAACCAAAACCACGACCATAACCATTCTCATTCCACCACCATACCATAACCAACCCACAACCAACTAATCATGTGAGGATCCAAGTCTCCCATAACTGAGGGCATGGAAGATATATCAGAATTTTCACTCTGCAGAGGTTGTACAACTTTCCAACGAGTCATGATTTCATCACCTGCAAGCAGATGACTAAAGTCTCCATGTTGCAATACCGTCCAAGCACTATACACACGCCAGTGGTGTGTTTCCAGGAGATCACTATGAAGCCTTTATGAAGAATCATCCCAGTATGTGTCACTAACACTCCAGGTTTCACCACCAGGTGCTGCCACCTAGAAGCCCCATCTTGTGCCCTATGGTTTCTGAGAATTAACTTCCCTCATCCACGCCTCCCATATGGCGCACACAACACTGGAAGAACCTTAATTAATTGGCTAAGCCTAGCCATATCAGTCTCTGTTTGTACGGAACTTCTCGGGTTGTCGCTCCTTGAACCAGTCCTTACTTAGGTTACTTGAGCAAACACTAAACCAACAACACATCTGTGACCATCATCACCAACACCTATTTGCTCAAGGCCGAAGGTTCCATGTTGCTAAACCATTAATAAATTAACCATCATCATTGCATATGTTCATTAGTCAGGTTTATGACACTTCCCAGTATCCCAAAAGCATGGCTAAGCAATCTACCCAACAAAGACACTTAACCATAAACCATCTAGGTTCCAACGGATGATAAGGGAAAATCTAGGGAAAACCCTAACATAAGTGACTACCCATCATATTGACAGACAATGCATGCAATTTTGTAAAACAAAACAGTTTAAATCATAGGTTCAATATGATCAAGGACACTTGCCTTCTCCTTGCTGCTGCTCAATGTACTCTAACTCTTGATCTTGAAGTTCTTCAAGTTGACCCAGGGCGTTGTCGACTAATTGCACAATTACTGACAAAGCACACAAACAAACCACACTAAGAACATAACACAAAATAAAATAACAATAAGACAAAACCTATCTAGAAAGATAGAGCTTAGATAAACTAATCTAACAGTGCAAGAATCGGTAAGAACGGAGCTACGATGAAAAAGATACACTAAAAACAGGATTAGGGTTTATTTTATAAAAGAAAAGGACTAATTTGTAATTAAAAAGTCTAGGGATCTTTTTTAAAAATAGAGGGACCTATTTGTAATTTTGGAAAAGTCTAGGGGTTTACTTGCAAAATTACAAATTTCTAGAAATATTTGGAATTATTTTTGTATTGGAAATGATGATTTAATGACTCGGCTGGATTTGGTGATGTGGCAGATGACACGGATTGACACATATGTAGATCGGCTAATGTGGCAAGGCAAGGTGGCAGCCAATGTGTCACATGCGTTGACTGGATTAAGAGATGACACGTGTCAGTGTTTTATTAGGTAGCGAAGAGGTATATGCTTGATCTAATCTGGGCTCTTGATGATGAATGCGATGGTTCTGGTTATCTCCGATGGTTTTTGGCTGGCGATGCAAAAAGAAGATGGTAGTAGAGGGCTTGGACATGGCGTTGACTTGCCGGAAGATGGCTGGAACGGAGCTCCGGTGAACGTCTTGCGCTGGTGAGCGGTAGTATAGCATCGGGGAAGCATGGCAAGCTTACCAAGAGCACAAGATAGCTCAAGGAGGCGCCGCACATGGCTGGCGACGGAAGAAGGCGACGATGAAGCTCGGGTCTCATCGGCGACGGGGTTCCAGCGATCGGGGAGCGAAAATAAAGGCAAGTATGGACTTCGGAGGCGACGAATAAGCGGTGGGCAAGAAGGTGGACGTCAGCTAGGCCTAGGTGGCGAGTTCGACGAGCTCGGCCGAGGTGCTCTAATGGTAGCGGGTGGTGCTAGGATTTCAGCGAATCGGCGATTTAGGACATGGGAGCAAAAGTTGGCGGCGGTTTGAGACAAAGTAGGTGATGGGGGCCTCGGTTACTATTTATGGGTAGAGGAGAAGGCATCAAGGGCCAAGAATCGAGCGGTAGTGCGATGGTCTCCGGCTTGGACTCGTCCGAGGAGTCCAAGCCGAGGACAACGAAGGATGATGGGCCTGCTTGCAGTGAGACGGCGAAGGTGGCATGATGCAGGGCACCATCGGTTTGCAGCATGGAAGGGTGAGCGGGCACAGCCGAGTTGGGTTGTGGTGGCCGAGCCCAGGTAGAGAGGGGAGGAGAAGGAGTGGGTTGGCCAAGGAAAAAGAAACAGGTCAGGCGGAGTAGAAATTAGGATTTTTTTCTTCGATTTTGGGATTTCATAAAAGAGAAGTAAAGAAAATAAAATCCAAATAAAATACCAAATGAAGCCTAAAATGTCTAGAATATTTTAGGAAGTTTTTGAAATTATTTTTAACTCAAATGAATTCAATTAAACTTCAAAAGAGCCCAAATAAAATCCAAGGAAAATTCTAAGGAAACATATATGCCTATTTTCAGCGTGAATGCATACAAAAAGATAATAATCCCAAATCAAATTTGAATTTTGAATTTATAAAATAGGATTTTCCTATCTAATTATTTAATCTATGAACAAATCTTGGAAAATGTTAGAAATTCGAGAAATCTGAAAATCAGGGTGTGACAATCTTGCAGTGACCACCGAGGTGGATGTGTCATTGACCCCTCCTCCAGTGGTTTCAGAGCCCCGACAGGGGTCATGACCCCTCTAGAGGTGTCCTTGAAGGCTGCATTGGAAACACGGCCTCGCCACCACAGATCATCGAACCGGTTTATGACTTGACCCTGCGGCCTGTGCTAGCGGCACTGGACCCTCCGCAGGGGCTCCCTTCACAACGGCCGAGGTGGGCCCGGGCCTTGTGGTCTTGACCCTGATCAACTTCACATTGTGCCTGGAGGCGTTAAGGGCTTTTGTCGCGGCCTCATGTCAAATGCGGAGTGGAGAGGTTAAGCGATCGATGGCCCGGTGTTCTCTGGAGGAACTGGAGGCACGCCTGGTAGCGGCGGCCCTGCAGGTCAGTAGTTAGCTGCGATCTACTAGATCCGGCATCTGGTTCTAAGGAGCTCATCTTTTCTTTTTTTTTCATTTTGTGTTGTGCTTTGTAGCAAGTGATTTTTACAAAGACACTGGGAGATCGGGGATGCCAGGCCCTTGCCGTGGCCCGCGACGAGATGACAGGCCTTCGTCAGGCCTTGGAGGAGGCTCGGAAGCAGGTGGAGTCTGCGAAGGGTCATCTACAGGAGGAGACGATGCTCCGCGAGAGTGAGGTGGGTCTTCGGCGAGAGGAGGTGTCAAAACGGGAGCGCACAGAGGCTGAGGCGGGGAAGGCTACCGAAGATTTCCAGGAGACGAGGGAGTTCGCTGATGTGGCCAACGCAGCTTGTGTATCGGTCGAAGGTGAAATTAAGACCCTTCAGACTGCGGTGATCGAGGCACAGTGAGAGCTAGAGGAGGCTCAAGCATTGGAGGGTGTAATATGTTTGGAGTGCCAGTAGTTAGCTGCACCTATGTCAGAGGTTGCTCGGATCACCTCTGATGATATGAGTAGGCTTGGGGCTAGGTGATAAGGGTCGGAGATCACCAACAGCAACATACCGATGGAAACCTCCTCGGGGTGGCCCGATCTTCACGACAGTAGGTTGGAAATCACAAGATAACTTGCTGCGAACAGCGGAGGATAACTAGCTTTATACTTGCCAAGGTTGGATGCGACCAAGCGACGGGGAGAGAGGCACCGAAACCGCGAAGACTTCGACTCGATCTCCGAACGACCGCAGAACCACAAACCGGGACTAATCCACACAAAACGGTGCAGCCGTACTGGAAACCGTAGAGCACGAAGTAGAGGACCCCAGAGGGATCTCTTCACAAGTCCAGGAAGAACAAGGAAGAACAAGGGTGTGCAAGGCACTCAGCAGCTCGGCTGCAAAACCATACAGGTTATGTGTTCATTCAAAATGATCAAAATTAATTGTCTTTTGCAGCAGTACATAGGGGTATTTATACTAGTAACAAGTCTCTAAGATAAGTATGAACTGAAGTCTCCACGTTGGGAAGGTGGAAGGCCAACAGGTGAAGCACTCCCGAGATGGTCTTTAATTCCCGCGCGTCTCGGGGTCTTCTGCGCAGTCTTCACGAAAATGGCCATTACTCCTAGCTCGGAAGTCCAAATGACGTGCCGTCAGTTGCGTTGGAAACTAGACTTGAAGCACTTTCCAACCATGTATATTATGACCCCCGTCTCTTCCCGAGATGGTACAGTTTTGCCTTGGAAGTTGGAGCAGTTGCTGTGTAACACTGGGTCTTGGCGCGTAACCCATTCTCCTCGGGAGCAGCCGCTTTGGTGTTCTTGGCGTAACCCTCAGCGTCCTCGACGTAACCCGACATTATCGCCTCTTGTGTAAACCTAAGTAACATAAGAGTACACGATTTATGCAGTATATAATTCTCATCAATATCAAGGTGTAACCGAGAGAGGAAAGTATGCACCTCTTGTTGGAGTAACTTTGCACGGCTGCGTGTAACGGGTCCTTCATAGGCTTGAGCGCGTGTATCCATGGCTTTGCTTGGTGTAACCGGTGTTGCACTTATCTCTTGAAGTGTAACCTTAGTTGGACTTGGTGTAACTTGTGGCGTAACCGATGGTGTAAGTGACACAGCCGGTGTAACCGATGCACTCGGGTTACGGATGGCTGGGATGTCCTCATCATCCTCCCCCTCTTGAAAAGGAGTCGTCATCGACTCTTCCAATCCAAAGAAAGGAGACAGATCGGCGACGTTGAAACTTGTACTCACACCATAAGTACTTGGAAGATCAATTTCATATGCATTGTCATTGATCTTGCGAAGCACTTTGAATGGACCATCGGCTCGGGGCTGCAACTTGCTCTTGCGTTGTTCAGGAAAGCGGTCCTTGCGTAGGTGCACCCAAACCAAGTCTCCTGGTTCAAACAACATCTTCTTGCGCCCTTTGTTTGCACGCTGCTCATACAGCTTGGTCATCTTCTCTATGTTTTCTCTTGCTCGATCATGAAGTTTCTTTACAAATTCAGCTCGCTTGCTTGCATCAAAGTTCATACGTTCCTGCATAGGCAAAGGCAAAAGATCGATGGGAGCAGTAGGTTTGAAACCATAGATAATCTCGAATGGACAAAATTTTGTGGTTGAGTGTACCGCCCTGTTGTATGCAAATTCCACATGAGGCAAGCTTTCTTCCCACAATTTCAGATTCTTCTTTAGGACAGCTCGCAACAAAGTTGATAGCGTGCGGTTCACAACTTCGGTTTGCCCATCAGTTTGAGGATGACACGTTGTAGAGAACAGCAGCCTTGTTCCAAGTTTTCCCCACAAGGTCTTCCAGAAGTAGCTCAAAAACTTGGTGTCACGATCAGACACAATGGTACGTGGCACTCCATGTAGACGTACAATTTCCCTGAAAAACAATTCAGCAATGTGTGAAGCATCGTCGCTCTTATGACAGGGAATAAAGTGTGCCATTTTGCTGAAACGATCAACCACAAAAAAGATTGAATCCCTCCCCCTCTTTGTTCGAGGTAAACCAAGAACAAAGTCCATAGAAATATCTTCCCATGGAATACTAGGAATAGGCAAAGGGGTGTATAAACCATGAGGGTTCAAGCGTGACTTAGCTTTGTGGCATGTTATGCAGCGAAGAACATGTCTCTCCACATCTTGCCGCATCTTTGGCCAAAAGAAATGATCAGCCAGCACTTGCTCCGTTTTCTTGGCACCAAAGTGGCCCATAAGTCCTCCGGCATGAGCTTCCTGCAAAAGCATTAGGCGAACAGAGCAATCTGGAATGCAAAGTTTGTTAGCTCGAAATAAAAATCCATCATGTAAATGGAACTTTTCCCATCCCTTGACATCACAACATTTTGCAAATGGTTCAGCAAAGAATGAATCAGTAGCATACAAATCTTTTATGTTCTCCAAACCAAAAATTTTAACATCAAGTTGGGACAGCAAAGCATGACGTCTAGATAAAGCATCTGCAACAACATTTTCCTTTCCTTTCTTGTATTTGACAATATAAGGAAAAGACTCAATGAATTCACTCCATTTAGCATGTCTTTTGTTCAGTTTTAATTGGCCCTTTAAATGTTTCAAAGATTCATGGTCTGAATGTATCACAAATTCTTTGGGCAATAGATAGTGTTGCCAAGTTTCCAAACTCCTCACAAGAGCATAAAGTTCTTTATCATAAACTGAATAATTCAGAGTTGGACCATTTAGCTTTTCGCTGAAGTATGCAATGGGTCTTCCTTCTTGCATGAGCACGCCTCCAATCCCTACACCACTTGCATCACATTCAATCTCAAAGGTCTTACCAAAATCTGGAAGTGCAAGGAGTGGGGCTGATGTCAACTTCTTTTTCAGCTCTTCAAATGCCTTCTCTTGTGCTCCCCCCCCCCCCCATTGGAATGAAATGTCCTTCTTTGTCAACTCATTGATTGGGGCAGCAATAGAACTGAAATCTTTCACAAACCGACGATAGAATCCAGCAAGTCCAAGGAAGCTTCGCACTTGGCTCACATTTTGTGGAGGCTTCCACTCACGAACAGCTTTGATCTTCTCCTCATCCACCTCCACGCCATGAGCTGAAACAACAAAACCAAGAAACACAACCTTGTCGGTGCAAAAGGTGCACTTGGCAAGGTTAGCATACAAGCATTCCTTCCTCAAAACAGCAAGCACACATTTTATATGTTCAACATGTTCATCAAGAGACTTGCTGTAAATCAAGATATCATCAAAGTAAACAACAACAAACTTGCCAATGAAAGTTCTAAGCACATGATTCATCAATCTCATGAAGGTGCTAGGTGCATTGGTCAAACCAAATGGCATTACCAACCATTCATACAGCCCAAACTTGGTTTTGAAGGCTGTTTTCCATTCATCTCCTTCTCTCATTCGGATTTGGTGGTAGCCACTTCTCAAATCAATTTTGGTGAAAATGATAGCACCGCTAAGCTCATCAAGCATATCATCAAGTCGAGGTATGGGCTGTCTATACCTTATGGTGATGTTATTAATGGCTCGGCAATCAACACATATTCTCCAAGAGCCATCTTTTTTTGGAACTAAAAGGACAGGAACAGCACAAGGTGATAGACTTTCCTTTACATAACCTTTGTTGATGAGCTCCTGCACTTGGCGCTGAATTTCTTTTGTTTCCTCCGGGTTGGTGCGATATGGTGCACGGTTAGGAAGTGGAGCACCAGGAACAAGATCGATTTGATGTTCAATCCCTCTCTTTGGTGGCAGCCCTGGTGGTACTTCCTCAGGAAACACATCTTCATATTCCTGTAACACATCAAAAACAGCACTAGGCAAAGTAGAGGGTAAGTCGTTAGTGACAAGAAAATTGTCCTTGTACAGGAGTACATAGAACACAGCATTGGGTTCACTCAATTCTTTTAAATCCCCCTTCCTAGCCATCATCACTAAACCCTCTTTTCCCTTTGGCTCGGTTCTTTGCAGCTGTGGAGTTTTATTTGGCTTTGGAAACACTCCTTCACTATGTTTGTGGGTCACTCGCAAGTGGTTCTCGCTCGCTCGCTGTTTTCTTTTCAGATCATCTCTCACAATCTCCTCCGGTGACAAAGGAAGCAAAGTGATGCGCTCTCCTTTGTACATGAGAACAATCTTGTTGGCGCGACCGCAAATCTGAGCATCTCGGTCATACAACCAAGGTCTTCCTAACAGCAATTGGCATGCTTCCATTGGAACCACATCACACTCCACATGATCATTGTACCGCCCAATGGAGAAGGGAACGGTCACAATGTTTGTTACACGCAGCGCACCACAATCATTTAACCATTGCATCTTGTATGGAGAAGGGTGGCGCCGTTGTTTCAGTCCCAATCTTTCAACTAATTCTTGACTTGCAATATTATTGCAGCTGCCATTGTCAACAATGATTCGACACAACTTGTCCTTGATCATGCCCCGGGTGTGAAAAAGATTGTGCCGCTGATTATTCTCTTCTTGGACAGCAGTAACACTAAGCACTCGGCAAGAAATGAAGCAATTATTGTCTCCATCATCAGGTTGAATTTCATCACCTTCATCTTGCATAATTTCTTCATCATATATTGGAGCTTCTTCCTCAAGTTCGCTTTCAGATTCCCATTCACCTTGCTCATTCATAATCATGGTCCTTCGACTAGGACATTGAGCAGCAACATGTCCTCGACCTTGGCACTTGTGACAAACAATGCCTCGGGTATGGGAAGAAGAAGCAGTAGCTGATGCAACAGAAGGGGCTGCTGTACTTGCAGTAGGACGTCGCTGTTCTTGCTGAATTGCAGGTGAAGAAGCAGTAGAAACCGTTGTCTTTGCAGCACCAATGGATGGAGAAGGCCTAGCAGCAACTCCTTGTGATCTTCCCCCACCAACAGAGGTACCGGGCTGCTGCCGACGCCATGGGGCTGAAATTGATTGGCTCCCATAAGACCTTCTTCGTCCCTCTTGCTGAATTTTCCTCTCGGTGCGCATAGCTTGATCAACAAGGTCTTGCAAATTATGATATGGAAACATCTCAACAAAACCTGAAATTTCTTCATTGAGACCATTCAAAAATCTTGCCATTTTTGACTCTTCATCTTCTCTAATTCCAGATCTCACCAAGAGTAACTCCATCTCCTTGAAGTAGTCATCAACAGATTTTGATCCTTGTCTCAATGTTTGTAACCTATTGCGGAGGTCACGCTGATAGCTTGATGGCACAAAGCGTGTTCTCATCACTCTCTTCATCTCAGCCCATGTGTTGATATGATCATGTCCCAACACACGTTGATTTTCTTGAACTTGGTTCCACCATGTGAGAGCGTAACCTGAAAACTCAACAGAAGCAAGGTTGACACGCCTCTGATCAGAAAGATTATGCACTCTAAAAATCTGATCACATTGCTCCTCCCATTCAAGATAAGCATCAGCATTTTCTTTCCTTGAAAATTTTGGGACACTTAACTTTACACGAGCAATGCTATCCGGATCATCTCTATTGCGACGACCACGATGATTTTCCCCATCATGACCAGCACCACGACGATGTTCATGTGGCTGTCCAAAATGCCCATGGTGACCAAAAGGATTTTCATTATCATCAAATCCCTCCTCATACTCATCATGAACTTCATCTTCATCATCAAAATGTACACGACGATCACGTCCACCTCCTCCTCCACGCTGATAATCAAATTCAGCACGCCGTCCACCACCGCGCTGATCAAAATCAGCACGACGCCCTCCACCATGACCACCACGACCATTGCCGTCGCGGCCATGAAATCCAGCACCAAAACCAGAATTTTCATCACCAAATTCTTCACGGTGATTGTCTTCATGTTGATGTTGTGGACCTCGACCACCCGCTGCAGGAAGACGTTCGTTGAACATCCTCTCCATCGCCTCCAAGAGCGAGTTGGTCATTTGGCGTAGCTCAGCCCGTGCAACAGGGGGTTCTTCATCTCCGTGGTTCCCACCATGAACACTCGAATTGGATCCTGCCATGTTAGACTAGTTGCAAGAAAAAGTGGAATAGGTAAATTTGTGGAAACACACAATCTCACCTCTTGCTTACCCAAGTTCTTGCTCGTTCTCAAGGACCGTGAATGTGCTCAAAGTGGTATAACACAGCTGTGATTAAGCGGTCGAAAGGATTATGAAACGAGAGGTCCGGTTTACGGCTTTTGTGGAGCTATAGGTCGCTGTTCAAGGGAGGCTATGGTACTGTAACAAAGTGGCGTAACCGTTCAAATGATGTGTAAATGCTGCTGTCAGTGCACCACAGCCCTCTTTGCTTTTTTTTTCTTTTTTTTTTTTCTTCTTCTTTTTTTTTGATACTTTTTTCACACTCTTTTTTTTCAGATTTTTTTTTTCAGCAAACACACGATGACATATGAGGGGTGCGGATAAAAGTTAAACAAGAGTACGGCGGAAGAACAAAGATGGTGACTAGCAACAAGATGAACGAAACGAACACAAAGTAACAGTACCACGAAATGGCTATAGGATTTTTTTTTGTGGCTTTTTAGTGGACTGTAGGATATGGCGAAACAAATATATGTGATGGATAAAAGCAGTAGTAGATGGTAAACGAATAGATAGATAAGTAGGTGATAACAAAACCTACCGTGACAACGATAGCTCTGATTCCCACATGATAAGGATCGGAGATCACCAACAGCAAGATACCGATGGAAACCTCCTCGGGGTGGCCCGATCTTCACGACAGTAGGTTGGAAATCACAAGATAACTTGCTGCGAACAGCGGAGGATAACTAGCTTTATACCTGCCAAGGTTGGATGCGACCAAGCGACGGGGAGAGAGGCACCGAAACCGCGAAGACTTCGACTCGATCTCCGAACGACCGCAGAACCACAAACCGGGACTAATCCACACAAAATGGTGCAGCCGTACTGGAAACCGTAGAGCACGAAGTAGAGGACCCCAGAGGGATCTCTTCACAAGTCCAGGAAGAACAAGGAAGAACAAGGGTGTGCAAGGCACTCAGCAGCTCGGCTGCAAAACCATACAGGTTATGTGTTCATTCAAAATGATCAAAATTAATTGTCTTTTGCAGCAGTACATAGGGGTATTTATACTAGTAACAAGTCTCTAAGATAAGTATGAACTGAAGTCTCCACGTTGGGAAGGTGGAAGGCCAACAGGTGAAGCACTCCCGAGATGGTCTTTAATTCCCGCGCGTCTCGGGGTCTTCTGCGCAGTCTTCACGAAAATGGCCATTACTCCTAGCTCGGAAGTCCAAATGACGTGCCGTCAGTTGCGTTGGAAACTAGACTTGAAGCACTTTCCAACCATGTATATTATGACCCCCGTCTCTTCCCGAGATGGTACAGTTTTGCCTTGGAAGTTGGAGCAGTTGCTGTGTAACACTGGGTCTTGGCGCGTAACCCATTCTCCTCGGGAGCAGCCGCCTTGGTGTTCTTGGCGTAACCCTCAACGTCCTCGATGTAACCCGACATTGTCGCCTCTTGTGTAAACCTAAGTAACATAAGAGTACACGATTTAAGCAGTATATAATTCTCATCAATATCAAGGTGTAACCGAGAGAGGAAAGTATGCACCTCTTGTTGGAGTAACTTTGCACGGCTGCGTGTAACGGGTCCTTCATAGGCTTGAGCGCGTGTATCCATGGCTTTGCTTGGTGTAACCGGTGTTGCACTTGTCTCTTGAAGTGTAACCTTAGTTGGACTTGGTGTAACTTGTGGCGTAACCGATGGTGTAAGTGACACAGCCGGCGTAACCGATGCACTCGGGTTACGGATGGCTGGGATGTCCTCATCACTAGGTGTCTCCCACTAGCCTCTGTCTTAGAGGCATCAGTTATGCCGCTCTTCTGGCTTCGGTCTGCTGCGAGGGTGATGGATAAAACAGTGCAGACCTACGCAAGGTTGCGCTCCAGCTGACCCTACTATTGGGGGAAAATAGAGCAGCCTGAGGACAATGGTTGAAGATTGCTATCAAAGGTCCCACCAGATCCTTCGGTCTCTGGACCCTCAGCAGGAGGCCTAACTTTCAGAGGCTGCAGGCCCCTTCAGGCCACCTTTCTGGTACGTACGTCGCCTTCCCAAAACTTGGAGTTACAGCAAACCCCTCCGAAGCCTTCAGCTTGTGGACTCTCAGCAGGAGGCCTCGCCCCCGATGGTTGCGAACCCCTTCAGGCCACCCCTCCGATTCCTGTGTGGCCTTCTGAAGACAAAAGATGCAGCAGGTCTCCGAAGATAATATCAGAGAAGAAAGGACACCCCCTGCATCCATCCGAATGCGAGGTGACAAGCAATTAATGCCAGAGCAAGTGGTGCTTTTCCTGACACCCCAATGCGATAAAAGTCATCCTGAGACCCCCGGTAGAGCAGCGCTGGGCCGCAGTTGGCAACCGGCTCATTCCCTAGGGGGAAGGCACCACAATAGTTACCACGGTAGATATTTATCTTCTATGTAGGGTAAAAAGTAGTTATCTAGGATAAGGCCCAGTAATTCGGCCAGGTCCCAGATATTTGTACATCGTGATAACTTGTACACTAAGCTACGTACCACCCAATAGGAGGTCATGGTCATCAAGGCAGGGACGGGTCACAAGGAGAACACTCAACACAACACAAAGGGCAACACACAAGAAATAGAGGTGCACAAACACAAAGTCACGCAGTGATACTCCCCCTAGACCGATCCATGTTTCTACAATTAATACATTTATGGTGTTCCTTCCTCTCAAACTTCGTCTCCAAGCTTGAGTCTCCTCTTTAGAAGAAACTCTCACCGTACTTGCTGGGGAAAGACGATCTCTTGCTCCAACAACATATCGTCATTGAGGACTCGAACATAGAAGTGCTAAAGAGAGGTAGGAATCCACTAGAAAAACCACCAAAGCACTAGCTCTAGCCGCCATATCCACCATTGCAACCATCAACCATATGCGTGGCTGTCTCAACCATGCACACTGCATGGACCCTCCAGCCCCGTTGTCGTGTGGGATGGTGTTCCTCTTGCCTTGATCAACCCAGAACCTTAGGTCGGTACGAAAACTCCAGACGGCATGGAGGTCTTCTAGCCTCTACATGACAAAGACCTCGCTGCACCAGGAGAGGTCGCGGCCAAGGCTACAGCCAAGCAGGCCGCTTTCCAGTGGTTCTAGGCAGTTGAACCTAGGGGTGTTCCCACCTAATCTTGGTCCTGAAGTATCTCCTTCGATAGCACCCGGGATGCCCCGGGAGAGCCAACATCTTCGGAGAGTCTGTCCACCCAGTGTCCGTCTTAGGCCCCTCAGGCGAAAGAGGGTTCTTAGGAGGCGTAGGGCTCCGGAGTGCGCAGACCCTGCCAACGCCCCCGACGTAGCCCTCGTGACACCAACCACATGGAGGGAACCCCAAGTCCACCTTGTCCAGGGAGGCATCGTCAGAGCCACTCCAGCTCCAGAAGCCGATTCACCAGACGACATCGACGGTCCCCCAAAGGGAAGGAGGCCCTAGGAAAACCACAGGCTCCGAGGCACCCAGCCCCTGGTAGTGACCTCAACATCAACCACAAGCTTTGGTACCCTTAGAGTCATACAGGTGCATCCTACACTTACCGAGGTGCAGCCACAACACCGATGACTATCGAACCCTCACGACCTTTCAGGAGGAATACCTCAGAAGACAAGCAGGATACCTGGCCGCAGAGGGAACCGGTGAAGGATGACACAGGGGTCGAAAGCCGCAGGCAAGCTCTCGGGAAAATACTTGGCCCTCCGACCCCGCTACGTCGCCGCCAACTCTGCCACCAACGGTGCAATATCCCAGCATCGAGGACTGAGTTAGAGAACACCATCGTCAGGCTCTGGATGGATTACCTCCAGAGCTGGGCAACGGCTAAGGGCTGAGGACCAACACTCCTGACTAGCCTTCAACTTCGCCTCCGACACACCGTCACTAGGCTCAGGACGAATTACCTCCGGAGCCAGGCTACGGCTAAGGGCCGTGGGGGTCGAGGACCACCCCTCCCAACCAGCCTTCAGCTTCATCTCCGATACACCATCGCCAGGCTCCGAACGGATTACCTCCGGAGCTATGCAACGGCTAAGGGCCAAGGGGATCGAGGGCCACCTCTCCCAACTAGCCTTCAGCTTTTCCTCCGACACGCCATCACTAGGCTCTGGATGGATTACCTCTAGAGCTAGGCAACGCCTAAGGGCCGAGGCGGTTGAGGACCACCACTCCTGACTAGCCTTTGGCTTCGACTCCGACACACTGTCGCCATGCTCCAGATGGATTACCTCCAGAGCTGGGCAACAGCCAAGGGTCGAGGGGGTCAAGGACCACCTCTCCCGACTAGCTTTCGGCGTTGTCTCTGACACGCCTATGCTTCGGATGGATTATCTCTGAAGCCAGGCAATGGCTAAGGACCGAGGGGGTCAAGGACCACCTCTCCCGACTAGCCATCTGGAGCTGGGCAACGTCTAACGACCGAGGGGGTTGAGGACCACCCTTCCGGACTAGCCTTCAGCTTCGCCTCCAACACACTATCACCATGCTCCAGATGGATTACCTTTGGAGCCGGGCAACAGCCAAGAGCCGAGGGGGTTGAGGACCACCTCTCCCAACTAGCCTTCGGCTTCATCTCTGGCACGCCATCGCTAGGCTCCGGATGGATTACCTCTGGAGCCAGGCAATAACTAAAGGCCTAGGGGGTCAAGGACCACCTCTCTCGACTAGCCTTCGGCTTCACCTCTGACACGCCATCGCCAGGCTCCAGACAGATTACCTCCGAAGCCGAGCAACGGCTAAGGGCCGAGGGGGTCAAGGACCACCTCTCCTAGCCTAGCCATATGCTTTGAGGCCTTCAAGCCTCATAATGGAGACCTTATTCTAGCAAAGGTACGCCCACTATTACCTATCGATAGTTTACCTAGTTGGTCTATCTTTCATATAGTAAGATCAAAACATGTTGGAGGCCTCCAACCTTATTGCTAGAAGTTTTTACAATAGATAGGCACTAGGTAGAATTTGTAAACCTAGATTATGTCCCTGTTTAACAGTAAAAAGAACTTAAGTTACATCTTCATTTGGCATGAGTTATGAATAGTCATCTGACCTAGCTATGTCTTATACTGCAATTAGCTGCTTATTGCCAACAGTAGACTGCACAACTTAACTAGTACATAGCCATGCAAATGCCTACACTCCTGCAGATGCAGCATGCCTAGGTCACCTAGAAGGCAAGACTGCCTAGGTGTCCTGGAATGTATTGTGTAGCCTCGACAGTGTAGTTGTCATGTATCAAGGGATTTCCTTGATAGACATTATTACAGTGCCACCCGAAGGACTTCTTCGGGAGGCGTGACAAACCCATGTACCACAGACGCAGCATGCCTAGGCCACCTAGAAGGCAATACTGCCTAGGTTTCCTGGAAGGTATCACGTAGTCTCAGTAGACAGTAAGGCCCACACACCTGTAGCTGCGCTGCATGCCTTGGTCACCCAAAAGGCAGATTTTGCCAAGGTGTTCCTGGAAGGCATTGCATAGTTTCGGTAGTGTCAAAGCCATGCCCTAAGGGATATCCACGGAGGTGGAGATGTGGTGCTCTGAGGAATCCTTGTTGCACTACATTCCTACACACCGCGGGCACAACAAGCCTAGGTCACCACGAAGGCATCAAGCTTAGGTTTCCTAGAAGGCGTTGCATAGCCTCGATAGTGTGTAGATGCCGGTTACCAAGGGACTTCCTCGGTAATGTAGTTGCGGTGCCCCTAAATGATTTCTTCAGGAGGCGTGACACGCCCACGCATCTGTAAGCATTGCTTGCCTAATCCCATGGCCACCTAAAAAGGTTTCTCGAAGGGTAGTCTTTTCCCTGGTATGCACTGGAGCCCACACACCTATAGCGACGCATCATTCCTAGGCCACCTAAAATGCAGATTATGCCATGGTGTCCTGAAAGGCATTGCATAGCCTCTGTACTATGGACGCCGCATGATGCGCATTTGCCCAATCTTTCAAAGGTAATATGATAAGTTGATTAGTGGAGTTTCAACGTTGATAATCCAAATGCTCCTATCAGAACGAATCAAGAACCCTCACAACCACTACACCACTACTACGTGGTTATCAACCGTGCCAAGATGTGGTTGATCTCGCCAAGAAGGCTTTTCCTGCAAGCAAATCGAGAACACAAGCAAGAACAGGTAGATGCAATCTTTATATTACTAATTATCAATGAAGCACTCGAGTTTGGGGTTCAACAAATCGATAAAC
Source organism: Phragmites australis (assembly GCF_958298935.1). Lineage (NCBI taxonomy): Eukaryota > Viridiplantae > Streptophyta > Magnoliopsida > Poales > Poaceae > Phragmites > Phragmites australis. The sequence continues at coordinate 29,770,314 of NC_084926.1, read as the reverse complement.
GGTGAAACTATATTAAATATAATAATCTAAGCTAATCTTAAGCCTAAACTATGATGGCTACTGTGTATATATAGGGGGTGTGAGGAGGTTGACCTAGGGTTGTGCAACCGTGGAGAGAGGTGTGCACAACCTGGACTCTGACTCTGACACGATCACAAAACCCGGCAGGGCTCAAAACGGTGATGCAGCACCTTATTCCTTTGACTCTGACTAAACTATAAATAATATTTGGTTGAGCTCATATCCATTGGAAAGGGCTCATCGTAAGTTTCCCAGAATGTCCAAGATTGCCTAAAACGGACTTTGTATAAGAGAGTTATGCCCGGTTTACTGACGTATTGTCCTAGAACTCAACTTCGACTGCAACCACGACTAGAGCTCAGCCTTGAGTCTGAGTAGACTTGGCTTTCGAGAAGTAATGTCTGAGTAAGGTTGTGGTTCTTCTCCACATTCCTATGCAATAAAACATGAACAGCACGGAACGAGTTCACCTAGTGGTCTAATTGTCATGGACGTGCTCTTGTAATTGGACCTTCTATGATTTGAGGATTATTGTTGGTATTGATCGTATCCGAAGGAGCCATGGGCTCATCACCACATATCAAGGGATGACCTTGATGTGAGGATGCGGTGCTCTGAGTAATGCTATCGCAAGGGATCCTCATTGCACGACATGCTTATCACCGTGACCGCTGCATTCCTAGGTCACCGCGAAGGCATCAAGCCTAGGCTTCCTGGAAGGTATTGCATAGCTTCGATCGTATAAATGCCACGCGCCCGGGCACACCTTTGGTGGATAGTGCTGTGATGCGCCCAAGGCATTTCCTCGGGAGCATGACAAGCCTACACACTACAGGTGTAGTATGCATAGGTCACCTGGAAGGCAAGACTGTCTATGTTTCCTGGAAGGTATTGCGTAGCCCCGATAGTATGTAGGGCCTTCGGCATTTATGCATGCTGAAGGGGATGCAAAACCTCTGCAAAACACGGAGTGTCTTCCAAAACCTCCACCAGACGGAGATTCTTCCACAAAACGTCCAACAAAAACAGAGAGTCCTACAAAACCTCCGATAGAAACGGAGAGACTTACAAAACCTCCGACAAAAACTGGGAGTCCTACAAAACCTCCAGCAAAGGAGAGTCCTACAAAACCTACGCCAAAACAGAGAGACTAACAAAACTTCCGACAAGATAAAGCAATTAAATCATCACAAGAAGTAGAAGCATCTACCTTAGGATTTGTCACGCCCTAAAATCCGTAATTGCATGTTTAGTATTAAACATGCATCATTAGCTTCATATTTGAATCTGGATCGCTTTCGATCGCCAGATTGAAATTTGCATTGCGAATTTGCGATTAGGATCTCCTAAGGATTTAAATCACGACATAAAATTTTGGAGTTTTTGGAGCTCTACCGCACCTCGATTTGGATTAATGAGGTGGGAGAAAAGATAATTGCAGAGTGAATTGATTTAGAAGCAAAATCGATTTTTTTCTCTAACTTGTGGGGCCCACAAGAGGGAAATATCCCTCACTCTCTCTGTCAAATGGGCAGCAGCCCCTCTCTGTCTCCCCATACGTGCTCTCTCTTGTGAGGACCCGACCAAATAGTATTCGAACTAATCATCAGGCGGATCATTAACATAATCACAACCTCGACGATTAATCAAAATACTGCTCCAGCAGTCCCGGCACGTGTTTTGTGCTCAAGGATCAGAACACATGCCTTCCAACATATTCATCACAACACAATTTAATAAAGCAGGTAATTATCATTTATATTACAAGTCTTTAAACATGCAGCTGTTTTCACAATTTACATCAAAAGGAAACAACAACTACGCAGCGGAAGAAAACTATACAACAAAAGGATATGGAGCCACATGCCCTTAGGCTCCATACCAAAACACTGAGTTTGGAATAGAGTATGCTACTCCTGCCTACCACCCTAATCAGCAGGCACAAAGTAGCCGAACACCTCCTCTTCCTCACCGACCTGTGAACCTGCAACAACTTAAGGGCAGCACCCTGAGTACGAAGGTACTCGCAAGTCTTACACAGTATGGGTATATATATTACCGACTCCAAGGATCATGCATTAAGCTGGTAGCAAGAATTAAACATGGTTAAGTTAATTAAGCGGTAAGCATCCTAGACATAAGTGTGAGCAACTAACTTAACCAACTCATATGAAACTACCCTACCATAACCAACAACTGAGCATATGTAAAAGTAACAACAAGTATATCAATGTGAACAAGTGCCAACTCGAACTACCAACCACCAACCACCAAACCCAGACCGAAATCACATGCCCAACCATCAACCTCATGCCATCATCCACAAACCACAACAAGAACTCTACGACCGGTGCAGATAAGCGATAGACATGCTCATAACCGAGAACGCGGTAGTTCAAACTGTTTTTACACCCTGCAGGGGGATACTCCTAGACCCACACGACACGAGGACCATACGGCTTGTTACGCCCGCTAAAGTGCACACAAAGAGGTACCCATGACAACCTTTCCAAACCAGCCCCAACCATGTGCGACATGCTACGCTCGACGTGGCAGTACCATAACTACTCCCGGAGCAAACTAGTACCACTTACAAGCCCACCTGCTCACACCATCGTTGTTCAGGCCCCATAAAGCCACAGCTGCGAAGGTATTTGGCTCGCCTTACCATTAGATTGGCATGTGGTGAGTAAGGTAAGTGCTAAAGCCAACTACACCGACGATCGGTGCTTAACCGGTGCAAGCGGTCTACGGCGATTAATTTCTACGCGTGATTAAGCTTAATCATGCATCATTAGCATAGAAATTAATTTCAAGGTAAATGATTTTTGCGCTTCGGTTGAAATCAATTGGATGAGAGAAAGAAATTCGGGAGAGAAAAGAATTGAATTCGCAGTCAAACGAACTTCTCTCTCTTGTAAATGGGCCCACCGACTGGCCCCGCCATCTCTCCCTCCACTTGGGCAGCAGCCCCACCTGCTCCCTCACTCCCCCACGTGCTCCTCTCTCCTCTCCTAACTGTCCACACCTCAGGGAGCTGCCCCCCCCCCCTCTCCTCTCTCAAGCACTCTCTCCCTTTCTCCCTCAAATCCGTGCCCTAGGAGCCGAATCAAGGTGAGCATGTGAAACCATTGCGATCCTTAGCTCATAAGCTTCCCATCCCTCCAATTTGTTTGCTCTTTCCCAAAGGATTTGGGCTGGATTTTATATCTTTTGGTGTTTAGGGTCGAAACATGAAGAACACCAGATTTCTTCGTCTCTCAAGCAATTTCCTCCATTTTCTTCTTCAACCAACAGTCCTCAAGCTCAACAAAACATCTTGGGTGAGTCTCCTAGGCTCCCATGCCGTGGATGCACAAATTGGTTGGTTGAAATTCAAGAATTTGGAGTTAGAGTTGAAGTTCATGAGTTCTTGATGAATTAGAAGCAATAGCCGAGTTTTGGTCGATTTCAGCGTATACATGTTGTCCTACGCGGTAGAGGAAGTCAATGTGATGCTCTAGGTCCAAGTCACCACTCCAAATATCACCGAAATCATCACCGGTGAGCTCCCAAAGTGCCTCTGACGACTCCCAGTGGTCTGACCACCACCCCAAGGTCGGTCAGACCGCCAGGGGCCAAAACCCTCTGCACGGGGGTGGTCTAACCCAGTTTCCGGTGGTATGACCGCCAGACCGCCAGTATACCTGCGGTCTGATCGCTGTATACCCAGACAGCACAGTTACTGCTTGCTGAAACTTGTAAAATTCATAATAAATTCTCTGTAACTCCGAAATTATGAAACAAATTTTTTTGGTTTCAGAATAACCTACTCTACCTACTAAAAACATGCCCAGCCATGAAATAATGAATTAATTTCTAAGATTAATTAATTAGGTTAAAGCTTCATTAATTCACCGTTAATTCATCATAAGTCCAAAATTGATGAATCCAATTTTGCTAGTTTCCTTATGACTTGTTCTATCTAGGAAAAATGTTTTCACCCATTATATGCATATTTTGGCATATATCTGCACTTCATTTATACTCTTTGCATTGCACGCGTTATTCTTTTTAGACATCACCGAACCGACGATCCCAGCGAGCGAGGGCGATCCGGAGGCACCCCACCTTTGTGAGCCAGTGCATTAAGGCAAGCATCTATCATATTGCACAGGTTAACTTGAAATCTAAAATGTTAAATATGCTTATGTATGTATGCATGTGTCGTCGGGTACCCTTGGGTAGAACCTAAGCCTCAAGATAAAGCATTTAAATCATCACCAGAGAGAAGTTCGTTTGACTACAAATTCAATTGTTTTCTCTCACGAATTTCTTTCTTTCATCCAATTAATTTCAAATGAAGTGCTCAAGTGCGCCAAACTAATTTTCCTCGAAATTAATTATGACGCTAATGATGCATGATTAAGCTTAATCACATGATTATAGAATTTGGGACGTGACAAACCCCCCCCCCCCACACTAAAAGGAATTTCGTCCCGAGATTTGGTACGAGTCGGGGAGAAAGCGATGAGCATGCTGCAAGGAACATAGCACGCCGTGAGGGATAATCATGCTATAAGAGGAGGAATCCAAAACACACTTTCATTCACATATCGATACCTAGACACATGAGAGATTACAAATATGCTATATTACAGCCACATTTACAAGTTCTCAAAGAAATCAGGATACTCGGAGCGAAGCTTATCCTCCCGCTCCCATGTCGCTTCGGCTTCCATGTGATTGCTCCATTGAGAACTTGATTGAACTTCACTGTGTCTTGCGTTCAGCTTCGTCCAAGATACAGAGTGGCCGCTCACAATATGTCAAGTCCGGTTGCAACTCTTGGGGTGCAACATCGACGACTTTCGACGGGACTCGGAGACATTTCTTCAATTGTGACATATGGAACACATTGTGCACGGCAGAGAGTGACGGTGGCAAGTCCAATTGATATGCTACTTCTCCACGCCGAGCAAGAATCTAGAATGGCCCCACATATCAAGGCGCTAGCTTGCCTCGGACTTGGAATCAGCAAACACCTTTGAGAGGCGAAACCATGAGATACACATGATCTCTAATAGCAAACTCAAGGTCTCGATGACGGCAATCTACATAGCTCTTTTGTCACGACTGGACGGTGAGAAGACTCTCGTGGATATTTAGAACATGATCTTCTGCCTCCTTGACCAAATCCAGACCTAGGAAGGCCCGTTCGCCGGATTCAAACCAATTCAACGGTGTTTGGCATCCAGCCATAAAGAGCTTCAAACGGCGCCATCTCAATACTAGCCTGGAAGCTATTGTTGTGAGAAAACTCTGCAAATGGCAAGCATATGTCCCACTTCTTCCCATAAGTGAGAACACAAGCTCGGAGCATATCTTCTAGAATCTGATTCACTCTCTCGGTCTAACCATCCGTCTAAGGGTGATACGTTGTACTATGGAAGAGCTTGGTCTCCATAGCTTCTTGGAAGCTCCTCCAGAAATGAGAAGTGAACTGCGTGCCTCGATCAGAAATGATCTTCTTCGGAACTCCGTGGAGGCACACAATTCTGGTGAGGTACAACTCCGCATACTGCTTGGTGGAATATGTGGTCCTGACCGGGAGGAAATGCGCAGACTTTGTCAACCGGTCCTCGATAACCCAAATGGAGTCATACCCACTCGAGTTCTTCTGCAAGCCAGTAATGAAATCCATCCCAATCTCCTCCCACTTCCAGGAAGGAATGGGCAAAGGCTGGAGTGTACCAGCGGTCCTGAGATAATCGGCCTTGACCCTTCGGCAAACATCACACTTGGAGACATAACGAGCTATCTCCCGCTTCATATGAGTCCACCAAAAGTGAGGCTTTAGATCTTGATACATCTTCGTGCTGCCCGGGTGAATGGATAGCAACGAATATTGGGCCTCATCAAGAATCTTCTTCCTCAATGCCTCGACTCTCGGAACCACTAGACGGTTCCCAAACCACAGAATGCCCTGTTCATCTTCAAAAAAGTATAAGGCCTGACCAATCTTCCTCTTCTCTCGGATTCGAGCCATGACTTTGTCATCCTTCTATGCCACCTTGATTTCATCTATGAGAGTGGACTTGATCTCCAAGTTTGCAAGAAAACCATCTGGGACCATTTCAAACCCAAGCCGTCGGAAATCATCACACAGTGTGGAGTCCATCGGTGAAACTGCAAGACAATGACAGTGAGCTCTACGACTCAAAGTATCAGTGACCACATTCGCCTTGCCGGGATGGTAGTGCACTTCAAGCTCATAGTCCTTGATTAGCTCGAGCCACCTTCGCTACCTCATGTTCAAATCAGCCTAAGTAAAGATGTATTTTAGGCTCTTGTGGTTCGTGTAGATACGGTACAAGTTACCCATCAAGTAGTGGCGCCAGATCTTTAAAGCGTGCACAATAGCGGCAAGCTCCAGATCATGAGTTGGATAATTTTCCTCGTGGCACTTCAACTATCGTGAGGCATATGCCACAACCCTGCCTTCTTGCATAAGGCGCAACTAAGGCTAATGCTAGAAGCGTCGCAATAAACATCAAAGCCCTTAATCATAAATGGCTGGGCAAGAACGGGAGCGGTCGTGAGCAATTTCTTCAAAGTCTGGAAAGCTGTCTCACAGTGACTCGACCACTGGAAACCATTGCCTTGCTTCAACAACTTGGTCATCGGCTTGGCAATCTTGGAGAAATTATCGATGAACTGGCGGTAGTAGCCCATGAGTCCGAGAAAACTTCAAATTTCAGTAACATTCTTGGGTTGAACCCAATTGAGCACATCCTGCACCTTGCTCGAGTCAACTGCAACCCCGTTCTCTGACAGAACATGCCTCAGAAAAGCCACCTCCTTGAGCCAGAACTCACACTTGCTAAACTTGGTGCATAGCTGATGATCTCTGAGTCTGCCAAGGACAACACACAGGTGCTCAACATGCTCTTCATCTGTCTTAGAGTATATAAGAATGTCATCAATGAAAACCACGACAAACTTATCCAATTCCTCCAGGAACACCATGTTCATCAAATACATGAAGAATGCCGACACAATCATCAATCCAAAGGACATGACGGTGAATTCATATAGACCATAATGGATCGAGAAAGCCGTCTTCTGTATATCCTCCGGTCGGACCTTGATCTGATGATAGCCCAGTCTCAAATCAATCTTCGAAAAGACTCGGGCTCCAGTCAACTGATCAAACAAGATGTCGACCCAAGGGAGCGGATACCTATTCTTGACCGTGACCTCATTCAATGGATGGTAATCCACACACATCCGCAAAGTGTCATCCTTCTTCTTCACAGAGAGTGCCAAGCATCCCCAAGGTGAGGAACTCGGACGTATGAAACCCTTCGCAAGCAGCTATTGCTTCTTCAATTCTACCAATTCATTTGGCGGCATCCTATAGGACTTCTTCGACATTGGAGCTACACCAGGCACGAGATCAATAGAAAACTCGACTGCTCGGTCGGGCAGCATTCCAGGCAACTCATCTGAAAAGACATCTGAGAATTTCCACACCATAGGAATACTCATCATGTATATGGTGGGGACAGCCTTCAAGGCGAAGAGACAAGATTTGACACCCTCCAGCTTCAATTGAATCCGGGTGCCGGATGGACCATTTAGAGTAACTGTCTGCTGGGCACAATCTAACACGGCCTTGTTATTGGAGAGCCAGTTAATCCCCAATATGATATCAATTCCCTTCGAGTTCATCACCAACAAGTTGGCCTCAAAATGCATCTTGTTGACAACGACTGACGCTCTAGGCACACACTGACTCACAACAACCTTGGCTCCGGGTGCATCTATGACATACGGCGTAAGAGTGGCACTAACCTTTAGCCCATATTGCCACACATAACTCGTATCTATGAATGAGTGAGAGGCCCCGGAATTGAATAGAACCACAGCAAAAAAATATTGGAATCGAAACTCATACTCAATGTATCCATCAGGATGGTGTCACCCTCCTGAACGTCCTCGGCGGTGGTGTGGCGTGCTCAACCACGCTTGGGGACGTAGGCTGCATGAGAGGACTGAGACGCTGACTGAGCTGGTGGTGGCTGTGGATCAGTCACTGCGTCTCCCGACCTCGAATACGGGCAATCCCGCGCGTAGTGGCCGACACGGCTGCAATTGTAACAAGGGCCACCGGGGCCACCTGTCACGCTGCTCTATGAACCGATCGATCATGGAGGCTGTCCTTGTGGAGTGAAGAAGGCTGGGTGCTGAACGAGCCACATCGAACATGGAGCATCTGACGTCGGCACGCGAGATGGTGTAGGTAGACTCTCCATGTGGGTGCACTGCGAGCTCCCACCCATGGAAAGCGAGGAACCCCTCTTGCGCTTCTTCTCCTCCTGGTGGTTCTTAAGCTTGAACTCCACTGAGAGAGACGTGCTCACCAACTTGTTGGAGTCGGTGAACTCGTGTGTGGACAACCGATCCTGCATCTTCGAGTTGAGGCCATTGACGAAGTGGCATTGGTTTCACTCATTGTTGCTGACCTCATCAGGAGCGTACTGTGCAAGGTGATTGAACACCTACACGTACTTCATCATGGTTCGGCCTCCTTTCTTGAGGTCCTCGAACTCCCGCCTCTTGATCTCCATGAGGCCGCTTGGGATGTGGAAAGAGAGGAAGGCCTCACGGAACTCCACCCAAGACACTCTGTGGTTGGCAAGGTGCATGGCCAAGAAGTTGGACCACCACGCGCCTACCAGGCCCTGAAGTTAGTGGGCGGCGTAGAGTGCCTTCTCGTGATCCTCACATCTGAGGAGAGCAAGCTTCTGCTCGATCGTTCGGAGCCAATGATCGGCATCTAGAGGATCCTAACCCCGCGAGAAAACCAGTGGCTGAGTCCTTAGGAAATTTGAGAAATCATCTCGGCACCCGGCTCCACCCCCTCAATGAGGAGCCGTGTTGCGCACGAGAGCCTCAAGAAGCGCCTGATTCATCTGGCGGTTCTGCTCAATCATCATGAGCACTTCCGCCATAGTCAGCGGTGGAGGAGGGTTGTTCTCATTCGACCCCTCCAGATCATTCACATCACGATGAGTCCTAACCATTCTGTAATGACATAAGAAAAGGGAAACGTCAAATTCCGGCTTAGCACAACGCATTCGTCGGATATATTGTTAGAATCCCATAATACATGTATATCGATCATGCATGCATGAATGCAACATGAAATGATGGTATGCTCGATCCTAGCTACCATTTCTTTCTCGTGCACTTCTCTCTACAACAAACATCGAAACACACAAGCAGTTATACTTAAGGGCATAATATTGCATTTTCATACATACTGATCATGAAGAGGCATAAACAAAACTTAGTGAGTTGTTTAGGTGAAGTTGACCACTTACTAAACAACGTTCTATATTATGTTTAGGCTACTTAATTAAACCAAGCTCTGATACCACGCTGTGAGGACCTGACCAAACAGTATTCAAACTAATCATCAGGCGGATCATTAACACAATCACAACCTCGATGACTAATCAAAATATCGCTATAGCAGTCCCGGCACGTGTTTTGTGCCCAAGGATCGGAACACATACCATCCAACATATTCATCACCACACAATTTAATAAATAGTAGGTAATTATCATTCATATTACAAGTCTTTAAACATGCAGCTGTTTCCACAATTTACATCAAAAGGAAACAACAACTATGCAGCGGAAGAAAACTATACAACAAAAGGATGTGGAGCCACATGCCCTTAGGCTCCATACCAAAACACTGAGTTCGGAGTAGAGTGTGCTACTCCTGCCCGCCACCCTGATCGGCAGGCACAAAGTAGCCGAACACCGCCTCTTCCTCACCGACATGTGAACCTGCAACAACTTAAGGGCAGCACCCTGAGTACGAAGGTACTCTCAAGTCTTACATAGTATGGGTATATATATTCCCAACTCCAAGGATCATGCATTAAGCTGGTAGCAAGAATTAAACATGGTTAAGTTAATTAAGCGGTAAGCATCCTAGACATAGGTGTGAGCAACTAACTTAACCAACTCATATGAAACTACCCTGCCATAACCAACAATTGAGCATATGTAAAAGTAACAACAAGTATATCAATGTGAACAAGTGCCAACTCGAACCACCAACCACCATACCCAGACCAAAATCACATGCCCAACCATCAACCTCATGCCATCATCCACAAACCACAACGAGAACTCTACGACCGGTGCAGTTAAGCGATAGACATGCTCATAACCGATTGTGCGGCAGTTCGGATTATTTTTACACCCTGCAGGGGGATACTCCTGGACCCACACGACATGAGAACCATACGGCTTGTGCCACCCGCTAAAGTGCACACAAGGGGGTACCTGTGACAACCTTTCCCAACCAGCCCCAACCATGTGCGACATGCAATGCTCGGCGTGGCAGTACCAGAACTACTCCCGGAGCAAACTAGTACTGCTTACAAGCCCACCCGCTCACACCGTCGTTGTTCAGGCCCCACAAAGCCACAGCTGTGAAGGTATTCGGCTTGTCTTACCATTAGATCGGCATGTGGTGAGTAAGGTAAGTGCTAAAACTGACTACACCGATGATCGGTGCTTAACCGGTGCAAGCGGTCTACGGTGCCCCGTTTTCCTTTACCGTCCTACCCAGGGGAACTCCACATCCGGGCAAGCTAAACACCCTCATAGCACCGCTCACACCTCGCCATACTCACCACTCAACCAACCACCACATCTCAACCACCTCGACATCAAGTATTTGTAACCATAAACATAATTGTAAGACAGGAGCAACCCTAAGCTCGCGAACAACGGAGTATGCCGCCGTTCGCTTCTACCGTTGACCTAATGCATTGCTAAGCATATAAGTCGAGCTTACACCTAGACACAACATCATCTCTAGGCTACAAGGAACATACACGAATAGGTGACCAAGGTAGAAGAAATGCAATGGCTTAGGTTCTACCCAAGGGTACCCGACGACACATGCATACATACATAAGCATATTTAACATTTTAGATTTCAAGTTAACCCGATGCAATATGATAGATGCTTGCCTTGATACACTGGCTCACAAAGGTGGGGTGCCTCCGGATCGCCCTCGCTCGCCGGGATCGTCGGTTCGGCGATGTCTAAAAAGAATAACGTGTGCAATGCAATGAGTATGAATGAAATGCAAATATATGCCAAAATATGCATATAATGGATGAAAGTTTTTTCCTAGATAGAACAAGTCATAAGGAAACTAGCAAAATTGGATTCATCAATTTTAGACTTATGATGAATTAACGGTGAATTAATGAAGCTTTAACCTAATTAATTAATCTTAGAAATTTAATTCATTATTTCATGGCTGGGCATGTTTTTAGTAGGTAGAGTAGGTTATTATGAAGCCAACAAAATTTGTTTCATAATTTTGGAGCTACAGAGAATTTATTATGAATTTTACAAGTTTCAGCAAACAGTAAATGTGTTGTCTGGGTATATAGCGGTCAGACTGCAGGTATACTAGCGGTCTGGCGGTCATACCATCGGAAACGGGGTTAGACTGCCCCTATGTAGAGGGTTTTGACCCCTGGCGGTCTGACCGACCTTGGGGTGGCGGTCAGACCACTGGGAGTCGCCAAGGGCACTTTAGGAGCTCACCGGTGACGATTTCGGTGATATTTGGAGTGGGGACTTGGACCTAGAGCATCACATTAACTTCCTCTACCATGTAGGACAACATGCATACGCCGAAATCGACCAAAACTCGGCTATTGCTTCTAATTCATTAAGAACTCATGAACTTCAATTCTAACTCTAAATTCTTGGATTTTGACCAACCAATTTGCGCATCCATGGCATGGGAGCCTAGGAGACTCACCCAAGATGTTTTGTTGAGCTTGAGGACCGTTGGTTGAAGAAGAAAACGGAGGAAATCGCTCGGGAGACGAAGAAATCTGGTGTTCTTCACGTTTCGACCCTAAACACCAAAAGATATCAAATCCAGCCCAAATCCTTTGGGAAAGAGCAAACAAATTGGAGGGATGGGAAGCTTATGAGCTATGGATCGCAATGGAACCACATGCTCACCTTGATTCGGCTCCTAGGGCACGAATTTGAGGGAGAAAGGGAGAGAGTGCTTGAGAGAGGAGAGGGGGGGCAGCTCCCTGAGGTGTGACCAGTTAGGAGAGGAGAGAGGAGCACGTGGGGGAGTGAGGGAGAAGATGGGGCTGCTGCCCAAGTGGAGGGAGAGATGGAGGGGCTGGTCGGTGGGCCCATGTACAAGAGAGAGAAGTCCGTTTGACTGCGAATTCAATTCTTTTCTCTCCCAAATTTCTTTCTCTCATCCAATTGATTTCAAACGAAGCGCCAAAATCATTTACCTCAAAAAGTAATTTCTACGCTAATGATGCATGATTAAGCTTAATCACGCGATTATGGAATTTGGGATGTGACATCTCTCCCTCTCACTCTCTCTCTTAAGCTCTTCCCTTTCCCCCTTGGTTCCCGCCACTAAAAGTGAATCCGAGGTACGTGTGTGGTACCCACATGACCACACACTTGAGAGCTACTCATCCATCCATTTGGTTTTCGCCGTTTCGAAAGATTCGAGCCGGTATTCACCGTTTTCTTCCCTCTACGCACACCCACCTTCCGGAAGCTGGATCCGGAGTTTGGAGCTTTCCGGTAGAGAAGTGATCCATTAGAAAGTTTGCCAATGACAAGGTGAACATCCCGATACCCTCTTTCCATATTTTCATTGGCCGAATGTTCGGCATCTAGTTTTTCGCCACGGAACCCCACTTTTCTAGTTATAGATCTACTTTTTGGGTTCTACACATTTGGGCCACAGATGTCGTCCAAACGTCCATATGAAACGTTCACATACGTCCTAGAGTTATTTTAGTGCAAACCGTTTTCGAAGTTTTTTCCAGAATCATCGCCGGCGAGCTCGCCAAGTTTCCCCGGCTGTATACAGCGGTTCGACAGCCAGCTCAGGCCGCTCAAACCGTTAGGGGACAAAACTCTCTATACGCGGGCGTTCTGACCACATTTCTAGCAGTTTGATCGCAACTCTTAGCAGTCTGAGCGCCCATATGCCTGCGGTCTGACCGCTGTTAGCTGTTTCAGCACAGTTTTCTGTTAGCTGAAACTTGTAAAATTCATAATAAATTCTCTGTAACTCCAAAAATTATGAAACTAATTTTTTTGGTTTCATAATAAACTACTTTATCTATTAAAGATATTCCCAACCATTAAATGTTGAATTAAATTTCTGAGATTAATTAATTTGGTTAAAGCTTCATTAATTCACCGATAATTCTTCACAAGTCCAAAGTGGGTGAATCCAATTTTGCTAGTTTTCTTATGACTTGTTCTAGCTAGGAAAAATGTTTTCATGCATTGTAAAGCATATTTTTATGGTATTTCATCTTGTGCATATTGAGGCATGCATTGTTGTACTTTATTCATACTCATGGCATTGCACGAGTGTATGTCTTATAGTGACCACCGATCAATTGATTCCGGAGACCGAAGGCGATCCCGTCGCGCTGTATATTTCTGATCCAGGGTAGCAAGGCAAGCATCTATCATATTGCACCGTGTTAACTTGAAAGTCTAAAGTGTTATCTATGCTTATGTATGTATGCATGTGTCGGGTACCTTTGGGTAGAACCTATGTCTTTGCATTCTTATACCTTGGTCATGAGTTCATGTATGTTCCTTGAATCCTAGAGGTGATGTCGATGTCTAAAGGTCTTCGCTATGCTTAGCAATGCTTAGGTATTTCGGTAGAAGTCGAACGACGGCATTCTCTGTTGTTCGCGAGGATAGGATCTACTACTGTTTACAATTACATGTTGTTGGTGATGGTATGTTTGGTGAGTTGTGAGTATGAGACAAGATGTGGGCGGTGTTAGGGGTGTCGTCTGCCGCGGTGGAAAGTCTAGGGGGCATGCCGGGAGAGGAAACCCAAGCACCATAGATCGCTTGCATCGTTTAAGGCCGATCATCGGGGTAGTCAGCTTTAGCACTTACCTTACTCACCACATGCCGATCTAATGGTAAGGTGAGCTGAATACCTTCGCAGATATGGCTTTGTGGGCTAGAACATCGATGGTGTGAGCGAGCGGGCTTGTAAGCGGCACTAGTTTGCTACGGGAGTAGTTCTAGTATCGCTGTGCCGTGTGATGCATGCCCCACACGGTTGGGGCTGGTTGGAAAAGGTTCTGTACCCCTGGGTAGTGGGTGGCATAAGCCGTATGATCCTCATGTCGTGTGGGTCCAGGAGTATCCCCTGCAGGGTGTAAAAATAGTTCGAACTGCCACGCTCTCAGTTATGAGCATGTCTATCACTTATCTGCACCGGTCGTAGAGTTCTCGTTGTGGTTTGTGGATGATGGCATGAGGTTTATGGTTGGGCATGTGATTATGGTCTGGGTATGGTGGTTGGTGGTTCGAGTTGGCACTTTTTCACATTGATATAATTGTTGTTACTTTTACATATGCTCAGTTGTTGGTCATGGTAGGGTGGTCATGGTAGGGTAGTTTCATATAAGTTGGTTAAGTTAGTTGCTCACACCTATGTCTAGGATGCTTACCGCTTAATTAACTTAACCATGTTTAATTCTTGCTACCAGCTTAATGCATGATCCTTAGAGTCGGGAATATATATCCCATACTGTGTAAGACTTGCGAGTACCTTCTTACTCATGGTGCTGCCCTTAAGTTGTTGCAGGTTCACAGGTCGGTGAGGAAGAGGCGGTGTTCGGCTACTTTGTGCCTGCCGATCAGGGTGGTGGACAAGAGTAGCACACGCTACTCCGAACTCGGTACTTTTGGGACGGTGCCTAAGGGCATATGGCGCCATAGGCTTTTGTTTTATAGGTTTATCTTCCACTGCGTAGTTGTTGTTTCCTTTTGATGTAAATTATGGAAATAACTACAAGTTTAAAGACTTGTAATATAAATATTTAATTACCTGCTCTTTATTAAACTATGTTGGAAGACATGTGTTCCGATCCTTGGGCACAAAACACGTGCCGCGACTGCCGGAGCGGTATTTTGATTAATCGTCGTGGTTGTGATTATTTGAATGATCCGCCTGATGATTAGTTCGAATACTGTTTGGTTGGGTCCTCATAGCGTCGCATCAGAGCTTGGTTTAATTAAGTAGCCTAAACATAATTTAGAACATTGTTTAGTAAGTGGTCAACTTCACCTAAACAACTCACTAAGTTTTGTTTATGCCTCTTCATGATCAATATGTATGAAAATGCAATATTATGCCCCTAAGTATAACTACTTGTGAGTTTCGATGTTTGTTGCGGAGAGAAGTGCACGAGAAAGAAATGGTAGCTAGGATCGAGCATACCGTCATTTCATGTTGCATTCATGCATGCATGATCGATATACATGTATTACGGGATTCTAACAATATATCCGTGGAATGCGTTGTGCTAAGTCGGAATTTGACATTTCCATTTTCTTATGTTGTTACAGAATGGTTAGGACTCGTCGTGATGTGAATGATCTGAAGGGGTCGAATGAGAACAACCCTCCTCCACCGTCGACTATGGTGGAAGTGCTCATGATGATTGAGCAAAATCGGCAAATGAATCAGGCGCTTCTTGAGGCTCTCGTGCGCAACACAGCTCCTCATGGAGGGGGTGGAGCCGGGCGCCGAGATGATTTCTCAAATTTCCTGAGGACTCAGCCGCCAGTTTTCTCGCGGGGTTAGGATCCTCTGGATGCCGATCACTGGCTCCGGACGATCGAGCAGAAGCTTGCTCTTCTCAGATGTGAGGATCATGAGAAGGCGCTTTATGCCGCGTATCAGCTTCAGGGCCCGGTGGGCGCGTGGTAGTTCAACTTCTTGGCCATGCACCCTGCCAACCACCGAGCATCTTGGGTGGAGTCCCACGAGGCCTTTCACTCTTTCCACATCCCAAGCGGCCTCATGGAGATCAAGAGGTGGGAGTTTGAGGACCTCAAGCAAGGAGGCCGAACTGTGATGGAGTACGTGCAGGTGTTCAATCACCTTGCACAGTACTCCCCTGATGAGGTCAGCAACAACGAGTGGAAGCAACGCCTCTTCGTCAATAGCCTCAACTCGAAGATGCAGGACCGGTTGTCCACACACGAGTTCACCGACTCCAACAAGTTGGTGAGCACGTCTCTCTCAGTGGAGTTCAAGCTTAAGAACCACCAGGAGGAGAAGAAGCGCAAGAGGGGTTCCTCGCTTTCCATGGGTGGGAGCTCGCAGTGCACCCGCACGAAGAGTCTACCTCCACCATCTCACGTGCCGGCATCGGGTGCTCCACATCGGATGTGGCTCATTTAGCGCCCAGCCTTCTCCACTCCACAAGGATAGCCTCCACGACCGGCCGGTTCACAGAGCAGCGTGACAGGTGGCCCCGGCGGCCCTTGTTACAACTGCGGCCGTGTCGGCCACTATGCACGGGATTGCCCGTATCCAAGGCCGGGAACTACGGTGATTGCTCCAGGGATACCACCGGCTCAGTCAGCGCCTCAGTCCTCTCAGGCGACCCATGTTCCCAAGTGTGGTCGAGCACGCCACACCACCGTCGAGGACGTTCAGGAGGGTGGCACCGTCCTAATGGGTATGTTGCATATGCGTTCTAACTCTGTCGTTGCACCTGCAGTTGTCCTTTTTGATTCTGGAGCTTCTGATTGCTTCATAGCGGCAAGTTATGTTTGGCGTCATGGGTTGACAGTTAGCATCATCCCCACGCCCTACCTCATAGATGCACCTGGAGCCAAGGTCCTTGTTAAGCAATGCGTGTCCAACGCCTCAGTGATCATCAACGAGATATCTTTCGAGGCAAATTTATTAGTGATGAACTCGAAGGGAATAGATATTATATTGGAGATGAACTGGCTCTCCAAGAACAAGGCCGTGTTAGATTGTGCCCAGCGGACAGTTACTCTAAATGGTCCGTCCGGCACCCGGATTCAATTGAAGCTGGAGGGTGTCAAATCTTGTCTCCTCGCCTTGAAGGTTGTCCTCACCACAGACACGAGGAGTGTTCCTGTGGTGTGGGAATTCCCGGATGTCTTTCCGGATGAGTTGCCCCGAATGCCGCCTGATAGAGAGTGGAGTTCTCCATTGATCTCATGCTCGGTGCGGCCCCAATTTCGAAGAAGGCGTATAAGATGTCACTAGTTGAGCTAAAGAAGCATATTCATGAATTGCTATCAAAGGGGTTCATTCGTCTGAGCTCCTCACCCTGGGGATGTTCGACACTCTTTGTGAAGAAGAAGGATGACACTCTGCGGATGTGTGTTGATTACCGTCCCTTGACTGGAGCTCTAGTCTTTTTGAAGATTGATTTGAGACTGGGCTATCATCAAGATGACTTTCTCGACCTGTTATGGTCTATATGAATTCACCGTCATATCCTTTGGATTGACAAATACGCCGGCATTCTTCATGTATTTGATGAACATGATGTTCATGGAGGAATTGGATAAGTTTGTCGTGGTTTTCATTGACGACATTCTTATATACTCTAAGACAGATGAAGAGCATGTTGAGCATCTCCGTGTTGTTCTTAACAGACTCAAAGATCATCAGCTATATGCCAAGTTCAGCAAGTGTAAGTTCTTGCTCAAGGAGGTGGCTTTTCTTGGGCATGTTCTGTCAGAGAACGGGGTTGCAGTTTCCCTGAGCAAGGTGCAGGATGTGCTTGATTGGGTTCAGCCCCAAGAGTGTCACCAATATACGGAGTTTTCTCAGACTCGCGGGTTATTACCACCGGTTCATCGAGAACTTGTCCAAGGTTGCCAAGCCAATGACTGAGTTGTTGAAGCAAGGCAGCGTATTCGAGTGGTCAGGAGCATGTGAGTCCACTTTCCAGACTTTGAAGAGGTTTCTCATGAACGCTTCAGTGCTCGCCCAACCAGATGTGAGCAGGGGTTTTGATGTGTATTGCGATGCGTCCGCATAGGCCTTGGGTGTGTTATGATGCAAGAGGGTCGAGTCGTTGCTTATGCATCCCATCAGTTGAAGCGCCACGAGGAGAATTATCCAACTCATGATCTGGAGCTTGCCACTGTCATGCAAGCTCTGAAGATCCGATGCTGTTTGAAGCTCTTTATGGCCGAAGATGTCGAATGCCGTTGAATTGGTCCAAATCCAGCGAACGGGCCTTCCTAGGTCCGGATTTGGTCAAGGAGGCAGAAGATCATGTTCTGAATATCCGCAAGATTCTTCTCACTGCTCAGTCACGGCAAAAGAGCTATGCAGATCGTCGTCGTCGAGACCTTAAGTTTGCTATTGGAGATCATGTGTATCTCAAGGTTTCACCTCTCAAAGGCGTTCGCTGATTCAAGTTCGAGGCAAGCTAGTGCCTCGATATGTGGGGCCATTCCAGATTCTTGCTTGGCATGAAGAAGTAGCATATCAATTGGACTTGCCGCCGTTTCTCTCCGCTGTGCACAGTGTTTTCCATGTGCTACAATTGAAGAAATGTCTCTGAGTCCCGACGGAAGTCGTTGATGTTGCACCCCAAGAGTTGCAACCAGACTTGACATATTATGAGCGGCCACTCCGTATCATGGATGAAGCCGAATGCAAGACACGGCGAAGTTCAATCAAGTTCTTAAAAGTTCAGTAGAGCAATCACACTGAAGCCGAAGTGACATGGGAGCGGGAAGATAAGCTCCGCTCTGAGTATCCTGATTTCTTTGAGAACTTGTAAATGTGGATGTAATATAGCATATTTGGAATCTCTCATGTGTCTAGGTATCGACATGTGAATGAAAGTGTGTTTTGGATTCCGCCTCTCATAGCATGATTGTCCCTCACGACGTGCTATCTTCCTTGCAGCGTGCTCATCGCTCTCTCCCCAACTCGTACTGAATCTCAAGATGAGATTCCTTTTAGGGGGGAGGTTTGTCACAGCCTGAAATCCGTAATTGCATGTTTAGTGTTAAACATGCATCGTTAGCTTCATATTTGAACCTTGATTGCTTTCGATCGCTAGATTGAAATTTGCATTGCGAATTCGCGGTTAGGATCTCATAAGGATTTAAATCACGACATAATTTTTGGAGTTTTTGGAGCTCTACCGCACCTCGGTTTGGATTAATGAGGTGGGAGAAGAGAAAATTGGACAGAGAATTGAATTAGAAGCAAAATCGGACTTTTTCTCTAACTTGTGGGGCCCACATGAGGGAAATATCCCTCACTCTCTCCCTCAAGTGGGCAGCAGCCCCTCTCTCGCTCTCCCCACACGTGCTCTCTCTCCCTCTCACTATCTCTCTCTATCTCTTCCCTTTCCCCATTGGTTCCCGCCACTACAAGTGAAGCCGAGGTACGTGTGTGGTACCCCACAACCACACGCTCGAGAGCTGCTCATCCATCCATTTGGTTTTCGCCGTTTCGAAAGATTCAAGCCGGTATTCACCATTTTTCTTCCCCCTAGGCACGCCCACCTTCCGGAAGCTGGATCCAGAGTTTGGAGCTTTCCGGCGGAGAAGTGATCCGCTAGAAAGTTCGCCAATGACAAGGTGAACATCCCGATACCCTCTTTCCATATTTTCATCGGTCAAATGGTCGGCATCTAGTTTTTCGTCGCGAAACCCCACTTTTCCAGTTATAGATCTACTTTATGGGTTCTACACGTTTGGGCTACAAATGTTGTCCAAACGTCCTAGAGTTATTTTAGTACAAACCATTTTCGAAGATTTCGTCGGAATCATCGCCAGTGAGCTCGCCAAGTTTCCCCAGCTATATACAGCGGTCTGACAACCAGCTCAGGCCGATCAAACCATCAGGGGCCAAAACTCTCTATACGCTGGCGTTCTAACTACGTTTCTAGCGGTCTAACCGTGACTCTTAGCGGTCTGACCGCCCATATGCCTGCGGTCTGACCGCTGCCAGCTGTTTCAGCATAGTTTTTCTGTTGGCTGAAACTTCTAAAATTCATAATAAATTCTCTATAACTCCAAAAATTATGAAACCATTTTTTTAGTTTCATAATAAACTACTATATCTATTAAAAATATCCCCAGACATTAAATATTGAATTAAATTTCTGAGATTAATTAATTTGGTTAAAGCTTCATTAATTCACCGATAATTCTTCAGAAGCCCAAAGTGGGTGAATCCAATTTGGCTAGTTTTCTTATGACCTTTCTAGCTAGGAAAAATATTTTCATGCATTGTAAAGCAGATTTTTATGGTATTTCATCTTGTTTATATTGAGGCATGCATTGTTGCACTTTATTCATACTCATGGCATTGCACGCGTGTATGTCTTATAATGACCGCCGATCAATCGATTCCAGAGGCTGAAGGCGATCCCGTCGCACCGTATCTTTCTGATCTAGGGTAGCAAGGCAAGCATCTATCATATTGCACCGTGTTAACTTGAAAGTCTAAAGTGTTATCTATGCTTATGTATGTATGCATGTGTTGGATACCTTTGGGTAGAACCTATGCCTTTGCATTCTTCTACCTTGGTCACGAGTTCATGTATGTTCCTTGAAGCCTAGAGGTGATGTCGATGTCTAAAGGTCTTCGCTATGCTTAGCAATGCTTAGGTATTTTGGTAGAAGTCAAACGATGGCGTTCTCTGTTGTTCATGAGGATAGGATCTACTACTGTTTAGAATTACATGTTGTCGGTGATGGTATGGTTGGTGAGTGGTGAGTATGAGACGAGATGTGGGTGGTGTTAGGGGTGTCGTCTGCCTCGATGGAAAGTCCAGGGGGCAGGTCAGGAGAGGAAACCTGAGCACTATAGACCGCTTGCATCGTTTAAGGCCGATCGTCGGGGTAGTCGGCTTTAGCTCTTACCTTACTCACCACATACCGATCTAATGGTAAGGCAAGCCAAATACCTTCGCAGTTGTGGCTTTTTGGGCATGAACATCGACAGTGTGAGCGGGCAGGAAGACACGCTCCTAGAACGCCATGTCATCATCTTGAAAATCTCCAAAGTCTTCCACTGAGCAGCATATGATTTGTAAGAGATAGCAAGGGTGAACACATAGAATACTCAGCAAGTGTGAGAAAGTAACGATATGCAGGCTTATACCAAGAATAGGCTAACACATAGTGTATTTGCATAAACGCATGTAAGGAAAACATGTTTGAACTCAAAAGCCATAAACAATTATTAAGTAAATGTAACCTAAATAATTCATCACCCAGCATACAAGGCTCCCCACCTTGCATACCATAACCATCTATTACTCCCTGTACTATAACCAAAACCACAACCATCTAGTACTCCCTGTACCAGAACCATAACCACAACCAAACCCGTAACCATAGCCCACTAATCATGTGAGGATCCAAGTCTCTCATAACCGTGAGAACGGCTGTTATAATAGTTTTACACTCTGCAGAGGTTGTCCAGCTTTCACCACGAGTCAGTAAATTCCATGTTGCCATGTTCGTGAAACACTTAACACACGCTAGTGGTGTGCCACCAAGATTCACTGAACGACATTTGCCACTAACCAAAGACTAATCCAGTATGTGTCTGCCCACTAGGTTTCACCGCTAGGATTTACACAAGCTAAACTCCTACCCAGAAGCCCCCTGTTGTGCTAACACAACACACACTGGATAGACTCTAACTAATATGTCACGCTTTACCCATATCAGCCTCGTAGTTGGTACATTACTTCTTGGGTTGTCGCTCCACAAACTGGTCCTAACTTAGGTCAACCAGCAAAATCACTTTGCTCAAGGCCTAAGATTCCATGTTGCTAGACCATTAATAAATTAACCACCATTGTTGCATATGTTCATTAGTCAAGATTATGACACTTCCCAGTATCCCAAAAGTATGGCTAAGTAATCTACCCAACAAGAATACCTAACTATAAACCATCTAGGTTTCAAGGGATGATAAGGAAAAATCTAGGGAAAACCCTAACATAGGTGACTACCCATCAAATTGACACTACATGCAATTTTGTAAAACAAAACATTTAAAAATATAGGTTCAAGATGGTCAAGGACACTTGCCTTCTCCTTGCTGCTGCTCAGTGTATTCTTGCTTCTAGTCTTGATGTTTCTCAAATTGATCCAGGGCGTTGTCGACTAATCATATAATAACCGGTAAACACACAAACAAGATACACTAAGAATAGAGCACAAAACAACATAACAATAAGATAAAACCTATCTAGAAAGAAAGAGCACTGAAAAATGAATATAACGGCGCAAGAATCGCTTAAAACGGAGCTACGACAAAAAAGATATGCTAAAAACAAGTTTAGGATTTTTTTTATTTAAGAAAAGGACTTATTTGTAATTAAGAGAAAGTTTTAGGGACCTTTTTAAAAATAGAAGGACCTATATGCAATTTTATAAAAGTTCAAGGACATAAGTGTAAAAAATAGGGCTCTTTTTTGTAATTATAGAAAAGTTTAGGGGCTAGACTGCAAAGTTACCAATTAAAGGAATCATCTGGAATTATTTTTAGATTGAAAAATCTCTTTTAATAGGTGGCTGCTCACTAGCTTGACACATAGGCAAGAAGATTGAGGTGGCACGGTGACGTGGCAAAGGCGGCTGACTAGGTTTAAGCATATGACACGTGGCGATGTTTGATTGGGTGCTGAAGGGGTATGGGATGTTCTAATCTAGACCGCTGGCTTTGGACCCGACGGCTCAGAGGAGATCGGTGGTTGGAGGTGGAGGTTCTCGGCGGTGCCCGAAAGGATTGCGGCGGCGCACGATCGGAGAACACGTCGGACGACGCTTCGGTGACCTAGGAACTCCGGCGGGCGGCGGAACACGGTTGCAAGCTTACAGGAACTCGGTTTTTGGAGCTTACAGGGGACAGATCGACTCAGGAAGGGCGTCGGCGACGGCAAAAACGGCGGAGGGGCTCGGGAGCTCGACAGGCGGCGGCTCTGGCAACCAAACGGCGAGGGCGATGGTGGTTTGAGCTCCGGCGGGCAGCTGTGATGCTCGGAGGTGGCTTGATGGAGGCAAAGCGGCACTGGAACGGCGCAGCAGTGAGGGCAATCGAGCGGCAGTGCTAATGGCGGTGAGGAGCTCGAGTTTCAGCGAGATACAATGGAACTCGGCGAGTTGGCTTGGGGAAAAATCGAGGAGGGGTGGGGCTACATATATAGGCGGCTCGGGTCTTCGTGGCAGCGGCGTACTCGTCTCAGACTCGACGACGATAGTCCGGGCTGGAGATGATGAATCCGACGCTAGGGTCCCACAGGCAGCGGCTCAGGCGAAGACGGCTTCGGCACGGGCATCTTTGATGGAGCGCAGGCGTGCGACTGGGCCAGCTTGGGCACGTGGCGCGGCCCAGGGAACAGGGATGAGCGGGCTGGCACTGGAGGTGGACCGGAAAGAAGAGGAGGCAGCCCAGGTAAGGTTTTATCTTTTTCTCTTTTAATTTGATTTTCTAAATTCATTTGAAGTTAAAATTTGAATCAAATTCACTCAAACAAAGACTATACCAAACAAAGAAAAGCCCTACATGCTTAAGGGCAACATGGATGCACAATATTCAAATACATCCTATGTCAAATTGGTTTTTCTTTTTATAAAATAGGGTTTTGCCCTTTTCAAATGTTTAAACTCAATTTTAAACTCTAGCAATAAGAAATTACAAAAGTGGAAAATTAGGGTGTTACATCGGCGGGATAAAAGTAGCCAAACACCGGCTCATCCTCACCTGCAACAAAAATTCAACAATAGCACCATGAGTACGAAGTTACTCGTAATACTTACACATATGGGTATATATATTTTCAACTCGATGGATGATGCTTTTGGATGGTGGTAAGGAAACTAAGCCATAATATGACTCATTTGCTCATGCATTGGATTAGGAGCGGATTAGGAATGCAATTATTAGTTCATTTTGAATTGAACCACTAGCACATCTGAACACATTGTTCAGTTTGGTTTTTTCTTTGGGCTCATTTGCTGCATTAATCAATTAATTGTGTTTACCTGGAAGCAAATTCCAGTCATATATCTATATCAAAGACCTTTTCCCGTTCATTGTGTACTTCAATTCAGAAATGCAAACTTGTGCCACACTTTAACTTCTTTGCGATTTAAATTGGTTTTAAGCTTAATGTATAGTCTGGTTGACAGTATGGCATGAACATTAGAAATAAAGTTTACTGTACATTAGCTTATTTGTTGTCCTGTTTGTGTCTTTTTCACTTCTCTATTTTCTTTTCACTGAGTTTCTTTGTGATATGAATCTTCATATGTTTCGAACCTCATCTCAATAGCCTTCTATTTTTCCCTCTATGCCTTCGCATAGTTTATTGTGTACAAGAACCTTTGCTCGATAACACGGATTATTGATCGTGGCTCATACCTTAGGCTGTCCACAGTCTCTCCGTACATAACATTAGCAATAAAGGCAGATGACAGGTTCTGGTGGGCGAACTCTATTTCCTCAATGTGACAATTATGTTCCTTGACCATTGAGCACTGCCAGTAGTCTACCCATTTCCCTCTGAATGCGCGCACCCGCCAAGGACATTGAGTCACCAAACACTTCACATCATACTCCCTTTTACTAGATTTAACAACCTTGAACTGCCTCCAAAGAGACAGTGACTAGAATTTAACTGTATCAATAACTGCCTCCTTTGTAGGGTACATAGCACCCTGAGACACCTCGTTCTCATAGTACTGCCACGGTGTCCGATCAGCCTCGCTAACCACCAGCTTTGAAAATTCATGATCTCTCCACTCTCCAGGTATTAGAGCATTACCCTCCTCGTTAGATGAATCCCTATCGGCAAGACCTTCCTCCAACTCTATCTCTTCAATGATGCTAGGGATATGCTCCCCTTCATCGGCTATATCCATCGGTTGCATCTCAGGAATATCTCCAACATCTGCCCTGGTCCCGACATTAACCTGGTCTGATTTATCTTCCACTGCCTCACTTGGTCCCGCTATTGCTTCTGGAGAGTTCACCTCTGTTTGATCTTTCAGGTATGCCTCAGCTAACAAAACCAGATGCAGGCCACGTTCACAAGATATATCTATATACTACCTCCAAGTTGATGTGGCTTCGATTGGAACAAGCTCGCCAAAGTATCCATGACTAGCACGGCTGAGGATAGCTTTCAGCTTTAGCTCATGTTGCTGCGGATTCAGTTGGAAAAACCACATGAGCCATTTGCACACACCCGCAATGATCTTCTCATTAGCTTTACTAAGAGCCTTCATGACATGACGAAATTCAGACAGATCTACACCGTTAGGATCGTACCTAAAATCACCCTCACCATAATATATCTGAAAAATTAATTTATCTGCCATCCCTGGAAACATTCGCAAATATAACCAATGTTAAGATCGACGAACTATATTTCTCAGTATCGGAGATAAAAAATTTACCGACACCGATTCATACATAACAATAGGTTTTCAATAATATCCCTACCCAAACTTACCTACAAATATTACTCTATACCATCTACATTTAATAGCTATTCTACCATGTCGGAATTAATATTCATAGAATACTATCATTTCCTAAATGTTACATCCTAGGTCATACTATTATCATACAGTGCTAGCTCCTATGTCACACAATACAACTCTACAATTATTACTCTATAAAATCTACATATTCAAAACTAATATACTACAAATAATATTTTATATTTCACTGCTATCCTACCATGTCTTAAGTAAAATTGACAATTTTCTACTAAACATAGTATTTTCTAAACCCTAGGTCATACATGTCTAAAACCTATGTCATATACTAGTATTGTACTAATTAACAACAATAAAAGTATAGAGGAACTTACCGGAAAGCGATCTTCAAATTCACGGATCAAATACAGCAGGGCTTCATCGTGCTCTCTTCCTCTCCTTCCTCTTCAGAGTTTTTTCTTTTTCGGAATAAAATGTGAATTTTACCTAATTTTAGAGCCTTTTATAGAGGAGGGAGCAAGAGTGGAGACCGGCGGGTGCGGGCGAGTAGCCCCCCTCACCGCCTCCAGAGAGGGCGGCAAGGAGCTGTACCTGCCCTCTCAGGGGGCGGTAAGGTGTTAGCTCGGGCAGGCACCCCCTTGCCGCCCTCTGAAGGGACGATTAGGCCACCCGTCCTCCCAGGAGGCGGTAAGCAGGTCTAACTATTCTCTCAGAGGGCTGCAGCCCAACTCTCTCAAGGGGCTGCAGATGTCTAGTTTTGTAACTTTTTTCACGAGAAATCTATTTATTTAAATTTTTAATTGAAAAAATATAAAAATAAAAAATCACCCACGCATGGGCGTGCGGGTTGAGGCTGGCTGGGGCTTTTGATCTGGGCTGGTTTTTATGTTTTTGGGTTTTCTCATTTAATTTGTTGAACAGAACTTTATGTTTATATTTTGTACTGAAAATTTTATCTAAAAGTTTGCACTGGAAATTTGTTGACAAACGTTTGTGCTGAAACTTTTGTGCTAAAAAATTTATCGGTAATTTTTTTATACCTTTTCTCAAAAACTTGTTCTTGGTAATTTTTTCTCAATATTTTTTCTTAATTTTTTTCTTAAAACTTTTCTTGGTAATTTTTCTCAAAACTTTTGTCGGTAACTTTTTGCTTAAAATTTTTTTGAGTTAATTTTTTTTTCAGTAATTTTTCTAAGCTAATTTTTTCTTAGTTGAAGGGAAAGAGCACTTTTCCCGACCGAGGCAGGCAGTCAGTAAGACTAGTGGCGCATAAGCAGGGCAGATGGCTCTATCGCATGTATCGTATCTGGCTTCAACATCGGTGCAAGCTCTTGTGTGGCTGGGACTGGGAGCAGGTGCGGTGGATTGCGTGGAGGCTGTGTGGGTTAGGTGCAGCGCCTACAGGGCGTGGGAGCTGTCGGAATCTTTGCTCGGATGCTTACACGTGTGCCCATGAAATAGCCATGTCCAGTCTGCGTGCATGCATGAGCGATGGAAAGCAAACCTAGGTTAGCAATGGGCCGGGCTAGGCTGGGTTGATCCTCTTCCATCACCCAATCCCCTCTCGCATTGGGAGATAATCCCTTAGTTTGTTTGCATCATTTGGATGCTTGGGATGAACTCATGTAACAAAAAATTATGTAAGTACTGCCTCTACCAGACCTCAAACTCAAATCGGACAGTAATCAAGTCATATTACAAAGATCAGTTAGAAAAAAACAACGCAGTACTGTTGGAGTGCTGCATGCATCTAGTGTTACACAGGGAACTGCAAGTGCCTGTTTTACAAGATAAAATTGTGTTCACACACGAACTTTAATAGAAGTACAGTAAAAATCAATGTCGTAACTCCTACGGACAAAAGACATCACATGGTATGACATCTGAAACCGGATGGATGTTTCGTTCTGAAGAGTTTTCTGAAGATTCACTTGGCATCATCCGATAGAATGAGTAACCAACACACACTTGTAGTACCTATACAAAACAAAAATAATTGCGACTAATATATCTGACAATATTCATAATTTGACCATGTAGAAAAGAAACTCAGTGAAAAGAAAATAGAGAAGTGAAAAAGACACAAACAGGACAACAATATCACAATCTACCTCGTCAATTAGCCACAATATGTGAAAAGAACCCAAGCAGTTACTTTGATATCAAGTATTACCCCTCCACTAATGCAGAGTACAGCGGGAAACGAGTATTACAACCTGCTTTCTTTGCATTCGCTACAACCATCAAAGCATTTCAGTATTGTAGACCCATCATTTGCCTGGATGGAACATTCCTGACTGGGAAGTACAAAGGACAGATATTCTCTGTAATTGGGGTCGATGGTAACAACCAAGTCCTGCCACTGGGGTTTTCTTTCGTGGAGAGTGAGAACGGGGACAGCTGGTATTGGTTCCTTGAGCGGGTGAAACATGCTATTGTTCTTGACTGGTCAGATGTGTGTCTGATTCATAATAGACATGCAGGGTTGTTGCAGGCTTTGCTAGATATGCAACATGGTAGTGTTCGACGGGGTGTAGCAGCACAGTGGTGCATGCGCCATATGGGTGCGAACTTCTACATATAGTTTAAAAACAAAGAGTTGATGAAGCTTTTCAAAAAGTTGTGCAGTCAAACCAGCAACGGAAGTTCAATGTCCTATGGGCAAAAATGGACGAACTAACTCTAAAACAGACAGCGGAGGCTGCACCAACTGGTGATGAACCGATAGCTCTTGGACCTCTCCCAACAGATGCTCTGCAGATAATAAGGAGGTCAGGGTCAGCTATTAAGAGCTTTTCACAGTGGATACGTAATGAGCCAAATGAAAAATGTGCTTTGCTGTACAACAGTGGTGGGGCAAGGTATGGAGTAATGACAACAAATCTTGCTGAGGTTTATAACTGGGCCATGCGAGGAATGAGATCTCTCCCACTTGTTGGAATTGTAGAAAGCATTTTGCATGGGACTTGTAAGTATTTTATTGATCGGTACGCACCTGCTAAAAATGTAATGGAGGACAATCGTATGTTGTATGGACGGATGCTATGTGAGTATATGGAGAAGGCCACAAAGAAGGCCCACATGCATCGCGCAAATCAAGAGGGGACTACGGAGCACAGGTTCAGTGTCCTGTGCCAGGATAAGGGTCAAAGGAGTGGAAGACGTGAGCAGCATGTTCAAGAGTGGGACATGCATTTGTAGTTGCCAGAAGCCACAATTACTCCACACGTCATAGCTGCGTGTGCGAAGCACAATATGCTTTACAGGCAATATGTTTCAAAGTACTTCATGAAGGATCAAATACTGAACACCTGGAATCATAAGCTGTATGGTTACGGTATTGTTGACACTTTTACAAGTAATCCAGGGCCTTCACAAATCTATGTGCCTGATTTGGAAAAGATGAAGAATGCACCTGGCCGCCGACAAACTCGCCGGATTCTCAACGATATGGATGAATCCGAGGCAGGTCCTAGGGGTCAAGCAATGCAGTCAGTGCAATGAAACAGGTCACACGGACAAGTATTGTCCTAAAAATACACCTATTGTCTAGGTGAGTATTATGACACGTTGTAGTGTGATTATTTAGCGTAGCTTGCTGTCTTAATTGTACAGTGGATATAGTTGTATAGTGAATTTGCATTCAATGTATATTGTTCATGTCTACATCTAGCAATGTATTAATGTACATGTCTTTCAAATGCAGATATGACGGACCTTGCGACCCTCGAGCTTCTGGACCCTTTAGTGGACAAGAGGCACCGTAGCTTCTTGTCCGCGGAGCATCAGACGGAGTTAGGAGTGTTCCGACCACGTGGCCCTGGAGAGCTACTTACGATCAACGATCGGTGGAAGCACATGTACTTTGATACTTTCATACGAAATTGCCATATCATTGATGTACTTCGATACTTTCAGGTTGGCAGCGGCGGGACTCCTACTGCTTTGCTGTTTGGTTGAGGGATGATCGACGGAGAACCCCGAGGCAGCGACGCATCGTTTCTATTTTGATCGATCGCTGATAGCAGAACTGGTTGACTGATAGAGGCCAAAGACACATGCGTTCCACCTCCCGTGCGGTGAGATGATCCCGACCTTGCAAGACGTAGCCTACCCCTTAGGCCTACGTTGCGCGGGAACTGTGGTTGGGATCATCGATATGGATGCTGACTAGATCAACATCATGCATCAGCGCTTTGGCCCGGTTGAGCGGAAGGCCGACGCACCCCCCTACGTGCCTGAGTTCTTGTTCGATGCACGAGGGCCAACGAAGAAGTGGATCCTACAGTTTCAGGTTTGGTACAATACAACCTCTCATTTACTATTCGAGTATCTATTTATGATCATCATTGACACCAGTTATATTTGCAGCCGGCGTACATGCACCCCCAGGCCAACGCAAACTCGGTCTCTAGGCATTTTGAGGCCTATCTGTTTTGGCTGTTTGGGTGGGTTATGTTCACCAGCGCCCAAGGCCACCTAGTTGCGAGGACCTTTGTGCCGTACACCAGGTTGATAGCGGATGCTGATGGCGAGGAGGTACTGCAGTTCAGTTGGGCATCTGTTGTCCTTGCTGCGACGTATCGAGCGCTCTTCGACGCGTGCACAAAGAAGGAGCCACTAGCCACTTTTGCTGGGTGCCCACTTCTTCTGCAATTGTGGTCTTACGAGCAGTTCTCCATAGGCAAGCCAGTGGTGAACCGCTCCCCGTACCCAGAGAAATGGTACGGCGAGCCGGAGGAGGACGCACCTACCGTGGCCTTGCTTTGGTGTTGTCGTCGGGTACGTACTTTTTGTTAACACTTTCATTGGCACGCATGTTATGTCTAATTATTTCTAACGATGTTTGTCACACGGCCACAATGGGCGCATGAGCAGCCTCGCAGCTCTTACGAGCATTTTCTGTCCCAGTTCAACAGGCTACGTCCGGACGACATGGTCTGGCAGCCGTATAGCTTCTTGGTCGTTGTGTACCCGCGACGAGGAGTACTGGATTACGAAGGCACCGCTTGTCTTTGAGATTTACGTTGAGGAGTACTCACCGCACCGCATCATGCGGCAGTTTAGCCGTCACCAGGCATTCCCTCTCGTCCACATTCGTACTGTTCCTGTGCACGTCCACAGGTACATATGCAGAATTAAAATTTTTGTAACATTCGTCTTCCTATGAATTATATTTCACATGGTTCACTTGCAGGTACACACGCAAAGGCCAGCCGGCTGGCAACCTCTAGGCAGATCGCTTGGCCCCATACGTCTCAGCATGGGCCCAAGAACTACAGGATGTCGTGGAGGAGGCACGTCCCTTCGACGAGCGGAGCTTCAATGACTACCTACGATGGTACGTTCCACGTACACGCACACGGGTCACCTACACCCCTGAGTGTGTCCGGCCCCATGTCACATCAACTACAGAGGCGTACCCGGTCCATTGGGACGAGGACGCTGCATTGGCGGTATGGACAGCCTAAGGCAAGGGGTGCACCTCAGTGCATCGGATGTCGCGGGTTTTGTCAAGCGGGTTTTCGACAAGACCGTGCGAGCCTTGAAGCTTACCTCATGCCGATCCACCATAGATGTAGCTGGAGCGCCTCCCAGGTCTAGTGGGGTCCACGTCGAGTCATCCCGGAGGTCAGATATGCACCGTCGTTCATCAGTGTCGGCACTCACACGACCCCTTTTACCACGTCCTGTAGGCTCGGTGCAAATAGGTACGAATTTTTAATTCGCACGGCGTTGAAATATATTCATTTATTACCAGTGCAATGATTATTAAACAAATATTAGGTGCACCTACACAAGCCTCGACGCAACCTCGTAGACTGAGCCCTGTGCGTCCACCCTCAAGTACTGGGTGCCTCTTCATCCCCGTATTCAATATATTCAGCAACTCAGCTAATATTGTGCATAGGTTATTTCGGTGATGAGGCAAACCCGTCTTCAGCTGCCCCATGCCCTATCCCACCAGCACCGTTCTAGCCATACTACGCCACGCCCGCCTAACCCTCTTCTGCTGCACCGGCATACTATGCAGGTATAATTGTGCATTTTTTACTACTACATTCATTTCCACATTGTTCATATCTATTATAATTATTTGTTAGTAGGTCCCTCCAGCCAATACACATGGACACCAGCACATCCTTCACAGTCCTCGTACCCTAGTCAGGAGGATGGGGCTGGCCCGGACCCCGCGTACGATCTCGTTCGGGACTTCTTCGAGGGCACACCTGACTACGACGTCCTCCAGTGATCCCAGGTACCCAGTGCTCTACTTCGGACACAACCCACGTAAGACGAGGCCTCGACACCTGTGCTTCCTACTAGGCCTACCAGACAAGTCAGTCCACCCGACCCCCTCACCTACTCCAGGGGCCACGTGAGGGTCAACTAGCAGCATCGGGACCACAATGGGGGGCACGGTAGACGGCAGCGGGGGAGACAACAGTAGGATTTTACATTTATTTTTTGTAACTTACATATGCATATTCGATTCGCGATGTACTCTTACGTATTCAAACGCGTGTAATCTTTATGGTCCACTTAGCATGTCGTAAATGTATTTCTTATTCCAATGTGATGGCATGCTAGTTGCATTTCTTAATCCGACATGACCACACGCTACATTCTATCGTCCTCACCCATGTATGAACCGTTCACGACAGACCTAGAAAAGTATATCTTACAAAGCTACTTATACACGAAGTGACTGCTCGCTTACTCGTCAGGGAGTGTAACTTTAATCACGAAGTGACCACACTACTGAACTTTAATCATGACATGACAACACATGTCTCCTTACGCAGGCTTTAGATAAGAAGTGACAACACCGGACAGCTTTTACCACAAAATAAATGACAACACAGGTACCAACACACATAGAATCTCTATCCATCATCAATGACACAACATTCTCATTCTTCAAGATGGAATCCAATGCTCCTTCCACCCTCTTAGCCCTTCCACTCAATCCTTTCTTCAAGAATGAATCCAATGCTCCTGCCTTCCCACACCATAAATAGCGGAACCTCCATACATTGATGCACCACTTATTTCTCAGACCTCTCAAGTGCAATGTCTTCCTCAACTCCACCAAGCCCACCAAAAAAACATTGGAGGATTTTTATCCCTCGAGGTATCAAACTACCAATGTGCTTCTGTGGTGACCGTTGCAGGCTCCGCAAGTCGCAAGACATCTCGTACACCTATGGGTTGCACTTCCTCATGTGTGCCAACTATAAATATGACAAGCCTCAACATAGAACATATGAGCATCCACCGGTATAGCAACAAATATCAGCCACATCTTTGCCGATTTCGCACCCTGTTTTTGTGAGGAACCGTCCAAATGGAATTCTAATTAATCATCAGGAGGATCATTATTCATAATCACAACCTCGACGATTAATCAGAATACCATTCCGGTAGTCCCGGCACGTGTTTTGTGCCCAGGATCGGAACACATGCCTTCCAACTCAAATATCCCAACACAGTTTAATAGAGAGCAAGTAATTAAACTGAATTACAATTATTAAACATGCAACTGCTTACACAATTTACAACAAAAGAGGAACAACAACAACTACGCAGCGGAAGAGAAATACCTATACAACAAAAGAGTATGAAGCCGGATGCCCTTAGGCTCCATACCAAAAGCGCCGGAATTTGGAGTAGAATGTGCTACCCCTGCCCGCCACCCGGATCGGCAGGCAAAAAGTAGCCGAAAACTGCCTCTTCCCCGCCGACCTGTGAACCTGAAAGCAACTTAAGGGCAGCACCCTTAGTACGAAGGTACTAGCAAGTCTGACACAGTATGAGTATATATATATATATATTCTCGACTCCAAGGATCATGCATTTAAAGCTGTAGCAAGGATTAAGACATGTTTAAGTTCATTAAGCGGTAAGCAACCTAGATTCTAGGTGTAAGCAACTAACTTAACCAACCACCAACTCAAACCCTGCCAACCAACTGACCATAACAGATATGTAAACAACAAGTGTATAAAAGTAAACCAATACCACCAAATCACCGACCACAAACCGACCAAACCACCCAATCCAACCATGCCACAACCCACA
The DNA here is from genome assembly GCF_958298935.1 of Phragmites australis. NCBI lineage: Eukaryota > Viridiplantae > Streptophyta > Magnoliopsida > Poales > Poaceae > Phragmites > Phragmites australis. Next base: position 29,736,815 of record NC_084926.1, on the reverse strand, counting down.
TCGAAACTCTACGACCAAAATATGGTCGCTCGGTGGAGATAAGCAATAGCGATGCTCATGACCGAGAGCGCGGCAGTTCGAACTGATTATACACCCTGCAGGGGGATACTCCTGGACCCACACGACACAGGGACCATACGGCTTGTGCCACCCGCTAAGATGCGCACAAGGGGGTACCCGTGACAACCTTTCCCAACCAGGCCCAACCATGTGGATCAACCATAGCTCGGCGAGGCGGTATTAGAACTACTCCTCGAGCAAACTAATACCGCTAAAAGCCCGGACTCAAACCGGACTCACACCGTCTATGACGAGGCCCACATGACCACGTCTGCGAAGGTAATCGGCTCGCCTACCATTATATCAGCATGTGGTGAGTAAGGTAAGTGCTAAAGCCGACTACACCGATGATCGGTGCTTAACCGGTGCAAGCGGTCTACGGTGTCCGGGTTCCCCTCCCGAACTGCCTGAGGACTCCTCGTGAGCAGATGACACCCCTAACACCGCCCACACCTCGTCTCAACTCACCACTCACCATACCGACTCATCCTCAACACAACCACAAGTGTGAACAAGTAATAAGCCCTAGGCTCGCGACAACGGTGGACGCCGTCGTCGACTTCTACCGGAAAGCCTAAGTACCACTAAGCATAGCGAACTATAAGTAGACCTCGATGACTCCACCAGGCTCCTAGGAACAACACGGCACGTGACCAAAATGGGAGAATGCATAGGCATAGGTTCTACCCAACTCGGTACCCGACACATGCAATGTATACATAAGCGTAGATAACATATTAGATTTCAATTTGACACGGTGCAATATGATAGATGCTTGCCTTGCTGCCCTAGCTGCTGCTCACAGCTACCCGAGTCACGATCACCACTGCGGGAACCTCCGGGTACAGCCTCGTTCGCCGGGTCGAAGTTCCCTAAAAGAATAATCGCGTGCAATGATGAGTATGAAAGCCATGCAACAACGGAGGTGACATGCATTATGCCTTGCGCTTAAAACATCAAATATTTCCTAATTGCAATTAGCGTTAACCATTTAAACATTTCCTGAAATACTTTAAAGCATAAACCAAAGCTTAAACCAAACTGGAAAGTTAATTATGCTTAACATGAGGGTGTATATTTTACTGATCAGGAAACAATTTAGCAAGATTCACCAAATTGGATTCATCAATTTTGGAGCTACCAAGATTTAATTATGAATTATCAAAGCTTAAACATGCTTCATTTATTCAATAATTCCCAGAACACATTTCATGGCTGCTGGTATTTTTAACATGTAGATAATGATCATATAAGCCTAACAAAACTGGTTTCATGAATTTTGGAGTTATATACATTTTTCTACGCATTATACAAGCTATCAGCCGATTTACCAATTAAACAAACATCCAATTTCGCATTTTCCGATTTTTCTCTAATATTCAAATGGGCCCACGCCTTTTTCTACCGACACCGGCCCAGCCCTAGCTACTGACCGGTGGGGCCGGCTCCCTTGACCGAAGTCAAAATCGGCCACGGCAGCTGCGCGCGCGCCACTGGAGAACGGCCGGCGGCTCTTGCGGTGGCTGCCGGCGGCGAGCGGCAGCCTGCACGGCTTGGCCGAGGGCAAAAACGGCATTAGCGCGAGCACGCGATCACAGTGGGGGCACACGTCGACGCCGGCGACGGCCGGAGCACGGCGAGCGGCGGCGAGGGCAAAACTAGCACGGCGGCGGCACGGCTTTGACACGCCGACGGCGAACGGCGACGCAATAAGCCCGGCCGAGCACACCAATACGTTCTATGTGAGCGCGTAGAGCTAACGGCTCGCTTCCCGACCGACGAGCTCGATGGCGGCCCGACCGGCGGCGTGCGTGGGGAGGCGGCGGCGATTCAACCACCGCGGAACACCGCGCCGGCGACGGGACAGAGAGAAAACGGCGCGCGCATAAGGTGTACAGGAGCACGGGGAAGCTCACCGTGCAGTCGGTTGGGCCGGAGAAGTGAGGACATGACGGGTCGACGGAGGACGGCGGAGCTCGGCTGCCGCCGTTGGAGAAGAAGGCGCGGACGGCTTCAATCCTTGCGGGAAACAACCGGGGAAGGAGGGGAAACGGCGGAGGAGGGCTTTGGCGACCTCCCTCTGTGCTCTACCTTGCTCGGGCTCGGCGGAAAACACCGGCGGCGCGGTGATTTGGCCGGCGGCCAGTGCGTGTGCTCTGCGCTTTGATTTCCAGCCGCGCGAGAGAAGGAGCAGAGAGAGAGAGAGAGAGAGAGAAGAGGGTGGGGAGGGGAAGATAAGGACACGGCGCTGTGCTCGGCTTCCGGCAACGTGGCCTGGCCACCGAAGTCAAGATTTGCGGCGCCGCCTTGCTCTGTGAGAGCGGGAGAAGGGGAAGCAGAGGCTGCCTGAGCGAAGGGGATGACAGGTGGGGCCGATGAACAGTGACCGCCAGGCAAAAATATCTTCACTACTTTGGTTATCAAGGTGGAGGCCTTACTGTGGTCTAAAAATTGTGGAATAAATTTTGTTGGCTTCTATAAATCATGAACAATCCATTTTACCTTGTTTGACCCAAAAAGCTTGCACCAAATTCAAATGAAAATTCTCCAAAGAGGCAAGCTTTTCTAATTTGTGTTAATTTTTATGCCTTTAAAATAATTCCCAAAAATTTGGGAAAATTCATTGATATTCTCCTCTAGGCACCTACTAATTTCTAAAATTGTTTCCAACCCTATGTTGTATAGAAATATGGTGAGTTGCTTAACAACGCATCAACTAATATTGATTTTTACAATTTATTTAATTAAAAAAAATGCATGCCTAAAATTGCTCAAAACCAAGCAAATGATGCTAATGACGTCCATTAGCACTTAATTATATGTTTTGGAAATTCTGGGCCATGACAGTTTTACTAACCGCTCATCTTGTTCTATTTCTTCAGTCCCCTCCACCGCTCAGTGATTTTATTCAATGGCTCGACAATGAGTAAAATAAAGAACAGAAGCAGTGGGTCGACATGAACATGAGGTGGAGAAAGGAAGCTTACGCACGTCGGGAGTACAAGCAACAGCAAGAGGAACTTCGCCTAAAGTGGGAGGAAGAAGAGAACATGAGGAAGGAGACGCACGACCATACCGTGACTCAGGCTCGGGAGGCTGAGAGGGCAAGGAAGCGGGAGAGAGCCCGCCGTGCTAAGGCGGCAGGCCCGATGCCCTCCGAAAGAGAAAATATCCTAGATACACTCAGTAGAGAGTATCTAATATAATCCGATATACTTCCACTCCCTAAGGCATGTTATGATTAGGAGCGGCGCACTAATAAGTAGGTCTTAGTGCGAACCGTACATGCCACCTTATTTTCCTCGTCGTGTCGTCGTGGTTACAGTCTCATATAATGTTTTCCACCGTATGTTTAATATTATGTTTGTCGCCGTTCGCAACCTCATACCCACGTAATATACTGCGAGTGCTTCATATATACAATTTGTTTACAAATACTAATTTTTTATTCTCCGACAATTACGTAACCTACTCCAATTTCTCGCTTCCTCAGTATACCATTTTTACTCATCTTCAATCTTTTTAATTTCATTTTGTAAATTTCCTATTTTAAATTTTGACGAAAAACACAAAATTTTGTAATTTTTGGCAAAAAAATGCTATTACCGTCCCCTCAAAAGTCGGCTAGGCTGCTAACCGCCCTCCCAAGCACTACCCGTCCCTTGAGAGTTCAGTTAGCACCCTTGCCACCCTCTAAGGGGATGGTTAGGTCACTCGCCCTCCCAGGGGACGGTTAGTAGGCCTAATTACCCTCTCAGAGAGCTACAGGACTGTCAGGGGACTGCAGACGTCTAGTTTGCAATTTGTTTCACGAGGAATCTATTTATTTAAATTTTTAATGAAAAAATATATTAAAAAAACTCCCCATGCGCGCGTCCCTGCAGCGCAGCTGCAGCCCAATCAGCGTGAGCGTCGCTTGCTCGCGCGCGACCGCGCTGGGTCTCACGCTCTCGGACAGCTGCGGTCCGACCTGTCCGTGGGCCGCTCTGACAGCGTCGCTCGCGAGCGAGCGATCGATCGCTCATGCGCCGAAGAGTTTTTTCGGCGCAGACCTCAATCGTCCGCTCGTCCTCCCTCAGCCGCCTGCCCGCACCTCGCACTCTGCCACCGATTGCCACAGTCGAGCACGAGCCGCCGCTGGACGCTGGTCCCTCCTATCTCTACTCTGCTGGATCCTCCACCCACCGCATCGTCAGTCCGCATCCGCCCGTCCAGGCGTGTATTGGTTCCTCCTTTTGCTGGTAAGTAATCCACGAGTCCTAGACTTCTTGCTTCCCTAGATGGATGGAGACGCTTGTTCCAAGATTTAGTTTTGTTCTCAAATCCAAATCTTTCCTTCTCTCCATTGAGTGTTTCGTGGATTCATGTGCTGCTACTAATCTGAATCCATCGGTCTGTGGTTTGATTGGGTTCTTTCTTCTTCAGCCCTCAAGATCGACATTATTTGACACCACCAAGCTACGGGCGCAGTTTATTCTTCCAAATATTTTGGGGGTTCAACTGTAGGATCTGTAGTCCGCCCCTGTCGTCAGAGAACGCTTTGATGGGCAGATGATTCTTGCACTATGTAGGATCTATAAAGTTTGTTCTTGGATACTCTGCAAAGATCGTTCCTTGGGGCAGATGGCTTGAGCCTTGAGCTCTTGATAAGTGTTCAATTAGTTGTTGGCTTGCTGCTTTTCGATCTTGCTTACTGGGAAATTCAACGTGTAGTCCAGTAACTCCTATTGGACGTGTTGCTCTTTACTGGCTGGAATGATTACATTGTTTAATCTGGAACATGGAATCGCATGCCAGTTTACTTTTCTCAGTTTCTTCATTGGTATTGAAGTCGAAAGCTATGTATTGTTTGGGTTAATTTTCAAATACCTGAGCACAAACGGCCGATCCGTTGGTTTTGGGTACTCGGTGGGCACAGATACGGATATGAATTTTCACCCGTCAACCGAACAAGCCAGATAAGAATTCTGGATGTGGATCGGGTATAGATCTGCTTCACCTATACCTAGTCCAACCCACTGCCATCTCTACTCATGTGGGTACATTCTCCATATGACTAGCCTTGTCAGCCTATAGCTAGATAGGTGAGAATAAAGATAACAATAATAAGCATCTTTGCATCAACCATCTTTCAGCGCAATCAAATCAATCAAATGCCCTTGAGTAGCAAGAAATGGAAGCACAAGTGCATGTGGCACGTAATTATATCTGGATCCAGACCTTTTCTGAATGCAATTGAGTGAGGCGTGCTGTGATGCTGTCGCAGCATGGATCACTGGCATTGATGATGAACTATGTGTAGGCATTGGTAAGAATACGATTTTGTACAATATACGTGACCGTATTTATTAAAATAGATAATTATTTTCTGTATTTACGAATTTAGCACATGTATTCGACGTACGGTGTTCCGAAAACGAATTTTCAGAGTACGGTGTGCCGAAAATGACCTGTATTTAGCACACCGTATGCCGAATACAGGCAAACCGTATTTCGGCACACAGTGTGCCGAAAATCAAACGTATTCGGCACACTGTGCCGAAATACATGTTTTCTTCGTGCCGATTTGGCTCTTCATTTTATGTAAGCTATTTCATGTGATTTGGCTGTGTATTTTATGTAACCAAATTAAAACTTAGTTACTAATGTAATTGTACATTTCAAAATGCATGAGTAAGAAAGCAGTCTTTAAGGCGACAGACAGTCTTAACACTTAGGTATATTCGAACATGCGCAACATTAACCCTTGTATCAGTGATCATCTTAAAATAGCGGCAGAAAGTGATGATGTAGATTAGCAAAATCGTCGAGGTATTGGTGGCATGAAATCGTTATCGTCATCGTCTGAAGGTATCACGGTTCAAGCACGTGCTTTTGTATTGTTCGTTGAACCTTGTACTCTGTGGCTGGTGGAACGTCGAGGCATAGGTGGTATGAAATCGTCGTCGTCGTCTGGAGGTATCATGGTTTGAGCACATGCTCTTGTATTGTTCGTTGAACCTTCTTCTGTATGGCTGGTGGAACACCGAGGTATTGGTGGCATGAAATCGTCATCGTCGTCTTGAGGTATCACGATTCGAGCACGTGCTCTTGTATTGTTCATTGAACCTTCTCCTGTGTGGCTGGTGGAACGTCGAGGCATTGGTGGCATGAAATCGTCGTCGTCATTGTTTTGAGGTATCATGGTACTAGCACGTGCTCTTGTAGTGTTCGTTGAACCTTCTCCTGTGTGGCTAGTGGAACACCGAGGCATTAGTGCCATGAAATTTTCATCAGCTTTTGTACCCCTTGGGTTCGCTAATCTTCGTCGTCTTCGACGCGAACCAAGCAGCACACCCCCGCCGAAGAGCATTTGCATTGCCAAGAGGTGTGAGATTTCTTTGTTGATTAACTCTGCATCTTTTGGGAATGCCTAAAGCAGAAGAGGGGTATTCGAATCAATAGCAATAAGATAACCATGGTGATCAAATACAAAATGACGAACCTGTATGTGGGATGCATACTGGTCGGGCAACATCGCCATCCTTCGTTGCCTCCTACAGAAACCCAGTAAAGAAGGATGGTCGGCTAGTTCACAAACCCTGAGGTATATTCGGCGCTGCTCATGTAAGAGGGCCCTAAGATCGTCGGTTGTTACATGTAGAAGTGGAACGGTGAACGCGGAATATGACAGTCTTGTATTCGATTTAGACACAGCTTGGATTAGGTTGCTCTCTTTGAAGGAATCATCCTTCCCTCCACGCACAACCTGCAAGCAGACAGTTAATGCTATATCGATCGTTGTATATGTCTATGGGATGCCAGTACTAGAATTTCTCGCCATATAGGTATTGAGATTTTCCTGTAACTTTTGTGCTCTGCACCAAAGCACGAATCGCTGGTTATTTAATAAACATTAAACACGTATGAAATATCGTAAATGATATATACAAATGCTTAATAAGTTACTAATAAATAAGTTATATGTCCTAATTAGTTGAAAAAGATTATGTAAATTAAATGCAATTACTTGAACACTGAAGTGTATGGTATAGTACATGCCATGCGGGAAGACAACTGAAAAAGCGAAAAGGAAAAAGAAAAAGGAAAAGTAAAAAGGAAAAGCGAAAAGAAAAAGAAAAAGTAAAGCGTGACGCGACGCGACGCAAAAGCGTATTTCGGCACATTATGTGCCGAATACAGTTGGTATTCGACACACCGTGTGCCGAAATACGCTTTTGCCTGTATTCAGCACACGGTGTGCCGAAAATGACTTTTTCGGTACACCGTACTCCGAAAATTCGTTTTCGGAACACCGTGTGCCGAATACATATGTTAAATTCGTAAATACAGAAAATAGTTGTCCATTTTAGTAAATACGGTCACATATATTCTACAAAATTGTATTTTTGCCGTAGGCTGAGGATAAAGATGGAATAAAACAAACTGAGGAGAATATATACCAAATCACGACTTACGAGATTGACCTCTCAGTAATGGACTGTAAACATTGACAGTTCGACAAATCAGTTTCTTGCCAAAGTGGACCCTTTCAATTGTCTTCACAGATTTTTGCGTTAGTGGAAGTGATGTTATTCTTTCAGGGCATTTGTTTCAGAAATATTAAGCAGTTTTTTCATGACCTTAAAAAGAGAATGCAAGTCCTAAAGGTGATTGGTTGATTATTTCTACCTCGATGCCTTTGGTCATAAGCTGTTCAGAAGCGATACTAAGATCACCTTCAACTGCTTCCTTCTTCACTGAGTCTCATTCTTTTCACAAAAGAATTTTGTTACTTTAGTAAACCAACAGCTTTGATTCACGGTCCCTTCACAAAAAAATTATCTACTATTCCCACTACTCTAAAATTATCTCTTATTTCTCTTTACAAATCTCTTCGAAAGAAATATATTAGAGATAAATAAAAATAAAAGGTATAAAAATAAAAAAGAAAATCAAGAAAGGAATGAAATAAATGGGCTATTCTTCTTCCAGCAGTCAACTATTTAGTCGGAGTGAGTTTCCAACAACCAAACCGTAGCTCCTAACTCTAGCACCTGACTGACACCCAAGAATTACAAGCTTCGCCTTTCTTCTTGTCAAGAACCAAAAAGTGGAAAAATATCATAATGAATCACATAGCACAAAAATGGTGCTCTCCACTAACTCCTTTTCTGTTGTGTAGTTGATGCCCGTGCTGTCAGACCTGGAACATTCTACTCTCCACGAGCATGTCAAAGCACCTTATTATCACTACAATGCATATACTGATATTTCTATGACCAATATGACTGTTAAAAGTGCAACAACTTACAAAGAAAACGAAATATCTTTTCTATATCCAATCAAGAAACGGACCTAACAATTCATGGATATCTGAATTTCGATCCATGTGTAGACAACACTTCCTACATTTAGACACATAATTAATTTTTCTCTTGCTCATGTAATCAGAGGATGATCCAGAATTTTACAAAGAGAAGAATGATGAATCCAAAATTTGTAAAGAAATCGGTGGTCTTTATTGGTGCAACTGATCAAGGGCCTCCAGGAGTACAGGCCTGAACCTGTTGCAATCAAGCCTTACATTCTGCTTATCCATGAAGGTCTGCCTGACAAACTCGAATCCATTCTTGTGGAACAAAAGCGGGTTTTTGAAGATCTTGTGATCCAGGGGGTATTGCTCCGTGAGGCTGCTCTCGTGCACACCGATGCTGTAATGCCTGTACCGCAGGCCCATTTGCTCTGCTGGGTTGCCGAAATCAACTCGGCATATCCCATCTAGGGCACCCCATGGTACAATCTGAATTAATATGGCATTGTGTGGAAGGAACACACAATTTGTGAGCCCAGCACCATGGACACCCATCATCACATTGACGGAATTTACCACCTTGGCAAAATGGGCAACGTTAGAGTTCACATTGGCCTCTTCAATCACTACTTCGTAACCTATTTCCTCAGCCATCGCCACGATCTCATTGAGATTAAGGAACATCCTTGTTCTCTGCCTGGAGATAATGAGCAGTCTCGGCTTGGTCTTGGGGATCTCACCAAGTGCAATCACTGCATCCCTAGGCAATGAGTAGGCCCTGCGCATGAACCTGTTGAAGTCCACCATTGAGTAATTGTGTGGAGCCTTTAACGGGTCAATTGTGAACTCCATGTAAGCATGAAGGCCAACAATGGCATGCTTGAAGCAATGTACTTGGTCATCCTTGTTGAAATCAATCAAGGGGTACTTAGTTAGCTTCTCAAACACCACAGCGTACTTCCTTGTCCACCAAATAGCCATGTCCGTTATTAGGAATTGAACCTCACCATTGAACTCACTTGCAGTTGTGAAAAGAGGCACAAGCACATCAGTGAAGTCATGGAATAAATTTCCTGTGTATCCGGTCAGTGCAAAGACCACAGCAGGAACATCATGGTACTTGGTACACTCAGGAGCCACTTTGCTAGATTTCACCGTCAGCTCTGTAATATGGCTGAGGCATAATTCATCACCTTTGCGAGGGTAAGGCTTAACTTTCCATTGCTCATCTCTCTTTGAACCGGCAGGTTCCATGTACATGACTGAACTGGCATTCGGGTGTATCCTAATGTTGCCTCGCATCTCACAGACATTTGCTCTGAAGTTTGAAAAATCACACAACAGTTTGCCCCACACCAAATTATTTAAGGCTGCAAAATGGAGTATCATCATTGGAACAGAAGTATAAAATAAGATGGATTATATATCATTATCTGGTTGTGAATTTGCAAAGCATCCCTCAAACTAATTTAAGCCTGACACAATTGACAGTATAAAGTGACTGATCAAGCAATTCTTTGAACTATGGCGAAAACCATCAGGTTAAGAATAATATACATTGGTCTCTTGGCACACGTTTTATTAATCTAGAACACTAACCTGGTTGCTGAGATGTGTCCCCGCCGTTGCTCCGGTCAATGTCATTCGCAAGCTTAATTTCTGTGTCCGTTTTCTCATCTGCAGCAACATCAACAGGACCACAAATAACACCAGGAACATGTGAGTACCAGCACTGTTAGGTGTTAATAAGTACCGAAACGGTCACACCAATCTAGATCAAGAAATCGCAAAGATGCAATTAATAGAAACCTCTCAGCGTCTCCCACCTTCTTGCTTACCATTGTCGCTGTCCTCAGCATCGTGGATGGTATAATTGGAAACAGTTGGGAGGGTCACCTTGTGCTGGTGCTCTTGGTGCCCCTCCTCCACGCCTTTCCTCCCCTCTTCGCCTCCCCCACCTACTATACAGCACAGATGCCACCACCAAAGGTTCACAGATAAAGCAAGCATCAATCTCACTGAAAAAGCCCAAATCTCTCGCAATCTCAGACCCGTGAATCTAATCCGAGTTGAACGAACTGGGCAGGCATCCAAGCTCGGAGATAGACAAATAAGTTATTGGCGGATCGGAAGGTGATGGCTCACCTAATAGCTCAGATGCGGTGGCCTCCTCCCTTCTGCCTTGCTCGGGCTCACTAGTGAGCACCCGCTTCTCCTCTACACTGGTCCCTGTCGTAAAGAGAAGGGTCAGTGCTGTGACACTAGTAGATATTATACCCCAAGATTCGCCGACGGGAAGGTGGTAATTAAGTAAATAACGTTTTCACCTTTCGCGTTGGCGTTGGCTTTGGCTTCCTCGCCGGCGTCGTCGTCATCGACCACCTTGGGATCCTCGGCTGCAGCGGCGAGAGTGTCGGCGGATCTCCTGGATGCAGCGTCGTCAGCGTCGACCCGCTGGCGGATCAGGAGCGAGCGCGGCGTCTGGTCCACCGACAACCTGCCGTTCACTGAAACGAGCCAGCCCGCACTCTGGTTAGCAAGCACCATCCATCGACTCCAAGAGAGAACCCAAGAAGAAGAAGAAATGGTGGCGGGCGCGGCGCGGCGCGTACGGTTGAAGAGGAGCGCGTCGGGCTTGGAGGCGACGACGAAGGTGAGGGTGACGAGGAAGAAGCCGATGACGAGGACGAGCAGGCGCAGCCGCCGCGACTCCTGCCGCAGGCTCCGCACCAGCTTCGCGCGCTCCACCGCCTTCATCTCCTCCCTTCTCCCTCCTCCTCCTCTACCCAACAAAGCTCGCGCCTGCTACGCCTAGCTCGCTCGCCGAGGAGACAGATGCGCAGGCGAGTGGGGGAAAGAGAGAATGGGCCACGGACGGATCAGTGTGAATTCGAGAGCAGAGGGAGTATTCGGGTGCGAGAGTGCCGTATTTGACGACGGATGCGGCGAGGTGGGGAAGGGGGAGTGTTAGGCGGACAGGGTTCCTCTCGTACACCGCACAGCGTCAAAAAAATTTCTCTCATACGTGAAAAGATCTCCATCGTGTTAGACCATCTCTAATAACTATCTCAAATTTTTATCTTCAAAATACTATTACAGCATCCTCTATCACTATTACAGCATCTTTTATTTTTTCATCTCCAGTAGATACCCTATTTTTTACCTTCTACTTCTCTTCTCTTTTTCTCTCTGATCCCACTGTAGACATTAATTGTTGCGGGACGGGCATAGACGTGATAGGGGCACAGCAAACGCGTGTGGGAAGCCTGCGATAGGATAGGGCAGGTTGGGCTTTGGGTGCAACAAATGGGGGTACGACCGATGGATGGGACGACTGCCACAGGGACCCATGGCAGGTACAATGAAATGTAGTCTTATAATGATTAATTGCTTATATCGTTTCTCTGGGACAGGCATAGGTCTTCTTGTTAGGCCCACTTGTAAGACTTCACCTCCTGAAATATAAAGGGGATATCTTTTGTAAAAAGGGGAAGATGAATAAGAATACAGAGGATGTAGGGCTATTACCTCACGTGGGACCTGAACCTGGATAACTCTAGTGTTCTCGAACAACAAACACATACAAATTCTATAGGTACATCCGGAATACCGATCACGCACCCACTGTCCAGCATACCTCAAAATCATTATCATGGATTTACCCTCGACATTTGGCACGCCAGGTAGGAGGCGTGTTTTCGAGTTATGGTAAGTGCCGTTAATTTCTTGTGGGCTATCCATGTTCGAATCCCCGACGATCGACGAGTCCCTCTCGAAGGATCCGAGTCGCTGCTTGGTGTTCTTCATGGGATATGACCCAGACAAATCCGATATGTTCCAAAGTCAGCACATTGGACCGGGATCCAAAGGTCTCATGGTTCAACGAAGAGCAGCAGAGGCATCCATATCCAAGGCGATGATGGGGGCTCACGGACCACAAGTCCCGAGGGAACTAACCTCATCAATGTCAACCCCACCCGAAGGAGCGCTCACCACGTGGGGACCGTCAACACCCAGCCCTGTGGCGCAAACCGATACCATCAGCCAGGTATGATCTGATCAGGTAAAAGAGTACCAGAAACTAATCGGGGGTGTTATTTCTTTGAGTAGGTTCAAACTGAGTACATACGAGGGGTCCACACTTCGCACTTCTGACATGGGTAACAACCACTTCCCGTTGGGGACCAGGACCTCAGAAAGGTAACCCTCTCCTCCCCCAGTACTAACCACTCATCTATAGGAAGGGGGAATCTTTGTCTTACCTTGCAGGATTTCAAGGCACCACAGGAGCAGTATTGGTCCCTAAAGCGATGCACGCTTCCACCGACCACGAATGAGCATAGGACCCTGCATCGTTAGGTACATGGTTCAATTATGTTTTTCTAATTAATAATAGCATTGAGGAGTATGAGGGCCTCTTACCTAGACCGTGAGCAGCACCCACGTGGAGGGTGTAACACCTACTAGCGATGAGGGACTCGCTACTGGGTGTGACCCTAATGCCAAAGAGTTTTCCAGTGCTTGGACCAGACGATGGTGACATACCACTCCGAAGTAAGAAAGCTTGAGCGACACGCTATCGACTAGGAAGTCACGCACGTCCCTCGTGAGGACTACTTCCTTGGACAATGGGCTGGTCCGTCCAACCTTTCTTGTGAACCCGCCCCGATCAGAGTCTTTGGGGAAAAGGTTCACACAATCACCCACCGCGGTCTCGGGCCAACGTGGAAGGGATGCTCCACTAGGAAACGCAACACCTTTGGAGGCAATGCTTCCCTCGGTGCTATCGACCTCGGGTGGCCATCATGTGGTCGTCCTGCTCAGTTCGAGTATGACCTAGATCCATCAGATCTTGGACTACCTTCAGAATCAAGAAGACCCTAACAACAATGTGTCAGCAGAAAGGGTCACGCGAGCAGACCGCGAGAATCCTCCTTGGTAGAGGGATGTCTCTGCCAACAAGGGAGCAATGACTTTTTACTGAAATACATCGCTCAAGATGGGGAAGCACAGTGTTCCCTAACATCCTCGGAGGCATATGTGGAGGCTGAACCTCCTAACGCCCTCCAGGATGTTTGCAAGCAGGTGAAACAGTGCGGGTCGTGCCAGTACCACGGCTGAAAATACCAACCTACCAGTCCAGGCACTGCAAACAATACCACTCTCTCGGCCTTTCGCTGTCTGGGGGCTCGACATCGTGGGACCATTCCCAAAAGCCCCAGGTGGTTTTAATTTCCTACGCATGGCAGTCGACAAGTTCACAAAGTGGATCGAACCCGAGTTCGTTAAGGAGATCACCGCCACAACAGTTATTAAGGTCCATGTGAGCGCTGATAGTGCAACTTGGCAGTCCAAGTCACCTAAAATCGGACAACGGAACTCAATTCGTCAGTTAGGAATTGCACGCTGGCCACCTTGAACGGCCAGCCATCTGGGCTTGACCAAGTGGCTAGGTGGGGACAAAGATAAAAACTCGGGTGAAGAGTTCTGTGAACGTGCTCTAAGGCTCGAGCAGCTCAATCCCAACAAGGCCTCAGACGCCACCTCGACCACTAGGTGCAGGAAGAGCACTGGTCATGGGCGACCTCGACCTGGGTTGAGTCCAAGGCTGGGCAAGTCGTGATAGGCTCCTCCCGGGGAGGGAGGGGTGCTCCAAAGCGACCCACAGTTCCCTGGCCTGACGGGGTCAGGTTTGCTAGGGTGGTCAGCCGCAAATTACACATCCCGCGAAACACCAGTCCTGTGTATAGGCTGCTCAACGATGAGCCATTTTTTCTATTTTGCAGGACCTTCTTGACGAGCGTGGATATGACGTGTAACTGTGTTCAAATCCAAGAAACCAAGCTTTCTGTGTTGCAGGATTTCATGGACAAACACGACCTCCCACCAAATTGTAAGCATTTCTGTTTCAAGAACTTGACCGTCTGGTCGGCAGCTTCTTCTGCTGACCAGACAGTCGAGGGCTAGAACTATTAGGATATGTGTTTTGTTTTTCTTGTTGCCATGTCTGTTTAGCCCACTCGCTCATGATTGATGGGACCAGATCCAAAATTGACCACTCGCATGCTGCTAAGGGGATGGCGCCCAAGGATTAACAACCACAAGCCTTAACTCGGGTCGAGCGCTGATCGCCACCGAAAGACTTACTGGGCTAAAGGTCATCCTTAGTGCCGGGACCTAGCTAGCGAGCGGGTTGACGCGATCCTTCCTAGGCATTATGAGCACTCTGAGGCTACTCGACGCCCAAGCACAGGAAAAACTCCACATAAAGATAAGTATCCTTCGTTACAAAGAGACCACTCGAATGAGACCCAAGGACTGACTCTAGATGACCTCTAGACAATACTCCTAGGAAGCAAAATACCCCTAAGTGGGTCAAACCGGGCAGTCCAAAGGGAGGAACGAACAACATACAAAATGAATCAGCACAGGCGTTGAGCTCCTCCGTGGTCATCCGAGTGCCTTCAAAACCAGCACCGACTAACAGCAAGAGGTCTAGGTCGGGAAAGTGGCGCGGACGTAGATGAGGGCAAGGAAGGCACCGGAGACCCCGACCTCAAAAAGGTGGTCGCCAACGGCCTCGTGAATCCTTTGCTTGCGGCCACCTGCGTCCTCAGAGGCCGCCAGAAACCACTCAATATGACCGATCACGGTGTTCCCAAGTGTCGAGCGAACCTGAAGACCGGTGAGCCAAAGTATGGTGTCGAAGGGGGTAAAAGTCCAGCTAAGATGGTTGTAGAATCTCACTCGCCACTCGTCGCTCTCCTTGCTCAGTTGCTCTAGGTCTCTCTACGCCACCGATAGATCCTCCTGGCAATGGCAAAGGTGGTCATAAAAGTCCTCTCTGTGCAGGATACTTCCTGGGTCACCAGCTCTAGTTCCCTCCGCACTGCGAGTAGCTCCTCCCGGTAGGCTGGTCAAGAAACAGGTCATAAACCACACATGAGTTAGCTGGTTAAGCCTTTCATGGGTAACCTGGGACCAACACGTGGCTCAAGTGGTCAGAATAACACACCTTGATGGTTTCTCAGCGTACTCACTCGCTTGACCACAAGCCCCATCTCATGATCGGCCACCACCTCCAAAATACGCTGGTCGGCGCGATCATTGGGAGGATTGATCGGGGGCTCGGCAAGAGCTAGGGGCTGGTCGGCGTAGGTGAGGGATCGGTACGGACGGATGGTTCGGACACTCCAGGAACTCTACGACCACAACAACACAAACTCATCAGAGAACAAAAACGGGAGGACTCGTTCGAATATATTACAAGACAAACTTTATAATCAAGTTTGTCTTGTAATATATTCACGTGGTCCATCGCTCCTTGACACTCCAGCTGCAGCCTCTCCTCAGCTTTGGGTCCGGTGACCACATCTCCCTCACTGATGAGGTCCATGTTAAAATGAGGGTCATGATTGAAGTAGCACCAAAAAATGTACTTCGCAGTCAACCTCACCGCCTGTGCCACGTTCTCAGCACCCCTCATCGCCAGGGTGGCTGGGAGCTCAAAAAAATTTCTGCCAGAAACCTGACGGCGTAGGCCCAAGCCCGGGCTGTGCAGTTGTCCTTCGGCTCAGTGGCTCCTAGATTGAGGCTCCCCAGGGGATCCGACAGTGTATTGAAGCTGTACTAGAGAATGCGGAGGGTGGTGAGTTCATCCTCCTTGAGCTGGGAGTGCTCAGCGGAAAGCGCGGAGTGTTCGGCAAAAAGCGCAGCCTTCTCCCGCTGGAGCTCGCCACACCTTTGCTGCAACAGGCGCCCAGCCTCCCTTTCTTGGGCCAGCTGCTTTTTTAGTTCGATGCACTTACTGGACACAGCTTCCTTCTCTTCGACCAGTTTGCGAAGGGGAGGCGATTGACCAGAGAAAGCAAGTCAGGGGCCGCCACAAACTCCTCGACCAGCGCCACGGGGATCGAAACCGCCACCGATGCTCCAGAGGGCAAAGCCAGGGCTAGCAGAGGCGCTGGAATGTCCTGTGGGGGCATCATCAAAGGGGTCGTGACGGGAGCCGTAGGGGCTACCACGGGTCTGCGGCAAACAACAAAGTTACTAAATTAGGAAGGAACGAAAATCCAAAGCATCTATACCTACCCAAAAGAAACTTACCGTGGCAACGGGGAGCTAAGCACAACTCTGGTCCTCACAAATGATGTGCGTTTGCCCGATCTTCTAAAAAGTAATATGATAAGTCGATTGGTGGAGTTCCAACGTTGATGATCCAAAGGCTCCGAATAGAACAAATCGAGAACCCTTGCAACCACTATACCACTACTACGTGGTTATCAACCGTGCCAAGATGCGGTTGACCTCGCCAAGAAGGCTTTTCCTACAAGCGAATCAAGAACACAAGAAAGAATAGGTAGATGCAATCTGAATATTGCTAATTATCGATGAAGCACTCGAGTTGTGGTTCAACAAACCGATAAATGACAAAACCGTCTAAAACAGAATAATCTAAGCTGAACCAGAGCCTAAACTATGATGGCTACTGTGTATATATAGGAGGAACGTGATGAGGTCAATCTAGGGCTATGCAGCCATGGAAAGAGACGTACACAACTTGGACTCCGACCCCGACACAATTACAAGACCCAACAGGGTCCGATATAGTGGCGCAACACCTTTTTTTTCTGACTAAACTATAAGAAATATTTGGTCGAGCTCATATTCATTGAAAGGGCTCATCGTAAGCTTTCCAGAATGTGCAAGATTGCCTAAAACGGACTTCGTATGAGTGAGTTATGCTTGTTTTACTGACGTGCTGTCTTGGGACTCAACCGCAACCACGACCACAACTTTGACCACAACCACGAATTCGACCATGGCCACAACTAGAGCTTAGCCTCAAGTCCGAGTAGACTTGGCCTTCAAGGGGTGACGTCCAGGTAAGTTGTGGTGCTTCTCTCACGTTTTCTAAGAAATAAAACATCATAAGAATTTAGTAGTAATCCATCCAAGGAAGCATGAACAACGAGAAACGAGTTCACCTGGTTGTCTAATTATCGTGCACATGCTCCTGTAATTGAACCTTGTATGATTTGAGGATTATTGGTAGAATTGATCATATCCGAATGAGCCATGGGCTCATCATCCTCCCTCTCTTTAATTGGAGTCATCCTCAACTCAAGCTAATCTTCTTCTCCCAAATATGACTTCAAATCTGAAATGTTAAACGTGGGACTAACCCTAAAATCTACAGGTAGGTCCAATTTGTATGCATTGTCATTGATTTTCTCAATTATCTTAAATGGTCCATCAGCTCTAAACATCAACTTTGACTTTCTTAGTTCTGAAAACCTATCCTTCCTCAAATGCAACCAAACTAAATCACCCGATCCAAATTTTATTTCCTTCCTACCTTTACTTTCGGCAATCCTATACTTTTCAGTCATGCTCTCTATATTCTTTTTAGTTATTTCATGCAACTTAACAATGAATTCAGCATGTTTCTTAGCATCTAAATTAAGTCTTTCACAAGTAGGCAAAGGTAGTAAATTAATATAAATCCATATACTACCTGAAACAGACTTACCTTGGTGGTAGAGTGTACCGACCTATTGTAAGAAATTCAATATGTGGTAAACACTCTTTCCACATCCTCAAATTTTTCTTTAGAACTTCCCATAACATAGTCGATACTGTGTGGTTGACGACCTCTGTTTGATCATCAGTTTGAGTATGACACGTAGTAGAAAACAACAGCTTTGTCCCCAGTTTATTCCAAAGTGATCTCTGAAAGTGACTCAAAAACTTCGTGTCACGATCCGAGATGATAGTATTATGCACTCCATGTTGTCGAACGATTTCCCTGAAAAACAAATTAGCTATGTTTAAACATACCAGTCTCATCCGAGCCCTCTCCGGCAAGGGGAGCTCACACAGGGGGACACATGGAGGGCCACCCTTCCTGGCGGCCGCCGCCATTAGTGACCTGACCCGCAGGTCGATGACCTCATCGGGAAGATCTGATCAAAGGGAATAAGACACCGCTCGACCAATAGACAAGGACAGAAGGATGGCTGTGATGTTACTATGGAGCTCTTCCGAGTGTCATCATCACTCCTGGTATATAGATATGCCGGGTGGGCTCTCCGCCGCAGGGGACACAGCTAGCGCTTGATGAAGTCGCGGACGACGCCCGACACCAACAGGCCGGCTTCCGCAAGCGTCTTGACCCGGCTGACAAGGAGCAGCAGTTCAGCGGTCAGCTTGGGGGAGCTCCCCCAACTCTCCGCAAGACGTGCCAGCGCCTCTGGCATGCGGAGATTGTCCAGGGAGTCATCAGTCGTGAGGTAGAACCATTTTCCCCTCCATCCCAACCACGAAGATTTGAGGTTCATCTCCAGATAAGAGCCCGCGACACCGTCACAGAGATGAAAGCTGCAGCTCCCAATGGCTGGCTCGGGCTGCGCCTGGACCGTGTAGAAAAACCGGAAGTGATCAAGGCATGGCTTGATCCCTATGAAGTTTTCACACATGTGAGCAAAGATGCTCAACCTGATGATGGAATTGGGGTTGAGGTGGAGGTGGTAGATGTCATAGAAGGAGATGACGATGAGGAAGAACTCAAAGAAGGAGAGGACGAGACCCACCTGGAAGAATGAGGCGAAGGTCACGATCTCCCCCTGGCGGGGAGCAGGGTCATCTCCCCTAGGGCGATATCCCAAAGATAGACGGTGCGGAAGCAGGCGATTCTCGTACATCTACTTCAGCTTTGCGGTGGTGCACTTTGACTTGGGGAAGTCAAGCTCCTTTTTGGTGCACGGCGCCATGGGAGCTCAATAGTGGTTTTCATAGGAAAGATGGGATGTGGTTGGAGGCGATGGGCTTTGGTGTAGAAGCTTGGAGTGCGAAGGGGTTTCCAGGGTTTTGGCCTTTCGATTTATAAGATCGGCTCAGTCCTGCCACCTCAGAAACCGACGGCCATCAAGGTTTCTCTCCCCCACGATCTCTCTCTCTGATGGTTAACCTCCCCTCGGGATGAGGTTTCCCAAGAGACACGGTGGTGGGTCATGTCACTGACCACTCCCTGGTCAAAGCTTTTCTCCACCCAGGGCTTGAGTGGTACGACTAGGCCCGACCTCAACATGCCAAAAAATAACTCAGATCATCACATCCGCGAGAGAGCTTGGGGGCTACTGTCGATGCCAGCACGACCATGACCAGAGCTTCTGCAGGGTTCCCCGCGACCAGTCCTTACTGGTAGCGGGGCTGGTACTCGTCTAGGCTAGTAAAACCTCATTTAATGCCTCTACTCACGCTGTTTCCTTCCCCAGACAGCCAATTCCGACTGAGGCGGTATGGTCGGTGCAAAGTTACCTTATAATGTTCCGCAGATATTAATTATTGCTGGACAGGCGCACAGACGTGACAGGGGAAGCCTGCGATAGGACAGGGCAGGGCAGGCGCTTCGGGCATGACAAACGGGGGTACGACCGATGGATGGGATGGCTGTAGCAGGGACCCAGAGCAGGCCGGTGAATGTAGGCTTGTTGATTGCTTATATCGTTTCTCTAGGACAGGCATGCGTCTTCTTGTTGGGCCCACTTGTAAGACTTCACCCTCTGAAATATAAAGGGGGATATCTTCTGTAAAAAGAGAGGAAGAAGAAGAAGAATACACAGGATATAGGGCTGTTACTTCACGAGAGGCCTGAAACTGGATAACTCTGGTGTTCTCAAGCAACAAACACACACACATTCTATAGGCACACCCGGAACGCCGATCACACACCCACTGTCCAGCATACGTCAGAATCATTGTCAAGGATTTACCCTCGACACAGATAGATGGAGAATATTGGAAAAATGAAACAAGAAGGGAGATTAGTAAGACAATGCATAAAATCATATGGAAAGTGTCACATGAGTAATCTGTATCGAGGCGGGTCGTACTAGTAGTTGGCACACATTAAGAAGCGTTTCTCATAGGAGCAGGAGATGTCCTGGGACTCGCGAAGCCTACAAGGATCGCCACATAAGGACATCGGTGATTCGATCCCCTCGGGGACGAAAATCCCCTAATATTTTTGGGTGGGCTTAGAAATACCGTATTGGTAGAATGATAAATCCAGTCTTTCTATTGATAAAAGTAAAATACATCACATATAAGGCTCATCCTAAGCATTTGTTGCCTGTATATGGCAACAGTACATAAGGCAACATGTATCGACTCATACCCTATCTCTAAAAATCTATGATAAGAATTTGTCACCTGTATGTGGCAATAGTACATAAGGCAACATGTATCGATTCATACGCTATCTTTAGAAAATCTACGACAAGTTACAATAGCATGTAATATCCTATCGCTAAATGAAGCATACCTTATGAAAAGACAGATTACCATATGCAAGAAAACTTCTACTGGATTGGTGGAAAAGATGGTGACCTCTCATCCAGGTACTCCTAGCGGATCTCTTGAAAATTACATTCATGGGGGTAAGGCTTGCTGCACACGTACCTTTGTGCCAGTCCACGTGCCACAGGCCCCAGCATAGTCGATAGGCCGCACACGCATTGTGGAGGAACCTGCATGTTACCGCACATAGAGATGTACTTATCCCACCAATCTTCATTGGGGTCCTGTAGCGTCATCTTCAGGCCTTCAACATTCGTGCGCCTCATGACCTTAACCTTCTCATAGCCATAGTTGATGTTCATGTACTCTTCTTCATTCGTGTACCATTCATATTTGAGCCTAAATACTGTTGAAGGAAAACATCCGAAATAGATGAAATGTATAGCATAAGAGGATGTCATGTACACTTACCCCATAATGGAACCAAGCAGCTATGGCAAGTGGGCACGCTTTCAGGCTTGCTATTATACCACAGTCGCATTGTGGCATGCGTACCTCGTGCGCTTCTCTCTCCAGCAGCAGCACCCCCTTCTTTTGCTCATGATCTTCATTTCTCTTTCACTCTTCGCCCTCACGCTTGCATCTGTCAAGGACATCTCGTTATAGCTCATAAGGGCCCATCTTACCCTTTACCCTTGTTGGACCCGGCCTCGGACCTAGAAGCTATGTAAGAGATTGTATTGGACTTTATTGGAGATAAAGTAGCCGTGAATGGCTTACCCTTATATACATAAAGGGGGTAATGTGCGTGCGGTTACATCACTCTGAAAAGGTTGTAGCGAAAGGTCTGATCAACCTGAAAAGCAGACATCGAGGGCTCACATCTCCCTGAAAAGGTGATAGCGAGAGGTGTCATCCTTGGTAGCGTGCGGTCACATGAGATTAAAAAATACATTAATGACATGGTAACGGGGGGTTGTATCTTCTGAAAAGGTGGCAACGAGAAGTGGCGTCCCTCTGAGAGGCCCTCTCAAAGGACGGTAAGAACTCCGTATTCCAGCATGGCATGCTTAGCGTCTTGTGAAAGAGCCTTAATTACTCTGCAGTTTCTTAGGTTGCAGTATTTTCAAAGGACGGTAGAAATCTATTCCTATAAATCTTTTCATCTAAGGTATATTTATTTAATTATTTATGTTAGAAAATGTAAAAAATCGTGTTTTTGATGGGTGGCTTGAAGGGAGCTGGGCCTTAATTACTCCACAGTTTCCCGTTCCGAAGAAACAGTGGCTTAAGTCTTAATTGGGCGCGTACGTTCTCACCGCAGGAGATCAGAGCAGGAGAAGCCGCGACCGAGCAAGGCGCCTAGCACATCTACTTCTACTCCTACTTCTACATAATGGAGTACTAAACTATAATGAATGTCTAAACAAACATAAAAAAATTATATTTTTGTATGTACCCTTTGCTGTTTTAATATTACATTTTGCACCTATTGGAATTATGCATAGTTCTCCTGTACATTCTAGGAAGGAAAAGGGAAATTTTCTACCACGTGTGCATCCGCGTGTTTTTCTTAAACAAGCTCACACTATGTAAAATTTCTACCAGAATTTACGGTGATTAATGTAAATTCATTAGTAAACTTATAGTTAATCTGCAAAAGAATATTCATTTGCCATTACAATGCTCCACATGCGTATAGGACATTGATGTCACCGACAAACTTTTTCCTTTCCATCTTATATTTTCTATTCTAGTCTGCACACCTATTTCCCTTAGGACCTGTTTGGATTCTAGAATTGAAAGTGATTCCATCAATTAAATTCAATTCAGATTTAAAATAGAATTGAGTTATCTAGAATTTAATTGAAATCCATTTTTCTTGTTTGGTTGTACATAGAATTCTTTTATAGGAATCAAATTACAAATGTTGTTTGGATGTTCAAATATGGAATCACAAATCCTTGTCCTTTTTTAATATAAAAACAAACAAATATACTCTCTCTGGCATCAATTGTCACAGAGAAAGCCTGATACTAGTTTACTGCTATTCAGACTCAGACCACAACACTCAGTAGAAACTAGGCTAGCAAGCTTACACAAAATCGATTGCAACAGAATGATTGCTCTGTTGGATGAGCAACCTAGTCATCCATTACAACACAAATATCTAAAACAACCCTGTGATGAAAGAAAAAAAAAAGAGATATTGATAACAAAAGCGGAAATCATCTAGTTCAACATAAAAGATTGACCTTGGAGGCTAGACAGCACAAATAGCTTCAGTGACTAGACCACAGCTATCATTATAAAGATGCAGCATGACCCAAGTCCAATATGGCACTGAATAGACAGTTGTAATGCAACATAACAGTTCACAATCTGGTCCAAAAATAATCATTGGCTTCCTTGTTTTTCTGCAATATATAAAATCATTAGTTCATGTTATATATGACGATCTGGATGATGCTTGTAAGTCACAGTTCATAGACTGAGTGTGGATTTTGAAGCCTATTTCATCTGATAAGAAGCTTGCTTTAATCTTTAATACATGCTCTATGTATCCATTGATCTACAAGAGAACTACTTCCTATAAGAAACACTGGTAGCATATATCAACTAGTTAACTGCCACACAGAGCAGTATAAATTTTTAAACTTGTAATGGAAGAAAAGGTTTCAAGAACAGACTAATATGCAAACCAATGGAAACCTCCATATAGCTAAATTGAAAGTTGTATCTCATAATGAGAATTATAGTCCCAAAAAAACAGTTGTCCTTTTAAAGAAGAAGCACTTGCTAGATGCTTCAGGGCATGGTTTAGGCAGCTTAGTACCAAGTCCTCAAAGGCTCAAACACTGACTATTTTCCTATATGTTGGAAAATAAGTCACATCTTGTAGTTGCCTGGAACTGATACCAGATAATAAAGACGGAACCAGTTGTCAGTAAATTAGATTACTGTTTCCAAAAATGTGTGCTACTTTCAGGAGCTACCTAGTTAAGATTGATGAAAGCACTTTAAGAACATATCTGTCGGTGATATGGGATCGGGGGTTCCCAAGTTCTGAGGCCAGGATAGCGCGGTGCCACATGACGCCTTCCCTCGGGGACCACCTCTCCGAGGGCCCGAGGGAAGCAAGATCCGGGAGTGGGGGCTCGGGGCCAAGAACAGTTGGTCCCCGAGCACCCAGAGAGCCCCGAGCTCCCGGCAAGCCCCATGCCGGTGGACCCCGCAAGGACTCCACGATGAGGTGTCGGTCGGTGGGAGGTCCGATACCGCATTTAATGGGGAGCGTGGACGGTCACATCCAACCACTCTCCCCCACGCCTGCCGTACTGAATACGCCAGTACCTGCCGCCGCCTGGCATAAAGGCATGGGCACAATTAATACGGCGGGCCCCATCGTATGTCCCCTCGCGGGGCCTATGAAGAAAGACAGTTTGAAGATATCTTTGATGGGCACGAGGTTTATCGCCCTGCCACATCAAACCGCGTCAGACCTACTCTTCCCAAACGGGCATGAGAGAGTACTTAGAAGCTGGCCGATGGGCACCCCTACGCCTGCTAAAGCTAGAACGCGAAGACCAATGGAATCGTCCGAGGGATGTATTTTCAACCTATCTATAACATCAACTGTAGACCAATGATGATCATTTTCCATTTATTGTTTACGGGAACTTGTGCCCTCGTTCTGGGCACTCCCTGAAGGGCCTCCCCCCCGGTAGATAAAATGGGGGAGCTCTTTGTAGAAGAGAGAGATCCAGAGAAAGATAGGAAAAAAGGAAAGGAAAGGAGCATTGATAACATACTGGACACACAAGAGTAGGGTATTACGTCTCCGTACGGCCTGAACCTGTCTAAATCCTTGGTGCATTCATTTCTACTAATTGACGACGATCCCTCCTGGCTAAGTCCCACATGCATTAATCCCACGTACGAGGTAGTTCCAGGACCAGTCCCCCGGCCGAATCTCAAAGGGGATCCCTCAGGATCCCTGCTCGCGGTGTTCATCCACCGACAGCTTGCGCGCTAGGTAGGGGGTTGTATCTTTGAATCCATCTCGTTTTTTGCAGAAAAATGGCAGGTGGACATCGTTGTCAGCGCACTGATTTGGACTCGAACGAGGAGATGGAAAACGTGGCCCCGAGGGCCCCGGCTCCTGCTCGTCCTCATCGGCATTGACAGCTGGCTCACATGGCACCTCCTTGCGTCAGGGACAATGGCGCTAGGCCCAGTAGGGCCGCGACCGTCCCTGCCGCAAGATCGGCATTCGACTAATGCCGAGCGCCGATACGGTGCAAACTCAACTTTGGCGATGCCAGCCCTAGGAGTGCCTTGCTTGCGGTGCAAGCACTCCTTAGGCACCCACTTGTCCAGGCAGCAGGAGAAACGCCAGAGGGCCGTTGGCTATAGGAGGTAGCTGACTTGGTGGGCACAGCTCATCGGCGAGTACTTGCCCAGAGTTCCCGTACCACCTCCCTCTACGGTACAACTAAGGCTGGAGCATCTTCGGGTGGCGGTAGAGCCGGCCATAGGGCTCCAAATGAAGTGTCGCCCCCCTGATCACGACGGGAGCTCAAGACCTCCGCTTGCACATTAATGAGTGGAGGGCCATCGAGGATGCGCTTGTCACCCTCGAGCATCGCCGGGAGTCCCGTCACGAGGCTGAGGCGATGGAGGACCAAGCCTCCTCTATGCCGGCCCGCGACTGCTGGGGTTCACCGGTGCGCCGGTGTTCACCACCCGGGGCCACAGCCAGCGCCGAGGTATATGGCACGGGCTACCGAGTGTTCACTGGTGCCAGAGAAGTACGACAGTTCCATCGACCCCGTCGAGTTCCTCCAGATCTACACCACCGCTGTCCAAGCGACGGGCGGGAACGAAAAGGTGATGGCAAATTATTTTCACGTGGCCCTGAGGGGCTCCGCCCTCTCTTGGCTCATGAACTTACCCCCATGCAGGTGAAGTACTCCAGTATGTCGTGCAGCTGTATTTCCGAGCAACAAACAATATGGCGGAATACGAAGGCCTCATCGCTGGACTCCGAGCAGCGATGGGTCTCGGGATCCGGCGGCTGCTTGTCAAAGGTGACTCCCAACTGGTAGTGAACCAAGTATCAAAAGAATACCAGTGCGCGGACCCGCAGATGGCGACGTACGTGGCAGAAGTCAGAAGGCTGGAGCGGCACTTCGATGGCCTAGAGCTGCGACATATACCCCGCTGTGACAACACTGTGGCCGATGACCTCTCCCGTCTGGCTTCCGCCCGGGCGCTCGTCTCGGCCAGAACCTTTGAAAAAAGGCTCACACGGCCATCCGTCCTGTCTGCCGACTAGGATGAAGGGGAACCCTCGAGCTCAGTCGAGGGGACCTAGGCCGCACCTTCAGTGGGAGGTCCCGTCAAGGTGCCGCCGCAAGGCGAGTGCGCTGTAGTTGGTGGTAGTCCTTAGGAACCCTCGTGGACCGACGAGTTCCGAGGGTACTTGAAAGAAAACATCCTTCCCGAGGACGACGCCTCTGAAGAGATGATTGCACGATAGTCCAAACGCTATGCCTTAGTAGATGGGGATCTCTACCGGTGCGGCACGGACGGTGTCCTCCTGAAATGCATCACTCGGGAAGAACGCAGTGAGCTCCTTACTGAGATCCACGAGGGCGAGTGCGATGGCCATGCATTGTTCCGCACGCTGGTCGGGAAGGCCTTTCGGCAAGGTTTCTACTGGCCAACAACCCTCCTGGATGCTTCCGAGCTGGTTCGGCGCTGCAGGGCGTGCCAGTTCCATGCAAAGCAGATTCACCAGTCAGCTCAGGCTCTTCATACCATCCCCCTGTCTTGGCCCTTCGTGGTCTGGGGGCAGGACATCTTGGGTCCATTCCCCCGAGCAGTCAGGGGCTATGAGTACCTGTATGTCGCTATCGACAAGTTCACCAAGTGGCCAGGGGCGGTCCCAGTAATCAAGGTACACGGTGGTCCAATTCATCAGCGGCATCACAAGTCGCTTCGGCGTCCCAAACAGAATCATCACCGATAATGGCACCTAGTTCACAAGTGGCCTGTTCGGGGAATACTGCGAGGACCTTAGGATCAAGCTTTGCTTTGCCTCCGTTGCTCATCCTCATAGCAACGGACAAGTGGAGCGCACGAATGCCGAGATACTAAGCGGCTCAAGACCCGAACCTACGACGTGCTCGCAAAGCATGGGAAAAGATGGATCGATGAGCTACCCACTGTGTTATGGGCCAACCGGACCAAGCCAAGCTGAGCCACCGGGGAGACGCCTTTCTTCCTCGTCTATGGTGCCCAAGCTGTCCTCCCCTCCGAGCTTACGCTCGACTCGCCTCGGGTGAATGCATACTCGGAGGGTGAACAAGAACAGTGAAGACGCAACGATGTCGAGTACTTGGAAGAGCGTCAGCGATGATCTGTCGTCCGAGCCGCCAGATATCAGCAGAGTTTGAGGCGCTACCATCAGCGCCGTGTCTGGGCCCATTTGCTCGAGGTTGGGGATCTGGTTCTCCGACGCGCTCAGACGCGCAAAGGAAAGAACAAGCTCTCCCCCATGTGGGAAGGCCCCTTCGTCATGACCAGTACCTCACGGCAAGGCTCGTTTTGATTGGCCACAGAGGACGGGCAGCCTCTCCCGAATACATGAAACATCGAGCACCTCACAAATTTTATCCATAGGTAAGCATGTCTTTCCCCTGCCCAAGTTGGCGGGGGACTGCCAACCACGTAAGTTATCACTTGCTATTTAAATTCGTCACATCTGTATGAATCATTACTATACGCCTATATTGCTCTTGTTCCGAGTTTTCTTCTAGAATCCATGCGTTAATCTTCTTGGTGAGATGCTCGACTCGTGCCCGAAAAACACACTCTCTCTCATTTTTCCCGCTGACAAAAAATGGATGCCAGTCGGTATACGGCACAGGCAGCGATCGCTGACCTAAGTCCTTTGTGGTACGCTGTGGTGCCCGGCTGCTGTGGCAATACCCCAAGCACTACCGAGTCTCTGGGGTTCTTGGGTGGTTCTACCGCTCGAGCATGAGTGGTCGGGACCACCTAGTCCCTGGGGGCGGGCTGTCAGTGCTCGGCCTGGTTAGTCCCGGCCTGTGCACCAATGAACCATGGGACCTCTTGGTCGTATCTCCATCTGTGCACTTCACTGGTCCGGGCATTCGAGAGGTCGCGGGTCAAAAATGAGAGCAAGCTATAGTGAGTACCGCACCTACAAAGCGCACCAAGCAAAGAAACCTTGCCCATTTGAGCTTGCGGGGAAATGCTCGAGAACCAAGCAACCCGAGCATCGGGGCATCAGTACCTAGGGCGTTGCTGAGCCTATGGGGTCCTTGGGTAATCCTACCACTCGGGCATGAGTGGTCGGGACCACCTAGCCCCCGGGAAGTGCTCGGGTGCTAAAAGGATGACCTGGGGGCTAAACCACTTTGCACAAGGGAATCCACATTCCAAGGCGCCCTGAGCACCGGGGCATCTACCCTTTCCTAGCCTGGTCGGTTGGGAGGCTGACATCGACTCGGTAAGTCACTACTTGGGGTATCTTCATAAAAAAGTCATGTGAATTTCCGTTCATACATACGTAATAAACTATTGTTCCCGAGTTACTCTCAGAACCCTCTTGTGCTAATCTGCTCGGCGAGGCAATCTCCTCACGCGCAAAACCCCGCCCTCGTATTCGCTTTTCCGGAACGACAAAGACAAACGATAGTCGGCGTACCGCACAGGCGGTGACCGTTGACCTAAGTCCTTTATGGTAGGTTGTGGTGCCCGGCTGGCATGGCAGTACCCTGAGCACTACCGAGACTCTGGGGTTCTCGGGTAGTCCTACCGGTCGAGTATGAGTGGTCGGGACCATCTGGTCCCTGGGGTCGGGCTGTCGGTGCTCGGCCTTGTTAGTCCTACCCCGGACACCACCGGACCATTGGGACTCTTGGTTGCATTTCCGCCTATGCGCGTCTCCTGTCTATTTGTTTGAGAGGTCACGAGGCAAAAAGCATTCATGAGTCGCGGTGGGTACCGTGCTAGGTGGACTCACTTCCTGAGCAGAAGAGTTTGTGTCTATCTGTGTCTATTTGACTCAGCAGCCACGTACCCGCGAGCGCCTGGGGGCTGCGTGCCCCGAGCACAGGATCCTATGCATGGGCTCGGTTGCTGGATGCCCGGGAGCCGAGTACCCCGAGCACTACTGAAACCCGAGGGTCTCGGTGGTCCTGCTGCTCGAGTATGAGTAGCCGGGGCAACCTTGTTCTCGGGGGTAAACTGCCAGTGCTCGGCCTGGTCAGTGCCACCCGGGACATCAGTACAAACAAAATCAAGGAAGGAGAAGTACAAAACGGATTATGATTCCAAGGACGGCTTCTAATATACTGAAGGGAGCCAATCAATAGGGAATCACTTCCAGAATTACAACTTTCAAAAAGAAGAGAAAACCCCTAGCTTATTACAGGCTACGGAGGAGATCACGCGTTGTCGCCACTATCGCTGCCTAGGCCCGGCCCCCGCACAAAAAATTCTGCCACTTCAGTGGCAACTTCGCGGAAGGCTGCCCGAGTGGCGGCTTCCTCCAGCGGGAAGGTGGGGTCTCGGCTGCGATAGCAGGCGAGAACGTGCTCAGCCACACCCTGGGCCAACGCACGCCCCTCCTGGGTTGCCTGTTCCTAGACCATGGCGTGAGAGCCTCGAGGCGCCGGGCGATCTCCGAGAACCCAAGGGTGGGATGACCTAGCGTGTCTAGCCCTTGGGAACCCACCGTCACGTACCCAAGCCCGGCCGCCTCCACGGAGCCCCGCACCTGCTGGAGGACGTCCTGCATCATCGCGTTAACATGCGTCTGCTCTTCGCGGATGGCATTAAGATCCTCCTTGTCTTCTTCAGCCGAGCTTCAAGACCTTTGTTGCTGGCGGTGCTGGCGGGGACGTCCTCCATGGCCCGTGCCTCTTGGAGTTTGGCAGCTACCTTGGTGCGGGCCCGCTCTAGTTTCTCGGCCCGGGCCTCGATGGCCTGCTCTCGGGCAGTTACACGTGCCTCTTGGTTGGCGAGGCTCTCCTCCCGGGCGGCGAACACTGATGACGCTAGGTCGGCGTCCATGTCGCGCAGCGCAACCTGCTCCTCCCGGCAGAGAATGTCAGCGCGGCTATGTTCGAGATCTTGGGCTAGGCGGTGGAGGTCCATCTCAGCGAATAGTGAGGCTTCCTCCCTCTTGCCGACCGCCTCCTCCCATGAGGCAACCTCCTGCTCGCGCAAGGCAAGCTGCTCCTCACGAGTGGCCAGCTCACTGGCATGCTCCTTCGACACCTGGTGACGCAGCACCACAAGCTCCCCCATGCGTTCAGCCTCCTTTTGTGGGGCAACGGCCTCCTCGCGCACCTCCTCCAAGGCCTCCCACTCCGTGGCCAGCTCCTGTAGGGACCTCCCATAGGTATCGCGGGCCATGGCCACATGGGTCTCTAGGAGCTTGCGGGCCTCCTCCAACTGACCCCTTTCGTCAACAAGGGCGGTGCACTCCTCTTCGAGCTCGGCCCTCTCTGCCGCGATGGGTGCCTCAAGCCGCCTGATGACGTCCCGAGAACTCCCCACCTCTCGGGGAGGGGTACCGGGGCCTGGCCAGGGGATGGCCGAGAGCTAGATCCCCTCCGCGCCTTTTCAGCAGAAGTGCTCGGGGACCCTGACGGCGGCCGCGCCAGCGCCACCCTTGTCGCGAAGGCCTCCCCTGAAGCCGGTGGCTCCTCCGCAGTCAGGGTGCTCAGGCAGAGCCAGCCTGGGCTCCCAACTTAGGGCCAGGGGGAGGCCTCGGTTGCTCGGGAGACGCTCGGCTTCTTGAAGAGCCCTTGGGCGACTTGGAACGAAAAGAGATCAACCCCTAGCCAAAACACGGGCAAAACAAGCTCAAAGAAAAAAAGGGGCTTACATGGTTTTTGGCCCGCGGTACCACCATCGGGACTATGGGATTTGGAATTCGGGGGCCTTTGGCCTGGGCTCCGGCCTTCTCCTCTTCGGGGGTGGGCTCTGGCTCCTGGGCCATTGTGAACTGGTCCCAGCATCCACCCCGGGACCTGATCCCGAGGGCTAGCCAGTTCGGCCACCGGCTGTCGCGCCGCCAGCCATCGGCCGAGGGTCTTGGCGCGGGGATGGCAAAGGTGATGGCGATGGAGAGGACGAGGACAGTAGGGCGATGGGCGACCGGGGATGCTTCCCCTTGTCGCCCTGGCTCGGTGATCTGTCATCGTCTGCGGCAGCGCCCCACCCTCCGTTGTCATCTGCTCTGGGAATGTGCAGTGTCCTGGGGTTTCGGCACCCTGTGCGGTCCGTCGGCCCCTGGGCGTCAAAGACCGGCATTGATTCCTGCAGAGCCGTCCGGCCCAGGTCTGAATAGAGCGCTAGGTCTTCACGTGGTAGGACCGCCCGGGAGAGGTCTTCGACGTCGGTTATCACCTTGAGCAGCACCGCCAGGGCCCCCTCATCGAGGTTCCCGCTGTCGCCTATACACGTCCTCGTCACATCACGAGACCCGGTGTACATCCAGGCGGGACGGACCCGTTACCTCAGGAGGGCCAGCCGGCGGCGCAGGAAGTCGGCGACCACCATCAGCGAGGTGAGCCCCGCCCGACGTAGATCTTCGATGCAGTTCAGCACTGGGCGCAGGCGAGCATCCTCTATGGGAGCAGACTCCCAGACCCGTTTGTTGGGATCCGCCGGCGATCAGGGTAGCAAAAGGCGGTCGTGGGGGCTGACGTCGACGTGGACCCAGTCCCGGCGCCAGTCATCCCACTTGCAAAGTAGCACCTGCTGGATGTAGGCGTCGCCGATACCCTCCCACAGGCGAAAGTTGCAGAAGCCCATGACCTCCACATCATCCGACCCTTTCTTCTTCCCGACCGCTCGGAGGATGAAGAAGTGCCAAAATAGCACCATAGACGGCGGCACCCCTACGAACATCTCACAGAGGTGGGCGAAGACCGCCAGGATCACCACCAACTTCAGGCTCAAGTGGGCCAACTGGACGCTGTAGGTGTCCAGCACCTGCATGAAGAATGCTGAAAACGGCAGCACTAGACCGGCGGCCACGAAGGAGGCAAAGATGATGATCTGCCAGGGCCCACGTGGGGCGGACGGATGGGTGGCCGGCGTCAGCACCGATGCTCCCCGCTAGCCAGTGGGGACCATAAGTTTCCGCACCTTCTCCGCGCCCTCCTCGTTCAGGAGGCAGGATTTCGGCAAAATGGCACCGATGTTCGACGTTTCCCGACGGCCGCCTCCAGCCCTTGGCATTTTTAGGGTGGGAAATGCACTGGAAGTGGTTGAAGTCAAGGTGCACTGAAGGCTGAAGAAAGGCTCCCAGTTCTCAAGAATGGCAAAGGCAAGAATGGCGATTAAGGAACGCAACGGTCCGTTGTCTCTCCCCTTTTTATCGCTGGGAGTTCAAACGCAGTATTCCTCATTGCAGTCAGCAAGGCACGTTTTCCTCGGTCCGTGCGGAAGCCCAGGCGTCTCCCGCCTCATCATCGCCATCCTCGAAAGTCGAAAGGGCACACGTCCTTTCGGCTCCTCCTTGGGTTATACCAAGAGCTTGGGCCTAAAACTTGCAAGGCTCGCAAAGATTTCGGCACTGGGCGATAGAAAGCCATGTGGCACCAATGCTATGATCGACCTCGAAGAAATAGGGCCTCACCCTCAGTCTCTAGACCATCGCCTGCCGATGGGCCCGGGGGCTGCTATCGGTGATATGGGATTTGGGGGTTCACGAGTCCCGAGGCCAGGACAGCGCGGTGCCACATGGTGCCTTCCCTTGGGGACCACCTCCCCGAGGGCCCGAGGGAAGCAAGGTCCGGGAGTGGGTGCTCGGAGCCAAGAACAGTTGATCCCCGAGTACCCAGAGAACCCTGAGGACTCGAGGGAAGCAAGGTTCAGGAGTGGGTGCTCGGGGCCAAGAACAGTTGGTCCCCGAGCATCCAGAGAGCCCCGAGCTCCCGGCAAGCCCCATGCCAATGGACCCCACAGGAACTCCACGATAAGGTGTCGGTCGGTGGGAGGCCCGATGCCGCATTTAATGTGGAGTGTGGATGGTCATATCCAACCACTCTCCCCCACGCCTGCCGTACTAAATACACCAGTCCCTGCTGCCGCCTGGCAGGAAGACGTGGGCACAATTAATACGACGGGCCTCATCGCATGTCCCCTCGCGGGGCCCATGAAGAAAGACGGTTTGAAGATATCTTTGATGGGCACGAGGATTATCACCCTATCACATTAAACCGCGTCAGACCTACTCTGCCCAAACGGGCATGGGAGAGTACTCAGAAGCTGGCCGGTGGGCACCCCTGCGCCTACTAAAGATGGAACGCGAAGACCAATAGAACCGTCCGAGGGATGTATTTTCAACCCATCTGTAATATCAACTGTAGACCAATGATGGTCACTTTCCATTTATTGTTTACGGGGACTTGTGCCCTCGTTCTGGGCACTCCCTGAAGGGCCTCCCTCTCGGTAGATAAAGGGGGGGAACACTTTGTAGAAGAGAGAGATCCAGAGAAAGATAGAAAAAAAAGGAAAGGAAAGGAGCATTGATAACATACTGGACACATAGGAGTAGGGTATTACGCCTCCGTGCGGCCCGAACATCTCTAAATCCTTGGTGCATTCATTTCTACTAGCTGACGATGATCCATCCTGCCTAAGTCCCACACGCATTAACCCCACGTACGAGGTAGTTCTAGGACCAGTCCCCCGGCTGAATCTCGAAGGGGATCCCTTAAGATCCCTGCTCGCGGTGTTCATCCATCGACAATATCCAATTGAACTAGTAAACTTAACATAATTTGATAAAAAGCTACACAGGAAAAGCAGCAACTGAGCACTAACTTACTACACCTTGATGGATTTTTCACAATCAGGCAAGAAATTAATAGATCAGATAAGGACAATCTCTAGTGGTCAATAGTAAAGAGGCCTATAACTATGCATATGTTGCAAACAGAAACTGCATAGCTTAACTAGAGCAATTAAAAAACAGTAACATTACAGCTTAAAAGGCAGAGTTGCATTGTCGAACTATTCTGTAAGGAGGAGATAAATCGTGCATAGAGCACAACCACAATAATCTACAATTTTCTTGAAGAACATCATAAAATGGCATGCTGCGCAATTAGCACAAGTCAGGACTGAAATCCAAGCAAGCCCTAGGCAATAGGTACTGCATAAGACCTATTGCAGCCCCAGCCCTACCAGCAACATGATAATGTCTTACTAACCAAAATCCTGTCTTGGAACCAGCCCTAGCAGCTCCAGCCCTACCAGCAGGACAAAAAGAATTTGTATCTATGTAAGCCTTTATTTCCTAACCACAAACTCTACACAATGCAGCAATGTGAAGTGAACTCAGGCTGCAAGCAATTGAAAAGGACACATAGTAACAGAAAAAATAACTAGGGAATACAAAATTTACATTGATATAGTCTTTTCAAACTTTATCACTGTCAACTAAAAGCTTGTTCTTGTTTTAGTTCCAACCGAATTCACTAAATCCTAGCATCACACTTATGATAGAGTAGTGCTTATCAAATGTCTTGCTCCTCAAAATGATGTTATCTTTTGTGATATCCACACCGTATCATAAAATGAGTCGCCGCACAGAAGCTCCCTAGCACCGACGGGCGATGGTCGAGCACGAGATGGAATCAACCTTTCCATTATTTTTGAGCTCTTTTATTGTGGTCCATACTACTTATAGGTAGGAGGTAGTATAAATCTAATCCGACGATTCACATAATTGGATATTTTGGTAATTATGACAATTTTGTTAAAATTAACCACCATGCTTTTGCTAATAGAAAGATCGATGCCGCAAACGTCGGATCGCTAACCCTAGCTGATGGGTAGCAAATGAACTCTCATGCCGAATGCAGATTAAAATGTTAAAACAGCAATAAAATATTACTCTATTTAAAGATATATATCTGCAGTTAATTACTTTCATACCACGTATTTTTCTCCCCAAAATAACCCTAATACTATCATACTACTCACATATACTACCTATACTACCAGTGAGAAATAAGTAGTATTCTGACTAATCTGGACCGTTGAACTTTAAAACTAGATATCTCATATTAATTTTGGACCACCGTAAAATTTCTCTTATTTTAGCCAGGAATGTTACATGAGCTTCACTAGAATGGGCTGGAATGTTACTTTCTAATTCTATGATGGAGCCGAACGGCCAGCTCAGGAATGTGATTCTAATTCGGCCCAATTCGAGGACCCAAACATGCCCTCACTGTAATATAGTACTCAATGTTTTTTACTTCAACTTGCTGGACCTGTATGACAGTTGTGCACAGCCTACAGTACATCAACATATATACAAATGACCCAGCTGTTGTTAAATCAAAGTGAATTCATGTATCCTTGCATAATTTATAGCCTAACGTACACATGTCTCGCGATTCCAAAATGGAACAATCATCACATGAAGATCCATCCATGTTCAGACATGATTGATATGTTAAAACATCAATACAGATGTCAAATTCTACCAGCTAGCTCTCCCAAATAATGAACTACTGCCAAGTAAATTGCACCGTGGTACAACATGAGAGATAAGTATCTAAGTTATAATACTTAAAAGCTGCCCAAATGAGCCATAAGACTTGTTGGAGTGGTGCAAGATGGTTAAAATAGTACACTATAGGAAGGTGCATATATGTATGGCGTTAATTGGGACGCCATCTTGGCAAGTGCTGAGTATTTTCTCCTCATATCGTCTCATGCTCTTTGTTTAGATGGATGGATGTCTACGAT
Source organism: Phragmites australis (assembly GCF_958298935.1). Lineage (NCBI taxonomy): Eukaryota > Viridiplantae > Streptophyta > Magnoliopsida > Poales > Poaceae > Phragmites > Phragmites australis. The sequence continues at coordinate 29,701,345 of NC_084926.1, read as the reverse complement.
TTCATTATCAAGTTCCGGACAGAGCGAACGTGACAAAGGACAGAGAATAGCATTCATGAGGAATAGAGACCCCCTGTGAGAGGGTAAGACGATTGGGTGAAGAGGGGCGTTTTGTTAATTAGGTGGGTCCATTTTTTAAAGATGTTGCTCTCTTCAACTGCTAGTTTTCTTTTTTCTTTTTAAGTGCTACGAGCAGGATTTCAAAATACGTTGATAACCGCTCGATATTCACGTTTACCGACCAATTCACTGCGGTTCGCATTCAGAAATCGACCAGTTTTTAGTTAAGTTCAAATTTAAAATTAAAAAAAATAAAATTTTGACGAATTTTGACCGATTTCTACCGAATTCCACCGAATTACTGTCGAAAACCGTGAATATCGAATGTTGGGACCGGAATTCCAGACAAGGTGAGCCTTCGGATACGGAGATATCGAATGGCTCTAAGAGCGACATATGTTGGAGGAGGAACAATTTTTCGATACCTCTTCTGGGTACACTGTGGCTCTATTTATAGCCCGTATCTGGCAACCACAGGTGCAATTTACAAATCCTACCCCCTCACCTGCTACATTCCTGGAATATCTGGGGGCACTATGGTACAAATGAGCATAATCACATAATTACAGCAGTACCTCGGGCGACCGAAATCGGGCCCACTGTCTTGAGGCGATTCCTGTCTCTGAAGGGCATCGAAGCCTCCTCTGCTCGGATGTCCATCGGATAGCCTTCATCCCTCGAGAGAAGGTCGACTTGCATCTTCGCCTACTGCGAACGCTACGGACTGCGGGTCCGGGCTTCACTCGTCAGCCGAAGGTCTCATTCGACTTCGCCGGTATGGAAGATCGAAGGTGTGGGCGCGCCTACACCCTTCGACCGACGTAGCTCCACGATCTTCGCCGCTTGCAGATGAAGTCCCTGGAACAAAACCACACCAGCTAGCACGCAGTATTTCCAGTAGACTTCGCGGTTCCCTCCGAAGTGGGGGGGGGGGGGGAGATCATCCCCAGCAGTAGCCCCCTTCTGGTAAGGTTTATCTTTGATAGGCCGAGCCTATAGCCTGCGAGATATCTCAACGCTGTCCCCTTCGGCCTGTCGAAGTCTACTGGGGCCAATGCATGTCGTTGAGTATTATTGTTGTGTATAAGGAATTTTTTTTTGTTTTATTATTATCATTAGGTTTTTTTATAGATTACCAGACGGCTCCTTGGTAACTGCCGAAAGGTCTCCTCAGTAACCGCCTGCATTTAATGTTGTTGATGTATACCGAAGCATGGCTTTCGGCGCCGGTTCAATTTTCGACACGGGCAATTGTAACCGCCACCACCTTACACTATAAATATAACACCGCTGTCAATATTTTTTACCATGCCTTTGCTGAAGCCGTCGCTCTCATAAGAAGTCACCTAAACTTTCTCGAGCCTTTTGGAGGAAGTCCCAGTTTTCATCTTTTCGCGCAATCTGCTGTTCGAGTTAATCTCTTTGGACCAGATGGCGCTGAAGCTTCGATCCTCTCGCCCGAAGACATACTGGATTGGGCAGTCCAAGGTGGACAGCGAAGTGCTGGCTGGCCTTGTGAGGGAAGGGTTAATTAGCGATGTTTCGAAGGTTCGGCTCCCCAATCGACATGAGACACCGGAGCCTGCCAATGACGAAGTGGTTGTGTTTGTGCATTACTTCCGAGCGGGTCTTTGCCTCCCGTGCGATGAGATGGTCATTAAAGTACTAAAATTATTCGAAGTCTATCTCCATCAATTGACCCCCAACGCAATAGTGAGGATGGTGCTCTTTGCCTGGGTAGCTCGTTCGGAAGGTGTGAAAGCATCCGCCAGGGCCTTCGCTGTCGCACACCGACTTCATCATCAACCCAAACCAGTTTTCGATCGCGAAGTTCAGAGCGAAGCTCACTACGGGTGCTTGAATTTCGCGTATCGCGCTTGGCTAACTACGCCCGTCGTGGTGTATAAGAACAAATGGCCCAGTGACTGGACCCAATGGTGGTTCTACCACAAGGTGGACACCGAAGAATTTCTCGTATCAGAATGTGAAGAGGTGAAGGGAAACCACACACCGGACGTGCGACTGAAGTCGTTGCAACAGATGGCTCTCGAGGCCTTCGCCAGGTGCACGAAATATCTTTCAACTCGCGACCTGGTGGAGGAGTTCATAGCAGCCGGAGTTTGGCCCCTTAGCCGGGATTGGGCTATTCGGGAATTCGGGAAAAAGGTCCCGAGGGGCTTTGCCGGCCCCACCCTGATGTACATGGCTTCACAGGTACTTGCTTATCCGCAGTCATTCATATATTTTATGTCTTCGTCCTTACTTAACTGTTTTGATATTTTCCAGATTTGTCGGTGGCCGAAGTAGAGGCCAGAGCTGTAATGCTGGTCGGCAAATTTACACCAGGTGAACCACAGCTGTGTGCCGAATAAGGCCTCATTCGAAGGCTGAATAGAGTCTTTGAATATCGAGGCCTATCCTATCTTGAACGGCCGAAGGTCACCACCGTGCTACAGGGTGGCAGGGAAGGTTCTCCTGCAGCGGATGCGGGTGAAGAGGCCACCGACGGCTCTTCAACGAAATGAAAACACCCTGAGCAATCGTTGAATGCCCTGCGAGAAACTCCCGAAGGCACCCAATTGGGCCAGGCTTCGAAGTCATTGTTCTGCTCCTGCGTTGATCTTCCAACACTGATCCTGAGTGATGACGAAGAGTTGACAGAGGCGGGAACGATACCTGAGGCCACCACTCGGGAGCCCGAAGCCAAGGGTACCGATAACGTTGAAGTGGTGGCATACTCTTCGCCCTTTCGCCTTCAAGCTCATCCTCTGAGACTGAGACATCGAGATCGGGTGTGCCCCGCCGCGGCGGAAAGGGATTGATGGGCCTCGGCGGGCTGCTTGACGCGAAGGCCATTACGCCTGAGGCGTTCAAGCCTACCTCTTTCAAACCAAGCGCCGGGGAGGTTGAAGACATGAAGAAGATTTTTAGCACCTTCGTCCTCCCCGATCTTGAAATCCCTCTTGGCCAGAAGCCCACTAACAAGCTGCTCGATGCCTCCGACGTGGTCATTGCGAAGGTATATCGTTATTTTTTGATATTATTGTACTTAGTATTTTGCTGACTTGTGTTCGACATTCCAGGCTTTGCTTCTATCGCGGGCTCAGCGCAAGCAAGCTGAGAAATTAGAAGCCTGGGCTCGGAGTGCACACGCACAAATTGATATGTTGCAAAAGCGGGCAGAAAAAGCCGAAGGCCAAAACGCGAGTTATCACGTCGAGCGAGGGATGCTAAATCGCACCTGGAACAACTTGAAAAAGAGCTCAACACCCTTCGCTTGGAGAAGCAAATTACCGAAGACGAAGTGAACTGCCTACGCCAAAACCTGCAGTCCTCCAAGGCACAAGTGTGCGACCTGCATGCACTTTGTGCATCGGAGAAAACAAGGGTGCAGCGGCTGCAATCCAAATTGAGCGAGGTGAAGGCTTTTTCCGAGGATGCTCTTAATGTGATTGGGGTGCTCGAGATGAAGGTAGTTGCCGCATGCGAAGCCATCAGCCATACCTTCGAAGGTATTGGTGCCTTGGTGACGCCCCCAACAATAGATATTGTCAGGCTGGGGGGACTCATAGGTTGGATCAACGAAACCAGTGGAAGCCTTCTGCCTACTGCTCAACTTTATGGCGACTTCTACATGATAGTTGCTACCCGAAGTCTCGTGCAGTCTATTGAGATGACGGGTTGTGACCATCATACTGCTCTTTAGAAGCCCTCCTTCCAGTATCCGGTGGACTTATCGACTTTGGCTGTTACGAAGGCGTCGAAGAGCACCGCTCGATCATTTACCACCAACTAATGGTGCAAGCACGGTGGCGAGCTCGCTCTTCAAGAAGCGGAGATGAACCGGCAATGGGTACGCTGCTTTCCATATTCTGTTATCTGGTCAAAGCTCATAAATAAATTATTTGTAATCAAATATCTTTTTTCCAGGCCAAGGTGAGGGATGATCCCTCGTCCAAAGCGACAATCGCGATGACCGAAGATACTGGAAAGGTGGGTTGATTCAGCGCGAAGCGTCGTTTTGTTTTTGGTTTCGCTTTTGTGATTTTGGCAATGTAACACATTGGTGGCGTAATATATCTTATATTTGCATTGAAGTGTTTTTGACTTGTTGCGCTCCCTGCACAGGTCCTTCCTTTGGACACTGCGCAGGTCCTTCCTTTGGACACTACGCAGGTAGCCGAAGAGGCTGTCCCCCTGACCATGATGAGGGATAATTTTTATGTGTCATGGTCTTGCTAGAAATCTTTTCACCGTTGTCATGCCGATATTGAGCTGGAGCGGTATTGGCATGCGAAGTGTAGATCTTATGATGATATGAATGCTACGACAAAAGCATTTTGGAAATCCCTTAGTCCTTCAGCACTAGCTAATCACCGAGCTGAACGCGATCTGCGCCGTATGGCGAGAGGAGACGTCGAAGGTCTGTCTGTGCTCCTTGAGCTGAAGGTTGAGCCTCAAGACGAAGAGCCCCTTCTACGCCGGTCGCAACTTTGCTATCACCGTGGCCCTTCTTCGCAAGTAGTAGAACACGACAGCGGCGAAGATAATCTTCGAGCATCTCCATCGTATTCGACTCATGTTGGGGCCCCACTGGCCCCAACGACGCATTTTCACGCCAGCGAAGGCGTTGCTTTTCAATTTGCTTTCAGCCGTTGGTATAAGGATTTTGTTGATCCAGATATTGATCGCTCTGCAGAATAAATTTTGTATTTGCATTATCACTTGTTTTCTTTTTTTACACTTTGGCGGCATCGCGCTCGAAGCATCGTTTGCGATTTGAGACATTTCCAAATCTTATGGAGGGGAGGGGCTTTGGGCATGACGTACCGAGCGACGCCATCCCCCCGATTTTTGCTGCAGTTTCCTGTGATTGCATAGTAGTTTTTTTTAAAACACTATCCCCCCCAATTTTTAGTCGCATGTAACTTCAGCTTGTAGAGATTTATGCTGTTGATCGAACGATTTTGCGTTAGTTTGTTCCGCCTTTTGTTAGGTTGGACGACTCTTCGACTTATCTTCCGAAGGTTTGCTTTTCCTTCGGTGTGGGGGCAGGTGCTCTTAGCCCCCGACTTCTGCCCGAAGTGCGCCGCCTTTTTGTAGGTCAAGCGACACTTCGGTTTTTCTTCCGAAGGTTTATTTTTCCTTCGGTGCGGGGGTAGGCACTCTTAGCCCCCGAATTTTGCTCGAAGTGCGCTTCCTTTTCGTAGGTCAAGCGACACTTCGGTTTTTATTCTGAAGGTTTGTTTTTCCTTGGGTGCGGGGGCAGGCACTCTTAGCCCCCTACTTTTGCTCGAAGTGCGCTGCCTTTTCGTAGGTCAAGCGACACTTCGGTTTTTCTTCCGAAGGTTTGTTTTTCCTTCGTTGCGGGGGCATGCACTCTTAGCCTCCGACTTTTGCTCGAAGTGCGCCGCCTTTTTGTAGGTCAAGCGACACTTCGGTTTTCTTACTATGGTTTGTTTTTCCTTCATTGCGGGGGCAGGCACTCTTATCCCCTGACTTTTTCTCGAAGTGCGCCGCCTTTTCGTAGGTCAAGCGACACTTCGGTTTTTCTTCCAAAGGTTTGTTTTTCCTTCGTTGCAGGGGTAGGCACTCTTCGTTGCGGGGGCAGGCACTCTTAGCCCCCGACTTTTGCTCGAAGTGCGCAGCATTTTCGTAGGTCAAGCGAAACTTTGGTTTTTCTTCCGAAGGTTTGTTTTTCCTTCGTTGCGGGGGCAGGCACTCTTAGCCCCTGATTTTTGCTCGAAGTGCGCCGCCTTTTCGTAGGTCAAGCGACACTTCAGTTTTTCTTCCGAAGGTTTCTTTTTCCTTCGTTGCGGGGGCATGCACTCTTAGCCCCCGACTTTTGCTTGAAGTGCACCACCTTTTCGTAGGTCAAGCGACACTTCAGTTTTTTTTAAGGTTTGTTTTTCTTCGGTGCGGGGGTAGGCACTCTTAGCCCCCGGATGGTTTTTGTACTCCCGTTCTCTCTTTTTATTTTATTTTTTTTAAGGTCGAAAGTGTACGTCTTTTTGCTTACACTTCGCACCGCCCTCGCGTCGTTGATTGGTGCACCAATCCACCCCTAGGTTGGCGCACTTTGACAATAAACTACTAGTACTCGAGACAAGCAGTATTTTCTGGGGGTACTACTATATCAATGTTTACATGGGTTCCTGCCTCGTTAAAAACCTCACCCCCTAACGAAGGGGTCCCCCTGTGAAAAAAAGAGTGCATTCCCTTACAAATTGATTACAAGAAATATTGCGAAAGAAAAATTACATAGAAGTCTTCGACTTGGCCGCCGACTTTCAGGCGTAGAACTTGTGAAGATTGTCTACGTTCCAGGTGTGCGGAAGCTCCTCACCTTCCATATTAGCTAGATGATATGAGACAGGTCTTAACGATCTTTTGAGTAAGAAAGGACAATCCCATTTACTCCAAAGTTTTCCCACCGATGTTGTTGTACCGAATCTTCGCAGCTCTAGATCTCCAGGGGCGAAGGTTTTTTCGGATATATTCTTAACTCTCCATTTTCTTGTCTCCTGTTGATACTTGGCCAGATTTTCGGCGACTTGCAATCTTACTTCTTCAAGGGCATCCTTTGATGATAACTCTTTGCCTTGCTCTGGTTCGTTTCCGACCTTGAATGATTTGGTTTTGCATTCCTCTAGGGTCATGGCCTCTTCGCCAAAGAGGAGGCAAAATGGCGTGTACCCGGTCAGTCTTGCAACCAATGTTCTTAATGACTATAGCACCTTGGGCAATTCTTCGACCCATTTCCCTTTTGGCAACCCCTGAAGACGCTTCGCGACACCAGCGAAGATGATGCCATTCGCTCTCTCAACTGCCACATTAGATTGTGGGTGGTATACGGATGCAAAAATTACTTTTATCCCCAGGCTATTGCAGAAATCCCTGAAACCGGTACTATCGAATTGAGTGCCATTGTCCACGGTTACTTCGCTTGGGACTCCGAAGCGGCATACGATATTCTGCCATAGGAATTTCTGTATGTTTCTTGATGTTATGCTTACGAGTGGCATTGCCTCCACCCATTTTGAGAAGTACTCTACCGCAACTACAGCATATCGCAAATTTCTTGGGGCTGGTGACAACTGGCCAACAATGTTGATTCCCCACCGCCTTAGTGGCCAAATCGGCGGAATGAGTTGTGTCTTCGTCGTGGGTCTATTTGACCCCTTTGCCCAGAACTGACACTGCTGACGACTTCAGACCATTTGATCCGCATCGTTTATAGCCGTCAGCCAATAGAAGCCCTGCCTATATGCTTTTCCAACTAGAGCCCTTGTGCCGACATGAGAACCGCACAACCCGCTGTGAATTTCTTTTAACAGGTTCTATCCTTTCTAGGATATGCATCGCAAGAATGGTGCACAGACCCTGGCTTTGTACAAATTATTTCCCATAACTTTGTAGTTTCTGGCTCTCTGGGCCATGCGCTTTTTCCCGACATGATCTTCGATGTTTCTCTGACCACGAAGATAAGCCAGTATTGGATAACGCCAGTCTTCGCTTTCGATTGTTGCAACGGGACGTGTTTGGTTCAAAGTGTCTTCAGGGGCTGGTTCACTCAGCTTCTGATAGAAAACATCTGAAGGCATAGGTAGGTTCTGCGAAGCCACTTTCGCTAGCTCATCTGCTTTGAAGTTATCATTTCTTGATATACTCTTGACTGCGAATCCCAGGAAGTATTTTTCCATTCTTCGCACCGCTATTCTGTACTTAATCAGCTCTGGTTCTTTTGACTAGAATGTCTTGTCAATTTGACTTGCTATGACCTTCGAGTCTGTCTTAACTAGCACTCTCCGGGCACCCAAAGCCTTCGCCTTACGAAGTACCAGGAGGACTGCTTCGTACTCCGCCGTATTGTTTGTAGACAGAAATTGTAATCTGGCAGCATATCTTAGCTTTGTCCAAGAAGGTAAGAATAATATTGCCGAAACTCCTGCTCCCGTAGCTCCCCAAGCTCCATCACAATATGCGGTCCAGCCAGGTTCGGGCGGTTCATCATCTGGGGCTTCGGTAAAGGGCGTCCATTCCGCCATGAAGTCTGCCAATGCTTGCGATTTCAATGATGTTCTTGCCACAAAAAACAATCATGAATGGAGCAACCTCCGTGGCTCACTTCGCTATTCTTCCAATGGCTTCTTTGTTTTCAAACATGTCGCGAAGGGGCAAGGAAGTTGGTATTGTAATCCTGTGAGATGTGAAGTAGTGGCGAAGCTTGCGGGATGCCATTACTAGTGCATACGCTACTTTTGCCAACTCTGTGTACGACTTTTTTGGGCCTGCCAGAGCTTCCGATACATAATATATTGGTACTTGGCACAGTTTGTTGTCTTCGGGTTTTTCCTGCACAAGTACAGCGCTGACTCCCTATGAGGAACTGTCCAAATAGTATTCTAATTAATCATCAGGAGGATCATTATTCACAATCACAACCTCGACGATTAACCAGAATACCATTCCGGTAGTCCCGGCACGTGTTTTGTGCCCAGGATCGGAACACATGCCTTCCAACTCAAATATCACAACACAGTTTAACAGAGAGCAAGCAATTAAGCTGTATTACAATACTTAAACATGCAACTGCTTCCACAATTTACAACAAAAGAGGAACAACAACAACTATGCAGTGGAAGATAAACCTATACAATAAAAGAGTATGGAGCCGGATGCCCTTAGGCTCCATACCAAAAGCGCCGGAGTTCGGAGTAGAAGGTGCTACTCCTGCCCACCACCCGGATTGGCAGGCACAAAGTAGCCGAACACTGCCTCTTCCTCGCCAACCTACGAACCTGAAAGCAACTTAAGGGCAGCACCCCTCAGTACGAAGGTACTAGCAAGTCTTACACAGTATGAGTATATATATATTCTCGACTCCAAGGATCATGCATTTAAAGCTGGAGAAAGGATTAAGACATGTTTAAGTTCATTAAGCGGTAAGCAACCTAGACTCTAGGTGTAAGCAACTGACTTAACCAACCACCGACTCAAACCCTGCCAATGAACTGATCAGAACAGATATACAAACAAAAAGTGTATAAAAGTAAACCATTACCACCAAACCACCGACCACATACCGACCAAACCACCCAAACCAACCATGCCACAACCCACATCGAAACTCTACGACCAAAACATGGTCGCTCGGTGGAGATAAGCGATAGCAATGCTCATGACTGAGAGCGTGGTAGTTCGAACTGATTATACACCCTGCAGGGGGATACTCCTGGACCCACACGACACAGGGACCATACGGCTTGTGCCACCCGCTAAGATGCACACAAGGGGGTACCCGTGACAACCTTTCCCAACCAGGCCCAACCATGTGAATCAACCATAGCTCGGCGCGGCAGTATTAGAACTACTCCACGAGCAAACTAATACAGCTAAAAGCCCGGACTCAAACTAGACTCACACCATCTATGACGAGGCCCACATGACCACGTCTGCGAAGGTAATCAGCTCGCCTACCATTATATCAGCATGTGGTGAGTAAGGTAGGTGCTAAAGCCGACTACACCGACGGTCGGTGCTTAACCGGTACAAGCGGTCTACGGTGTCCGGGTTCCCTCCCCGAACTTCCTGAGGACTCCTCGTGAGCAGATGACACCCCTAACACCGCCCACACCTCGTCTCAACTCACCACTCACCAAACCGACTCATCATCAACACAACCACAAGTGTGAACAAGTAATAAGCCCTAGGCTCGCGACAACGGTGGACGTCGTCGTCGACTTCTACCGGAAAGCCTAAGTACCATTAAGCATAGCGAACTATAATTAGACCTCGATGACACCACTAGGCTCCAAGGAATAACACATGACACGTGACCGAAATGGGAGAATGCATCGGCATAGGTTCTACCCAACTCGGTACCCGACACATGCAATGTATACATAAGCGTAGATAACATATTAGATTTTCAAGTAGACACGGTGCAATATGAACGATGCTTGCCTTGCTGCCCTGACTGCTGCCCGACACTACCCGAGTCACGATCACCACTGCGGGAACCTCCGGGGACAGCCTCGTTCGCCTCGTTCGCCGGGTGGAAGTTCCCTAAAAGAATAACGCGTGCAATGTAACGAATATGAATGTTATGAAATGAAGGATGCTCCATAGAATGCGATAACAATGCAAATCGTCAGGGCACGAGTTCTAAAGCATCGGAGATTTTTCTTAAATGGGATTACTGTTAAACGTTTGAACACTTCTAGGATTAATTAAGCTTAACCCTATATAGAATTGTAACAACATCTAACATGTGGGTGATTATTTTTGCTGAATAGGGGGTATTAAAAAAAGAATTAAAAAATTGGATTCAACAATTTTGGAAATACCAAACTTTAACTATGAATTATCAAAGCCTAGACATATTTCATTAATTCAATAATTCGCAGAACACATTTCATGGCCACTGGTATTTTTAGTGGATAGATCATGTCATAATAAAGCCAAAAAAATTGGTTTTATGAATTTTGGAGCTCTACATAATTTCCTATGCATTTTTCAAGATTTCAGCCGATTTATCAACTCAACAGATATTCATTTCGCAATTTCTGATTTCCTCTAATATTAAAATAGGCCCACACCTTTTTCTACCAGCACCGATCTAGCCCAAACCACTGACCGTGGGCCCAGCTCCCTTAAACGAAGTCAAAACCAGCCCACGGCCGCTGCGCGCGCGCAACAGGCGGATGGCCGGCGGCCCTTGCGGTGGCTGCCGGCGGCTAGTGGCAGCCTGAACGGCTCGGCTGAGGGCGGAAACAGCACTAGCGCGAGCACAGGGTTACGGTGGGGGCACACGTCGACGCCGGCGATGGCCAGAGCACGGCGAGCGGCAGCGAGGGGCGAAAATAGCACGGCAGCGACACGGTTGGAGTCGCTGGCGGCGAAACCGTGGCGCAATAGACCCGGACGAGGGCGGCTATAGCTTCTACGAGGGCGCGTGGACCAAATGGCGCGGCCAAACACCGAGGAGCTCGACGGTGGCACGGCCGGTGGTGAGAGCTGTGGCGCGGCGGCAGCCGGTCGTCGCGGACGCACGTACTGGCGACGGGACGGAGGGAAAATGCCGCGCGCATAAGGTGTACAGGAGCATGGGGAAACTCACCGAGCAGCGGGTTGGGCCGGAGAAGCGAGGACTCGGCGGGTCGACGGAGGACGGTGGAGCTCGGTTGCCGCTGTTGGGGAAGAAAGAGCGGACGGCTCTAATCCGTGCGGAAAACGGCCGGGGAAGGAGGGGAAACGGCGGAGGAGCTTGGGGCATCCCTCCCTGCGGCTCCACTGGGCTCGGGTTCAATGGAAACCATCGGCGGCGCGGTGATTCTTGCCGGCGGCTAGTGTTGTGCAGTTTGCTCTGCTCGTGTGCCTCCTGCGTGAGAGAGCGAGCAAAGGGAGAGAAAGGGAGAGAGACAGGCGAGAGGGCAGGGGGGAAAAGATAAGGTGCCTGGGCTGAGATCTTTTAGCCGGCAATTGTGGCTTTTCCACCGACGTCAACAAAGGCGGCGCCGCTTGCTCTGTGAGAGGAGACGGCAGAGAGAGCAGAGAAACCGGAGGGGGGGATGACAAGCGGGCCCGATGAACAGTAACCGGCCGGCAAAATATCCCCACTACTTTAGCCATCCATTTGAATGCCTTCCCAAGGTCCAAAATTGGTAAAACAAATTTTATTTGAAACTAAAATTCATAAGGAACCCATTTGAACTTGTTTGACCCAGAATGCTTGAGCCAATTTTGAATAAAAATTGTTCAAAGATGCTATCTTTTCCAAATTGTGATAATTTTTATGCCTTCTAAATATTTCCCAAAAATTTGGGAAAAATCATTTATATTCTCCTCCTGGCATCTACTAATTTCTAAAATTGTCACCAGCCCTATGTTCCATAGAAGTTTTGGGAGATGCTTTACAACGCATCAGTTAAATCTGGTTCAACTAAATTCGGTTTAATCCACACTGCAAGTCTATACTGCTCAAAACAAAAACAAATGATGCTAATGATGCTCATTAGCACTTAATTACGTGTTTAGAAACTCTGGGCCGTGACAAACCTCCCCCCTAAAAGGAATCTCGTCCCGAGATTTGGTACGAGCAGGAGAGGGGACAATGAGCACGCTGTGATGACTTAGCAGGTTGTGAGCCGACATCATGACGCAAGAGATGGAATCCCACGCAGATTTTTATTCAATCATAGAGATGAACACATACATGCGAGAGATTCCAAATACGCTATATTACATTGGTATTACAAATTCTCAAAGAACTCAGGATACTCAGAACGAAGCTGATCTTCCCGCTCCCAAGTCGCTTCGGACTCGGAGTGGTTACTCCACTGAATCTTCATGAATTTGATTGAACTCCACCGTGTCTTGGCGCTCAGCTTCATCCAAGACTCGCATCGGCTTCTCACAATATGTTAAGTCCGGTTGCAATTCTTCGGGCGCAACATCAACGACATCGGTCGGGACTCGTAGACACTTCTTGAGTTGTGAGACATGAAACACATTATGTACCGCAGAGAGGGACGGCGGCAACTCCAATTGATATGCAACCTCTCCACGCTGAGCTAGAATCTGAAATGGTCCAACATACCGAGGCGCCAGTTTTCCTCAGACTTGGAATCGACGAACGCCTTTGAGAGGTGAGACCTTCAGGTACACGTGATCCCCCACCTCAAATGTGAGCTCTCGGCGACGTCGATCTGCATAGCTCTTCTGCCTAGACTGGGCCGTGAGAATACTCTTGCGGATATTCTGGACATGGTCTTCTGCCTCCTTGACCAAATCCGGACCCAGAAAAGCCCGCTCACCGGATTCGGACTAATTCAGCGGCGTACGGCACCTCCGACCATAAAGGGCCTCAAATGGCGCCATCTCTATACTAGCCTGGAAACTGTTGTTATACGAAAAATTCCGCGAACGGCAGGCATATGTCCCACTTCTTCCCATAAGTGAGCACACAAGCACGGAGCATATCTTCGAGAATCTGATTTACCCTCTCCGTTTGACCATCCGTCTGTGGGTGATACACCGTGCTATGGAACAACTCGGTCTCCATAGCCTCCTGGAAATTTCTCCATAAATGAGAAGTAAACTGTGTACCCCGATCAGAAATGATCTTCTTCGGCACCCCATGGAGGCAAACAATTCTAGTGAGGTACAATTCCGCATATTGCTTAGCAGAATAAGTGGTCCTGACAGGAAGGAAGTGTGCGGACTTTGTCAACCGGTCCACGATGACCCAAATAGAGTCATACCCACTCGAAGTCTTCGGTAAGCTGGTAATGAAATCCATCCCAACTTCTTCCCACTTCCAAGATGGAATGGGCAAAGGCTGGAGTGTGCCGGCAGGCTTGATGTGTTCAGCCTTCACCCTTCGGCAGACGTCGCACTCAGACACATACCTAGCAATCTCCCGCTTCATGCGAGTCCACCAGAAACAGGGTTTCAAATCCTGATACATCTTCATACTACCTGGGTGAATGGACAGTAAGGAATCGTGAGCCTCATCAAGGATCTTCTTCCTCAGCGCCTCGACCCTAGGAACCACTAGACGGTTCCCAAACCAGATAACGCCCTGATCATCCTCAGTAAAGCACAAGGCCTGCCCGATCTTCCTCTTCTCTCGAATTCGGGCCATACCCTTATCATCCCTCTGAGCAGCCTTAATCTCATCAATGAGCGTGGACTTGATTTCGAGATTTGCAATAAAACCGTCCGGCACCATATCAAGCCCAAGACGCCGGAAATCATCACACAACGTGGAATCCATCGGCGAGGCTACAAGACAGTGACAATGAGCCTTTCGACTCAAAGCATCGGCGACCACATTCGCCTTGCCAGGATGGTAGTGAACCTCCAGCTCGTAGTCTTTGATCAATTCAAGCCATCTGTGCTGCCTCATGTTCAAATCCGCCTGCGTGAAAATGTACTTCAGGCTCTTGTGATCCGTGTAGATACGGCACAAGTTGCCCATCAAGTAGTGGCACCACATCTTCAGAGCGTGCACGATAACTGCAAGTTCAAGATCATGTGTCGGATAATTCTCCTCGTGACGCTTCAACTGTCGGGATGCATATGCAACGACTTGGTCCTCCTGCATCAAAACACAGCCGAGACCGATGCCGGATGCGTCGCAATACACATCAAACCCTCTGGTCACATCAGGCTGAGCAAGCACTGGAGCGGTCGTGAGCAGCTCCTTCAATGTCTGGAAAGCAGACTCACAGGCATCTGACCACTCAAACACGCTGCCTTGCTTCAACAACTTAGTCATCAGCTTCGCAACCTTGGAGAAGTTCTCGATGAACCGGCGGTAATAGCCCGCAAGTCCAAGAAAACTCTGGATCTCACTGACATTCTGGGGCTGAACCCAGTTGAGCACATCCTGCACCTTGCTCGGGTCAACTGCCACCTCGTTCTCTGATAGAACATGTCCCAGAAAGGCCACCTCCTTGAGTCAGAACTCACACTTGCTGAACTTGGCGTACAGCTGATGCTCTCGGAGTCTGCCCAAAACAATACGGAGGTGCCCAATGTGTTCTTGCTCAGTCTTGGAGTATATCAGAATATCATCGATGAAAACCACGACAAACTTGTCCAACTCCTCCATGAATACCGAGTTAATGAGGTACATAAAGAAAGCCAGCGCATTAGTCAAGCCAAACGACATAATGGTGAACTCATACAAGCCATATCGAGTAGAGAACGCTGTCTTTGGAATATCCTCTGGCCGGACCTTGATCTGGTGATAGCCCAGCCTCAAGTCAATCTTTGAGAAGACTCGGGCTCCAGTCAACTGATCAAACAAGATGTTAATCTTAGGAAGCGGATACACATTTTTCACCGTGACTGCATTCAGCGGATGGTAATCAACACACATCCGGAGAGTGTCATCCTTCTTCTTCACGAATAGAGCCGAGCATCCTCAAGGTGTGGAACTCGAACGAATGAAACCCTTCGCTAGCAGCTCCTGAATCTGCTTCTTCAGCTCAACTAGCTCAATTGGCGACATCTTGTACATCTTCTTCGAAACTGGGGCCGCACCGGGCACGAGATCAATATAGAACTCCACTGCCCTGCCAGGCGGCATTCGAGACAACTCATCCGGAAAGACATCCGGAAATTCCCACACCACAGGAATGGTCTTCATAATCCTGGTGGGGACAGCCTTTATGGCGAACAGGCAGGATTTGACACCCTCTAGCTTCAACTGGACCCGAGTACCTGACAGACCATTGAGGGTGACGGTCTGCCGAGCACAGTCCAACACAGCCTTGTTCTTGGAGAGCCAATTCATTCCCAGAATAACATCAATTCCCTTCGAGTTCATCACTAACAGATTGACAAAGAAGGGCACTTCGTTGACAACTACCGCCGCTTTATGCACACACTGGTTGATTAGAACTTTGGCCCCCGGGGCATCTATAAGATACGGCGTGTGGATAGCACTGACTCCCAACCCACTTTTCCAAACATAGTCCGAAGATATAAAGGAGTGAGAGGCCCCTGAATCAAACAGAACCACTGCAGAAAAGATGTCAGAATTGAAACTCATATCCAACGTACCCATCAGGACGGTGTCACCCTCCTGAACCTCGTCAGCGGTAGTGTGGCGAGCTCGACCACGCTTGGGAACGTGAGTCGCCTGCGAAGACTGCGGTGCTGACTGAGCCAGCGGTGGTCGCGGGGCACTCACCGCCACTCCCGGCCTCGGATACGCACACTCCCTCGAGAAATGGCCGACGCGGCCGCAGTTGAAGCATGGACCGCCTGAGCCACCGGTCACGCTCACTTGGGAGCTGGCTAGTCGTGCAGCCTGCCCCTGTGGAGCGGAGAATGTCGGTCGTGGTACAAACCACATCGTTCGTGGGTAGCCAGCCGACGGCACCTGAGACTGTGGAGGATGACTCTCAGTGCGGGCGTGCTGCGAGCTCCCGCCCACGGAAGGCAAGGAACCCCTCTTCCGCCTCTTCTCCTCCTGGTGGCTCTTATACTTGAGCTCCACCGTGATCGACGTGCTCACCAATTCGTTGAAGTCGGCAAACTTATGCGCGGACAACCAGTCCTGCATCTTCGAGTTCAGGCCATTCACGAAGTGGCGCTGCTTGCGTGCATCCGTGCTGACCTCCTCGGTAGCGTATTGTGCAAGGTGATTGAACACCTGCACATACTCCATCACCGCCCGACCTCCTTGCTTGAGGTCCTCAAACTCCCGCCTCTTAGCCTCCATGAGGCCACTCGGTATGTGAAACGAGCGGAAGGACTCACGGAACTCCGCCCATGACACGCGGTGATCGGTGGGGTGCATGGCCAGAAAGCCGGACCACCACGCACCCGCCGGGCCCTGAAGCTGATGGGCGGCGAAGAGCGCCTTGTCGTGATCCTCACAGCGAAGAAGGAAGAGCTTTTGCTCGATCGTCCGGAGCTAGTGATCGGCATCCAGAGGATCCTCAGCCCGCGAGAAGATCGGTGGCTGAGTCCGCAAGAAGTCCGAGAAGTCATCTCGGCGCACGGCCCCACCTCCTCCATGAGGAGCCGCGTTGCGCACGAGAGCCTCCAGGAGTGCTTGGTTCTTCTGGAGGAGAGCGTGATTCACTTGGCGGTTCTGCTCGATTTGCATGAGCACATCCGCCATGGTTGGCGGTGGAGGAGGGTTGTTCTGACCGGAACCCTCCGGAACCTCCCCACCACGCCGAGTGACAACCATTCTGAAACGTAAAACAAAAGGGGGAAACGTCAAATTCTGACTTAGCACAATGCATTCGCTGGACATACTGTTAGAATCCCGCAATACATGAACAAGTATGAATGCATGCATGAATGCCATGAAATGATGCATGCTCGAACCTAACTACCACTTCTTTCTCAAAATAAGAATCGCACCTGCAAGCATCAAAATCACAGGCAGTATATAACATCCAGAACGTACCCTTCGCGCTAGAAAGGGTAAGAGCGCGAACGGCCCTTGTACCACATGCCGTACAAGCGACAATCCATACGTCAACAACGACGTATTCACCTCCCGTAGACCCTACGGGACCTCTCGTGTAAACGCCACACGAGTAGACGACCATGTCTCCCATCGCATGGTGGATGTTCATACGCTGTCGCTAGCGTATTCACTTCCCATACGGATCGCCGTACGGGACACGCCGGGCCCCTGCCTCGCATCCGGCTGAGCCCTCGGTCATTAACCGCCACCGAGCGTCGTACCTTACCTTCCGACGATGCAAAGCCGAAGATGCAATTCTCAACATGAATCAATGCAGGGTCGAAAGCGAAACAATGTGGTATAAGACATATAAACGCCACTCATAATACGCATTTTAACTTAGGGGCATAAACGATAGCAGTTTAATACATATTAAACATGCAGAGGCATAAACATAAATTGTGGGTTGTTTAGGTGGAGTTGTCGACTTACTAAATAACGCACTAATTAGGTTTAGGCTACTAAATTAAACCGGGCTCTGATACCAAGCTGTGAGGAACCGTCCAAATAGTATTCTAATTAATCATCAGGAGGATCATTATTCACAATCACAACCTCGACGATTAACCAGAATACCATTCTGGTAGTCCCGGCACGTGTTTTGTGCCCAGGATCGGAACACATGCCTTCCAACTCAAATATCACAACACAGTTTAACAGAGAGCAAGTAATTAAGCTGTATTACAATACTTAAACATGCAACTGCTTCCACAATTTACAACAAAAGAGGAACAACAACAACTAAGCAGCGGAAGATAAACCTATACAATAAAAGAGTATGGAGTCGGATGCCCTTAGGCTCCATACCAAAAGCGCCGGAGTTCGGAGTAGAAGGTGCTACTCCTGCCCGCCACCTGGATCGGCAGGCACAAAGTAGCCGAACACTGCCTCTTCCTCGCCAACCTGCGAACCTGAAAGCAACTTAAGGGCAGCACCCCTTAGTACAAAGGTACTAGCAAGTCTTACACAGTATGAGTATATATATTCTCGACTCCAAGGATCATGCATTTAAAGCTGTAGCAAGGATTAAGACATGTTTAAGTTCATTAAGCGGTAAGCAACCTAGACTCTAGGTGTAAGCAACTGACTTAACCAACCACCAACTCAAACCCTGCCAACGAACTGATCAGAACAGATATACAAACAAAAAGTGTATAAAAGTAAACCATTACCACCAAACCACCGACCACATACCGACCAAACCACCCAAACCAACCATGCCACAACCCACATCGAAACTCTACGACCAAAACATGGTCGCTCGGTGTAAGCGATAGCAATGCTCATGACCGAGAGCGCGGCAGTTCGAACTGATTATACACCCTGCAGGGGGATACTCCTGGACCCACACGACACAGGGACCATACGGCTTGTGCCACCCGCTAAGATGCACACAAGGGGGTACCCGTGACAACCTTTCCCAACCAGGCCCAACCATGTGAATCAACCATAGCTCGGCGCGGCAGTATTAGAACTACTCCACGAGCAAACTAATACCGCTAAAAGCCCGGACTCAAACCGGACTCACACCGTCTATGACGAGGCCCACATGACCACGTCTGCGAAGGTAATCAGCTCGCCTACCATTATATCAGCATGTGGTGAGTAAGGTAAGTGCTAAAGCCGACTACACCGACGGTCGGTGCTTAACCGGTACAAGCGGTCTACGGTGTCTGGGTTCCCTCCCTGAACTGCCTGAGGACTCCTCGTGAGCAGATGACACCCCTAACACCGCCCACACCTCGTCTCAACTCACCACTCACCAAACCGACTCATCATCAACACAACCACAAGTGTGAATAAGTAATAAGCCCTAGGCTCGCGACAACGGTGGACGTCATCGTCGACTTCTACCGGAAAGCCTAAGTACCATTAAGCATAGTGAACTATAATTAGACCTCAACAACACCAGTAGGCTCCAAGGAATAACACATGACATGTGACCGAAATGGGAGAATGCATCGGCATAGGTTCTACCCAACTCGGTACCCGACACATGCAATGTATACATAAGCGTAGATAACATATTAGATTTTCAAGTAGACACGGTGCAATATGAACGATGCTTGCCTTGCTACCCTGACTGCTGCCCGACACTACCCGAGTCACGATCACCACTGTGGGAACCTCCGGGGACAGCCTCGTTCGCCTCGTTCGCCGGGTCGAAGTTCCCTAAAAGAATTACGCGTGCAATGTAACGAATATGAATGTTATGAAATGAAGGATGCTCCATAGAATGCGATAACAGTGCAAATCGTCAGGGCATGAGTTCTAAAGCATCGAAGATTTTTCTTAAATGGGATTACTGTTAAACGTTTGAACACTTCTAGGATTAACTAAGCTTAACCCTATATAGAATTGTAACAACATCTAACATGTGGGTGATTATTTTTGCTGAACAGGGGGTATTAAAACAAGAACGATGCTTGCCTTGCTGCCCTGACTGCTGCCCGACACTACCCGAGTCACGATCACCACTGCGGGAACCTCCGGGGACAGCCTCGTTCGCCGGGTCGAAGTTCCCTAAAAGAATAACGCGTGCAATGTAACGAATATGAATGTTATGAAATGAAGGATGCTCCATAGAATGCGATAACAGTGCAAATCGTCAGGGCACGAGTTCTAAAGCATCGAAGATTTTTCTTAAATGGGATTACTGTTAAACGTTTGAACACTTCTAGGATTAATTAAGCTTAACCCTATATAGAATTGTAACAACATCTAACATGTGGGTGATTATTTTTACTGAACAGGGGGTATTAAAACAAGAATAACAAAATTGGATTCATCAATTTTGGAAATACCAAACTTTAACTATGAATTATCAAAGCCTAGACATATTTCATTAATTCAATAATTCACAGAACACATTTCATGGCCACCGGTATTTTTAATGGATAGATCATGTCATAATAAAGCCAACAAAATTGGTTTTGTGAATTTTGGAGCTCTACATAATTTCCTATGCATTTTTCAAGATTTCAGCCGATTTATCAACTCAACATATATTCATTTCGCAATTTCTGATTTCCTCTAATATTAAAATGGGCCCACGCCTTTTTCTACTGGCACCGATCTAGCCCAAACCACTGACCGTGGGCCCAGCTCCCTTGACCGAAGTCAAAACCAGCCCACGACCGCTGCGCGCGCGCAACAGGCGGATGGCCGGCGGCCCTTGCGGTGGTTGCCGGCGGCGAGCGGCAGCCTGAACGGCTCGGCCGAGGGCGGAAACAGTACTAGCGCGAGCACACGGTTACGGTGGGGGCACACGTCGACGCCGGCGATGGCCGGAGCACGGCGAGCGGCGGCGAGGGACGAAAATAGCACGGCGGCGGCACGATTGGCATCACCGGCGGTGAAACCGTGGCGCAATAGACCTGGACGAGGGCAGCTATAGCTTCTACGAGGGCGCGTGGACCAAATGGCGTGGCCAAACGCTGAGGAGCTCGACGGTGGCACGGCCGGCGGCAAGAGCTGGGGCTCGGCGGCAGCCGGTCGTCGCGGACGCATGCCCCGGCGACGGGACGGAGGGAAAACGACGCGCGCATAAGGTGTACAGGAGCATGGGGAAACTCACCGAGCAGCGGGTTGGGCCGAAGAAGCGAGGACGCGGTGGGTCGACGGAGGACGGCGGAGCTCGGTTGCCGCCGTTGGGGAAGAAAGCGCGGACGGCTCCAATCCGTGCGGAAAACGGCCGGGGAAGGAGGGGAAACGGCGGAGTTGCTTGGGGCACCCCTCCCTGCGGCTCCACTGGGCTCGGGCTCGACGAAAACCGTCGGCGGCATGGTGATTCTTGCCGGCGGCTGGTGCTGTGCAGTTTGCTCTGCTCGTGTGCCTCCCGCGTGAGAGAGCGAGCAGAGGGAGAGAAAGGGAGAGAGACAGGCGAGAGGGCAGGGGGGAAGATAAGGCGCCTGGGCTGAGATCTTTTGGCCGGCAATTGTGGCTTGGCCACCGACGTCAACAAAGACGGCGCCGCTTGCTCTGTGAGAGGAGACGGCAGAGAGAGCAGAGAAACCGGAGGGGGAGATGACAAGCGGGCCCGATGAACAGTAACCAGCCGGCAAAATATCCCCACTACTTTAGCCATCCATTTGAATGCATTCCCAAGGTCCAAAATTGGTAAAACAAATTTTATTTGAAACTAAAATTCATAAGGAACCCATTTGAACTTGTTTGACCCAGAATGCTTGAGCCAATTTTGAATAAAAATTGTTCAAAGATGCTATCTTTTCCAAATTGTGATAATTTTTATGCCTTCTAAATATTTCCCAAAAATTTGGGAAAATTCATTTATATTCTCCTCCTGGCATCTACTAATTTCTAAAATTGTCACCAGCCCTATGTTCCATAGAAGTTTTGGGAGATGCTTTACAACGCATCAGTTAAACCTGGTTCAACTAAATTCGATTTAATCCACACTGCAAGTCTATACTGCTCAAAACAAAAACAAATGATGCTAATGATGCTCATTAGCACTTAATTACGTGTTTAGAAACTCTGGGCCGTGACACTCCCGAAGGGGATGCCGCTATGTATAACAACAGATCCGCGCCTGGATCCGGGCTGGTTAGTGCTGTAAGCTTTCTCAGGTAGCTTTTTAACTCATCGAAGGCTACATGCTGCTCCGCATCCCATTTGAAAGGGTCAGAGCTTTTTAACACTTTGAAGAATGGTAAATTTTGCTCTACAGATTTTGCAATAAACCTGTTCAATGCCGCCAATCTTCCTGCCAAGCGTTGAGCTTGCTTTCTGCTCTGTGGGGGTTTCATATATACAATTTCCTATATCTTCTGAGGATCCACTTCGATGCCTCTCTTCGACACCAAAAACCCTAGTAGTCTTCCGAATTGTACTCCGAAGACGCATTTCTCTGGGTTCAACTTTAAGCTTGCTTTTCGCAGGCTTTTGAAGGTTTCCCGCAGATCTTCGAGATGTTGGCTCCTTCTGGTACTCTTGACCACTATGTCATCAACATAGGCCAAGACATTTTGTCCTAGTTGTGATCTTAATACTATCTGCACCAACCTAGTGAAGGTTGCGCCAGCATTTCAGAGTCCAAAGGGCATCCTCATGAAGCAGTATATGCCGAAGGAGGTTCTGAAACTTGTCTTGTCCTCGTCTTCCTTCGCCATCCATATCTGGTGGTACCCTGCATATGCATCTAGGAAGCTTAACATCTCGCAACCAGCCACGGAGTCTACCAACTGATCAATTCTAGGCAATGGGAAGTTGTCCTTGGGACAAGCTTTGTTTAAGTCTGTGAAGTTGATGCACATTCTCCATTTTTCGTTGCTTTTCCTTACTAACACTGGGTTGGCCAGCCACTCTGAGTGCATTACTTCGCGTATGACTTCAGCATCGAGCAGTTTTTCCACTTCAGCCTTCGCTGCTTCTTCTCTTTCGCTTGAAGCTTTCCTAAGCTTCTGCTTCCTTGGCTTCACTTTAGGGTCCACATTTAGGTTGTGCTGAATGATTTCCTGACTTACTCCTTGCAGGTCCTTAGGAGACCAAGCGAAGACATCGTCGTTACCGTGGAGGAACATTACAAGTTGCTGCTGGTCGTCCACCGGAGCCTCCGCTCCTATAGTGACTTTTTTATCTTATTTTTCTTGATGTAGCTGCACTATTCTGGTCACTTCTTCTGGTGCAGCCTTCGCTGCCTTGCCTATTTTCGATTGGTTGCAACTTTCTTCCTGATCCATCGAAGGGTCTATTATCATGTGGACATTTCATCTTCCTGGAGCTATTCCCACTTCGATTCGTCTAGCCACTTGCTGGTCTCCCAATACCTTTATGACTCCTTCCAGGCTAGGCATCTTCATGCACAAGTATGCATGGTGCGGTATTGCTCCAAATGTATTGAGGACTCCCCTTCCAAATATCACATTGTATGGGTACTCAATGTCCACCACATCGAAGGTAATGCCTTCTGTGCGGAAATTTATCTCTTCGCCAAATGACACTAGGATTGTTATTTTTCCCAGAGCGTTGATTGTGTTTCCGCCAAAGCCTAGCAATGGCGATCCAGCTTGCTTTAAGTCACTTCGTCGCAGCCCCATTTTGTCGAAGGCATCAGCGAAGATGATGTCCGCTGAGCTTCCTCCATCGATCAAGATCCTGTGTACTTCATTTCCTAAGATGTTTGTTGTAATGACGAAGGCATCTGTGTGTGGATAGTCTAAGACCCTCAAATCCTCTTGCGATAATGTAATGGGAATGTTTGACCATCTTGAATTAATGTACGTTGGTCCCACTCCGACGTGGTTGACCCTTCGCACATATTCTTTTTGTTGTCTCTTAGATTTTGTCTGCTGGTTAGATCCCCCTGAGATGGCGAACACCATGTTGTACCCACGATTTATCGTGTTAACTGATTTGCTACTTTCTGGTGGTGCTTCGATCGCGGGTCTCGGTGGTGGCGGAGGTAGCTCCCCCTGGAGGTTCATTTGCCTAGTTTGATCAAACTGAGCTGAAGTTGCAGGTGTATACTGTGGTGCAGGAATTTGTTGCCATGGTTCGCAAACACCATGTTCTGATTGTGGTTCTGCCACCCTTCGCTTCTTCCGAAGCTTGCTGCATGGTGCACTGTCCTTGCGTGATCAAGAGACTGCTTCGCCAAGCTTTCTTTCATAGCCACGACCTGCGGGCACTGTTCGGTCTGGTGGCCGGCTCCTTCGCCATGCAGTTCATAGTAAAAGGTTGTTGAGTCCTGCGTAACCCGTCCTCCTCGGCCTCTGCGGCCTCTTCCTCTACCGGGCCTCCCCTATTGGCCACACTATAAGCTTCGCCTGCTCCTTGAGCGTCTTCGAGCGGGCTGGGATTAATCTGATTGACTTCTTTTTGCCTTGGATAACCAGAACCTTTGAGCTTTCTTGGATGGTGCAGTCTGTCTCTAGGATTGCTGCTGCCTGCCTCTCTAGCTGGTGCATGTGGTTTTACTTCGAAAGCTGCCATTTCGTTTTTCCTTCGGAGATGATCGAGTTCAGATCTTGAGTACTCTTCCATCTTGTTGAGCAGCTCTTGGACACTTTCGGGCCTTTTTCTCGTGAGCTTTCCTGCTAATAGCCCGCCTCTGATGCCCTGTATTGCGACATCGATGATTGTATCTTCGCTCAGCCCCTTCACTTGACAATGTATGTGTACGAAGTGGCATATGTAGCTCTGCAAGGTTTCTGTTGGTTGCTATTTCAACACAAAGAGGTCGGTTGAAGTGATTTTGTCTACCTGATTCCCCTGGAAGTTGTTGTACAGTGCACTACGCAATTGCTCCCATGAATATATGGATCCCAGGGGCAACACGTAGTACCAGGATCTTGCTATCCCTTTTATGGCCAATACGAAGGCCTTCGCCAAGGTTGTACCATCCCCTCCGGCAGACTCCATAGCTGCTTCGAAACTCATTACGAATTCCCTTGGGTCTGACTCTCCGTCAAACATAACCACTCTGGGCATCTTGAACCATGGCGGCCATGGCTAATTTTGCAGATCCATGGCCAAAGGGGACTCCGGGTCTCCCATGGACGACCTTCGCCGAAGCTCCTGCGAAGCTCGTACCATGTCTCCCGGCGGCGTCAGCCGGCAAGACATGCCCTCCGCTTGGTGGAGCATATTGATTTCCTCCTGGATTTTCTCCAATGTTTTCCTAGCTTCATCCGCCCGCCTGCGGTACTCTGCGGCTTTCCGACTTGCTGCTAGGCCATCCAACATGTGCTTCTTCTCCACTAACTACCTTTCCAACTCTTCGACTTCTAGCCTTGCTGTTCTTTCTTCATTTGTTTCTTCCTCGTTCTCAAACTTTGCGAAGTCGTCAAGGTCTTCCCATTCTTCATTTCGCACCATTTCACCTTCTTTTTCCAGAGGCTCAAAGTGCGTGCGATCTATTGGTTCCATGACCCGCATTTGTTCCGCGTTAACCCGGACTGCTTCACCCTGGCGGCCATCACTAGGTCCTTGTGGTGCTATTTCAACTTCTCAATGTTGTTCTCGTGCGCCCGAAGTTCCCCCGACCGAAGCATTACTTGATCCTGGTATGGTCGAAGGGGGTCTATCAGCCGAAGGCCCAGCCCCGGCTGGAGGTTCCAGCAACGCTTCCACTGTTCCGGCTGGCTTCGATTTCTTCTTGGGTGGCATGTCTTCATGGGTTCGATCCCGCGGACGGCGCCAACTGTTGGGACCGGAATCCTAGACAAGGTGAGCCTTCGGATACGGAGATATTGAATGGCTCTCAGAGCGACACATGTTGGAGGAGGAACAATTTTTTGATACCTCTTCTGGGTACACTATGGCTCTATTTATAGCCCGTACCCGGCAACCACAGGTGCGTTTTACAAATCCTACCCCTTCACCTGCTACATTCCCGGAATATCTGGGGCCATTATGGTACACATAAGCATAATCGCATAATTACAGCAGTACCCCGGGCGACCGAAATCGGGCCCACTATCTCGAGGCGATTCCTGTCTCTGAAGGGCATTGAAGCCTCCTCCGCTCGGATGTCTGTCGGATAGCCTTCGTCCCTCAAGCGAAGGTCGGCTTGCATCTTCGCCCGCTGCGAACGCTGCGGACTACGGGTCCGGGCTTCACTCGTCAGCCAAAGGTCTCCTTCGACTTCGCCGGTATGAGAGATCGAAGGTGCGAGCGCGCCTACACCCTTTGACCGACGTAGCTCTACGATCTTTGCTGCTTGCAGATGAAGTCCCTGGAACAAAACCACACCGACTAGCATGCAGTATTTCCAGTAGACTTCGCGGTTCCCTCCAAAGTGGGGGGGGGGGGGGGGGGGGAGATCATCCCCAACATCGAAGAAATCGCCGGGGCTCGGTATTCGGTCTTGAATCGAATTTTGAACCCTTAGCTACGAGCCGTTGGACGAATCTTTCTTCAACCTCTAGCCAAAAATAACTTCTATCTCTTCCATCCTACATCGCCGCACTCGCTCCTCAGCCCCGCTAGCCTGCTTCCATCTCCATCCCTGTTACACTAACCATTCAGTTTTGGACACGCTACCTGCCAACCCCACACACCACCGATCCCGCTTTTACCTTAGCCTCCCTCTAACCCACGAAAATATATAATGGATTTTCCACATAACTCGTATTGTAGTTAAAATCAATGTTCTAGACTATCTTCGGCTACAACGGTGGCTTAAGTCCAATAATGCTAAAGCTATGAAACTACGTCATTGCATCAAATAGGCTATAGATCTAAGATGATAGTGATAGATCTACCTGACCAAACAGATCTAGCCGACAAATAATGTATTCGAATGTACAAGAATTAGTGGACCGAGCAAAAATATTTGCATATATGATATGCAGTTTTCGTCAATGTGTCCCGACTGGGTAACAGGGACGTGGCACCAAAACGGCTTCATATTTGACCGATGTTGGACAAGATCGAAAAGGACAAAGAAAACCAAAATTTGTTTGTCATTTTTTCTCTTTGCTAGAAGTTGCTTTCAGGTCATGGCAGGTCATACATCACCTCTCAAGTTTTTTTTGAACAAATAATTCATGCCCTGCCTAACTGTTTTCAGTTTAGTGTGAATCAATGTGACACGGTGAAAATGAAGACATTAGCTTGACGCGATACATGCTTTTCTATATTCTTTTATCCTTCTGTCCTATTTTTTTTTTAAAGACGAAAAAATATTGAGTACTGATGAAGCTTTTTGGTTCAGCCACGTCAGCAGTAAATTTGTCCCTGTTTGATCTTCTTTTTAACAAAATCTTAACCATAGGTTCACCTGATAACTGCCCTCCAGATTCACCAAATAACTGCCCTCGATAACAGTTTGCCCACTCCCTGTTAATTGATTCGGTACCAAACGATGCCTGCCCTCAAGAGTCACGACCCATGCACGGTGCCACCCCTTGTATTCAATCGAAATCCTAACTGCAAGACCGAATGATCTCATAACAGAGAAATCCCCATGAGTGTTCACCACAAGACACATATGTAGTGTGTTCACCAAAAATGATGAAAGAGGCCGACACAGACTTCCCGCAAACCACAACACCGAGGTGCCGGTTTGGATCTATCCCACATTGCGCACCACCACCAGTCGCCAGAGATTGGGAAGTTCGCCCCGGCGTTCGTGACGCTGGCCGGAGCAATGACACATGCAGCAACACGGTACACGATGGACGAGTTGGTCCTGCGCCGCCGCGATGCGCTTTGCCGTGGACGCACGGAGGGAGAAGGCCAGAAACCAGGAAACCAGGCAGGAAGCACGCTTGGCCGCTGTGGACAGTACAGATGGAATTTGGTAGAGAAGCTGTCAAAATGTCAAACGCCCCTGATGTACAGGCGCGTCATGAACTTTTGAGGCCAAAATATCACGGTTTCTTCCTAATGTCCAGTCTCAGCAAAAATTGCAATAACCATCTCCGGCCACCATGCCTATGAACACAACAGCATGATGCAGGTCATCTGTCACCTCTTTCAGCTTATGTGTGGTAATTGTACTGACAACAAGTCATCCGTTGCTCTTAATTAAAAATGTATATATATTAATCCTTACTATTCCAATTCGTAGTCAACACACATTTAGTTCGAAGCTATGGAAAATTTTAATTGGCAATGGACTGCTAAATCGCTTACATCTTAGGTGATTTATATTATATATCTGCATATTCTCAGCTATACTGAAAATGTTTGATAAACGAAATATTGTATACTCATATTTATTGTTTAGCCACTAGGGTAGAAGATTTCTAAAACTATTGTAATGGCTTTTGTTAAGAAAAAAAAGAAGACTTGGATACTATTATACTAATATATAAGAGATATATAATAAGAGGATTTGCAAAGCACTGTTGAATCTTAACAACATACAGGGCGTTGGAAATTATTCTGTATTGTTTCATGACAAAAGGATTACAGTGCTAAATTTCTTGTACAGAAATTGCAGCCAATTATAGCTTTTAAATATTCTTTTCACATATTGTCGGTGACACAGGAACCAAGGGTCCCCGAGTCCCGATGTCAGATCAGCAGGTTGCCACATGGCACTCTCCCGCGGGGATTATCTCCGCGAGGCATGAGAAAACCAAGTCCCTGGAAGGGGTGCTCGGGGCCACAAACAGTGGTCCCCGAGTACCCGAGTTCCCCGTTAACCCGAGAAGACCAAGTTCCGGGAAGAGAGTGCTCGGGGCTGCGAACAGTGGCCCTTAAGCATTCAAGTCCCCCAACAACAAGGAAAGCTAAGAACCGGGAAGAGGGTGCTCGGGGTTGCGAACAGTGGCCCCCGAGCACCCGAGTCCCCCGAGGACCCTAGGAAGTCAGTTCCGGGAGAGAGTGCTCAGGGCCGTGAATAGTGGCCCCTGAGCACTTGGTTCCCCGAGGAACCGAACAAACAGTTCCGGGAGAGAGTGCTCGGGACCGTGAGCGGCGGCCCCCGAGCACTCGGTCCCCCGAGGATCAAGATAGGGCATATACGGGAGAGAGTGCTCAGGGCGGCGAACAGTGGCCCCCGAGCACTCGGTTCCCCGAGGGCCTGAGAAGTCCCTCGTCGGTGGCCCCCACAGAGGCCCAACGGTGAGGTGTCAACCAGTGAAAGGCCCGATGCTGCATTTAAGAGGGCGTGTGGCCTGTCACCTCCAATTGCTCCTCCCACGCTTGCTGTCAGTTCCTGCCACGTTCTGGCAGGGGGGCGTGGGGACATTTAATGCACGGGTCCCATCGCGGGATATTCGGCGTGCATCGAGATAACATCGCGAAGCCCAAGGTGCCCTGCCTGCTGCCCTGCTGTGTCAGGCGTACAAGACCGGGCGGGTGCGCTGGGCTGCTCGGTGCTGCCCGGTGGGCCCTCCCTGTGGCGCCCGTTGAAAAATGGCATGATGACTTACAAGACCAGATGGGGCGCGTTTTCAACTCTCCCCGTCACCTCGCGCAGCAGCCCATGATGGTTGCTTTTTATTTATTGTGCCTTGGAACTTGTGCTATCCCTTTCTGGGCACGCTACCGTCCCGGCGACTATAAAGGCCGGGCGGGCTCCCCGGAGAAGACATGTTAGGCAAGATTGAGGTTCAGTACGGCCAGACTGAGTTGAGTCAAGTTGAAGACAGCAGCAAAGACAAGCATAGAAGCTCAGGTCACCGAAGAACAAGGAGCCCGAAGCTCTAGACTAGACAAATATTCTTGTAATCCAGCAAACACTTAGAAAAACATTCCCAGAGCATTTATAGAATAGACACAGGAGTAGGGTGTTATGCTCAGTGCGGCCCGAACCTGTCTAGAAACCTCCTGAGCATTTACTACTTCCTGCACCTGATCCTTCCATTCCACCTGCATCGCATTTACGCCCATTTATTTCATCAGCAAAATGGATTCAGAATCATCCCCCCGGCCGAATCTCAAAGGGGGTCCCTCCAGATCCCTGCTTGAGGAGTTCACCCTCCGACAGCTGGCACGCCAGGTAGGGGGGTTGCATCCCTGAATTTGTTTTGTTTTCCTGCAGAAAAAATGGCAGGTGGATATCGTCTCCGACGCACCAGCTCCAGCTCTAGTGAAGAAATGGAGCCCCTTGCACAGGAGACCCAGGTCTCTGTTGCTCCTCGGCAGCAGCCACGGTCCGTCCGCACGGTGCTCCCCTCTCATGGGAACCATGGCGCTGGGCCCAGCAGGGCCGCCGCCGCCGTTGGAGGCGCACCGCCTAACCCTCAGCAGGCGGTAGAAACCCTTGCCGTGAGGTCCACGTCTGGACAGCGCCGGGCGCCGCTACGGCGCAGGCTCGCCTTCAGCGACACCAGTCCTGGGAGTGCGCTGCTTGCGGCGCAAGCACTCCTCAGGCACCCGCCTGTCCAGGCGGCGGGGGAAACCCCAGAAGGCCGCTGGCTCCAAGAGGTGGCCACTCTGGTGGGCACGGCTCACCGTCAGGTGCTGGCCAAAAGCTCTCGGGCCACCTCCCACCACAGCGCAACCAAGGCCGGTCCATCCTCAGGTGGCGGCCGAACCGGCCGGGGGGTCTCCAAGCGGAGTGCCGCCCCCCTGGCCACAACTGGCGCACAGGACCTCCGCTTACATCTTAATGAGCGGAGGGCCGTCGAAGATGCGCGCGTCACCCTTGAGCGCCAACGGGAGTCCCGGCACGAGGCCGAGGCAGAGGACCAAGCTTCCTCTATGCCGACCCATGACCGCCGGGGTTCTCCGGCTCACCGGCGTTCACCACCCAAGGGCATTGCCCTCGCAGCAGGGTACGACACAGGCTGCCGCGCCTTCACCAGCGAGCTCCGTCAGGTCAACTGGCCCACGAAGTTCAGGACGGAACTACCGGAGAAGTACGATGGGTCCATCGACCCTATCGAGTTCCTCCAGATCTACACCACCGCCGTCCAAGCGGTAGGCGGCAGTGAAAAGGTGATGGCCAATTATTTCCATGTAGCCTTGAGGGGCTCTGCCCGTTCTTGGCTTATGAACTTACCCACAGGATCCATTGGCTCCTGGGATGACCTCTGCCACCAGTTTGTGGCTAACTTTCAGGGCACATTCATGCGCCTCGGCCTGGAGTGCGACCTCCACACCGTAAAACAGCAGGAGGGGGAGACGTTGCGGTGCTTCATACAGCGCTTCAGCTAGGTCCGCAACACCATCCTACGGATAACTCCCCACGCCATTATCGTCGCGTTTCGGCAGGGCGTCTGCGACGAGCGGATGCTCGAAAAGCTGGGCACGCACGAAGTCGAGACCACCGCAGAGCTCTTCGCGCTAGCCGACAAATGCGCCAAGGTGGTGGAGGCTCGGGCGTGGCATGTTCCGCGCCCTGAGCAACCTGCCGCTGATCAACTTGGTCCTTCCCGCTCTAACAGGCGGGAAAAGAAAAAGAGAAGAGGTGCGAGGCTGTCCCTGTGGTGCCGGCTCAGGGCCCTGCCCGTAGGCCAACCGAGGAGCCTAACCGCCGGTCGACGCGCCGGGCGGTCGCCGACAGAAGGCCCGCTCCTGCAAGGTCTTTGGCTACTGCGAGGGCTCGGGCTCCCGCGAGGGCCCCTACTCCCACAAGGGCCCCGCTCCTTCGAGGCCCGAACGGGGAAGTGGTGCCAGATCCACCAGACCGAGTGGCATGACCTCACGGAGTGCTGCACGGTCAAAGGCCTCATCGAGCGGTGCTAGAAGGACCGTGAAGAGCACCGAAGGGACAACAATGACAGAGCCACCACAGAGAACCAAGAGCTCGGCCTTCAGGAGCCTGAGCACACCGTCGCCTTCATCGATGGAGGTGCGTACATGCCCTCCTCCCACCGCTGTATCAAGACCATGTGGCGTGAGGTGTGCTCGGTGACCCCGAGCACGAGGCCGCAAGGCCCCTGAAGTGGTCGGACTCCCCGATCACGTTCCGCCTGGCCGACCACCCCGCAAGTACTGCCGGCGTGGGGCGACTACCTCTGGCAGTGTCCCCCACCATCTGCAACGTAAAAGTCAGCAGAGTGCTGATCGACGGGGGACAGGGGTGCTGGCCTAAACCTCCTCTCCCGAGAAGCCTTCAAGAAGCTGCAGGTGCCTTCCAGGCGCCTAAAGCCGTCCCTCCCCTTCTATGGGGTGACACTCGGGCACACCCTGCACCTCTGGCAGGTCAAGCTGCTCGTGACATTCGGGAGCCGGGACAACTTCTGGACAGAGAACATCATCTTTGATGTCGCGAAAGTCCCCCTCCCCTACAATGCCATTCTCGAGCACCCCGCACTCGCTCGGTTTATGGTGGTCACACACTATGCATACCTCACGGTTAAGATGCCAGGCCCTGCAGGCCCCATCTCCAAGCCCGTCGAGATCGGTAGCACCGTCTCCTGTGCCGAGCAGCTATACTCGACCTTGGTCTCTACTCGGGCCGAGGTCGAAGGACACCCAGGGGGCCCGGGACCCTCTTCATCCAAACCCCGACTCGCCGCCGATGCCTCCGTTCCTATGAAGGAGGTCATGGTGGGCGAAGACGCTTCCCAGGTCGTCCGAATAGGCGGTGACCTGGGCGGCAAATAGGAAAGCGCGCTCGTCACCTTCCTTTGGGCCAACATCGACGTGTTTGCATGGCAGCCGTCTGATATGCCCGGGATCCCTAGGGAGGTGATCGAGCACCACCTTGCTGTGCATCCGGACGCACGGCCGGTGAGACAGAAAGTTCGACGGTAGGTGCCCGAGCGCTAGGAGTTCATCCAGGAGCAAGTAAGCAAGCTCCTTGATGCCGGCTTCATCCGAGAAGTCCTCCACCGCGAGTGGCTGGAAAACCCAGTCATCGTCCCGAAGGCCAACGGCAAGCTCCGCATGTGCGTCGACTACATCGACCTAAACAAGGCTTGCCCAAAAGATCCTTTTCCTTTACCCCGCATAGATCAAATTGTAGATGCCACTGCAGGGTGCAATCTTTTATGTTTTCTAGATGCAAATTCTGGTTATCACCAAATCCGCATGGCCATAGAGGACGAAGAAAAAACTTCTTTTACCACTCCAGTGGGGACTTATTGTTATGTGTCAATGCCATTTGGTTTGCGCAACGCTGGGTCATCTTTCCAGCGTGCCGTGCACATTACCCTTGATTCGCAGGTTGGCTGCAACATCGAGGCTTACATCGACGATCTCATGGTCAAATCCCGAGACCGTGCCAGCTTGCTAGAAGATCTGGCCGAGACTTTCAACAGTCTCAACACTACCCGCTTGAAGCTCAACCCCGAGAAGTGTGTCTTTGGGGTGCCTGCGGGCAAGCTCCTCGGTTTCTTAGTCTCTAGCCGAGGAATCAAGGCCAACCCAGAGAAGATCCGGGCCATTGAACAAATGCAACCCCCGGCTCGACTCAAGGAAGTCCAGCATCTCACCGGCTGCATGGCGGCCCCGGGGCACTTTACCTCCAAGCTCAGGGAGCGAGGGCTCCCCCTCTTCAAACTCTTGAAGAAGACCGGTCACTTTGACTGGACATCGGAGGTTGAGCAGGCCTTTCACGACTTAAAGAAATACCTCACCTCACCACCCGTACTGGTGGCCCCCTCCGAGGGCGAGCCTTTACTGCTCTACGTCTCGGTCACTCCTCAGATCGTGAGCATGGTACTGGTGGTGGAGCGCGATGAGTGCTCGGGGCAAGGTGCTGGGACACAGCTCCCGGCCGCCCCCCAGCAGTCTCCAGCTCTCGCGGCTCCTCCCAACCAGGGGGTCGAGCTCGAGCACTCGGTTCCTCCCAAGCAGGGAGTCGAGCCCGAGCACTAGGCTCCTCTTGACCAGGGAGTCAAGCCCGAGCACTCGACTAGCCCCGACCACGACGCTGAGATCGGGGGCTGTGATAAGCCCTCGGGTGAAGCCACAGTCCGGGCCCGCCGTGTACAGCGACTGGTGTACTTTGTTAGTGAAGTCCTCCGAGACGCCAAGGCAAGGTACCCCCAAGCCCAAAAGCTGCTCTATGCCATGCTCGTCGCTTCCCGAAAGCTGCGCCACTACTTTCAGGCGCACAAGGTCTCGGTGGTCACCACGTATCCACTGGGGCTGATCCT
The DNA here is from genome assembly GCF_958298935.1 of Phragmites australis. NCBI lineage: Eukaryota > Viridiplantae > Streptophyta > Magnoliopsida > Poales > Poaceae > Phragmites > Phragmites australis. The sequence goes on along the minus strand of NC_084926.1, from coordinate 29,667,814 downwards.
CCGGAACCGATAAGGCACTGGGGGCATTGTCAAGTGGGCGGTGGAGCTGGCGGAGTTCGATCTGCACTTCGTCAGTCCCAGGCGCTCTCTAACTTTGTGGCGGAGTGGATGCCCGTCCCCGAGATCGACCAAGAAGAAATTTCCGTGTATCCCGAGCACGATGCGCCTGGGTACTGGGTTATGCACTTCGACGGATCCCTCACACTGAAAGGCACAGGGGCTGGAGTGGTTCTCACCTCCCCAACGGGTGAAGTACTCCGATACGTCGTACAGCTGCATTTCCGAGCAACCAACAACATGGCGGAGTACGAGGGCCTCATCGCTAGCCTCCGAGCCACGGTGGGTCTCAGGATTCGTCGTTTGCTGGTCAAGGGAGACTCCCAGCTGGTGGTCAACCAAGTGTCCAAGGAATACCAGTGCACGGATCCTCAAATGGTGTCGTACGTGGCGGAAGTCAGGAGGCTGGAGAGGCACTTCGATGGTCTGGAGCTGCGGTACATATCTCACTGCGACAACGCTCTGGACGATGACCTCTCTCGCCTGGCCTCTTCCCGAGCGCGCGTCCCTGCCGAAGCCTTTGAAGAAAGGCTCACACGACCCTCCGTCCTGCCTGCCGACCAGGATGAAGGGGAACCCTCGAGCCTAGTTGAGGGAACCCAGGCGGCACCCTCAGTGGGGAATCCCGTCAGGGTGCCGCAGCCCGGTGAGTGCGCTGCGCTTGCCGGTGGTTCTCAAGATGCCTCGCGGATCGATGAGATCCGAGGGTACTTAAAAGAAAATATCCTCCCCGGGGATGATGCCTCTGCCGAGAGGATTGCATGGTAGTCCAAACGCTACGCCGTAGTAGACAGGGGTCTCTACCGGCACGGCACGGATGGTGTCCTCCTGAAATGCATCACCCGGGCAGAAGGCGGTGAGCTTCTCACTGAGATCCACGAGGGCGAGTGCGGTGGCCATGCATCATTCCACACGCTGGTCGGGAAGGCCTTCCGGTAAGGTTTCTACTGGCCTATAGCTCTCCAGGACACTTTCGAGTTGGTTCGGTGCTGCAGGGCGTGCCAGTTCCACACAAAGCAGATTCACCAGCCAGCTCAGGCTCTTCATACCATCACCCTGTCATGGCCCTTAGCGGTCTGGGGGCTGGACATCCTAGGTCCATTCCCCCGAGCAGTCGGGGGCTATGAGTACCTCTACGTCGCCATCGACAAGTTCACCAATTGGCCGGAGGTGGTTCTAGTCATCAAGGTTACCAAGAACATAGCGCTTCAGTTCATCCGTGGTATCACAAGTCGCTTCGGTGTTCCGAATAGAATCATCACCGATAATGGCACTCAGTTCGCAAGTGCCCTGTTCAGGGACTACTGTGAGGACCTCGGCATCAAGCTCTGCTTCGCCTCTATCGCTCATCCTAGGAGCAATGGGCAGGTCGAGCGTGCAAATGCTGAGATACTGAAGGGGCTCAGAATCTGGACCTACGACGTGCTTGGGAAGTACGGGAAAGGGTGGATCGATGAGCTACCTGTTGTGCTATGGGCCAACCGGACCATGCCAAGCCGCGCCACCAGGGAGACTCCTTTCCTTCCTTGTGTACGGCGCTGAGGCGGTCCTCCCCTCCGAGCTCACTCTTGGCTCCCCTTGGGTGCATGCCTACTCCGAAGGTGAATAGGAACAGCGAAGGCGCGACGACGTCGACTATTGGAGGAGCACCGGCGACGTGCCACCGTCCGAGCAGCCAGATACCAGCAGAGCTTGTGGCGCAATCACCAACGTCACGTCCGGGCCCGATCACTCGAGGTTGGGGATCTAGTTCTCCGACGTGTTCAATCACGCAAAGGAAGGAATAAACTGTCCCCTATGTGGTAAGGCTCCTTTACCGTGATCGGCGTCCCGCGACAAGGCTCGTTCCGGCTGGCCGCGGAGGATGGGTAGCCACTCCCAAACACGTGGAACATCGAGCATCTATGCAAGTTCTATCCCTAGGTGGACATGTTTTTGCTCGGGCCAACCAGGCCGGGGGTCCCCTCCCGCCCAAGTTGGCCGGGGGCTACCACTAACCATGTAAGTCACCCAATCTTGTACAAAATTGTCAATATATATACACTCTTATTTTCCAATTCTTATTTCAAATTTTATTTTCTCTCTGGAATCCATATGTTTAATCTGTTCAGTGAGATGCTCGATTGTGCGAGAAAAACACGCTATCTCATTTTTCCCATTGATAAAAAGAATCCTGATCGATATGCGCGCAGGCAGTTGCCGCTGACCTAAGTCTGTTATGGTAGGCTATGGTGTCCAGTGCCATGGCAGTACCCCGAGCATCACCGAGCCTCTAGGGTTCTCGGGTAATCCTACCGCTTGAGCAAAGAGTGTTCGGGACCGCCTAGACCCCAGGGGCAGGCTGTCGATGCTCGGTCTGGTCAGTCCTTCCCGGACGCCACCGAACCATAGGACCTCTTGGTTTTGCCTCTGCCTGTATACTTCGCCGGTCCGGGTATTCGAGAGGTCTTGGGTTAGAAACGAGAGCAGTCTATAATGAGTACCGTACTAACAGAGCGCACCAAACAAAGAATCTTTCCCTATTTTCTTAAGCTTACAGATCAACAATCAAGAATAAAGCAGCCCGACCGCAAGGGCCTCAGTGCCCAGGGCACTGCTCGAGCCTATGGGGTCCTTGGGCAGTCCTACTACTCGGGCATGAGTGGTCGGGACCGCCTAGCCCCTGGCTCCCTCTAATGCTTTCCAGTGCTCGGGCACTCCGCACGAGGGAACCAAGTTCCCAAGTACCCCGAGCTCGGAGCGCGCACCCCTCCTGGATCGATCAGCCGAAAGGCAGACAACTGTCCGGTGAGTAATTAAAGTCATATGAATTTACATTCTTATTCACTCATTAAACTATTGCTCCCGAGTTATCCTCGGGACCCTCGCATTCTAATCTGTTCGGCGAGATCGTCTCCTCACGCACAAAACCCTGCCCACGTGTTCACTCTTCCTGGAATGACAGAAACAGATAGTAGTCAGGTGTACCGTACGAATGACGATGTCTGACCGAAGTCCTTCATGGTGGTCGTGGTGTTCGGCCAGCTTGGCAGTACCCCGGGCACTACCGAGCCTCTGGGGGTTCTCGGGTAATCCTATCGCTTAAGCAAAGAGTGGTCGGGACTGCCTAGACCCTGGGGGCGGGCTGTCGGTGCTCGGTTTGGTCTGTCCTAGCCCAGACACCACGAAACCGTGGGGACTCTTGGTCGCATTTCTGCCCGCACGTGTCTTCGGTCTGCTTGTTTGAGAGGTCGCAAAGTGGAAAAGTGTTCACTGGTCATGGCATGCTCCGTGCTGGATCGACCTATCTCTCGAGCAAGGAAGTTCATGCCTTTGTCTCTTGACTTAGCAGCCGTGAACTCGCGAGGGCTCAAGGGCTGAACGCGCAGATTGGTCTCACTACTCAGACGATGAGTGGTCGGGGTGACTTCGCTCTCGGGGAAGGAAGGTCGGGCTCGGTCCCGCTAAGTACTCCTCGGGACATCAAGTGAAAAGCGAAAAGACATCATCAAGCATTGAAACAAACATTGGAGTTGTGATCCCGAAGAAAGGCTTCTATTATATTCAAAAAGAACCATTCGGAGGGGATCATTCCCATATTTACAATAAGTCAAAAAACAAAAGCCTAATCTAAGTTGGTGGGCTCTGAAGGCGGTGAGGAGGCTTCGCTGTTGCTGCCGCTGCTCGGTTCCAGTCGCAGCTCCCGCGTGAAGCATGCCGCCACCTCGGCGGCGACGCCCCGGATAGCCTCCCGGGCGACCCCTTCCTTGGTCTCAACCACCCCCTGCCGGACCAGTTCCAACGAGAAGGTGGGGTCTCGGCTCCGGTAGCAGGCAAGGACGTGCTCGGCCATCGCTTGGGCTAGAGCACGCCCCTTCCGGGATGCCAACTCCTGCACAGCCCGAGGAAGAGCCTTCAGGCACCAGCTGATCTCCTCGAAGTCAAGGGCGAGGTGGCCGATGGTCTCTTGGTCCATCCCCTTCTCGCCCACGTTGACTCGCCCGAGCTCGGCCACCCTCACGGACCTCCGTGCCTGACGAAGGATGTCTTGCATCATCAGCTTCATGTTGGCCCGCTCGGTCATGACGGTCTCAAGCTCGTCCTTCGCGATCTGCACATGGTCCTCAAGGCTGATCCCCTCCACCGCGCTGGTCGGGACACCGCTAGTCACCGGGGCTTCGGCTTGTACCCGCTTCACCTGCTCGGCAAGGGCCGCAAGGGCCTGCTCCCGGGCGGCCAGCTCGGCCTCCCATTTGGTGGCTTGCCTTCCCGAGTAGTAAGGGTCACCTATGCTAAGGTAGCCTCTGCTCCTCCCGGGCGTCCTGAGCCGTTGCCGTGATCTTGACGTCAGTCTCGCGGATTGCGACCTCTTCCTCCCGACGGTGGACTTCAGCGCGACCCCGCTCGAGCTCGTCATTCCAGCAGGCTAAATCTGCCCGGGCGGTCTCACAGACTTCTCGCGCTGGCCGATGGCCTCCTCCCGAGCACGGACAAGCCGCTCCCGAGGAAGGAGCTCCGCGGCCCGCCACCGCAACGCCTGCTCCAAGCGGTTGGCCTCCTCCTGCACGGCGACGGCTTCGTTGTGCACCTCCTCCAGGGCCTCCCGCTCCTCGGCCACCGCGCGCATTGCCCTCTCATGGGTTGCGTGGGCCGAGGCGATACGGGCCTCCAGGAGCTGGCTTACCTCTTCTAGGCGCCCCCTCTCCTCGACGAGGGCAGCGCGATCCCTCTCGAGCTCTGCTCGCTCCATCGCCACGGCCGCCTCCAGCCGCTCGATCACCTCCCGGGCGCTTCCAAGCACGTCCGGGAGGGGTTCCGGGGCTTGGCTGGACGACGGCCGGGCGTTGGGTCCCCTGTGAGCCCTCTCAGCAGAGGCGCTCGGGGTCCCCAATGGTTGCCACATCGGCGCTGCCCTCGCAGCGACCACTTGCCCTGCCCTCGGAGTACTCGAGTCGGGCTCGGATGGCGCCGGCTGCTTGGGCACAGTCGCTGCCCTTGGCTCAGGGCAGGGCGGTGCCTGCGGCTCCGGTTCGGCTGGCGCTCTCGGCTCAGGCGCAGGCGCGCTCAGCTCGAGGGCGGGGGCCGGCCTTGGCGCCTCCAGTCGCCTCTAGTCTCTGGCGGGGTCCTTGGGCAGCCTGTAAATAGAAAAGGTTAGCACCCTAACTTACATCCGGGCGAATGCGCTCAGGAAAAGAAAGGAACTCGTGTAGATTTCGGTCCGCGGTATTGCCACCGGGACTCTGGAATCTTGAATTCCAGGCCCTGTGGCTTTGGCCCGGGGTCCGCCTTCCTCCTCTTCGGCGGGGGGCTCTATCCCCTGGGCCGTTGAGGGGCCACCGTAGAGCCCGCCTCCGGCGGCGGGTTGGCCTGGGCGCCCGCTGTAGCGCCGCCGGCCCAGCCTTGGTCTTCGGGCTCCTGCGCCTTGGACCTGGCCTCCGTCGCAGAAGTGGAGGAGCCTCTCTTCTTCCCGGTCAACCGCAGGATGAAGAAGTGGTGGAACAACGCCACCGACGGTGGCACTCCCACGAACATTTCGCAGAAGTGCGTGAAGATGGCCAGGATGACCACCGAGTTTGGACTCAGGTGCACCAGCTGGATGCCGAAGGTGTCCAGGATCTGGAGGAAGAATGTGGAGAACAGCGGCACCAGCCTGATGGCGACGAAGGAAACGAAGACGATGATGCGCCCCGGCCGGTCCGTGATGGGCGGGAAGCTCACCGGCATCACCATCGATGCCTCCCGCTGGCCTTCAGGCACCATCAGTTTGCGGACCTTCTCCGCCCCCTCCTCGTTGACAATCCTTGATTCCGGTAGCATGCCGTCGGGCCCCTTGTCCTGGCGGCTGCTTCCTGCCTTCGGCATTTTGTCGGGGGTGGGGAGTGGGCCGGAACGAGTGGGGGAAAGGGGTGCGCTACGGGCCGAATGGAGGGTGAGAGCTCTTGAGCGCAAGGAAGAAGAAGGAAGTAAGAGTATTGATCGCAAGGATGGCGAAAAGGGGCAACGATTCGCTCCCCTCTCCTTTTTATATCATGCGGATTTCAAACGACGCCTGTCGCGGTGCATTTAGCGAGACGAATTTCCTTGTTCGACGCGGGCACTAGGCGAATCTCCCTCGATCCGTGCGGTTGAGAGACGCACTATCCTCGATCTGCGTGGTTGCCACGCGCGCCGCTCGCCTCGTTATCACGTGCCTCAGGAGTCGGATGGACATGCATCCATTCAGTTCCCTGCTGGGCCGTGCCAGAAGCCTAGGCCAGAGAGACCAGCGCCAAAAAATAGGCCACGTGGCATCGGTGCTGGGATCAGCCTCGATGAAGACAAGGGCCCCATCTGCAGTCTTTGAGCCATCACCTGCCAATGGTCCTGGGGCTGCTGTCGGTGACACAGGAACCAAGGGTCCCCGAGTCCTGAGGCCAGATCAGCAGGTTGCCATGTGGCACTCTCCCGCGGGGATTATCTCCGCGAGGCACGAGAAGACCAAGTCCCGGGAGAGGGTGCTCGGGGCCACGAACAGTGGTCCCCGAGTACCCAAGTTCCCCGATGACCCGAGAAGACCAAGTTCCGAGAAGAGAGTGCTCGGGGCTGCGAACAGTGGCCCCCGAGCACTCAAGTCCCTCGACGACAAGGAAAGCTAAGTACCGGGAAGAGGGTGCTCGGGGCTATGAACAGTGGCCCTTGAGCACCCGAGTCCCCGAGGACCCTAGGAAGTCAGTTCTGGGAGAGAGTGCTCGGGGCCATGAATAGTGGCCCCGAGCACTCGGTTCCCCGAGGACCCGAATAGCCAGTTCCGGGAGAGAGTGCTCGGGGCTGTGAGCAGCGGCCCCCAAGCACTCGGTCCCCCGAGGACCAAGATAGGGCATATCTGGGAGAGAGTGCTCGGGGCGGCGAACAGTGGTCCCTGAGCACTCGGTTCCCCGAGGGTCTGAGAAGTCCCTCGCCGGTGGCCCCCACAGAGGCCCAACAGTGAGGTGTCAACCTGTGAAAGGCCCGATGCTGCATTTAAGAGGGCGTGTGGCCTGTCACCTCCAACTGTCCCCGCACGCTTGCTGTCAATCCCTGCCACGCTCTGGCAGGGGGCGTGGGGACATTTAATGCACGGGTCCCATCGAGGGACATCCGGCGCGCCTCGGGATAACATCGCGAAGCCCAAGGTGCCCCGCCTGCCGCCCTACTGTGTCAGGCGTACAAGACCGGGCGGGCACGCCGGGCTGCTCGGTGGCTACCCGGTGGGCCCTCCCCGCGGCGCCTGTTGAAAAATGGCATGATGACTTACAAGACCGGACAGGGTGCATTTTCAACTCTCCCCGTCATCTCGCGCAGCAGCCCATGATGGTTGCTTTCCATTTATGGCGCCTTGGAACTTGCGTCATCCCATTCTGGGCACGCTATTGTCACGGCGACTATAAAGGTGGGGTGGGCTCCCCGGAGAAGACATGTTAGGCAAGATAGAGGTTCAGTACGGCCAGACTGAGTTGAGTCAAGTTGAAGACAGCAGCAAAGACAAGCACAGAAGCTCAGGTCACCGAAGAACAAGGAGCCCGAAGCTCTAGACTAGACAAATATTCTTGTAATCCAGCAAACACTCAGAAAAACATTCCCAGAGCATTTATAGCATACACACAGGAGTAGGGTGTTACGCTCAGTGCGGCCCGAGCCTGTCTAAAAACCTCCTGAGCATTTACTACTTCATGCACCTGATCCTTCCATTCCACCTACATCGCATTTACGCCCATTTATTTCACCCACAAAACGGATTCATAATCATCCCCCCGGTCGAATCTCAAAGGGGGTCCCTCCGGATCCCTGCTTGAGGAGTTCACCCTCCGACACATATCCTTCTTGAGAGAACATTGCTAGGATGTGAGTATATGTCATGATGAATTATGGTGAATTGTTTGCAACTTTTAATTCTTTGACATGTTGAAAAAAAGAAGAAAAAGAGCTTCAATGGACATTCATATGCATTAAAAAGCTTCGAAGAAAAATAAATTCCATAACCAACTCAAGAAGTAACGTACCAATCACGAAGTAATTTTTATGCCTCCAAAGTAATTCCCAAAATTTTTGGAAAATTCATTTATATTCCCTGCATGTCATGTACTAATTTCTAAAATTGTTTCCAACCCTATGTTGTATAGCAATATTGTGAGTTGCTTAATAATGCATCAATTAATATTGATTTTTACAATTTGTTTAATTGAAAAAGCATGCTCATAAATCACCAAAACAATTAAGCATGATGCCAATGTTGTTTATGATGCTTAATGACATGCTTAAGCCTTTTGGGCTGTTACAAGCTTCACCATCAACGCCTGCAGTTCCCGCCGAAATACTCCTCAGGGACAGGGAATGGCCTTCGGGCATTCTAGTTACAAAACCAGGCTAGAGTTGGTTTTCCTCTACATCCTCTCACCCCTCCAAACGTCGAGGCCAGAGAATGAGGGGGTACTGTTGGGGAAAAATACACCAGTTTGAGGATAATGGTTGACGATCGCTATCAAAGGTCCCTCCAGAGCCTTCGGCTTCCGGACTCAGCAGGAGACCTTATCCCCAGAGGCTGCGAACCCCTTCGGGCCACCTCTCCAAGGACTCGAAGCTACAGCAAGTCCCCCTAGAGCCTTCGACCTCCGAACTTAGTAGGAGGCCTTATCCCCGGAGGCTGCGGACCCCTTCGAGTTGCCCCTCCGGTGCCTATGCGGCCTTACAAAGCCTAAAGATGCAGCCGGCCTTCGGAGATAATATCAGAGAAGAAAGGACACCCCCTGCAACTGACATGACGCGAGGTGATAGGCAATTGATGCCGGTGCAAGTGGTGCTTATCCTGACACCCCAACATGATGCAAGTCGTCCTGACACTCCCGGCAGAGCGGCGTCGGGCCGTAATTGGCAATCGGCTCACCCCACAGGGGGCAGGCATCAAAATAGTTACAATGGTAGGTATTTATCTTCTATGTAGGGTAAAAGTTAGTTATCCAAGATAAGGTCCAGTAATTCAACCAGTCCTTGATATTTGTACATCGTATTAACTTGTACACTAAGCTACGTACTACCTTATAAATAGGGGGTCATGGTCACCTGGAAGAGGGAGGTTAGAAGGAGCCCGCTCAACACAGCACGGAGGAGCATAATCACAAAGTCTTCCTGTGATACTCCCCTAGCCTAGTCCATATTTTCACTATCAATACATTAGTGGTGTTCCTTACTCTCAAACTTTGTCTCCAAGCTTGAGTCTCTTCCTTCGAAGAAACTCTCGCCATGCTTGCTGGGACAAGATGAACTCTTGTTCCAATAGTATTCAACCTAATTATCTCCTTCACATCTACATCCATCAGACCAGGAGTATCTGTCAGATCTAGACATTATTTTATTAGATTATTCAATACAGATGAACAAAATTAACCCAAAATGCAATAGATCATCAAACAAACATGTATGCAAAATGGACACATCATTGTCCAAAGGGGCCAACACATAAGGACAATGATCTCCATGAGAAAGGAACATGCAACGTCTCCTTGAAGTGTTCTAGAACCTCAAATGGTTGTTATAGGTTCGTGTTGGCACAAAAATACGGATCCTCGTACCAACACATGAGCACCTCGTGTGCAATCCGTAGCGGCACGTGCAGGGCGTACAACAACGGGGGTAACTATTGCGTTTTCGCGACATCGAGTAACCGATTTATGAGCAAACCGACAAAGGATAACTTGGCGAGAAGCACCTAGGAAGCTCAGTCTGGCACTGCAGCGATGGATCTTCGTCAGCAAATCGCACCCAGGAGGGACCCTATCAGGGCACAGTTAGCCGGTGGCTTGTCCTTGGTCGTCGAGATCAAGAGCGAGTAGCAGCAGGAGGAGGAAGAAGGAAGAATATGACTATGGAAGCTAGGCAAAACACGAAAGATAATGTAAATTGTGTTTGATCGATTGGTTGAGGTCCTCAATCGGCCACGACCCTCTCATATTTAAAGAGCAGCAGGTCTTAGCCGTAAAATATCAGGACTCCTAATTCAAACCGAACAAAGAATTACAGATATAATTTAGCTATAACTATCTTATCTCGAAACTTTCTATAACAAACATATATTTCCTATTTGAACATGTAAAACTCCCATATATCTACCCAAATACGCTTTAATGTAATTCGGCCTTCTTAGATTCGACCAACTCTTTCATCTGTCCGGAGACCAACTACAGGAACAAACCATAATCACTTGTCGTCTGGTCATTGTCATGATCCCTGATCGTGTTCACTGGTCTGAAATCACTATTCATCTAGTCGCAGGTTACTATTTACTGGTCGGAGTTACTGTTCATCTAAGTCATGGTTACTGTTCACTAGTCGGGGGTGTTGTTCACCTGGTCGTAGTTAATATTCACTGGTCGGGGGTACTGTTCACTGGTTAGAGTACTGCACACTAATCGTAGGTACTGTTTACCAATCAACCAAAAAATTTTCAGAACCGAAATTCTTCACAATATGTCAATTTCGGTTGTCACATGCCCCCCTGTTTTTTGGTAAAGCTTGCATACCGAGAAACACTTTAGTGTGCAATAATCATGAACAACTTATTATCTATTTCCAGCCATCACTTAGGACGATGATAAATGATATGTCAACTATGTATGCTCTTAGGGCGATGATAAATAAGCATCGGCCATATATCTTATGCTCTCCTAATAATATTTCTAATACGGGTGTAAGAGTCGATCCTATGTACCTTGCCTTAGCAATGCCTGACTAAACTGTAAAGATCCATAAAACGACATCCAAGGATCACTCCAAAACCAAGGAGAATAATCAAACATACCTAGGCATAGTTTCCACGATGATGACATTGGTGGAATAGGTAATGAACACAGATAATGTGGCTACCAAAGGTTTTGATGATCATGTGCAAACCTATGATTTTGTGGTTGTTTCCTGGATTCCTTCGCCTTCAAATTTACCTCCGGTGTAGTTCTAGCAATGGATGCTTGAACACTACCCTTAGTCTGAACTTGTGTGCTAACTTTAGGAACCCACATCTTCTTCATGTAACTAACCACATCAAGGTCATGCTTTCGACTTAGTCACATCAATTGCCTTCTCACTTTCTTGCTTTGAACCTGAACTGGAACACATGCATTCGGCTGCATCATTTACCATTGAGCTGCTGCACCTTTCCTTTTTGCTAAGCCAGACATCAATAATTCTTCTTCTATGTGTTGCTTTTCCTTGTCGCATACTAATGCAGGAGCCCGAACCAGATGTGTGTTTGGCTTGATCACATGAACCGTGTGCATGTTTATCAGTTACTGACATAGCTCTTTCAAATGAATCCACACTTATTAGCTCCTTGGGTACAATAGTCAGCTTCTCATCTCTTGAAAGCAAATCTGAACTCTTATCCTTGTTACCATCCCTTTTAACATGATAAACTTGTTTGATCACTTTCCTCTTCCTTTGATCTCCGGACTGGTTCCTTTGATCAAAATGGTCATCTCTAAGATGAGATAGTCTATCAAACACTAGTGGCCTAGGTGCTGTCCGCCCTAGATGGAATGACTCAAAAGGCATCAGAGGTGGCGTCCATGGACCATACCAGCCCCACAACGGACAAGGAGGAAATATCATAGGAAGAGGCCCCCATGACATGGGCATTGGTGGCACAAAAGGAGAATATGGGACTGCTGCATGAAATCCTTCCCATCGCCAATCTCGACGTCTAAACTCATACTTTGGAGGTGCTCTCGGCTGCTTAAAATTATCAAACCAACTAGCAGCATTCGGGTCGGCTTTCTCCCTCTCATACTTAGCTAGAAGTTGTTTGAATGTCACCTTCGGCTTTGCATTTGGCACAGCTCTAGCAGTTGATGCTTGAACATTAACCTTACCTTTAACATTCTGACTACCTCTAGGGACCCAAACCATCTTCTTATTATTGCCTATAATATTACTAACTTTACTAGTTCTATCATTATTAATCTTGCTAACTATTACGATCTTCTTGTCTTTTTGTTGTATCAGCCTGTTTTGGCTGAATCAACACTTTCTTGTTTTCACTACCAGACATACTTACAGGGAGAGATTGCTTACCTACTTTATACCCCCTGTCTCTAGATGGTTTGCAAACTTCAATCGACCTTCACTAATAGCCGATTGTACTTGCCGGCGAGACACATTGCAATCATTAGTAGTATGAGTAAATAAATTATGCCATTTGCAATACGTACGCTATCCTAATTCTTCACATGAAGGTATAACATGATAACCAAGTAATCTAATATGTTTCTCTTGTAATAAACTATCAAAAATCTAGTAACATATGTTAAAATCAAATGTATAGTTTTTCTTTCTTAGCCAATTCTTTTGCGGAGATGTTTTCAAAGCTAAACAAGCAAATGATTCAGATTTGATATTAACCCACTCGGCTACACATTTACTTGTATTCATCATGTCCGATATCTTAAAGTTATATTCTACTATATTAATATCGGTCTCTTAAACTTTCAGCCTCGGCCTTGTATCTCTAAATCCAAAATAATCACAAAGCTTATGCTCCATTTGTGACCAAGCGTAGATTGAGTTTAGAACAAGTAAAGTAATCCATATAAATATATTGCCTAGCAAAGATGATGATGGGTATAATCCTAACTTGAATGTATTACCATTATCGACCTTCCTTCACAATAACTTGGCCAACGAATCCCCTAGTGATTCTACTATCTTTACCCATGAATTTTGCAAGTTCTTGCACTTCAAAACTCCGTGGGCATGGAACCGTATTACCATGATCACTAACCAACTGTTTGTATGCAATAGTAATCGGCTTTTCGTATTCATGCTCAAACCTAATTGTTTGCTTACATTATCCTCTTTACCCAATCTTTCAGGATCATAAAGCATAGAGTCTGTAATATCAGATTGAGAAGCAGATAACGTAATTTCAGATCATACTTCTTTTCGCAGGGCATCAATGGATGGAATCTCCTTTTATCTTAATGACACCTTTCTTTGTCTTCTGATAGCACGAAAGCAGCTCCTTCAGATGTTCTTGCATTTCCGCTTCAATTGTGCTACTATCTTCTTCAAATAATTCATTAAGCGTAGATTCGTTGCCACTATTTACATCAGCTATGGGCATGACTGAAACACCTTTATTTCGGTCTTGATCATCAATTGTTTTAGCACAAAATTTTGATGGTAGCACCATAGCTTCCTTTATCTGAAGCATAGCCATCAATTCAATAGTAGCCGGCTTTTGTTCTTTACTTTCAATTACAACCAGTTTTTCTTTTTCTAAAACCGACTCTGACTCCACATTTGAATTATAGGAACTCACAATCTTCCACACTAAATCAATTAATTTTTCCTATCTTTAGACCCAAAAATGTTTCACATATCCTACGTGCTTCATCTCTTTTCATGTCAGGTTGCCCCCTAATACTTTTAAGCCCTATATGTTGCTTAGTTGTGAGCCGAGTAGACACGAAATCAGCTTGTTGTTCTAGGTTAAAAATATATGGCCTTAGGGTATCACAAGAATACGATGTTGTGGGCTGCACATATGACATATCTTGTTGGGGAACACTGAAATAAGTTTCCGGCAATGAATTACAAGGAATACTCGAAATTTAGGGTAGTGTGGGAGATACACTATATGCTATAGTGTTGTATGGAGGTACAGTCATACTTGCTGAATTCTCATCTATTCGGCCATAATCATCAGTGGCACATGGAGCCGAATTATACGCATTACATGTTGCATATGGTGCTAAAAAAGCATAGGGTGTAACCTCCGTTCTTGTGACATATGGTGTAGCATATGGTGATTCAATATAATTGGATGAATGATCAATATTACTGCAGCCATACATCTCATTTATCAACATAGCTTATTGTGTAAGCATAAATTTCTTGTTGTAAACTACTAAAATTATTAACATGTGATGGCTCATAATTGTTGGATGAACCCATCATATCAATTCAGCCGTAATGATTATTCATCGGTACGCTAGTTTGTGATACACTAGGTGATGCATATATTGCCAATGAGGTATGAATTATTAACAGGAGGTATGAATTCTTGCTGCATGCTACTAATATTATTAAAATTTGATGTATTGGCATTATTCAACATAGTATATTGTATACCATTACCACCATATAATCTTTGCACAATACTTTAATGACTATAGAATACAAGCATAGCAGCATTAACAGAACTATTTAATGTACTTGTAAATTGTATCTCGGGCATGGCGTAGATGGATGGTGTGATAAAGTAGTTGGAGTTGATCTTGAGTCCATATTGCCCCATGGCTGAAGAAGTCGATTCCCCAGCGGAGTCGCCAAAATGTGTCTGGCACTGCGGCGGCAGATCTTCGTCATCAAATCGCACCTGGGAGGGACCTCGTCAGGGCACGGTTGGCTGGCGACTTGTCCTTGGTCGTTGAGATCAATAACGAGTAGCAGCAGGAGGAGGAAGAAGGAGGAACAGGACTACAGGAGCTAGGCAAAACATGAAATATGATGTAAATTATTTTGATCGATTGGTTGACGTCCTCAATCGGCCACGACCCTCTCATATTTAAAGGGCAGCAGGTCTTAGCCATAAGAGATCAGAACTCCTAATTCAAACCGAACAAGACTTTCTATAACAAACATATATTTCCTATTTGAACATGTAAAACTCCCATATATCTACCCGAATATGCTTTAATGTAGTTCAACCAACTCTTCCATCTATCTGGAGACCAACTACAGGAACAAACCATAATCACTGATCGCCTGGTCATTGGTCATGACCACTGATCGTGTTCATTGATCTGAAAGCAGTATTCATCTGGTCATGGGGTACTGTTCATTGGTCGAAGGTTACTGTTCACTGATCGGGGTACTGTTTATCTGGTCGGAGTATTGTTCACTAGTCGGAGTACTGCACACTGATCGCAGGTACTGTTTACCGATCAACCAGAAAATTTTCGGATCCGAAATTCTTCACGATATGTCAATTTTGGTCTTCAACAGTTCAGCACATGTATTCTGACAATAGCTCAACATTCCTTTGAGAAATTGTAATGCAGAAACAAATTCTCTAATTCTTCATCTTCCTGATCTGTGCAGAGTACACAATTGTATGATTGCAATTCCATAAATTTTTTCTCCTCAGTTAACCTCTTGTGTTCAGATGATCTTTCATGTGTCGCCAGAAGAAAACATTGTGATTCAATTAACATGATTATTTTTAGAGCCAAATCTATGAGCGATGAACTTGCATATGCCCAATCATATGTCTGTAGGCCTTGACTAATGAGTAAATGGCAGTGCCCAAAATGAAAGTCCACTTGTTTGAATCATCAGTAAGATCAACCTATAGAAATTGAGCATGGGCTTGAACTGTGACTGGAAGGTGAAAGAGTTTTTTTTGGAACAGGTAGGAGAGTTATCCATCATTATATAAGAAGGAGCAAAAAAGATAGAAGTCTGGTACAAAACAAACCAAAAGAAACCTACACCATAGTGTAGGTAGAGAAACCAAAAGAAACCAAAAGAAACTAAAAAAAAAGATAGAGAAGCATAACGTGCACACCCAGAAAGAGTTAGAAGGGGACAAGAACTAAGATGCGACCATCCCTCAGCTTCCCTCTAGGCCAATTGATGTGACAACCCTCTCGCACTGCTAAACACCATAGTGTAGCTTCCTCCTAGATCACATGTTGTAAACGCTGGACGTCACTCATCGCGCTGTTGAAAACACAATCATTATAAAGCTTCTAGGTTGACCATGCCACTAAAATGAGCAGCGTGTTAAAACCTTTTTGCTTCTCCTTGGGAAGTTCAGCCACTGCATGACACACCACTCGTTGAACCCGTCTTCATGTGGTTGTGGCACAACCTGTACAAGCCCCACCCGTGTCAGGACGCCAAACCAAAGTTTTTGAGTGAAGACACAATTCGCACTACGAGAAAAGAAGTCATTAGTGACGGGTAATAACCGGCATTAGTGATGGGTCCCATACCCATCACTCTTATCCCGTCACTAATGACCGGTCATTAGTGACAGGTCATAACCGTCATCGGTCACTAATGTTCAATCAATATTGATGGGTCACGGTTACGATCCGTCACATTAGTGACGGGTTGTAATCTTGACCCATCACTAATGACCGATGAACATTTTTCATATCTTTTGGACACAAAAAAGTCAAAAAATATATATTTTTCACCGAGCCATCCCAACGCAAGGCCCATCCCATATGCCTCACAAGGCACGCTTTTTTCACATTGTTTTTAAGTTTACGTTCCATGGGAATCGAACCAGCGACCTCCTCCTCGCATGTGTAGCCATCTTACCACCTCTGCTATCACATGGTTGTGATAAAAACCAGATATTTTATCCTTTTAACATTCTTTGCCGAAGGTTATTAGTGACACGTCATAACCATGACCCATCACTAATGACTAATTTTGCCAAAATTCATCGAGGGTTATAATTTGATAGGTGGCCCGAAGTGCATTCGGTAAAACGGGCATAACTTTTGTATATGGACATTGATTTTGCATTTTTTGACTCCATAAACATCTGAAAAAAGTTACATCCATTTCTCCCGGACTTTGTCGGGTTTAGGGAATTTTTCGAGGCAAAAAATGGCTTGGAAGATTGAGTTCTCGCCCCCGAAAGTTTCCGCACAGTTTTCGAAACGCGTGTTTGTGTCCATAGCCGTCACACCTTACATCAAACTTGAGCGGAAATGTACAATGATTCCTATTCTAGTGCTGCTGAGGTGAGAAAAATAAGTGAAAAAATAAAATAAAAATAAAATATATTTGCGAATACCATCATTAGTGACTGGAGTTGGTCATTAGTGATGGATTACAAGTTGACCCGTCACTAATAATTGCATAGGACGACCCGTAACTAATGAGTGGATCATTAGTAATAGGTCAAGTTATGGCCCATCACTAATGACTTGCATAGGACGACCCGTCACTGATGATCTTATCATTAGTAACGGGTCACAACTTGACCCATCACTAATGACTGACCTAGGATGACGCATCACTGATGACCTTATCATTAGTGGCGGGTGACCTGTCACTAAAGATTGGCGTAGGATGACCCGTCAATCATGACCTAGTCATTAGTGACGGGTCACAACTTGACTTGTCACTATTATCATTAGTGCCGGGTCATGTTACGACCCATCACTAATGACCACTCATTAGTACGGGTCTATATTTGGTCCTAATTAGAAGGGACATTAGTGACACGTTCTTATTTGATCCGTCACTAATAGGACATTAGTGACGCGTGTTGAGTAGCCATCACTAATGTGGTGTCTCCTTTGCTGGTTTCTTATGTAGTTTCGTGAGAAGGTGATGCACTGTTTCATCATCTTGGTCACATAGCGGGCAGTGAGCCGGATGTTGGAGACCACGCCGGGCCAATCTATCATCTGTACAACACTGGTCTCGAATGGCCAGCCAAAGAAAGGACTTGCATCTCGGTGGAGCTCAGATCTTCCATAGTCTCTTCCATGGCTCAAAGCCAATCTTTTCGATAAAGAAAGTCCGATATGCCAAACTCACCGTGTATTTTCCTGGTGCAGCCCACCTCCATGTGTCTATATCTAGCACATCAGGCTGAAGAAGCACCCCTTCCACGATTGTAGGTATTCGGAAATCGCCTGAACAGTGAGGGCCCCGGTAATGTCTCTCACCCACCTACGATCTTCTAGTGCTTCAGCCACTATACGCTTCTTAAAACAACATTTACCAACCACAACTATCAATATAGGGGAAAGTTCTGCCAAAGCTCGACCCTACAACCATCTATTGGACCAGAAAAGTGTGTTTCAGCCATCCCCAACCCTGGAAGTAATGGAGCTAGCAAACAAGGCCCTAACATTCTTGTGCACCGGTAAGTTGAAAGTCGCCCATGGCTTAGACAATTGTGTTTTTTGGAACCACAACCATCTCATATGGAGCACCCAGTTAAGTGTGTGGATATCGTGAACTCCAAGACCACCAAGTTCAATTGGCATGCAAACTTTGCTCCATGCACAATACAATGTCCACCTTTGACATCAGCCTTTCCTTTCCACAAGAATGCATGCATGATTTTGTCTATAGCTCTGATAGCCCAACCTGAAGATCCAAAGCAGTCAGCTGATAGATTGGAATGGAGGTCAGCACGACACGTACCAAAGTCAGTCGACCTGGAGGATGTATCAAAGCAGCTTTCTAACCTGGCAATTTGTCAGCTATCTTATCCAATAGATATTGCACTTGTGCTTTCATCAATTCCCAATTTAGAGCAGCAGTCCCAAATAGGTACATGGGAATTCCTTCACAGCACATGGCATACTGTCACGGATCACTTGAAGATAATCTTCACTACACTGGATTGGAGAGATTGAACATTTCTGAATGTTTGTCTTCAGGCCCAAAGCTTCTCCAAATAGCTGTAGCATATCTTTGATCAGATCAAGGTTAGATTGAATCGACCGAAGAAAGAGTACAACGCTGTCCACATAAAGGGATACTCTGTGTTGAAGTGGTCATCAAGATAGGGGCTGTAGTAGTCCTTCTTCACTCGCACGATTAATCAACGTGTTTAATGTGTCCATCACAAGAATGAACATCAAGGGTGATAATGGATCCCACTATCGCAGCCCACACTGGTGCCGAATTGCCTCCCCAGGCTCCCCATTCAAGAGCACCTGGGAGGACGTTGTGTACAGCATGCCACAAAGGATGTTGTGCCACCGTTCACCGAAACCCAAGTGTCTGAGGGTTGCCAAAAGAAATGACAAAGAAATAGAATCAAATGCCTTTGATATGTCTAACTTAAGCAAGACCCTCGGTTCTTTTTTCTGGTGGAGAAAGTGTGCAATCTGTTGCACCAACAAGAAGTTATCTTGGATGCACCTCCCATGGACAAATGCACTCTGATTAGTAGACACCAAGGATAACAATCTTGAGGCAAGCCAATTCGCCAAAATCTTCGCCACCAACTTAGCAAAGTTATGAATTAAGCTAATGGGGTGGTAATCTTTTACTTGAATTGCTTATGCATGCTTGGATAACAATGTTAGGAAGGCAGAATTGAGCATCCCCAATTTTCTTGTATCACTGTCAAACATCTTGCACAAACCCGCCATGAGGTCGTATTTGATGATCAGCCAGCAGCACCAGTAGAATCGGCCAGTGTATCGATCCGGCACAGGAGACTTGTCACGCACGAGCTATTTAATTATCGACCACACCTCTTCCTCCGTGAGGCGATCATCTAGAACACCGAGGTCAATTGTTGGTATCTGCAAGGATTCAAGGTCCAAGGTGTAGGAACGATCCTCTGCAAACCCAAGCAGTTGCATATAGTAGTTGCATACCACCTCACTTTTATTACCTTGACTGGTGTACAAATGATCGCCATCCTAAAATTTCCCAACGAGATTCTTTCACTTTCTATGCCGGGCATGGAGATGGAAGAAGGAAGTATTAGCGTCCTCCTCCCTGAGCCAATCAATCCAAGATCTCAAACGTGCTATTGTCCTTTCGAGAGAAGCTAGGTTGAGGCAACGTTACTTCAGATTGCGTTGTAACCAAATTTCTCTTCTAAGAGTGGACGTGTGTCTTGTGTAGTCTCAAGCTGATGGATAATCTCCATGGACATGGACAACTGTTGTTTAATATTTCCAATCTTCTTTTGTCCCCAACTTTGTAAGTGGCGGCTCAATCTTCCAAGCTTGTGTGTGAATCGCTCAGGAGAATCAAGTGTACAGTTTTGACCAAGACTGTTGGAACACCTCTTGAAAACCATCTAGCTAAACCCAAAAAATCTCAAAATGGAACCACCTTTTGCCCCTTGGGTTATCTTTCATCCCAAGGATCAATGGATAGTGATCAGAGATGCCAGAAGCGTAGCTTTGCCGTATGAAGTTTGAATAGAGATCCTCCCAATTAGTTGTACAGAAAACCCTATCAAGTTTCACAAGTGTTGGGGAGGCCCTTTCATTTGACCATGTGAATTTGCGGCCAAGTAAAGCGACTTCCTTGAGCTCCACTTCATTCAACAGCTAATGGAATCGCCCCATCATAGCCTTGTTGACATTCAAATTATTCTTGTCTTTTGAGCAAAAAATGAGGTTGAGGTCCCCTGCAACTAACCATGATCCAGCACACTGAGCATGAATGGACTTGAGTTCCTCTAAGAAAACAATCTTCTCAGATTCTGATTGAGGGCTGTAGACTCTAGTGTAGCACCAACAATGAGAATCGATATCCTAGAACTGAATAGAGGCTGAGTATGTGCCAGTTCGGGTTAGAACCATCTGGTATACATTTCCTCCCCAAGCAAGAACACTCCCCCTTGTGTGCCCACTGATGACAAGAGATGCCAACCATAAAAATCAGACCCAAGCATTAAAACAATTGTATAGGGTGAGATATTAGACACTTCTATTTCCTGAAAGCACACCATGTCAGCCTTAATAGAGGCGACAACATCCATGAAAGAATCACGTCTCACAGCCTTATTTAACCCACGGACGTTCCATGTTAAAATATTAGAAGTCCACATAGAGACAAAGACCTTAACAAACCACCAAAGCCTGATTAGCTCAAACTAACACTGCTACGGTGTCAGCTATCATCATTTGTCCCTCATCAGGAGCACCCCATCCAAACAGGGCCACTATGGCTTCAATGTGTGTATGCAACGACTGATTAGTAGATAGCCTTGCATAATTGTCTTGAGCTTCCTGATCAACCCACTCATGCTCCTGGACAAGGCCCAGAGCACGAATGACTTGAGATCTTGCTTGAAACATCGAGGAGTATTGTTGCCTTTCTACAATCCGGCTGCTGCGCCTTGGCGTTGCGTCCAACGGGAGGGTTTTAGCTCGCCTCTTTTGAATGTGGGGCCTCGGGAGCAGCCCACCCGCCAGCATGGACATCTTGGCGAGGAAGCATGCGTGAGCTGGTGTGGTAGGCTCTGAGTGACCAGCCTATGTTCAGGTCAGGGAGGACACCACAACTGCTTGACAGGCTGCATGAAGCCCACGATTCCTTCGAATGTAAACTTGGTGGCAATCCTTTGGCTTAAGCACAGTGGGTTCATCGTGTCGTGCACTAGTAAGTCGTCCCTCGAAGAGACATGCTCCAAAAAAGCAAAAGAACTAAGGTGCGCGTCAGACCCGTTATGGCTTGCGGTCCCATCTAGACCCAGGCATGGCGTTGTTGACTGCTCATCACCTGGAGACGCTCACTGCTCATCACCTGGAGACATTGGCAGCTCAACACCTGGGGACGCCCCATCTATGGCCGGATCAACATCTGAGGGGGCTGCCGCCACAGGCATCTCAAACTTGAAAGCTGGAAAGGAGGCCTCCATTATCATCAGGTCATCAACAAGGCACATGGATCCCTTTGCATTTGGGAGGCCCAACATGCACAAAGCATGTTCATCTTCTAATGAAGCACCTGATCTCGCAGCGTTAAGGGTATCCTCAACCGCCATGGTGTCGGGTTCAAGCGAGGTGTCGGGATAGATTGATCAACTCCCGAGGAATCAACATGTGCCCCTGTGGAGTCGGCCTCTTGAGCCACCATCCTAGGTTGGACGAAAGGAGCTGGAACAGTATTGCCATCGTGGCTGAGGACCAAACTCCCTGAAAGCTAGTTGCTTGGAGCATCAGGCCCAACAGCCACATTGCGAATCCACAACCATGGATCCCTATGATTGGAAAGAGCAGAGCCACCACCGGGGATGAAGGAGGACACTAGCATGCCTAAGTTAGTTGTAGGAAGGGGCACAAAGCAAGGATGATCCCACCCTGCGTTGTCCGCATCTCCGCCGGTGGTGTCGCATTTTCTGTGATGGTTGCCGCTGGTGTTGTGTTGATCGTTGGTGTAGCCAGAGAGGAGATCGACATGCCTTCAATTCTATGTGCTAGTGAAGAGTAGAGAGGGGGACACCGAGAAGAAGACATGAGATGATTGTGGTGACGTTGTGGGAGGCATCATCAGCGCTGGTGTTGCGCTATGTCCTGCATCTCTTGGTCTTTAGTTTGCTTCATCGCTATCCCCTTGCTAATCAGTGGCAGGCTTAGAGAGGAGGTGCGGTTGGTGTTCCTCATGCCTGGCGCCACCCTAGGACTATAGCATTGTCATCTCTCTAGGGGTGGGCTCGGCTCAGAACGTGGCCCACAGACTTGTCGCTGGCAAAGGTAGCTACGACTGTGGGTCTTCTCAGTGACCAGGGGGAACATCATGCCCCCAGTCGTGGTTCCTTGGGCGCCATCCTCTGCACCCCCCGAGAATGGTGCTGAGTTCATCATGGGCACCAGCCCAGTGATGATCCGTAGAGGTGGAGCCCCAGCCCTGGTGATAGCCATGGCAGGACTCAAAGTGATCGCACGCTCAGTCACCTTTGGGGGCCTGTGAGAGAGTTGGGAACAAACGTGATCGCCAGGTGTTGCTGCAGCCACGCTAACGCCCCCTTCCATCGTTCCGTTGTTGGTCATCATCCCCATTGTCATCTCGGTGGTGTTAGTCAAAGCCATGTGGAAGTTGATCGCGGTGGTCACGTGGCACCCGGTCCCCATCGATGAGCCCATGAAGCCTTGTGAAATCCATCGTGCGGGGCCAGCCATCATGGTCAAGAGGGAGCTCTAGGGTGTCCAAATGGATGATCACCCTGAAGTTGAGGCCTTGCCCGCTAGAACCTGTCGATGCCGGAGCTACGAATCCGTGTTGGACCTCCATGGACCTGCCAATAAGAGATAACCAAGTTACCTTGGAGACGTGAGATAGGTTGTTCGTCCATGCCCAAAGGTTCAAAGTCCTCGCATCTTCTCTGCGCAGTGTGGTCTCCTCCACGTAGTGCAGGTCGGCAGAGTTGGCAATGATCTTGCACACGAATGGCTCGTTCCATGCATGAAGAGGCACCCCCTCCAAACATAGGCACACATGGTGCTTGAGGTCGACATGGTCGCCGTGTGTCGGGAGCTGCCACAATCGGATGCAGATGTCAAGGTTGTTGTGGGGGAAGCCGTGGCTGCTCACTGTGGCGTCATGATGATGGCGGTGCTTGAACTCAATAAAGAAATCTTTGAGGTAGTGCTTGGCGTTGGTAATGTTGCCAGGACAAATGCCAAACTTGGTACAAAATGCCTCCTCGATGATGTCCAGGGTGCTCTTCAGCCTGTCCCGGCCAAGCCAAGCTAGGACCTTTGAGCTCGAGAGACGCGCCAGGTCCTGGTCCATGGCTTGAGTGGTGTCCACCAACACATGGTCCTCGGACGGCTGTGCCTCCAGATCCCCATGCCGTGCCATGGCCACTTGGGCGAGTGGACGGAAGTTGGATGTGGTCATGGCAGGGGGTGATGTTGGGGCAGAGAAGAGTCACTTTGTGCACTGGCAAGCTTTTTGGTCGGAGCAACCACAGGAAGCACACTATATAGGGTTCCTGCACGAAGAAGCAAAGTGTCCTCTTGCCAAGCACCGTAAGCATTTACCTTGCATCCTTACCATGAAATCAAAGTTGCTGCGTGAGCCCATGCCTACTTCCTTTGGATGACTTGAATTGGAGCTCTCGTAGAAGTTCTTTTAGCTCCACCAATACCTTGGGCATGCGTCTACCATCCCTCCAAATCTTCCTTGTGCTCCGATCAGATTTGCCTGAGGAAGCAAAAATCCTGAAGCCCTGAGCCATGGACAGAGGTCACAAAGGGGGATGGGAATGAAATTCTCCCAAACGCCCCCTGACATCTCTAGCTGGCTGAGGAGGAGCGGCAAGTAGAGAAAGGTTGCTTGAAGCAAGATTTTAATGGATGCAGGTCACACGCGGTGGGGTAGAAGGTGGACGAAGTAGCCAAAGCAAATGAGAAACGAACGCGCTTAGGGAAAGAAGGTGGTTTGGCACTTTAGATGTGCCACAACTTTGGATCTAGGCGGAGGGGGGGGGGGCAGCTTGCAAGCTTGGATCTGGAGTGGAAGAGGCTAGGTGTGAACTGCCATGATGGATTTGAGTTGTGGTCTTCACAGAGGTGAAGGGTAGGCCGGTGGCGATTGGAGCTGCAAGGATTGGCCAGTGTGGTGGATCTAGCCATGGCCCGGCAGAGGAGGCGCTGGGTAGTCCGGATCTATAGGGGAACATGCTTGGGGAGGAGAGCTTGGGTTGTGGATGGTTAAAGAGTTGATGCAATAGTATTGTCAAAGTTGTTTTCTGTAGTGTGACATGCTTGTTCTTGACAAAGGAGTAAAGTTCTGGATAGGACAAGTATGGTAGGATGCCATTCCACATAACGTGCCAAGACATGACTATTTTCTCATCCCCTAGTTCGGGTAGTGCATGGGTTGACGACTAATACACGCAACCAATTGTATAAGAACGATTATATATTGTGCCTCTTATCCCTGCTCATTGCAAATGTGATTTCATATAACCTACATGGGAGAAGGATTAACAATCGAGATCCTGCTAAATTCTAATAATACAATGCTGACGGCACAAGGCTGGAAACTGGGAACATAAGTGTAGCATATTTAGTGTAAATGAAATGAGACAATAGATAGTCGAAGGAGAGAGTGAAGCCTATTATTCATTCATAAACTTGATGTTTATTTATACATATAGAATGGGTATCTCATCCATTGGGAGATGTCCCTTCCCAACGGACGGGCGCAACTGCCATTGATGGTTGTTTTGATCTTGTAATATAGCAATCTCTACTATATAAAGCACGAGTTGGTTCCGCGTCAGGAACTCTCCTCCCATCATCTAATAAAAACCCATAAAATTCAAATAATTTACCCATTTTTGCCATTTACCCTCGTCCTCCAGTCTCTCAGCCTCTTTATCGGCTTTGAATATGGGATCCATTTTACTAATGAAAATAAATAAAGAAATTAGGAGGGAAATTAGTAGATAATCTCCTCCTTTTTTGGATCCCATCTGAAATCAAACTACAACATCACTCCTGACATATTCGTTCGATAGTGCTCCTATGGCACATCTACATCTCCATACCTTGGGTTTATACTGATGTTACCGTGTCCAATATTTGTGTTTTTCATTGCAACACACGGGCACTTAGCTAGTCCATTGTGAATTTGTATCATATGGCTGCCACGAGGCAATAATGGTTGTGATGCTGATGCACCAGAGTGGACTGCTCCATTAACCTAGGCCTTGATTAGCGTGCACATGGAAAATGTTGTGAAACAGCATCCTTTTTACAAGATTAACGTGTGATCAATTAGGCAAATAACTGCCTTAGTAGTTCACCTCTGTAATTAGTAGTTACACATGAAAGGACACCCGCTGGGGGCAACTGACCTCCCCAACAGATGCCTTGCCACCCTTCCACTCTATATATATGTGTAATGACTATTTCATAGATTAATACAACGAATCATTCTATTTATCTTTCTCTGTTCTTCTACTTTCATCTTGCAATACGTTATCTGTCACATTAATCTACACTAAGCACAAGCACACAGAGGCACGAAGGTCTCTCCCAGAAGGTGAGCATGGCAAATCCATTTTGCCCTATACATGACATACCTGCATCTTTTTCGTACATGGTCCTCGTCGTTCTGCTACAACGTCCACGCCCTTGTTGCTCCCATCGTTGTTCACTCCAGGGTGCTATTCGTTGCTATTTTGGTCGGCACAGTGGCCCTGCACGTGCTGCAACCCCTATGATAGCTCCTATTGTCGTTTGGCCACCAACCTTGTTGCCCTTACCGCCTTTCTCCTTTGGATTTAGGACCCCTGCAACATCGGCACCAGCATGGGGTCCTTCAAGGCGGCGGCTACCACCACAACAGCAATTGGCTTTGGCTTGCCGCCCACTATGGCAGCCCACACCAGTGCTGCCCCCTTCTTTAACAGCACATCGGCGGCGGCGACGATGGACTACTCATTGGAGGAGGACCTAGAGTTGTACATCCCTGTGACAGCCTCCCTCACCTCTCCTACATTGAACCTCCTAGACATCAATGTCCTGGCAGCAGCAGCAACATTGACATCATTGACCCCTTCTTCATATGCTACAATGTTGTACTGTCACCTCCGTCGCACAGCGACAAAGGCGTCCAACCACCGTCCGAGCCTTCGCCTGGGGTCATGGGCTCCTGCGGCCCTCTGTCTCTCCTCTGATGGTGTCTAAGCACACCCATGCAAGCGCGCATGCATGGGGAAGGGGGCCCTTCATGTGTGCATATGAGGGGGGAAGAGGGTGGAGCACCCCCATGGCCGGTGACCCCACCTACAATGGCGGTGGACTCGGTTGCATGATGTGACAACTCTGGGATGGCTTCCTAGCAGCCGCAACATCCAAGGTGATGGTGGTGCAGCCTCCGGCCCATAGAACACGACTGCTCCACATGACAGTGACACACAGCGCTCCAGTGGCTGACTCTGCTTTGGCCCATCCAAAGGCAGCAATAGCTATAATGGGGGCAGACAATTAGGGTTTGCAAACTGTAACCGCCAACTCTCCCTTTTGTACGGCATGGGGAGGGGGGCGCTCGGCCAGTCTTCGGGCCCAGATTTGCTTGGCCCTTGCGCGGAAAAAATCCCCTCTCTTGCTGATTTTGACCGGAAATTAAAGGGCTTCAGCCCAAATTCATTTTTAGGCCTCCATACAAATTTTTAGTGGCTAGCTATTTCCATTTTAGCCCCAAGGTCCCAATAAATAGCCCATATAAATAGTATATAGCTCAGATAACTATTTATAATTGTGCCAGTTTATGTACGTTTATAGATATTCTTTTGCAGACCCTATGAGTCCTCGATTTGCACTTGTTCTATGTGCATATATTTCCGCATTCCCAATAACATGTCTGTTTATTTTTGCGTTCTTATTAATACTTGAAATTTACTTTCATGTTGCAATTAAATTTATTCTGCACACACTTTTACATTTAAGCCCAAAATTGCTTCATATAAGCACATAGCACTTAATTCAAAACAGAATTTAATGCAGATTTTTAAGTGATTACCTAAATTTTATATTTTAGAAACATAAGATAATGGAACTATAGAATCTACTGCATATATGCAGATTATCCACCATTAATGTGAGGTCTACATTTTTTCACCTAGACTTAATGCTTAACTTCAACATGTTCTTCCAAATATACTTAGCATAACACAACGTAACAGGAAACATAGGCATCTACTGATAAATGCTAGATTATGCCTCCTACTACTGCAAGATCTACACCATATTTGGTGACTATCTTCAATATGTTAGCTCCATAATCTGAGGTCTACACTATGTAATTCAAGTCTCAACTTGACTTTACAAATTTTGCATCATTACAACATTACCATGATTCTTCAATTTACCCAAAGTGTAAATTCATTCAATCATTGGTCATTTTTGTTGGACAAAATGTCCAATGTTGAGTTCGACAGACTCGAGTTAGATAGCCGAAACTATTTAACTTGGGCAATAGATATGAAGATAAGTCTATTGTCCGGCGGACTAATAACGATAATTAATCCTCCTCAAGGAGATCCGTCACTTCTAGATCAAATCAAGTATGGGGCTCTATACTTCATAAGGCACCATCTTCATCCATATTTGAAATCTAAATACCTGATGGATGAGAATGCATATGATCTATGGAACTCGCTCAAAGAGCATTACAAATAGCAAAAGGCAGTAATACTACCTGAAGCACAACGCGAGTGGTCCAACATTCGCATCCAGGACTTTAAGTCCATTGGAGACTACAACCATGTTGTTTACAAGATCTGCTCTAAGTTGCTATTTTGTGACAAAGCTCCCACAGATGTGAAGAAATTAAAAAACTTCATCTACAATACTTCCTGTCCATAGGGTATTACAACAACAATACCATGCTAGGAATTACCAGGACTATTCTAAATTAATTCACACTTTACTTCAAGCCGAAAAGCATGATAAACTTCTTTTGAAGAATCATCTCCAGCACCCTACAGGCTCTGCTCCTTTACTTGAAGTTAATTCTAATATTAAGAATGCCAAGAAGTTCGATGGCAACAAATGCCGCCCAAAGAACTTCCAAGGCAACAAGAAGTGCAACAATAAGAAGAAATTCCATGGACACGACAAAGGGAAGGGCATCTCCAAAAATAACAAAGACAAATCTGAAATTTGTCGTAAGTGTGGTTGTTACAGCCACATGACTAAGAAATACCGCACTCCTAGACACTTGATTGATCTCTATCCAAATCCATTGGACGAAGCCGACCAGCTTAGGGCGAAAGATATGAAGCACATTTCAATCTTCAACCTAACACCACCAGGCAGGCCAGTTGTTCCCAAAGTGTTCCTCCAAAAAGGACCTTGAGAGCACCGACAACATGATTGTGGAATTTGCATCCAATGATTTGTTTGGAGACCTTAATTAGTCTTCCAATTAATTCGATATTATTATATCCATATCCTACATAGTGTTGTAATAGGTTGTTGTCATCTTAAACTATATTATATATTTTAATAATGTATCAGCACATTGATATTCAATAAAGTTGTATGTATTCTATATATCTATGAATAATTTCACTTTAAATTCTCTATTTCTATATATAGATGTCTACGGGGGGTAATCCGATGGAAGAGAAAATATGCTTAGTGCATAGTTGTACCACTAACTCTATACTTAGGGAAACTAAATATTTTTGAAATCTTAAAAAGAGTAAAGGAAATATTATGACAATCTCTATACAATGCTATGATTGTTGGCTCTATTCGCGCCATAATCACACTCCCTGTGGGTACTCAGATTACAATCGATGATGCACTATTGTATCCCAATTCACTCGTACCCTATAAAGTTATAGAGATATCCATCATGTCACGTCCCAAATTCCATAATCATGTGATTAAGCTTAATCATGCATTATTAGCATCATAATTAATTTCGAGGTAAATTATTTTGGCGCACTAGAGCACTTCGTTTGAAATCAATTGGATGAGAGAAAGAAATTCAGGAGAGAAAATAATTGAATTCGCAGTCAAACGGACTTCTCTCTCTTTTATGTGGGCCCACCGGCCGGCCCCACCATCTCTCCGTCCACTTGGGCAGCAGCCCCACCTGCTCCGTCACTCCCCCACATGCTCCTCTCTCCTCTCCCAACCGGCCACACCTCAGGGAGTTGCCCCCTCTCTCCTCTCCCAAACACTCTCTCCCTTTCTCCCTCAAATCCGTGCTCTAGGAGCCGAATCAAGGTGAGCATGTGGTACCATTGCGATCCTTAGCTCATAAGCTCCCCATCCCTCTAATTTGTTTGCTCTTTCTCGAAGGATTTGGGCCGGATCTGATGTCTTTTGGTGTTTAGGGTCGAAACCTGAAGAACACCGGATTTCTTCGTCTCCCTAGCGATTTCCTACATTTCCTTCTTCAACCAACGGTCCTCAAGCTCGGCAAAACATCTTGGGTGAGTCTCCTAGACTCCCATGGCATGGATGCGCGAATTGGTTGGTCAAAATCCAAGAATTTGGAGTTAGGGTTGAAGTTCATGAGTTCTTTATGAATTAGAAGCAATAGCAGAGTTTTGGTCGATTTTGGCATATACATGTTGTCCTACGCGGTAGAGTAAGTCAATGTGATGCTCTAGGTTCAAGTCCCCACTCCAAATATCGCCGAAATCATCGCCGGTGAGCTCCCAAGGTGCCCTCGGTGACTCCCAGCGGTCTGACCGCCACCAAAAGGTCGGTCAGACCACCAGTGGCCAAAACCCTCTGCACGGGGGTGGTCTGACCGCATTTTCGGTGGTCTTTCCATGACTCTTGGCGGTCTAACCGCCAATATACCTGCGGTCTGACCGCTGTATACCCAGACAGCATAGTTACTACTTACTAAAATTTGTAAAATTCATAATAAATTCTCTGTAGCTCCAAAAATTATGAAACAAATTTTTTTGGTTTCATAATAATCTAATAGACCTATTAAAAATATCCCCAGCCATTAAATAATGAAGTAAATTTCTGAGATTAGTTAATTAGGTTAAAGCTTCATTAATTCACCGTTAATTCATCATAAGTTAAAAATTGATGAATCCAATTTTGCTAGTTTCTTTATGACTTGTTCTATCTAGGAAAAATATTTTCATCCATTATATGCATATTGTGACATATATTTGTACTTTATTCATACTCATTGCATTGCACGCGTTATTCTTTTTAGAGATCGCCGAACCAATGATCCCGGCGAGCGAGGGCGATCCGGAGGCATCCCACCTTTGTGTGCCAGTGCATCAAGGTAAGAATCTATCATATTGCACTGGATTAACTTGAAATCTAAAATGTTAAATATGCTTATGTATGTATGCATGTGTCGTCGGGTACCCTTCGGTAGAACCTAAGCCGTTGCATTTCTTCTACCTTGGTCACTTGTTCGTGTATGTTCCTTGTAGCCTAGAGAGGATGTTGTGTCTAGGTGTAAGCTCGAGTTATATGCTTAGCAATGCATTAGGTCATCGGTAGAAGACGAACGGCGGCGTACTTCGTTGTTCGTGTTATGTCTATGGTTACAAATACTTGATGTCGAGGTGGTTGAGATGTGATGGTTGGTTGAGTGGTAAGCATGAGGTGAGGTGTGAGCGGTGCTAGGAGGGTGTTTAGCCTACTCGGATGTGGAGTTCCCCTGGGGAGGACGGTAAAGAAAAACCGGGCACCGTAGACTGCTTGCGCCGGTTAAGCACCAATCGTCGGTGTAGTCAACTTAGCACTTACCTTACTCACCACATGCTGATCTAATGGTAACACGAGCTGAATACCTTCGCAGCTGTGGCTTTGTGGGGCCTGAACAACGACGGTGTGAGCGGGCGGGCTTGTAAGCGGTACTAGTTTGCTTTGGGAGTAGTTCTGGTACTGCCACGCCAAGCGTTGCATGTCGCACACGATTGAGGCTGTTAGGAAAGGTTGTCACGGGTACCCCCTTGTGTGCACTTTAGCGGGTGGCACAAGTCGTATGGTCCTCGTGTCGTGTGGGTTCAGGAGTATCCTCCTGCAGGGTGTAAAAACAGTTTGAACTGTCACGCTCTCGGTTATGAGCATGTCTATCACTTATCTGCACCGGTCGTAGAGTTCTCATTGTGGTTTGTGGATGATGGCATGATGTTGATGGTTGGGCATGTGATTTTGGTTTGGGTATGGTGGTTGGTGGTTCGAGTTGGCACTTGTTCACATTGATATACTTGTTGTTACTTTTACATATGCTCAGTTGTTGGTTATGGCAGGGTAGTTTCATATAAGTTGGTTAAGTTAGCTGCTCACACCTATGTCTAGGATGCTTACCGCTTAATTAACTTAACCATATTTAATTCTTGCTACCAGCTTAATGCATGATCCTTGGAGTCGGGAATATATATACCCATACTGTGTAAGACTTGCGAGTACCTTTGTACTCAGGGTGCTGCCCTTAAGTTGTTGCAGGTTCACAGGTCGGTGAGGAAGAGGCGGTGTTTGGCTACTTTGTGTCTGCCGAGCAGGGTGGTGGGCAGGAGTAGCACACTCTACTCGAACTCAGTGTTTTGGTATGGAGCCTAAGGGCATGTGGCTCAATATCCTTTTGTTGTATAGTTTCTTCCGCTACGTAGTTGTTGTTTCCTTTTGATGTAAATTGTGGAAACAGCTGCATGTTTAAAGACTTGTAATATAAATGATAATTACCTGCTCTTTATTAAATTGTGTTGTGATGAATATGTTGGAAGGCCTGTGTTCTGATCCTTGGGCACAAAACACGTGTCGGGACTGCTGGAGCGGTATTTTGATTAATTGTCGAGGTTGTGATTATGTTAATGATCCGCTTGATGATTAGTTCGAATACTGTTTGGTCAGGTCCTGACACATCAAAATGGTTTCCATATTGAAACTCATAATGACAACAAAGGGGAATATCTCCTCATTATAAAAAATAATGGATATACCAAACAAATACTAGACAAAGTTCCCTCTTTATCTTCAGGATTGTACTATATATATCAAACCCATACCACATGTTCAGTACAAGGTAACTTTTCAGAATGTTGACACATTCCTAATATGGCATGGTCACCTTGGTCATCCCGGTGTCAGGGTGATAGGGAAAATTATCAGCAATTCAATTGATCACGGCATGAATACTACTAAATTTCCATAATCCTTGGACTTTTTGTACACTGCATTGCCACAAGGAAATTGATTTTAAAGCCCTCTTACCTTAAAATCCGAGCTGAACCACTCAAATTATTTGAACACATTCAAGGCAATATATGTGATCCAATCCAACCATTATGTCGACCGTTCAGGTACTTTATGGTTCTCATTGATGCATCTACACGATGATCACATGTGTGTCTTTTGTCCACATGAAACCATGCATTTGCCAAAATAATTGTTCAAATTATTAAATTACAAGCACATTATCCTGAGCATATGATACAGTCCATTTGAATGGACAATGTGGTTGAATTCTCCTCACGTGCTTTCAATGATTATTGTATGGCCCTAGGAATTCAAGTCTAGCATTCAGTACCATACGTCCATACACAAAATGGTTTGGTCAAATCTCTCATCAAGAGAGTCAAGCTCATCACACGACCATTATTACATAATTGCAAATTACCAACTTTATATTGGAGTCATGTAGTCTTACACGTTGCCGACTTAATTCAATTGCAACCAACTACATATCACACAGCTTCCCCACTATAGTTAGTACGTGAAAATCCTCCTAACATTTCCCATCTGTGAAAGTTTGGTTGCACCATATATGTATCGATCTCACCATCGCAACGTACATCAATAGGCCCACATAGGAAATTGAGGATTTACAACCCGGTACGCTGACTGCATATTTGATGAGGAGCATTTCCCGGTATTAGGGGGACATTTCAAGTATCAGAAAGAATACTAGGAAATCAATGTGGAATGCCATAGACACTTCCTCATCGTATCCACGTACTCAAGAATCTAAACTCCAAGTTCAAAGAATCATAAATTTGCGACATATTGCAAATAACCTGCTAGATGCATTTACTAACAACAAATGTGTCACTAAATCCTACATCCTTGCTAGGAATGTGCCCGAAAGAGTAGAGGTATCAAACAAAACTACTCAACTCCCAAATCAAAATAAAAGATGGAGAAGTACGATCACAAAGGATAAAACTTCTTGCAAGCTTCTGTGGAAATAGATGAATCCCTTCAACGAAATAGTTGATGTAAATCAACGTCAAGTTGAACGACACCCAAGGCCTATGGATACTAAACATTCAATGAATGGTTAACATCTACATCCCAGCTCAACCGTGTACACAAATATTGATGCTGGGACATCAGAACACCCCGGCTCTACCATAATGGGAAATCACGATGGGTCAGAAAGGGTAGATGATATTTACATCAATTATATTGATTCTAGAGAATCATTTGACCGAAAGACTATAATTATCGACATATACTTTTCCTCAAAGATTGTAAACAATCTTCACAATGATCTAGATCCCAAGACCATGGCAGAGTGCCACAAGCACCTGAACTAGGCACAATGGAAGGATGCAATCCAGGCAAAATTACGCTCGCTCTCCAAAAGGATTCAAATCAGTCATACCGACTCCTCGTAACATCTTCTCTATGGGATACAAATGGGTTTTTATCTGCAAACAGAATGAAAACAACGAGGTGGTAAGATATAAAGTGAGGCTTGTAGCACAAGGGTTCACGCAGAAACCTGATATTGATTTCAATGAGAACTATTCTCTGGTAATAATGGAATCACGTTCCAATATATAATTTCATTGGTAGTTCAAAATCATCTATCTATGCAAAGATAGATGTAGTGATCACATATCTATATGGGTCACTTGATTCGAACTTGATAAGGAGGTTGGTTCCAATCTTTCGATGAGAGGGATCTTTTAATTTGGTGGAAGTGACTTTGACGATCCGACTACACCGTATAACGTCGATATATCTTAGCAATCACTAAACCAACTCCAGAGGGTTGTTGACCTTGCCGTGAGCACGATCAACTTGAAGACAAGGTTCAATTCCTACGAGCAACCAAAGAACAAGCAAGAACTCAAGTAAAAGCAATCTAAATTTGCAAAGATATTCAAAAACGAACAAATTGGGGCTCAATTGATGATATTGACAAGGTGGGTATCCAGCACAACTTGAAGACTCAAACAAAATCTGATCTGTTCATGATGGCTACATGAAGTATTTAAAGAGGTAGAGGACGATCAAGAGGGTGTTGGGGTCAGACTCAAACCCTAGGATGCATCCCTTATGGATTGAACTTAATACAAGGCCTCATGGCCCAAGTTGTGGTGGTGCAGCACCATTTCCGAAAATAGACACTGACTGTTTTGGTAGTTGTGGACATCTTGAATAGAATTTGGAAGTAAGGTCAGATCCGTTGGAAAGTAGACTTAATAAGTTTTCCATGAAGTCCAAGAACGTCCAAAACGGACTCATGTGAATAAATTATGGCTATTTGAATCCAGCATTGTTTCTATAGACCAAATCTGAATCCAAAATGTGTTCAACTCAAACTCTTGCTTCCCTTAGCCCATAAACGACAGCGGCTTTGAAGAATAGTTGGAGAAGGTTCAGATTCGGTCCCCAATTAAATTCATTATCCTCCATGCACGTACTCCTTCCTTTACATTAATCCATGCCAAAAGTTTTGAAAATGAAAACATACACAACACATAGTGCAATACCCTTTACTCAAATATATATAAAGGTAAATCTAACATAGAATGCATGCACCTTAGTTTTTTGTTGTTGTATAACATAGGCATGGTCATATGTGAGCCGGTGATGTCCTCATCAAGACATATATATGAAAGTCCCCAAAGGACTAGACATTCTGAATTCAAACGCAAACTACAACATGTATTGTGTAAAGCTTAAAAATTAACTATATGGCTTAAAGCAGTCGGGAAGAATGTGGTACAATCGATTGAAAGAGTTTCTTCTACAAAAAGGGTACTCCAACAATGATGATTGCCCATGTGTTTTCATAAAGAAATCCTCAATAGGATTTTGCATCATCTCTGTATATATCGATGATCTAAATATCATTAGAAATACAGAAGATATAAATGAAGCATGCAATCATCTAAAGACGGAATTTGAAATGAAGGATTTGTGTAAAACCAAATTTTGCTTGGATATGTAACTCGAGCATCTTCCTTCAGGTATTAGACCACAGGAGGAAGGAGAAGAAATACTAGGACCTGAGGTTCCTTATCTAGTGTCATTGGAGCGCTTATGTACTTGCAAATTGTACCAAGACTGATATCGCATTTGTAGTAAACTTACTAGATAGACATAGCGCTACTTTAACTAAACACTATTGGGCGGAGTAAAAAATATCTCTCGATATCTCTAAGGCACTATAGATCTTAGTCTTTTCTTTTCAAAGAAAACAAGATATGAATATGATTGGATACACTGATGCTATCTATCAGATCTCCATAATGTCAGGTCACAAACAGGCTTCATGTTCTTACACGGTGGAACAATTATTCCATAGAAGTCTTCAAATGGACTCTAGTAGCTACATTCACAAATCATTCTGAAATAATTGCATTATATGAAGCATCACATGAATATGTATAGCTGCACAGAATGATATATAACAATTATGTGGTATTGGTTTATTGAATTACCAACCATTATCTATTAAAATAATTCTGTATATATTGCTCAAATGTAAACATATTACATAAAGAGTAATATAACTAAACATATTACTCCTAAATTATTCTATCCTTATGAGTTGTAAAATAATGGGAATATAAAAATCTTACAAACTAAATCATATGATAATCTCACAGATTTATTCACTTAGTCCTTACCAACTTTTACATTTCAAAAATGTATTCACACAATTAGTATGCGATGACTACAAGATTTGCAAGGATTAGAGGGAGTTAATCCGTGAATAATAACATGTTCATATTATATTGTACTCTTTTCCTTTATGAGTTTTTCCTGTACAATTTCTCATATAAGGTTTTTAATGAGACAGTATCTATCTTATTCCTCATATTTTCTTAAGAGGTTTTTTTGAGGTTTTAATATGATCTATAAATCACAATTATTATTCTTTAAGCTCACCAATGAGTTTTTTCTATTTAGATTTCTCATATGAGCTTACAATGAGGCAATAACTAATATGTGTCATATCATTTTCTCCTTACATTTTCTCAATAGGTTTTAAAGGAGTTTTAATAGCGTATCAACATATTATATTCTCAATATTTTTCCACAAGGTTTTTAGAGGAGTTTCAACAAGAAGCTTTCAAATAGGATAATTGATCAAAGGAGAGTGTTGTGAAACAACATCCTTTCTACAAGATTAACATGTGATCAATTAGATAAATAACCGGCATTAGCAGTTAAACTCTGTAATTAGTAGTTACACATGAAAGGACACCTGTTAAGGGCAACCAACCTCCTCAACGGATACCTTGCCACCCTTTCGCTCTCTCTCTCTATATAGTAACTGTTTCAGAGATTTATACCAGCAATCATTCTCTTTATTTTTCTATATCAATACTTTCTTCTTGCAACAGAGAAAAACAGATATGCTTCTCTGGATTAGCCTGCCACGTGGGAGGAGTGATGTATCACGGGATGTGGAATTTGATGTGAGTGGTACGGACTAGGCCAGGGTGGAGCGCCACATACCTGGCAGACGCTTTTGCCGTTGGCCCATCATCTTTTTCTCTTTTCATTCTTTTGTTTTGATTATTTTTTCTATCTTATATATTATTCTTTAACACACACTGTGCAGTACTGTTTATGTATTATTCACACTGAATATAACATCACATGTCGCCACCGATGGCTCAAATGGAATCCCTACATCATACTTCTCATGGTACTCCTCCTCAGACAAACTCCGCTGTCGTTCGCCACCGACGACCAGTCAAAGCTTGGTCAAACCATCGTTTCACTTAGGTCGATTTTGACCAAGCTAAAATATTTTGACCCGGTCCAATGAGTCTTTAACCCACTAATCCAGACTATAGCTAGGTGGATCCAGGTAAAAAAAAAATATTAGGGTATTTTGATTTTTGACAAATTCTAAAAAATACCAAAAGGAATATTAGTTCTATTGGTAAATAGACTGAAATAATCTAAAATTCATAGAAAAATATCTAGAGCTCAAAAAAATATGAAACCAATTTTTGTTTGTTTGTATTACCCTCATCTACATGCTAAAATTATATGCATGCAGACCAATCAAAGCTCAGTCAAACGACCGTTCCCCACGAGGTTGATTTTGACTGAACTCAAACATTTTGACCTGATTCAATGGATCCTTGACCCACCGATCTAGACTGTAGCTAGGTGGATCCAGTACAAAAATATTTTAGGATATTTTGATTTTTGAGAAATTTCAGAAAATACCAAAAGGAATATTAGTTGTATTGATAAATCGACTAAAATAATCTAAAATACATATAAAAATATTTAGAGCTTAAATAAAATATGAAACTAAATTTGTTGGATTTGTATTTCGGTCGTCTACATGTTAAAATTATGTGCATGCATAAAAGACCAGTCAAAGCTCGATCAAACTGTTGTTCCCCAGGATCAATTTTGACCGAGGTCAAACATTTTCACCCAATCCAGTAGGTCCTGAACCCACCGATCTAGACTGTAGCTAGGTGGCTCTAGGTAAAAAAAATATTTTAGGGAATTTTGATATTCGGGAAATTTTAGAAAACACCGAAAGGAATATTAGTTGTATTGATAAATTGGCTGAAATACATATATTATCAATACTATATCCTAACGGTGGAAGAATGGGCGCCCTCTCAGGGGCATTGCTACTGTAGCAGTGGGTCTGAGTACATATACGTATATATACGTATACATGTATATCTATACATATGTATATGTATACATCTATACGTGTGTATGTATGTACGTATAGATATACATGTATACGTATATATATACACATATATACATACATATGTAATTTTCCTTTCCAAAAATTCTAGAAAAATATCGAAATGAATATTAGTTACATTAATAAATCATCTGAAAAAATCTAAAATGCAAAGAAAAATATCTAAAACTAAAAAAAAATATGAAACAAATTTTTTTAGGTTGGTATTACTTTCATCTACATGTTAAAACTATGTACATGCATAAAAGTACTATTGTTTTCTGTATAATTAATTTAATATGTTTAACATTAATAATTTTATAAATAAATATTGAAGTGTACAAAATTGTGAACTTAATTTTTTTTGCGCTATATCTAAACGCGAGTGGGTTCACGTGTCCTGAGCCTATCCACGTCACCAAGAAAACTGGAAGCGTCGGATTTGAGCTCCGGTAGTTGCAGACCGTCCGATATGGAGTCACCGCGCTCGGTCCTTCGTGAAGCCTCCGTCGCTCGGTCTTTCCTCCCCCTGGCCCCTGCTCGCTAGCGCAGTCCACCCCTCCGCCACCGGCGTTCCTCGCTCTCTCGCCGCCACTCCACGCGTTCTCTGCCGACTGCTAGATCCGGTGGCTCTCTCTCGAATCCGGTGGTTGGTGCCCGGCAGACCCACCCACCTCCTCGACGGTACATTGAGGCAGTCCTTGCGGGCGCCGAGGAGGCGCCCGAGCTCGTGGAGGTCGAGTTCGTGGAGCCCGAGGGGGAGGCCGTCGAGGAAGCTAAGGATGAGGTGATTGAGGAGGAAGCAGCAATCACTGAGGCTATCGAGGCATAGCTCGCGGCCGCTGGCACCGGGAAGGACGCTGACATCTTCGCCTTTGTCATGGTGGGTCTGTTTGCTTTGACTTTGCTCCCTCGCCCGCCCACCGCTAAAGCTGTGATTTTGGTCCCAGTTGTTGAAAGTTGAGTTCCTCTTTATGCTGCATTGGCTGTAATATTCTTAATGGCACTCGAGCATGTAGTCGCATACCAGCCTGCCTTGTGGTAAAGCAGGCATTTTAGGTTTGTGTTATGCTGCATGGCAAATTAGCTAGAATGGTGGTGTGAGTGCTAACACGAATGTGCACTCATCAATTTGTACGGCCCATAGTGTTAGCATGATGATGATGAAAATTGCAGAGTTTCAAATGACTGTTTTTTTTTCATTTTTAAAAATTCTGAAATATGCAATAATTCATCTCGTGGCATCCCATGCTTGTGTGTTATTCTTCACCCGTATGTGTGTTCTTCGCATGAGCATCCTTAAAAATGGTGAATCTATTTTGACTACTTTCCTGATTTGCAGATTGGTTCGAGGCAATACATTGTGATCGCAGGCCGGTATATATACACAGAGGTTGAAAGGTGCCAATGTCAATGATCAGGTTTGGTAGTCGTCCTTCTCTGCATAGTCTGTTGAGAACTCCTAACTGGTACTTATAACAGAGTGTAAATTATGTGATGCTGCTTGGTTCCCCTCCAGCAATCTTTGGATAGGGCGATCCTTTGGAGAGTCATTTATTTATCTTGCTGCATTCATGTTCTTGTAGCATTTTTTGAGCGCTAATTATCCCCTCCAGAGCTAAAAATTGTAGATCTGTCCTCCGGCCCCTTATGGTTGTTTCCCAATTTTTGTTCTCCGTCCCATTGCTCCCTTGTTCTTCCCCTTTTGTACCAATATCTCGCTGTGAAGGCATCTTCTGTTTTTACACTGAGAAATTGAAGTTTAAACAGTACGGCTTTATATATGTTTTACCAGTGCATTGAAATCTTATGGCATGATCCTGTCTGACAATGAAGACTTAGTCAATGACTTCCTTATATGTGCTTGCTGGCTTAATTACAAACTTTTATTCTATATGAAATATCATGCAACATGTTGGAATTTAGAAGCATATATCATATATAAATGTCCTGATTTATATTTTTATATTTTGATTCTAAATGGCTTATCTTCTTCTACTGTTCTACACTGATTTGACATCACGGTGGCTGATCAGTGATCACCTTTAGGACCATATATCCCTTCATTAACTGTGCTTCCCCTAAGTTTTGGAAGTTCTGATAGCATTTGGTTATCTTAAGCATTGAGTCAAAGAAAATGGTGGAAACTATGATAGAGAAGCAGGAAATCTTTGGTCATTCCCTCTCTATCTATATTGTCATATTATTCATTAGATCAGACTGAACTATTACAGTTCTCAAAAACTATTTACAGATTACAGATGCATCTTATATATTACCATTTCATTCTTATCTCCGGAGCGTACTTCTATAGTCTGTTTCGAATTAACATAGGATCTAACAAATAAGAATCTGTGGAACAACTACGTGGAACAATAGCTTCTCTCATAACGAATTGAGAATATTGCCCAATTAACAAAGAAGTATGTTCGTACCAAAAGAAATAAGTTCATTAGAAAGGACATTTCATACATTTACCTGTATACTATCTACTGAGTAATTATCTATTCAATAACACAGCTTAAAAAACAAAATGGAATATTGTACAAGTAACAGCTCTGAAGCAAAATATTGCACATCCAAACAAAGATTTTGCAACAGAATCTCTAAACAAACGAGTTAGCCACCATCTTTTGTGAAAAATGGGATAATATATGATCAGGCTTTCCAATTGGGTTGAGTTTAAACCTGGACATACCGGAAGCTTAAGCCATTCCAAATTGGTTGCATTTGAAACTGATTTATATTAGATTAATTTCCTATCATATTGGAAGCTTAAGTTAATCTGTTTCAGCTTCTTTGAGAAGCTCAGTGATCATGTCAGTCCGAGTGCCTGAAAAGACACGTCCATGGAATGCACGCAGGTTGCATCTTTCACCGGGGAGAAGCAGGCGGTGGAGAAGTACAAGTCGCTAAAGAGTGTGTACAGCTCCGGCGTGTGGGAGTGCCTTACCACCGGCGTTGGCATTGGCACAGTCATGGTGCTCCTATTCTGTGGCTACTCCCTGGGGATATGGTACGGAGCCAAGCTCATCGTGGAGAAGGGTTACACTGGCGCCGAGTCATGAATGTGATCCTCATAGTGGTCACTGGCTCACTGTAAATTTTTCTTCCCACTTTCGGTCCTGCATTTCTAATCAATTCAGTTGCAGTAATCTCAATTGTCAAGCAGTATCATGACTCATTCAGTCACAAAATCTAAGCAGCAAGTAAAATGTTTCTCTTTCATGTTCAGTAACCATACATGCTTTACCCCAGTCAAAAGCTATGTCTCCTATTTGCTAGATTTTATTATATAGCCTAATGGTGTTAATTCTCAAGCCAATTTGTTGCACATTTGATTTTGGATTGAAATTAGGAACTAGAGTATCTTTTCATACATAGTTTCCGAAAATTAGGAATGATTCATTGTAAGGGACAATAAACGGTTTCACCATTTTAAGGATTGTCAAGTGCTCTTGTGGTGTCTATTGGTGAACATGAGTCCTGCCATCTGAATGTGGTCAGACACTCAAATTGGCTTCTCATGCTTTGAATGCATAATCAGTATAACTTTTCAGCCTTAAATATTATGTGTAACAGATGCTTAAAGTCCTTAAAATTGGAAGGATGCACAAGTCTGTATGCTACCATCTATTCAGCAATTGATTTCAAGTGGAGTAAGCCCAATGTTGTACAGGTTAATCCACATACATTACCAAGGGCATGTTTGGATATGGGCCATTTGGATCCAAATCCTTAGAATCTGGTTCAAATTTGATTAAAATACAGAAAGAAAAATACTACACTAACCCTTTTATTCAAACACCTC
Source organism: Phragmites australis (assembly GCF_958298935.1). Classification (NCBI taxonomy): domain Eukaryota; kingdom Viridiplantae; phylum Streptophyta; class Magnoliopsida; order Poales; family Poaceae; genus Phragmites; species Phragmites australis. The sequence continues at coordinate 29,626,074 of NC_084926.1, read as the reverse complement.
CTAAAAGTTTATCTAATCTCTATGTCTATTTAGACCACCCTAATTGGCTAATATTGCTGCGCAGTTTTATAAATTTCTTTTAGACAGTCCCATGATTTCATTTACTCTGACTCACATGACTGGTATCTGACTGTAGTGTAATTGGCTAACCTTTGACTCTAATATAAGCAATTGAGTCAAATACCCAGCTGGACAGGCCACTAGGATGCAAAAGATACCAAATATTCTAATGATGCGCAACACGTACGTTACTCCTGTCTCTGGATTTCCTTAATTCTAATGATTGATTTCCTGTACATATCTTATCCTGATCTATACTGTTGTCAAACTACTAATCTATGTTGTTGTCAAATTACCTAGGATGAAGTCTATATGGCAATAAAGTTCCTCCGCAATATAAATGAGGACTTTGAACTACTTATGTTTGCTTAATTATCTATGTATGTAATATGAATGAAAATTTCAAAGCTACTTATATCCACTTAATTATCTATGTCTATGTATTGCACAAGCAGAAGCAGAAGCTCTAGACTGCCGCCATGGACACATACCATTACTCAAATATTACGCTTCTCCAATTCTAAATTCCTTCGCACAGTTCTTAAGTTGATTTCTAATCCAATTAATCTGAATGATGGTCCTACTACCTCGGCGACGGGCCACACGTCGCGCGCGTTAGTTTCTAGTAATATCCATACAAGGCAGCCCACTGACTGCAATTAATCAATGTTTCTAAAGCTTAATCCTCACGCTTCCATCTCATCGCAAAATCCCAGCCTTTGGATCGTCATGCTTCCCACAGATCAGATCATCCATTGTTGTTCTGGTCACGTCCCGTGCTCCTTACACATGGTCCCTCACGTGCCCACCTGAGTCATGGCCAATTCCCGTCGGGTGTCGTCGCTCCCAGACCCAATGGATGGAAGTCGCTGCACGACTCGCCCCACCTACGGATCGGCGTCGCTCGACATCCTCCTCGACCGTCTCACCTCCTTCCCAGATTGCAGCACCAGGCAAGCCGCTCTACACCGCATTCACTCCCTTTCCTCTTCACCTTCCGAGTCCCCTTGTCTCCTTCTGCAGGTTAATTACCTCTGCCGACGGCTTTGTCTTCCTACACTGTCCGTCATCCGCCTCTACCTTCACCATGCACCAACTTGGCCAAAAAGCTTTGCGGCAAGGGCGCCGTTGGGGTTGCCCCAAAGGTTAGGTCCAGACCGTCCCGATCTCGCAGCCAGGGGCGATGCTAAGTTATGTTGCACATGCACCACGGTAAAGTCCAAAATCATCTACTCTAGGTATACCGTTTCTCTGAAATTGTATTTGTTGCTACATATACAGTGAAGTGGTGCACGGTTCTGGCTCTAGCTTAGCCACTGCTCGCAGCCAAGCCATGCTACCGGTCTCCATCCTCATAGAAGGCAGCAATTTTATTTGTTTACTCAACCGCTAAAACCCCAAACTCCTCTACAGCAACTATACAGCAGGTACTACCTTGGTCTCAAATCTCTCTCTCATGTGATCGCTTCCATTTCTCTATTTGTTTAAGTTGGGGACCAGGAATGAGCTGTAAGGAAGGAGCAAGCAATCAGCGCTAATGTCTTGGTATCACCGAGGTTGTTGATTTATCAGAGAAATAACAATTTAATTGGTATTGGTGCATGCCTTCCATTCATATATGATTATACAGAGGAATCAAGTAAAATAGTGTGCTAGACATCTGTTTTTCCCGATGGGTGTTTCAATCTAGCGGCCAACTCTTTGCACAAGGCGTCAATTCATTGAATGCCACATTCATTTGCTATTTGCACGAATAGTAAAATAGTGTGCTAGACATCTGCTATTTTCATTCAGTCTCTTCTTCATTCTTTTCTGCAGCCATTTGTTCTACAGTTTGGGATGGATGATTACATTCATAATGGAGTTACACATGTTTCTTTGTGAGATTGCGCTGAATAAAATCAGATTGAACTGATCCAGATAGAATTTCTCAGGTATCTATTAACACAATTTTAGCTAGATATTTTAAACCTTGAGTAATTCCAGTAAATTAGTTTATGTTGCTGATCGAGATTATTATGCTATATTGGGAAGTTATAGAAACTATATTGTTTGTTCTCACTTGCAGGGTTTCTCTGCACTAATTGTGTCGCCTATCATACTATTATCGGTCTTTCAATTGGTTTAGGTTCACTTTCGTTCATATCCAGTGTATCCTAAGCAAGATGGATGCATATTTTTTCTCCATTGTAAGATTGTCGGGGCATATCGGACCTTCACATAGCATTGCTGTGTGATTTTCTTTGTATTCCTTTGTACTCCCTCTTGACGCTGCATATTTCCTATTATTTTAGTTATGTGTGAACTTTTATAGATAGTTATCGTTAAGAAAGAGAGTTTAATTTGGCAAGTATCTCCGATGGCTCCAATTCATTTCATTTCTGAATTTTCTGATATTCAGATCTACCAGCTTCATTTTTAATGCCTGAGCTGACCATCGCTGCATATATTATTATGGTCATACAACCATTATGCAAATAGAGTTTTATTATCTATTTTTTTCATACGTCAGTGTGACTAACATTTATTAGACCATTCTCAATCATATTTTTTTATTTCGTTTCCTTCTTAATTCCCCTCTTCGTTCCTATTTTCTGTAATTTTTCTCATCTCCAATAGCCTTCCTTCAAAGGAATTTGTGAAGGGAAAAGAGAGAGAATCCCGTTTTAGAGGAAATGACCTTAGGAATCCATTGAAATGCTGATAGGAACGAAAATCTCTTCACGAAAAGATTTTCATCCGCAAAAGACTTCTTGGATGGTCTTAATCGTGGGAGAAATTCGAAAGGTTCCATAGTTTGCCCCTTCTACCTTCCTCTTGCCAGTACTTTTGTTTCGTCTTTAATCTGAATTTCTGCATTCTTGGTGTTACGAAATGTAATCAAAAGGCAACTGCCATGGGCGGTTATTGTTGTAAACAACGGAGAGACACCCCTTCCTCATCTATATATATATGTACAACGAGATCAATGAATGGAAGAAAAGATTCAATCTTTCTCTCACTCTCGAGTCTACTATTCTACTGATTCTCTAACACATTATCAGACACGCACTTTACACTGCTCATAGGCTAACGATCAGAATAAAGAAAGACAAACTGAGGACGGCAATCGATGGAGCACTTACATCAACGGATGGTGACAGCGCTTCGCCCAAGCGACGATGACTGTTTTTCTACAACTCCGACTCCTTGGAAGAACACCCACCATCATGTACATAGAGAAATCACCATTGCCATCATCAGCAACATCAGCGCGCCCTCTGTCGTGCCCTTCTCCCTGTCGCCAGCCTCTGTTGTGGAGGCGTCTACCGTAGGCACCTATGGCTCTTCTCCGCATCAGCAGCGGCGACCGCCCTTTTCTCGATGACGGTGTTGGCTCCTCTTGCACCCCAATCCGGGGCCTCGTTGGTGACGGTGAAATTTTTTCCCACACCTTGAGCCACTGCATCAGCCCGACATCATCGAATCCACCCTCTCTCGATTCCGCTCTGAAGGCGGCGCACAAGCCCAAGAAGCAGCGACTTGCTGACCCTCTGACGGTGCACCTCTGGCTACATGGCCTCCTCCTAGAGGTGGCCTCTTCATGGCCTGCTGATCGACCATCCTCTAGGCGGCTCTTGGCCCTCGGCTCCCCGTGCCCTCCTCCCCACTGTAGCGAAAATGGCCCTATTAGGTCATAATTGTGATTTTGGTGATTAATGATAACATAGTTATTGGGACTAACATATTTGTCAAGAATATATGTTAGTAGGTTCTATGGATGCAATACATGAAGAAACCACCGAAGCCGGGTCAAAGTTTGATTGAATTGGAAACAGTCTCAGGAGAAATTACTACACCGGATGGTCCAGTGCTCTAGGTATTTGCACTCACCGGAGCATCTCTGTCAAAAGAGGATAAAGCCATGAAAGCCTCACCGGATAGTCCGATGTTGAAGCAAGGCAACACTGGATAATGAATAGTGCAAAGATGAAAAAGAAGCAGAAGACCTCACCAGATAGTTTGGTGATTGATTTGAACACACTGGAGGATTGCACCAGAGCATTGTTGACAAAGGGGAGAATGTAGTGACCTCACCAGAAGGTCCGGTGCTCTAAAGATATGTACACCAGAGCATATTTTCCAGAGAGGGTTGCATTGGCTTGGTTGGCTGAGGATAACACACCAGATGGTCTGGTGATGATGTGATAGCACCGGAGAAGGCACCGGAGCAATTTACACAGAGAAGATGTTGGCTCGAATGGCTAAGGTATACTCATCGGAAAGTCTGGTGATGAAGATAGAGTATACACTGGAGTGTCCAGTGCTCACAAAGGCTTGAGTAGGGTTCCAACAGCTAGTATATAAGAGTGTACTCACCAGATGATCCAGTGTTAGTACTACTATTCTTATCGGATCATCCGGTGTTAACAGCTTTTTAGAGCCGTTTGGTTAACGGCTAGTGCATGAGTTGAAGGTTATAAACATCCATCCACTCAGTCATTTGAGTGTGCTGGAGTCCAGCGAAGTTCATGTATACCTGAGAAGACATCCAAGCCGCTAAAGTGCTTAAAGTAATCATCCAAGGTGATTAAGCATAAGATTAGTGAGTGATTAATGCTTATAGGCTTAGAGAGTGAATTGCTAGGTTATTGCTGCCTAGAGAGTGAATCAAGGAGTAATCCAACAGTGTACCTCTTAGTACGCCGGCACCTTGGAGTCTTGGTGACTCGTCGATAAGGTTGTTGACCCTCCGACTTGGTACGGAGCGGCAGCAAGGTGATTGTGTAGGGACATGGAGATTCTTGCCTTTGTGACTCAAGCTCCGAAGTGATCACGACGATGAGAAACCAGAATAGAGGCCAGTGGTGAGATCTTGCCTTGGTAGCTTGGCAGCTCATCTGGGTGGAGACCTTATCTTTGTGACTTGGTGGCTCAAAGGTCGTGACCGGGTGCCGATCGGGAGCATATCCTTTGTGGAGCTCCAACGTAGACTGTGGGTGGCATTCATGCCATTGATACTACGAGAAAAAAATTCTTGTACCGAGTTTGCTCTCTCTACCTTATTTACATTTTCGCATTTACTTACTTAAAATTTATCTTCTTAGATAGGTTGCAAACCCTTTAATTAGTAGAGTAGACACACTAGATAAACCTAAAGCACATTTAGATAGAAATTGATATAAATTTATCTTTTATTATTTTTGGAGCCAAAAATAGTTCTAAGTGCCCTAATTGACCCTCTCTTAGGACGTCATCGATCCCTACACCTACGAGGCAGTGTAGAACCCGGCAACTGGCCCAGCCCGAAAGGCAACATGCACAACCGGAGGAGGCATCGACCGGCCCAGCCTAAGCGGTGGCCGGCACATCCGGAGGCGGCGGAAGCTAGATAAGCCCTATGGCAGCGACGACATAGGGGGGATGAAACCCTAACCGCCCCTCAGCTTTATATGCACCCACCCGCCTGGACCGCCGAGCCATAAGGCCTGGGCAAGATGATTAGTATTGTGATGGGCCTAAGCGGGGGCTGTGATGGTGGATCTGACAATGTGAGCTACCAGAAATGGAGGAGGAGGGCAGAGTGGGGGGGGGGGTGTCGTCGTCAGAGTAGAAGAAAAATGAGTCGTGCATGCAAGAGAGGAGGGAGCTGCCACAGTGGGAGAGGAAGGAAGGGCACTGGCATGGCCTCATCGACGTAGAACGAGGTGGAGGAGTGGTCGGGTGCCATCAGGGTGGGGAATCCATCCCATTGGGGATCGATGGTGTCGAGGGTGGGGGAAGGTCGGGTTAAAAAGAAGAGAGAGGGTGCGAGGGTGAGGGTAACCTTAAAAGGGGCGGATTGGGTTGTTAGGTCTAAATGCAACGGTCTAGAAAATGACTAAAATACAAGTTCTCAGGTAACTTAGAAGGAGACGGAACTTACAGAGTACCTTCACATGTCCTTGAAGGTTTTACAATCGAAGAGACATTTGAAAGTGAATCAGCAAAGTTGGCACAATAGTGGAAGGCTCGGAACGAAAATATGTATTACAGGCCTGTCCGGGTTATTAATTATTTCATAAAAGGTTTTGGACTTTTGAATGCAGTCTGTTCGTCCATACGAAAACCATCGTTTTGATTGAGGCATAAGCAAATTAATTCATCTCGGTAGTTTGACAAATTCCTTGTCGCGTCAGGTTAATGACGAACAGGACGACGACAACGCCTCATTTCCAGGCTTTAAGGAACCTTGTTTTCAACGACTAGTAGAAATACAAAGTTGCAGTAGCAGCGTCAACTAGATGCATTATTTTTTTAGGTCTACCGAACTAGCTGTGATTGTGACATAGAAACAACGGGGTCGCTTTTTGTTGTACCTAATTCGAATACCAGCGTGCCTTTGATTTTCAGGGCCGGTCTGAAGTTGAGAGTTGTTCAGATTTCCCTGAAAGGGAAACATGAACAAACATGTTGCTACTAACTAAAATCTCGTACCTCTGGCCAGCTACTTTAGTATGTCGCGTTATAGACTTATATACTAGACGCATGGAAATAGATCTAGAATCAGTTGCTTTGTAAGTTGACTGCATAATGATCCATTTTTCCCCCCACCGGAGCAGGTATTATATTCGCTTATTAGTCACAGATAGTGCATACAAATGTTGAGAGCACTCGATGCCTTGGGCAGACAGCACGTATGTTCTAAGCAAAGAAGTTGTTTGCTTGCTTTCCAGGACCAGCAGTGGTTGCATAAACTACATTTTCCCTTGTGAATGGCACATCATTCTTTGCAAATGTTGGACATGGCTTACTACATTTCACTTTCACCTCTCCTCTTTTTAAATATCTGTTTTATTGGCTTAAAAACTGTTACAAACAGAATGATGATTGAGATCTTAAAAACTGTTACAAACCGAATGATCAAACAACCCTGCACGGCGGTTATGCCCATCCGTTAGGGAAGGGATATCTCCTGTTCATCATGTACAAAAGAACATCGAATCAATTAATGAACCATTCAACTTCCTCTCAGTTTTCTCTCAATGTCTATTGCATCAATCTCAACTTACAAGACATTATTAGACACTTTATTCTACGCTACGCTAACAGGCCGATTCATCTACAGGAAACAACTTTGCTTACAGACGGCTAATTGGCAATCCAACGTGACAACCAGCCTGACAACAAATCAAGGCGGTTGTTTTCGGACGATGTCGTGGCGCCATGAGTTGGCCACACGGTCCTTGGCTAGCGGTAGCCCTCCATGGTGAAGCACTGAGACAGACGTACGATGGTGCCCACCTTCAAGACGACGCAACCACCGATACATGGCGATAGGCTGCGTGCCTCCCTCACAAGGCCACTAGCCCCATTAAGGCGACGCCCCTTCATGGCGCCGGCTACATGGCCTCACTCAGACGACGCATCCTGCGGCGCTAGCCAGAGTCACAACCTCATTCCAACAGATCAGATCAAACTGGGTTGTAGCCCTAGCAGACGCTCCCCTCATGACGACAGCCACTCCTCTCCCAACGGTGGCTACTCCCCTCCTAACTGTGGCCGAGCACTCTCCCAACAGTGGCTGCTCCCTTCCTGACAGCCAAAGGCTTAATCGGCTCCATTGCCCCTTGCCTGGTGGCACACCGACTAGCAACGCACGACGCAGAAATTGGTGGTGGCCCTACCCTATGGTGGCATTTCCTAGCACGGCCAGATCTGGCGAGGACTAGATCTACACGTCGATCGGGCGCACAACCCTAGAGGCAAGATGGCCTAGCCCTAGAGGCAATAGTGGTGGAGAGGGGGCCTTGGTTGGACAAAGGCAACCCTAACCCCCCTTTTATACTAGCCTGCCTAAATGGGCTGAATGGGTCCCAACCCCATCATGCGATTTATCAGGCCGCTGGCTTCTCAAAAGCCTTTGGATATTTCGTAAATTGCATATTCCGTAGAAACACAACATAACAATCCTTTGTTATTTTTATTTAAGTCCTTAGACTTTAAACAAACTGTATTATACTTTATTCCCCTCATGTAAATATGAATTCCTGACCCTCAGATCATCAGAAATTACATTGTGTAATGTAATCATACCTTATCTATATTTTTATACCATCTACTGTTCCACTGTTCATGCAACATTAGTACATCGCTGCAGTACCCCCCTCTATAGTACCTTGCTGTAGTACCCTTGCTACAGCATCCGACAAATAGTACCGGCTATAGTACATGATGAATAGTACCAAGCTACCCAATATGTATATATATACATACATACATAAATATAAACACAGATATTGCATAATACTACATATAATATATAAACCTATAAATATGCGCATATTTGTATACATGAGTATAGCATATTATATCCATATAGTATGATGGTATAACGTATATGTATTGCATCCATCACGCAACAACAGTACCTCACCACAGTACCTTGCTGCAACAGTCCATGATGAACAGTACCAAGCTACACAATATGTACATATACATACATAAATATGTACATAGATATCGCATATTACCATATATAATATATAAAGCTATAAATATGCGTATATTTATATACATGAATATATCATATTATATCCATATAGTATGATGGCATAACGTATATGTACTGTATCCATATTACCTAACACAATACATACATACATACATACATACATACATACATACATACATACATACATACATACATACACACACACATGCATGCATACATACATATTGCATACTACCGTATACAATATATAAAGCTATAAATATGCACATGTATGAATACTAACATATATGTTGTTGTACCCATGCTCTTAATACCATATGCTATGAAGAAACCACTCTTATCTATTTTCTATGACAACCAATACTACATATGTTCTATATTCCCTAGATGCAACACAAAATATCTGATACAATACAATTCCCTTACGTTTTAATATGCGCTACCAATCTATAAATCTTCTAGCTCTATGCAAACTAATCTTCATGGTTTCAAACTGTGCTACCCAACCGATTTCAACAACTACCATCCATATAACATATGAAACAGTACCATAACCCATATATCATGTATATATTAATATATAATTTGTTACTAATATATGGATATTACATATATCATATGCTACGCATGCATATAACAGTTACATAACATTATATATATATTACCTTAGTATTATAGTTCGTATATAGTTCGTACAGATGTACATAGAACATATGATAGCATAACTATACTATATATATGTACCACATATGGTAACATAACTATACTATTAATATATATGTATATGATGTTCATATATATATATATGTCTACATATCATTACAAAAAATAGTAATATATAATTATAGGATACCATATGAATAATAACAATAATTTACTACAATATGAATTACCATATATAATGTATATGATTACCATGTTATATACACTTGGATACGCATAACCATGGTTTCCATATACATAACCATACATACATATATATAAATATATGTATGTAATAAAACATATAATATGAATACTATATTGTTACCATATAATATATGTATACATATGTATATACCATATAATTGCATGTATTTGTAATCTGTTGTATACATATATATGGTTCAGTATCCATATGTACCATATGCCATAACACTATAATAGCATATGTATCATATAATATAATTACCATAATACATATAACAATATGGGTGCATATTGGTATTTACTAACAATAGATAGCATATATAATACATATATAGATTCCTATTTAGCATCTCGACACCTCCCGTGGCAACACGCGGGGTGTTTTCTCTAGTACTACATTATACATGTATTACCTTAGTAATATATGTTATTTAATATATTTTTAGTTAATCACATTATTAAGTTGCTTTTACAATTATTTATTTAATTTTCTATAATTATTAATTATTTAAGCCTCATATTAGCTTAAGAATTTGCAGAAAATATGCAAAATTTTTATTGGTGATTACCTTCAATTATATTGGCAAAAATATAAGGTAGTGGAGTTTATGGCATTGGATGTGACTGTATTATCATCTGTCTTAATTGGAGGAGGTCTATGTCCTAGCAACGAGTTTCTCATCCACTGCTGCAAGGTCTACACCATATCAATATGGTGATTACCTTCAATGTGTTTACCCAATATTTAACATGTACAGAGTTTATGTCTGTGGCAGTAATGTTATGCCACCCACTTCCTCAGAAGTAGAGTCTGAGACATTAGCAGCAAAATTTTCGCCTGTCTTTTATTGAAGGTCTGAAACTAATGTAATTTTTTTTGCATATTTTATTCACTTTTGGCTCAAATATAAATAGCAGAAATCAACGTAAAATATTTTTGATAAATATCTTCTATAACAATGGTAAAACATAAGGTAGTGGAGACAATTGCATTGGCTGCGACTATAGTATTGCCCGTCCTTACAGGACGGTGTTCATGCTCACAGCAGCGAGTTTCTCGCCCACTACTGTGAGATCTACATCATGTTATATATCAACATGATAACTACCTTCAACATGAATAACAAAAATTTATAGCACATAGTCTATGTTTTGGCAATGATTATCAAATCATCTATCCCTCCAAAATGGAGTCCAAAACATTAGCAGTGATATTGTTGTTTATTCTTAAATTTTGCATCATTACAACATTTCCATACTTTTAATTTACTATCATGTAAATTAATTGAATACATTGTCATTTTATGTAGTACATGACTCATATTTGCATCAAAGAGTTTAATGAACTCGCGTTAGATGGTAACAACTATCTAACTGGGCTATGGATTTAATAATATGTCCAACGTCCTGAGATTTCATTGCAACAATAAATGAACCTCATCCTAATTCCTAAGGGGTATTTGAACAACTCAGATATGCTACTTCATATTTTCTAAGGCACCACCTCCATCCTGATCTCAAGAATAAATATCCAATGGAAGAGAAACTACATGCTCTTTATAATTCACTCAAAGAGCGATATGATCAGCAAAAGACTATTATTCCGCCAAAAGAAATACATGAATGATCACTCATTTATTTCCAGGACTTTAAGTCCGTTATAGATTATAATTCTGTTGTTCATAAGATCTGCTTCAAGTTGCGTTTTTTGATCAACCCATCTCCTATGAGGATATTATCAAAAATACTTTATCCACTTTCCTTCTAGCTAACAAGGTATTGCAACAGCAATACCACACACATAAGAAACTTAGAGGAAAGTGGAAATACAATATTAAGCAAAAATTTCATGGATCTAATGAGGGTAATGGCATTATTCATGAAAAAAATGACTACAATGATAACTCGCATGTTTGTCCTATGTCTGGTTGTATGAATCACCGTATCATGAAATGTTGTATCCCTAAAATATGTACCTCAAATCTGTTGGAAAAGAAAAACAAGTTCTACGGGATAAGTTTGAAGCTCACTTCAATATACAAATTGGAAATAATTTTGAAACAAGTTATTCTCAATATGTTCCTCAAGAGCATAACAACAATATGACCTAACAAGAAACTAGATGACAATCTCAATAAAGATAACATGATTATGGAATGCCTCTAACATATTTGGAGACTTAAATTAGTCTCATACATCCTCATAAATTGTTATTAGCCTATCTATATACTACTTAATGTTTTAATTTGCTTGTTGTCATTATTTGTATTTCAAAAAGATACTATTGATATGTATTATATATACGAGTTAACTTTCATTTACTCGATATAGAGTTTTACAGGAAATAATTAGATGAAGGAGGAAATATGTTTAATGGACAATCGTACCACTAATAAAAAATTAAGGGAGACTAAATATTTTCAAACTCTTAAAAAGAGAAAATGTAATATTATGATCATCACTAGATGAGATGCATTGATTGTTAGTTTAGGACGAGCCACAATTATTCTCCTTGTGGGTACTCAAATTGTAATCGATGTTACACTCTTGTATCCTGATTCTACATGTACCCTATTAAGTTACAAATATATCCGTCAAAATAGTTTCCATTGGAAACTTTTAATAACAAGAAAGATGAATATCTCTTCATCACCAAGAATAACAGATATAAGAAGCAAGTGCTTTAGAGAATTCCTCTATTTTCATCTAAACTGTATCATACATACATCAATCTCATATCACATGTTGTGTTTAGAATAATTTTTCAGAATCTTTGATAAATTCAATACTAGGCATTATCGCCTTTGTCATCCTGGTTTACGGATGATAAGAAAAAATTATCAGGAATTTTATTGGTCACAACATCAATGTTACAAATTTCCAAATATCCTTAGATTTTGTATTTTATTGGTCACAACATCAATGTTACAAATTTCCAAATATCCTTAGATTTTGTGTGCACCGTATATGCCACATGAAAAATAATTTTGGGACCCTCTTATCGTAAAATTAAAAAAATAAGCCACTCAATTTCTTAAACACATTCAAGGAGATATATGTGGTTCTATTCAAGACCATTAAGATATTTTACAGTGCTTATAGATACATTGATAAAATGGTCACATGTGTATCTCTTGTCCACAAGGAACTATGCTTTTCTCAAATGTATTGCTCAAAGTATTAAATTAAGAGCAGATTACCCTAAACACATGATAAAATCTATTAGAATGGACAATGTCATGGAGTTCATTTTACATGTCTTCAATGATGATTGTATGACCTTAGATATTAATTTGAAGCATTTAGTACCTTCTGTACACAATCAAAATGGTCAGCTGAAATCTCTCATCAAGAGAGTTAAATTAATTGCACAACTATTACTTTATAATTACCATTAGCCAACCTCATGTTGAATCATGCGGTCTTAGATGCCATATATTTAATACAAATAAAACCAACCATATATAATATAGCTTCTCCGTCGCACAAAAGCAGTAGACCGGAAAGATGACGAATGATTCGTTGCCTGCCTATGCTTATGCACAAGAAATAATTATTAAAATAAGTCTGTAGATAAGAGTTTTTTTTCTTCTTCTCTGTGAATTGCAAGAGAGAGAAAGGTACCCAGCAACTTCTCGCAGGTAGGTCCATGGCCATTGCTTAATTAGCTCTCCTTCTCTCTCACTCAGCTTTCTTGCCCCGCCGATTAGCTGTCCCTGCTTTCATTATTAAGTGGCCTTTAAGGTACACATAGTGGGCAGGCAACTTAAACACTTGTGCACAGGCGTGTCTACACAAAGCATCGATGCTTTGTTTCCCTTTCAGCAGTATGCGCTGACACTCCACGGTACCTAGAAACCTCCGGTGGAGCCACCAATGGGCAGATCAGGGGATCCGCTCAACTGCATAATGGAAAGGAACGGCGAGGAATCGTCCAAGTTGGAACCTCTACTAGCTTCTAGCAGCGGAGGGTCGAGCGGCAACATGGCAGCTACGACCTATGCTTGAACATCTGTCCGGCCGGCCGTTCAGAGTCTTGTAGCAGCAATCCGAAAACTTTCCCAAAATTTGCATGTCTAATGGTCAGCCTTGGAGTGCTACTTTGGACTGTCCGTACTACACCGCTTTGTGTAATGGTTAACTTTGGACTGTAAGACACTTTGGTTAATGGTCAACCATTATATACCATCGGATTAAAGATCCTGTGATGTGAAGAAAGCTCATGGTCCTTCCACCTTACCAAGAATCTCTCCTCACTGTAAACACCAAACAGGTTGGCTAGTACAAGAGCCCAAAGCTAGCTGGCCCCTTTGTAGTCAAAGGCCCAAAGCATTATGTAACCGATTTGGTTGTCACATTTGAGCTCACCGGCTAGTTATATATATATATATATGAAAATTAGTATGTACTCCTAGAGTATATAATCTCTACTATGATATACCATATAAATAAATTTGATATACTTCTTTATCACTATGAGTATACTTATATAGTCATTCTAAGATACTTCAATATGAACTTACATGGAAAAATAGAAAAGAAGTCCATCAATTTTATTAGATTTTGATAATACATTTGTACTTGTACATAAAATGTAATACACTCAAAAAAAAATGTGCAAACCACCTAAAAAAAGCTATATATATCACTTGGACGATCTTATATACTCACATGCTCCATGTACATACCTTTTATCACATGAGATACTCCCTATATAATGAGATACGTATGTGAAAGTACATACTCCCGGGAGTACCAAATATGCTTCACACACACACACACACACACACACATATATATATATATATATATTAAATGTCTCGCCCGATGAATGAGCGACGGTAGCCTATTGTTGCTATTTTTTGAAATAGCCGTGTAACATGACATATTAAATGTTTTTCCCTGAGGTCTCGCACGTTCAACGGATGAGACATTGATCTAGCCTGTTCAGCGGGCGAGAGATTGATCTTGCCCACTGAACAGGCGAGATCTTCCTCGCTGCGATGCAGGATGGGCCTACCCAAAAGGTGTCGCTCGAATAGTGGGCGAGACCTTTTGGGTATATAAATTGGCCGCACCGGCCCTGTCGATGTTAGCGCGCCATTTTTTCCGACACAGACAAGAGAGAGGGACGAGAGGAGGAGAGGGAGGAGAGGAGAGGAGAGGGGAGGAGAAATTTTGTGGTGAAGCTTTGCTGGGGAAAAGATATATGCTTTTTCTCTATTTTTTACAAACCCGGTATGCTAATCACTAGTGCTAGATTTTGATATAGGTTAGAGGTTCGATCTAGGATTTTTTACAAACCTGGTAGGATAACCACTAGATGTAAGTTAGAATGTAGATTTAGGTTTAGAATTAGGGTTAGACATTATTAGCAACTAGATCCTGTTTGTACACATATTTAGCAGTTAGATATAATATTTAGATATATGTTAGGTATTAGATGTATGATTTAGACATGAGGCATAAACTGAGGTAGTAGATGTAGGATTAGAGGTGTTTGATGTAATGACTTTGGAATATTTTGTTACAGTATAGATTACATATTGGGTCATGTTTGTAATGAATTATGTATTATTGTAGATGTAGTTTTACATAATTTTTTTATGTTTTGTCGTAATAATATTAGAATTTTTTTTATGATTGTCAGGTATGTTGGACCAGTGGTAGTTTAGGATTTTTTATGGGGACTATGAAATATTATATGGTCTAGAAGGGGTAATACTGTCTGCATTTAAATCAATGGATAAGGGTATCTCCAGATATATGCATAAAAGTATTGGACACTTGTATGTCTAGTTGATGCAGGGTTTTAAAATAGACTATGAGGTTTAAGAGATGACCGTTAACATTATGGGTAACCGTCTGAGAGATGGTGTGTACTGAGAGGTGTACCCGCTTAGGAAAGATGGAGTTTGGAGGAGGTACCTGTAGTATGTTGTGCACAGAGGTTAACCTCCTATGTTGCTTATGCAATGGAAGAATAAGGAGGTAGTTGGGGAGATGCAGGGTGGGGGTATGCGGAGGAGGAGGGTGATGAGGAATAGTATGATGAGGATGTTGATCCAGATGGTGTACATTCATCGAATTATCCAATTGAACCAACTCATGAGGCAGATGAAGGTGAACAAATCCCTTCTCTAATTGGACAGATCAAGCAATATGATCTTGAGGCTGATGAATGTCCTGAGTATGATATGTCGGATAGTGAGGATGATGTTCTTATTCCTCTAGACTGGAACAATCCCAGCTTTAACAATCTTGTTTTAAATGAGGGGAATCAGGTGCCACTATGTGAAAAAGCTCAAAAGTGACGGGTCATAATTACCATGGGTGATGGGTCCCGCACCCGTCACCCTGAACGCGTCACTGATGACTAGTCATAAGTGACGGGTAAGGACCCATCACTAATGAGATCTTTAGTGATGGATCAAAACTTAAGCCGTCACTTATAACCTTAATAAGTGACGGGTCACAATTGTGACCCATCACTTATTACAAGTCATAAGTGACGGGTCACAGTTATGACCCATCACTTATAACTGATGAACAATTTTCGCACTTTTTGGATATGAAAAAAGTCAACAAAAATATTTTTCACCTGACCCAATCCAACTCAAAGCCATCACCACTTGCCACGTGTCCCTTGCTATTCTTCAAGCTATTTTCATAATGTGCGTACCATGGGAATCAAACTCATGACCTACCCTTCGCGCGTCTCTGTCTTACCACTTCACCCTCGCTTGTGTTCTGAAGGGAGTAGGATATTTTATCCTTTTAACCTTTTTGCCGAAAATCATAAGTGACGGGTTATAACTGTGACCCATCACTTTTGACTTGTAATAAGTGACGGATCACAGTTATAACCTGTCACTTTTGAGCTTTATACAAACCAGTTGATCCAGAGTATCTTCGGTTAAACGAGCATAACTTTTGTATACAGACTCTGATTTCGATGTTTTTTGATTCTATGGACATCTACATAAAAAGTTATATCCATTTCCCCTGACTATATGGTGATTTTTCGAGGCCAAAAATGTCTGGAAAGATTGAGTTCTTGCCTCTAAAGTTTCTGCACCATTTTCGGAACACGCGTTTGGGTCCATAGCCGACATCCCTTATATCAAACTTGAGCATAAATATACAATAATTCCTATTACAGTGTTTGTGAGGTGAGAAACAATAAGAGAAAATAAAAAAATAAAAAATATTTGTGAATACACTACTTTAAATCAAATTGCTTTAGAAAAATAATATTTACTTTTACCATTTTACTACAAATTTTATGGTTTGCAAATCAATGCAAATTTTACTATTGGATATAGGAAATTATATAGTTATTATTTTTAATTAATACTAGCTAGATTTATAATTGATATATTATGAAGGATATATTAGACATGTTACAACTACATAAAAAAAACTAAAGAGTTGATAGGCTAATACATCTAATATTTCATCAAACTAATTGACTAATACATCTAATGATTGACTAATTAAGATTCCTTCATCCGTTCTCATGGGTCAAAACTTGTCATTAGAGATGGATCAAAACTTGACCCATCACTAATGACTCTTTTGGATGACAGGTCACAACTCGATCCGTCACTTATGACTGGCCTAGGATAACTTGTTACTGATGAAGAGTCATAAGTGACGGGCCACAACCTGACCCGTCACTTAGACCCATCACTTATGACTGGCATAAGATGACCCGTCACTAATGATGAGTCATCATTGACAGGTCACAACTACGGCCCATCACTTTTAACATAAGTGATGGGTCATATTACAAACCGTCACTAATTTCGTGTCTCCTTTGTCTGTTTTTCATGTAGTGTGCTCTGGGAGTATACGCAGAATAAGGTGACCGAGGGTACAAAGTATACACAGAATGAGGTGACCGAGTATACACATCATATTCCTATCAGTCAGGCCATGAAGGATGCTATGACTCAATGGCTGACATCGCTTCGACGATGGTTTTATGTTGTCAAGTCAAGCAAGAAGGAATATGATGTGAAGTGCGTGAATGAGGGTTGCCCGTGGCGGGTGCATGACTTCAAGGGGAAGTGAGTTAAGTATTCAGAGGTGTCAATTGTGGTCGACCACACTTACACGATGGACGAACTTGAGCTCAGCCACAGAAACATTACCTCATTCTTTGTCTCTAATATGATATATGCCCAAATTGTGAACAACCTAAACTGCGAACTAGGATTCATAACAAGGCAAATTGAGAAGGTGTAAAAATACACTATCTGCTATAAAAAGGCATGGAGGGTGAAGAGGAAGGAAATTGTGATGAGGTTCGGGACCTACAAAGTGTCATATGACAATCTGCCATATTTGCTGCAGACCATTGTTCGAAGGAATCTGGGGACGTATTACGATATCATAAGTACGCATTTTTGTCCAAATATGGCAAGTATGTCCTGAAGTGATGCTTCTTCATATTAGGAGCATTTATCAAAGCTTTCGACCATTGTCGGTCTATCCTGTGCATGAATGATACTTTTCTTACCGGCATGTATAAGGGATAGATCCTGATTGGTATTGGGGTTGATGGGAACAACCAAGTTCTACCGTTGGCCTTTGAATTTGTGAGTGAGAACACCATCAGTTGGTATTGGTTCCTATACCGTATCAGGATGATCATTGTTGGTGCTCAGCTGAATGTGTGCCTTATTCATGATCGACATGCTGGGATGCTTGTAACAATTCTGGATCTACAAAATAGAACAGACGATGGCTTGATGGGACCTATGTGGCCAGATCTATAGAGTAGATAGTGCATGAGGTATTTGGGTGCAAACTTCCTTCACCAATTTAAGAACAAAAACCTCATGAACATGTTCAAGAGGCTATGCAGTCAGAACCAGCATCGGAAGTTTGATGCTCTTTGGAAGACACTAGATGAGCTAATGAAGAAGCAAATATAGGAGCATGCAGGGAGACTCATGAAGGGATCAGAGGATGAATCAGTAGCTCTTGAGTCGCTGCCAATAGACAATGAAGCTGGTGTAATACTGAGGACCGAGGCATCTACTAGGTCATTTTGCGAGAGGATTGGGAATGAGCCGAAGGAGAAGTGGGCTCTGCTCTATGACACAAACGGGACTAGGTACAGCATTATGACTACAAATTTAGCAGAGATTTACAACAGGGTAATGAAAGGTGTGAGGGGGGTTGCCGCTTGTGAGGATTGTAGAGTTCATATTTCAAGGGGCGTGCAAGTATTTCAAGGAGCGCTATACAATAGCTCACACAATGCTGAATGATGCTCGTCTGATTTATGGGACAAAGATGATTAAGTACGTGGAAGATAAGACGAAGAAGGCAAAGACACGACATTTAATGATGCTCGTAGTGTCGTACCATGGCCTATGCAATGCCTGCACGAAGAACGACAATAACACAATCCTCACCAGGTGTCCCCTGCTGCTTCAGATGTGGTCATATGAGTGCGTCACCATCGGCAGGCCCGTTATCGACCATAGCGTGTACCAATTCCCTACAGACATCGTCAATAGCCCGACCATGGCGTCGTTGTGGTGCAGACGTAGGGTAAGTGTTATGATATTTGTGTACGTATATGTTCATTACTTCATTTTTTGTTTCTCTAACTCTGTTTGGTTGCACAGCTGAGTTGGTCTAGCATGCAGACACACCGCACGTACCTAGACTTTGTTCACCAGATCAATGAGCTGACGATGAACGACATCCACTAGAGGTCGTACACGCAGGACGAGGTACTTTGACGCACTCTCCTTGGACTTTCAGTTCTCTACTTACGGGACCAGGAGTACTAGCTAATGTGGTGTGCTCTCGTCTATGACATCCACGTCGAGGAGTACTCACCGACTCACGTGATGTAGCAGTTTGGGAAGTTCCAAGCGTTCTTGCTATAGCTGACTAGGACGGTGCTTAAGAACATAGGTGTGTAATGTTATAATTACATTTTCATATGAGATGCTCGTGTATCTTTTTTCACGTCCTTATGTTTTTGCAGGTTGACGCACAAGGGGGCTCATAGCACGAGGGTGTTTGCATCTCGTGTGCACACGTGGGTTACCGAAAGGGACCAAGCTGTCATGTACGTCATGGATGAGGATTAGCCACACTCTGAGGAGGCGTACATAGAGTACCTCTCTAGGTTCATGGCTCGGACACGGATCCAAGTGACATATACACCGACCAGGGTTCCATAGCCTGTTCGGACGTGCGCGACATGAACCCGACACATAGGGACCAGACACGTCCACCTGAGGTACGAATAATACTACGCAACTCATCATTTCCTATAATTGTTGGTGCAAAAAAATTGTGTAACGAAATAAACTTTTTCTTTGTAGAGGGACATATTGTACCTGGTTGAGGTTGAGGCACGGGTGACCAAGGTATGGATCAACAGTGGCCTCAAGGTCCCTAGGGGAGAGATGAGCGCTGTGTTAGGCCCGATTATCTGGCAGGTAAACAAGGTCTTCCTGTAGCTCAGCTGTAGTTTGTCCTTGGACGTTGCGACGGGACCACGAGTGTTGGCTCCTCTCACGCCACACCCATCAGCCATGTTCACGAAGCTGCCTCAGCCACCGGTACGTCTGACCTTCATCGCTGAGCCATCGAGGCTGTATTCCACCCCGACTTCCTCTTTCACCCCTAATACAACGAGGCAGTTCTTCACCGGGGTTACTGACCTGAACTAAAGTTGCGTGTGGCCTCAACTTTCATTCTCTGGCACGGGTGACCTCTGCTATGACGTCATAACATCTAGGCCAGCATTCACCGGTGCCAATGATCACTTCTACGCCGGCACTGGGGTCACACACCCTTCCTTCGTAGACCCAGGTCCTTCGAGTTCTCACATCCCTGGCTTAGGTACGACACTCCATGCATAACCAAATTGTTACATATGTCATGCTTTATCATTGCTAAGATGTTTTCTTCGTTGTTTCATGTGCAGAGATTGACGATCTCTAGGACGTAAAGGCACATGATAGCTACATGGAGTTGCTCACCAAGGATGGTAGTTAGGTCTTTGGGTACTCCTACATCTTTAGACATAGCGATAAGCTCGGTTCATCGCAGCTACCTGGTGTGCCACTTACGGGGACACATCCCTCTCAGGACGATTACACCACTCCACCGCCCGCGACACGGCCTACGCGGACGATCGTGCCATCAGACCTGCTAACGTACTCAGTTGACCAGTGAGAGCGCAGAGGCACAGGGTCCTGAGGACGGATGCGACGAGGGGGTTTATCCATAAAAGGGGACGTAATCTGTAGGCTACTATGTTATTGTTAGTTTCATGGTGTTATGGTACTACGTTAATATGAGTGTAATGATACTTTCTTCATTCTACTATGTTATTGTTGGTGTCATAATATCTTTCATGTACCATGTTTTAGTATTGAGATTCTATTAAGACCATTGAGGTCTACCACGAGCATTCCATAACAATCATAATGAACACGTTGACCAAACATATAATGGTATATACGATACCCCTAGTGGTTACCTGAGTTTCGCCTAACATACCTTAGGGAATGTAATAAGGGCGAAAATTGATGGGATGATACACAAATTACAACGCCGTCCTAACAGTGGTTCTAATCACACTGACTTAGAGTGAACTGTGAGGAGGCTCCTGAGTCCCAATAATCTCCAACATCATATTGCGCAAACGGTGGAGGAGGAGCATCCCTATTGTGACACAGGTAGGTGCACCATGGATCGATGCTGTCGGTGAATCAGGAACCAGGGGTCCCCGGATCCCGAGGCCAGGCCAGTAGTTTGCCATGTGGTGCCTTCCCGCGGGGATCATCTCTGCGAGGTATGAAAAGACTAAGTCCCGGGAGGGGGTGCTCGGGGCCATGAACAGTGGTCCCTGAGTACCCGAGTTCCCCGATGATCTGCGAAGACCAAGTGCCGGGAAGAGAGTGCTCGGGGTCATGAACAGTGGCCCCCGAGCACCCAAGTTCCCCGATGACCAGAAAAGCCGAGTACCGGGAAGGGTGTGCTCGGGGCTGCGAACAGTGGCCCCCGAGTACCCGAGTACCCCGAGGACACAAGGAAGGTAGTTTCGGGAGAGAGTACTCGGGGCTGTGAACAGCGGCCCCCGAGCACTCGGTTCCCCGAGGACCCGAACAGTAGACTCCGGGAGAGAGTGCTCGGGGCCGTGAACAGTGGCCCCCGAGCACTTGGTTCCCCGAGGACCGAGAGAGGGCGTTTCCGGGAGAGAGTGCTAGGGGATGTGAACAGTGACCCTCGAGCACTCGGTTCCCCGACGGCCCAAGAAGTCCTTCGTCGGTGGCCCCAACAGGGGTCCAGCGGTGAGGTGTCAGCCAGTGAAAGGCCTGATGCCGCATTTAAGAAGGCGCGTGGCCTGTCACCTCCAACTGCTCCTGCCATGCTCAGTGTCAGTCCCTGCCATATTCTGGCAGAAGGGCGTGGGGACATTTAATGCACGGGTCCCATCCCGCGCCATCCGGCGCGTCTCGGGATAGCGTCGCAAGGCCCAAGGCGCCCTGCCTGCCACCCTGCTGTGTCAGACGAACAAGACCGGGCGGGCATGCCGGGCTGCTCTGTCGCTGCCCGGTGGGCCCTCTCCACAGCGCCCGTTGCCAACGCCATCTTGACGACCGAGACCGGGTGGGGGGCGCGTTTTCAACCCCCCCCCCCCCGTCACTTCGCGCAGTAGCCCATGATGACCGCTTTTCCATTTATGGCACCTTGGAACTCGTGCCCTCCCTTTCAGGGCACGTTACTGCCGGCGAGTATTTAAGAGAGCCGGCGGGCACAGACAAAAGGGAGGTTGGAGAGAGGTCTCGAATACACACTCTCAGAGTCTATCAGAGACTCTTAGAGATCGAGGAACTCTGAACACAGACGCCAAGACTCGAAGAACCCTCAGTACAAGCACAGAAGCTGAGACCACCAAAGAACAAGGCGCTCGAAGCTCTAGGATAGATAACATTCTTGTAACCAGCAACATTCCTGAGAGACACTCTCAGGGCATTTATAGCATCCACACAGGAGTAGGGTATTACGCTCAGTGCGGTCCGAACCTGTCTAAAAATCCCTCCAGTGCATTTACTGCATTCTGCATTAGATCATTTCATCCCACCTACCATCGCATTTACACCCATTTATTTCTCCCGCAAACATATTCAGAATCATCCCCCCGGTCGAATCTCAAAAAGGGGTCCCTCCGGATCCCTGCAACAGGAGTTCACCCTCCGACAGATGCATACAGAAGTGTCCTCTAGTTTTTTTACTTGAGGACTCGACATATTCTCAACCTCCCTCTGCAACTCAAAGATTTGGTATTGAAGGTGTTGCCCGTAATCTTGTATGCTGCAGAATAGGAGGATCGATCTATGGGCAGTTGTCAGGGTCATCATTAGAGACATGTAAAAATATGAAGGTCATAATCTATGTTTTAAAAAAAGGATACATACATTCATGGTGATATAGTTCTCACCCAACCCAAAGGACATCGGAAGAATTGACGACCCCCATGAATGCTCCCATCGTACATTTGAATGACGCAGTCGTACCCATGGGAGCACTTAGACCAGGGCTCATTCGGATGCTCGTAAATTCTTAAGTGACTTAGAAGATGAAAATCACCCCTATCCTATAAAAGGAAGTTGTAGAGAGGCTCATCGGACTCACTTGTACAAAATGAGCCCTCCCATCTCACCGTTGGCCTCACCGACTCCCTTCTTCCTCGCCCCCTCCTGCCCCTTTCATTGATTGTTGTCGCTTTAGTTTCTAGATACATGAGCCTTTTATAGATGTGTTGTAGCACCATACGTCCTTTTTACCGATATTACCATCAAATTTGTGTTACCCACACACATTCAACTGCGATAATAAAACATTACTCCATTTTCAAACACAACCCTTTTTAGACCGTGACAATAATTGTTTTTTCTTGTCACCTTGAAACAGGACATCATGGATTCCTGGAGGAACCATCTTATGGGAGTGCCATAATGGCATGGGCATCCATTGTGCAGGTGTGGCGATCGAGCTCAAATGTTGACGTTCTTCGAGGTCTAGATTTTTGGTAGGAGGCTCTTTATCTGTCTGGAGCTTGATGATGATTTCATGGTGTGTATCTCTCTTTGCCTTCCTCCACACCTTCTAATTATACCTTGAGGATATCACTTCTAACTCTGGGTTTATTATCCTAAGCCTTATCTTTTCAAGCAATGGATCGACAATGTCAGGCCACCATACTGTGTGATGAGGATATCACTCTTTCGGATACACACACACCGAGTATTCCTCCAACAATAGGTCCATTGACACGAGCTCGTGCACGTCAACTAAATCATGAGGTGAGCTCGTTCCTTAGTATTCCTTTATATTTTGATGAGGATGGGATGCTACTGAATAATTGTGATGTATTGTTACTTAGGAACACGAGAGAAGAACAGCAAGGGCGCCCAAGCCAAGGTGGAGGTCCAATCAAGTTCGAGTCCGTTTCGGAGTCCAGGACCAGCCTGCACTAAAATCGTCACCCAGGACACATACGGACTCCGTTTTCGACGTTCTACACATGGTTGGAAAGCTAAGGAGATAAGCTTTCCAACAGGACTGGTCCCATATCCAAATTCTTTCTGAGTCAATGGGAATCATTGAAACAATTGGACATCCAGAATCTATCAGGGTGCTGCGCCACCATCTTTTGGGCCGTTGGGCCGTGTATCGTGTTGGAGTCCATTAGGGACGCGTCCAGGGGTCCTTGGCCGACCCTAGTCTTTTATATACAGTAGCCGCCGCCCTAATTAGGGTTGGGTTTTGCTTAGATATGGATTTACACACAGTTGTGAGATTTTCGCTCTTGTTTCGGACCGACTAGGCCGCCGCAAGTGTTTGTGGAACCCCGACTTCGAGTGCTTGAATTCAATTCACAATATTTCAGATTGTATCTTCTACGTTCTTGCTTGTGTTCTCGGTACACTTGCAGGGATTGAGCCTTCTTGGCGAGGTCAACCGCGCGACACGGTTGATAACCATCGGAGCTGTGGTATAGTGATTGCAAGGGAGATGATCTGTTCGGGTCGAAGCCTTTGGATCATCAACGTCGAGTTCTCCACCCACCGACTTATCGCTACCTATCGGAAGATCAAGCTAACATTACTCATCACTGTGGATGATACTTTAGAGAGGCTGAAACAAAACATCAGTATGAGATTAGGATGGCTGAAACAAAATATGAAGCACAGCTATGACAAGAGGCAAGACATGAGCACCAACAAAAATATCAATGCTGGGAACAAGAACACAAGCGACAGGCCGAGGAGCTTCATAGGTGTGAGGAGGAACATCATATCCGACAAGATATTGTAGGGAGGCAGGAGGCCGAATTTCAAAGGCGTGAGGAACACCTTCCAAGGTGTGAAGCACTCCTGCACCGACGAAAGGGGCTGAGTGCAAAGAGGCATGTCAAAGAAGGGGGAGACCTCCCCGTTCCCCCAGTAGAAGTATTTTCCTATCCGCATCAATGTAATATTACCATCAACTTTGTGTTACTTGTACACATCCAACCGTGATAATAAAATTGATGGCTTCTACTAGAACTGGTCACATTACTAATCATGTACTCAATTTTCAGACCTAGCCTTTTTATAATTAGCATTCTCATTGGTAATCTTTTCAGAGCAACCTTTTTCAAACCTAGGCTTTTCAAAAGTAGCATTTTCAGACCTAGTCTTTTTAGCTGTAGCCTTTTTAGAATTAGCATTCTCATTGGTAATCTTTTCAGAGCAACCTTTTTCAAACCTAGGCTTTTCAAAAGTAGCATTTTCAGACCTAGTCTTTTTAGCTGTAGCCTTTTTAGATATAGACTTTTTAGAAGTAACCTTTCAAAAGTAGACTTTTCAGTTGATATGACCTCACCTTACTTTAGAATTAACTGCTTTCCAGGGTCAGTTTCCATAGACTTGGTCCATGCACTAGCACGATTCCACAGTATAAATACATGGTCTCCTTCCCAAATATACAACCAAACCACTAGCCTCAATGTCCACAACTTTGATGAAAATAGCATCCGATCCGTTCCCCAAAAAATACATGCCGAATAATTCGTTTGATGGGGTCAAAGTGCCCATGTGTTGGTGTGGAGACATTTTTAGGGTGATGAAGTCCTCCAAGTTTTGCTACACCTATGAAAGGAGGTTCTTCATGTGCCGTAACTACGAGTACGATCCACCCCAAGGAAGCACTAATGTTGGCTCACACCACTACGTAATAACTTATTGCAAAACTACTATAAAAACAACTAAAATTTACCACTTAATATTTTGATCTTTATTGCAGTCGCCGCCACCACTATGTGACATCCTACAGTGGCTGGATACTAGCAATTGAAAGCGGATGTGTGCCTCCTTCACACTAAGCAGTGTGTCGCTTGGAGACACTTCCATGAGAGGAGGGAGGCTACGCGCAAGTGCATTCAGAAGGAGTAGCATAAGATGAGGGAGGAGCATAACCACATAATGGTTGAGGCCCATGAGGCGGAGAGGGAGAGGAGTCACGACAGGGCATGTTGGGCGTGTGACGCAGGACCCAAAGCGGCAAGAAAGGGAAAGTGTTTCACTCACTAGACCAGATGTTGCAATTATGTTGTTTACATTTCCAAAACATGTTAGGTTTAGACGCGATACTTGTTTAGGTCATAATGACCGTGTACCGTACATGCCAACGCCCGTGTATGTCGTAGTTCTTATTAAAATCATTGTGTTCAACTTTCCGTTTCTATCAAATCGGGGTATCCAAAATTTCACAGAAACATCTAATGGCACTAGACGATTTGACAAAAAAAATTGCAACACAAATTAAATTATTTCGGCCAAAGCAAGGTATCGTCCATTCATGTAGCTACACCTTACTATCGCATGTTCAACGGACGAGAAAAAAGTGTTACCCATTCACCAGGCGTTAGGTGAATGGGCGACACGTCTCAGCACTAGTTTTTTAATTCCCTACCAGTCGGAGCTCACAACGTCTCACTCGTTCATCGGGCGATACCTTGCTCTTGCCCGAAGAGCGGGTGACGATAGCCTATTACTACTATTTTTTGAAACGGTTGTGTAATTTTGCATATATATATATATATATGTGTGTGTGTGTGTGTGTGTGTGTGTGTGTGTGTGTGTGTGTGTGAATGGGCCATGTAAAATTCACTACGTGAAAAACAGACATGGGTAACCGTCACCCCGAATGAGTCAGTGATGACGAGTCATTGGTGATGGGTACAGACCCGTCACCAATGATGAACAAAGGTGACGGGTAATAACTGTTATCCATCACCTATGACATCTCTCATGTGATATAGGTGATGGGTGACCTCTTAACCCATCACGCATATCGTATAATACCCGTCACTTATAGCTTTCACTCATGTACTGGAGAGAAACATATTGGTGATGGGTGACCTCTTCACCCGTCACTTATATTGTCTAATAAGTGACGGGTAACTAGGTTACCCGTCACTTATGGATTTCACCCATGAACTGAAGAAATACATAAGTGATGGGTAACTAGGTTACCCGTCACTTATGGCTTTCACAAGTGACGGGTAGGCAGTTTACTCGTCACTTATGTATCTCTTGCCCCGTAGGAATGAGCTGTTTCCTGGCTGCATCCTGAAGCGTAGTTAGGATTTGGCGACCATCTTCTCCCTGCAAACAATAGCAACGCATCCAAATACATATCGACAAACACACTTGTATAAGGACTTGCTTCATCATAGAATTGCAAATATTACAAAGTTCAAATGAATTCATTACAGAATCACAAATGTTACAAAGTTCCGATCAACTCATAATTACATAAGACTTCACAACCTAGGGCTTCTATAGTGGAACTCGCCCTGTGGGCTGATGACTTCAGACACCATGAACTCAGCAATCCATTGTCGAATATCTGGGAGTGCACCCGCATCGAGAAACATACACTTGTATTTCTGCATAATTTAATCCGTAACCAATGTCATGTTATCACGGAATTAAAAAAATTACCGAAATTAGTTATGAACAATCTTGTATTGAACTTACATCGGGGGATTTGATATTCTTTACTCGGAGCATGAGGAGCATGTTCCATGCAGCATAGAGTCCGCAGGTGTTGCCCAGTGGCTGTTGGTGGCACTGCTGAAAAGAAAATTTACTGTTAGATGAAAAGGAAAAAAAACAGCAATAGAGAATATTTGGTAATCTGTTTGGTAGCACTTACTGCATACTTGGTCTTGTGTGTCAGCCTGCGGCCGGCTTTCCTGTCATAGTCAGGTTGAGCTTGAAGGTACTTGTCAAAAGCTCTGCATAAAGAGGAATCGATTATGGAGCCTTTGAATATTAGAAAAGTTTAATATGTGAACTAAGACAGACATAATTGACGTGTCAAGGAGTTGTTTTACAACGCTATAATCACGCGATCTAAGTTTGCCTTTTGCAGATATTGGTCTTGACGAGTCAACGTAGAACACCAAGTCCCACTTGAGGCAAATGTTAAGTAAGATCCAATGGCCATCGGTGTTGTGGGCGCCCATCAGGTACTTCACTTTTGAGTATTGTTGCATTGCTCTGGCCACATGATTCACAATGTAGTCAGAATGAAGTTGGATGACTGATATTGTAATGGCCTCAGGGTCAAGAAATGCGACGGGATCCTTGTTCTTCATTGTTTCTTTCATCAAGTGTCTACAGATAAGAACACAGTAAGATTCAAGACTTAATGGTATTAATTAATGAATATCCAGTATCAAGGGACTTACAATGTGAAGACCCGTAATAATGATACGTCCAAGCCATCAAGGTTGAAGAGGTCATATAAGTCATTGAAACCCACAATGAAGTAGCCATCTTGATCACTTAAGATGTGTCGTTGTTTATACTGTACGGCTATGGATTGATCATTGCTATCTCTACAAGCCTGTACATAGTAATTATGCAGGTTGATACATGCTTTTCCCACCCTTGCTAGCTCATCTACCATCATCAAGGGCTTCCCATATTTGAATTTCATGTTGGCCTAAGTCCACACTGGTGCAATATCCGTGGACTTCTTCACTGGTACAATGGACTTCGACTTCGCCGGTACAATGGCCTTTGACATCTCTGGTAGGGGCTTCTTAGAGCCTTTCTTCTCGACCTCCTTTTACTTCTTCTTTTTTGGGCTCTCTGGGGGAGACGATATTGGGTCTGGAAGTGAGGCTACCGAATGAGGAGGAGAATGCAGTGAAGCCGACTTCTCTGGAGGAGGAGAAGGCAGTGAAGCTGCCTTCTTAGGAAGTGAGTGGCGCGGTGGGAGTGCACTTGGAGCTCATCCAGACTGGGATGAACTGGAGACCATGATGTCACCCCTCTTCCACCAGATCCTTTGATGAAGAGCTTCACCGAGAGTTATGACTTCCTCATTTGGGGGACCTCCAATACATGATCAGTGGTATTGCTATGTACCATATCCACCGTACGTAACCATGGCATAGCCTACACGTATCGGGACCGTATGTAAGATACGGACGCCTAGATGCACCCGGCCCCTTGCAACTTCGATGTGATACCCGTCAGGCCTGATTGCCAGGCTACAGGGTGTGGGCCCTTCTAGTAGGTCAATTGTATCCGGCTCAGTCTCGGCAATAGCTACTTGTTATTCGACCTCCCTAGAGGCACAGCTACTCTTCCCTGCAGCTCCGGGACTAAAATCCTGTGGCATGGAAATCTGTATTCCCTTTGTTGCAAGCTACCCCATGATGCTTGAGTAAACTTTCTGGGTCTGTCCCGTGTTAATGCATCCACGTCCACTGCACATGACCTCTTCCTCTTCTTGTACATCCTGATGTCTTCGAGAAAGCTGTATTTCTAGCCTTGGGAACTTGATACACCTTGCACTCGACCTGGGTGCTCCGGGTTTCCCAGCGCCGCTGTGAGAACATCACGTTCCTTGACCCCGGTGAAAGAACCTTGGCTGGCTTTGGCTGGCTTTTCTTTGACTTTTTCTGCGACTGCCTGGGTTTTGCTATTCTAAATGTGATTTCCCCGCTATCATATAGCTCACCCCTTACACGCAAATATGACCGTGATCACCCCTTCTCTTGCTAATTTCTCATCCTCTACCTGCCATTTCGCTCCTTTCCCATCGTACCTGGCTGCGCCAGTCCTGTGATCATGCTTGTTCTTAGCCCGAAGTCACTTCTTCTTCTCACTCTCCTTCTTAACTGCTCTGAGCTCTTCATCTGCACAAAAGCATCCCAATCTTCTGGTTTCAAGTGCTTGTAGCTCTTGAAGGGTGCCACCCCTTTTGCTAAGTACCGATTCATAAGTTTGCTCTTAAAGCTTCGGTGAAGTTTCATGATCGCTTTCATTGCTGCAGTGACCACGGCGTTCTTTTGACGCTCGCTCATGTTTCCAAGATAGTCCAGATACTCCATGACAACATTATTGAAAAATTCCCTCTTTGCTTTGTCACTGAGGTCATCAAACTTAGCCGTTATCGGCACCCTCTCCCGAGCAATGAGCCATGCAACCCTTCGGAATCTATTCAGGGCATTTTCATCCATAGGCAGCCCATCAGCATCAATTCCTATGACGGTACCCTTGTTTGTCAGCCACTGTGTTTGTGTCCTTGGCTTTCGGGCTCGTGCAACACTACTAGCTGTCTAGCTTGGAGACTCCACTGTCGCCATCTAGAGAGAAAAAGTGGAGTTCACATAAACAAAGAACATTCCTCTATTCAACAAGTATAAAATGTATTGACTCACTTGCATCGATACCTCTTCGGTGGGATTGAATTCTTTGTCACTTGCCCGACGTCGGCTCTCCCGATTCAATGACGGGTCAGGGCTCGGGCTGTGATACTGGCTTTTGCTGCTACCGGAGGAGGACACCGGGTGCGGGCTTGGGCTCCTATCCACCCCATCTTGTGCCGGGGGCCCCTCTAGTGCTAGCATCCTTTGTGCTTTTGGTTTGTCAGGGGTGATAGTCTTCTTCTGCCTTATGGAAATCAAGTGTAGTATATCTTGTTGTTAATAGAGGAAAGAAAAGGAATCAAGGCTAATGTCTAAAACAATGATTGAGCAGCAGGTTGATATTGCAAATAAATTGCTCTCAAAACACTACAACTGGCCCCATGACTTAGAGTTCCTGCTCCCTAGCTATTACATAGACATATCATCGACTAGGCATGCATCTAAGTTCTCAACTAATTTCCAAAACCTGAACATAGCTCTCTAGAGATAAAACATCATGGAAGCTCACGGGAGAATGAACTCAACATGATTTCTATGTGCATAGACACACAAGTGAACACTACCAATTCATCTCTATGAGATGCCAAAGCCAACTAAAACCTAGAGAGTAATCATACCGAAACTATTGTACTTAGCATGCCATGCCCAATCTCAGATCAACAATTCATCATCGAGTAATATAGTGCTCGCAACCATACTACTCAGATAAGAAATCAAGTTTAGTATATTGTTTACACATGACATGGAAATAGCATATGAAACATATATGAAATTGCTCAAAGATCTGACAGTAGGCACTAAACATATACGAAATTGCTCTCAGACTATGTATAACAATTGGCCCAAAAACATTAAATGTCCTTCCTCCTAATTATTCTATTGAACTCATCATCAATTGAGCTATTACCTAAGTTCTCAACTAGCAAACAGAGTCTTGATAAAAATCAAAAGAGTGTCTGGATAGTGCTGCTATGATCAAACAGAGGGCCCAAAACTAAACATACTTAGCCAAGACAAAACTAACAGGAGCATATATTAAAAACAAAATCGATAGTAGCATCATCACAAGCCTATATCTGAACCCAATTTCAATTCAACTACATCATCACAGAGCAACACTCCAAAAACAACTCAAAATGCATCAATAACACACATGTCTAGAGCAACCATTCAGGCCTAAATGCTATTGTGCTTAAATAATGAGCTCAATTTCAGTTCAACTACATCATCACAGAGCAATACTCCAAAAACAACTCACAGAAGAGAGCATCATCACAGAAGAGAGCAATACTCCAGAGCATCACTGTAAAGAGCATTATCACAGAGCATCATCACAGAAGAGGAAAACTCACTGAGCGGGGAGGAGGAGGCTAGGGAGGAGGTGGCCGGGGAGGAGGAGGTCAGTGTGTCGGAGAGGAGGTGGCCAGGGAGGAGGAGACCGGGGAGGAGGAGGCCAGTGCGTCGGGGAGTTAGAGACTAGGGAGGAGGTGGTCCGGGAGGAGGAGGCCGGCGCAGAGGAGAGCTCGGAGTCGGGGAGGCACGGGGTGGAGAAGACTGGGGACGATGATGGTCATGGTGGCGGCGAACCCTAGCGCGCGAAACAAAAAACTTAGCCAATATGAGAGTGCGCATGCGCGGGGAAGAGCTAGGGTATATATACATATAAGTCATAGGTGACGGGTGATAAATGCCAACCGTCACCTATGAGTATTACCCGTCACTTATTTGAAGTAAAAAGATAACGGGTGACATTTATCACCCGTCACTTATGAGTATTACCCGTCACTTATTTGAAGTAAAAGGTGATAGGTGACAAATGGCACTCATCACTTATGAGTATGACCCATCACATATTGACATTAATTTACAAATTCAAATTTGACATTAATATTACAAATTCAAATAACTTGAGACTTAAAATTCAAATTTGATATTAACATTAACAATTCAAATAACTTAAAATTCAAATTTGACATTAATATTACAAATTTGACACTGAAATTCAAATTTGTCGTTTTCGTGCTTTCTTGACATGGATCCCTTCGTTATGGTCAGAGCGGATGTATGGAGTTTCCTCGACCGGCGAAAGGCATGGCACGACTGCAGTAGCAAAAGGGGGAATTTCATCGAATTGATTGAACTCCTCATCAACGACATTTGCAACTCCAACGATGCGTCTTTTCCCAGCGAGAACCACATGATGATTCTTTTTTGTTGTGTCAGTCACATAAAAGACTTGGCGGACATCTTTAGTGAGTACGAAGGGTTCACACTTGTATCCGACATGTTTGAGATCAACGCTAGTGAACCCATACTCGTCATTAGTGACGCCCTTTGCCCCATGTACCTAACGGCACTGAAACAGGGCTACCTTGAATCCTAAGTAGTTTAGCTCACAGATCTCCTCTATTTGACCGTAGTATGTGCCCCTCTGCATGTCGTTGTCATAAGCATCTATACGGACACCACTGTTCTAGTATATGTTCTTCTCATCTTGGGCAACTGTGTAAAATGTGTATCTGTTTATATCGCACCCTTGATATGTCATAATTGTGTATATAGGACCCGATGCTAGTTTTTTTTATCAGAGCACTTGTAGGAGTACTTGATTGTCTGATTCGATCTCAGAACCAAGTCATGTACCTTTGCATATGTTGCCTCACAACTCAAGCTTCGGTCTACTCTGGATTCTCTTCAAGCAGCATCTGTTTGTGCTCATCGACATATGGGCACACTTCGCTCATTTGTTGTAGCACGAGGAAATGAGCTTAGTTGTAAGCCTTCAGATTAGGAGTTATTGCCATCTTCCCCAGAACTCTTACACCTGCGAGCCTCCCCTCATGGCGAGACTTAGGCATGTCAATTGGGTTATTTGGGTCAATGTAATTAACAGACCACTCTAATGCCTCCTTCGTCGTGTAACCCTGCACGATGCATCCCTCAAGAAAGGCTCGATTCCTTACATACTTCTTGAGAACACCCATATATCTCTCTTATGGAAACATGTGATGCAAGAACACGGGGCCAAGGTAGTGTATCTCCTTCACAAGGTGAGAAGTGAGATGACCATGATATCGAAAAAGGATGGTGGGAAATACACCTCAAGAATACATAGAGTCTCAATGTGTCTTCATTCTAGCTCCTCCAGCGAGTCTGGATCAAGCACCTTTTGTTCAATTGCATTGAAGAAAAAGCACAGGCTTAGGATAGCCTCGCAGACCTTTATTGGGAGGATGTTCCTAATAGCTACCGCAAGTAGTGACGTCATCATCACATGGCAATCATGAGACTTCATCATGGCGAAATTCATTTTCAACTCTTTCACCGAGACAAGTCTTGCGATGTTGGATGAGTAACCAGAGGGAACTTTCTCACTGTGCAAGAACTCGCAGAATTCTTTTTTCTCCTTGCTAGAGAGAGTGATAGCTGCTGGGGGTAGGTGTTTTCCTTTGTATCTTGTGCATGGAGCTCCGGCCTTAAGCCCATTTCTTCAAGGTCAGCTCGTGCGTTCTCATGATACTTTCCTTTTCCCTTCATTTAGAGCAATGTACCGATCAGACTCTCGTAGATATTTTTCATGCAAGTTGTCAATAGAGTGGCGAACATCTAATTTTTCCTAATATTCTAGCTCGAATAGTATTGATTTCTTGTTCCACATTCCTAACTGTTTATCATCCTTAGAGGATTGATTTCACTTGCCAAGGACAACATTGATATTCTTAACCTGATTGTGGACATCTTCCCCACTGAAGTACCTCGGATGTAAGTCTTTCTCCCTTGTGCCATCGAACTGCTTGTCTATGTTTCGATACGGGTGCTTCCTGAGAAGGAAACGTCGATGCCGCATGTACACTGTTTTCTTTGAGTTGGTCAACCTCAAACTGCATGTGTCATCTAAGCAATAGGGGCAAGCTTCACTTTTCTTTTGCTCTGACCTGACAAGTTACGCAATATTGGCAGATCATTGATGGTGATGAATAACATGGTGTGCAAGTAAAATACTCTTGTTTGTACTGATCCCAAATCTCGACGCCTTCCGAATAGAGTTTCTTAAGATCATCGCCTAAAGGTCTGAGGTACGCATCTATATCGTTGCTAGGTTGTTTCGGCCCTGATATCAAGATCGACAACATAATTTATTTCCGCTTGGTACAAGGCCAGGGTGGAAGGTTGTAGATCGACAATATAACAGGCCAGGTGCTATGTGAAGTAGTTATGTTACCGAATGGATTCATGCCATATGTGCTCATAGCAAATCTAATATTTCTCAATTCTTCGGTGAACCAACCAAATGTAGATTCAACGATTCACCACTGAGCGGAATCTGCCAGGTGGCGTATCATTGCGTCATTCTTACGACCCTCCTTATGCCAATGCACCAATTGAGCCTCCTTTCTGTTGACAAACAGACGCTTCAGACAGGGAATTACAGAAAAATACCACACCACCTTACTAGGACCACATTTACTTTTCTTGCCTTCATCCCCGTCACCACTGTCATTTCTACGCTTATATTGATAGGTTACACACACGGGGCATTGATCCAGCTTTGCATATTCTGCACAAAATAAGATACAATCCTGTTTACATGCATATATTTTTTCTATTTCCAGTCCTAAATGACAAATTATCTTCTTCGTGCCATAGACGCCCTCGGGTACCAAGTTTCCCTTCGGTAGCATCTCTCTTAGCAGATCCAGCAATGCTTCGAAACTCTTGTCAGTCCAACCATGGGTTGCCTTCAGCTGTAAAAGCTTTAGGTTCCCAAATATCCACGTGTACTTCTCCTTACAGTTGGGATAAAGGAACGTCTTGAAATCCCACACAAATTCCTGGAATTTAGCAAACTCACCATTGTTATACTCGTCGTGCCGCTTGACATTCCGCACCATCTTGTCCACATTCTCCACAAAATTCTCGAGATCATTATCATTCAAATCTAATATGTCCTCATCCTTGAGATCATGATCCATTTCACCGGGTGTAAGTCCTTGATCCACACTGTCAGCATGGAGGGCCCGATCCTTCCCTCCCTCGTTAAGACCTTCTTCGCCATGTTTGTTCCAACATTTATATTCTCTTTAAATCCACGCATGACCATGTGTGGATGGATATTGTGTGGTTTCGGAAACTTTTTTTCATCCATGCCAAGGCAGCACTCATGAAATGCTTCACCCTGCTCAGGTACTCCGAACAAGTCCGGGTCTTGAGGTACATCCAACTTTTGTCCGTCATCTACAATTAATGTAAAATATTCATTCTTCATTAATAATAACCTTCATTTCGTGGTTAAGCACGTGATTAAAAATTCCCTACAAATACACTAGATCCGTGACATCTCGTGGTACATCGGCCAAATCTAATATCAAATCTAACATAAATACAACTCACTTGTTCTAAGTTTTTGGATAAATATGCAAAACAGTCGATTACAACTCAAAACACAACAAATCTATCAATTAGGGTTTAGAGGAGAGGAAAGGAGGAGGAGAGGGAGAGATGCGAACCTTCAAAGACCTAGCACCAATTCAAACTTCAAATCAACAAGATATTAGAGAATACTAAAGGAGCCGGTGAAAATCGCTAGCTTCTGTGCGGATAGCACTATGCAGTAACTGTTCGTCCGCACAGTGCAGTAATTGTTCGTCCACACAGTGGCTGACCAGCTTTTAAAACAGAGTTGAGTAATAGGTGATGGGCGAAAAGGTTACACATCACCTATTAAGAGTCATAAGTGACGAGTTAAATTATAACTCGTCACTTATAATTGATCCAGGAAGACCCATCACCTTTGCTAAGTTATAAGTGGCAGGTTATAACATGATCCGTCACTTATTACTGTTGCACGATTACCCATCATCTATGACCAAATCATAAGTGACGGGTTTAGTTATTACACAGCACTTATCTTATTAGTGACAAGTAATGTTATGATCCATCATCTATTTATCTGGTATCAGTGATGGGTCTATAAATGAGCGTAATTTGAGGTGATATAAATGATAGATCGTGTAATAATTCATCACTAAATTGTGTCTCCTATATCTGTTTTTCACGTAGTAATTCTCCCATATGCATAGGCAGATGGAATGCACAGTAGACCCATCACAGAGGCAACCAATGCTCCCTAGTTCTCCCAGTTTTAAAGGTCCAAATTACTAATAATGCTGTAGTCATCAATTTGGCTCGATTAGCGTATGAACAATATGATCGTTACATATGTCTAGAAAAAATAAGTGTTTAATAGAATGCCAAGTGAAGTAAAGGACAAAAAACTGAACATTTCATGTGTAGTGTAGTGCACTATCCAAATTGTTACAAACCAAAAGACAAACGGATC
Source organism: Phragmites australis (assembly GCF_958298935.1). NCBI lineage: Eukaryota > Viridiplantae > Streptophyta > Magnoliopsida > Poales > Poaceae > Phragmites > Phragmites australis. The sequence continues at coordinate 29,589,528 of NC_084926.1, read as the reverse complement.
AACCAATCAATTACCAATTTGAAGCCGTCTCACTTCATCTATCAAGGATAAAATCCTTTCCTTTCTTTCTAGTTCTAGCAACAATGGTAGTAGTAGTAGCTTACTCAATTCTTCACCTTTTGTGCTCGTCTGTGCGTGTTCTTATGTGCCGGTGTGAATTGGCTGCCGCTCGTGATTCGTGAGCTACCCCTGTTGGTAGCTTAATTCCTACTCCTGTAGCTTGTCGAGCGCCTGCAGCAGGAACGGCCGGAACCTGGTGAGGTTGACGCTGACGTCCTGCTTCATGACGATCTCGGCGAGCGCCTGCCACCCCTGCGCGTGGATGGCCATGGGGTCCTTGAACACCATGTGCTCCCGCGGGTACTTGTCCTTGAGGCTCGTCTCCTCCTCGCCCACGTAGTACTCCAGGTACCGGAGCTGCATGTCCCGCGCTGGCTGCCCGTAGAAGTTGGTCGCCATCCAGTCCATCTTGCCCCACGGCACGATCTGCACCACCACCGCTTTCGTGGGGAGAAAGATCTGGTTCGTCAACCCAGCGCCGTGCACGGCCAGGAGCACATCCGCCGAGTTCACCAGTGCTGCAAATGCCGGCACATCTGCGCCCGCCTCCGCCACCGTCACGTTGAACCCCAACTCAGACGCTGCCGCGGTCACTTCGTCCAGGTTCAGAAGCTTGCGCGTGCCAGCGCGGGAGATGATCAGCATCCGGGGCCTCATACCTGGCTCCTCCCCGAGAACGGCGGGCCGCTCGCGCGGAAGTGCCAGCGCGTCGCGGACGAAGCGGTTGAAGTCCACCATGGTGTAGTTGCGTGGGTTGCGGGTCAGGTGCGGGGAGAGGATGAGGTCGCGGTCGCGGTAGAGGCCCACGAACCCCTGAGGGAAGCAGTGCACGTCGGCGTCCTCGTCGAAGTTGATCACGTTGTAGTTGGAGAGCTTCCGCAGCACCGGCGTGTACTTCTGCACCCACCACGGCTTGTAGTTGGTGATCAGCAGCTGGACCTCGCCCTTGAGGTGCGCCGTCGTCAGGAACAGCGGAATCATCACGTCCGTCATGTCGTGGAAGAAGTTGTCCGTGTAGCCGGCGATGGAGAACACCACCGTTGGGACTCGGTGCTGCTTCGTGCACTTGGGTGCCACCGCCGCCGCTGGGACAGACTTGACGGTGACCTCCACGACGCCCGGAAGGAGGAAGTCGTCCTTGCGGGCGTAGGGGCGGAGCCGCTTCTCACCGCTCTCGTCGATGCTTCCGGCGCCGGAGGGGTTCACGAGATACATGGTCTTCTGCTTGGGGCTGACCCGGATGTCGCCGGACAGCTCGCACACGGTTGGCCGCGCGTACGGGAAGCCCTCGTCGACGCCATTCTCGTCGCACGTCATCTTGCCTTCGGCCGCCGCCGCCGCGCCTCCATTGCTCTGCTTCTTCTCCACCTCCTTAGCAGCTGAATTGACCATTAAGATGCATCAGATCTAGCGCATCTCCATCTAATCCTACCCAAGTGGGCCTTGTGGTGGGAGCACCAATTTTGCCAAGATTGTCAAGTACAGAGCTTTAAATTTCTGGGAGAATGCAGTAAAAGAAGAGCGCGCACGGGGCGCCTGGTTCCTTCGCTCTGCTTTCAAATTAAAGTCGTACAAGAAAAAAAAAAAAGAGAAAGAGGCGAAATTCTTACATGGCTTCGGCTCCGAGGCCACCGCCGCCGCATTCTCCTCGTCGCCGTTTCTCGTAAACGCCTCCGGCACGCCGGGCTCTTCAGACCCCGCCGCCATCGGTATCTCCTTTCTCGTGACAGCTTCCGGCAAGCCGGGCTCATCGGACCCTGCCGCCTCCGGCAGATCGACGCGATCCACGGCGTTACCGTTCTTGCCGCCACCAGCTAGTGCTTCTCGCGGCGGAATGGCCCCGGTCTCCAGCACGGATGGCTTCGACGACGACGGCGACGAGTTCTGCATCATGAAGGATGTGTTGGCCGTGCTGGCTGAGGACGAATCGAACATCTCCAATCAGATTAGTTGGGAAGCTCAGGGATTAATCGAATCGAATGTGTAGCTGGACTAGATTGGAATTAGTACGCACCGAATACAGGAGAGTAGATTGCGAAGAGCTTGGTGAGGGAGACGTAGGTGAGGAGCGCGAGGCAGCAGCCGGCGATGAGGCCGACGCCGAGCTTCTTGGGCTCGATCTTTGATGTGAGGCCTCTCATGAGCCGTGGCGGCAGTCTCCGCTCGCCGCCGCCAACAGGCAGCTTCGACGGCCGCGAGTACGCCGTGGACGTCATATCAGATCCTGCAGCAGCAACTCAAGGATCCACTGATAAATTGCTATGTGGACTCTCCAATTACTCGAGCTGTCAAGAAGACGAGAGGGAGTCAAAGAGAGGGGGGAGAGAGAGCAGGGGAAGGGGGAGAAAGAGCAAGGGCAGTAGGAGGCAAGGAGCAGCGAATCGCTAAGGTTCAAGCATTTGTAGCAGTAATGCTGGTGGTGAGATTAATTTGATGGTTTGTTGGGGAAATGAAAGATTTTTTATTATATATTTGGACCTTATTCTGGGGTGGGGTGGGGTGTGGCCGTGTGCTTCCTGCTTTGACGATCTGGGACTGCCAACGCGCAGAAACTTGGACTGCTCACCTAATTTCTTTCTCAGTGTGCCCACCTAATTTCTTCTCTTCTCAAGAGTATTTTACATGTGGATGTTTTTTCGCTATCTATTTGGACTCTAATTATTTTTTATTTTATTGGGTGGGTAAAGGTGGTTGTTGATATTTTATCATAACATAATGAATAGTATAGCACGGTATATAAGAGTAACTTCAACAGCTACTACGAATGCCACTGTACCGTCCTTTTTTAAGGATCGGCTGCCGTATTTGCACTCCAGTAGGTACCGCTTCCACCTCTACAGTGATGCAACCAGCTGCTGTCGTATCAGCCGGTGCCGCAAATATGCAGGGGAGAGAGAGGAGCGGCAACACTGTTTACTGAGTATGACTATGGGTCTAAACGGAGGAGTAGAGTAATAGAAGGTAAAAAATAGGATAGCTGTTGAAGATAGAAAAAATAGTTGGTACTGTAATAGTGTTAGAGGATACTGTAATAGTATTATAAATAGTAAAATTTTAAAGTATCTGTTAGAGATGGCCTAAGGCATCAAAATAGAGACGTATTTAATGGTGTATCAATTGTTCATATCCATTACATCGGTTAGGTGAGGGTATTTATAGCCATACATTAATCACCCTAATCATCATTACATTAATATCACTGTCTCTTGAAATGCTCTTAGGATATTCCAGAAGTATTATAGTCGTTACACTATTACAATGTTACATCAATCGAGATGTGACACGTGTCTACAACCGCGTGCACCGGCCAGCCCAATGACGGACCACCTTCAGCCCCCCCCTTTAGTTGATGGTTGATAGCCTCCAGGCCTTCCTACGGGTCTATCACTTTGTCGTAGATGGCCTTTCGCTTCGCTCTTCATTCGTGCCTCCCGCATGAGTGCTTTTGGCCTTCGGGCCTTCGTCCTCCGCCCAGTATCTCTTCGGACTGCCTTGAAACCTTCTATGTGATTCCCGGGATCTCCAACTTTTGTACTTGGCATTGGCCTTCCCCTTTAGCTGTTTCTCTATAAGACAACTTTTTGAACCACTTCTTTATTATGTTAGTGTTGTCTATCCTTATATGAGATTTTCTAAGGTTAGCCAAAGCCAATCGGGGGTGAGAGAACTAGCATGGTACTATTCCCCCAATAGTGGCCTCTCACGATTGAGGTCTGACTTTGGGGGCCGAAGCTGAGATTCTTTAGAAATGGAGGATGGTACCCCTTCCTTGCTTTTCCCATTTGACGTGCCGAAGTCACCACAAAATTTCGTTGAAACGGTAATTGATGCGCATTTGTCCAATCTTCCGAAGGTAATATGATAAGTCAATAAGTGGAGTTTCGATGTTGATGATCTAAAAGCTCCAATCAGAACAGATCAAGAACCCTCGCAACCACTACACTACTACTTCGTGGTTATCAAGCGTGCCAAGACGCGATTGACCTCGTCAAGAAGGCTTTTCCTGCAAGCAAATCGAGAACACAAGAAAGAACAGGTAGATGCAATCTGAATATTGCTAATTACCAATGAAGCACTCAAGTTTGGGGTTCAACAAACCGATAAACGACAAAACTATATTAAATAGAATAATCTAAGCTAAACCCAAGCCTAAATTACAATGGCTACTGTGTATATATCGGGGGGAGGGCATAAGGAGGTCGATATAGGGTTGTGCAACTGTGGAGAGAGGCGTGTACAACCTGTACTTCGACTCCAACATGATAACAAAACCCGACAGGGTTCAAAATGGTGATGCATCACCTTATTCCTTTGAATTTGACTAAACTATAAGGAATATTTGGTTGAGCTCATATCCATTCGAAAGGGCTCGTCGTAAGCTTTCCAGAATGTCTAAGATTGCCTAAAACGGACTTTGTATAAGAGATGTATGCCCATTTTACTGACGTGCTATCCTGGAACTCAACTTCGACCACGACCACGATTTCGACCACGACCATGACTTTGACCACGACAACGACCACGACTAGAGCTCAGCCTTGAGTCCGAGTATACTTGGCCTTCGAGGAGTAATATACAAGTAAGGTTGTGGTGCTTATCTGACGTTCCTATGCAATAAAACATCACAAGAATTTAGTAGTAATCTATCCAAGGAAACATCAACAGCAAGGAACGAGTTCACCGGGTGATGAGCAATGTTGGCCTGATCTTCCGATAGGTAGCGATAAGTCGGTGGGTGGAGAACTCGATGTTGATGATCCAAAGGCTTTGACCCGAACAGATCGTCTCCCTTGCAATCACTACACCACAGCTCCGATGGTTATCAACCGTGTCGCGCGGTTGACCTCGCCAAGAAGGCTCAATCCCTGCAAGCGTACCGAGAACACAAGCAAGAATGTAGAAGATGCAATCTAAAATATTGCAAATTGAATTCAAGCACTCGAAGTCGGGGTTCCACAAACACTTGCGGTGGCCTAGTCGGTCCGGAACAAGAGCGAAAATCTCACAATTCGTGTGTAGATCAATATCTAAGCAAAACCCAACCCTAATTAGGGTGGCGGCTACTGTATCTAAAAGACTAGGGTCGGCCAAGGACCCCTGGACGCGTCCCTAATGGACTCCAACACGTTACATGGCCCAACGGCCCAAAAGATGGTGGCGCAGCACCTTGACAGATTCTGGGCGTCCACTTATTTCGACGATTCCTGTTGACTCAGAAAGAATTTGGACATGGGACCAGTACCGTTGGAAAGATTATCTCCTTAGCTTTCCAACCATGTGTAGAACGTCGAAAACGGAGTCCGTATACGTTCTGGGCGACAATTTTAGTGCGGACTGGTCCTGGACTCCGAAACGGACTCGAACTGGATTGGGCCTCCACCTTGGCTTGGGCGCCCTTGCTGTTCTTCTCCCGTGTTCCTAAGTAATAATACATCATAATTATTCAGTAGAATCCCATCCTCATTAAAATATAAAGGAACACTAAGGAACGAGCTCACCTCATGATTTAGTTGACGTGCATGAGCTCGTGTCAATAGACCTATTGTTGGAGGAATACTCGGTGTGTGTGTATCCGAAAGAGTGATGTCCTCATCATCCTCCCCCTCTTGAATTGGAGTCGTCCTCGACGTAATGTCATCTTCTTCTCCCAAGTAAGACTTTAAATCTGAAATGTTAAATGTGGGACTAACCCCATAATCTGCAAGCAACTCAAGCTTATATGCATTATCATTGATCTTTTCCACAATTTTAAAAGGACCATCAGCTCGAGGCAGCAATTTAGACTTTCTCAAATCAGGAAACCTATGTTTGCGCAAATGTAACCACACAAGATCACCAATTTCAAAAGTTATATGTTTCCGACCTTGGCTACCATAAGTTCTATACTTCTCATTCATCTTTTCAATATTTTCCTTAGTCAACTCATGCATTTTCAGAATCAAATCAGCACGTGTCTTAGCATCAAAATTCAATTTCTCGGATGTTGGTAAAGGAAGTAAATCAATAGGGGCACGGGGGTTAAAACCATACACTACCTGAAACAGACTTACCTTGGTGGTGGAGTGAACTGATCTGTTGTAAGCGAACTCAATATGGGGTAGACACTCTTCCCACATCCTCAATTTTTTCTTCAAAACAGCCCGCAACATGGTGGATAATGTGCGGTTCACAACCTCCGTTTGTCCGTCGGTTTGAGGGTGACATGTCGTCGAAAACAGCAGCTTTGTCCCAAGTTTATTCCAAAGTGTCCTCCAAAAGTGGCTCAAAAATTTTGCATCATGATCCGAAACAATGGTGTTAGGCACTCCATGCAAGCGAATGATTTCCCTGAAAAACAAATCAGCTATGTTTGTAGCATCATCGCTCTTGTGATAAGGTATAAAATGTGCCATTTTTGAAAAACGATCCACAACGACAAATATACTATCCCTCCCCCTCTTGGTCCTCGGCAATCCTAAAACAAAATCCATAGAAATATCCTGCCAAGGCACACTAGGAACAGGAAGAGGCATATAAAGTCCATGTGGGTTCAAGCGAGACTTAGCTTTATTGCAAGTAGTGCAGCATGCCACGTAGCGCTCGACGTCGCGCCTCATCTTAGGCCAAAAGAAGTGAGTAGCCAGTACATCCTCAGTCTTCTTCACTCCAAAATGTCCCATCAAACCACCTCCATGCGCTTCCTGCAAGAACAATAGGCGAATAGAGCTAGCTGGGATGCATAGCCTGTTAGCATGGTACAGTAATCCATCATTCAGCACATATTTATTCCAAGTTCTTCCTTCTTTACAATGTTCAAAAACATCTTTAAAGTCCAAATCAGTAGCATATAATCCTTTAATTGTTTCTAAACCAAAAATCTTATGATCGAGTTGGGACAGCATGGTATAACGTTTAGATAATGCATCTGCAATGACATTGTCTTTACCTTTCTTGTGTTTAATGATATAAGGAAATGACTCTATAAATTCAACCCATTTAGCATGACGTTTGTTCAGTTTGGCTTGGCTTCTAATATGTTTCAAAGCTTCATGATCAGAATGAATAATAAACTCCTTGGGCCAAAGATAATGTTGCCATGTTTCTAAAACTCGCACTAAAGCATACAACTCCTTATCATAAGTCAAATAATTAAGAGATGGCCCATTCAATTTCTCACTAAAATAAGTAACGGGTTTACCTCCTTGTAGTAGCACTCTTTCAATTCCAATACCGCTAGCATCACATTCTAACTCAAAAGTCTTACCAAAGTCCGGAAGTTGGAGTAGAGGTGCATGCGTAAGCTTATCTTTCAACGTATTAAAAGCTTGTTCTTGTGCTGGCCCCCATTGGAACGGAACGCCCTTCTTTGTCAACTCATTGAGTGGGGCAGCAATGGTGCTGAAATCTCTCACAAAACGCCGATAGAACCCTGCAAGGCCATGAAAGCTTCTCACCTCTGTGATAGTCCCAGGGGTCGGCCAGCTCTTGATGGCTTCAATTTTAGCTTCATCCACTTCAATTCCCTGTGGAGTAACAACATAGCCAAGAAAAGCAACTCTATTCGTGCAAAAGGTGCACTTGTCAAGATTAGCAAACAAACGTGCCTCTCTCAAAGCAGTAAAAACAGCACGTAGATGATCAATGTGTTCTTCATGTGACTTGCTATAGATCAAAATATCATCAAAGTACACCATCACAAATCTTCCTATGAAAGCACGTAAAACCTCATTCATCAATCTCATGAAAGTGCTAGGTGCATTAGTTAAACCAAAAGGCATTACTAACCACTCATATAGACCGAACTTAGTTTTGAAAGCAGTTTTCCATTGATCTCCCAATTTCATTCTTATTTGGTGGTAACCACTACGCAAGTCAATCTTCGTGAAAATAATAGAACCACTCAACTCAAGCATGTCGTCTAGCCTAGGAATAGGGTGATGATACCTTGTTGTGATATTATTAATGGCTCTACAATCAACACACATGCGCCATGTACCATCTTTCTTAGGAACTAAAAGAACAGGAACAGCACAAGGACTAAGGCTCTCTCGTACGGACCCACGGTCCAAAAGATCTTGGACTTGTCGCTGAATTTCCTTAGTCTCCTCCGGATTGGTCCTATATGCAGCGCGGTTTGGCAAAGTCGCTCCCGGGATCAAATCTATTTGGTGCTCTATCCCTCTCAATGGTGGCAGCCCCGGGGGTATCTCAGCTGGGAAGACATCCTTATACTCCCGCAAAAGGTTAGTGACAGCAGCAGACAAAGAGCTAGGTATACCATCAATTGAAAATAAAACCTCTTTGCATACCAAAGCATAGTACAAAGTATCATTATCTTGAATTTCAGCAAGGTCAGATTTAGTAGCAAGCATAACACCACCCTTTAACTTAATGCCTTCGGACCTAGGTGTGTTCTTCTCTTTCTTAGGTGGAAAAACAGATTGAGCTACTTGCTGATTTTCAGATTCCAAAACACGTTCTTTCTTTTCTTTTTCAGCTAGCGCTTTATCACATTGCACAATTTCAGCAAGTGTCAAAGGAAGCAAAGAGATTCTCTTTCCCTTGTGCATGAGAGAGTATTTATTACTTCTACCATGGTGTGTAGCATTGGTATCAAATTCCCAAGGACGACCTAACAAAAGTGAACATGCTTGCATAGGCACTACATCAAAATCAGCATAATCATGGTAGGAACCAATAGAAAAATGTACTCTCGCAGATTGTGTTACCTTAACATTACCACTGTTATTGAACCACTGAATGTAGTATGGATGAGGATGTGCACATGTTGGCAAGGAAAGATTCTTCACAAGATCGGAGCTCAAGAGGTTGTTGCAACTCCCGCCATCAATTATGGTACGAACACGGGCATCTTTGACAATGAGGAATGTCTGGAATAGATTATGGCGTTGTAGCTGCTCTGCTTGCCCCATTTGAGAACTCAAAACTCGCTTCACGATGAAGGTGCGTGCTGCATAACTCTCCGTGGCAGCGGTACCACTAATCTCCTCCCCTTCACTATCCATATCATGATCAGCTGCAAGATTAGCTTCAAATGCATATTCTTCCTCGACATCACTATGACTAACATATCCACCATCTGCTGTTGCGGAGTATGCTCGCTGGCTTGGGCAATCCTTCATGACGTGGCCAATACCTTGGCAGCGACGGCACACAATGCCCGTTGTATGACCCGTGGTAGCTGCACCTGAAGAAGAGCGTGGCATTGGATCCTGCGAAACAGTAGATTTACTCACCTCACGTGATGGTTGTGGTGCTCCTGCTGAACGCGCCCGAGTGTTGGAGGAGGGGGCAGCAGATCGTGTAAACGTAGAAGGGAATGTTGTTGCTTGTCCCGGTGGTACTCGTGAAGTAGATGTACTCCCAAAATTGTTCCGCAATTTCTGCACCTGTTGTCGACCCTACAGATCTTTTTCTGGCAAGATAGCAAAATGGAACAACCTATTGGTAGTATTGTAATCTTTATAATCAACAAGGTCCTGAATTTCACGTCTCAACCCGGAGTAAAAACGAATCATGGTATCCTCATCATCCTCTTGTATACTACAACGAAGTATAGCAATTTGAAGCTCTTGATAGTAATCATGCACAGATTTAGAACCTTGATTTCAGCGCTGCAATTTCTTTTTCAATGCACGTGTATAATTAGGAGGAATAAATCTATTGCGCATGGCACGCTTTAGTCAAGGCCATGATTCAGGTTCTAAGCCACTAGAAACTAGACCATTCCACCAAATAATAGTATAATTCATGAACTCACAAGTGGCTAGTCTAACTCTATGCATTTCAGGAACCATATGAGAACTATACTTTTGATCAACCGTCATTTCCCAATTCAAATAAGCATCAGCATCATATGCACCATCAAAAGGGGGCATTGAAAACTTAATCTTAGAATAAGGATCATCGCGACCGTTGCGATTAACATTATTACCTCCATTACCTTGACGACGTTGTTGTTGGCCACGACGTAATTGTTCAGCATGAGGACGTTGCTCAGCACGCGCATCTTGCCCAACAAAAATCTCACCATCTTCTTGGTCACCATCATTAGTATCATCATCATCATCATGTGAATGGTCATCATCCTGTGGTGGCTGTCGCAACTCAAGGTCGTTGACTTGCGTGATGAGGTTAGCAATGCTTGTTCTAATGTCTGTCAATAGCCTAGTATGATCCTGCAAGGCTTTGTTGAGTTCTTCCTTGGACACACAATCCTTAAAATCTGACGGAGAGCCGTCACCTAACATGGTTAGTAGAAAACAAAGGACAACACAATATTATCCCTATCAACTACTAGGTTGTGGAAGGTGGAATCACACACACTCAAGCGTCTTACCATGCTCTTACAAATGTTCTTACCAACGCAGCAAGGAGGAACAACCGGTGACGAGTCTGGAAGCGTGGGATGATTGCAAGAGTGAACCTGTTTGGATCAAAGGAGGTGGAGCTTGGAAGGCACAATATGGTAGCAAGGATTAGCAATAATTGTAATCAGAAGAGCAAAGCTAAATAAGTGTCCAAAGTATGAATCACAGTTGCTGGTCTATCACGTGTCCCTAGTCCTAGCACAACAGCTGAAACAAAGCTAAAAAGGATGATCAGAGAAAGACACAACAAATAGCACAATTATCTGGGTGTTCTCTATGTGCTCCTCTTTTTTGTCTTTTAGCACTAGTAGGAATCACGAAAAAAAAAATCGTATTTTTCTGATATTTTTTTCTGAACTAGGAGCACGCAAGCAACGACCACAGAAATTTTCAGCTCAAACGGATGCAAGATGTGGCCTACAGAAAATCAAGCACGTTCTCTGAAAAGCGTGCGGAAACTTCGCGGCTCGAATACTCAATCTTCCGAGCCGAATTTGGGAAAAAATTTTCGGCGGAACCCAGTCAAGCTAGCGAGCAACGGATGTAACTTTTTCTGTAGATGTCCGTGAAAATTTTTTTTGCCTGATTCCGAGTCCGTATGAGAAAGTTATGGCTGTTTTACTGAACCCCTGTCGAGTTAGGGTTTTTTTTTCAAGCAACTCTTGCAGAAATTGACCTCTTTAAGGTATTGCAAGCAATAGGATCGCGAGATAAACAAGGATGGCAGCGGTGGCAGGGCAATTGATACAAGGCGGCTTGCGACCTATCTAGGGTTAGCGTGGCGGAAAGTAACACAAGGCGGCTCGCGGTGGCAAATCGAGTAATGTGGTGGCTCGACTTGTTGGTGGGGATGGTGGCGATGGGATAGCGGCGTGATCAAAACAGCACGGAGCGTTGACTAAAAACCAAGAACACGACTCTAAAACCAGCAACAAGACTCGACCACGGACACAAACTCAACAACGCGCAACTGAAAACAAAAATTGCAAAGGCACAAAGGGTTCTAGGGCAGCGGAAATTGACGGATTTTTTTTGGCTTTTTCTGGACTATAGGTAATAAAAAACAGACTAATCTAAAGGGGAAAACGAAATTACCTAACGGGCAACCTGAAAATCTGATACCAGTTGATGAGCAATGTTGGCCTGATCTTCCGATAGGTAGCGATAAGTTGGTGGGTGGAGAACTCGACGTTGATGATCCAAAGGCTTCGACCCGAACAGATCGTCTCCCTTGCAATCACTACACCACAACTCCGATGGTTATCAACCGTGTCGCGCGGTTGACCTCGCCAAGAAGGCTCAATCCCTGCAAGCGTACCGAGAACACAAGCAAGAACGTAGAAGATGAATCTGAAATATTGCGAATTGAATTCAAGCACTCGAAGTCGGGGTTCCACAAACACTTACGGCGTCCTAGTCGGTCCAGAACAAGAGCGAAAATCTCACAATTCGTGTGTAGATCAATATCTAAGCAAAACCCAACCCTAATTAGGGCGGTGGCTACTATTTATAAAAGACTAGGGTCGGCCAAGGACCCCTGGACGCGTCCCTAATGGACTCCAACACGTCACACGGCCCAACGGCCCAAAAGATGGTGGCGCAGCACCCTGACAGATTCTGTATATCCACTTATTTTGATGATTCCAGTTGACTCAGAAAGAATTTGGACATGGGACTAGTACCGTTGGAAAGAGTATCTCCTTAGCTTTCCAACCATGTGTAGAACGTCGAAAACGGAGTCCGTATGCGTCCTGGGCGACGATTTTAGTGCAGACTGGTCCTGGACTCCGAAACGGACTCGAACTGGATTGGGCCTCCACCTTGGCTTGGGCGCCCTTGCTGTTCTTCTCCCGTGTTCCTAAGTAACAATACATCACAATTATTCAGTAGAATCCCATCCTCATCAAAATATAAAGGAACACTAAGGAACGAGCTCACCTCATGATTTAGTTGATGTGCACGAGCTCGTGTCAATGGACCTATTGTTGGAGGAATACTCGGTGTGTGTGTATCCGAAAGAGTAATGTCCTCATCACCTGGTCGTATAATTATTGTGCACGTGCTCTTGTAATTGGACCTTGTATGATTTGAGGATTATTGGTGGTATTTATCGTATCTGAAGGAGCCATGGGCTCATCAGTAATTACGTCTTAAATAAATGGTTTATAATGGATAATATTAACACGGGTTAATTTTTCCACCTTAATTATGTAATTAAGCATCTCTAATCGGTTTTAATTCATGAACGGTGTCCGCGTTGATCAGTAACACTTCAGTTCTGAGACATGTGTCACACTTCTATTCATCCTCCGTGCCTTAGTTTTTCGCTCGCATGGGCAGGGAGCAGTATATTTAAAAGTTACACACTCCAGACAGTAACTCTGCCCTTTTGTTTGCCCTCACTCGCTTCCGCGCCCCGCTCATTTGCCTTCGTTAAGCTCTCAGTGGCCCTTCGGAGCTCACACAACCACCCCTTTGAGACTCGCTTTACTTCCTTCGATCATAATGACCAAGTCTGGGATCCAGCGCACCAACGACAAGCTGTCTTCTGAAAGGAAAATGATACCAATGCACTAATATCAATTGAAAGGGATTGGTGATATCCTAGGAGAGTGAATTAGGACACTTAAAACTAATCGTATCCAAAAACTTCACAAGATATACCTATATCAAATTATATCTAAATATGCTCTAGGTTTATCTAGTGTGTCTACTCTATCACTCATAAAAGGTTTGCAACCTATAGCCAATCCTCGCAAACTACTCTTGGAAGGTAAACAAGCAAAGGTAATGTTTGAGCAAGAGATCCTCTTTCCCCAGCAAGTACGACAAGAGTTTCTTCTAAGGAGGAGACTCAAGCTTGGAGACGAAGTTTGAGAGGAAGGAACACCACAAATGTATTGATAGTAGAAAAATAGATCTGTCTAAGGGGGAGGATCACAACGTGACTTTGTGTTTATGCACCTTTGTGTCCTGTGTGTTATCCTCTATGTTGTATTGAGTGTTCTACTAGTGACCCGTCCCTACCCCGATGACCACTACCCCCTATTTATAGAATGGTACGTAGCTTAGTGTACAAGTTATCACGATATACAAATATCTAGAACCTGGCCAATTACTTGGCCTTATCCTAGATAACTACTTTTTACCCTACATGGAAGATAAATATCTATCGTGGTAACTATTGTGGTGCCTTTCTCCTAAGGGGTGAGCCAGTTGCCAATTGCGGCCCGGCGCTGCTCTACCGAGGGTGTCAGGATGACTTTCATCGCATTGGGGTGTCAGAAAAAGCACCGCTTGCACTGGCAATAATCACCTATCACCTCACATCAGGTCAGTTGCAGGAGGTGTCCTCTCTTTCCTGATATCATCTGTGGAGACCGGCTGCATCTTTAGGCTTTGGAAGGCCACACGGGCACCGGAGGGGTGGCCCGAAGTCTCCAGGGGCCAGGTCTCCTACTGAGGGTCCGGAGACCGAAGGCTATAGAGGGGCTTACTGTAGCTCTGAGTTTTGGGAAGGCCACGTACGTACCGGAGAGGTGGCCCAAAGGGGTCCGCAGCCTCTGAAAGTCGGGCCTCCTGTTGAGAGTCCGAAGACTGAAGGGTCTGGAGGGACCTTCGATAGCAATCTTCAACCATTCTCCTCAGGTTGGTTTATTTTCCCCTAACAGTACCCCCTAATTTTCTGGCCCTGACGTTCGGAGGGGTGAGAGGATGTAGAGGAAAACGAACTCCAGCCTAGTATAGTATCAGGAATGCCCGAAGGTCATTCACTATCCCTGAGAAGTTTTTCGATGGGAACTGTGGATGTTGATGGCGACACACCCCGGGGTTTATGTCGAGGTCAGAGGTGCGGCCAGCATCAAAGTCGAAGGCCGAAGAGGTATTGGCAGATGTGGTATGCTCTAGAGCCTGTCGGAGTTGGTGTATGCGGTATCGTGACCTGAGGCTGGAGGGGCATCGATGGAGGTGATGCACTTCGGGGTTCGTGCCGAGGCTGATCTAGATTCTTTGGACTTCTTTGGTGATGGGTCCGCTTGCCATTTGAGTTTGTCAGAGTGGGGGATTACGTGTGGGATCGGGGGACTCCCCACATTCTCCTGTTTGAGGATGGCAGGATGGGATGTGTCACTGGTGCATCCTGACTGGATAATGTGTGGGTTCGTTTAGGGATTTGTTCCCACACCCCTGGCATGCGCCGAAAGGAGTCTAGGTCATTAATGTGATAGGACATTTGTGCGAGAAAATGAGGCGTTGCCGTGCGATGTTGCCATGTGTGGGTGGAACAATCGGGATGTGGCCACGGACCCCCAGAGATTACTGAGGGATGCCATGGAGTGACGCCGTGTTGGTTTCACTTCATCTCCCGGACGTATGTGACTGTTTGGCCTGGGTATAAAGCTGGGGTCATCTGGATGGATTTACCATTGCCCCATGAGCGAGCACTCAACCTTGACTTTGAATATGGCATCATCTTCCTCCTCATCCTCTTCAGAAATGTCGACGATCTTGACTACTTCTACAGGGGCTAGACTGTCTCGGCTACCGGCGGTGGCGCCGATGGCCGTCCTGCTTTCGTCCTAGCTGGGTGGACTAGTGCCTGCTGCCCTGCTCAACCCCTAGATCAGGAGACCACGCCTGTCGAGATCATTGATATTTCTGAGGACGATGAGGAGATTGACTGGGATCTCCTACAGAGGGAGAGTGAAGAGGAGAAGAGGCTTGGGCAGTGAGGGAGGAGGCCGGGAAGAAGGGGGAGGAGGCCCCGACTGTTTGTCCTTCGTTTTCTTCTTTGTCTTTCGACAGCTCGGGGGTCGACTACTGCATCAGCTTCTGCGACGGCAGGCCGCGAATGAGGTGCATACGTCGCTCCATGCGCGGCCCCTGCTAGGATCCGTAGGAGGTGACGGTGGCCTTCAGGGGTGCTTCTGGTGAAGCCGTGGACATCCCTGTCTTGCCGTTAGACTATGGCCCAACCACGGGCCATAGTTGCATTTTGCCACCTTGTATTCTTTCTCCCACTGGTTTGCTCTTTCAGGGTCTGTCTCCTTCGTAGCGGCCTTTGTACTTTTGCTTCTTTGTACGCGTCCTCCGGATGCACGAGTTGTTAATAATATTATTTGGACCTTGGGGGGTGATTGTATCTCTTTTTGTGCTGAAGTGTAGGGGGATCCTTCGAGCAGGTGACTGCATGTTTGTGTGCCTTCGTGCCTTTGTGCCGTGCTTTTTTGTACCCTTCGTAGGTGATGGTTGGTTTTTTGGATGATCGAGGTACCAAACCTTTGCATAGATCATAGTCGGCTTTGTTCCATCCTGGGGAGAGGTGGTCTCAGGAATCTGGTAGTGGTAGACACGTAGGGTAACTAAGGAGGGTTGGTCAAAGCAGTGGTGACCTCATCATTCCTAGTCATCACGTACTCCTCTGGTTCGGTGTTGGTAGGGCCTTCTTCCAAATTTGTTCCAGATTTTCGACACAACGAAGTCCATCTGGAACCTTTGGGGACAAGCTCCAAAGGTGGTCTGCTACCCTCGGGTTCTGAGCCACTGCCCAGCTTCAAAGGGGACCCATCCAAAGACTAGCGATGGCGTATCAGAGGCGAAGCCGAAGGCTAAATGGGGGAGGCGGTCCTTAACCCCCTTGGTTCTTGGCCGTTGCTCGGCTTTGGAGGTAATCCATTCTTAGCCTAGCGGCATCGCATCGAGGGCGAAGCCAAAGGCTAGATGGGAGAGGTGGTCCTCGACCACCTCGGCCCTTAGCTGCTGCTCGGTTTTGGAGGTAATCCATTTAGAGAATGGCGGTAGCACGTCGGAGGTGAAGCTAAAGGCTAGACAGGAGAAGAGGTCATCGACCACCTCGACCCTTAGCCGCTGCCAGGCTCCGGAGGTAATCCATCCGGAGCCTGGTGACGGCGTGTCAAAGGGGAAGCCGAAGGCTAGATGGGAGAGGTGGTCCTCGACCACCTTGGCCCTTGGCCATTGCCCGGCTTTGGAGGTAATCCATCTAGAGCCTCATGATGGTGTGTCGGATGTGAAGCTGAAAGCTAGATGGGAGAGGTGGTCCTGGACCACCTCGGCCTTTGGCCATTGCCTGGCTTACGAGGTAATCCGTCCAGAGCCTGGCGATAACGTGTTAGAGGTGAAGCCGAAGGCTAGATGGGAGAGGTGATCCTCGACCACCTCGGCCCTTAGCCACTGCCCAGCACCGAAGGTAATTCGTCCGGAGCCTGGCGATGGCGTGTTGGAAGTTGCTACCTCTGCAATGAATAGTTGGGGGTTCTATACTATTTCCCGTGCCACGTAGAATGGGATTTTACTTAATATTAGCATGATCTTTCTAAATGATGTATGAATCGTATCTTAGATGAGACTGTAGGGTAACAACCTTACCTTTTACCATATGTGTTTGAGTCATGTGGGCCATACCTCTTTCTGCGGGGAGAGGGATTTATACCCCTTTGGTGTGTTGATTGTGCCTCTCGTGGGCTAGTGGGTTTCGCACCCCTTGGGTACAGATGCGTTTACCTTCAAGATGCTAGGGATTTTGCCCAATAGGGTTTTTAGAACCTGTCCATTTGGCAGAGGTTTCTGGGAGACATCCCCCCTTCTGGGGGTTTTTGAAGACTCTCCATCTTGCAGAGGTTTTTTCATGGTTCTCCGTCCAGCGGAGATTTTGTAAGGCTCTCCGTCTTGCGAAGGTTTTGGGAGTCTCTCCATTTTGGCAGAGGTTTTCCAAGACTCTTTGTCTTGCGGAGGTTTTGGAAGTCTCTCCGTTTTGGCGGAGGTTTTGTAAGACCCTCCGTTTTTGCCGGATGTTTTGTGGGACTTTCCGTTTTTGCCGGAGGTTTTGTAGGGTTCTCCGTTTTTGTCGAAGCTTTTTGTAAGTCTCTTCGTTTTTATCGGAGGTTTTGCAGGACTCTCTGTTTTTGCTGAAAGCTTTGTAAGACTCTCTATTTTTGCCAAAGGTTTTGTAGGACTCTCCATTTTTGTCGAAGGTTTTGTAAGACTCTCCATTTTTGCCAGAGGTTTTATGGGGCTCTCCATTTTTACCAGAATCTTTGTAAGACTCTCCGTTTTTGCTGGAGATTTTGTAGGACTCTCCATTTTTACTGGAAGATTTGTAGGACTCTCTGTTTTTGCTAGAGGTTTTGTAGGACCATCCATTTTTGCCGGAGGCTTTGTAGGACTCTCTGTTTTTGCCAGAGGTTTTGTAGGACTCTGTTTTTGCCGGAGGCTTTGTAAGACTCTCCATTTTTGCCGGAGGCTTTGTAAGACTCTCAATTTCTACTGGAGGCTTTGTAGACTCTCTATTTTTGTTGGAGGTTTTGTAGGACTCTTTGTTTTTGCCAGAGGCTTTGTAGGAATCTCTATTTTTGCCGTAGGTTTTGTATCCCCTTCGGCATGTATTAATGCTGAAGGCCCTACACATTATTGGGGTTACGCAATACCTTCTAGGAAACCAAGGCAGTCTCTCCTTCCAGGTAACCTAGGCATACTACACTCGTGGTGTCTAGGCTTGTCGTGCTCCCGATGAAACGCCCCGAGTGCACCGCAGCACTGTCCACCAAGGGTGTGCCTCGATGAGTGGCATATATATGATCGAAGCTATGCAATACCTTCCAGGAAACCTAGGCTTGGTGCCTTCACGGTGACCTAGGCATGCTGCGCTCACGGTGTATAAGCATGTCATGCAATGAGGATTCCTTGCGACAATATTCCTCAGAGCACCGCATCCTCACATAAAGGTCATCCCTTGATATGCGGTGTCCACACTACCGAGGCTATGCAATGCCTTCCAGGACACCTTGGCATAATCTGCCCTTTATGTGACCTAGGCATGCCACACTGTTGCAGGTGTGTGGGCTCCACTACTTACCAGGGCAAAGCCTACCCTCCGAGAAACCTTTTCAGGTGACCTTAGGTTTAGGCAAGTAATGCTTATAGGTGCGTGGGCGTGTCACGCCTCCCCAAGAAATTCTTCGGGGGCGCCGCAACTACATTAGCAAGGAAGTCCCTTGGTAACCGGCATCTACACACTATTGAGGCTATGCAATGTCTTCCAGGAAACCTAGGCTTGATGCCTTCGCGGTGACCTAGGCTCGCTGTGCCCGCGGTGTGTAGGCATGTCGTGCAATGAGGATTCCTTGCGACAGCATTCCTCAGAGCACCACATCTCCAACTTCGAGGATATCCCTCAGGGCATGGCTTCGACACTACTGAGGCTATGCCATGCCTTCTAGGAACACCTTGGTAAAATCTACCTTTTGGGTGACCTAGGCATGAGGCGCAGCTGCAGATGTGTGGGCCTCACTATCTACGAAGACTACACGATACCTTCTAGGAAACCTAGGTAGTCTTGCCTTCCAGGTGACCTAGGCATGCTGCGTTCCGGGTGCGCGAGCTTGTCACGCCTCCCAAAGAAGTCCTTTGGGTGGCGCCGCAACACTGTCCATCAAGGAAGTCCCTTGATACGTGGCAACTACACTGCCGAGGCTACACAATACCTTCAAGGACACATAGGTAGTGTTGCTTTCCAGTGACCTAGGCATGCTACATCTGCAGGAGTGTAGGCATTTGCATGGTTATGTACTAGTTAAGTTTTCCAGTCTACTGTTGGCAATAAGCAGCTAGTTGTAGTATGAGACATAGCTAGATGAAGATGTGACTTAAGTTCTATTGCTTACGACTAAACAGGGACATAATCTAGATTTACCATTTCTACTTAGTGGCTATATGTTGTAAAGACTTCTAGTAGTAAGGTTGGAGGCCTCCAACATGTTTTGATCTTTACTATATGAAAGATAGGCCAACTAGGTAAACTATCGATAGGTAATAGTGGGTGTACCTTGCTAGAATATAGCCTCATTTATGAGGCTAGAAGACCTCGAGGCCTATAGCTAGGTCGAGAGAGGTGGTCCTTGACTCCCTCAGCCCTTAGCTATTGCCCGGCTTCGAAGGTAATCTATCCAAAGCCTGGAAATAGTGTGTCAGAGCCAAAGCCGAATGCTAGTCCGGAGAGCTGGTCCTCAATCCACTCAGCACTTAGCTGCTGCCTAGCTTCAGAGGTAATCCATCTAGAGCCTGACGACGGCGTGTCAGAGGCGAAGCCGAAGGCTAGTCAGAAGAGGTGGTTCTCGACCCCCTCGGCCCTTAGCCGCTGCCCGGCTCCGGAGGTAATCCATCTGGAGCCTAGCAATGGCGTGTTAGAAGCGAAACCGAAGGCTAGTCGGGAGAGGTGGTCCTCGACCCCCTCGGCCCTTAGCTGCTTCCCAACTTCAGAGGTAATCCGTCTGGAGCCTGGTGATGGCATTCTCTGGCTAAGTCCTTGTTGCTGAGATATTTTACTATCGGTGGCAGAGTTGGTGGCGATGGAGCGGGGTCAGAGGGCAAGGGATTTGCCTGGGAGCCTGTCCCAGGCTTTCGACCCCTATGTCATCCTTCGCCGATTCCCTCTGTGGCCAGGTATCCTGCTTGTCTTCCGAGGTATTCCTCTCGGAAGGTCGTGAGGGTTCAAGAGTCGTCGGTGGTGTAGCCACACCCCGATCCATGCAGGATGCACCCGTATGCCTCCGGGGGTACCGGAGCTTGTGGTTGACATTGAGGTCGCTGCCGACGGCCGCGTGCCCCAGAGCCCGTAGTGTCCCCAGGCCCTCCTGCCCTTTGGGGAGACTGTCGACGTCATCCGTTGAACCAGCTTTCAGAGCCGGAGTGGCTCCGACTACGCCTCCCTAGATGAGGTGGACTTGGGTTTCCCTGCACATTGCTGGCATCACAAGGGCTGCGTCGGGGGTGCTGGGAAGGTCTGTGCACTCTGGAGCCATGCGCCTCCTTAGGTCTGGGGTCGTCCGGTGAACCGGCTTTCGGTGCCGGAGTGGCTCCGACTACGCCTCCCTAGATGAGGTGGACTTGAGATTCCCTGCGCGTGGCTGGTGTCACGAGGGCTGCGTTGGGGGCGTTGGCGGGGTCTGCGCACTTTGGAGCCATGCACCTCCTCGAAATCCTCTTTCACCTAAAGGGCCCGAGGAGGACATTGGGTGGACAGACTCTACGAAGGTGTTGGCTCGCCCGAGGCGTCCTGGGTGCTATTGAAGGAGATACTTTGGGACCAAACCCAGGCGGGAACACCCCTGGGTTCGACTACCCAGAACCATTGGAATGCGGCCTGTTTGGCTGCAACCTCGGTCGTGACCTCTCCTCGTGCGGCGAGGTCTCCGCCATGCAGAGGCTGGAAGGCCTCCGTGCCGTCTGGAGTTTCCGTACCAACCCAAGGTTCTGGGTTGGTCAAGGCCGGAGGAATGCTATCCCACACGGCAGCGGGGCTGGAGGGTGCACATGGTGTGCATGGCTGAGACAACCACTCATTTGGTTGCATGGTTGCAACGGTGGATATAGTGGCTAGAGCTAGCGATTTGGTGGTTTTCCTGGTGGATTCCTACCTCTCTTTGGCACTTATGTGTTGGAGTCCCCACGGACAACACGCTATTGGAGAAAGAGATCATCTTGCCCCAACAAGTACAACGAGAGTTTCTTCTAAGGAGGAGACTCAAGCTTGGAGATGAAATTTTAGAGGAAGGAACACCACAAATGTATTAATAGTAGAAAAATGGATCTGTCTAGGGGGAGTATCACAGCGTGACTTTGTGTTTATGCACCTTTGTGTCCTATGTGTTGCCCTCTGTATTGCATTGAGCATTCTCCTTGTGACCCATCCCTACCCAGATGACCACGACCCCCTATTTATAGGGTGGTACATAGCTTAGTATACAAGTTATCACGATGTACAAATATCTAGGACTTGGCCGAATTACTGGACCTTATCTTGGATAACTACTTTTTACCCTATATAGAAGATAAATATCTTCCATGGTAACTATTATGGTGCCTGCCCCCTAAGGGGTGAGCCGGTCGCCAATTGCAGCCCGGCACTGTTCTAGCAGGGGTGTCAGGACGACTTTCATCGCACTGGGGTGTCAGGATAAGCACCACTTGCACCGGCATTAATCTCCTATCACCTCGCGTCAGGTTGGCTGCAGGGCATGTCCTTTCTTTCCTGATATTATCTCTAGAGACCGGCTGCATCTTTAGGCTTCGAAAGGCTGCACTGGCCCTGAAGGGGTGGCCCGAAGGGGTCCGTAGCCTCCGGAAGTTGGGCCTCTTGTTGAGGGTCTTCAGACTGAAGGGTCTGGAGGGACCTTCGATAGAAATCTTCAACCATTGTCCTCAGGTTGGTTTATTTTCCCCCAATAGGTAAATTGCATGTATGTAAATGCGGAAACGTAAAGTAGGTGGAGAGCAAACTCGACATAATGGATTTTTATCCTATGGTATCAATGGTATAAATGTCTTCCCTAGTCCACGTTGGAGCAGAGACAAGACTCACCACAAGCCTTTCTTCCAATCACTTACCGCTGTCTTCACTTTGGAGCTTGAGCAACCAAGGCAAGGGTCTTTGTGTCCCGATACAAGCTTCTTGTCGCCACTCCACACAAAGCTGAAGGGTTGACAAGCTTAAGCCACCAAGGCTCATGGTGTCGGTGAGTCATCAACACTCCAAGGTGTCGACGTACCACTTGGTACAAAGTAGGATCACTCCTTGATCCCCTCTCTAAGCTGCAATACCTAGACAACTCTCTCTAGGCCTAATAGCACTAATCACTCCCTAATCTTGTGCTAATTGTCTTGGATGATCACTTTTAGCACTTTGGTGGCTTGGATGTCTCCTCAAGTGTATGCTAGTTTCTCTAGACTCCAACACATTCAAATGACCAAGTGGAGGGGGTATATGTAGTCTCAACCCCACGAACTAGCCGTTGCTCGCTCAAAAAGACTGTGAACACTGGATGTTCCAGCGTTAATAGTAATATAGACACTGGAACATCCAGCGTGTACAATAGCAGCAAGTAGCCGTTGGATCCCAACTCAATCTCATTGTGAACACTGGATGTTTCAGTGTTACCTTGAACTCTATCACCGGACTATCTGGTATATAGACTCGAGCCAACTGAGCCACCCTTCACTGTGCATTTCTCTGGCGTGTAGATCTTCAATGTACTAGAACATTCAGCATGTACAACCACGCCAATCTAGCCATTGAAATTACTCTGGTGTAAGTATCCGGTGTGAGCACTGGAACATCCAATGTGTTGATCTTCAATCTTCAACATTAGCTACCTCTTCTAGAAAATGATCCAACGTATACCAACATCTATACGCCAGACCATCCGACGTGTACAAGTTTCCTGGGACTTGTCCAATTCAATCTAATCTTTATCCCGCTTTGGTAGCTTCTTCATGTGTTGAATACATGAGACCTACTAAAACATATATTTGACAAACATATTAATCCCATTGACTATGTTGTTAGTAATCACCAAAATCACATATATGCCCTAAAAGAGCCATGTTCGCTACACCTTTGACTCCACTCTTCGGGGCCAACAAGTTCACCAAAGACATCTGTGCACAAATAGTGGAGAACAGCTGGCTTCGCGATGCTAGCAATGCGCGGGAGCCCGCTCGAGGGGAACAAAGGCCCCAACCTCGAAAGGTGAAGTGGTCATCTTTGTCGAGTTTGTCGTAGCCTGATTTTTACCCATGGATGAATATGGTGGCTAGCGTCCTAGATCGGTACTAAATGGAAACCTAACAACTCAAGCTAAACACCATCGTTTGAATCTCCACCTTCACCTGGCCCAAGAGGACTGAAGGGAAACCCCTCAGCTCCATGGCCTTCTCGCATCTCCACTACTCTTACTGCCAGCTGAAGAAGCTTCATATCAATAGGGTGGACCACATGGCTTCGTTCAGCACCATCTCCTTCATCCCTCATAGAACGGTGGCAATCCCAGTGAAGGCCTGCCAAAACCGGTGGAGCAACAACTGGGCCAACTATTGGTTCTACTACCATGTCCTGGAGGGCTACAGGATTTCTTCGAAGGCCGAGGAGACCATGTTCATCTGGAAGATGATGGTGAAAATGGTGTCGTCCATCGAGGTGAAGGTCAACACAATCACGATGGTCATCCACTGGCTTGGCATCTGCGACCTTGTCAAGGAGTACTACATGGTCGGGGTTTTGTCGCTAGGCATGGAGTAGAAGTTTGAAGGCCCATCCACCAGCAACATGGATGGCCTTCACTTGTTTAACATCAATGGCAAAGGGGCGCTGGGTAAGTACAAGGATCCCCTTTGGAACTTTTTTATACTTTGTTTTTTTCTAACAGTTTTCTTTGTTAGCAGGGAGTGTCAAAGCAGTGGAGGCGCCCATGGAGGCCTTGATCGGGCCATACACGGGGTCCTAGCATGAGGAGCTGTGGAAGAAGGTAAAAGCCATGCGACATAACCATGTTATGGACATTCGTGGCCTTTGCTATGGACCAAACCAACCGCTTCCAGAAACATCACGGTGAAACACCGCCTACGCCTGTCACCACCCTAAAGACGAAGGGGCACAATACCTAGGCTTCGCAAGCTCTAGCCCCCAACAAACAGAGGGCGGCTGCTATGAACAAATGCTAGGATGAGAGTCCCATCATGTCGGTTCGAGCCACAAAATCGATGAGCTGGAGGCTCCACCTCCTACTCTAGGAGCTATCATGAAGCCCTCAGTTCGCCAGCACCGCTCCAATTACTGCAGCCCCCCTCACCATGATCCCACCCTCAACAGAGGAGGACTACGGGAGGCCATTGATCCTGAAGCCTCTCCCCAAGCCCCCCACTTGTGAAGGTTTACCCGATGCCGTTGCTCACAAGGCCTCCCTTGATGGCGCCCTTGATGTCCGTATAGAGGACTCGAGCGAAGGTAGGATTTTAGGTAAGTTTCTTGAGCATTTTCCTCACACTTCTTTCGGTTTACTTAACCTTTATGTTGTAACAAAAATTTCATAATTATAGGAGGTCCCTCCACTGTTCTTTGGGAAGGGGAAAGGGCCCATGGGGATGCTCGAGGCCCCCAATCCAAGCGGAAGAGCTTTTGCGTCGGAGGGGTTTGACTATTCTGAACTCTTGAGGGAGGCTAGTGACCCTACAATCCTCCTCACACTTGGGAAGACCCTTCCACAGAAGGAGCTCATAGGCGTTGCCTCAGTGTTCACCACCTCCATCTTGATGGACCACATTTTCTCCGCCCACATGAAGGTAAGCTTTCAAGATCCCATTATGATTTTTTATCCTTTGTTAATACTTATAAATTTTTTCACTTGTAGGACCTACTCCTGGCATGTGGCACTCGAAGGGCAGTCACAGAAGCTGAAACCTAACAAGAGGAGGTGATGGCCAAGTCCCAGCAGACTGAAGGCGAGGATGCTGGTCTTCAGGACACCCTTGAAGATGAAAGGAGGTAGCGACTTGCCTCGGAGTTCGCCCTTGAGGAAGAGAAGAGCCAGCAACACCTTGCCTCGGAGGCCACCCTTGAGGAGGAGAAGGTGGCCTGAAGGCAAGAGTTGGATGCCCTCGCGAAGGACACCGACACGGTCTCTATGGAGGTGTTTGACCACTTCCACGAGTCCAGGACCCCTTACCCTTCGGCCGCTATCAAGCTCCGAGGAGCAATTGTCTAGCTACGCCGCATTGTGCAGGCTCTCAAAGCTAGGACGTGGACCTTTTGTGACTTTTGTGTTGGGGGCACCGTCAAGGCAAATCTTGGTGCGTTTAAGGTTACCTAGTGCACGCACTTTGAGGCACTTGGCACCGATAGCTACGAGTTCCCGCTGAAGGTCAACCTGAAGGCCATGGATCTTTTGGTGAAGAAGGTCGACAAGGTGTTCTTCCATAAGTATGGGTTCACCATGACCATGAAGAAGCTATCACCACTATGCGGAGCATTCGTGCTAGCACGGGGGCTTCAGGATTGGGCACCCCTGGAGGGTCTCGTGAGGTCAACGTGATGGAAGGAAGCAAAAACGAAGGTGGCAGCGATGGTGGTGCCAAGATGTGAGCTTTTGGCCTGGTAGGTTTTAGGCTACTTCATAGGTTCAAAGCCTTGCTTCGCTTTTTGTAAATGTCTTAGCATTTATCTTGTTTATGTAAAGAATGCTTTTATCAATGAAAAAGCTTTGTTTGCATTGCATCTTATTTTGTATACTATAGTTTTGAATTTTAGCATTTTAAGTGCGTAGCTGGACGAGGTCCCTGCCCTTTTGTATGCAAGAGAAGACTTTGTCTTTAGGTCCCTGACCGAAGAGATCTTTGATGGATGTATTTTTTACCTCCACATTGAAGGTTTTTTTTTAAATGAGGACATCACTTCTTCAATTCAACACACATCACCTGTTGCTGCCCCAACACCAGGACCAATTACTTGGGCTCGTGCACGTGAACTCAATTACGTAATTCTTTTAATGAATGAAGGACCAGAGGATAGCAGCAAATGAGAGTGACATCCAAGGGTGCTGCGCCACTTATCTTTGGGCTGGGCCCATGTAATAAAGTTTGCATTTAGGTAGTTTTGTTAAATAAGGAAAGGTTGGGAGGAGATCACCCTACCTCTTGTGCTGGCCGAAATCCCTTCCCCATCTACCTATTTATACCCTTGGCTGAACTCCTTCATGCGACGGGTTTTCTTTTGTTAGGTTTAGCCATCGTGCAAACTTCTATTATTTAGTTGTGTCGGATGATCACCTGTCAAGACAATCATTTTAGAGTCCCACCTCTTGTGTCGACAACTTTGAGACCTTCAATTATATTTGCAATTTCAGATTGCTGTTTCTTATTCTTGCTTGTTCTTTGATTGCTCGCAGGAATTGAACCTTATGTTCAGGTTGATCGTACTATCCAACAAGGTCAATAACCATTTGGAGTTGGTTCTACGATTGCTAAGACACTCATGAACTGTTTGTTTGTAGTCAGATCGCAAGAGTTGTCTCCACCAGATCGATAGTTATCCTCTCATCGAAAGATCGGGACACGTCGACCTTATTAAGTGGTATCAGATTTTTAGGTTGCTCAGTGAGATTTTTCCAACTCTTGTAGTTAGCTTTTGTCTTCCTATAGTCCACATAAAATCTGCCTTTCGCCTTACATTGTTGTTCAGTTATTTTGCATGTTGAGTTTGTGTTGCATCATCGTTTCTTGTTGCTGGTTGTGCAGCCGCGTTGTATAACTTGCCCGGCACCGTAAACCCTCCTTGTTCTCCCCACGCAGCTACCTGGACCTACCATTTTCTTGTTACCAAGAATCGCATACCTTTCTCCATGTGGCAAGAGATCTGTTGTCGTTTTTTTTAAAGGAGAGCTGTAGCAATCTGACAATAGAAAGAAAGTATCCGAAATAAGCAAGGAAAGATATAAGTTTTATCTGAGTTTTATTCTTTTAATTACCCTTTTACCCCTCATCTTTCCGAATTTGTTGGTGAGTGATACTTTTCCCTTACCTCGAAATAGTCCATAAAGGAATTTTTGGTTGCTGCTGATTGCACAAAAAAAAGTGCAAAAAAGGAGACAAAAAAGAAAGAAAGAAAGAAAGAAGGAAGGAAAGAAAGAAAAGAGAAGCACACATAGCTGACTATTGTCCGTTGGCCCTTTTGTTTCTGTTCTTTTGTTGTCCAGTAGTTTTTTCCATCACCTCTTAGCCACATTAAGACCAGCAGCATTGGTACGCATTTTGAACACTTATTCACCTTTGCAGTTGCTAAATTGATTGTGCTACTCCTTGCTAATAAATTGAACCTTCCAAGCTCCACCTTTTCCTACAATGAATAGGCTTGTTTCACCTGGCAATTGCTCCACCAATCTACTTAGAAGGTTTGACACCACTGGTGGCCATCACAAGAATTGTTAAGAATTCGATAATGGCTTGAGAGTGTGATTCGACATAACCACTTCCCATTAGTTTGTATGACATATACCTGTGTTCTTTGTTTCCTTTTTTCTTTCTCCTAACAAAGACATGATCTACAGAGAATTCAGAGCATCATACAAGTGAGACTAGAGCACCACATTGTCCTCGTACTCGGAGCATCATAAAACATTTTGAGCGACAAGTGAGGCTGCAAATGGAAGGCCTTGAGGAGGATGTTAGGACAACAAGTGAGCGCCTTGCCCAACTTGAGGGTGCCTAGATTGAGATAGGTGCAGCTCTAAATGAAATGAAGACCGCTCAAGATAGCACCAACACTAATCTGGTGAATATTGTGGCACGCCTTGATGATCTGTCACGAACACTTGCTACTATTGTACAAGGCCAAGCTGTCCGTAGTGAGATAGAAGAACAAGGTGATGATGATTACGTGGGTGATACCGAGCATGAAGAGATAATTAACCACAACACTACTTGGGACCATCGCCGGCTGCATTTTAATCAACAAGGTATGTGCCGAAACCAACCTCGACGTGTAGTACGTAATCAAAATGATTCTTTTGTTAAGGTAAAATTCACTATGCCTACATTTAATGGAAAATATGATCTGGATGGTTATCTCAATTGGAAGCTAGCTGTTGATCAAAAGTTTGCATGCCATTCTTTTCCTGCAAATAACCAAGTTAGGGCTGCTATTAGTGAGTTTACGGATTTAGCATCTGTTTGGTGGAAAGAACATTGCTTTAAGCATCCCAATAACATTCCCACAACTTGGGAAGCTTTAAAATTGCTCATGCAACACAAATTTGTTCCTACATATTATGCTCATGACATGATAGATAAATTACAATGCTTACATCAAGGAACCAATTCTGCAGAAGAGTACTATCAGGAGTTGCAAATTGGTATGTTGCGTTGTAGTTTAGTTGAGAATGAGGATGCAACTATGCTCGGTTTTTGGGTGGCCTAAATCGTGATATTCAAGATATTCTTGATTACAAAGATTACAATTCTGTTACTCGATTATTCCATCTTTCTTGCAAAGCTAAATGTGAGGTGCAGGGACGACAAACGAGGACACGAGCTAGTTTTTCTGCAGGTCGCACAACCTCTTGGAAGCCAAGCACCGCGACAACACTGGTTTCTCCTTTGACTGTACTAGCCCCCTCCAACAACAAACAACGCAGCACTCTAGCACCACAAGCTTCTGCAACAAGTAAACCTACACACCATGGTTCGACACAGTGTACCTCGGTTGCTTCTACTGGGCAAACCAAAGACATCCAATATCATCGCTGCAAGGGCTATGGACACATCATACATGATTGTCTAAACAAGTGAGTGCTGGTTATACGTGAGGATGGTGAGTACTCTTCTGCTAGTGACATGGATGATGTGCCATGCTTGCCACTGACATGCTAGGACAAGCTGATACATTTGATCATGAAAAACATATTGTTGCTGTGAATGCTGATAGGTATTTGAGTATTGTAGTACAACGTGTCCTCAGTACTTAGATTGCAAAAGCGGAACAAAATCAGCGCCATAACTTGTTTCAAACCAAAGGCGTCGTGAAGGAGCATTCAATTTGCATCATCATAGATGGCGAGAGCTGTAACAACTTGGCAAGTACAGAAATGGTGGAGAAGCTTACTCTTCCTACTCGACCACATTCCCATCCCTACCACATCCAATGGCTCAACCAAAGTGGTAAGTTGAAGGTAACACGATCAGTGCGAGTACACTTTGCTATGGGTTCATATGATGATTATGTTGATTATGATGTTATTCCTATGCAAGCATGTTCCATGTTATTAGGTCGACCTTGGCAATATGATATTGATTATGTGCATCATGGTTGAACTAATAAATATTCACTCCTCTTTAATGGCACAAGAATTGTGTTGCATCCAATGACTCTAGAACAAAATGTTAAAGATGAACTTGCTAGGGCAAGTAGAGAGAAAAATCAAGAGCATGCTCCAAGCGAAAATCAGGTTGTAGCTAAAGAGTTTGCACCACAAAAAGGACATTCTCACACTTCACAAAATGACATAAAACTAAAGGGCCCTATTTTGCTAGCTACTAAAGTTGATTTGGATGACTCGGATGCTAGTTCTTCAGTTTGCTATGTTCTCATGTGCACATAGGTCCTACATTCATTTGATGATGTTCCCTCTTCGTTGACTCCTACGGTCACTAACCTTTTGTAGGAATACTCCGACGTCTTTCCAAAGGACATACCAGCAGGTCTCCCACCTCTCTGCGGCATTGAACATCAGATTGACCTGATTCTGGGAGCCTCGCTGCCAACCATGCACCATATCGCACCAATCCCAATAAGATGGAAGAAATTCAGCACCAAGTGCAAGAGCTACTTGATAAAGGGTACATTTGAGAATCTCTTAGTCATTGTCCTGTTCCTGTCATTCTAGTACCCAAGAAAGATGGTTCATGCCGTATGTGTGTTGATTGTTGCACTATTAACAACATTACAATCTAATATCGTCATCCTATCCCTAGGTTAAATGATATGCTTGATGTGCTAAGTGGCACTGTTGTGTTCTCTAAAGTTGATTTGCGTAGTGGCTACCATCAAATTCATATGAAATTGGGGGATAAATGGAAAATAGCTTTTAAAACTTAGTTCGGTTTATATGAGTGATTAGTCATGCCTTTTGGTTTAACTAACACACCGAGCACATTCATGCGACTAATGAACGAAGTTTTGCATGCCTTCCTTGGCAAATTCGTGGAGGTACATTTTGATGATATATTGATTTATAGAAAATCCTTGGACGAACATCTTAATCATTTACGTGTTGTTTTTTATGCTTTGCATAGTGCCCATCTGTTTGGTAATTTGGAGAAGTGCAGCTTTTGCATAGACCATGTGTCATTTTTTGGCTATGTTGTTACAACGCAGGGTATCAAAGTGGACCATGCCAAGATCGATGCAATTCAGAGTTGGATGATTCCTACCACGGTCACGTAGGTCATGAGTTTTCTCAGGCTTCCTGTATTCTATCACAGATTTGTTTGTAATTCCAGCACCATCGCTGCCGCATTGAATGAGCTCACAAAGAGTGGTGTTCCCTTCTCTTGGGATCGAATGCAAGACAAGGCTTTCATGATTTTGAAAGATAAGTTGACTCATGCACCTTTGCTTCAGCTTCTTAATTTCACTAAAATGTTTGAGCTACAATGTGATGCTAGTGAAATTGGATAGGGTGGTGTCCTGCTGCAAGAGGGCAAACCAGTAGCTTATTTCAGTGATAAATTGAGTGGTCATAGTTTGAACTATTCCACTTATAACAAAGAATTGTATGGTTTATGTCACGTCCCAAAACCGTAATCATGTAATTAAGTGTAATTATGCATCATTAGTGCCATGATTAGTTTTGAGGTAAATTATTTTGGTACACTAGAGCACTTTGTTCTGAGCCATTTGGATGAGAGAAAGAAATTTAGGAGAGAAAAGAATGCGATTCGCAATTGAAACATGATTCGCAATTGAAACAGACTTTTTCTCTAACATCTGGGACCCACCACCC
This sequence comes from Phragmites australis, assembly GCF_958298935.1. NCBI lineage: Eukaryota > Viridiplantae > Streptophyta > Magnoliopsida > Poales > Poaceae > Phragmites > Phragmites australis. The sequence continues at coordinate 29,558,753 of NC_084926.1, read as the reverse complement.
GACCCCACACCTCACTCACTCAAAGAGGCAGCAGCCCCACCTGCTCTCGCTCTCCCATCTGCTCCCACCCATGCTCAACCGGCCACAAGAGCAACCGAGCTGCTCTCCCCCTCTCTCTCAAGCTCTCTCTCCCTCTCCCCCAAAATCCAACCTCAAGAGAAGGATTCGAGGTAAGCATGTGGTACTCACACGATCATGAGGTCATAAGTTTCCAATCTATCCAATTTGTTTGCTCTTTCCCAAAGAATTTGAGCCGAATTTGACATCTTTTGGTGTTTTGGTTGAAAACCGATGAACACCAGATTTCTTCATCTTCCGGGCGGATTCCTCTGTTTCCTTCATCACCCAATGATCACCAACCACCACAAGTACCGTGGGTAAGTCTCTTAGGATTTCCCTAGCGTGAATGTGTGATTTAGTTGGTCGATTTCGAGTTAGAGTGAAGTTCTAGGGTTCTTGAACTTTGGAGCTAATTTAGAGAATTTAGATGAGATTTGAGTTAGGAATCGTGTTGCTAGGTTGATGAGTGAATTATAGACTCTCTAAACTATCTCAAACATGTCTCCCTTTGGATTGAAGAAGCTTGCAAATCAAATTGGCCATTTTTCCTCACGAGGAACAACTATTCTAGAAAGTCTGGAGAGGCTTGTTAAATTCATAATAAATTCTCCATAGCTCCAAAAATTATGAAACCAATTTTATTGGTTTCATAATAACCTTCTCTACTTATTAAAAATATCCCCAGCTGTTAAATAATTAATTAACGTTTTGGCATGAATTAATTATGTTAAGGCTTCATTAATTGACTGTTAATTCTTTGCGAGTCCAAAATGGGTTTTTCTAGTCTTCTTATGACTTGTTCTATTTAGAAAAAAATGATTTCATGCATTATATAGCATAGTTTTATAGCATTTCATCTTATCCATATTGTGGCATGCATCGTTGCACTTCATTCACGCTCATCATTGCACGTGCTCTTGTTTAGTGAATGAAGAATCGACACGTGACCCGGCTGTGGCTGAAGGCAACATCGATCTACCAAAATTCTGTGAGTGTTGCATGGGTAGAATTAGGCGGTCACCTGAGTAGCAAGACAAGCATCTAAGCATATTTCTCCCCATACTTTGGATCATATGTGTCTAATGTAATAAATTATGCTTTATGTATGTTATGCATGAGTTCGAGTCGATGTCGGGTTTATGATGGGTAGAACCTATGTTGATGCACTAATTCTCCTGTCTTGATTAATTGTTGATTCGTATCCTTGTAGCCTGGGTTTAATATGTTGTTGTCTAACTTATAATGTTATTCGTGATGCTTAGCAAGTGCTTAGGTCCTCGGTAGAAGTCGAGCGGTGAAATATTTCATCGTTCGCAAGCATAGGCTTTATTTACTTGCACATTGATCACAATGATGTGTTGATGATGTTGGTTGGATGAGTGGTGAAGATTAGATGAGATGTGGGCGGTGTTATGGGTGTTTGTCCTGTCCGGATGTAGAGTTCCTTTGGATAGGTCGGGAGAGGAACCCAGACATCGTAGACCACTTGCATCATTTAAGCATCAATTGTTGTTGTTGTTAGCTTTAGCACTTTCCGAGCGTACTACATGTCGCATATGGGAACAATAAGCCGATTACTTTTGTAGTTGTGGCTTTTTGGTGTGCAGGTTGGTAGTGTCGGGCATGAGGCCGGTTGGGATCTCTAGTTTGCTCTGGGAGTAGTTCTGGATGACCCCCGCACCTATCTACACATGTTCAAATGGTTGGGGTTTCTTGGGAAAGGTTGACATGAGTACCCCCTTGTATGGACCTGTGTGGTCATGCAAACCCTATGGTCCTCAAGTCATGTAGGTAAAGGAGTACCCCCTTGCAGGGTGTAAAATATTTTGAAATGCCGCGCTCTCGGTCATGAGCATGCTTTTTTTCGATTTGCAGCAGTCACAGAGTTACGAATGTGGATTAGTTCATTATAGTTGTTACTACTATGGTTCCGTTTACGTTATGTTCAGTTGATATTTATGGACTAGTTTGTTACTTGGTCTAGTATAGATGCTCACACATGTTTATGTCAAATTTGCTTTCGCATATGAAGTTTACTTAACTATGTGGCCTTTTCTTGCTAATATCTAAATGCATAATCCTTAATTTATAAGTGTCCTTCATCGATTAAGTCTTGCGAGTACCTTCGTACTCACACTACTATTTCAGGTGCTACCGGTGAGGAGGAGTTGGTTTTTGACTACTTCATGCTTGCCGAGGGTGGTGGCGGGTATGAGTAGTGTATCCTACTCTGTTGGCGTGCTTTTGTGATGGAGCCTAAGGGCATATGGCTCCATCCTCCTTTTGCTATATAGTTTTAGTCTTCCGCTGCTTAGTTTCTTTTGTTGGTTAGGAGTTGAGCTAGTCTTAGTCTCCTTCTAGCTCTATTTTGTTGTAAATTGTAGTAACTTGTTGCATGCTTAAGAACTTGTAATATAATTTTAATTATTCTCTCTTTCTTAAGCTTTGTTGTGATGTATATGTTGGAAGGTATGTGTTCCAATATTGGGCACAAAACACGTGCCGGGACTACCGGGATGATATTCTGGTTAATCATCGAGGTTGTGATTATGAATAATGACCCTCCTGGTGACTAATTAGAATATTATCTAGACGGTTCCTTACACTTTAGTTCGAACTCTTGAGACTTTGTAGCATTACTTATGGCCTAGAGAATTCATTATTCATTTTGGTCATGAATCTTTGAAGCATATTAAAAAACCAATCAAATCTGAATCCTAGGCATGGTAAATGGGTGGAATTCATTGAATATTTTCCTTATGTCATCAAAAACAAGAAAGGGAAAGAAAATTTAATTGCTTATGCTTTGTCTCAACGATGCACTATGCTCTCACAACTTGATTTTAAGATTTTCGGGCTGGAAATTCTAAAGGAGCAGTATGCTTTTGCCCCTGATTTCAAGGATATGCTTGTGAATTGCAAGGATGGAAGAATGTGGAACAAATTCTTTGTGACACGAATCAATCTATTCAACTACCCTGGCTATCGATGGAGCAACATCACCACTTTCATGGCTCTCGCTGTCCCTATCAGTGTCCATGAACTGGAGAACATTGGGCTCCTTGGGATCCCAATCAAGGTGTCTCACCTCGCGATATGCGTCTAATGATCTAGATTTGATGATACTGGTGGGGATACATCCACCTTGAGCATCCCATCGGTATTCCATAGTTTTGAAGATGATCTTGGACCCGGTAGCTGGCGATGTGAAGATGTCCAATGTTGACTCGAAGCGGTTGTAGAAACCATCATAAGAGAATCCAACTCAAGCATGTACTTGAGACATGATCGATCTTGAAAAGAAGATGAAGGCCCCTGCCTGGCGTGCCAACTGTCGAAGATTTGTTCGTGACAATATGTTCGTAAAGTGAATAAGGGGTACGTTCGAGATTGGGGATCAAGCATGAAACAAGACACGCGATGTAGACAGGTTCAAGACCCCGCTTGCAGTAATACCCTACGTCCTATGTGGATGCTGTTGTATAGTGGTATCTCAAGTACAAGCAATGTGGCTAAACCTATTACAATCAAGTAAATTGGATCTAGACTAATCTAGGGTTGAAGTCGTCGAGCCTCTAAATTGCCAGGTCTTGGTGTCGCTTGCCTCAAGATGCACTGGATTAGCCCTTTTTTTCTCTTTTCTGAGGGATCTGAATCCTCACCTTATATGGGGCTGAGATACTACCTTGGTTCCAGCCATAGTCATCGATAGGGAGTCCTTCAACATGTTAGCAAAGGCAAAGCAGATGAACCTGACCTGGATACTAGTAGTACTCGAGTCAGGTAACTATTCGAGGCCTTCCTAGTATATGTCGTCGAGATGTCCAGGTGTATCAGTATCCGTAGATTCGGTTCTGCAATATCCAGAGTAGCTGAATGCGGGTACAATGTATCTTGTCCAAATACGGTGTACTCCTTATATGTATATACCCTATAGTTATATATTCGACATGCGCCATTGCAACGCCCTTTTACATGAGCTAGTGCACGTCAATTAAATCATGAGGTGAGCTTGTTCCTCTGTGTTCATAACCATACTTATGAGGATAGGATGCTACTAAGTAATTCTTGTGATGTAAAACAGCTCGAGTCGAAGCTTGTCAGGATCTTATCAGAGCTTGTCGGGATCTTGTTGAAGCTTGTTGGGAGCTTATCAGGAGCTTTTTGGACTTCAAGTCGAGTTCCTACTCATGGGAAGGTTGAAATCCCGAGTTGGTACAAGCTAGTCAGGTTCCAAGGCAATTCCTACTTGAATTCCAAATTCTTATCGGATTCAACAAACCACCGTGCAACAAACGAAGATATCTCTATCATACGGAGTCCAATGGATGTGTTTAGCCATAGGCTGGAAATATTACATCATGATCTTTCCAACATATGCAACCCCATCAATAGATTCCTCATGAGCTACTAAAAAATCTCAAAATGATTCGATATTGTAATAGATAGAGTTAGAGTCCAATTTTCTTTCCTTAGTTTGTTAGGTAGAACCTAGGGGCCTTGCATGCCCATAAATAGAGGCCATGTGTGTCCGGAATTAGTCGAGTTTTGTTTAAGCATTGTTTTTGCCTAGGGACAAACAATATTATCTCTAATTGTGCCTTACGACCATCTAGATTGACTATTTTGCAGAACTCCACCTTTACCAATATATTCTTTTTCATCTAAATCCGCAATTCAGTTTGCCTTCAATTATTCTTGCTTGTTCTTTGGTTACTTGTAGGGATAAAAACTTCGTGTTCAGGCTGATCGTGTCTATGACAAGGTCTGTAATCTCCAGGAGTTAGTTTAGTGATTGCCCGGGTGCTCCATCATTGTACAAGTGTAGCCGGATCATCAAAGTCATCTCCACCAAACCAACGAGTGTTCTCTCACTGAAAGATTGGGACACTTATCCCCATATTAGAGGCATATCAAGTGGTATCATATTTCTATGTTGAACGGTGAGAGGTTTCTGTTTCTCATAGTTAGTTTGTTTCTTTTACCTACAGTCTAGAAAAAGTCAAAAAATAGTGTTAGATCATCCGTTGTCCAAACCCTTTATGCCTTGCAATTTCGTTTTGGTATTTGCATTGTTGAACATTTGCCACATTGTTGTGTCAAGTCCCTGGTCTTTGAGTCTAGCCATTAGAGTTTTAAGTTCTTGTCACGATTTCATCATGTTGCTGCTGCACATGCCATCATCACCACTTCCACGCACCACCCAAAAGTTTTCTTTCGTTCATACATCTTTGGTACACAACGTCCATCACTAACTCGCTCACCGCTCATACATATTTTCTGTGCAACACCCATCATCCACCGCTCCACGCTTTGCAAATCTTGTTGTGATCTTTGCTGCTTCATGATTATATTGTGCACAAAGAAGGATAAAGAATTCGTTTCGGAATAGAAATAGATCAGGAGAAAAAGAAAGAGTTTGATTCAGAGTAAAAAAAGGAAAAGAAAAGGGAGAAAAAGAATGAAAAAAGAAGAAAAGAAAAGAAAATAAAATAAAAGAAGGAGAACCTGAATGGGTTTGGAATTTCAAGTTGTAATCTTTTTGGAAAGTTCCTTCACTTCTTGTTGTGAAGTTTGCTCCATGCTACAACCATCTTTCCACACCATTTCTTCGCGGTGCTGCCACAATCTGATTGTCGCCTTCTTTTGGGCTGTGTCACACCATGATATTGTTTGTGTAAAGGCTCACATCTCTAGCACGGTTTAGCTTAGGACCAGCAAGCTTGACTAGTACTTTGAGCCGATTTTCAACATGCATTGCTGATTTGAATATTGCTAATCCTTACTACATACTAAAAGCCTTGTCCTAGCACCTTAAATTCTACCTCATAAAAACTGTTTGGTTGCCAGACAATTGCTTCATCCATTTTTTTGGAGAATTAATTCAACTTTGGCTTAGGCTTTTTGAGTCAAACAAGTTAAAATGGATTGTACATGAACTGTAGTTTCACACAAAAATTGTCTCGCAATTTTTTGAGCTTGGAAAGGCTTTGTATTGAATGGAGCAGATGGAGTGGATATTTTCCTTGGCTGGATACTATTCATCAAGCCCATCCCTCCCTCTCTGCGCTCTCTGTCTGCTGCTTTTGTTGACTTTCGTGGCCGTCAACTGAGCCACGCCGTTGAGTCACACACCAAGTTGCTTCTAGGTGGTTCGGCCGCCCTTATCCCCTTCCCCTCACCACTCTCGCTCTCTCCCTCACTCCTCTCTCTGTTTCGTCCCTCACTCAAACGAGCAGCGCAGAGCACATGTACGCACGCTGCCACTCAAATTCGTCGGAGCCCTACCATCTTGAGTCCGCCCAGCCACTGAGAAGCTCGAAGGAGCTTCATTGAGCTCTCATTGCACTCAAACGAGCAGCGCAGAGCACACATACGCACACTGCCACTGAAATTCATCGGAGCCCTACCATCTTGAGTCCGCCCGACCACTGAGAAGCTTGAAGGAGCTTCATTGAGCTCTCCTTTGCGTGATTTCCTGGCTGAATTCACCGTCTCCTCCACTGGACCGAGCTCCCCGCATTCTTTCCTCTTCTCTGTCTTGTTTCCTCCACTGCTCACCGTCGACCTGCCTCACTACAGCTTCTCCACCCAATCAAAGCACATGGTGAGCTTCACCTCGCACACATCTACCTTCCACACATATTCATTTTGTTTTAGCCTGTCGCCGGCACGATTTTCCGCGGTGGCCAAGCCGCCGTCGTATCCCCACGCACGCCACCGGTCGTGCTGCTATCGGGCCCTTCGGCCGGGAGGCGAGCTGTTGTGTTCGCTGGCTTGCGTTAGTGCTGTTGGATCCCTCGATCAGGAGGTTTTCGCCACTCTTTTGCTGCCGGCATACCGAACCGAGCCACCGGCCATGTGAGCGTCGTGGCCTCAGGGCCATTTGACCGAAGTCAAATGCCCGGGCCTGTGGTGAGCCTCAGTAGCTAGATAGGCTCTGGTGCAAAAAGAATTTGGGGCCTTTTTAAACTGGATATTCCAAAAAATGAAAAATGGATTTAGTGTACAACTATTAAATCAGTTGGAACTCGAAAATACATATAAAATTAAAAATACTAGGTTGGGTTTGTATGAACATAATATACATGTTATGAAACCAATTTTGTTGGGTTTGTAAGAGCATAATATACATGTTAAAAATACTAGGAGCTATGAAATATGTATTCAATTTCATGTGTTAATAAAATATGTTTCAGCTTCATTAATCCATAATTAAATTTTGGTAACTCCAAAATTGATGAAATCAATTTTCTAAATCTTATTAATTGATTCCCTCCTCATTAAAAATAATCACCCTCATGTTAAGTATAAACGAGTTGTCTAATTTGGTCTAAGCTTTGTGTTAAGCTTAATTAATCCATGAAATGATTAAATGCTTAAAATCAATCCAAATTAGGAAATCTTTGAGGCCTTAAAACTCATGACCTGAAAACATTGCATCTCCATTGTTGTCATACACTATGGAGCATTCGTCATTGCATATCGTTCATGCTCATCATTGCAAGCGTTCTTCAATAGTGAGCTAAGGTCTATAGCGTGACGCGAGCGCGATCGAGGACAATGCCAACCTTCCGCATTTCTGTGAGTTTTGTGTGGGAAGTATCGGGCAAACCCTGGAGCAGCAAGCCAAGCATCTAAGCATAATGCACCCTTTGTTCAAATTGAATGGAGTCTAAATTGATAAATTATGCTTTATGTATGTTTACATGTGTTGAGTTCAGTATTGAGCTGATATGGGTAGAACCTATGTTGATGCATTGTCTTTACCTTGACTTATTGATGAATCCTTATCCTTGTGGTCTTTATGATATAGTTGGTGTCTAGCTTCAAGGATGATTCAAAATGCTTAGCAATGCTTAAGTCCTCATAGAAGTCAAGTGACGGTGCTGCCGTTGTTCGTGAGCCTAGGGCGTAATCACTGTTTACAAATACAAAGATGAGGTTGAAATGGATGGTTGAGACGTGAGATTGAGGCGAGATGTGGACAGTGTTAGGGGTATTTTCTGCCCAGAAGAAGTCCTCTGGGTAGTTCGGGTGAGGAGCCCGGATTCCATAGACCTCTTGCATCGTTTAAGGCTGTCCGTCAGTGCAGTTGACTCTAGCACTTTCCGTACTCACTGCATGCTGATCTAATAGTAAGGTAAGTCGATTATCATACGTCGTGCTGACACTTGCCTTGCGGCTCTATGACGCGTAAGAGAAAGAAAAGGAGAAGCAAGATGGTAGGGAGCCAGAAGTGTCCAGGACACACTCGCGGTAACCCCGGTGCCATAGGGGCATTACAAGTGGGTCGTTCCGAGAATGACAAAGGTTGACACAAGTACCCCCTTATGTGTACTTTCGCAAGTAGCACAAGTTGAATAGTCCTCGAGTCATGTGGGTAAAGTTGTACTCCCCTACAGGGTGTAAAAATATTTCGAAATGCCGCACTCTCAGTCATGAGCATGCTTCCGTTCATGTGCATCGGTGGTAGAGTTTACGAATGTGGGATAAGGATATGGTATGATGGAAATGGTCGGTGGTTTTACTTAATCCATGTGCATTGGTCATAGAGTTCACTAGTATGTCAGTTAAGTATAGATACTCAAGAGCACTGAATGTAGTATGAACCCACATGGACTTTATAAAGCTAAGTCTCGCTTGAACCCACATGGACTTTATATGCCTCTTCCTGTTCCTAGTGTGCCTTGGGAGGATATTTCTATGGATTTTGTTTTAGGATTTCCTAGGACCAAGAGGGGGAGGGATAGTATATTTGTCGTTGTGGATCATTTTTCAAAAATAGCACATTTTATACCTTGTCACAAGAGCGATGATACTACACACATAGCTGATTTGTTTTTCAGGGAAATCATTCGCTTGCATGGAGTGCCTAACACTATTGTTTCGGATTGTGATGCTAAATTTTTGAGCCACTTTTGAAGGTCACTTTGGAATAAACTTGGGACAAAGCTGCTGTTTTCGACGACATGTCACCCTCAAATCGACAGACAAACGGAGGTTGTGAACCGCACATTATCCACCATGTTGCGGGCTGTTTTGAAAACAATTTGAGGATGTGGGAAGAGTGTCTACCCCATATTGAGTTCGCTTACAACAGATCAGTTCACTCCACCACCAAGGTAAGTCCGTTTCAGGTAGTGTATGGTTTTAATCCCCGTGCCCCTATTGATTTACTGCATTTACCAACATCCGAGAAATTGAATTTTGATGCTAAGACACATGCTGATTTCATTCTGAAAATGCATGAGTTGACTAAGGAAAATATTGAAAAGATGAATGAGAAGTATAGAACTTATGGTAGCCAAGGTCGGAAACATATTACTTTTGAAATTGGTGATCTCGTGTGGTTACATTTGCGCAAAGATAGGTTTCCTGATTTGAGAAAGTCTAAATTGCTGCCTTGAGCTGATGGTCCTTTTAAAATTATGGAAAAGATCAATGATAATGCATATAAGCTTGAGTTGCCTGCAGATTATAGGGTTAGTCCCACATTTAACATTTCAGATTTGAAGCCTTACTTGGGAGAAGAAGATGACATTGCGTTGAGGACGACTCCAATTCAAGAGGGGGAGGATGATGAGGACATCACTCTTTCGGTTACACACACACCGAATATTCCTCCAACAATAGGTCCATTGACACGAGCTCGTGCACGTCAACTAAATCATGAGGTTAGCTCGTTCCTTAGTGTTCCTTTATATTTTGATAAGGATGGGATGCTACTGAATAATTGTGATGTATTTTTACTTAGGAACACGGGAGAAGACCAGCAAGGGCGCCCAAGCCAAGGTGGAGGTCCAATCAAGTTCGAGTCCGTTTCGGAGTCCAGGACCAGACTGCACTAAAATCGTCGCCCAGGACGCATACAGACTCCATTTTCGATGTTGTACACATGGTTGGAAAGCTAAGGAGATAGGCTTTCCAATGGAACTGGTTCCATGTCCAAATTCTTTCTGAGTCAACAGAAATCGTCAAAACAAGTGGACATCCAGAATCTATCAGGGTGCTGCGCCACCATCTTTTGGCCCGTTGGGTCGTGTAACGTGTTGGAGTCCGTTAGGGACACGTCCAGGGGTCCTTGGCTGACCCTAGTCTCTTATATTCAGTAGCCACCACCTCAATTAGGGTTGGGTTTTGCTTAGATATTGATCTACACACAGATTGTGAGATTTTCACTCTTGTTCCGGACCGACTAGGCCGCCGCAAGTGTTTGTGGAATCCCAACTTCAAGTGCTTGAATTCTATGCAATATTTCAGATTGCATCTTCTACGTTCTTGCTTGTATTCTCGGTACGCTTGCAGGGATTGAGCCTTCTTGGCGAGGTCAACCGCGCGACACGGTTGATAACCATCAGAGCTGTGGTGTAGTGATGGCAAGGGAGACGATCTGTTTGGGTCGAAGCCTTTGGATCATCAATGTCGAGTTCTCCACCTACCGACTTATCGCTACCTATCGGAAGATCAGGCCAACAATCTCATCAGCGAAGATCCTAGCGAACCTTCAGGTGGAGACCGAAGGGTGACCCGCGATGTAGTGCCGAGACCTTCGGGTGGAGACCGAATGGTGACCTATGCGGGAAGCATCACAATAGGCATCGAAACCCTTGTCCATTTCTGGCTGAGCGAGAATGGGAGCAGTCGTGAGTAGTTTCTTCAAAGTTCGGAAAGCTGACTCACATTTACTGGACCACTTGAACACGCTGCCTTGCTTCAACAGCTTAGTCATGGGGTTGGCAATCTTGGAGAAATTCTTGATGAACCGACGGTAATAGCCCGCGAGTCTCAGAAAACTCCGGATGTCAGTGACATTCTTGGACTAAACCCAATTGAGCACATCCTGCGCCTTGCTCGGGTCAACTACGACACCATTCTCTGACAAGACATGACCTAGAAAAGCAACCTCTTTGATCCAGAACTCACACTTGCTAAACTTGGCATAGAGTTGGTGATCTCAAAGTCAGCCAAGAACAACACGGAGGTGCTCAAAATGTTCCTATTCAATCTTGGAGTATATAAGAATGTCGTCGATGAAAATCATGACAAACTTATAAAGTTCTTCCATGAACACGGTGTCTATAAAATATATGAAGAATGCTAGTGCGTTCGTCAGGCCGAAAGACATGACGGTAAACTCATAAAGTTCATAACGGGTGGGGAAAGCCATCTTCGAAATATCCTCCGACCAGACCTTTATTTGATGGTAGTCCAACCTCGAGTTAATCTTCAAGAAAACTTAGGCACCAGTCAACTGATCGAATAGAATATCGATCCTAGGAAGTGGATATTTATTCTTGATAGTGACCTCATTCAAAGGACGGTAATCAACACACATCCACAGAGTAACATCCTTCTTCTTGAAAAAGAGCACCGGGCATCCCCAAGGTGAGGAACTCAGATGAATGAAGCCCTTTGCAAGCAACTCTCAAATTTGGTTCTTCAATTCCGCTAACTCATTCGGCGACATCTTATACAACCTCTTTGAAATTGGGGCTGTTCCGGGTATAAGATCAATATAGAATTATATTGCTCTGTTAGGTGGTATTCCTGGCAGTTCTTCTGGGAAGACATCAGGAAATTCACAAACCACAGGAATATTCAGGAGATCCATGGCTTTCACAACCTTCAGAGCATATAGGTGGAAACCTCCCTCTCTAAGGTGAAGAGAAACCGGTCCACCCCTTGGGATCTTGAGAGAAACGACTCTCTTAGCACAATCAAGTCGAGCAGTATATTGGGCTAACCAATTCATTCCTAAAATTACGTTCATTCCTCTACTATCCAACAAGATCAAATTTGTAGAAAATTGAACTCCCTCAATGAGAATCTTGGCCTTAGGAACAACCTGATTGGTTATTAACTTAGTCCCGGGTGCATCGATATGGTAGGCAGAAGGCAAGGTCTCGATAACTATATTGTGTCTCAAAGCATAACCCTCCTTGATGAATGAATGGGATATACCAGAATTGAAAAGAACAACTGCAGGATGAGAATTCACAAGTAGCGTACCGACGAGCATGCTGTCATCCTCCTAAACTCCTTTGTTGGTGATGTAGCGCACTCAGCCACGCTTGGGGACGTGCGTAGCTTGGGAGGCTTGTAGAGTAGGTTGAGCGGGTGGTACCCTTGGAGCGGTCTCCATAGCTCCCGGCTTCGGGTAGGGGCAATCTTGAGCATAGTGGCCGACACACCCATAGTTGTAGCATGGACCGCCGGGACCACTTGTCACACTGCCCTGAGATGCAGTGGGTCTTGGAGGCTGCCCTTGTGGAGCGGAGTATGATGGGCACCGCACTATCCACATTGGTCATGGAGCACTTGAGGCCGATGTGTGAGATGGTGGAGGCTAACTCTTTGTGCGGGAGCATTGAAAACCCCCGTCCATGGAAGGCAACGGGACCCTCTTACGCTTCTTCTCCTCCTGGTGGTTCTTCAGCTTGAACTCATGTGCGGATAGTTGGTCTTGCATATTTGAAGTGAGGCCACTCACAAAGTGGTATTGCTTCCGCTCGTCGGTATTGACCTCATCCAGTGTATATTGAGCAAGGTGGTTGAACACCTGAATGTACTCCATGACAATTCTACCTCCTTGCTTTAGGTCCAGAAACTCTCGCCTTTTGATCTCCATTATCCCCTTGGGGATATGATAATCACAGAATGCCTAGTGGAACTCCGCCCAAGACACCCGGTGGTTGCTGGGTGCATGGCCAAGTAGTTGGTCCACCACGTGCCCGCCGCACCCTGAAGTTGATGGGAAGTGAAAAGTGCCCTCTCATGGTCTTTACATCTGAGGAGAGCGAGTTTCTGCATGATGGTATGAAGCCAGTGGTTAGGATCGAGAGGATCCTCAGCCCGCGTGAAGGTGGGCGGCTGAGTCTGTAAGAAATTGACAAAGTCATGTCAGTGTCTGGTTCCACCTCCTCTTTGAGGGGCCATGTTACGCATGAGAGCTTCAAGGAGCGCCATGTGAGCATGACAGTTCTACTCAATTTGCATGAGCACATCCACCATGCTCAGCGGCGGAGGGTTGTTCTCATTAGAACCCTCAGGAAGATCTCCGAGACTATGGCAGGTTCTCATCCTGTTGCAACGATAAGACAAAGAGGGGAAAGTAAAATTCTGATACAGTCTAAAAGCATTCGCCCGATGGACCCTTAATACCGTATATATGGAAACATGCATGCATATGACCAATTGGGAAAAATGAATGTATCCTCGATCCCTATCTACTATTTCTTTCTCGAGCACGTCTCTCTGTAATAAACATCAAGATCACATGCACTTATATAACCAATCATCACCCTTCATGCCAGAAAGAATAAGTAGCACGAACGGTGCTTGTGCATCTTGCCGCACAAGCGACAATTAATACATTGCTGCTAACATATTCACTTCCCGTACCATCGCCGTATGGAACATACGAGGCCCCTGCCTCGCACTAGTTGAGCCCCCGATATTTACCGACATCGGGATGTGTTCCTTACCTTTTTCGTCGATGCAACATAAATCATAAATGCATCATAATGCGGAAACAAACAACTTAAACATCAATCCTATCCACACTTTATACTTAGGGGCATAATATAGCAAGTTTATACATATTAGCAAGAGAGGCACTAAAGAAACTTTAGTGGTTTGCTTAGTGATGTTGACACACTTACTAAACAATGCTTAGGACGTTATTTAGGTTATTTAATTAAACCAAGCTCTGACACCATGCTATGAGTAATTGTCCAAATAGTATTCTAATAAATCATCAGAAGATTATTAATCATAATCACAACTTCAATGATTAACCAGAATACCGTCCCGGTAGTCCATGCATGTGTTTTGTTCCCAAGATCAGAACACATGCCTTTCCAATATGTACGTCACAACATAGCTTAAGAAAGAGCGAGTAATTAAAGTTATAATACAAGTTCTTAAGCATGCAACAATTTGCAATAGTTTACACAAAGAGAAACTATGCAGCAGAAGATTAAAATCTTAACAACAACAAAAGGAGAGTGGAGGCATATACCCTTAGGCTCCACACCAAAAGCTACACCTCACCAGAGTAGGATGCACTACTCTTTACCACCACCTGCACCGGTGGGCACGAAGATGGAAAGACACAGCAAACAGCACAATTATCTGGGTGTTCTCTATGTGCTCCTCTTTTTTTTGTCTTTTAGCACTACTAGAAATCACGAATTTTTTTTTTGTATTTTTTTGATATTTTTTACTAAACTACGAGCACACAAGAAACAACCACAGAAATTTTCAGCGCAAACGGATGCAAGATGTGGCCTATAGAAAATCAAGCACGTTCTCTGAAAAGCGTGCGAAAACTTCGCGGCTCGAATACTCAATCTTCCAAGCCAAATTTGGGAAAAAAAATTTGGCGGAACCCGGCAACGCCGGGGAGCAACAGATGTAACTTTTTCTGTAGATGTCCGTGAAATTTTTTTTGCCTGATTCCGAGTCCGTATGAGAAAGTTATGGCCGTTTTACTGAACCCCTGTCGAGTTAGGGTTTTTTTTTCAAAGCACCTCTTGCAGAAATTGTTCTTGTTAAGGTATGGCAAGCAATAGGATCGCGAGATGAACAAGGAGGGCAGCGGTGGCAGGGCAATTGATACAAGGCGGCTTGCGACCTATCTAGGGTTGGAGTGGCGGAAAATAACAAAAGGCGGTTCGTTGTGGCAAATCGAGTAATGTGGTGGCTCGACTTGTTGGTGGGGATGGTGGTGATGGGATAGCGGCGTGATCAAAACAGCACGGAGCGTTGACTAAAGACCAAGAACACGACTCTAAACCAGCAACAAGACTCGACCACGGACACAAACTCAACAACGCGCAACTGAAACAAAAATTGCAAAGGCACAAAGGGTTCTAGGGCAGCGGAAATTGATGGAATTGTTTTTTTGGCTTTTTCTGGACTCTAGGTAATGAAAAACAGACTAATCTAAAGGGGAAAACAAAATTACCTAACGGGCAACCTGAAAATCTGATACCAGTTGATGAGATTATTGGCCTGATCTTCCGATAGGTAGCGATAAGTCGGTAGGTGGAGAACTCGATGTTGATTCTCTAAAGGCTTCGACCCGAACAGATCGTCTCCCTTGCAATCACTACACCACAGCTCCGTTGGTTATCAACCGTGTCGCGCGGTTGACCTCGCCAAGAAGGCTCAATCCCTGCAAGCGTACCAAGAACACAAGCAAGAATATAGAAGATGCAATCTGAAATATTGCGAATAGAATTCAAGCACTCGAAGTTGGGGTTCCACAAACACTTGCGGCGGCCTAGTCGGTCCGGAACAAGAGCGAAAATCTCACAATCTGTGTGTAGGTCAATATCTAAGCAAAACCCAACCCTAATTGGGGTGGCGGCTACTGTATATCAGAGACTAGGGTTGGCCAAGGACCTCTGGACGCGTCCCTAATGGACTCCAACACGTTACACGGCCCAACGGGCCAAAAGATTGTGGCGCAGCACCCTGACAGATTCTGGATGTCCACATGTTTCGACGATTCCTGTTGACTCAGAAAGAATTTGGATATGGGACCAGTTCCGTTGGAAAGCCTATCTCCTTAGCTTTCCAACCATGTGTAGAACTTCGAAAACAGAGTCCATATGCGTCCTGGGCGACAATTTTAGTGCAGTCTGGTCCTGGACTCCGAAACGGACTTGAACTTGATTGGACCTCCACCTTGGCTTGGGCGCCCTTGCTGGTCTTCTCCCGTGTTCCTAAGTAACAATACATTACAATTATTTAGTAGCATCCCATCCTTATCAAAATATAAAGGAACACTAAGGAACGAGCTCACCTCATGATTTAGTTGACGTGCACGAGCTCGTGTCAATGGACCTATTGTTGGAGGAATACTCGGTGTGTGTGTATCTAAAAGAGTGATATCCTCATCATTCGCCTATCTTGACCCCTGGTGCCACGGGTCGGCCTTCGGCCTCTGACTGAAGGCATGCCAGAGCCTTCACCTATGCTGGCAGGTGAAGTCACGGACCGACCTTCGGCCTCCAATCGAAGGTTCGCCAGAGCCTTCGCTTACACTTCCTGAAACACAGCTGCAACATTCATCAGTGCTCAGCTACTGGCGAACTTTGACTTGCCATCCAAACAGGTACGGGAGATCATCCCCCAACAGTAGCCCCCCCTATAGGTAACGTTCATCTTTCAAGGGGCTGAGCTTGTAAATCGGATGATATAGCTCAAAGCCGTCCCCTTCGGCCCATCGAAGGCTCTCGGGGGCTAGGTTAACTTTTTAACAGATTGCCCCCTCATGTTGCTATGCTTATCTCGCGCGCTCAGCGTAAGTAGGTGGAGAATTTCGAAGCCCGCGCAAGGAATGCGGAGGCGTAGGGGGACATGTTTCAGGCTCGGGCGGAAAAGGCCGAAGCCCAAAAATGTGAATTCGCACGCCGAGCAAGGGAGGCTAAGCTATGCCTACAGTAGCTTGAAAAGGAAGTGAGCTCCCTTCGCTCAGGCAAACAGAGCACTGAGGAAGAGGCCACGTGCCTCCGGCAAAATCTAATGGCATCCGAAGCTCAAGTTTCGGAGCTTCAAGCACTCTGCACCGCTAAAATAGCTAAAACGTAGTGGCTGTGCGAAGAGCTGGGCGAGGTGAAGGCGCTATCCGAAGATGCCCTCATTGTGCTTGGAGAGCTGGAGCCAAAGGCATTGCAGCCTGCGAAGCCATTAGCAATACCTTTGACGGGATCGATGCTTCAGCCCTGCCTCCAACGCTTGATATTGTTGGGTTGGGTGGACTTATAGGATGGATCAACGAAACCAGCGAAAGCCTTCTACCCGCGGCCCAGTTGTACGACAACTTCTGCACCATGGTCTCAGCCCGGAGTTTAGTGCAGTCAATTGAAATGACCGGTTGTGACCATCATATTGCACTTCAAAAACACACCTTTTGCTACCCAACAGATATGTTCGGGAAGCAGAAATCAATCGCCAATGAGTACGTGTTTTTTTAGAGGGTCAGGATTTTCGCTGTCTGCGCATTCATTGAACCTTTTTGCTGCAGGAGAAGGCGAAGGAGGACCTTCGGCAAAGGCGATGACCGCGGCAGCTGAAGAACCTAGGAAGGTGTGACGAAAAAGCGTGAATCAACATGTTGAGGTTTTGAACATTTTGTTATCGACTAAGGCATTCTGTAATATATACAATTTTTGTTTGTTGTTAAATATTTTGACTATCTTCGTTCCCTGCATAGGTCCTCCCCTCAAACACTATGCAGGTAGCTGAAGATGTTGTTCCTATCACTATGATGCAGGACAATTTTTTCATGTCTTAGTCTTGTTGGGACTCCTTCCACCGCCGCCATCCAGCTATCGATTTCGAGAGGTATTGGAGGGTGAAGTGTAGGGCTTATGACGCGATGAATGCCAGATCCAAAGCATTTTGGAAGTCTTTTAGCCCTTTGGTTTTAGATACCCGTAGGGCTGAGCGTGAGTCCCATCGGATTGTGCGCGGAGACGTTGAGCCTCCACATATTCTCGTCGACCCGAAGCCTGAGCCGGAAGATGACAATGGTTGGCTTCTGCCCTGCTAGTTTCAATTTTGTTACCGCCGGGGGCCTTCTACGCAAATAGTGTGACATATCAAAGGCAGGAGCACTCCACATGCATCTTCGTCCACCACTTCATGTTCTTACGTTGCATCCCCATTGGATCCAATGTTGCCTTTTCATGCTTGTCAAGGCATAGCCTTTCAATTTGGCTTTAGCCGATGGTATAAGGATTTTGTTGATCCTGATGTTGATGATTTTGCGGAATAAAGGATGTTGAGATGATTACTATGTTTTGTTATTATACTTGTGCTTATCGAGTTGGATCTTCGGCAGCACCGCGCGCGAAGTGTGATTTTGACAACATCGTCCCGCCCCGACTTTAAAGCATTAGGGACCTTCGGCAGCAACGCAGGCGAAGCATCATTTGGAAAACATCATCCCCCTCCCCGACTTTGAAGCCATAGGGACCTTCGACAGCAACGCAAGCGAAGCATCATTCAAAAAACACCGTACCCCCCGACCTTGAAGTCGTAGGGCCCTTCGGCAGTGGGGACTTTGCGCTTAATGGCCCAGTAGTGCATAAGTTGGTTTCACGTTGTAATTGCTATTTTTCTTCTGAAGGTTTGTTTCTCCTTCAGTGCGGGGGCAGGCACTCTTAGCCCCCGACTTAGCCGAGAGGTGTGCTACCTTCTTTTCAGTCGAGCAGCACTTCGGCTTTTTTTTCTTTTGAAGGTTTGTTTTTCCTTCAGTGCGGATGCAGGCACTTTTAGCCCCCGACTTAGCTGAGAGGTGCACCGCCTTCTTTTAGGTCGAGCAGCACTTTGGCTTTTTTTTTCTTTCTTTCAAAGGTTTGTTTCTCCTTCGATGTGGTGGCAGGCACTCTTAGCCCCCGACTTAGCCAAGAGGTGCGCTACCTTCTTTTAGGTCGAGCAGCAGTTTGGCTTTTTTTTCGTTTGAAGGTTTGTTTCTCCTTCGGTACGGGGGCAGACACTCTTATCCACTGACTTAGCTGAGAGGTGCGCCACCTTCTTTTAGGTCGAGCAGCACTTCGCCTTTTTTTTTCTTTCGAAGGATTGTTTCTCTTTCGGTGCGAAGGCAGGCACTCTTAGCCCCCGACTTAACCGAGAGGTGCGTCGCCTTCTTTTAGGTCGAGCAGCACTTCGGCTTTTTTTTAAGGATTACAAACATTCATAACTCGATCATAATTAATTAGCCATAGAGGCAAGGACTCCGCAGAAAGAAATTCTTTACAATGTGGACAACTTCGAAGTAACCCATGATCGAAATTTCTCCATGGGTTTATGCCCGTCCGAGGTCGAAGGGTAAGGTGTCTTTCTTTGACAATTCGCACCTCGAGTTTTATGGTGAGTTCTTGGCGCGCTTCTCGTCGATTGGTGTGCTTCCTTATTTCAAAGGCCAGCAACACTTCGATGATGAATTATGTATACTCAACAAAAGTACATGCTTTCTTGGGGGTATTTCCATATATATTAGTGTTTACAAAGGTCGCTGCCTCATTAAAAACCTCACTCTCTAACAAAGGGTTCCCCCCATGAGGAAAAGAGTACAGTGCCCATACACTGTTTTGATTACATGAAAGGAAAACAAAATTACATAAATGTTGCATTAGTTCGTGTGCTTCGCCCATTGATGCGAAGACTTCTTCAGTTACTACACATAGAACTTGCGAAGGTTATCCGCATTCCAAGTATGCGGGAGCTCATCACCCTCTACAGTAGCCAAGTGATAAGAATCGAGCCTTAATGACCTCTTCAGCAAAAAGGGTTCGTCCCACTTGCTTTGTAGTTTTCCCATGGCTGAAGCATTGTTGAGTCTTCGTAGTACCAAATCCCCAGGGGCAAAGTCCTTTGGGGACACTTTCTTGTCTCTCCACCTTCTAGTCTCCTCCTGGAATTTGGTCAAGTTTTCGGCGGCCTGTATTCTCATTTCTTCCAGCGCATCTTTTGATGTCAATTCTTCGCTTTGTGCTGATTCATTTGCAACTCAAAATGATCTATTTTTACACTCCTCTGAAGTCATTGCCTCTTCGCCGAAGAGCAGACAAAATGGTGTGAACCCAGTCAGTCTTGTTACTATTGTTCTTACAGACCATAAGACCTTCGGCAACTCTTCCACCCACTTTCCTTTCGGCAGGCATTGCAGATGTCTTGCGACACTGGCAAAAACGATGCCTTTTGCCCTTTCCATGGCTCCATTTGACTGTGGGTGATACACATATGCGAAGTGGACTTTGATTTCCAGGTCTTCGCAGAATTGCCTGAATCCTTCACTATCAAATTGCATGCCGTTATCAACGATCACTTCGCGTGGGACTCCGAAGCGGCAGATGATGTTTTGCCACAAATTTTTTTGGATATTTCTTGACGTTATATTCACCAGCGGCATAACCTTCACCCACTTGGAGAAGTACTCTACTATGACTATAGCATAACACAAGTTTCCCGGGATGGCTGGTAACTGGCCGACAATGTAAATTCCCCACCGTGTTAATGGCCAGATTGGTGGTATGAGCTGTGTCTTTGTCGAAGGCCTATTCGATCCCTTCACCAAGTACTGGAACTACGTATAACTTCGGACTATATACTCCGCATCGCTGACTGCCTTTGGCCAAAAAAATCCTTGCCTGAATGCTTTTCCAACGAGGGATCGAGTGCCTACGCTCGAACCACACAGTCCTCCATGTATTTATCTCAGCAAGTTTTGCCCTTCTACCTTGGATATATATCACAGCATAGGTGCACAGACTCCCATCTTGTACAAGTCATCCCCCATTTTGTAGTTCCTGGCTCTCTAGGCCATGCGCTTCACCTCGATATTATCTTCGGGCTCATAGTAGCCACAAAGATAAGACATTATGGGAGAGCGCCAATCTTCACTCTCAATTATAGCAACTGAGCGTGCCTTTTGCGAAGGGACCTCTACAGTTGGCACCCACAACTTCTGATAGAACACATCTGGTGGTATTGGCAGATTTTATGCCACGGCCTTTGCAAGGTCATCTGCCTCGAAGTTGTCATTTCTTGATATACTCTTGGCTGTGAATCCAAGGAAGTGCTTTTCCATGCTTCGAACCGGTGCCATGTATTTAACAAGCTCTGGCTCTTTCGTCTGAAATGTCTTGCCAATTTGGCTTGCTATTACTTTAGAGTCCGTCTTTATCAATACCATTTAGGCGCCCAAAGCTCACGCCTTGCAAAGGCAAAGTAGGACTGCTTCGTACTCCACGATGTTGTTTGTCGATCGAAACTCGAGCCCGACAGCGTATCTCAACTTCACTCCCGAAGGCGAAGACAGTACTACCGCCGCACCTGTGCTCGAAGCCCCCCAGGCTCCGTCACAATATGCGATCCAGACCGGGTCTAACGGTGCTTTTGCTGGAGCTTCGGCCTGCGGCGTCCAATCTACCACGAAGTCCGCTAATGCCTGAGACTTCATCACTATTCTTGCAACGAAAACTATCATGAATGGTGCAATCTCTGCAGCCCATTTCGCAATCCTCCCTGTAGGTTCACGATTTTCAAACATGTCACGAAGTAATGGCGAAGCTTCCGCGATGCCATTAGTAATGCATAGGCCACCTTACTTTTCTCATAGCCAGCAGCAGAATCTACCAGCTGATCAATTCGTGGTAGTGGGAAGTCATCCTTCGGACAAGCTATGTTTAGGTCTATGAAATCTACACACATTCTCCACTTGCCATTACTTTTCTTAACTAGCACTGGGTTTGCGAGCCACTCCGAATGTAATACTTCGCGCACCACGCTAGCATCAAGCAACTTCTTCACTTCAACCTTAGCTGCTTCTTCCCTCTCTTTTGAATCCTTCCGAAGCTTTTGCTTCTTTGGCTTCGCGTTTAGGTCTACATTTAAAGTGTGTTGAATGATTTCTCTGCTGACTCCTTGCAAATCCTTCGAAGACCAGTGAAGATATCTTAATTGTTGTGAAGGAACATTATCAATCTTCGCTGATCTTCTTCTCTGATTTCTGCCCCGATAACAACTTTTTTGTCTAGCCTATCTGGACACAGTGGCACTTTCTTGGTTTGCCCTTCTGGTACAGCCTTCACCATTTTGTGTACCTTCGGTTGCTCTTCACACTCTCCATGATCCATCGAAGGTCCTGCCACTACGTGGATGTTTTGCCGGCCTGGAGTAATTCCCACTTCAATCCTACGGGCCACCTGTTGATCTCCGAGCACTGTTATGACACCTCCGGGACCGAACATCTTCATACATAGATATGAATGGTGCGGTATTGCTCCGAATGTATTCAGGCTTCCTTGCCCGAATATTGCAATATAGGGATAGTTGATATCGACCACATCGAAGGTAATGTCCTTCGTTCGGAAGTTTGACCCTTCGCCAAATGACACCGGGATTTCTATCTTCCCTAAAGCATTGATTGCATTTCCCCTGAAGCCTAGTAGTGGGGACCCAGCCTGGTGAAGGTCACTTCGCTGCAAACCCATTCTATCAAAAGCATCGGCAAAGATGATATCTACCGAGCTTCTGCGATCTATCAGCATCTTGTGCACTTCATTTCCTGAAATGTTTGCCGTAACCACGAAGGCGTCCGTGTGTGGGTAATCTAGAACCATCAAGCCCTCCTGTGAGAAGGTAATGGGCACATTGGACCATCTTGAATGAACATAGTTGGCCCTACACCAACATGGTTAACCATTCGCACATATTCTTTTCGCTACCTCTTCGATTTTGTTTCCTGATTGGATCCTCCAGAGATTGCCAACACAATGTTACGTCCACGGTTTACTGTGCTCGCCAATCTGCTGGTCTCCGGGGGGGGGGGGTTCGATCCCATAGACGGCGCCAACTGTTGTCATATGGTCAAGCTTGGGAATGGCACACTTTGAGAGGAATTCTGACGGATGAGACTCGAAATGGTTTCGGATGGTTTTCTTGCCAATTTGGAGATCAAATCCACTCTCCTGGATGAAATTAAAGTTGCTCAAAGGGATGATAAGGGCATGACCCGAATCCATGACAAAGTGAAAGAAGGCAAGGCCATGTGTTTCTTTGAAGATGGTCAAGATGTTCTATGGTTTGGGAACCGTATAATGGTTCCGAAGGTAGAAACTTTGAGGAAGAAGATACTGGATGAAACTCATGACTCTTTACTGTCCATTTCTACAGAGAGCACAAAATGTATCAAGATCTCAAGTCCAGATTTTGGTGGACTCGCATAAAGTGAGAGATCGCTCGATATGTAGCTGAGTGTGATGTCTTCCGAAGAGTGAAGGCCGAGCGTCTTAAATCGGCTGGTATGCTTCAGCCTTTGCCAATTCCCTCTTGGAAGTGGGAGGAGATTGGCATGGATTTTATTACTGGGTTGTAGAAGACCTCTCATGGGTATGACTCAATTTGGGTAATTGTGGACCAGTTGACAAAGTCCGCTCATTTCTTGCCCATCATGACCACCTTTTCAGTCAAGCAGTACGCGGAGCTGTACCTCACTCGGATTGTTTGCCTCCATGGGATTCTGAATAAAATCATTTCCGATCGAGGCACTCAATTCACTTCACCTTTTTGGAAGGTTCTTCATAAAGCTATGGGAACCGAGCTCTTTGATAGCACTGCATATCATCCTTAAACCGACGGTCAAAACGAGAGGGTGAATCAAATCTTAGAAGATATGTTGAGGGCTTGTGTCCTCATATATGGGAAGAAGTGAGAAATCTGCTTGCCATTTGTGAAGTTCTCCTAAAACAACAGTTACCAAGTGAGCATTGAGATGTCATCGTTTGAAGCATTGTATGGTTGACGCTGCCGAACGCCGTTGAATTGGTCCAAATCAGGCGAAAGGGCTTTTCTCGGCCCAGATTTGGTGAAGGAGGCAGAAGAGCATATTCTGACGATTCGCTTGTGTCTCCTCGAGGCTCAGTCCTGATAAAAGAGCTATGCGGATCGCCACAGATGAGATCTTGCATTTGAGGTTGGAGATTTCATCTATCTTAAGGTATCGCCTCTCAAAGGGATTCAACGCTTTCCAGTCAAAGGGAAAGTAGCACCTTGCTATGCTGGTCCATTTCAAATCGTTGCTCGACATGGCGAGGTCGCCTATCAGTTGGACTTGCCTTCGGCCCTCTCCGCCGTACACAACGTCTTCCATGTCTCCCAATTGAAGAAATGCCTTCGAGTACCAACCGAAGTCATTGAAGTTGCAAACCAAGAATTGCAGCCGGATCTCTCCTATTGCGAACATCCAATTCGTATTTTTGATGAAGCTGAACGAAAGACGCGGCACAAGTCAATTAAGTTTCTCAAGGTTCAATGGAGTAATCACTCTGAAGGCGAAGCGACGTGGGAACGTGAGGATCAGCTTTGCGCTGATTATCCCGAATTTTTCCCCAAATTGCGAGTGTTGCATTAGTTTCTACTTGTAATAGCGTGGTTAAATGGTGCTATAGCATTATAAATGTCATGAAACACTGTGCATGATGTTGAGATGCATGCACTTTTGAGTAGATGAAAGTTCCATCGTTCCGCCCACACCACCCTTGTTTTAATAGGAATCTTGTATTCCTATTTTTCTTATATATGTACACAATCACCATCAAGTCACCAAGGAGACCATCATCACTCACACAACACCTACTTGTTGTCTTGTAGAATCATTGTTCTAGGATGAACTTGTTAATATGGTCCTCAGAAACCTGGGAGTTTTTTCGAGATCTGAGAAATATGCCCTTACAACACCATCGTATAGTCTGGTGATGCCATCATCATTCCATTTTTGGAACTCTTAATTCCCCGCACTCTACCCGAAACTCGGGACAGGATTCTTTTTAGAGGAGGTGGGGGGGGGGAGTTTTGTGACAGCCCAGAATTCTTAAATGTGTGGTTAAGTGTTCATAAGCATTGTGTTTATTCATTCTGAGCAAATTTTGGCATATAAATTGAATTGAACCTAAAGTGTTAAGTTTAATAATAATTGGTGCCATGTGAAGCAACTCACAATTTGGCTATGCAACATAGGGTTGGAAATAATTTTAGAAAGTAGTACATGCCATCTAAGGAATATTATTGATTTTTCCCAAACATTTGGGAATTATTTTGAAGACATGAAATTACAACAATTTAGAAAAGGTTGCAACTTTGGAGAATTTTAATTCAATTTTGGCTCAGTCTTTTTGAGTCAAACAAGTTAAAATGGGCTGCACATGAATTGTAGTTTCACAAAAAAATTATCCTGCAATTTGTGGAGCTTGCAAAGGCTTTATATTGGATGGAGAAAATGGAGTGGATATTTTCCTTGGCCTGCTACTGTTCATCAAGCACATCCCTCTCCCTCTGCGCTCTCTATCTGCCGCTTTTGTTGACTTTCGCTGCCGGCAGTTGGGCCACGCCATCGAGTCAAGTGGTTCAGCCGCCCTTATCCACCCCCCCTCGACCTCTCTCACTCTCTCCCTCACTCCTCTCTCTGCTCCGTCCCTCACTCGACCAAGCAGCGCAGAGCACGCGTACGCATGCTACCACTCAAATTCGTTGAAGCCCTACCGTCTTAAGCCCGCCCGACCTCCGAGAAGCTCGGAGGAGATTCATTGAGCTCTCCTCGCGCGATTCCTCAGCTGAATTCACCGTCTCCTCTACCGGACCAAGCTCCCTGCGCTCCGTCCTCTTCTCCGGCGTGTTTCCTCCATCGCTCACCGTCGACCCACCTCACCGCAGCTTCTTCGCCCAATCAAAGCACATGGTGTGCTTCACCTCGCACACATCTACCTTTCATGCGCGTTCGTTTTGTTTTAGCATGTCACCCGCGCGGTAGTCCACGGTGGCCCAGTCGCTGTCGCATCCCCACACACGCTGTCAACCGTGCCGGTGTAGGGCCCCTCAGTCGAGAGGCAGGCTATTGTGTTCGCTAGCCCGTGTTGGTGCTGTTGGAGCCCTCGGTCACGACATTTTCATCGCAGTTTCTCTTTCGACATGCCGAACCGAGCCGCCGGCCATGTGAGCGTCATGGCCTTAGGGCCACTTGACTGAAGTCAAATGCCCGGGCCATGGTCAGCCTCAGTAGCTAGATAGGCTCTAGTACAAAAAGAATTTGGGGCCTTTTTAATCCAGATATTCCGAAAAATGCAAAATGGATTTAGTATACAACTATTAAATCGGCTGTAACTTGAAAAATACATATAAAATTAAATATTACTCCGAAAATTATGAAACCATTTTTGTTGGGTTTGTATGAGAATAATCTACATGTTAAAAATACTAGGAGCTATGAAATATGTATTTAAAGTTCATGGGTTAATAAAATATGTTTGAGCTTCATTAATCCATAATTAAATACTGGTAACTCCAAAATTGATGAAATCAATTTTGCAAATCTTATTAATTGATTCCCTGCTCATTTAAAATAATCACCCTCATGTTAAGTATAAATGAATTTTCTAATTAGGTCTAAGCTTTGTGTTAAGCTTAATTAATCCATGAAATGATTAAATGCTTAACATCAATCCAAATAAGGAAATCTTTGAGGCCTTAAAACTCATGACCTGAAAACATTGCATCTCCACTGTTTTCATACACTATGGAGCATCCTTCATTGCACGTCATTCATGCTCATCATTGCATGCGTTCTTTAGTAGTGAACGAAGGTTCGGAGCGTGACGCGAGCGCAATGGAGGACAATGCCAACCTTCCGCATTTCTGTGAGTTTTGTGCATGAAGTATCAGGAAAACTCCAGAGCAGCAAGGCAAGCATCTAAGGATATCGCACCCTTTGTTCGAATTGAATGGAGTCTAAATTGATAAATTATGCTTTATGTATATTTGCATGTGTTGAGTCTAGTGTAGGCTGATATGAGTAGAACCTATGTTGATGCATTGTCTCTACCTTGACTTATTGATGAATCCTTATCCTTGTAGCCTTGATGATATAGTTGGTGTCTAGCTTCATGGATTATTCGAAATGCTTAGTAATGCTTAAGTCCTCGGTAGAACTCGAGCGATGGTGCTGCCGTTGTTCGCGAGCCTAGGGTTTAATCATTGTTCACAAATACAAAGATGAGGTTGAAATAGATGGTTGAGATGTGAGATTGAGGTGAGATGTGGGTGGTGTTAGGAGTATCTTATGCCCAGGAGGAGTCCTCTGGGTAGTTCGGGAGAGGAGCCTGGATGTCATAGACTGCTTGCATCGTTTAAGGTCATCTGTCGGTGCAGTTGGCTCTAGAAATTTCTGTACTTACCGCATGCTGATCTAATGGTAAGGTAAGCCGATTATCATATGCCTTGCTGAAACTTACCTTGCGGCTCTATGACGTGTAAGTGAAAAAGAAAAGAAGAAGCAATGTGGCGGGGAGCCGGAGGTGTGTAAACTATTGCAAATGGTTGCATGCTTAAGAACTTGTATTATAACTTTAATTACTCACTCTTTCTTAAGCTATGTTGTGATGTACATGTTGGAAAGGTATGTGTTCCGATCTTGGGCACAAAATACATGCTGGGACTACTGGGATGGTATTCTGGTTAATCATTGAGGTTGTGATTATGAATAATGATCCTCTTGATGATTAATTAGAATATTGTTTGGACGATTCCTCACAACCCCCATTTTTCTTGGTAAGAACTTGTAAGAATGTTTGAACGGCTTGAGAGTTTGAGCGATTTGTCACCACAACCTAGTAGTGCATAGGAACAATACACCTGTTGTTTTGTTTTGTTGTTTCTACTAACCTTCTTAGGTGATGAGGAATCCCAACAAATAAGGATTGTCAAAGAACTTAGGGAAAACGTGTGTTTAACCAATCAGCGGTTGTCCTTACGGGAAGAGAAGGTTAACACAATTGAGGCTGCTCAAAACACTACTAATGCGACACTTCAAGCTATTTTGGCTCGTTTACCTTTGCCCTCAGGAGGATCTCGTGCTACTGCACCTTCTCTACCGGTTGCTAAACCTTTTCAGTGAGCATGAGGAATCCCCCTTCTGCTATGGAGAAGCAAGAAGGAGAGAACCTCGCTAACTACATCGATGATTCAGATGATGAGGACGACAGCGATGGTTCTCTGCAACGATAACACTTCAGTATGAGAACTGAACGACCATGTCGAGAGGTACCTAACAATGATGAATATGCTAAGATAAAAATTTTGTACCTCCGTTTGATGGTAAGTTCACATGATCCTGATGCGTTCTTGAGTTGGGAGCTTCTAGTTGATAAAAATTTGTTTCTGATGATTATCCTAAGAATAGAAGAGTTAGGGCTACCACTAGTGCATTTTCAAGTTTTGCATTTATTTGGTGGTGTGAATATTGTCATAAACATCCTAATGATAAAACCACTTGGGAAGGTTTGAAACAAAAAATAAGGAAGAAGGTGAAGACACATAACTCTCAACATCTACATCATGTAAGGATGACATGAAAAGTAATGATAAAGGAATTTATTTGGCCCCGCAACAAGAAAATGCGCGTAATTGTGAGTATATACCTACTACATTGAATTTATGTGAGCCTATATTTACAGATTTAATCGATCCACATTCTAAACTAGTTCCATATAATTTTACTCACATGGAAATTGTTAGTCACAAAGATGTGCTTTCTAGAATATCTCCTACTGATTCCTTGTTTTCATCAAGTTTGGCAAGCCTATTAGATTATCTTGTATGTTGGAACATATTTCTGAAATTGAATCCATGGGATCACTTTTGAGTTCCTACACTCATAAGTATATATTTAATTTGATTGAAGAATGTGGTGTAGATAACCAGTTCTATGTTGATAGACTATGTGTTACTTGTGATAATCCCATTAGCTTGCATTTGAATCTTATGGATCTGTAATCTTTTGTGCCATATTTGGATAACTTTGAAATGAATGCAAAATAATATTTATTGGATATAATGGAGTATAATGTCATGTTCTTATTGTACGACATATATAAATAATTAGAGTAGCACAGTTAAAGCATGCAAGATACTAAATTCTATTGCAACCTTACACAAAAGTTGAGGGTGACTTTTCTTCAAGAGAGAGGGGAAGATGAGAATGATATGTGTTCTAATGCTGATTTGACATATTCATTATATACTTGTTGTTGCTGTTCTAATAAATGTTATGTGCACAACAAGGAGATAGCTAAAACAGATGATAATTACATATATGATGCATATATGTTGTTCTCTTTGTTAACTACATTTTTAGTCTATCAAAAGCCAAGGATGGCTTTTCTTGAAGGGGAGGGTGATGTAGAGCTTCATACGATCACACAATAAATTTTGTTCCACCAATTGTTGTGAATGCTTTAAGTACATCTGAATAGTATGTACTCACAAAAAGAGCTGAAAACATTTTTGATGCATACAAAGAATAAATTATGCGAGCATGTGCATGGAAACATGAGAATAAGGTGTATCTGTTCCTAAATACTTTAAATTCTATTATTTATGAGAATAGTATACTATCTAATGTATTTACGTTTCTTATACTTATATTTGAAAGGCTAGCACAATTGTGGGATGAGGAATGAGACATGAGTCATCCTAAATTGAGCTTGTGCTTAACAATACAACTAATTGAAGATGAGCTACCGTCGAGGATGACTTCAATTCAAGAAGGGGAGGATGATGAGGAAATTACTCCTTCGCATACAACTGAAATAAATGATGCTCAAAAATATTTAGGAGATGAGTTGAGTTATCGTCGAGGATAACTTCAATTCAAAAAGGGGAGGATGATTAGGACATTAGTGCTATGGATACGCGCACTTCAAGTAATCTCCAGAATCGGTTGTTGCTATGCAATTGCAAGGTTCGTTGACACGAGGTTGTGCACATCAATTAAATCATGAGATGATCTCATTCCTCTGTGTTCATAACCATACTTATGAGGATGAGATGGTACTAAATAATTTTTATGATGTCTTGTTACTCAGGGGAGAAGATAGCTCAAGTTGAACCCTTATCAGGGATTGTCGGAGCTTGTCGGGATCTTGTAGGAGCCTATTGGGAGCTTGTTGGATTTCAATTCGAGTTCCTACTATTGGGAAGGTCAAAATCTCGAGTAGAACAAGCTAGTCGGGTTCCAAGGCAATTCCTGCTACGACTCCAAATTTGTATCAGATTCAACAGATAGCCATGCAAGAAAAGGAAGATATATTTGTCATATAGAGTCCAATGGAAGTGTTTAGCCATAGGACCAAAATCAACGCCAAGCATCCAGACATGACCAAAATCAATGCCAAGCATCCTGATAGTGGAAGCACGCATAGGAACAACCCTATCCTCCCAATCTTTCCAACGCTTGATAGCAGTGAACAGAGCCATTCTATTGAAGATCTGGGACAAACAAACACAACTCAGTATAGAACACATTAAAAACCGTGATGCATTTCAATCTCACCAAAATGCAACCCAAACCTTGATTCATCGCCCAAATCTCTATCCTCCCTCACAAAATCAAACCCTAAAAAAGAGTGCAGCATCAAACAAATTCCAGCGAAATGGATGAATCACTCAACAAGCTGAGTAGATCGAGTACCAAACAAAGTAATGTAAAATATTATCTCGTCCCACGAGAGGATGGAGAGGAGAAAACGTATCACTAGTCGAATTCAAAAGTTGGACTGTCGTAGCGGGAATTTTAGGTAGTGGCGAGAATCTTTTACTTGGCAGGAAATCATGATTACAGCGAGAAAACATGCACACCATGTGGCGCGGTGCGCCAAACTCCTCGGGCCAATGCTTAAATTGCACCGCATGCATCGGGTATTAAATGCGATGTGATTGGAATGCTGGAGGTCATGGCCTCGAGTAGTGACACGGAGTTAGTCAAATAGACGTCCTCGAGCTCTTTCATCATGTATAAAAGCATATGGGGAGCCCATTTTACTGTTCCAGTAGGCTTGAGAGTTTGAGAGGAACCGTCCAGATAGTATTCTAGTTAATCATTAGGATGATCATTTATCTATAGTCACGTCCATAATGATTAACCAGAATACCACCCTGGTAGTCCCAGCATATGTTTACTTCCAGGATCGGAACACACACCATTACAAAAAGCACATCATGACAAGACATAATAAAGAGCGAGTAGTTAAATTTGAGTTACAAGTCTTTAAGTATATTAAACTTTACAACAAAATACATAACTGAACATTATGTTAGAGTAGTTACGCAGTGGAATAAGTTACATGACAACAAAAGATGGGTATCACTGTTTGCCCTAACGCGTCACCCCAAAATAACAACACACGAGAAGAATGACACTACTCCTACCCGTCGCCAACATCAGCAGGTGTAAAGTAGCAAAAAACTAAATCTTCCTCACCTAAAAAGCAAACAAAGCATGTGAGTACGAAGATACTTGCAAGACTTAATCCATAATGGGTACTTATAAATAGCCCAACTCCAAGGAGAATGCATATGGGCAATTGGCAAGGACTTAGCCACAAAGGTTAAGTAACTTTGTATGCAAAAGTGATTTGGACTCAAGTGTAAGCATCTACACCTAACCAAAACTCCCTTTTATCATGAGGTCATTAACGTAACAAAGTTGTAACTTGTACCATATCAACTCCTTATCAACCACTTTTGAATATACCATCACAATATTCCGATATCGAAGACTCTACGATTGATGTAAATGGATAGAAGAATGCTCATAACCGAGAGTATATCAATTCGAATTGATCTTACACCCTGCTGGGGGTACATCTTTACCCACACGATACGATGACCATTCAGCTTGTGTCACCTGTTAAAGTGCACACAAGGGGTACTCGGGTCAACCTTTTACAATTAAGCCCCAACCATTTGAATATGTACCTATAGGTGCGGAGGTCCACTAGGGCTACTCCCGGAGCACCCTAGTTACACCTAAAGGTGTGGAGGTAACTAGAACTACTCCTCGAGCAAACTAGATACCTCTACAAGCCTATTATAACCACAACATATTTACGATGTTACCTCTACAAGACTATTATGCCCACGACATCGTAGGACAACAAGCCAAAAGGTCATAGCTACAAAAAGTATTTGACTTATCTTACCATTATATCGATATGTGGTAAGTACGGAAAGAGTCAAAGCCAAAACAATAACGATCGGTCCTTAAACGATTCAAACGGGCCTATAGCATCCGAGACTCACTTCTCCAGCCATCCCTATTGCCCGCCTGAACCTTGCCTCATCCTTACTAACTTACACATCCCCCATCGTCATTATCTTTGTCAATAAAAGTAAGCCCTAAGCTCGCAAATGATGGTCGAAACACCGCTCGACTTCTACCAATGACCTAAGCCTTGCTAAGCATAATGTATTTATTTTAAATTAGACCATTAAGTGCTATTCCCCAAGGTTATAATGGATCAAAGGATAACAATACCAGGAAGGATAATGCAACAATTAGGATCTACTCCCAAAAATCCGACCTCTACTAACTATCGTGTGTGACATACATATAGCATACTTTATCAAATCAAAGATAACATATGATCCAAAGTAATGGGTGCAACATGCTTAGATGGTTGCCTTTCTCAAGTGCTTCACACACAATATCACAATCAGATTCTACCTCAAAAATACCCCCGTCGCTCTCTAATTCGTCAATCGCTAAAAGAAAGAACGGTGCATCACAATTAACGTGATGAAATGCTATGATACATGCACCAAATGCCATGAAAATATATCAGGAGATGAGGTAATAAGCAAAGAACATGATGCAACAAGAATCATATGAATCGAAGTGTGAAAGCTCATGTTATAAAAAGATTTATTTAAGCTCTATTAAAAAAAGACCGTAATTAAGCTAGCTATGAACATTAAATGAGACTCACCCAAAGTCTTGTAAGGTTGGGGAACGTCGGTTGGGGAAGAATCGAAGGGAAAAGCTTGGAGAAAATGAAGAAGGCCTTCTGAAATTGTAGAAAAATGAGGGGTGACAAAAATTATTTGCATTCCTTCAAATCTTCATGCATGTGAGAAACTCATAGATGGATAGAGAGCTAGAGAGGTCAGTAATGTAGTGGTAGATGCATACCTTGAATCCTTGTTCTTGGGTGAGATTTTGGGTGGAGTAGTAAGAGAGTTTGAGAGAGGGAAGGAGAAGAAGTTGTGCTGCTCTTGCCCCTTTGTGCTGACCGGTTGAGAGAGGGAGAGCAAGAGTGAGTGAGTGAGAAGAGAGGGGGAGGGGTGCTGGCGCCAAAGGAAAAAGGAGGGGTGGGCCAGCTGTAACACCCTAATTTTCAATTTTCTCCAATTTATAAAATTTGCTAGAATTTATTTTGAGCTTAAACAATTTCAAAAGGTTAGATGCTATTTTATAAAAAGGAGATCTAATTTGACATAGGAAATATTTGTATATTGTGCATTCATGCTATTTTAGGCACATAGGTTTTCTTTTTTTCTTTTTTTTTATTTGTTTTGTTTAGTGGCTGTAGGTTTGATTTTGGGTGCTAGTTTGAATTCAAAAGAATTTCAAAATCTTTTGAAAAGGAAAATCAAAAAGGAAAAGGATAAAATCCTAACAGGGCCCCCTCCTCTCTTCTCTCCCTCTAGCCCAGCTTGACGGCCTACTTCCTCTACCCGCTCTTGCTCCCTCCCGCGTGGGTCGCGCTACCCGAGCTGGCCCACCATCCTACGCGGCTGCCTGCTCCCATGAACGCGCCCACCTGGAGTTCGTGTTCGCTCGAGCCGCTGACGTGTGGGGCCCGCCTGTTAGGTTCATCATCTTCGAGTCGCAGCCAGCCGTCACGTCTGAGTTTATCTTCACCTCCGCCTGAGAGTCTTGGTCCTCCCTGAGCCATATTGAGCCGCTTATAAAGATCCTTGTGACCCCCTCGATCTATTCCCGTCCCAAGACTCGCCGAGTTCCAGCGCAATTGCTGAGATCCATTGCTTTCTGTTGCCGCCGCCATTACCGCCTCGGTCAAGCTCGCCGACCTGATGTTCCAGAGCCCCATCGCCCCAGCCGAAGCCACCGAAAGAACGGTCTGCCTTCGCTGATCGTGTTGGAGCCTTCGCCGTCATCGATTGACCACTTGAGCATCGCCGTCGATAAAGATCTGAGGCGCTCCG
Organism: Phragmites australis; assembly: GCF_958298935.1. NCBI lineage: Eukaryota > Viridiplantae > Streptophyta > Magnoliopsida > Poales > Poaceae > Phragmites > Phragmites australis. The sequence goes on along the minus strand of NC_084926.1, from coordinate 29,525,117 downwards.
CCGCCTCTCCTGTTGTTGCCCTCTTCCTGTGCATCGTCGCCCTCGGTAAGGCCCTCATCCATTTCCCCGTGAGAGTGTCGTTGTGTTTCACCGCTTGTCGTCGAGATCCAACCCTGATAACAAGATTCCGTCGACCTTATTGTGGGTGCGCCGCCACAACCCCCTCGATGCCGCCATGCCTCGCCTCCCCAGCCACCGATCCCTTCTGGGTCGTCCGATCTAAGGCCGACTGCCCAGATTAGATTTCAACTTACCCCTTCGGTAGCCAATCAGAACATGCCGCGTGTCGCCTCTTTGACCTAGTCAATAGGCCAGCCGATTCAGCCGCCAGCTCAGCCGCCATGCCAGTGTCATGTCGTCAGTTCTAAAGATGTGTTAGCCTAGTCATGCCCAGTCAGCAAGTCATGCAATAATTCAAGGTTTTTCAGTATAAAGATAATTCGGTTAATTCCTAGATATTGGTAATTTTGCAATTTGGACCCCGTACTTTTCTGAAATCACAAAAAGAGCCCTATCTTTTTACACTTAAGTCTCTGGACTTTTCCAAAATTACAAATTAGTCCCTCTATTTTTACAAAAATGTCCCTAAAACTTTTTTGATAATTACAATTAAGTCCTTTTGTTAATTAAAATGAACCCTAATCTTGTTTTTAGCATATTGTTTTCATCGTAGCTCTGTTTTAAGCGATAATTGTGTCGTTAGATTCATTTTTCATTGCTCTTTGTTTTTAGATAGGCTTTGTCTTCTATTATTTTGTTTTGTGATCTGTTCTTAGTGTATTTTTTGTGTGCTTTACCGGTAATTGTGCGATTAGTCAACAACACCCCATATCAACTTGAAGAACATCAAGACTAGGAGCAAGAGTGAACTGAGCAATAACAAGGAGAAGGAAAGTGTCCTTAATCATCTTGAACCTATGTTTTAAATGTTTTGAATTACAAAATTGCATGCAATGTCTGTCAACTTGATGGGTAATCACCTATGTTAAGGTTTACCTAGTTATTCCTTTACATTCCTTGAAGCCTAAGTGGTATTTGATATGAGTCTCTTGGGTAGAATTGTTTAGCCATGCTTTTGGGATGTTGAGAAGTGTTATACACATTTTTAGTGGACATATGCAATGGTGATGATGAACTTGTTTTAGTAACATGAAACCCTAGGACTCGGGCAAAGAGTTGATTTGATAATGGTGGTTTATATGGTGGGCTTGTAAATATGTTCCAAGAAGTGTTGTAGATTTTGTTGGGTGGTTATCTCCCTGTTGGATAGTCTTTACCCAAGTATCACATATAAGGACCGGTTCGTGGAGCGACAACCCAAGAATTACCATACCAACCACGAGGCTGATGGGGACAAACTTTATATCAAAACTGTAGCCCTCGATGAGATCTACAACTTTGTAGTTGAAAACGTTTTCATTTGATGTCATTTAGATCCAAATAATCGTTTGAAGTTTCAGATAGAAGATGTTAAAAGGATTGCATATGCTAATGGTATCACTAGTACTTCTGTGGTGGGATGGTAAGGACATATCGCGTGAGCTGAGAGGTTCCGGGTTCGAGTGCCACGAACCGCACACGCGCGTATTTCACGCGAAAAATCGTGTGACTTGTGACTTGTGTGGGCGTGGGGGTTCCTCGGGTGCAATTGTTTTTCAATTTTTTGGTCCCAAAAACATCGATTCGGCGCTCGACTATCACTGCCAGCAGAAGCCTTCAGTCGACAATGATAACCCCTTCACTATCAGTCCTCGGGCCGGCAGTGATAGTAGGGAACTATCACTGCCCGTTGCACACTGCCAGCTCCAAAACCAGTAGTGAAACCCCTTTACTGACCGGCAGTGAAAGGGTTTTTTTATAGTAGTGGACGTAGTTAAATGACATGTGGGTCTCGCTAAAAATTCAATCAACGGATGATCCAGAGATAGGCCAAGTGAGCACCGGACAAAGCACCACTCTATTTAACAAAACGTCTGAAAGTTTGCTCCAACTCAAAAAGTGAACACCGGATAGTCCAACTACTGAGCATACTCAGCACCGGACCATTTTTTACTTAAATACCCATTATGCACATCGGATGGTCCGGTGAGGAAAAATTTGAACCCGCCGAACTATTTCAGATCAACTAAATTTCTCTGCCACTGGTACAATTACCGAAACATCCGGTGAGGTAATCTGAGGAAGCACCAAACAAACTTTCAGAGACCTTAGCAACGCCGACAACCAAAGCAAAGGATGATCCATTGAGAGGAAACTAAAGATCACCAAACCATCCAGTGTGAAGGAAAGAATTCAGCTGAACTAAAATCTCACACTAAGTCCAAACTTCAAATAACCACACCACAAAAATACATGTTTGGAGCAGTTTGCGTTAAATCCTACCCTCTCAGACACTCATTTTCAAATATTTACCAAACAGCTATCTTATAATAATTTCAAAATAGGCAATAAAAAACATAAGAAAGGAGGAAGAAAACTACAAGGAAATTTTTGAGCCATATTTCCTACGAATTCAAAGATTAAGGCTTTAAATTTGCTAGGATATGACTCTGTGGGGACCAGCTGGTAGACTCCGCGGCTGGTTGCAAGATGTTAAGCTTCCTAGATACATATGCAGGGTATCACCAGATATGGATGGCGAAGGAGGACGAGACAAGTTTCAGAACCTCCTTCGGCGTATACTACTTCATGAGGATGCCCTTTGGACTCCGAAACGCTGGCGCAACTTTCACCAGGTTGGTGTAGATAGTATTAAGATCACAACTAGGAAGAAATGTCTTGGCCTATGTTGATGACATAGTGGTCAAGAGTACCCGAAGGAGCCAACATCTCAAAGACCTGTGGGAAACCTTCGAAAGCCTGAGAAAAGCATGGTTAAGGTTGAACCCAGAGAAATGCGTCTTCGGAGTACAATCCGGAAGACTACTAGGGATTTTGGTGTCGAAGAGAGGCATCAAAGTGGAACCTCAGAAGATACAGGAAATATTAGATATGAAACCCCACAGAATAGAAAGCAAGCTCAACGCTTGGCAGGAAGATTGGCGGCATTGAACAGGTTCATTGCAAAATCTGCAGAGCGAAGTTTACCATTCTTCAAAGTGTTAAAAAGCTCTGACCCTTTCAAATGGGATGCGGAGCAGTAAGCAGCCTTCGATGAGTTAAAAAGCTACCTAACGAAGCTTACAGCACTGTCCAGCCTGGATCCAGGCGTGGATTTGCTGTTATACATAGCGGCATCCCCTTTGGCAGTCAGCGCTGTACTTGTGCAGGAAAAACCCGAAGACAACAAATTGCATCAAGTACCAATATATTACGTATCAGAAGCTCTCGCAGGCCCAAAAAAGTCATACACAGAGTTGGAAAAAGTAGCGTATGCACTAGTAATGGCATCCCGCAAGCTTCACCACTACTTCACATCTCACAGGATTACAGTACCAACATCCTTGCCTCTTTGTGATATGTTTGAAAACAAAGAAGCTATTGGAAGAATAGCGAAGTGGGCCACGGAGGTTGCTCCATTCAAGATAGGATAGGCCCCGATATTCAAAGACTTTATTCAGTCTTCGAATGAGGCTTTGTTCGGCGCACAGCTATGCTTCACCTGGTGTAAACTTGCCGACCAGCATCACAGCTCTGGCCTCTACTTCGGCCACCGACAAATCTAGAAAATATCAAAACCGTTAAGCAAGGACGAAGACATAAATATATATGAATGACTACCGATAAGCAAGTACCTGTGAAGCCATGCACAGCAGGGTGGGGCAGGCAAAGCCCCTCGGGCCCTTTTTCCCCGAATTCCAGAATAGTCCAATCCCGACTGAGGGGCCAAACCCCAGCAGCTATGAACTCCTCCACCAGGTCGCGAGTTGAAAGATATTTTGCGCACCTGGCGAAGGCCTCGAGAGCCATCTGTTGTGACGACTTCAATCGCACGCCTGGTGCGCGGTTTCCCTTCACCTCTTTGCATTTTCATATGAGAAATTCTTCAGTGTCCACCTTGTGGAAGAACCACCATTGGGTCCAGTCACTGGGCCATTTGTTCTTATACGCCACGACGGGTATAGTTAGCCCAGCGCGATACGCAAAATTCAAGCAGCCGTAGTGAGCTTTACTCTGAACTCCGCGAGCGAAAACTGGTTTGGGTTGATGATGAAGTTGGTGTGTGGCAGTGAAGGCCCAAGTGGATGCTTTCACACCTTTCGAACGAGCTACCCAGGCAAAGAGCCCCATCCTCACTATTACGTTGGGGGTCAGTTGATGGAGATAGACTTCAAATAATTTCAATACTCTAATGACCATGTCATCGTACGGGAGGCGAAGACCCGCTTGGAAGTAATGCACAAACACAACCTCTTTGTCATCGGCAGGCTCTGGTGTCTCCTGTCGACCGGGAAGCTGGACCTTCGAAACATCGCTAATTAACCCTTCCCTCACAAGGCCAGCCAGCACTTCGCTGTCCACCTTGGACTGCCTGATCCAGTATGTCTTCGGGCGAGAGGATCGAAGCTTCGGCGCCATCTGGTTCAAAGAGACTGACTCGAACAGCAGATTACGCGAAGAGATGAAAACCGGGGCTTCCTCTGAAAGGCTCGAGAAAGTTTAGGCGACTTCGTATGAGAGCGACGGCTTCAGCAAAGGCGTGGTAAAAAATATTGATAGCGGCGTGATATTTATAGTGTAAAGTGGTGGCGGTTACAATTGCCCGCGTCGAAAATTGAACCAGCGCTGAAAACCATGCTTCGGTATACATCAAGAGCATTAAATGTAGGCGGTTACTGAGGAGACCTTTCGGCAGTTACCAAGGAGCCATCTAGTAATCTATGGAAAAAAAACTAAATGATAATAATAAAACAATTTTTTTTTTTGCTTATATACAACAATAATACTCAACGACATGCATTGGCCCCAGTAGACTTCGACAGGCCGAAGGGGATAGCTTTGAGATATCTCGCAGGCTACAGGCTTGGCCTATCAAAGATAAACCTTACCAGTAGGGGGCTACTATTGGGGATGATCTCCCGGCCCCCCACTTCGGAGGGAACCGCGAAGTCTACTGGAAATACTACATGCTTGCCGTTGTGGTTTTGTTCCAGGGATTTCATCTGCAAGCGGCGAAGATCGTAGAGCTACGTCGGTCGAAGGGTGTAGGCACGCCCGCACCTTCGATCTCCCGTACCGGTGAAGACGAAGGAGACCTTCGGCTGATGGGCGAAGTCCAGACCCGCAGTCCGGAGTGATCGCAGCGGGCGAAGATGCAAGCCGACCTTCGCTCGAGGACGAAGGCTATCCGACGGACATCCGAGCGGAGGAGGCTTCGATGTCCTTCAGAGATAGGAATCGCCTCGAGACAGTGGGCCCGATTTCGGTTGCCCAGGGTACTACTGTAATTATGTAATTATGCTCATTTGTACCATAATGTCCCCACATATTCTGGGAATGTAGTAGGTGAAGGGGTAGGATTTGTAAACCGCACCTGTGGTTGCTGGGTACAGGCTATAAATAGGGCCACAGTGTACCCGGAAGAGGCATCGAAAAATTGTTCCTCCTCCAACACGTGTCGCTCTGAGATCCCTTCGATATCTCTGTATCCGAAGGCTCACCTTGTCTCGGATTTCGGTCCCAACAGACATTAAGCCCTTATATTTGTCTAATGACACTGATAGAGGTGTATGTTCACATGGAAAGCGAACAACAATCTCAAAGAGTGATATTTTCTTGCCTCCAATGCACATGCAATGCATAACAAGTGCATGAATTTAAAAATGGCTGCAGATTATATGGCTTTGTGAATGCATAGTAAAAAAATAAACTAATATGATGGTACCCCGGACAGATCTTCACATAAAAAGGCCCCCAAGCGTGTTATAAAAGCGGTTTTCTCCTCATCTTCCCTACACATGCTAATATGATGGTATCCTGAACGGCCATCTAAAAAGCTTAGCAGATCACTACTGGCAGTTGAGTTAACGAGCTGGTCAATCTAGGGCAGGGTGAACAGATCTTTCGAGAATGACTTGTTAAGGTCGATGAAGTTGACACACATCCTCCAATTACCATTCGGTTTTCGTCCATGACTAGGTTGGCTAGCTACTCCGGTTATTACACCTCTTGGACAAAGCCTATTTCACACCCGATTTTTCAAAAGAATAACCAAGTGCATTCGACATGTATGCCAGGATCGGTTTTATCATACATGTGGTGACATTATCAGTGATATACAGTTCTATATCGAACAAAAACAACTTTATTGAAATAAATACCAGAGTTTACAAGACAGTAGCCAAAGAATACAAGAGGACCCCTAAGGATCTTTTAGGCACACCACAGGCAATCGACCGGGGGCAACACGACCCGGAACACTCCATCTTCATATAGCCTTCAGCTTACTTGATCTTGATGAGGTCTTCTGTAATTGAGCAACATTTATTATTGGAAATAGCAAGTGTGAGTACATATCATACTCCGCAAGTGTAGGAAAGTATGACATCGGGCTTAAGTCAAGAAAGGGTTAGACACCGGTTTACTGCACTAAGCAACCTTAACTTATAACTCCCAGAGCCAGGCATCCTATTTACTAAGTGTGAAGACACAACTTAAGCAAGAAGAACAACTCATTGGATTCCATCCGACTACCAAACTCACCAGATATTCCATATCCGGCTACCATAACTTACCAGATAATCCCATTACTTGGCTACCTGACCATCCATACCAGAACCCTGATCCCAACTAATCAAGAAGAAGTCCAAGCCGCTCTTGACCGTGAGCACGACTGGTCGGTCAATTTTGTACTCTGTAGAGTTTGCCCATCTTTCCCCACGGGTCGTGATTTCATCACCCACATTACCAGGTGATAGTCTCCATGTTGCCGTGCTAGCCAAACACTTACACACTTCTGAGGTGTGCACCAGAAGATCACTACAAGGCCTTTACGAAGCTCCCGCCGACCTGTAAGCACCCACTGAGGTTTCACCACTAACAGACGATTACATCGCTATAGAAGCCCTCTCTTGTGCCACTCAACCGTCCAATGGTGCTCGCAGAACTAGAGGGGTAGCTAATTAATTGGCCAGGCCGTACCCATATAGGCCCCTTGGATGGTTGCAGTTTAGCTTGGTTACATGCTGTAAGAACCATCCTTAGGATCTCACACAGGAACAACCACAAACCTGCTGTGCAGCAACACCTCCAACCAACCATCCAGTTAGGATCCCTATACCATGTTACTACAATATTACCATACCCAATTCTTGTTGCATAAACATTATTAAAGATTAACATTTACCCCAACCATGGCAGCAACTAGCATATCTACCCTTCATTTCCCATGACTCATCAATAGTGACAAGGATAATCATACAAAATCTAGTAAACCCTAATCATGGGATTCCAAATTAGACAAGCATGCAAGAAGGATAAACAATTAATATAGAAGTCCTAAAATAGGTGCAAGATGTTCAAGGACACTTGCCTGGCTGTTGCTCAATGATATACGTAAACTCGGTTCTGGCATATCTCAAAGTCTTGACTTCGCAGATCATCAATTTCTAAACTGTTGCTCTTGGAGATCCTCGTATTGCTTCAAAACGTAGTCGTCTACTTGCAGGAACAACCCACAAAAGAGAAAACACAAATAACTAAGAACAGTACATCAAACAGAGGCATCACATTATAAAAAAACCTCTATGGTTGGATAGGATATGAGATTTAGGCGAATTCATAGAGTGTAGCTTGGATTTGAATGAAATTCGCTGAACAAGATTTGAATAGATGATTCTGTTTAAATAATAAGGGTTGTAACAGAATTAACTATAGAAGGCCAGGGCTAACATGTAAACATCCTAAACAGGAAAGTAAAGATAGAAATAAAGGATCTCTGAAGGGGTTATTTGGGATTCTCACCGAGTGAGATTAGAGAGTAGAGTAGGGGAGTTTGGCGTGGAGGAGTCGACCGATGGTAGGCTCTCGGCGTCTTACGTGGAGGAGTTGGCTGGCGGTGGGCTCTCAGCGTCGCTAGTGAGGGAAAAGGCCCGAGGTTGATGGAGATGGTGCAGATGGGGTCGCATCACAACCATGAACTCATGAAGTGCTTAGTTTGACCTGAGGTACAGAAAGACATGCACACCGGCGAGCTTAAAGGCGGCAAAGTGCACGATTAGATGGCAATAGCAACGGTGATCAGTGATGTTGACATTGGGCAACAATGGTGTTTCAACAAATCAAGGAGAGCACGGGCGTAGAATGCGAGAAGACAAGCTTGATTTTATGGTTGGTCTTGTCAGAGAAGTTCGGAGGTAGCGGCAAAAGAGAGACAAACGATCCTAGGTTCGGAGGTGACCCGTGCACAGACACAGCGAAGAAGACGTGCTCATTCTCAGAGATTGGCTGTGATATTCAAGAAATGGTTTGAATATAAATATTCATATTTTCTGGAACACGATTTTGCAGTGATGGTTTGGATAGGGCTTCACCAGAGAAGGAGATCGATCAGTTGGAACTTTGGTGAGATTGCGCAACGACGTTGGAAGTTAGGATCGCGTTCTTGGTGGCGTTGATGTAGATGCGAGGGAACCTTCAGGTGGCCACATAGAATATGTGATGGGACACATTGTGACGTAGTCGGTGCATCCAAACAGCTCCTGGATTGACGAGGAACGCAAATGCATTCCGGGTGCACGCGGAAAACACTCACACACATTGGGGAAGCGGCGTAGCGACCACAAAATCGTTGGCATTGGTGCTCTTCTGGCCGAACTACTTTTAGAGATTATTGAGGATAACTAGGGGCACATCTATGTCAAAGAGGTCAATGATTGGAGCTCCGGTTCACCAGGGAATGCGGCTGGCATTCTAGGTACACAGGACGTGTACGGGACTGGGCAGCAGAGATTACGACATCAAGAACGGGGGCTTTGTTGCAGATTTGGATAAACCAATTTTGGGAGGATATACAGCACTATCAGGGCACATCTCAGCCAAAGGACTTGTGGATTGGGGTGCTAGTTCACCAGGGAACAAGATTTGAACCCGCGTTGCACGCGCAGAACCCCAGACTGGGCAGCGGGCACGGCGATCATGATCCCAGTGGCATCAGGGCTCTAATGGATAAACGGTTTGGTGAGGGAATGTGGGACATGCAGAGGTATGTGCTGGTTAAAGGGTGTGGTGATCCAAGCTCTGATCGGCCCAGGAACGCTGATGCCATCTGCAACGGCATGCCCATCCACGACGGTGACGATCGTGGCAGTACGACAGTGGATTTGAGGGGATGGGGGTTTGGCTAGGGATCACATGGGATGACAACACAGGGTAAAGGAGGAGGGGAAAGGGCTAGTTCAGGGTCCTCACCTTGGTACGATGATCGAGGAAGAAAGATTTGCGAAGACGACGACAACACCGATGGCGACGGCATTGGAATTGAGGCTCGCGTTCTCGCTGCATCGACGAAGATCTGGACGAGCCCTTCTGGGATCCAGAAGTTACCTCGATGTTCTACATGGTGACATGAGTGGCGCGGCTGGATTTTTAATGAATCATCGGGAACGTCAATGGAGTCTTCAGTTCGTGCCCTGGACGCAACCAGAAACAGAGCAGCGCACACGACGATGTAAATCCCGACGGCTTCTGTGCTCCTCTTGCCATGCTGCTTCGTGGAGTTGTGTGCATCGACCAGGGGCACATCATGACAAAAGATGAAGGTATTTTACTGGACGGATCGCCGGGAATGCGGATGCCAACCGGCAACGACATGGCTGTTCGCGACGGCGAATGGTGCCTGGCAGGTTGGGGGCTGCGGCTAGGGTTTGGTGGATGTGGGAAAAGGGTAGGGGAGGGTGTGATGGTCCCTTTTTATGGGGCTAGGAACGTCGGGCTGGTGAGCCAAGGTGGGATCCAAGCCGGCCATGGCTCAGGCCCAAGTTGTGATCTGATTGCGTGACGCTAATTCGCAGGCCTATGTTCCGAGGATGATAACTCCACCTTTCGAACAACAAATTGGACATTTCTAAACTTTATATTATAGTACTCGAAAATATCTACAACTTTGGTGTTCATTTGAACTTCTGGATACACCATCTTGATTTCCAAAACTGCGCCACAAGAGAAACTATTTGAATTCGGAATTAACTACACAGCACTAATCTCGGGGATAATAACTCTCAGATCCATTATCCAAATGGGTACTTCCATAGGTGAAAATTGAAGCTATCGACGAGACCTACAACTTTGGTATTGTCAAGATTTGCATTTGTGGTTGTCTTGAACTCCAAAACTTCGTGAGAAGACGAGGCTGGCGACAAGGAGTAACTGGCAGCCGGCTTCAATTGCCATTATGGCCATTAAAGTGGCGGTTTTGATCATGAATTGAGGAAAATAAAGAAGGTATTGAATGAGGACAACAGCATGTTCAATATTGGCATTTAAACAGCACGAGTGCACATTGAATTCATCAATTTTGGGGCTCCTATGTGCAGCCATGGAGTCGGGAAGGCGAATGACTTTGTTCATGTACTCCTCTCGATCTGGAGAAGGAAGAAGGGACAGGGCAGCTTGTGCCATCTTTGGTATAGGAAAGAATTAGGGAGAAATAAAGATAAGGAACTTCAGAGCTTTGGAGAAATGGTGACAAGATATAAAATGGAAGAAATTAGTATAGGGATCTTGGATAATATTGGGAAAAAGGAGCAAGGATTTATCCAACCTTAAAATTCCTTAACCTATTCTAATATTTTATAAATACATTTTTATCACACAAAGCAAATCCTTTTCAAACTCTAAAATTTATTTGAAAAGCTTTCAAATTTCAGGAAAAATGTTATTTTATTGTTTTAAAATGCTCACAACCCAAAATCGGAATTTGGGGGTGTGATAGCCTGTCTCCAGGAGCTTGTCGATCTCTTCATGAAGTGCTTCTTTTTGGTCGAGCGCAAATCGACACACTTTCTGCTTTACCAATCATGTATCTGCTCACACTGACAACTTGTGCTCCTTCACGTCCCTAGGGACTCCGTGCATATCAAACGAATTCTTGGAAAAGACATCTGCATTGGCCCAGAATAAAGTGATGAGCGCGAGTTCCTATTTAAGGTCCAGGTCAGCCCCAATTTGGACCGTCCTGGTTGGGTCGATGTCACTTAGGCATACTTTCTTGAGTCGATCGGTGGAACTAGCGATGACGTGGACCTTTTCAAGGTGACCGCTCGGCCTTGCATTCTCAAGTTGTGATCTAGGAGTCAGCTCGACCATGTTGAGGCTCCTCTTGTCGTAGTGTAGAGTCGTCTTTTGGTTGCCCACTATGGTAATCGCTCCCTTGGGACTACGGATGTTAATCGCTTGGTATGCATAGTGGGTGACGACCATGAACTAGGCCATTATCGGTCGACCTAGGATCACGTTGTACACGGTGCCAAAGTCCGCCACGTCGAATTGGATCATCTCAATCCTGAAGTTGTTCGGCGAACCGAAGGTGACGGGTAGTTCGATCCATCCCAATGGCTTACCCGAAGAGCCTGGGTGATCCTGAAGAAGGAAGGAGATAGCTTCAACGCACTCTACCGGATCTGTAGGGCATCTAGTGCGTCCAGGAAGAGGAGGTTGATGGAACTCCCTCCATCGACTAGTACGCAGCCCATTTGCACATTGTGCACCATGGCGTTTGATGCATGTAGGGTTGTTGGACTGGCTGAAGGTGAGGGGGATCTCCGACCACTTCAGTCGCGGACTCAAACCTAGCATGGTCAGGCATACCCGCGGACCACTGACTTGTACTCCCTATTCGAGGAGTACATCGTGGCTCCCCCAAAGATATGGTGAACCATGTGATCGGCTTGCTGGAATCCTAAAGCCGACTAGTCAGGGTTGGCCCCATCCTCACCATCGTTGTTGTTCCTGGCTTGTGCTCCCTGAGCTCCTGGTCGATAATGCCTAGCACGACCTTGCATTCGGTCAAGTCATGGGTGTGTTGTATGGTGGATCAGGTAGTAGCCTCTGCCTTTCTTCGCGTCCTTCTTCTCGAAGAGTCAGCATAGTTGGCTAGTTTTCTCGATAGACATGACGTCAGGTGGCCTAGCCTTGCGCTTGTTTGTCTTTTTCTCCTTCTAGCTGACTCATTTGGAAGAAGTAGGCTCGTCGGAGTTCGGCTACAGCTTCATGCCAATCTGGTGCTCTCGAGGCTCGGCGACTTGCGCACATTTGTCTGTGAGCTCGAAGAGCTTGGTACGTGATGCTTTAGACATCCTTAGTGGCCAACCTTTTGACCATCTTCTAGTCTCAGACCCCCCCTCTAGAACATTATGACCATGGAATCACCTGTGATCTTGGGAATGGTATTCCAGCATTCGGTGAATTACTGGATGTGGTCTCGCGGTAGCTTGTGATGCCGCTGCTTGACTTGATACAGGTCGTCCTAGACCCCTGGTCACGCGTAGGTCCCCTAGAAGTTGGCGACGAACTGGTCGCACAAGTCTTCCTAGAATTGATCTGACCCGCAGGGAGATTCATCATCCAGGACGATGCTAAATCGGCAAGGGCGGTCAAGAAATAGTTTTTCATAACCTTCCAGTCACCTCTCGTGGCTTGCACCATGGTGTAGAGCTATAAGAACTCCTTCGGGTTGGTTCAGCCGCCATACTTTTCGGCTAGGACTGGCTGAAACTTGTCCTGCTAGTGCACCTCTCGCAGTTGGGTTGAGAAAGCATTGCACCCCATCCCATAACAGGGAGCCGCTCGTCGCTAGGCAACGCATAATAGGGGAGAGAGCCACTGGTCTCATGACCCTTGTGAGGGGACAGAGGAGTCCGACGCCTCCCGAGGAGAGGAAGGTGAGCGGTAAGGCTGCTTGCCCATTTCCTCTTCTTGTCAGGCACACTCTTCCTATTTTCAGGTGGCTCTCTGGCCCCAGATTACATGGTGGGGGTCGAGGTGGTGGAGCGACTTGCGCAACTCAGCAGGCATACTGCCCAAGTGTGGTGAGGGTTGCCTCATACTCCCTGCCACCGAGGGAGCACAAATTTTCTCCTACCGTGGAGCCCACCAAGACCACAAATGGCCAGCATCCCGATCATTCCTTACGGAGGACGGGGCAGCCGCTGCCACGGTCTAGCACCGGGCAGTCTCTACTAAGAGGGCGAGATCGCGTAGCCATGGTGCCACCACCGAACCCTCCAGTACCGCCACTGATGGGTGGCTGAAAGTACCCGCGTAGTCTGCAGGTTTTGTGCCGAGGCCATGGCCTCGTAGTCAAGCTGCTGAGTGTGGAGCCATGAGACATCGTGAGGGAGGGAGCCCCCAGCGTTCACGATCCTTATACGATGACAGCCTTGAAGAGGATCCCGCCACGGTTTTCTCTTCACGCGAGCGCTCCTCCAGGTGGCGTTGATGTTGCTGGGGCAAGGTAGGACCTCCCCCATGCTTGGCACCAATTGGGTTTCCCTCTTGGCTCACAATCGGGGGCTCGCCTCTAGTTCTTGTGACACAAGCGTCACTATTCCCCCTGGTACATGGGCCACCAAGCAAACTTTCTGCATGGTCTCTGAGTCCTCAAACTCCAATTCAATATCCCGTGCTTGGAGTACATTGGACTCATTTAAGCTGTATCCCATGACGAAGACCTCGCAATGGTTGGGGTCCTCGAAATTGGACTCCACAGTAGTCGGGGATCTAGTCATGGGTAGCCCAATCATAGTATTAATACCGGCAAAAACACAAAAAAAACAAGCGCTACATGGCGCGCCAACAGTCGGGGTATTATCTCTAATAATAATCTAGGGTATACCGGACGACAGGCCCGTTGCTTTGTTTTCCTATATGCGTGTATCAACCAAGACTCAAGAATACCAAGGTTTATCCAGGCTCATCCCTCTCGTAGGATAATAGCCATACGTCCTGTGTATTGTCTTATGAATTGGGTGAACTTGTTACATAATGTCCTCTCCCCTTTACAAACATGGTCTTGACCCCTTTGTATATCAAGGGACAAGATGCACAAACAAACAGACCATGCCAAACCCTGTGACAGACCTACCCTTGATGGAGCCAACTACCCCTAGCCCATCATGACATCGGATAGGCATTCTTGCCCTACTCCGGTCGTCCTGCAAGTCCTATACCATCACCGAACAACATCACGCTCACCTATTAGACCATCCCGTGGGATTAAATTCTACGGGACGGGTCATTGCAACTCTACACCGCCCCATGACTGTGCCACACCAAAAGGAAGTGCCTAGGGTAGGGAAAAACACTTGAGTAGGCAGCATTAAATGAGACTTGACTGGGTAGGTGAGTACCTACTCTGCAACCAGCAAGAATTGGTCGTAAGTTGTACAAGCTTGGCCCTGGTCATACGGTGTGGTCATGGTCTTGACAATACCTGCTACATGCTGACAATTGGCGGCATAGGACCCGCCACATGGGGTACCCCCTTACCTATTACACCGACACATCTGCTTTAGCTCTCAAACTTAGCCATGACACCCTCATCATCCAATTCCTAGGAGATTAGAGTTAGAGTCACGACATCTCTATCTGCCTTCATCACCAAAGTCTCACCCTTCACCGCTACCTCCTTCTCTAGCTGAGTCAGGCTCCTTTATTGAATCCACCATCATCTCCTCTAATGATGAGGAGATGGAGGAGGTCGTAGCAGTCAGTCCTGCCACTGCTGATGTCAAGCAACCTATCAAAGTTTCAGTTGTTGAGCCCTCATCGACGCGTGAAGAAGAGGTGGACTAGGATCTCCTGGAGGAAGGGATACGACAAGAGGACGTCCTTGAGGAGGAGAAGAAAGAAGAGGACAAGGACTCATCTCTACCTTCTCCCTCCTACGACGATGATGACAATGGTGGAGCAGCCAACTACTACATCAACTGCTCTATCGGGAGGAATCTTAGGCGTAAGCTCTTCTATTAGAGTCCTCTCTTTCTTCCTCTCCCTATACAGCATCAGGCTAGAACTTAGGACTACTTTTGGACAATTTCCTTAGCATGTTAGTCATCTATAAAAAGAACTCAGAATTTCGTTATTGAATTCTCTACTCTCAATTGAAGTGCCGATGTATGAATATAGGACTCATGAGCATTGGATATAGAAAGCATGTGACAACTTATTGTGTTTAGCCTTAATTGCTTCTTCTTTCGATTAGTTCAAGAAACATCAGTCACTTTTTTAGGGTGCATATATTGGCCAACCTTAGGTCCAACTTGAGTGAAAAGCACCATAGCCTTCAGGCACTCGAGGACTCAACGAGGAACTACAATCCCCATAGCTGTGACTTAAAACACCATCCCTTTTTGTTAGAATCTGCTTTGGAACATGCACGATATGCTATTTTTAGCTTTCAGTATCGAGCACCCATTAAGACCCCGACTAGTTATCTGGGAAGAGTTCCCAAATAGACAGTCTAAAAGAAAACAGTGTAGAAATCATATTGCTTTTTAGTCATAGAAACACTTTTCATAACCTTGAGTCCACGCATGGGTAGATACTCGAATAATGGCTTACCTCATTACCAGGCATTGAGTTGCAAGGTCGAATAGACAAGGTGAAAAATTATTCATTTGATTACCCAGGCAATATGACATCTAAATATACACTAATTACTTACACATAGAACTTACAAAGCTAGTCGATATTCAACATGTTATCAAGGACTCGACCATCTTCCATTGCTAACCTATACAACCCAGGACAAATAGATTCAACCACCGTATAAGGACCCTCCCACTTTGCAGATAGCTTGTTCCTATTACACTGGCTCTGAACTAGTCATAAAACCAGATCCCTCGGTTATAAGGTTCTCTTTCAAATTTTCTGGTCATAGTAGCACTAGAGAGCTTACCGGTACCTTACCAATTGTATTAGCACTTGAGTCATTTTTCCCTCGATGTTGCTAAGGTCGCCCTCTCTTCTCGAGAATTCATCTTTGTCGGCGTATAACTTGACACGGGGAGGTTTGATTTTAGTTCACAAGGGAGCATAGCTTCAGCCTCGTAGACTAGGAAGAAAAGTGTTTCATCTGTCACCTTGTTGGATGTTATTCGGAGTGTCCAGATTATGTTAGGTAGTTCAGACAACCAGGCTTTAGAGTAGGCGGATAAACGGTTGAAGATGTGGGCCTTGATTCCTTGTAGCATGAGACCATTGGCCCACTCTACTTTTCGCTTTGTGGATGAGCTACTCACGTGAAGTAGACCATAGTTCCTTGTCCCTTGCAATACTTAATGAAGGACGCACTGGAGAACTAAGTTCCATTATCGGTGATGATCCAACTCAAGACGCCGAACCTTGTCATGAACCTTTTCATGATGAGCTTTTTGGCAGCTTCCGAGGTGATTCTACTGACTGGCTCAGCTTCATTCCACTTGATGAAGGTATCGATTGCGATGAAAAGGAACTTGAAGCCTCGGACACTACCAGGAAAGGCCCATAATATCTAGCTCCCAAGTCACAAATGGCCCCAATAAGAGGAGCTTCTGTAAGGCTTGGGTGGGTTGGTGCGCACACCTACTGTGGAATTGATAGCTGGCACATGTTTTAACCATCTTGCTCGCGTCATGGAGAGCCGTAGGCCAATAGAAACTTTGTCTGAATGCCTTTCAAATAGTGGTTCAGAAGGAAGCATGAGCTCCACACACTCCTCTATGGATTTGCTCACGTAGTTGTCTACCCTACTTCTGAAAGATGCACTTCATGAGTACTCTATGGGTGCCTCTTCAATAGAGGATAGCGTCCACCAATGTATACATCCTAGATTGACGGTAAATTTGCTCGGATAGTGCATCGTCTTCAGGTATAACTTGATCTTGAAGAAACTTGCAGATTGGATCCATCCACGCATCCTCATACTCAAGTGGAGCTACAAGTTCTCCCGTGACTCCTTTTGGAGTAGCGAGCCCTCGAGTTCGTTATAGGTCTCGTAGACCACCACTCCTTCTATCGTGTCATTTGCAAATTTCACGGATGGCTTTGAAAGTCTTTCAATGAAGATCTCAGTTTGTCCTAGATATCATGAGGAGCCTAGTCGGTCAAGACTATAGCTAAGGGAATTATCCTTTCTCAGGATTATTTAACCTCGAGTTTGATTAATTTCTTTTCTAGCTTTCACACTTCTGCAAAGGTAATCTGTTATGGTCTTGTCTGAGGTTTGATACTCCATACTAACTTATTTCACCACCAACTATGAATCCCCTTTCATGAGAAGGTGGCAGATACCAAGCGTAGAAGCTACTCGAAGATCAGCAAGTAGACCCACATATGCAGCTACATTATTTATGGTGAGAATGTTGAGCTATAAAGCATATTGAACCCTTTCTCCTATGGGAGACATGAGAATAATCCTATCCCTCAAGCCTTGGAGCATTAGTGACCCTTCAAAGAAGAGAGTCCATACATAGGACATGTCGTTACGGTTGCCATAGGGTTGATCGAGTTCTTTCCATTCGGCGACGAAGTCAGTGAGTACTTGTAACTTGATCGTAGTGCGAGGTACAAAGCGAACATCAAATTCCCCTAGCTCAATAGCCTACTTAGCGATTCATCCAATGCCATCTCTGTTGTGGAGGATCTCCCTAAGTGGAAATATTGATGGTATAGTAATCTTATGAGCCTGGAAATAGTACCATAGCATGCGAGAAACCATCAGTATCATATATAACAGCTTCTTTACTTGCGGGTGGTGTACCTTAGGACCATGGAGTACTTAGTTGCTGTAATATACCGGTCACTGGCTCTTCTATCACTTGTTAGGTACTTCTTGTTCCATCACCAATACTCCACTTACGGCACGTAGTCCAACCGCTATGTAAAGCAAGAGTTATTCGTTTGGGTCGAGGGTGACTAGCACAAGGGAGAAAGAAAGATACCTTTCAAGATTTTTGAACGCCTCATCAGTCTCTTTAGTCCATTCGAACTTGTAGTGTTGTTGTAGTAATTTGAAGAAAGGAAGCCTCCGGTCTCCGAGTCGGGATATGAAATGACTAAGAGTTTTCATGCATCCAGTTTGTTTATAAACTTCACGTATTGACTTAAGGGAATGCATTTCTTCTATGGACTTGATCTTGTTGGGGTTCACCTTGATTCCCCAGTAAGATATCAGGTACCCGAGTAACTTTCCTACATTGACTCCAAACATGCACTTCTATGGATTCAGCATAACTCGGTGCTTGGGTAGATTGTTGAAGGTCTCTAGCAAGTCGAAGATAAGATCTTCCTTCTTTTTGATCCTGATGACAAAATCATATAGAAATTAAACATCAACTTACATGAGCACCAATATTTTTGTATTGTAGATGATGGTCATACAAGGCTAACACAATTTACTTTGCAATTTTTGGAGATACTAGGTGAGCGCCTATGCTTTGCACGTTAGATCCAGGAGCACGTGGGACGTGGGTGTGCGTGGGAAACACAGGAGCGCACGGGACCCACGCGGGAGGGCACATGAAGCTGCGGGAGTGCTTTGGACACATGCGTGAGGTGAGGACAGACCACGCACGATGGAAGGAAAATTGCAAATGTTTTAAGTAAGAGAGATAACATTTTACTGTGCATGTTTTAATGTTGCAGCCGAATTAACAATACATCAATAGAACCATTTCGCATTTTCTGTTTTAATAGATTAATTAAAATGCCCTTGAACTTTTGATACCAAAGGATAGCCGGATACGGTGATGGATTTGTGGGCCCGGGGCCCATCTAACCTGAGATGGGTATAGAGAGACTGGGTGAGGAGTTTTTTTATTTTTATATTTTCTAACATTAATATTTAAATAAATAGATCTCTAATAGAAAGAATTACAGGAATAGACGTCTACCATCTTCTGATGGGATGGTTAGACCCTTACCTCCCTTTGAAGCAGTCTGACATGGCATGCAGGGCTGACAGATGGGGCAGCCCGTATGAACAGTATTGCATCGAAATCACTGTTCACAGTTACTGTTCACAGTACTATTTTTCCCCTACCATTTTTTTTATACAAAACTATGGTCTTTTGTTGCTCAAAAAACCTAAAATGTTTTGTACGTGTTTCATAATTCACGTTCAACCCATTTAATGAGATTCATCTAAAAATTATGTGTAGAATTTAAACTAAAATTCTCCAAAAAAAACTACTTTTATAAATTTTAACAATTGTTAGTGCATCAAATTTATTTTCAAAAATGTGGCAAAAATCAGTAATATTCATCTTATGTAATGAAATAATTTCCAAAATTATTTCTAGCCTTAGGATATATGGTGAAAAGGTGAGTTCCTTTTGTAATTCTATTCAAATGAAATGATAAAAATGCATATAAATAGAGCATTACAAATGAACTCATTTTTTCACCATATATCCGAGGGCTGGAAAGAATTTTAGAAATTAATACATCAATAATATGAATATTAGTAAAATTTTCATATTTTTGGAAATTTATTTGAGGCCCTAACAATTGTTTAAACTTATAAAAGTAGTCTTTTGAAAAATTTTAGTTTAAATTCTACACATGATTTTTAGATGAATCCCATTAAAATGGGTTGCACGTGAATTATGAAACACATACAAACATTTTAGGTTTTTTAGCAACAGAAGATCATAAGGGCTGTTAGCCCTTGGGTCTATTTATCTAAATATTAATGTTAAAAAATCTAAACTATAAAAGCGTGAATGCGTTTGGTATCGAGTACTCCATCCAACCCTCCAGATCTAATCCAACGCCCCCTTCCCTCCCACCACATTCTGCCTCGGTCTGTTTCCTGCCTCCTTCTCCCACCTAATAAAAAACCAGAAAAAACCCATCCCAAAAAAAGGCCAAATTTGCACTTTACTGCGGCCCGATCGAAAACGTAGTCTAGGTCTCATTCAAACGCATTCCCAGCCGCCAGCCGCCACCGTGTACCTCCCGTTCCCTTGCTCGCCGCCTCCGCGCGCCGGGTGGTCGGCGCCACCACCCCTACACGGCCCCGCTCCGCCGCCTCCGCCACCGCACGGATCTAGCTGTGCCGTTGTCATTCGAAGGCTGCTGCCCATCGCGACTCCGCTTGAAAGCCGTCGCTGCTGCCCGAAGGGGCGCCGCCTTGTCGTCCGTAGGGCGCCAGAGTGTTGCCCGTTCGCCATCCGTGCGCTCAATTTGGGCTGCTACCATGTTCGGCAACCGTCTCGACTAGCACCATCGCCGTCGTGCCCCGATCCAATGAAGGGGTCGCCGGTGGCGTAATCCTGCTGGGCTGCCTGGGCTGTGCGCCACGCATGCGGGTTGACGTGCTACCGCTGCGTCTGATGGGCCCATTGGACGGGAGCCATGGACGACGCCGCTATGGGGATGACTCGAGTCGCCGCCTCTTCGGCTGTTCAGGCCGCCGCCGAGAGGACGCGTGGCATGGACCGCGCCTAAGGGCGCGGGCTACCGCCGCCGATGTTGGGCGACACACCAGGCTAAGCGTCGTGTCGAACAGGTCGTCGCGCGACGGATGGCACCGTTGGCGCGGGTGGGTTGACCTGGAGTGGTACAATCCGGCGGTGACGATGGCGCCAATGGCGGAGAGCGCGGTGGCACGGGAAGGAGCATATCTCTTCTTGCCTCCCGCGACACCTCCGTTTCCACGAAGGGAGAAGCAGCGGCAAGCCCTACTTCTGCACTCCCTAACGATGGCAGCTACGGCCGGTCGGTCACCGGGAGCCGCGTGGTAACAACTAATTGCAGAGAGGAGACGCGGGGACGTACTTGAACGTACAGTTCTCGTCTTGCCTCCCTTGTCAGTTGTTTCCTTTGTGTTTGCTCTCTGCGTGCGGATTGGTTTGGTTTTCTTTTGTTTGCGTTTGGTTATCTTCTTGTTCTGGGAGGAAATGCAGTTTCTTCTTCTTCGTTCCGATCTGTTTGCACATGGTGGGGTTCAGCTTCCCATCATGTTGACATTTTTGGATCATCATTCGCTCCTGTTCATATGCTGGTGTGCTTGGATGATTCCTTGAAAATGAATTCAAGAAAGTTTTGCCCATATGGTCCTGCTCTTCTTCGTTCTGATGATTTCTTTTAGTTCATGACAATTAGAAATGTGTCTCTCTTCTCTTATCAAAATGCCATTCGATTTTCATTGCTGTGATTGTGATGTTCTGTTATGAAATCCTTTGCATGCTGAATTTGCTTTGGCCTCATTAATGAAGCAAATATCGTCTTGAATCTTATGGCTTCAGCCTTGTATTGGTTTTACTTTATTTGCAGGAAATAAATTTATAATATTGATGAGCAATCGTGTGTGTTGTCTGTTATGACATACATTTTGCAGAATCTGACATGATATCATGCATTAATTTTGCAGGATAAAAAAAGTCAATCCCTTTCGTCCTACCGAGACCATGATCTCGCCATCGAAGCATACGCTAGATCTCTATGGTAGGAACCATCATGTTGCAATACATAAACTCTGTATGAGTTATTTTGTTGATATTCTCATCATTGTTCCAAAGTAAATATTCAAGCCTAATCAAGTGAAGTTCACGAAGAATCCTGTCAGCTGTCAGCAATTTTACACGCTTGGTGTGAGGTAGAAGGATGAGCTCTCCACTGCTTTTGGCTTCTTTGCTATTTTTTAGGATTGACAGAGCCATATTGAACTGCTTAAAAGCACTCTCTTTGCAATCTAATGAAAGGGACAGGCAGCCTTGCAGCCAGAAGAAGCAAATCCAGAACTCATAATTCATATTTGACGAAGAATCACATTCAAAATTTTCTTCAGTATAAGCATGTTACAGGAAACAGATTTGTTAGGCCCTTTTGAGGTATGGCGAGGAGAGTGTAAAGGGAATGATATATGCCATATTTAATGTTTGAATTGGTCTATGATATTTCATTACAATTGTTCAAGTTGTCTAGAATGCACCAATGGTACCTATTTGGAATGAATGTATTTCCTAATCTCTTAGTGCCAAATAAGATAAACCTGTTTACGTTGCATCTTTTAATCTTTTGCTTGCTGTGTAGGACATATATAGGATAAAGCTTCCAGGGAATGCAACGCTAGGTGAAGGAAAACCATAAAATCAGAACAATACCATAATTTTCACTTGAGGTGAAGGTCTCCAGACAATCGACATGACCGGATGCATTACAGCATGGGCCGCATCAAGCCAAGAGGGAAAAGGGTGATGGTGGCAAGATGTGGAGCTGTCGGCGGAACGAAAAAAATTGGGTAAGATTTGCTCTTCTTCCTTCACCTCAGGTTTGCCCACTCTCTGAAATTTGATTACGCTGCTGGATTTGTTACTTCTCAATGAAAATTATTTGATACATTTATATTAGTTGGGGAAAAGGAAGAACTTTACTTACTAGATATAATTGATTGTACACATATTGTGATCCAGTGCAATTAGTAAATGGACAGATCTTCATATACTTCTGTGCTCAGATGTACATATTTTTCATGTCCTCTAATGTACTAGATTTTTGTGAGGTAGAATCGAATATCTTCAATTTGAATAAAAATCCTACATCTTCTTCCTTCAGTTTGTTTGACTATTTCTCAGCTAGAGTTGGATATGTGCTAGAATTGCCTAGGTAATGATGTGAAAAGAAGTATCCCATGAATATTCCGGTTGTCATGTAAGCTGTCTTTGGTGTTTACATTTTTTCTCATTTTCAGATTACCATTTGCAAAAAGAAGAACGTTGAAGATTATGACTTTCCATTACCAGTTAATTTCCACAGTTTTTCATTGCCACTTATGTTGTTTGAAACTACCACTACTCTTTTTAAAAGCAGAATGAGTCGACATTCCACATCTTGAGTTATTAGTTTCAGGGAGATGATATTCCACAGCATGAGTTGTCACATCCAGTTAAGAGAAGGTTTTCACAGAGATCTCCAATCAGGTCTGCAACAGCTAGCACAACCAGTACAATACTGTTTCTTCTCCATATATGTTGCTGGCCACCACTCGATTCTATTGGTCTGATTTGTTTCGGGTGTGTTTTCTTCGTCCTTCTCATGTGATATTCCCCAGTTCAGAAATTTCAATTGTTTCACTTGTCACACAATAGTGTTGACCTTATTACTGTTTGTCTTCTTCTTTTTGTTATTTACAAAAGTGTGTTACATTATTAAACTGATGCAACAGTTGATACTGCTTAACTGACTCATTGTTTTTATTTGGCCGTTGCGAATTCAGCTGCTCAGGAGGTATGGCACCCGAATGCTGGTGCACCCTAGACGCACATGAGAGCAGGACTTCTGACAACAACTTCTCAATTCATCTCTTCAGAAATTAAAAATGTTGCTACTTCGGATACAATGACATGAAAACTGATTGTCCTTTTATTTGTTCAGATAGCTTCAGAAACTACTCTACTATTCTGGTAGTTAGGTTCGTTGCTTCTCCAACAGGAAGCAATTTGTTTTTGCCTTTCGGTTTCACAACTTACAAATTTCTGAAAGCATTACGTGGAAATAATAATGCTTGATCGATTCTACATAGTTACATTGGCTGTAGCTACCATCTTCATCTCTATTGGGTGATAAAATGAATAGATGCTGCTGGTTTACTCTGTACCTTGCTCCTGAATCCTGATACATCAAGAGTAATACTAGATACAGTTAATGTTCGTTGAAGCTCTGCTGGTTTCAGCCAAGAACTGAAAATCATGGTTCTATCATTTGTTTGCTGAAGCTCTGCGCAGAACTCACCATTTCTTGATATATTATCAGCAAATGAATGGTACATTATGTTGGAAAAGGTCATGTGGATAGTACACATTTTCATAAGTCAATTTTTTTCTCCTTTTGAGACAAAGAAGTAGACAGTTAAAATTAAGCAAACATGTTCCTTTCAGCAGTTATTCTGAAAATACAGCTCACTATAACATTACAAATCAAATATTCTGCCAAACAGTAATACATATTCTATATCACATGTACTAAAAGAAGCAGAGTTTCGAAATTCCGGCTCTGCTGTTCGTCACAGAATTGAAAAACTTTACTGAACTTCTGGGTATGTACTAAAAGAAGCAGAGTTTCAATTTTAAACTGTTGGGTATGCACAACTGCAGCAACTATACTGAAAACTGAGTTGCGTTCACTGAGAAAGAACAAATATATCACATGGTCGATATATCGCAAGCATTACAGCAACTCAACTCTGTCTAAGTGACCTACAGTTGCTACAGAAGCAGAACAATTGGGACAGGACGATCACGTGTCAACCATCATCACATCATCGTCGCAGTACCGGCGGACGCCGATGCCTCCGTTGGCGCGCACGTGCTCGCACTCGTAGTAGACATCAACAGGCTCCGTGAGAGCGTTGGCTCCAGTGGAGTAGCTCGCCTCGCAGACCCAGCACGATGCCTCGGCGGCCTTGCCCTTGAGATTGATGCTGCAACAATTGCATCACCCATGACATGCTGCAACAACCACCAAGAATTCTTTTTTTGATTATTTGTTCTTGCTGTATTCAGAATTGGTATTTCAAATGATGTATTGTGTGTGGTTGGCATTGTGAATTGTGATCACGATCTGTTTTTTTTTGGATTAGTGTACACCTCTCTTTTTATATATAATATCCTCGTTTCTGCTTATTATACTTATGTGTTGTTATACCTAACACAAGATTTTTGTATTTATAGTAAAGAACGGGTGCAAAGCTCTAAGCCATAACCCATTAGTTTAAGCAAAAAAACTCCAGGAAATACTGGATATCCATAAGCCAGTGGACTACGATTGTTTCAACATGGGCGTACGGATGCTCGTTTGCGACGAGATTCATCTGTTGAGCGATACCCATGTTTACTATATGGACCTACAGTTTTGTGTAAGTCTTACTTTCACATATTAATTCTTTGGTTTATGTTTCTAAACTTTCTATTTATTGTCCCAAACGGTCTCTGATTTCTATCAATTGTCGTCATTCCATGAAAATCTTGACGTTCAATGCTTGGTGAAAACATTTGATAGCTGTCGTGGGATAGACTACCATATCTCTAAGTGCAAGTTGGTAAGATTGTATCGTTTGTCAGTCAGTGTTGTTGTTTATACTTTCGTAACACCTACCTTGTGCAGATTCTATTGCCACATGCTCTCCTCGGTAACTACATTCTGTTCGCATTGGATATGGATAATAGAACTATATTAGTACTAGACCCACTTTCTATGCCCTCGTGGTTCAAAAATTCATTTTATGTAAACTATAAGCCCAAATATAAAAAGATTGCCAAGAACTTTCAGCTTGCCATGGAAGTAGTAAACCCTGATACGAATTATGATATCTTGAGATGGTCTCTCAAGCTACCCGTGGTGTTCCTCGGTTTTATGATTGGTAACTTGCTTCTAATCTCACTATAATTGATTCGTTTGTGAAGTACAAATGTAACAATTAATTATTCAGTAGCAACGCTTCTGGTTTCTTCGTTATCGAGTTCATGCGCGTATGGAATGGAGAGAGATTAGAACTAGCAATTCATAGAGTAAGTCTGATCCAACACACAACGGTATACAATTCACACTAATCCTTGTTTTTGACATGCAATGCATATACATGATGGCTATCAACTGAGGAAGCAATTTTTGTTAGACCTACTGAAATATAACGGGAACAAATGTGAAGACGGTATTCTCTCCTGTGTACGGAAAATTTTCAAGTGCATTAGGCATTAGATATTTCCAAAGATAAATTAGTTATGATATTATATTTGTACGTGACTATTTATTTAACCATATATTACTTTTGTT
The DNA here is from genome assembly GCF_958298935.1 of Phragmites australis. NCBI lineage: Eukaryota > Viridiplantae > Streptophyta > Magnoliopsida > Poales > Poaceae > Phragmites > Phragmites australis. The sequence goes on along the minus strand of NC_084926.1, from coordinate 29,499,425 downwards.
TTGAGAAAAAAACATATATACTTGCTGTATCGTTTATTTTTAGTCTTAGTGCACTAAAATCATATAAAAACTATAGATGTATATAAATTGCGCGTGTGTGTCGCACGTGCATGGTTATTAGTATAAAAAAAAGCTCCTGAGTGAGAGTGAGACTTGGAGCAGATCTAGGGCCCGTGCTGGGTTCTGCAGCACAGTCCAGTCCATAAAACCTATTAGCCCACATAGCATCAAATCAGCCTAAGTAATTTCATATCAGCTCAATTTACATTGGCCCAGCTCTGGCCTAGCTTCATTCCTGGATCCGCCCCTTGAGTGAGAGTGGGAGGGAGACACACAGAGGGTGGCCGGCACGGCGGGCTCTAGCCGGCGGCAAACAGCATGGCGGCACGGGCCGGGAAGACCACTGGAGAAAAACCGTGCGAAGGGGAACACAACAGACTAGACCTGGACTGGTGGGTCTGATTAGAGCTCGGCCGGCATTGATCAAAGCCACATGGCAGCGCTCGGCGCACACGGGCGGCCGCCCCGACATCGGGCAAGAGCAAAATATCACGCGTCAAAGCTAGATAGGAACTCCGCGAAGCTTACCGTGCATGTACTTGACTAGAAAAGCTTGGCAACAGAGCGGTGATGGTGAGATGACATTGGGGGGTGGAGCGGCCTGCCGGAGCTAAGGAAGAAGATGGAAGGGTCGCTCGATTCGATCGGGAAGTGACCGGGAAAGCTTGGGGACCTTCCTCCCGACCTCCCCCTTCGTTCTCGGATCTAAGGCTTGGCAGAACCAGTCACTGACACAGCAGATCTGACTGTGGCTCTCCTCCTCTCGGTGTTGGCGCGCTGCTGCAGTGTGTGAGCTCGGCGAGAGAGAAAGAGTGAGGGAGAGACCGAAGGGAGAGAGGGAGCATAGGCGGAACCGGGGAGGGGATATGGAGTGGCGTCGGGCGACAGTTTGCCATCATGGACGGTGGTTAGGGAGTGCCGGCCACATGGCGCAGCTATTCTGCCAAGGCAACAGGAAGGAGAGAATGGTGGCTGTCATGTGGGACCGACAAAAACAGATCATAGTGAAGAAAAAACATCCTTCTCTCTCTCTGCTCAAACAGTGGTGCTAGACCTCCAAAAACCTTGAAACCTTTTGAGAAGCTAGTATAAGAACTTATTTAAAAGGATTCACTTCAATAACCCATGTATAATTCAAATTAATTTTTTTTAAAAATGCTACTTTTATAACTTATAGCAATACTTAAGGTCTCAAATAAATTCTCAAAAATTTGGGAAAATTCACTAATATTCCTCTCATGTAATTTTCTAATTTATAATCTTATTTTAAACCCTAGATTGTATGGTGAAAAAGTGAGTTCCTTTGTAATGGCCTATTTATTATGATTTTTATCATTTCATGTGACTTTCTCTTTTTAATTCTATTTGAAGTCAAACCAATTCAAACATGCACATAATTCATTCAAATTCTCATGAATGCCCATGACATGCATGTTAATATGAATATGTACAAATTTGGGACGCGATAGGTATCCTGTAGCAGGATCGCCGCAAGATAAAGAGATGACAAGAGGTTGTTCCTAGCTTTGTGGTAGTATGTGGTATTTGTCAGCAGCTTCAGGCTAAGCTTAAAATGGCCTGCAGGTCTGTTGTAGTCGTTGGAGGTTGTAAAGTGGTGTCTTTTTATAATGGAAGCTTTATTAACTATTATCATTTTATCAAAGTGATACAACTGCATAAGAGCCTACTCATGACCTCTGCGTAATTAGAATGCACATAGCCACAAAACAAAAGAAAAAACAAAACGAGCATCAAACTAGAACACTGAAAAGATAAATAGTAAGAGTAGGTGGGCTAAAAAGGCGGGTGCTCAATCCGACGTCTAGAACTCCATTTGTGCCTGGTGAATAATTCTTTGACCACCTACTCCAACCTTGTACACATCGTTGTTACCATATCTCATAGCACCAGTTACTGAAGCACATACCAGAATGGAGCCAGTGTGTATATGTATATATAATCTACAAAGGAGAAGGAGTATGCCTCTTATTAAAAATAAAGTCATTTCTACATAGCCATAGTGACCAACAAAGAGCCACCACTCCAACTAGAACACGAGCTTTCAATTGATTACAAAGGCCCCTAAGCCAATTTCCCATAATATGGGAAAAACTACAAGGTGGGTAAAGGTTTGAAGCCACCTGGATGATAAACCATGCAAAACGGGTAAAACAGCAGTAAAAAAGGTGCTTAAGCGTCTCATTTTTTTGACAAAAGCAACACTTTTTGATACCTTGCTAATTTCTCTTTCTTAAGTTTTCTTTGGTTAAGAGGACTCCTTGTTCGAGGTACCACATGAAGATTTTAATTTTTGTGGGTATTTTTAGTTGCCATAAATTTTTATGTAAATTTGGGGTGTCAAAGTGTTTTAGGGCACGGTATAGAGAGTGCACTAAGAATTTTCCATTTTGGGTCAAATTCCAATTAAACTCATCCCGTTATTATGACAAATTGATGTTGTTGAGTCTTAATAGGAGCTCATTCCAAGCAATCAATCTTTGCTCAATTAGATTTCACTAGAATGTAACATTTGGTGAGAATGTCTGCAGCACTTGAGCAATTGCTTTTTGTTATGGTGTACTATATTAAATAAACTAGGATATTGGTCACGGAGTGGTGAGTTCCCTAACCACATGGCCTCCTAGGATCTGATCTATGAGCCATCTTTAATAACAATGGTTCTGAAGCGCATCTGGTGTTTCTTTACTATCATCATTCCCATCTAAAAGTGAGAATCTCCTGGTTTCCATACAACCTCAGAAAGGGTATAGGATCCCAAATATTTATTTCTTAGCAGGTTTTGCCATACACCCTCCTCATTGAGAAGTTTAAATAACCATTTATAGAGTAGAGAGATTTTTTGAATTTCTAGGTCTTGGATCCCTAAGCGCACTATTCTTTGGGCTGGTAGATGTTCTTCCATTTCACTAATTAGTATTTCTTTTTGTGACAGTCACTTTGCCAGTAAGATTTGGATCAAAAGTGATCTAGAGTGGAGTTAAAAGCTTTTTTGTGGAGGTTGGGCTTGCTAAGTCCATGGTTTCTCTTCATTGAAGATGACCAGTTCGGCATAGGTTGTGGCTTCCTTGTTGTCGATGATGTGGTGAGACTATGTGGTGTGCTCAAGTTGATTGTGTCTGATCAGAATGCCAAGTTTGTGTCCAAGTTTTAGTAGAGTTTCCATAGTGCATTGGGAATGAAACTCACTCCTAATTCGGCTTTCTATTGTTAGATTGATAGTTAGTCAGAGCGGATTATTCAGACCTTGGAAGATATGTTCCGTGCATGTATTATGTCTAGGAAGGGTAGTTGGGAGGACCAACTAGCTTTGGCTGAGTTTGCTTATAACAATAGTTATCGGACGAGTATCAAGATGGCTCCTTTGAGGCTTTGTATGGCAGAAGTGTGTTTCTCCTCTTGGGTGGGATGTTGTGGGTGAGAGGCCTTTGCTTGTTCCAAACTTTGTTCAGCATACCATGGAGAAGGTGCAGAGGATTTGCCAGAATTTGTTGGCCACTCAGAGCTGGCAAAAGAGTTATACTGATAGTAGGTGTCATGATTTGGAGGTTTTTGTTGGGGATCACATGCTTCTGAGGGTGTCGTTCCTGTTGTGGCCCATGTTGACAGTTTGGCATATCGTTTGAGGTTGTCATACTCGATGAGAGGTGATGCAGATATACCTAGCTCTAGAACATTTTCTGCTGAATGTAAATCAGAAGATAAGGTGAATTCGTTTCTCTTTACATTGTTATGTAGAATAAATGAGAATTTGATGCTACCTTATAGTTGTCACTCCATTATATTCAGATATGAGAGAAATGAATCATTGGCATGCACAAATCAATGTGTGGGGGCAGCGGGAGATGAGGGAGGTAGAGGCACACATGCACAAGATCGAGTGCACTTCTATTCATGAAGTTCATGATACAATCAATATCAACTCAAAGACTTTCAACAGATCAAACGGCACATGATTTGGAGCTCTCTAGCAAAAGTTATCAACAAGTAAGAATATGAGAGTTTGAGTGATTTCCACAAGCATCTATAGTGTAGTATCTTTTCTATCATTAACCCTAGCAGGTGGTGAGTTGATGGAACTTCCATTCTATGGGAGCAATGACCCAGAGGAATACATTGAGTGGGAATACAAAATTGAAAAATTGCTTAAGTTTGAGAAGATTCTAAAAGAGAAAGAAGTTATGGAAGTCACAATGCAATTTTTGAATTATGCATACAATTGACGGCAACAACTTCTAGTGAAGTGACTTATTACTTTGTGGGAAGGATTGAATGCTGTTATGCGACGTGACTTTGTTCCACCCTATTATGAGAATGAGCTACTTTGTTATGTGGAGAGTATCAAACAACGGTGCAAACCTGTGCAAGATTACTTTGTTGAGCTAAGTTGTGCAATGTGATGTGCTGGTATCACGAGTGCATTTAAAGTGAAGGCGTACTTCAAACGAGGTTTGAATTCTAAGATTGCTGCTGCACTTGAACATAAAAATTTTAGTAGTGTTCACAATCTTGTGAATTGGGCCATTGATGAGGAGAGGAGAATTGAGAAGCAGCGAGTACCTCAGTTCAGCTTGAGGCAAAATTGCTCTCTTCATTATAAGAAAGAAGCCTTTGCTGCTATATTGTCCAAGAATTGCGCAAATTCAATTCAGGAAAAGGAAGAACAATATCCAATGCATATGAAGAATGAGAAGACAGTCGAGCATGGGACCTTCCATTCGATCGATGCGATAGATAGTGCTACAACGCTTCATGTAGCACAAGAGATCATGGTTGATGGTAATTGCGCCATTGCTGGCCCATGGTCTATGGCTGATGAGATGCATCAAAACCCATGTGACGATGAGAGCTACATAGCCAAATCGAGTGAGAGTGTAGAAAATAATAAGTTGTGTGATTCCACTAAATGTGAGGATGAGTGCATCCAATTTCTGAGTGTGAGAGATACACCAGACGAAAAGAGAGATGTAGATAATAGGCCATGTGAGGTTGTTTCTGAATCTAACTCAATAGTCTCTACTTCTAATATTGTTTCTCATATTGCGCAGGCTAATAATGAAGAGGAGAAGTTAAATGCTAAGCAACTAGCACTGCACAATGAGAAAGATAAGGAGATAGCCACGGTTGGAGATATGATGCTTGTTGTTCCTTGGTTACTTTTTTGTGACAACGGTGGTATACATCAAGAAGTGCTGCCTACAACACTTATGCCATTTGAGGATATCATTGAAGGTAAAAACAAAGGTGTTGATGTGTTATTGCAATAAAGCATGGTTAGTAAACTTGATCATATGAATGTTGCAATTGAGTCAAATGTGTTTTCTTGTTATACGTTCATGGTTCCATGTTCTGAATTGTATTTGCTTAATTTGCATAATGTGGAATTGATTGCTCACAAAGAAATGCTAGCTAGAATACCCCCTGATGATTCTTTTTATTATATCATGTTGGATGAACCCATAGAGCTATCTTGTTTAGTTGGTCAAGTTTATGAAATTTCAAATACTCTCAATGACAAGTTCAATTTGACTGGTGATTATGATATTCATAACAAATTTGATGTGTTTATAAACTTTCTGAATTGAGGTTGAATATAATTGAATGCCAATCTTTTGTGCAAAGTTGTGAACTTCTAGAGATGACTGTTCATGGTACTGCTTACTGTTTGAATAAAAGTTTGCTACCTGCTATTTCATCTTTTCCTACACCAACATGTTTTCAAAATCAGAGTAGCGCAGTTGAAGCATGGAAGGCTACAAACTTGTTTTCATTAACTTCTGATTGGTATATAAGGTTGAATTATGAAAGTATACCTCAAATGTGCATTTTCAATACTCTATTCCTATACTATGTTTCTCACACCATCTTGCAAAAGTCAGGGATGACTTATTCTTAGAGGAGGGGGAATTATGAGTAAGTATGATGTGAATAACTGGAACCACATTGATACAAATATGATATAGCATATATGTCCTATGCCTGCTATGCTTATTGTACTGTGGGAAAACAAGAAAACTTTAAAATTGATGACATATACATATATCATGCGCGCTTATTGTTCTCTTTTTTTTTAGCACAATTTCATATTTCCAAAAGCCGAGGATGGCTTTTCTTGAAGAAAGGGAGGATGATGCGGATATACCTAGCTCTAGAACATTCTCCTCTGAATGTAAATTAGAAGATAAGGTCAACTCATTTCTCTCTACATTGTTATATGGAATGAATGAGAATTTGATGCTACCTTATAGTTTTCACTCCATTGTTTTCAGATATGAGAGAAATGAATCATTGGCATGCACAAACAATGTGTGGAGCCAGCAGGACATGAGGGAGGTAGAGGCACACATGCAGAAGATTGGGTGCAGTTCTGTTCATAAAGTTCACGATACAATCAGAATCACTTTGAAGACTTTCAATATATATGGCTTACATATTTGGAAATATTATCAAGTCTACTTTCCACCGAATCAAACATCACATGATTTGGAGCTACCTAGCAAAAGTTATCAACAAATAAAGACATGCTGCACTGGCAGACTGGGTGGCGCGTGAGAAACAACAAAGGTGAAGAATCCATGTCATGTACAACTTGTATGGATATATTATTTCTATTTTAAGATAAATCTTGGGTGGGAAAGGAGCATATCTACAAGTTAGCCATGGATTCAAGCCTTCCAAAAGAAGGATTTGAAGATAGGAAAGATTGTATTCAATTCGGATTCGGTTTGGGACACTCTGGACAAATCCGCAGTAAAACGATCATAACTTTCACGTGAGGATTCCGTTTTGGACATGTGAGTACTTGTTCTCATCTAGGGTTTAGCCTTTTGCAAACCAAAATCTAGATAGGGAATTGAGAGCTACCATCGATTGTTCTTGCTATTCTGCTAGGAATTGAGGGAGCAATTCATCCAGTTCTGCGTGGTCAAGTGGATCAATCCATCATAGCGTGGGGTTCTGTGAATTTGAGGTGAAAGACGTGTTGCACAGGCAGCGTGTTATTCATTCACTTCGTCGGGTCTCACGATGTATCCAAATTCTACTTTGAGAAGGTCAGGTGCCCCGCATCGAGAGGGGTGCGCAATGTGTTCCATGTCTCTATTCTATGGAAGTATCTCCATGACCCTAAGCATAGGATAAATGTAGAGTCCATCAACCGGAGTAGGATCTAACAATGAAGAGTCATCCAATGCACATCTTAGACTCAATTGAGCGAGCCATGGGAAGGACCATCAAGCATGTGAAGGTCCTTTGGTAGAATCTATCTACGAGTGAGGCAACGTGGGAACTTTAGAATCAAGTGTGAAAGAAGTACCCTGTCACACCCGGTTTTCAAGAGAACAAACCAGATGCATTCCACATGTATGCCAGAATCAAGTTTCCATACATGCGGCAACTTGATAAGTGATAACGTAATAGTGTCATTACATAACGGTAAGATTCATTACAAAAGAACCCGCATGTCTTAAACAAAACACTAAGATAACTTCCAGCGGCAGCAGGTCTTCCATCCATCCATAGGCATTGTCCGGGGGAGCGTCAGCCTATGACATGGTCTTCAAGTCGACATCTTCCTTCGCATAGACCTCAGCTCCATCGGTCGGGTTGTCATCGAAGTCCTCACCTTCTGAGCAGCAATAAGTGGTTGGGAGAAGGCAAGCGTGAGTTCATGGAGTACTCAGCAAGTGTGGGAAAAACATGACATGAAGGCTTAAGGCAAGAAAGGCTCGATTCAGGTTGGCTGCATCTATGTCATCCTAACCTAGGACTCAAAAAGGACTTAGCAATTCTATTTACTAGGTTTGATGGCACCAATATTAAAAGAATAGCTCATCGGATTCCATCCGACTACCAGACTCACTAGATATCCCATATCCAACTACCAACTCATCGGGGTTCCACCACCCGACTACCCAAAACCAACCATCAAAGATCCCCACTAATTATGAAGAAGTCTAAGCCCACTCTTAACCATGAGCATGGCTAATCGATCAGTTTTACAATCTATAGAATTTGCACACTTTACTCACGAGTCGTGATTCCCATTTTGCTTTACACTTCCGGGGTGTAGAGCCGGGGTCTCACTACAAGGCCTTTACAAAGTGCCTTCAAATCCATATGCATCCACTAAGGTTTCACCACTAACAGAGATTCCATCCACTACAGAGGCCCCCTCTTGTGCCACTCCACAGTCCTCTGGTGCGTACAGAATAAGGAGGACATCTAATTATTTAGCTAGTCCATACCCATATAAGCCTCGTGGTTGTGCTGTTATGTCGGGTAACAGGCTTTACAAACTGGTCCTTAGGATCCCACCCAGGAAAAACCACAAACCTGCTGTGTAGCACCACCTCAAACTAACCATCCAGTTGAGATCCCTATACCATGTTACTACAGGATTACCATACCCAAATTCTTGTTGTATAAACATTAGTGTAGATTAACCTTTATTCCAACCATAATAGCACTAGCATATCTACCCTTCATTTCCTATGAGTCATCAATGACGACAAGGATAGTCAAACAAAATCTAGTAAAACCCTAACCATGGGATTCCAAACTAGACAAGCATGCACCTAGAAAAATAAAAGCTACACTTTCCTACAATGGGGTCAAAGTGATCAAGGACACTTGCCTTCAATGGCGGGTTGATCAAATTCCTCGAACGTCTGGTCCTGCAAGTTTACACACTTCTCATCTCCTAAACCAATCGTGCACACCGGAAACAAACAAACACAACATCTAAGAACAGTACACAAAATTGTAGAAATGCACTATAAAAAGGTTACTAATTGATAGTACACACTGGTACGAACACGGGAGAACAAGAATCGCCTAAAACGGAGCTCGTATGAAAAAGTTGTGAAGGTTTTAAGCTATAGGGGCTTTTCTAAAAAGGTACAAGGACTAAATTGTAAAAATAGAAAGTTCTAGGGGCTGATTTGTACAGGTCTAGGGACCTATTTGCAATTAACTAAAATTTTTAGGGGGCTAAAATTAAAAAAGTAGGGGCTGAAAAGGGCATTTTTGTGAAAATAGTAAAGTCTAAGGGCCTAAATGCAAGATTACCTAATTTCAGAGAATAAAAAGATTTTTTTATTGAAAACCCTATTCATGACGTTAGCAAGGCGTCAGCACGCTGATGTGGCTGCTGAATTGGCTCGATTGGCTGACGTGGCCGTGCCACTTAAGACAAAAGCGTCTGCGTGCCACGCCGACATGGCATGGGTGGCTGACTGGGATTAAGTGCACACATGGCGTGATCTAACTGGTCACTGAAGGGGTATCCAGGCTTCTAATCTTAACCGCACATGAGAGATCTGATGGCTCAGCGCGATTGGGGAGGTTTGACAGGTGGCAGCGACAAAGAGACGGCGGCGCCGCCGTGGACATGGCCGAAGCATCGCCAACGAAGCGTGGAAACGAGCTACAGTCTACCAAACGTGATGAGAAATGGTGTAATTGAACGAGATGATGATGGGGATTATCATCGAGGGTTTTTCAACGGCCGGAGAGGTCTCAGCGGTGGTCGACGACAGAGAGATGCGTCGACGGAGGTCGGAGCTTGAGGGGATCTCGGCTACGGCAGCGGAGGAGCGAAATCAACGGTCGCTCAAGCTCCCTCGGGGTTCTGCGGTGCCAAAAAGGTGATCAATTGGCCACAGGATGCACCGAGTAACGCTATCGACATCGAGGTGGCGGCGGAACTTACCGGCGCTCGGCGAGATGTGTCGTGCAGTGGCGGAACGACGTCGATAAGCGGTGAAGAGGGATCCTCGTGCTTTGGCGAAGCTGATGGTGGTCACAGGTGCGCCGTGGAGGGCTCGGACGTGGCGGAATGGCACTCGGCGGAGCTCGGCAATGGCAATGGTGGCTCAGTGATGGGTGAGGGAGTGCAGGATGGGGGCATAGGGGCTGCAGACGTGGGCGCAAGGGGTGGAACATGTGCCGGTGAAATCAGGCGAGCGGCGCGCATGGCCATTGCAGGAGGAAGGATACGACTGACAGGTGGGGCTGAGGTGTTAGTGAGAGAGCGCGAGGAGATGGGTTGGGCTTCACGAGGGGGAGAAATGGGCTGGGTCAGCGCCAAAATGGATTTCATAAACCTACCCCCATTAGGATGAATCTCGTCCTCGAGATTCAGAAAGATCAGGAAAGAGACTCGGAAACTCTGCTTTTAGATCATCTTTGTAACACCCCAAATTTCAATTTTTGTAATAGTTTAAAATTTTACTAGAATTTAATTAGGTGGTTGCATTTTTTTATTCAATAGGAAAATTAATTTCTAAATTTAATTTATCCTAGGATAATGTTTGATGCATTCATACCGTTGTAGATGCAATAGAGGTTTTATTGTGTGGAAAAAGTTTGCAAAAATTCGCTAGAAATCGCTTGTTTAAAACCCTTTTGAAAATTGTTGAAAATCTAAATAGAAAAGGAATTCTAATTGGAAAAATTGCCTTTGGGCCGTTTCTTCTCTCCCCCGGCCCAACCCCTCTCCCCCTCCCTTCTTTTATCTTCCGAGTGGGCCGCCCCTCTCTCTCTGCGCTGGGCCACCAGCCCGAGCCGGCTCCCCGCCGAGCCGCTCCTCGCCTCTCTCTACGCGCGGGCCCGGCCCCAAGCTGCCAGCCGGCACACCGACCGGCTCGTCTTCTTCCTCCCATCGCTGACTCGTTCCCCTCCGCCGGCCGCCGCGCAATCTCGCGCCTCCCCGTGCCCTCTCCCCTCCCAAAAACGGCCGGATTCAATGCCTTAACCCTCCATCAAGTGCATCCATCCATTTCCCGCTTCTTAAACCCTCTTTATCGCTCAATCAAAGCAAAAAAAAAATGACAGCATTAAAGTCCATGGCCGCCGGCCATTTTCTCCAAATTCCGGCTGATGCTCTCCCTATCTCGCATATTTAAGCCATCCATCATCTCCCTTGTGACGTTCCACGCATTTTGCACCCATTTCCCCCTTCTTTTCCGCTCGGATTCTTCCCTGACGCCGGTCTTCTTCCCCGTCGCCGGTAAGAGCTCGCTGCTACTCAAATTCTCCTCGGCCGAACCCTTATTGATCTCGACTCTTGCTCTGTTGGTGTCGCCGGACCTCAAGGAGTGCATCCCAACGGTTCCCGGAGCTCTTCTCGCTGCCGAACGCCGTCACCGTCGTCTGCCGCCTCCTTCACCGTCGCCAGCCGCTTCTGGACCCTCTCCACCACCGTCGAGTCCATGATGAGACTTCCCTCCCTCTCCTCTCTCTTTTGCGCCGCTCGCCGATGAATTCTGTGGCTGGATGCACCGTTTGGCGTGTCACCGGCGAGCTCGCCGCCCCTGTCACCGTCAACCGCCGCCCGCTCCGCCCCTTGCCACCGGCCGCCGCTCATTTTGAACCCCGGTCGTCCGATCCCAGATTAGGCCAGTCATACCCCTTGGCGCCTTGGTCCACTGTGGACCGTGGACCGTCCGTAAGGGGGTGGTCCACGGGACTCATAGACTTATTCCACCGATTTTTCCAATAGAAAATATTTTGGCAATTCCTTTATTGCGTCATAATTCAACTTTTCAGTATAAAAACAATTTGGTAATTATCTGAAATTCAAGTAAAATTTGCAGAATAGCCCCTATAACTTCAAAAGCTCAATACTTTTTTCTCGTAGCTCCGATTTGGGCGATTTTCCAAATGTTCATAGCGATGTGTAGAATCGTTTTGTAGGGTTTTTATCTAGTTTCAGTACTATTTGGTGTATTGTTCTTATATTTTCGTGTTGTGTGTCTTTTTCTGGTCTGTCGTTTAGGAGCTAAGCAGTCCGGCAATCTCCAAGACCAAGCTTTTGAGGACGTTGAGCAGCACCCTGTCGAAGGCAAGTGTCCTTGAGCATATTTATCCTGTTTTAGGATTTGCAGGTGTAGTTTTTAACCTTCAAAATGCATGCTTGTCTAAACATGAATCCTATGTTAGGGTTTACTACTTTTGAATCAATATTTCCTTGTCGCCGTTGTTCATCATGTTATGAAAATGGGTAGTTTATGCTAGCGCAGTCTTGGTTGGGAAATCTTAATATTGATTAATGAACTATGCAACAATGTTGGGAGATGGTAATTCTTTTTGTAGCAACATGGTATAGGTTTTCCCCAACAGAATGGATGGTTTGAGGTGGAGCCTATGGCATGTTTGTGTTTGTATCTGTGTGGGGTCCTAAGGACTGGTTCTTGGGCATGTAACCAAGTTTTATCCGCACAACCACGAGGCCTATATGGGTACGGCCTGACCAACTAATTAGTCACCTTCTAGCTTGGTGGGCACCATAGGTCGATATAAGTGGCACAAGAGGGGGCTTCTGCAGCAATGTAATTGCCTGTTAGCGGTGTAAAGGGCTTGTAGTGAGACCCCGACTCCACAACCCGGAAGTTTGGAGCAACAAGGGAATCACGACTTGTGGGGAAAGCAGTGCAAACTCTGCAGAGTGTCAATCTGGTCGATCAGCCGTGCTCACGGATAAGAGCGAGCTTGGACTTCTTCAGGATTAGTTGGGGTCAGGGTTTGGTATGGTGGGATGGGGTAGCCAGGTAATGGAATTATCTGGTGAGTCTTGGTAGTCGAATGGAGTCCGATGAGTCCAACCTTTAGATACAGTCGTGTCTTCTCACTTAGTAAATAGGATGCCTGATGTTGGTGATGAGTAATGTTGGCCTGATCTTCCGATAGGTAGCGATAAATCGGTGAGTGGATAACTCGACATTGATGATCCAAAGGCTTCGACCCGAACAGATCGTCTCCCTTGCAATCACTACACCACAGCTCTGTTGGTTATCAACCGTGTCGCGCGGTTGACCTCGCCAAGAAGGCTCAATCCCTGTAAGCGTACTGAGAACACAAGCAAGAACGTAGAAGATGCAATCTGAAATATTACGAATAGAATTCAAGCACTCGAAGTTGGGGTTCCACAAACACTTGCGGCGGCCTAGTCGGTCCGGAACAAGAGCGAAAATCTCACAATCCGAGTGTAGATCAATATCTAAGCAAAAACTAACCCTAATTAGGGTGGCAGCTACTGTATATAAAAGACTAGGGTCGGCCAAGGACCCCTGGATGCGTCCCTAATGGACTCCAACACGTTACACGACCCAACGACCCAAAAGATGGTGGCGTAGCACCTTGACAGATTCTGGATGTCCACTTGTTTTGACGATTTCTGTTGACTCAGAAAGAATTTGGATATGGGACCAGTCCCGTTGGAAAGCTTATCTCCTTAGCTTTCCAACCATGTGTAGAACGTCAACAACGGAGTCCGTATGCGTCCTGGGCGACGATTTTAGTGCAGACTAGTCCTGGACTCCGAAACGGAGTCGAACTTGATTGGACCTCCACCTTGGCTTGGGCGCCCTTGCTGTTCTTCTCCCGTGTTCCTAAGTAACAATACATCACAATTATTCAGTAGCATCCCATCCTTATCAAAATATAAAGGAACACTAAGGAACGAGCTCACCTCATGATTTAGTTGACGTGCACGAGCTCGTGTCAATGGACCTATTGTTGGAGGAATACTCAGTGTGTGTGTATCCGAAAGAGTGATGTCCTCATCATCCTCCCCCTCTTGAATTGGAGTCGTCCCCGATGCAATGTCATCTTCTTCTCCCAAGTAAGGCTTTAAATCTGAAATGTTAAATGTGGGACTAACCCCATAATCTGCAGACAATTCAAGCTTATATGCATTATCATTGATCTTTTCCACAATTTTAAAAGGACCATCAGCTCGAGGCAGCAATTTAGACTTTCTCAAATCAGGAAACCTATCTTTGCGCAAATGTAACCACACAAGATCACCAATTTCAAAAGTAATATGTTTCCGACCTTGGCTACCATAAGTTCTATACTTCTCATTCATCTTTTCAATATTTTCCTTAGTCAACTCATGCATTTTCAGAATCAAATCAGCACGTGTCTTAGCATCAAAATTCAATTTCTCGGATGTTGGTAAAGGAAGTAAATCAATAGGGGCACGGGGTTTAAAACCATACACTACCTGAAACGGACTTACCTTGGTGGTGGAGTGAACTGATCTGTTGTAAGCGAACTCAATATGGGGTAGACACTCTTCCCACATCCTCAAATTTTTCTTCAAAACAGCCCGCAACATGGTGGATAATGTGCGGTTCACAACCTCCGTTTGTCCGTCGGTTTGAGGGTGACATGTCGTCGAAAACAGCAGCTTTGTCCCAAGTTTATTCCAAAGTGTCCTCCAAAAGTGGCTAAAATTTTTTGCATCACGATCCGAAACAATGGTGTTAGGCACTCCAAGCAAGCGAATGATTTCCCTGAAAAACAAATCAGCTATGTTTGTAGCATCATCGCTCTTGTGACAAGGTATAAAATGTGCCATTTTTGAAAAACGATCCACAACGACAAATATACTATCCCTCCCCCTCTTGGTCCTAGGCAATCCTAAAACAAAATCCATAGAAATATCCTCCCAAGGCACACTAGGAACAGGAAGAGGCATATAAAGTCCATGTGGGTTTAAGCGAGACATAGCTTTATTGCAAGTAGTGTAGCGTGCCACGTAGCGCTCGACGTCGCGCCTCATCTTAGGCCAAAAGAAGTGAGCAGCCAATACATCCTCGGTCTTCTTCACTCCAAAATGTCCCATCAAACCACCTCCATGCGCTTCCTGCAAGAACAATAGGCGAATAGAGCTAGCTGGGATGCATAGCCTGTTAGCACAGTATAGTAATCCATCAGTCAGCACATATTTATTCCAAGTTCTTCCTTCGTTACAATGTTCAAAAGCATCTTTAAAGTCCGAATCAGTAGCATATAATCCTTTAATTGTTTCTAAACCAAAAATCTTATGATCGAGTTGGGACAGCATGGTATAACGTCTAGATAACGCATCTGCAATGACATTGTCTTTACCTTTCTTGTGTTTAATGATATAAGGAAACGACTCTATAAATTCAACCCATTTAGCATGATGTTTGTTCAGTTTGGCTTGGCTTCTAATATGTTTCAAAGCTTCATGATCAGAATGAATAATAAACTTCTTGGGCCAAAGATAATGTTGCCATGTTTCTAACACTCGAACTAAAGCATAGAACTCCTTATCATAGGTCAAATAATTCAGAGATGGCCCATTCAATTTCTCACTAAAATAAGCAACGGGTTTACCTCCTTGTAGTAGCACTCCTCCAATTCCAATGCCGCTAGCATCACATTCTAACTCAAAAGTCTTACCAAAGTCCGGAAGTTGGAGTAGAGGTGCATGCGTAAGCTTCTCTTTCAGTGTATTAAAAGCTTGTTCTTGTGCTGGCCCCCATTGGAACGGAACGCCCTTCTTTGTCAACTCATTGAGTGGGGTAGCAATGGTGCTGAAATCTCTCACAAAACGCCGATAGAACCCTGCAAGGCCATGAAAGCTTCTCACCTGTGTGATAGTCACAGGGGTCGGCCAGCTCTTGATGGCTTCAATTTTAGCTTCATCCACTTCAATTCCCTGTGGAGTAACAACATAGCCAAGAAAAGCAACTCTATTCGTGCAAAAGGTGCACTTGTCAAGGTTAGCAAACAAACGTGCCTCTCTCAAAGCAGTAAAAACAGCACGTAGATGATCAATGTGTTCTTCATGTGACTTGCTATAGATCAAAATATCATCAAAGTACACCACCACAAATCTTCCTATGAAAGCACGTAAAACCTCATTCATCAATCTCATGAAAGTGCTAGGTGCATTAGTTAAACCAAAAGGCATCACTAGCCACTCATATAGACCGAACTTAGTTTTGAAAGCAGTTTTCCATTCATCTCCCAATTTCATTCTTATTTGGTGGTAACCACTACGCAAGTCAATCTTCGTGAAAATAATAGAACTACTCAACTCATCAAGCATGTCGTCTAGCCTAGGAATAGGGTGACGATATCTTATTGTGATATTATTAATGGCTCTACAATCAACACACATGCGCCATGTACCATCTTTCTTAGGAACCAAAATAATAGGAACAGCACAAGGGCTAAGGCTCTCTCGTACGTACCCACGGTCCAAAAGGTCTTGGACTTGTCGCTGAATTTCCTTAGTCTCCTCCGGATTGGTCCTATATGCAACGCGGTTTGGCAAAGTCGCTCCCGGAATCAAATCTATTTGGTGCTCTATCCCTCTCAATGGTGGCAGCCCCGGGGGTATCTCAGCTGGAAAGACATCCTTATACTCCTGCAAAAGGTTAGTGATAGCAGCAGGCAAAGAGCTAGGTATATCATCAATTGAAAATAAAACCTCTTTGCATACCAAAGCATAGTACAAAGTATCATTATCTTGAATTTCAGCAAGGTCAGATTTAGTAGCAAGCATAACACCACCCTTTAACTTAATGCCTTCGGACCTATGTGTGTTCTTCTCTTTCTTAGGTGGGAAAACAGATTGAGCTACTTGCTGATTTTTAGATTCCAAAACACGTTCTTTCTTTTCTTTTTCAGCTAGCGCTTTATCACATTGCACAATTTCAGCAGGTGTCAAAGGAAGCAAAGAGATTTTCTTTCCCTTGTGCATGAGAGAGTATTTATTACTTCTACCATAGTGTGTAGCATCGGTATCAAATTCCCAAGGACGGCCTAACAAAAGTGAACATGCTTGCATAGGCACTACATCAAAATCAGCATAGTCATGGTAGGAACCAGTAGAAAAATGTACTCTCGCAGATTGTGTTACCTTAACCTTACCGCTGTTATTGAACCACTGAATGTAGTATGGATGAGGATGTGCACGTGTTGGCAAGGAAAGATTTTTCACAAGATCGGAGCTCAAGAGGTTGTTGCAACTCCCGCCATCAATTATGGTACGAACACGTGCATCTTTGACAATGAGGAATGTCTGGAATAGATTATGACGTTGTAGCTGCTCTGCTTGCCCCATTTGAGAATTCAAAACTCGCTTCACAATGAAGGTGCGTGCTGCATAACTCTCGTTGGCAGCGGTACCACTAATCTCCTCCCCCTCACTATCCATGTCATGATCGGCTGCAAGATTAGCTTCAAATGCATATTTTTCCTTGACATCACTATGACTAACATATCCACCATCTGCTGTTGCGGAGTATGCTCGCTGGCTTGGGCAATCCTTCATGACGTGGCCAATACCTTGGCAGTGACGGCACACAATGCCCGTTGTACGACCCGTGGTAGCTGCACCTGAAGAAGAGCTTGGCATTGGATCCTGCGAAACAGTAGATTTACTCACCTCACGTGATGGTTGTGGTGCTCTTGCTGAACGCGCTCGAGTATTGGAGGAGGGGGCAGCAGATCGTGTAGATGTAGAAGGGAATGTTGTTGCTTGTCCCGGTGGTACTCATGAAGTAGATGTACTCCCAAAATTGTTCCGCAATTTCTGCACCTGTTGTCGACCCTGCAGTTCTTTTTCTGCCAAGATAGCAAAATGGAACAACCTATTGGTAGTATTGTAATCTTTATAATCAACAAGGTCCTGAATTTCACGTCTCAACCCGGAGTAAAAACGAATCATGGTATCCTCATCATCCTCCTGTATATTACAACGAAGCATAGCAATTTGAAGCTCTTGATAGTAATCATGCACAGATTTAGAACCTTGATTTAAGCGCTGCAATTTCTTTTTCAATTCACGTGTATAATCAGGAGGAATAAATCTATTGCGCATGGCACGCTTTAGTCTAGGCCATGATTCAGGTTCTAAGCCACTAGAAACTAAACCATTCCACCAAATAATAGCATAATTCGTGAACTCACAAGTGGCTAGTCTAACTCTATGCATTTTAGGAACCATATGAGAACTATACTTTTGATCAACCGTCATTTCCCAATTCAAATAAGCATCAGCATCATATGCACCATCAAAAGGAGGCATTGAAAACTTAATCTTAGAATAAGGATCATCGCGACCATTGCGATTAACATTATTACCTCCATTACCTTGACGACGTTGTTGTTGGTCACGATGTAATTGTTCAGCACGAGGACGTTGCTCAGCACGCGCATCTTGCCCATTAAAAACCTCACCATCTTCTTGGTCACCATTATTAGTATCATCATCATGTGAATGGTCATGATCCTGTGGTGGCTGTTGCAACTCAAGGTCGTTGACTCGCGTGACGAGGTTAGCAATGCTTGTTCTAATGTCTGTCAATAGTCTAGTATGATCCTGCAAGGCTTTGTTGAGTTCTTCCTTGGACACACAATCCTTAAAATCCAACGGAGAGCCATCACCTGACATGGTTAGTAGAAAACAAAGGACAACACAATATTATCCCTATCAACTACTAGGTTGTGGAAGGTGGAATCACACACACTCAAGTGTCTTACCACACTCTTACAAATGTTCTTACCAACGCAGCAAGGAGGAACAACCGGTGACGAGTCTGGAAGCGTGGGATGATTGCAAGAGTGAACCTGTTCGGATCAAAGGAGGTGGAGCTTGGAAGGCACAATATGGTAGCAAGGATTAGCAATAACTGTAATCAGATGAGCAAAGCTAAATAAGTGTCCAAAGTATGAATCACAGTTGCTGGTCTATCACGTGTCCCTAGTCCTAGCACAACAGCTGAAACAAAGCTAAAAAGGATGAGCAGAGAAAGACACAGCAAATAGCACAATGATCTGGGTGTTCTCTATGTGCTCCTCTTTTTTGTCTTTTAGCACTAGTAGGAATCACGAAATTTTTTTTCGTATTTTTCTGATATTTTTTTCTGAACTAGGAGCACACAAGAAATAACCACAGAAATTTTCAGCTCAAATGGATGCAAGATGTGGCCTATAGAAAATCAAGCACGTTCTCTAAAAAGCGTGCGGAAACTTCGCGGCTCGAATACTCAATCTTCCGAGCCGAATTTGGGAAAAAAATTTCGTCGGAACCCAATAAAGTGGTGGAGCAATGGATGTAACTGTTTCTGAAGATGTCCGTGAAAAAAAATTTGGCTGATTCCGAGTCCGTATGAGAAAGTTATGGCCGTTTTACTAAACCCCTGTCGAGTTAGGGTTTTTTTTCAAAGCACCTCTTGCAGAAATTGACCTCTTTAAGGTATTGCAAGCAATAGGATCACGAGATGAACAAGGATGGCAGCGGTGGCAGGGCAATTGATACAACGTGGCTTGCGACCTATCTAGGGTTGGCATGGCGGAAAGTAACACAAGGCGGCTCGCGGTGGCAAATCGAGTAATGTGGTGGCTCGACTTGTTGGTCGGGATGGTGGCGATGGGATAGCGGCGTGATCAAAATAGCATGTAGTGTTGACTAAAAACCAAGAACACGACTCTAAAACCAGCAACAAGACTCGACCACAGACACAAACTCAACAACGCGCAACTGAAAACAAAAATTGCAAAGGCACAAAGGGTTGTAGGGTAGCGGAAATTGACGGAATTTTTTTTGGCTTTTTCTGGACTCTAGGTAATGAAAAACAGACTAATCTAAAAGGGAAAACGAAATTACCTAACGGGCAACCTGAAAATCTGATACCAGTTGATGAGTAATGTTGGCCTGATCTTCCGATAGGTAGCGATAAGTCGGTGGGTGGAGAACTCGATGTTGATGATCCAAAGGCTTCGACCCGAACAAATCGTCTCCCTTGCAATCACTACACCACAGCTCCGTTGGTTATCAACCGTGTCGCGCGGTTGACCTCGCCAAGAAGGCTCAATCCCTGCAAGCGTACCGAGAACACAAGTAAGAACGTAGAAGATGCAATCTGAAATATTGCGAATAGAATTCAAGCACTCAAAGTTGGGGTTCCACAAATACTTGCGGCGGCCTAGTCGGTCCGGAACAAGAGCGAAAATCTCACAATCCGTGTGTAGATCAATATCTAAGCAAAACCCAACCCTAATTAGGGTGGCGGCTACTGTATATAAAAGACTAGGGTCAGCCAAGGTCCCCTGGACACGTCCCTAATGGACTCCAACACGTTACACGGCCCAACGGCCCAAAAGATGGTGGCGCAGCACCTTGACAGATTCTGGATGTCCACTTGTTTCGACGATTCCTGTTAACTCAGAAAGAATTTGGATATGGGACCAGTCCCGTTGGAAAGCTTATCTCCTTAGCTTTCCAACCATGTGTAGAACGTTGAAAACGGAGTCCGTATGCGTCTTGGGCGACGATTTTAGTGCAGACTGGTCCTGGACTCCGAAACGGACTCGAACTTGATTGGACCTCCACCTTGGCTTGGGCGCCCTTGCTGTTCTTCTCCCGTGTTCCTAAGTAACAATACATCACAATTATTCAGTAGCATCCCATCCTTATCAAAATATAAAGGAACACTAAGGAACGAGCTCACCTCATGATTTAGTTGACGTCCACGAGCTCGTGTCAATGGAACTATTGTTGGAGGAATACTCGGTGTGTGTGTATCCGAAAGAGTGATGTCCTCATCAGTTGGAGTCATAGGTAGACCATAGTTGCTTCATGCTATTAGCCAGTGTCAAAGCTGTTCCTTGACTTAAGCCGCATATCATGTTTTCCCTACGCTTGCGGAGTACAATCTTTGTGCCGCTCGCCTGATTTCACCGGCACATGTTCCACCCCTTGCGCCCACGTCTGCAGCCCCCATGCCCCCATCCTGCACTCCCTCACCCATCACTGAGCCACCATTGCCATTGCCGAGCTCCGCCGAGTACAATCTTTGTACTCACACTTGTTGTCCCCTACCCTGCATTCTACTGCTGTTCAGAAGCTAGCAATGAATCTGGAGCTTTCGACGACAACATCGACCTGGAGCTGCTGTTCTACGCTGTGGTGCCCCCGGTCGACGCCTGTGGAAGATGGAGCCGCTGGCACTGAAGACCCTTTAGTTTCCCCACTGTGTTTTCTTTAGACCCTCGGGTCCTTTTGTATTAAGTTAAATACGATTTTGTAATAAAGGCATTGTGATGATATTACTAATGATGTAAGCACATGTATGAAACTTGATCCTGACATACATGTTTTGTGCCCAGTTTTGTTCTTTTAAAACTGGGTGTTACAGAAGTGGTATCAGAGCCGTGTTGACTGTAGGACGCAGCTTAGATAGACTGGACGTGCTAAGGACTTATGTTTGTACAAACTACTTTAGCAAAATTGTTTTTCTTCCAGTTTTTCCTTTCTCTGTCTTTTGCTCTTTTTAAAATGGTTACTAATTTCTGTCTTCTTCAAAAATTTTAGATGGCCCGGACAAAGATCACCCCGCTCAAGCGCGTGCTGGTCCCAGACGTGGAGGTTCCTGCTGGTGTAGTCTGGAGGCACCAATCCCTAGCTGAGTTCTACTCTGACTGACAGCTGGCCGGGTACTTCGCCCATACGCTGTGGTACCTACTGCAGGGTCTCGGCTTCTACGACGCTCCCCTTTTCAGAGGCGTCAGAGTTTCGCTTGGAGGACGTGGTTACTCCTGGTCAGTGGAGGTGACCATGTTCAAGAAGCCCTCCGACGATGGTCTTCGCCGAGTTCGCTGAGTCCACACCACCCTCAGAGCTACGTTCGAGGTAGGGATTGAGGACGCTACTCGCCAGGCTCTGGCTGTTCTCTGTCGGGAGAACAGACATGACCTTCGCCTTACTCAGTTCGGGAAGTTCTCGCGGCGCCCGTCAAGCAGTCTGGAGCTCGTCTTCGCGCCCATCAACAGCGAGCCGAATCTCTGTCTGCAAGAGCAGGTCCGCCTCACCGCCGCCCTCTATGCTGAGCTGGACAGAGCACTCGACGACCCTCTATGCTGAGCTGGACAGAGCACTCGACGAGTTGGAGGATCTTCACCAACGCCACACCGAGCATGAGCAGATGATCTACGAGCTGGAGATGATGCTGCAGGATCCTGACCAGCACCCCGACGAGGTTACCCCAGCACCGTTTTCTACCCCTGCACCACCCCGCTCTCCTTCGCGCAAGAGGCTCTGTCAGACAGATGTTGCAGGCCCTTCAGGCACCGCCGGTCAGGAGTAGAGTCGAGCTAGGAAGATGTCCCTAGCAGAATAAATCGTTTAGACTTGTGTTGTTTGTCCTTGTGTGTGCTTGTGTCTATTTAGTGTGAGCCTTGTAATGAGTTGGATCTTTGCATGTGTGTTGGTGTGATGTAGGGGTTTCCCCTCTACATTTTCATCAGTTAATAAATTATAGTTGGGAGTCATTTCTATCTATTTCCTTCTGTTCCTATCTGTTCTTGTCTTGTCTTTCCGCCCTTGCCTCTCTCTTATGCTTTCCATACCTTGGTAACAACAGATGGTGAACACTAGACGCAACAACAACGACAACATCAACAACAACGCTGCCAACAACAACGACCTTCCTCCCCCGCCACCCCTCATGGACGCCAACCAAGTCATGACTCTTCTTCAAGGTTTGGTCCAAGCCATCAATCAACAACCTCAAGCTCAGCAAGCACCGCTGCTGCAGCCGCAGTCCAGGCTCAGGACTTTCTTGAGCACTCAACCACCCACTTTTTCTCAGGCAGTGGAGCCTACGGAGGCAGATGACTGGCTGAGGACAATAGAGAGCAAGCTTCAGATAGCTCAGTGCAATGCAAGGAAAAAAGTTCTCTTTGCATCCCACCAGCTGAGCGGGCCAGCTCAGGAATGGTGCAATGGTGGACTGCTTACACCACTGCTCACGAGGAACCCCAGGAGATTACCTAGGCAGAATTCAGGAACAGTTTCCATGCCCACCATGTTCCCACCAGAGAATTAAAACTGAAGAGGAAGGAGTTCCTCAGTCTCAAGCAAGGCCCCATGTCTGTGAGGGAGTACCTCACCAAGTTCACTCAACTATCTCGCTACGCCCCCAATGATGTTGACACAGACGAGAAGAAGCAATATTGTTTTCTTGAGGGTCTTAACCCTGGTCTACAGTATGCCCTCTCCGCCAATGAGTACCCCAGTTTCCAGAAGCTGGTAGATAGGGCCTTCACCATGGAGAAGAAGCGCCAGAATCTGGGTGAAGAGCGTAAGCTCCATCTGCAGGGTCAGTCTTTTGGCAATAATAGCCGCCTCTGCTTCAACGCCTCTGCCACTAGATCGATGTTCCGCCATGGAGGGCAGAACCAGCAGCAGCAGAATCAGCCGCAGAGGCCACAGCAGAAAATGCAAAATCAGGGTACAGGGTCGTTCAAGCTGCCAGTGCAGCCGCAGCAGCAGCAGCAGTCTCGTCCTAGCTTCCGACAGCAGCAGCAGCGACGCAACAACAACCAGCCACAGCAGCAGAACCGCAACGACCAAGGGTCAAGCAACATTGGTCCATGCTTCAGTTGCGGCAACTTTGGGCATCTCGCCAACAAGTGTCCCAAGAAGCAGCAAGGCCAGGCCCAGGGCAACAATCAGCAGCAGCAGCCTCGCTAGAATGCAATGTATGATCGTGTCAACCATGTTGCAGTGGAGGAAGCCCAGGAAGCTCCTGACGTGGTTCTGGGTATGTTTTTTGCCAACCCTCATCCTGCAATAGTATTATTTGATTCTGGTGCTACGCATTCATTCATATCATATCAGTTCATGAATACATATAAATTGCCAAGAGCATTAATAAAAAATCGAGTGCTAGTAAGTTCTCTTGGAGGAGAAATGGAATCAAGGCATGTATGCCCTAAAATAGGTATATGCATAAGGGGGGTAGACTTTTTGGCCAACCTCATCATTCTGGAGTCCAAGGGTATTGATATCATTCTGGGAATGGATTGGCTAACCAAGTACAAAGGAGTCATCAGATGTGCTACAAAGACGGTTCAGTTGACCCATACAGACGGAACCAAGGTGAAGTTTCAGGCCACGACAAAGTCAACTATCAACGCTAGTTTAAACAAAGCCAACGCAGTGGAAGATAGCAGGGTGGTCAGTGAATTTCCGGACGTCTTCCCGGAGGATTTGCCAGGTATGCCACCTGATCGAGAAATTGAATTCATCATTGAATTAGTACCTGGAACGGCTCCTATATACAAGAGGCCATATAGAATGGATGCCAATCAGTTGGCTGAGCTCAAGGAACAAATCCAAGAGCTCCTAGACAAAGGGTTTATCCACCCCAATTCTTCACCCTGGGGAGCCCCAGTAATCTTCGTTCCAAAGAAAGATGGTACACAAAGGATGTGCATAGACTATCGAGCTCTAAATGATGTAACAAACAAGAACAAGTACCCTCTGCCCCGCATTGAAGATCTATTTGATATGCTGATAGGCGCATGTGTGTTTTCCAAGATTGATCTTCGATCTGGATACCATCAGTTGAAAATTCGTGCTTCAGATATCCCCAAGATAGCATTTGTTACTCGGTACGGTATGTACGAATACACGGTGATGTCTTTTGGACTAACCAATGCCCCAGCATACTTCATGTATTTGATGAACAAGGTCTTCATGGAATATTTGGACAACTTTGTTGTGGTATTCATTGATGACATCTTGGTCTACTCCAAGAACGAAGAAGAACACGAGGAACACCTAAGGATGGTTTTACAGAAGCTCAGGGAAAACCAGTTGTACGCTAAACTGAGCAAATGTGAGTTCTGGCTGAAAGAAGTTCCTTTCCTTGGTCACATCATATCAGCAGGTGGTGTGTCTGTAGATCCGTCCAAGGTAAGTGATGTTCTGAATTGGAAGCCACCGCAAAATGTATCTGAAATCCACAGTTTTCTAGGCCTAGCAAGATATTATCGTCGTTTTATCGAAGGTTTCTCCAAGTTAGCGAAGCCAATGACCGTACTGCTTGAAAAAGTAGCAGAGTTCAAGTGGACAGCCACCCGTGAAGCCAGTTTCAATGAGTTGAAGAAGAGATTGATCTCAGCACCAGTTTTGATCATGCCAGATACTCAGAAGCCGTTTGCGGTGTATTGTGATGCATCCCGTCAAGGCTTGGGATGTGTTCTCATGCAAGAAGGTCATGTCATTGCATATGCATCCCGACAGTTAAGGAAACATGAAGAAAATTATCCAATGCATGACTTGGAACTAGCCGCAGTGGTTCATGCACTCAAGATCTGGAGGTATTATCTGATTGGTCAGAGATGTGAGATCTATTCTGATCATAAAAGCTTGAAGTATATTTTTACTCAACCGGATCTTAACCTCAAGCAGCGCAGATGGTTAGAGCTTATCAAGGACTATAATCTGGGAATCAACTATCACCCAGGAAAGGTAAATGTAGTAGCTGATGCCTTGAGCAAAAAGTCTCAAATTAATGCAATGATTCTTCAAGAGATGAGTCCCGAGCTATGCAAGGAGTTCGAGAAAATAAATCTAGGTATGGTGTGTAACACCGAGGTAGTTGCAATGGAAATCGATTCAATACTTGAACAAGATATAAGAAAGGGTCAGCTTGAAGATGAAAAGATTTTGAAAATCAAGCAGTTGATCAAAGTCGACAAATCCCTAGATTTCTATAAGGATGAGCAAGGAACAGTTTGGTACAAGCACAAGATTTGTGTTCCGGACGTAAAGTCTATTCGGGACACCATCTTAAAAGAAGCCCATGATTCAGCGTATTCTATCCACCCTGGATGTTCCAAGATGTATCAAGATCTCAAAGATCAGTATTGGTGGTACGGAATGAAGCGTGCAGTAGCAGAACATGTAGCTTTGTGTGATATCTGTCATCGAGTCAAAGCCGAACACCAAAGACCCGCAGGACTGCTACAGCCATTGAAAATACCTGAATGGAAGTGGAAAGAAATCATCATGGACTTTGTAGTGGGTCTACCATGAATGCAATCAGGATATGATTCTATATGGGTCATTGTTGACCGTCTGACAAAAGTAGCTCACTTCATTCCAGTCAAAGAATCCTATCGAGGTCCGAAGTTAGCTGAATTGTATATGTCCAGAATTGTGTGTCTACATGGAGTACCCAAGATAATTGTATCCGATCGTGGTAGCTAGTTTACCTCACGGTTCTGGCAACGATTGCCTGAATCTATGGATACAAGATTGAATTTCAGCTCAGCGTAGCACCCGCAAACTGACAGACAGACAGAAAGAGTAAATCAAATTCTTGAAGACATGTTGAGAGCATGTGCACTGAAGAATGGTAATAGTTGGGACAAGAATCTATCGTATGCAGAATTCTCGTATAACAATAGTTATCAAGCTAGTCTCAAGATGTCCCCTTTTGAAGCCCTATACGGACGGAAATGTAGAACCCCGCTGTTCTGGAATCAGACCGGGGAAAGTCAAGTTTTCGGTCCCGAACTCCTAAGAGAACTAGAAAGACAAGTGCAAGAGATCAGCGATAATTTGAAAATAGCACAGTCAAGGCAGAAGAGCTACGCAGATCATCGACGTCGGGAACTAACTTTTGAAGTAGGAGACTTTGTATATCTCAAAGTATCACCAATCAGAGGTCTACGCAGATTCAAGGTTAAAGGCAAGCTTTCACCTCGGTTTATTGGTCCGTACAAGATTTTGGGAGGAGAAGTAGCTTACCAGCTTGAGTTACCACCTCAACTCTCAGGAGTACATGATGTTTTCCATGTGTCACAGTTAAAGAAGTGTCTAAGAGTTCTCGAAGAACAGATGCCAGTAGAATAACTGGATGTACAAGAAGATCTCTCATATTTTGAATATCGGGTTAAGATTCTTGAGATATCAGAACGGGTTAAGATTCTTGAGATATCAGAACGGGTTACCAAAAACAAGCAAGTCCGAATGTGCAAAGTACAGTGGAAGCATCACTCAGAAGAAGAAGCAACCTAGGAAAGAGAAGATGATCTGAAGATGGAGTTTCCCCATCTCTTCTCCAATCCTTCCGAATCTCGAGGGCGAGATTCATCCTAAGGGGGGTAGGTTTGTAACACCCCAAATTTCAATTTTTGCAATAGTTTAAAATTTTGCTAGAATTTAATTAGGTGGTTGCATTTTTTTATTCAATAGGAAAATTAATTTCTAAATTGAATTTGTCCTAGGATAATGTTTGATGCATTCATGCCGTTGTAGATGCAATAGAGGTTTATTGTGTGGAAAAAGTTTGCAAAATTCGCTAGAAATCGCTCATTTAAAACCCTTTTGAAAATTGTTGAAAATCTAAATAGAAAAGGAATTCTAATTGGAAAAATTGCCTTTGGGCGTTTCTTCTCTCCCTTGGCCCAACCCCTCTCCCCCTCCCTTCTTTTCTCTTCCGAGCGGGCCGGCCCTCTCTCTCTGTGCTGGGCCGCCAGCCTGAGCCGGCTCCCCACCAAGCCGCTCCTTGCCTCTCTTTGCGCGTGGGCCCGGCCCCGAGCCACCAGCTGAGCTGCCCGCCGACCAGCTCGTCTTCTTCCTCCCATCGTCGACTCGTTCCCCTCCACCGGCCACCGTGCAATCCCGCGCCTCCTCGTACCCTCTCCCCTCCGAAAAACGGCCGGATTCAATGCCTTAACCCTCCATCAAGTCCATCCATCCATTTCCCGCTTCTTAAACCCTCTCTATCGCTCAATCAAAGCAAAAAAAAACCCGACAGCATTAAAGTCCATGGCCGCCGGTCATTTTCTCCAAATTCTGGCTGATGCTCTCCCTATCTCGCGTATTTAAGCCATCCATCATCTCCCTTGCGACGTTCCGCGCATTTTGCACCCGTTTCCCCCTTCTTTTCCGCTCGGATTCTTCCCCGACGCCAGTCTTCTTCCCCGTCGCCGGTAAGAGCTCCCCGCTGCTCAAATTCTCCTCGGCTGAACCCTTATTGATCTCGACTCTTGCTCTATTGGTGTCGCCGGACCTCAAGGAGTGCATCCTGATGGTTCCCGGAGCTCTTCTCGCCGCCGAACGCCATCCCCGTCGCCTCACCGTCGTCTGCCGCCTCCTTCGCCATCGCCGGCCGCCTCTGGACTCTCTCCACCATCGCTGAGTCCGTGGTGAGACTTCCCTCCCTCTCCTCTCTCTTTTGTGCCGCTCACCGATGTATTCCGTGGCCGGATGTGCCTTTTGGCCTGTCACTGGCGAGTTCGCTGCCCCCTGTCGCCGTCGGCCGCCGCCCGCTCCGCCCCTTGCCGCTGGCCACCACCCGTTTTGAACCCCGGTCGTCCGATCCCAAATGGACGGCCCAGATTAGGCCAGCCATACCCCTTGGAGCCTTGGTCCACCATGGACTGTGGATCGGCCGTAAGGCCATGGTCCATGGGACTCATAGACTTATTCCACCGATTTTTCCAATAGAAAATATTTCGGCAATTCCTTTATTGCGTCATAATTCAACTTTTCAGTATAAAAACAATTCGGTAATTCTCTAATTCAAGTAAAATTTGCAGAATAGCCCCTATAACTTCAAAAGTTCAATACTTTTTGCTCGTAGCTCCGATTTGGGCGATTTTCACGTCCAAATGTTTGTAGCGACGTGTAGAATCTTTTTGTAGGGTTTTTTTAATCTAGTTTCAGTACTGTTTGGTGTACTGTTCTTAGATTTTCCTATTGTGTGTCTTTTTCCGGTCTGTCGTTTAGGAGCTAAGCAGTTCGGCAATCTCCAAGACCAAGCTTTTGAGGACGTTGAGCAGCTCCCTGTCGAAGGCAAGTGTCCTTGAGCATATTTATCCTATTTTAGGATTTGCAGGTGTAGTTTTTAACCGTCAAAATGCAAGCTTGTCTAAACATGAATCCTATGTTAGGGTTTACTACTTTTAAATCAATATTTCCTTAACGCCGTTGTTCATCATGTTATGAAAATGGGTAGTTTATGCTAGCGCAGTCTTGGTTGGTAAATCTTAATATTGATTAATGAACTATGCAACAATGTTGGAAGATGGTAATTCTTTTTGTAGCAACATGGTATAGGTTTTCCCCAACAGAATGGATGGTTTGAAGTGGAGCCTATGGCATGTTTGTGCTTGTATCTGTGTGGGGTCCTAAGGACCTGTCACACCCAGTTTTAACGACCAAAACCAAGTGCGGCTTATGTGTGCCCAGGAAGTTTAACACACATAAGGACGTCATAGGTGAAGTAACAAAAGCAATACTTTATTCAATTAAACGTTCACCTCTTACAGTAAAAGACTTTACCTAAGCAAAAACTCAAAATTTAATCTAAACGACATTATCTAAATGATGGCAGCGGAACGAAAGCATTGGCGACCAAGACTCCACAGGCACCGACTGGAAGATACGCTCCTTAGAACACCAGGTCGTCGTCTTGGAAATCCTCAAAGTCTTCCACTGAGCAGCATATGTTTTTGGTAGAAGAAAACAAGGGTGAGCACATAATGTACTCAGCAAGTGTGGGAAAATAATGACATGTAGGCTTATATCAAGAGTAGGCTGACACAATATATTATTTGCGTAAATGCGAGTAATGAAAACACATTTAGACTCAAAAGCATTAGACATATATTAAATGAATGTAACCCAACAATCCATCAACTAGCATACAAGGTTCCCCCACCCTGCATACCACAACCGTCTAGTACTCCCCGTACTTCAACCAAACCACAACATCTAGTACTCCCTGTACCAGAATCAAAACCAAACCACCATCTAATCATGTGAGGATCCAAGTCTCTCATATCCGTGAGCACGGCTGTTATAACAGTTTTACACTCTGCAGAGGTTGTCCAACTTTACCCACGAGTCAGTGAATTCCATGTTGCCGTGTTTGCAAGACACTTAACACACGCCAGTGGTGTGCCGCTAAGAATCACTGTATGACACTTTCCACTAACCAGAGACTAATCCAGTACATGTCTGCCCACTAGGTTTCACCGCCAGGCTTTACGCAAGCAACAGCTCCTACCCAGAAGCCCCCTTTTGTGCTGACCCAACGCACACTGGACAGACTCTAATCAGTATGTCACACTTTACCCATATCAGCCTCGTGGTTGGTACGTTACTTCTTGGGTTGTCGCTCCACGAACCGGTCCTTACTTAGGTTACTTGAGCAAACACTAATCCAACATCATAACCATGACAACCATCACCAACATCCCTATGCTCAAGACCTAAGGTTCCATGTTGCTAAAACATTATCATATTAACCATCATTACTGCATATGTTCATTAGTCAAAATTATGACACTTCCCAATATCCCAAAAGCAAGGCTAAGCAATCTACCCATAAAAGACTCCTAACCATAAACCATAAACCATCTAGGTTCTAAGGGATAATAAAGGAATATCTAGGGAAAACCCTAACATAGGTGACTACCCATCATATTGACAGACATTGCATGCAATTTTGTAAAACAAAACATTTAAAAATATAGGTTCAATATGATCAAGGACACTTGCCTTCTCCTTGCTGCTGCTCAGTGTATTCTTGCTCCTGGTCTTGATGTTCTTCAAATTGACCCGGGACGTTATCGGCTAATCGCACAATTACCAGCAAACAAACAAACAAGATACACTAAGAATAGAGCATAAAAAAAAGAACAACAAGATAAAAACTTGCTAAAAAGAAAGAGCACTGAAAAACGAATCCATCGACGCAAGAATCGCTTAAATCGGAGTTACGATGAAAAAGTTAGGGCTAAAACAAGTCTAGGGTTAAATCTGGAAAAGAAAAGGACTTAAATTGTATTATCAGAAAGTCTAGGGACCTTTTTGTAACAAACAGAAGGACCAAATTGTAAATATGAAAAACTATAGGGACCTAACTATAAAAAGACATGGCTCTTTTTGTTATTTCAGAAAAGTTTAGGGGTTAAATTGCAAAATTACCAATTAAAGGATTTATCAGGAATTATTTTTAGATTGAAAAACCTCTTTTATGACGTGGCTGCTGACTGATTGGACACATAGGCAAGAGGGCTGAGATGGCAGCTGAGGTGGCAGGGTGACGTGGCAAAACAGCTGACTGGGTTTAAGTGTAAACACGTGGTGCTACGCTATTGGTTGCTGAAGGGGTACGTTCGGATCTAATCTTGGCCGCACAAAACAGATCTGACGACTGAGATGAGATCAGGTGGCCGGAGGGGAAGAACAGGGCGGCGCCGAGGGGTTCACGGCGGAGCACGGCCGGATAACTCGCTGGAATCGGCTAGGGCTCGCCGGCGGCGACGACAAGCGGCGGAAAAGCATCAGGGGGGCGAGGGCATCTCGTTTGACAGCTTAACGAGGGTAGTTCGTCTCTGGGGAAGCTTGGCGTCGACGAGAGGCGGCGGGAGGCTTGAGTCTTCGTCGACGAGAGGCGGCGCAGGGGTCAAGGCGACGGCGGGGAGAGCTTCGGTGTTTGGCCGCGGCTCTGCTAGGCTGCTCGGGTGAAGCCCAACAACGCTAGGATTGCTCGGCAGCGTGCTCAATCCGAAGGGCGGCGACAATGGCGTCGGTGGGGTTCGGGATTGGCGATTTTGGCTCGGGATTGGGCGGGTTTGGGATGAGATGAGATCGGGGAGGGGCGGGTACATATATAGCCTGTTCAGAGGTCACGGGGTACCGCAGGACTCTAAGGCGGCATCGGTTTCTTGCTCGGATTCGGCGGCGCGGCGGAGTCCTTCTCGGAGACGATAGATCTGACCGGCGGGTCCCACCTGGCGGTGGCACAGGTGAAGACGGAGTCTGCGCAGGCGTCTTCAGCTGGCGCGCGGGTGCACGGCGCGGGTTGGCTCGGGCGCGCGACGCTGGGCCGGAGCAGGGCCGCGGCCCAGGCGGGAAGGAAGGCCGGGCAGCTGGGCCGGGGCTGAGGTGTTGGGCCAAAAATGCAAGAGACAGCCCGAGAGAGGTTTTAACCCTTTTTCTTTTCTTAAGAATTCAAATCCAAACTTAAAATTCAAGAACTAGGCAAAAATATCTTCAAATAAATTCATCAAAATTCCAAATAAAATACTATTTGCCTAATTCAGCATGAATGCAAAATATTCACTTATATCCTATGTCATTTTCTTTTTCTTTCATATAAAATAGGGTTTTCTCTCTTTTAAAATAAAATATTTAAATTCATTTGAACTTTAACAAATATTAAGAAAAATTTGGAATTAGAAAAAAATTAGGGTGTTACAGGACCGATTCTTGGGCATGTAACCAAGTTTTATTCGCACAACCATGAAGCCTATATGGGTACGGCCTGGCCAACTAATTAGTCACCTTCTAGCTTGGTGGGCACCATAGGTTGGTATAAGTGGCACAAGAGGGGGCTTCTACAACAATGTAATTGCCTGTTAGCGGTGAAACCTCAGTGGGTGCCTGCAGGATAGAGGGAGCTTTGTAAAGGCCTTGTTGTGAGACCCCGATTCCGCACCCCAGAAGTTTGGAGCAACAAGGGAATCACGACTCGTGGGGAAAGCAGTGCAAACTCTGTAGAGTGTCAATCTGGTCAATCAGCCGTGCTCACGGATAAGAGCGAGCTTGGACTTCTTCAGGATTAGTTGGGGTCAGGGTTTGGTATGGTGGGTTGGGGTAGCCAGGTAATGGAATTATCTGGTGAGTCTTGGTAGTCGGATGGAGTCCGATGAGTCCAACCTTTGGATACGATCGAGTCTTCTCACTTAGTAAATAGGTTGCCTGATGTTGGAGTCATAGGCAGATCATAGTTGCTTCGTGCTGTTAGCCAGTGTCAAAGCTGTTCCTTGACTTAAGCCGCATATCATGTTTTCCCTACGCTTGCGGAGTACAATCTTTGTACTAACACTTGTTGTTCCCTACCCTGCATTCTACCACTGTTCAGAAGCTGGCAATGAAGTTGGAGCTTTCGACGATGACTTCGACCCGGAGCTGCTGTTCTAGGCTGTGGTGCCCCCGGTCGACGCCTGTGGAAGATGGAGCCGCTGGCGCTGAAGACCGTTGTGTTTTCTTTAGACCCCGTTGTGTTTTCTTTAGACCCTCGGATCCTTTTGTATTAAGTTAAATACGATGTTGTAATAAAGGCACTATGATGATATTACTAATGATGTAAGCACATGTATGAAACTTGATCCTGGCATACATGTGTTGTGCCCGGTTTTGTTCGTTTAAAACTGGGTGTTACAATCTTCTCTCTCCAAGGTGGCTTCTGCTTCTAAGTGATGTTTCCACTGCACCTTGCACATACAGATCCTTTTGTTCCGGGTAACGCGTTCAGATATTTCGAGAATCCTGACAGGGTATTCCGAATAGGAAAGATCCTCCTGAATATTCAGCTCCTCCATTGGCAGCTGCTCTTCCAGAACTCTAAGGTATTTCTTTAATTGCGAGATATGAAACACATTGTGCACACCAGAGAGCTGGGGTGGTAATTCCAATTCATAAGCCCCCTCCCCTCTCCTTTCCAGTATCTAGAATGGTCCAATGTATCGGGGTGCCAGTTTACCCTTGACTTTAAATCTACGAAGACCTTTGGTCGGGGATACTTTGAGATACACGAAGTCTCCGACTTCAAAGGTCATCTCCCGACGCTGATTGTCCGCATAACTCTTTTGTCATGACTGTGCGGTCTATAGGTTGTTCCGAATCTCCTCACTTGCCTTTCTGCATCTCTTAAGACTTCTGGGCCAAACACTTGGCTTTCTCCTTTCTGATACCAAAATAGTGGGGTTCTACACTTCATTCCATATAGCGCTTCAAAAGGGGCCATCTTTAAACTTGCTTGGTAACTATTGTTATATGAGAACTCCGCATAAGGGAGGTTCTTATCCTAACTCTTTCTGTTCTTTAAAGCACATGCTCTCAACATATCTTCTAGAATCTGGTTGGTTCTTTCTGTCTGTCGATCAGTCTACAGGTGGTAAGCTGAACTAAAGTTCAACCTGGTGTCCATGGACTCATGCAGTCGCTACCAAAAACTTGATGTAAACTGGGTACCTTGGTCAAATAGTATCTTCTTGTGTACCCCATGAAGACACACAATCCTCAACATGTACAGTTCTGCGAGCCTTTGTTCTTTATATGTCTCTTTGACTGGTATGAAGTGAGCTACATTTGTTAGCCAATCTATTACAACCCATATAGAATCATACCCGAATTCGGTTCGAGGTAATCCCACTAAAAAATCCATGCCGATTTCTTCCCATTTCCACTCAGGTACTTTCAATGGTTGAAGCAGCCTGGCTGGTCTCTGGTGTTCGGCCTTAACCCGCTGGCATGTGTCACATAGAGCCACATATTCCGCTACTTCACGTTTCATCCCGTACCACCAATATTGATCCTTGAGATCCTGGTACATCTTGGTGCTTCCCTAGTGAATGGAGTAGGCTTCTCTTAAAATTTACTCCCGAATAGACTTGACATTTGGAACACGTATTCTTTTCTTATACCACACCACTCCTTGCTCATCTTCCGTAAATCCTGGAGCCTTGTCCTTTTTAATGAGTTGTTTGATCTCTATAATCTTCTCATCTTCTTGTTGGCCCTTCCGTATATCCTGCTCCAAAGTAGAATCCACTTCCATTACGACTGCATCTGGACTAGACACAATGCCCAAATTAAGCTTTTAAAACTCCTTACATAGCCTAGGCTGTCTTTCTTGTAAGGTCATCATACTAACATAGGCCTTCCTGCTCAGGGCATCAGCCACTACATTTTCTTTTCCTGGATTATAGTTGATTCCCAACTTGTAATCCTTGATAAGTTCCTGCATTCTACACTGTCTGAGGTTGAGATCAGGTTGAGCAAAGATATACTTCAGACTTTTATGATCCGAGAAGATCTTGCATCTCTGCCCTATCAGGTAGTGTCTCCAAATCTTGAGTGCATGAACTACATCAGCCAGTTCTAAGTCATGCGTAAGGTAGTTCTCCTCATGCTTCCTTAATTGCCTTGAAGCATAGGCTATCACGTGGCCTTCTTGCATTAGCACACATCCTAACCCTTGGCACGAGGCGTCATAGTACACCGAGAATGACTTCTGTGTGTCAAGCATGATTAGCACAGGGGCGGTGGTTAATCTATGCTTTAATTCATTAAAGCTGGCCTCCCAAGCAGGAGTCCACTTAAATTCCTTTCCTTTCTCCAGTAACTCCTTCATTGGCTTGGCGATCTTGGAGAAGCCTTCTATAAAGCGATGATAGTATCCTGCTAAACCTAGAAAACTTCGAATCTTTGAAATGGTCTGTGGTGGCTTCCAATTTAGGACCTTCTTTACCTTGCTGGGATCAATGGATACTCCTCCTGTTGAGATGATATGACCTAAAAAGGAGATTTTCTTCAACCAAAACTCACACTTGCTCATCTTGGCATACAACTGATTTTCCCTGAGTTTCTGCAGGACCATCCTCAAATGCTCCTCATGTTCTTTCTCATCCTTCAAGAAGACCAGGATATCATCGATGAACACAATCATGAACTTATCCAGATAATCCATGAAAACCTTGTTCATGAGGTACTTGAAGTATGTTAGGGCGTTGGTCAATCCAAAAGACATCACTATAAATTCATACAGACCATATCGGGTGACAAAAGCGGTCTTGGGGATGTTCACTGCTTGAATATTCAGCTGATGGTAACCTAACCATAGATCAATCTTGGAGAAGACACATGCTCCTTTTAGCTGATCAAACAAATCCTCAATGCGAGGCAAGGGGTACTTATTCTTAATGTTCACCTCATTAAGTGCATGGTAATCAATGCACATTCTTTGAGTTCCATTTTTCTTTGGCACAAAGATAACCGGGACTCCCCAGGGTGAGGTGCTGGGGCGAATAAACCCCTTGTCTAATAGCTTTTGCATTTGCTTCTTAAGCTCCCCCAACTGATTGGCATCCATTCAGTACGGTCTCTTATATATACGAGCAGTGGCAGATACTAATTCAATAACAAACTCAATGTCTCGGTCTAGTGGCATACCTGGCAATTCTTCAGGGAAGACATCTAGAAACTGGCTGACTACTCTAACTTCCTCCACTGCCTTTGCTTGGTTAAGCTTGATATTCCCTCCTGATTCTGCTGTGGCCTTGAACTCCACCTTGGTGCCACATGTCTGTGTCAACTGAACTATCTTGTTGGCACATCCTTTCACTCCATCGAATTTGGCCAACCAATCCATTCCCAGAATGATATCTATCCCTTTAGATTCCAAGACGATAAGGTTTGCAGGGAATTCTACCCCTTCTATGGCAAGGCTTATCTTAGGGCATACATGCCTCGATTCTATTTCTCTGCCCGGAGAACTAACTACCAATCGACTTTTCATTAAGGCTATTGACAGATTATGCTTTTCTGCAAACTTAGTTGAAACAAAGGAGTGTGTTGCTCTAGAATCAAATAAAATTGTAGCAGGGTGAGAGTTGGTGGGGAACATACCAAGTACTACATCTAGGGCGTCTTGGGCATCCTCTGCTGCGACATGGTTGACTCGCCCACTCATGAAGTTCTAATGAGGCTGCTGCTATGGCTGACCTCCGGGGCAGTTCTGCTGTTGATTGTTGGTTTGACTCTACTGCTTCTTGGGACACTTATTGGCAAGGTGCCCAAAGTTCCCACAGCTGAAGCATGGGCCAATGGTACTGGTTCCCTGACCAATGCGACCCTATTGTTGCTGGTTTTGGCTCTGGTTCACTGGGCGTGAGGCCTGATAATTGGAGCGTTGCTGCTGCTGGAACTGCTATTTTGGCTGACTGAAGGTTCCTAAAGCATGGTTGGGTGCCCTCTGTTGCTGGTTCTGGCCTACCTGGTGGTACACCTATCTTGTGGGGGGTGGGTTGAAGCGGGGACAGGTGTTTCTGCCTGAGGACTAACCCTGCATCATTTGCTTGCACTCTTCTCCTAAGTTCTGCTTGTTCTTCTCTAGAATGAAGGCTCTGTCTACAAGCTTCTGGAAGCTTGAATACTCATTGGATGAGAGGGAGTACAACAGTCCAGAGTTTAAACCTTCCAAGAAACAATCTTGTTTCTTTTCATTCGTGTCCACATCTCTGGGGGCATAGCGGGATAGCTACGTAAATTTGGTAAGGTATTCACGCACTGACATGGGACCTTGCTTTAATTCCAGAAACTCTCTTTGTTTCAGTTTCACTTCCCCTGCTGGCACGTGGTGCTTGCGGAAACTGTCATTGAATTCTCTCCAGGTAATTTCTTAGGGGTCATCATGGGTTGCAGTGTAAGCTACCCACCAATCTGAATCTGGTCCTACAAGCTGGTGCGAAGCAAAGAGGACCCTTTCCCTGCCGGTGCATTGAGAAATATGTAGCTTGCTTTCAATTGTCTTGAACAAATCGTCCATATTCATTGGCTCGAATGCCGGTGCGAAGGTAGGTGGCTTAGTGCTTAGGAAGTCCTTCAGCTTGTTTTGTGGCTACATTTGTGGTGGCGGTGGCGGTGCCTGATAAGCTGGAGGTACCTATTGAAGTCTCGCCACGTCCTGCGCTAGTCCCTATAGAATCTGAGTCTGCACGGCCATCATCTGCATTGGGTCTACCGGGTTCTGGTTTGTTCGCCTGTTCCAAGAGGGAAACATGTCCTGGTAGTCATCCTGGGGGTGAGCATTGGGGTTACCGCCTTCAACGTTGTTCCTACAGGCGCAAGCATTGTCCAAATTCCTCGTGTTCACCATCTAACGATTGCAAGAACATGAGATTGGAGGTACGAGAACAGGGCAATGACAGATGAAGCATAACGAAGAACTTAGAAACTAATTTATATAGATAGAAGATGAATACAACTGCGAAAGACAAACTAATTTATCACACCAACACACATAAAGCAATCCTAACACCCAGAAATCATAACAACAAGATTAAAACAGCAAGAAACAAACAACTCTAGATGACGCTAAGCTACTACTGGGAAAAACTGCTAACTTAGGAACTATCACCATGCTCAGAAAGATCTTGTGGTGCAACTTGTAGAGCAGCTTCAAGGCGGAGCTACTTGCGGGAGGGAGAATGGGGCAACTCTGGATTAGGCCTCTCCTCTGATTCTTCTTCTGAATCATCTGTCATCATCGCCTGAAGGGCACGAACCCTCTTGTCACGTCCCAAATCCGTGATCACCTAATTAAGCATAATTATGCTTCTTAAGCATTATGTTTAAGTTTGTGTGACTTTGTTTTGTAACTCTAGAGCAATTCGTTTAAAGTCATTCCGATAAGAGACAGAAGATTGGGAGAGAAAAGAATAGAAACCACATTGGAAATGCCTCCTTTCTCTAACATGTGGGCCCCACAAGTGGCCCCACCATCCCCATCACCAAATGAAGCAGCACCACTTGCTCCCTCTCTCTCCAACCTCACTCCCCAAGCCCTCACTTGAGCAGCACAACTACTGCAGCTCACGTAGCCGCCCTCTCTCTCAAGCTCTCTCTCACTCCTCCCTCGAATCCACACTCTAGAAGCGAAGCCAAGGTATGCATGTGGTACCATTGCGTTCTCTAGCTAATGAGCTACTCATCTATCCAACCCATTTTCGTTTTCGAGGAAGAATCGAGTAGTTCTTGAAGTTCTTGACGTTCTTGAGCTTTTTGGAGCAAAAATAGAGTTTTGGTAAAAAATGAGTTCTAGAGTCATGTTGCTAGTTGATGGGTAAGTTTCAGGGCGCTTGGACAATCACTAACATGTCCCCTTTAGGCTTGGAAAAGATCACAACTCGAATCGACCAAAAATCCACTCGAGAACAGCTTTTCTGGGCTGACCCGGATATTCCGGCCTCACTCGGATACTCCGGATTCAGCACAAATTGTCTGTCGAATTGTGTTCAAAATTGGTTAGGGTTTATGGTGCGAGATTGGTTTAGAATCCTTTGGATGGGGCATATGCACGTTTGTGCAGCACAGATTTGTAAAGTGAGTCGAATCACCCAAA
This sequence comes from Phragmites australis, assembly GCF_958298935.1. Taxonomy (NCBI): domain Eukaryota; kingdom Viridiplantae; phylum Streptophyta; class Magnoliopsida; order Poales; family Poaceae; genus Phragmites; species Phragmites australis. The sequence continues at coordinate 29,460,801 of NC_084926.1, read as the reverse complement.
GAAAAAGTCGTGAAGAACCCAAGTCTGTATCACCCGGATAATCCGGGTAAGCCCGGAGACTCCGGGTAATTGCGTTATCGAATAACCGAGAGCCTCTTCTGGAGCCTCACTCTGAGTGTCCAGCACATCCCAGATAGTCCAGACCAACCTGGAGGTTCTGCATTAAGTTAGAGTAGTGGCTAACCGAGAGCTTTCACCGGAGGATGGCCCGGAGGCTCCGGAACCTGGATATTTCGGATTCACCCAGATACTCCGGGTCAGACAACCAAAAGGGCAGTGACCGAGCGCCTCTTCCGAAGGTTCACCAAGTGGGTCCAAACCCGGATACTCCAAACCAATCCAGATACTCTGGATGGCTGTTATTTTTCAGATTTTGTTTAGATTGTTTAGAGTTGCATTGATTCGCATGTCTTATACTTCCAACATGTGTTTGAGCATAGTGGCACACCTTGTTGCATTCATTCATGCTCATCATTGCACATGTTCTTGTTTAGTGAACAAGGAGCCGGAGCGTGGCGCGGTTGCAGTTGAAGACGACTCCAATCTTCCAAATTTCTACGAGTGTTGCATGGGTAATTATATGCAACCACCTGAGTAGCAAGGCAAGCAACTAAGCATATTGCACATTTGTTCAATTGAATGAAGTTTAAAATTGATAAATTATGCTTATGTATATTGCATGATTAGCGAGTCGGTGTCGGGTATAAATGGGTAGATCCTATGTTGGTTGCATTCCCTCTACCTTGAGATGTTGTTTACCCGCACCATTGTAGCCTTGAGAGTATGTTGTCATCTAACTACATTTTTGACTTAAATGCTTAGCAATGCATAGGTCACCGATAGAAGTCGAGCGGTGGAATGTTCCATCGTTAGCGAGCGATAGGTTTAATTGTTCATCACAATGTTGGGTATGGGTTGATGATGGTTGTATGAGTGGTGAGTATGAGACGAGACGTGAGCGGTGCTAGGAGGTGTTTCTCCCACTCAGATGTGGAGTTCCCCTGGGTAGGTCAGGAGAGGAAACCGAACACTGTAGACCGCTTGCGTCATTTAAGCACAAATCGTTGATGCTTTAGCATTTTCATACTCACCACATGCCGATCTAATGGTAAGGTGAGCCGAATACCTTTGTAGCTATGGTCATTTGGGGCCTGGACATCGATGGTGTGAGCGGGCAGGCTTGTAGTGGTACTACTTTGCTCCGGGAGTAGTTCTATTACCGCCACGCTGAGGGATGCATGTTTCAAATGATCGGGGCTTATTGGGAAAGGTTGACATGAGTACCCCCTTGTATGGATCTGTGTGATCATGCAAGCCGTATGGTCCTCAAGTCGTGTGGGCCCAGGAGTATCCCCCTGCAAGGTGTAAAAACATTTCAAAATGCCGCGATCTCGGTCATGAGCATGCTTCTGTCTATCTGTCTCGGTCGTAGAGTTTTCGCTTGTGGTTGATGGTTGGATATATGGGAGATGGTTAAGTTGGTCTTGGTTACATGTATGATCATAATGGTTGCTGTTATTTATGTTTAGTTAGTTACGGCAAGTTAGAGTTATGTTGTTGTTGGTTAAGTTTGTTGCTCACATATATATGTCTAGGTTCCATACCGCTTATGTTTAACTTAACCTTGTGGCTTTCCCTTGCTAATGGCTCAATGTATAATCCTTGGAGTCAAGCTATGTATATGTGCTCTATATGGTTTAAGTCTTGCAAGTACCTTCGTACTCATGCCTGCGTTTTCAGGTGCTACTAGTGAGGAAGAGCTGGTGTTTGGCTACTTCATGCCTACCGATCAGGGTGGCGGACAAGTGTAGTGCATCCTACTCTCGAATGTCGTGCTTTTGGGGTGGAGCCTAAGGGCATATGGCTTCACTCTCTTTTGTTGTATAGGTTTATGTTTCAGCTTTGTAGTTGTTCTTATCTTTTGATGTAAACTGTCGAAATGGTTACATACTAAAGACTTGTAATATAAATGTTAATTATTTGCTCTTTCTTAAGCTGTGTTGTGATGCTAATTGTTGGAAGGCATGTGTTCCGATCTTGGGCACAAAACACGTGCCGGGACTACCGGGATTATATTCTGTTTAATCATCGAGGTTGTGATTATGAATAATGATCCTCCTGGTGATTAATTAGAATATTATTTGTATGGTTCCCCACAGCGTGGTATCAAAGCTTGGTTTAATGAAGTAGCCTAAACATAATTAGAACGTTTTTTTGTAACTGGTTGACTTCACTAAGCAAATCACAAAAATTTCTTTTGTGCATCTTCTTGCCAATATGTATGAACCTGCTATATTATGCCTTGATGTATAACATATGTAATATGTATGAACCTGCTATATTATGCATTTGAGAAAGATGCGTGTAGTTCAGAAGCAAGCATGCTTTCATGTTTCCTTGTTCATTTTGCACCATGCCTTTGAACATGCATTTTCATCATTATGTAGTATACGGATCCAAATAAGCGAGGTCCGACGTAGCAAGGTAGCAGCATTAGTTGGAATTGGACCTTTCACCTATGTCGGAATTTAACCGTTCACATCTCTTTCTTCTCATCGCCACAATAGCATAAGAACCCGTGGCAGTTTGGGAGATCTTCCCGAGTGTTTTAATGAGAACAATCCTCCGCCACCTCCACCGTCGAGCATGGCGGATGTCCTAATGCAAACCGTCAAGTTTAGACGGTGCTTCTTGAAGCTCTCATACGTAACACGGCCTCTCATGGTGGAGGTGGGGCCAGGCGCCGGGATGACTTCTCGAATTTCCTTAGGACTCAGCCACCTACCTTCATGCGTGCCGAGGACCTGCTCGATGCCAATCATTGGCTTCGCACCATCGAGCAGAAAATCGCTCTCCTTTGGTGCGAGGACCACGAGAAGGCCCTTTTCACCGTCCATCAGCTCCAGGGCCCCGGTGGGCGTGTGGTGGTCCAACTACTTGGCCATGCACCCCGCCAATGATCCTGTGTCTTGGGCGGAGTTCCGCCAGGTATTCCGGGATCTTCGTATTCCTAAGGATCTTATGGAGATCAAAAGAAGGGAATTTATGGACCTCAAGCAAGGAGGTAAATCAGTGATGGAGTACATGCAGGTGTTCAACCACTTTGCACAGTATGCTCAGGATGAGGTTAACACTGACGAGAGGAAACAATAACGCTTTGTCAACGGCCTCAACTCAAAGATGCAAGACCGGCTATCCACACATGAGTTCACCGACTTCAACAAGTTGGTGAGCACATCTCTCATGGTAGAGTTCAAGCTCAAGAACCACCAGGAGGAGAAGAAGCGCAAGAGGGGTCTGTTGCCTTCCATGGGCGGGAGCTCTCGACGCGCCTGCACTGAGAGTCAGCCTCCACCATCTCACGTGTCGGCACTGACTACTCCACGGCCGATGTGGATGGTACGACGCCCGTCTTTCTCCGCTCCACAAGGGTAGCCTACAAGACCCGTTGACTCTCAAGTGAGCGTGACAAGTGACCCCCGGTGGCCCATGCTACAACTGCGGTCATGTCAGCCACTATGCTCGAGATTGCCCATATTCGAAGCCGGGAGCCATGGTGACCGCTCTAAGGCCACCACCTGCTTAGTCTGCACCATAGTCTTCTCAAGCCACCCACGTCCCCAAGCGTGGCCGAGCGCACCACACCACTGCTAATGAAGTTCACAAGGGTGACAATATACTGATGGGTACGTTGAATATGAGTTTTAATTCTGTCATCATTCCCGTGGTTGTTCTTTTGATTCTGGGGCTTCTCACTGTTTCATAATGATGAGTTATACACGGCGTCACAGGCTGAGTGTTAGCGTCACTCCTATGCCTTATCTCGTAGATGCACCTGGAGCTGAGGTTCTTATTAATCAGTATGTTTCCAGAGCATCGTTGGTTATCAATGAGATACCCTTCGGTGAAAATCTATTGGTAATAAGCTCCAAAGGGATAGACGTCATCCTGGGGATGAATTGGCTTACCAAGAACATGGTTGTCATAGATTGTGCTCGACGGATCGTCACTCTTAATGGCCTATTTAGCACTCAACTTCATTTGAAGCTTAAGGGTGTCAACCCTTGTCTTTATGCCCTGAAGGCTATCCCCACCATGGATCTGTTAAGCATTCCTGTGGTGTGTGAATTCCCGGATGTCTTTCCAGATGAGTTGCCAGGGAAGCCACCCGACCGCTCTGTGGAGTTCTCTATTGATCTTGTGCCTGGAATGGCCCCAGTATCAAAAAGGTCTTATAGGATACCACCAAATGAATTTGTGGAACTGAAGAAGCAGTTGAACGAGTTGCTAGAGAAGGGGTTCATTCGCCCGAGCTCCTCACCTTGGGGATGCTCGGCACTCTTTGTGAAGAAGAAAGATGGAACTCTGCGGATGTGTGCTGATTACCGTCCTCTGAATTAGGTCACTGTCAAGAACAAGTATCCGCTCTTGAGGATCGACATTCTGTTTGATCAGTTGACCGGTGCCTAGGTTTTCTCGAAGATTGATTTGAGACTAGGCTATCATCAAATCAAGGTCCGACCGGAAGATATTCCAAAGATGGCTTTCTTGACCCGTTATGGTCTTTATGAGTTTACCGTCATGTCCTTTGGCTTGACGAATGCCCCATCGTTCTTCATGTACTTGATGAACATGGTATTCATGGAGGAACTAGATAAGTTTGTTGTGGTTTTCATCGACGACATTCTTATATACTCTAAGACTGAAGAAGAACATTCCGAGCACCTCCGTGTTGTTCTTGGCCAACTCCGAGATCACCAACTCTATGCCAAGTTTAGCAAATGCGAGTTTTGGCTCAAGGAGGTTGCTTTCCTAGGTCATGTCCTATCAGAGAACGGTGTTGCAGTTGACCTGAGCAAGATGTAGAATGTGCTCAACTGGGTTCAGCCCAAGAATGTCACCGACATCCGGAGTTTTCTCGTACTCGCAGGTTATTATCGCCGGTTCATTGAGAGTTTCTCGAGAATTGCCAAGCTAATGACCAAGCTATTGAAGCAAGGCAACGTGTTTGAGTGGTCAAGTGAATGTGAGTTAGCTTTCCAGACCTTGAAGAAGCTGCTCACGACTGCTCCCATTCTTGCTCAGCCTGATGTGGGCAAGAGCTTCAACATCTATTGCGATGATTTTCGCATGGGCCTTGGATGTGTCCTTATGCAAGAGGGCAGAGTTGTCGCCTATGCCTCCTATTCCTCCCACCAGTTGAAACGCCATGAGGAGAATTATCCAACACATGACTTAGAGCTTGTCGCAGTTGTGCATATTTTGAAGATCTGGGGCCATTACCTAATGGGCAACTTGTGCCGTATCTACACGGATCACAAAAGTCTCAAATATATTTTCACTCAGGCGGATTTGAATATGAGGCAGAGAAGGTGGCTCGAGTTGATCAAAGACTATGAGCTGCAGTTCATTATCACCCCGGTAAGGCGAATGTGGTCGCCGATGCTTTGAGCCGAAGGGATCATTGTCATTTTCTTAGAGTCGAGCCCGGGAATGCCACACTATCTGATGATTTCCGTCGGCTTGGACTTGAAATGGTTTCAGATGGTTTTCTTGCCAATCTAGAGATCAGATCTACTCTCCTGGATGATATCAAGGTAGCTCAAAAGAGTGATAAGTGCATGGCCAGAATCTGGGAGAAAATGAAGATCAGTAAGGCCGTGTGCTTTTCTGAAGATGACCAAGGTATTCTGTCGTTCGGGAACCTTTTAGTGGTTCCAAAGGTTGAGGCACTAAGGAGGAAGATACTGGATGTGGCTCATGACTCGTTGCTATTCATTCATTCAGGGATCACAAAAATATATCAAGAACTCAAGGCACGGTTTTGGTGGGCTCGCATGAAGTGAGAAATCGCTCGATATGTCGCTGAGTGTGATGTTTGCTGAAGAGTGAAGGTCGAGCATCTCAAGCCAGCTGGTACACTTCAACCTTTACCTATTCCCTCCTGAAAGTGAGAGGAGATCAGCATGGATTTCATAACTGGATTGCCAAAGAACACGCATGGCCATGACTCGATTTGGGTCATTGTGGATCGGTTGACGAAGTCCGCTCACTTTTTTCCCGTCGAGACCACATTTTCGGCCAAGCAATATGCAGAGCTATACCACACTCGGATTGTTTGCCTCCACGGGATTCTGAAGAAGATCATTTCTGATCGAGGCACTCAGTTCACTACTCATTTCTGGAGGAGCCTTCATGAAGCTATGGAGACCGAGCTCTTCCATAGTACCGCGTATCATCCTCAAACCGACGGTCAAACTGAGAGGGTTAATCAGATTTTGGAGGATATGCTCTGGGCTTGTGTTCTCACTTATGGGAAGAGGTGGGACATTTACTTGCCATTTGCCGAGTTCTCATATAACAATAGCTTCCAAATGAGCATTGGCATGTCGCCATTTGAAGCTCTATATGGCCGACAATGCCGAACGCCATTGAATTGGTTCGAATCCAGCGTAAGGGCTTTTCTGGGCCCGAATTTGGTCAAAGAGGCCGAAGAGCATGTAAGTTAGTCGAAAGTGCCTTCTCACAGCACAATCACGGCAGAAGAGCTATGCTGATCACCACCACCGAGACCTCAAGTTTGCAATTGGAGATTACGTGTATCTCAAGGTTTCGCCTCCCAAAGGCGTCGGACGTTTCCAAGTTCGAGGCAAGCTAGCGCCTCTCTATGTGAGACCATTTCAAATTGTTGGCCGGCATGGAGAGGTAGCCTATCAATTGGACTTGCCACCATCTCTCTCTGCCGTGCATGATGTGTTCCACATGTTGCAATTGAATAAGTGCCTCCGAGTTCCAACCGAGGTCATTGATGTTACACCTGAAGAGTTGCAGCCGGATCTTACTTATTGTGAGCGACCGATCTGGATATTGGATGTAGTGGAACGCAAAACTCGGTGTCATTCCATAAATTCATCAAAGTCTAATGGAGCAACCACACCGAAGATGAGGCAACTTGGGAGCGTGAGGATAAAATCCACTCCGAGTATCCTGAGCTTTTTGAGAGCTTGTAAGCATTGTGTAAATTTTGCACAATTGGAACCTCTTGCATGTCTATGCTTATCATTATGTTGAATAAAAGTATTGCATTAGGTTCCGTACTTCACCGCGTGATATCTCTCACAGCATGGTTCCTAGACTCATCATCCTCTCCCCTACTCGTAACGAATATCGGGACGAGATTCTTCTTAGGGGGGGGGGGGGGAGGTTTGTCATGTCCCAAATCTGTGATAACCTAATTAAGCATACTTATGCTTATTAAGCATTATTTTAAGTTTGTGTGACTTTGTTTTGTAACTCTAGAGGAATTCGTTTAAAGTCATTCGGATAAGAGCAAGAAGATTAGGAGAGAGAAGAATAGAAATCGTATTGGAAATGCCTCCTTTCTCTAACATGTGGGCCCCACAAGTGGCACCACAATCCCATCCACCAAATGAGGCAGCACCACCTGCTCTCTCTCTTTCCGCCCTCACTCCCCACGCCCTCACTTGAGAAGCACAGCTGCTGCAGCTCACTCAGCCTCCTTTTCTCCCAAGCTCTCTCTCAGTCCTCCCTCTAATCCGCACTCTAGAAACGAAGCCCAGGTATGCATGTGGTACCATTGAATTCTCTAGCTCATGTTCTACTCATCTATCCAATCCATTTTCGTTTTCGTGGAAGAATCGAGTAGTTCTTGAAGTTCTTGATGTTCTTAAGCTTTTTGGAGCAAAAATAGAGTTTTGGTCAAAAATGAGTTCTAGAGTCGTGTTGCTAGTTGATGAGTAAGTTCTAAGACCCTTGAACTATCCCTAAAATGTCCACTTTATGCTTGGAAAAGATCACAACTTGAATCGACCAACAATCCACTCGAGAACAGCTTTTCTGGGTTGACCCGGATATTCCGTCCTCACCTGGATACTCTGGGTTCAGCAAAAATTGTCTATCGAATTGTGTTCAAAATTGGTTAGGGTTTAGGGTTCGAGATTGCTTTAGAATCCTTTGGATGGGGCATATGCACGTTTGTGTAGCACAGATTTGTAAAGTGAGTCGAATCACCCGAGGGAAAAGTTGTGAAGAACCCAAGTTTGTAACACCCGGATGAGCCGGTAAGCACGGTGCCTCCAGGTAATTGTATTATTGAATAACCGAGAGCCTCTTTCGGAGCCTCACTCGGAGTGTTCGGCACATCCTGGATAGTCCGGACCAACCCGGAGGTTCCAGGTTAAGTTAGAGTAGTGGCTAACTGAGAGCTTTGACCGGAGGATGGCCCGGAGGCTCTGGAACCCGGATATTTCAGATTCACCCGGATACTCTGGGTCAGACAAGCAAAAGGGCAGTAAGCGAGCGCCTCTTCCGGAGGTTCACCCGGAGGGCCCAAATCCGGATACTCCGAACCATTTCGGATACTCCGAATGGCTGTTATTTTTCAGATTTTGTTTAGATCATTTAGAGTTGCATTGATTCGCATGTCTTATACTTCCAGCATGTTTTTTAGCATTGTAGCATACCTTGTTGCATTCATTCATGCTCATCATTACACGCGTTCTTGTTTAGTGAACAAGGAGACGGAGCATGGCGCGGTTGCAGTTGAAGACAACTCCAATCTTCTAGATTTCTGCGAGTGTTGCGTGGGTAATTATAGGCAGCCGCCTGAGCAGCAAGGCAAGCAACTAAGCATATTGCACCATTGTTCAATTGAATGAAGTTTCAAATTGACAAAATTATGCTTATGTATATTGCATGATTAGCGAGTCGATGTTGGGTATAAATGGGTAGATCCTATGTTGGTTGCATTCCCTCTACCTTGAGATGTTGTTTACCCGCACCATTGTAGCCTAGAGAGTATGTTGTCATCTAACTATATTTTTGACTTAAATGCTTAGCAATGCATAGGTCACCGATAGAAGTCGAGCGGTGGAATGTTCCATCGTTAGCGAGCGATAGGTTTAATTGTTCATCACAATGTTGGTATGGGTTCATGATGGTTGTATGAGTGGTGAGTATGAGACGCGACGTGAGCGGTGCTAGGAGGCGTTCGTCCTGCCCGGATGTGGAGTTCCCTTGGGTAGGTTGGGAGAGGAAACAGGACATCATAGACCGCTTGCGTCATTTAAGCACCGATCATCGGTGTAGTTAGCTTTAGCACTTATCATACTCACCACATGCTGATCTAATGGTAAGGCGAGCCGAATACCTTTATAGCTATGGTCATTTGGGGCCTGGACATCGAAGGTGTGAGCGGGCGGGCTTGTAGTGATACTAGTTTGCTCCGGGAGTAGTTCTAGTATAGCCGCGCCGAGCGATACATGTTTCAAATGATAGGGGCTTATTGGGAAAGGTTGACATGAGTACCCCCTTGTTTGGATCTATGTGGTCATGCAAGCCGTATGGTCCTCAAGTCATGTGGGTCCAGGAGTATCCCTCTGCAGGGTGTAAAAATATTTTAAAATGCCGCACTCTTGATCATAAGCATGCTTCTGTCCATCTGCATCAGTCGTAGAGTTTTCGCTTGTGGTTGATGATTGGATATGTGGGAGATGGTTGAGTTGGTCTTGGTTACATGTATGTTCATAGTGGTTCCTGTTATTTATGTTCAGTTGGTTACGACAGGTTAGAGTTATGTTGTTGTTGGTTAAGTTTGTTGCTCACACATATATGTCTTGGTTGCTTACCGCTTTTGTTTAACTTAACTTTGTGGCTTTCCCTTTTTAATGGCTCAATGCATAATCCTTGGAGTCGAGCTATGTATATGTGCTCTATATGGTTTAAATCTTGTGAGTACCTTCGTACTCATGCCTGCTTTTTCAGGTGCTGCTAGTGAGGAAGAGATCATGTTTGGCTACTTCGTGCCTGCTGATCAGGGTGGCGGGCAAGACTAATGCATCCTACTCTCGGAGGCTGTGCTTTTGGGGTGGAGCCTAAGGGCCTGTGGCTCCAATCTCTTTTGTTGTATAGGTTTATGTTTCCATTATGTACTTGTTGTTATCTTTTGATGTAAACTATCGAAATGGCTGCATGCTAAAGACTTGTAACATAAATGTTAATTACTTGCTCTTTCTTAAGCTACGTTGTGATGCTAATTGTTGGAAGGCATGTGTTCCGATCTTGGGCACAAAACAAGTGTCGGGACTACCGGGATGATATTTTGTTTAATTATCGAGGTTGTGATTACGAATAATGATCCTGCTGGTAATTAATTAGAATATTATTTGGATGGTTCCCCACACCTCTCCTCTGCCTCAGCAAGCCTCAGGTGCATGTCGTGTAGGTCGTCAAGGGCTCCGTCTAGTTTCTGAGTCACGGTGTCGATGAAGCGAACCTGCTCCACCAGTTTGGTGTCACCCTCCCTGTTGGTGGGGGCAAAGGTGACCTCCAAGCTGCCACTCGCACGTTGTGGGTAGAAGTGATACGACATAGTCTGAAGGAGCTCGTGGTACTCTACACAGAGGACTGACAGTGCCTGGCAAGCTGTGTCACAGATCCCTACTGCAAAGGTCTCTCTAGGGGCGACGACCGAGTGGATCTGGCGCACCTTGCTTCCGTCGTCATCCGGGTTCTTCTCGAAGATGGTTACCTCCACCATCCAGGCATAGTTGTGGTTGCTGAGCGGTGTCTAGATCCCCTTGTAGACTGGGGCCTCCTAATAGCCTAAGCCCTTGAGGATCATCCAGAGCTTGCGAGGTAACTTCCCCGCCTGAAGTCTAGAAGAATGAAACTGTGTGGCGGTTGGAACGCCCAAGTGGCCTCTGAGGGAGCTCTCGCAAGAATGAAGCCTCCTACCTGCTTGCAGGGCGTCTGCTTCGTGTGGACCATCTAAAATTTTGAAAGTGAGAGGAGTCAGTAAACCATTTTACAAAGATTTTATAAATAATGGCAATAGAAGGGAGAGCAGAAATGACACTGGCAGAGTAAAAGATTTTTTAGAAACTAGTTTTTAACAGAGATATGTCCTTAATAACGACCATTTCTAGCTAGGCTTGCGTCCTACGGTCAACACAACTCTGATATCACCTCTGTCACACCCGGTTTTTAAGAGAACAAGCTAGATGCATTCCACATGTATGCCAGGATCAAGTTTCCATACATGCGGTGACTTCATAAGTGATAACGTAACAATGTCATTACATAATGGTAAGATTCATTACAAAAGGACCCGTAGGTCTTAAAAAAAACATTAAGATAACTTCCAGTGGCAGCAGGTGTTCCATCCATCCACAGGCGTTGTCCTAGGGAGCGCCAGCCTATGACATGGTCTTCAGGTCGACATCTTCCTTCGCCTAGAACTCGGCTCCATCTCGGGTTGTTCTCGCAGTCCTCACCTTCTGAGCAGCAGTAAGGGGTTGGCAGAAGGCAAGCGTGAGTACATGGAGTACTCATCAAGTGTGGAAAAAATATGACATGAAGGCTTAAGGCAAGAAAGGCTCAATTCAGGTTGATTGCATCTATGCCATCCTAACCTATGACTCAAAAAATACTTAGCAATTCTATTTACTAGGTATGATGGCACCAACATTAAAAGAACAGCTCATCAGATTCCATTCAACTACTAGACTCACCAGATATCCCATATCTGGCTACCAACTCATCGGGGTTCCATCACCCGACTACCCAAAACCAACCATCAAAGATCCCCACTAATTATGAAGAAGTCCAAGCCCACTCTTAATCGTGAGCACAACTGATCGATCAGTTTTACACTTTGTAGAGTTTGCACACTTTACCCACGAGTCATGATTCCTGTTTGGCTTTACACTTCAGGGGTGTAGAGCCAGGGTCTCAGTACAAGGCCTTTATAAAGCACCTCCAAATCCATATGCACCCACTAAGGTTTCACGGCTAACAGGGAATCCATCCACTGCACAGGCCCCCTCTTGTGCCACTCAACCGTCCACTGGTGCATACAGAATAAGGAGGACATCTAATTATTTGGCTAGATGTACCCATATAAGCCTCGTGGTTCCACTGTTATGCCAGGTAACAAGCTTCACAAACTGGTCCTTAGGATTCCACACAGGAACAACCACAAACTTGTTGTGCAGCACCACCTCAAACTAACCATCCAGTTGGGATCCCTATACCATGTTACTACAGTATTACCATACCCAAATTCTTGTTGCATAAACATTAGTATAGATTAACCTTTACCCCAACCATAACGGCACTAGCATATCTACCCTTCGTTTCCTATGAGTCATCAATGACGACACGGATAGTCAAACAAAATCTAGTAAAACCCTAACCATGGGATTCCACATTAGACAAGCATGCATCTAGAAAAATAGAAGCTACACTTTCCTACAATGGGGTCAAAGTGATCACGGACACTTGCCTTCAATCACGGGTTGATCAAATTCCTTGAACGTCTAGTCCTGCAAGTTCACACACTGCTCGTCTCCTAAATCAATCGCACACACCGGAAACAAACAAACACAACATCTAATAACAGTACAAAAAACAGTAGCAATGCACTATAAAAAGGTTACTAATGTATAGTACACACTGCGATGATCACGGGAGCACAAGAATCGCCTAAAACGGAGCTCGTATGAAAAAGTTGTGAAGGTTTTAAGCTACAGGGGCTTTTCTAAAAAGCTACAAGGGCTAAATTGTAAAAATAGAAAGTTCTAGGGGCTGATTTGTACAAGTCTAGGGACCTATTTGCAAATAACTAAAATTTTAGGGGCTAAAATTAAAATAACAAGGGCTGACAAGGGCATTTTTGTGAAAACAATGAAGTCTAAGGGCCTAAATGCAAGATTACCTAATTTCAGATAATAAAAGGATTTTTTTGGTACTGAAATCCCTATTTATGATGTTAGCAAGGCGTCAACACGCTGATGTGGCTGCTGTATCGGCTCAGTTGGCTAAAGTGGCCAAGCCACGTAGGACTAAAGCTTCTGCGTGGCACGCCGACGTGGCCTTGGTGGCTGACTGGGATTAAGTGCACACGTGGTGCGATCTAACTTGTCACCGAAGGGGTATCTGGGCTTTTAATCTTTACCGCACGTGAGAGATCCGACGGTTCAGCGCAATTAGGGAGGTTTGATGGCTGGCGGCGCCGCCGTGGACATGGCCGGAGCATGGCCGACGAAGCACGGAAATGAGCTACGGTCTACCAAACATGACGGGAAATGGTTAATTTGAACGAGATGATGATGGGGATTCTCACCAAGGGTTTTTTGACGGTCGGAGAGGTCTCAGTGGTGGTTGGCAATTTAAAGATGTGGTGGCAGAAGTCGGAGCTCGATGGGATCTCGGCTACGGCGGCGGAGGAGCAAAATTAACGGTCAGTGAAGCTCCCTCGGGGTTTTGCGGTGCCAAAGGGGTGATCAATTGGCCATGGGATGCAGCGAGTAAGGCTATCAATGGTGAGGTGGCAGCGAAACTTACCGGTGCTCGGCAGGAAGGGTCGTGCGGCGGCGGAACGGCGTCGATAAGCGGCGAAGAGGGCTCCTCGTGCTTCGGCGAAGCTGATGGTGGTCTCAGGTGCGCTGGGGAGCGCTCAGACACGACGGAACGGCGCTCGGTGGAGCTCGGCAACAGCAATGGCAGCTCAGCGATGGGTGAGGGAGTGTGGGATGGGGCCACAGGGGCTGCAGACACATCTATATAGGCGAGAGGACGCGCGTGCCGTTGCGGAGATGTGGGCGCGAGGGTTGGAACGTGCGCTGGCAAAATCAGGCGAGCAGCGCGTGAGGCCGTTGCGGGAGGAAGGAGACGACTGACAAGTGGGGTCGGGGTGTTATTGAGAGAGCGCGAGGAGATGGGCTGGGCTTTGCAAGCGGGAGAAATGGGCTAGGCCAGCGCCAAAACCGATGTCACATACCTTGAGCTCTTTGGAGCTGATTAGTGTTAATTGTTGTTTATAATCATATATGTGCTTCGTCGTCCTTTCTTATCGTAGATTCAGAGTAGGCAGATTCGAGGACTACTCTTTTTAAGGAGGAGAGAATGTGATATTTAAGAATTTCTAGAAATTTAGATATTGATTGCGAGCCCCGCATGAGGGTAAAGTTTGACTTTTTGATCAGGTGCTCGAATGGATGATCAGATACTGCAGATGCATAGATCTCATCAAGATAATTCTATTTTTCTATCTAACATCCTATTTGAACACTCATTGAAGCTATAACATGCCTAATCTGATTGATGCCACCCACCCTACCACCCAACCTGCTTAGCTACCACCTCATGCCACCCCAGCTGCTGACCTAGCCCGCCGTCATCGCCGTCCTTGCCCACTCCCGAATGTCTGCAGTGCTGCCCTGGCTGCCGCTGCATGGCTTTCGTTAGTGTACCGCTGGTGGAGGCCACCGACCAAGGAGGGGGCGATAGGGGGCTAGCCAAAGGCAAGGTGAAGAAGAAAGATGAAAGAAAGAAAAGAAAAGGAAGAGGAGGAGGAGGAGGTGGATGAAGAAGAAGAAGAAGAAGAAGAAGAAGAAGAAGAAGAAGAAAGAGAGAAGAAGGGGGATTTTGGGAGTTTTGTTGAATCCATCATCGATCTGACTTTGTTGTTGCAAAGGTGACTTCTAATTAATTAGATTCTTGTGGATAGTTGAGAGTGGTTGATCTCATCATCGGGTTGATGATTATAGGATTTGTTTATCCCGTTGAAAGGATTGAATGGTCCAAGAGGGGGTGAATTGGGCACTAAATAAAAATACTTCTACCAACAACTTAAACAAGTAGCAACTTCTTCCTAGATGAAATTTAATGCAACTACGTGAATAAGCTAGACCAAGGCAACAAAATAGTCAAGAAAAGACACTAAGCAAATTGCGGAATTAAAGCTTACAAGAATGTAAATACTCAAAGTAAATGTGGAAAAGAAGAAAGATGGATAAGATGACATCGATTTGTCCCCGAGGTATTGAGGAGTTGGCACTCCTCCCTAGTCATCATTGGAGCGTCCACCAAAGATATCGCTCCCCCTTGAGTCACCAAGACTCAAGTGCTCCCTCATGATTACCACTTCTCCATCTCCAGATTGGCGGGCATCAAACTAAGTACATCGCACTTCCTACGGCTCCCACAAGAACTCTAAGAGCTCATTGAGACCACTCAAATCACCTAAGACCGCCTAGGTGTTGCCAACCACCAAGAGTAACAAGCCAATAGCTTCACTTGACCTTGATCAAGCCTAAACTATAGCTAGATGCACACTTGCTACTCTCAAAGCACTAATGATGTCCTTAATTTTCCAATTAGGGACTTTGCAAATCACATGTGTGCTCTCTCCTGCTACTTGATGACACACATAGTATATAGGCCCCTATATGTTGCAAGAGATCAAAGTGAGACCGCTAGGGGGTATTTATAGGCCAGAGGTCCAAATCTAGCAGTTGCCCACCTACCCAATTTTTTTGTGAATGCTGGAAGATTCGGCGTGCACTGACTTACACATGCTGGAACATCCGGCGTGTATCCTTTCAAACACTCCCAACTGTCAGCTGTCAATTAGTAGTTAAGCCTATTAAAAACACTAGCGAAGCCTCCAAGCACATGCCGGATGATCCAGCATGTACAACCATGAAATTCAAACTTCGAAATTCTTCTCTGCAAGAAATATTCCAGCGTATACTCCGGTGTAAACGCTGGACCATCTGACATGCATAATATTCAAACATCTCGCTGAAATCCTCTCTGCAAACAATGCTCCAGGATAGCCTTCTTTACACGCCGGAACATCTGGCATAGGCTTCAACTTTTTTGTGCTACGTCACCACACAAAACTCTGGTGTTAGTGAGTCTTAGATCACTGGACCATCTGGTGTGCATAAGATCTTTTTGCCTTAATCCAATAAATACCCTGGCATGTTCTTCTCTGGTATCACTGGACCATCCGGTGTACTGAAATTTCTAAGCTCATCCAATTCAAACAATCTTTAGCTCTAACTTCTCAACATCTTAGCCATAGATTTCTTTGAGCTACCTAGTTCTATAAGTTCACAAGTGTGCATCCAACCTTGTCTAGAATCAACAAGGTCAAGATATAACTCTTAGCCCCCTTTATAGTATGGTCAAAAGACTAAGAAAAGAGACCTAAACTACTCTAAGTGTCCTTTATATCCACGTGACACTTAAAACTACAAGATCGTTAATCTTGATCCATATGTCCTTTTATCATCCATTATATCACCTTAGGGACTAAGAAACCCACTCATCATTGTGAACTAAATTTTTGATAACCTTTCAAACACACATGTTAGTCACAATGATACGGTTATCATTAATCAACGAAACACTTACCACTTACCTAGGGGCCTAAATGCTACAATCTTCACCATTTTGGTGATTGATGACAACAGGAATGAGAAATGTTAAGATATGAACTGAAGTACACCATATCAAACCAGGCAATAGACATCATAAAGCAATAAAGTAAGAGAAAGCCTAACACTAGAACAACCTATCATGCTAGGTGAATTAGAATTAAACACGCATGAAATAAAACACAATGTGATGACAAGTGAAACACATCAATAGGGAGAGTCAAATAGCATGTCATTACATTAAAATCCATGAATATCCAACAATCCGAGTCTAGCTACCCAAAAACCTAAACTTCCCCTAAAACTAACAAGCTCTCTAGACACTCAAAACAGAGAGGTCTAGTAGTCAAAGGTGATGATAATGGAGTAAACACTGGCCTCTGAGAAGTCCTAACAAGCTGTGAGAAGACTCTGGTGGAGTAGAGTTTTGACACTGGAAATCCTAACATTAGAGTATCCAAAAGACTGCTGACACTGCCTAGGACAGGACTCAGAGCTGGAGCAAGTGCTTGAGGTGTAGCAGGCAACTACAGACCTGTATGCTGAAATAGGAAAGAGAACATTTGAGCGTTGTTCTCTCTATCTGATTGAAGAGATGCTAACATAGCCTACTGCTACTACTCGATCAATTGCATAAGCATCATCTGCTACTCCTATTGGCACAAATACTCAGTCTAAAGCTTTGCCTGGATCTCTACATGAGCTACTAGCTACTACTACAGAATGGTTTGCTGCTGCTGCATCTACTGAAGAATGAGAGCGAGCTCGAAAGATTGAGCAACAGGTGGTACATGAGGTGTCATCTCAGGTGCTGAAGAAGGTGGAGCAGAAGACTATGTTGTAGCCTGAGAGGAACCTCCTGCCTCGGCACCGTGAGGCCTAGCAACAGGCGGGAAGTACTCTATGTCATTTGAGTCATTATCACTGTCTAGGTCAACGCTTGAGGTAACTCTGCCTCAGCCTCAACTAGGGTTGATCCTCAACTATCAATCTCTCTCTCTCTCTCTCTCTCTCTCTCTCTCTCTCTATCCATGGTGTCTATCTGTAGGAGCAGCAAGAATATACCCATGAAGTAACTCGGCGACTGCTCGTAGGTATAAAGGAACTCTGGGAACCTAATAGAGTGAGCAAGCATATGAGATATAAGGTGTATATACGGCTGTTGTCTGTCCATCGTCATACCATCAGCTATTATGTCTTCAATCTCACACAAAATAAAAACCATAATATCAAAACACTGAAGAGTGATAATGGAGAGGAGTTGCCACTACTGCAAACTGGTGATCGACTCTCTGTATCCAATACATGGCAGCAAACTTCACCTCATGGTCCTGTGAATCTACTTTTCCTTAGGTGCAAGCATATCTGGAAGGCGAGGTGAACTTTGGACGACGGACTACCTAAAGAGTGGCCTAATCTCGTCATCTGTAGGGAAGACTCCTCCAACGAGTCCACAGCGAGGGGGGTTGGCGTTCGGATGAGCGACCTCATGCAAACACCTCTCACATGCCTGACCCCACCAAGGCATGTAGCATGTTGCTCCTGTATAGTCTCATCTACTCTCCCTCAACATGAACTGAATGAAGTTGCACTTCGACACAATCCACACTGTAGCATAGGACACTCTCACCTACTCCTCAACATATCGGTCCACATCTATAAATAGAGCTGAGAGTCCTGGAAAAACATCAAAGAGAGGTCTCAAAGCGACTCCTCCTACATCCAACTACATGTTGTGCCAGTTGAGCGTCTTATGCTTGCTAAAACTGACATTCTTCCTCAACAAAGATGCATGAAACTCTCCTGAAGAATGGTCCAAAACCTGGGATTTACCCCCTCATCTCTGTATGGGGTAAACCACTTCTTGACTGATACAAACCCTGGCTTCTTGATTCTTCATGACTTGAAGGACATCAAGTCATGCAAGCGAATCCCACCTTGTGCTGGAGGCTGCTTCTCTAGCAGGTTCTCTGACTATTGCTAGGGTTGCTCCCCCTGAGGCTCCTCCTCCAACTCTGTCTCTGTCTCTCGATAAGCCCTCTTCTAGCTACCTAATAGGTCAGAAGGCATCAAGCCTGATCCTATGGAAGAACGAGAATGGGAGGACTGATGAGGTATGGATGAGTCCTCCCTGATCTGAAAACCATGCTGTGCATCTGCTGCTATGACTGCATTATCCCATTCTTTCTGTGCTTTGGACTTCTACTTCTTTGGCTCTGCAATTGTCTTGCCCTTGTCGCGGTGTTCACGACCCATCTAGAGAATGAAACAAATCAAACTAGATGAGCGAACGCTTTGGGTTTAAGAATTTTGAACGAAATGTACCCAATTTGAATCCTAAGCAAGAATTTGTGGAGAATTTTGATGAACATGCTATGAATTTAGGTTTGTGACACTAGGCAATGATCAATTTTCAAAGGATTTTACTTCAATTTGAACAAATTGATCAAAAGGCACATGAAATTGAGACAAATTTGCAAACTTTTGACCTAAGTTTGAAGAAATTGAGAAATTTTATACACAATTTTGACCAACATTCCCTAATGATCCAGCATGTAGAACCATAAAATCCAAACTTTGAAATTCTTCTCTGCAAGAAATACTCCGGCGTATACTCCGGTGTAAACGCCGGACCATCCAGCGTGCATAATCTTCAAGCATCTCGCTGAAATCCTCTTTGCAAAAAATGCCCCGACGTAGCCATCTTTACACACTAGAACATCCAGCGCAGACTTCAACTTTTTTGCGCCACATCACCACACAAAAATACTCTACTGTTAATAAGTCTTAGATCACCGGACCATCTGTTGTGCAAAAGATCTTTTTGCCTTAATCCAATAAATACTCTGGTGTGTTCTTCTCTGGTTTCACCGGACCATCTGGTATACTGAAATTTCTGAGCTCGTCCAATTCATGCAATCTTTAGCTCCAACTTCACGACATCTTAACCATGGGCTTCTTTGAGCTACCTAGTGCTATAAGTTCACAAGTGTTCATCCAACCTTATCTAGACTCAACTAGGTCAAGCTAAAACTCTTAGCCCCCTTTTATAGTACGGTCAAAAGACTAAGAAAAGAGACCTAAACTACTCTAAGTGTCCTTCATCTCCTTGTGACACTTAGAACTAGAAGATCCTTAATCTTGATGCATATGTCCTTTGATCATCCATTATATTATCTTAGGGACTAAGAAACCCACTCATCATTGTGAACTAAATTTTTGATACCCTTCAAAACACACATGTTAGTCACTGTAACAGCCCAAAAGGCTTAAGCATGTCATTAAATATCATAAACATCATTGGCATCATGCTTTATTGTTTTGGTGATTTATGAGCATGCATTTTCAATTAATCAAATTGTAAAAATCAATATTAATTGATGCATTGTTAAGCAACTCACAATATTGCTATACAACATAGGGTTGGAAACAATTTTAGAAATTAGTACATGACATGGGAGGAATATAAATGAATTTTCCAAAAATTTTGGGAATTACTTTGGAGGCATAAAAATTACCACAAATTAGTAAAGGTTGCATGTTTAGAGAATTTTAGTTTGAAATTGGCTCAAGCATTATGGGTCAAACAAGTTAAAATGGGTTGCACATGAATTATAGAATCCAGCAAAATTGATCCTCAATTTTTATGATGACTTTTCAACCACTAGAGAAATTTGAGAAAACAAATGAGAAACTGAAGACACTAGTACAAACTAACATCAAAAGTTATCTAGCTTCTTCTCTGTTGCTGTTCTTCTCTCTCTCTCTCATATTTCCTTCACAGCAGAGCAGCCCGGCGTAGCCATTCTTGACCTTGAGCAAAGCTGCCACCTCTTGCTCTCTCTCTTGCTCTCTCTCACTCACTCATCTGGACAGCACACAGATCAGAGCCGGTGCCATTTTTCTTGACTAAGTGAGGCAATCATCCATCCTATCCTGCCACCTCAAGCTCTTCCGGTCCTTCCTCACAGGAGTAGCAAAAAAATGCAGCACGCCATCTCTATCTCCCCTTCTCTACTGAATCCAGCAGAGGAGCAACCGAGCAGGCAAAAGCCATTTGCTCTCCTCCTCCCTTTCCTTCTCCTGCAAGCCATCACCCATGCCACACACACACCGGCATACTTGCAGCCAAGCAGCTACCACCTCGCCAGCTCGTGCATGGTTAGTGCCTCAGCTGGCCACGCTCGCATGCATTCGCCAGTGTTGCTGACTCTCTGCACCATGGCGCAGCACACCCACGAGACTGCGAGCTCATCCGTGAGGACCTCGCTGCACGAGCGCCGCCGTGAGAAGCTGTTGCCTAGACGAGTCGTCGCCCCGTTGAGCCGGTGACCACAGCTGCCGAACAGCCCTGATCTATCCCTCACCGTGAAGCTCGTGGTCGTCATCCTCTCCACGCACAGCCATGCCACCGCACGAAGCATCCCCGAGCTGAATTCCGCACGAAGCCCCACCAAGCCACTCCGCCGACCAAATCCATTGCTCGGCCAACGTCGCTGGACCTCTTCGGACCTTTGGCGCGCGTGATTTTGACTTAGGCCCATGGCCAGCGTGTCTTCCACGGAGCTCTAACCGCCGTCACATCGGGTGCTCGTCGCCGGACCTTTCTGGCCGGGCCCGTCAGCCGAGCTATGCTCAAACCGGTTCCCCGCGACCGCTGAAAGCTT
This sequence comes from Phragmites australis, assembly GCF_958298935.1. NCBI lineage: Eukaryota > Viridiplantae > Streptophyta > Magnoliopsida > Poales > Poaceae > Phragmites > Phragmites australis. Next base: position 29,439,887 of record NC_084926.1, on the reverse strand, counting down.
TCGCGCGTGCTTGTTGGCCCTCGGCCCGACACCGGCACGGCTGTCCGCATGCGCCTTGTGATGAGGACATCACTCCCTCGGATACATACAATGATCCTCCATTGAACTTTCAAGGTCCAATCACAAGAGCTCGCGCACGACAATTAAATTTAGAGGTGAGCTCGTTCCTAAGCAACTCTTTATATAATTTTGAGAATAGATTACTACCTAATGATTATGTGTTGCTTAGGAATCATGGAGAGGACAAGGAGACACATAGAGGAAGGCTTGGAGGCGTGGAGGAGCAGCTAGGACGTCCAACAACAGCAGGAGGTCCAGTCCAACTCGAGTCCGAATCAGCCTCGACCTCCAGGACCAGCGAGCAGTAAAACGGACGCCCAGGACGCATCCGGACTCCGTTTTCGACGATTCACATATGGTTAGAAAGATAATTTCATAAGGAAACCAATGGAGTTGGTTTGAGGTCCAAATTCCTTCTGAGTCAACGGGAAACATCGAAACAAGTAAGCGTCCAGAATCTGTCCCGGTGCTGCGTCACCGTTTTTGGTCCGTTGGGCCGTGTATCGTCGTTGAGCCCATTAGGGGGGCGTGACCAGGGGGTGTGACGACCCTAGACCCTTATTATCAGCCGCCGCCGCTCTCGTTAGGGCGGGTTTTGCTTAGATTATTCTGTCAAGAACAGTTTCGCCGTTTCGTCGGTTTGTGAGACCCCAACTCGTGAGATTAATCATTCATCTGCAATTTGGTTGCATTCTTCCTTGTTCTTGCTTGTGTACTTCGATTAGCAGGCAAGGACTTTAGCCTTCTTGGCGAGGTCAACCGTGCAACGCCGGTTGATAACCAGAGGAGACGTGGTGCTACGATTGCGGGGTTTCGGATCGTGTTGTTCGGAAGCCGGATCGACTTGTGTCTCGTTTCCACCAAATCGAGAGTTATCAGAACCTTTCGGAAGATCGGGAACCCTTGTTCATACTAAGTGGTATCAGAGCTTCAGGTATACCGTCAGGTTCATATCTACCCTTAGTTTCGAGTGTTTTCACCTTCGTTCCATAGTCCACTGCCATATCGTTTTTTTTTCCTGTCCTACAACCCTTCCGCGCCTTTAGCTTTTGCATATTTCAGTTTCAGAGTTCGTCGTGTTGAGTTTGTGTCCTGGTCAAGGTCTTGTTGCTGGTTAGGTCGTGTGTTAGAGTTCACTTTGAAGGACAAGCTTACGCACGCGCCATTGCTGCAACTTCCAAATTTTGGTAAGACCTTTGAGCTAGAATGTGATGCTAGTGGAGTTGGCATTGGAGGTGTTTTGATGCAAGAAGGTAAGCCCGTTGCATACTTTAGCGAAAATTTGCATGGCCCTGTTCTTAATTACTCTACGTATGATAAGGAATTGTATGCACTTGTACGTTCTTTAGAGACGTGGCGTCATTATTTGTGGCCTAAAGAATTTGTTATACATTCAGATCATGAATCGCTTAAGTATCTTCGTTCTCAAAATAATCTGAATCGTAGACATGCTAAGTGGGTTGAATTTATTGAATCTTTTCCTTATGTTATCAAACACAAGAAAGGGAAGGATAATATAATTGCTGATGCTTTGTCTAGACGATATGCTTTGTTGTCCCAACTTGATTATAGAATTTTTGGACTTGACTCAATAAAAGAACAATATGTGCTTGATCCTGATTTTAAAGATGTATTGCTGAACTGTAAAGAGGGACGTACATGGAACAAGTTTGTGATCAATGATGGATTTTTGTTTAGAGCTAACCATCTATGCATTCCAGTTGGTTCCGTTCGTCTTTTGTTGTTGCATGAAGCACATGGAGGAGGATTGATGGGACATTTTGGTGCTAAGAAGACAGAGGATATGTTGGCCACACATTTCTTTTGGCCAAAGATGAGGAGAGATGTTGAGCGGTTCGTGGCACGCTGTACCACATGTCAAAAGGCTAAGTCTCGCTTGAATCCACATGGTTTGTATATGCCTCTTCCTGTTCCTTCTATTCTTTTGGCAGATATTTCGATGGACTTTGTTTTGGGATTGCCTAGGACTAAGAGGGGGAGGGATAGAATTTTTGTTGTTGTGGATCGTTTTTCTAAGATGGCACATTTTATACCTTGTCATAAAAGTGATGATGCCGTTTATATTGCTGACCTCTTTTTCAAAGAGATTGTTCGCTTGCATGGTATGCCTTCTACTATTGTTTCAGATCGCGACGCTAAATTTTTGAGTCACTTTTGGCGCACTCTATGGAATAAGTTGGGTACAAAACTATTGTTTTCTACTACTTGCCACCCACAAACTGATGGCCAAACGGAGGTAGTGAACCGCACTTTGGGTACCATGTTGAGAGCTATTTTGAAGAAAAATTTGAAGATGTGGGAAGAATGTTTGCCCCACGTGGAGTTTGCTTATAATCGGGCAACACATTCTACCACCAAGGTAAGTCCTTTTCAGGTAGTGTATGGTTTTACCCCTCGCGCTCCTATTGATCTTTTGCCTTTACCTACCACTGAAAGAACACATAGTGATGCTAGTGCACGTGCTGATTTTATTTGTAAGTTGCATGAAACAACTAAAATAAATATCGAAAAGATGAATGAAAAGTATAGAATTGCTGGTAGTGAAGGTAGGAAAGAAGTCAAACTTGAACCGGGTGATTTAGTGTGGTTACATTTAAGAAAATATAGGTTTCCAGAGCTGCGTAAGTCTAAATTAATGCCAAGAGCTGCTGATCCTTATAAGATAATTGAGAAAATAAATGATAATGCATATAAACTTGAGTTGCCACCCGAGTTCGTGGTTAGTCCTTCTTTTAACATTGCAGATTTGAAACCTTACTTGGGAGCCGATGATGAGCTTGAGTCGAGGACGACTCCAATTCAAGAGGGGGAGGATGATGAGGACATCACTCCCTCGGATACATACAATGATCCTCCATTGAACTTTCAAGGTCCAATCACAAGAGCTCGCGCACGACAATTAAATTTAGAGGTGAGCTCGTTCCTAAGCAACTCTTTATATAATTTTGAGAATAGATTACTACCTACTGATTATGTGTTGCTTAGGAATCATGAAGAGGACAAGGAGACACATAGAGGAAGGCTTGGAGGCGTGGAGGAGCAGCTAGGACGTCCAACAACAGCAGGAGGTCCAGTCCAACTCGAGTCCGAATCAGCCTCGACCTCCAGGACCAGTGAGCAGTAAAACGGACGCCCAGGACGCATCCGGACTCCGTTTTCGACGATTCACATATGGTTGGAAAGATAATTTCATAAGGAAACCAATGGCGTTGGTTTGAGGTCCAAATTCCTTCTGAGTCAACGGGAAACATCGAAACAAGTCAGCATCCAGAATCTGTCCCGGTGCTGCGTCACCGTTTTTGGTCCGTTGGGCCGTGTATCGTCGTTGAGCCCATTAGGGGGGCCTGACCAGGGGGTGTGACGACCCTAGACCCTTATTATCAGCTGCCGCCGCTCTCATTAGGGCGGGTTTTGCTTAGATTATTCTGTCAAGAACAGTTTCGCCGTTTCGTCGGTTTGTGAGACCCCAACTCGTGAGATTAATCATTCATCTGCAATTTGGTTGCATTCTTCCTTGTTTTTGCTTGTGTTCTTCGATTCGCAGGCAAGGACTTTAGCCTTCTTGGCGAGGTCAACCGTGCAACGCCGGTTGATAACTAGAGGAGACGTGGTGCTGCGATTGCGGGGTTTCGGATCGTGTTGTTCGGAAGCCGGATCGACTTGTGTCTCGTTTCCACCAAATCGAGAGTTACCAGAACCTTTCGGAAGATCGGGAACCCTTGTTCATACTACCTTGCGCCGTCGTGCCTCTCCGCTTGCCGCCGACCGTCTTCCAGCTGAGCCCGCCGGTCGAGTGCCACCCAGAGGAGTTCCTAGTGGTGGACTGTTGCTGCTGCCACCCTCCACCGATCGTTTGGCGCCGTCGTTCACCGGCGGCAACGTCGCACCATCCCTTCTTCCTTAGCTCCGGTGCAGAGCTCCGAGATTCCACCGTCGACCCTCTGCTCTGAGCCACCTCCGTCCAAGCCGAACCACTGGTGAGCTTCCCCTGTCCCTCTTCCGTCTGTGGCCCGCGCCTTTTTGTGCTGAGCCCGTCGCCGGCGCGTGCCTTGCCACCGGCCATGGATGCTCCGTGCTGAGCATGGCCTCACGGCTTTTGGGACTGAATTCACAAGTCGGCCCCATTGCTCAGTGGCTATAGCTAGTTAGCAGTGGGTGAAAGAGAGTGCACGCCTTTTTAATTCAGAATAAGGTAGGAAAAGGAGAAATCCGTTTGTTGTGCAACCAGTATTTCGGCTGAATATTAGAAAGTGCATAGGAAATCGTATATAGCTCCAAAATTCATGAAACCAATTTTGTTAGGTTTATATGATCATTGTCTACATGTTAAAAATACTAGGTGTTATGAAATGTATAATTAAATTTGTTCAATTAATGAAATGTGTTTAATCTTCAATAATTCATAAACAATTTTTGATAAGTCCAAAATTGGTAAATCCAATTTTGTTAATCTTGTTAAATTATGCCATGTTCATTAAAAATGCTAGGGTTTATGAAATGCTTACTGAGGATTAATGAGTTGTCAAAATGGTTTCAATCTTTAGACATTTCATAATTGGTTGGTCCATAAATCGAGTTGTGTAAATCCTATTAGTGGGTTCCCTGTTCACTTAAAAGAGTTACCCTCATGTTAAGTATAGTTAGTTTTCTTTTAGATTTAAGCTTAGAGTTAAGCTTAATCAATCTAGGAAGTTGTTAAATGCTAAACAATAATTCAGATAAGGAAATCCTTAAGGCTTTTAACTCATGGCATAAGTGCATTGCATCTCCACTGTTGTCTTACAGTGAAGCATCTTTCATTGCATGTCATTCATATTCATTACATTGCACGCGTGATTCTTTTAGGAAACTTCAACCCGGCGAGCGAGGCGAACGAGGCTGTCCCCGAAGGTTCCCGCAGTGGTGATCGTGACTCGGGTAGCTGTGAGCAGCAGCTAGGGCAGCAAGGCAAGCATCTATCATATTGCACCGTGTCTACTTGAAAATCTAATATGTTATCTACGCTTATGTATACATTGCATGTGTCGGGTTCCGAGTTGGGTAGAACCTATGCCTATGCATTCTTCCATTTCGGTCACGTGTCATGTGTTATTCCATTGGAGCCTAGTGGTGTCGTCGCGGTCTAATTTTAGTTTGCTATGCTTAGTGGTACTTAGGCTTTCCGGTAGAAGTCGACGACGGCGTCCACCGTTGTCGCGAGCCTAGGGCTTTTTACCTGTTCACATTTGTGGTTATGTTGATGATGTGTCGGTTGTTGAGTGGTGAGTTGAGACGAGGTGTAGGCGGTATTAGGGGTGTCATCTGCTCACGAGGGGTCCTCAGGCAGTTCGGGAAGGGAACCCGGACACCGTAGACCGCTTGCACCGGTTAAGCACCGATCGTCGGTGTAGTCGGCTTTAGCACTTACCTTACTCACCACATGCTGATATAATGGTAGGCGAGCTGATTAGCTTCGCAGACGTGGTCATGTGGGCCTCGTCATAGATGGTGTGAGTCCGGTTTGAGTCCGGGCTTTTAGCGGTATTAGTTTGCTCGGGGAGTAGTTCTAATACCGTCGTGCCGAGCTATGGTTGATCCACATGGTTGGGCCTGGTTGGGAAAGGTTATCACGGGTACCCCCTTGTGTGCATCTTAGCAGGTGGCACAAGCCGTATGGTCCCTGTGTCGTGTGGGTCCAGGAGTATCCCCCTGCAGGGTGTATAATCAGTTCGAACTGCCGCGCTCTCGGTCATGAGCATCGCTATCGCTTATCTCCACCGAGCGACCATGTTTTGGTCGTAGAGTTTCGATGTGGGTTGTGGCATGGTTGGTTTGGGTGGTTTGGTCAGTATGTGGTCGGTGGTTTGGTGGTAATGGTTTACCTTTATACACTTGTTGTTTTCATATCTGTTGTGGTCAGTTAGTTGGCAGAGTTTGAGTCGGTGGTTGGTTAAGTCAGTTGCTTACACCTAGAGTTTAGGTTGCTTACCGCTTAATGAACTTAAACATGTCTTAATCCTTGCTACAGCTTTAAATGCATGATCCTTGGAGTCGAGAATATATATACTCATACTGTGTAAGACTTGCTAGTACCTTCGTACTAAGGGGTGCTGCCCTTAAGTTGCTTTCAAGTTCACAGGTTGGCGAGGAAGAGGCAGTTTTCGGCTACTTTTTGCCTGCTGATCCGGGTGGCGGGCAGGAGTAGCACATTCTACTCCGAACTCTGGCGCTTTTGGTATGGAGCCTAAGGGCATGCGGCTCCATACTCTTTTGTTATATAGGTTTTTCTTCCGCTGCATAGTTGTTGTTGTTCCTTTTTTGTTGTAAATTGTGGAAGCAGTTGCATGTTTAATAATTGTAATCCAGTTTAATTATTTGCTCTCTGTTAAGCTGTGTTGTGATATTTGAGTTGGAAGGCATGTGTTCTGATCCTGGGCACAAAACATGTGCCGGGACTACCAGAATGGTATTCTGGTTAATCGTCGAGGTTGTGATTATGAATAATGATCCTCCTGATGATTAATTAGAATACTATTTGGACGGTTCCTCACAGTCACCCGTAATGGTTTAATTTTGAAGTTGAGGCCTAACCAGTGTCGAATTCGACCATAAGCCTAAAATGAATGCTGTATGTCTTGTCGATATCATTCCGATGGCCTTAGTCTTGTTCATGTTGAGCAGATTATGTGTAATTGATCAATAGTGTTGTTGATCAATGTGCTTTAGCTCAGTCTTTTATTTCTGTTCTTTGGTCTTTGACCTATCTAGAGGAGAATCTCATCCATCACCATGCTAGTCAAGCGGTAGATGTTTCTCCATCATTTTTGTTATCACCTTGTATGTGGGGTTTTTGAGCATAGGTGTCTTTTTCCTTTTGCTTTTGTTATTGTGGCATTTTGGTGCTAATTTATGCACTTGTCCAAGTGGTGCAACTTTGGGACACAGCTAGTTCTCACCTTCATCATCGTTGAAGGTAAGTGAATATAGCAGATGGCTACGCTTTAACTTATTATTTGGTTACCTCCATCTTTTAATTGCTGCACTTACTAATAATTTATTAAAAGAAATGTGAACGAGTTACTTACTTTCCGCTTTCTAAAAATTGGATGTTTTCCCTGGATTATGAGGTAAAGAAAATGGGATATGTTTTCTTTTTGTAATTGTTCATATCCCTCGTATGCGTAGCATGACATATATATCTATGTTGGAAGTTATGTCCTTCGATTATGCTTGAGCTTGTTGCTTTAATATTAACTTTTTCTAAAGTTTTCTTGAATCTTGAATTAAGAAGTGAAGTGAGAGAGATATGTCACTTTGTAGTTGTTATTTATCATAGTATGTAATTTTAGAAGTATTATGTATATCTTGGAAGTTATGTTGTTGGCTATGCATGAAGCATGCCATACTTATGCATCTCATGCATTGGAAGTTTTGTCACTGTCTTATGGCCACAGTCGTACCAGTATAGCACTGTGAGCTTCCTCTACTGTGACATGGTTGACTTTCCCATGAACATAATTCTGTTGTCCACGGTTGTTCTGACCGGGGTTCTGACTCCCACTTTGTGACTGAGCTGGACTGGAGTTGACCTTGGTGTGTTATTGGTTTTGGCCTGATCCTGCACCCTCTTAAGGCATTTACTCACATAGTGCCCTTCCTCTCCACAGCAGAAACATCCTTTGTTTGGACCAGGAGTAGCTGGATTATTCTTGACTTGAGGAGTAGCTGGTGGCGTTGATCGGGGTGTCTGATAGTTGGAGCGTTGAATAGGGACTTGCGACTAAGTCCAATACTGAATGTTGGAATGGAACATAGGGCCTTGCGGAGACATCTGTGTTGCCCCATGGGAACGTGTGTTGCGTCCTTGTCCTTGGAAAGACATCTTCCTTTCTTCTCATCCAGCTGACGGTGCTTGTGTTCAACCATCAAAACTTTGTTTACCATTTCTTGGAAATTGGGAAACTCTTGTGGAAGTAGAGCATATTCTATGGCATCATTCAGACCATCCAGAAAATGTTTCTGCTTCTTCTCATCTGTATCCACTTCATTAGGAGCATACCTGGACAGCTGAGTAAACTTGGTCACATACTACCTTACAGTCATTGGTCCTTGCTTCAGGCTCATGAACTCCTTCTTCTTCAGACGGACATCTCCTGACGACTGGTGATGAGTGCAAAAATTGGATTTAAACTCCATCCAAGTGATAGTTGCTGGATTTTCATGTGCAGCACAGTATGCTTCCCACCAGTCTAGGACTTGACCAGTGAGGCGTATAGAACCATCTCTCTATCATTGCACTGAGGAACCTGTAGCTTCCTTTCTATATCCTTCAGCATCTACATTCATAGGTTCCACTGCATGACTGAAGACTGGGGTTTGAGTTCTTTTGAATTCTCCAAGTCTTGATGGTTGATGCGGTTGAGGAGCATGATTTGGTTGTTGCTGGTGCATCTGCACCATGGTTTGGGCTAGAGCTTGCAAGATCTGAATTTGCATAGCTATCTTTTGTTCCAATGTCATTGGAGGGGGCAGGGGTGGATTCTGGTTGTTGTTGTTCTCTTCTTGGGTATTAATACTCCTCATTGTGTTAACCATCTAATTAGGGTTGGAAAGGGGAACAGGAGTAGGTAAGCGAGTCTAGAAATAATTTAACTAAGGAAACCCATCTATATTATATTATATAGGAATAAAGATGTGTCTGTGGACAAGGTGCCAAAGCATTCCACAGCTCACATCGACACTCAAACAAAAGATCCAACTTACACACTTAGCACCATAACAAAGCTCACACTAACAATATTATTATCCTTAACGATTACATCGACGCTCGACTCTAACAACACTAATACTATCTATAAAAGGACTATACTATTGGGACTCCTCTCTAGTACGGGACCCTAAGGGGGAGGAATCAACTGATCCATCTCCAATTATGGCGGGGGTGTTGAGATAGATTCTCTTGTGCGGGGGTGAGTCGATAGACAAGTCTTCTTCGTCATCTTGAGATCTTTTTTGTTGCCATCATGTTCATCCAGCAAAGTGTTGGCGAACTTCTCCCAACTCCCATAAAGCGCAGTCTAGTTCATCTTCTAAGGCCACAGTGAGGGCAACTTGTTCACGTAGCTTGGGGTTTCTCCAAAGGGACTCTTCACGAACGGTTCATTACTTCCATGAGTTCTCCGGGAACAGTGTGCATAAGGAGAGTTTTCGATCTTGCTATTATATTTATCTCGAACACGGGATATGGCTTGACGAGCTGCATCTCGAACACCGGCGGTGAAGGTTACTCTTGGGAACATTCCTGAGTGAATGCCCACCACTCGACGAACCTCCAAACCTTCATCTTGGCTTCGCTCGTAATCATAGATAGTAACTTCAACCTTCCATTCTACATATCTAGAGTGTTGTTTCTTAACTCCCCTGTAAACTGGCTTCTGTGTATGTCCAAGTCCAGAAAATATCCCCCACAGTAAGTGAGGAAGGTGTCCAGCATGAAGACCTTCACTTTCATAAACGTCAGGAATGGGGTCCATACTCCGGAAAGTGGGGTCATCAATCTCCTTTCGGTTGGAACACGTTGAAGAATGGGTGGACATTCTTCGGTTGACTTGGTAGTAAATAGCTGGCGAACCATCTAAAAAGGAAGATATGGGATATAAGAAATAAACTTATGGATAGCAAGAGACAAGTATGAGAACTAATGGAAAGGCTCTGATGGGTTTAGATGAACTAGGAAAATCCTTAGGACAACCATTCTATCTAGGCTTGCGATCCTACAGTCAGTATGGCTCTGATACCATATCTGTCATACCCGGTTTTAACGGACAAAACCAAGTGCGGCTTATGTGTGCCCAGGAAGTTTAACACACATTAGGACGTCATAGGTGAATTAAAAAAAGCAATAGTTTAACTTATAATTGTTCACTTCTTACAATAAAGACTTCACCTAAACAACCTCAAAAGCTAAACGACAGCATCTAAACAACGGCAGCGGGATGAAAACATCGACGACCAAACACTCCACAGGCACCGACAGGAAGACACGCTCCTAGAATGCCAGGTTGTCGTCTTGGAAATCTCAGAAGTCTTCCACTGAGCAGCATATGATTGTAGGAGATAGCAACGGTGAGCACATAGAGTATTCAGCAAGTGTGGGAAAGTAATGATATGCAGGCTTATACCAAGAATAGGCTAACACATAGTGTATTTACATAAACACAAGTAAGGAAAACATATTTGAACTCAAAAGAAATAAAAAATTATTAAGTAAATGTAACCCAAATAGTTCATCACCCAACATACAAGGCTCCCCACCTTTCATACCATAACCGTCTAGTAAACCTGTACTATAACCAAAACCACAACCATCCAGTACTCTTTGTACCAAAACCATAACCACAACCAAACCCGTAACCACAACCCACTAATCATGTGAGGATCCAAGTCTCTCATAACCGTGAGCACGACTGTTATAACAGTTTTACACTCTGCAAAGGTTGTCCAGCTTTCCCCTGGAGTCAGAAAATTCCATGTTGCCGTGTACGCGAAACACTTAACACACGTCAGTGGTGTGCCACCAAGAATCACTGAATGACATTTTCCACTAACTAGAGACTAATCCATTATGTGTCTGCCCACTAGGTTTCACCGTTAGGATTTATGCAAGCTAAACTCCTACCCAGAAGCCCTGTTTTGTGCTAACACAACATACACTAGATAGACTCTAACTAGTATGTCACGCCTTACCCATATCAGCCTCGTGGTTGGTACGTTACTTATTGGGTTGTTGCTCTACAAACCGGTCCTTACTTAGGTTACTTGAGCAAACACTAAACCAACATCATAACCATGACCACTATCACCAACAGTCCTATGCTCAAGGCCTAATGTTCCATGTTGCTAGACCATTAATAAATTAACCAATATTGTTGCATATGCTCATTAGTCAAGATTATGAAACTTCCCAATATCCCAAAAGCATGGCTAAGCAGTCTACCCAACAAAAATACCTAACCATAAACTATCTAGGTTCCAAGGGATGATAGGGGAAAATCTAGGGAAAATCTTACCATAGGTGACTACCCATCATATTGACACTGTATGCAATTTTGTAAAACAAAACATTTAAAAGCAAAGGTTCAAGATGGTCAAGGACACTTGCCATCTCCTTGCTGCTGCTTAGTGTATTCTTGCTCCTGGTCTTGATGTTCCTCAAATTGATCAGGGGCGTTGTCGACTAATCGCATAATAACTGGCGAACACACAAACAAGATACACTAAGAACAGAGCACAATACAAACGAACAACAAGATAAAATCAATCTAGAAAGAAGGAGCACTGAAAAACAAATCTAACGGCGCAAGAATCGCTTAAAACGGAGCTACGATGAAAAAGATATGCTAAAAACAAGATTAGGATTTATTTTAATTAAGAAAATGACTTATTTGTAATTAACAGATAGTTTTAGGGACCTTTTTGTAAAAATATAAGGACCTATGTGCAATTTTAGAAAAGTTTAGGGACCTAAGTGTGAAAAGATAGGGCACTTTTTGTAATTATAGAAAAGTTCAGGGACTAGAATGCAAAGTTACCAATTAAAGGAATTATCTGGAATTATTTTTAGATTGAAAAATCTCTTTTAATACGTGGTTGCTTACTGGGCTTGACACAGAGGCAAGAAGATTGAGGTGGCAACTGAGGTGGCACGGTGACGTGGCAAAGGCGGCTGACTGGGTTTAAGCATATGACGCGTGGCGATGTTTGATTGGGTGCTGAAGGGGCGGATGTTCTAATCTGGATCGTACGAGATGGATCTAACGGCTCGGGTGAGACTGGCAGTCGGAGGGGGAGGTTCTCGGTGACGCCCGAAAGGATTGCTGTGCCGCACGGCCAGAGAACACGCCGACAACGCTCTGGTGACCTAGGAACTCCGGCGAGCGGCGGAAAACAGTTGCAAGGTTACGGGAACTCGGTTTTGGGGTTTACCGGGGACAGATCGACTCGGGAAGGGCGTCGGCGACGGCATAAATGGCGGACGGGCTCGAGAGCTCAACGGGCGACGGCTCTGGCAACCAAACGGCAAGGGCGATGGCGGCTTAAGCTCAGGCGGGCAATTGTGATGCTCGGAGGTGGCTTGATGGAGGCAAAGCGGCACTGGAACGGTGCAGCGGTGAGGGCAATCGAGCGGCGGCGCTAATGGTGGTGGGGAACTCGGGTTTCAGTGAGATACGATGCAATTCGGCGAGTTGGCTTGGGGAAAAGACCGAGGAGTGGTGGGGCTACATATATAGGAGGCTCGAGTCTCTCAGGGGCGCTCGGGATTTCGTGGCGGCAGCGTGCTCGTCTTGGACTCGACGACGTACTTTTCTCAGACTCGGCGGCATACTCTTATCAACTTTATAATCTGTAACTTATCCACAACCATAACTGTGTAGAGTCCTTAAAGGCACTACTACAGAAAACCCCTTCGCTGCCGGCTCCAAAACCCCCTTCACTGTTGGTTTTGGAGCCGGCAGTGGGCAACAGGTAGTGATAATCGAGGACTATCACTATTGGCTCGGTGGACCGGCAGTGAAGGGGGTTATCACTCCTGGCTGAATCCTTCGGCCGATAATGATTTGCTGGCATCACTGCTGGTTGTATCCTTCAGTCAACACTGATTTGCTGGAATCACTACCGGCCGAAGGTTTGAGCTAGCAATGTTTTCCCTCTGCCCCCTCTGCGGTCCTCCTCTCTGTCCTCTCTATAGTCCCTCTCTCTCCTCAGTCTCTTCGTCTCTCTCTCAATACATGCATACAATGATACATATATTTACTGTAAATCAATAATAAAGACACCATCATTAATACATAGTAATGAACACATATTACAAGTCAGGCATCGACAAACACACAAATATTACAAGTCACCCCCTAAAAAGTCGGTTGAGTTGAGCCTGTCCAGTATCCTTCTACCTCTCTTGCGATGAGGATCGCGTCCCTGTACTAACAATTGATAGCGTGAGTACGTCCAGGGATGTCGGGGGGTTGATGGTGGTGGAGGGAAGGACCCGGCAACGCCTGATCGACCACAGTGTCGCCTATGCTCGTGGCTCACCTGTGTATCAAAGACATCAATGTATGACGCCTGAAAGCCTCTAGGTTTTGAGCCTTCGACCTCCTCCATAGCACACTGATGGGCCACCCTGTTATCCTCCTTCTCCTGGGCGCGTTTACGAGATATCTTCTTGCTCCTCCACTGTGCACAACTCACGGGCTAGCATCTCATCCTCATCCTCTTGGGCACATTTATGAGACGCTGCTTCTTGCTCCTCCTTCGCATCATCATTGAAAGGCAATAGTGTCCAAGAGTCGTCTGACGATACCAACTTCACATCATACATAGTAATTCATATCATTCGTTAATAAATGGAAAAATATACGATTTAAAATTGAATAAATGCTGGTTCTACAATATGACATCTATTGTGAGGATAATAAGTGGGACCTGGTCCCACATGTCATTGACACACCAGTGGCATATCGTAGAATAGGTAATGTCATTCATTAATATTGTGTCAATTGCAGAAATAGAATTCATTTTCAAAACCCTTGGTAGCCTTCCTCCTTATCGCATACTCTCCGCTAGAAGACAAGGTGTCATCTGAAGGTCTCGCACGTGTGGACAGCATGATCGGTTGATGAAACTCGCTGTTTGGGTTGATAACATGTTCCAATAAGAGCCGGACCATCTGTTCTTGAAGGGCATGTATTTCACCTGGTTGTAAAACACTTGTGCATAATTTGGAGCGTTGCGTTTGAAGAAACTAAAGAATTAGTCCTTGAACACGCGTAGAAATTGAAAGAAGCCATCGATATGTTATTTCATACCTTAAGGTCATTGAATCTAACAGCGTCTCCGTCCGGGTTGAATGCGTGCATGAAAGTAAGAACATAAAACGCACAGAGATTGTTATCGGGTGGCTTCCTCAAACACTTCAAGAAAAAAGGATTCATCGGTGGAATAAATTGATCCTTTTTGTTCAGTAGAAAATGCAAGACATGAATATGTATTGTGTACCGGAAAGTCGATTTTTATAGCATACTCCTTCCTGAATGGAAAATAGATAACACTATTCTTGCGGTATCTTGTGCATGCCCTGTACGTGAATATGAATACCAATTAAACTTAGATGCAATCATCGAGAAGATTAAATGATCAAGTTAACCTGTTTAGCATGTTGATGAGGTGTTGGTAAGTCGTCTGATCTCTCTTTTGTGAGTCCAACCAAATGATCTTGCTCAAGTCTGGGTGGATGACAAAGAGGATCCAATAAAAACTGTCGAATATGTCACCATAGCAAATTAGTACTAGAATCGAGTTGCCCATAAAATGAGGACGCCCTTGCATGCAAAAACGTACTCATAGCTGTAGGGTAGAGTATGAATTTCTTGTATTGGTGGTGAAACAGACACTTCAATAAGTAGTCCTCAGTGAAGTCTGGATTCTTCATTACAAGTTTCTGGTTCACAAGGCCAGGATCGATGAATCCTACTTTCTTATCTAAGTCTTTTTCATATGTTTGGATCTCCATTCTACGAAAGAGAGAAGTTAGCTATGCAATTTCAAGGTGCAAAATCATATAACGTGAATTATATGCATAAGTCACTTACAGAGTCCACGCTCTGACTATAGCCACATCGAGGGCATCCTCCTTGTACAGTTCATAGAAGTGCAAGAATTTTAACCAAAAGAAGTCATCCCTTTTGAGGAAATATTCATCTTTGTATCTCACGGGGAACACTTGAAAACTCTACCTGGACTGCTCCAAGTACCATTGATGTAATCGATGCATTTGAGTTGTAAGGTTTCCTTCTATATCTGGTTTGACCAAAGGTTTTTCGAACTCAAACGGCCATATAACATCCGACTTTGGTATATCTGCTCCCATAGTAAGTCGTGCTAGTTCTTCTACTGTTAATCTAGAAGAAGTCAAGAAGTCTATAATGCTTGAAGCATCCTTAATGATTGGGCCTTGTTTGCTCTTGACGTGCATCTTGCTGATGCATTCATAGTCAGTTGGTGGCTTACTTGAAGCTGACCCTGTCTATTTAGCTTTGGCCATTTTCATAAAAAAATTCAAGGTATCTTCAGGCACAACAGGCTTTGGTGGAGGTGGTGGAGGATGGAAATGAGATGTAACACTAGTGTCCACAACCTTTTTTGTTTCCTCAGTAGTGAGTGAATAGACATCCTTGGGTTCCGCAAACTTCTTAGATGCCACATCTACTTATGAATTACCTCATCGACTCCACATGCATCTATTTTGTTCCAGGTTGAGGTAGTGGCTCGGGCTACCTTCTTCAATGTTTGACGGTAGCACTACATCTCCTTCTGTCACTTGGGCCGGATCGGTGGTTGGTGGTGTCATTCCTTCCTAGAAGTTCTGCATACAATGACAACGAGCGGTTGAGTAGCATACAAATAGAGAACTGAGAAAGGAGGGAGGTAGAGATAAAGCCGATGTGGGAGGGAGAGAGGCTACCGAAAGAGTGAGATAACCATGAAGGAGTCGATAGATAGAATACATACACATACAATATTGTAATTGAGTACGTTATAACCACATTTAACAAAAAAAAAGTCACATCTAACATAGCAAAATAGGCATAAGGGTATTAACAATTGACACATTGATCTTACAAGTCACATCATCTTACATAGCAGAATAATGATGATTACAACAAGAACTAGGATTATGAATCCATTAACTTGTGTGTGGCAGTCCTCCCAACTGGAGAACACTCCACTTTGCCGACCACGATAAACATCATACCATGTCATAGTAGTCCAAATTTCAGAGGATATTTAAAGGTGATATACTACAAACCACCCTAAAACCAAAGAATGTTCTTGCAAAAAAACTATTATGCTCACTACCTCTAGCAAATGGCCTTATTAGGACTTCAGTATTGATTACATGTTCAGAGAGAAGACATTCTTTGCAAGTCAGTATTTATGTGCCAGTCTTACTAGTTTAGAGAGCAGCTTCTCTCAAGACAAGTTGGACACCCTATCTGAGGTTGGCCTAAACAATTTTCTTGTAGGCTAAAAGAAATCTTTTAGGTCAACCTCAGATACCTAGCAGCATTTGCATCAGATTATGGAGATAATTATCTCCTTTAATCATTTTCTCATCTAACAATATTGATTTACATTGCCATCTAATAGTAGGATCATAATCGCCCTTATACATGGCCCAATGTTCTCAGTTAACAATGTCAATTTACATTGCCATATGATTGATTCTATTAAACACATGAACTCTCTTTACAACTAAATAAACCAATCTCTCTATCCAGCTGGCAATATCACAACAACAACAACATACCATTTCATAGCACATCAACAAACTTGAAAATAAGAAAGATGATTCAGTTACCCAAACAATCACCATTGGAACCCCCTCTTCTCTCCTCCTCTAATCCAACATTCCAAGCTAATTTGGTCCTCATGATCGACCAGTTACCCTAACAATCCTCTAATCTAACATTCCACTAATCCAACATTCCTCTAATCCAACATGCAATCAAACGTTCCTCTAATCCAACCTGCAATCCAACATTCCTCTAATCGTTACCTGCAACACGGCAAGGTCTGGGCGCAGGGTGCACGAGCTGGGCATCAAGGACGACGGGAATGGCGCCTGCACGAGGACGGCGATGGCGCCAGGGAGGAGGACGACAGCATGAAGGAGGACATGGATAGCAGGCACGAGCTCGTGGACCTCCGGCGGCGTTGGCTCCTTGGTGTCGGGAGGCGTTTCGGCGGACGGCACAGGGAAGGGGAAAAATTTTCTAAGTATCAAAGGGCATAGGGCCTTGAGCTATTTTATAGGGGACTATCACTACCGGCTCAATATGACCACCGGAAGTGAAATGGTACCTTCACTGTTAGCTCACTAGGATAACCGGTAGTGAAACTACTTATTGAGTTGGCAGTGAAAGTAGTTTGACTGCCGGACCAATATGTCAACCAGTAGTGAAACCCCTTTCACTGCTAGTACCACGGGGTGTAAAACATTTGTTTTAGCTTCCCCCGCGCGCGAAGAGACTCGAACCCAAGTCCTACACCAAGTAATACTGAACAAATTGCTACGCTAGTCAGTTGATTTCGATAGAGTTTGTACTATCTGTAGATAATAACATTATGTTCACCTAAAATCGTAATACATATTTATTTAAATTGAACTTTCTATATAGCAACATTACGTTTTGTATATACCTAAATTTCCTAGTTAAATTTTCTAATTCAATTAAAAATTAAAATAAATATGTTCATACCTAAGTTTCTATATTGGGGCTTGCTAATTAATTAAAAAAATATACTTGGAGCTTCACTCCCGGCTCAATAGGACTACCGGCAGTGAAACTACTTTCACTGTCGGCCCAATAAGTCCACCCGCAGTGAAAGTAGATTCACTGCTAGCACAATATGTCCATTGGCAGTGAAACCCCTTTCACTGCTGGTGCCACGGGGTGCAAAAAAAAAATTGTTTTAGCTTCACATGGGCTAGCAGAGACTCGAACCAATGTCCTACACCAAGTAGACTGAACAAACCGCTGCGTTACTCAAGTGATTTCGATTGAGTTTGTACTATCTATATTTATTAACATTAAGTTGACCTAGCTGACCTAATACATATTTATTTAAATTTGAATTTTCTATATACCAAAATTAATTTTTGTATATGCCTAAAATCAAAAATTAATATGATCAATAATAAATATATCTTCCACCATACACTACAAATTGAAGCTTCCATAACAAAAGTGAGCAATAATTGCATTTAAAACAAATTCATACATAGTAATTAATACAATTATCTACTTTGTCTTAACGATTTGCCCTTCATTATGATCACGCGTACATAGGGAGGTTCATCGTTGTCTTTCATGGGACCTAGGTCGATGTCCTCTCCGAAAGAATGTAGTGTGTCGAATTGATTGTAATCTTCCTCATCAACAATATTCTTCACTCCGACAATCCTTCTTTTCCTTGAAGAATCATGTGGCGCTCCTGCTTGTTAGCCGGGTGTGGGTCCTGAACATAAAAGGCCTACATAACATCATTCACAAGTACAAATGGTTCTTCTCTGTATCCAACGAGTTTTGTGTCTATGAAGTTTTATCTTGGTTTAATCCATCCAAAACCTTGCTAAAATACCTATTGTTTGATCTGAGAAAAATTCTAGTGAATTGTGTTTGTTCTCGAGTAGCTTTTTTTCAACTCGACTAAGTCTTGATCTACTCGATATTGGTGATACAGTCTACTTCAACGAGGAATAACTTTTGATCCACTTATCCGATTTACTCAATACTTATTGGGTTAGTTTCTTCAAACCAAATTTGAGAGCAATCTGACCAGCAAATCTTTCTATACATTGTTTTACTAGAGCTTGTACATTTTGTTTTGAGTGGAATACTAAGTATAGATTGAGTTTTAATCGATTTTTTATTTGCGTGAGTTAATCTTTCAATTTGGTTTTCGCAATCATTCACCCCCCTCTGATTGGGTATTTTGTGCATATTCTATCCTACAATTGGTATCGGAGCCTCAATCCTTTCTAATCGATCTGAATCGGTAATTAGAAACATGGCTTCAGATAAGTATTTCACAAAACCTTGTATTTTTGATGGAGTTGATTTTCAGTTCTAGAAGGCGAAGATGGAGACCTATATTCAAGCACAGGGCTTTGCAATCTGGGAAAAGGCCTATAAACCATATGTGGTCCCTGAGAATAATGAAATGACGGCACAGAACATATCTCATGTTGAGGCAAACAGCAAAGCAAGGAACCTGATCATCCAAGGCTTGGGAAGGAGCGACTTTGATCGAGTAATACGTCTCAAATCGGTGTACGAGGTATGGAAAGCACTCTATGATTATCATGAAGGTTCAAATACTATTAAAGAGGTACATCAAGATTTATTTAAGAAAGATTACATACGTTTTGAGATGAATCCTGGTGAGTCACTAGATTATTTCTTTGCTTGGTTTAATAAAATTCTTAGTAATTTACGTGCTGTTAATATTACATATACTGATGCTGAGAATGCACGTCAATTACTAGGAGTTTTAGATATGTTAGTGTGGGAGATGAAAGTTACATCTATTAGAAAATCTACTGTTATGAGTTCACTTACATTAGATATACTTTATTCTAAATTGAAAACTCATGAGCTAGATGTTTTGCTAGGAAGAACGTTATAAATCAATTTCTTTGGTCTCTCAATCCAGCATGTCTCATATTGTATCTTCTTCTTCAAGGTTTTCATTATCTTCTATATCTTCACTAACCGATGATCAGCTTGAGTTTATTCCTAAAGAAGATTTAACACTACTTTCTACTCGGTTTTCTAAAGCATTGAAAAATGTGCATATGATGAAGAAAGGAAGTGGAGGTCCCCTCAAAGATGCTATGAATGTGGTGATCTCAACCATATTCGTTCCAATTGTCCTAAGATTGCACATAAAGTATTAAAAGAGGAGAAGGAGAAAAAGAAGTGATCGTTCAACAACGAGAAGAAAAAGAGCTTTCTCAACCACAAGGTTGTGCATCGAGTTTTTTCAGCGCTCAAACAAGTCAACTTGAGTGACATTAATTCAGAGAGCAGCGAGGATGACACAACATCTAAGAGCAAGATATTGCGTGATTTAACTAGATTGTGTCTCATGGCAAGCAAAAAGAAAGCTCAACCAAGGATGAACTTGAGAGTGACGGTAATGAGGTATTACCTACTTATGATGATCTATCTAATAATGTTGTTTGTCTTGGTACACTCTTAGAGAAACATAACAAGAAAATTAAGAAACATGATGTTTTAATTGAATTGCTTAATTCTGAAATTGCAAGACGTATGACTTAAATTCCTGATGATGATGCTTGCAAGTCATGTGACTTAATTTATTCTGAGCTCACTTCTCTTAGAGATGTTTATGCTTCTACTCTTGAGAAACTTAGAAAAGAAACTGAGAAAAATGAGAAACTTGTTATGTTGAATTGCAAACATGTTAAAAATGCAAGTTGTTCAACGTCTGATTCGCATGATTCAATTTCCTGTTTTAATTGCTCAATTCTTGAATTAAAGTTGCATGATGCTAATACTAGAGTTTCTCAAATAGCTAATGACATGATTAGTCATGAGGTTCTTTCATGCTCTAACTGTCGTAAACAAAAGAAACCCATGAGTGTTGCTTGTGATAAGTGCCCAACTCTTTCTAAACAAGTTGATTACTTGAAAGGAACTTTAGAACATTTTTCTAAGGGAAAGAAAAATCTGAACCTGATTTTAGATTCATCTAAGTCAAGTACATGTAAACAAGATTTAGGTTTTGATCCCTATGCTCATTCTAGAACAAATGCACTCACTATTGTTAGAGCTCTTGCTGTGGCAAATTTGAAGCTCTTGCTGAATCTGAACTTAAGAAGGTTGTTTTTAAGTCTGCTAGATTTTTATCATCTACAATGAATCCAAATTTTGCTTCTTCTTCAAAATCCATACATCGGGTTAAATACACTTGCACTCATTGTGGTAGAGATGGACATTTAGTAGATTTTTGTTTTAGACTAACTAAACAACAAAAGAAAGAAAAATCTAATTTGCGAAAGGCACATTTTATCCCTCGTGAGGTTGTGGCACCTAATTTTGTGCCTCAGGTGAAACAATCATCACCTTTTACTACTCGTGTTACTCGAGTTGAACCTACTCGAGTTTCTCGAGTTAAGATTACTCGAGCTACTAGTGCTTCTTGAGTTGAACTCACTCAAGCTTCTCAAGTTAAGTCTACTCTGGCAACTCGTGTTTTGCCTACTCGTGTTGTTGGTCAAGTGACTCAGTACTGGATTCCTAAAAGCTTTATTACTATCCCTAGTACTAAGCCCTCGACATCTTATATTTTCTTGTAGGATTCTCGAGTGAGGAAGGAGAACATTTGGCTAGTCGATTATGGATGCTCACGCCACATGTCTGGTGATGAAAATTGGTTCTCCTCCCTTGTACGTGCTTCTTGTGCTGAAAGTGTTACTTTTGGAGATGCTTCTTCTACCTCAATTATTGCAAAAGGTACAATGCAGGTAAATGACAGGTTTATGTTTAAGGATGTTGCTTTGGTCGAAAACTTGAAATTTAAGTTACTTTCTGTCTCTCAAATGATTGATGAAGAACTTGAGGTGCGCTTTAAGAAAACTGAATGTAAAGTATTAGATGCTACAGGTGATTTGGTTTTTAGAATCTCACATTTTGGAAGAGTTTTTAAGGCTGATTTTGATGCATCACCTTATTCTAAGCTTAGATGTCTCGTTGCTAATGTTTCTAAAGATTTATCCTTTTGGCATCGTAGACTTGGTCATGTTGGTATAGATCATTTCACTCGAGTTAGTGGTTTAGATCTTATTCGTGGCTTGCCTAATCTTGAGGGTCATAGCGAATTAGTTTGTTCTTCTTGTAGACATGGTAAAATGCATTCAGGTTTACATCCACCTATTACCATGGTTATGACAAATGCACCCAATCAACTTTTACACTTTGATACTGTTGGTCCTTCTAAAGTACAATCTTTTGGATGTAAATGATATGTGCTTGTTACTGTTGATGACTACTCTAGATATTCTTGGGTTTACTTTATGGCATCTAAGGATGAAGACTTTGGTTATTTTAGAAGTTTACTTCTTAGATTGTCTGTTGATCTCCCAGGATCGTTGAGAGCGATTAGAAGTGATAATGAAACAAAATTTAAGAATTCTTCTTTTGATAACTTTTGTACTGAGAAAGGTATTAAACATCTTTTTCTTCACCTAGAGTTCCACAACAAAATGGTGTAGTTGAAAGAAAGAATAGAACTCTAGTCGAGATGGCTAGGACCATGTTAGATCAATTTTCTACTCCTAGAAAATTTTGGACTGAAGCTATATCTATGGCTTGTTATGTTTCAAACTATATTTTCTTGAGATCTAAATTAGGTGAAACTTCATATGAGCTGCGGTTTGGACATAGGCCTATTGTATCTCACTTTCGAGTTTTTTGAGCAAGTGCTTTATGTTGAAATCTAGAAATTTGGATAAATTTGAGTCCAGATCAACAGATGGTATTTTTCTTGGATATCCTGCTCATACTCATGTCTATCGAGTGCTTGTTTTGGAGACTAATAAAATTGTTGAAACCTGTGAGGTTACTTTTGATGAGACTAGTCCTAGAACTAGATCAAGTGATGTAGAGACAGGTACACATATTCAAGGGAGTTCAAGAGCATTTTTGTGGATGATGATGAGGTCGATGAGGATGAGATTTTAATTCCGATGATATAATCAACTATAGATCCCTTGACACATTCGATCACTTCAACTGTAGTTAGACATCCTCAAGCTACTACATCATCTGTATGTATTGAAGGAGAAGAAGAGATTTCTTCTCGAGTGATAGCTCCTTTGCACATTCAGCGGAGTAATCCACCTGATCAGATGATTGGAGATTTGCATGAGCGAGCTACATAGTCTAATTTATTGATTCTAATTCTCATGCTCATTCAGCTTTTGTTGCTTCTTTTGAACCAAAAGATGTTTCACATGCATTTCACATGCATGAGTAACTTGAAAATTTTGAACGAACAAAGTATGGAAGCTTGTCGCACCTCCTCTGGGTCATACACTTATCGGTACTAAATCGGTACAAGTCTAGCTTTGTTGTTAGAAATAAAGCTAAACTTGTAGCTCAAGGTTTTACACAGGTAGAATGGCTAGATTTTGAGGAAACTTTTGCTCCAGTTGCTAGACTAGAAGCCATTAGAATTCTTTTAGCTTTTGCTGCATAAAAAGGATTTAGATTATATCAAATGGAGGTCAAAAGTGATTTTCTGAATAGATACATAAATGAAATGATTTATGTTAAGCAACAACCTGGTTTTGAAGATCCTAAATATCCAGATTATGTGTACATGTTGTTGAAAGCTTTGTATGGTTTAAAACATGCCCCTAGCGTGTGGTATGATAGGCTTAAAACCTTCTTGCTTGAAAAGGGTTTTGAAATGGGAAAAGTGGGCAAGACGTTGTTTGTGCTCTAGCATGGTAATGATCAACTATTTGTTCAGGTTTATGTAGATGATATCATCTTTGATTGTTCTTCTCATGCTTTGGTCTCCCAGTTTTCAGAAACGATGAGCAGGGAATTTGAGATGAGTATGATGGGTGAACTAACGTACTTTTTGGGACTTCAAGTCAAACAAACTAAAGAATGTACTTTTGTTCATCAAAGTAAGTATACACAAGACCTGCTACGATGTTTTGAGATAAAAAACAGCAAGCCGGTCATGACACCTATTGGAGCAACAACGACACTTGATCCTGATAAAGATGGTGAGCCAGTTGACCAAAAAGAATATAGAAGTATGATTGGATCACTTTTGTATCTCACTGCTTCAAGGCCAGACATACAATTTGTTGTATGCTTGTGTGCACAATTTCAAGCTTCTCCACATGCTTCACATCGATAAGCTATCAAACGGATTCTAAGGTATCTTCATGGAACTCAAGATTTTGGCATTTGGCTTTCCGTTTCTTCATCTATTAGCTTAAGAGCTTTTTTAGATGCTGACTTTGGAGGTTGTAGAATTGATAGAAAAAGTACATTTGGTACATGTCATTTCTTGGGTGATTCTCTTGTTGCATAGTCATCTAGGAAATAGTCCTCTGTTGCACAATCTACTGATGAATCGGAATATGTAGCTACTGCTAGTTGTTGTTCACAAACTCTTTGGATAGTTGCTACACTTCAAGATTATTAGGTTAATTTAGATAGTATTCCACTTTTCTGTCAAAACACTAGTATTATAAGTATTGCTAAAAATCCTGTGCAACATTCTCGGACTAAACATATTGACATCAAATTTCATTTTCTTGAAGACAATGTTGAAAAAGGAACATTGAACTTCTCCGTGTGAATACTGAACACCAATTGGCAGACATTTCCATAAAACCTTTGGATTCTTCTCGGTTTACTTTTCTTCGAGGAAAACCTGGTGTTATTCATCCTATGGGATTGTTTTGAGGGGGAGTTCTTATATCTTTGGAACTTGTCAAAGTTTATAAAAATAAGAAAACAATGAAATAGGATGAGCATCATATTTGATACCTATGTGACTTTTGAAGCCATTGCTTATACTACATATGAGTTTTTACACTTTTATATCTACATGTGTAACTGTATAGTTTTTGTCATGACTTTTTAAATCGAATAACTTGAATTAAATTTTGTCATGGTTAAATTCTCTCGATTACTTTGATCTTTGATAAAAATGCTATATGTGAAAGAATCAAGGAAATAAAAATGTGCTGAATAACAGTTGATAGACTAAAGATCAAGGAAGTATGCACTATCGCACTTCTTTTTTCGAGGCCGCTTATCATTGTACTTTGATATGAACTTGGAACAAGTCATGTATGACCAAAATCATTGTCTTAAGCTTCCGATTGTCTTTTTGATATAGAGATGGCATGGTTGGATAGAATAAGGCTGATGGTGCATATAATTCCTTGCAAAAGAATATGAGAAGTTCTTGACATCAAAATTGGCATCTTGTTATATGTCTTTTTAAAATAAAACATTGACATATTTGATATTCATGTTTTGATAGCATATAAATTGAGGATTCGAGTGATTGAGATTGGGAGACTATGCCTTACAAATAAATCATTAATTATACTTGTTAAGTTGTACTCACACTATATTTTTACATGTGTAGATGGGTTGGTGCAAGTATTCTTGATAGCATGGCTTGGTCGAGTATTTGTTATATATGTGGATAAATTCTGATGCTCATTGGAATAATTGAAATAACAAGATTTGATTCTCTCTTTTGAATTTTTGATGAAATCATTGCCAAAAGGGGAGAGAAAGTTGCTCTTTTTGATTTTTTGCTCCAAGGGGGGAGAGAAATATTTTTTCTTCAAAGGATTTTTTTATCTCTTGATTTCACTTTGCATTTGATTTTAAAATCAAATCATGTCTGTTAAAAGGTTGCCAATGTTCACATGAGGGTTGCCAATGTTTTCATCAAGGGAGGAGATTTTGAGATCATATGATGAAAAATTGGTTTGATTGATGAAATTGGCAGAGCAAAGTGATTTAGTATATGACATTTGGTTGATGTTTATGAGTTGCTAAGATATGCTTGGATAGCATAGTTGGTTTGATGTGTTATCATTAGTTGGGTATGCTTATGTTACCCTGTTGGTTTTGCTTTGAGTTTCCGTGGTGTTACGTGATCTGATCTTGAGTCAAGTCGGAAAGGACTTGTGCTCATAATCGATTGTTGTTTGATTCATGTGCAGGTGTTGCTCGAAGGCGAATGTGGTCGATGACGGATCGATGAACTAAATTCAGGGAGGAACTAAGGTTCAACGACTAGGTTTAAGAGGAACTAAGGTCGTGGTGATCGAGGATGTCATGCAGGACGTTCGAGTTGAGAAAACAATGCATATGGAGACAAGGCTTCACAATGGACGCATGAGGTGATCTGATCATGAGAGGACGTGAAGACTAATTCATGTTCAAGTCAGAGCAGGCACGAGGGAGTCATGTGGTGGCTAGACTTGAGACAAGAGTTAGTATCGGAGATGGACTCTGAGTTGGTTACGTATATGCATGTCTGCATGGGAGGTGTGCATGCATGATTACGTAAGAGTAGTTGGCTAATTAGATTAATTAGTGGAAATTTTTTGTCCTCTTGTGATTGGAGGAGGATAGAGACCAGATTGAATATGATAGGGAGTTGTAGTTTGATTCTGTCACGTTTGTGCATGTGGCTACCCTATAAATAGAGAGGTCTGTTTTATTGGGTTGAATAGCACTGAATAGGGCAGCACTCGAGAGAGAGCTGTTTTAGGATTTTGTGGAAATCCTTGTTGGATGCTTTCAAGAGGCATCTTGTAAACTCATCTATGCAATGAAAATCAAGTTTCGTAAGTTGATGAGTTGTTGATTCAGAATTTTCTCTCTATTTTATATTCTGCATGCTCGGTTTTGGTTTTCAGTTAATTGCATGTGTCTATGAAGTTTTATCTTGGCTTAATCCATCCAAAACCTTGCTAGAATATCTAGTGTTTGATCTGAGAAAAATTCGAATGGATTTGGTTTGTTCTTGAGTAGCTTTTTGTCAACTCGACTAAGTTTTGATCTACTCGATACTGGTTGACACAGTCTGTTTCGACCAGGAAAAACTTTTGATCCACATATCTGATTTACTTGATACTTGTTGGGTTAGTTTCGTATCTTGAATCTAGTTTCTGTTGACCAAATTTGGGAGCAATCTGACCATCAAATCTTTCTCTACATCATTTTTAATAGAGCTTGTATATTCTGTTTCGAGTGGAATACCGAATATAAATCAAGTTTCAATCGAGTTTTTATTTGGGTAAGTTAATCTTTGAATTTGGTTTCCGCAATCATTCACCCCCCTTTGATTGGGTATTTTGTGCATATTCGATCCTACACCCAGTCCTCAGCCATGCAGCCTTCTGGTCAATTTCGGTTATGAACATATTTCTTGAGAACTCCCATGAACCTCTCGAAAGGGTACATCTGATGCAGAAACACGGGGCCAAAAATTTGTATCTCTTTCACAATGTGAGCAATGAGATGCACCATGGTATCAAAAAACAATGGAGGGAACAACGCCTCAAGTTGGGATAGAGTCTCGACCATATCTTACTGTAGCTTATCTAGGTTGGTTAGATCGATGGCCTTTTGTGATATCGCGTTGAAGAATGAACACAACTTTATGATGGGGTTTCGGACCTTCAATGGCAGAATATCTCTAATTGCAATTGGAAGCATCTGTGTCATCATCATATGACAGTCATGAGACTTCATGCCAATTAATTTCAAGTCTTTCATGTTTACTAGTCTCTTTATGTTGGTGGAGTAATCGGATAGAATTTTGATTACATGCAAGCACTTGCACATTGCAATTTTCTCCACCTTGCTCAGAATATAGCTCACAGGGCCAATATATTTGTTTCCTTCTTCCATCTCTTTGGGACGTAGATCGTGTCTGAGTTTCAAACATTTTAGGTATTTCCATGCTTGGAGTGTATCATTTGTTTTGCTAGGTATGTCTAGTAACTAATCAAGCTATCACACACGTTCTTCTCAATGTGCATGACATCGATTGCGTGTCGAACCACCAAATCTAGCCAATATGCTAAGTCATAAAAGACATATTTCTTTTTGAACATAAGAGCTCTAAGATTATATTTTGGAACTGGTGTACACCCGCGTCCATTTCCAAGGATAACTTTAAGTCCCTTTACCATCTCATATACCTATCTCCCAGTGCGATGCTTAGAAGGTGATGGAGTCTCAACTTTCCCATCAAAAGCTCTCCTGTTGCTGTGGTATGGGTGATCCTTGCAAAGAAATTTACGATGACCTAGGTACACCATTTTTTGGCTGTTCTTCAGCCACAAGCTCTCTATTTCATCAAAGCAGCATGCAGAGTAGCCTTTGACAGTCTGGCCTGATAGGTTGCCAATGGCTGGTCAATCTTGGATTGTTACTAATAGCATTGCGCATAGGGTGAAGTTCTCTTGTCTGTATGCATCACATATCTGCACACCATCGTTCCACAGTATTACAAGATCTTCCATTAATGGTTTCAGGTAGACATCAATACCGTTGCCAGGTTGCCTCAGCTCTGGTCTTAGCACTGACATCATAATGTACTTCCACTTCATACACAACCAAGGAGGAAGGTTGCAAATACATAGAATTACAGGCCAAGTGCTATGACTACTGCTCATGTTGCCGAATGGATTCATCCCATCCATACTCAACCCAAATCTTATATTCCTCCTCCACCACATGCTCATGTTGACCCACTGCTTCTGGCCTTCATTTTGCTCCATGTCGAGCCATTCAATGAAGTCATAGATAGGTGAAGGAGATGGGACAAATAAAACAAGATGTGAGATTAGTAAAACAGTGCGTGAAATCGTATGGAACAAGATGTGGAAAGTGCCACATGACTAATCTATGTCGCTATACTGGTGGGTACTCATACGGTCCATGTTGAGTCTTGTTGTATTGGTAGTTAGCACACATGAAGAAGCATAGGCCATAGGTGTAGGAGATGTCCTGGGACTCGCAAAGCCTATAAAGGTTGCCACAGAAGCACATCGGTGGTTCGACCCCCTGGGGAATGAAAATCCCCCAATGTTTCTTGGGTGGGCTTGGTGGAGCAGAGGAAGACATTGCAGTTCAGAGAGGTGAGGAAGGAATGGTCTATCCACATATGAGTGTAAGGTTATTTATGGTGCATGGGGGCTGGTACATGGACTGAGTGCATGGGCTTGGCTAGGGTTGGAGCATAGGATTCTCTATGAAACATGGAAAAGTTGTGGCATTGATGCTAGGCAGAGATTCCTTGTGTCAAGATAGAGGTGTTTTCATTTAATTTATGATTAAAGCTCTGCCGTGTGGTCACTTCATGTCTACAGCCCGTGTCAGGATAGAAGTTGTCGAGGGGAAAATCCCTGACAATGACTCCGGAGTGTATTGGACGACGGGTGCATGATCTTTGTTCGAGGAGAGCCTACTGAATTTGTTTGTGTATGTGCAACTCAAGAACACCGAGGATTATCCAGGTTTAGGCCTCCCATAGGGTAATAGCCCTACGTCCTGTGTATTCTTTTTTTGTTATCTCAGTTGGTTACAGAAGATGCTCTAGCTGGTTTTCAGAGCCCTCACCTCTCCTCCCTTTATAGCCCAAGGGGAAAAGATCCTTACAAGTGGGCTCATCGAACTGACCCATCCCTATCTAGATGGTCAACAATAGGCTATCATTACAGAGCACGCACACGCCACGCCAGCTTCGGAGTGCTGTGAGGCATGTCCCATCCGTCGGCTCCTTCTGTACTTATCAGTCCGGGTCGCTCGGCATGCTCCATCCCATCACCGGTTGCCCACATGCGCCTGCCACGCCCTTAATGACATCTTGTAACAATTAATGCCGCGGGAGGGAACACAGAAGCTCTACATCCGCCCTAATCGCATCAGTCGATGGTGCGTGCCTCGGAAAGGAAAACTGCATGGGCATTAGCATTAAATGAGAGTGGTTTGGTTTAGACGAGTACCTGCCCCGCGACCAGTAGGGACTGGTCACAGGAAATCTAGCGGGGGTCAGGAGTGTGGTCGTGCGATGCCAAGTGGTCGCGCGGCAGACCCTGTTTAGAGAAAAAGAAGTAGTCCCGCAGAAACCGGTCGTTGACATCCGTCCTGGTAGGGGACCCCCTATACCTTACACCGACAGTAGGCCCCAAGCTCCCCCGTGGGTATGGTGGCCTGAACCGATCATTACACGGATGCGGCTGGGTCTGGTCATGCCATTCGAGGCCCGGACAAACTCAAGCCATGCCTGAGGAGTGGTTCGCGATGCATCCCATTTTAGCGACGCATCCCATTTTAGCGACGGGTTTAGAAAACTGCACCTCGAGGGGAGATTAAGTGTCCATAGAAAAAGGATAGTGGGAGAGAGAAAATAGGGAATCATGCGCAAGGGAGAGAATCGTGGGAGAGAGAAACCTTAATGGACGCTGGATTTCGAGGGAATTTCGGTTCCCCAGATGGATTCTCGGGAGCTGGGGCAGCGGAACCAAATTAATCCTATAAATGGAAGGACAAAAGGTCCAAGAAATCTCTCTGCCTTTCGAGCCCTTGCACTAGAGACCATCGCCTCCAATCCCCACCAGAGTCTTTCAAAGAACCACCACTGCATTCCCATGGTGCCGCACATCAGAAAGGAGGCCGATTTTGCCAAGTCCAAATGCACCGCCACGAAGCTGAAGCAAATGTATTAGAATCGACTGCTTCCATGTCGTCTATCCTCTGGATACCGCCCTGGGGGAGAAGTTCCTGCTCCCCGCCAAGGGGAGATTGTAATCTTCACGTCATTTTTCTTGGCAGGTCTCATCCCCTCTTTCTCTGAGTTCTTCTATACCGTCATTTCCTTCTATCATATTTGCTATCTTCATCTAAAACCCAATTCCATTATCATGCTGAGCGTCTTCGCTCACATGTGCAAAAACTTCATCGGGGTCGAGCCATGCCTCGATCTCTGCAAGTTTTTCTATGTGGCCCGGCCGCAGCCAGGGTCGGCCACCGGGAGCTGCAGTTTCCATCTCCGAGATGGTGTCTCCATTTCCTACCTGGAGATGAATCTTAAATCATCGTGATCAAGCTGGAGGGAGTGGTTCTACCTTACGACTAACTACTCCTTCGACAACCTTTGCATGTCAGAAGCGCCAGTACGCCTTGCAGAGAGTTGGGCAAGCTCTCCCACGTCAACTGCCGAACTACTATCCCTTGCAGGCCGGGTCAGGGTGCTTCAAAAGCTGGTCTGTCAAGGTGGGATGTCGTTCGCGACTTCATCAAGTGTCGGCTGTGCCCCTTACGGCGAAGAGCGCTCTTGGCCTACCTGTACACCAGAAGAGATGATGATACCTAGGAGAGCTCCGCAGGTAATATTACAGATGTCCTCTTGCCTCGAGAGGCTTGATCGAGTGGTGTTTTACTATTATTATTTTCAAATCTTTCCGATGAGGTCATCAACCTACGGGTCAGATCGCTGATGGTAGCGGCCAGCAGGAAAGGTGGCCCTCTAAGTGTCCCTCTATGTGAGGTCCCCCCAGCGGAGATGGCCCGGGTTAGGCTGGTACGTTTAGCATTTTCCCAGAATTTCCTATTCCAAGTTTTTTCCTTGGTCAGAGTTTTATTTTTTGAGCTATTTTCAGCATCTTCCTAAGGTCGATGCCCTGAGGCCAATATTCGATGAGGTTGAGGCGGCCCTTCAGGACATTGATCGTGAAGCATCTGCCCCACCCCGAACATCCCCCGTCCTGGTTGCGCTTCGCACCTGATTGGGATGGGAGGCAGCCAACCTTTGCAGGGTCAGGTGGTGGTCAAGGGCGGCAGCCTCGTGAGTGATGTCAGTCAGCAAGAGGCTGACCAAGCACCCCGTGACTGGTCTAGGACTGACCTGGCATCTCGTGACTAGACCAGGACCGATCGGATGCACCACGACCAGCCCGGGACCGACCTGGTGCCCCGCGACCAGATCGGGACCAACCCGGTGCCCCGCAACAAGACCCACCCCGACCAAGCGTGGTCTGACCCCACCACCGTGGGCCTAGCATCTACACAGTGTGGGAAGAGGGCGGCAGAAGATTTGTCGGATGCGTAGGTGTCAAAACATCCCCGCGGAACCCCGAGAGCCGATAGCCCACTCGCAGGATTGTCATCTCCTACCGGCCGATCTGGCGATTTCATGAGGGCCAAGCAGGTGCTCCGTCCATCGTCAAATCACTCTTTTCTTCTTGATTCTGCAAATTTGCTTGTTCGTCACAGACCCTCGGCGACCATCGTGATAACCCCTCCGATGATGCCCCGGCCAGATACCCTGGCCCCTCTGCCAACGTTGGCCTAGAACCTAGGAGCATCAACGGTGGCTCCAGGCCCTACGGGCTTGGTCGAGGAGTTCAGCGCATCTGCTAGTTGCTATCTCCTTCTCTTCGAAGCGCATCTGCTAGTCGAAGAGAAGGAGATAGCAACTAGCAGATGCGCTGAACTGGAGAAGCAGCTGGCCGAGCTGCAGTGGAGGTGCAGCGAGCTCTCCCAAGAGAAGGCCATGTTGGCCGTCGAGCACTCTCAGCTCAAGGAGGATGAACGCACTACCCCCAGCATTCTCTGGGAGGCCTTCGAAGCGTTGGCGGATCCTCTAGGTAGCCTCGAGCTGGGGGTTACCGAGCCAAAACGATGACCACACTACCTGAGCCTAGGCCTATGCTCTCAAGGTCCTTGCGGATCACTTCACTAGGCTCCCAGCCACCCTAGCATTGAGGGGTGCAAAAGACATCTCGCAGGCGGTGAGAGCGACCACGGAGTTTACCTTCCGGTGCTATCATAGCCGTGACCCCAACTTCAACCTGGACTTGGTCCAGGCAGGGGTTGTGGTTGCTGAATTCGAAGCCAAGGAGAGACTACAGTGGGAGCGCCAAGCAACGGTGGACTACATGACCTCCATTTTCTGGGTGGTGGCCGCTCAGAAGTAAAAAAATTGATCGTAACTTTTTTGTAACATTTTTAATAGAGCCCCCACGCTTTTCTTTTCTGATAAGTTTGTGTCATTGTGGTCCTAGAGTTCCCAGAGTGTCCGAACCTTCCACACGAACTGATCCCCTGCCTATGCTGATTGGCTCCCTAGCCCTCACCGAATCCCCGACCATACCCATCGACCACCCTTCCGACCGACATTTCTTGGAGGTGGCGGCCAGATGCGTGCAGGGGTATGTGTCCTAGTGGGCGAGTACGTCGAGCGACCTTCAAGGTTTATTGCACCGACCACCCGCATCACATGATGGTCCTAGGTTACACATGTAGAATTCGACCGGCTGACACCGGTTAGGCTTACGATATGTTTTTTGACTAGCCAACCAAGCAGAGTTACTCGGGGTGCAGAGGGACCTAGAACGGGTGACCAGGGAAAGCACCTAGCAGAGAGAGGAATTCTACGTCCGCCTTCGCCACTGCTGGGAAGATCTGCATGCAATGCAAAAAGAACTCGAGCGGCTGATCAAGGAGAGTGATGAGCGGTGAGTGGCATTCTACAACAAACTTAGTCGAGCTTTTACCCGTTTTGACTCATTGCTTCACTCCACCGGTGTCCAGGTTTGCTCGACCCCTGGGAACACTGTGACTAGTCATATCGAGTAGTTTTTGGAGACATCCGAGGAGGCAGGTGGCCTCGAGGAGAGGATTTATGAGATCATCGGAGACCATCTTTTCGAGGTCAGAGTCTCCGGCGCCTGCCTTGCCCTTGCCTGCGTCCGTGACCACTTGCCTATCCTGGACCTCTTACCGATAGTTGGCGTTTGTATTGAGGGTACTCGGATGACCACGGAGGAACTCGACATCCATACTGATTTACTTTTGTATGCCGTTCATTCCTGTCTTTGCACCATCCGGTTCGACCCTCTTAGGAGTATGTTTGAGTCCTAGGAAGAATGTCTTAGGTTTGTCTGGAACCAGCCCCCAGGCTTTGTAATGACAGGCACTGACCTTTATGTGGGTCTTTTCCGTGTTCGAATGATGAATAGCATTTAGAGTGCCTGTAGCGCTTAGCGAGGATTGCATCAAGTCGCTCGCAAGCAACATTTCTAGTGCTGAGGGAAACCCTTAGCACGATGAGCCTTTTGGTGGCAACCAGCACTCAACTCAAGCTAAGACCTGCTACCTTGTGGTCCTTAACCCTTAGGCGCCCTTACCCTGTCATTGTGCGAGCATGTTAGCTTTGGATCTCATCCCATCAACACGAGCGAGCGGGCTAAACAAATCTTGGAATTTGGTGGGAGACTGCGTTTGTCCATGGAGTCTTGCAACATAGAGAGTTCAATTGCTTGGATTTGAAAAAACTTACAAGTCATGTCCACGCGTGTCCGGAAGGACCTACAAAATAGACAAGCAGTCTCATCACCGAGCAGCCTTATACACAGAGGTGGTTCTCCATGATCTGTATGATCGGTGGCCGACCACCCCGACAAACCCGACCGCGTGAAGCTGGGAAACTGGAGGTCACCAGTGACCTGCGACCAGTTTCGCGTGTGGTGGTCACAGCCGTGCCTGAGGCCCTGTTAGGACCTGGCTGCCTGGTTTTCATCATTGTCTTCACCGGGCCAACTAGTCGGGCCTGACTCGCTGGCCATTAGAGACGGCCATTGTGCAACCATCGACTGGTGAATCGGGTTCCGTTGTTCGTATTTATGCCACTTGGACTGCTAGGCCGCATTGCCGACACTCGCTTGAGCCTTAACCGTTGCTACGATGGTAATCTTCCTAACGGGCTTGGCCTCGAACCTCCTTGTGAATTTGTTGATTGCCACGAGTAGGAATTTAGGATCGCCTAGGGCACATGATGTTCAGCCCTAGACAACGAAAAGCGAAGAGAGTGGTATGGTTTGCAGTGCCTGGACTGGTAGGTTGGTATTCCAGTCATGGTGTTGGCATGACCCACACCTTTTCACCTACTCGTGAGCATCCTGGAGGGCGATGAGAGGATCAACCTCCACGTCTGCCTCCGAGGATGTTAAGGAGTGCTGTAATCCCCCCATCCTGAGTGATGTGTTTTAGTAAAGGGTCTTTGCTCCCTTAGTGGTAGAGGCATCCCTCTACCAAGGAGGATTCTCGTGGTTAACGTAATTATTTTAATACAAAAAGACCCGAGGGTCCAAAAGAACTAAAGATCTTTCGCACCAGCGGGACTTCGATCTTCCATAGGCATCAACCGATGCCACTCCAGCCTAGAGTAGCAACTCTAGGTTGGAGTCGTCTTCATCAAAGGTTGCAGCTTCATTAACGGCTTCTGAATAGTGGTAGAAGGGACAACATGTGTGAGTACAAAAATGTACTCTGCAAGTGAAGGGAAAACATGCTATGGGGCTTATTAGTTGGCCACTCAACCGTTCAACGGTGCCCACAGAGTTAGAGCGGTGGCTAATTAGTTGGATAGGTGTTACCCATAATGGCCTCATGGTTGTGTGGATTCACTTGGTTACATGTTCAAGAACCGGTCCTTAGGACCCCACACAGGAATAAACTCAAGCCTGTTGTATAGCATCACCTCAAACCAACCATCCTGTTAGGATCCCTATACCATGTTTCTACAAAATATCACCAATCTTGATTTATGTTGCATAGGCATTAGTCACGATTAACATTTTTCCCAACTATGACTGCACTAGCATATACTACCCATTTTAACCCATGGTTAAACAACGACGACAAGGAATGATCATACAAAGCTAGTAAACCCTAACATACGATTCCAAGTTAGATAAGCATGCATAGAAGGAATAAAATAGCTACACATGATTCCTAGAACAGGGGAAAATGTTCAAGGACACTAACCTTTAGCGGAGGGTTGCTCGAAGTCTTCAAAAACTTGATCTTGTAGAATCCCAAACTGATCATCTCCTAAACTACGCACTAAAAAAGCACACAAGGGAAACTACTAAGAATAGTACACAAATAGTACTAAAACTAGGTTAAAAAAAACCCTATAAAATATTCTACATGACGCTACAAGAATTTGAACATGAAAATTGCCCAAATCGGAGCTACGAGCAAAAAGTATTGAGCTTTTGAAGTTTCAGAGGCAAATATGCAAAATTTTACTTGATTTCTGAGAATAAAACCAATTGATTTTATACTAAAAATTCTATTTATTGTGCATGCTAGCGCCATAAAACAAATATGAATTATTTTTATTAAAGAAAAATCGCATGAACCGAGTCCACGCGTCTGTGAACCGAAGGGGGTCAACTCAGAGGGGATACCTTGTACAATCGGTGTGCAACCCAATAATTGA
This sequence comes from Phragmites australis, assembly GCF_958298935.1. NCBI lineage: Eukaryota > Viridiplantae > Streptophyta > Magnoliopsida > Poales > Poaceae > Phragmites > Phragmites australis. The sequence goes on along the minus strand of NC_084926.1, from coordinate 29,404,379 downwards.
CACTACTACGGATACCCTTATCAGTCTCGGTTCAAAATCATCATCAGTGGCGGGTTTTTAACTGACACTGATTACTCGGCACTGATAGTTAGTGTCGGGTATTGAATTGGCACTGAAAATCATTATCAGTGCCGGTTTGTGGGACTATCAGTGTCGGGTATTGAATTGGCACTAAAAATCATTATCAATGCTGGTTTGTGGGTTGAATCGGCACTGATAGTACACATACCAGTGCCGGTTAGTATTACCAACTGGCACGATACATGTACTAATAGTTGCGGTTTGTTTTTACCAACTAGCACTGATAGATATTTTCCGCCCTTTTCAAGATGTGGCGGTTGCCGCCAATACCATGGTATTTTCAAAATTTGGTCGTTGCTAGCAATAGTATACGGTATATTTATAGACACGCACATATAAATTTAATTTATGAGACATCAAGTTTTATCGTAGCATATATACACAGGCACATATAAATTTCATTTCTAAAACATCGAGTCTTGTCATAGTATATATACATCGCATACATGTGATGTTTCATTACAACAATGAAAAAGAGTTTAAGGTTTCTTGCTAATCAAAGGTTCTGAACTCTACTTTTTCTTGTTGAATGAAGGTAACGAGAGAAAGGAGCCAAATTGATGAAACTAGCCAGTTAGACTAATGACTTGGTCATTGATGAACCTAACAAATTGTTCTTGAAGAGCATTGATTTCAATACCCATGAGTCGATCTCTGAACAGCATGAGGAGCTGTAATTTCAAGAATTGAAGAAATCAATCCTTATGAACACGTGTTGGACCAGAAATTAGTCATCAAGATGTATGTCGCATATCTCAGCATTGACCACCTGGTGTGACGCGTCTCTATTGAATCCATGCATGAATTCCCTTACATAAAAACCACATAAATTATTGCCCAGGCCTTGCTTCCTGCAAGGAAAGTCATGTCGGATAATCCATTCTTTTGTGAATGGCCGATGTCTAACACTCTTCTTGATGTATCGTAGGTATACTATGCATTTGTGTGATTATTATGTAAGTAGACTTAGATTCAATCAAATCAAATATTACAAGAGCAATAATGAAATGGTTGGGTTTTACCTTTGTAGCAAGTCAATGATGGGTTGGTAGGTTTCTTTTGGATTATTTTGTGAGTCGAAGACAACGATCTTGCTAATGTTGGCTGGATGACAAGGAGGATCCAATGATAACTTCACATAGGTCAACATAGGTTAGTTGGTCTAATTTCTAACTATGTATTGCTCAAAAAGAATACAACATTCATGAATGGAAACACATACCCAAAGTGGTAGGGTAAAAGTATGTATTTCTTTAATTATAGCTCCAGAATGCACTTCAATGCATAGTCCTCGGTTCCTTTTGGATCGGATTGCATCATTGTCGGGTCTACATGATGTGGGTCGATGAATCCCACTTGGTAGATTCCCTCTGTCTTGCATCTTTGTACCTCCATTCTAAAAGAAATAAGTTAAGACATTCAATCCAATGGTACATGAATGTATACTATGAATTATATGCATACGACACTTACAGAGTCCAACAACTCTAGATAGACACGTCGAGGGTATCTTGCTTGTACAGTCAATATATTTTCTTAAATAATATATAAATAGAGCTCTCCTCGCGGAGGAAATCTCGATCCTTGTATCTGACCTTGAACATTTCTCTACCATCCCGCGACTCCTTCATGTACCACGCATGGAATTGCCGAAGTTGATACATCAGTTTGTCCCACAAGTTTTGCGTGACCAAGAGTTCGCCCAACTTAAATTGCCATCTCTTGACTGCTTTTGGTGTCAAGGACTTGTCTAGAAATTGCTCTTTTGTCATTTTAGTATCTTCAAGAAATCTTTCTACATTCTGTTCTTATCGTACTATCCGATAGAAGACTCCTTGTAACACCCTAAATGTTTTCAATTTTTCAAATAGTTTAAAATTTTGCTAGAAATGAAATGGGAGTTTTAATTTTATTCAATAGCATAAATTAATTTCTAAACTTAATTTGGCCACATGTTATATTTGTTTTTGATGCATTCATGCCGTTGTAGTTGCAATAGGGTTTTTATGCATAGAAAAAGTTAGCAAAAGATCGCTAGAAGTTGCTCATTCAAACCCCTTTCAAATTTGAAGCAAAATCTAAAAACAAAAAGGTTTTTCAATTCAGAACAGAGTTCTCGAGTCAATTCTTCTCCCAGCCCATCTCCCCCATGTCTTTCCTTTTCTCCACCTGCGTGGGCCACCTCCCTATCCCCGTGCTGGGCCGCGCCCCCGAGCCGGCCTGCCTCTTACACCGAGCCACCCCTCCCTCATCTCTCACCGCTAGGTGGGCCCTGCTCGAGCCAAGCCAAGTCGCTCGCCGAGCCTGCTGCCCTTCTTCCACCTCCTGCTGCCGGCTGAAACAGCCCCAAAATCACGCGCCATTTCAAAATTGCCACCCTCCCGCGCCATTAATCATCGAAAGTGCATGGCCGAAATCCCTGCCCCCTATTCCCTAGTTCCCGGCCGCTTCCCCCTCCTTAAACCCTCCCAAGTTTGGAAACCATCTCAATTATGGAATTTAATCCGCCGGCCAAATCCCTTCAAATCCGACCGCTTCTCTCCCTCTCTCGAGTATTTAAGCCGGCCATCGTCTTCTTTACAACGTTCCTCACCCATTCCATCTGATTCCTCCTCGTTTTTCACTCAGAATCAACCTCGACGCCGTCGTCTTCTCCATCGCTAGTGAGAGCTCCCCGCCACCCAAATTCTCCATGGTCGAGCCCTTTTAACTTTGGCTCTTGCTTCCTTGATGTCGCAGAGCCACTGGAGGACCTTCCCGACCTCCTTGGTGTTTCTCAGCCGCCGAACGCCGCTGCACCGAGCTTGGAGCCCTGCCATCTGCCATTCTCCATCGCCGACTGCCCTCGGTCCTCCTCCGCTGGCAGTAAGCCTTGGTATAAATCCCCCACGAGTGCCTCTTCCTTTTGCGCTTTGTCCCGTGGTGTTTCGTGGCTGGTGGCACGATTTTACGTCGCTCCAGCGAGGTTCCGACAACTCACCTCCGTTGGCTAGCCACTTTCCCCATCCAGCACCGCCCGGCTGAATCCATCTGCCGCCCCTTTGAACCCCGGTAGTCAGATCTCAATATAATGGCCTACATCACATACCCCTTCGGTTATGTAACCAGTCAACCATGGACTAGTGGACCGGCCTCCAGGCTGTCCATGGGTATATTCCATGAGCTTTTCCAATTGAAAAATAATTCAGTAAATGTTTATGACATCATAATTAGAATTTTTAGTATAAAAACAATTCGGTTTACTCTCTAAAAATCAAGTAAAATTTGCAGATAAGCCCCTGAAACTTCAAAAGCTCAATACCTTTTCCTCGTAGCTCCGATTTGGGCGATTTTTACGCTCAAATGTTCGTAGTGACATGTAGAATATTTTTACCTAGTTTTAGTACTATTTGGTGAACTGGTCTTAGTAGTTTCTGTTGTGTGCTTTTTCCGATTTGTCGATTAGGAGGTGAGTAGTTTGGGAATCTTCAAGATCAAGCTTTCGAAGACTTTGAGCAACCCTGCGCTGAAGGCAAGTATCTTTGAACATTTTGCCCCTATTTTAGGATTCATGTGTAGTTATTTATCCTTCGATTGCATGCTTGTCTAAATGGAAATCCTATGTTAGGGTTTACTAGCTTTGTGTCATTATTCCTTGTCACTGTTGTTTACCCATGGGTTATAATGGGTAGTATGTGCTTGTGCAGCTGTAGTTGGGGAAATCATTAATATTGACTAATGTCTATACAACCAGAAATAGGTATGGTAATCTTGTAGCAACATGGTATGGGGATCCTATTAGGATGGTTGATTTGAGGTGGTGCTATTACAACAGGCTTGTGGTTGTTCCTGTGTGGGGTCCTAAGGACCGATTCTTGAACATGTAACCAAGTGAATCCACACAACCATGAGGCCTATATTGGTATGGCCTGGCCAACTAATTAGCCACCCCTCTAACTCGGTGGGCACCGTTGGAAGGTTAAGTGGCACAAGAGGGGGCTTCTACAATGATGTAATCGTCTGTTAGCAGTGAAACCTCAGAGGGTGCCTGCAAGTTGGCGGGAGCTTTGTAAAGGCCTTATAGTGAGACCCCGACTCCACACCCCAGAAGTGTGAAGCAACATGGGAATCATGACTTGTGTGGGAAAGTTGTGCAAACTCTGCAGAGTATCTATCTGGTCGATCAGCTGTGCTCACGGACAAGAGCAAACTTGGACTTCTTCAGGATTAGATGGGATCAGGGTTTGGTATGGTTGGTTTGGTAGCCTGGTAATGGAATTACCTGATGAGTCTTGGTAGTCGGATGCAATTCGATGAGTAATCCCTCTTGCTATAGTAGTGTCTTCACACCTAATAAATAGGTTGCCTGATGTTGGAGTCGTAGGTTAGGTTGCTTAGTGCAGTTAACCATGTCTGACTTTTCCTTGACTTAAGCCCCATATCATGATTTCCCTTCACTTGCACATTTTTGTACTCACACTCGTTGTCCCTTCTCTTGCATCCCCTTTACTAATTAGAAGCCGTCAATGAAGCTGCAACCTTCAAAGAAGATGACATCAACCCGGAGTTGTTGTTCTAGGCTGGTATGCCCCCGATCGACTCCTGTGGATGATGGAAGCCCTGTTAGCACTGAAGATCTTTAGTTCCGCTGTGTTTTGTTTTAGACCCTCGAGTCCTTTTTTATAGTTAAAAAGTGTTATTTTAACTTTAACACTGTGATTATACACTGATGATGTAAACGCATGTATGAACCTTGATCTTGGCATACATGTGTTGTGCCTGGTTTTGTTCCTTTAAAACTGGGTGTACAGAAGTAGTATCAGAGCCGTGTTGATCGTAGGACGCTGCCTAGATAAAAAGGACATGCTAAGGACCTATGTTCGTACAAACTAATTTTGCAAAATTATTTTCCTTTCAGTTTTTCTTCTCCCTGCCTATTGCTCTTTATAAAACTGTCTATTGCTCTTTATAAAATTGTTACTAATTTTACGTCTTCTTCAAAGTTTTAGATGGCCCGCACGAAGATCACCCCATGCAAGCGCGTGCTAGTTCCTGAGCTGGAGGTCCCCGCTGGTGCTGTCTAGGCACACCAACCCTCTGCCGAGTTCTACTCTGACGGACAGCTCACCGGTTACTTTGCCTATACACTGTGGTACCTGCTTCAGGGTCTGGGTTACCATGACGCTCCACTCTACAAGGGAGTCAGAGTTCTGCTTGGAGGCCATGGTTACTCCTGGTCAATGGAGGTGACCATGTTCGAAAAGCCCACTGGCGACAGTCTTCGTTGAGTTCGCCGAGTCCACACTACCGTCGCCCTCAGAGCTACCTTCGAGGCTGGGATCAAGGATGCCGCCCGCCAGGCTCTAGCTGTTCTCTGTAGGGAGAACAGATAGGACCTCCGCCTCACTCAATTCGGGAAGTTCCCATAGTGCCCGTCTAGCAGCCTGGAGGTTATCTTCGCGCTCGTCAACAACAAACCAGATCTCCGTCTGAGAGAGCAGGTCCATCTCACTAACGCCCTGTACACCGAGCTCGACAGAGCCCTCGATGAGTTGGAGGATATGTATCAACATCGAGCAGAGTAGGAGCAGAGCTTCCGTGAGCTGCAAATTTTGTTGGAGGACCCTTACAAGTTCCCCAAGGAGGATCTCGTGGCACCCGTGGTTGCACCGCCCCGTTCCCCTCTACGTAAGAAGCCTCGTCTATCAGATGCAGCAGGTCCTTCGAGTGCAACAGGCGAGGAGTAGGGTCAAGCTAGGAGGATGTCCCTAGCTCAATAAGTTGTTTAGTCTCGTGTGTTCTAGTTGTGTTGTGTCATTTGTGCTAATGTGTGCATGAGTGTTAGTATAATATGGGGGGTTCCCCTCTACATTGCATTAGTTAATAAATAATAGTAGTTGGGAGTCCCTTTCTTTATTTTGTGCTTATCTGTTCTTTTCTGCTCTTGTCTTGTTATCCAACCTTGCTTTTCCCTTATGTTCCCAGCTTGAACCTTGGCTACCTATAGATGGAGAACACTAAGCGTAGCAACAACATCAACGACAACATCAACAACAACGTCAACGGCAACATGAACAACACCGTCAGCGACAATGTAATATGAACAAGGGTTCCCGATCTTCCGAAAGGTTCTGGTAACTCTCGATTTGGTGGAAACGAGACACAAGTCGATCCGGCTTCCGAACAACACGATCCGAAACCCCGCAATCGCAGCACCACGTCTCCTCTGGTTATCAACCGGCGTTGCACGGTTGACCTCGCCAAGAAGGCTAAAATCCTTGCCTGCGAATCGAAGAACACAAGCAAGAACAAGGAAGAATGCAACCAAATTGCAGATGAATGATTAATCTCACGAGTTGGGGTCTCACAAACCGACGAAACGGCGAAACTGTTCTTGACAGAATAATCTAAGCAAAACCCAACCCTAATTAGGGCGGCGGCTACTGTGTATAAAGGATTAAGGTCGGCCAAGGACCCCTAGACGCGTCCCTAATGGACTCCAACACGATACATGGCCCAACGGACCAAAAACGGTGACGCAGCACCGGGATAGATTCTGGACGCTAACTTGTTTCGACGTTTCCCGTTGACTCAGAAGGAATTTGGACCTCAAACCAACGCCATTGGTTTCCTTATGAAATTGTCTTTCCAACCATATGTGAATCGTCGAAAACTTAGTCCGGATGCGTCCTGGGCGTCCGTTTTATTGCTCGCTGGTCCTGGAGGCCGAGGCTGATTCGGACTCGAGTTGGACTGGACCTCCTGCTGTTGTTGGACGTCCTAGCTGCTCCTCCACGCCTCCAAGCATTCCTCTATGTGTTTCCTTGTCCTCTCCATGATTCCTAACTAACACATAATCATTAGGTAGTAATCTATTCTCAAAATTATATAAAGAGTTGCTTAGGAACGAGCTCACCTCTAAATTTAATTGTCGTGCGCGAGCTCTTGTGATTGGACCTTGAAAGTTCAATGGAGGATCATTGTATGTATCCGAGGGAGTGATGTCCTCATCATCCTCCCCCTCTTGAATTGGAGTCGTCCTCGACTCAAGGTTATCATCGGCTCCCAAGTAAGGTTTCAAATCTGCAATGTTAAAAGAAGGACTAACCCCGAACTCGGGTGGCAACTCAAGTTTATATGCATTATCATTTATTTTCTCAATTATCTTATAAGGACCAGCAGCTCTTGGCATTAATTTAGACTTACGCAACTCTGGAAACCTATCTTTTCTTAAATGTAACCACACTAAATCACCCGGTTCAAGTTTGACTTCTTTCCTACCTTCACTACCAGCAATTCTATACTTTTCATTCATCTTTTCGATATTTATTTTAGTTGTTTCATGCAACTTACGAATAAAATCAGCACGTGCACTAGCATCACTATGTGTTCTTTCAGTGGTAGGTAAAGGCAAAAGATCAATAGGAGCGCGAGGGGTAAAACCATACACTACCTGAAAAGGACTTACCTTGGTGGTAGAATGTGTTGCCCGATTATAAGCAAACTCCACGTGGGGCAAACATTCTTCCCACATCTTCAAATTTTTCTTCAAAATAGCTCTCAACATGGTACCCAAAGTGCGGTTCACTACCTCCGTTTGGCCATCAGTTTGTGGGTGGCAAGTAGTAGAAAACAATAGTTTTGTACCCAACTTATTCCATAGAGTGCGCCAAAAGTGACTCAAAAATTTAGCGTCGCGATCTGAAACAATAGTAGAAGGCATACCATGCAAGCGAACAATCTCTTTGAAAAAGAGGTCAGCAATATAAACGGCATCATCACTTTTATGACAAGGTATAAAATGTGCCATCTTAGAAAAACGATCCACAACAACAAAAATGCTATCCCTCCCCCTCTTAGTCCTAGGCAATCCCAAAACAAAGTCCATCGAAATATCTGCCCAAGGAATAGAAGGAACAGGAAGAGGCATATACAAACCATGTGGATTCAAGCGAGACTTAGCCTTTTGACATGTGGTACAGCGTGCCACGAACCGCTTAACATCTCTCCTCATCTTTGGCCAAAAGAAATGTGTGGCCAACATATCCTCCGTCTTCTTAGCACCAAAATGTCCCATCAATCCTCCTCCATGTGCTTCCTGCAACAACAAAAGACGAACGGAACCAACTGGAATGCATAGACGGTTAGCTCTAAACACAAATCCATCATTGATCACAAACGTGTTCCATGTACGTCCCTCTTTACAGTTCAGCAATACATCTTTAAAATCAGGATCAAGCACATATTGTTCTTTTATTGAGTCAAGTCCAAAAATTCTATAATCAAGTTGGGACAACAAAGCATATCGTCTAGACAAAGCATCAGCAATTATATTATCCTTCCCTTTCTTGTGTTTGATAACATAAGGAAAAGATTCAATAAATTCAACCCACTTAGCATGTCTACGATTCAGATTATTTTGAGAACGAAGATACTTAAGCGATTCATGATCTGAATGTATAACAAATTCTTTAGGCCACAAATAATGACGCCACGTCTCTAAAGAACGTACAAGTGCATACAATTCCTTATCATACGTAGAGTAATTAAGAACAGGGCCATGCAATTTTTCGCTAAAGTATGCAACGGGCTTACCTTCTTGCATCAAAACACCTCCAATGCCAACTCCACTAGCATCACATTCTAGCTCAAAGGTCTTACCAAAATTTGGAAGTTGCAGCAATGGCGCGTGCGTAAGCTTGTCCTTCAAAGTGTCAAAGGATTCCTCTTGTGCCTTACCCCAATGGAACACCACACCTTTCTTTGTCAACTCGTGTAAGGGGGCAGCAATGGCGCTGAAATCCTTCACGAAACGACGATAAAAACCTGCAAGTCCAAGAAAACTTCTCACCTGTTTGATGTTTTGGGGCACCGGCCAACTCTTTATGGCTTCAATTTTCATCTCATCCACCTCAATTCCCTGTGGAGTAATAACATAGCCAAGAAAAGAGACTCGATCCGTGCAAAAGATGCACTTCTCAAGGTTACCAAATAAACGTGCATCACGTAAAGCATTAAAAACAGCACGTAAGTGATCCATATGTTCATCCAAAGACTTGCTATAAATCAATATGTCATCAAAGTAAACCACCACAAATCGTCCAATAAAAGCTCTTAAAACCTCATTCATCAAACGCATGAAAGTGCTAGGTGCATTAGTTAAACCAAAAGGCATTACTAACCACTCATATAATCCGAATTTAGTTTTGAAAGCTGTTTTCCATTCATCTCCAAGTTTCATTCTAATTTGGTGGTAACCACTACGCAAGTCGATCTTTGTAAAAATTACAGAGCCACACAACTCATCAAGCATATCATCAAGTCTAGGAATAGGATGGCGATATCGAATAGTAATGTTATTGATGGCTCTACAATCAACACACATACGCCAAGTACCATCTTTCTTAGGAACCAAAATCACAGGAACAGCACAAGGACTAAGGCTCTCACGTACATACCCGCGGTCCAAAAGCTCTTGGACTTGCTGCTGAATTTCCTTAGTCTCCTCGGGATTGGTTCGATACGCAGCACGATTTGGCAATGTTGCTCCCGGGATCAAATCGATTTGATGCTCTATCCCTCTCATAGGTGGCAGTCCCGGGGGTATCTCAGCTGGGAAAACATCCTCATATTCCTGCAAAAGGTTAGTGGCAGCAGGAAGTATCGAACTAATAACATCATCAAGCGAATACAAAACTCGTTTGCAAACCAAGGTGTAGCAAATATCATTATTAGAAATTTCAGCAAGGTCACTTTTTAGTGCAAGCATAACACCACCCTTCAATTTTATGCCCTCTACCTTAGAACTAGGTGTAGACTTATCCTTTTTAGGTGGGTAAAGAGAATTAGCAACTTGCTGATTTTCAGATTTAGTATCACGCAAATTAGCAGCTCGTTCTTTATCAGCTTGTACAATTTCAGCAGGGGTCATAGGAACCAAAGTAATTTTCTTTCCTTTATGCATAAAAGTATATGTATTACTTCTACCATGGTGTATAGCATCATTATCAAATTCCCAAGGTCGACCCAATAAAAGTGAGCAAGCTTCCATAGGTACCACATCACAGTCAACATAATCAGCATAGGAACCAATGGAAAAAGAAACTCTGCAAGTTTGTGTTACCTTAGCTTTTCCAGCATCATTAAACCACTGAAGATTATATGGATGGGGGTGTTGGCGTGTGGTCAAGCCAAGCCTCTTGACCAAATCTGAACTCACCAAATTATTACAACTACCTCCATCGATGATGACACGTGCTCGCCGATTTTGGATGATGAAGAAAATCTGGAACAAGTTATGGCGTTGCAGCTTCTCTGGTTGTTGTACCTTTGTGCTGAGCGCCCGCTGCACAATGATGCTCCTATAGGTCGCTGTGTCATCACTGCCCAAGATTTCGTTGCTCTCCTCAACAACTAGTTCTTCTTCTTCTTCAATGTCAGAGGCGCTGATGTACCCATCTTCCGTTGCAATGTATGCCCGCTGACTTGGGCAATCCTTCTGCACATGACCGATTCCATGGCAGCGACGGCATTGAATGCCAGAGGTGCGTCCCGTTGATGCAACAGAGGAAGCACTCTTGGAAGGTCCCTGCAAAACAGAATTTTTACCTGAGCCCGAAGGTCGTGTAGTGACAGGATTTGGTGCCGTAGCTGCTTGTTGCTTGCTCGCTGGTGAGGGAGCCCTGTAAGTGGATGGTTTGGACAGCCCAAATGATGGTCCTGTGCGCGGCGTGTATGTGGTGCTGGCCTTGTACTTGCCCTGCTGCTCACGCCCCTGCAACTCCTTCTCTGCAAGCATAGCAAACTGAAACAACTGGTTGACATTGTTAAATTCTTTATAATCAATAATATCCTGGATTTCACGTCTCAAACCCGAATAAAATCGACAAATAGAATCTTCGTTTCCCTCTACTATGCCACAACGCATCAAGCCCTTTTGAAGCTCACCATAATAATCCTGCACAGATTTATCTCCCTGTTCTAAGCGCATCAATTTCTTACGCAAGTCTCTATGATAAGATGGGGGAACAAATCTATCACGCATAGCAACCTTAAGCTCTTCCCAAGTACGAGGTGTGGCACCATCTGCAGCTAAACCAATCCACCAAATAATAGCAAAATCTTTAAACTCACTAGTGGCTTGTCTAACTCTATGTTGTTCAGGTACTTGATGGGCACTAAATTTTTGCTCTACTGTCATCTCCCAATCAAGATATCCCTCAGCATCATAATGTCCCGAAAAGGAAGGTATAGTAAATTTAACCTTAGCATAAGGATCTTCAGGAGCTCGATTATACATACCTCGATGGTGGTGGTGATGTGGAACGCCACCCATACCTGTGGTGTTAGTGCGAAGACGACGCCGTAATCTGTTTTGCAATGTCGCCGCTGGATCAACATTAACATCGTCATCATACAACTCATCACCGGTGTTGCTTCCATTCACATCTTCGTTGTGCACAGGACGGTTTTCCAAAGCATTTACCCTGTCGGTGAGCTCGGATAACCGTTTGTCCACCCGCTCAACCGCGTTTGCGAGTTTCATCTCAATTATCGCTTCAGTGACAGCCTTGATGACTGTCTCCCTCATCTCCTTCTGAGCATTGTCTACAACAGCTTGTAGCTGCTCTTGGCTGACACACTCCTTGAAATCCTTTGGCGTTTTATCTCCTTCAACTGACATTGTGGAAACAAACACAACAACAAACAGTGAAGGTTATCCCTAATAATCGTACTACAAAGGTGGAGTGGTGCCTCTCAATCAAGATCAGTAAAGGTAGACACCTTACCAAGCTCTTACCAGGGTTCTTACCAGCAAAGCAAAGGATACCTGGAAGGCGTGCGAGCGATTGCAGGGATGCAAACCAGTGCTGTCCAGAAGAATCTGTGGGGCTTGGAAGGCACACAAAGAGAACAAATATGTATATGTGGAACACAAATCAGAAACAGATAGTAATGCTGAATTATAGTCCCAAGTACTTGTTCTCGTTGCTGGCCTAAAGTGTTGCAAGTACCAAGTATGTGTGTTAAACAAGGTGGAGAAACAAGTATGATGGATAGCAAGAGCAACAGAAACAAAGAACTAAACAGCACACGCTAACACAGCTCACTTTGCCCTTCTCTATGTGCTCCTCTAGATATTGTTCCTCTTTTGCCCCTCTCTTTTTTCTATTTTTTTAGGCTGTCGTTGTTTTTTTGGGAAAATTCGACTTTTTCTTTTTATTTTTTTGATATTGTTTTTTCACTTAGGAGCACACAAGAGGGAACCACAGAAAATTTGAGCTTAAATAAGTGAAAGACGTGGCCTATAGAATTTTCTGAAGTTCAGCCGTAAAATGAGAAAAATATTTGGAAATTGAAAACTCAAACTTCGGAGGCGAATTTGGGAATTCTGATTTCGCCAAACCCGACAAAGCGGGGACGAACGGATCCGAAACGCTGTTTCGATGCGAAAAACTCTATGACTTTTCTGAAAACGGAGTTCGTATGCGAAAGTTATGCCCGATTTGAGAAACGACTCCGAATTAGAGGACAAAACGGGAAGAAAGTGGGGAAAATATGCGACGGAGGCTAGGGTTTGATGGAAACGGTGGGGGAAAACACACGAACTGGACTCTAACACGACCTAACCAGCAACAAGACCTTGACCAGGACACAAACTCAACACGACGAACTCTGAAACTGAAATATGCAAAAGCTAAAGGCGCGGAAGGGTTGTAGGACAGGAAAAAAAAAACGATATGGCAGTGGACTATGGAACGAAGGCGAAAACACTCGAAACTAAGGGTAGATATGAACCTGACGGTATACCTGAAGCTCTGAATACCACTTAATATGAACAAGGGTTCCCGATCTTCCGAAAGGTTCTGGTAACTCTCGATTTGGTGGAAACGAGACACAAGTCGATCCGGCTTCCGAACAACACGATCCGAAACCCCGCAATCGCAGCACCACGTCTCCTCTGGTTATCAACCGGCGTTGCACGGTTGACCTCGCCAAGAAGGCTAAAATCCTTGCCTGCGAATCGAAGAACACAAGCAAGAACAAGGAAGAATGCAACCAAATTGCAGATGAATGATTAATCTCACGAGTTGGGGTCTCACAAACCGACGAAACGGCGAAACTGTTCTTGACAGAATAATCTAAGCAAAACCCAACCCTAATTAGGGCGGCGGCTACTGTATATAAAGGATTAAGGTCGGCCAAGGACCCCTAGACGCGTCCCTAATGGACTCCAACACGATACATGGCCCAACGGACCAAAAACGGTGACGCAGCACTGGGACAGATTCTAGATGCTGACTTGTTTCGATGTTTCCCGTTGACTCAGAAGGAATTTGGACCTCAAACCAACGCCATTGGTTTCCTTATGAAATTATCTTTCCAACCATATGTGAATCGTCGAAAACGTAGTCCGGATGCGTCCTGGGCGTCCGTTTTATTGCTCGCTGGTCCTGGAGGCCGAGGCTGATTCGGACTCGAGTTGGACTGGACCTCCTGCTGTTGTTGGACGTCCTAGCTGCTCCTCCACGCCTCCAAGCCTTCCTCTATGTGTTTCCTTGTCCTCTCCATGATTCCTAAACAACACATAATCATTAGGTAGTAATCTATTCTCAAAATTATATAAAGAGTTGCTTAGGAACGAGCTCACCTCTAAATTTAATTGTCGTGCGCGAGCTCTTGTGATTGGACCTTGAAAGTTCAATGGAGGATCATTGTATGTATCCGAGGGAGTGATGTCCTCATCACAATGTCAGTGACAACGCCAATGACAACGCCACCAACCAGCATGATCTTCCACCCCCGCCCCCTCTAATGGATACCAATCAGGTAATGACCATTCTCCAAGGCTTAGTTCAGGCTATCAACCAGTGACCCCAAGACTAGCAAGCATCGCCGCAGTAACCACAGTCCAGGCTCAAAACATTCTTGAGCACTCAGACACCCACCTTCTCTCAAGCAGTTGAGCCCATGGAGGCTAATGACCGGCTGAAGACAATAGAGAGCAAGCTGCAGATAGCTCAGTGCACTAGAAGGGAGAAAGGTCTTTTCGCATCTCATCAACTGATTGGTCCAGCTCAAGAATGGTGGACAGCTTACACTACCGTTCATGAGGATCCTCAAGAGATCACTTGGGCAAAGTTCCAGAAAAACTTCTATGCACACCATGTCCCCACAGGTGAAGTGAAGCTAAAGAGGAGGGAGTTCCTCAGTCCGAAGCAAGGACCCATGTCACTAAGGGAATACCTCACCAAGTTTACCCAGCTCTCACGCTACGCCCCCAATGATGTGGATGCTGATAAAAAGAAACAAGATTGTTTCCTCTAGGGTCTCAACACTGACTTACAGTATGCCCTCTCAGCCAACGAGTACCCCAGTTTCCAGAAGCTGGTGGATAGAGCTTTCATCATGGAGAAGAAGTGCAAAAATCTGGGAGAAGAACACAAGCATAGTCTGCAAGGTCAATCTTCTAGCAGCAACACCCATTCCCGCTTCAACCCTCCTGCTACAGGTCCAATGTTCCACTATGGAGGGCAGAATCAGCAACAGAGGCCACCATAGAAGATGCCTAATCAAGTTGCAAGGACGTACAAGCCGCTAATGCAGCTAGTGCAATAGCATCAGTCGTGTCCTAATTACTAGCAGCAGCGACCCAACAACAACAACCAGCCCCAGCAGCAGAATCGCACCGGTCAAGTATCGGGCAACATTGTCCCATGTTCAGTTGTGGCAACTTCGGGCACCTTGCCAACAAGTGTCCCAAGAAGCAGCAGGGCCCAGCACAAGCCTAGGGAAACAACAATCAGTAGCAGCAGCCTAGGCAAAATGCGATTCATAGTTGAGTCAATCGTGTTGTAGTGGAAGAAGCCCAAACTGCTCCTGATGTAGTGATGGGTATGTTTTCTGCAAACTCTCATCCTGCTACAATATTGTTTGATTCTGGTGCTACACATTGTTTCATATCCTCTCAGTTTGTGAATGCATATAAATTGCCAAGAGCATTAATAAACAATTGGGTGTTAGTTAGTTCTCCTGGAGGAGAAATGGAGTCAAGGCATGTATGCCCTAAAATAAGTATATGCATAAGGGGGTAGACTTTCTTGCCAACCTCATCATTCTAGATTCCAAGGGAATTGACATCATACTGGGAATGGACTGGTTAACCAAGTACAATGAATTCATTGGGTGCACCACAAAGTTAGTACAATTGACACATAGAGATGGAACCAATGTGGAATTCCAAACCATGACAGAGTCAGCTATCAACGCTAGCCTCAACAAGGTCAATGCAGAGGAAGATAGCAGAGCATTCAATGATTTTCCAGACGTCTTTTCAGAAGATTTGCCAAGTATGCCACCTGATCACGAAATTGAGTTCGTCATTGAATTAGTACCTAGAACGGCTCCAATATACAAGAGGCCATATAGAATGGATGCCAATCAGTTGGATGAGTTCAAGGAGCAAATCCAAGAGCTACTAGACAAAGGGTTTATCCACCCCAGTTCTTCGTCTTGGGGAGCCCCAGTTATCTTCATACCGAAGAAGGATGGAGCACAAAGAATGTGTATAAATTATCGAGCCTTGAATGAAGTAACAATCAAGAGAAAGTATCCTCTAGCCCGCATTGAAGATATGTTTGATCAATTGAAAGGAGCATGTGTGTTCTCCAAGATCGATCTTCATTCTGGGTATCATCAGCTAAAAAGATTCGTGCTTCAGATATTCCTAAGACAGCATTTGTTACTCGGTATGGTCTATATGACTACACAATAATGTCTTTCGAGTTGACCAATGCCTCTGCTTACTTCATGTATCTGATAAACAAGGTCATCATGGAGTATTTGGACAAGTTTGCCATGGTATTTATTGACGACACCCTGGTTTACTCCAAGAACGAGGAAGAGCACGAGGAACATCTAACAATTGTATTGCAGAAGCTAAGAGATAACCAATTGTATGCTAAATATGAGTTCTGCTTGAAGGAAGTTCCCTTCTTTGGTCACATTATTTCAGCAGGAGGTGTGTCTGTGGACCCATCCAAAGTAAGGGATGTTCTAAACTAGAAACCACCGCAAAATGTTTCAGAGATCTGTAATTTCTTGGGTCTAGTAGGATATTATCGTTGGTTCATAGAAGGTTTCTCCAAGATAGCGAAGCCAATGACAGAACTGCTAGAAAAAGGAGCAGAGTTCAAGTGGATAGCCACTCGAGAAGCTAGTTTGAATGAGTTGAAGAAAAGGTTGACCTCAACTCCAGTATTGATCATGCCTAACACCCAGAAGCCATTTTTGGTGTATTGTGATGCATCTCATCAAGGTTTGGGTTGTGTGCTCATGCAAGAGGGTCATGTAGTAGCATATGCATCCAGGCAGTTAAGGAAGCATGAAGAAAACTACCCGACACATGACTTCGAGCTAGCCGTAGTAGTTCATGCAATCAAGATCTAGAGATATTATTTAATAGGTCAAAGATGTGAGATCTATTCAAAGCATAAGAGCTTGAAGTATATCTTCACTCAACCGGATCTTAACCTCAGGCAACGCAGATGGTTAGAGCTTATCAAAGATTACAATTTGGGAATCAACTATCACCCATCAAAGGCAAATGTAATAGCTGATGCCTTGAGTAGAAAATCTGAGGTCAACGCTATAACTTTTCAAGAGATGAGTCCCGAGTTATGCAAGGAATTTGAGAGGTTGAATTTAGGAATGGTGTGTAGCACCAAAATAGTCGTAATGGAAATAGACTCAATGCTTGAACAAGATATAAGGAAGGGGCAGCTTGAGGATGAAAAATTTTGGAAATCAAGCAGCTGATCAAAGTTGTCAAAGCCCCAAATTTCACTGAAGATGAGCAAGGTACAGTGTGTTACAAGCACAGGATATGTGTTCCAGACATAAAAGCTATTCAGGATAAAATTTTAAAAGAAGCTTATGATTCAGCATATTCCATTCACCCAGTGTGGTATGGAATGAAATGTACAGTACCAAAATATGTGGCTTTGTGCGATATCTGTCAGTGAGTCAAAGCCGAGCATCAGAGACCAGTAGGTTTGCTACAGCCATTGTAAGTACCTAAATGGAAGTGGGAAGAAATTAGGATGGATTTCATTGTGGGTCTACATCGAACACAGTCAGGATATGATTCTATATGGGTTATAGTTGACCGGTTGACAGAAGTAGCTCACTTCATCCCAGTCAAAGAATCCTATCGAGGTCTGAAACTAGCTGAGTTGTATATGTCCAGGATTGTGTGTCTGCATGGAGTACCCAAGATAATTGTATTTGATCATGGCAGTCAGTTTACCTCACGGTTCTGGCAACGCCTACACGAATTTATGGATACAAGGTTGAATTTTAGCTCAGCATATCACCCGCAAACTGATGGATAGACAGAAAGAGTAAATCAAATCAAGTAAGATATGTTGAGAGTGTGTGCATTGAAGAATGGTAATAGTTGGGACAACAATCTGCCGTATACGGAATTCTTGTACAATAATAGTTATCAAGGTAGCCTCAAGATGTCTGCTTTTGAATCCTTATATGGAAGGAAGTGTAGAACCCCGTTGTTCTAGAACTAGACTGGGGAAAGCCAAGTTTTTGGTAATGAAGTTCTGAGAGAAGCTGAAAGACAAGTGCAAGAGATCAGAGATAATCTGAAGACTGTTCAATCAAGTCAAAAGAGCTATGCAGATAATCGACACCAAGAACTGACATTCTAAGTAGGAGACTTCGTGTATCTCAAGGTATCACCGATAAGAGGTCTACGTAGATTCAAGGTCAAAGGCAAGCTTTCACCTCGGTTTATTGGTCCGTACAAGATATTGGGAAGACAAGAAGAAGTAGCTTACCAACTTAAGTTACCACCTCAACTCTCTGGAGTGTATGATGTTTTCCATGAGTCACAGTTGAAAAAGTGTTTGAGAGTTCCCGAAGAGCAATTACCAGTGGAAGAACTAGATGTGCGAGA
This sequence comes from Phragmites australis, assembly GCF_958298935.1. Classification (NCBI taxonomy): domain Eukaryota; kingdom Viridiplantae; phylum Streptophyta; class Magnoliopsida; order Poales; family Poaceae; genus Phragmites; species Phragmites australis. The sequence continues at coordinate 29,386,348 of NC_084926.1, read as the reverse complement.
ACATCTCTCTTACTCTGACTATCAGGTCAAGATTCTCGACATGTCAGAATGGGTTACCAGAAACAGGCGAGTTTGTATGTGCAATGTGCAGTGGAATTATCACTCAAAAGAGGAAGCAACTTGGGAAAGAGAAGATGGTCTAAAGGCCGAGTTTCCCCATCTCTTCTCTGATCCATCCGAATCTTGAGGGCAAGATTCAACCTAAAGGGGGTAGGTTTGGAACACCCTAAAATTTTCAATTTTTAAAATAGTTTAAAATTTTGCTAGAAATTAAATAGGAGTTTCAATTTTGTCCAATAGCAGAAATTAATTTCTAAATTTAATTTGGCCATAGGTTATAGTTGCTTTTGATGCATTTATGCCATTGTAGTTGCAATAGGGTTTTTATGCGTGGAAATAGTTTACCAAAGATCGCTAGAAGTTGCTCGTTCAAACCCCTTTTGAATTTGAAGCAAAATCTAAAAAGAAAAAGGTTTTTCAAATTGGAAAAGGGTTCTTGGGCCGATTCTTCTCCCGGGCCATCTCCTTCCCCTTCCCTCTCTTTCCTTTTGTCCAACCGCATGGGCCGCCTCCCTTTCCCTGCGCTGGGCCGCGCCCCCGAGCCAGCCTGCCTCTTGCGCCGAGCCTCCCCCTCCCTTCTCTCACCACCAGGTGGGCCCTGCCCGAGCCGAGCCGAGCCGGCTACCCTTCTTCCACCTCCCGCCACTGACTGAAACGCCCCCAAAATCACTCATCATTTCAAAATCGCCGCCCTCCCGTGCCATTAATCATCGATTAAAGTGCATGGCCGAAATCCCCACCCCCTATTCCCTCCTTCCTGGCAATTTCCCCCTCCTTAAACCCTCTCAAGTTTGGAAACCGTCTCAATTATGGAATTTAACCTGCCGGCCAAATCCCTTCAAATTCGACTGCTTCTCTCCCTCTCTCGAGTATTTAAGCCGGCCATCGTCTTATTTGCGACGTTCCTCACCCATTCCACCTGTTTCCCCCTTGTTTTTCACTTGGAATCAACCTCAACGCCGTCGTCTTCTCCATTTCCGGTGAGAGCTCTCCGCCGCCCAAATTCTCCATGGCCGAGCCCTTTTAACCTTGGTTCTTGCTTCCTTGATGTCACAAAGCCACCGGAGGACCTTCCCGACCCATCCTCGGTGTTTCTCTACCACTAGACATCGCCGCACCAAGCTCGGAGCTCTGCCTTCCACCATTCTCTGTCGCCAGCCTCCTTCGGTCCTCCTCCACTAGCAATAAGCCTCAGTATAGATTCCCCGCGAGCTCCTCTTCCTTTTGCACTTTGTCTTGTTGAGTTTCGTGGCTGGTGGCACGATTTTGCGTCGCTTCAGCGAGGTTCTGGCGACCCACTGCCGTCAGTCGGCCGCTTTCCCCATCCAGTGCCGCCCGGTCGAGTAAGTCCACCACCCCTTTGAACCCCGGCTGTCGGATCTCAATCCAACGGACTACATCACATACCCCTTCAGTTGAGTAACTGGTCCACCATGGACCAATGGACCGACCTCTAGGCCGTGGTCCACGGGTCGATGGGCATATTCCATGAGCTTTTCCAATTGAAAACTAATTCAGTAAATGTTTATGATGACGCAATTAGGATTTTTAGTATAAGAACATTCGGTTTATTCTCTAAAAATCAAATAAAATTTGCAGATAAGCCCCTGAAACTTCAAAAGCTCAATACTTTTTGCTCGTAGCACCGATTTGGGTGATTTTCATGCTCAAATATTTGTAGCAACGTGTAGAATCTTTTTATTGGGTTATTACCTAGTTTTAGTACTGTTTAGTGTACTGTTATTCATAGTTTCTGTAGTGTGCTTCTTCCAGTTTGTCGATTAGGAGGTGAGCAGTTCGGGAATCTTCAAGATCAACCTTTCGAAGACTTTGAGCAACCCTCCTCTGAAGACAAGTGCCTTTGAACACTTTGCCCCTATTTTAGGATTCATGTGTAGTTATTTATCCTTCGATTGCATGCTTGTCTAAATGGAAATCCTATGTTAGGGTTTACTAGCTTTGTATCATTATTCCTTGTCGCCGTTGGTTATAATGGGTAGTATATGCTAGTACAGTCATAGTTGGGGAAATTGTTAATCTTGACTAATGTCTATACAACTAGAAATGGGTATGGTAATCTTGTAGCAACATGGTATAGGGATCCTACTAGGATGGTTGATTTGAGGTGGTGCTATTACAATAGGCTTGTGGTTGTTCCTGTGTGGGGTCCTAAGGACCGATTCTTGAATGCGTAACCAAGTGAATCCGCACAACCATGAGGCCTATATAGGTACGGCCTGGCCAACTAATTAGCCACCCCTCTAACTCGATGGGCACCATTGGACGGTTAAGTGGCACAAGAGGGGGCTTCTGCAGTGATATAATCGTTTGTTAGCGGTGAAACCAGTGGGTGCCTACAAGTTGGTGGGAGCTTTGTAAAGGCCTTGTAGTGAGACCCCAACTCCACACCCCAGAAGTGCGAAGCAACACGGGAATCACGACTTGTAGGGAAAGCTGTGCAAACTCTACAGAGTATCTATCTGGTCGATCAGTTGTGCTCACAGACAAGAGAGAACTTGGACTTCTTCAGGATTAGATGGGATCAGGGTTTGGTATGGTTGGTTGGGTAGCCGGGTAATGGAATTACCTGGTGAGTCTTGGTTGTCAGATGGAATTTGATGAGTCATCCCTCTGGTTATTGTAGTGTCTTCACACCTAGTAAATAGGTTGCCTAATGTTGGAGTCATTGCTTAGGTTGCTTAGTGCAGTTAATCATGTCTAACTTTTCCTTGACTTAAACCCCAAAGCATGATTTCCCTTCACTTGCAGAGTACATTTTTGTACTCACACCCATTGTCCCTTCTCTTGCATCCCCTTTGCTGATCAGAAGCTGTCAATGAAGCTGCTACCTTCAAAGAGAACAACGTCGACCTGGATTTGCTATTTTAGGCTGGTGTGCCCGCGGTCAACTCTTGTCGATGATGGAAGCCCCACTGGCGCTGAAGATCTTTAGTTCCTCTATGTTCTCTTTTAGACCCTCGGGTCCTTTTGTTATATTAAATAGCGTTATTGTAATTTTCTTACTGTGACGATACACTAATGATGTAAACGCATGTTTGTGCCCAGTTTTGTTCCTTTAAAACTGGGTGTCACACTCCTTCAAGTATTTCTTGCTTTTGATGTGCACATAGTCTGATTTACTCTTACGCTCAAAAGGTCTGGCCATCTTCAAGAAAAACTTCTGTGTTTCTACATGAATTTGTATTTTCTTCTCAGGCTCTGGGTTTTGAAATAATTTCCTGACACTGGCGTCCACTATCGCACTGGTTTCCTCTGGTGTTTGTTCATAAGGCAACCTCTCAGGTGTTGCCACCTTCTTAGGTGCCCTTTTCTTCTGGGATAAAGCTAACTTCTGAGGTGAACTCAAATTATTAGACTGTGGCAGTTGTTGTCAACTTCGGAGGGGAGGAGTTTCCTCTCTTGGTGGTGGTGGTGCTGACTTCAGAGGTGGAGGAGTTGGATCTTTTGGTGGCACTGGTGCTTACTTCTGAGGGGGAGGAGTTGGCTCCCTGGGTGACAGTGGTGGTGGCGGTGACCGTGGAGGAATTGGCTCTCTTCTTTGTGACGGTGTCGGTTGCGGCGATTGTGTGTTAGGTCCGACTCCGCATCAGATGACTCGTATGTCTCATCTTCAAACACTATGTAGCGCTTGGGCCACAAAACGAAGCCACCCATGTTTGATCTGAGCCTCTTGAATCCCATCTCTCTGGGGTAATCCATATCAATCTTACGGTACGACCTTCGCACGGAGTCCACATGGACCTTGGCGTATCCCTGCAGTATCAAAAGATCATTGAAGAGAGCTTCTTCCATGCATTGGTCGACCTGCCCCATAGCACCGTGGTGGTAATGTTCAAGGTGGGCATGACAAGCTTGCACACTTTTCTTTCTGTGATGTCGTCCATGGGGTAACGGGCCAATTCTTCTTCTGCAAACCTGACGGACGTGCAGCTGCTCTAACGACCACCAAGGCTCACAACATTTTCTTTGCCTTGTTGCTGCTTGTTTCCTTGCTAAAGTGCTTCTTTGATTTTTGCATCTATCATCTGATTCTCTTGCACAAGTTCTTTTCATACTAAAGCCAGTAGATCTTTTGGTAGCTTTCGGTAGCTTCTGGGTATCCCTCTTTCCAAGGCACCACACCCTTGCCTCTGGTGCGACCTGGGTGCTCCTTGGTTCCCTAGTGCCAAGGTTAACTGGTCTTTCTCTCTTTCTGTCCTGAAAGAGCCTTGGGAAGACTGGGTGTGGGCATATGCAATTCTTTACGTCACTTCCTATTCTCTGTCACTTTTGAAGATTAGGCTACCATCTGCCGACGAAGTCACCCCTCTCGCGTACAGATAGTGCTTCGCTCGTTCAATCCAGTCGGTCGTCTGAGGTGTGGCACCACTGTGGGTTACATGTTCTTCCATCTCTTCCCACTCATCGTATTTCCTCACGTACCCACATGAGCCAGTTCTGTGGGCGTACACATTCTTGTGGGAGTCAGCCTTGTTTACCTCACTTAGCCGTTGTGCTTCCTCTGACCGCCTGTACTCTATGAAATCGTTCCAAAATGGTTCCACCATTAGATAATCATCCCGTTTGGTGTTTGACCCACCAAGTAATAATTTCTCCATAGCTTACTCTTGAAATTCTTGAACGTGATGGCCATTGTTGATAGGACACGATGCTTCGCTTTGGCCATGTTGCATCCTTCGGGGTATTCAAACTTTGCCACCAACTTGCCCCACATAAGATCCTTGATGTTATCGGGAACCACCCACATGTCATCTCGTCTGTCTCTCCAACTTCTATATGTGATTACAATATGGTCCCTCACTAGACACCCGGTTGTTGTTTTGAACGACCTCAGAACAATTTTAGGTCTTGTGGGCTCCCCAACTGAATTGACCTCTGTGATGATAAAGTGTCCCTCAGGCATCCTATTGGGGCCTCGTCCACTCCTCTCTTATCATATCATCTCGTCACCCTCTGGAGCATCAGCATCAAGATCGATCTGACCCTCTGGAGCATCATCTTCGGCCCTGCCCTGCGCAACCTTAGCAGCTGTCTCCAACTCAAACCGATCTATGTTCAGGTATGCACTCAGGCTATCTCCTCCTGTCCGGTCCAGCTCCATGTTTGTAGGCTCATCTTGTACTGAAGCTGGAACCGGATCGGAGGGGGGACGGGACGAGGCTGTGCACAATGGTTGGATTTTGTACGTGCCATTCTTACATAAAAATTTTAGACACAAAAAACACTTGATTTAGAGTTAAAATTAATGAGATATGTAATCAAATTATGGTCACAATATATGCATCGATTCACATTTAGAAAAAGGCCAAGTAAAACGTTCAGATGGTTAGTAAGTCGTTATCTTGCTGATGGACATGTCATAATAGCTCATGACATATAAAGATGCTAGATATCGAACAATGCTACACATAATAGAGACATTAGCGATTTAAATCATTGCTACACATAATATGTACACGACTTCACCTTACACAATCCGAACTAATTTAGTGAAGTAGACAACAACTACATAGCCACAAAAAATTACAAGTTCACATTCAATTTATGCTTAGAGATACATCCTATTTTCATTAGAATATGCAAGAATGATTACTGAAAGCATCCTATGCAGGATCTAGTAGACATGCATTTTTCACAATAAATAAGCAACTTTTGATTGAATTGACTCATATAATATGAAGATTTGTATTTTTCACAAACTTTTGGGAATTTGAAACAAAAAAATGAATATAGTGAATAGAAATTGGATCAAAACAACTTAATAAGGAACAGTATGCAAGATTATTACATGTGTAAATTCAACATGGAGGGCTCAAGGTGGACGGAATAAAGTTCCCTTTGCTTTTGCATAATGGCTAGGTTCAGACGATTGCTTCAAGTGCTTATTTGCTAAAGGTATGTATTTCATTAAGCACTAGCACATGTGTTTGTTTGTATGCACAAGCATAATTGTAAGGTTATGCACATATGTGCTGTATCAGGTTGCCCCCAATTAACAAATACCGAACTAACACAGTGGTACTAGAAATAGCAATAAACCAATACAGAACTAATTAGAAAGGAAATAGTAAAAGCAATAGCAGATTGGTTTCAATATTCTAGTAATAGTAGTAAACCAATACAAAGCAAAGGTTCTAGATTGCAAGATAACAGTAGCAATGAATTAGGACTAACAGATACAAACTGTACAAAATTTAAAAAACATGCTTTTTGCTAGTAGACCAAACCAATCGGCTAGTAGCTGTAAAATTTAGAGAATAATTTACCTAACTAGCATCTTAGTGATCGAACTACTACAACAATTTGCTCCACAAATTTTGAAGACTTCACAATCTCTAGACCACTCAATCAGAGAAAATTGCTTACCTAACACCAGTAGAGGAGGCAGAGGGGGAAGGAGATGGCGATGACTATGAGGAGGGAGTGCATTCGGCGGCTAGCTGCGGGGAGGAGTCGACATGTCAGGAGGAGGAGCGACAGCACGTCAGGAGGAGGTGGCAGTCGAGGAGGATGCGGCCGTCAGGAGGAGGTGGCGGTCGAGGAGGATGCAGCCGTCAGGAGGAGGTGGCAGTCGAGGAGGAGGCGTCGGGAGGAGGCGATGGCCGGGGAGGAGGAGGCACAGTTGGGGAGGAGGCATCGGGAGGAGGCAGCTAGGGAGGAGGTAGCACGGTCGGGGAGGAGGCAGCGGTCTAGGAGGCAGCGATTAGGGAGGATGCGGCCATCAGGGAGGAGCAGCGCTCCGGGATGAGGAGTGTTGGGAGGAGGAGGAGCGAGCTGAAATGGTGAATGGAGCGAACGAGAAGAACAGCTAAGTGTTGGTATATATATGTGCAAAAGCATCAGTTCCTATTCTAGTTGCTAACCAGCGCAGATACATGTACCAGTGTTAGTTCTAGTTGGTAACCGACATTGATATGTGGAGTATCAATGCCAGTTACTACTTAGAACTAGCACTGATAAATATTTTTTCCCTAGAAATATTCTTCTATTATTAAATTTGGTTGAAAACTTGAACAAACATAGAAAAATGATTAGAGTTGAGAAAAATATAAAACCAAATTTGCTGAGTTTGTATTACTGTCGCCTACATGATAAAAATACTTGCATACATGAAACGTGCATTGAATTATTTTTATTTCATTAATAAGTCTATAATTTGTTAATTCCGTAATGAAATTATGAAATAACCATATCCAAAAAACATGTGAAACCAATTACGTTAAACTTAGTTTTTCATACTCTTTACATGAAAATTAACATTAACCACTGATTCTTAGTTAACTTTGTGATTTTTAGCTCTTCATTTGATTTTCTCCTCTTAATCCAATGTGAATTCTAACCAATTCACATAAGTCTGGTCACATAGTGCGGCAATCAGATCAGAACTTTCAAAAAGTTACTCTTCACCATACATGTCCTCGATACAAATACATGAAAGCTACTTTCATTAAATAATTAATGCTCCATTATGGTCGTGGCATATGTAGGTAGCTTCCTCATTGTCATCAATGAGAGGAAGTTCAACATTCTCTCCAAAAGTAGGCATGTCATAGAATTTGTAGCAGTCTTCTTCATTGACAACATCCTCAGCACCGACAATCTTTCTATTTCTTTGGAAAACCATGTGACCCTCCTCCTTGATAGTTGGGCCTGGGTCCTTTACATAGAAGATTTGTACAACATCCTTGACAAATACGAATGGTTGTTCTCTGTATCCAACGAGTTTGAGGTCCACGGTAGTCATACCATACTGGATGACTTTGACTCCCACTAGGAACCTAACCCATTGGCACCAAAACAGAGGCACCATCAACTTGCCATATTCAAGCTCTCAAATCTCCTCTATGAATCCATAGTAGGTTTCTCTATTTTCAGCGCGGTCATAAGCATCAATACGGACACCGCTATTTTGATTAGTGCTCTTGTTGTCTTGTACTCTCATATAAAATTTATAGCCATTGATCTCGTATGCTTGGAATGTGCAAATCGTAGTTGATGGATCATTAGTCAGCAGTTCCAACAAAGCATCATCAGTATCCTTACCCATCATGTGTTGACATAACCAATTACTGAAATTATCTCTGTGCTCTCTTGCGATCCAATCATCTAACTTTGTTGGATTTATGGAGCGTAGCAAGCTCACGTGCATATTGACATATGGGGCTCACTACAAGTGATTGTTGCATAACTGCAAAGTGTACTTGAGTGAATGAAACACGATCTTTAATATGGATTGAAGTATGACCTATCGTCCCTTTCCCCTTTAGCCTTCCCTCATAGCGAGATATAGGCATACCAATCGCATTCAGTTTCATATAGTCAATGCAAAACTCAATGATCTCCTCCGTACTCCACCCTTGGGCAATGCAACTTTCCTAGCGACCTCGGTTATGAACATATTTCTTCAGAACCCCTATGAACCTTTCGAAAGGATACATCTGATGCAGAAACACAAGGCCAAGGCTCTTTATCTCACCCACAATGTGAACAATTAGATGGGGTATTATATCAAAAAATATCAGAGGGAAAATAGTCTCAAACTGACATATAGTATGAACCACGTCTTCTTGCAGCTTTGCTAGTTTGTTCGGATCAATGACCTTGTGTGAAATTGCGTTGAAGAACGAACACAACTTTATGATTGGATCTCGGACCTTATCTGGCAGAATACCTCTAATTACAACTAGAAGCATCTGCGTCATCATAACGTGACAATCATGAGACTTCATGCCAACTAACTTCTTATCTTTCATGTTTACTAAGCTCCTGATGTTGGAGGAGTAACTAGTCGGAACTTTGACATCACGCAAACAACCACACAGGCGGATCTTATCTTCCTTGCTTATAGTGTAGCAAGCTGTGGGAAGTTTTTTTTTTGCCGTTGTCTAATTGTATGTAATGTAGATCCTTCCTTAGGTTCATTTCTCCCAGGTCCAGCTGTACATTTAGTGTATCTTTTGTTTTCCCGGATATGTCTAATAAGGCACCAATCAAGCTATCAAACACATTCTTCTCCAGGTGCATGACGTTGATTACGTGTCAGACCATTTCCAATAAGGCAGCAACTAAAATATTGATATCTTTTTTCACATAAGCGCATTTTGCCTAGCTGGGATTTTTGTAGGCCCCTTTCCAAGTACAACTCTAAGTGTCTTTACCATCTTAAATACCTGTTCTCCAGTGTGAATCTTCGGAGCTTGACGATGCTCCACTATCCCTTCAAAAGCTCTTTTATTCTTGCGGTATGGGTGATTTGGACGAAGGAACTGAAGATCATTTTTCGACTATTCGTCAGCCACCGACACCCCCCCCCTCCGATTTCCTCCAGGCACTAAACTTATCCATTGTACCCTTTCACAATCTGCCCTGATAGGTTACCAAGAGTGGTCCAATACGAGATCGTTACGAACAAAATTTCACACAGGGTGAAATTCTCACGTCTGTACTCATCCCATACCCGTACGCTATCTTTTCACAATACTAGAAGATCATCAACCAATGGTTTGAGGTACACATCGATATTGTTGCCTGGTTGATTCGGCCCACTAATTAGCAAAGGCATCACAAGGTACTTCCGCTTCATGCACATCCAAGGCAAAAGGTTGTAAATATAGAGTCACAGGCCAAGTGCTATGAGTACTTTTCATGTTGCCGAAAGGATTCATCTCATCCGTACTCAATCCGAACCTTATATTCCTCACTTCATCTCTGAATTCCTTGTATTTTGAATCTAATCTCCTACATTGCATACCATCAGTAAGGTGTCTAAGCATTCCATCTTTCTTGCGTTGTTTGGTGTGCCATTGCATCAGCTCGGCATTCACTCTATTAGCAAACAATCACTTCAAATGTGGGATTATAGGGAAATACCAAACCACCGTAATGGGGGGGTCTTTTCTTCTTTCTCTTCACCCTCACACCATTGCTCTCGATATCATCAACGTTGCGCTTGTACCATGGTGCATTGCAAACGTGACATGCTTCCAAGTCTGCATCCTCGTTGTGAAACAACATGCAGTTGTTTTTACATGCATGTATTTTCTCTACTTCCAATCCCAACGGGTAGACAACCTACTTGGCATGGTACATATTTTTGGGCAACACATTCCCCCTTGGAAGCAATTCCCTCAAAAATTCTAACAATTCATTGAAGCTCTTATCGGCCCAACCATTGCTAGCCTTCATTTGCATCAGTGTCAGCACCACATGCAACTTATTGTGCTCATCTTTATAGTTCACGTAGACTGGTGTTTTAGATTCCTCTACCATGCGCTGGAACTTCTGATGTTGTCTTTCACTGGTGAAGTTCTCCTCCCCATCGCGCAACATTTCCTCTAAGCCGTCTTCATTGTTGCCAACAAAAGTGTCCCCTCCATCGTTCTCAACAAAAGTATCTAATACCGGCATATCAAAGCCTTCATTAGTCGTCATATCATTGCTTATATCTTCTTTGACTATTGGTGGCCCTTCACGCCCAACATCTTTAAATTCACCGTGCTCAGTTCAAGACTTTAAAAATATACGCAAACAACATACAAGAAAATTGGAGCTAGATTTTAGGGGCATTTGAAAGTACCTCCCTGATTTTTTATTTTTTGCAAGGATGCTACTGGAATGACAAATCTAGTGGTATTTTTGCAATTTTTTAATGGCAATAATGGTTCAAGTAGTGGTAAATTTGTAATTATCCTTAGATTTTAATGTATGCACCCGCATCTATTTACATATGACTATTAATCTACTCCTTAAATTATCTACAATGAAAAAATAGCGATCTTTCTCTAATTTATATCATATTGGAGCTCTTGCTCATTCCAAAATTTAACACCAAGGAATAACCACCTAAATTCAAATCTAGAACAATATAGCAACTAAATCCAATTAAGAATCAAATACAGATCATCTCTCATCTAACAATGATAATGTTGCAAACTTTTCCTAAATTAGATCTCAATTGCCTCTCTAAATCCATAACCATAGAACAAGCACCAACCATCAACCCTAGAACAATCTACCAAGTAAATTTATCTAAAAAAGAAATATAAATCACCTTATTAACCTTAGAGCGCTTAACTCCTCCAAATCTTGAATCCTTCAACTGTAGAGATGGCAAAAATGGCGATCGGCGCTGTCCTAGTGGGCTTACGACGGCTCTGGTCACGCTTGGGGGGCTCTGGTCGCGCTTGGGGGAGAAGGGGGCATTATACGGTAGCGTCCCATCAGTTCCAGTTGGTTCTTAACTCCTCAGTAGTTGTTCACGTACGGGAGTTTAAGAACCAGCACTGATACGTCAACAGTACCTGTTACTGTTGAACCAGCACTGGTGGAATGCTACATATGTGGTGTTCTGTAGTAGTGTGAGTACTACTCCATCCGGTCAAAAATAATTAAAGCTTTAGACAATGGTGCGGTCTCCAATGTGGAAGACGTGTAGGATCACTATTTTTTATTGGAACGATTTTATAAAACCCAATAAATTTATGACACATGACTACAGAAAAGGTCATCACTGCTGGTTCAAAACTGGCATCACTGCCGATTTTTGAACTGACAATGAATTAATGGTAGCATGTGGTCTCTGCTGGTTCTAGCATTGAACCAGCAATGATAATCCATCCATATATGCAAAAATCCTCTACGCGAACTCTTCACCATGGACATCGGCATAAGTTTGATCTCAAACATAGACGGAGACCACATGCCAAAATGTTTGAGGTAGAGTATTTTATATGGTGAAATATCTGTTTTACATCTTGCGGTATCCGAGTGACAATAATACATCTAAATGAATGACGAAAATACAATCTCCTTAAAGAAAATGTATTTTCTATCACTCATTTAGATGTGTCTAATGACACAATCTAGCTTGAACTAATGTCAATATCTAAATCTACATTCGCAATGACAATAGTAAACCTAAACGAATGGCAAAAACACAATCATCTCCAACACTTTTGTGTTTTTTTGCCATTCGTTTAGATCTACCTACTGCCACAATTTTTAACGCTCACACAACATTCGCTTCGAAGATGGGGAGATGAGGAGACGGGGAGGGGAGATGAGCTCGTTTAGATGGGGAGATGAGGAGACGACGAGGCAGACGATGGGCTCGGAGATAGCTAGGGCTCGGGGGAAATGGCAATCATGAGTTGACTTGGGAGACGATGAGGGCTCGGGGGGAAATGGTGGCCACGAGTTGGCTTGGGAGACGACAAGGTGGCTACGGGCTCAGAGATGACGAGGTGTCTACGTGGAAGCCGGGCACACCATCAACTGGGGCCGCCTGTACTCCTCGAGAGTGGCTTCGAAACATTGGAAGCGAAGTTAGATGGGGATGAGTGAGGGAGATGGGCTCTATTTATAGAAGAATTATCACTACCGATTTGAAATATGAATCGGCAATGATAATAGTTAACACCACCAGTTCATCTTCAACAATTACTGCTACGTCAGTTTAGAATACGAATCGGCAAATATTATCACTACTAGTTTAGAATACGAACTGGCAGAGATATACTTTATCACTGCCAGTTATTAAAGGCTTGTCTTTTTATGAACCGGTAATAATAATTTGAATATCGCTGCCGGTTTGTGTTACTAACCGGTAGTAATGTATCACTACCAGTTCATAATAAGAACTAACAGTGATAATTATTACTATCGGTTCTTACTAGCTTGGCTTTTTATGTATCTTGAGCTTACGAACCGGTAAGATAATTATCACTGCCGGTTATTACTGAATCAGTAGTGAAAGGGGGACAGAGATGACCTTTTATGTTGTAATGGCATTATGAAAGAATTTTTCAAGACAAATCTATAAGTATGATTTTCAAATTCTCAGTCTAAATATCTTAAAAGATATTTTTGACCAAAATTTAGAAAATCTTACCGGTGGCTTGTCCAAAGCGTCAAATATTTTTGACTGGACGGAGTATGACACAAGTAAAAGAATTGTAATGTTCTCTTTTGTCCATAGGAAAGAATGCTTTATATTTGTCAAGTCCATCAGTCCCTATTGAATATGAACTGAACTCTTTTTATGACAATGCATTGCTCAATTGCAATATCAGGAATAACAACAAGCCAAGAATACAAATGTTCCTAAACTGACACCACTAACTATACACACATGCACGACCTTGCATCTTTCTTTCTTTTCTTTTTTTTTAGACGCATCTTTCATATTAGTATGCACGTAATTATAGAATAGCAGTGCTGTTCGCTGCTTTTATGGAACATCATTTGCCACAGACTTCTTTTCTTGAGAGGACTCTTCGCTAAGGAGATGCCTTGACAAATCTGGCTCATTTCCTTGGTTACTGCTCCTCTTCTCCTCGCTTTACCCCACAATACAAAGTAGAGGCCAATCACTATGAGGACAGCTCCTATGATCCTGAAAAATTTCAGATGAGAACTAAGCTAGCTTCAGTTAATGAAACGTTCTATCGAATCTTTCTCTTGTTGGTTACGACACAATTTATAGTATGATAATTTTTTTTAGATGGAATAAAAATATCCCATCCTCTAGGATGAGAAACAATAATAATTATTTGTGCTCTATCGAATCTTTCTCTTGTTGGTTATATTTTTCTCCTGACCCTCCTGTATATAGTTGATCGCGAAGAATGACAGCGGCCATGATGGCAGCCATGACAGTTTGTAATGGCTGGAAGATAGCTGTGAAGAGAGCACCACCCCAGTCAATGCACCAGATCTGCAGAGACAAGGCGACCCCTGAAGCTACTAGTCCCGGCAGAAAAGATATGTCCAAATTGTCAAGAAATTTTGTCTTATTTTGCTATAATGTACATTATTCGCCAGCCTATTTTTCTGACAACTGCTCTTTGATATAGGTATTACGTAATATAGGTGGTTTCACTTCAGTTCAGTTGTCACTTTTGAAGCTACCTATGCTTCTTTTGATTTCCTTCGCCTCAGAGTTACTTAGGATTTAAAGGTAAAATACATAAATACTATGGGAAGTTAGAGAGAAGAAAATTACAGCGTAGAGTGAAGAGCTCTCCTCCGGAGTGAAGCTTCCATTTCTCACTGCCATTCTCACATAATGCTGCTATGACCCGAAGTTGAACCAGCCCAAATACCAGTGTGAGAGCAAGCACTGACAACCTGGCTGGGCATTTCTTCAACACTGGGGCCTACAGAAAAATAATAATAATCAGGAAAAATGCGTACTCATAGATACAATTTGGATCTAGAAGTTTGGCTACCAATTAAATTATTTATCCCATATAGTTAGGATAGGAATATTCTTCATGCACATGTCTTGTTCCATCGTTATTAAGAGTTTTTTCTCCTTTTCTTTAAGGAAAGAACATGAAATCATATTGAAACTTAGCATCATCATTTATTCCTTCAAAAAAAACTTAGCATCATGAACAATCTGGATATTATTATGCTTAACATATTACAAAAGACATGATATTATCTTTCAAGATTTCCCCAAAAATATTACTTTTGAATAATCAAATGAAATCTCTATGTGATATGCATATTTTTATCTGACATAAGGATTAAAATGATTATTGTAAAAATTGGCAATAATACTTTCGGTGTACTGTTAGTTAATTGAAAAGTCACTAGATCAAATGCCAAACTCAATGCATTCTTTGTCTCAAAAAAGGTTTTCTTTTCTGTAGTTTAGTGACTAGATCTTCTAGTGTTTTATCTACAACTGTTAGATAACAATGGCATTCATCTTACGAATAGCTTTGGCAAAGTGGTTCTATGATTGTAACAGTATATGTCAGTTTTATTAAACAAGGCTGTGAATTCAATATTTCTTTTGAGAAACTTTCCTAGCCTATTGTTAACTTAAAGGCAGATTATGAATATCTGTTTTAACTATAAGGCATATGATACAACTATAAATGGATAACTTTGTGCACTTCGTTGGAATACGATGATCAACAAATGGTGTAGATCAGCGTGATAATTGCATATTGTGGGTTGAGTTGGAGTAGACACCTGAAGTACCATCCATCCAGACCAGGCAAAGCAATTGCCAAGGAGGAAGAGACAGCCCACTGTCCAGTTCCATACGTGGTTTGGAGACACTATGCTGGCTCCCAACATATGGGATGACTTGAAGTTCATCAGTGGCATCCCTTTGTAGAGGGTGATGATGGTGGCTCCTCCTATGCTTACCACTGTGCCAATCACTTTAGCCATCTCATATCTTTTACTGATATATATTTACCTGCTCGAGCCTGGTCAATTAACCACAAAAAAGTTAGTATAAGCAATATATAATTACGAAGAACTACTCTAATTAGTAATATGATATTCTTTTTCACAGTCCTTAGATATAAAAGGATAATTTTGGTACTTCCTCACGAGGTAGAAAAGATCTTGCAATATATAGAAGGGCAGAGATATTAATATGTATTAGATCATCCTCATCTTTTTTTAAAGAACAACACAAATTGAAAGAAAAACATAACATCTTCTTATATAATGGCATTGCTGAATTACCTTAGGCAAGCAGCCAGGGCAAAGGTGATCACAGGAACAGTATTTTGGATAGCAGAAGCATAGGTTGGAGACAGATAATGCAAACCAAGAAGGTAGAAGCCCTGGTTGGAGGTAATCCTGAGGAGACAAACAAGTGAAGAAAAAATTAAAATCTGAACAATTTGTAAACAAAGACACAGAGACGCAACTGTGCATTTTAGATTACCCAACGAAGGCAAGAAGGAAGAACTGGACCAGCAAAGAGAAGGTGAGGGGCGGTTTATTTTTCCTACAAATGCATGTAAGATAACAGTAAGATCAGCTACACAACAGAGCAAAACATAACACATGCTGAAGAAGGAAAGCTCTATTATTGGAGTTGTGTAAACAAGGACAAAAGGATGGAGTTTATATGAGCTCACTTCTCGAGGAAGTAGGCGAAAGGGGTGAGCAGAGCCAAGGCGATGGAGTTGCGGTAGACGGTGAAGACGATCTCGCTGATGCCCATGTTGAGGGCTTCCCTAGACACCACATGGAACCCTGCCAGGCAGCATTGCAGCGCCAGCACCCCGAGCAGCAGCTTCACCTTCTCCGGGGCGCTCTCTATCCCCATGATCACTCGCCTCCTCCTTCTCTTGCTTAACCCTTCTAGTTTCACCGGACTCTATTCTAGCTAAGAAGATGGATGCCTTTATGTTACTCTGCTATTCATGGTTGCTTGCCACCTTATATAGGAGGAGCTAGCCATCATGTTGGCCTATGGTGCTCTATTATAGATTCAGTTAGATTAATATAGCATATTAAGGTAGCTAGTGTCAAATTAAAAAAACAAAGAAACTAATGGGAAGGCTGAATCCAGTACCAACAGAAGAAAAAGAAATTAAACACAATCAGAAATATGCATGATTGCAGGAAACACCCAGAGCAATGATGCCAATATAGAAGCTGCCACATGAAGCAGGAGCACGCTAGTTTCACCCCCTCCCCCCCCCCCCCCCACCATTTGGCAAGATTGTGTCCAGCACTAACCACATGCATCATCAACAATACAGCAAGCTGAGCCCCATCAGAGAGATCTTCGTAAACCCATCATGTAGCCATGCGCCGATACGGTTGTAGATGTGCTTCCGATTAGTCAAAACCTGTGCAGGCCAGTTGCAGAGGCTGCAACCCTTGTAGGGAACATGCAAGCACAGAAGCAAGATACTTGCATGCGTATCCCTCTACCATGGATCATTTGCTTTGCTCACCACATGATCGGATCATGATTTTTCGTCGCACTTACGTTGAATACGATTTGTAGCGTATCCTAGATATTTAATATTTTGGTAACAGCCTTATGTTGGCAATAGCAACTGGGCATCAACAGCTTTATAGTCTACGAAAACTAGCTGTCTCACTGTCTGGAAACTATGTCAATGTCTGAAACGATACAACCTCTGGGTAAGATGGTATCGCTATTTGGGTTTGCACTTACACATACTTAATCTTTAAGTGATCAAACCGCATACACCAGGCCAAAGTTTCGTTTTGATTCGCTTTATTGTACACATTAGGGTGCTTAATTATGACCTTCATCACGTCAATTTTATCAACATTTGTATATTGAGTTCAGCAGGTATATTTTCTAGAAGGTATCAGTTCCACATGCATCATCAATCTTATAGCAGGCAATGGTAGGAATGCATGCATCTCACAAAAATGTGGTCCTGCAACTAATCATGTGCATCAATAAGTCCGCCGTCTCAGGCATTGCAGAAAAAAGGGTCAAACTGGCCAACATAATGAGCTAAGATCACATGGCATTTGATTCTCTCCATCTTGTTGTTCAATTCCTAACCATCAAAATGGAGCAAACCTAACAAGCCCAAGACAACCACTAATCTTTGTGATTGATTCCAACAGCCACTGGGGTGTACTAAGAGACAGGGTTTACTTTACCGACCGGTCCGGCGGTAACCGAAAATACGCGATAACCACGGTTACAGTTTAAAAATTCAAAAAAAATCGGAGAAAAATCATTTGGCAAAATTTGAATTTTGGAAAAAAATTGCGATTGTAGCCGTTCGGTAACTGCTCGGTTTTGGTCGGTTACCGAGCGGTTTGGGTCGGTTACCGAGCGATTTTCTCGCATTTTTGAATTGGTCGGTTACCGAGCGGTTTGGGTCGGTAATCGCTCGGTTTTCTCGATTTATCGAGCGGTTTTATCGAATTTCAGCACAGTTCAACAAAAAACCCAAAAAAGGGCTCAACCTTGTAAAACCAATAACTAATTCATCTGAGCTTCAAATCAGGTGAAACAAATTTTGTTGGTTTCCTTGTAACATGATCTACATGATAAAAGTATTTATACTCATAAAAAAGTTTAAAATTTTCTGTGAGAAATTGTATTTGTTAAACCAAGTTAAATGCATAGTTTACTCTTTGCTAATCCAAAAATCATGAAACTAATTTTTTTAGTCTTATTACATGATCCTATATCTTTAAAAATACATGAACTCATGAATTAGTTATTGTAACATGCATGATTGTGTAAATGTGTTGCGACTAGATTAATTCATAACTGACCCATCACACCTCAAAAATTAGTGAAACCACTTTCATTAGTTTATTTATACTATGATTTACGTAGGAAAAATAATAGTAGACATGAAAAAGTTAATTACAGTGCTGTTTCTTAACATATTCACTTTTATGCTTGTGAACTTTGTAAAAATCATAGAGAATTTAATAAAACTCTAAATAAAGTGAAATCAATTTTAAATATTCTCTTAAAATACGTTTTACACAAGAAAAATATGTGTTTATATGTTACACTTTTCCTTAACGTGAGTTAATAACTGAGCCGCACGCTTCAATTTTTTTCATTTTTTTCAAACTTTCTCCATATAGAATATGATGCAAATGATATTATTTTTGACAATGTTTTTCACAGAAGGTCTTAGAATTGTGTCTAATTGTTTTTAAGATTTTGTTTGAATTTTTTTATTTTTTTATTTTTTCGGATTTTTTGAATTCAAATTTCAGTTACCATTCGGTTTCTGAAACCGGACCGGATCGAGAAGGTTGGTAACCGCGATTTTTGGACGATTACCGACGCATTTGTGAACCGTGCTAAGAGATCAACATCCAACAAAAGATTCACTTGTTTTTTATTTTTATTCACATTAGAATAACCATTTGTTATCATAGGCTATTATTAGCCAATCAATGCCTCGTTAGTTTTACAGAACTGAAAATTTTTAATTCTAGGAGAGGTTGGCAATTGTAACCTAAATTGGTTAGGATCTCACTAAATAATCAGACAAGTGAAATGTAATTATAATTTCAGAGTCCATCGAGCTCATAGGCTCAATAGGACTTTCATTCCCACGTTGCCCAACCAACATATAGAGGTGAAAGGTTTTCTCTACAAAAAAGAAATGCCAAGAATGCATGACATATAGACTTTTACCTCTAATTTTCTTATGACTATGTGTGATTTTAGTTGTTGATCTATCAAATGTACCTAATGCGACCATCGTAGTATCGTTGCACAACAATGTTGTCCGGCTGTCCCAAATGAGCCTCTCAGACAAGTTTGCATTAGCAGGGGTCATTGTTTCGAAATAGCTAATTAATTTTTGACTTTCATATTTATTTTGAAGAATGATTTGTTTTGAAATGTAATAACCATTACATTAGGTTCTTACCTTTGTAATACACATGAGCCTGCAATTTTCCTGAGAATGTGAACAATGTCCCAAACAAATTTGATCAATGAAGCTAAATACTCCCTCCATTTTTTTACATGGTGTATTAGGATTTGAGAAAGTCTAAAGCATACTTTGACTATTAATTTCTCTTACAAAATATTATCAATTGCTATGAAACCAATATGAAATCAATATGTTATTAAAAGATATGTGAAATATGAATCTTTTATAGCATCCTATGTACATTAAATATACGTATAATTTGACTAATTATTGATTAAAAATTTACAAAGTTCGACTTTCTTAATCCTAATATACCATGTGTTTTGAAATGGAGGGAGTACAAAAGTTCAGGATTTTGTCCTAAGTTAATCCGCATTAACGGAACCTGAGATGTTCACGGCGTGGTTTTGCATACGGATAAACAAAATGACACCATCTAGTATGTACTTACTGTTGGAGCCTTTGAGAAGAAAAGCACATTCTGGGTTTACAACAACTGTGCGCCAAAGTATGCTAATCAAAGTCACACGGCACGGCTTGCAGTCCCCTAACATCCACCCTCCAATATGATCCATTGGCTCGTCTTCTCTGATGCTAAGCTAGACAATGTCGTCCAGTAATTTAGAGAAAAATGAGTGCAACCATGATAAACCGGCATATAATTCATTACCATGAAAAAGAATCTGTCTCATTTCTTCCATCTCACTATACCTCGACTCTGCTGCTAAGCTAGACAACGTCGCCCAGTAATCTAGGGAAAAATGACTGCAATCATCATAAACCGGCATACAATTCATTACTTGGAAAAGGACTATGTCTCATTTCTTCCATCTCACTATACCTCGACTTCATTTTTATCGAGCACCGGATATTTTTTTAAGAGGGTTATAATAATCGCATATATCAGATCTCAGCTCGGCTAATGCAGCGCATGTTGCCCATATAACTGACCAATTGCTAGGTTTTAGAGAACATGTCTGGTACTTCTACCAGGCTGCTGCCATATGCTAAGACTGCCTCTCTCCCATAGAAATAATGCAAATGGTCTTAAACGTCCCGAATAAATTTGACAACATAGAAACAACCAATCTACCATGACAATCAATCTATGCAGTATTTTTTTTCTTTGGAACCTACTCATGACCATTTGCATAATTCCTAAAGAATACAACCATTAGATCACCCTGAAGGAGGTAGTAGCACAAATAATTAAAAAAGTGGTAGCACCGGGTCAGGTATGTGACCGTCCCCATTTTGTAGCAGGCATTACATGTTAGTAAACAAACAGCCTCTTTCCTGGTGAAATCTTTTGTACAAAGTAGTAAATAGGCATAAATATGCAAATAATAAATGCTATCCGTCTAGTCTAATCCTCATCTAAAGTTTACGATTGATTCCACCAATCTTATTAGTAGAGAGATTATTTTATGATATTTCATAACTGAATAAGTATTTTCTACAAATCAATCCCTATACATAATAGCATTCAGATAGAGATTGGATAGATGACATTCGCTGCTTGCTTGTACCAAATATTTTCCCTAACTTGCCACAATAATAAACAAGAGGCATCACATTGTGCCCAGTATCATCATACAAGATGAAAATGAGCAGCCAACCACCACTGATAAGTGATAACACAACCTGTGCAAATAAATCTCAGCAAGGACATGCAGTACAGAAACATACAACACGCAAGTGTAATTATGTAAAAAACGGATGCGAACAAACAGACCAGCACGGCCAGCAATAGAAACTGTAGGTCTTAAGTGCAAACAGATGGGTGCACTTCTTATAGTTCCATCCAAATAGCTGTAGAGCAAACATTACTTTTAAAAAATACTAATCTCCTCTACAACACCAAAGCTACGAGTTTAGAACATCCAAGTGGAGAAGCACGCCCACAAATAAAATTATAAATTTAGTAGTACACCTACTACATCAAGCCAGACATAAAAGGACAGACTGACATGGTCGTCCCCCTTACGCCCTTACCGCACAGTAACAATATCATCAATCTTCAAGATCATTCTAACACACTCGCAAGCTAGCATAATGGCGCTTGCGCTCACCAGCAAGGGTTGCACGACATTCTCCTCCAGGATGTTTGTAATTTGCCCTTTCCTTACATTGATGCCAGCATTCTTCTCACCTCTGACATGACGATTCCTCAGCTCGGTGACAATGGAGATTGGATTGAGCCCTGCATTCTCAGCCAGTGTGTAAGGGATGACCTCGAGTGCCTCGGCAAACTCCTTGATGCAGTAACTCTCCATCCCTTGGAGCTCCTTTGCCCAAGTAGCCAGTTGCATTGACATCTCTATTTCCGGTGCACCACCACCAGCAATCAAAAACCTCTTGTTCACCAAGCATCTGAAGCATCAAAAGGAGTATTAACCAATCAGAACACTAAGCAGATCAATAATAATTGCTTGTAATCTAAAAGCTTTTTTTATTTGGTTAAGGAAATTCCCTACAGAATCATTAGTGCCACATGTATTTAATGTACATCAATTAGTAGGTTCAAAAGAATATAAAATGTATTTAACCCGCCTACAGACATTGTTACTAAGCTTATAACTCGCATTATACATATTATAACCTGAAAATATCATTAACTAAACTAAGAATAAAATAAGCATCACAAGTGATTATACTGATTTCCTCTGACTTGCCATCTTCATTTATACTAAAGCCAAGTACAAAAATGGTCACATAAGCTTAAAGAATTCAAGCAGGCACAGCCAGCCATCAGAGTACTGTGTGGACACAATGTTAACACACTTCCAAGACCTATCTTGCCATCATGCCATGAACTAGGTAAAGGAGATAGACCATAAATTGCTTGGAAGCATAACAGGCTAACACAAAAGATATAATCATACTGCTAACACAAGTCAACTCCCACAAGCCCTTTACTCCAACCTTCGGTAACAAGTTGGAGGGTTTCCAAGCTAGTCAAGAGACTCGGCATCTATCTTGAGTTAGGGCTCAGATTAAATCTCGCCCCTAGTTTTTCAGTTCAATCCAGGCTCCACCTTCTTGAACCATGAACGAAAAAGTACCTCCCATTTAGTCAAGGGCCGATTGTGACTATGCTAGACAAGGAAAAATATTATCCAAAACATAATGCATACAACTTCACTAACAAGCTTTCCTGACAAAACAGACATTGCACACAATTTTCCATTCAGTAAAATCCAGAAGCAAGCCTTCCATATCATATCAACAAAAAATGTACCGCTATTTGCTACCCAATATATACATACTGTCACCTACACTATGAAACATTAATTTCTCTCCCCTGTGAAGGCATGCCCATGTAAATTACCATCCAATTTTTTTTCTCTACCATTGAACTGTGGTGGATGCACAGAACCAAAAGGACTTCTTGCAATTTTCATGTAGAGATAAATAATTTCATATTGAAAATTTTCATGATCACATAGGATCAAACTGTACAATGCAAGTTTTTCACTTCCCAGGACATGTCTAAAGAAAACACAACAAAATAAGCACTGAAGTGGTAGTAGAGCATATTACTAGCAATTAGAAATATAGCGTACAGGGGAGTGTTAATTTAAAAACAAAAAAGGCACAGCTGGCACATTTAATGGGTAGGGATAGAAAGTAATATGTATTTGAAGAATAATAACTTAAACACCACACATGGAAGTATAATGATGTCATGATCATACTTTAGATGGCCCTGAACCAAGCAGCACGACCATGCCGATGCCCGATGGCTGCAACCTTAGTCATCGGGATCGCAGAACAGTGCCACGATCCCCGTCCTTGGAACTTCTTCCCAAAAAGCAAAATGGGGTCGACACGGGACGTAGCCTGGGTCACAGACAAATCGCCGACTGGGTTTTCTTCTTGTTCACCTCCAGGACAATAACGGTACCAAGCGCTTCTAATCAGGAAGAGAGCCTACCTGATTCATATAGAGCAGATTTCTCTCCGTGCAGGTAGTGTTGGAGGGCGCTGGTCGGTAGGGGAAGGAGGTGAGTCATGGGCGACGCAAGAACCGACGGCACGACACATGGATTAACTAGCACAACCCAGCGAGGTCGGGTGGCACCAGACGACGAAGATCACGGCTGAAAGCGACGGTGGCCTCTCTGCACTAGGGTTTCAGATGGTCTTGGGCTCTCGCCTCTTGGCTGTGGAAGAAGAGAAAGGATACTGCTATTTTTCTTTGGGAAGGAAAGTGAACGGCAAACTTTAATCATGATGGGATGTACATGTTCCTTTGGACTTCTTGATGAGTTGTTCGATGAGTTTCTGGTAGAGGGTAGTTGGAAAGGTTTCCCTCCAAGTAAACTCCAAAATTCACTTAATTTTCATGAACTTTTTAGAATTAACTATCTTGACCCAGCTGCTGCGTCCCGGACTATCATTCCAAAAATACTTGGTTCATGTCCCATCTCCTAGCAAAGAGGTATACCCCTTTTTTGTATCATGTTATGGAAGGTGACGTTCCACCACGTGCATCCCTGTTCCTCGACCCCATCGACCTGGGAACTTGGTGACTAAAGTTGAAACACCAGGGCAGGGATAGAGGAGATTCTGGGAACCTTGATATGTTTCTTGCTTAATTGACATAGATGGCACAACCTCCTTTATATAGGAGCCATCTCTAACAATCTAGGATAAAAAATCTTATCTCCAGGACAGATTAATAAATCTTATCTCTAACTAATCGAACTTGATATCCAAGACAACTAAAAGATGCTACCAAATATCCACTGGTTAAAGTATTATCTTGTTATACTATAAACAGCCATGACACTGTCACATCGCTACAGATTTTGGATGATATACCACTGCGATGACCAAATTGTGAGTTGGACAGGGCAATAAAGTGTGGAATAAAATGCAATACTCCCTATCTACTCCCTTGTTCGACATTCATGCCAACATGTAAGGCATTTGCATTCTAATCTCTATTTTCACATACCAATGACATTAACTCTACTACCCTCAGCTACTGTTCCGCTTCCATGTAAATATGCAAGGTGTTAAATTTAATGTCGCCACAAAGGACCAAACCAGCACATGCCAACCGTGACAGCCATCAGAGCATTGTGCTCAAGCGAAATTGACATAAGACCTAGCCTCAAGGCCTGTTGAACTTAGCACACACTCACACCTAACAAACTAGTGACTAGTCATCAAGTCCAACATTTGACAGTCTGCACAAAGAATCTGGATGACCGACACCTGCAAACCTGTGCGCTGTCCTTATTTTGTGCATAGAACAGCACATAGAGGGGTTGAAGGAAAATGACTCGCTTTTGCTAAGCAAATTATTATGCCAGTATATGTGCAAGTAACATGGCAGAAGCAAAATAAGGTCTCATGAAATCTGTTCCTAATAAAAAGGTGTTACATATTAAACCACCAACCTCTGTTACAGGAAAAAAATAAAAACAGAGCACCAAACCAATGCAATACTTTTTATAATACATACGTAGACCCCCTAACTAAAATACATATCATAAACATGCAAATGCATGTAACCAAAAGCAAAGACTAGAGTGCATTTAAATTCAAAGAATGTTCTAAGGAAGCAACAGCAACCAGTATAAGTACAGATGTTTCATATGTAACATTCAAACCACCCAACATAGTTCAGAATAGGAAAATGTCCATATTACACCCCTCAACTATCATTGAAGTCCATTTTACACCCACAACTACAAAATTGTCTTAACACCCTCAACTATTAATAGGGGGAGGGGGGGCAGGAATAACCCCTTCATAGCAGTTTTAAGAGTAGTTTTGCTACACTAGTAGCTGGCATCATCTAATTGCATGTGCCACGTTTGCAGCCAAGTAAGCAAGATAAAAACAAGGAGTTGATCTGTAGTTACTTATCTCTCTCTACTCTCTCCTGCAGTTAGACTACAATGCAGAGGCCATTAAGCATATAACAGTTAGATTATTATTTCAACAGAAGATGCATTTTACCTGATGACGCAAAGGGCATCATGGAGACTGCGCTCAGCTTCATCAATAACCAACTGATTTGACCCCCTCACAAGTACAGTAGCGGTCCTCCCCATGTCCCTGATACCAGTGATCTTCACAATCTTGCCCTCCCCAACAGAGACTTCCTCGACAAGATCCGCATACCCAAGCTTATCTGTGCGGAAGTGCTCAATGTTGGCGATGGGCAGGCAGTTCAGGGCCTTGGTGATAAACTCAATCTCATCCCTCTCCACATCCTTCACCACAAGGATCCTTGCCTTAGCAAGATAATGCAGTGACAGATCAGTGACCGCATCACGCAAGATGCTCTTCTGAATGAGCAAGACATTGCATCCAGCTGCCTTGATCTTCTTGACCATCCCAAGGATGTAATTGCGCTCCTCACGAAGGATGCGGTCCATATGTGCATAGTCCGACACGATCACACTCTGCTCAATGTCAGTCTTGGGTGGTGAGATTTGGAACTGTATGACAGCGATCTTGGCATTCTCGACCCGTGTTGGTCCCCCTGCAGCGTGGCTAGCCTTCTTGTCAAAGATGAGGCCGCGGACGAGTTCAGTGTCGTCCACGGTGCCACCAAGCTTCCTGACGATGCGGATATCACGGAGGTCGAGGAGGTCCGGGTGAGCTGGATCCACCACAGAGAGGGCGGCGTCGACGGCGAGGGGCGAAAGGAGGGTGGAGTACTGGGAGACGACCTTGGAGTTGAGGGCGGTGGACGCGGACTTGACGAGGGATTCCCGGTCGGAGAGCTCGATGGGGATGGCCATGCCGTGGAGGATCTCGACGGCGCGCGCGGCGAGGCGGTGGAGGGCGTCGGCGGCGGCGGTAGGGTGGGCGCCGGCGGAGAGGAGCGACTGGGCGCGGCGGAGGAGGGATCCGGCGAGGACGACGACGGTGGTGGTGCCGTCCCCGGCCGCGGCGTCCTGGGAGCGGGAGAGCTCGGCGAGCATGCGCGCGGCAGGCTGGAGGAGCGCCATGCGGGAGAGGATGGTGGCGCCGTCGTTGGTGATGATGACCTCCTGCGCCTGGTCCCCGGAGGAGATCATCTTGTCCATGCCGCGGGGCCCCAGCGAGGTGCGCACGGCGTCGGCGACGGCGCGCGCGGCGGCGATGTTGGCGCCGCGGACGTCGTCGCGGCGCTTCGTGTCGGTATAGGTCTCCGTCTTGCGGGACGGCGCGGGGGCGGCGGCGGCGGCGGCCATGGCGGAAATCTGCTCCTACTGAATCGGGAGCGCTGCCTCGGCAATAGGGCAAGGGGAGCGATGTGCCTCGTCGCTGCGTGGGGTTCTGGAAGCGATTACGATTTAGGGTTGCGGCCTTGCGGGTGCGAGATGGGTTTGGGCTTTTGTAGCTCTCAAATGGGTTGCAACGGGGGATGGCAACGGCATCTGTTCCCGGGCTCCATTTTGAGGACGCCTAATCCTATGTGGTTCGTGTGGATTTGGGCTGCACGTAGAGTATATAAACATTAAATACACTAATATTAAATATAAATTAAGATATAAAGATGTAAAAATCATCATGAAAGTATCGTCGAAAAAATATATCAGAAGTGATACCGTAGTTTGATTTCAAATGAGATGTAGATTTCATATCCGTAGCTTGTAACGAGACGAGAAGGTTGGAGAACAAGAGTGGATAAAAAATAGATAAATAATTTAAATTTTAAGAGCTTTTATTAGATAGGACTAGAGCAGGAGAAGAGATGATGAGGGCACTAACTCGTACTTTATATAGTAGATCAATGACGGAGCTCTAGGCCTGATAAGACTAGGGTTACTCAGACCTATGCAGCCAGCGGATGACCCACGATTAGGGCAACGCATGGTAGTGCAAGTTGGATCGAAGAGTATAAGGAACATATTTGAAAAAATTGGGCCACAACTACGGCGGTGGCCCTAGTTGCCCCGACTTGAAATCCGCCCCTATAGCAGATATTATCGGTCTTCTTCATAAAATTTTTAATCCTAGGACTCATAACTTTGAAATTGGGGTGCAACAATTTGCGAAACCTAATTCAACACTCGCGAAAATTGTGCCCAAAATTACTTAGCTTATGCAACATTTCAAACAGACATAACGCAAGGAATTTTTGTAACCTAATACAACATTTTGTGAAGAAATATCCCGCATTTATATGTGATTTGTTGATATAGTGAATTCAACTTGCTGGTATAGTCTATTTCGATTATTATGTATTTGAAAAGGATAAATAACTAGTGCACATATGCATCAACTTTTTGTTTGTGTATTATATTGGTGTAAGTTGTTTTTGAAAATATTTGTAAATCTAGTTCTGAAACTTCACTACTAACATAAAATTTGCTTCATTACCATTTGGGAGTAACGAAAAATAAGTCTAACAAATGACAACTAAAAGCAAAAGAGAACACGTTATTATTCAAGTCAACTTATCATATTTGTTTATTTTAACAAATTTTGAGTTTGATCTTCAAATTTAAAGGGGTGATATAACACACCAGAGACTATACCTGTAATATTTGAAAATGTTTTTTGTATTTTTGGTGCATTTTGTGCATGCGTGCATCAAATGAAACTTGTGTCCTTATTATATGCCAGTAAAATATATGAAAACAATAAATTATGCTACATGGATATTGTTTTATTAGATTAGTTGTGAGGAACCTTGTAGCTCAAACAAACATCAAAATGGGTGCATGATGCGAGAGGAATTCGCGTTTCAGTTTAAAAGAAACCACATCTTCCTCCTCGGACTCACTTCCCACCTTATCACACAGCACCACATGCCGCACATTGGAAGCAGCTGGGCAGTGCGCCCTAGATAGGTCACGAACCTATTCGAAGGTAGGGTGGCAAACATGTAGCTATAACCTCTCCTTCTCGCGTGTTACTTTTTAGATTTTTCATGATTCAGTTGAACATATATTTTTAATCAACTTCCTGATTCATGATTTGATGTTTCTACAATGGTATATATATATGGACAAATGAAGATCTATATTACGAATATTTTGTTTTTTATCGTTTTATGGAGTCAGAGAGATATTCACTCCAACCTTAATGTGCCTTTAGTTCAAATATGTGAAGTGGATACACTACAATATTTATTCAACTATATATGGCATATCCAAAGGACATGGACAATATGTATGTACATATAGGCGAAGACAAAAACTAAAATAAATCAAACTAGTGACCTACAACAACAATCTCTATTATATAAAACACAAGTTGATTGCTACATCACCCCTCTCTCCCTCCCATCTAATAAAAAACCGATCTCCTCACTATTATCCCTTCCCACCCAATAAAAACTAGAAAAACCGATCAAACACCTTATCCTTCCCCACCCGACCCTAACCCGCACCAAGCATGCCAGCGGCGCAAATCCAAATAGTGCGTGCGACGCAAATCCGTAGGAGACTAGAGGCGACGCGCACAATCCAGTGGACAATGCGCGCCTCCCATCGCTAACCCTTCCTTTTGCACCTGCGAGCATGACCCTACTATCTGAACCGGTGGACGGCGGTGCGCCTCCTATCACTGGCCCATCCTCGTGCGTCCCTCCTTGTGAGTGGCAGATCCGTATTTATTTTATCTTGCACCCGGAGGCGACGACAACCATGGATTCGTGCATGGCAAATCCACTAGGAGACCAGCAACGACAAACACAATCCAGGGTCCATTGGCTCCACCACGACAATGCTGACGATGCGAATCCAAATAGCATAATAGAGGCAATCATAGAGATGATTGTATCACACGTCTATTTTCATGTACTACTGAATAATGTGTTCTTCCAAGAATGACTATCATTTACATTGATTGGCAAGTATGTGACTTATTCATGAAACTCTTTGTTTATTTTATGATGTTATTTTTAGTCGATCCTAATTGCATATCATTGTGATGATATATAAGTCCAGCACATGTATTGATTGATGATCACATTTTATGGATCATAGGTATAGAGATATCAGGTCAATAATGTGGATATTTATGTTAAAGAACATGGTGTTGGATAGATCCACTTTGAGATACTGTTGGGATTGTTATTTATGATGTGCTATAAGTTATTATCTCAAATGGTGTACCTGCAGGATCCTTAAACCTGAGATCGTTATTGATTCTCAGAAGTGTAGTGGCATACTTTGAAGCTGTCAAACGCTATTCCGTAACTAGGTAGTCACAAAGGTAGTTTTCGGGTTTGTCATGAAACATGTCGTAGGGTATGAGCGATCAAGATGGAATTTGCCCCACCTTGATAACGGGAGAAATATCACTGGGCCCCTCGAGGTAGTTGGATTGAAAAAGTGCATGGCTATACCAATATGATTAAAGAGTTAATCATGATGAATCCACTATTTGATCGAGTGAATGGTCAGGCTATCACAAGGGTAGCACGTATCTCACCTTAAACTTGACTGGTATCGTGAGGCGAAGGGATCAGTGCATGTGTATATCAAGGTTCAGCCGATATGATCTTTTATGGATACTCGAGAGTCAACATATCCTGCTAGGAACCGCTATTGATTTTGGCTTGGAAAGAGTTTCCGAGTCATAGCTGTTTGTACATGAACCTAACGGGTCACATACTTAATGGGTTGAAACAAAACATGTGAATTTGATTCGCATATGGATTTTGATTGGATTGTGATCCATAAGCTCGTTGGCGAGCTCTATATAAGGAGAGCCGCGGGTAGGGCATGTTGAGGTTGAACCACTCTGAAACCCTAGCCACAACCTTCCACACGATCTTCCAAAACCCTAGCCACGCATACGGTGCTAGCACATCAGCGCTCAACATTTCTGCCCATTACATGTGGATACTGTAGAGGCATTGTTGCTATTGCAACACTGATCTTCTCGGCGAGTTGAACGCGACGTGTTCGGGATTGGTCGCCAACCGTGGTCGAGGAGCACGACCACCTATTCGGAGTTGGTCGATGAGCACGACCACCTGCTCGGAGTTGGTGGAGGAGCACGACCACTTACGCGGGGCTGGTCGCAGATCTGATCGAGAAGCTGCTTGAGGAGTTTGACGCGAACAACGTTGGATCGATCTATTCTAACTCTTCTTTCGCTGCACTACGCGTCGAGCGGTAACGATCTATGATCCTTTATTAGCTTGAATTTCTGGGTGAACACGGTAGAATTTTTTTTAAAACTTGCATAGCCTACCCGTTCCTCAATAGTGTTGCCTCTTTGTCACCCTTGTCGCTATGTGGAAGTGTGGAGGTAGTAGTGGTACAACAGGAGGAGATCTAGGGGTGGGTGCAGATGGAGCAGCGACACACGTGGCTAGGATGGAGTGAAGGAGGCATGGCGGGAATCAACTAGTGCACCTCCACCTACGGTGACACATCCCCTTCCGACGAGCCACTCCAATCCCCACAAGATCTAAAACCGATGCACCCACCCAATCACTCCTCTGATTCTACTCCCTCCTTAAGCTGGTTTTAGATAAATCGCTTTGCCCTCTCATTGGATTGCTGCCTCTCTCCTTCGTTTCTATCACTCTATGAGCACCCAACGGATGACGACTCAGAGATGTGTGGCCGTTCGGGGATGCTCCATTGGACACGGGCTGACACATTGAGCAACCGTATGGCCGCTTTGTCCACCGTTGACCGGCTGCCTGCTCAAAAAGAAATCAAGATTAGGTTGCCCCTAACCTCTACCCAATCACCCCCGATATGCCACTAGTGTGTTTTGGTGGTCAGTTATTATCCATTTCCTCCTGTTCTCTTGCAGGATTGCATCGATCGCCCCCCATGCTGCAGTCTGTTCAACCCACCACAGAAATCATTGTCGTGCTCTATGTCCCCCTCTAACGTTCTACACTGCCTGTTGGATATTCAAGTTTTTTATTTATTTATCGATTTATACTTATTTCCCATCTAACCAAACATCATTAATTCATGAGGTAATTCTAGTCTTACCTAGCTTCCTCGATATGAGCCTTGGTAGTTGTTGCAGAATACAACAAATGTACCATAATCAGTGGAGATCCGTGGTCTTTTGACTAACACTTTTCATAAACAATCGTTCTTTGCTAATATAACACATTTTTAATTGTGCAGCTCTGATGTTAGCAAGGAATAATCTGGCTGCTATGTATAAAATAGAGACCCCTGCTGGTAAGTAAAAATGAATTCATTGCTCTATACCTGGCATTGTTTATGTTGGGGATGGTCTCACAAACCCCTTTGGATGCGGAATCAAAGGCCTCTGTGGTCACTAACAAAATGTACGGCTATCATGGATTGTAATGTTAAAGGAACCCTTCGGACATGCCGAAGGTACCTTGCAGACACTAGGCGCCGCCGGAGCATGTACTGGTGCGGGATCAGCGAAGCTTGTGTCAAGCCTTCGGAAGGCGATCGAAGGCCTTCGTTGGGTTTCACGGGGGGAAACAACCGAAGGGACACCAGAGGTGTCATCACAAGCAAAGCATGTACCGGCCTTCAAAAGCCGGTTGAAGACTATCGCAAGGTGCCATGAGGAAGTCAACCGAATGTGCACTGAAGGTGCCATCGGCCATAGACTTTCGGGAGCCTAGGCGAAGGGTGGACTGTCACTAGTAACTGAAGACCGAGAAAGCCATGATAGTAAATAGGACATATGTGCTTAGGATAGTACCAAAATACCCACAAATATGCTAGAAATGTGGCAGCTAGAGGGGTGTTATTGTATATTATAACAGATAATGGTTGGGTACGACCTATAAATAGGATGGCACTGTAATAAAAAAAATAGGTGTCATTAATTACAGTGCACAGTTCCTCAACTTGTGTGTATTGTCACTAAGCCTTCGGATCAAATCCGGGTTTGAAGGCCCACCACTTTGTTTGGTTACGCAATATTCTAATAGTTGGTGTCGTCTATGGG
Source organism: Phragmites australis (assembly GCF_958298935.1). NCBI lineage: Eukaryota > Viridiplantae > Streptophyta > Magnoliopsida > Poales > Poaceae > Phragmites > Phragmites australis. The sequence continues at coordinate 29,354,225 of NC_084926.1, read as the reverse complement.
GATTAACACATTACGAAGCCATCCAAAAAGAAGACGAAGGCCATTGATGAATCAGTGGCACATCAAACACAGCTTCCAGAGAGGGCCGCAGTCACGGCCAACCCTTCGGCCATGGTGGCTCCAATCATCACCTCATCTGAGGCAACTAAGGAAGTTCAAGAAGAAGAAAATGTTGTGGCTCTCCTAGTCAATGGAGACGGTCGGGTTCGTGAAGAGCAAGTTCACTAGGAAAATGCAGATGCTTCAATGCAAAGGGTTGAAGAAGGAATTCGCACTCGTTTCGAAGCTTTGATAGCTGCAAGAGGAAAGACCCCTCATGTTGAGGATCATGAAACCTTCGAGCATTTTCAAGACTATTAAGATGATGGTAGAAAGAGCTACGTGGCTAGAAGCCCAAGGTCAAATTGCACATAAGCATATGCTAGAGAGTTGGCAGCAAGTCAGAAGATGGCTGAATATTGCCAGCGAGCTGATGAAGCCAGAAGAACTCTAGAACAAATGCAAGAGCAAATCAACATACTGCAGCAAGAGGGTGAAGAGATGCGGAACATTATCACCCCTTCGTCAGCATTTACAACACGGCATGTGCCGAATCTTTGGCATAGCCACGCACAAGCGATCCAGACTCACCGCTCTCCACTGGCTTGCAAAGCCAGCCATGGCCTTCAGATTTCAAAATACCGAGGGTCGTGATGTTTCATGGAGAATTAGACCCGAGGGAATTCGTCATGAGCTTCGAGACAGTAGTTGAATCTGTTGGTAGAGATGATACAACATTGGCAAAGGCCTTTCTGTTGGCAGCAAAAGAGATAGCTAGATCTAGGTACTCCACCTTACCTCCGGGGTCCATCTACTCATGGGAACAGTTGTGCGATGACCTTTTCTGTAATTTCCAAGGCAATCGGGCCGAGAAGGTCATAGTCGGTGACATCTTCGTAGTAAAATAGCAGCCGACAGAGTCAATAAAAGACTATATGCGCCACTTTGTACATGTGCTCTGTCAGGCGAAGGGCTTGAGTGAAGACACAATCATTGATGCTGCTATGTAGCGAAAATGGTCCTATTAAGCCATGATTGTGATTTTGGTGATTAATAACAATATAGTCATTGGGACTAACATGTTTTTCAAGATTATATGTTAATAGGTCTCATGGATGCAATACATCAAGTATACACCGTAGTCGGGACAAAGTTTGATTGAATTGGAAAATGTCCTAGAGAAATTGTTCTCACCGGAAGGTTTGGCGCTGGAAGAATTGCACTCATCGGAGCATTATGTCCAAAGGAAGTTTGCCTCATCATGTGATCCGTGATAAAGAGTGTACACGCCGGAGAAATTCTGTTAGAAGGAGTCAAAGTGGATTGTACTCACCGGAAGGTCCGGCAATTAGAAGAAATGTACACCAGACTATTTAACAGAAGATTGGTATTTTAGGAGGAAATAGATTATAAGGCACTGGATGATCCGGTGATGAGGTGGATATCACACCAGAGCAATTTGTGACTTGTGTCACGGTGCAGGAGACTATAACTCACCGGATAGTCCGGTGATGAAGTGATGCACAACGGAGGCTTCACCGGAGCATTTAACAGAGTGTGTGAAAAACCTAAAAAAGAAGAAGTTCTACACACCGGAAGGTCCGGTGATGAAGACAATGCACACCAAAATATTTTGTGCAGAGAAGAAGTTTGGCACGATCAGGCTCAAGTGTACTTATTGGATAGTCCGGTGATGAATTGAAGATTACACCGGACAATCCAGTGTTCAAAAGAACTCTAAGTGGAGTTCGAACGGGTAGTTTATGAGAATGTACACACCAGATGGTCCCGTGCTTGTACCTCTATTAACGTCGGATCATCCGGTGTTCACAGAATATGTGAGTCGTTGGGATAATAGCCAGTCCACAGGGTTGAGGTTATAAATACCCCTCCACTCATTCATTTGGAGTTGCTGGAGTCTAGAGAAACCCTTGTACACCTAAGAAGACATCCAAGCCATCCAAGAGCGCGAAGTGTCCATCCAAGACGATTAAGCACACCATTAGTGAGTAATTAGTGCTTATAGGCCTAGGGAGAAGAGTTGCTAGGTGCTGCAACCTAGAGTGTGGATCAAGGAGTGATCCAAAAGTGTACCGAGAGATACGCCGGCACCTTGGAGTCTTTGTGACTTGCCGATAACTCGTTGACCCTCCAATTTGGTGTGGAGCGGTGACAAGAAGATTCTACGGGGACACGGAGGCCCTTGTCTTTGTGACTAAGGCTCCAAAGTGAAGACGATGCACAAGTGATCAGAAGATAGGTTAGTGGTGAGACCTCGCCTTGGTGGCTTGGTGGCTCATCATACTTGAGGCCTTATCTTGGTGACTTGGTATCTCAAGAGTCGTGACTGAAAGAGACTTGGCGATCAGGAGCATATCTTTTGTGGAGCTCCAATGTGGACTAGGGGTGGCTTGTGTGCCATTGATACCACGTGATAAAAATTCCTCATGCCGAGTTTGTCTCTCTACCTCATTTACACTTTCGCATTTCCTTACTTGCAATTTACCTCGCAATTCTCTTAAGCGGTAGAGTAGACACACTAGATAAGCCTAGAACACATTTAGATAGAAATTGAGATAGGCTTATCTTGTGAAAGTTTTGGAGCAAATAGTTTTAAGTGTCCTAATTCACCTCCCCCCTCTTAGGATGTCCTTGATTCCCTTCATGCTATCCAAGGCATTAGAGGAGGACTGCTAGTAGGAAAGCTGATACGCAAGAGGCCGCAAAGTGTCCATGAACTCTTCAACAAAATAGAGGAATACGCAAGATCTGAGGTGGACTATCATCGAAGGAAGAGAAAAATGGCAACGTCAAAAACATCAAAGCCCTATCCCTTAAACAAGGAAACAAATACTAGTCAGGCGAAATACAGGCTGAAGCACTCAAAGAAAAATGAGGCCTTCGGGTACAACTTGAAGCAAAAAGAAGTCAACTAGATAGAACCTGGACCTGACGATGTCTTGCAAGAGGTCGTCGAAGCCTAAGGTGGGGGAACCTATGGCGGTCGAAGTGGTAGAGGACACGAAGGTCGAGGTGGCTGAGGTGGATGGGCACTCCATGACCTAAGCATGTTGTACTGTGAGTTGTATGGCGAAGGTGTTGGTTATAGAACTAAGCAATGTTCGCATGTTGTTTCCATGAAGGAAAGCCTAGGGAAGCAACCCTTTGATCCTGCCAGGGTAGTGCATCATGCTGCACCATACAGGTCGGGCAGCGCATGGCAGTATCAGCAGACCCAGGGTTAGGCTTACAGGTCGAACCCTTCGGCCTTCGCCTCTCAATGGCGATCAATGGCTTCGACACAGTCATATGTTCCAGCACCTTCGGCTCCACCAAACCAAAACTATGGTCGGTCGGTGGCTTTTCAAGCAGCACTCCCACCCCCTCTGCTAAGGCATGTAATCGAAGCTCCCCCAGAAACCATCAGATCATTGAACACAGTAACCCACTGGTTAAACATGGTTTTGGCAATCACTGATGGCTCTAATCAGGAGCATAGTCCGAAATACAGCAAAAAGAATATATGCGAAGGGTTAACTATGTCTGTGTAAACCCTCCCTACATCCACTCGAAGTGGTCTCATGTCCCCATCACCTTCTCGCAGGAGGACATGAGGGTCTTGGATTACCCTCACATAGATGCCTTTGTCATCATTGCTAACATTTCAGGAAGCAAAGTCCACAGGATCATGGTAGATGGTGGAAGCTCAGTAGATATCATCTTCGTCAACGCCTTCAATAGGATGGGATTGCAGCGAAGTATCTTAGAGCAGGCTAGATCTCCATTGCTAGGCTTTGATGGAAAAGCAATCAATGCATTAGGCAAGGTAGAGATACCAGTCTCTTTTGGTGAAGGGTCCAATTTTTGGATACCTAAAATACTATGAATGTTGACACGAACATACTCTGAATGTTGACCCAAACGCAAAGCCAAAGAAGCAAAGGCTTTGGAAGGCTTCTAAAGAAAGACAAGACACAGTGAAGGCTGAGGTGCAGAAGCTACTCGACGTCGGGGTCATATGAGAAGCACTACACTCTGAGTGGTTGGCGAACCATGTGTTATTCAAGAAAAGCAACGATGAATGGAGAATGTGTGTTGATTTCACAAATTGCAACAGAGCCTGCCTGAAGGATGACTTTCCTTTGCCACGTATTGACCAGTTGGTAGACTCCGCAGTTGGTTATGAAATTTCTGGACACATATTATAGATACCATCAGGTCTGGATGGTGAAGGAGGATGAGGCAAAAACAAGTTTCACAACGCCGGGGCCACCTTTGGAATATATTGTTTTTATAAGAATGGCCTTTGACCTTCAGAACGATAGGGCCACCTTTGCCAGATTGGTCCAGATTGTATTGAAGTCACAGTTGCAGAGAAATGTATCTGCATAAGTTGAAGATATAGTGGTCAAGTGCAACAAGGAATATGATCACTTGGATGACCTTCAGGAGACATTCACCAATTTGCGAAGTGTGGGATTAAAATTGAATCCAGAGAAGTGTGCATTTGGTGCGCGCTTAGGAAGGTTATTGGGATTCTTGGTTTCGAAGTGATGCATCAAAGTAAACCTTTAAAAAATTCAAGCAATACTTGATATGAGGCCTCCATAGAGTAGAAGAGAGGCACAATGCTTGGTAGGAAGATTGGCAGCTCTAAGCCGGTTCATAGCTGATGAGCCATGGCTCCTTCTGATACGATGAATATTATTAATATTCCTCAAATCATATAATGTTCAATTACAAAAGTACGTGCACGACAATTAGACCACCAGGTGAAGTTGTTTCTCATTTTTCATTCTTCCTTGGATGGATTACTACTAAATTCTTGTGATATTTTATTGCTTAGGAACGTGGGAGAAGCACCACAACCTTACTCGAACGTCACCCCTTGAAGGCCAAGTCTACTAGGACTCGAGGCTGAGCTCTAGTTGTGGTCGTGGTCAAAATCGTGGTCGTGGTCGAGTCCCAGCATAACGCGTCAATAAAACATGCACAACTCTCGCATACGGAGTCCAATTGAGGCGTTCTTGGATTTACTTGAAAGCTTATGATAAACCTTTCTAATGGATCTATGCTCGACCAAATATTCTTATAGTGTAGTCAGAGTTGAAGGAATAAGGTGCTGCGTCACTGTTTTGGACCCTGTCGAGTCTTGTAATCGTGTCGGGGTCAGAGTCCAGGTTGTGTATGCCTCTTTCCATGGTTGCACAACCCTAGATTGACCACCTTATACCCCCCTATAAATATATAGTAGCTATCATAGTTTAGGCTCGAGTTTTAGCTTAGATTATTCTGATTTAGACAGTTTCATTAGTAATTAGCTATATTCAGATTGTATCTAACTGTTCTTGCTTGTGTTCTCAATTCGCTTGCAGAAAAAGTCTTCTTGGCGAGATCAACCGCGTCTTGGCACGGTTGATAATCACGGAGTAGTGGTGTAGTAGTTGCGAGGGTTCTTGATATGTTCTGGTCGGAGCCTTTGGATCATCAACGTCGAAACTCCGTTAATCGACTTATCATATTACCTTCGAAAGATTGGACAAACATGTATCTAGTGGTATTAGAGCCTCGGTTGCCCATTAAGTAATCTCAGTTCTCCCTTTTGTTTCGTTGTGTTCCATTACCTAGAGTCCAGAAAATTACCCCACAAAAAGATTTATGTTTTAGTTCTTCCGCTATCCAAACCACTTTGAGCCTTTTGCAATTTTGTTTTCAGTTTTCACTTTGTTGAGTTTGAGTCCATCGTTGGTGTCTTTGTTGCTGGTTGAGTCATCGTGTTCTAGTTTCTAGTGTCAAGTCTTTACTAATTTAGTCGTCGAGTAACTCGGCTTGCTCTAGTTTGCTAAAGCAGAGTTTGTGGACTCCGACCACCTACTTGGGTTCTGATCAGTCACTTCGATCATCCACTCGGCATCCGACCACCCACTCAAGGTCCGACCAGTCAATCCGACCACCCACTCGGCTTTCGACCAGTCACTTGGGTTCCAAACAGTCACTCTTGACCACCCACTCAGGGTTCGACCATCTAGTCGCTGCGACCACTTAGTCGAAGTCACCCACCTTCTTTTTATTACCTTTATACCCCTGCTCTTCGGAAAAAAGTTTGTGACCCACGTACCTCACTGGTCTTAGAAAAGGTAGTAGAAGAGTTTGAGTTTCTATCCTATTCAAAACAAAAAAAGAAAAGAAGAAGAGAGAAGAAAAGCAAGCAAGAAGCAAAGAGTGAAAAAAGAAGAAGAAGCAAAGAGCGCAAAAAAAGAGGAGTACAAAAAAAATCAGAGAAAGAAAGAGAGGAAATAAATTTGCATTGCAAATTTTGTTCCATCGTGCTTATGTTAGATATAGTTTTTGGCTTCCTTGAGCTAGTTTTAGGACCGTGTTTGAGCCAGCGACTGTGATGAGTACTATAGATTTTTATTCAATTTTACTAATCTGATTTCATCAATTGCTATTCCTTGCTACTAAATATTGTCTATCCAAGCTACACCTTCTCTTGATCAGAAAAGTATCTTTCCTTGCAACTACCTCACTCACACCCGATAAGGTATCACGAACCAGCCACCGGTTGTTCCAACTGCGGTGATTAGTACAAACACTTGTAAGAGCGTGGTAAGATGCTTGAGAGTGTGTGACTCCACCTTCACCACCTAGTAGTTGATAGGGATAATTTATCTTTCATTGTTTTTTATCTTCGACTAACCATGGTAGGAGAAGCATCGGATGCACATGAGTGTTTTTTGAGGGAAGAACTCACAATGGTGTTGAATGATCATCGATAAGCTATTAATGATGACATCGATAAGAAGCTTGCAGACACAAACACTACATTGCAACGACTTAATGATACTATTGCTATGCTCAATATACGCTTTGATCGAGTGGTTAATTAGCCACCAAACCATAGGCGTGTGCATCTTCATGGCACAACCCCATGAGCAAGAGGAGTTCATCGCAGGTGATGAAATTTTGAGGCAAGAAGAAGATGCCTATGATGCACAACAACGGAATCGATTGAACTTCAACCGTCAAGGTATGAGAGGTAATAATTTTCAGCAACATAACCCACGTGTTAATGATGATCCATTTGCTAAAGTTAAGTTTACTATACCAAATTTTGCGGGTGTTTATAGTGCTGAAAAGTATTTCGATTGGGAGATAACGGTCGAACAGAAGTTTAATGTTCATTTGGTTCCTGAAGTGCATAGAGTTAGGCAAGCCACTAGTGAATTTAAAGATTTTACAATCATCAGGTGGAATAGAGTTTGCATGATGGGTTAGCGCCTACTACATGAAATGCTTTAATGGTTGCTATGCGTAACAGATTTGTTCTACCCTCTTTTAAACGTGATTTGCGTAAGAAATTGCAATGCTTAAACAAAGGTGATAGATCCGTAGAAGAATATTATCAGGAGCTACAAATTAGTATGTTACGTTGCGATATTATTGAGGATGAAGATGCTGCAATGGCATGCTTTTATAGAGGGTTAAGGCATGAAATTTAGGACAAGTTGATTACAAAGAATACGATAGTGTTCCTAGATTGTTCCAACTTGCATGTTGGCAGAAAAAAATTGCAGGGACGATAATAGAGGCCAAGGAGCAATTTTGGAAGCACGACTACTTAAAAATCAACACCAGGACAAGTCAAAATAGCCCCACGTTCAGCTACACGGTCTATTGCCCCCTTCTCGAGTAGGGCACGTTCAGTAGTACCTTCAACACCGTCACACGCTCCTAAGATAAGCAAATCCGTAAGTGTGCATGGTCCAGCCAAGAGCACTTCTTCAGTTGCTTCTATAGGCTGATCGATCGGGATTGTATGCCACCGATGCAAGGGAATGAGCCACGTTATGAAGGATTTCCTAAGTCAGCGAGCGTACATTGTAACAGAAGATGGTGGATATGTAAGTGCTAGTGATGTTGAGGATGAATATGCTTTTGCAACTAACCATGTAGATGACGAGGATGGACATGAGATGGATATCGACCATGAGGAAGTGTTCAGTTTCACTGCCACAGAGCAAGTGAGTGTTAAGCACTCAAATGGAGCAAGTGGAACAGCTATAACGCCACAATTTGTTTCAGATGTTCCTCATAGTAAATGATTATCGTGTTCGAGTTATTATTGATGGAGGAAGTTGCAACAACCTGGTAAGTTCAGATATGATCAAGAAGCTTGCTTTGCCGATAAGAAACCCTCCTCACCCTTATCATATTCAATTGTTCAACAACCGTGGTATGGTGAAGATAATGCAAACAGCTAGGGTGTATTTTTCTATTGGTTCATACCATGATTATGCTGGTTTTGACGTACTACCCATGCAAGCATATTCACTTTTGTTAGGACGACCATGGGAGTTTAACACTGATGAAATACATCATGGTAGAAGTAATAAGTACACTCTTATGCATAAAGGAAAGAAAATAACTTTTCTACCTTTAACCCATGCTAAAATTATGAAATGTGTACAAGAGATTGCTGAAAATAAGAGAAAAGAATTTGAGAATGAATCTGAAAATCAGTAAGTAGTGGAAAACGTTTTTCCACCAAAAAAGGAGAAAGCGACAACAACTTCTAAGTCCAATGGAATTAGACTGAAATGGTGTGTTATGCTTGCTACTAAATCTAACTTTGTTCAAATTTATGCTAATGAGCTGTCATGCTATGCTTTGATATGCAAATAGGCCTTAGTTTCACTCAAGAATATATCTAGCTCTTTGCCTCCTGCTGTTGCTAACCTTTTGTAGGAGTTTGTGGATGTATTTCTAGTTGAGGTAGCCCTGGGATTACCACATATTCGAGGAATTTAGCATCAAATTGATTTGATTCCGGGAGCAACTTTGCCAAACCGTGCTGCATATAGGACCAACTAAGAAGAGACTAAGAAAATTCAGCGACAAGTCCAAAACCTTTTGGACCGTGGGTATGTACGAGAAAGTCTTAGCCCTTGCGTTGTGCCTGTTCTTTTGGTTCCTAAGAAAGACGGTATTTGACGTATTTGTGTTGATTGTAGAGTCATCAATAATATTACTATCAGATATCGTCACCCTGTCCCTAGGTTAGATTACATGCTTGATGAATTGAGTGGTTCTATAATTTTCACTAAAATTGACTTGCGAAGCGAATACCACCAGATTCGAATGAAACTTGGACATGAATGGAAAACAACATTTAAAACTAAGTTTGATTTGTATGAGTGGTTAGTAATACCTTTTGGGTTAACTAATGCACCAAGTATTTTCATGCGATTGATGAATGAAGTTTTACGTGCTTTCATTGGAAGATTTGTGGTGGTGTACTTTGATAATATCTTGATTTATAGTAATTCACATGAGTCACAGTTTGATCATCTATGTGCTGTTTCTAATGCTTTGAGAGATGCACGTTTGTTCGGTAACCTTGAAAAGTGCAACTTTTGCACGGATCGAGTCTCTTTTTTGGCTATGTTGTTACTCCACAGGGCATAGAAGTGGATAAAATAAAAATTGAAGCCATAAAGAGCTAGCCAACCCCTAAGAATGTTACTCAAGTGAGAAGTTTTCATGGTCTTGAGGTTTCTATCGGCGCTCTATGCGGGATTTCAGCACCATTACTGCCCCATTGAATGAATTGACGAAGAAAGGAGTGGTTATAAAATGGGGACCTGCATAAGAAAAAACATTCACGTTGTTGAAAGAGAAACTTACCTATGCTCCTTCACTCTAACTCCCTGATTTTGGTAAGACCTTTGAGCTAGAGTATGATGCTAGCGGAATTAGAATTGGAGGTGTGTTAATTCAAGAAGGTAAACCTATTGCTTATTTTAGTGAGAAATTAGGTGGGTCAAATCTGAATTATTCTACCTATGATAAAGAATTGTATGCTTTAGTTCGTGAGTTTGAAACTTGGCAACATTATCTATGGCCCAAGGAATTTGTTATACATTCTGATCATGAATCGCTGAAACATAATTAGGAGTCAAGCTAAATTAAATAAATGACATGCTAAATGGGTCGAATTTATTGAGTCTTTTCTATATGTCATAAAACATAAGAAAGGAAAGGACAATGTGATTGCTGATGCGCTTTCTAGGTATTATACCATGTTATCTTAACTTGATCATAAGATTTTTGGTTTAGGGACCATTAAGGACTTATATGCTATTGATTTGAATTTTAAAGAAGTGCTTGAACATTATAAAGAAGAAAAAATATGGAATAAATATGTGCAAAATGAAGGATTGCTCTATCGTGCTAACAAGCTATGCATTCCAGCTAGCTCTGTTCATCTTTTGTTGTTATAGGAGACGCATGGAGGAGGATTGATGGCACATTTTAGAGCAAAGAATATTGAAGATGTGCTGGCCATCCACTTCTTTTGGCCAAAGATGAGACGAGATATCGAACAATACGTGTCCCGATGCACCACTTGTAATAAAGCTAAGTTTCGCTTGAGTCCACATGGTCTTTATATGCCTCTTCCTGTTTCTAGTGCACCATGGGAGGATATTTCTATGGATTTTGTTTTAGAATTACCTAGGACAATGAGAGGGAGGGATAAGAAATTTGTAGTTGTAGATAGATTTTCTAAAATGGCACATTTTATACCTTGTCACAAGAGCGATGATGCTACAAACATAGCTAATTTGTTTTTTAGAAAATCGTTTGACTATATGGAGTGCCTAATACTATTGTCTCAGATCGTGACACAAAGTTTTTGAGTCACTTTTGGAGATCACTTTGGCATAAATTGGGGACAAAGCTGTTGTTTTCTACTACATGTCATCCCCAGACCGACGATTAAACAGAGATAGTCAGCAGTACATTATCGACCATGTTACGGACTGTTCTAAAGAAAAATTTAAGGGTGTGAGAAGAGTGTTTATCGCATATTAAATTTACTTACAATAGGTCGGTACACTCCACCACCAAGGTAAGTCCGTTCCAGGTAGTGTATGGATTTAATCCCCGTGCTCCTATTAATTTACTACATTTGCCTACTTTTGAAAGACTTAATTTAGATGCTAAGAAACGTACTAAATTTATTCTTAACTTGCATGAAACAACTAAAAAGAATATAGAGAGCATGACTAAAAAGTATAGGATTGCTTGAAGTAAAAGTAGGAAGGAAATAAAATTTGATCCGGGTGATTTAGTTTGGTTGTATTTCAGTGAGAAATTAAGTGGGTCAAGTCTGAATTATTCTACCTATGATAAAGAATTGTATGATTTAGTGCGTGTGCTTGAAACTTGGCAACATTATCTATGGCCCAAAGAATTTGATATACATTCTGCTCATGAATCACTGAAACATATTAGGAGTCAACCTAAATTGAATAAATGACATGCTAAATGGGTCAAATTTATTGAGTCTTTTCCATATGTCATAAAGCATAAGAAAGGAAAGGACAATGCGATTGCTGATGCGCTTTCTAAGCGTTATACCATGTTATCTCAACTTGATTATAAGACTTTTGGTTTAAAGACTATTAAGGACTTATATGCTGCTGATTTGGATTTTAAAGAAGTGCTTAAACATTGTAAAGAAGAAAAAATATGGAATAAATATGTGCAAAATGAAGGATTGCTCTATCGTGCTAACAAGCTATGCATTCTAGCTAGCTCCGTTCATCTTTTGTTGTTAAAGGAGGCGCATGGAGGAGGATTGATGGCACATTTTAGAGCAAAGAAAATTAAAAATGTGCTGGCCGTCCACTTCTTTTGGCCAAAGATGAAACGAGATATCGAACGCTAGGTGTCACGATGCACCACTTGTAATAAAGCTAAGTCTCGCTTGAATCCACATGGTCTTTACATGTCTCTTCCTGTTCCTAGTGCACTATAGGAGGATATTTCTATGGATTTTATTTTAGGACTGCAAAGGACAATGAGGGGGAGGGATAACATATTTGTAGTCGTGGATAGATTTTCTAAAATGACACATTTCATACCTTGTCATAAGAGCGATGATGCTATAAACATAACTGATTTGTTTTTCAGGGAAATATTTCGGATTGTGACACAAAGTTTTTGACTCACTTTTGGAGATCACTTTGGAATAAACTGGGAACGAAGCTACTATTTTCTACTACGTGTCATCCCTAGACCAACGGTCAAACAGAGATTATCAACCTTACATTATCGACCATGTTACGGGCTGTTCTAAAGAAAAATTTGAGGATGTGGAAAGAGTGTTTACCACATATTGAATTTGCTTACAATTGGTTGGTACACTCTACCACCAATTAAGTCCATTCCAGGTTGTCACGTCCTGAAATCCGTAATTGTGTGTTTTAATCCTAAAACATGCAATTTCAGCTTCATGTTCCAGTTTGGGTCACTGGAGCACCTCACTTTGAATCAATGAGGTGGGAGAAGGAAACTAAGAGAAATAAAAGAGCTAGAAGCAAGTCTGAACTTTTCCTCTAGGTAAATGGGGCCCACTTGGGTGGAAAATATCTTCCTATAGGTGGGCAACAATACTCTCTCTCCCCCTCAAACTTGCCCATACGTACTACTCACCCACTCCACCAGGTAAGGCTTTTTGAGGAAGCAAGTTGGAGTTAGCTGTCTCTCACTCTCTCTCTTAGGCTCCCTTTTTCCCCTTTGGATCCCTACCTCTGGGAGTAAGATCAAGGTATGTATGTGGTACTCACGTGACCACCAGCTCAAGGATTACCCGTCCATCCAATTCATTTTCAGTTTCCCCGAAGGAATTCGAGCTGGTTCTGAACTTGTTTGGTGTTCTTTGGGAGAAGCCAGGAAGCAGCAGTTTTTCCTCTCTTCTCCAAGCCATTTTCCGTCGTTTCCTCCTTCAACTGGCGGTCACCAACCTCAGCAAAGGACATTGGGTGAGTCTGCTAGGCTCCCATGGCAAGTATGCTCTTTTTGGTTGGATAGATCTTGAATCTGGAACTAGGGTTGCAAAGTTCTTAAAGTTCTTCAGTCTGGGAACAAATGAGGATTTATGTGGATTTGAGTTAGGAATCATGTTGCTAGGCGGTTGAGCAAAGTCTAGACCCTGTACACCCTTCTAGGCATTTTTACTTTTGATTTAGAGAGACTCCCAGGTTAGTTTAGCCCAGTTTTTCCCTTCGTAATGGCTGCTGTTCTGGAACTGCACGAGACTGATTTTACTGTAGCACCCGAGTACTATTCACCCGAGCACTCCGGATACTGTTCACCCGAGGGTACTGTTCACCCCGAGCACTCCCGGATACTGTTCACCGAACACCTGAGCACTGTTCATCCCGAGCACTCCTGGGTACTGTTCACCCGGAGCACCCGAGCACAATTCATCCCAAGTACTCCCGGATACTGTTCACCCGAGCACTGTTTATCCCGGGTACCCGAGCACTGATCACCCCGGTACCCCCGAGTACTGTAGCAGTGGTCGCAGGGCGGTTATCAGGTTTTCCTGAAAGCTGGTAGCTTGTAAAATTCATAGTTAATTCGTACGAACTCCAAACTTAATGAGACCAGTTGCGTAGGCTTCGTAGGAACATGAACTACATGTTAAAAATGTTGAAACTCATTAAATACGTTCTGAGAAATTATTTATTGATTAAATGTATTTCAGCTTAGTTAAAGCACAAATAGTCAATGCCATGTTCGAAAGTTGTGAGACCACTGGGAAAACTCTTGTTTTGCACAGTGCGATCTGGGAAAAATATTGTCATGTATTGTGGAGCATATTTTTCTTATATGGTCGTATTTCATACATGCTCATTACATTGCACGCGTTGCTCTCTATAGTGAACGCCGATCCGTCGATCCCGGAGGCCGTGGGCGATCGTGAGGCGCCCCACCTTTCTGATCCAGGGCAGCAAGGCAAGCATCTATCATATTGCACCGTGTCTACTTGAAAATCTAATATGTTATCTACGCTTATGTATACATTGCATGTGTCGGGTACCGAGTTGGGTAGAACCTATGCCTATGCATTCTCCCATTTCGGTCACGTGTCATGTGTTATTCCATTGGAGCCTAGTGGTGTCGTCGCGGTCTAATTTTAGTTCGCTATGCTTAGTGGTACTTAGGCTTTCCGGTAGAAGTCGACGACGGCGTCCACCGTTGTCGCGAGCCTAGGGCTTATTACTTGTTCACACTTGTGGTTGTGTTGATGATTAGTCGGTTTGGTGAGTGGTGAGTTGAGACGAGGTGTGGGCGGTGTTAGGGGTGTCATCTGCTCACGAAGAGTCCTCAGGCAGTTCGGTGAGGGAATCCGGACACCGTAGACCGCTTGTATCGGTTAAGCACCGACCGTCGGTGTAGTCGGCTTTAGCACATACCTTACTCACCACATGCTGATATAATGGTAGGCGAGCTGATTACCTTCGCAGACGTGGTCATGTGGGCCTCGTCATAGACGGTGTGAGTCCGGTTTGAGTCCGGGCTTTTAGCGGTATTAGTTTGCTCGGGGAGTACTTCTAATACCGCCATGCCGAGTTATGGTTGATCCACATGGTTGAGCCTGGTTGGGAAAGATTGTCACGGGTACCCCCTTGTATGCATCTTAGCGGGTGGCACAAGCCGTATGGTCCCTGTGTCGTGTGGGTCCAGGAGTATCCCCCTGCAGGGTGTATAATCAATTCGAACTGCCACGCTCTCGGTCATGAGCATCGCTATCGCTTATCTCCACCGAGCGACCATGTTTTGGTCGTAGAGTTTCGATGTGGGTTGTGGCATGGTTGGATTGGGGTGGTTTGGTCGGTATGTGATTGGTGGTTTGGTGGGAATGGTTTGCTTTTATACACTTGTTGTTCATATATCTGTTCTGATCAGTTGGTTGGCAGGGTTTGAGTCGGTGGTTGGTTAAGGGCATACGGCTCCATACTCTTTTGTTGTATAGGTTTTTCTTCCGCTGCATAGCCTGGTAGTATACGGATTTAATCCTCATGCTCCTATTGATTTACTACCTTTGTCAACTTTTGAAAGACTTAATTAGATGGCTGAGGAACGTGCTAAATTTATTCTTAATTTGCATGAAACAACTAAAAAGAATATAGAGAGCATGACTGAAAGTTATATGATTGCTGGAAGTAAAGGTAGGAAGGAAATAAAATTTGAACCGGGTGATTCAATTTTGTTGCATTTGAGTAAGGATAGGTTTAAGAAAATCAAAGTTGATGTTTAGAGCTGATGGACTATTTAAGATAATTGAGAAAATCAATAACAATGCATACAAATTGGACCTACCTGTAGATTTTGGTGTTAGTCCCATATTTAACATTTTAGATTTGAAACCCTACTTGGGAGAAGAAGAAGAGCTGGAGTCGAGGACAACTCCAATTCAAGAGGGGGAGGATGATGAGCCCATGGCTCCTTCAGATACTATCAATACTATCCTCAAATCATACAAGGTCCAATTACAAGAGCACGTGCATGATAATTAGACCATCAGGTGAACTCGTTTCTCGCTATTCATGCCTCCTTAGATGGATTACTACTAAATTCTTGTGATATTTTATTCCTTAGGAACATGGGAGAAGCACCACATCCTTACCCGAACGTCGCCCCTCGAAGGCCGAGTCTACTGGGACTTGAGGTTGAGCTCTAGTCATGGTCATCGTTGAAGTCGTGGTCGTGGTCGAGTTCCAGGACAACACGTCAATAAAATGGGCATAACTCTTGCATACGAAGTCCAATTGAGGCATTTTTGGACTTGCTGGAAATCTTATGATGAACCCTTTCCAATGGATCTATGCTTGACCAAATATTCCTTATAGTGAAGTCAGAGTTAAAGGAATAAGGTGCTGCGTCACTGTTTTGAACCGTGTCGGGTCTTGTAATCGGTCGGGCTCGGATTCCAGGTTTTGTATGCCTCTTTCTATGGCTACACAACCCTAGATCGACCTCCTCATGCCCCCCTATAAATATACAGTAGTTATCATAGTTTAGGCTCAGGTTTTAGCTTAGATTTTTCTGTTTTAGATAGTTTTTTCCGTTTATCGGTTTGTGGAACCCCAAATCGAGTGCTTCATTGGTAATTAGCAATATTAAGATTGCATCTACCTATTCTTGCTTGTGTTCTCAATTCGCTTGCAGGAAAAACCTTCTTGGTGAGGTAAACCATGTCTTAGCACGATTGATAACCACGGAGTAGTGGTGTAGTGGTTGCGAGGGTTCTTGATTTCTTCTGGTCGGAGCCTTTGGATCATCAACATCGAAACTCCACCAATCAACTTATCATATTACCTTTGGAAGATCGGGCAAACACGCATCAATAGCTAGGTTCGCTGAGCGAGGCCTACCTTTCTTCAAAACTCTCAAGGGCTCAGACCCTTTTTGATGGAGTGCAGAGCAACACAACGCTTTTGATAAGTTGAAAGAGTATTTGATGAAGCTTACAACTTTGAAAAGCCCAGATCCGAAGGCTGAGTTACTGATGTAAATAGTGGCTTCCTCTTCAGCGGTAAGTGCGGTGCTTGTGCAAGAAATGCTTGTCAATGAGAAGTTGCAACAATTTACAATATACTATGTGTCGGAGGCATTGGTAGGGCTGAAGTGGTTGTATTCCGAAATGTGAAAATGGCATATGCAGTGGTGATGGCATCACGAAAGCTTCGGCACTACTTCACAACACACAAGACAACGCTGCCTACTTCATCACCCATGTGTGACATGTTTGAAAGTCGTGAAGCTACAGGAAGAATTGGGAAATGGGCCGCATAGCTTGCACGATTCATGCTGACCTTTGTGGCGCGGACGACAATAAAATTAGAAGCCTTAGCGGAGTTTTTGGCAGATTGGACACCGCAGACCGAAGGCCCAAAAGAAATACCATTAGACCCAATGTGGATCATATATTCTGATGGAGCTTTGGGGGCTTTGGGTGTTGTTGCAGCAGCAGTTATATCTTCACATTCGAGCGTGAAGCTGCGATACACAGCTAGACTTGATGTTTGGTCGACAAACTATGTTGTACAGTATGAAGTGGTTCTCCTTGGCCTTCATAAGGCACGAGTCCTTAGAGCCCGAAGGGTGCTTGTCAAGATAGGCTCTTAGGTGGTAGCAAGCCAAATTGACAAAACATTTTAGGAAAAGGAGACAAAGATGTCTAAGTATATGGCAGCTATGTGAAGCATGGAAAAATATTTCTTGGGGTTCACTGTCAAGAGTATATCAAGAAATGGCAATTTCGAGGCTGATGACCTCGCCAAGGCTGCAATATAAAATATGACATTTCCTCCAGATGTTTTTCATCAAATTTTGAAGATACCAGCTGTCGAAACCCCTAAGTAGGTGGCACGCAATGTCATTGTCATTGAGAGCGAAGATTGGTGCTCCTGTATAATGGCCTACATTTAGGGTCATTACGAGCCTGAATATCAGGTGGAGGTGAAGTGCCTGGTTTAAAGAGCCAGAAATTACAAGATTGTGGGGGCTGACCTGTATAAGATGGGAGTTTGTACACCAATGCTTTGATGCATACCCAATTAGAAGGACATAGTTTGCTCAAGGAGGTACATGACGGATTGTGTGGCTAGCACATTGGCACTCGGGCACTCAATGGAAAATCATTCAGGTAGGGATTCTATTGGCCGAAGGCCATCTCCGAAGCAGAGGCCATAGTCCGAACTTGTGCAAAATACCAATAAATAGCTAAGGGCTCAAATAGACCTTCGCTAATGGTACAACTCATCCCACCAATTTGGCCATTGACTCGGTTGGGGAGTGACATCATTGGACATTTGTTAACTAATTCAGGAAACCTTCATTATGCTGTGGTGGCGGTTGAGTATTTCTCCAAATGAGTGGAGGTAGTCCCGCTGGCGAGGATAATGTTGAAAAATGTCCAAAAATTCTTGTGGCAAAACATCATTTGTCATTTTGGCATTCCTCACAAATAGTTAATAATGGGACGCAGTTTGACAGTAAAGGCTTCAAACGATTTTGCGAAGATATAGGAATCAAAGTCGGCTTTGCTTCAATGTATCATCCCAAGTCAAACAGATCTGTGGAGAGGACAAATGGTATTGTCTTGACTGGTATCTCAAGGCGCCTGCAAGGTCTCCCTAAGGGTAAGTGTGTCACGTCCCAAATTCTATAATCGCGTGATTAAGCTTAATCATGCATCATTAGCATCATAATTATTTTTTAGGTAAATTATTTTGGCGTACTAGAGCACTTTATTTGAAATCAATTAGATGAGAGAAAGAAATTCGGGAGAGAAAAGAATTAAATTCGCAGTTAAAACAGACCTCTTTCTCTCTAACATGTGGGACCCACCCAGCCCCAGCATCTCTCCCTCCACTTGGGCAGCAGCCCCACCTGCTCCCTCACTCCCACTCCCGTGCCTCTCTCCTCTCCCAACCAGCCAAAGCAAGGAAGCAAGAGCTCACTCTCCCTCTCCCTCTCTCTCTCCTTTCTCCCTCAAATCCGCGCTCTAGGAGCCGAATCAAGGTATGCATGTGGTACCATTGCGATCAAAAGCTCACAAGCATTCCATTCCTCCAATTTGTTTGCTCATTCCCAAAGGATTTGAGCCGATTTGGATGTCTTTTGGTGTTAGGGTTGAAAAGTGAAGAACACCGGAGTTCTTCGATTTCCCACTGTTTTCTCCTTCTCCCGGCAATCCCCAACCTTGGAAAAGCACCTTGGGTAAGTCCTCGAGGCTTCCCATGGCTTGGATACATATTTGGTTGGTCGAAATCCGAATTTGGAGCTAGGTGGTGAAATTTAGGCATTTTTGGATGTGCTTAGACCTAATTTGAGGAATTAGATGAATTTGAGTTAGGAATGGAGTTTCTAGGTTGTTAAATGAGTTCTATAACCCTTGAACTAGTTCAAACATGTTCCCTTTTGGTTTGTAGAAGATCGCAATTCGTTCCGGGCATTATTCCCCTCAAAACAGTCCAGTTCTGGAGCTTCCCCGGAGTCTCCGGGCGAGCCCCAGCAGAAAATAACAGAGAGGGTGCTGCCGGAGAGTCTCCCGGAGTCTCCGGTATCCCAGAGTATCCGGCTTTCACCGAAGTATCCGGGTGCACTGTTCATCAGCATGTGCTTATAACTTGTAAAATTCATAATTAATTCATAAGAACTCCAAAAATCATGAAACAAACTTTGTTGGTTTCATAATAAACTACTCTATCTACTAAAAATATCCCCAACCATTAAATGTCGAATTAAATTTTTGAGGCTAATTAGTTAGGCTTAAGCTTCATTAATTCACCATTAATTCTTTACAAGTCCAAAATAGATGAAACAAATTTTGCTAGTCTTCTTATGACTTGTTCTAGCTAGCAAAAATGTTTTCCTACATTTTAAAGCATATTTTCATGGCATTTCATCATTTGCACCTTATGGCTTAGATTATTGCATTTCATTTATGCTTATCATTGCACGCGTTATGTTTCTTAGAACACGCCGATCCATCGATCCCGGAGACCGAATTCGATCCCTAGGCACTGCACCTTTGTGAACCAGTGCATCAAGGCAAGCAACTAATATATTTCACCTATGTCAAATTTGGAAGTCTCAATTGATGAATATGCTTATGTATGTATGCATGTGTCGGGTACCTTGGGTTGAACCTATGACGATTGCATCTTTCAACCTTTGTCAATTGTTCAAGTAATTTCCTTGTAGCCTAGAGATGGTGTTATGTCTAGGTACGAGTACAATATACATGCTTAGCAACGCTTAGGTCTTTCGGTAGAAGTCGAACGACGGTGTTTCTGTTGTTCGCGAGTATAGGAATTACTATTGATTACAAATACATGCTGTTGGTGAGGTGGTTGGTGAGTGATGAGTATGAGACGAGATGTGGGTGGTGTTAGGGGTGTCGTCTGCCTCGGTGGAAAGTCCAGGGGGCAGGTTGGGAGAGGAAACCCGAGCACCATAGACCGCTTGCATCGTTTAAGGCCGTCTGTCGGTAACGTTGGCTTTAGCACTTACCTTACTCACCACATACCGATCTAATGGTAAGGCGAGCCGAATACCTTCGTAGCTGTGGATTTGTGGGTGTGAACATCGACGGTGTGAACGGGCGGGCTTGTAAGCGGTACTAGTTTGCTCTAGGAGTAGTTCTAGTATCGCCGTGCTGAGCGATGCATGCCCCACAAGGTTGGGGCTGGTTGGGAAAGGTTGTCACGGGTACCCCTTGTGTGCATTTTAGCGGGTGGCACAAGCCGTATGGTCCTCGTGTCGTGTGGGTCCAGGAGTATCCTCCTGTAGGGTGTATAAACAATTTGAATTACCGCGCTCTCGGTCATGAGCATGCTATTGTTTCATCCGTATCGATCGTAGAGGTTCGTTGTGGATTTGTGGTTCGGATTTGTGGTGGTGGCATGGACATGGTGGTTATGTGGGACTGGTCAGAGTTGGTACTTGTTATACTTTTGATACACATGTTGATTAAAATACCTTCGTTCAGTTGGTGATGCAGGGTAGTTTCATATATGTTGGTCAAGTTAGTTGCACACACATATGTCTAGGTTGCTTACCGCTTTAATTTACTTAACCGCAATGTTTAATCCTTGCTACTAGCTAATGCATGATCCTTGGAGTCGAGCTATGTATATGTGCTCTATATTGTGTAAGACTTGCGAGTACCTTCGTACTCAGGGTGCTGCCCTTAAGTTGATGCAGGTTCGCAGGTCGGCGAGGAAGAGGCGGGTGTTAGGCTACTTTGTGCCTGCCGATTAGGGTGGCGGGCAGGAGTAGCACACTCTACTCCGAACTTAGTGTTTTGGTATGGAGCCTAAGGGCATGTGGCCCCATATCCTTTTGTTGTATAGTTTCTTCCGCTGCGTAGATCTTTGGGTAGTTAGGAGTTGAGGGGTTTTTGTTTCCTCCTAGCTCGCTTTTGTTATAAATTGTTGGAATCAGTTGCATGCTTAATATTTGTAATATAAATATTTATTACTTGCTCTTTATTAAGCTATGTTGTGATGTACTATGTTGGAGGCATGTGTTCAGATCCTTGGGCACAAAACACGTGCCGGGACTACCGGAATGGTATTCGGGTTAATCGTCGAGGTTGGATTATGAATAATGATCCTCCTGATGATTAATTCGAATACTGTTTGGACGGCTCCTCACAAAGTGGGTTGAAGAGTTGCCGAAGGTATTGTGATCAATCAGGATGACATCAACAAGACCAACAGGTTTCATGCCATTTCACTTGCTCTTTGGTGAAGAAGCTATGACTCTAGAGAAATGTAAAAACAAATAATTTCATGTCATAGCTGAGATAGCTCAAAACGAAGAGCTGAGAACAAAAGATGCACTGGAAGAAATGAGAATGCAAGCTATGAAAAAACTGATGAAGTACCAGGAGGAAACAAAAATATGGAGGGATAGGAACATATCTCTGAAGGAGTTCATTCCAGGGGACCTCATGCTCCGAAGGCTTCCCAATGCTTTGACTGTGGGAAAGCTTCAAAGCAAGTGAGATGGACCTTTTCTGGTAAAGAGTTCGAAGAGTCCTACTTCTTATCGCTAGCCTACTCTCGAAGGAGAATAAATCCCACACACTTCGAATGCTAACAGCCTTTGCAAGTATTATGTGTAACCAAAGACAATGGGAGGGACCTTCGTAGTAATAGTCGAAGCCCTTTACTCTCCTGCATTTTTACATTTAGCATTTCAATTCATGGACATGTGTTGTACTCTTTTCCAGGGGGAATCCTTCGCTAGGGTGTGAGATTTTAACGAGGCAGTTACCTTTGTAAACCCTTATGATTATAAAAAGTTACCCCCTAGAAAGTATAACTTCGATAGAGTTACAATATAATTCATTGTCGAAGTGGTGCAGGCCTTCGATTGAAGGATACACGCCAATCGATGAAGCAAGGTAGTATGGGGAACCGTCCAAACAATATTCTAATGAATCACCAGGAGGATCATAATCACAACCTCGATGATTAACCAAAATATCATCCCGGTAGTCCCGGCACGTCTTTGGTGCCCAAGGATCGGAACGCATACCTCCCAATATGTACATCACAACATAGATTATTAAAGAGCGAGTAATAAACATTTATATTACAAGTATTAAGCATGCAACCGATTTCAACAACTTACAACAAAACCGAGCTAGGAGGAGACAAAACCCCTCAACTCCTAACCCTCTAGGTGACCCTCCGTAAGAGGTGCTCGGTTATTGCTGTTTATTTGATTGGCCCAGAGTATCCATGTGAATCCGGAATGTCTGAGTTCCGAAGTATCTGGGCCATCCTCCGGTGAAGGCTCTCGGTTAGCATTATTCTAACTTGACTCAAAATCTCCAGGTTGGTCCGAACTATCCGGGATGTACCGGACACTCCGAGTGAGGTTTCGAACGAAGCTCTCAGCTACAAGATCACATAACTACCTGGAGTCTTCGGGTTTGTCCGCTTAATCCGAGTGATACAGACTTGGGTTCTTCACGATTTTTCCCTCAGGTGATTTGACTCATTTTACAAATCTGTGCTACACAAACGTGCATATGCCCTATCCAAAACATTCTCGCACCCTAAACCCTAACCAATTTTGAACACAATTCAACGAATAAATTCTGCTAAATCCGGAGTATCCGGGTGAGTCGGGAATATTCGTGCTAGCCTAGAAAAGTTGTTCTCGAGTGGATTTTTTGGTTTATTCGAGTTTTGATCTTTTCCAAGCCTAAAGGGGAACATGTTAGGGGTAGTCTAAGGGTACTAGAACTAGCTCATTAACTACCAACATGACTTTAGAGCACAGATTCGACCAAAACTCTATTTTTGCTCCAAAAAGCTCAAGAACGCCAAGAACTTCAAGAACTACTCAATTCTTCCATGCAAATGAAAATGGATTGGATAGATGAGTAGCTCATGAGCTAGAGAATGCAATGGTACCACATGCATACCTCGAATCCTCCACTTGAGCTCGGATTTTGGAAGAAAAGAGAGAGTGCTTGAGTGGGAGAGGGAGGGAGGGAGGAGAGCTGCTGCTGCAGTAGCTTGGATGGGCATGTGGAGTGAGGGGAGGAGAGAGAGAGGGCAGGTGGGGTGCTGCCCACTTGAGAGATGGAGTGGGTGAGGTGTGGGGCCACATGTGGGGCCCACATGTTAGAGAAAATGAGTATTTTTAATGCAACTTCAATTATTTTCTCCCAATTTTCTTTCTCTTATCCAAATGATTTTTAACGAAGTGCATTAGCGCTCCCGATTACCATTACGCAAAAGTTAAGCATAATGCTTAAGAAGCATGGTTTTGCTTAAATTCTTGATTAAGAATTTGGGACGTGACAAACCTCCCCCCTTAAGAAGAATCTCGTCGCGAGATTCGGCACGAGTCGGGGAGAGGACGATGAGGCTAGGAACCATGCTGTGAGAGATACCCCGCTGTGGGAAACTATCACGTGGTGAGTTATGGAACCTAATACAATACTTTTATTCAACATAGTGATGAGCATAGATATGCAAGAGGTCCCAATTGTGCAAAATTTACACAATGCTTACAAGCTCGCAAAGAGCTCGGGATACTCGGAGCGGATTTTTTCCTCATGCTCCCAAGTTGCCTCATCTTTTGAGTGGTTGCTCCATTGCACTTTGATGAATTTGATGGAACCTCACTGCGTCTTGTGCTCAGCTTCACCCAAAATCCTTATCAGCCACTCGTAATACGACAAATCCGGCTGCAACTCCTAAGGTGCAACATCAATCACCTCGGTTGGAACTTAGAGGCATTTCTTTAGTTGCGACACGTAGAAGACGTTATGCACGGCAGAGAGAGACGGAGGCAAGTCCAGTTGATATGCCACCTCTCCGCATCGAGCAACAATCTGGAATGGTCCCACGTATCGAGGCGCCAATTTGCCTCGTACTTGGAATCGGCAAACACCCTTGAGCGGCAAAACCTTAAGGTACACATGATCTCCAATTGCGAACTCGAGGTCTTGACGACGACGATCCGCATAGCTCTTTTGCTGGGATTGAGCTGTGAGAAGGCTCTTGCAGATATTCAAAATATGATCTTCTGCCTCCTTGACCAAATTTGGACCTGGGAAAGCCCGTTCGCCGGATTCGGACCAATTCAGCGGCGTTCGGCACCTTCAGCCATATAGAGCTTCAAACGGTGACATCTCAATACTCACTTGGAAGCTATTGTTGTATGAGAACTCCGCGAAGGGCAAGCATATATCCTACCTCTTCCCATAAGTGAGAACACAAGCTTGAAGCATGTCCTCCAAAATCTAATTCACCCTCTCGGTTTGGCCGTCGGTCTGAGGATGGTATGCCGTGCTATGAAAGAGCTCGGTTTGCATAGCCTCTTAAAAACTCCTCCAGAAGTGAGAAGTGAACTGTGTGTCTCGATCAGAAATGATCGTCTTTGGGATTCCATGCAGGCACATAGTTCCTGCATATTGCTTGGCCGAGAATGTGATCTTGATGGGCAAGAAAAGAGCAAACTTCGTCAATCGGTCCACAATCACCGATATAGAGTCATACCTATTCGAGGTCTTCGGCAAGCCAGTAATGAAATCCATTCCAATCTCCTCCCACTTCCAGGAAGGAATGGGCAAAGGTTGAAGTGTAGCGGTTTGCTTGAGGTGCTTTGCCTTCATTTTTCGGCAGACATAACACTCAGCTACATATCGAGTGATCTCTTGCTTCATGCGAGTCCACCAAAACCGTGCCTTGAGGTCTTAATACATTTTTGGGATGAATGGATAACAAAGAGTCATGAGCCTCATCCAGAATCTTCTTCCTCAGTGCTTCAACCCTTGGAACCATTAGTTGGTTCCCAAACCACAGAACGCCCTGATCATCTTCCAAAAAGCATACGGCCTTGCCGATCTTCATCTTCTCCTGGATTCGGGCCATGCCTTTATCATCCTTTTGAGCTGCTTTGATATCGTCCAGGAGAGTGGATTTGATCTCCAAATTGGCAAGGAAGCCTTCTGGATCCATTTTTAGCCCAAGCCGGCAAAAATCATCACAAAGTGTGGCTTTCCCGGGCTCGACTCTAAGGAAATGACAATGAGTCTTCTGGCTTAGTGCATCAGCAACCACATTCGCTTTGCCTGGATGATAATGAACCTCTAGTTCGTAATCTTTGATCAACTCAAGCCATCTTCACTGCCTCATATTCAGATCGGCTTGACTAAAAATGTACTTCAAACTCTTGTGATCTGTATAGATACGGCACAAGTTCCCCATCAGATAATGATGCCAGATCTTTAGAGCGTGCACGACTGCGGCCAGCTCTAAGTCATGTGTCGGATAATTCTCCTCGTGGCGCTTCGACTATCATGAGGCATAAGCGACAACCTTGCCATCTTGCATAAGGACACATCCAAGGCCCATGCGAGAAGCATCGCAATAGACATCGAAACCCTTGCTCATATCTAGCTGAGCGAGAACTGGAGCAGTCGTGAGCAACTTCTTTAATGTCTGGAAAGCGAACTCACACTCACTTGACCACTCGAACTTGTTGCCTTGCTTTAACAACTTGGTCAATGGCTTGGCAACCTTGGAGAAATTCTCGATGAACCAGTGGTAATAGCCCACAAGTCTGAGAAAACTCCGGATGTCCATGACATTCTTGGGTTGCACCCATTTAAGCACATCTTGCACCTTGCTCGGGTCAACTGCAACACCGTTTTCTGACAGAACATTACCCAGCAAAGCTACCTCCCTGAGCCAGAACTCACACTTACTGAACTTGGCATAAAGCTGATGATCTCTGAGTCGGCCAAGAACAATACAGAGGTGCTCTACATGCTCTGCATCAGTCTTAGAGTATATGAGAATGTTGTCGATGAAAACCACAACAAACTTATCCAATTCCTCCATGAACATAGTGTTCATCAAATACATGAAGAATGCCGGTGCATTCGTCAATCCAAAGGACATGACGGTGAATTCATATAGCCCGCAGCGGGTCGAGAAAGCCGTCTTTCGAATATCCTATGGCTGGACCTTAATCTGATGATAGCCCAGTCTCAAGTCGATCTTCGAGAAGACTCGGGCTCCGGTCAGTTGATCAAACAGAATATCAATCCTAGAGATAGGATATTTATTCTTGATCGTGATCTCATTCAACAGACGGTAATCAACACACATCCGAAGAGATTCGTCTTTCTTTATCACAAAGAGTGCCGAGCATCCCCAAGTTGAGGAGCTCGAACGAATGAACCCTTTCTCTAGTAACTCCTACAACTGCTTCTTCAGTTCCACCAATTTGTTTGGCAGCATCCTATAAGACCTTTTTGATATTAGGGCCGCTCCAGGCATGAGATCAATAGAGAACTCCACTACTCGGTCGGGTGGCATTCCTGACAATTTATCCGGAAAGACATCCAGGAATTCCTACACCACATGAATACTTAATAGTTCTATGGTGGGGACAGCCTTCACAGCAAAGAGACAAGACTCAACGCCCTCAAGTTTCAATTGAATACGAGTGTCGGACACACTATTTAGGGTAACCGTCCGCTAAGCACAATCTAAGACCGTCTTATTCTTGGTGAGCAAGTTCATCCCCAATAAGATGTCTATCCTCTTTGAGTCCATCACTAACAAATTCACACCAAAAGACATCTCATTGATGATTACCGAGGCATTGGGCACGCATTGCTTAATAAGGACCTTGGCTCCAGGTGCATCTATAAGATAGGGCGTAGGGGTGGTGCTGACTATCGACCCATGATGCCGAGTATAACTTGCCGCTATGAAGCAGTGAGAAGCTCCAGAATTGAAAAGAACAACTGCTGAAGCTATGACATAATGTGAATGCACAAGCAACGTACCTATCAGGATGGTATCACTCTCGTGAATGTCCTGAGTGGTCGTGTGGCGTGCTCTGCCTCGCTTGGGGACATGGGTCGCCTGAGAGGATTGAGGTGCAGACTGAGCCGGTGGTGGCCTTAGAGCGGTCATCACGACTCCCGACTTCGAATATGCGCAATCCCGAGCATAGTGGTCGACACGGCCACAGTTGTAGCATGGGCCGTCGGGGCCACCGGTCATGCTCACTTGAGAGCCAATGGGTCTTGCAAGCTGCCCTTGTAGAGCGGAGAAAGACGGGCGCCGCACTAGCCACATCGGTCGTGGGGCTATCGAGGCTGACATGTGAGATGGTGGAGATTGACTCTTCGTGCAGGCGCATTGAGAGCCCCACCCATGGAAGGCGACGGACCCCTCTTGCGCTTCTTCTCCTCCTGGTGGTTCATGAGTTTGAACTCCACCGTGAGGGACGTTGTCACCAACTTGTTGAAGTCCGTGAACTCGTGTGTGGACAGCCGGTCTTGCATCTTCGAGTTAAGGCCATTGACAAAGCGGTATTGCTTCCGCTCGTTAGTGTCGACCTCATCCTGAGCATACTGCGCAAGGTGGTTGAACACCTGCACGTACTCCATGACGGTTCTGCCTCCTTGCTCGAGGTCCATGAACTCTCACTTCTTGATCTCCATGAGGCCTTTAGGAATGTGAAAATCACTGATTGCCTGGCAGAACTCCACCCGAGACACCAGATGATTGGCGGGGTTCATGCCAAATAGTTAGACCACCACGCACCCACCGCACCCTGAAATTGATGGGCAGCAAAAAGCGCCTTCTCGTGGTCCTCGCACCGAAGGAGAGCGAGCTTCTGCTCGATGGTGCGAAGCTAATGGTCAGCATTGAGTGGATCCTCAGCACGCATGAAGGTAGGCGGCTGAGTTCGCAAGAAATCCGAGAAATCATCTCAGCGCCCAGCTCCACCTCCTCCATGAGGGGCTGTGTTGCACACGAGAGCCTCGAGGAGCACCGTCTGAGCTTGACGGTTTTGCTCGATTTGCATTAGGACATCCGCCATGCTCAGCGGTGGAGGTGGCGGAGGGTTGCTCTCATTAGAACCCTCGGGAAGATCTCCCAAATTGCCACGGGTTCTCATGCTGTTGTGGCGGTGAGAAGGAAGAAAAGTGGAGGTTAAATTCCGCCATCGGTGAAAAAGCAAACTCCAACTAACGCCACTTTACTATGTCGGAGCTTGCTTATTTGGATCCGTATACTATAAACTGATGAAAATGCATCTTCAAGAGCATGATGCACAATGAGCAATGAAACATGAAGGTATGCTCGCTTCTGAATTACACGTATCTTCCTCAAATGCATCTCACCCCAATAAGCCTCACAACTACAAACGTTATTCTAGGGGCATAATATAGCAGGTTCATACATATTAATCATGAACATGCACGAAGGAAGTTTTAGTGAGTTGCTTGGTGAAGTTAACTACTTACTAAACTATGCTCTAATTATGTTTAGGCTACTTCATTAAGCCAAGCTCTGATACCATGCTATGGGAAACCGTTCAAATAATATTCTAATTAATCATCAGGAGGATCATTATTCATAATCACAATCTCGATGATTCACCAAAATATCATCCCGGTAGTCCCGGCACGTGTTTGGTGCCCAAGGATCGGAACACATGTCTCCCAATATATACATCACAACATAGCTTAATAAAGAGCGAGTAATAAACATTTATATTACAAGTATTAAGAATGCAACTGATTTCAACAACTTACAACAAAAGCGAGCTAGGAGGAGATAAAATCCCTCAACTCCTAACCACAAAAGAACTATGCAGCGGAAAGATAAACTTATGAACAACAAAAGATGACGGCGCCACATGCCCTTATGCACCATCTCAAAACACCACCTTCAGAGTAGGATGCACTACTCTTGTCTGCCACCCTGATCGGCAGCCACAAAGTAGGCAAAAATAGCTTCTTCTCCAGCAACAGGAGCACCTGAAAGCACAGGTATGAGTACGAAGGTACTCGCAAGACTTAAACCATATAGAGCACGTATACATAGCTCGATTCCAAGCATTATGCATTAATCATTAGCAAGATGAGCCACAGGTTAGGTAAAACATATGCACTAAGCATACTAGATATATGTGTGAGCGACTGAAACTTAACCAAAACATGTGAAAACTACCCTGCAACTAACAACTGAACAAGTATAACTGTAAACAACATGAATATCAATAAGTAACAAAAACCAACATCACCATCTCCCACATATTGAACCACAAACTATACTCGAAACTCTACGACTGTTGCAGATGGATAGAAGCATGCTCATGACCGAGAGCGCGGTAGTTCAAACTGCTTATACACCCTGCAGGGGGATACTCTTGGACCCACACGACACGAGGACCATTCGGCTTGTGCCACCGACCAAAGTGCACACAAGGGGGTACTTGTGACAACCTTTCCCAACCAGCCCCAACCGTTTGTATCATGCATCGCTCAGCGTGGCGGTACTAGAACTACTCCCAGAGCAAACTAGTACCACTAAAAGCCCGCCCGCTCACACCGTCGATGTCCAAGCCCAAAAAGCCACAGCTGCGAAGGTATTCGGCTCGCCTTACCATTTGATCAGCATGTGGTGAGTAAGGTAAGTGCCAAAGCCAACAACACTGACGATCGGTGCTTAACCGATGCAAAGCGGTCTACGGTGTCCGGTTTTCCTCTACTGACCTACCCAGGGGAACTCCACATCCGGGCAGGACAAAACAACATCCTAGCACCACCCACACCTCGTCTCATACTCACCACTCATACAACCATCTCGACCTCAACAAGTGTATGTAATCATAAGAAGGCCCTATGCTCGCGAACAATGGAATGTGCCATCGTTCGACTTCTACCGAATGACCTAAGCATGGCTCAGCATATAAGTCGAACTCATACCTGGACATTGACAATATCTCAAGGCTACAAGCACTATAGATACACAAGTATTCAAAGTAGAAGAATGCAGTCGACATAGGTTCTACCCATTGGTACCCGACACAGACTCACTAAACATGCATACATACATAAGCATATTTAATCAATTTTCGACTTATCCAATTTCACAAGAGGGATCAATATGCTTAGCTGCTTGCCTAGATGCACTGGCTCAAACAGGTGGGACGCCTTGGGATAGCCCTCGGCCTTCGGGATCAACGATCTCTAAAAAGAAAAAAAATCAATGCGTGCAATGCAATGAGTATGAATGAAGTGCAAAAAGGCATGCCATAATGCTTAACACGTGCCAGAAGTACAAGGTATGCGAAACAACGCAATATTAAACGATCCAAACAAAATTCGGAAGTTAATAGCCATTTGGAGTATCCGGAATGGTTCAGAGTGTCCGGGCTCGGACCCTCCGGGTGACCCTCTGGAAGAGGTGCTCGGTTTCTGCTTTTTATTTGACTAGCCCGGAGTATCCGGGTGAATCCAGAATGTCTGAGTTTCGGAGTATCCGGGCCATCCTCCGGTGAAGGCTCTCGGTTAGTCTGGACTCTCGGGGTTTGTTTGGATAATCTGAGTGATATAGACTTGGGTTCTTCACGATTTTTCCCTCAGGTGATTTGACTCATTTTACAAATCTGCCGCTACACAAAAGTGCATATACCCTATCCAAAAGGTTCTAAACCAATCTCGCACCCTACACCCTAACCTATTTTGAACACAATTCAACGGACAAATTCTGCTGAACCCAGAGTATCTGTGTGAGTCTGGAATATCCGAGCTAGCCTAGAAAACTTGTTCTCGAGTGGATTTTTGGTTGATTCGAGTTGTGATCTTTTCCAAGACTAAAGGGGACATGTTAGAGGTAGTCTAAGGGTACTTGAACTTGCTCATCAACTACCAACAAGATTCTAGAGCTCAGATTTGACCAAAACTCCATTTTTGCTCCAAAAAGCTCAAGAATGCCAAGAACTTCAAGAACTACTCGATTCTTCCACGAAAACAAAATGGATTGAATAGATTAGTAGCTCATGAGCTAGAGAATGCAGTGGTACCACATAAATACCTCGAATCCTCCACTTGAGCTTGGATTTTAGAAGAAAAGAGAGAGTGCTTAAGTGGGAGAGGGAGAGAGGGAGGGGAGCTGCTGCTACAGCAGCTTGGGTGGGCATGTCGAGTGAGGGGAGGAGGGAGAGAGGGTAGGTGGGCAGCTGCCCACTTGAGAGAGGGAGTGGGTGAGGTGTGGAGCCACATGTGGGGCCCACATGTTAGAGAAAATGGGTATTTTCAATACAACTTCAGTTATTTTCTCCTCCAATTTTCTATCTCTTATCCAAATGATTTTTAACGAAGTGCATTGCGCTCTGGATTACCATTACGCAAAAGTTAAGAATAATGCTTAAGAAGCATGGTTTTGCTTAAATGCGTGATTAAGAATTTGGGACGTGACAGGCAGGCCATAGCTAGCCAGAGAATAGTCGAAGTAAGGAATGTCAGTGTGCCCAACACCTTACCCATCGACTTAAAAGATGGGTACACACCCGAAGGAAAAAGCCAAAGTGTTGCTTAACCTTAAATAGTGTCGCACACCTCTTGGCTAAAAATAAAAATGAGGGCTAAGAGTGATTGCCCTCGCTCTGAAGTATCAATTAAAATTTTGGATTATAAATAAGACAGGAGCTAAAAGTGCCAGCCTCGTATCGAAGTCAACATAGACTTTCGGAAAGATAAAAGATGAAGTGTTGCTAAACTAGGTATAGGCTAAGCACCTTCATAGGAAATAAAAAAAGCCGAAGCCACTCTCACCTTCGGCAGATGTAACAACTTGTGATGGTTGAAGTCATCGTCAGTAACAAAGCTACCTGAGTGAAGCGGCATCATACGTTTCTTCAAAAGGCTCAGGCTTTGGCTCGAGAAGACCTATTGGGAGGGCATATTATCCATGCTCTATGCTACAAATTTACCTTTCGGCCCTTCGGATCTCTAGGTCTGAAGGGCAAAATGACTCCCAAAATGCTTTCGAATTACCATTTCTTGCGTTGTGGACCCTGGCCTTTGCTCGCCAATACTGCTCAAATTGTATGTCAGGATGGCAATGTTGGAACGATTCCCAGCAAGCCCATGACATATAATAGTTATCCCGCATCATAGTTAAGGGAACAACATGTTCGGCTACCTGCAAAGAGTCCAAAGGGAGGATCTACTATCAAAATGTTTAAAGGAGAAATTAAGCATAGATATATTACAAAAGTTTTGAACTATTTCAATTACAACTAAGTAAACCCTCGCTCATGCCTACTCTGGACCTACATCTTAAGCTTCATTCGCTGCTTGCGAACGGGCAGATGCTGAAGTGGGCTACGCAGAGCTTCCTACGATGGCCGAAGTGTTCATGGCCTTCGCAACAGTCTATAGCCAAAAGAAGTTATAGTTAAATAAAAAATGATGATGAAAAGATGCCAACTCATAGAGAATAGTAACTCACTTTTCCATGGTTGTTCTCCGCCTCCTCAAGGGCGAGGCCATGCCCATACTTGCACTAATAGTTACTAGTGAAGGCTTTGGTGGAGGCCATCGATGCTTTTGACACTGTCGTAGTACTCAAATCCGGTGGGTAGCAGTATGAAGAGCTTTGCAGTTCCTTGTGGTTGTCACACCCTGTATGTTCCAAAATCGGATAAGGCTTCGACCTGAGATCATGGCGCAGAAGTCACCATACAGGTGATCTGCTTGCCGAAGACTTCCACAAGACTTTGCAATCCACTTGAGAAGACTGTCTAGTTCAACTTGGTTGATGGTAGGAGGAACAGCTGAAGCCCCCAGGTCTTCAAGAGTCTTGCCGATAGCTTCACTGGCCACGGTTGCCTTCGGCTCCAGAATGTGTACTTTCTCCCGAACAACATCGAAAGCAAATTTCTTTGTCACGAGCAACAATTTGTTAAGGTGTTCATTTTCAATCTGGAGTTCTAGCACATTGGCTTCGGAAGCCTCAACACATTGGCAAAGGGTGATCACCTCCTTTTCTAGATCTTGCGTGTCGAGTGAAGGGTTACCACCTCTTTTTCTATATCTCGTGACCTCTGTTCAGCATCTCTCACTCGTTGGAGAAATTCTTTCTTATTGGCTTCGTCCTTTTTAGCTCTTCATTGTAGTAGGACCCGCAGCTCCTCCGCCCCTTTGGCATGAGCTTCAGATTGCTCGACATGTCTACGCACGACGCGTGAGATAAACATACCCTATGAAGCGTAAAACATTATAAACAGAGGGCCCGAAAGATCAATGGAAAGTTAATAATAACTCAAAGTACCTTTGCGGTCATCAAGTTGAAGGCGTCTAGAAAGTCGAAGGCCATTTTCTAAGATAATTGTATCTCTATCTCAGGAAGGATGAAGCTGTTAGATATGCTCTTTGCATCCTTCATCTCTCCGGAGCTTGGCTCAAACGAAGTCACATGTAGTGCTTTGGCATTGATAACCCTGACATTGCTAGAGGTGCCAAGGGACGTAAGTTTTTTGCCTCCGCTGTAACATGGGTGCGGCGAGGCATTTTCCTCCTCTTCGTCCAGACTTTTGGAGGAGTTGGAGTCCGAGCTCGAGGTACTGTATGATTTGTGTTCCTTGGTCTGTTGGGTTGGCCCCTTTGCCCATCTTTGTGTCCTGGAGCTTAGCCTCTGGAGAATTTTTGTTGTCATTGGTGTCGAAGAAAGGGGCAAGCACAACTGGCGCGGTAGTAGTGGCCCATGATGGGGAGGCGATGGCCAGCTGTGTCGCATCCTTCGAAAGCACTTATTAAAGTGGTGTAGCGACTATAGCGTCAGGGCTTCCAAGACTCTCAACCTTCATTGTGCCACCAAGGAGGTCTTCCATTGTGCCGCCATGAGCTAGCTTCTTTAGTACATCGATCTTCAGCTTTTTGTTCACACGGGCGGGAGGGCTCCCAACTTTCCTCTTTCCCTTGCCTTGGGCATCGTCCACCCCATCGGTAGCTTCGGTTGATTGATTGGAGGCCTTCGGTCTATCTCCACAGTTGAGGCCTCAAAACTCGAAGACCCTATTGAGCTGACGGCCAAGGCCTAGTTCGGCGCAGGCTTGGCCTTCGGCCACAATAACTTTTGCCAGGAGGAGGCGGCCTTCGGCTTCCACCTCGGCAACTATTATGGCTGTTGCAAAGCACAGGCGAATAAGGAGAAGTAATAAAATGAAGGCCAAGGAAAAATGGGCTAGGTACATACCAGGTTTTCCTGTGAAACCAAACTAGGGACGGCAAAGTCCTTCCGGTCCTTTCGGCCCGAACCACGGGATGATCACCCTTCGTTGAGCAGCCAAATGCCTATGGCAAGGAACTCCTCAACAAGATCATGGGTGCTCAGATGCTTCGAACACCTTGTGAAGGCTTCAAAGGCCTCCTACTGGGCACCCTTAATCACCACATCCGAGTGCGTGATTTACCTTGAGCTCCTGGCACTTCGACACAAGGTTGTCCTTTTTGTCTACCTGGTGGTAGAACCACCATTGGATCCAATCCTTCGACCTTTTGTTCTTATAAGCTACAACAAGCATGGTGAAACCTCCTCGGTAGATAAAGTTCGCGTAGCTGTAGTGAGCTTCGGACTGCATGTTGTCAACAAATACATGCTTCGATTGATGGTGAACCTGGTGGGTGGCAACGAAGGCCCTTGCCAATGCCTTCGCTCCTTCTGACTTCGCTATCTAGGAAAAGAGATTGAGCCAGACGATGGTGTTTGGTATCAGTTGATGGAGTAAAACCTCAAAAATTTTGAGGACCTTCTCCATCATCTCGTTGCATGGTAGGCGAAGTCCAACTCTGAAATAATTTGCGAAGATCGCCTCATCATTTGCTGGCTCTAAAGTCTCCTGATCTTTGGGAAGGCTGACCTTTGACACGTCGCTTATCAAACCTTCTCTCTTTAAACTAGCCAAAACTTCTGCATCAACCTTCAACTTCCTAATCCAGTATGTCTTTGGCTTGCCAAACTTTCTCTTTGGAGCCATTGGGTTAGGTTGCCTGGGTTCTGTTCCGAAGGGTCAAGACTGCGAAGGGTTAAGGATGCCTTCGTACAAAGCATGAAAAGTTGTGCACGCATGTTTGAAGTATGAGAGTTTACGGTGAAAATGACCCACGAGGTGATATGTATAGTGGTAAAAACTTTGAAGTTGGTTGAAGAGATGTTGGTTCTCTCCTTTATGGCAGTTAAGACAATAATCATAATAACCTTAAGAAAACCGCCACCTCGAGATTTGAACCATTACGAAAAAGTTAGACCCTTCGGGCATGCAAGGGGGCTCCTTAGCCAAAGGTAAACCGTAGGGCGCGAGTCCTTCAACGGGCCGAAGAGGACAGCGTTTGGTGGCACCATCTAGTTCATGGGTTCAGCCCATCGAAGAAGAGCCATACGCATGAGGGACTGCTACTAGGGGATGGTCTCACAGGCCCCTTCGGATGCAGGGTCAAAGGCTTCCACGGCAATTGTTTACTGACGAAGTGTATGGCTATCATGGATTTGTAATATTGCAGGAACCCTTCAGACATGTCGAAGGTACCTTGCGGATGCTTGATGCCGCCGGATCATGTACGGGTGTCGAGATCGACGAAACCTATGTCGAGCTTTTGGAAGATGATCGAAGGGCTTTGTTGGGCTTTACGGTGGGGGGGGGGGCTACCGAAGGGACGCCGGAGGTGTCATTACAGGCAAAGCATTCGGTGGGCCTTCGGGAGCCGGTCGAAGAGTATCACAAGGTTCCACGAGGAAGCCGACCGAAGGTGCACCGAAGGTGCCATCGGCCATAGCCCTTCGGTAGCCCAACCGAAGGGAGGATCGTCTGAAAGTGCATCAAGGATCCCTATGTGGATTTTAGATAATTGATGACAAACGATTAAGTGACTACTGCGTTTAATGAGGTTTTGCACAGGTATTAGTCCCTTTGAAGAAGTAAAATGGCGTTGGCGTCCCTCAAAAAGAAAATAGAAGTGGCATATAGTTACTTATATGATTCAAATTTATTTTATTTTCGAATTTGATTATAGGTGCGCCGTACTATCAAGAGGGATGCGTTTAGATTAACTTGAAGTTGTCTAAGTGCTTAAATAACTCTTCTAAATCAAAGACGAGAGACACAAATCACCCCCACGAACACTGAATGTTTTGAAAAAATAGTCGGCACCCGAAGTCTCTTGGTTGGCCTGGATACCTCGGGTGACTCGAGTCTCCGGACAAAACTCTAGCAGGAGGTTCTCGGTCTGTGGTTGGAGTTCAACCTGGAGTCTCCGAGTTGGCCCGGATACTCTAGGTGACCGGAGTCTCTGGATAATACTCTGGTTGGGGGTTCTCGGTCTGTGGTTGAAGTTCAACCTGGAGTTTTCGAGTTGGCCCAGATACTCCAGGTGACTGGAGTCTCCGGCTAATGCTCCGGCAGGGGGTTCTCGTCTGTGGTTGGAGTTCAACCTGGAGTTTCCCGGTTGGCCCGGATACTCCGGGTCCTGTGTTCATCTAGACCCTGTGGGTTGAGTTCTGGACAGGCTCGTGGATATGTGATAAGTGCCAATCCGGAGTCTCCAGGTTGACCCGGATACTCCAGGTCAGTACAAAATGTACTGTAATAGCTAGTTTTTGGGTGCTGGGTTTAAATACACATTCACCTCCTCCTTCATTTGCTGCTAAACCAACTCGAGACAAATGCATTCAAAGCTACTTTAAAGCCCTCCCACCTCTAGTGAATTAAATCTTGCAAGGATTTGAGAGTTGGGATTGGAAAAGTGTGATTGAGTTCTAGTGAGCAAAATTCCATTGTTTGAGCACTTGAGGTCTTCATCATGCCATTAACTCGCGTTCTTCATACTTGGAGCTTGAAGCTCCTAGATGGCTAGGCATCACCTGGTGAGCACCCAAGCTTGTGGGGTGCCTTAGGAAGTTTAAGAAGGCTATCCTCACCTCCGCAAGGAAAGAGGAAAGTTGAGTAAGCCCCGAGCTCGATCTTTGTGGTCGCTTGGTGAGGATAAGGGTTGAGAGAGACCTGGCTCTTTGTGAGCACCTCAACGGAGACATAGGATTATTTGGTCCAAACTTCAGGAAACAAATTCATGTCTCATTTGATCTTTGTTGTCCTAGTTATTTTTGGGTGATCTTCCTCGATCTACGTGTTTGTGTGTTTTTAGCTACAAGTGATCCTTTGAAAAGCCTTCATACAACCTTAGGAACCTGTGGTATCACATGGCATCAAATAGATTTACTTACAATTTCATAGCCTTCGTTTTTCTATTTCATCCGAACTATCCGGGCAGAACCCAGAACCTCCGAACCCAGAGTATCCGGTTGACCTAGATTATCCAAAAAGTTTAATCCACTGTAAAGTTTTAAATTTTAGGAAACACATATTCACCCTCTCTAGAGGACATATCGTACATTCAATTGGTATCAGAGCCTAACCTCCTTAAAGGCTTCACCGTTTGGAGGATTGGAAGATGTCGGCATCCGGGGAAAAGAGTTTGAAAGGTACGGGAAGTCCGAAGGATGACATTTTGACATCGGGCAACAATAAAGGGAAGGGAGTAGCAATTGAATTAATTATGACAAATTAAATGCATCTAATTCTTATATATTCGTGCCATCCAAGCATGCACCATATTTTGATGGTACACATTATGCCACTTGGAGGCACAAAATGAAATTGCATTTAATTTCTCTTTATCCAAGTATTTAGAAGATTATTTGCATAGGATATGATTTTCCAAATGAAGATGAGGAGCTTACTCTTGAACAAGAGCAAACCATCCACTGCAATGCATAAACTGCAAGTGTATTGCTTGGCGCCTTGAGCCCCGAGGAGTTCAATAAGGTGGACGGGCTTGAGGAGGCCAAAACAATATGGGACACACTCCAAGTCTTACATGAAGGCACAACAAGCATGAGAGAGTCCAAGATAGAGTTATTTGAGGGCAAATTGGGAAGTTGTTTGATGGATGATGATGAAACCCCTTAAGCAACGTATGATCGCATGATAGTGTTGCTGAACAAAATTAGAGGGCTTGGAAATGAAGAGCTAGATGATCACAAGGTGGTGAGAATATTACTAAGAGCTTTCGCACCAAGAAATCCCACCTTGGTGACTCTTATCCGAGAAAGAAGAGATTACAAGAGGCTCACACCAAGCGATATGCTCGGAAGAATCCTTGTCATCAGCTCATGGAGGAGGAAGCAAATGAAGTAAAGAATCTTTCCCCACGAGTTCAACCTGGAGTCTCTCATATCCGTGAGCATGGCTGTTATAACAGTTTTACACTCTACAGAGGTTCTACAGCTTTCCAACGAGTCAGTGAATTTCATGTTGCCGTATTTGCAAGACACTTAACACACACCAGTGGTGTGCCACCAAGAATCACTGTATGACACTTTCCACTAACCAGAGACTAATCCAGTATGTGTCTGCCCACTAGGTTTCACCGCCAGACTTTACGCAAGCTAAGCTCCTACCCAGAAGCCCCCTTTTGTGCTAACCCAACACACATTAGATAGACTCTAATCAGTATGTCACGCCTTACCCATATCAGCCTCGTGGTTGGTACATTACTTCTTGGGTTGTCACTCCACGTACCGGTCCTTACTTAGGTTACTTGAGCAAACACTAAACCAACATCATAACCATGACAACCATCAAAACTACTTTGCTCAAGGCCTAAGGTTCCATGTTGCTAGAACATTAACACATTAACCACCATTGTTGCATATGTTCATTAGTCAAGATTATGACACTTCTTAACATTCCAAAAGCATGGCTAAGCAATCTACCCATACAAGACAACTAACCATAAACCATCTAGGTTCCAAGGGATGATAAGGGAAGATCTAGGGAAAACCCTAACATAGGTGACTACCCATCATATCGACAGACATTGCATGCAGTTTATTAAAACCAAAACATTTTAAAACATAGGTTCAATATGATCAAGGACACTTGTCTTCTCCTTGCTTCTGCTCAGTGTATTCTTGCTCCAGGTCTCAATGTTCCTCAAATTGATCCGGGACGTTATCGGCTAATCGCACAATAACCGGCAAACAAACAAACAAGATACACTAAGAACGGAGCACAAAACAAAACAACGAGATAAAATCTGATTAGAAAGAAAGAGCACTGAAAAATGAATCTATCAGTGCAAGAATCGCTTAAAACGGAGCTACAACGAAAAAGTTAGGGCTAAAACAAATCTAGGGTTAAATCTGAAAAAGAAAAGGGCTTATTTTGAATTAAACAGAAAGTTCAGGGACCTTTTTGTAAAAATAGGGGACCTAATTGTAATTATGGAAAAGTATAGGGACTTAACTATAAAAAGATAGAGCTCTTTTGTTATTACAGAAAAGTCTAGGGGCTTTCTGCAAAATTACCAATTTCCAGGAATTATCAGATTTATTTTTATACTGGAAAAGCTTGAAATATTGACTGGGCTGCTTTGGCTGACGTGGCATGGTGACAGGGATGACACATCAGCAGAGAGGGCTAGGTGGCAGCTGAGGTGGCTGGATGACATGGCGTGGCTGCTGACTGGTTTGAGAAACAACACATGGCAGCTTTTGGTTCGTTAGCTGAAGGGGTACGAATAGATCTAATCTGGGCCGATGAGGATGGACCCGACGGCTGAGATCAAAGGAGACGGTTGGAGAAGGAGTTCTCGGCGGAGCCGAGCTCGGGCACGGCGGCGACACGCCGGAGTAAAGGGAGAAGGGTCGTCGCCGGCGTCAAACATTGACGACGAGCAGCGGATTAGCTTCAGGAGGGAGAGAGTAATCCGTTTGAGGGC
This sequence comes from Phragmites australis, assembly GCF_958298935.1. NCBI lineage: Eukaryota > Viridiplantae > Streptophyta > Magnoliopsida > Poales > Poaceae > Phragmites > Phragmites australis. The sequence continues at coordinate 29,314,693 of NC_084926.1, read as the reverse complement.
TTACCGAGAGCGATTCGGCACTGGAGAAGCTTGGCGATGACAAGGGGCGGCGGAGGGCTCGTGTCTTCATCGGAGAGGGCGCTCTGGCGACCAAATGGTGAAGATGATGGCGGCTTGAGCTCCGGTGGGCGGCTGTGAAGCTCGGAGGTGGCTATATCGAGGCAAAGCAGCACGGGAACGGCGCAGCGGTGAGGGCAGCCAAGCGGCGGCACTAATGGCGATGGGGAGCTCGAATTCGGCGATTTGGCTCGGGTTTCGGCAGTTTTGGCGATGGGAGATCAGAGGGGGACGATCGGGGTTATATAGGTGGCAAAAAGGAGGTCAGGACGGGCTGGGACTCTTAAAGGCGGTGGTGGATTGACTCGGATACGGTGGCGGAGTCTGGGTAGAAGACGAGTCCGACGTGCGGGCCCCACGTGGTGACGACTCGGGTGAAGGCGGCTCGGCGCGGGGCGTCTTCGGCGCGGCGGTTGACGGGCGCGCGCGGGATTGGGCCGAGGCGGTCGAGCGCGGCCCAGGCGGGAGGGAGGCAGGGGCTGAGCAGGTCGGCAGGGCCAGGCCGAAAGGAAATTTGGGCCGGGGGAAAAGAAAAGAAAATAGGCAGCCCGAGAGAAGGTGTATTCCTTTTTTTCTAAATACAATTCAAATTTAAATTCAAAGCAAATCCTCTTCAAATAAAATCCATCAAAGCCAAATAAAAATCCTATTTGCCTAATTCAGCATGAATGCATAATAATCAATTATATCCTATGTCAAATATATTTTCTTTTATATAAAATAGGATTTTACTCTTTTTAATTATTTAAACTCATATTAAGTTCTGGCAAAATTTAAGAAATTTCTAAAGGTGGAAAAATTAGGGTGTTACAGAATCCATTGCTAGTCTTGAGAGTAGGAATATTACACTTCATGAGAATTTCAAATGTGTGAATGAATCTCATAAAACTCTTTAAGTGCAATTTGATGCTCTTAATAATAGCACTCCCACCCCTAATGATACAACCTTACTCTCTAGTGCTTCCACTAGTAATGCTTGCTCTCTTTGTTACAATATTGATATAAATGCTTGTGCTACTAATGTTCAATCTTTGCAAGCATTGCAAAAGGAAAATGAGAGTCTAAACGACTTGCTTAAGTATGGGTGCATCAAGACATACAAATCCAAAGATACACTATACAAGACCATTGAGGCCAAGAATAATAAGCAAAAGAGAGGTCTTGAATTTAACATGCATATAACCAAGCCAAATGAGCGTGTGATGATAAATGGCAATGAGTGCCTTAAGTTTGTCAAGGAACATGGAAAACCACATGCTCACACAACACATGTCAAGGAACCCAAAGGCCATTCACCTCAAGCAACCTTTTATGCATCGTATGTTTTGAAGAGGAACCACCATGATAAAGTGGTTGCTTTATATGTTGATGGACGCACAAAGGATCGAGTTACCAAAAGGAGTGTGTGGGTGCCAAAAGTGCTTGTGACTAACGTGAAAGGACTCAAATAAATTTGGGTACCTAAAATAAAAGTTTAACATGTTTTGCAGGTATATTCCTCCGGTGGATCTAGTTGGGTGTTCGATAGTGGATGTACCAATCATTTGTTCGGAGAGAAGAGCATGTTTTCCTCATTTGAAGAAAATGGAGGACAACATGAAAATATTGTCTTTGGAGATGATGGAAAAGAAGAGGTAATCGGTCTAGGTACAATTGCTAGTTCCAATGATCATTCTATTTCAAATGTCTTGTTAGTTAAATCTCTTAGCTACAATTTGTTGTCTGTATCACAACATTGTCAAATAGGCTACAATTATCTCTTTACTGATGAGGTTGTGACCGTCTCTAGAAGGGAAGACTTCTCAATAGCTTTCACCGGTCGGTTGAAGTGTAAACTTTATCTCGTTGATTTTTCAACGGATGAAGTGAGGTCTAAGACTTGCTTGATTACTAAATCTAGCATGTGTTGGCTATGGCACCATCGACTAGCCCATGTTGGCATAAGAAATTTGTCTAAACTTTTAAAGGGAGAGCACATCCTAGCACTAACAAATGTTTCTTTTGAGAAAGATAAAATTTGTAGTGCATGTCAAGCGGGCAAGTAAGTTGGAGCTCCTCAACCAGCCAAGAATGTGATGACAACCACAAGGTCATTGGAGGTTCTTCACATGGATTTGTTTGGACCGATCGCCTACATAATCATTGACGGTAACAAATATGGTTTTGTTATTGTTGATGACTATTCTCGTTTCACTTGGGTATTCTTTTTGCATGATAAAAGTGAAACACAAGCCATATTCAAGAAATTTGTTAGAAGAGTTCAAAATGAATTTGATGTGAAGATCAAAAGGGTGAGAAGCGACAATGGTAACGAATTCAAAAATACTCAAATTGAAGAGTTTCTTAATGAAGAAGGGATCAAACATGAGTTCTCGGTACCCTACTCCCTCAATAAAATGGGGTTGTCGAGAGGATGAATAGGCTCTCATAGAGTCGGCAAGGACCATTGTCACGTCCCGAATTCCATAATCGTGTGATTAAGCTTAATCATGCATTATTAGTATCATAATTATTTTTGAGGTAAATTATTTTGGCGTATTTTGGCGTACTAAAGCACTTTGTTTGAAATCAATTGGATGAGAGAAAGAAATTCGGGAGAGAAAAGAATTGAATTCGCAGTTAAAATAGACCTCTTTCTCTCTAACATGTGGGACCCACCTGGCTCCACCATCTCTCCCTCCACTTGGGCAGCAGCCCCACCTGCTCCCTCACTCCCACTCACATGTCTCTCTCCTCTCCCAACCAGCCAAAGCAAGGGAGCAAAAGCTCACTCTCCCTCTCACTCTCTCTCTCCTTTCTCCCTCAAATCCGCGCTATAGGAGCCGAATCAAGGTGTGCATGTGGTACCATTGCGATCACAAGCTCACAAGCATTCCATTCCTCCAATTTGTTTGCTCATTCCCGAAGGATTTGAGCCAATTTGGATGTCTTTTGGTGTTAGGGTTGAAAAGTGAAGAACACAAGAGTTCTTTGATTTCCCACCGTTTTCTCCTTCTCCCGGCTGTCCCCAACCTCGGAAAAGCACCTTGGGTAAGTCCTCTAGGCTTCCCATGGCTTGGATACGCATTTGGTTGGTCAAAATCCAAATTTGGAGCTAGGTGGCGAAGATTTGGCATTTTTGGATGTTTTAGACCTAATTTGAGGAATTAGATGAATTTGAGTTAGGAATGGAGTTTCTAGGTTGTTAAGTGAGTTCAAGAACCCTTGAACTAGCTCAAACACGTTCCCTTTTGGTTTGGAGAAGATCGCAATTCATTCTGGGCATTTTTCCCCTCAAAACAGTCCAGTTCTGGAGCGTCCCCGGAGTATCCGGCCTTCCCCAGAGTCTCCGGGTGAGCCCCAACCAAAAATAATAGAGAGGGTGCTGCCGGAGAGTCTCCCAAAGTCTCCGGTACCCTGGAGTATCCGGCCTTCACCGGAGTATCCGGGTGCACTGTTCATCGGCCTCTGCTAATAACTTGTAAAATTCATAATTAATCCATACGAACTTCCAAAAATCATGAAACCAATTTTGTTGGTTTCATAATAAACTACTCTATCTATTAAAAACATCCCCAGCCATTAAATGTCGAATTAAATTTTTGAGGCTAATTAATCAGGCTTAAGCTTCATTAATTCACCATTAATTCTTTACGAGTCCAAAATAGCTGAAACCAATTTTGCTGGTCTTTTCATGACTTGTTCTAGCAAGGAAAAATATTTTCATACATTTTAAAGAATATTTTCATGGCATTTCATCATTTGCACCTTGTAACTTAGATTGTTGCATTTCATTTATGCTTATCATTGCACGCGTTATGTTTCTTAGAACACACTGATCCATCGATCCTGGAGACCGAGGTCGATCTCGAGGCGCCGCACCTTTGTGAACCAGTGCATCAAGGCAAGCAACTAACATATTTCACCCATGTCAAATTTGGAAGTCTCAATTGATGAATATGCTTATGTATGTATGCATGTGTCGGGTACCCTTAGGTAGAACCTATGCTGATTGCATCTTTCTACCATGATCAATTGTTCAAGTAATTTTCTTGTAGCCTAGAGATGGTGTTATGTCTAGGTACGAGTACGATATACATGCTTAGCAATGCTTAGGTCTTTTGGTAGAAGTCGAACGACAGTGTTTTCTGTTGTTCGCGAGTATAGGGATTACTATTGATTACAAATACATGCTGTTGGTGAGGTGGTTGGTGAGTGATGAGTATGAGACAAGATGTGGGCGGTGTTAGGGGTGTCGTCTGCTTCGGTGGAAAGTCCAGGGGGCAGGTCGGGAGAGGAAACCCGAGCACCATAGACTGCTTGCATCGTTTAAATCCGTCCATCGCTACCGTTAGCTTTAGCACTTACCTTACTCACCGCATGCCGATCTAATGGTAAGGTGAGCCGAATACCTTCGCAGCTGTGGCTTTGTGGGCGTGAACATCGACGGTGTGAGCGAGCGGGCTTGTAAGCGGTACTAGTTTGCTCCGGGAGTAGTTCTAGTATCGTCGCGCCGAGCGATGCATGTCCCACACGGTTGGGGATGGTTGGGAAAGGTTGTCACGGGTACCCCCTTGTGTGCACTTTAGCGGGTGGCACAAGCCGTATGGTTCTCGTGTCGTGTGGGTCTAGAAGTATCCCCTGCAGGGTGTATAAACAATTTGAACTGTCGCGCTCTCGGTCATGAGCATGCGATTGTTTCATCCGTATCGGTCGTAGAGGTTCATTGTGGATTTGTGGTTCGGGTTTGTGGTGGTGGTGTGGGCATGGTGGTTATGTGGGAGTGGTCAGAGTTGGTACTTGTTATAATTTTGATACACATGTCGATTACAATTACTTATGTTCAGTTGGTGATGTAGGGTAGTGTCATATATGTTGGTCAAGTTAGTTTCACACACATTTATCTAGGTTGCTTACCGCTTTAATTCACTTAACCATGTTTAATCCTTGCTACCAGCTAATGCATGATCCTTGGAGTTGAGCTATATATATGTGCTCTATATTGTGTAAGACTTGCGAGTACCTTCGTACTCAGGGTGCTGCCCTTAAGTTGATGTAGGTTCGTAGGTCGGCGAGGAAGAGGCGGTGTTTAGCTACTTTGTGCCTGCCGATCAGGGTGGCGGGCAGGAGTAGCACACTCTACTCCGAACTCAATATTTTGGTATGGAGCCTAAGGGCATGTGACTCTATATCCTTTTGTTGTATAGTTTATTTTCTTCCGCTGCGTAGTCCCTTTTGTTAGTTAGGTGTTGAGGGGTTTTGTCTCCTCCTAGCTCGCTTTTGTTGTAAATTATTGAAATCAGTTGCATGCTTAATATTTGTAATATAAATGTTTATTACTTGCTCTTTATTAAGCTATGTTGGAGGCATGTGTTCCGATCCTTAGGCACAAAACACGTGCCGGGACTGCCGAAATGGTATTCGGGTTAATCGTCGAGGTTGGATTATGAATAATGATCCGCCTGACGATTAATTTGAATACTGTTTGGACGGGTCCTCACAGCGTGGTATCAGAGCTTGGTTTAATTAAATAGCCTAAACACAATTAGAACGTTGTTTAGTAAGTGTATCAAACCCACTAAGCAACCAACTAAAGTTTACTTATACATTTTCTTATCAATATGTATGAATCTGCTATATTATGCCCCTAAGTATAACTGCTTGTGAGTTTCGATGTTTGTTGCGGAGAGAAGTGCACGGGAAAGAAACCGTATCTAGGATCGAGCATAGCGTCATTCTCATACTGCATTCATGCATGCATGATCTATATACATGTATTATTGGGGGGGGGGGCTAGTAAATGATATCCGGCGAATGCTTTTAGGCTATGTCGGAATTTGACGTTTCTCTTTTTGTTTTGTCGGTACAGTATGGTGAGAACTTGTGGCGAGTTGGATGACCCCGAGGGCTCGAATGAGAATAACCCTCCCCCGCCGCCAACAATGGCATAAGTGCTCATGCAGATTGAGCAGAACCGCCAGACTAATCAGGCGCTTCTGGAGGCTCTAGTGCGCAACACGGCTCCTCATGGAGGGAGTGGAGCCGGGCGCCGAAATGATTTCTTAGATTTCCTGAGGACTCAGCCGCCGGTTTTCTCGGGGGTTGAGGATCATCTGGATGCCGACCACTGGCTCTGGATGATCGAGCAGAAGCTTGCTCTCCTCAGATGTGATGACCATGAGAAGGTGCTCTTGACCATCCATCAGCTTCAAGGCCCGGCGGGCGCATGGTGGTCCAACTACTTGGCCATTGATAGAATAGGAGTGCCCGATCTTTCGGTGAGAGGGATAACTTCGATTTGGGACGGAGGTGACTCTCGCGATCCGACTATGAACGAACAGCTCGTGGCGCCTTAGCAATCGCTAAACCAACTCCAAATGGTTATTGACCTTGCTGGGCAAGATCAACCTGAACACGAGGTTCAATTCCTGTAAGCATTCGAAAGAAACAAGCAAGAATGAGATGTAGGCAGACTGTAAATAAATCGCTCGAATGTGGGGTTCACAATTGCTGTCTATCAGGTGGTCGTTGGACACAACTGCAGATCAGTGTTTGCACAATGGCTAAACCAAAACAAAAGAAAACCCACCCAGGGGAGGGGCGCAGCCTTGGATTTAATAGGTGTAGGGGCCATGCAAGGCATGCGCCTCTGCTCCTATTCCTTCCTAATCCAGGCGCTAGCATCTATGGAAAGAAAACAATCCCCCTTTATTCTCTCCTAAACTTGGCAAAACATGACATGGGCCAGCCCCTAATGCAGGTGGCGCAGCACCTTGATGAAGCCCTCCTTCTTCACCCTTCAGCTGGACCTTGGTTACTTAACAGGAGAACGTAATTGAGTTCACATGCACGGGCTCGAGTAACTGGTCCTTGAATGACTTCTGGAGTTGTGGTGGCCTGAGCATGTATGTCCTCATCATCCTCCCCTTCTTGAATTGGAGTCGTCCTCGACGGAATCTGCTCGTCCTCACCCACATAAGGCCTCAAATCTGCAACATTAAAACTAGAGGAAACACCATATTCTGGAGGTAGGTCAAGTATGTAAGCATTATCGTTAATCTTTTGCAAAATCTTGAAGGGTCCATGAGCACGAGGCATCAGCTTAGACCGGCGCAGAGCAGGAAAACGTTCTTTTCGCAGATGTAACCACACCAAATCACCTGGTTCAAAAGTAATTAACTTCCTCCCACGACTACCCGCTACCTGATTCTTAGCATTAGTGTGTGCAATGTTCTGCTGTGTTTGCTCATGAATGTTGAGCATTTGATCAACCCGTGCAGCAGCATCAAAATGAGGAGGGTCAGAGGAAGGAACAGAGATCAAATCAATGGGTGCCCGAGGAATGAAACCATACACAATTTGAAAGGGGCACATTTTTGTGGTTGAATGGACAGAACGGTTGTAAGCAAACTCAACATGAGGCAAGCAGTCTTCCCAAAGTTTTAAATTCGTTTTCAAAATAGCCCGAAGCATGGTAGATAAAGTTTTATTTACTACCTCAGTTTGACCATCAGTTTGGGGGTGGCACGTAGTACTGAAAAGTAATTTGGTACCCAATCTGTTCCATAATGTGCGCCAAAAGTGACTAAGGAATTTTGTATCACGATCAGAAACTATTGTGTTGGGCACACCATGTAAGCGAACCACTTCACGAAAGAATAGAGCAGAAACATTAGTGGCGTCATCGCTCTTGTGACAGGGAATGAAATGAGCCATTTTGGAAAATCTATCAACAACCACAAATATGCTATCCCTCCCCTTCTTTGTTCTAGGCAATCCTAAGACAAAATCCATCGAGACATCCTCCCAAGGGGTCTTAGGAACAGGGAGAGGCATGTATAGACCATGAGGATGAAGGCGGGACTTAGCTTGCTAACATGTAGTGCAGCGGGCGACAAAGCGCTCCACATCCCGTCGCAGCTTGGGCCAGTAGAAGTGCGCTGCAAGGATGTCCTCCGTCTTCTTGACCCCAAAATGTCCCATGAGGCCGCCACCATGTGCTTCCTGTAACAACAAAAGGCGAATCGAGCTAGCGGGAATGCACAGCTTGTTAGCACGGAACAAGAACCCATCATCCAAGAAAAACTTTCCCCAGGTTCGACCATCCTTGCAATGCAACAGTACATCCTTGAAATCAGGGTCAAGAACATACTGATCCTTCACTGTTTGTAGCCCAAAAATCTGAAAATCAAGTTGCGAGAGCATAGCATAACGACGAGATAAAGCATCAGCAATTATATTCTCTTTCCCTTTCTTGTATTTGATGACATAAGGGAAAGACTCAATGAATTCGACCCATTTAGCATGCCTACGGTTCAGATTTGATTGGTTACGAATGTGTTTCAATGATTCATGATCCGAATGAATAATGAATTCCCGAGGCCATAAATAATGCTGCCATGTTTGAAGCGTTCTAACGAGAGCATAAAGTTCTTTGTCATAAGTGGAGTAATTCAAACTAGCACCACTTAGTTTCTCACTGAAATAAGCCACCGGTTTACCTTCTTGCAGCAACACACCACCAAACCCAATTCCACTAGCATCACATTCGAGTTCAAACATTTTGGTGAAATCAGGTAGCTGAAGCAAAGGTGCATGTGTTAGCTTATCTTTCAAAATCATGAAGGCCTCATCTTGTGCTGGACCCCAGGAGAAGGGAACTCCTGTCTTTGTCAGTTCATTCAAAGGGGAAGCAATTGTGCTGAAATCGCGAACAAAACGGCGGTAGAAGCCTGCAAGCCCGAGGAAACTCCGAATCTGCGTCACCGTGGTAGGAGTTGGCCAGCTTTGTATTGCTTCAATCTTGGCACTGTCGACCTCAATACCCTGTGCTGTAACAACATAGCCAAGAAAAGAGACACGGTCCGTGCAAAAACTACACTTATCCAAGTTCCCAAAAAGACGGGCAGTTCTCAAAGCATCAAAAAAAGCACGTAAATGACCCAAATGGTCCTCCAAAGATTTGCTGTAAATCAGTATATCATCAAAATAGACAACCACAAATATGCCTATGAAAGCCCTCAAAACTTCGTTCATTAATCGCATGAAAGTGCTTGGAGCATTAGTCAATCCAAAAGGCATGACTAACCATTCATATAAACCAAACTTTGTTTTGAATGCTGTTTTCCACTCATCCCCCAATTTCATGCGAATTTGATGGTACCCACTACGCAAATCAACCTTAGAGAACACGACAGCGCCACTGAGCTCATCAAGCATATCATCCAACCTAGGTATAGGGTGGCGATAGCGGATTGTGATATTATTAATAGCACGACAATCAACACACATGCGCCATGAGCCATCTTTCTTGGGTACTAGCAAAACAGGAACAGCGCATGGGCTAAGAGACTCACGAATGTAGCCCTTATCAAGCAAGTCTTGTACTTGTCGCTGAATTTCTTTCGTCTCATCGGGGTTGGTGCGATATGGTGCACGGTTGGGCAATGATGCTCCCGGTATGAGATCAATCTGGTGTTCAATTCCACGGAGGGGAGGAAGGCCTGCTGGAACATCCGTTGGAAAGACATCGGCGTAGTCCTGCAAAAGCTTGGTGATAGCAGGGGGCATAACAAAAGGCGGGGCATCCTCAAGCAAGGAGGCCTATCGGTGATGGAATACGTGTAGGTGTTCAATCACCTTGCACAGTATGCTCCTGATGAGGTAAACACTAACGAGCGGAAGCAATACCGCTTTGTCAATGGCCTCAACTCGAAGATGCAAGACTGGCTATCTACACATGAGTTCACTGACTTCAACAAGTTGGTGAGCACATCCCTCACGATGGCGTTCAAGCTTAAGAACCACCAGGAGGAGAAGAAGCGCAAGAGGGGTTCCTCGCCTTCTGTGGGCGGGAGATCACAGCGCGCCCGCACGGAGAGTCTACCTCCACTATCTCGCGTGCCGGCATCGGGTGCTCCGTGTTCGATGTGGCTCGTGGAGCGGCTGGCTTTCTCCGCTCCACAAGGACAGCCTCCACGACCGGCCGGTTTGTAGAGCAGTGTGATCGGTGGCCCCGGCGGCCCTTGTTACAACTGCGGCCGTGTCGGCCACTATGTGCGGGATTGCCCGTATCCGAGGCCAGGAGCCGCGGTGACTGCTCCACGGCCACCACCAGCTCAGTTGGTGCCTCAGTCTTCTCAGGCGACCCACGTCCCCAAGCGTGGTCGAGCACGCCACACCATCGCCAAGGACGTTTAGGAGGGTGACACCGTCCTAATGGGTACGTTGCATATGCGTTCTAACTCTATCGTTGCACCTGCAGTTGTTCTTTTCAATTCTGGAGCTTCTCATTGCTTCATAGCGGCAAGTTATGTTTGGCGTCATGGGTTGACAGTTAGCACCACCCCCACGCCTTACCTCACAGATGCACCAAGAGCCAAGATCCTTGTTAAGCAATGCGTGTCCAACGCCTCAGTGATCATCAACGAGATGTCTTTCGGGGCAAATCTGCTAGTGATTAACTCTAAGGGAATTGATATCATATTGGGGATGAACTGGCTCTCCAAGAACAAGGTCGTGTTAGATTGTGCCCAGCGGACAGTTACTCTAAATGGTCCGTCCGGCACCCGGATTCAATTGAAGCTGGAGGGTGTCAAATCTTGTCTCTTTGCCTTGAAGGCTATCCCCACCATAGACATGATGAGCATTCCTGTGGTGTGGGAATTCCCGGATATCTTTCTGGATGAGTTGCCCGGAATGCCGCCTGACAGAGCAGTGGAGTTCTCCATGAATCTCATGCCCGGTGCGGCCCCAATTTCGAAGAAGGCGTATAAGATGTCGCCAGTTGAGCTCCTTACCCTGGGGATGCTCGGCTCTCTTTGTGAAGAAGAACGATGACACTCTCCGGATGTGTGTGGACTACCGTCCGTTGAATGAGGTCACTGTCAAGAACAGGTATCCGCTCCCTAGGATTGATATCTTGTTTGATCAGCTGACCGGAGCCCGAGTCTTCTCGAAGATTGATTTGACACTGGGCTATCATCAGATCAAAGTTCGGCTAGAGGATATTCCAAAGATAGCTTTCTCGACCCGCTACGGGCTATATGAATTTACCGTCATGTCCTTCGGATTGACGAATGCGTCGGCATTCTTCATGTATTTGATGAACACGGTGTTCATGGAAGAATTGGATAAGTTTGTTGTGGTTTTCATCGACAACATTCTCATATACTCCAAGACTGATGCAGAGCATGTAGAGCACCTCCGTATTGTTCTTGGCCAGCTCAGAGATCATCAACTCTATACCAAGTTCAGCAAGTGTGAGTTCTGGCTCAAGGAGGTGGCATTTCTAGGGCATGTTCTGTCGGAGAATGGTGTTGCAGTTGACCCAAGCAAGGTGCAGGATGTGCTCAATTGGGTTCAACCCAAGAATGTCACTGATATCCGGAGTTTTCTCGGACTCGCGGGCTACTACCGCCGGTTCATCGAGAATTTCTCCAAGATTGCCAAGCCGATGACCGAGTTGTTGAAGCAAGGCAATGCTTTCGAGTGGTCGAGTGACTGTGAGACAGCTTTCCAGACTTCGAAGAAATTGCTCACGACCGCTCCAGTCCTTGCTCAGCCTGATGTGAACAAGGGCTTCAATGTCTATTGCGATGCTTCTCGCAGTGTCCTCGGATGTGTCCTTATGCAAGAAGGCAGGGTTGTCGCTTACGCCTCACGACAGTTGAAGCGCCACGAGGAGAATTATCCGACACATGATTTAGAGCTGGCTGCAGTCATGCACGCTCTGTAGATCTAGCGTCATTATCTGATGGGGAACTTGTGCCGTATCTATACGGATCACAAGAGTTTGAAGTACATCTTCACTCAAGTGGATTTGAACGTGAGGCAGCGAAGGTGGCTCGAGTTGATTAAAGACTATGAGCTGGAGGTTCATTATCATCCGGCTAAAACGAATGTGGTCGCCGATGCCTTGAGTCGGAAAGCTCACTGCCATTGTCTGAAAGTCTCGCCTATGGACTCTACACTTTGTGATGATTTCCTGTGGCTTGGACTTGAAATGGTTCCGGATGGCTTCCTTGCCAATTTGGAGATCAAATCCACTCTCCTGGACGATATCAAGGCAGCTCAAAGGGATGATAAGGGAATGGCCCGAATCCAAGAGAAGATGAAGATCGGCAAGGCCGTATGCTTTTCTGAAGATGACCAGGGCATTATGTGGTTTGGGAATCGTCTCGTGGTTCCAAAGGTTGAGGCTTTTAGGAAAAAGATTCTCGATGAGGCTCATGATTCATTGCTCTCTATTCATCCGAGAAGCACAAAAATGTATCAAGACCTCAACCAAGATTTTGGTGGACTCGCATGAAGCGAGAGATCGCTTGATATGTAGCTGAGTGTGATGTCTGCCGTAGGGTGAAGCCTGAGCATCTCAAGCCGGCTGGTACACTCCAGCCTTTGCCTATTCCCTCCTGGAAGTGGGAGGAGATTAGAATGGACTTCATTACTGGTTTGCCGAAGACCTCTCAAGGTTATGACTCTATCTGGGTCATTGTCGACCAGCTTACCAAGTCAGCACATTTCCTTCCGGTAAAGACTCGATACGGTGCTAAGGACTACGCCGAATTGTATCTTGCAAGGATTGTGTGTCTCCATGGGGTTCCGAAGAAGATTGTTTCTGATCGAGGCACGCAGTTCACATCTCATTTCTGGAGGAGCTTCCAAGAGGCCATGGAGACCGAGCTCTTTCATAACACGGCATATCACCCTCAAATGGATGGTCAAATGGAGCAAGTTAATCAAATTCTGGAGGACATGCTTCGAGCTTGCTCACTTATGGGAAGAAGTGGGACATATGCTTGCCATTCGCAGAATTCTCCTACAATAACAGCTTCCAAGCTAGTATTGAGATGGCACAATTTGAGGCCCTTTATGGCCGGGGATGCCGAACACCATTGAATTGGTTCGAATCCAGCGAACGGGCTTTTCTGGGTCCAGATCTACTCAAGGAGGCGGAAGATCATGTCCTGAATATCTGCAAGAGCCTTCTCACAGCACAGTCACGGCAGAAGAGCTATGCGGATTGCCGCCACCGAGAGCTCGCATTTGAAGTCGGAGACCATGTATACCTCAAGGTGTCGCCTCTCAAGGGTGTTTGCCAATTCCAAGTCCGAGGCAAGTTAACGCCTCGATACGTGGGACCATTCCAGATTGTTGCTCGACATGGAGAGGTGGCATATCAACTGGACTTGCCTCCGTCTCTCTCCGCCGTGCACAATGTGTTCCATGTGTCACAATTAAAGAAATATCTCCGAGTCCCGACGGAAGTTGTCGATGTTGCACCCCAAGAGTTGCAACCAGACTTGACATATTGTGAGCGGCCACTCCGTATCTTGGACGAAGCTGAACGCCAGACACGGCGAAGTTCCATCAAATTCATCAAAGTCCAATGGGGCAACCACTCGGAAGACGAGGCAACTTGGGAGCGTGAGGATAAGATCCGCTCCGAGTATCCTGAGCTCTTTGCAGGCTTGGAAAAGTCGTTGTAAATTTTGCACAGTTGAAAGATTTTGCATGTATGTGCTCATCGCCTTGTTAAATGGAAATGTTCATTGGATTTTATCTCTCACAGCGTGGTTCCTAGACTCATCGTGCTCTTCCCCGACTCATACCGAATCTCGGGGCGAGAATCCTATTAAGAGGAGAGGGGGAGGTTTATCATGCCCCAAATTCCATAATCGTGTGATTAAGTTTAATCATGCATCATTAGTGTCATAATTATTTTTGAGGTAAATTATTTTGGCGTACTAGAGCACTTTGTTTGAAATCAATTGGATGAGAGAAAGAAATTCGGGAGAGAAAAGAATTGAATTCGCAGTTAAAATAGACCTCTTTCTCTCTAACATGTGGGACCCACCTGGCCCCACCATCTCTCCCTCCACTTGGGCAGCAGCCCCGCCTACTCCCTCACTCCCACTCCCATGCCTCTCTCCTCTCCCAACCAGCCAAAGCAAGGGAGCAAAAGCTCACTCTCCCTCTCACTCCCTCTCTCCTTTCTCCCTCAAATCCATGCTCTAGGAGCCGAATCAAGGTATGCATGTGGTACCATTGCGATCACAAGCTCACAAGCATTCCATTCCTCCAATTTGTTTGCTCATTCCCGAAGGATTTGAGCCAATTTGGATGTCTTTTGGTGTTAGGGTTGAAAAGTGAAGAACACCGGAGTTCTTCGATTTCCCACCGTTTTCTCCTTCTCCCGGCGGTCCCCAACCTAAGCAAAGCACCTTGGGTAAGTCCTATAGGCTTCCCATGGCTTGGATACGCATTTAGTTGGTCGAAATCCGAATTTGGAGCTAGGTGGTGAAGTTTTGGCATTTTTGGATGTTTTAGACCTAATTTGAGGAATTAGATGAATTTGAGTTAGGAGTGGAGTTTCTAGGTTGTTAAATGAGTTATAAAACCCTTGAACTAGCTCAAACATGTTCCCTTTTGGTTTGGAGAAGATCGCAATTCATTCCGGGTATTTTTCACCTCAAAACAGTCCAGTTCTCGAGCTTCCCCGAAGTATCCGGCCTTCCCTGGAGTCTTCGGGTGAGCCCCAGCCGAAAATAACAGAGAGGATGCTGCCGGAGAGTCTCCCAGAGTCTCTGGCACCCCGGAGTATCCGACCTTCACCGAAGTATCCAGGTGCACTGTTCATCAGCCTCTGCTGATAACTTGTAAAATTCATAATTAATAAATACGAACTCCAAAAATCATGAAAATGTTTTGTTGGTTTCATAATAAACAACTCTATCTATTAAAAATATCCCCAGCCATTAAATGTTGAAGTAAATTTTTGAGGCTAATTAATTAGGCTTAATCTTCATTAATTCACCATTAATTCTTTACAAGTCCAAAATGGATGAAACTAATTCTTCTAGTCTTCTTATGACTTGTTCTAGCTAGGAAAAATGTTTTCCTACATTTTAAAGTATATTTTCATGGCATTTCATCATTTGCACCTTGTGGCTTAGATTGTTGCATTTCATTTATGCTTATCATTGCACGCGTTATGTTTCTTAGAACACACTGATCCATCGATCCCGGAGATCGAGGTCGATCCCGGAGACCGAGGTCGATCCTGAGGCGCCGCACCTTTGTGAACCAGTGCATCAAGGCAAGCAACTAACATATTTCACCCATGTCAAATTTGGAAGTCTCAATTGATGAATATGCTTATGTATGTATGCATGTGTCGGGTACCCTTGGGTAGAACCTATGCTGATTGCATCTTTCTACCTTGGTCAATTGTTCAAGTAATTTTCTTGTAGCCTAGAGATGGTGTGATGTCTAGGTATGAGTATGATATACATGCTTAACAATGCTTAGGTCTTTCGGTAGAAGTCGAACGACGGTGTTTTCTGTTGTTCGCGAGTATAGGGATTACTATTGATTACAAATACATGCTGTTGGTGAGTGATGAGTATGAGACAAGCTGTGGGCGGTGTTAGGGGTGTCGTCTGCTTCGGTGGAAAGTCCAGGGGGCAGGTCGGGAGAGGAAACCCGAGCACCATAGACTGCTTGCATCGTTTAAGGCCGTCCATCGCTACCGTTGGCTTTAGCACTTACCTTACTCACCGCATGCCGATCTAATGGTAAGGTGAGCCGAATACCTTCGCAGCTGTGGCTTTGTGGGCGTGAACATCGACGGTGTGAGTGGGCGGGCTTGTAAGCGGTACTAGATTGCTCCAGGAGTAGTTCTAGTATCGTCGCGCCGAGCGATGCATATCCCACACGGTTGGGGCTGGTTGGGAAAGGTTGTCACGGGTACCCCCTTGTGTGCACTTTAGTGGGTGGCACAAGCCGTATGGTCCTCGTGTCGTGTGGGTCCACGAGTATCTCCTGCAGGGTGTATAAACAGTTTGAACTGCCGTGCTCTCGGTCATGAGCATGCGATTGTTTCATCCGTATCGGTCGTAGAGGTTCATTGTGGATTTGTGGTTCGGGTTTGTGGTGGTGGTGTGGGCATGGTGGTTATGTGGGAGTGGTCAGAGTTGGTACTTGTTATACTTTTGATACACATGTTGATTACAATTACTTATGTTCAGTTGGTGATGCAGGGCAGTGTCATATATGTTGGTCAAGTTAGTTGCACACACATATGCCTAGGTTGCTTACCGCTTTAATTCACTTAACCATGTTTAATCCTTGCTACCAGCTAATGCATGATCCTTGGAGTCGAGCTATGTATATGTGCTCTATATTGTGTAAGACTTGCGAGTACCTTCGTACTCAGGGTACTGCCCTTAACTTGATGCAGGTTCGCAGGTCGGCGAGGAAGAGGCTGTGTTTGGCTACTTTGTGCCTGCCAATCAGGGTGGCGGGCAGGAGTAGCACACTCTACTCTGAACTCAATGTTTTGGTATGGAGCCTAAGGGCATGTGGCTCCATATCCTTTTGTTGTATAGTTTATTTTCTTCCGCTGCGTAGTCTCTTTTGTTAGTTAGGTGTTGAGGGGTTTTGTCTCCTCCTAGCTCGCTTTTGTTGTAAATTATTCAAATCGGTTGCATGCTTAATATTTGTGATATAAATGTTTATTACTTGCTCTTTATTAAGCTATGTTGTGATGCATTATGTTGGAGGCATGTGTTCCGATCCTTGGGCACAAAACACGTGTCGGGACTGCCGGAATGGTATTCGGGTTAATCGTCAAGGTTGGATTATGAATAATGATCCACCTGACGATTAATTTGAATACTGTTCAGACGGGTCCTCACAACCATGATTGATGAGTACAAGATTTTGGATCAATTTTACGTAGAGGCCGTCAATACCGCATGCCATACCATCAATCGGTTATATCTCCACAAGATCTTAAAGAAGACAACTTATGAGCTTCTCACCGGTAACAAACCTAATATTTCATATTTTAGGGTCTTTGGTAGCAAATGCTTTATTCTAAATAAGAAGGCAAAAAGCTCCAAGTTTTCTCGTAAAGTAGATGAAGGTTTCTTGCTTGGTTGTGAATCAAATATCTACGCCTATCGTGTCTTGAATAGAACCATCGGTTGTGTTGAAATCACGCGTGACGTGACATTTGATGAATCTAACAGCTCCCAAGTGGAGCAAGTTGATTCTAATGTTTTAGGTGATGAAGAAATTCCAAGCGAAGCAAAAAAAAATGGCAATAGGTGAAATCAAGCCTCAAGAGCTTCAAGAGCGACAAATGGCCAACAATGATGTAGTTCATCCATCTTCATCTACTCAAGTGGAGCCACGAACATCAAGTCTAGATTAAGACCTAGCACATGATGACTCCAACAAATTGCTTGGTAATGATGAAGTGGATGTATTCAAAGAGATCACCCAGTTGACAACAACCTCGGTGATATACAAAAGAGGTAACCACTCGTTCTAGAATTGCAAATATTTGTGAATATTACTCTTGTGTTTCCTCCTTGGAACTGTTGAAGGTGTAAGATGCACTTGGTGATCCTGATTGGGTTGTGTCCATGCAAGAAGAGCTAAATAACCTTAAAAGATATAAAGTTTGATCATTGGTGGAAAGACCAAATCAAAACATGGTTGGCAGTAAATGGGCCTTTCGCAACAAACAAGATAAGAATAAGATTGTGATGAGAAACAAGGCAAGGTTGGTTGCTCAAGGCTTTACGCAAATAGAAGGTTTGGATTTTGGTGAGACTTATGCTCCCGTAGCTAGGCTTGAGTCAATTCGTATATTACTTGCCTATGCTACTCACCATGATTTCAAGTTATATCAAATGGACGTGAAGAACGTTTTTCTTAATGGATCAATTTCCGAATTGATATTTGTGGAGCAACCACCCAAATTTGAACATCCTAAGTATCCTCATCATGTGTAAACTCTATAAGGCGCTCTATGGGCTTAAGCACGCACCAAGAGCATGATATGAATGACTTAGAGATTTTCTTATCAAGAAAGACTTTGAAATAGCAAAACCGATTATACTCTTTTCACTAAAAATGTTGATAATGATTTATTTGTGTGCCAAATATATGTCGATGACATTAGATTTTCTTCTATTAACAAAATGTTTTGTGAACAGTTTAGTAAGATCATGACCAAGAGGTTTGAAATGTCAATGATGAGAGAGTTGAAGTTCTTTCTAGGATTTCAAATCAAACAACTCAAGGGAAGGACCTTCATATGTAAAACCAAGTACATGAAAGATATGCTCAAGAAGTTTGATATGGAGAATGCGATGCCTATCAAGACTCCCATGCAAGCAAATGGATATCTCGACCTCAAAGAAGATGAGAAGGTCATGGATCAAAAGTTATATCACTCCATGATAGGATCTTTGCTTTTTCTTTGTACATCTAGGCCCGATATTATGCTTAGTGTGTGCATGTGTGCAAGATTTCAAGCTGCTCCAAAAGAGTGCCATTTAGTGGCCATCAAGAGAATTCGTAGATATTTGGTTCGTACTCCTTACCTTGGCTTATGGTATCCTAAAGGTTCATCCTTTGAACTCATCGGCTATTCGAATTCCGATTATGCCGGTTGCAAAGTGGATAGGAAAAGCACATCCAGGACTTGCCAACTCTTGGGTAGGTCCATGGTGTCTTGGTCATCAAAGAAACAAAATTCCGTAGCCCTATCCATCGCTGAAGCTGAGTATGTTGCTGCGGGTGCTTGTTGTGCACAACTACTTTGGATGAGACAAACCTTGAGAGATTATGGCTACAACATGACCAAAGTCCCACTTTTGTATGACAATGAGAGTGCTATAAAAATAACCAACAATCCCATACAACACTCAAGAACAAAATATATAGATATCTATCACCATTTCTTGATAGACCACTCAGCCAAATGGGATATCTATATTCGCCATATGAAAACTGAAAAATAACTAGCCGATATCCTCATCAAGCCACTAGACCAGCAAAGGTGGCTTGATATATTGCATGCAATTGATTGTTATAGCTTTATAGCTTTAATAGGTAGAGATTTGCGAAAATTTCTTTTGAGTGCTATTTTCTGAAAAAATTTGATTCTTCGATCTTATGATAATAATTTGCTACTTGTGATCATAGCTATGTATTGTTGCTTGTTGGCTGATCACAAGTGGTAAAAATATCTTATATGTCCAACAATCCTTCTCCAAAACACCCTCGTCAATTTTTTAGCTCAAAAATCTTTCTGTCAGATACAGAACCCGGATAGTCCAACCCAGCTCGGAGTATCTGGATTCTGGAAGTCCTCAGCTCCTTGGCCACACCTATCAAGTTGACAGAACCCGGAGTCTCTATGTTAACCTGGATACTTCAGGTTCTGTCACTCAACCCGGAGGATCCGGGTTTCCCTCTGGGAAGACCCTAATGGTTTGGAGTTTTACTCCAACCCGGAGTCTCCGGGTCCACCCATATACTCTGGGTAAATCAGTCTTTTTTCTTTTTAACCTGAAGTGTTATCCCTTTCACTTCATCTTTTTACCTCTTCCTTCATCCTCTCACCATGGTCATCTCCCCTCCGGCGACTAAGATTCCATCAGAGATTCTTTCAAGTTCTTCATCTCTTGAGCCTCTCCTTTGGCTGGATTATTCAGACCACCCTTCGGATCATTTGTGGAATCATCGGTTGGACATAAAGGTAACCCTAAGACCTTCTTTTCCCGAGCTCTCAATGTCCTTCTCTAGAGTTGATTTCCTTTGGTAAAGATGATCTATATCTTTCCTAGAGTCTCACATTTCAATGTTTTGGAAATGCATTGGACCCAAATCCCATATCCTTCACCTGGAGTCGGGCTACTCGGAGTATCCGGGTTGGCTCGGATACTCTGGGTTGTCCAGATTAGTTCATTTGAGCGATGTTCATCAATTCAAATATTGTGCAATCCTTCTTGAATCTCAACCATTCTATTCATATATATCTTAGGGTATATCAAGATGGGCCATGACAAGTTTGACTCTCAAACTTATAAAAGGACGAAAGCTCGATTTGATCTGCATGCTCAAAGCAATGCTCCTCCAGAGTCGACTGAATCTGGTGGAAATAGGAGTGGCAGTGGCAGCGGCAATGGCCATGGGCATGTTCATAAGGCCACTAAAAAGATGTTGGTCCCATCGGGCGGGATTCAGATTGAAGAACTGGCTCGAACCACCAATGTGCTTCTTGTCACTACCTTGCCTAGAAGGAGAACAAAGAAGGTAGCTAATAGAGGGAAAGCCAAAGCTGTGGCTTCAAGATCAAAAGATCATGGAAAAGAAAGTGATGAAGAACAAGAAGAAAGGGTCTATGTGCAACTTTTAAAGCTTCACTAACCCCTCAGAACATGCACTTTATCTGATGTGCCCAAGAGAATGGTGGATTACATGAAAAGGGCCAGTAGGGCCAAGAAAGAAAGAGAGGAGGATCCCTTTGACTATGAGAAGAGTATGACAGATCATCGCATTTGGAATGACTTTCAGCCAGATTTTTATGAAAGTGTGATCCTCAAGAAGAAGAAACCCGTCTCTCCTATGCAAAGGATTGACTAGGACTATATGGCTAGCAAAGATGATCCGATCTTCAATGAGGTCTTTGCAACATGTGAATACAAAAGGCTTAAAAGAATCTTGGGGTTGAAGTATGATTGGAGTGTTCATGTCATACCTTAGTTCTATGGCACACTCCACTTTGATCATGAGGAGAACCAAACGATGCAATGGATGATAGAAGGAGAGAGATATCAAATCAAGTATAGAACATTTGGTCGCTTATTTGGTTTTGATATCCGTGATTCAAGCAAGACTAAAATCCATACTGAGCAGCAACTAGCTTCTGGTGAATTGGATTTTATGTATGAGAATCAAGGTCCAGTGACTCATGGCACAACCAAAGGCATGAGAGCTTTCTACGAATGCCTAAATTTCTTGTTCCGTGCCACTTTAACTCCTAAAAGTGGGGATGCCACTACCGTTCAATGGATAACCAGAAATCTGCTTGCTAGGATGGCCAGTGAAAGTGAACCTTTCAGTGTGGTGGATTTCATCTGAGAAGAAATTCATATTAGATCCTACACACCTAGCAGGAGTTGTATCTATGCCACTTACATCATGTACATGATTAAAAAGGTCACAAAGAAGAACTTCTTCAAAGAAGTGGGTGAGGTTGATTAGCTCAAGATCAATTCCCGCTATGCCACCTTCCCCTCCTTTGAGTGCTCCTAGTGCCTCTCAAAGGACTGCACCAAGGTGTAGCCCAAGGTGTACACCTTCCTTTCATAGCACACCATCCATTATCAAGAGTGCACTCAAAGCTATTTTCAATGTTTGTACTCATGATGCTGTAAAAGATAAAGGAATATAAAGACAAGACAACTGTGAGGTTGAGAAAGTTTGATGAGAGGCAAAAGGCTATTTATGCTAATTTGAGGCAAAGTTTCATAAGAAAGCCCAAGGCTTGGTATGCTGAAGCTCAAGCTGCTGCTGGGGGCACCGGAATGTCTCATGCTCAAGAAATGGAAGAAGAATCCAAAGAAGTGGAAGAAGACTATGGTGTGCCGAGGAAAGTCCTCAAGATGATGATGATGCTAGTGGAAGTGGGGATGGAGACAAAAATGACGAGGATGAGGGAAGTGACTAGTTCTCAATCTTTTTCTCTTTCTTTTTGGTGCTTGATGCCAAAGGGGGAGTTTATTCTTTTTTCATTTCTGTTGGACATGTAAGCATATTGTAATAGTCTGTGATGACTATGTGTGGTGTGCTTGATGTATTACTTTAAGTTTGTAAGGACTTAAGTCGTTAGTGTGAGATAATGCTATGTGACGTGATGCCAATGTAATAATCCTAAGATAGACCATGTCATGCGCATCACATTTATCATGTTCACTCACACTTGTTGCACCCCACGAATGCTAAGATATAGGGGAGCTCTTGAAAAATTCCTTCAAATATGTCCATTAATCGTGATGTCAAAATTCAAATTTATTTAATGCACACATTTAGGGAGATCACAATATATCTTAGGATTCAAAATCCATATTTTAAAATATCTTTTGTAAGCTTTAATCGTGTTATCATCAATCACCAAAAAGGAGGAGATTGAAAGTGCATCTAGGCCCCTTATGTGGATTTTGGATAATTGATGAGAAATGATTAAGGGACTAATGAGTTTAATGAGGTTTTGGACAGGTATTAGTCCCTTCGATGAAGTAAAATGACGCTGGCGTCCCTAAAAAAAGAAAAGAGAAGCGGCATATAGTTATTTAAATTTATTTTATTTTCTAATTTGAGTATAGATGTGCCGTACTATCAAGAGGGATGTATTTAGATTGACTTGAAGTTGTCTCAGTGCTCAAATAACTCTTTTAAATCAAAGATGAGAAACACATATCACCCCACGAACATCGGATGTTTTAAAAAAAATTGTCGGGACTTGGAGTCTCCGGGTTGGTTCGGATACTCCGAGTGAGCAGAGTCTCCGGACAATACTCTGTCAAGGGGTTCTCAGTCTGTGGTTGGAGTTCAACCCGGAGTCTCCGGGTTGGCCTGGATACTCCATGTGACCAGAGTCTCCAAACAATACTCCGACAGAGTGTTCTCGGTCTGTGTTTGGAGTTCCATCTGGAGTCTCCGGGTTGGCCCGGATACTCCGGGTGACCGGAGTATTGTCCTGCAGGGGGTTTCGGTCTGTGGTTGTAGTTCAACCTGGAGTCTCTGGGTTGGCCCAGATACTTCGGGTTACCGGAGTCTCCGGATGATACTTCGACAAAGAGTCTTGGTTAGAGCCTAAAAGTTTCACCAGGAGTCTCCAGGTTGATCCGGATCCTCCGGGTCCTGTATTTATCTGGACCCTTCGTGTAGGTTCCGGACAGGCTTGTGGCTGTGCAATAAGTGCCAACCCAGAGTCTCTGAGTTGACCAAGATACTCCAGGTCAGTACAAATGTATTGTAACTGCTACTTTTGGGGGGCTAGGTTTAAATACCCCCTCACCCCCTCCTCCATTTGCTACTGATTCAACTCAAGACAAATACATTCAAAGCTACTTTAAAGCCTTCCCCCTCCTCTAGTGAATTAAATCTTATAAGGATTTGAGAGTTCGGATTGGAAAAGTGTGATTGAGTGCTAGTGAGCAAAATTCCATTGTTTGAGCATTTGAGGTCTTCATCAAGCCATCAACTCGCGTTCTTTACACTTGGAGCTTCAAGCTCCTAGACGGCTAAGCGTCACCCGGTGTGCCTCTGGAAGTTTGTGAAGGCCACCCTCGCCTCCACAAGGAAAGAGGACAGTTGAGTAAGCCCCAAGATCGATCTTCGTGGTCGCTTGGTGAGGATAAGGGTTGAGAGAGACCCGGCTCTTTGTGAGCACGTCAACGGAGACGTAGGGTCGTTTGACCCGAACTTCGGGAAACAAATTTGTGTCTCATTTGATTTATTTGTTGTTCTAGTTGTTTTTGGGCGATCTTCCCCTATCTACGTTTTTGTGTGTTTTTAGCTACAGATGATCCTTTAAAAAGCCTTCATACATCCTTAGGAACCTATGGTATCACGTGACATCAAATAGATTTACTTAGAATTTCATAACCTTCGTCTTTTTGTTCCATCCGAACTATTCGGGCAGAACCCAGAACCTCCGGATTTGGATTATCCGGAAAGTTTAATCCACAGCAAAGTTTTAAATTTCAGGAAACGCTTATTCACCCCCTCCAGACGACATCTCGTACATTCATTGTCGCTGGTAACTGAAGACCGAGAAGGGCATGATAGTAAATAGGACATACGTGTTTAGGATAGTACCAAAATACCCGCAAATATGTTAGGAATGTGGTAGTCAAGGGGTACTATTGTACATTTAAACAAAGAACGGTCAGGGACGGCCTATAAATAGGACAACATTGTAATAAAAAAACATTGTAATCGAAAAAACATGTGTTTTTCTCTAAGCCTTCGTCGAATCACATCCGGGTTCCGCAACTTTGTTTCATTACGCAAGTTTCCAACAGTTTATAGGCTCTTTTGGAAAAACTTCTGATGTGATTTACATGTACAAGATTTGTTGAACAATTTTTTCTCAATTTCCTATTGTTTTTAATCACATACAATGAAGGATTCATAGGTAGAAAGTACTACATATGCAGCTCCTAACCTGCTCGCCAAATGAAATAGTACCATAGTTTGTATTTTCCATATTATTCATACTTACTGATCTGTGTGCATGTATAGGATTCATCTTACATAGGAACATATTGGCCATGGCTGTATGATGTACCTTTGTTCTTGATGAATGATGACAAGATAGGTCATTGCCATTGTGATTTACCTGAAAGCCTTTTGCTATTAGTGGTATTGTTGTTTCTGTTTAAAGCAATTTTTAGTAGAGTGACCTGTATGTTCTATCAGCATATATACATGACTGTAATTCATTGGTGAGCACTAGGAGAATTACGAGTTCGATAGTCTTGATATTTAGTACTTCTATTGTTAAGAAAATATGTTTACCATTATATACACTTAGGTCTTGATGTGCGTTTGCCTGATCTTCTAAAAGGTAATATGATAAGTCGATTGGTGGAGCCTCGATGTTGATGATCCAAAAGCTTCGAACAGATTAGATCGAAAACCCTCGCAACCACTACACCACTACTTCGTGGTTATCAACCGTGCCAAGATGCGGTTGACCTCACCAAGAAGGCTTTCCTACAAGCGAATCAAGAACACAAGGAAGAATAGGTAGATGCAATTTGAATATTGCTAATTACCGATGAAGTACTCGAGTTGGGGTTCAACAAACTGATAAATTGCAAAACTATCTAAAACCGAATAATTTAAGCTAAACCCAAACCTAAACTACAATGGCTACTGTGCATATATAGGAGGGACATGAGGAGGTCGACCTAGAGCTGTGTAGCTGTGGAAAGAGGCGTACACAACCTGGACTTCGACCCCGACAAGATTACAAGACCCAACATGGACCAATACGGTGACGCAGCATCTTATTTCTTTGACTCTGACTAAACTATAAGGGGAGGCTAAAGGGGAGGGATGATAGGTCATACTTCAATCCATATCAAAGATCGTGTTTCATTCACTCAAGCACACTTTGCAATTCTGCAACAATCACGTATAGTGAGCCCGTATGTCAATATGCATGTGAGCATGCTACGGTCCACAAATCCAACGAAGTCAGATGATTGGATCTCAAGAGGGCACAGAGATAATTTCGGTAATTGGTTATGTCAACACATAATGGGTAAGGATATCGATGATGCTCTGTTGGAACTGCCAGCTAATGGCTCGTCAACTATGATTTGCACATTCCAAGCATACGAGATCAATGGCTATATATCTTATATGAGAGCACAAGACAACAAGAGCGCTAATCAAAATAGTGATGTCTGTATTGATGGTTATGACCACGCTGGCATCAGGAAAACCTACTATGGATTCATAAAGGAGATTTGGGAGTCTGAATATGGCAAGTTGATGGTCCCTCTGTTTCGGTGTCAATGGGTTAGGCTCCCAGGGGGAGTCAAGGTCGACATGTACAATATGACTATCGTGGACCTCAAACTCATCGGATACAGTTAACAAGTATTCTATGTAAAGGACCCGAGCCCAGCTATCAAGGAGGAGTGTCATGTGGTTCTTCAAGGAAAAAGAAAGATTGTTGGTGTTGAGGATGTTGTCAACAAAGAATACTATGACAAATTCGATGACCTGCCTACTTTTCGAGAGAATGTCAAACTTCCTTTCATTGATGACATTGAGGAAGCTGCCTACGTACGTTGTGACCATAAAGAAGCTTTAATCGTTTAATGAAAGCAACTTTCATGTATTTGTATCGGGGACATATATGGTGAAGAGTAACTTTTTAAAAGTTCTGATCTATTTCATAATTTCATTACCAAATTAACAAATTACAGACTTGTTAATGAAATAAAGATAATTCAATGCACACTTCATGGCTCAAGTATTTTTTTATCATGTAGGCAATAGTAATACAAACTCAACAAATTTGGTTTTATAATTTTCTCAACTCTAATCATTTTTCTATGTATTTTTCAAGTGTTCAGCCGAATTTAACAATAGAAGAATATTTCCAGGGAAAAAATATTTATAAGTGCCAGTTCTAAGTAGTAACTGGCACTGATACTCCGCATATTAGTGTCAGTTAGTAAAAAAAACCAGCACTGATTCATTTATTAGTGTCGGTTACCAACTAGAACCGGCACTAATACATGTATCAGTGCTGCTTAGCAACTAGAACCGGCGTTGATGCTTCTGTACATATATATACACCAACACTTAGCTGCTCTCCTCGTTCGCTTCATTCATCATTTCAGCCCGCTCCTCCTCCCGACGCTCCTCATCCTCGAGCATCGCTCCTCCCTAACGGTCGCATCCTCCCCGACCACCCCTCCTCGACTGCCGCCTCCTCCCCGACCATACCGCCTCCTCCTCGGCCACTACCTCCTCCCGACGCCTCCTCCTTGACCATCGCCTCTTCCTCGACCGCACCACCTCCTCGACCACCGCCTCCTCCCCTACCGCATCACCTCCTCCCCGACCGCATCTCGACACGCCGCCGCTTCTCCCAATGCGCCGCCACTCCTCCTCTTGCGTGCTGACTCCTCCCCGTAGCCGACCGCCAAAGGCACTGCCTCCATGTAGTCATCGTCGTTCCCTTCCTCCTCCGGCCCCTCTGTTGTTGTTACGCTTCTAGATGTGGTTAGAAAATTGTACCAAAAATAGTTAATTGTTTCTGAAATTTTGTCCTGCGAGTTCCATTATGGTTAGAGAATGGTAGTGTGAGGTGCTATATGACTATGTATTATGTGTGATGCTAGTCCAGTGAAAGGCAAGCAATTTTCTCTATTGAGTGGTCTAGAGATTACGAAGTCTTTAGAATTTGTGGAGCAAATTGTTGTAGCAGTTCAATCACTAAGATGCTAGTTAGGTAAATTGTTCTCTGAATTTTGCAGTTGTTAGCCGGTTGGTTTGGTCTACTGGCAAAAAGCATGTTTTCAAATTCCCAAAAGTTTGTAAAAACTACAAATCTGCATATTATATGAGTCAATTCATGCAAAAGTTGCTTATTTGTTGTGAAAAATGCAAGTCTACTAGATCTGCATATTATTATTTTTCTTTCATTTGAGAATATTTGTGGACCTTCCTGATTTTTATATTTGTACATTGCAGTGTTGGTGTCCAAAAAGTGAAGAGCACTTGTGTTGGGGGTCGTCGTTAAGGACCCTCGACGGCCCCTTGCCTTAATCAGCCTGGCCTCCCAAAGGCTCAGCCTCCCAAAGGCTCGATCTCCCAAAGCCTCGGCCTCCCAAAGCCCCGGCCTTCCAAAGTCCTACCTCCCGAAGGCTCAGCCTCTCGAAGGCTCGGTCTCCCTAAGCATCGGCCTCCCACGACTCGGGCCGGCTTCCTGGAGGCTATTGGGTGAGTCATCAGGCCTTAGGAAAGATCTGCCAGAGGGGGAGCACCGGTCGTACTTTTCCTGCAAGGAGGTGACCGGCATTAAATACCTTTGATAGTGGACGTCGCTCTGACACCCCGGCATAATGGAGGCTATCTTGACACCCTTGACAGTGCGGTGCCGGGCCACAATTGGCGACGGCTCACCCCCTTCAGGTGGCAGGCACCATGATAATTACCACGGTAGATATTTATCTCCCAGATAGGGTAGAAAGCAGTTATCCGGGATAAGGCCCCGCAAATCAGTCAGATCCCAGATATTTTTACATTTTGATAACTTGTACGCCAAGATACGCATGGCCCTATAAATAGGAGGCATGGTCGCCATGGCTAACGGACAGGCAAGATGAGCAAGACAGCGAATAAGACACAGAGGTGAAAACACACCAAGTCACGCTATGATACTCCTCCTAGAGCGATCTATTTTTTTCTACCATCAATACATTCGTGGTGTTCCTTCCTCTTAAACTTTGTCTCCAAACTTGAGTCCCCTCTTTAGAAAAAACTCTCGCCATACTTACTGGGGCATGACGAACTCTTGCTCCAACAACGCGCCGTCCATGGGGACTTGATCACAGAAGTGCTAAGAGAGGTAGGATGCTACCCAAGAAGAAAACCACCAAGGCCGCATCGATGGCGGTCAACCCCTCAGTCACGCCTGCGCGGCAGTCCAGCTGGCTATACGCAGGCGACGCCAACAACGGCCCCTCAGTTGGGGGGAAAGGGAACCTTATGGCCACCGCCGACCCAACCATAACCACAGTTGCGGACGGCACCGAAGGGTTCTCTACCCTAGAGACCCAACAACAGTAAGGCAAGGCCCCTGCTGTGCCCCTAGGGGCTGCGGTCGGTGCTACCGTCGAAAACACCGTTCCGCCCGAGCGGCAATCACACTTGACAGCACTCCTGGCCTAGATGGAGGAACTACGGATAGCCCTGCGGGCCGAACGGCAAGCAGCCCACACCTTCGCCGCTGCTCTCGGGACGGCCACCGCCGTTCTGACCCAAGCTCCACGAACACACGAACCCCTTGGCGCAAAGACCCAGGCCATTTGGTCCCCGGAGCCGCGGACCCCTTGCAAGACCATAACTCTCCCCTGCGGGCCAACCTGCAGGCCACACCCTTCCCAGAGGGTTTTTGGACCCCGAAGTTGCCCAAGTTTAAAGGCGATTCGGACCCTGAAGAGTTCGCTTGATCCTACACCCTACCCATAGAGGCCAGTGGTGGCAGACCCGCCACTATGGCTAAATGCTTCCCCTTCGCCTTAGAAGGGGTGGCCATACGCTGGTTCTGGGCACTGGACCCTAGCACCATTCACATTTGGTCCCAACTCCGAGACCTCTTTCGTAGCAACTTCCAGGGCACCTTCATCGAACCAGTAACCTCTAGCAGCCTGTTCACTATTAGGCAGGAGCCAGATGAAACCCTCCGAGACTACTTCTGAAGGTTCTCCCAGACCAAAGCTTAGATTAGGAGTATATTGGACTCTTCGGTCATCGACTCCGCGACCTAGGGTCCGACCGAAGGCCCCCTATATGATCGGCTGAACCAACACCAAATAAGCAAGGTAGAAGTCCTCATGAACAAATTCGAGGAATATGCATGGGCACAGGAGGAAAAACTCCGCCAGAGGCGCTCACAAGCTAGCAAGGCTTCCCATGCCAATTTCGAGAGGCCACACTCGCAGGCCGAATTGTCACACACCCCTGCTCCTCCAGCAAAGAAGAGCTTCGAGGAGGCCCTTACCGTCAGGTCCCAAAGGGGGATCCAGCGACAATGCCAAAACGTCAGCAATATCAACCCAGGCCACGGGGCTCCGAACCAAAGCCACCCCAAGGGACACAGCCAGAGACACTCCGGAGGCCTCCCGGAGTGAAGCCACACTCCAAACCAGGGTTCCGAGGAAGAATCCTGGTGTACTCTACACGGGGCAGCACGAGGACATAATACCGACAACTGCCAAACCCTCACCACTGTCACATCCCAAATTCTTAATCATGCATTTAAGCAAAATTATACTTAAGCATTATGCTTAATTTTGCATAATGGTGTTTTAGAGCGCTAATGCATTTTGAAAATAAAGGAAAATGCATTGAAAATACCCATTTTCTCTAACATGTGGGCCCCACATGTGGAACCACACCTCACCCACTCCCTCTCTAAAGTGGGCAGCACCCCACCTGCCCTCTCTCTCCTCTCCTCACTCCCCACGTCCCCACCAAGTGCAGCACACAGCTGCTGCCCCCCTCTCTCACTCAAGCTCACTCTCTCTTTTCTCCCAAAATCCGAGCTCAAGTGGAGGATTCAAGGTATGCACGTGGTACCATTGCATTCTCTAGCTCATGAGCTACTCATCTATCCAATCCATTTTCATTTTCGTGGAAGAATCGAGTAGTTCTTGACGTTCTTGGTGTTCTTGAGCTTTTTAGAGCAAAAATGGAGTTTTGGTCGAAAATGAGCTCTAGAGTCGTGTTGCTAGTTGATGAGTAAATTCTAGTACCCTTGGACTACTCCTAACATGTTTCCTTTAGGCTTGGAAAATATCATAACTTAAATCAACAAAAAATCCACTCGAGAACAACTTTTTTGGGCTGACTCGGATACTCCGGACTCACCCGGATACTCCAGGTTCAGCAGAATTTGTTTGTTGAACTGTGTTCAAAATTGGTTAGAGTTTAGGGTGTGAGTTTGGTTTAGGATCTCTTGTATAAGGCATATGCACATTTGTGTAGCACAAATTTATAAAATGAGTCAAATCACCCAAGGGAAAAATCGTGAAGAACCCAAGTCTGTATCACTCGGATTATCCGGACAAACCCGAAGACTTCGGGTAGTTATGTGATCATGTAGCCGAGAGCTTCATTTGGAACCTCACTCGGAGTGTCCGGTATATCCTGGATAGTCCGGACCAACCGGGAGGTTCTGAGTCAAGTTAGAATAGTGCTAACCGAGAGCCTTCACCGGAGGATGGCCCGGATACTCTGGAACTCAGATCTTTCGGATTCACCCAGATACTCTAGACAAGTCAAATAAAAAGCAGTAACCGAGCACCTCTTCCGGAGGGTCACCCGGAGGGTCACCCGGAGGGTCCAAGCCTGGAAACTCCGAACCATTCCAGATACTCCGGATGGCTGTAATTTTCTGGATTTAGTTTAGATCATTTAGTATTGCTTTGATTCGCATATCTTATATTCCTAGCATGTGTTAAGCATTGTGGCATGCCTTGTTGCTTTCATTCATGCTCATCATTGCACGCGTTCTTGTTTAGCTAACAAGGAGCCAGAGCAGGAGGTGACCATGGTCGAAGACAACTCCAATCTTCTGGATTTCAGCGAGTGTTGTGTGGGTAACTATAGGCAGCTACCTGAGCAGCAAGGCAAGCTTCTATCATATTGCACCTTTGTCGAATTGAATAAAATCTAAATATTGATAAACTATGCTTATATATAGGTTTGCATGTATAGGGAGTCGATGTCGGGTTTTTATAGGTAGAAACTATGTTGATTGCATAATCCCTACCTTGAATTGATGATCTATATCCTTGTAGCCTTGGTAACCTGGTAAATGTCTAAGAGTCGATCGAAATGTTTAGCAATGCATAGATCCTCGGTAGAAGACGAGCAATGGTTCAACCGTTGTTTGCGAGCTTAGGGTTTACTACTTGTTCACGTATATGGTCATGTGGATGTTGGTTGGATGAGTGGTGAGTATGAGACGAGATGTGGGCGGTGTTAGGGGTTACTTCTGCCTCGAACGAAAGTCCTGGGGGCAGTTCGGGAGAGAAACCCGGGAACCGTAGA
The DNA here is from genome assembly GCF_958298935.1 of Phragmites australis. NCBI lineage: Eukaryota > Viridiplantae > Streptophyta > Magnoliopsida > Poales > Poaceae > Phragmites > Phragmites australis. Next base: position 29,283,481 of record NC_084926.1, on the reverse strand, counting down.
CCGCTTGCATCATTTAAGGCCGATCGTCGGGGTAGTTGGCTTTAGCACTTACCTTACTCACCACATGCTGATCTAATGTTAAGGCGAGCCGAATACCTTCACAGCTGTGGCTTTGTGGGCCTGAACATCGACAGTGTGAGTGGGCAGGCTTGTAAGCGGTACTAGTTTGCTCTGGGAGTAGTTCTAGTACCGCCGTGCCGAGCGATGCATGATCTATGCGGTTGGGGCTGGTTAGGAAAGGTTGTCACGAGTATCCCCTTGTGTGCACTTTAACAGGTGGCACAAGCCGTATGGTCTTCACATCATGTGGGTCCAGGAGTATCCCTCTGCAGGGTGTATAAACAGTTCGGACTACCACACTCTTGGTCATGAGCATACTATTGTTTCATTTGCACCCGGTCGTAGAGTTCTTGTATGTGGTTGATGGTTCGGTTATTATGGTAGTGGATGAGTTGGTTCAGTTTACCTAAGTGTTCAAATACTTATGTTACTTTTATGTTGCAATTTCATTTATGTTCAGTTGGTTATTGCAGGGTAGAATGTCATGTTTGGTTAAGTATAGGTGCTCACACAAATATGTCTAGGCAGCTTACCGCATATGTTTTACTTAACCTTATGGCATGTCCTTGCTAACAGCTTAATGCATTATTCTTGGAGTCGGAATATTATATATCCATATTGTGTAAGTCTTGCGAGTACCTTTGTACTCAGGGGGCTACCCTTAAGTTGTTGCAGGTATTGCTATTACCGAGAAAGAGGCTGCTTTTGGCTACTTCATGCCTGCCGATAGGGTGGCGGTCAAGAGTAGTGCATCCTACTCTGAAGGTGGGATTTTGAGATGGTGCCTAAGGGCATGTGGCTCCATCCTCTTTTGTCGTTCATAAGTTTATCTTTTCGCTATGTAGTTTTTTTGTGGTTACGAGTTGAGGAGTTTTGTCTCCGCTTAGCTTGCTTTTGTTGTAAATTGTTGAAATCAGTCGCATGCTTAATACTTGTAATATAAATGTTTCTTATTCACTCTTTATTAAGCTATGTTGTGATGTACATGTTGGAAGGCATGTGTTCCGATCCTTGGGAACAAAACACGTGTTGGGACTACCGGGATGATATTTCGGTTAATCATCAAGGTTGTGATTATGAATAATGATCCTCTTGGTGATTAGTTAGAATATTGTTTGGATGGTTCCTCACAACCACCTTCCGAGAGGAGTTCCTCGGGAGGCAGGCAGCCTTCACCTCAACTGATGGGATCCCTAAGGGGAGGTCCGAAGATCGCAGGCCATCAGCCAACAGACGGGTCGACCATCTAGCCTTGCAGAATCCTCCGCAGCTGGCCCTGCCTTCGCCACCCAGTATCCCTAGAGCGATACAATGATGAAGGGGCGTAGGGAAAACAGATTGTCCTCGCCATTACCGGCGGAGGGAGCTCCGGTTGCACTTCGAAATGATAGCAGCGAGACTACACAAGTGGGGTACACCACATCGGAGCGACTAGCATCCATCGACAGGCCCCGGACTGGGCCGATGCCCCCGTGACGTTCATCGTCGATGACTTCAAGGGGGTAAAATTTCCCCACTCCGATGCCCTAGTCATCCCAGCTAACATCGCCGAAGTTGAGGTTCAAAGAATACTGGTCGATGGAGGTAGCTCGACAGACCTCCTATTCGTGCATTCCTTCAACCAGCTCCGAATTCCACGAAGCCGGCTCTCACCAAGCAGCAGACCCCTCCAGGGATTCAATGGGGCCCCCCTCAATGCCCTAGGCCAGATGGAACTCCCGATCATCTTCGACGAGGGCTTTGCATCATGATCTAAGGTCATCACCTTCGACGTCGTGGACGTACCATACGCCTACAATGCCATCCTGGGACGGGGAAATCTAAACAAATTTGGAGCTGTACCCCATCATAATTGCCTCTGCCTGAAGATGCCCAGACCCCAGGGGCTAATAACCGTCCACGACGACCAAGACCTGGCTATGCGCATCGAGTATGGGCACCATGCTCTGCTCTCTAGTCGCCACATCCATGACACAGGAGGACTTGAAGGACCGTCCATCGGTGCATTCTGAGCACCGCTGCCCTCTGAGACCACAACCGGAGGGGGACATAAAGCTGGTCCCCATACACCAAGACCAACCTGACCGGACCTTCCGATAGGGGTGGACCTCACCTCCAGGCAAGAAGCCCAACTTCTGGCCATCTTGCAGGGTGATCTCGACACCTTCGCATGGTCCCTGTAGGACCTCCCAGGAATCGACCGCAACATTATCGAGCACTCACTTCAGGTCGACCCAAAGGCATGGCCCATACGCCAAGGGCTTCGTAAGCTCTCTCCATAGCGGGCAGAAACCGCAAAGGAAGAAGTCGAGAAGCTTCTAAAAGCTAGTGTTACCCGAGAGGTCATCCACTCTGATTGGCTCTCCAACACTGTCCTGGTCAAGAAACACAGCGAAAATTGGCATATATGCATGGATTTCACATCATTAAACAAAGTATGCCCTTGGATTTCGTACCCGCTTCCTCGCATCGACCAGCTAGTGGATTCCACCACCGACTGCGAACTGCTGAGCTTCCTCGATGCCTACTCGGGGTACCACTAGGTGTGGATGGCAACGGAGGATGAGAGTAAGACCAGCTTCATTAACCCTTTCGGAGTGTACTGCTACATCCGGATGCACTTCGGTCTTCGGAATGCTAGAGCCACCTTCTCTCGCCTAGTACACAAGGTTCTGTAGCAGCAGTTGGGCCGCAACATCAAGGCCTACATAGACAATATCGTGGTAAAAAGCCAACTAGAAGCCAACCATGTTGCCGACCTGCAAGAAACATTCAACAGCCTACGGGCCGCTGGCATGCGGCTGAACCTAGAAAAATGCATATTTGGCACTAGGGGTGGGAAGATGCTAGGATATCTCGTCTCCCGAAGAGGCATCAAGGCCAATTCGGGCAAGATTCGGGCCATCATAGAAATGTCGCCTCCCACCAATCCGAAAGAAGTACAACGCCTAGCCGACCGCCTCGCGGCCCTCAATCGCTTCCTCGCAAAATCTGTTGAGCACATCCTCCCTTTCTTCAAAATGCCGAGGGGCTCCGAACCATTTAGCTGGACGGCAAAATGCCAGGCGACATTCGAGGCCCTAAAGGCACACCTTTCCCACCTTCCCCTCCCCGGCGAAGGACTACTCCTATACTTATCTGTTTCTGCATCTGCCGTGAGCATTGCCTTGGTACGGGAGGAAACGAGTAACGGTCGCTCCACTCAAAGGGCTGTATACTACATCTCGGAGACCCTAGCTGGGGCCAAGATCCCAAATATTGGTAGACTTCATCGCCAAATGGATCCCGGCACCCACCGAATCCACCACTACACCCTCCCAAGACATCTGGACCATCTACACTGATGGAGCATACTGTTCCATGGGCGCCGGAGCCAGCGCGGTCCTCATCTCTCCAACAGGCCAACAGGTCCAATACGCTACTCACCTGGATTTCAAGACGACGAAAAATATAGCCGAATATGAGGCCATCCTCTTAGGCCTCCAAAAGGCCCGAGCTTTGTGGGCAGCAAGAGTCATTATCCGTATCTACTCTCAGATCGTTGCCGGTCACATCAACAAGAACTTCCAAGTTTGGCATCCGGACATGACAACATACCTCGAGGCCATTCGCAAGGCCGATGCACACTTCCGCGGCATATCAATACGAAGCATACCACGGGCGGACAGCAGTCAAGCAGGCGCCCTGGAAAAGGCCGCAGCCATGGGTAAAGACCCACCAATAGGCACCTTCCTCGAGACCCTACACCAGTCGACCACCAGAGCTCTTGACGAAACGGCTGCCGCCATCCTCCCCATTGAAGTCACAGACTACAGGGCTCCCCTCCTATCCTTCCTAAGAGGAACAGAAGAACCGGACGACCTGATTGCACTCCATCGCATCCAGCATCACGCTAGGGACTACCATCTCATAAATGGCGCCCTTTACAAGAAAGGTATCTGCGGTCCCCTCCTTCGCTGCATTACTAAACAAGAAGGAGCCAACCTCCTCCGGGAGATACACGAAGGCCTTTGCGGCAATCATCTGGTGCCTTGTGCCCTAGCTTGTAAGGCACTTTGCCAGGGGCTCCATTGCCCTACGATCATGTCCGATGCAAAAGACCTCATCCGCACCTACCAAGGATGCCAATGGATGCGACGCCAAAGCCACCGACCTCCAACTCCCTTGCAATTAATCGCCCCCATCTGGCCCCTAGCTTGTTGGGGTATGGACCTCATCGGTCCATTTCCCCGTGCCAAAGGCAACCTTCAGTACGTAGTGGTAGCATTGGAGTACTTCTCCAAATGCGTCGAGGCCGAACCCCTCACTGCAATCATGTCAAAAAATGTCTAGAAATTCTTATAGAAGAACATAATCTGCCACTTCGGCGTCCCACGACAGCTCACGGTGGACAACGGCACATAATTCGACTCCGGGCCTTTCAGACAGTTCTGCGATGACATCGGCATCGAATTATACTTCGCAACAGTTTGACACCTTCAGTCCAATGGGGCTGTCGAAAGGGCCAACGGTAACATCCTCTCCGGTCTAAATCACCGCCTCGTCGGCTTATCTCGAGGCCTATGAGTTGAGGAACTTCGCAAGGTTTTGTGGTCCCTCCGCACCACTGTCACGCAGGCCACCGGGTTCACGCCCTAACGCCTACTGTATGGAGACGAGGACATGACCCCAACTGAGGTCAAGGGCTGCTCACTCAGGGTACAACTTCCACAAACTGACAGAAAAAGGGAGCTCTCTCTCGACCTTACCGAATGCACACGGCTCCATGCCATTCAGAATCTTGATCACTACATCAAGAAAACTAAGGCTTAGTATGATCCAAGGGTTGCGCTGCAAAATTTCAAACCCGGCAAACTAGTGCTTCGACGTGCTCTAGCCCCAGGAAAGCTACGCAACAAATGGGAAGGCCCATACCTAGTCCTCATGTCTAACAGGCCTGGCTCCTACTGCCTGGTCGATATAGAAGGGACCCCCCTCGAACACAGTTGGAATGCAGATACCCTCCGCAAGTACTATGTATAGGGAGCCTTAGGCTCAGTCCTCTCTGAAAGTACAAAAAAAAAAAACAACAAAGACCCTCCAGCATCTTGAAGGCATAAGCCTCCATACTGGACGGACATTCCATCCGCCATCTTTAAGGTCCGCTAACCTACGTGGTGGATAGGCAAAGACCACTCCAGCATCTTGAAGGCATAAGCCTCCGTGCTAGACAAGTATTCCATCAACCATCTTTAAGGTCTCGCTAACCTATGTGGTGAGTAAGCAAAGACTGCTCCAGCATCATGAAGGCATAAGCCTCTGTATTGGATAGGCATTCCGTCCGTGATCTTTAAGGTCTAGCTAACCTACATGGCGGATAGGCAAAGATCACTCCAGCATCTTGAAGACCTAAGTCTCCGTGCTGGACAGACATTCCGTCCATCATCCTTTGGGCCTAGCAAACCTAAAATGGCGGATAGGTAAAGACCGCTCCGGCATCTTGAAGGTAGTGCCTACATACCGGACAGACACAACACCCTCCATCATTTCTAAGGCATACTTGACCAAACATGGTGAAGGGATAACACCTCGGCACTGGCACGACTAAAAGTCTCCATGCCAAAATCACCTGACCCTTCTGATATCTTGAAAACCTAAAACTCTGAGCTCCCCACTGCCACCTACTGCAACGCAATGCTCCTCGAATCTCGCACCCCGTGGCCACTAAGCAGCTGCAGGATGTGGAGGGGCTAGGATAAGGAGCACAGGCAAAGCGTCGATGCGATCAATCATAAAAGAGAGAGAGAGAGAGAGAGAAAGAAAGAAACAAAACAACAAGCTAACACAATGCAAGTTGTACATACATAACATACAAAGAGTCTTTGCATATAGCTAGCCGCTATACATCGAATTTATGCCCAGCAAACTGGCTAGCCTGCTACGCCTCCCTGTACCACTACGAGAAGACGAGGGTGCCTGACTGCCACACCTCCCGGAAACACCACGAGACCTGGAGAGTTGTCCCCGACAACTGCGCATAGGAGGCTGACGCTAGCACCCTCCGCGAGAAGAGCTACTGTCCAAAACAGAGACTCAGCCTCGGGAAGACGAAGGATCCACCGGGAAAGGATACAAGTCAAAGGTTGAGAAGTCTAGCTGTTCCTCCTCCTGCCCCTCCAGTGAGGCCTCCGCGGCCTGTACCTCCTCCACCTTCACCTCGCCCAAGATAGACTCAAGAATTTTCGAGGGCACTCTTCCGTCAGAACCCCAGGGAAGGACAAAGCGTTGTAGGAAGCGTGAGCCAGCAACCTCCCTGGCTGTTCGGGTTGCACATCCAGAGCAGACACAAGGGGATCCTCCGGCTCGACCTTGACCAAGACATCGGCGGCCACCTGCGGATCAATACACCCCTCAAAATTGTGGGGCATAACAAAACGACTCCGCCGTTGAACAAATGGAGTAGCCCCCGATGCTCCGGATGCACTCGATCCCTGCCCGGAGGCACTATCCAAGATACAGACGAGGCCTCCTTCGGCCTCGGGCCATCATACCTATACACGCAGATGGACTCTAGTTAAACTCAAATGCACAAATATTCCAGAAACAACACAGGCAAACCATAGGAAGACAGGCGTGGTTCCATCAAATAAGGAAAATATTATATACATGAAGCAGAAGGGGGGTAGTCAACATGCTAAAACTTGACCCCCATCAGAAAAGAAAAGAAAACAAAAGACAGCCCGAGGCAGAGCTACACCTCCGGGGCATCCACGCACGGCTCTGGCGGGGCAACAGCACTAGACAAAGAACCTCAAGAGGGCCACGAAGCACCCGTAGTAATGGAACCCACTAGGGTTTGTTCCTGATCCTTCGATGAGAGTTGGGGATAACTTCGATTTGGGGTGGATTCGACGTTGGCTGTCCGACTACAACGACCACAAGGGGTTGCGCCTTAGCAACAGGTACACCGTCTCCGTTGGTGATGTTCTTACCGTGCCAAGAACACCGCTGCTCCTGCTAGCAATCGAGAACAAGCAAGAACAAGATGAACAAGCAAATAACTCACGGAATGAAATCTAAAGAATTGATCTGAATCACAAGTTGGGGTCTTGAATCAAGCAAATCGGGTGGTCTAATCGACACACGCATTTACAAGGAAGTAGCAGTAGCTAACTTGCATCTAAACAAAACCCAAACCTTGCTCCTGGCGGCTGGAGGTTCTATTTATAGGTAGAAGGCAGTCAGGAGGCGTGGGGTGAAGAAACCCTAACACAAGATGGGCCCCTAGTGGGCTGAACTAGATACAAGGACCTCAGCCCAAGACTGGAGGTCTAAATGTCTTCTGCTCGATTCTAAGCAGCTCCGGTGGAGTTTTGCAATGAGGTTGGATCCATTTGAAAGTAGACTTCAAGATCTTTCCAACAAGTATTCATGGGCCTCAAACAACCTTCGGAGTCAAGAAATATGGGCCAAGCAATTTGGGCCAGCCTAGCTGTCCGAACTTGATGTCCGAACCTGATGTGCAAACTTTTGCAGCTTGAAGATCTTGATGTATGAAGTGGACGTCCACACTTGAGTCATCTGGTTCTTCTCCCATGTTCCTAAGCATAAGAAAATCTTCACAAGACTTTAGTAGTACCCCATTCAAAGAAGAACTCATTTTCAGAGCGAGGAACGACTTTACCTGATAATTGAGTTGTCGTGCCCGAGCTCTTGTCATTGGTCCTTGTTGTGCAGTAGGTGTAGTTGTATCGTTGGAAGGGATGTCCTCATCATCCTCCCCTTCTTGCAGTTGAGTCGTCCTCGACTCGAGGTTATCTTCCTCTCCCAAATATGGTTTCAAATCTGCAATGTTAAATGTGGGGCTGACCCCAAAATCTGCAAGCAACTCAAGCTTGTATGCATTATCATTGATCCTTGCTAGCACTTTAAAAGGACCATCAGCTCTAGGAAGCAACTTAGACTTTCTCAAATCAGGGAACCTATCTTTTCTCAAATGCAGCCAAACTAAATCACCTGGTTCAAAAGTAACATGCTTCTTTCCTTTGCTACCAGCAAGTTTATATTTAGCATTCATGTGCTCTATGTTCTCTTCTGTGGTCTCATGCATTTTTAACATCAGCTCAGCACGTTGTTTAGCATCAAAATTCAATCTATCCGAAGTTGGAAGAGGCAGCAAATCAATTGGGGCACGAGGCACAAAGCCATAAACAATCTCAAAAGGGCTCTTTTTTAGTAGTAGAATGTTGTGAACGATTGTAAGCAAACTCAACATGAGGCAAACATTCTTCCCACAATTTTATGTTCTTCTTTAAAACAGCCCTAAGCATGGTAGATAAAGTTCTATTCACAACCTCAGTTTATCTATCAGTTTGGGGATGACAAGTAGTGGAAAATAATAACTTAGTCCCCAATTTAGTCCACAAGGTTCTCCAAAAATGACTAAGAAATTTTGCATCTCGATCGGAAACAATTGTGTTTGGCACTCCATGCAATCGAACAATCTCACGAAAGAACAAATCAGCAACATGAGTAGCATCATCGGTCTTATGGCATGGTATGAAATGTGCCATCTAAAATCTGTCCACAACTACAAAGACACTATCCCTCCCCTTCTTGCAATTTAGCAACACATCTTTAAAATCAGCATCTTGTGCATATTGCTCTTTTATTGTTTCCAAGCCAAAAATTCTGAAATCAAGTTGTGAAAGCAAGGTGTAACGCCTAGACAAAGCATCAGCAATGACATTCTCCTTCCTTTTCTTGTGTTTGATGACATAAGGGAAAGATTCAATGAATTCAACCACCTAGCATGTCTACGGTTCAGTTTTGCTTGGCTTCGAATATGTTTCAAAGACTCATGATCAGAATGTATAACAAACTCTTTGGGCCATAAATAATGCTGCCATGTTTCTAAAGTCCGAACTAGAGCAAGCAATTCTTTATCATAAGTAGAATAGTTCAAACTAGGTCCACTCAACTTCTCGCTGAAATATGCTACAGGTTTTCCCTCTTGTAACAACACACCTCCCAAACCAATTCCACTTGCATCGCATTCAAGCTCAAAAGTTTTAGTGAAATCAGGAAGTTGGAGCAAAGGTGCATGTGTTAACTTATGTTTCAATGTGTCGAAGGCGCTCTTGTGTGCTGTAGCCCATGTGAATGTAACACCCCTCTTGGTGAGTTCATGCAATGGGGCTGCAATGGTGCTGAAATCCTTCACAAAGCGGCGATAGAATCCAGCAAGTCCGAGAAAACTTCTCACTTGTGTGACCGTCGTGGGAACCGGCCAGCTATGTATTGCTTCAACCTTGGCTTGATCAACTTCAATTCCCTGTGGGGTCACAACATAGCCAAGAAAAGAGACTCGATCCATGCAAAAGGTGCACTTCTCAAGGTTACCAAACATACCTATATCACGTAGAGCATCAAAAACAGCACGCAAATGATCGAGATGTTCCTCTAGTGATTTGCTGTATATCAAAATGTCATCAAAATATACCATCACAAATCTGCCAATGAAAGCGCGTAAAACTTCGTTCATTAATCTCATGAAGGTGCTGGGTGCATTAGTGAGACCAAAAGGCATGACCAACAACTCATATAGACCAAACTTAGTTTTAAACGCTGTTTTCCATTCATCTCCTAGCTTCATGCGAATCTGGTGGTAACCACTACGCAAATCAATTTTTGTGAACACAATTGAGCCACTTAATTCATCTAGCATATCATCTAGCCTAGGAATAGGATGACGATATCTGATGGTAATGTTATTAATCGCTCGGCAGTCCACACATATGCGCCAAGATCCATCTTTCTTAGGAACCAAAAGCACAGGAACAGCGCAGGGGCTAAGAGACTCACGCACATAACCTTTGTCGAGCAATTCTTGCACTTGGCGCTAAATCTCTTTAGTCTCTTCCGGGTTGGTCCTGTATGGCGCACGGTTGGGCAGGGAGGCCCCGGGGATGAGGTCAGTCTGGTGCTCAATCCCACGAATTGGTGGCAGCCCCGATGGCACCACCTTTGGAAAAATGTCCGCATACTCTTGCAAAAGGTTAGTGACAGCAGGAGGCAAGGAAGAAGGTATCTCCTCAAGTGAAAACAAAGTTTGTTTGCAAATTAAGGCATAGCAAACAGCAGTGGTAGCATTGATCTCATCCAAATCAGATTTGGTAGCAATGAAACATGACCCTTTCAGCTTAATCTCATTTTTAGTATCATGAACAGATTAGGCATTTTTCGTTTTATGCTTCTCAAGTTCATTTGCCACAATCTGATTTTCACTCTTAGCATGCTTCTGATTCTTCAATTTACTAGCTCTAGTAAGTTCATCTTTTAAAATTGCTTCAGGAGACATTGGATGCAAAACAAATTTCTTGCCATTGTGCATAAAAGAGTATTGATTAGCTTTACCATGGTGCAAAGAATCAATGTCAAACTGCCATGGTCTACCTAACAACATTGAGCATGCTTGCATGGGCACAACATCGCAATCAATAGAATCATGATAAGAACCAATGGCAAAATTAATTCTCACCAACCGTGTTACCTTCACCTTACCGCTACTGTTCAGCCATTGAATGTAGTAAGGTTACGGGTGTGGCCAGGTGCTCAACGCAAGCTTTTCCACCATTTCAGCACTTGCCAAGTTGTTGCAGCTCCCTCCATCAATGATCACTCGGCAAGAGCGCTCTTTGATCACACACTTGGTTTGGAACAAAGTGTGGCGCTGATTTTGTTCAGCCTTCTCCATTTGTGCGCTCAACACTCGCTGCACCACGAGGCTCTCATAGTGCTCAGCATGTTCTGTTCCAATGTGCTCCTCATCTTGGTTGTGCTCCCCATCTCCCCCTGCATTGTTAGCTGCAAGCAAAGCATATGTTTCTTCATCTAAATCACTAGCAGAGGAGTACCCACCATCTAGACGCACAACTAGCACACGTGCGCTTGGGCAGTCCTTGCGAATATGGCCGTAACCCTTGCAACGGAGGCATTGAATGTCTCTAGTTCGCCCCGAAGATGCAATTGAGGACGGACTCTTGGTTGGTGCAGCAGCTGCCCCCTTTGTTGTTTGAGGAGGGCAAGGTGAGGAATTTGTCGTCGAAGGGCGTGGCTTGCTGCTTGAAGAAGATGGTGCAGTGGCTCGGTTCAGTTGACCAGCGGGGTTGGATGGTGTCCGAGAGGTAGCACTACCTGCAGAAATGTTAGTTCTTGTGCTAGCTCTCCGTCCCTGTACTTCCCTTTCAGCCTTACAAGCAAGATGAAACAAATGAGTGATCGAATTGTATTCTTTGTAAGCCAAAATATCCTGAATTTCCCGGTTCAGCCCGCCCATGAACCTAGCCATAGCTGCATCCTCATTTTCTACCAAACCGCACCGAAGCATCCCTGTTTGCAGCTCTTGATAATATTCTTCTACAAATTTGTTTCCCTGTCTCAAAGCTGTAGCTTATGCAGAAGATCTCGTGCATGATAAGAGGGAACAAATCTAGCTCGCATGATTCTTTTCATAGCTTCCCAAGTTTGTGGAGTGTTGTTTTGGTGGCTGCGAATGTATTCACTCCACCAAATAGAAGCAAAACCAGTAAACTCACCAGTAGCAGCCCTAACACGTTTGTTTTCAGGAAAATCATGACATGCAAATTTTTGATCAACCGCTAGTTCCCAAGTAAGATATGCATTGGGGTCATATTTTCCATCAAAGGAGGGCATGCTAAACTTGATCTTCCCCAAAGGGTCATCATTATCACGTACCTCTCGTCGTGGTTGACGAGCACGTGTACCATGTCGATGGCGGCGCTGCTGGTGGTGTCGTTGATCATTTACCTCACCATCGTGCTCGGTGTTCGCTGAATATTCCTCCTCATCATGTCCAGCTACACTGCTGTCGGTGTTGTTGTTGTTGCGCCATCCTGAACCATCATGGCCTTTCCGGTCCATCCTATCCAACCGCTCCAAAATACCTACAAGGGAGGTGTTAAGAGCCCCAAGAGTGCCTTCCAATGCTGTCCGTCTGGTGTTGGTGTTGATCTGCGTGGCCTCCAATTGACCTAGGCGTTCATTGGTGACACGAACATCCTCATCAAGGTGTTCAGCATGGAGCCTCACTTTGTGCTCAAAGTGCTGCAGCAAGGCCTTCGATCGTGGTGACTGTGGCGGGGTCCTTTCGTCTTCTCCTGGCATGGTTAGTGTGCAGCAAGCAAATTCACAATAATAGAAGCCTATCTCAACTAACAACACTAGGTGGCATCAATCCATCTATCTCTCAAACTTGTCCAACCAAGCTCTTACATGTTCTTACCATGCTATGCAGATGGTGTTGGAGACGGCAAGAACAACAACAATGGTGGCAACAAACAGAGTCCTATGACGTCGTAGTCGGATTTGTGGAGCTATAGGAGTGCTGAAAGTATTGAACAAGGTACAACTAGAACCACATTAGTCAATGCAAGTTGAATAGGTGTTCAAAGATAGTACCGTGCTGGCCCTAGGCTAACCCGTGCTAAAGACGCGAGCCTAGACACAAATGTTGTCACCGGACAGCAGCAAAAAATGGAGATGATGAGAGTAAACAACATTAACTTAACCCTTCTTTTTTTTGTTTCTTTCTTTCCTCCTTTTCCTTTCTTTTTCTTTTCTGTTTTCTGTTGTCTTTTTTTTTTTTGACAAGTAGCACAAATTGAACTTTTGCAATATAATTATAACAAGATTGCAGCAAGTAGCATAGACTTTCTTTTACTAGGCACAAGGATTGCAGCAAGTAGCACAGATATGCAAATTGCACTCTCTCGTTCTCAAAACTGAATGTACTTAGATTTTCACAAAAAGAAGAGATGCATAAGGGAGTCTTTGTGCAGGTGTGGATGATGGTGATGGTGGTGAGGGTTGCAGCGAAAAGGTGGAGAGCAGCGCCAAATTCGGTGGTGGTGGTGGTAGTAGTTTTGGTGGAGATTGCAGCGGCTAAACTGGGGGAAAGGCAGCAGCAGCTCATTTGGTGACCAAAACGTGATAAGAACTCGAAACTCTAAAGTATTAGAACCAAAGAACCAGCACTTGACACCACGATGTAAACCACAAACTCAACAAGCAAAGAACTAAGCAGAAATAGCAAGGCTCAAACTTGTTTTGGGGGATTTTGGTTCTATCCTATTTTTGGGATTTTTGGATTGTAGGTAAAACAAAGAATGGGTAGAATCTCTCACCGAAAAACCTTGCTCTGATTACCACATAATGGAACCCACTAGGAATTGTTCCTGATCCTTCGATGAGAGTTGGGGATAACTTCGATTTGGGGTGGATTCGACGTTGGCTGTCTGACTACAACGACCACAAGGGGTTGCGCCTTAGCAACAGGTACACCGTCTCCGTTGGTGATGTTCTTATCGTGCCAAGAACACCGCTGCTCCTGCTAGCAATCGAGAACAAGCAAGAACAAGATGAACAAGCAAATAACTCACGGAATGAAATCCAAAGGATTGATCTGAATCACAAGTTGGGGTCTTGAATCAAGCAAATCGGGTGGTCTGATCGACACACGCGTTTACAAGGAAGTAGCAGTAGCTAACTTGCATTTAAACAAAACCCAAACCTTGCTCCTGGCGGCTGGAGGTTCTATTTATAGGTAGAAGGCAGCCAGGAGGCGTGGGATGAAGAAACCCTAACACAAGATGGGCCCCTAGTGGGCTGAACTAGATACAAGGACCTCAGCCCAAGACTGGATGTCTAAATATCTTCTGCTCGATTCTAAGCAGCTCCGGTGGAGTTTTGCAATGAGGTTGGATCCATTTGAAAGTAGACTTCAAGATCTTTCCAACAAGTACTCATGGGCCTCAAACAACCTTCAGAGTCAAGAAATATGGGCCAAGCAATTTGGGCCAGCCTGGCTGTCCGAACTTGATGTCCGAACCTGATGTGCAAACTTCTGCAGCTTGAAGATCTTGATGTTTGAAGTGGACGTCCACACTTGAGTCATCTGGTTCTTCTCCCATGTTCCTAAGCATAAGAAAATCATCACAAGACTTTAGTAGTACCCCATTCAAAGAAGAACTCATTTTCAGAGCGAGGAACGACTTTACCTGATAATTGAGTTGTCGTGCCCGAGCTCTTGTCATTGGTCCTTGTTGTGCAGTAGGTGTAGTTGTATCGTTGGAAGGGATGTCCTCATCACGTAGACTCTTGGTGAAGGACCCGACCTCCCAACAAATAACTCGGGCAAAGGCCCAGCCATGTAGTGCAATGTCACGCTCCGGCCATGCTTCGCCCATACACCACGACGAAAGCTCTACAGGGCTGTGCGAATCTCCACTGGAGGTGCCTCTAGCCAAAAGGCCTCGACCACGGAGTCCGGCACCTACTGCTCCAGTGCTTCGAGGGGACCAACCCCCGCTTGGTGCAGCAGGATCAGCTGAAGCACAGCGGCCACATGAGCGCTGGACCTTGATAGACCTCGGTGGCCCTAACATGATCTTCAAGGCGGACCAAAGCCAGAAGAGCGGCATAACCGATGCCTCCGAGTCAAAGGACAATGCCAGGCACCGAGCCCCAAGGCTGCTCAAGGCATCAAAGGTAATCCGGGCCACCTCCGATGCAAGTATCATTAACTACTGGCACTCCGAACGCAGTGCCCCCTCCGATGCCCAAGCCTCCTCTAGCTCTCGCTGCATATTACCCACCACAGCCTGATGGGTGTCAACGTCGCCTTCGGCGGACACACGGGCTGTGTTGGCCATCAGCAAACTCCCTCGCCTCCTGGAGGTCTTCGGCAGGCTTCCACGCCTCAGTCTCCGCACACTCACTAAACACCATCTCCTCCTGAAGACGACCCTCCGCAGACTCCACCCGCTTTTGGGCCTCTTCCAAGGCCTGGCGAAGGCCCTCAACCTCATCACAGGACATGGCAAAAGCCTGGCACCCCCCACCTCCCAGCGCCCTCGTCAAAATTACTTGCTACAAGGCACCACAGAAGAAGGAAAAGGACAGAATGAGCTACTCAAGACCCAACACAAGACCCGGCAAATCATAACCAATACTACCGACCTGAAGGGCCGCCGCTACCAACCGCACCTCCAGTTCCTCCAGAGGACACTGGGCCAATGATCGCTCGACCTCTCCACTCCGGAGAAGAGAGGAGGCCGCAGCGAAGGCCCTTGATGCCTCCGGGCGCAGCACGAAGTTGTTCGGGGGTGGAGTCAAGGATGCATCCACCTCGAGGGTCACTACAAAAAAATCAAAGAAACAAAATCAAGATACCGGTGCATGACCAAAACAGGATATTGCTAATGAAGAAAACCACACCTAGTTCCTCTGAACCTCTTACAGGACGGCCTATAACGTTCTCGACGTCCGAACCGACGATACCAAAATCGTAGTTCACAGAGGCCACGCCTCTCCATCGGCTCTGGCCATGACCCACAATATCCGGGGAGGCCCGACCCTTCCCCCTGTCATCACCACCACACTGGCCCTCGCCTCCAGACTGGTCGCTCACTCTCCCAACATGCCAAGGCATTTCTTGCAAACCAGGGGCACCTCCCATGACTCGACCGTTGAACCGGTATGCGAGCCTCTGGAGGCAGAAGGCAGCCGAGCTTGGAGTGTCCTCGCATGGATTGAGGGGCTGCACGCGCTCGTTTTCTAGCGGCCTTTGGCTCTGGAGGATCCCGCCATGCCAGAGCCCCATGCCGAGATAAAAGTAGACACGGTTGTAGCGCTCCCAGCTCCATGCTAGGACCACCCGCCACTCCCGCTCAGCGAGAGTAGGGGGGCCCATGATCACCTTCGCAATCTACACCGCGTGCTCCAGTGTGAGGCACCTCTCTGGAAGAAAAAGACAACTCACATCAGCAGATCAAAAACCAAACTACAAGGGGAACTCACCAGCACTGATGGGCGGGCCAGAGTACACCTTTGGCCACTCTTCTGTACCTTGCTCAAAAACGTAGTTCCAACCCATCTGAATGGGCTGAATGTGCAATATGGTGAACTCCTCCACGAGGTCACGTATACTCATCTTTTTGGCCACCCTCCGGAGAAGGGCCAGCCGTGAGGCGAACTGGTCGTCCGTAATCCCCGTCTCCGGCTCCAGAACATATGCAATATCCCGGTTCGTGGAGCGAAGGGGCGATGCAAGGCTGACGTTGTAGTAGAACCACCGCTACAAGCAGCTGGTATACCACCGACCATTAATGGCCTTCGCTGGGAAGGCATCGCGATACTGCGGCCGTATCTAGAAGTTGACACTCCCGAAGCTAAGGGGCCTCTTCGTCCCCTTTACCTTGATCAGCTTTGGCTGGGAGCTGGCCAAGTGGAGGGCCGCAAAGAAATCTGCCCTCCCTTCACACCCCTTGGTCCGCATGGCCCACAAAAAGGTGGCCAGCCAGGCAATGGCATTGGAGTCAAGCACAGAAGCTCCATGTAGAAGTGGCGGAGCACCTTCTTGAGTAGCGGCACCGAGGGAAAACCTAGGCCCGCCTCGAAGAAGGCCTCAAACAACGACCTCATGGGACAGAGGCTTCGGGACCTCCTCGCCCAGTGGAGGCCGAGCGACAACTCATGAGGGAATCTTCCCCTCCCTAACCATCTGGTAGAGCTCATCGTCACCGATGATAGACACCCCCAGTGCAGTTGTTTGCTAGGGGTGACTTTTGCTGGCACACTGGAGCTCCACCCCTGGTGGCGGCCCCATCAACGATGGGAAAACTGACACCACCTGAGTGTCCCCCGCCGCGGCTACTCCGGCAATCTCCCTCGCCGCCCGAGTTCTGGCCCCACACAGGGTACTCGTGCCAGCCATACAAACCATAGGAGGATGGCCAAAGGCGCTGGATTACAAGAGAGAGGAAGAGTAGGGATGAAAGGACGACTCACGCAAAGCAAAAGACACTGAAGAACAAAGGCATATGAGAATGAGTAGTTGGCGAAAAGGTCACTCTGGGCAATCCCCTCCTTCTACATAAGGAGCAACTTGCCCACCTAGGCGGCGGACGCATGCCCAGTCCTTTCGCCTGCCATGCCAAAATTATGGGGGAGCGGAACCGACCCCCATGACCCCCAATGACAAGACGACACGCGTCCCACACCCTCCTAACAAGGCAGGATCGTGCCTTTCTCCAGGGCGCATTCAATGCCCCAGTCGCCGATGTCATGCCGCTTATCATTCCAGTCACCCGGGTCAAACCGTCCCAGACAAGCCAAGCAATACTTGGACCACAAGCCATCAACCACAAGCCAGGGACCGCCAGAGGCCTAGCAACGAAGGAACCGCAGGCCTTACCGCTCCGCTGGCCACCCTCGCGAGGGGCTACTATTGGGGATTGTTGTTAAGGACCCCCGAGGGCCCCTTGGCTTAACCAGCCCGGCCTCCCGAAGGCTCAGCCTCCCAAAGGCTCGGTCTCCCGAAGCCTCGGCCTCCCAAAGCCCCAGCCTTCCAAAGTCCTACCTGCCAAAGACTCAACCTCCCAAAGGCTCGGTCTCCTGAAGCCGCGACCTCCCAAAGCCCCAGCCTTCCGGAGTCCTGCCTCCCGAAGGCTTAGCCACCCAAAGGCTCGGTATCCCGAAGCCTCGGCCTCCTGCTGCTCGGGCCGACTTCCCAGAGGCTACTGGGTGAGTCATCAGGCCTCAAGAAAGATCTGCCAGAGGGGGAGCACTGGTCGTACTTTGCCTGCATGGAGGTGGCCCGCATTAAATACCTAGGCTAGTGGACGCCGCTCTGACACCCCGGCATAATAGAGGCTATCCTGACACCCCTGATAGTGCGGCACCGGGTCACAGTTGGTGACCGGCTTGCCCCCTTCAGGGGGCAGGCTCCACGATAATTACCACGGTAGATATTTATCTCTCAGATAGAGTAGAAAGCAGTTATCCGGGATAAGGCCCCGTAAATCGGTCAGATCCCAAATATTTGTATAACTTGTACGCCAAGCTACACATGACCCAATAAATAGGAGCCATGGTCACCTGGGCTAACAGACGGGCAAGATGAGCAAGACAGCGAAAAAGACATAGAGGTGAAAACACACCAAGTCACGCTGTGATACTTCTCCCAGAGCGATCTATTTTTTCTACCATCAATACATTCGTGGTGTTCCTTCCTCTTAAACTTCGTCTCCAAGCTTGAGCCTCCTCTTAGAAGAAACTCTCACCGTACTTGCTGGGGCAAGACGAACTCTTGTTCCAACAACTTGCATTCAGTTCCGTGAGTGAAGAACACTTGCATTCAAAAACTCAGGACAACTGAAGAGAGGTGTGGAGTTGAACAATGCTTGATGTATCTCTAAGCACAAATTGAATGTGAACTTGAAATGTTTTTTGTGGCTATGTAGTTGTTGCCCGCTTCACTAAATTAGTTCAGATTGTGTAAGGTGAAGTCGTGTACATATTGTGTGTAGCAATGATTCAAATTGCCAATGTCTCTATTATGTGTAGCATTGTACATATTATGTTTTTACTTATGAGACATGATAGCATGATTGTTCGATATCTAGCATCTTTATATGTCATGAGCTTTTTTTACTTGGCCTTTTTCTAAATGTGAATTGATGCATATATTGTGACCATAATTTGATTACATATCTCATTAATTTTAACTCTACATCAAGTGCTTTTGTGTCTAAAATTTTATGTAGGAATGGCACATACAAAATCCAACTGCCATGCACGGCCTTGTTTCGTCGCCCCTCTAATGCAAGGCCCCTCCTTAGACCCGGATCTAGCCTCAGTACAAGATGAGCCTACAAATATGGAGCTCGTCCAGACGGGAGGCAGTAGCCCGAGTGCGTACCTGAACATGGATCTGTTTGAGTTGGAGACAGTGCGTATCTGAATGTACTTAAAGTTGCCTACAGGGGGGTGAATAGGTGTTTCTGAAAATTAAAACTTAGAGCGGATTAAACAGATGCTGGATACTTCCGGTGAAGGTCGGATCTCCGGTCTGTCCGGAGTATCTAGTCTAGTCTGGAATATCCGATCTAGTCCGGAATATCCGGGCTATACAGGATTTCGAAAACAAAAGAAGCTAAGCAAGTATTACTAGAGACTAAAAGATAACACTAGTTCTATTACGAGTAAAATGCTTAAACAACAATAGCTAGCAGTAAGATACTCACAAATACTAGAATTTGGGAAAAATCCCAGAACTACAACAACTAGTAAAACTTGCACAAATAATGAGACAAAAATTTATCTCGGAGTTCGGCCACCTCACAAAGAAGTGCCTACGTCTTCATTGAGGAGCTCACAAAGAGCCGGGTCTTTTCCAACCCTATCCTCTTCTAGCGACCACAAAGATCAAGCTAGATTTTCTTACTCAAGTTGATGGCGATTACAAACTTCCCGTGGCACTCCACAATGGTTGGGTGCTCTACGGGCAACGCCTTGCCGTCTAGGAGCACGAGGCTCCAAGAGAAATGATCACAAATGTGTGCTTGATGACGAACTCAATGCCCAATCAATTTCACTTCCAAACACAATCTCTCAAATTTGGCACAAAACAAAGCACTAGAGATGTTTGGAGGGATCTTGAATGCTCTTAGGAAGCTTTTTCAAAGTGGAACTCAACAGCAACAGCAAGCAATAAATGCTAGGGGGTGTGGGGGTATATATAGCTAACCCTCAAAAACTAGCCGTTACTGTTCTAACTCACCTACCCCGGAGTATCCGGTGAACACCGGAGTTTCCGGCCTGAAATCCAAAACGGGCTCAAAACGGTGTTAAAACTAGCTGTTACGGTTCTGTTGACTGCCCGGAGTATCTGGTGAACAGCGGAGTCATCGGGTAGGACTTAGTCACCATGAAGAAACAGTCCGAAGACTTGTCGGACTCTCCGACCTCTCCAGGTACCGGAGTATCCGGTGAACACCGAAGACTCCGGTCATTTAAATTAAATGCTAACCGAGACTCTCTAGCGGAGTCTCTCTCGGAGACTCCGGCCAAAAACTTCATCTACCCGGAGTATCTGGTGAACACCGGAGACTCCGATCTTTTTAAAAAAAATAAAAGCTTAACTGAGGCTCTCTGCCAGAGACTTTCTCGGAGACTCCGACCAAAATTCATCACTACCAGAGTATCCGGTGAACACCGGAGACTCCATACAATTAAAAATAATTCGGAACCGAGGCTGGAGAGACTCCGGCCTAAAACATTGAGTACCGGAGTATCCAGTGAACATCGGAGACTCCGGACTTAGCACATTCTACCTATTTTTCCCGATATCCGTGGGTGAATGTGTCTCTCAACTATTGGTTCTAATAGGTTACTTTGAGAATTGAGACACCATCAAAGCTAACAATTGCATCCCTCTTGGTAGTACGGCTATCCTAGATTGAATTTCAAAGATGAAACAAATTAAATCCTATTGAGTACTACAAACCGCTTCTCTTTTCTTTTTGAGGGACGTCAATCATCGTGTGTCTTCAAAAATGAGAGTAGCTGTTCATAGCTTCAATAAACATATTAGTCCCTTAATCGTTTTGTCATCAATAAGCCAAAACCCACTTAGGGGGCCTAGATGCACTTTCCATCTCCCTCATTTTGGTGATTGATGACAACACGATTAAAGCTTACAAGAGATAGCTGAATTTAAAGATTTTGAATTCTAGAATATATGGCGAGCTCCCCCTAAATATGTGCATTGATTTGGAATTTGAATTTAGCTCAAATGCACATATTTATAAGAAAATTTTTGCAAGAGCTCCACTTATATCCTAGGATCCGTGGGATGCAAGATTGTGTACACAAAAGTATTCAAGATGCATATGACAAGATATATATCACTCAATCTAATAATCATAACACGATAAACTAAACAAGCATCACACTAACATAAAATGTCTTACAAATTTTAAACAAACCACATAGTTCATCACAAACAATAGATATGTCTTAATGTCCAACTGCGATGAAAGAAAAGATTACAAAGATGGAAAAAAGAAACTGATATCTCTCCCCGTTTGGCATCAAGCACCAAAAAGAGGAGAGGAACTAATCACTGCATTCCTCATAGATATCATCACCATCGTCGTCATCCCCGCTTCCATCGTTGTCTCCATTGTGAGAAGAGCTTGTTGTAGGGACGTCTTCTGCATCGGAGAAATCATCATTATGCTGCGCTTGGGAGCTCTCAGCAGCTCCTTGGGCTTCATCATACCAAGCCCAAGGATTCTCAAACTCAATGGGTGCACTTTCTACTTCGTCCGAAGCAATAGGAGAGCAGGGCGGCTGAAGATTCATTGAAGCATACATGGCCTTTTGGTGCTTCTCCATGTTCCTTTGTCTGGCATTTTGCTCTTTAATCTGAGTGGCGTTGTGAGTGCACACATTGAATATGGCCTTGAGAGCACTCTTGATAAAAGATGATCCTCGTGGTGGAGCACGTCTTGAAACAATCTTTCTAGTGCTCGGGGGAACACGAGGTGAATATGGCGATGGAGAGGGAGCTTTAATGTTCAGAGGCCTTATACGATATGGCTCATGTTTGATCTCTTTCACAAATGTCTTCTTGGATACTTGCTCAATGATGGACATGATATAAGGAGCGTATCCACAGCTCTTGATAGGTGATTTGGAAGTAAAGACTATCTCTTCCTAAAGAAAGTATGCAACGCTAAATGGTGCATGGTCATTGGACATTGCCACGAGAAGATTTCTCGAAATACTTTGTACTGTGGTTGCATCTCCGCTCTTGGGTGCCAACGTGAGCCGAAAAAGAGAGTTCAAACATCTATAGAAAGGCCTCATACCAGTAAGTTTTCCAAACTCAACCCTTCCATGATTGAGATACATGAAACCTAACTCTTCCAAAGTGAGTTGATGCTCGTTATGAATCTGATCTTTGTGAGTGTCATGAGTATCAAACCGAAAGTGGTGAGCAAAAGCTCTAAAACTCACTTTATACTGCTCTCCCTCTGTCATACAGTGCATGAAGGGGTTTTCTACTCCATCAAACCACACTGTGGCATAGAATTGTGCTATTACTTGTTCACACCAATCATATTTAAATGCCATGATGTTCTTCACCTTTTTGTGCTCGCAGGAAGCTATGACCTCATTGAACACAGAATCATCCTTATGTGCCATATAATCCCAATCTATCCACTGCATGTGAGTTATGGGCTTCTTCTTGGCGAGAATGACTGCCTCGTAAAAATCCGATTGGAAGTCATTCCAAAAGTGATAATCAGTGACGTTCTTCTCATACTCAAAAGGATTTACATGCCTCTCGGAATTTACCTTCGAAGCATGCTTCATGTATTTGATTGTTTGCCTTGGGGTTTTAAATGGTGAAGCTGTTTTGATGGGTCTGTGAAGCTTCAGAGGGCCTATCACATTATCCTCTTCTCGCCTCTCTTCATGCTCTTCTTCAAAATCATTAGGAGAACCGGAGCTGCTCCCCATTGATAAGCACACGCCTAGGCAGCACGTGTAGCAAGTTGTTGTGGCCCGATCTTCTCGTAGGATCTGCGAACTTGATAAATTGTCGCTGCGTGACCTGGTGAAGAGGCAGCGCACCGCGAGGCTGTCCACGCGATGAACTACCGAGACAATCACCCTTCCACGTATCGACGAAACAGCCCACGCAATCACGCCCTATAGACGTGAAGGCACGAACTGGGTGAACCGCAGTTCGGCGTTCTACAACTCCCTCAGGGGTCGAAAGAACAAATGTTGCAAGCCTCTCAAGACTCACGCATAAACAAACTCCACGAATTTGTGTATTCTGAATTCAATCAAAAATAAGATCTGTCTTTTCATTGTCTAGTACAAGATATAGAGATAGGGGCGTTCAGCTTTGAGTAAATGGCTGCATGCGCATGCTCTAATGGATTTCGTGGCTGGTTCGCGCGTCTTTTCAGCTTCTGGCAGCAGTTACTAAAATGAGCATAACTCCTTATTGGGACGTCCAAATAATGAACCGTTTGATGGGCTGGAAAGTAGACTTGAAGACGCTTCCATCCACTTATAGAACACCGTCTAACTCCTTGTATTCTGTCTGCAGTGATGCTTGGAATTCGTACCATGTGTCAGTCATCTAGCTTCTGGTTGCATTCCCATGCTAAGGTGATGAACCACCATTTTATTCATGCACACCATAGGCTTCTTGGTTCAGATGTCCAGAGGCTTGAATCCATCTTGATCCCATGCTGGTTCATACACTCTATCATTCCTAAGGACATTGAAACAAGAACTCAAAAGCATAGGCTCATTCAACATAGACTGATTATTAAACATAAGGTTAGCGTTCACCTGAGAATGAATTTCCTTCTGCAATTGTTTAGCTCTACTCCTTGTAATTGGACCAGCTATATCAAGTGGAGTTTCATTTGAAGATGAGTGAATGCTAGGCATGTCCTCATTACCCATGGCAATACCCTTGCCTCTCTCTTCTCGAGAAGGCAAGCTTCCTCTTCCTCTTCCCGCTATCACAGGGGTTGATCCCCTTCCTCGTCCACTTTCTTGACCTCTGCCAACTTGACTCTTTGTTCTGCCTGTTCTTTGAGACCCTTCATCAATAGTTCCTTCTTCAAGACAAATGCCACATCCGGTGGCTTGAGGTGACTTCACTTTCTTCACCACTTTCTGAACTCACTCGCCGCTTGCATGCCCGCTACCACTGTCCTCTGATTGTGCCGGAGCACTTTGCTCTTGTGCACGAAGATCACTTCTTTGCTTCTTCTTTCTCTCGAAGGTGTGACCTTGCACATATCTATCTCCTGCCATATCGAGATTCTTGAGATTAACGAGAGAGATGGATTTAAGATATGGCGAGATTTGCATGAAGAATGGGCTGTCCCAGAAAATCTGTCAGAGGCCGGAGTATCCGGTGTTCACCGGATACTCTGGACAGCCCGAAGCTGACCCAAAACTCGGGTTTTGGGGGATTTAGCCAACAAAAGATGAAACTGTTGGAGCAATAAGTTCTAAGATGGATATTGAGCAAGTCTACTAGAGGAAATTGATTCTAGAGAAAGGCATTGAGATATCGGGAGATTTTTCGAGAAAGTATCTTTTTAGGGCACTACGGAGAATCGATGAATAGAGATTCCGACCTTGGATTTGAGAGAGAAACAATGAGAGATGATGAAAATCCTTGGTCACTCTTGAAAATCGCTGAAGGGGATTGCTTGAGAGGAGAGAGGTTGAAAGAAGATGTATGTGGAGGGGAAAAGTAACTGTTCGGGTTTAACACCCTAATTTTCCTAATTCTAAAATTTTCTCAATATTTGTTAAAGTTCAAATGAGTTTAAATATTTTATTTAAAAAGAGAGAAAACCCTACTTTATATGAAAGAAAAAAAAGTAAATGACATAGGATATAAGTGAATATTTTGCATTCATGCTGAATTAGGCAAATAGGATTTTTATTTGGGTTTTGATGGAATTTATTTGAAGAGATTTTGCTTTGATTTTGAATTTGAATTTGAATTTGAATTCATAGGAAAAAGAAAAAGAATAAAATCTCTTCTGGGCTGCCTTTTCTCTTTTCGGCCCACTTTCTCCTCGGCTTCGGCACAGCTACCACCAGTTTCCCCTCCCACCCGGGCCGCCTGCCTCGGCCCAACTTCGTGCGCCAGCCCGCGCGCCGAGCCACTCACCTGAGCCGCTGACATGCGGGTCCCGCATGTCAGAGCCTTCTTCCTCCTCAGTCAGACTCCGACTCAGAGAC
This sequence comes from Phragmites australis, assembly GCF_958298935.1. NCBI lineage: Eukaryota > Viridiplantae > Streptophyta > Magnoliopsida > Poales > Poaceae > Phragmites > Phragmites australis. The sequence goes on along the minus strand of NC_084926.1, from coordinate 29,258,782 downwards.
GGGAACGTGCCGGCCACCGTCTCTCGTTCAAATCCGAACCCAAGCCGAACCCAAGAGCTTCTAGAGAGTTGCGAAATCAAATCCACGGGATCCCCTCTATCTCTAGCCGGCCTTATCTCTAAGGAAATCGCGGAAACAAGCTCGGATACAACTCCCCGCCGCCGTGTCTGAGTTGATCTCGCTGCGCCGTCGCCCTGGACACCCCAAGATGCCTATATAGGTAGAGCCTCCCTCCCAGAACGCATCTCAACCAGAATTCGCCAAAACCTGAGCCTTAGACGCCGAGTTCAGAGCTTGCCGAGCTACCCTCGCCGCCGCTTTGACCGAGCTCACCGCCACGCAGTTCCAGAGCCTTGCAGCGCATCCCGAGCCCACCATCGCGGGTGCCTGCCACCACAGAAGCTTCTCCGACGAGTTCCCGAAGCAGCCGCCGCCCCCTTCCGTCGCCGACCACCTTCCCGTGCCGCGTCGCCTTCGGTAAGCCCCAAAACGAGATCACTGTTTCCTTCTCGTTGTGTTCCGCCGCTTGTCATCGTGATCCGAGGCCGGCGACGAGGTTAGCGCCTGTCTCCGGCGAGTCGCCGCCGTGCCCGAGCTCGGCTTCGCCGAGGAACACCCTGCCGACCGCCCAAACCTTCCCCAGCCGTCGGATCCGAAGCCCTCGGCCCAGATTAGATTTGTTCTTACCCCTTCGATCAACCAATCAAAAGCTGCCACGTGTTGCCACTTAACCCAGTCAGCAGCCATGCCATGTCACCCATCGACCTCAGCCGTCACCTCAACCTTTCTGCTGATGTGTCACCCTTGTCACCATGCCACGTCAGCCAGAGCTACCCAGTCAGTAATTCAAACATTTTTTCAGTATAAAAATAAATCTGATATTTTCTTTAATTGGTAATTTTGCAATTTAGCCCCTGAACTTTTCTGAAATAACAAAAAGATCCATGTCTTTTTACAGTTAGGTCCCTATATTTTTTCATAATTACATTTTGGTCCCTCTATTTTCACAAAAAGGTCCCTGGACTTTCTGTTAATTCAATTTAAGTCCTTTTCTTTTTCCAGATTTAACCTTGGACTTGTTTTAGCCCTAACTTTTCCATCGTAACTCCGATTTAAGCGATTCTTGCGCTGATGGATTCGTTTTTCAGTGCTCTTTCTTTTTAGCCAGTTTTTTTTTTATCTCATTGTTCTTTTGTTTTGTGCTCTGTTCTTAGTGTATCTTGTTTGTTTGTTTGCCGGTAATTGTGCGATTAGCCGATAACGTTCCGGATCAATTTGAAGAACAGCAAGACCAGGAGCAAGAATACACTGAGCAGCAGCAAGGAGAAGGCAAGTGTCCTTGATCATATTGAACCTATGTTTTTAAATATTTTGTTTTACAAAATTGCATGCAGTGTCAATATGATGGGTAGTCACCTATGTTAGGGTTTTCCCCTAGATATTCCCTTATCATCCCTTGGAACCTAGATGGTTTATGGTTAGGAGTCTTTTATGGGTAGACTGCTTAGCCTTGCTTTTGGGACATTGGGAAGTGTCATAATTTTGACTAATGAACATATGCAGTAATGATGGTTAATATGATGATGATTTAGCAACATGGAACCTTAGGTCTTGAGCATAGGGATGTTGGTGATAGTTGTCATGGTTATGACATTGCATAAGTGTTTGCTCAAGTAACCTAAGTAAGGACCGGTTCGTGGAGCGACAACCAAGAAGTAACGTACCAACCACGAGGTTGATATGGGTAAGGCGTGACATACTGATTAGAGTATGTCCAGTGTGCGTTGGGTCAACACAAAAGGGGGCTTCTGGGCAAGAGCTTTGCTTGCGTAAAGTCTGGCGGTGAAACCTAGTGGGCAGACACATACTGGATTAGTCTCTAGTTAGTGGAAAGTGTCATACAGTGATTCTTGGCGGCACACCACTGGCGTGTGTTAAGTGTCTTGCAAACACGACAACATGGAATTCACTGACTCGTGGGTAAAACTATGGTGCATATGCAACAACAACACACCAAGGACAACTCCAACCCCAGCCCAGTCACGCAATGGAAGTCAGAACCCCAGCCAGAATAATCGTGGATAACAGAACTATGTGCATGGGAAGGTCAACCATGTCACAGCAGAAGAGGCTATTGATGCTCAAGATGTGGTGTACGGTATGTTCCTCGTTGACTCCCGACCTGCATCTGTTTTGTTTGATTCTGGAGCTTTGCATTCTTTTATCACCATTCAGTATGTTGCAAAGCATGGATTGCCTATGGTTATGATGAAGAATAATATGTTTATTAGCTTGCCTGGAGGGAATTTGAAGGCAAAATATATATGTCTTAGGATGAGGCTTAGCATAAGGGGGGTAGAATTCCCCGCAAACCGTATAGTTTTGGAAACCAATGGCATAGACGTAATCCTTGGAATGGATTGGTTAGCCAAGTTCAATGGAGTTATAGAATGTGCCAGAAGAGCAGTTCACCTGACCAATGGAGAAGGTACCAAGGTGGAGTTCGTAGCCACGGAACCAGCAACAGAGGATCGGTCTCTCTATTCACTTGAAGGAACAACCATTGAGCAGATCAAGATATTTTGTGAGTTTCCCGATGTCTTCCCCGACGAATTGCCAGGTATGCCACCTGATCGAGAAGTCGAGTTTGTCATTGAGTTGGTACCTGGTACGGCCCCTATATCAAAAAGGCCATATAGGATGTCGGCTAACGACCTAGTCGAATTAAAGAAGCAAATTCAAGAGCAGTTAAGCAAAGGTTTTATTAGACCCAGTACATCACCTTGGGGAGCCCCAGTTCTTTTCGTAGATAATAAGGATGGTAGCCGAAGGATGTGTGTAGATTACAGGGCACTTAATGAGGTAACCATTAAGAACAAGTATCCGTTGCCCCGGATTGAGGATTTTTTTTTATCAGATGAGAGGAGCCCAGGTGTTCTCCAAGATTGATCTAAGATCAGGATACTATCAGCTGAAGATTCGACCGTCGGATGTACCAAAGACGGCTTTCAGTACTCGATATGGGCCATACGAGTATACAGTTATGTCTTTCAGATTAACCAATGCCCCAGCCTACTTCATGAATCTCATGAACAAGGTATTCATGGATTATTTGGACAAGTTTGTGGTGGTGTTCATTGACGATATTCTAATCTTCTCCAGAAGCAAAGAAGAACACGAAGGACATTTGAGAATTGTGCTACAGACACTCAGAGAACATCAGCTGTATGCCAAGCTTAGCAAGTGTGATTTTTGGTTAGACCAAGTCGCGTTCCTTGGCCATATCTTAACCGCTGGAGGTGTAGCGGTAGACCCTAGTAAAGTGAAGGATGTACTGAATTGGTTACCACCAACCAACGTGTCAGAAATCAAAAGCTTTCTTGGATTAGCAAGGTACTATCACCGTTTCATAGAAGGGTTCTCTAGGATAGCCCGGCCTCTTACCTCTTTGCTTCAGAAGAATGTGGTGTTTAAATAGAGTCCTGCTTGTCAGGCAAGTTTTGAAGAATTGAAGAAGAGATTGACTACGGCCCCAGTGCTAGTACTACCTGATATTAGCAAGAATTTTGACATCTACTGTGATGCTTCGCGACAAGGACTTGGATGTGTTCTCATGCAAGAAGGTCGAGTCGTGGCCTATGCGTCAAGACAATTAAGGAAGCATGAAGAGCACTACCCCACCCATGATTTAGAACTAGCAGCTGTGGTTCATGCTCTGAAGATTTGGAGGCATTACCTCATTGGAAAACGATGTGAAATATACACGGATCATAAGAGCTTGAAGTATATTTTCACTCAACCGGATCTAAACCTTCGTCAGCGCAGATGGTTGGAGTTAATTAAAGATTACGATGTGGGAATTCACTATCACCCAGGAAAAGCAAATGTTGTGGCCGTCGCCTTAAGCCGGAAAGGTTACTGCAATTCAATGATGGTTCAAGATAACCAACCTGGGTTATGGAAAGAGTTTGAAAAGCTCAACCTTGGATTTGTGGCAGACATGGAAACAACCACCATGGAATTTGATTGTACCCTTGAACAAGAAATTCGAAAAAGTCAACTGGAGGATGAGAAGCTCAAGGGAATTAGATAGCTTATTAAGGAGGATAAAGCTCCAGGTTTCACGGAAGATAGTCAAGGTACAATATGGTTTAAAAAGAGAGTTTGCGTACCTAACCGGGAAGATATTAAAAAGACGATTCTGAGAGAAGCTCACGAATCAGCTTACTCCATTCACCCTGGAAGTACCAAGATGTACCATGATCTTAAGGATCGTTATTGATGGTATGGAATGAAAAGAGAAGTTGCAGAATATGTAGCTTTATGTGATACTTGTCAAAAAGTCAAAGCAGAACATCGGAGACCAGCAGGTTTACTGCAACCCTTGAAGATACCTGAGTGGAAGTGGGAAGAAATCAGAATGGATTTTATTGTTGGATTGCCCCGTACCCAGAGTGGATATGACTCTATTTGGGTGGTAATTGATCGCTTGACAAAGGTTGCCCATTTCATTCCAGTAAAAACCACGTATAGTGGAGCTAAACTAGCAGAGCTGTATATGTCAAGAATAGTATGTCTGCATGGAATACCAAAGAAGATTGTTTTGGATAGGGGAACTCAGTTTACCTCTAAGTTTTGGCAGAAACTACATGAGTCTATGGACACGAAGTTGAATTTTAGTTCTGCCTATCACCCTCAAACAGATGGTCAAACAGAAAGGGTAAATCAAATATTGGAAGATATGCTGAGAGCATGTGCTCTTAAGTATGGAAAAAGTTGGGACAAAAGTTTACCTTATGCCGAGTTCTCATATAACAACAGCTATCAGACAAGCTTCCAAATGTCTCCCTTTGAAGCCTTGTATGGGAGGAAATGTAGAACACCGCTGTTCTGGAATGAGATGGGAGAGAGTCAGGTTTTTGGACCAGAAGTTCTACAAGATGTAGAAAAACAAGTTCAGGTGATTCGGGAAAATCTGAGGATTGCACAGACCAGACAGAAAAGTTATGCGGATAATAGACGAAGAGAATTGGTTTTCGAAATTGGGGATTTCGTCTATCTTAAGGTCTCGCCAATGAAGGGTCTTCGTAGATTTAAGGTTAAAGGAAAGTTGTCACCAAAATTCATCGGGCCCTTCAAGATATTGGATAAAAGGGGAGAAGTGGCTTATCAGTTGGAATTACCACCTCAGCTGTCAGATGTGCACGATGTTTTTCATGTTTTCCAGTTGAAGAAGTGTCTTCGGGTACCAGAAGAACAATTACCTATGGAAGAAATAAACATTCAGGAAGATCTCTCCTATATAGAATACCCGGAGAAGATTCTTGAAAGATCGGAAAGAGTAACCAGAACAAAGGTAATACCAATGTGCAAAGTGCAATGGAGTCACCACTCGGAAGATGAAGCAACTTGGGAAAGGGAAGAAGATCCGAAAGCGGAGTTTCCTCATCTCTTCTCTGTTCCAGGTGAATCTCGAGGGCGAGATTCATTCCAAGGGGGGTAGGTTTGTAACACCCTAATTTTTCTAATTCTAAAATTTTCTCAATATTTGTTAAAGTTCAAATGAGTTTAAATATTTTATTTAAAAAGAGAGAAAACACTACTTTATATGAAAGAAAAAAAAAGTAAATGACATAGGATATAAGTGAATATTTTGCATTCATGCTTAATTAGGCAAATAGGATTTTTATTTGGGTTTTGATGGAATTTATTTGAAGACATTTTGCTTTGATTTTGAATTTGAATTTGGATTTAAATTCATAGGAAAAAGAAAAGGAATAAAATCTCTTCTGGGCTGCCTTTTCTCTTTTCGACCCACTTTCTCCTCGGCTTCGGCCCAGCCGCCGCCAGTTTCCCCTCCCGCCCGGGCCGCCTGCCTCGGCCCAATTCCGCACGCCAGCCCACGCACCGAGCCACTCACCCGAGCCGCTGACATGCGGGTCAGAGCCTTCTTCCTCCTCAGTCGGACTCCGACTCAGAGATGGGAACGCGCCGGCCGCCGTCTCCCGTTCAAATCCGAACCCAAGCCGAACCCGAGAGCTTCTAGAGTGTTGCGAAATCAAATCACCGGGATCCCCTCTATCTCTAGCCAGCCTTATCTCTAAGGAAATCGCGGAAACAAGCTCGGATACAACTCCCTGCCACCGTGTCCGAGTTGATCTCGCTACTTCGTCGCCCTGGACACCCCGAGATGCCTATATAGGTAGAGCCTCCCTCCCCGAACGCATCTCAACTAGAATTCACCAAAACCCGAGCCTTAGACGCCGAGTTCAGAGCTTGCCGAGCTGCCCTTGCCGCCGCTTCGACCGAGCTCGCCGCCACGCCGTTCCAAAGCCTTGCAGCGCATCCCGAGCCCACCATCGCGAGTGCCTGCCACCACAGAAGCTTTTCCCGTGATGATTTGATCTCTGCGCTGCCGGAGAGCCTTCTCCGACCAGTTCCCGAAGCAGCCGCTGCCACCTTCCATCGTCGACCACCTTCCCGTGCCACGTCGCCTTCGGTAAGCCCCAAAACGACATCGCCGTTTCCTTCTCGTTGTGTTCCGCCGCTTGTCGTCGTGATTCGAGGCCGGCAATGAGGTTAGCGCCTGTCTCCGGCAAGTCGCCGCCGTGCCCGAGCTCGGCTCCGCCGAGGAACACCCTGCCGACCGCCCAAACCTTCCCCAGCCGTCCGATCCGAAGCCCTCGGCCCAGATTAGATCTGTTCTTACCCCTTCGATCAACCAATCAGAAGCTGCCACGTGTTGCCACTTAACTCAGTCAGCAGCCATGCCATGTCACCCATCCACCTCAGCCGCCACCTCAACCTTTCTACTGATGTGTCACCCTTGTCACCATGCCACGTCAGCCAGAGCTACCCAGTCAGTAATTCAAACCTTTTTTCAGTATAAAAATAAATCTGATATTTTCTTTAATTGGTAATTTTGCAATTTAGCCCCTGAACTTTTCTGAAATAACAAAAAGAGCCAAGTCTTTTTACAGTTAGGTCCCTATACTTTTTCATAATTACATTTTGGTCCCTCTATTTTTACAAAAAGGTCCCTGGACTTTCTGTTAATTCAATTTAAGTCCTTTTCTTTTTCCAGATTTAACCCTAGACTTGTTTTAGCCCTAACTTTTCCATCGTAACTCCGGTTTATGCGATTCTTGCGTCGATGGATTCGTTTTTCAGTGCTCTTTCTTTTTAGCCAGTTTTTTTTATCTCATTGTTCTTCTGTTTTGTGCTCTGTTCTAAGTGTATCTTGTTTGTTTATTTGTCGATAATTGTGCGATTAGCCGATAATGTTCCGGATCAATTTGAAGAACAGCAAGACCAGGAGCAAGAATACACTGAGCAGCAGCAAGGAGAAGGCAAGTGTCCTTGATCATATTGAACCTATATTTTTAAATATTTTGTTTTACAAAATTGCATGCAGTGTCAATATGATGGGTAGTCACCTATGTTAGGGTTTTCCCCTAGATATTCCCTTATCATCCCTTGGAACCTAGATGGTTTATGGTTAGGAGTCTGTTATGGGTAGACTGCTTAGCCTTGCTTTTGGGATATTGGGAAGTGTCATAAATTTGACTAATGAACATATGCAATAATGATGGTTAATATGATGATGATTTAGCAACATGGAATCTTAGGTCTTGATCATAGGGATGTTGGTGATAGTTGTCATGGTTATGTCCAGTGTGGATTAGTGTTTGCTCAAGTAATCTAAGTAAGGACCGGTTCGTGGAGCGACAACCCAAGAAGTAACGTACCAACCATGAGCCTCATATGGGTAAGGCGTGACATACTGATTAGAGTCTGTCCAGTGTGCGTTGGGTCAACACAAAAAGGGGCTCTGGGTAGGAGCTTTGCTTGCGTAAAGTCTGGCGGTGAAACCTAGTGGGCAGACACACACTGGATTAGTCTCTGATTAGTGGAAAGTATCATACAGTAATTCTTGGCGGCACACCACTGGCGTGTGTTAAGTGTCTTGCAAACACAGCAACATGGAATTCACTGACTCGTGGGTAAAGCTGGACAACCTCTGCAGAGTGTAAAACTGTTATAACAGCCGTGCTCACGGATATGAGAGACTTGGATCCTCACATGATTAGATGGTGGTTTCGTTTTGGTTCTGGTACAGGGAGTACTAGATGTTGTGGTTTTGGTCTTAGTACAGGGAGTACTAGATGGCTGTGGTATGCAGGGTAGGGAACCTTGTATGCTAAATGATGGATAGTTGGGTTACATTCATTTAATACGTGTCTAATGCTTTTGAGTCCAAATGTGTTTTCATTACTCGCATTTATGCAAATGTTACCTTGTGTGAGCCTATTCTTGATATAAGCCTGCATGTCATTATTTTCCCACACTTGCTGAGTACATTATGTGCTCACCCTTGCTTTCTCCTACCAAAAACATATGCTGCTCAGTGGAAGACTTTGAGGATTTCCAAGATGACGACTTGGTGTTCTAAGGAGCGTGTCTTCCAGTCGGTGCCTGTGGAGTTTTGGTCGCCAATGCTTTCGTCCCGCTGCCGTCGTTTAGATGATGTCGTTTAGGTTAAATTTTGAGGTTGCTTAGGTGAAGTCTTTTATTGTAAAAAGTGAACGTTTGATTAAATAAAGTATTGCTTTTGTTACATCACCTATAACGTCCTTATGTGTGTTAAACTTCCTGGGTACACATAAACCGCACTTGGTTTTGGCCGTTAAAACCGGGTGTGACATCGGGTAGGATATGGATAAAAAGTTTGGAGAGCTCGGAGACTCCGGTCTAGACCGGAGACTCCGGACCTGACACTTTACTGGATACTCCGGTGAAGACCGGACATTCCGGGTTTTGGAGTTTGGACAGAATTCAGTGAATACATGAACAGTATCACGTACCGGATACTCCGGTGAAGACCGAACATTCCCGCACCTGGAGCTGTGACAGAATTGAGAATTTGCTGAGTTGGAGGAATTTTTCGGGAGATGAATAGTTGGACATATAAGACTATTTTACCACTTCTGATCAGCCAACAAGCATCATTACATAACTATAATCACTAGTAGCAAATTATGATCGAAAGATCAAAGAATCAAATATTTTGAAAAATAGCACACAAAATGCAATTTTTGCAAACTCCTAGCTATGAAAGCTATAACACTATAACAATCAAATGTATGCAACAGTTCAAGCCACGTTGCGAGAATCTAGGATATTTAATTCACTTCTCAACTCGCAAAACCTTTGCTCGTCTAATTGCTTAGTGAGGATATCGGCTAGTTGTATTTCGGTTCTCACATGGTAAATGTTGATATCCCCTTTTGTTGCATGGTCTCTCAAGAAATGATGTCTAATATCTATATGCTTGGTTCTTGAGTGTTGCACGGGGTTGTTGCTATTTTGATGGCACTCTCATTATCACACAAAAGGGGAATTTTGGTCATGTTGTGGCCATAATCTTTCAAGGTTTGCCTCATCCATAGGAGTTGAGCATAACAAGCTCCAGCAGCAACATATTCGGCTTCGGCGGTGGATAAGGCTACGGAGTTTTGTTTCTTTGAAGACCAAGACACCAAGGACCTACCCAAGAGTTGGCAAGTCCTGGATGTGCTTTTCCTATCCACTTTGCAACCGGCATAATCGGAATTCGAATAGACAATGAGTTCAAAGGATGAACCTTTAGGATACCATAAGCCAAGGTAAGGAGTACGAACCAAATATCTATGAATTCTCTTGATGGCCACTAAATGGCACTCTTTTGGAGCAGCTTGAAATCTTGCACACATGGACACACTAAGCATAATATCGGGCCTAGATGCACAAAGATAAAGTAAAGAAACTATCATGGAGCGATATACCTTCTGATCCACGCTTTTGCCATCTTCATTGAGATCGAGATGACCATTGCCTTGCATGGGTGTCTTGATGGGTTTGGAATTCTCCATGTCAAACTTCTTGAGCATGTCTTTGATATATTTTGTTTGACAAATAAAAGTTCCTTCCTTGAGTTGTTTGATTTGAAATCCAAGAAAGAACTTCAATTCTCTCATCATTGACATCTCAAACCTTTTTGTCATAATCCTACTAAAATCTTCACAAAATTGTTGATTAGTAGAACCAAATATAATGTCATCGACATATATTTTGCAAACAAATAAATCATCATCAATATTTTTAGTAAAAAGAGTAGAGTCTGCTTTGCCTATTTCAAAGCCTTTTTTCACAAGATAATCCCTAAGGCATTCATACCATGCTCTTGGTGCTTGCTTTAGCCCATAGAGCGCCTTATAGAGTTTATAGACATATGAAGGATACTTGGGATCTTCAAAATCGGGAGGTTGCTCCACATATACCAATTCGGAAATTGGTCTATTAAGAAATGCACTCTTCACGTCCATTTGGTATAGCTTGAAATCATGGTGAGTGGCATAAGCTAATAATATGTGAATTGACTCAAACTTAGCTACAGGAACATAAGTCTCACCAAAATCGAAACCTTCAATTTGCGTGAAGCCTTGAGCAACTAACCTTGCCTTGTTCCTTGTCACTATCCCGTTCTCATCTGTTTGTTGCGGAAGACCCATTTTGTGCCGATTACATTTTGTTTTGGTCTTTCCACTAAGGACCAGACTTTATTCCTTTTGAAGTTGTTTAATTCCCCTTGCATGGCCATCACCCAATCCGGATCTTCAAGAGCTTCTTCTACCTTCAAAGGCTCCAAAGAGCAAACAAAAGAGTAAAATTCACAAAAATTTGCAATTCTTGAGCAAGTAGTTACCCCTTTTTGTATATCACTAAGTATGTTGTCCACCGGGTGATCTCTTTGGATGCTTTGATGAACACGTGGGTGTGGCACTTGAGATTGATGTTGAATGTCTTCCACTTTATCATCTAAGAATTTATTTGAATCTTCATAGGCTTGATTTTGGTCTTGAGGTTGATTTTCACCTTGATCTTGGATTGATGTTGATGGCTCCACTTGCATTGATGAAGATGGTTGATCTTAATCATTTTGAGCCACTTGTAGCTTTTGTGGTTCTAGAGGCTTGATTTCACTAATTGCCATCTTTTTGATTGCTTCGCTTGGATTTCTTCATCACCTAGCACATTAGGATAATTTGCTTCACTTGGGAGCCGTTAGATTCATCAAATGTTACGTCTCTCGCAATTTCAACACAACCGGTGGTTTTGTTGAAAACACGATAAGAGTAGGCATTTGATCCATAAACAATCATAAAGCCTTCATCTACTTTTGGAGAAAATTTAGAACTCTTTGCTTTCTTATTCAAAATAAAGCATTTGCTACCAAAGACTTTAAAGTAAGAAACATTCGGTTTGTTACCGGTTAAGAGCTCAGACGCGGTCTTGTTCAAGATCTTATGAAGATACAACCGGTTGATGGTATGGCATGCGGTGTTGATTGCTTCCATCCAAAATTGATCCGATACTTTGTATTCATCAAGCATAGTTCTTACCGACTCAATTAGAGTCCTATTCTTTCTCTCGACAACTCCATTTTGTTGAGGAAAGTAGGGTGTATGCTTGATCCCTTCTTCATCAAGAAACTCTTCAACTTGTATGTTTTGAACTCTCTTCCGTTGTCACTTCTCACCCTTTTGATCTTCACTTCAAATTCATTTTGGGCTCTTCTTACAAATTACTTGAATATGGCTTGTGTTTCACTTTTGTCATGCAAAAAGAATACCCAAGTAAACGAGAATAGTCATCAACAATAATCAAACCATATTTGTTACCGCCAATACTTATGTAGGCAATTGGCCCAAATAAGTCCATGTGGAGAAGCTCCAATGGTCTTGTAGTTGTCATCACGTTCTTGGCGGGATGAGGTGCTCCAACTTGTTTTCCCGCTTGACAAGCACTACAAATTCTATTTTTCTCAAAAGAAATATTTGTTAGTCCTAGGAAGTGCTCGTCCTTTTAAAGTTTAGACAAATTCCTCATGCCAACATGGGCTAGTCGGCGATGCCATAGCCAACCCATGCTAGACTTAGCAATCAAGCATGTTTTAGGCTTCACTTCATCCATTGAAAAATAACCAAGATAAAGTTTACCTTTTAACTTACCGGTGAAAGCTATTGAGGCGTCTTTCCTTCTAGAGACGATCACACCCTCATTAGTAAAAAGACAATTATAACCCATTTCACATAACTGTGACACGGATAACAAATTTTAATTAAGAGACTTGACTAACAAAACATTTGAAATAGAGTGATCATTGGAAATGGCAATTTTACCTAAGCCTATTACCTCTCCTTTTCTATCATCGCCAAAGACGATGTTTTCATAAGGTGACATCTTCTTCAAAAGATGAAAACATACTCTTTTCTCTGATCATGTGATTTGTACATCCACTATCAATGACCAAACTTGATCCACCAGAGAAGTATACCTACAAAATAAAGTTATGCCTTTATTTTAGGTATCTAAATTTGTTTGGGTCCTTTAGCGTTAGTCACAAGCATCTTTAGTACCCACACATTCCTTTTTACAACTCTATCTTTTGTGCAGGGACCAACATAAAGAGCAATCACTTTACCACGGTAGTTTCTCTTGAGCATATAAGAGGCATAAAATGTGGATTGAGGAGCATAGGCCTTTAGTTGTTTTGCTTGAGCCGTGTGACCATCTTGCTTTCCTCCCTTGATGAACTTGAGGCATTCCACTCCATTCATCATCACACGACCATTTGGCTTGCTTGTGTATTGCTCAAATCTAAGCCCTCTCTTTTGCTTGTTGTATTTGGCTTGAATGGTCTTATAGATTGCATCTTTTGATTTATAGGTTTTGATGCACCAATACTTGACTAAGGCATTTAGCCTCTCATTTCCTTTTTGTAATGCTTGCAAAGATTCAACATTAGTGGTACAAGCATATCAATATTGAAACAACGAGAGCACCCGTTGCTAGTGGAGGCACTAGATAGCAAGTTTGCTTCACTAGAGTTGGATGAGCTACTCTTAAGGGTATCAATTTGCATTTCAAGAGTTTTATAATCTTTATCCAAACATGATAATCTCTCTTGAAGCGTAGAATTGTTACTCTTATGACTAGCAATTGAGGAATTGGCCAAATCACAATCATTTGACAATTTCTCAACTTTCTCCTTCTCTTTAGCAAGGAGCTCCTCGAGTTGAAGGTTTCTCTTCTTTTTACGGATGAACAAGTCCTCTTGTCTCTCAAGGGTCTCCTCATGACTATCTATTGTATCCATTAGCTCTTTTATCTTTGACATGACACTTTTATTAAGCCTTAAACAAGTTATCACAATCACTATCATACTCACTATCACTATCTAGGAGCTTGGATTGAGATTTTACCTTGTGGCCTTTAGCCATGAAGCACTTGGGGGAGTCATCATCGTCATTGCTCATTAAGAGTGATTTTCTTGGTGTAGACTCATGGATGGCAATAGTGGCAACTCCTTCATCATCGAAGTCGGAGTCAGAATTTGAATCCCACTCCTCTCCAATGTGTGCTTGACATGAATATTTCTTCTTATGAGTTTTGTATTTATCCTTCTTGAATGGCTTGCTCTTATTGTCTTCCTTGTCTTTTCCCTTCTTCTTGTTGGGACAATCGGCTATGAAATGACCAATTTCGCCACATTCATAGCATGCCCGCCTAGATGTTCTTTTCTTGGCATGTCTCTCTTGTATTTGGAGTAGCCACCCTTCCTCATGAATTTCTTCAATCTTTTCAGAAAGAAGGCCATCTCTTCATCTTTGAAGCTTTCTTCTTCACTTGTACTTGATTCTTAAATTTGTTTCCTTTGCTTGCCTTGAATGCAACCTCCTTCTTCTTGGAGGTTGAGCTTTGCTTAGCATGAATCTTCACTTCATTGGCTTCTTCCATGAGCTCATGGGCAAGTATCCTCTCGAGCACATCACTCGGTGTGAGCCTTTTGTAGTCTCTTCTCTCTCGGAGAAGTGTCACCAAAGTGGGATTTCTAGGAGCAAAAGCTCTAAGCAATCTTTTCACCACTTTGTGATCATGAATGTCTTCACTCCCAAGCCCTCTTAGCTTGTTTACAAGCACCATCATCTGATCATACATGGCTTGGGGAGTTTCATGATCTTCCATGATGAATCTTCCTAGCTTGCCCTCAAGTAGCTCTATCTTGGACGCTCTCACGCTTGTAGTGCCTTCGTGTGCAACTTGAAGAGTGTCCCAAATTTTCTTAGCCTCTTCTAATCCATCTACTTTGTTGAACTCCTCCGGACTCAAGGCACTAAGCAAGACACTTGTAGCTTGAGCATTGCGGTGCATATTTTGCTCTTCATTTGAGGTAAGCTCTTGATCTTCATCTGGCAAGTTAAAATCGTTGCAAACGATCTTCCAAATACTTGGATGAAGAGATATTAAATGCATTTTCATTTTGTGCCTCCAAGCGACATAATGTGTACCATCAAAGAATAATGCACGCCCAGATGGCACGGAGATGTAATTGCTTGAAGAATTGAAACGATCATAATTGAAAGGAATTTCACTTCCCTTTCCCTTACCACTACCATCGCCATTCTTCGATGGATCATCTTTTGGACCCCTCGGGTTTTCGGATGTTGATATATCGATTTTCTCCAAGTGGTGAAGCCTTGTAGGAGGTTATGCTCTGATACCAATTGAATGTACTTAAAGTTTCCTAGAGAGGGGGTGAATAGGCGTTTCTGAAAATTAAAACTTAGCAGTGGATTAAACAGATGCCGGATACTCCGGTGAAGGTCGGATACTCCGGTCTGTCCGGAGTATCCGGTCTAGTCCAGAATATCCGGGCTATACAGGATTTTGAAAACAAAAGAAGCTCAGCAAGTACTACTAGAGACTAAAAGATAACACTGGTTCTATTATGGGTAAAATGCTTAAACAACAATAGCTAGCAGTAAGATACTCATAAATACTAGAATTTAGGAAAATTCCCAAAACTACAACAACTAGTAAAACTTGCACAAATGATGAGACAAGAATTTATCCCGGAGTTCGGCCACCTCACAAAGAAGTGCCTACGTCTCCGTTGAGGAGCTCACAAAAAGCTGGGTCTTTCCCAACCCTATCCTCTTCTAGCGACCACAAAGATCAAGCTAGATTTTCTTACTCAAGTTGATGGCGATTACAAACTTCTCGTGGCACTCCACAATGGTTGGGTACTCTACGGACGATGCCTTGCTGTCTAGGAGCACGAGGCTTCAAGAGAAATGATCACAAATGTGTGCTTGATGACGAACTCAATGCTCAACAACTCAATTTCACTTCCAAACATAATCTCTCAAATTTGGCACAAAACAAAGCACTAGAGATGTTTGGAGGGCTCTTGAATGCTCTTAGGAAGCTTTTTTAAAGTGGAGCTCAGCAGCAACAGCAAGCAATAAATGCTAGGGGGTGTGGGGGTATATATAGCTAACCCTAAAAAACTAGCCATTACTGTTCTGACACACCTACCCCGGAGTATCCGGTGAACACCGGAATCTTCGGCCTGAAATCCAAAACGGGCTCAAAACAGTGTCAGAACTAGCCATTACGGTTCCGTTGATTGCCCGGAGTATCCGGTGAACACCGGAGTCTCCGAGTAGGACTTAGTCACCACGAAGAAACAGTCCGGAGACTTACCGGACTCTCCGGCCTCTCCAGGTACCGGAGTATCCGGTGAACACCGTAGACTTTGGTCATTTAAATTAAATGCTAACCAAGACTCTCTGGCGGAGTCTCTCTCGGAGACTCCGGCCAAAAACTTCATCTACCCGGAGTATCCAGTGAACACCGGAGACTCCGATCTTTTTCTTTTAAAAATAAAAGCTTAACCGAGGCTCTCTACCGGAGACTTTCTCAGAGACTCCGACTAAAATTCACCACTACCGGAGTATCCGGTGAACACCGGAGACTCCGGACAATTTAAAATAATTCAGAACCAAGGCTCTCTGGCGGAGTCTCTCTTGGAGACTCTGGCCTAAAACACTAAGTACCGGAGACTCCGGACTCAGCACATTCTGCCTATTTTTCTCGGTGTCCTTGGGTGAATGTGTCTCTCAACTATTGGTTCTAATAGGTTACTTTGAGCATTGAGACACCATCAAAGCTAACAATTATAGCCCTCTTGATAGTACGGCTATCCTAGACTCAATTTCAAAGATAAAACAAATTAAATCCTATTAAGTACTACAAACCGCTTCTCTTTTCTTTTCGAAGGACGTCAATCGTCGTGTGTCTTCACAAATGAGACTAGAACCTGTTCATAGCTTCAATAAACATATTAGTCCCTTAATCGTTTTATCATCAATAAGCCAAAACCCACTTAGGGGGCCTAGATGCACTTTCAATAGCTGAAGATGATGCTCCGAGGGTCAGATCGATCCTGATGCTCCGGAGGCTGACGAGATGATAGGAGAAGAGATGAGTGGACAAGGTCACAGCAGGATGCCTGAGGGACATTTCATCATCACAGAGGTCAATTCAGTCGAGGAGCCCACAAGACCTAAAATTGTTCTAGGGTCGTCCAAAACATCAATCAGATGTCTAGTGAGGGACCATGTTGTAATCACATATATGTGGGTGGTTCCCGATAACATTAAGGATCTTATGTGGGGCAAGTTGGAGGCAAAGTTTGAATATCCTGAAGGATGCAACATGGCCAAAGTGAAGTGTCGTGCCCTATCAAGAATGGTCATCGCATTCAAGAATTTCAAGGGTAAGCAGTGGAGAAATTATTACTTGGTGGGTCGGACATCAAAATGGGATGATTATCCAACGGTGGAACCATTTTGGAATGATTTCATAGAGTAGAGGCGGTCAGAGGAACCACAACGACTAAGTGAGGTAACCAAGGCCAACTCCTACAAGAACGTGTGCCCCCACAGAACTGGCTCATGTGGGTATGTGAGGAAATACGACGAGTGGGAAGAGATGGAAGAATAGTAACCCATAGTGTGCCACACCTCAGACGACCGACTGGATTGAATGAGCGAAACACTATCTGTATGCAAGAGGGGTGACTTTGTCGGTAGATGGCAGCCTAATCTTCAAAAGCGACAGAGAACAGGAAGTGATGCAAACTATTGCAGATTCCCACACCTAGTCTTCCCAAAGCGCTTTCAGGCTTGAAAGGGAGAAAGACTAGCTAACCTTGGTACTAGGAACCATGGAGCACCCAGGTAGCACCAGAGGCAAGGGTGTGGTGCCTTGAAAAGAGGGATTCCTAGAAGTCGCCGAAAGTTACTAGAGTCAGAAGAGAAGGATAGAAGAATTGGAAGAGTTGCTGGGTTTAGTACGACAATAGCTTGTACAAGAGCGTTAGATGACAGACGCAAAAATCAAAGAAGTACTTCAACAAGGAAACAAGCAACGGTAAGGCAAAGAAACTGTTGTGAGCCATAGTGGTCATTGGAGTAGCTACTCGTCCGCGGGGTTTATAGAAGAAGAATCGGCCCGTAACCCCATGGACGACATCACAGAAAGCAAAGCGTGCAAGCTTGTTATGCCCACCTTAAACGTTACCACCAAGGTGGTTATGGGGCAGGTCGACCAATACGTGGAAGGAGCTCTCTTCAACGATCTTCCGATACCGCGGGGATATGCCAAGGCCCATGTGGACTCCGTGCGAACGTTGTACCGTAAGATTGACATGGATTACCCCGGAGAGATGGGTTTCAAGAGGCTCATCAAACGTGGGTGGTTTCATTTTGTGGGCCAAGAGCTATATAGTGTTTGAAGATGAGACAGATGAGTTGTCTGATGTGGAGTCAGACCCATCACACAGAATTTCTCTGACTCCACGGTCGCCGCCACTGCCACCGTCACAAAGAAGAGAGCCAACTCCTCCACATTCGCCGCCACCACCACCGTTACCCAGAAGAGAGCCAAATCCTCCCTTACGCAAGTCGCCACCAAGGGAGCCAACTCCTCCCCCTTAGAAGTCAGCATCGTGCCACCAAGAGAGACAACTTCTCCACCTCTGAAGTCAGCACCACCACCACCACCACCAAGAGAGACAACTCCTCCCCCTCCAAAGTTGATAACAGTTGTATAGTCTAAGAATTTGAGTTCATCTCAGGAGTCAGCTTCATCTCAGAAGCAAAGGGCATCTAAGAAGGTGGCGTCACCTAAGAAGTTACCTTATGAACAAACAACAAAGGAAACTAGAGTGATAGTGGACTCCAGTGTCAAGAAATTCTTACAAAAGCTAGAGCTTGAGAAGAAAATACTAACTCGTGCCGAAACATAGAAGTTTTTCTTGAAGATGGCGAAACCTGTTGAGCGTAAGAGTAAATTAGACTACACGCACATCAAAAGCAAGAAATACTTGGAGGAGTCTTCTATCGAACAGATACGACAAGAACATAATTTAGAAAGATTTATTGAAGATGCTAAAATGACAAAAGAGAAATTTCTAGACAAGTCCCTGTCACCAAAAGCAGTCGAGAGATGGCAATTTAAGTTGGGCGAACTCTTGGTCACGCTAAACGTGTGAGACAAACTGATATATCAACTTTAGAAATTCCATGCGTGGTACATGAAGGAGTCGTGAGATGGTAGAGAAATGTTTAAGGCTAGATACAAGGATCGAGATTTCCTCTATAGGGATGGCTCTATTTATATATTATTTGAGGAAATGTATCGACTGTGCAAGCAAGATGCCCTCGACATGTCTATCTTGAGTTGTTGGACTCTGTAAGTATCGTATACGTATAATTCACAATATACATTCATGTACCATTGGATTGAATGTCTTAACTTATTCCTTATGTAGAATGGAGGTGCAAAGATGCAGGACAGAGGGCATCTACCATGTGGGATTCATCGACCCACATTATGTAAACCCGACAATGATGCAATCCGATCCAAAAGGAACCGAGGACTATGCATTGAAGTGTATTCTGGAGCTATAATTGAAGAAATACATACTTTTTCCCTACCACTTTGGGTATGTATTTCCCTTCATGAATATTCTACTCTTTTTGAGCAATACATAGTTAAAAATTAGGACCAACTAACCTATAGTGACCTATGTACAGTTATCACTGGATCCTCCTTGTCATCTAGCTAGACATTGGCAAGATCGTTGTCTTCGACTCACAAAATAATCCAAAAGAAACCTACCAACACATCATTGACTTGCTACAAAGGTAAAACCTAACCATTTCGTTATTTCTCTTGTAATATTTGATTTGATTGAATCTAAGTCTACTTACGGTAATAATCGTACAAATGCAGAGTGTACCTATGATACATCAAGAAGAGTATTAGACACCGACCATTCGCGAAAGAATGGATTATCTAACATGACTTTCCTTGTAGGAAGCAGGGCCCAGGTAATAATTTATGTGGTTTTATGTAATGGAATTCATGCACGGACTCAATAGAGACACGTCATACCAGGTGGTCGATGCTGAGGTATGCGATATACATCTTTATGACCAATTTTTAGGTCCAACACGTGTTCACAAGGATTGATTTCTTCAATTCTTAAACTTGCAGCTCCTCATGTTGTTCAGAGATCAACTCATGGCCATTGAAATCAACGCACCTCAAGAACAACTTGTCGGGTTCATCAATGACCAAGTCATCAGTCCAACCGGCGGGTTCCATGAATTTGGCTCCACTCTCTTGTTACCTTCATCCAACAAGAAAAAGCAAAGTTCAGAACCTTCGATTAGCAAGAAACCTTAAACTCTTTTTCATTGTTGTAATGAAACCTCGTCATAGTATATATACGGTGTATATATACTATGACGAGACTTGATGTTTTAGAAATGAAATTTATATGTGCTTGTGTATATATGCTGCGATAAAACTTGACGTCTCGTAAATTAAATTTATATGTATGTGTCTATAAATATACCGTATACTATTATTGGCAACGGCCAAAAATTGAAAATGCTAAGGTATTGGCGGCAACCATCACATTTTGAAAAGGGCAGGAAATACCTATCAGTGCCGGTTTGTTTTTACCAACTGGCACTGGTGTTGGTACTATACCCGGTACTGTTAGTCTGTGACTATCATTGCCGAGTAATCAATGTCGGTTCAAAACACACCATTGATGATGATTTTGAATCGACACTGATGAGGGTATCTGCAGTAGTGAGAGCTTAAGAAGAAGTTAACCACAGCCCCAATGCTAGTCTTACCAGATATTCAGAAGAATTTTGACATATATTGTGATGGTTCTTGCCAAAGGCTTGGATATGTTTTAATGCAAAAAGACCAAGTCATGGCATATGCTTCAAGGCGGTTGGAAACTCATGAGAAGAATTATCTGACTCAATGATGCAGGGCACCCGACCTTCTCGACGTAGAATCTGGATACACTGTGAAACCTAACAAAGTCGATGAACAACACGCTGTCTATGAAACACGCCTGTCACCTTGAATTCACATAACTACATGCTACGATGGATTAATCCACCAGAACACAAAGAAATGGATGAATTGCTCCCTCAATTCCTAGTGGAACAACAAGAACAATCGACGATAGTTCCCAATTCCCTATTTAGTTATTGGTTTGCAAGTGGCTAAACCCTAGATGAGAACAAGAGCAATTGCTATGAGTTTTTTTTTTAGAATAGACGGGGTCTAATCCCTGGGCATCATGCACAAAGGCTTATATGGCCATTACATGACTTAGAAACCAACTAGGAATCTAATACATACAAAAAGAAAACTTTATCTGTACAGCCACTGGTTTGTTTTAGCTTTTGTTGTGACACCAGAATGAATTAGAGTCTTTGGCCCTGTCCATCATGTGAGCCATGAAGTTATCTTTCCATCAAGTACTCACATGTCCAAAATGGAGTCCAGTCGCGAAAGTGATGATTGTTTTAGTGCGGGTTTGTTCAGGCTGTCCTAAACCGAATCTGAATTGAACCCAATCTTTCCTATCTTCAAATCCCTTCTTTTGGATAGCTTGAATCCGTGGAAAATTTGTAGGTATGCTCCTTTCCAACCTAGGATTTATCTTGAAATAGAAAGAATATATCCACACAAGTTGTACATGATATGGACTCTCCATATTTGCTGCTTCTCGTGCGCCACCTAGTCTGCCTGTGCAGTGT
This sequence comes from Phragmites australis, assembly GCF_958298935.1. Taxonomy (NCBI): domain Eukaryota; kingdom Viridiplantae; phylum Streptophyta; class Magnoliopsida; order Poales; family Poaceae; genus Phragmites; species Phragmites australis. Next base: position 29,237,756 of record NC_084926.1, on the reverse strand, counting down.
GTCTTTATTTGTTGATAACTTTTGCTAGAGAGCTCCAAATCATGTGTCGTTTTATCCGTTGGAAAGTATACCTGATAAGCTTTCAGAATATGTAAGCCATATATGCTAAAAGCCTTCGAGTTGATACTGATTGTATTGTGAACTTTATGAACAAAACTGCACCTGATATTGTGCATGTGTGCCTCTACCTCCCTCATCTCCCGTTGGCCCCACACATTGTTTGTGCATGCCAAGGATTCATATCTCTCATATCTGAAAACAATGGAGTGACAACTATAAGGTAGCATTAAAATCTCATTCATTCCACATAACAATGTAGAGAGTAACGAGTTCACCTTATCTTCTGATTTACATTATTCAGCGGAGAATGTTCTAGAGCTAGGTATATCCGTATCATCCTTCCGCTCTTCAAGAAAAGCCATTGTTGGCTTTTGGTAATATGAAATTGTGCTAAACAAAGAGAACAATGTGTATGCATGATATATGTATATTTCATCAATTTTAAAGTTCCCTTGTTTTCCCATAATACAATAAGCATAGCAGCCGTTATAATACAATAAGTTTCCTGTGATTGTACTGGGCTTATATTTTTTTTATTATCATTGTTATTTTTGCGAAACGCCGTCCCCCCCCCCCCCCCCGACTTTTACTCGCAGGTAACTTCGGCTTGGGGGGCAAGCGATCTTGGCCTCTGACGTCTAGCTTTGAAGGTTTTTGGCTTCAACTCGTTGGACGGTTGATTTTTGGGCAGGCACTCCTAGCCCCCTGCCCTTGACGAAGTGCGCTGCCTTGTTTTTTCCATCGCGAAGGTTTGTTTTTTCCCTTTGGTGCGGAGGCAGGCACTCTTAGCCCCCGACTTTCGGCGAAGTTCGTTGCCATTTCTTTGGCTCGACGATACTTCGTTTTTTTCTATCGCGAAGGTTTGTTTTTCCCTTCGGTGCGGGGGCAGGCACTCCTAGCCCCCGACTTTCGGCGAAGTTCGTTGCCATTTCTTTGGCTCGGCGATACTTCGTTTTTTTCTATCGCGAAGGTTTGTTTTTCCCTTCGGTGCGGGGGCAGGCACTCTTAGCCCCGTGGCGGTTTTTATAATTCCGCGAAGGTCGCAAGTGTACGCTTACTTGCCTACACTTCGCACCGCGTTCTAGTCATCGATTGGTGTGCCAATCTCTTTAGGCTGGCGCACTTCAACGAAAAGTACTACTACTCAAGATAAGCAATTTTTTTTGGGTGACACTATCATTGTTTACATGGGTTCCTGCCTCATTAAAAACCTCACCCCTGGCGAAGGGGTCCCCCTGTGAGGAAAATAGTGCAGTACCCTTACAATGCGATTACAAGAACTACTACGAAAATTAAAAATTACATTGGAGTCTCGGACTCTAGTTGCCAATTTTCAGGTGTAGAACTTGCGAAGGTTGTCTGCATCCAGGTGTGTGGAAGCTCTTCACCTTCCATGTTGGCTAGATGATAAGAACCAGGTCTCAGAGATCTTTTAACTATGAAGGGGCCATCCCATTTACTCTAAAGTTTGCCAAACGATCCTGCTGTACCAAATCCTCGCAACATAAAGTCTCCGGGTGCGAAGGTCTTTTCAGATACATTCATATCTCTCCATTTTCTTGTCTCTTTTTGGTAGGTAGCCAGTTTTTTGCGGCTTGCAATCTTACTTCTTGAGGGCATCTTTCGATGAAAATTCCTCGCATTGTTCTAGTTCATTCCCAACCCTGAATGATTTCATTTTGCATTCCTCTGGGGTCATGGCCTCTTCGCCAAATAGTAGGCAAAATGGCGTGTATCCTGTTGGTCTTGCAACCGTTGTTCTTAATGACCATAGTACCTTGGGCAATTCTTCGACCCACTTTCCTTTTGGCAATCCTTGAAGACGCTTCGCAACCCCTGCGAAGATGATGCCATTTGCTCTCTTAACTGCGCCATTAGATTGTGGGTGGTAAACTGATGCAAACATTAATTTTATGCCTAGACCATTACAGAAATCTCTAAACCCCGCGCTATCGAACTGAGTACCATTGTCCACGGTTACTTCGCTTGGAACCCCGAAGCGGCACACAATATTCTGCCATAGGAATTTTGTATGTTTTTTGACGTTATGCTCACAAGTGGCATTGCTTCTACCCATTTTGAAAAGTACTCTACCGCCACCACCGCATATCACAAATTTCCTGGGGCTAGCGGTAGCTGGCCGACAATATCGATTCCCCATCGCCGCAATGGCCAGATCGACGGAATAAGTTGTGTCTTCGTTGTCGGTCTGTTTGATCCCTTTGCCCAGAATTGGCACTGTTGGCAACTTCTTACCAGCTGGTCCGCATCACTTACAGCCGTTGGCCAATAAAAGCCCTGTCTGTATGCTTTTCCTACCAAAGCCCTTGTTCCGATATGTGAGCCGCACAACCCGCTGTGGATTTCACTTAACAGTTGTTGGCCTTCTTTCTGAGATATGCATCGCAAAAATGGTGCGTAGACTCCTGCTTTGTACAGATTTTCGTCTATAACTTTATAATTTCTTACCCTCTGAGCCAGGTGCTTTTCTTCGACCTGATCTTCGATATCCCTTTGGCCCCGTAGATATGCCATTATCAGAAAATGCCAGTCTTCGCTCTCAATTGTTGCGACCAGGCGCGTTTGGTTGGAACTGTCATCGAGGGCCGGTTCAGTTAGTTTCTGATAGAAGACATCTGGAGGCATGTGCATGTTCTGCGAAGCCGCTTTTGCTAGCTCATCTGCTTCGTTGTTATCATTCCTTGATACACTTTTGACTGTGAATCCGACGAAGTATTTTTCAATTCTTCGCACTGCTGCTCTGTACTTGATCAGCTCTGGTTCCTTTGCCTGGAATGTTTTTTCAATCTGGCTTGCTACAACCTTCGAGTCTGTTTTGACAAGTATTTTTTGAGCTCCCAAAGCCTTCGCCTTGCGAAGTGCCAGGAGTACAGCTTCGTATTCCACTGTATTGTTTGTGGATCGGAATTCTAACCTGGCGGCGTATCGCAGCTTCGTCCCCGAAGGTGAAAATATTACTGCCGAGACTCCTGCTCCTGCAGCTCCCCAGGCTCCGTCGCAGTACGCGGTCCAGATAGGTTTTTCTGCTTCGTCATCCAAAGCCTCAGATGAAGGTGTCCATTCCGCCACGAAATCTGCCAGCGCTTACGATTTTAATGATGTTCGTGCCACGAAGACAATCATGAATGGAGCTATCTCCGTTGCCCACTTCGCTATTCTTCCGATGGCTTCTTTGTTTTCGAACATGTCGCGAAGGGGTAGGGAAGTTGGCACTGTTATCTTGTGAGAAGTGAAATAGTGGCGGAGCTTGCGGGATGCTATTACTAGTGCATACGCTACTTTTTCCAACTCTGTGTATGACTTCTTTGGGCCTGCTAGTACTTCGGATACATAATACACTGGTGCTTGGCGCAGCTTGTTATCTTTGGGTTTTTCCTGCACGAGAACAGCGCTGACTGCTGATTGGGATGCCGCTATGTATAACAGCAAATCTGCGCTTGGATCCGGGCCGGTCAATGCTGTAAGCTTCGTCAAGTATACTTTTAACTCATCGAAGGAAGCCTGCTGCTTGGCACCCCATTTGAAAGGGTCAGAACTTCTTAACACCTTGAAGAGTGGTAGGCTTCGCTCGGCGGACTTCGCAATGAACCTGTTCAATGCTGCTAGTCTTCCTATCAAGCGTTGGGCTTGTTTTCTGTTATGTGGCGGTTTCATATCCAAAATTGCTTGTATCTTCTGAGGATCCGCTTTGATTCCTCTTTTCGACACTAGAAACCCCAGGAGTCTTCCAGATTGCACTCCGAAGACGCATTTCTCCGGGTTTAATTTTAAACCTGCGCTTCCCAAATTATCGAAGGTTTCCCGGAGGTCTTCGATGTGTTGGCTTCTCCTGGTACTTTTTACTACTATGTCATCAACATAGGCCAATACATTTTGTCCCAGCTGCGGCTTTAACGCGGCCTGTACCAATCTTGTAAAGGTTGCTCCAGCATTCCGGAGTCCAAAAGGCATTCTTACGAAACAATATGTTCCGAAAGAGGTTCTGAAACTCATTTTGTCTTCGTCTTCCTTTGCCATCCATATTTGATGGTACCCAGCATAAGCATCTAGGAAGCTTAGCATCTCGCAGCCGGCTGCGGAGTCTATGAGCTGGTCAATTCTAGGCAGTGGAAAGTCATCTTTGGGGCAAGCTTTGTTTAAATCTGTGAAATCAATGCACATTCTCCACTTTCCATTGCTTTTCCTTACTAATACTGGGTTGGCCAGCCATTCCGAGTGCATAACCTCGCGTATTACTCCGGCATCGAGCAGTTTTTCTACTTCGACCTTTGCTGCTTCTTCTCTTTCCCCTGAAGCTTTTCTAAGCTTCTGTTTCCTTGGCTTCGCTTTGGGGTCCACATTTAGCTTGTGCTGAATGATGCTTCGACTCACTCCTTGCAGGTCTCTAGGGGACCACGCGAAGACGTCGTTGTTTCTGCGAAGGAACATTACAAGTTGTTGCTGATCTTCTGCCGGGGCCTCTGCCCCTATTGTAACCTTCTTATCTTCTTCTTCGTGATTTAGCAGTACTATTCTTGTAGGTCCTTCTGGTGCAGCCTTCGCACATTTCTCTATGGTTTGCCTGCTGTGGCCTGCTTCGGCACCCGTCGAAGGGTCTGTGATGTTGTGGATATTTCTTCTTCCTGGGGCTATTCCTACTTCGATTCACCTAGCAACTCGCTGAGCTCCCAACACCTTTATGACTCCTTCTGGGCTAGGCATCTTCATGCACAAATAAGCGTGGTGCGGTATTGCTCCGAATTTATTGAGGAACCCCCTCCCAAATATCGCATTGTATGGGTAACTAATGTCCACCACATCGAAGGTAATTTCCTCTGTGCGGAAATTCATCTATTCGCCAAATGACACTGGGATTGTTAATTTTCCCAGAGCGTTGATTGTGTTTCTGCCGAAGCCTAGCAACGGTGACCCAGCTTGTTTCAAGTCACTTCTTCACAGCCCCATCTTATCGAAGGCATCAGTGAAAGATAATGTCCGCAGAACTTCCTCCATCGATCAATATCATGTGTACTTTGTTTCCTGAGATGTTCGCGGTAATGACTAGGGCATCTGTGTGCGGATAATCTAATACCCTCATATCCTCTTGCGAGAATGTAATGGGAATGTTAGACCATCTTGAATTGATGTACGTTGGTCCCACTCCGACGTGGTTAACCCTTCGTACGTATTCTTTTCGCTGTCTCTTGGATTCTGTTTGCTGGCTGGACCCCCCTGAAATAGCCAGCACCACATTGTACCCATTGTTTATGGTATTAACTGATTTGCTACTTTCTGGTGGTGCCTCGATTGCAGGTCTTGGCAGAGGCAGGGGTAGATCGCCCCGAATGTTCAGTTGCCTAGTTTGATCAAATTGGGCTGAAGGTGCGGGTGCAAATTTTGGTGCTGGAATTTGATGCCATTGGTTCGGAAACACTACGTTCTGATTGTGGTTTTGCCACCCTTCGCTTCTTGCAAAGCTTGTTGCGTGGTGAACTGTCCTTCCGTTATCTACCGACTGCTTCGCTATACTTTCCTTCATGGCCACGACTTGCGGGCAATGTTTAGTCCGGTGGCCTGCTCCTTCGCCGTGCAGCTCACAGTAAAAGGTTGCCGGGTCATGCGAAGGTCGTCCTCCTCTACCTCCGCGGCCTCTTCCCCTGCCCGCCCGGCCTCCTCTATTGGACGAGTTGTAGGCTTCGCACAAGCCTTGGACTACTTCGGGCGGGCCGGGGTTGATCTGGTTGATTTCTTTTTGGCTTGGATAATCAGGACCTTCGGGTTTTCTTGGACGCTGAGGTCTGTCTCTCTGATTGCCACCAACTGCCTCCTTAGGTGGTGCATGCTTTACTCTTGAGGCCGTAAACTCGTTTTTCCTTCGTAGGTGATCGAGTTCAGATCTTGAGTATTCTTCCATCTTGTTTAGTAGCTCCTGGACACTTGTGGGTCTTTTTCTGGTGACCTTTCCTGCCAAAAGGCCCTCTCTGATGCCCTGTATTGTGGCATCGATGATCGTATCTTTGCTCAATCCCTTCGCCTGACAACGTATGTGTACGAATTGGTGCATATAGCTTTGTAAAGTTTCTGTCGGTTGTTGCTTCAGCGCGAAGAGGTCGGTTGCGGTAATGTTATCCACCCGGTTCCCTTGGAAGTTGTTGTACAGGGCAGTGCGTAGCTGTTCCCATGAATATATGGATCCCGGGGGTAGAGCGGAGTACTACGACCTTGCTATTCCCTTGATCGCCAATACGAAAGCCTTCGCCAAGGTTACACTGTCTCCACCAGCTGACTCTACGGCTGCCTCAAAGCTCATGACAAATTCTCTCGGATCCGATTCTCCATCGAACATAACCACTCTGGGCATTTTGAATCGTAGCAGCCATGGCTGATTTTGCAGGTCCATTTCTAGGGGTGACTTAGGATCTCCCGTTGAAGATCTTCGCTGAACTTCTTGCGAGGCTCGTATCAAATCTCCCGGTGGTGTCGGTCGGCGAGACATGCCTTCTGCTTGGAGTATATCGATTTCCTCCTGGATCCTTTCCAACGTTTTTCTTACTTCGTCTGCACGCCGGCGGTACTCTGCAGCTTTCCGGGTCGCTGCTAGGCCATCCAACATGCGCTTTTTGTGCGCAATCTGCCTTTCCAACTCCTCAGCTTCTAGCCTAGCATTTCATTCTTTGTTTGTTTCTTCAGCATGTTCCAACTCCGCGAAGTCGCCTAGTTCCTTCCATTCTTCGCTTCGCCCTCTTTCGCCTTCTTTTTCTGGAAGATCGAAGCGAATGCGATCTATTGGCTCCATGATCAGCATTTGCTCCGTGTCCGCCCGAAGTGCGTTGTCATGTCGGCCATTGGCAGTTTGTTGTGCCACTGTGTCAACTTCGCAATGCTGCTCTTGTGCGGCCGAAGCCCCCCCCCCCCCGGCCGAGGCATTGCCTGATTTGGTACTGCTGGAGTGGTTCTGTCGGCCGAAGGTCCAACCACGGTTGGGAGTTCTAGTAGCGCCTCCGCTCCTCCATGTGGCTTCGCTTTCTTCTTGGGTGGCATGCCTTCGTGGGTTCGATCCCGCGGACAGCGCCAACTGTTGGGATCGAAGTCCCAGACAAGGAGGGCCTTTGGTGGTGGAGGTAGCGAAGGTCCCTTATAGTGATGTGTACTGGAAGTAGAACAGTTTTCGATTACCTTTCACGGTTACACTGTGGCTCTATTTATAGCCCATACCCAGCGATCACAGGCCCGGTTTACATGTATTACCCCCAAACCTGCTACATTCCCAGAATATCCGGGGGTAATATGGTACAAATGAGCATGATCCCATAATTACAATCGTGCCCAGGACAACTGGGCCCACTGTCAAGCTGGTCGTCCAACCGAAGGATATCGAAGCCCTCTTTGTCCGACCCCCTGACGAGCTGCCTTCGCTGCCTCCTGGCGAAGACCTGGTCTTTTCTTCGCATGGTCCGAAGGACGCGGGACGCGAATCGGGGCTTCGCCCGACAATCGAGATTGGACAACCTTCGCATGCGCCAATTCGGTGAGAAGAAGATGCAACCAGCACGACAGCTATCACGCAGCACCTCCAACTAACCTCGCAGTTGTCTTCGGGTGCGGGAATGGCGGGAGATGATCCCCAACAGCAGGTATCAAATTTTTATTCAAACAGTAAGCACTACCATGCACACTCATCTCTAGAAGTTCACAACTTTGCAAAAAGATTGACATTCAATTATATTCAACCTCAATTCAGAAAGTTTGTAATAACTTATGCATATTCTAAACACATGAAATTTGTTATGAATATCATAATCACCAATAAAATTGAACTTGTCATTGAGATTACTTGAAATTTCAGAAATTGCTCAACTAAACAAGATAGCTCTATGGATTCATCCAACATGATATAATAAAAAGAATCATCAGAGGGTATTCTATCTAACAGTTCTTTGTGAGTAACCAATTCCGCATTATGCATATTAAGCAAATAAAATTCAGAACATGGAACCGTGAATGTATAACAAGAAAACACATTTGACTCAATTGCAACATTCTTATGATCAAGTTTACTCACCATGATTTGCTGCAATAATAATACATCAATGCCTTTGTTTTTAACTTTAATGATCTCCTCAAATGGTGTAAGTGTTGTAGGCGAGCACTTCTTGATGTATACCACTGTTGTCACAAAAAAGTAACCACGGAACAACAAGCATCATATCTCCAACCGTGTCTATCTCCTCATCTTTCTCATTATGCAGTGCTAGTTGCTTAGCATTTAACTTCTCCTCTTCATTGTCATCCTGCACAATATGAGATTATTGCGTTAGATTTAGAAACAACCTCACATGCCTATTATCTACTTCTCTCTTTTCGTTTGGTGTATCTCTCACACTCAAAAATTGGATGCACTCATCCTCACATATAGTGGAATCACACAACTTATTCTTTTCTACACTCTCACTCAATTTGGCTATGTGGTTCTCATCCTCACATGGGTTTTGATGCATCTCATTAGCCATAGACCATGGGCCAGCAATGGTGCAATAACCATCAACCATGATCTCTTGTGTTACATGAAGCGTTGTAGCACTATCCGTCGCATCGATCGAAGGGAAGGTCCCATGCTCAACTGTCTTCTCATTCTTCATATGCATTGGATCTTGTTCTTCCTTTTTCTGAATTGAATTTGCGCAATTCTTGGACAATGCAGTAGCAAAGGCATCTTTCTTATAAGGAAGAGAGCGATTTTGGCTCAAGCTGAACCGAGGTACTTGCTGCTTCTCAATTCTCCTCTCCTCATCAACGGCGCAATTCACAAGATTGTGAACACTACTAAATTTTTTTGTTCAAGTGCAGCAGCAATGTTAGAATTGAAACCTCCTTTTGAAGTGCGTCTTCACTTTAAATGCACTTGTGGTACCAGCACATCGCATTGCACCGAGGGGTGGTTCTGGGCATCTGCCATGTGTGAGGTGTGTTGCTAGGGTGTCAACGATTAGTGTTTAAATGATGCAAGTGGTCTATGGAACCCGGGACTTCTCTCCAGACCTGCCCCTAACATCACCCATATCTCATTTTCATTCTCACAACTCATCATCCCAACATCATTATTTTTGTGAATGTTAATTAAGCCTTATAACTCACGAATAATGGAATATTCTACAACTTGACTTCTACCGGAGACCTAAGCATGTCTAAGCAAAATTCGCAAAAATTTTAAGTTGGTCATTAGCATGTGACACCCAGGTTACAAGGATGGAGATCGTCAATAATCAAGGTAGGGACAAATGCAACAAGATAGTGGGATCACCTTCGAACAAGATAGCGGGACAACCAACAATTTAGCAAAATATGAGAGAAGTATGCATAGTTTCTTGCTTGATTCTCAACTTCACAATCCACAACAATAAGCTCGAGACGCCATCGATTACGCCCACGTCGCTCTCCGGCTCTTCGTTTTCTAAAGAAAGAGTGCATGCAATGCGAGCATAAATGAAAGGCAATATGATGTGATCCGGATGTTATGAAAATGCATATAAATGTAGTGCACTAAGTAAAAAAAACATGATAGAACAGTATTCACGCAAGGGAAAGATCACAAGCTCATGGTATAAACAAATAAGCAAGGTGTTATCCTAATTACCAGTTCAATTAAAAAGAGGTACACTAGAACAAATTATATTTAGGAATGACAAACATGCCAACCATTATTTTTTCTGTGTAGGGATATACCAACAAAGAGTTTTAGAAGTGGTCTTACATCTAAATTATTTTTTATTAATTTTTGTACAAATTGTAAAAGTTATCAATGTGATACTGAGCATGAGTTAAAACTATGGGCCTGGTCCCATGTAAATTTCTTTGCTTTTCTAATCACCCCGTAAATCCTAAACTCCAAAGACCTTTTTTATACTCAGCTGGATCGTCCACAGGGAATGGCAACGGGCCTAGTCCCATGTGGACCTTAGTCAACACTTTGACTCATGTCAAAATCGGCACAAGAAGGAGACCTCATCGTTGACCGATCTGCCGGTGACGAGCGGCGGCGCTCTTGTGGTCAAGAACTACACCGTGAGCTCCATCTTGATGCAACAAATTAATTTGTGGCATATGCAGTCGACGACAACCATTAGAGCATGGTCGACGGTGTCAGAATGCTGCGGCTGCATCTGTCGGTGCTGTTCGCAGAGGAGAATAGTAATGGTGACCTTGTTCGCCGAGGAATCGAGCATGTGCTAGGTTAGGGAGCTGTGCCTGAGCTTGTAAAAGCTTTAGGTGGGAGGAATTGATGAGGGGCTCATTGGGTTGCTCGGGTTTGCAGTAGTGGCGGAGAGCTTCCTCGATGGTGGAGCCCTACTGTAGCGCTAGGCTTGGGAAAGGATGGCTCTAGCCCGGGTTGCGCGCTCGCTTGAGCAGAGGGGCTGCCGCGTGTAGCTGCTGCTTGGGTAAATAGGAGCAGCAGCCCTTCTACTTGGCATGGCTGATGAGAGAGGAGTAGAGGAGATGGGAAACTGCTGCTGCTGCCAAGCAACAGCTAGCTGCAGCACCTGCAGAGCAGAGACAAATACTGAATGGCCATGGAAGGTGTCTTATTTCACTTCCATCTCAAGCATCCACTGTGCATGTGCAAACTTTGGATGATTGGAGAGCTTAGAGGCTGGGAAGTGCAATGGTGTATCATGCAGAGGGTGGGGCGGCTGCTGGGCTCAAGGATCTAGCACCCTTGCCTGCTATGGAGAGAGGGCAAAGCAAGAATAGAGAACTGGACAGGGAAGTGAGGGGGATCGGTTTCCCAATTTAGTGGTGGCTGCTAGTGGGTCCAGGAAAGGCACATGCCCACCTATCAGAGAAATGAGCTGTGCAAAAATGGATGACCAGTACCCGTAAGGATTCCAATTTTTCTCCTTTTCTTTTTCTGTATTTGAACAGTAGAATTGCCACACTCCAAAATTCATGAAACTTTTTTTGCACATCCTATAACTCATGATGAATCCATTTTAAAATGATTCACCTCAATATCTTGTATAGGTTTCAAACAAAAATTCTCCAAATAGAGCTACTTTAAGATTTCTAGCAATTTTGAAGGCCTTAAATAAATTCCCATAAATCTAGAAATAATTACTAATATTACTCTTAAGTGATGTATTAATTTCTAAAATTATTTCTAAGCCCATGTTATATGGTGAAATATGAGTTCCTATGTAAAGCTCCATTTAATTGCATTTTTACGATTTCAAGTGATATTCACTTTTTTAATTCAATTTGAATTCAAAAATTTCAAAGATGCAGATAATTCATCCAAATGTTCGTGAATACTTATGACATCATCCAATTCTGAATATGCACAATTTTGGGTGTGACATCGCAACAGTGGAGGTGGCCCCGAACGGGTTCGGGGTGGTTGCCGCGGCGGAGGTGGCACCGAACAGGCTCGGGGTTGTCGATACAGAGCCGATGGCGGATGCACCAAAGATGCTAGTTGTGCTCGTGATAGAGGAGGCGGTGGTGGAAGCAAGCGCGGCGACAGACAAGGCCCCGAACAGGGAGGAGACGAAAGTGGGAGTGGAGGAAGTGGCGGAGTTTGCGGAGGTGGACCGCTCCATGGGCCTCTGCTCCTCCCCCTCGTAGTCGTGTAGCGCAGGCGCAGAGAGCTCCATGGCCTACTCGACCAAGCGGCAGACGTAACGAGGTTGAGATATCCATGGGCGGATCTGTGGTCAGCGACTCGAATGCACTCCTCTCGACCTCAAGCTTCAAACGATCAGAAGCTCTCAACGCCGTCTTCAACCTGTCTAGGGATGAACACATCCTGTCCAGGATCTGGCCCTACTCAGCGATCTTCTCCCGTAACAAGGCAAACAGACCTTCGAACACCTTCTCCATAGCAACTGCTCGGATTGAACGACTGTGATACCAATTGTCATATTCCCAATTGATCAAACACCCACATCACCACATACACACCGAATCACCTCTATTTTAGAGAGTTGTATTGCCACCAAATCGATCACAGCAGTACGATTACAAGTTTGGGAGAAGAAGGGAGCACATATGGGGATAGCAATTCTAGTCTTGTAGAAGGAAGAGAACTGGGAATGGGGAATGGAGAACTGGGGAGGATAGGTGCCCAGGAGGAAGAGGAAGGCTTGAGGTAGAAGATGACTGTTCTCTGGTTCTTCGATGTCCATTCTGCTGAACGGTGACTAGCTCATATAGGCCCTTGCAGTCCAGCCTAAAAGCCCATATCCAAGGCCCACGTCCGTGACAGCAACCCCAAAACCCACATAACTTGTTTCATGGTTCACGTGCAAATCGATTAATTGAGACCTAGTTTTCTAAACACAGTGAACTAGTACGAACCAAGGGCCAACCTGACCTAACCCACTTGCTTCCGTAGTTAGAAGTTAGCGCTTATTTAACCTTTTTAGTGACTTAATTAGTTTAATATGTGGAGTTGGAGCAATTTATGTTGCATGATTACTATGTTTCAACTAATGAATCTATGTCATAGTGCAGTATGGCATGGTCGGTTGCTAGCATGTGTCAAGCAATTAGTTGCTCATGACTGTAATCCAACTTTGAGTAACTAAGAAAATGTCATATTTTTTGCCAAAAAGAAAAAGACTAATGAATAATATTTATTTTAAAAGCCCTTGAAAAGTCATTCGAAGTTGGAGTATTTCCTGTATAACTTATCTTTTTTAGCAAACTCCTCGCTACAATAGTTGTTTGAATGCTCTCCTTACAGTAGCCATCCACTCTACTTGATGGAACTAGAGAACGTGACACTTGTATATATATTCACTGGGATGGAGTCCGCTGCCATCCCACGCCTAAAAGATAGTCTGTACGATGGAAATTGATTTGCTAGCCGTTTTCATCCCTAGTTATATATATATATAGTTCTTCTTGACATATATATATAAATAAAGAAGAAAACGAAAAAAAGAAAGCTGAAAAGAAAAATTCAGGTCAGACTCATTTTCTTGGGCCGAGCTCACCCTTCCATATCCTATTTTTCCCCTGGACTGAGCTGCAGCAGGCTGTCACTCTCCACCTGGGCCGAACTCCCGACCAAAGCCCAGTTCACAATCCTTCAGCACGTTGGTCATCTCCTACCTGTAGCTAGGGATGAAAACGTTCAGAATCGATCAAAATAAGTCTGCATTAAATTGGAAACCACATTTTTTGTTGGAAACAGATCCAAATACAAATAGTTCAGATACGAATATGATCATGGATAATATCGAAAATAAATACAAAACGAATATGACCGGTGAATATTTACCGGAACATAAAAGACTACTCAAACTGTATGTAAGATCATAACAAAAGCAAAAGACCATATTCATACTAGGAAGTTACTATACAATAGCTGACATAATACTATACACTTGGTCACTTGGATAATAAACAACGTAACTTGGTTCATTGCAACTTTACAAGCTCACACGTTATGCTTGGTACAAGTTTACATAGTATTTAGACTTAGTATACATATTTAAACTTAATTCATCACTAACTCATAAAGCTAGTAAAATAAGATAACATATACAGAAAGGGAAAAGAGAACCTTCCTCAGGACGGGCCTACCGCCGTATGGGAAGAAGATGATGGCAAGGGCGCCTAGCCCCGCACTGCATGTGGTGGCGAGCATGAACAGCACTGCCGGCGCCACCATCGGGTCGGGTGGTAACCGGTAGACGACCACGTCCCTGCCCTTGATCGTTGTTCCTTATGGAGGCTAATGATCGAGAGAGAACGGGCAACACGTTTAAAAATAAAATACTTCATTCTCTTGCTCTCAAAATTCAAAACATTATTGAAATTATCATAAAAAATTCTAAAAAAAATTTAAGACAAAAATATGATATGTACAATGAGAAACAAAAAACAAAAATTTCATTGTACAAATCATATTTGGAATTAAACCTTTTTTGAGGGCTAGATTATACGATACTCTACATCATATATTTTTTTCAGAATTTTTATGATTATTTTAATAATGTATTGAATTTTGAGAGCATTGGAACTCGGCTTCGGATAAGATCCAAACTCATATACTCTGGATATCCAATGTCGATGACGCTTTCGTCAGAAACTGCTACGCCGATTCCAAAGAAAAAGATCCGATGCCGATTCCGAGAAATATATCTATTTTCGATTTTGACTTGGATCGGTTAGAAACTATATGAACCATTTTTACCCCTGCCTCTCTAGCCACCATGCTGTCTCTAGACCAAAACAAACCAGCCCCAAAATCCCTCCCGAATTCAACTCGTATACAATGGGAGATTATCTAGAAATTGTGAAATGGGATCAACCACGAGACCTCAACCGAATTCCCACCTGATCCCTATCCAAATCAAACTCGAATCCCCTAACTGAATCCCAACTCTATCTGCACCAAATCTGAGTTAAAGTGAACCAGATAGAGCTCCAGTCGGCTCCTTCAAATTCTAACTCCCTGGATTGGTTTCTTGGCCGCCAAGTCCTACCTATCATCTATATAAGTGAAGATTTCAATTTTTTGAAGGGGGAGGGGGGTGAAGCCCTGCTACCATAGCCTAGGGCGCAGAGGAGGAGAGGGGCGAGGCCTAGTGCCATCGCTCCCATGGATGCCACCGTCCTCAGGAAGGGAGAAAGGAGAGCCCTCACTGCCGCCGCCAATGGAGCAAGGATACTGTGCTACAACCTCTAAGCCTTCACTGGCATGTGTCAATTTGTCGTCTGTGTCGCTACTGGCAATGGTTCCACCAAGATGTCGACATCCATGCTGTGGCCGTCTAGGTATGTTGGCCCCTATGTCTCGTTGATCTGTGATTGATCTCCACCATGGGTGCATGGCCTGAGCTACTACACCGACATTGAATTTGATTTGACATGTGATTGACCTCTGCCATGGTTGCATGGTCAGAGCTATCATGCTGGCGTTGAATTCGGTTCAATCTGTGTTCCTCCGCTGTGGGTGCATGGATTGAGTTGACACGCCGGCATTGACTTCAGTTCTGATCTGTGTTTGTGCCCGACCTTTGTGCCGTTGTGCTCCTGATGTGGGAAAGTTTGCCTAATCTTCTCATCGTAGGGTCATGGGGGATAACTTGACCTGTCCAACCTGACAAACCGATGGCACCAACCGCTGCTTGAGCACCAACCTATGACAAATGAATTCACCCAACCACATGACTTGGTCTTTGTCTACTTGATCACAAGAAGTAGACGCTGTTACGGCTGCAAATCCAAAGGAACACACAAGAACGACAGCTACAACTAGCAAATCTCTCAATATCCAAGGGGGTGGCTGCTTAATACTCAAACTTTAGAGACAAGAAATGGGGGTTGCTGGTTCAAATTCGTGGTAACCCTAGATGGGAGGTTACATGTGGGTGTATATAGTGAGGGCAACCCCTGCCCTTAATTCTACATGGGCTGGACTTAGCCCAATAATGAAAACAACAACCCATGTGCAGTTTGCTTCCAAATAGGATGAAAGCCTCTAACAATTTTCACACATAATATACAAACCAACCAAAATGGTGTGTTCCAAAAGAAGTCATGCAAGACCAACTCCACTTGCCTTGTTTGGTTATAGAGTAGTCTTGCCTTATTGGGCTCTTGAGTAGTCAAAGATGAAGCCTGACCTGTCAAGGAACTCATCAGCACTGGTTGGCCTAACTAGTCGAGGAGGTGGTTGGACTGATAGAGGAGGTAGTTGTGCCCATGGTGGCGATGTCCTCATCAAATGCACAACCAAGCAATTCTAGATAGTAGCATCACCACACATATCCAGCTCATCCTTGTTTTCCCATGTGACATGTGATCCAAACCTGATGCATTTGTTTCAATCGAGCTCTTGTCATAGGACCTCTTGTTGCATTTGTTTCAATCGAGCCCTTATCATAGGACCTTTGTATGTAGTATTGGCATCAACAGTTTGAGAGGGACTTATAGCATCAACCAGGTCTACCCCATGACCAAGAGAATAAGTGTTGTTGTGTATGTTCTCATCATCCTTCCCCTCTTCAAAAGGAGTTGTCCTCGACTCTATTTCTTCCAAGCCAAAGAATGGTGATAAATCTGTGATGTTAAAGGGAGTGCTTATTGCATAGTCATCGCTAGGGAGCTCAATCTTGTAAGCATTATCATTAATCTTCTCAACAGCTCGGAATGTGCATCACTGCGAGGCATTATCTTGGACTTGCACTTCTCAGGAAATCGGTCCTTTCTCAGATGCACCCATACTAATTCTCCTAGTTGGAAAAGTAAATTCTTGGGTTGCCTATTCGCCTTGGAAGCATAGCACATTAATTTCTTTGCAATCTCTTCTTTGGTCTTCACGCGAATTTTCTTCACAGAAGCAGCTCCCATTGAGGTCCCCCATGTTAGCTCGCTCTTGCAATGGTAGAGGTAGCAAATCAAGTGGGGTGATTAGTTTGAAACCATACACCACCTCAAAAGGACAATTTTGGTCGTGGAATGCACAGCTCTATTATAGGCAAACTCCACATGATTCAAACAATCTTCCTCGTCCCTCAAGTTCTTCTTGATCATTGTGCACAACAACATAGAGAGGGTGTGATTAATAACCTCAATTTGTGGGTGACAAGTTGTGGAAAATAACAACTTTGTCCAAGCTTGGACCACAACATCTTCCAAAAATAGCTCATGAACTTCACATCTCGGTCAGAAACAATTGTCATCGACACGCCATGCAATCTCACAACTTCCCTAAAAAACAAATCAGCTACATGCGATGCATCGTCGTCTTGTGACGCTCTTGTGGCAGGGAATAAAGTGTGCCATTTTAGAAAACCTATCCACCACTACAAAAACTGAATCCCTCCCCCCTCTTAGTTCTAGGCAATCCTAACACAAAATCCATAATAATATCATCCCAAGGTGTATTAGGAACAGGAAGTGGAGTATACAAACCGTGGGGGTTCGGTTTTGATTAGGCATTGTGACATGTTGTACATCGCTGTACAAACCTCTCAACATCATGTCTCATCTTGGGCCAATAGAAGTGGTCGCTGAGCAGTGAGTATGTCCTCTCATCCAAAGTGACCCATCAATCCACCCATATGGGATTCCTGCAATAAAAGAAAACGAGTGGATGAGTCTAGGACACACAACTTGTTAGCATGAAATAAGAATCCATCATGCACATGGAACTTTTCCCAACCCTTCCCATTTTGACATTTTAGGTATGGTTCAGCAAAAACATGATCCGAAGGGTATAGCTCGTAAATTTTCTAGTCCCAGAACCTTTACATCCAATTGGTTCAACAAAATAACCTTACGAGATAAAGCATCAGTAACAACAATTTCTTTCCCTTTCTTATATTTCATAAGGTATGGAAAAGATTTAATAAATTCTACCCATTTAGCATGCCTATGGTTCATTTTGGCTTGGCCTTTCAAATACTTTTAAGCTTCATGATCAGAATGAATGACAAACCCTTTAGGCCAAAGAAAATGTTGCCAAGTCTCAAGAACGTGAACAAGAGCATACAATTCCTTATCATACACAGGGTAATTCAGTTGAGCTCCTCCCAGCTTCTCACTAAAGTAAGCCACTGGTTTTCCTTTTTGCATTAGAACACATCCAATGCCCAAACCACTAGCATCACATTGGATCTCAAATGATTTATTAAAATCAAGTAGAATAAGCAAAGGTGCTTCAGTTAGACATTTCTTGAGTTCTTGAAAAGCACTTTCTTGTGACTTACCCCAAACAAATTCAATACCTTTCTTAGTGAGCTCGTTCAAAGGAGCAACAATGGTGCTGAAATTCTTCACAAAACACCGATAAAACTAGCAAGATCATGAAAGCTTCTAATTTGGCTTACATTGATAGGTGTAGGCCAATTTTTGATAGCCTCAAGTTTAGATTCATCAACTTCTACTCCCTGTGAAGAAACAACAAAGCCCCAAAACACAACCTTGTTTGTGCAAAACATGCACTTCTCCATGTTAGCATACAATCTCTCAGATCTAACTACTTGTAGCACTTATTTAATATGCTCTACATACTCTTCCATGGTGCGGCCATATATCAGAATATCATCAAAATAAACCACAACAAATTTCCTAGTGAAAGCTCTCAAAACATGCTTCATTAAGCGAATGAATGTGCTAGGTGCATTAGTCAACCCAAAGGGCATTACTAACCATTCAT
Organism: Phragmites australis; assembly: GCF_958298935.1. NCBI lineage: Eukaryota > Viridiplantae > Streptophyta > Magnoliopsida > Poales > Poaceae > Phragmites > Phragmites australis. Next base: position 29,219,527 of record NC_084926.1, on the reverse strand, counting down.
ATAAATCAGATTTTGTTTTAAATGTCGTCTTCCATTCATCCCCTTCTTTCATCCTAATATGATGGTACCCTCTATGCAAATCAATTTTAGAGAATATAATAGCATCGCTAAGTTCATCCAGCATATCATCAAGTCTAGGGATAGGATGACGATACCGAATAGTGTTGTTGTTAATAGCCCTACACTCAACACACATTCTCCATATACCATCTTTCTTAGGGACAAGGAGAACAGGGACAACGCAAGGGCTAAGACTTTCTCGTACATACCCTTTATCTAGTAGCTCCTGCACCTGTCGCTGAATCTCCTTGGTTTGTTCGGGGTTGGTCCGGTACTGTCGGAGGGTTAGCTCCTGTCGCAGGGATCCTGAGGGACCCCTTTTTAGAGATTCGGTCGGGGGGATGATTCTGAATATGTTTGTTGGAGAAATAAATGGATGTAAATACAATGGTAGGTGGTGAGGAATGATCTAATGCAGAAAAGAGTAAATGCACTGGGGGATTTTTAGACAGGTTTGGGCCGCACTGCGCGTAACACCCTACTCCTGTGTGGATGCTATAAATGTCCTGAGAATACCTCCCAGGAATGTGCTAATTACAAGAATGTCTGTCTATCCTAGAGCCTGGGGCTCCTTGTTCTTCGGTTTCTATGCTCGTACGAAGGTGTTCTTCGATCTCCGTTGGACTATGTGTGTGTTTGTTGGCTCTGAGTGCGCTCGTCTGAGAGTTCGAGCATTGCCTATCAATTAATTCACTCAGACCTTAGACCTTAGACCTTCCTTTGTTCTTGTTGCCGGTCGCTTTAAATACCCGCCGGCGGTAGCGTGCCCCGAATGGGAGGGCACGAGTCCCAAGGTGCCATAAATGAAAAGGGCGTCATCATGGCCTCTACGCGAAGTGACGGGGGTTGAAAACGCGCCCCGCGCCCGGTCTTCAGTCGTCATGATGGCGTTGGCAACGGGCGCCGTGGAGAGAGCCCACCAGGCAGCCGCAGAAAGGCCCGGCGTGCCCGCCCCGTCTTGTTTGCCTGTCACAGCAGTGCTGCAGACGGAACGCCTCGGGCCCCGCGATGCTATCCCGAGGTGCGCCGGATAGCACGGGATGGGACCCGTGCATTAAATGTCCCCACGCCCTTCTGCCAGAATATGGCAGGAATTGACATCGAGCGTGGCGGGAGCACTTGGAGGTGACAGGCCACGCGCGCTCTTAAATGCGGCATCGGGCCTTTCATTGGCTGACACCTCATCGCTGGACCCCTGTGGGGGCCACTGATGGAGGGGCTTCCTGGGTCGTCGGGGAACCGAGTGCTCGGGGGTCACTGTTCACCTCCCCGAGCACTCTCTCCCGAGAACGCCCTTTCTTGGTCCTCGGGGAACCGAGTGCTCGGGGGCCACTGTTCACGGCCCGAACACTCTCTCCCGGTCTTGATTGTACGAATCCTCGGGGAACTGAGTGCTCGAGGGCCGCTGCTCGCAGCCCCGAGCACTCTCTTCCCGGAACTTCCTTCGTTGAGTCCTCAGGGTACTCGGGTGCCCAGGGGGCTACTGCTCGTAGCCCCGGGCACACCCCTCCCGGTACTCAGTTCTCCTGGTCGTCGGGGGACTTGAGTGCTCGAGGGTCTGGCAACCGCTGACAACCACGCGGCCTGAGGGAGATTCGCCTGGTGGTCGCGCTGGCCGAGGAAATCGTCTCGCCGAGCGCGCCATGGTAGGCGACGTTTGAATTTCCCTAGGGTATAAAAGGAGGAGGGGAGCGAACCGCCCCCCTCTTTACGCCATCTTTGCGATCGAATCTTCTTCTTCCTTGCGCTCCTGAGCCCTCATCCTCCCTTAGGCGATCAGAGCACCACTCTTCGCCCACCGTTCCAACTCATCCCCCACCCTGACAAGATGCCGAGAGCGGGAGGAAGCCACCGTGATAAGACACTCGATAGCGTGCTGCCGGAGTCCCGACTCGTGAACGAGGAGGCGGCAGATAAAGTGCGGAAGTTGATGGTGCCTGAAGGCCAGCGGCCGGAGCGCATCGTTCTCTTCACCTCCTTCGTGGCGGCCAGGCTGGTGCCGCCGTTCTCGACCTTCTTCCTCCAGATCCTCGACACGTTCGGGATCCAGCTGGTGCACCTCAGCCCGAACTCCGTCATTGCTTTGGCGGTCTTCACCCACCTCTGCGAGATGTTCGTTGGGGTGCAGCCGTCGGTGTCGCTCCTCCGACACTTCTTCGTGCTGCGGCCGGCCGGGAAGAAGAGGGGCTTCTCCACCGCCGACGTCGCCGACTGCTGCAATTTCCGGCTGCGGGACGGCCTGGCGGAGCAGTACATTCCCCAGGTGCTGCGGAGCAAATGGGACGACGATTGGTTCTACGTCGACGTCATTCCCCATGACCGCCTGACGTTGCCGGAGATGGCAGCGGAGCCCCAGAAGTCAACCTGGGAGGCGCCGCCGCAGACAGACAAGCGGATGGAGATGGTCTTGGATCGCATCGACTTCCTGCGCCAGGCCGGCCTCACTTCGGTGATGGTGGTGGTGGATTACCTGCGCCGCCGCCTGGCGCCTCTGCGGGAGCGGGTCCGGCCCTGCTGGGTGTACACAGGCCTCTACGCGGAGTGGGATCTGGACGATGTGGCGCTGAGGGGCCTGCTCCAGGTGGTGACTGGCGTGGATGACCTGACCCGAGTGGACCTTCCCTGGAAGGAGTTGGCGCTCTGTACTGACCCGAACCGGGTGGCGCTGCAAGTGACACTGCCCGAGTTTGATGCCCAGGGGCTGGTCAACGGGCCAGGGCGCCGGAACCCTGGGACTATCCAGATTCCCGGGGTGGATGAGGCGACCGGCCGCGCTTTGAGTGCCTCCAGTGGGAGCACTGCCAGCATTAGGCCGCAGACGAGCGGCAAGGGGGCCGCGGGCGACCCGACGCAGACCGGTGGCACGAGCGCCGCGGGCGGCAGGCCGCAGACCAGTAGTGTGGGTGCCGCGGACGGCAGGCCGCATGCCGGCTGTGGGGCGGCCGCAGGTAGCAGCCTCCAGGCCGGTGGAGGAGGCGCCGCCGGCAGTGGGGCGGCGACAGCACCAGGGGACAAAGGGAAGCGCCCTCGGATTTTCGTTCCTACGCCGACGTCCTCGTCGTCGCCGTCGCCTCCGCGGCAGCGGCCGCGGGCAGGCAGCGCGAAGGAGGGAGGCCGGGGCGGCCAACCGTCCACGCAGGGCCCGCGACAGAGGCGGCATCTGCGGTTCTGGAACCCGGAGACCAAGGCCGAGGTGGCCAATCGTCCAGCACGAGGCCCGCGACGGAGGCGGCATCTGTGGTTCTAAAACCCGGAGACCAAGGCCGGCACTCGAGCGGGTCTACAGCGAGTGCCCAAACCGGCCCGCCACCGGCGATGGGCACCCGGGGGTCGGAGCCCAGAGACCAAGGCCGGCACGGGAGCGCGTGTACAGCGAGTGCCCAAGCCAGCCCACCGCCAGAGACGGACCCCGCGGCGGCCCCGCAGAGCCCCCCGCCGAAGAGAAGGAGGGAGGATTCCGGGCCAAAGCCGTGGGGCCCGGAGTACAAGATCCCGGAATCGAGATGGCAATACCGAAGACCGAAAACTGCGTAAGTTTATTCCTTTTCCCCGAGCATGCCTTGCCCGGAGTGAGTTCGGAGACTGACCTTTATTTTCTCTTTCAGGCCGCCTAAGGACGCCGCCGGAGACCAAGGACGGCCGGAGGCGCCGTGGCCGGCTCGAACCCCCAAGCCGAGCGCGCCTGAGCCGAGCACGCCGGTGGAGCCAGAGCCGCTGAGCGCGCCGGTGGAGCTAGAGCCGCAGGCGCCGCCCTGCCCTGAGCCGATGGAAGAGGCCACGCTCGAGCAGCCGGCGCCGGCTGAGCCCGCCCCTAGCACATCGAGTGCGGGGCGGATGGCCTCATCAAGTGCAGTGCCTGCGTGGCAGTATTCGGGGACCCCGAGCCCCACAGAGAGGGCTCGCAGGGGACCCAGCGCCCCGCCGTCGTCCAGCCGGCCTGCAGAACCCCTCCCGGACGTGCTGGGAAGCGCCCTGGAGGTGATCGAACGGCTGGAGGCTGCTGTGGCGGGGGAGAGGACCCAACTTAAGGAGGACTGCACCGCCCTTGTTGAGGAGAGGGAGCGGCTGGCGGAGATCAACCGCCTTTTGGAGGCCCGCGTTGCCGCGACGCCCGCCGTCCACGAAAATGAGTGGCGCACGATAGAGGCGGAGCGGGAGGCCCTGGAGGAAATACGCACGGAGGCTATCACCGAGCAAGAAGAAGCCGCCCGCATGGGCGAGACATCGCCAGGGAGAGGTTGGTGCGGGCTCGGGAGGACGCGATCCTGTCTCGCGAGAGGACGGTGGAGGCCTCCCAGGCGGACTTAGCCCGTCAGAAGGACGAGGTTGAGTAGAGCCGCACCGAGCTCCAGTGTCGGGAGGAGGACATTGCGATTCGCGAGACCGATGTCGGCATCACGGCGACGGTTCTGGACGCCCGGGTGGAGCTACTGACTCGCCGGGAGGCGGAGGCTGCTGAGTCGTCGGCGGCCTTAACTGCTCGGGAGGAGCGGGCCGCCATGTGGGAGTCAGAGCTGACTGCCTGGGAGTAGGCCCTCCCTGCCCTCGCGGAGCAGGTGAAGCAGAAGCAGGCCGAAGTCTCGAGACCGTCAGCGCCGAACGGACCAATGTGAAGCTGATGATGGGAGACATTGTTCGGCAGGCACGGAGGTCCGCGAGGGTGGCCGGGCTCGGGCGAGTCCACGTGGGCGAGAAGGGGATGGAGCGAGCTACCATCTGCCATATCGCCCTCGGCTTCGAGGAGATTAGCCAGCGACTCAATGTACTCCACCAGGCCGTGCAGGAGCTAGCTGCCTGGGAAGGGCGTGGCCTGGCCTAAGCGGTGGCCAAGCACGTCCTGGCCTGCTACCGAAGCCGGGATCCGAACTTCTCGCTGGAGCCAGCTCGGGAAGGGGTGGTCGAGGCCGAGGAGGAGGCTGCCCGGGAAGCTGTCCGGGGCATCGCCGCCGAGGTGGCGGCTTGTTTCATCCGGGAGCCACCGCCACCGCCAGACCCGGGCAGCAGCGGCGAGGAGTCCCCGCTACCTTCTGAGCCAGACGACTCAGACTTAGATTAGGATTTTGTATTTTTCTTTTTCTTTGGCTTGATGTAAATATGGGAGTGATCCCTCAGAATAGCTGTCCTTTCTTTTAAATATAATGGAAGCCTTTCTTTGGGGTCGCAACTCCAGTGTTCTTTCAAATGCTTGATGAAGTCTCTGTTCTTTTCACTTAATGTCCCGAGGAGTACTCAGTCCGACCGAGCCCGACCTTTCCCTCCCTGAGAACGAAGTCGCCCCGACCACTCAACGCTCGAGTAGTGAGGCCTTCTTCACGCGTTCAGCCCCCGAGCCCTCGCGAGTCCGCAGCGGCTAAGTCAAGAGACAAAGGCATGAACTTCCTTACTCGGGAGATAGGTCGATCCAGCACGGAGCACGCCACGACCAATGAACACTTTCCCATTTTGCGACCACTCAAACAGGTAGACTGGAGACACGTGCGGGCGGAAATGTGACCAAGAGTCCCCACAGTTTGGTGGTGCCCTGGCTAGGACGGACCGGACCGAGCACCGACAGCCCGCCCCCAGGGTCTAGGCTCCCGACTGCTCTTTGCTCGAGCGGTGAGATTACCCGAGAACCCTAGAGGCTCGGTAGTGCCCGGAGCCTTTTAAGCGGACCGAACACCACGACCACCATGAAGGACTTCAGTCAGACATCGCCGTTCGTACGATACACCTTTCTACTGTCCGTTCTGTCGTTCCGGGAAAAGCGGACATGTGGGCAGGGTTTTATGCGCGAGGAGACCATCTCGCCAAACATATTAGAATACGAGGGCCCCGAGGACAACTCGGGAACAGTAGATTACTGAATGTAAATTCGTATGACTTTAACCACTCACCGGACAGCTGTCAGCTTTTCGGCCGACCGATCCAGGAGAGGCGTGCGCTCCGAACTCAGGGTGCCTAGGAACTTGGTTCCTTCATTTGAAGCGCCCGAGCGCTGGGGAGTGTGATGGGGAGCCCGGGACCAGGCGATCCCGACCACTCATGCCCGAGCAGTAGGACTACCCGAGGACCCCCAGGCCCGAGCAGCGAACTGGGCGCTGAGGTCCTCGCGGTCGAGCTGCTTTTTGCTCTTGATTGTTGATCTGTGATTCGAGAAAATAGAAAGATTCTTTGCTTGGTGCGCTCTGTTAGTGCGGTACTCATTATAGGCTGCTCTTGTTTTCGACCCGAGACCTCTCGAATACCCAGACTGGTGGACTATACAGGAAGAGGTATAACCCAGAGGTCCTATGGTTCGGTGGCGCCCGGGTATGACAGACCAGACCGAGCACCGACACCCCGCCCCTGGGGCCTAGGCTCCGGAGTACTCTTTGCTCGAGCGATAGGATTATCCGAGAACCCCAGGGACTCGGTGGTGCCCGGGGGACTACCACGACACCGAACACCACAGCCTACCACGACAGAAATGAGTCAGCGGCAACTGCCCGCACGCATACCAATCGGGATTCTTTTATCAACGGGGAAAAAGAGAGAGCAAGTTTTTCTCGCACAATCGAGCATATCACCAGACATGTTAAACATATGGTTTCTAGAAAAGATAAAATTTGAAATAGGAACTGGACATTAATAACATATGTATTGTATTGACAATTTTTACAAGACTGGGCGACTTACCCGGTTAGTGGTAGCCCCCGGCCAACTAGGGCGGGGGGGGGGGGGGGGGGAGCCCCCGGCCTGGTTGGCCTGAGCACGCAAACATGCCATCTACGGGAAGAACTTGTGTAGATGCTCGATGTTCCACGCGTTGGGGAGCGGCTGCCCGTCCTCTGCAGCCAGCCAAAAGAAGCCTTCTCGTGGGACACCGATCATGGTAAAGGGGCCTTCCCATATAGGGGATAGTTTATTCCTTCCTTCGCGCGATTGGACGCATCAGAGAACTAGATCCCCCACCTCGAGAGACCGGGCCCGAATGTGACACTGATGATAGCACCGCAGGCTTTGCTGGTAGCGGGCTGCTCGGACGGCGGCACGCCGCCGGCGCTCTTCCAAGTAGTCGACGTCATTGCACCTTTGCTGTTCCTGTTCGCCTTTAGAGTAGGCATGCACCCGAGGGGAGGTAAGAGTGAGCTCGGAGGGGAGGACCGCCTCGACACCGTACACAAGGAAGAAAGGAGTCTCCCCGGTAGCGCGACTCGGTGTGGTCCGATTGGCCCATAGCACAGCAGGCAGCTCGTCGATCCACCCTTTCCCGTGCTTTGCGAGCACGTTATAGATCCAGGTTTTGAGCCCCTTCAGTATCTCCGCGTTGGCGCGCTCGACCTACCCATTGCTCTGAGGATGAGCGATAGAGGCGAAGCAGAGCTTGATGCCGAGATCCTCGCAGTAGTCCCCAAACAGGGCACTTGTGAACTGAGTGCCATTGTCGGTGATGATCCGGTTCGGGACGCCGAAGCGACTGGTGATACCGCGGATGAACTGGAGCGCTGTGTTCTTGGTCACCTTGATGACTGGAACTGCCTCCGGCCACTTGGTAAATTTGTCGATGGTGACATAGAGGTACCCATAGCCCCCGATTGCTCGGGGGAATGGACATAGAATATCCAGCTCCCAGACCGCGAAGGGCCATGACAGGGGGATGGTTTGGAGAGCCTGAGCTGGCTGGTGAATCGACTTTGCGTGGAACTGGCACGCCCTGCAGCGCCGAACCAACTCGGAAGCATCCTGGAGAGCTGTAGGCCAGTAAAAACTTTGCCGGAAGGGCTTCCCGACCAACGTGCGGAACGATGCATGGCCACCGCACTCGCCCTCGTGGACCTCAGCGAGAAGCTCGCCGCCTTCTGCCCGGGTGATGCATTTCAGGAGGACGCCGCCTGCGCCACACCGGTAGAGATCCCCATCTACTATGGTATAGCGTTTGGACTGCCGAGCAATTCTTTCAGCAGAGGCATCATCCCCGGGGAGGAACTTTTCTTTCAAGTACCCTCGGATCTCGTCCATCCACGAGGCATCTTGAGAACAGTCGGCAAGCGCAGCGCACTCGCCGGGCGGCGGCACCCTGTCGGGGCTTCCCACTGAGGGCGCCGCCGGGGTCCCCTGAACTGGGCTCGAGGTTCCCCCTTCGTCCTGTTCGGCAGGCAGGACGGAAGGTCGTGTGAGTCTTTCTTCAAATACTCCGGTAGGGACGCGCACACGGGAAGAGGCCAGACGAGAGAGGTCATCGGCCAGAGCGTTGTCGCGGCGAGAGATGTACCGCAGCTCCAGGCCGTCGAAGTGCCTCTCCAGCTTCCTGACTTCCGCCACGTACGCCGCCATTTGAGGATCCGTGCACTGGTATCCTTTCGACACCTGTTGACCACCAGCTGGGAGTCTCCCTTGACCAGGAGGCGACGAATCCTGAGGCCCACCGCAGCCCGGAGGCCAGCGAGGAGCCCCTCATATTCCGCCATGTTGTTGGTTGCTCGGAACTGCAGCTACACGACGTACCGGAGTTATTCACCCGTTGGGGAGGTGAGAACCACTCCGGCCCCCGCGCCTTTCAGCGTGAGGGAACCATCAAAGTGCATAATCCAATACCCGGGCGCATCGTGCTCGGGATATGCAGAAATCTCTTCTTGGTTGACCTCGGGGACGGGCGTCCACTCTGCCATGAAGTCAGAGAGCGCCTGGCTTTTGATCGCCTGGCGGCTGACAAAGTGCAGGTCGAACTCCGCCAGCTCCACCGCCCACTTGATGACGCACCCAGTGCCTTCTCGGTTCCAGAGGATGGGCCCCAGTGGGTACGTGGTAACCACCGAGACCTTGTGCACCTGGAAGTAGTGGCGCAGCTTCCGGGAAGCAACGAGCATGGCGTAGAGCATCTTCTGGGCTTGGGGGTATCTTGTCTTGGCGTCCCGGAGCACTTCACTAACGAAGTACACCGGTCGCTGTACGCGGCGGACCGGACTGCGGCTTCACCCCCGAAGGCCTGTTACAGCCCCCGAGCTCGGCAACGTGGTCGGGGCTGGCCGGGTGCTTGGGCTTGACTCCTTGGTCGGGAGGAGCCAAGTGCTCAGGCTCGACCCCCTGCCCAGGGGGAGCCGAGAGGACTGGGGAGTGCTCGGGGGCGGCCGGGAGCTGGGACGCAGCACCTTGCCCCGAGCACTCATCGCGCTCCACCACCAGTACCATGCTCACGACCTGAGGAGTGGCCGAGAAGTAGAGCAGTAGTGGCTCGCCCTCGGAGGGGGCCACCAGTACAGGCGGTGAGGTGAGATACTTCTTCAAATTGCAGAAAGCCTGCTCGGCTTCCGGCGTCCAGTCGAAGCGACCGGACTTCTTCAGGAGCTTGAAGAGGGGGAGTCCTCGCTCCCCAAGTTTGGAGATGAAGCGCCCGAGGGCCGCCATGCAGCCGGCGAGACACTGCACTTTCTTGAGTCGAGCCAGTGGTCGCATCTGCTCGATGGCCCGGATCTTCTCTGGGTTGACCTCGATCCCTCGGCTGGAGACCAAGAAACCGAAGAGCTTGCCCGCAGGTACCCCGAAGACACACTTCTCGGGGTTAAGCTTCAAGCGGGTAGTGCGGAGACTGTTGAAAGTCTCGGCAAGATCTTCAAGCAGGGTGGCGCGGTCTCGGGACTTGAGCATGAGATCGTCGATGTAGGCCTCGACGCTGCGGCCAACCTACGAGTCAAGGGTGATGCGGACAGCGCGCTGGAAAGAAGACCTAGCGTTGCGCAAACCAAAAGGCATCGATACATAGCAGTAAGTCCCCACCGGAGTGGTAAAAGAAGTTTTTTCTTCATCCTCTATGCCATGCGAATTTGGTGATAACCAGAGTTTGCATCCAAAAAACATAAAAGATCCCATCCCGCGGTTGCATCTACAATCTGATCTATGCGGGGTAAATGAAAAGGATCTTTTGGGCAAGCCTTGTTTAGATCGGTGTAGTCCACGCACATGCGGAGCTTGCCGTTGGCCTTCGGGACGATGACTGGGTTTGCCAGCCACTCGGAGTAGAGGACTTCTCAGATGAATCCGGCGTCAAGGAGCTTACTGACTTGCTCCCGGATGAACTCCTGGTGCTCAGACGCCTGCTGCCGGACTTTCTGCTTCACCAGGCGTGCATCCGGGCGCATAGCCAGGTGGTGCTCGATCACCTCCCTAGGGATCCCGGGCATATCGGACGGCTGCAATGCAAACACGTCGACATTAGCCCGGAGGAAGGCGACGAGCGCGCTTTCCTATTTGCCGCCCAGGTCACCGCCAATTCGAACGACCCGGGAGGCGTCTTCGCCCACCACAACCTCCTTCGTAGGAACGGAGGCGTCGACAGCGAGTTGGGGTTTGGATGAAGAGGGTCCCAGGCCCCCTAGATGACCTTCGACCTCGGCCCGAGCTGAGACCAAGGTCGAATATAACTGCTCGGCGTAGTTGATGGCGCTGCTGGTCTCGGCGGACACGGAGATGGGGCCCGCTGGGCCCGGCATCTTAACCGTGAGGTACGCGTAGTGCGTGACCACCATGAACCGAGCGAGCGCCGGGCGCCCGAGGATGGCGTTGTAGGGGAGGGGGAGCTCCACGACGTCGAAGATGACGTTCTCCGCCCGGAAGTTGTCCCGGCTCCCGAATGTCACGGGCAGCTCGACCTGCCCGAGGGGCAGGGAGTGCCCGGGTGTCAACCCATAACAGGGGAGCGACGGCTTTAGTCGCCTGGAGGGCACCTGCAGCTTCTCGAAAGCCTCCCTGGAGAGGAGGTCAAGGCCTGCGCCCCCGTCGATCAGCACCCTGCTGACCTTCACATTGCAGAATGTGATCGGGGCCCCACGCCTACAGTACTGGCGGGGTGGTCGGCCAAGCTGAACGTGATCGAGGCATCCGACCACTTCAGGGGCCTTGCGGCCTCTTCGCTCCGGGTCGCCGAGCACACCTCGCGCCGCATGGTCTTGACACTGCGGCGGGAGGAGGGCGTGTATGCGCCTCCGTCGATGAAGGCGACAGTGTGCTCGGGTTCCTGGAAGCCGAGCTCTTGGTTGTCGGGGGCAGCTCTGTCGTCGCCACCCCTGTGGGGCTCCTCGCAGTCCCTCTAGCGCTGCTCGATGAGGCCCTTGACCGTGCGGCACTCCGTGAGGTCATGCCACCTGGTCTGGTGGATCTGGCACCACTTCCCCGGCTCGGGCCCTGCGGGAGCGGGAGCCCTTGCCGGTGCGGGAGCCCTTGCGGGAACCGGAGCCCTCGCGGGTGCAGGCCGTCTGTCGGCGGCCGCCCGGCGTGCTTGCCGGCGGTCGGGTTCCTGGGCCGACCCACGGGCGGGGCCCTGGGCTGGCTCGACGGGGACAGCCTCGCGCCTCCTTCTCTTCTTCTTTTCCCGCCTGTCGGAGCGGGAAGGACCTGGCTGATCGGCGGCGGGATGCTCAGGGCGCGGAACATGCCATGCCCGAGCTTCCGCCACCTTGGCGCACTTGTTGGCCAGCGCGAAATGCTCTGCGGTGGTTTCGACCTCGCGCGTGCCCAGCTTCTCGAGCATCCGCTCGTCGCGGACACCCTGCCGGAACGCGACAATGATAGCATGGGGGTTTTTTCGCGGGATGGTGTTGCGGACCTGGCTGAAGCGCTGTATGAAGCATTGCAGCGTCTCCTCCTCCTGCTGCTTAACGGCGTGGAGGTCGCACTCCAGGCCGGGGCACGTGAATGTGCCCTGAAAGTTAGCCACAAATTGGTGGCAAAGATCATCCCAGGAGCTGATGGATCCTGGGGGTAAGTTCATAAGCCAAGAGCGGGCAGAGCCCCTCAATGCGACATGAAAGTAGTTGGCCATCACCTTTTCATTGCCGCCAGCCGCTTGGACAGCAGTGGTGTAGATCTGGAGGAACTCGACGGGCTCGATGGACCTGTCGTACTTCTCCGGTAGTTCTGGTAGGAACTTGGTGGGCCATTTGACCTGGCGGAGCTCGCTGGTGAAGGCACAACAGCCTATGCCGTACCCTACGACGCGGTGAACGTTGGCGAGCCGGGGAGCCCCGACGATCATGGGCCGGCAAGGAGGAGGCCTGGTCCTCGGCTTCAGCCTCATGCCGGGTCTCCCGTTGGCGCTCGAGGGTGACGCGCGCATCTTCGACGCCCCTCCGCTGGTTGAGGTGTAAGCGGAGGTCCTGAGCTCCGGTAGTGGCCAGGGGGGCGGCGCTCCGCTTGGAGGCCCCCCGGCCAGTACGACCGCCACCCGATGATGGGCCGGTCTTAGCTGCGCCGCATTGGGAGGTAGCGCGGGAACTTTCGGCCAGCACCTAGCGGTGGGCCGTGCCGACTAAGGCGGCCACCTCCTGGAGCCAGTGGCCTTGCGGGGTTTCCCCTGCCGCCTGGACTGGCGGGTGCCTGAGGAGAGCTTGCGCCGCAAGCAGCACACTCCCAGGACTGGCCTCGCTGAAGGTGAGCCTATGCCGCAACGGCGCCCGACGCTGTCCAGATGTGGATCTGGCGGCAGGAGTTTCGGCCACCTGCTGGGGGCTGGATGGTGCACCAGTGACGGCGGCGCTGGCCCTGCTGGGCCCAGCGCCATGGTCCCCCTGAGAGGGGAACGCCGTGCGTGCAGATCGTGGCTGCTGCTGGGGAGCAACAGCGACTGGGGCCTCCTGAGCGAGGGGCTCCATTTCCTCACTGGAGCTGGAGCTAGAGCGCCAGAGATGATGGCCACCAGCCATTTTTTCTGCAGGACAAAACAAACAATCAAATTCAGGGATGCAACCCCCCTACCTGGCGCGCCAGCTGTCAGAGGGTTAGCTCCTATCGCAGGGATCCTGAGGGACCCCTTTTTAAAGATTCGACCGGGGGATGATTCTGAATATGTTTGCTGGAGAAATAAATGGATGTAAATGCAATGGTAGGTGGTGAGGAATGATCTAATGCAGAAAAGAGTAAATGCGCTGGGGGATTTTTAGACAGGTTCAGGCCGCACTGCGTGTAACACCCTACTCCTGTGTGGATGCTATAAATGTCCTGAGAATGCCTCCCAGGAATGTGCTAGTTACAAGAATGTCTGTCTATCCTAGAGCCTGGGGCTCCTTATTCTTCGGTTTCTATGCTCGTACGAAGGTGTTCTTCGATCTCCGTTGGACTCTGTGTGTGTTTGTTGGCTCTGAGTGCGCTCGTTTGAGAGTTCGAGCGTTGCCTATCAATTAATTCACTCAGACCTTAGACCTTAGACCTTAGACCTTCCTTTGTTCGTGCTGCTGGTCGCTTTAAATACCCGCCGGCGGTAGCGTGCCCCGAATGGGAGGGCACGAGTCCCAAGGCACCATAAAAGGAAAGGGCGTCATCATGGCCTCTGCGCGAAGTGACGGGGGTTGAAAACGCGCCCCGCGCTCGGTCTTCAGTCGTCATGATGGCGCTGGCAACGGGCGCCGTGGAGAGGGCCCACCGGGCAGCCGCAGAAAGGCCCGGTGTGCCCGCCCCGTCTTGTTCGCCTGCCACAGCAGTGCGGCAGATGGAACGCCTCGGGCCCCGCGATGCTATCCCGAGGCGCGCCGGATAACGCGGGATGGGACCCGTGCATTAAATGTCCCCATGCCCTTCTGCCAGAATATGGCAGGAACTGACACCGAGCGTGGCGGGAGCAGTTGGAGGTGACAGGCCACGCGCTCTCTTAAATGCGTCATCGGGCCTTTCATTGGCTAACACCTCATCGCTGGACCCCAGTGGGGGCCACTGACCGAGGGGCTTCCTGGGTCATCGGGGAACCGAGTGCTCGGGGGTCACTGTTCACCTCCCCGAGCACTCTCTCCCGAGAACACCCTTTCTTGGTCCTCAGGGAACCGAGTGCTCGGGGGCCACTGTTCACGGCCCGAGCACTCTCTCCCGGTCTTGACTGTACGGATCCTCGGGGAACCAAGTGCTCGGGGGCCGCTACTCGCAGCCCCGAGCACTCTCTTCTCGGAACTTCCTTCGTTGAGTCCTCGGGGTACTCGGGTGCCCGGTGGGCTACTGCTCGCAGCCCCGGGCACACCTCTCCCGATACTCGGTTCTCCTGGTCGTCGGGGGACTATGCTCGGGGGTCACTGTTCACCTCCTCGAGCACTTTCTTTCCGATCCCTTAGTCTTCGCAGATCATCGGGGAACCCAGGTACTCGGGGACCACTGTCTGTGGCCCCGAGCGCCCTCTCCCATGACTTAGTCTTTTTTACCTCGCGGAGGTGACCCCGCGGGATGGCGCCACATGGCTGATTGCTGGCATGGCCTCGGGATTCGGGGACCCCTGGTTCCTGATTCACCGACAGGTACGATAGTCGGTTAGGAAGGGAAACTCCTGGGGTGAGGTTGATCTGATGTTCAATCCCACAAAGCGGAGGTAGACTAGTGGGTATCTCCTCCGGAAACACATCTTCAAAGTCCTACAACACACTAGAAACAACACTAGCAAGAGGAGTCAATTCAATAATAGAAAGCATTACATCGTTGTACAACAGTACAAAATGCACAATTTTGGGGTTATCTCCCACTTCCTTCATCTCAGATTTAGTGGCTATCATAACTAACTTCTGCTTCTCACTCTTCTTCTTTCCATTCAAGCTTGCTTTGTGGTCCTCACTCACTGACTTGTGGGCAGTCATCTTCTTCTCATGCTGATCCTCACTTATCTTCTTCACTTCAATCATTCTTTGCATGTTTGCTACTATATAATCTGATTTGGTGTCATGGGTAGCAGCTTGATGCCTTTTCCTTGCCGCTTGAAAGCATAGGTGTTGTCACGGCCTTCATGTAGAACACTTCTATCAAATTGCCATAGCCGCCCCAATAGCAAGTGACAAACAGTCATAGGCATGACATCGCAATCAACAATATCGCTGTAATCATGTGTACTGAAAGTAACTCTTACCAATTATTGCACCTTCACATCGCCACAATCTCTAAACCATGCACATAGTAGGGGTGAGGATTCTTAATCAAGGTCAGCCCAAGCTTCTCACACATTTCCATACTAGCAAGGTTGTGGCAGCTACCACTATCAATTATCAACTTAATCAGCTTGTCATTCACTTTAGCTTGGGTCTAGAATAGGTTGAATTGTTACGGCTGTTCTTCATCATTGATCTGAACACTTAATGTTTTGGTGAGCACAATGGTGTGACCAGCCTCAAAAGGATATGCAACCAAGGAAAAAAGCCATTCACAAACTGAAAATTTATAGCAAAGCTCTTGTTGCACAAGTGCAGGAAGGGACACTAGCTAGTTTCTCAAAGTTTCAGGCAGGCTTGTTGATACGCACAAAAGGATATAACTCAACTAGAGCAGGTGTGACAAACTGAAATTGGAATACTGATCACAACACCTTTGTTTTCTTTCTCCTTTTTTTTGGTCAGCTCTTCTTTTTTTTTACTTTTGCTACAGTGACCAGCACCCAGATGTAGATATGTAGTTTTGCTGCTCAAAATAACATAAGTGCAAGGCCCTGAAGCAATAAACATATAGCTAGTCCCAAATAGGTTCAAAATTTTCACAAAGGTAGGGCTTTGTGTTCACTAGGGACTGCAAACATGGATTTCATACTTCTGAATGTTGCAGAATGCAGACCAACATATCATATATGGTATGTGTAGACTATGAACCTTGATGGGGCTAAATCTGAAAGCAGAAAGCTGAATTTAGAATTGAGCTTAATAGAGATTTTGTAGTATGTGTCGCAAGCTTTGTATAAAGTATCTAAACGGTCAAATCCGACTTTGTTTGCAAAAGTTACACTGATTTTATCCTAGCTGCAACAATCTGAGATCTGGATGCTAGCTAGACTTGGGACAGAAATCCAACTAGACCAAGAACACAAGAACTAAAGGGGGGGGGGGGTACAGATCTGGGGTGGAAAAGAGAAAGGGAAAATGATTTTGGTATCGCAAAACAAAGGGAAACACCAAGAAACTATAAGATACAACAACCAAACTCAAACTATTGGACTAAAACCTAACAAAGCTCACTATAGCTCCAGAATTAGCTATGGTTTGGTAGCAATTTTGTTTTTGGGATTTTAGGGTATGGGACAGGAATGTAAATCAAGTGACTAAGATAAATGATCCTATCGAGTGAACTGAAGCCCTGATACTAGATGATGAGTGAAAGTTTGCCCGATCTTCTCATTGTAAGATCGTGGGTGATAACTTGATCTGTGCAACCTGACGAACCGATGGCACCAACCGCTGTTGAGCAACAACCTGTGACAAATTAATTAGCCCAACCACACGATTTGGTCTTTGTTTACTTGACCACGGGAAGTAGGCGTTGTAGCAGCTGCAAATCCAAAGGAAGACACAAGAACAACAGCTAGAACTAGAAAATCTCTCAATCTCTAAGGGGGTGACTGCTGCACACTAATCGTGGTAACCCTAGAAGGGAGGTTACATGTGGGTATAAATAGTGAGGGAAACCCTTGCCCTTAGTTCTACATGGGTTGGACTTGGCCCAACAATAAAAACAACAGTCCATGTGCAGTTTGCTTCAAAATAGACTGAAAGACTCTAACAATTTTTGCACTTAACATACAAGCCAACCAAAATGGTGTGATCCAAAAGAAGTCATGCAGGACCAACTCACCTTGCCTTGTTTAGTTCTAGAGTAGTCTTGCCTTATCGGGTTCCCGAGTAGTCAAAGGCGAAGCAATTCTAGACAGTAGCATCACCAACACTGGTTGGCCTGACTGGTTGGCCGTGTCCATGGTACCAATGTCCTTATCAAATGCACAACCAAGCAATTCTAGATAGTAGCATCACCACACCTGTCCATCTCATCCTTGTTCTCCCATGTGACATGTGGTCCAAACCTGAGAACAAGCAATGTATTCCCATTAGGTATTAAACAATTCTCACTAAAAGTACAATTGCAATCATTAAGAAACAGATTCACCTCTTATTGCATTTGTTTCAATCGAGCTTTTATCATAGAACCTTTGTGTGTAGTATTGGCATCAACAGTTTGAGAGGGACTTTTAGCATCAACCAAGTCTGCCCCATAACCAAGAGAATAAGTGCTGTTGGGGATGTCCTCATCAGCTCACTCGCATATTTTGTGTTTCAGCTGGTGGGCCTTGACTACCTGTTGTTGAATGAGAAGTAGCTTTTGATGTTTCATGCAGCCACATGGTGCCTATGTGAAGCTTTGTTATCTGAGGACCTTGACCTGTTGTTCCTCTTATTCCTGTTACCTGTGATTGGCCTTATGCTATTGTCTATTGTTATATTATGCATTAATGGCCATCCTATTTTAGCTGGTTACTTCCCTATTTGGTGACTGTTGAGGCTTTGGTGATATGCATAAATTGCCTAGCTTCCTTGGCACCCTGTTAGTCACCCACTGGTTAGTAATCTGAGAGTCCTACAGAACATATTGCCTTGGAAAATATGTTGCCTCGGATATGTTGCTTAAAGGGATATGTTGCTTAAAGGGAAATGTTGCAATGTTGCCGTGACCAATTATGCGATAGCTGAGGTCGAGGGAGGGTTTAGTGTGGCTAAGCCGATCGCTAGGCTCTTGGGTAATGCCCATTGTAGCTATACGAGATGCCGTGCCCCTAACCTTTCTCTCCTGTCTTATATATATATCACCTGAGGCCGAGGCCGATTATGAGCGATCATACACATATATATGCTAAGGCTAATAAGCTGATGATGCCCTGGGTTGTCTACAGTCAATGATATGAGACCGGTCTTTTCTTTTTACCTAATCTCACTTTGCTTCATCTTTGATGCTTGTGACTACAGCTATGTAGGGCTTAGAAGACCATAAATGAAGCGACCATCAGAAGCGTGGCTTAATCAGGTGTTGTCCGTGAAAATGGAGATAATTAACTAGCGAGCTTTGAGAAGCCCCAGGAACCAGAAGAACAATATGATCGTCAAACAATTAGAGACACGTGTACATGCGTGGCGTATTCGTGTGTGGTGTATGTGATAATGAGATGTAATTGGAAACTTGTACTTTATGATGTCTTTACATATTTGTCTCTTTATTTGTATAAAGTGTGTATACTAGCATGCCCGCAATATATTATCTTAAGCTAAACCATCGAGTTTCATTTCTCTTGCGCGAAACAGATTGGCACGCCCGACGTGACCTGGTTCTATTCCCATCTTTGTTGCGCTGCGATGGTCGTTATGATGGTCTTTAAAAGAGCTCTGTGAGATATTATGTGTTAAAGTTGTGGGTTGACATGGATTAAAATGTCCCTCGTGCAGCTGGAGTCATCCCTGCTAGCAGCTCCATGCCAATGATGCTACAATTTGAAACTATCCCACCCATGGCTGTCTTTGAGCATGAGGGCAAGGTTTATGCCCGGCCGATACAACACTTGGCCAAGATTTAGGAGGGTGTAGAGGGTAGTGTTCACCGAAGTAAAGAGCGAATGTCAGGGCCTGGTATTTAAGGCCATCAATGTTTTGAAGAAGCTCGTAGAGCCTGAAAAAAGCTGATGAGGCTAAGATGATAGTGGCTCTAGATGTGGCTTGTGTTAACTGGGTCAAAGCATGGTCCTTGCCCATCAATCAGGAGGCCCTCACTCAAAACTCAACTCCTGGCGTAGGTATTCGAAGGTGAGAAGGCTCCGTTAGTAGGTTGCCTCTAGCATTGCACCTTCCATTGTCCCCTAGGATGAAACATTCCCTTGCTAGTGGATTTATAATCTGGCTCAGAGCAGGCTCCCTGCCCAAGAAACAATTGTTCGAGATTTCCTGAGTCGTCGATTAGAAAGAGATGGGCTTTGTTTAGCCCTTGTATGACTAATGTAAGGCAATGGGTACATTGCTTGCATACCAATGCGGTGTCTGACTCGCCTTATTCTAAGAATCAATTCGTTGTGCTGCCAAATGAAGTGACAGCGCCATGCCCTGATGAGTTGAAGCAGCTACAGCAACAGTTGCAGCAGTTGTGAGATTTAGTGGGTGGTGTCAAGAGACAGCTCTAGGGGCGTCAAGCGCTAGAGAGTTCATGGCCTATGGGCAACCCTTATGTCGCAAGACCCCAACAAGTCCATCAAGTTAGGGTCGCATCTTAACGAGGCCCTCATTTCTCTTACTAGCAGGGATATGCCCAAACGTTCTACTAGTTGGCGCCCGTGGTTGCATCGTCCTAAACGTTGGAGAGGCCAAGGGTTTGTGCCACAACGGCGTGACCAAAGGCCTTCGCATGTTGCTGCTTTTGCTAGTCATGAGGCGCCCGTGCCCCAAAACAGCAATCAGTACCTCCATCTTCATCAAATCTGCCTGAAAGGCCCCAAGCTTGGCATGCACTCAGTGCAAATCAGAAGAAGCGTGAGCTGAAGTGGAGATGTCATCAAGCCATGTATTGGGAGCTGCTAGATATTGTGCTCCAACATGTGCAAGTCAAAGTTCAAGCTAGTGGTCAGGTAGATCCTGATAACGGAAGGGTTAGTGTTCGGGTCACCACGAGCCTTGAGCAAGACCTCAGGTATAACATCCTTCTCAAGCGCTTAGCTCTAAGGCCACGCAGATTTAAGTCTGATGGTGTTACACCCGCTACGGCTGGGCCGGTTGAGCAACCTTCACAGGAATAGCCTATATGTTTTCCACAGCTAGTTAAGCCTAATTTGAGCTTCACATGCAACTATGATACCCCTCCGAAGGATTAGAGAAGAAGTCCTGTAATAACGATGTAATGATGTGCGGGATGATTGAGGTTAGATTGGCCGAAGAGTCGGCTCCGATTGAGAACCTCTCCCTGTTACCCAGGAGATGATTTATTCCTCCAAAGATGAGATCATGCCAAACCCCAGGGCCTGTTTTGCCAAGTCCTCGCAGGTTATCATGCGTATACAAAGTGAGGCTATAATTGCTCCTTGATTCCCCCGTAATTGAGAGGTCCCATTTGCTTGATGGCCAGACCTCTTCAGATGAGCCGCTTAGCCTCCACAGGAATATTCCTCCATGCTTGTTGCGTCATCAAGATGAGCTTTATGCCATAGCTATGTGTGTCGATCCATATACGCACTTGAAGTTAAGAGCACGACAGTGTACTGGGAGTAGCCCCGTTACCTCAAAAGATGAGGGACAATACGATTTAGGGGCTGAAACCTCGAATTCCCTTGAATGTTCTCGTTCTTCCCATTTCTCAATGATGGCTCATTCAGCATTGTCTAGAGATGAAGGTTATCTAGAGGGTTTAAATATTGCACCAGTTAATGTGGCGAATGAGAATGAGACCATTCCTGAAGGTGTGCTTGCCAATATAGGTGGTCTGACATCCAGGCTGGAAATAGGCACAAGCAGTCAAAGTCAGCCAGAGCCTTCCCCACATGGTGTAAGCCAAGGCGAGTGTGATGGTGCTCTTGGCACACAAGTAAATGAGCTCGCAGACAGGTTAGACCAGATCTATATTTGATGATGGGTTTCACTTTCGGAAATCCTCAAGCAGTACCTCAGAATGCACCTCAAGGTTAGCCTATTGATCCTCAATTTATATGAGGCTGCATCCCATTTTGCGAATCCTCCTTTGATAGGAGTTGGAGGTGTTGAACAGAATCATGAGCCAGTTCCCACATCTCCTCATGTGGTAGCCACATTGGTAGTCCTCGCTGCATCAGCTGTGTCGGCGGTAACTCTCAAAGATTATCATGATATTGTTGAAGATCGCATTAATAGAAGGATGAGGCAATTGGTGGTCGAGCACTCCCCAAGAGTGTTAGAGAGTAAGCTCAATAAGCCTTATGAGGCGTGGCACGATAAAGTTGTGTTCCCTCCAGGCTGTCACCCGCCTAAGTTCTGCCGGTTTGATGGGACTGGCGAAGCTACAGAGCACTTTGTGTACATCAAGTCAATATGTGGTGATATGGTGAATAGCCCATCCCTACTACTCTAATAGTTCTCTAGTTCTTTGACTGACGCTGCCTTTCATTGGTATAGCCACCTACCGACCAGTTCCATTCCCATCTGGATTGTTGTGAAGGAGTTGTGCAAGTCTCACTTCATTACTATGAGGAAGGACATATTGATCCTCAAGTTGTCTCAGATTAAGCAGAGGCGTGATGAGAGGATTGAAGACTACATTATTTGTTATAGAAATAGCTATATGTGGCTCGCAAGAGAGCTGCACCCTGAAGATGCTGTGTAGATGTGAAATCATAGCATGCATCAACATTGGTTGGTCAGCGTGTCAAGACGCGCTCCCAAAACATTTAGCTCACTTGGGGAGGCAGTTGCAGCCACCAAACTTGAGTTTGAGTGGGTGCCTTGTATTATGGAGATTTACAAAAATGATGGCTCCACTAAGGGTTTGGCTCTTCAAGTAAGTCATCCGCGAATGAGCCAGAGGCACTAGCTGGGTCAAATACTACTAGCATTGTCCCTATCTATGGCCTCGTAAATGAGCATCCGAGGCCAACTGGATGCCTAATGTAAGGAAGATGCTGAATAAGCAGTATTTCTTCCATCGAGACCTAATCAAGAGTCTCTTTGAGTAGATAAATGAGCGGAAGATCTTGGCTTTGCCCATTCCTTTTGATGTGGGGGGGGGGGGGGGGGGGCGACCTTCTCAATGTAGAATCTGGATTCACCACAAAACCTGATGAACAACACGCTGCCTGTGCAACACGTCTTTCACCTCGAATTCATAGAACCAAAACCTATGATGATTAATCCACTAGACCATACAGAAGTGGATGAATTGCTCCCTCAATTCCCAGCAGAACAGCAAGAACAATCGATGGCAACTCCTAATTACCTATCTAGTTATTGGTGGTTTGCAAGAGGCTAAACCCTAGATGTGAACAAGAGCAATTGCTGCAAGTTTTTCTGTAGAATAAATATGGTATGACCTAAAAGGTCATGTACATGAGTTTATATAACCCCTAGGATAGTTGGGACCGACTTAGACTCGAATATAAAACAAAACAGAAAACTTAAGTTACATCTGACGTATTGTGGTGATGACTGCGGTCGGCTCATGATGAATCTGACAATAGGACAAGATCTGTTAGAAAGATTAAGAGATAAGATTTCCATCCTGTACTTATAGAGCCCAAACTGACTCGGTACGAGGGAGTTATGGAACATTTAATCCGCATCTATCTGGCCGCACCAATCCGAGTCCGAATCGAATTGAATTTTCCTTATCTTGTTTGTTCGTCATTGTATTGATTTGAGTCCATGTAGGACTTGCCAAGGAAGGTGTTGCCACGCCTTTGAAAGCCTTGAAACCTCTGGATATATGCTTTATGCTCTTTGCAAGTCACTGGCTCCACATCAACAAGTATCACACGTCGTTTTGGACAGCCCACACAACCTGAATTCAAAACTGCATAACTTCTTATAAAATGATCCAAATCTTACGCCATTTGTTTTGTTGGAAGGTAGACATTGTATCCTTTCCATATATGTGTCCCTTGCATGCTGGAATCTTGTGTTAATGTATAATTTGTGTTGACCTTGATTGGTAGAACTACAAACGTTGTTCTGCTTGTGAGCCTCTATCTCCCTTGCCTTCCATTGGGTCAAAAATATATATTTGCACATCCAAACTTCTCTGCATTCAAATCTGAACACAATGAAATAACAAATATTATGTAGCCCACAATACCCTCAAGTTTATATCTTAAAATACTTAGGAACAAAATCACCTTATTATGAAGTTTTTGTCGACAAGCTCGCGTCATTAGTTCTTTCTATGCGTTGGATATGCTTTGTTCAAAAGTACTTGAAGCATTCACCATAATTGGCGGAACAACATGTAATCTATGGTTGGTACAGATATCTGCATCATCCTCCCTTTCTTCAAGAAAAGCCGTCCTCGGCTTTTGATAGCCTGAAAGTGTACTAAACAAAGAGAACAACGTATATGCATGGTATATATAATTATCATTAATTTTAGCTGTCTCCTTGTTATATACATAATATTTAGTATAGCAGCAACAACAAGTATATAACGAATTTGTGAAATTAGCACTTGAACACATATCATTCTCATCATTCCCCTCATGAAGAAAATCCACCTTTGACTTTTGCAAGATTGTAATAAAATCCAATCTTCCATGCTTCAATTGTTCTACTCTTATTAATGTGTAATTTGTATGCAATGCATGGACACGTTGGCAGCATTCTCTTCTTCAAACAGCAAGCACAATCATATGTTTCTTTATTAGTATGGTCAAAATATTTTTGATCCAATAAACTCAACTTCAAACTAGCACATAAATTTTTCTATCTACACCGGTGTTAGGTACCTTCATGGTCCTGATAGAATTCCTTTTTTAGCTCCATCAGTGAACTGGTGAAGCTCTCCTTCTTTGTTAAGGTACATTCATGGTCCTGGTAGAATTCCTTTTTCAGCATTTAGGTAGCATCAGGGTCCTCGTGAAGCTCTCCTTTGTTCTACTATTCTAGCGGTGTCAAGGTACCTTTGTGGTCCTGGTATAACTTTTCTCTCTCTCTCTCATATTTCAGCTCCATCAGTGTTAAGTTACCTTCACGGTCCTGGTGAAGCTTCTTTGTTCTAATATTCTACCGGTGTCAAGGTACCTTTGTGATCCTGGTGGAACTTTTTTTCTCTCACACATTTCAGCTCCATTGG
Organism: Phragmites australis; assembly: GCF_958298935.1. Taxonomy (NCBI): domain Eukaryota; kingdom Viridiplantae; phylum Streptophyta; class Magnoliopsida; order Poales; family Poaceae; genus Phragmites; species Phragmites australis. Next base: position 29,195,956 of record NC_084926.1, on the reverse strand, counting down.
TGTTAAGGTACCTTCATGGTCCTGGTGAAGCTTCTTTGTCCTAATATTCTACCGGTGTCAAGGTACCTTCGTGGTCTTGGTAGAACTCCTTTTTCTCTAATATTTCAGCTCGACTGGTGTTAGGTACCCTTATTTATTCCTAGTGAAGTTGATTCGCATCTTGTTCATGCTGGGATAATGCATTTTCGGTCACAGTAGCATCGAGACTTACCTCGGAAGTGGTAAAACCCCTTTGAGGAGTGAGAGTAGTGAAGCGTGCCAGTGCAGTACACGTGGATCTATGAAACCCTTTGCTGGTTGGTGCTCCTTTTCTGGGTCATACTAGAGCTGATAAAACCCCTTTGAGGGGTGGCATGGTATTTCACTGCAAGTCAAACTTATGCCTTAGCTACACCGGTGTCAAGGTACCTTCATGGTCCTAGTGAAGCTCTGTCATTCTACGATTTCATCGGTGTCAAGGTACCTTCATGGTCCTAGTGAAGCTCTACCATTCTACGATTTCATCGGTGTCAAGGTACCTTCATGGTCCTAGTGAAGCTCTGTCATTCTACGATTTCATCGGTGTCAAGGTACCTTCATGGTCCTAGTGAAGCTCTACCATTCTACGATTTCATCGGTGTCAAGGTACCTTCATGGTCCTAGTGGAGTCTCTTCTTCTTTTAGCAACACCGGTGTAAAGGTACCTTCATGGTCCTGGTGAAGCTATATCGTCCCTTAATTCCATCGGTGTCAAGGTACCTTCATGGTCCTATTGGAGTTTTCTTTTTTCTTTTAATGACACCAGTGTCAAGGTACCTTCATGGTCTTGGTGAAGCTTCTTTATTCTATGGTCCCACTGTATCAGCGCCTTTTCGGGCACAGTGGAGGATTTGTCTACAAGGTAATACTTAACAACCGCTTTTATTCTAGTTCATGACACCGAGTTGAGTCCCACTCATCTCTCGTGGTGCTCACTTGGTGGGGGGCATTTATACGATGACATTTTGTATGTAAATACATACAATATATAAGCATTTGGAAAAGGAAAAGGAAAGCTGAAAAGAAAATTTCAGCTTGACACTCATTTTGTTGGGCCGATCTCACCCTTCCCTAGCCTGCTATTTTTTTTTCTCTAGACTGAGCTGCAGCAGGCTGTCACTTTCCACCTGGGCTGAACTCCTGACCAAAGCCCAGTTCACAATCCTTCAGCACGTTGGTCATCTCCTACGTCTAGCTACCATGCTCTCTCTCGTAGACTTAACAAACCAGCCCCAAAATCCCTCCGAATCCAACCCCGTAAGAGAATATATAGCATATGACTAAAAAGTATAGGGTTGCTGGAAGTAAAGGTAGGAAAGAAATAAACTTGAACCGGATGACTTAGTTTGTGATGAGGAGTAGGTGACTAAATTCTTATTAGATGGGTGACAGTTCTGTTTGTCAGTTTGCCGAAGTTCTGTGCTCATTTCCAAGGGTTTCAAGGCACAAAAGTTTGTTATTTGGAAAGCGTATCAAGTCTACTTTCCAACGGATCAAACGACATATGATGAGTACCGCAAGCGGGAAGACGAAGCAAGGAAAACATTGGAAAAGAACCAAGAGGAAATCGATATACTCCACCAAGCGGAGGGCATGTCTCGCCGGCTGACGCCACCGGGAGATTTGATACGAGCTTCGCAAGAAGTTTGACGAAGATCTTCCACGGGAGATCCGGAGTCACCCCTAGCAATGGACCTGCAAAATCAGCCATGGCCGCCAGGATTCAAGATGCCCAGAGTGGTTATGTTTGATGGAGAATCAGACCCGAGAGAATTTGTCATGAGTTTCGAGCCAGCTGTAGAGTCAACCGGGGGGGACGATGTAACCTTGGCGAAGGCCTTACCCCCGGGATCCATATATTCATGGGAACAGCTGCGCACTGCACTGTACAGCAACTTCCAGGGGAACCGGGCAGACAACATCACCGCAACCGATCTCTTCGCGCTGAAGCAGCAACCAATAGAAACTTTGCAGAGCTAGATGCGTCGATTCGTACACATACGTTGTCAGGAGAAGGGGTTGAGCGAAGATACGATTATCGATGCCGCAATACAGGGCATCAAGGGGGGCTATTGGCAGGAAAGCTCACCAGAAAGAGACCTGCAACCGTCCAGGAGCTGCTCAACAAGATGGAAGAATACTCAAGATCTGAGCTCGATCATCTCCGAAGGAAAAATGAATTAACAGCCTCCAAAGTAAAACATGCACCACCTAAAGAGGTAGGTGGTGGCAATCATAGAGACAGACTTCACCGTCCAAGAAAACCCGAAGGCTCTGATTATCCAAGCCAAAAAGAAGTCAATCAGATCAACCCCAGCCCGCTCGAAGCCGTTCAGGGATCGTGCGAAGCCTACAACTTATCCAATAGAGGAGGCCGAGCGGACAGGGGAAGAGGCGGCGGAGGCAGAGGAGGACGAGTTCCGCACAACCCGGCAACCTTCTACTGCAAGTTGCATGGCGAACGAGCCAGCCACCGAACTAAACAGTATCCACAGGTCGTGGTTATGAAAGAAAGTTTAGTGAAGCAATCTGCTGATAACGGAAGAACAGTTCACCATGCAACAAGCTTCGCAAGAAGCGAAGGGTGGCAGAACCACAGTCAGAATGTGTTTCCGAACCAATGCCAGAAAATTCCAGCACCACAGTATGCACCTGCACCTTCAGCTCAATTTGATCAAACTAGGCAAATGAACATTCGGGGCGACCTACCTCCGCCACAGCCAAGACCCGCAATCGAGGCACCACCAGAAAGTAGCAAATCAGTTAACACTATAAACCATGGGTACAATGTGGTGCTGGCCATTTCAGGGGGGTCCCACCAGCAAACGGAATCCAAGAGACAACGAAAAGAATACGTGCGATGGGTCAACCACGTCGGAGTGGGACCAACGTACATCAATTCAAGATGATCCAACATTCCCATTACATTCTCGCAAGAGGATATGAGGGTACTAGACTATCCGCACACAGATGCCTTCGTCATTACCGCGAACATCTCGGGAAATGAAGTACACAGGATATTGATCGATGGAGGAAGCTCCGCGGACATTATCTTCGCTGACGCCTTTGACAAAATGGGGCTGCGAAGAAGTGACTTAAAGCCAGCTGGATCGCCGTTACTAGGCTTCGACGGAAACACAATCAACGCTCTGGAAAAAATAACAATCCCAGGGTCGTTTGGCCAGCAGATGAATTTCCGCACAAAAGAAATTACCTTTGATGTGGTGGACATTGGCTACCCATACAATGCGATATTTGGGAGAGGATTCCTCAATACATTCGGAGCAATACCACACCACGCATATTTGTGCATGAAGATGCCTAGCCCGGAAGGAGTCATAAAGGTGTTGGGAGATCAGCGAGTGGCTAGGCGAATCGAAGTGGGAATAGCTCCAGGAAGAAGAAATGCCACAACATCGCAGATCCTTCAACGGGTCGCGAAGCAGGCCGCAACCAGCCAAATATAGGGAAAGGTGCGGCTACACCAGAAGGAGCTACCAGAATAGTACAGCTAAATCATGAAAAAGAAGATAAAAAGGTCACAATAGGAGTAGAGGCTCCGGCAGAGGATCAACAACAACTTGTAATGTTCCTTCATGACAACGACGATGTCTTCGCGTGGTCTCCTAGAGACCTGCAAGGAGTAAGTCGGAAAATCATTCAGCACAAGCTAAATGTGGACCCCAAAGTGAAGCCAAGGAAGCAGAAGCTTAGAAAAGCTTCGGGAGAAAGAGAAGAAGCAACAAAGGCTGAAGTAGACAAACTGCTCGATGCCGGAGTCATACGCGAAGTAATGCACTCAGAGTGGCTGGCCAACCCTGTGTTTGTAAGGAAAAGCAATGGAAAGTGGATAATGTGCATCGACTTTACAGACTTAAATAAAGCTTGCCCCAAGGATGACTTTCCACTGCCTAGAATTGACCAGCTCGTAGACTCCGCGGCCGGCTGCGAGATGCTAAGCTTCCTAGATGCTTATGCAGGCTACCATCAAATATGGATGGCGAAGGAAGACGAAGACAAAACGAGTTTCAGAACCTCCTTCGGAACATACTGCTTCATAAGAATGCCTTTCGGACTCTGAAACGCTAGAGCAACCTTCACGAGGTTGGTGCAGGCTGTATTAAAGCCGCAGCTGGGACAAAATATATTGGCCTACGTTGATGACATAGTAGTAAAAAGTACCAGGAGGAGCCAACACATCGAAGACATCCGAGAAACCTTCGATAATCTGTGAAGAGCAAGTTTAAAATTAAACCCAGAAAAATGCGTCTTCGGAGTGCAATCCGGAAGACTCCTAGGGTTTTTGGTGTCGAAAAGAGGCATCGAAGTGGATCCTCAGAAGATACAAACAATTTTAGATATGAAACCACCACAGAACAGAATGCAAGCCCAACACTTGGCAGGAAGGCTAGCAGCATTGAACAGGTTCATTGCAAAGTCTGCCGAGCGAAGTTTACCATTCTTTAAGGTGTTAAAAAGTTCTGACCCTTTCAAATGGGGTGCCAAGCAGCAAGCAGCCTTCGATGAGTTAAAAATCTACATGACGAAGCTTACAGTACTGACCAGCCCGGATCCAGGCGAAGATTTACTGTTATACATAGCGGCATCCCCCTCGGCAATCAGCGTTGTACTTGTACAGGAAAAACCCGAAGACAATAGGCTGAGCCAAGCACCGGTATATTATGTATCCGAAGCCCTAGCAGGCCCAAAAAAGTCATACACAGAGTTGGAAAAAGTAGCGTATGCACTAGTAATGGCATCCCGCAAGCTCCGCCACTATTTCACGTCTCACAAGATTACAGTACCAACTTCCTTACCCCTTCGCGACATGTTCAAAAACAGAGAAGCCATCGGAAGAATAGCGAAGTGGGCAACGGAGATCGCTCCACTCATGATCGTTTTTGTGGCACGAACATCATTAAAATCGCAAGCACTGGCAGACTTCGTTGCGGAATGGACACCCTTAACCGAGGCCTCGGATGACGAACCACCAGAACCTGTCTGAACCGCGTATTGCGATGGAGCTTGGGGAGCTACAGGAGCAGGAGTTTCGGTAGTAATGTTTTCACCTTCAGGGACGAAGCTACGATACGCTGCCAGGTTAGAGTTCTGCTCCACAAACAATACGGCGGAATACGAAGCTGTACTCCTGGTACTTCGCAAGGCGAAGGCTTTGGGAGCCCGGAGAGTACTTGTCAAAACAGACTCGAAGGTCGTAGCAAGTCAAATTGAAAAAACATTCCAGGCAAAGGAACCAGAGCTGATTAAGTACAGAGCAGCGGTGCGAAGAATGGAAAAATACTTCGTCGGATTCACAGTCAAGAGTGTATGAAGAACTAATAACACCGAAGCAGATGAGCTAGCGAAAGCGGCTTCGCAGAACCTGCCTATGCCTCCAGACGTTTTCTATCAGAAGCTGACTGAACCGGCCCTCGAAGACAATTTGAACCAAACACGCCTGGTTGCGACAGTCGAAAGCGAAGACTGGCGTTCTCCAATACTGGCATATCTGCGGGGTCAGAGAGACATCGAAGATCAGGTCGGAGAAAAGTGCATGGCTCAGAGGGCCAGAAATTATAAAGTTATAGAAGACAATTTGTACAAAGCAGGAGTCTGTGGACCATTCTTGCGATGCATATCTCAGAAAGAAGGCCAAAAACTGTTAAGAGAAATTCACAGCGGGTTGTGCGGTTCTCATATTGGAACAAGGGCTTTGGTTGGAAAAGCATACAGGCAGGGCTTCTATTGGCCAACAGCTGTAAACGATGCGGACCAGCTGGTCCGAAGTTGCCAACAGTGCCAATTCTGGGCGAATGGATCAAATAGACCGACGATGAAGACACAACTCATTCCGCTGATCTGGCCATTACGGCGATGGCGAATTGACATTGTTGGGCAGCTGTCGCCTGCTCCAGGGAATTTGCGGTATGCGGTGGTGGCAGTAGAGTACTTCTCAAAATGGGTAGAGGCAATGCCACTTGTGAGCATAACGTCAAGAAACATACAGAAATTCCTATGGCAGAATATTGTATGCCGCTTCGGGGTCCCAAGCGAAGTAACCGTGGACAATGGTACTCAGTTCGATAGTGCGGGTCTTAGGGATTTCTGCAATGGTCTGGGCATAAAAGTAATTTTTGCATCAGTATACCACCTACAATCTAATGGCGCAGTTGAGAGAGCAAATGGCATCATCTTCGCGGGGGTCGCGAAACGTCTTCACAGATTGCCACAAGGAAAGTGGGTTGAAGAATTGCCCAAGGTACTATGGTCATTAAGAACAACGGTTGCAAGACCAAATGGATACACGCCATTTCGCCTCCTCTTCGGCGAAGAGGCCATGACTCCAGAGGAATGCAAAACGAAATCATTCAGGGTCGGGAATGAACCAGATCAATGCAAAGAACTATCATCGAAAGATGCCCTTGAAGAAGTAAGATTGCAAGCCGCAAAAAATCTGGCTAGTTATCAACAAGAGACAAGGAAATGGAGAGATAGGAATATATCCGAAAAGACCTTCGCCCCCGGAGACTTAGTGCTGCGAAGGTTCGGTACAACAACATCGGTTGGAAAACTTCAGAGTAAATGGGATGGCCCTTTCATAGTTAAAAGATCTTTGAGACCTGGCTCATATCATCTAGCTAATATGGAAGGTGAGGAGCTTCCACACACTTGGAACACAGACAATTTTTGCAAGTTCTATGCCTGAAGGTCGGCAACTAAAGTCCGAGACTCCAATGTAATTTTTTTATTTCGTAGTATTTCTTGTAATCACATTATAAGGGTACTGCACTCTTTTCCTCACAAGGGGACCCCTTCACTAGGGGGTGAGGTTTTTAATGAGGCAGAAACCCATGTAAACGTTGCTAGTAGCATCCCCAAAACATGTTGCTTGTCTCGAGTACTAGTAGTTTATCGTCGAAGTGCGCAACCTAGAGGTAGATTGGCGCACCAATCGATGACTAGAACATGGTGCGAAGTGTAAGCAAACAAACGTACACTTGCGACCTTTGCGGAATTACAAAAACCGCTTGGAGGCTAAGAGTGCCTGCCCCCGCACCGAAGGAAAAACATACCTTCGGGAGAAAAAACGAAGTGTCGCTGAACCAACAAAACGGCAGCACACTTCGCCAAAAGTCGGGGGCTAAGAGTGCCTGCCCCCGCACCGAAGGAAAAACATACTTTCGGGAGAAAAAACAAAGTGTCGCTGAACCAACAAAATGGCAGGGCACTTCGCCAAAAGTCGGGGGCTAAGAGTGCCTACCCCCGCACCGAAGGGAAAACATACCTTCGGGAGAAAAAACGAAGTGTCGCTGAACCAACAAAATGGAAGCGCACTTTGCCAAAAGTCGGGGGCTAAGAGTGCCTGCCCCCGCACCGAAGGAAAAACATACCTTCGGGAGAAAAAACAAAGTGTCGTTGGACCAACAAAACGGCAGTGCACTTTGCCAAAAAGTCGGGGGCTAACAGAGCCTGCCCCGCACCGAAGGAAAAAACATACCTTCGGGAGCAAAAGCGAGGTATCGCCTGACCAAAGAAACGGCAGTGCACTTCACAAAAAACTCGGGGGCAAATATCGCCCGCCTCCGAGACGAAGTAAAATCAAGCCTTCGAGACTAAAAGTCGGGAACCAAGAGTGCTTGACCCCGCAGGAACCTCAAAAGGAACAAAATCCCCACAGGTCGAAGTTACCTGTGACTAAAAGTCGGAGGGGGGGGGGGGGGACGGCGTTTTAAAAAATAAAATAAAATAAAATGGTAGCCCCATGCAATCGTAGGAAACTGCGGCGAAAGTCGGGGGAACGGCGTCGCTAAGTACGTACGATCCGAAGACCCAACTAAAGAGATTCGGAACGCCTCGAATCGCAGAAAACACTTCGGGCGCCATGCCACTAAAAGTATAACAAAAGAACAAATCATAATACAAAACCGATTTATTCCGCATCGTAATCAACATCTGGATCAACAAAATCCTTATACCAACGACTGAAAGAAAATTGAAAAGCAATGCCTTCGCTGGCATGAAAATGCGTCGTTGGGGCCGGATGGGCCCCAACTTGAGTACAATATGACGGCGACATAGGGATATCGTCGTCGCTACCACTGTGCCTCACAACTTGCGAAGAGGGACCACGGCGATAGCAAAATTGCGGTCGGTGCAAAATTGGCTCTTTGTCCTGAGGTTCAATCTTCGGCTCAAGGAGCACCGATGTGCCTTCAACGTCTCCCCTCGCTGCACGGCGCAGATTCCGTTCAGTTCATTGACTAGCTAGCGTCGAAGGACTAACGGATTTCCAAAAAGCTTTTGTCCTAGCATTCATATCATCATATGACCTACACTTCGCATGCCAATACCGCTCCAGCTCGATATCGGCATGACGTTGGTGAAATGATTCCCAGCAGGACTAAGACACATAAAAATTGTCCCTCATCATGGTCAAAGGGACAGCTTCTTCGGCTACCTGCGCAGTGTCCGAAGGAAGGACCTGCGTAGGGAGCGCAAAAAGGTCAATAACATTTCGATATAAACATAAAATATATTACACAACCAATGTGTTACATCGTCAATTACAAAAGCGAAAGCACAAACAATACGACCCTTCGTGCTAAGTCAACCCACCTTCCCAGTATCTTCGGCTGTCGTGGTCGTTGGTTTCGACGAGGGGTCATCCCTCGCCTTGGCCTAACAAAAAATGAATAATAATAATTATTATTATTACACATAATTCATTTATAATCTTCGACCAGATAAAACAAAAGTTAACTCAGCATACCCTTTGTCGATTCATTTTGGCTTCTTGAAGAGCGAGCTCGCGGCCGTGCTTGCACCAATAATTGGTGGTGAATGATCGAGCGGTGCTCTTCGATGCCTTCGTAACGGCCGAAGTCGACAGATCCGACGGGTACTGGAAGAAAGGCCTCTGGAGAGCAGTATGATGGTCGCAACCCTTCATCTCGACAGACTGCACGAGACTTCGGGCGGCAACCATCGCGCAGAAATCGCCGTAAAGTTACGCGGCAGGAAGGAGGCTCCCACTGGTCTCGTTGATCCAACTAATAAGCCCACCCAGCCCTACAAGTTCAATTGATGGGGGAGTCGCCGAGGCGCCAATACCTTCGAAGGTATGACTGATTGCTTCGCACGTGGCAACCACCTTCGGCTCAAGCTCCCCAATGACATTAAGAGCATCGTTGCTATAAGCCTTCGCTTTGCTTAATTCAGACTGCAGCCGCTGCGATTTCTCCTTCTCCGACGTGCAAAGTGCCTGCATTTCGCACACTTGCGCCTCGGAGAACTGTAGGTTCAGGCGAAGGCAGCTTACTTCGCTGTCCGCAATCCCCTTCTCCGAGCGAAGGGTGCTAACCTCCCTTTCAAGCTGCTCTAGTCGCAATTCAGCATCCTTCGCTCGCCGTGACATCTCGCGTTTTTGGCCCTCAGCTTTTTCTCCCCGTTTTTGCAACAAGTCAATCTGGGCCTGAGCGCTTCGGGCCCGGGCTTCGGATTTTTCAGCCTGCTTGCGCTGGGCCCGTGAGAGGAGCAAAACCTGCAGTGTCGAATACAAGTCAGCAAAATACAAGGTATAGTAATGCAAGAAAATAAACGATATACCTTCGCTATAGCCACATCAGATGCATCGAGCAGCTCGCTTGTAGACTTTTGGGCGAGCGGAATCTCGAGTTCAGGGAGGACGAAGGTACCAAACATCTTCTTCGCATCACTAACCTCCCCGATACTCGGCTCAAAAGCGGCGGGCCGCAACGCCTCAGGCGCAATGGCCTTTGCATCAAGCAGCCCGCCGAGGCCCATCAAACCCTTCCGCCGTGGCGGGGCGCCCTTGGTGTTGACTCTTCGGTCTCAGAAGATGACCTCAAAGGCGATGAGGGCGATGAGTACGCCACCACTTCTATGTTGTCGGCACCTTCGGTTTCGGGCTCCTCCTGAGTGGCGGCCTCGGGTATTGCACCCGCCTCTGTCAAAACCTCGTAAAACATCGCTCAGAATTAATGTTGGGAGATCGACGCGTGAGCAAAACAATGATTTTGGCGCCTGGACCTCCTGCGCGCCTTCAGAACTCTCCCACCGGGCCATGTCGCGCGAAGCAGCAGAGCCCTCCGGAGACGTTTCTGTGTGAAAAACCTCAGGCGCGGCTTCACACAGCCTTTTCCGGAGGGCAACAGCTTTCTTAGTACAGCCCCCCTTCAGCGACCACTTGGTGTGCTTCCTCTTCGTCGAAGGGCCAGCAGCGGCCTCTTCACCTGCTTCCGCTGCTGGGGAGCCCCCCGCGCTTCTTTGCAGCATGGCGGCGATCTTCGGTCGTTCAGCATATGACAGACCTCGATACTCGAAGACTCTATTCAGTCTTCGGGTAAGTCCCTTGTCGGCACAGAGCTGCGCTTCGCCAGGTGTAATCTTGCCGACTAACATTATAGCCTTCGCTTCTACCTCGGTGACTGACAAATCTGGAAAAAATCATAACCGTTAGGCAAAGAAATTTAAATTATGTAAAAATGTACAGACAAGGGAGCACCTGCGAAGCCGTCCACAGTAGGATGGGGCCGGCACAGCCCCTCGGGCCCCTTGTCCCCGAATTCCGGAATAACCCAGCCACGGCTCAGGGGCCAGACTCCGGTAGCCACAACTCCTCCACCAAGTCGCGGGTCGAAAGATGCTTCGCGCACCTGGCGAAGGCTTCAAGGGCAGTTTGCTGCGATGATTTCAACCGCACTTCTTCGCATCTAGATACAAGATATTCTTCGGCTTCCACTTTGTGGTAGAACCACCACTGGGTCCAATCACTAGACCATTTGTTCTTGTACACCACCGCGGGTGTAGACAAGCCAGCGCGATAGGCGAAGTTCAAACACCCATAGTGGGCCTCGCTCTGCACCCCGCGGGCGAAGACCGGCTTCGGTTGGTGGTGCAGTCAGTGCACGGCGGCGAAGGCCCTGGCGGACGCCTTAACCCCCTCCGAGCCAGCAGCCCAGGCGAAGAGACTCATTCTCACTATGGCGTTAGGGGTCAATTGATGCAAATAGACTTCGAACAGTTTTAATACTTTGATCACCATCTCGTCACAAGGAAGCCGAAGGCCGGTCCGGAAATAGTGCACAAACACAATAGCCTCATCATCAACTGGCTCCGGTATCTCTTGTTTGCCGGGAAGCCGGACCTTCAAAACATCGCTAATCAAACCTTCTCTAACAAGGCCAGCCAGAACTTCACCGTCCACAATGGATTGGCCAATCCAGTAGGTCTTCGGTTGGGAGGATCTAAGCTTCAGAGCCATCTAGCCCAAGAAATTCCTTCAACAGCACGATGACAACCGGGGGCTTCGTCTAAGGCGTTCAAAAAATTGTAACCGACTTCGTGCGAGAGCGACAGCTTTAGCAAGGGCACGGTGAAATTTTTTTGACAACAGCCCGATATTTATAGGGCGAGACGACGGCGGTTACAATTTCCCGCATCAAAAATTGAACCAGCACCGAAAACCATGCTTGGGCATCCACCAAGAACATTAAATACAAGCAGTTATAGAGATCGTTGCGTAGCTACTAAGGAGCATTCAAAATAATAATAATATTAATAATATATATACAACATCCAAAAATTAACAGCGTGCATTGAATCCAGTATACTTCGACAGGCCGAAGAGCGACGGCGTTGAGATATCTCGAAGGCTACAGGCTCGGCCTATCGAAGATAAACATTGCCAGTAGGGGGCTACTGTTGGGATCATCTCCCGCCACCCCCTAACTCGAAGGGAACCGCGAAGTCTACTGGAGATGCTACGTGATAGCTATCGTGCTGTTGCAAGAGTTCGTCCGTCAACCGCGGAGATCAGGGAGCGAAGTTGGTCAAATGGTGCGGGCGCCCCGCACCTTCAGGTTCCCGAACCGGCGAAGGCGAAGGCTCATCACCTTCGACTGGCGAGCGGAGCCCCAGTTCGCATCCTGCATCTTTTGGAGCAAGCGAAGGCATGAGCTGACCTTCGCCGGGAGGCGGAGGCTGCCTGGCATGCGACCGGGCGAAGAAGGCTTTGACACCCTTCGAAGGGATGGCCAGCTCGACAGTGGGCCCGACTACGGTCGTCCTGAGTACTGTTGTAATTATGGGATCATGCTCATTTGTACCATAATGCCCTCGGATATTCTGGGAATGTAGCAGTTTAGGGGGTAAGATATGTAAACGGAACCTATGATCGCCAGGTACGGGCTATAAATAGAGCCACGGTGTAACCGTAAGGGGTAATCGAAAACTGTTCCGCTTCCAGCACGTGTCACTCTAAGGGACCTTCGATATCTCCGCTCCTGAAGGCCCACCTTGTCTGGGACTTCGATCCCAACAGTGGGATTAGTTGTGTCTTCGCTGAAGGCCTGTTTGACCCCTGCGCCCAGTATTGGTACTGGATACAACTTTGGACTATGTAATCCACGTCACTGAGCGCCTTCAGCCAAAAGAATCCCTGTCTGTATACCTTTCTAACTAAGGCTCGTGTACCCACATGCGACCACACAGTCCACCATGTATTTCTTTTAGCAAATTCTGCCCTTCTTCCTGAGATATGCACCGCAACCAAGGTGCGCAGACTCTGACCTTGTACAAATTGTTTCCCATAATTTTGTAATTTCTAGCTCTTTGGGCCATGCGCTTTGCTTCAACATTATCTTCGAGCTCGTGATAGCCACGAAGGTAAGCCATTATTGGAGAGCACCAATCTTCGCTTTCAATCATAGCAACAGAACGCGTTGTTCGCGAAGAGTCATCGACGGCTGGCATGGTCAACTTTTGGTAGAATACATCTGGTGGTATAGGCAGATTTTATGCAGCGGCTTTGCCGAGGTCATCTGCTTCAAAGTTATCATTTCTCGATATACTCTTGATCGTGAACCCCAGGAAGTACTTTTCCATGCTTCGGACTGCTGCCTTGTACTTAAAAGCTCTTGTTCTTTTGTCAGAAACGTCTTGTCGATTTGGCTTGCTATTACTTTGGAGTCCGTCTTAACCAGCACCCTTCGGGCACCTAAAACCTTCACCTTGTTAAGGCCAAGGAGTACGGCTTCGTACTCCGTGATGTTGTTTGTAGATCGAAATTCTAGTCTACAGCATATCTTAATTTTACGACCGAAGGCGAAGATAGTACCACCGCCGCACCTGCTCCTGTAGCCCCCCACGCCCCATCGCAATATGCGATCCAGACCGGTTCTGACGGTTCTTCTACTGGGGCTTCGGCCAGCGATGTCCATTGTGCTATGAAGTCTGCTAACACTTGGGATTTCATCGCAATTCTTGCCACAAAAACTATCATGAGTGGGGCGACTTTTTCTGCCCATTTCGCCATCCTTCCTATAGCTTCTTTGTTTTCAAACATGTCGCGAATGGGTAGGGAGGTTGGTACTATGATCTTGTGAGTCGTGAAGTAATGACGAAGCTTGCGAGATGCCATGACCAGTGCATATGCTACTTTTTCCATTTCGGTGTAGAATCTCTTCTGCCCTGCAAGAGCTTTTGACATGTAGTATATTGGGAACTGCTGTAGTTTGTTGTTTTTGTGCCTCTCTTACACAAGTACCGTGCTTACTACCAAAGTGGATGCCGCTATGTACAACAACAAATCTGCCCCGAGATCGGTAATGGAAAGGGTTGTGAGCTCGTCAGATAGTTCTTCAGTTCATCGAAGGCTTCATGCTGCTCCGCACCCCATTTGAATGGGTCGGAGATTTTTAACGTTTTGAAGAAAGGTAGACTTCGTTCTGCAGATTTTGCAATGAACCGATTTAGTGCCGCCAACCTGCCTGTCAAGCGCTGTGTTTGCTTTCTGCTCTGCGGAGGTTTCATGTCTATTATTGCCTGGATCTTTTGGGGTTCTACTTCAATGCCTCTGTTCGACACCAAGAACCCTAATAGCCTCCTGGATTGTACTCCGAAGGTGAATTTTTCTGGATTCAACTTTAGTCCCGCCCTTCGCAAACTTCTGAAGGTTTCACGTAGGTCTTTCAGATGTTGGCTTCTTCTGGCACTCTTGACCACTATATCATCAACGTATGCTAGGACATTTCGCCCTATCTGTGAGCTTAGCACTATTTGCACCAACCTGATGAAGGTTGCGCCAGCATTTCGGAAGCCGAAGGACATCCTCACAAAGCAGTATATGCCGAAGGAGGTTCCGAAACTTGTCTTCTCCTCATCTTCCTTTGCCATCCCGACCTGGTGGTACCCCGAGTATGCATCTAAGAAACTCAACATTTCACAACCAGCTGCGGAGTCCATCAGCTGATCAATTCTAGGTAATGGGAAATCATCCTTCGGACAAGCCCTGTTTAAGTCTGTGAAGTCTACGTACATTCTCCACTTACCGTTGCTTTTTCTTAACTAATACTGGGTTGGCTAGCCACTCTGAGTGCAACACTTCACGTATTACGCCAGCATCGGGCAGCTTCTTTACCTCAGCCTTCGCTGCTTCTTCCCTTTCACTCAAAGCTTTCCTGAGCTTTTGCTTCCTTGGCTTCGCATGGGGATCTACATTTAAACTATGCTGAATGATTTCCCTACTGACCCCTTGCAGGTCCTTTGGAGACCAAGCGAAGACATCCTCGTTGCTGCGAAGAAACATTATTAGTTCTTGCTGGTCCTCCTCTGGGGCCTTCGCCCCTATGGTGATTTTTTATCTGGTTTTTCTTGATGTAGCGGTACTATTCTGGTTTCCCCCTCCGATATAGCCTTCACCACCTTGTTTACCTTTGGCCAGATCTCACTCTCCTCTCGATCCGTCGAAGGTTCCATCACCATATGGACCGTCTTGGAGTGATTCCCACTTCGATTCTTCGGGCCACTTGCTGGTCTCCAAGCACCGTTATGACGCCTCCGGGGCCAGGCATCTTCATGCATAGATACGTGTGGTGCTGTATTACTCCGAATGTGTTTAGGACTCCCCGACCGAATATCGCATTATATGGATAGTTGATGTCGACCACATATATGTGTGGTGCAGGGGCATATTGTTGTGGTGCAAGCATCGGTCACCACTAGTTGGCAAACGTCGTGACCAGGTTGGGGTTTTCCCACGCTTCACCTCGCCTGAATTGTTCGGCGTGGTATATGGTTCTTGCTTGATCGAAGGATTGCTTCGCTAAGCTCTCTTTCATGGCCATGACCTGTGGGCATAGCTTGGTCCTGTGGCCGGCTCCTTCGCCATGTAACTTGCAGTAAAACGTGGCTAGGTCCAACGAAACTCATCCGCCTCGGCCTCCTCGGCTCCTTCCTTTGCTAGCTCGGCCTCCCTGAGTAGCCCCACTCTAACCTTCGCTTATCGCTTGAGAACCTTCAAAGGGGTCAAAGTCTATCTGGTTGACCTCCTTTTACCTTGTTGTATAGTCAGATGCTTCGGCTTTCCTCGCATGTCGCAATCTGTCTCTAGGGTGGCCAGTGCCTGCCTCACTGGCCGACGTATTTGTTTTTACTGCTTTTGAGGCTACCATTTCATTCTTCCTCCGAAGATGGTCGAGTTCGGATCTCGCATATTCTTCCATCTTGTTGAGCAGCTCTTGTACAGTCCCTGGCCTTTTTCTTGTAAGCTTTCCTGCTAGGAGTCCCCCTCTGATGCCATGTATTGCCGCGTCAATGATTGTGTCTTCGCTCAGCCCATTCGCCTGATAGTGTATGTGTACGAAACGACTCATGTAGCTCTGCAATGTTTCTGTTGGCTATTGCTTCAGTGAGAAGAGGTTGCTCCGGTAATCTTATCTACTCGATTTCCCTGAAAGTTGTTGTACATGGCATTACGCAATTGCTCCCACGAGTAGATGGATCCCGGAGGCAACGCAGAGTACCACAATCTTGCTATCCCTCTTACAGCTAATACGAAGGCCTTCGCCAGTGTTGCACTGTCTTCTCCGGCGGACTCGACTACCGCTTCAAAACTCATTACGAATTCCCTTGGATCTGACTCTCCGTCGAACATTACTACTCCAGGCATCTTGAAGCCTGAGGGCCACGGTTGGTTCTACAGACCAATGGATAGCGGGTATTCTGGGTCTCCCGCGGATGACCGCTGCCGAAGGTCCTGCGCATGTCGTACCGTGTCTTCGAATGGCGTCACGTGGTGAGCTGTTTCCTCCGCATGATGCAGCATATCGATTTGCTCTTGCATTTTCTCCAATGTCTTCCTAGCTTCCTCTTCCCACCTGCGATATTCCGCAGCTTTTTCGCTTGCTACCAGGTTGTCTAACGTGCGCTTTTTCTGCGCAATCTGCCTCTCCAGCTCTTCGGCTTCTAGCCTGGCTGTTCTTTCCTCCTGTGTTTCATCTTCGTCTTCATACTCTTTGAAGTCATCCAGGTCTTCCCACTCTTCATCTCGCGCCTTCCCGCCTTCTTGTGCCGAAGGCTCACAGCGTATGCGATCACTTGTTTCCGCGACCCGCACCGGTGCCGCATTTTCCTAGACCGCTCTGTGCCTGTCCTCATTGCTTACTAGTTGTGCAACATCAACACCGTAGTGCTGTTTGCGCCCACCTGAAGCTCCTCCGGTCGAAGCATTGCGCCGAAGGGGGTCTTTCGACCGAAGCCCCAGCTGCAACCGAAGGTTTTGGCAACGCCTCCGATGCACCAGTTGGCTTCATCTTCTTCTTGGGTGGCATGGCTTGCGTCCGTTCAGTCCCCGCGGACAGCGCCAATTGTTGGAACAGATGTCCCGAACAAGGAGAACCTTCGCTTATAGGGAAAGCCGAAGGCTTCTAGGTGTGACACGTGTTTGGGGTAAATTATCTCAATTGATTCCGCCCGTCTCGAGCACAGTATGACCCTATTTATAGCCCGTACTCAACCACTCCATGCGGGGTTTACAGTTTTTACCCCCTTACCTGCTACATTCCCGGAATATTCGGGGGCATTATAGTACAATCAAGTGTATTTACATAATTACACCTCTGCCCTGGGTAGTTAAGTGGGCCTCGACACCCGATCGTGGTCTTCGATCGACCTCAGGACTCGGCCGAAAGGCTTCTTAGCTATCAGCAGGAGGTTCACCACGGGCTTCGCTCCTCCTCTTCGGCATCATGAGTCGATCTTCGGTCTTCGTTCGAAGACGCGCTGCTACCTTCGCCCACTTCGGTTAGCAAAACTGCCGGTGTAGCCTTCGCCTTCCGATCGAGGCCCGTTGTCGCCTTCACCGACGCAGGTAGGTCGGACCGTGGACAGGTCTTCCCCACACGGATGAAGGATCTGGGCCAACCTCCGGGTTGCGACTGAAGATACTTCATGATCTTCGCCTGCACTGCCTGAAACATCCCTGTAATCACCTGAATCCGTAGCCACCGGTAGACTTCGAGTTACCTTACGAAGGGGGTGAGCGAGAGATCATCCCCAACAAAAAGAATTTGTTATGTGTGATGAAAAATGAATTTATAAAAATATTAGAATAGGTTAAGGAATTTCCTGGTTAGATTAATCCTTTCTCCTCTCTCCCAAAATTTCCGAATCTATTATTTTCTGTTCCTTGAAAGTCCCTCGAAAAATTCCTTTTCCTTTCTTTCCACTCATGATGCCGAAGGTGTCTTTATCCCTAAATTATTTGTCTTTTTCTTTCATTCCAAAAATCCCAACCACGGTATTTATCTCATTTTCATTTCATTAGTTATCCTGATATTCCTTTTATCCCTGTTATGTAATATCCTAATCCTCTTGGGCCGAAATCCCTTCCAAAGCTCGGCCCAATCCTCCTTCTCCCTCTCTTTTTCTCTCCCTCAGGCCGGCTCCCTCTCCTTTTTCCACATGGGCCGAAGCCCATTTTCTTTTGTCTTTCCCTCCCCCTCCTCACTTCTCTCTTGGGCCGAAGCCCGGCCGTTCTTCTCATGCACTAGTGGGCCGAGCCCATTCGGCCAAGCCAGTCGCTCCCCGCTTCTGAGCTGCCCTCCTCCCTCTAACTTGTGGGCCCACTGCTGAACTAAGCCGCGCCAAGCCGAGCCGCTCAGCCCTGGCTCGCCTTCTTCCACCTCCGCCCAGCTCAACCCCCTCTGACGACCGCTGCGATTTCAGCGCCTCCCCACGCCCTCTCTCCTCCCCGTAACGGCCAGATCCACGGCATTAAGCACCATCAAATCTGCCCTACCCGTTTCCCCTCTTCTATTCCCTCTCTTCATTGCCGAATCAATGCGAAAACCGACCGGCCATAATGGCCATTGCCGCCGCTGCTTCATCTCTGAGCCCCGCTGCTCCGCTCGCTCTCACACCCATTGAAGCCGCCGATCACCTTCACGGCAAGGTTTTACTCATTTTTTTAACCCATTCACGTCCTGTTTCCTCTCCCGTAGCGCCGTCGCTGCCTGTTCTTCTTCGTCTCTGGTGAGGTTGCGCCGTCGCCGCCAATTCCCCGCATCTGCGCATTGGTAAATGGCAAGCTCTACCAGGAGTAACAGAGTCTTGATGAAGTGCATCACACAGGAAGAGGGCAATAAAATATTGCTCGACATCTATGGAGGCGTGTGTGGTAATCATGTGTCTTACCGCACCTTAGAGCAACTTGTTTGGAAAAGCTTTTCACCAAGGATTTTATTAGCCGACTGCCCTCGAGGATGCTTCCGAACTGGTCAAAAAGTGCGAGAGCTGCCAACTTTTTTGAAGGCTGACCACTCGACTTTTTTGGAGGAGTTAGGGGTGGATTCTGGTTGTTGTTGTTGTTATTGTTAGCCTCATTGTTGCCACTGGTACTCCTTCTTGTGTTAACCATCTGATTCGGGTTGAGAAGAGAAATAGGAAAGAAAAGCGGAAGTGAGAAAGATCCGCCTAAGGGAAAAACCCAACTATACTATATATATTATATAGGTACTAAAGATGCGATTGTGGATAAGGTGCCAAAGCATTCCACAACACACACCGACACTCAAACAAAAGATCTAAATCACACACTTACCACAATATGGTTGCTATTCTCATAAACCAAGGCAAGCATATATCATACTGCAAACTTATTTTACAATGCTCAAGTGCATCATTCTCAACCGGAGAAATAAGGATCGTTCAACAACTAAAAGTTTGAAAGGGGGAATGTTGAAAATTCATTTTGTTCAATAGATTGGAGTAGGTAAGTACAGAGAAAAACTGAGACACCAGAAAAGAATGGGATGGGTTCTTCAAAATAAGCTTGTAAAATATGAACTTATGGAACGATCATTCTATCTAAACTTGTGGTCCTCCAATTAGTATGGCTCTGATACCACCTCTATCACACCCGGTTTTAACGGACAAAATCAAGTGCGACTTATGTGTGTCCTGAATGTCTTGGGTTGTCGCTCCACGGACCGGTTCTTACTTAGTTTACTTGACCAAAAACTATCCTACCAACATAACCATGATCGTCACTAACATTCATTGCTCGAGGCCTAAGGTTCCATGTTTCTATACCATTAGCCAATTCAACCTTCCTTGTTGCATAAATTCATTAGTCAGGTATAAGACACTTAAAAACATTCACGACAGTAGGGGAAAAGGGTAGCATGCTCTGGGAAACATGTAGGGCCACATGTATATAGGCAGGGAGGCTCAGAGAGACTGTGATGAATTCAAGTAGGGGGCGGCGGATAGAACCCATGCTTGATTTTCCCGCGTTTAAACTCAGACTCGTTAGGGATAAGAAGGCAACTGGTCATGGGGATCATGGGGCGAGCTTCTAGATGGTTTCCCATTTGAGTTGGTCCCGGATTCGAGAGGGATTCGATAGCTGGCGTGGCTCATGGTGAAGTCAGAATCCGACTTGATGTAGGAGAAGCACCGGACAGGTGGGACTCACATGTCAGTAGCTCAGGGCGAAGGCTGGTTGAGGGTGGGTGCGTTTGGGAGAGAGAGACAGCAGGCTGGCTGAGCATGGCCTACCTGCTGGGCTGCGAGCACAAGCGTGGGCCCAGGTGGGAAGAGGAGGTGGGGGAGAAGCGGCAGGCCTGTATGAGCAGCAAGCCGGCTGCGGGTTGGGCCGAAAAGGGAGAAAGGGAAGGGGGGCCAGGGTAGGGGTTTAGGTTTTCCTTTTTCTTTCTATTTTATTCTATTTCTATTCTAAAGCAAAACAAAATGAGACAAAGCCAAATAAAAATCAAAACAAAAAATTCCAAATAAACCCTACATGCCTATTAACATCATGAATGCATTCAAACAAATAATAACCTTCTTCAAATTTAAATTTGAATTTAGAAAATAGGCTTTTTCTTATTCTAATTATTCAATCTATAATCTAATCTTGCAAAATATTAGAAAGTTGTGAAAATTGAAAATAAGGGTGTAAAATTAACTTGGTATCCAATTACTCATGTGGCTTTTGCCAAAACCTGGAGGCAACTGGCTTCCTCTATCAGACACTATCCTCTTGGGTACTCCTTCAAAAGTACAATTCGGGCAATGTACAACTTAGCAAGTTTAGGTCCTGTGTATGTGGTCTTGACTGGTATAAAATGAGTAACTTTCGTCAAGCGATCCTCTATAACTCAATAAATCATATCTAGGTTGAGTTTGGGGCAATCCAATGATAAAATCCATACTAATTTCTTCCTATTTCCATTCTGGTGCTTTATTTCCATAATCTTCTCATCCTCGAGTTGTCCTTTACGAATTTCTTGTTCCAATGTCGAATCGATTTCCATTACCACGGCTTTTGTGTTGTTTAACAATCTGACATTGAGTCTCGCAAACTCTTTGCATAACTCAAGTCGTCTGTCTTGCACAGTCATTATTCTAAGAGAAGTCTTTCTGCTCAAGCAACGGCAACTACATTCGCCTTTCCGGGATGATAATTAATTCTCAAGTCATAATCATTTGTAAGCTCTAACCATCTTCGCTGCCTAAGGTTGAGATCGGGTTGAGAAAAGATATATTTCAAACTCTTTTGATCCGAATATATCTCACATCTTTTTCCAATCAAATAGTGTCTCCATATCTTGAGTGCATATACCACAACGACTAACTCCAAATCATGTGTAGGGTAGTGTTCCTTGTGCTTCCTCAATTGCCTTCCTATAACATGGCCTTCCTGCATAAGAACATATCCTAATCCTTGACGAGAGGCATCACAGTAGATGGACAATAGCTTTTGTGTATCTGGCATGACTAATACTGGCGCAGATGTTAGTCTTTTCTTCAACTCTTTAAAACTTGCCTCACAAGCAGGGGCCCATTTAAATGTTTTACCCTTCTCAAGTAACTCGGTGATAGGCTTTGCAATCTTGGAGAAACCTTCTATGAACCGATGGTAGTAACCTGCTAATCCAAGGAAACTATAGATCTCATAGACATTATGGGGAGGCTTCTGTTGGGACCGAAATCCCAGACAATATGGACCTTCGGTTACAGGAATGTCGAAGGGTCCTCGGGGTGACACGTGTTTGGGGTGGAACAGTTTATCGATCCCTATTCCGGGTACAGTATGGCCCTATTTATAGCCCGTACTTGACCACTCCAGGTGTGGTTTACAGGTCCTACCCCTTTACCTGCAACATTATCGGAATATCTTGGGGCATTATGGTACAAGTGAGCATATTGACATAATTACAACTCGACCCCCAACGACCAAAGCGGGCCTTACTGTCCTGTCGTGATCTTCGTCTCCGACGATCCGCCGAAGTGTTCTCCATTCCGTCGTTCATCCGATGGCCTTTGGCTCCCGAGCGAAGGCCAGCTTCAACCTTCGCCCGCTGCGGTCAATCAGGACTGCTGGCACGAACTTCGGCCTTCGGTCAAAGGCTCGCCTCCGTCTTCGTCGGCAAAGGAAATTGAGGCTGCGGGCGCGCCTACACCCTTCGACCGATGGAGCTTCGCAATCTTCGCCACCTTCAAATGAGGTCCCTGAAACGAAATTACAATGACAAGCATGCGATCTTTCCAGTAGACTTCGAGCTACCCTCCGAAGAGGGGGAGGGGGGCGGGAGATCATCTCCAACAGTAGCCTCCTATTGGTAAGGTTTATCTTCGATGGGCCAAACCTGTAGTTTACAGCTTGTATCTCAACACCGTCCCCTTTGGCCTCTCGATGTCTAATGTGGCGGATGCACTTCGTTGAAATTGTTTTTTTGTTTTTGTTTTTTTAGCATGACCATGCGACCCCTTGGTAACTGTTTCGTTGATATGCATTTAATATCCTTGATGTATACCGAAGCATAATTTTCCTTGTCGGTCCAAGTTCCGATGCGTGCAGTTGTAACCGTCGCCCCCTTGCTATAAATATCGCCCTGTGGTCACTTGTTTTTACCGCGCCTTTGCTGAAGCTTTCGCTCTCGTACGAAGCCTCTTACGGTCTTCTGAGTCTTTCTCGGACGAAGCCCCCTTTCAGCTCTTCGCGTATTTTCCTGTTCAAGGCATCCCCGTTGATCCGAATGGCACTGAAGGCCAGGTCTTCTCGCCCAAAGATGTACTGGATTGGGTAGTCCAAGGTGGATAATGAAGTGTTAGCCAGCCTCGTGAAGGAGGGGTTGATTAACGATGTTTCCAAAGTTCGGCTCCTCGGCGAGCAGGAGACATCGGAGCCCACTAACGATGAAGCAGTTGTATTTGTTCATTATTTTCGAGCGGGTCTTTGTCTACCATGCGATGATATGGTTATTAAAGTGCTGAAGTTATTCGAAGTTTATCTTCACCAGCTGACGCCCAATGCAATAGTAAGGATGGGGCTTTTCGCTTGGGCCGCTCGGTCAAAGGGAGCGAAGGCATCCGCGAGGGCCTTCGCTGCTGCTCATCATCTTCATCACCAACCAAAACTGGTCTTCACTCGGGGAGTCCAAAGCGAGGCTCATTACGATTGTTTGAACTTTGCGTACCCCGCTGTATTAACTACGCCCATCGTCGTATACAAGAACAAATGGCCGAGCGACTGAACTCAGTGGTGGTTCTACCACAAGGTGGATGCCAAAGAGTTTCTTGTGTCAAAATGTGAGGAGGTCAGAGGAAACCGTGTGCCAGACGTGCGATTGAAAGCATCCCAATAAATAGCTCTCGAAGCCTTCGCCAGGTGCGCAAAGTATCTATCCACCTGCAACCTGGTAGAGGAATTTATAGCTGCTGGGCTTTGGCCCCTTAGCCGGGATTGGAGTATCCCGGAATTTGGGGAGAAAGGGCCCGAGGGGCTTTGCCCACCTCGTCCTCCCGTGCACGACTTCACGGGTATGCAATTATCTGTAAAACATCCATATATAAATTTTAACTTCGGTGGCATTTGCTTACGCGTATTGATCTTTTCCAGATTTGTCGGTGTCCAAAGTTGAGGCCAGAGCTATAATGCTTGTTGGTAAATTTACACCAGGCGAAGCATAGTTATGCACTGAACAAGGCCTCATTCGAAAACTCAATCGAGTCTTGGAATACAGGTATCATTCTTACCGGGAAAGGCCGAAGGCTTGCACAGTGCTGCAGGGTATTGGAGATGGCTCTCCGGCAGAAGATGTCAGTGAAGAGGTTGCCGCTGGCCCTCTAAAGAAAAGGAAAAAGAAGGCGCTTGCCCTTCGGAAGAGGCCACGCGAAGTTGCCTCTGATGTTGCCCACGAGGAAATGTCTCCAGAGGGTTCAGCGCGTCGTGCGACGTGCCCAGGCGGGAAACTCCAGAAGGCACCTAGGAGCCCCGGCCTCTGAAGTCAGTGTTTTGCTCTCGCGTGGACCTCCCCACACTTATTCTGAGCGACGACGAGGAGTTAACCGTGACGGGAATCATCCTCGAGGCTACCATCTGGGAAACCAAAATCGAAGGAGCCGAAAATATTGAAGTGGTAACCTATTCTTCACCGTTGTCGCCTTCGAGTTCCTCTTCTGGGACTGAGGCGTCAACCCTGAGTGCGCCACATCATGGCGGAACAGGGTTGATGGGCCACGGCGGGCTACTTGACGCGAAGGCCATAGCGCCCGAGGTGTTCACGGCTTCATCCTTCGAACCAAGCATCGGGGAGGTCAATGACACGAAGAAGATTTTTAGTACCTTCGTCCTCCCCGAGCATGAAATTTTGCTCGGCCGAAAGCCCATCAACGAACTTCTCGATGCTTCCGATGTAGCAATTGCGAAGGTATACCAACATGTTCCATTATTATTATTGTGTCCTTATGGTAATTGCTCATATCCGTGCGACATCCCAGGCTTTGCTTATATCGCGGGCTCAGCGTAAGCAGGCAGAGAAATATGAAGCCTGTGCCCGGAGTGCAAATGCGCAAATTGATATGCTGCAGAAGGTCGAAGGCCAGAAGCGTGAGTTCTTGCGCCGAGCGAGGGAAGCTGAGTCGCGCTTGGAACAGCTTGAGAAGGAACTCAGCACCCTTCGCTCAGAGAAGCAAGTGGCCGAAGAGGAGGTGAAATGTTTGCGCCAAAACCTGCAATCCTCTGAGGCGCAAGTATGTAACCTACAGGCGCTTTGTGCCTCAGAGAGTGCTAAGGCACAGCAGCTGCAAGGCGAACTGAGCGAGGCGAAGACTCTCTCCGAAGAAGCTCTGAACACGCTTGGGGAGCTTGAGCCGAAGACTATCGTTGCGTGTGAAGCTATCAGCAATACCTTCAAAGGTATTGGTGCCTCGATGACGCTCCCAACAATCGATCTTGTCAGGCTGGGCAGACTTATAGGTTGGATTAGTGAAACCAGCGGGAGCCTTCTCCCGGCCACTCAGCTGTATGGCGACTTCCGTGCGATGGTCGCTGCCCGAAGTCTTGTACAGTCAATTGAAATGACAGGCTACGACCATCATACCGTGCTTCAAAAGCCTACCTTCTGGTACCTGACGGACATGTCAACTTCGGCTGTCATGAGGGCATCGAAGACCACCGCCTGATCGTTTACCACAAACTATTGGTGCAAACAGGGTCGCGAGCTCATCCTCTGAGAGGCGGAGATGAACCGCAGCGAGTACGTTGCTTCATATTACTTGTTTTGCTGTCTTTTTGGTTGTACCATATATATTTTCTTATGAAATATTGCTTTTGCAGGCGAAGGCAAGGGATGATCCCTTGTCTAAAGCTACAACTGCAGTGGGCGAAGATACCGGGAAGGTGGGATGATTCAGCGCGAAGCGTCCTTTTGTTTTGAGTTTTCCTTATAAGATGGGGCAATGTATTATACATTGGCGACGTAATATATTTTACATTTGTTACGAAATGTTCTTGACTTGTAGCGCTCCCTGCGCAGGTCCTCCCTTCGGACACTGCACAGATAGCCGAAGAGGCTGTCCCCGTTACCATGATGAGGGACAATTTTTTTGTGTCTTGGTCTTGCTAGGAGTCTTTCGCCATCGTCATCCCGATGTTGAGCTTGAGCGGTATTGGCATGCAAAGTGTAAAGCGTACGATGCTATGAATACTAGGACCAAAGCGTTTTGGAAGTCTTTTAGCCCTTCGACGTTAGTTAACCGCCGAGCTGAGCGCAACTTGCGCCATACCGCGCGTGGAGACGTCAAGGGTCCGGCTATGCTCCTTGAGCCGAAGATTGAGCCCAAAGATGACGATGACCTTCCACTTCGCCGGCCGTAGCTTTGCTATTGCCGCGGCCCCTCTTTGCAACTAGTTGAACACACCGGAGGCGAAGATGATCTTCGAGCGCCTCCGTTGACTTCGACTCATGTTGGGTCCCCATTGGCTCCAACCATGTGTTTTCATGCAAGTGAAGGCATAGCTTTTCAATTTGCTTTTAGTCGGTGGTATAAGGATTTTATTGATTCTGATGTTGACTGCTTTGCGGAATAAATTTTGCATTTACAGTATTACTTCTTTCCTTTTTTGGGCACTTCAGCAGCATCGCGCTTGAAGTGACATTGGCATTTAGCGATGTTTTCGGATGTTAGGAACGCCTTATCGCTTACTTGAACAGGGTTTTCTTCGGCGAATGATATTCTCGATTATTCATGTGGGGCATCGCTTCGGCAACGATGTATTTTTAATATTGAATAACGTCATTCCCCCGATTTTTCACCGCAGCTACCTGTGACTGTCACATAACAGCTTTTTCGAAAACGCCGTCCCCCCCCCCCCCCCCCCCGATTTTTGGTCGCGGGTAGCTTCGGCTGATAGAAATTTATTTTGTTGAACGGACGCTCTTAAGGCAGTTGTTTTAGGTTTCTTTTTTTGACACTTCGGCTTCTCTTCCAAAGTTTGTTTTTCCTTTGTTGCTGGGGCAGGCACTCTTAGCCCCCCGACTTTGGCTCGAAGTGTGTGGTCGAGCGACACTTCGGCGGTTTGTTTTTCCTTCGTTGCGGGGGTAGGCACTCTTAGCCCTCGACTTTGGCTCGAAGTGCGTCGCCTTGTCTTAGGTCGAGCGACACTTTGGCTTCTCTTCCAAAGGTTTGTTTTTCCTTCGGTGCGGGGGTAGGCACTCTTAACCCCCGACTTTGGCTCGAAGTGCGTCGCCTTTTCTTAGGTCGAGCGACACTTCGGCTTCTCTTCCGAAGGTTTGTTTTTCCGTCGGTGCGGGGGCGAGCACTGTTAGCCCCCGACTTTCGCTCGAAGTGCGTCGCCTTTTCTTAGGTCGAGCGACACTTCGGCTTCTCATATATTTATATTTTTTTATTGTTTCTTAAGGTCGAAAGTGTACGTCTTTTTTTGTTGACACTTCACACCTCTATTTGCGCATCCACTTGCGGCCCTTCACTCGTCGATTGGTGCGTCACCCTGCTCTTAGGCTGGCGCACTTCGACGACAAGTTACCGATACTCGGAAGAAGCAATATTTTTTGGGGGTGCTTCTACTATATCGATGTTTACAAGGGTTCCTGCCTCGTTAAAACCTCACCCCCTAACGAAGGGGTCCCCCTGTGAGGAAAAGAGTGCAGTTCTCGTACAATTTGATTACATGAAAAGAAAAATTGCATAAAGAAAAATTACACAAGCTTCGTCTTGGTCGACATCACTGTCAGGCGTAGAACCTGCGAAGGTGTCCGCATTCCAAGTATGTGGAAGCTTCTCACTCTCCATATTAGCCTAATGATATGAGCCGGGTCTTAACGGCCTTTTGACTAAGAAAGGACCATCCCATTTGCTCTGTAGCTGTCCCACTGATGATGTATTACCGAATCTTCGCAGCACCAAATCTCAGGGGATGAAATTCTTTTCGGATATATTCTTGTCTCTCCATTTTCTTGTTTCCTGTTGATATCTGCCCAGATTTTCAGCGGCCTGCAATCTCATTTCCTGAAGGGCATCCTTTGACGATGACTCTTTGCCTTGCTCTGGTTCTTCCACGACCCTAAATGATTTGTTTTTGCATTCCTCTAGGGTGATTGCCTCTTCGCCGAAGAGGAGGCGAAAGGGCGTGAAACTGGTTGGTCTTGCTACCGTTGTTCTTAATGACCATGATGCTTTAGGCAACTCTTCGACTGATTTCCCTTTTGCCAGTCCCTGCAGGCGCTTCGCGACACCAGCGAAGATGATGCCGTTCGCTCTCTCAACGGCCCCATTAAACTGCAGGTGGTATACAGATGCGAAAATCACTTTCATCCCCATACCTTCGCAAAAGTGCCTGAATCCTGCACTATCAAATTGAGTGCCATTGTCCACTGTTACTTCGTGCGGGACTCCGAAGCGGCATATGACATTTTGCCATAGGAATTTATGTATATTTCTTGATGTTATGCTTACGAGTGGCATTGCCTCCGCCCACTTGGAGAAGTACTCGACCGCAACGACGGCATATCGCAAATTTCCTGGAGCGGCTGGTAGTTAGCCGACAATGTCAATTCCCCACTGTCTTAGCCTTGTCTGTATACTTTTCCAACTAAAGCCCGTGTACCCGTATGCGAACCACACAGTCCACTGTGAATTTCTTTTAGTAGATTCTGTCCTTCTTTCTGGGATATGCATCGCAACCATGGTGCACAGACTCCAGCCTTGTACAGATTGTCTCCCACAATTTTGTAGTTTCTAGCTCTGTGGGCCATACGTTTTGCTTCAACATGATCCTCGGGCTTGTGGTGACCACGAAGATAAGCCAATATCGGCGAGCGCCAATCTTCGCTTTCGATCATAGCAACGGAACATGATGGCTTCGAAGTGTCTTCGGCGGCTAGTTCAATCAGCTTTTAGTAGAAAACATCTAATGGCATAGGCAGGTTTTGTGCAGCAGCTTTGGCTAGCGCATCTGTTTTGGAGTTATCATTTCTCGATATACTCTTGATTGTGAACCCTAGGAAGTACTTTTTCATTCTTCGTACTGCTGCTCTCTACTTAACCAGTTCTGGATCTTTTGCCTGAAACGTCTTGTCAGTTTGGCTTGCTATTACCTTTGAGTCTGTTTTAACCAGCACCCTTCGGGCGCTCAAAGCCTTCGCCTTGCGAAGTCCGAGCAGGACCGCTTCGTACTATGCGATATTGTTTGTAGACCAGAATTCTAATCTGGCGGCATATCTCAGCTTTGCGCCCAAAGGTGAGGATAATATCGCCGCCACGCCTGCTTCTGTAGCTCCCCAAGCCCGTCGCAATATGCGGTCCAGACCGGTTCTGACGGTTCTTCTTCTAGGGCTTTGGTTAGCGGAGTCCATTCCGCTACGAAGTCTGCTAACGTTTGCAATTTCAACGATGTTCTTGCCCCAAAAAACAATCATGAATGGGGCGACTTCCGCGGCCCACTTTGCCATTCTTCCTATGACTTCTTTGTTCTCAAACATGTCGCGAAGGGGCGAGGAAGTTGATACTGTAATCTTGTGAGCTGTGAAGTAATAGCGAAGCTTGCGGGATACCATGACTAGTGCATATGCTACCTTTTCCAGTTCTGTGTACATCTTCTTTGGGCCTGCAAGAGCTTCTGACACATAATATTGGGAACTGTCGTAATTTGTTGTCTTCGTGTCTTTCCTGCACAAGTATAGCGCTCACTACCGAAGGGGATGCCGCTATGTATAATAACAAATCCGCACCTGGATCAGGGCTGGAAAGTGCTATGAGCTTCGTTAGATAGTTTTTCAATTCATCGAAGGCTTCTTGTTACTCCACATCCCATCTGATTAGGTCGGAGCTTTTCAATATTTTGAAGAAAGGTAGACTTTGCGCTGCAGATTTTGCAATGAACCTGTTTAGTGCCACCAACCTCCTTGCCAAGCGTTGTGCTTGCTTTCTGTTTTGTGGGGGGTTCATATCTATTATCGCTGTAGTTTTTGGGGTACCACTTCGATGCCTCTCTTCGACACCAAGAACCTTAGTAGCCTTCCGGATTGTACTCCAAAGACGCATTTTTCTGGGTTCAATCTTAGCCCTGCCCTTCGCAAGCTTCCGAAGGTTTCACGCAGGTCTTCGAGATGTTGGCTTCTTCTGGCACTCTTGACCACAATGTCGTCAACATAAGCTAGGTCATTTCGCCCTATCACTGAACTTAGCACTGTTTGCACCAACCTGGTGAAGGTTGCGCCAGCATTTCGGAGGCCGAAGGGCATCCTCACAAAGCAGTATATGTCGAAGGAGGTTCTGAAACTTGTCTTCTCCTCATCTTCATTTGCCATCCAGACCAGGTGGTACCCCGAGTATGCATCTAGGAAGCTTAACATCTCGCAACCAGCCGCGGAGTCCACTAGCTGATCAATTCTAGGTAATGGGAACTCATCCTTCGGACAAGCCCTGTTCAAGTCTGTGAAGTCGGCGCACATTCTCCATTTTCCGTTGCTTTTCTTTACTAACACTGGGTTAGCTAGCCACTCTAAGTGCAATACTTCACGTATCACTCCAGCATCGAGCAGCTTTTCACCTCAGCCTTCGCTGCTTCTTCTCTTTCGCTCAAAGCTTTTCTAAGCTTTTGCTTCCTTGGCTTCGACCTGGGATCCACATTTAAGCTGTGCTGAATGATTTCCCTACTTACTCCTTGTAGGTCCTTCGGAGACCAACTGAAGACATCGTCATTACTGTGGAGGAACACTATGAGTTGTTGTTGGTCCTCCGCTCCTATGGTGACTTTTTTTATCTAGTTTTTCTTGATGTAACGGCACTATTCTGGTTACTCCTTCTGGTACAGCCTTTGCTGCTTTATTTATCTTCGGCTGGATGTCACTTTCCTCTCGATTTGCCGAAGGTTCTATCACCATGTGGACATTTCGCCTTCCTGGAGTGATTCCCACTTCGATTCGTCTGGCCACTCGCTGGTCTCCCAATACCGTTATGACGCCTTCAGGACCAGGCATCTTCATGCACAAGTACGCGTGGTGCGGTATTGCTCCAAATGTATACAGAACTGCCCTACCAAATATCGCATTGTATGGGTAATTTATGTCAACCACATCGAAGGTAATATCTTCCGTTCGGAAATTTGTCCTTTCGCCAAACGACACTGGGATTGTTATCTTTCCCAGAGCGTTGATTGCATTTCCGCCAAAGCCTAGCAATGGTGATCCAGCTTGATTCAGGTAGCTTCGATGTAGACCCATTTTGTTGAAAGCATCAGCGAAGATGATATCCGTTGAGCTTCCTCCATCTATCAAGATCCTATGTACTTCGTTTCCCTAGATGTTTGCTGTGATAACGAAGGCTTCTGTGTGTGGGTAGTCTAAGACCCTCATGTCCTCTTGCGAGAATGTAATGGGAACGTTTGACCACCTTGAATGAATGTACGTTGGCCCCACACCAACATGGTTGACCCTGCGCACGTATTCTTTCCGCTGCTGTCTCTTAGATTCTTTCTGCTAGTTAGATCCCCTTGAGATAGCCAACACCACGTTGTATCCACGATTTACCGTGTTCGCAGACTTACTGCTCTCTAGTGGTTCTTCGATCGCATGCCTTGGTGGTGGCGGAGGTAGCTCCCCCTGGAGAGTCATTTGCCTCGTTTGATTCAACTGAGCCGAGGCTGCAAGTGCATATTGCGGTGCCAGCATCGATCGCCACTGGTTTGCAAACGCTGTGTTCTGATTGTGGTTTTCCCATGCTTCGCTTCTCCTGAAACTTGCTGCGTGGTGTATGGCTCTTGCGTGGTCAAGAGATTGCTTCGCCAATCTCTCTTTCATAGCCACAACCTGCGGGCACTACTTGGTCTTGTGGCTGGCTCCTTCACTATGCAGCTCGCAGTAAAACGTTGTTGGGTCCTACGGGACTCGTTCTCCTCAGCCTCCGCGGCCCCTTCCTGATAGGTGTAGAGTGCTCGATCTTTCGGCGAGTGATGATAATTTCGATTAGTGGACGTCGACCCTCACGATCCGACTATGACGAGCAAGCCCGAAGCGCCAATGCAATCGCTGAACCAACTTCCGATGGATATTAACCTTGCGGTAAACAAGATCAACCTGATCACGAGGATCAATTCTTGCAAGCAATCGAAGAACGAGCAAGAATTAGAGGCGAGCAATCTGATGTATTGCACGAAGGTGGAGTTCTGAATTCACGTCGAAGGACGGATTGTAGCTAGGCTATCAATTAAACAAAACTCAAGTAAAATAGGGGGCGCAGCCCCTGGTTTTATAGGGTGGAAAAGAGGGGGCGCAGCCCCTAGGGCCGGCTAGGAGAGGGAGAGGCACGCACCCCTAGGGGCGCCCTCCTTTGGGCCGCCTTGGCCAGATTGGCCCAAGTTGGTCCACATCAGTCTTTAGGCCTTCTGTTGGTCAAACTGAGCTTCTGGGCCTTCATTCTTCAGCACCAAAACAATCTTTAATTCTCGTGCACGGGCCCGAGTCATTGGCCTAGCTGGTGGCGCCTGGATTGATGGAGATGGCGTGTGGACTTGGGCTGATGGAGATGGCACCTGGGCTGGAGTGGATGGCGTCTGGGCTGATATATAGGTGTCGATGTCCTCATCATCCTCCCCTTCTTGAAGTGAAGTCGTCCTCGACGGCAATTCATCATCCTTGCCCAAATATGGTTTCAAATCTGCAACATTAAAACTAGTGGAAACACCAAACTCCATGGGCAGATCAAGAACATAAGCATTATCATTAATTTTGGTTAGCACTTTAAAAGGACCAGCAGCACGAGGCATCAATTTCGAACGACGCAAAGTAGGAAATCTATCTTTACGCAAATGCAACCAAACCAAATCACCAGGTTCAAAAGAAACATGTTTTCGACCTTTACTACCAGCAACTTGATACTTTTTATTAGCAACAGCAATGTTTTGTTGTGTTTCTTTATGCAATTGTTTCATGTGATCAATATGAGCAAGAGCATCAACATGTGGTTCATCTTCAACATCAATAACAAACAAATCAATAGGCGCCCTAGGAATATAGCCATAAACAACCTCAAAAGGACACATCTTAGTGGCAGAATGTGTAGCACGATTATAAGCAAATTCAACATGAGGTAAACAATCTTCCCAACGTCTCAAATTTTTATCTAGAACAGCTCTAAGCATAGCAGATAAAGTTCTATTTACTACCTCAGTTTGCCCATCAGTTTGAGGATGACAAGTAGTACTAAACAGCAGCTTAGTTCCCAATTTATTCCAAAGAGAACGCCAAAAGTGACTAAGAAATTTAGCATCACGATCAGAGACAATTGTTTTAGGAATTCCATGCAATGTAACAATCTCTCTAAAGAACAATTCAGCAACATTTGAGGCATCATCAGTTTTATGACAAGGTATAAAGTGAGCCATTTTAGAGAATCTATCAACGACCACAAAAATACTGTCCCTCCCCTTCTTAGTGCGAGGCAATCCCAAAACAAAATCCATCGAAATATCATGCCAAGGTGAAGAGGGAACAGGCAAGGGCATATACAAACCATGATTACCCAAACGAGACTTAGCTTTCTGACATGTAGTGCAACGTGCAACAAGGCGCTCAACATCACGGCGCATCCGTGGCCAAAAGAAGTGGTCGGACAACACCTCGTGTGTTTTGAAAACGCCGAAGTGA
Organism: Phragmites australis; assembly: GCF_958298935.1. Taxonomy (NCBI): domain Eukaryota; kingdom Viridiplantae; phylum Streptophyta; class Magnoliopsida; order Poales; family Poaceae; genus Phragmites; species Phragmites australis. The sequence goes on along the minus strand of NC_084926.1, from coordinate 29,163,185 downwards.
CCCATCAGACCACCTCCATGCGCCTCCTGCAACAACAAAAGACGAACCGAGCTAGCTGGAATACACAGCTTGTTAGCACGAAACAGGAACCCATCCTGCATATGAAATTTGCCCCAAGGTTTGCCATCTTTACAGTGTAAAACAATGTCATGAAAATCAGCATCATTAACATATTGATCTTTCAAAGTTTGCAAACCAAAGATTTTAAAGTCTAATTGGGACAGCATCGTATAACGACGAGACAAAGCATCAGCAATCACATTTTCCTTCCCGTTTTTATGTTTGATGATGTACGGAAAAGACTCAATGAATTCGACCCACTTAGCATGACGACGGTTCAGATTAGTTTGGGTTCGAATATGTTTCAAAGCTTCATGATCAGAATGAATAATAAACTCGCGAGGCCATAGATAATGCTGCCATGTTTGCAAAGTTCGCACTAAAGCATAAAGTTCTTTATCATAAGTAGAATAATTAAGAGCAGCACCACTTAACTTCTCACTAAAATATGCAATGGGTTTATGATCTTGTAATAAAACAGCACCTAACCCAATTCCACTAGCATCACATTCCAATTCAAACACTTTATCAAAATTAGGCAATTGCAAGAGAGGAGCATGAGTTAACCGTTCCTTTAAAGTGTTGAAGGCTTCATCCTGTGGTGCGCCCCACTCAAATGGCGCACCCTTCTTGGTCAATTCGTGCAACGGTGCAGCGATGGTGCTAAAATCTTTCACAAAACGACGATAGAAACCTGCAAGACCAAGAAAACTGCGAACCTGTGTAACCGTCGTCGGTTGAGGCCAACTTTGAATGGCGTCCACCTTGCTGCCATCTACCTCAATTCCCTGTGAAGTGACAACATAGCCAAGAAACGAAACACGTTGCGTGCAAAAAGTGCATTTTTCCATGTTACCAAACAAGTGAGTAGCACGCAAAGCATCAAAAACAGCACGCAAATGATCTAAATGCTCATTCATGGATTTGCTGTATATAAGAATATCATCAAAATAAACAATAACAAATATTCCAATGAAAGGCCTAAGAACTTCATTCATTAAGCGCATAAAAGTGCTAGGAGCATTAGACAAACCAAACGGCATAACCAACCATTCATACAAGCCAAATTTTGTTTTAAATGCCGTTTTCCATTCATCTCCTAGTTTCATTCTAATCTGATGGTAACCACTACGCAAATCAACCTTAGAGAAAATTGTGGCACCACTAAGTTCATCAAGCATATCATCAAGGCGTGGTATAGGATATCGATAACGAATTGTAATATTGTTAATTGCACGACAATCGACACACATACGCCATGAACCATCTTTCTTAGGAACAAGCAAAACAGGAACCGAACAAGGACTAAGAGACTCACGAATGTAACCTTTGTCAAGCAACGCTTGGACTTGATGCTGAATTTCTTTCGTCTCTTCAGGATTTGTGCGGTACGGAGCGCGATTAGGAAGCTGTGTGCCTGGAATTAAATCAATTTGATGTTCTATGCCACGAATAGGAGGAAGACCCGGTGGCAATTCAGCGGGAAAGACATCTTTATATTCCTGCAAAAGGTTAGCAACAGCAGGAGGAATATGAAATGTAGGCGCCTCATCTAGTGAAACAAGCATACGAGAGCAAACGAGCGCATAACAAGGCAAATTAGCATCATGTAAATCATCAAAATCAGCACGTGTAGCAAGCAAGATAGGGTTATGCAATTTAATCTCAGGTTGAACAGGTGCAACAGGAGGTGATTTAATCAATTTTGCAGCTTTTGCCGCTCTAGCAATATCATCTTTTAGAACTTGTTCAGGTGTCATAGGATGAATAACAATTTTCTGACCCTTAAACATGAAGGAATAATAATTGGAACGACCATGATGAACACTATCAACATCATATTGCCAAGGACGGCCAAGCAACAAAGAACATGCTTCCATTGGAACAACATCACAATCCACAAAATCAGAATAGGCGCCAAGAGAAAAAGGAACACGTACCGAGCACGTTACCTTTATTTTGCCGCCATCATTAAGCCACTGAACATGATAAGGATGTGGATGCTTCCTTGTTGGCAATGACAACTGCTCCACCAAGGTCGTACTAGCCAAATTGTTGCAACTGCCACCATCGATGATTATACGGACCGCTCGTTCTTGCACGACGCCTTTGATATGAAAAATGTTGTGGCGCTGATTCTTTTCGTCCTGAACGACCTGTGTACTAAGAACACGCTGCACAACAAGATTTGCATACCTGTCGGCGGCACTAGAGTCGACATGAAGCTCCGTATTATCTGCATGGTCAGTAGCAAGCATAGAATGTTGAACATCCTCAGAATCACTAGCGGAAGAATACTCACCGTCGTCACGAATCAGCATGGTCCGTTTGTTGGGGCAATCTCGAATTACATGACCAAACCCTTTGCAACTATGACACTGAATATCGCGAGCACGTCCAGATGACGGCGCGGGCTTGGCCGGAGGCGCGGTCGGCTTGGCCGACGAGTCGCGCGAAGGTGCGGTCGATGAAGAGGTCGACTCGCGCGGGGTGGAAGAGGAAGTAGGGGGCGTCGACCGTGGGGCTGGTGTAGGAGCCTTGCTCGAACCTGCAAAATGATTAGTGCGTGTCGAAGATCGCCGTCCCTGCACTTCGCGTTCAGCTTTACAAGCATATTCAAATAAGGTGGTCATGTCATCATAATCCTTATAATCAAGAATGTCCTGAATTTCACGGTTTAAACCACCTCTAAAACGAGCCATAGCAGCATCATCCTGTTCAACTAAACCACAGCGAATCATACCCTTTTGCAAAGCTTGATAATAATCCTCTACGGAAAGCGAACCTTGTTGAAAACGCTGCATTTGATTAAGCAAATCTCTAGCAAAATATGACGGCACAAAACGATGACGCATAGCAGCTTTTAATGCTGTCCAAGTGGCTGGAATATTATCAGGATATTTTTGTCTATACTCACGCCACCAAATTAAAGCAAATTCAGTAAATTCACTAATAGCAGCCTTAACTTGTAAATTAGCAGGAATATCATGGCAGGCAAATTTTTGTTCAACTTCTAATTCCCAATCAAGATAAGCAGCCGGATCATATTTGCCAGTAAAAGTAGGAATCTTAAATTTTATTTTGGCAAAAGAATCATTAATAGGAACACGTACCCTACGAGCACGACCACGACGATTGTCTTCATCTAGCTCGGTGTCGGCGCCGTAGTCACGTGCATTTTGCAACTCCGTGAGCTGTGCCGACATGGTCCGAAGCTGTGTCGTTATGGCCTCAAGACGAGTCGTGATCGACTCGAGCGTGGTGTGGGCAGCTGTATCAGCGAGGTCGAGCTGATCAAAACGCGCATTCGACGAAGTGATCGTAGAATCAAATCTCTCGTGCATCGTCTTCATGTCGTTTTTGAGCCCATCAACCTGCGCCTGGACATCCTGGAGGGAGAGCTCCTCCGACTGCGAGCCTTTTTCTGTCATCGAAACACCAACAAAAACAACCACAAAAAAAAGATCCTACGACGAGAGGTGAGTAATGGATGAAAAAGCTCAATCAGAAAGCTGTTATCAACTCTTACCCGTTCTTATCAAGCACGCAAGCGTGAACTGCAACCACAGGTAAAACCGGTGGAAGATTGGAGGAGCGATTGCGTGGTGAAACAAAAACCTGCTCGTAGTAGAAAATTTGTGGAGCTAGGAGGCTGCACTCAATCCAAGGGTTAGCACAATTCAAACAATAACTGCAAAGTTGAATAATAGTGCTAAACACGAACAGATGCTGCCGGCACAAGTGCGAAAGGCTAGTAAAAGGTGTAGGAACCGCCGGTGGAAAACTAATGGCCGATTGCCAGACGCGCCTGAAACCAAGGCGAGTGCGATCTTTCCAACAAACCAACGAGCAAAACGGAGTGGTAATCGGTCAAGATAAACAACCCCTTTTTCTTTTTCTTTTTTTTTCTTCTTCAGGGGAACGTAAAATCTGAATATATGAACAAAGAGACCTCAAAAGAGCAATTGATGACACACACTTTTTTTTTTTGTAGAGGCAGGGGTAAAACGGTAATTAAAAGATTAGGGTCAAAATTTGAGCTGGTTTGTGCTTGTCGCGGCGGATCTGGACGAGCAAAAGACGCGGCGCGACCGGGTAGGAAACGGCCGGATCGCGTGGCGCGGCAAATGGAACCGAACAGGACTCTCGCGCGCGGTAGCCAAAACGAGCTGGACTCTTGCGCGCGTCAAGAGACCGTGGCGCACACGGCAGGGAAGATTGGGGCGGCTAGAACAGATGGAGAGAAAGACACGAGTAACCAGCAACAATTGAACGCGTAAGCACAAAAAAACTCAACAATGCAGATTATTGAAAGAAAGTGCAAGGCGCAAAGGGTGCTGGGACAAAGATCTAACCTAAATTTTTTTTTTTTTTGGTTTATGTGGACTAGGATGAACGAAAAACACACGATAAACTCACCGAGAAAACCTGGAATCTGATACCACTTGATAGGTGTAGAGTGCCCGATCTTTCGGCGAGTGATGATAATTTCGATTAGTGGACGTCGACCCTCACGATCCGACTACGACGAGCAAGCCCGAAGCGCCAATGCAATCGCTGAACCAACTTCCGATGGATATTAACCTTGCGGTAAACAAGATCAACCTGATCACGAGGATCAATTCTTGCAAGCAATCGAAGAACGAGCAAGAATTAGAGGCGAGCAATCTGATGTATTGCACGAAGGTGGAGTTCTGAATTCACGTCGAAGGACGGATTGTAGCTAGGCTATCAATTAAACAAAACTCAAGTAAAATAGGGGGCGCAGCCCCTGGTTTTATAGGGTGGAAAAGAGGGGGCGCAGCCCCTAGGGCCGGCTAGGAGAGGGAGAGGCACGCACCCCTAGGGGCGCCCTCCTTTGGGCCGCCTTGGCCAGATTGGCCCAAGTTGGTCCACATCAGTCTTTAGGCCTTCTGTTGGTCAAACTGAGCTTCTGGGCCTTCATTCTTCAGCACCAAAACAATCTTTAATTCTCGTGCACGGGCCCGAGTCATTGGCCTAGCTGGTGGCGCCTGGATTGATGGAGATGGCGTGTGGACTTGGGCTGATGGAGATGGCACCTGGGCTGGAGTGGATGGCGTCTGGGCTGATATATAGGTGTCGATGTCCTCATCACTTCCTCTACTGGTTCGGCCTCCTCGAGTACCGCACTATGAGCTTCGCTTGCCACTTGAGCGACTTCAAACGGGCTGGAGTTTATCTGATTGACATCTTTTTGCCTTGTGTAGTCAGAAACTTTGGGTTTCCTCGCATGGTGCAATCTGTCTCTAGGATTGCTATTGCCTGTCTCTCTGGCCGATGTATGTAGTTTTACTTTGGAGGCTACCATTTCATTTTTCCTTCGATGATGATCGAGCTCAGATCTCAAGTATTCTTCCATCTTGTTAAACATTTCTTGTACACTCCCGGATATTTTTCTTGTGAGCTTTCCTGCTAATAGCGCCCCTCTGATGCCCTGTATCGCCGCATCGATGATTGTATCTTCGCTCAGCCCCTTCGCTTGACAACTTATGTGCACGAAGCGGCGCATATAGCTCTGCAAAGTTTCTGTTGGCTGCTGCTTCAGTGCGAAGAGGTCACTCGCGGTGATTTTGTCTGCTCGATTTCCCTGGAAATTGTTGTATAGGGCATTACGCAATTGCTCCCATGAGTATATGGATCCCGGGGGCAACGTGGAGTACCAAAATCTTGCTATCCCTTTTACGGCCAATACGAAGGCTTTCGCCAGTGTTGTACCATCCCCTCCGGCAGACTCCACAGCCGCTTCGAAGCTCATTACAAATTCCCTTGGGTCTGACTCTACGTCAAACATTACCACTCTGGGCATCTTGAAGCCTGGTGGCCATGGTTGGTTCTGCAAATCCATGGCCAGCGGAGATTCCGGGTCTCCCGTGGACGACCGCCGCCGAAGATCCTGCGAAGTTCGTGCTGTGTCTCCCGGCGGTGTCACATGGCAAGACATTCCTTCCACCTGGTGTAGCATATCGATTTCCTCTTGGAATTTTTCTAGTGTTTTCCTAGCTTCATTTGTCCGTCTGCGATATTCTGTGGCTTTTCGACTCGCTGCCAGGCTATCTAACATGCGCTTCTTCTGCGCAATCTGCCTTTCCAGCTCTTCGACCTCTTGCCTAGCTGTTCTTTCCACCTGTGTTTCATCTTCGTTTTCATATTCTGCGAAGTCATCGAGGTCTTCCCACTCTTTGTCTCGCACCTTTTTGCCTTCTTTTGCTGAAGGCTCGAAGTGTGTGCGATCAATTGGTTCCATGACCCGCACTGGCTCCGCATTTATCCGGACTGCTTTGCCATATCGGTCATCATTGGCTCCTGGCGCTACTTCAACTCCGTAGCATTGCTCGCGTCCGCCCGAAGCTCCACCAGCCGAAGCATTACTTGATCCTGGCAGCGTCAAGGGGGGTCTTTCGGCCGAATGTCCGGCTGCGGCCGAAGGTTCCAGCACGCTTCCACTGTTCCGGTTGTCTTCATCTTCTTCTCAGGTGGCATGGCGTCGAAGGGTTTGATCGCCGCGGACGACGCCAACTGTTGGGACCAAAATCCCAGACAATATGGACCTTCGGTTACGGGAATGTCAAAGGGTCCTCGGGGTGACACGTGTTTGGTGGAATAGTTATCGATCCCTCTTTCGGGTACGGTATGACCCTATTTATAGCCTGTACTCGACCACTCTAGGTGGGTTTACATGTCTTACTCCTTTACCTGCTACATTCTCGGAATATCCGGGAGCATTATGGTACAAGTGAGCATATTTACATAATTACAACTCTGCCCCGAACGACCAAAGCAGGCCCTACTGTCCCGCCGTGATCTTCGTCTCCGAAGATCCGCCGAAGTCTTCTCCATTCCGTTGTCCGTCCGATGGCCTTTGGCTCCCGAGCGAAGGTCGGCTTCTGCCTTCGCCCGCCACGGTCAATCAGGACCACTGGCACGGACTTCGGCCTTCGGTCGAAGGCTCGCCTCCTTCTTCGCTGGCACAGGAAATCGAGGCTGCGGGCGTGCCTACATCCTTGGACCGATGTAGCTTCGCAGTCTTCGCCACCTTCAAATGAGGTCCCTGAAACGAAATTGCGATGACAAGCATGCGATCTTTCCAGTAGACTTCGACCTACCGTCCAAAGAGGGGGGGGAGATCATCCCCAACAGCTTCCAATTCAAAACGTCTTGCACCTTTCTTGGATCAACTGCTATTCCTCCAGCGGAGATGATATGATCGAGAAAAGAAACTTGATCTAGCCAAAACTCACATTTGCTCAACTTAGCATACAACTAATTATCCCTAAGCTTCTATAGGAGCAATCTCAGATGTTCTCCATGTTCATCTTCATTTTTGGAGAAAACTAGGATGTCATCGATAAAGACTACTACAAACTTATCTAGGTACTCCATGAATGCCTTGTTTATCAAATACATGAAGTAGACAGGGGCGTTGGTCAATCTGAAAAACATGATCGTATACTCATTTAGTCTATAACAGGTGATGAAAGCGTTTTTAGGGATGTCTGATGCTCGAATCTTCAATTGATGATATCCTGAGCGAAGATGATCTTAGAGAACACACATGCACCTCTAAGCTGATCAAATAAGTCATCGATCTTAGGAAGAGGGTATTTATTCTTGATGGTTACCTCATTTAAGGCTTGATAATCTATACACATCCTTTGGGTACCATCCTTCTTGGGTACGAATATTACCGGTGCACCCTATGGCGATGAACTAGGTCAGATATAACCCTTGTCTAACAACTCTTGCAATTGTTCCTTAAGTTCCACTAGCTGATTAGTAGCCATTCTATACGGCCTTTTAGATATAGGAGTTATACCAGGTAGTAGTTCTATAACAAACTCGATGTTACGGTTAGGTGGCATTCCTAGCAACTCTTCTGGACAAATATTCAGATATTCGCAAACAACTGGAATGCTCTCTATTAGGGTTCCATCAGCTTGATTGATTGTTCTTTTTACTACTAGCGATACTTTTGTAACGTATTCCACTTCATTTCCTTCTTTGGTAGATAGACGAACGACTCTTCTTGCATAGTCGATAATTCTATTGAATTTTGTTAACCAATCCATTCCTAGTATGATATCTATCCCTTCGGATTCCAAAATGATATGGTTTGCCAGAAAATCTACCCCCTTATTTTAATACTAAGGTTAGGGCATATATGCCTTGCTTTCGTTTCTCCACCTAGGGAGCTAACAATCATTCTATGCTTTATAAGAGATATAGGTTGATTGTATCTTTCCACATACTTGGTTGATATAAAAAAATGCGATGCTCTAGAATCAAATAACATTGTAGTAGGGTTGGAGTTGATAAGAAACGTACCGATCACGACATCTGATGTATCTTGAGCTTCATCAACTGCTACATGGTTCACACGGCCTCTAGCAACATTCTTCTTTGCTTGATTCTAGGGCTGACTACCATTGCGGTTCTGCTGGTTTGCACCTTGGAAAGGTGGTTGGTTTGGATGCTTCTGAGGGTATTAGAAAGCAAAATATCCCTCTACTTCACAATGGAAACAAGGTTTTCCTTTGGCGGAGGCTTGAGTGTTGATGCCAGTGTTATTGTTCATTTGAGGAGTCTGATTTGAAGTGTGGGGCGCTTGAAAGTTAGAGTTCTGGTACTGTCCTGCATTCCTGTAGGAGCTTTGATTTGTAGACTGGGTCCCGGGCGGATTGTATTGCTGACCAGAATTATTCATAGATCCAGACTAAGAAGAGTCATAACGGGACCCGGTGTTGCTACTTGACTAACCTAGGCGGTCCATCTTGCGCTTGCGCTCAATCATGTTTCTCTTATGCTCCAAGATAAGAGCATGATCTACAAGGGCCTGGAAGTTCTTGAAATCATAAGAAGCAAGAGAATACTGCAATCCATCATTTAGCCATTTCAAAAACAATCTTGCTTCTTCTCATCGGTATCCATATCTTCTGGTGCCTACCAAGACAGCTTAGTAAATCTAGTGACATACTCACTCACAGTTATTCCTCCTTGCTTGAGCACTATGAATTTCTTTCTCTTGATCTTGATAGCTCCTTGGTAGAGCTTGCCATTTACCAATGCGTATAGCTTGGACATATGAGCAATTTTCTCTACAGATGCGTCATCTTTAGGAATGTCTCGACCTTTGAGATAGGCTTGGTATGGAGTCATCCAAGTCAGTTCGCGCTTCGAGTAGTATAGCATCTGCGTCTGCGGGTTATGCCTCACTGACTGGACAAAACTGCTGGTCGAGTTGGGTAGCATCCGTTCGTCGAACTGTCGGGACAGATGGTTTGAGGAGTTTCTCGACGAAGACTCCTACGGGTACCGGAGCTCAAAAAGAAGCGAGTCTAGCGATTTCATTTGCACTGGAGTTGTCACTTCTCTTGATGTGCGTTATTTCTAGCCGTTCGAACTTTTCCTCGAGCTTTCGCACCTTGTTCAAGTAAGCCGCCATGTTGTTGTCCGAGCACCTTGTTCAAGTAAGTCCCCTTTAACGAGAAGTCACTTGATTCCAAGTGATGCAGCTATAAGAAGCCTGTTTACTAGTCCTTCGTATTCTGCAACATTGTTGCAGAATGAGACCCTAAACTTGTGTTTAGCGTATCTTTTCTGTCGTAGCTCCTTTTTCGGCAATTCTTGTGCCATTAGATTCATTTTTCCGAGCTCTATCTTTCTACATAGGTTTTATCTTGTTGTTCTCTTGTTTTATGTACTGTTCTTAGTGTGTTTGGTTTGTGTGCTTTGTTGATAATTGTGCGATTAGACATCAACGCCTTGGATCGGTTTGAAGAACATCAAGACCAAGAGCTAGAGTACACCGAGAAGTAGTAAGGAGAAGGCAAGCGTCCTTGATCATCTTGAACGTATATTCTTGTATTCCCTATTAGAAGAATACGTCGTGGTGCCCCCGAAGATGTGATGGACCATGTGATTGGCCTGCTGGTACCCCAGTGCTAACTGGTCAGTGGTGGCCCCATCCTTACCGTCATCGTCGTGTCTGTATTTGCGCTCCTCGAGCTCCTGGTCGATGATGCCGCGCATGACCTTGCATTCGGTCAGGTCGTGGGCGTCCGTACGGTGGATTGGGTAGTAGCTCCGACCCTTTTTTCCGTCTTTCTTTTTGAAGCACTGGCATGTTAGGATTGTTTGCTCGACCGCCAAGACCTTAGGAGGTCCGGCCTTGCGCTTGCACTTCTTGTCCTTCCTGTCGACCCCTTTGGTATGGGCAGACTTTTTGGATGCAGGTCACGACCTGGTGTCAATTTGTCGCTCCCGAACCTCAGCGGCCTGCAGGCACTTATCAGCAAGCTCGAAGAGCTCGATTGTGCTTCGGATACCCGGGTGGCTAGCTTCTCGACCATTTTACGGTCTTTGCCCCCCCCCCCCCCCGTTTAAATGGTATGATTACGGATTCTCCTGTGATTCTTTGAATGGTACTCCGGCATTCAGTGAAACACCGGATGAAATCTCACAATGACTCTCCTTATCTCTACCGAACCTGATATAGGTCGTCCTCGACCCCTGGTCAGGCGTAGGTCCCCTAGAAGTTAACAACGAACTGGTCGCATAGATCCTCTCAGGAGTGAACTGAACCACGGGGGAGGTTCATCAGCCATGACCTTCCCATGGCCTCTCACAGCTTGCACCAAGGTGGTGTAGATTTTCAAGAATTCTTCCTGGTTGGTCGAACTGCCATAAGTCTCGACTAGACAGGCCGGAATTTGTTTGGCTAGCATACTTCACGTAACCTGATAGACAGGGCGTTACACCCTGTGCCATAACGGGGAACCACTTGTTGTTGGGCGGCAGAGTGTGACCGGGGAAAGAGACGGTAGTCTCGGGGTCCCAGCGAAGGGGTGGAGCCGTCAGATGCCTCCCTACTGAGGGAAGGCGTGCGGCAGGGCTGCTTGCCCTTTTCCTGCTCGCACCGAGCCCAGTCCTCCTGCTCTCTAGTGGCCATCTGGCCTTGGATTATGCCCCGGAGGTCACGTTGGCACAGAAAGTTATGCAGGTCGGGGAGGGTTGGCTATCTTGACGTGGAGGTGGTCCACGAGTACTCCCCGTGGTTGGGGACGGGAACCTATTCCGTCGTGGGCCCTGTTGTGACCCCTAGCGACCGAGACCCTCACCAGCCCTTGCGATAGGCACGGTGCAAGTTGACATGGTCTGGCGTCGGGCGGTCTCGACCAAGAGGGTAAGATCCCGTAGCCATGGTGCCACAAGCAAACCCTCCGGTACAGGTATCGGTGGGTGGCTGAGGAGGATCTGCATGGTCTGTAGGTTCTACGCTGGTGTCATGGTCTCGTAATCGAGATGCAGGGGGCAGAGTGGTGATAAATCGTGAGGTGGGGAGCTCCCAGCATTTAGGCGGTACAATGGCCTAGGCGACAACACCATCGTGGACTGTGCTCTGTGTAGGCACTTCAGGACGATGCTAGGGATGTGGGGTTTGTCTTCAAACACCCGCCTGACCAGTGCCAGGCCGGTTTCCTTCTGGGCGTTTGAGGTGTTTGGGCCCTTAATGCCTCCCACTGTGTGGTCCGCCATGAAGACCACACGTTGTGTCTTGGAGCTCTCGGACTTCAGCTCGGTATCCCATGCCTGGAGCACTCCGGGTTCATCTGGGTGATACCCAATGACGAACATCTCACGGCAGCTGGGGTCCTCGAAACGGGACTCAGCAGTTGCCGTGGATTTGGCCATGGGTTGCCTGGTCAAGTTTTTTTTTTTTCAAACTTGCTGAAATGACGAAACGCGCCCCCTACCTGGCGTGCCAAATGTCGAGGGTGAATCCGTGACAATGATTCCGGGGTATGCTGGACAGTGGCCCTACATCCTGTTTATGTTCTGAAGGAGTTAGACAGGTTCATAACAGAAGGATCTCGATGGATTACAGATGATTCTTTGTTCTAGTCTCTAGCCCTCCCTTTGGAAAGAGACCCTCATCCCTTTATATAGTAGGGAGGAGAAGTGTTTACATGTGGGTCCGAACAGAGAAGCCTCTACTCATCCTAATATCTAATCCAGACCATCATTGCGGAGGATCAGGTGTGCCCACTTTCTCTAAGGGCACCATGCATCTAGTTGTCGTGCGTCTAATGCCACGGGACGGGAGAAGGTCCTTCTGTGCCGACTTCATCCACTTGCCTGGTCAGGCTGCTGATGATGTCCCATCTGCCGTGCGCTACCATGTCAGTCCTGCAAAGTTCTATCCCGCGGTGTTTAATGCCACGGGACAGGACATGGCCTTGGTGCCGACACCGTCTACTTGCCTAGTTGACTTTCTGACAACATCCCATCTGTCGTGCGTCATCGTGCCGGCCTACAAAGTTCTATTCCACAGCATTTAATGCTACAGGGTGAGACAAGGCCCTTCGGCGCCGACCCCATCCACTTGCCTGGTTGGGCTACTTCCCATCCATTGTGTACTGTCATATTTAATACTACGGGATGGGACAGTGCCCAACGGCGCCGTCCATGACTTCATCATCTGGTGCTGGTGTCTGGGGAAAAAAACACTTGAGTGGATATTAGCGACTGTACTCTAGAGAGGTTGCATCAAATCTGGCTCTGCGACTAGTGGGGCTGGTTGCGAGTGTAAGTGGTGGTACAAGGAGACTGGTCAGGCGGGCGATTAGACTGGTTGCTGTGGTTGCACGATCAACCATATCTTGGGGAGTACGCGACTCTAGTTGTTAGACCCCCTGTCGGGCCCATTTAGTTAGGGTACCCCTTTACTTAAGACACTAACAGGTGGCAACAAGATTGTGCAGGAACGCAAGAGCCCTTTTCTTTGTGACTAACACTCCGAAGTGAAGACCAAAAGATAGATTAGTGGTAGGACCTCACCTTGGTGGCTTGGTAGCTCATCGAGTTTGAGGCCTTTGTCTCGGTGACTTGATATCTCAAGAGTCGTGACTGACAGATTCTTAGTGACCGGGAACATATCCTTTGTGGAGTTCCAACATGGACTAGAGGTGGCTTATGTTCCATCGATACCGTGGGATAAATTCCCTTATGCCGAGTTTGTCTCTCTATCTTATTTACAATTACGCAATTTACCTTCCTAGAGTAGGTTAAAATCCTCTTGAGTGGTAGAGTAGATACAATAGATAAACATAAAGCACATTTAGATAAAAATTGAGATAAGTTTATTTTGTGAAGTTTTTAGAGCCATTAGTTTTGTAAGTGTCTTAATTCACCCTCTCTTAGAACGACATTGTTCCTCACAATTGGTATCAAAGCCTTGTGCTCTTGATAGGTTTAACTGCCTGGAGTTGTGACGTCCGGGATTAGGATGGATACCCATAGCGCTCTATATTTTGACAGCACTAATTTCCCCCGATGAAAAATTGAAATGACTTGTTATTTGCAAGCTAAAGGTTTAGGTGTTTGGAGAGTCACCGAAAAAGGAATAAGACCACGTGTCATTGACAAGAAGAGGCAATTAGATGCATTGGCAAAGAGTATCCTTTTATCATCTTAAAATGTTGATACATTTAATCGGTTGATAAATTTAATCGTGTTTATTCTCTCATTAATGCACATGATATTTGGAAGTCTGATTGAAATACATGAGGCACAAAGGATGTGCATAATGCGAAATATCATATGCTTGTTACTAAGCTCAATGGCATCAAACAACTAACCCATGAAAGTGCTAATGACTTGTACTCACATTTGAATATTCTTGTCAATAAGATCCATGGGCTAGGTTTGACACAAATTGAAGATGCTCAAGTGGTGAGAAGAATACTTCAAACTCTTCTTCCAAAGTACAAGTTGATTGTCTCCATCATCTACAACAATAGTGACATAAGCAAGATGACTCCAAGTCAAGTTCTAGAAAAGATCACCGCCTATGAGATAACCATGAACATGAGGGTTAAAGCTTCTACCTCATCTAACACCAAGAACCTTACTCTCACAAGAAAGCAAGCTTAATGCCAACACGTGAAGGCAACGATGAGAAGACAAGAGCAAGAGTCAAGCTCAAGCAAAGATGATGGTGATCAAGATGAAGAGAGCTATGAAGAGGATGATCAAAGCACATCAAATGATGAAGAAATTGATCCCAATATGGCCACGCTCATGTTATAAGTAGAGAAGAACATTAAGAGAATCAATGTAAAGATTGATCATCCAATCTCCTTAAAAGACTAGGTAAAAACAATTGATCATATCAAGAAAGAGAAGAATACCACAAACAAGAGGGAGATAAGAGAAAGAAGCAAAGCATTTGCAAGCATGAGAAGATGGATGAGTGAAGATGAAGATTCAAGCTCAAGTGATGAGAGCCTCACCATCCACTCCTCCAAGAGAAGCTATTCCTCAAGGTCATCATCATGTAAGTCGTCATCACGTAAGTCATCACATAAGTGCCTTATGGCCAAAGGTATGGACAGTGATATAAGTAATGATGAATTCGATGAGGATTCACCTTCTAAAGAAGAATTTCTTAAGTTGATTAATGAGCAATAAAGGGCTTTAAAAAACAATCTAAAGAACTAAATAAATTCAATACCCTCAATAATATTATACTACCTTTGTGTCTAATTATGAACAACTATTAAGCAAATTCATCTTGCTACATAAGAAGCGTGAAGAGCTTAACGAAAAATTTGAGGTCATTGAATTTCAACCTAAGGTCCCCTTGAAGCAATCAACCACACTCTTCAATTTTAAGCCTAAGATAGATGCTTCCACTTGTTGTGAGGATTTAATTGATGTATCTAGCTTACCCCTGTAAAATGAGACATGTATTGAGAATGTTTTTGTAGAATCATCAAATGAACTCATTGCACAAGAGAATAGCAAGAAATGAAGAAGCTCAAGTAAGACTTGACAAGATTAAAAGGCAAAGGACAAGATGAAGCGAAGGATACAAGATTGGACGCATTAATAAAGATCATAATCATCATATATCAAATTTTCATCCAAAGGTAAACAAGGTAAAGGTACTATATGCTAATTTCTCTAAATTGATGAATTTACTTGCCTTGTCTAGGATAGGATGCTCTCAATTCAATTTCTTGCAATGCCTAGTGTAGTTGTTTTTTCATATGGTGGGTTGCTTGTGTTTCTCTCTTTCTGATGAGCAACCTATATAATTTATTAGTTATAAGTTCCTTAAATGGCACTAGTTCTATAACTGGTATCTTTTATGTGCCATAAACCAATCTATAAGGTACCCTCACTATTGTTGTCAATAACAAGTGAATATCTCTTACAAGTATTCAACACCTGTATGCACACATTTAGGGGGAGTATAGACTACAGTTGTGATTTTGACACTAACATATGTTTCAAGTAATATCTTTTGTAATCTTATGGAGTGATCAACAAGTCCTTGGAGTTATCAATGCCCAAAGGCTTTATTTGGTATCATTGTTAATTCATTTATTCATTTAAGCTACCTCCATGCATAATTTGGCTTAAACTTCCATGTTGACATATTGTTTAGTTGTGCATATGTCTCTATCTTATCATATGTATGCACATATACAGGGGAAGTTTAAATTATATTCTGTGAGTTTTATGAATTGTGATATGTGTGCTTTCATTTCAATTGGTGTCATATTCTTGTAACATTATCCCTACAAGTTCTATCCCTTCAATTGGTATCATTTAATTGGATCATGATTTATGAACCTCTCTCCATATATTCTAACGCTCTTCCTCGAGTTCAACATATGTTTGTAGACCTTTTTGAGATTGTTGATAAAGGAAGAGAAGTTTAACGACCAAAACAAGATGCATGACTAGAGGAGAACAAGCAAGATGTCAAGGTTAACAAAGTGGGACTCATCTATATTTGGTACCAAAAGTATGCAATGGAGAAGCTCTTTTATGGGTCAATCAGGGGAGATAGTGGCTATAGAGAAAGGGGGAGCCGCAACAAAATGAGGACTAAGTGGTAAGAATATGCATCCAAGCAATGTGGTAAGGCTTTGTGCTCTTTACGATTGGTATAATTTATTATCGACCACTTGCTTTATTTGTGTTGTCATCAATCAATCGCCAAAATGGGGAGATTGTAGCAAACATGGTCCTATTAGGACATGTATGTGATTTTGGTAATTAATTAGAACATAGTCAATGGGACTAACATGTTTGTCAAGTATATGCTTTAGTAGGTCTCATGGATGCAATAAAAGAGAAGTCACCGAAGCTGAAACAAAGAGATGAATAAATTAGACTTGTTTCATGAATTTTGATGTTATCAAATCGAATGGATTTCTGTACAATCATATGGAGCACTTCACAATCTTTCCATAGAGTCCAAGATCATCAAAATTAGAGTTCGGAACAATAATTTATGCCTAAAATACATATTGCTATTCTGCTGAAAATTACACACCGGATATTACGGTATTCACAAAAAATAGTCTGGTGTTAACAAAAATGCTCTGGTGTTCATAGAGAAAAATAGTCTGGTGTTCACAAAAAAATTACAACAAAGTCTATATGCACACCGGATGTTCTGGTGTTCACAAAAATAAACACACCAGACTATTTTCCACAGAGGTAGAAAAATAGCTTGGTTGGCACCGTATGCATACCAGATGTTCCAGTGTTCACAAAGAAAAATACTCCGGTGTTCACAAAATGAAAGTGGAGTTCCAACGGCTAGTTTTTATAGAGTACACATCGGATAGTCCGGTGCTTGTAATGTTGCACACTCCGGACCATCCGGTGAGTACAAAAAGAATGTGATCGTTGCAGCAGCGACTAGTTGGCGGAGCTGAGCCTATTTATACCCCTCCACTCAGGCATTTGAATGTGCTGGAGTCCAGAGGAAGCTCATACACACACTTGAGAAGATATCCAAGCCATCCAAGTACTTAAAGTGTTCATCCGAGATGATTAAGCACACTATTAGAGAATGATTAGTGCTTATAGGCCTATAGAAAAGTGCTACTAGGTGCTCAAATCTAGAGTGTAGATCAAGGAGTGATCTAACCGTGTTCGAGAGGTACGCCAACGTCTTGGAGTCTTGCAACAACTTGACCCGTCACTATTATCATCAGTGACGGATCGTCACTAATGACCACTCATTAGTGACGGGTCTATATCTGGTCCCGATTAGAAGACATATTAATGACGCATCCTTATTGGACCCGTCACTACTATGATGCGTGTTAAGCAGCCATCACTAATGTGGTGTCTCCTTTGCTGGTTTCTTACGTTGTGATGGTGACTCTCGGCGATAACTTGTTGACCCTCCAATTTGGTGTGGAGCGATGGTAAGAAGATTCAGCGGGAATGCGAAGGCCCTTATCTTTGTGACTAAAGCTTCGAAGTGAAGACAACGCACAAGTGACCAGAAGATAGGTTAGTGATGAGACCTCACCTTGGTGGTTTGGTGGCTCAACGAGCCTGAAGCCTTGTCTTGGTGACTTGGTATCTCAAGAACTGTGACCAGAAGAGTTTTGGTGACTGGGAGAATATCCTTTGTAAAGCTCCAACGTGGACTTGTGTGCCACCGATAGCACAAGACAAAAATCTATTGTGTCGAGTTTGTCTCTCTATCTTATTTATGATTTCGTATTTACATACTTGCAATTTACCTTGCTAAAGTAGGTTAAAATCCTCTTGAGTGGTAGACACACTAGATAAACCTAGAGCACATTTAAATAGAAATTGAAATAGGTTTATCTTGTGAAGTTTTTGGAGCCATTAGTTTTGTAAGTGTCCTAATTTACCCCCCTCTTAGGACATCACCGTTCCTCACAACAAGACACTCGAGACCGCCCAGAACACGCAAGGTGCCATTAACGGGTGTTAGGCCTTCTCTCTAGATCTACGGAGTGTGACCTGGCTAGCTAGGTTCTGCCCCAGGTCGATCGAGAAATACAATGGGAGCATAAATCATGTTGAGTTCCTCCAAATCTATATCACAGCCATCCAAGCGACTAGTGGGGCTGAGAAGGTAATGGCGAATTATCTCCCCAGAACCTATCGCCAGGAACAACCTACTCATGGGAGCAACTTTGCAATATATTCCGAGCAAACTTCCAAGGTATATACATCCACCATGGCACAAAAAATAATCTCTACCATTGCAAGCATATAGAGAAAGAAACCTTGTGTGAGTTTGTGCGCCACTTCAGCAACACCAGGAACTAGAGAACGCGATAGTAAGCCTTCGTGTGATCTCCACCAAATTGACAACCATAGCCTCCACGAGTGCCGCCTCTCGAAGAAGATGGTCAAAGCGGAGATTGAGAAAGCAACCAAAGGAAAGAAGACCCAGGTCGTGGCCCAAAGCAAGGACTCTAGCTCCAGCAACAGCGAGGATGTCCAAAGGAAAGAAGACCTAGGCCATGGCCTGAAGCAGGGATGCCAATTGTAGCAACAACGAGGATGACTCGGATCCGATTTCTTTTCAGCCAAATGAGAGGATTGTTGACCACATGTTCGGTGGTTCCATGTCGTACGAGTCCAAAGGGCAATACAAAATTGCTATCATCCCCAAGGGTTCGCCAGGTTATTAAGTGGTTGAATGTCGAGATCTCCTTCGAACAATATGACTACCTAAAGAACTTCGTATGGCCAACTTCCTGATAGTGGTCGAGCCTACGATAAAAAACTGCAAGGTCTCCCGAGTGCTTATCGATGTAGAAAGCTCACTGTACATCCTCTTCGTAAGCGCGGTAGAAGCGTTACAGATCTCCCGATCTACCATCAAGCTGGTTACGTAAGCCTTCCATGGTATAGTACCTGGGTCCTCGGCCGGTCCCATCAACCATATATCGGTACCCGTCACCTTCAAGAAGGATGGTAGCTTTCGGACAAAAAATATTTTGTTTGGTGTGGTCAATTTCTTAACGGCGTAGAACACCATCTTAGGGCAACTAACTTTGACCAAGTTCATGGCTACCACACAGTATGCTTACCTATGCGTGAAGAGTCCAGGACCTGGTATGCTTACCATCCGGGGTTGCCCTAAGGCAGGTATCCACTGCGACAAGTGGAGTATTGATATGACATCTCGACACCGACCCTGCAAGTAACCCAAGAGCTCAAGGATTAAGGTGAACAAGAAGCATTAGCTGTAACCATGACCACAACTCCTCGAGATACAAAACCAGAAACCCAAGGGCTCAGTTCCACAACTAGTTCAGAACCACAGTTCCTACGCTACCCGTGAAGTAATAGGGTCCCTGCTTATCGGTTTAATCTAGTTTGTGTCATTTAGGTTTAAGATATTAGGTCTACAATAGCTCATGGGTCATCAATTAGCTCTGTAAGTCCCAAGTGTAAGTTCTAAGAGTATCTTTTTGTAATAATGAAGATAATATTGCATAGGAAGTTGATCGAATTCTTTTCCTGCCTTACTTGTCTTTGTGTGCATCCTCATGCCCGACAAGCATGGTAGATCGCTTCTCAGGTCCATCCCAAATGCGCACCCGAGGTGGAAAAGTTTCCTCAACTCAAAGGCAATATGCTCTCTTTGCCTTATTACATTTTTACTATATAAATTGCTTACCCGAAATCCTTCTTTCCAAGTAGACAGTCAAGGGCTTAATAAATAGTAGGTGTTGAAAACCAAAAGTAACATATTGAAGGTGATATGCTCCAGAGGCAATTATAAAGATGATTATATTGCACGTCTTTGTTAATGTTCTTTTAAATAATATGTTATTCTAAGAATGACTACCTTTTACATTGATTGGCAAGTATGTGACTTATTCAAAAAACTCTTTATCTATATCATAATGTTATCCTTAGTTGATCTCTGGTCGCATATCATTGTGATGATACATAAGACCAGCACATGTATTGATTAATGATCACGTTTCATGGATCATAGGTATAGAGATACCAAGTCAATAATATGGACATTTATGTTAGAGAATATGATATTGGATAGACCCACCTTGAGATACTGTTGGGATTGTTATTTATGATGTGCTATCAGTTGCTCAAATAGTGTACATGCTGGATCCTTAGACCTGAGATTGTCATTCATTCATAGAATGTATGGTGACATACTTTGTGGCTGCCAACACTATTTCGTAACTCGGTAGTCATAAAGGTAGTTTGCGGGCTTGTCATTAAATGTCGTGGGGTGTGAGCGATTAAGATGAAATTTGCCCCTCTTTGATAATGGGAGAGGTATCTCTAGGCCCCTTGAGGTAGTTGGATCGAGAAAGTGTATGGACATGCTAATATGATTAAAGAGTTAGTCATGATAAATCCACTACTTGATCGAGTGAATGGTCGAGCTATCACAAGGGTGGCACATATCTCGCTTTAAGCTTGGTTGGTATCGTGAGGCGAAGGGATCGGTGTATGTGTATATCAAGGTTCAGCCGATATGATCTTTTGTGTATAATCGGGAGTCAACATGTTCTGGTAGAGACCGCTATTGATTTCGGTTTGAAAAGGGTTTCCGAGTCGTAGCCGTTTGTACATGAATATAATAGGTCACAAACTTAATGGGTTAGAACAAAACATGCGAATTGGATTCGTATATGGGTTTTGATTGGATTGTGATCCACAAGAAGTTAGAGTCCTAAAGGGCTTCCAAAGTGGGAGCCCATTGGCGAGCTCTATATAAGGAGAGGCACGGGTAGGGCGTGCTAGGGTTGAGCTACTCGAAAACCCTAGCCGCAGTCTTCTACACGATCTCCCAAAATCCTAGCCACGCGTGCGGTTCTAGTACATCGGCGTTCAGTGTTTCTGCCCAGTACGTGTGCATGCGTGTAATTTTCATGACTTGCGTGTCATGGTTAATTGCAGCCAAAGACTATTATGTTATTGTATAACGGCCTGTGTGTCGACTTGTGATGCTTCTATTTCTCATGTAATTTGTCTAGTGCTATTAGGTGTAATAAACTAATACATGATCATAGAGACTTGAAGTGTGATGACCCGGAGAACAGGGACCATGGCGATAGAGGTCACCATGTGAATGGGTCATACTATGTCACAGTGAATATGATTGCCTGTAATGTTTATCTATGTTTCTATCATGTTATTTTATTCATATTTTCTATGAGATGGATATGTTTACATGATAGAGTAGCTTCCCTCAGAAAAATAAGAATAATTGATGCCCTTCCAATAGCTGCACCTACTTAGGTTTTGATCATTATTTGGTAGGTCTGCCAAAGCAGGGTGCCATCTTTTATCTTAACCAGTTAGGGTGGATGTCGGACATCCACACGTATAGTGTTTGTTTACTTAACAAAGCTATCAAAATGGTTTTGGGCTTTGGGGTATAGTATTGGGCGCCGAGGCATTCGATGCCATCTAACAAACCAGAGTCACATAGGGATGTGATTAACAAGATGTTGCTTACCTATGTCACCTAGGTTTCTAGCAGTGATGCCAAAGCTCATTAGAACCTAGTTGAATATGGATCTTGTTCCACTATATGTCATTAGAGGGAAACGGTTTCAGAACATATAGTGGGAGTATCTTTTGTTAAATTGTTTAATGAAAGGTTTACATAAACATAGTACTAAACTTTGCATGTTTATTTCTGTTGTAGATCATGGCACCTACTGTTAACGCCAATTCCAGTTTTAATTTGCATTCGATTCTTGAAAAAGAAAAGCTATCTGGAACAAACTTTATTGATTGATATAGAAATTTGAGAATTGTTCTCAGACAAGAGAAAAAGGAGTATGTTCTAGAGGTTCCCTATTCAGATGAATCAGCTGATAATGCATCTACCGCTGATCGGAGGGCTTAGGAGAAGCATACCAACGATTCACTTGATGTTAGCTGTCTCATGCTTGCCACTATGTCCTCTGAGATTCAGAAGCAATATGAGAACACAGATGCTCACGATATAATTGTGGGACTCTGAGGCATGTTTGAGAACAAAGCTAGGGCTGAGAGGTTCAACACCTACAAGTCCTTGTTTGTGTGCAGGTTGACAGAAGGCAGCCCAGTTAGTCCTCATGTGATCAAAATAATTGGTTACATTAAGAACCTGGAAAAACTTGGTTTTCCCCTTAGTCCTGAATTGGCTACGGATGTGATTCTCCAATCGCTCCATGCGAGCTTCGAGCTATTCGTTTTGAATTTTCATATGAATAACATGGAGAAGAGCATGACCGAATTGCATGAGATGCTTAAGACTGCTGAGGAAAGCATTAAAAAAGCTCTAGCCATGTGATGATAGTTCAGAAGGATAGCAAGAATAGAAAGTGCAAAGCCAAAGGTAAAGCGTCATATGAGATCTCGAGCTCAAAACCTAAACCTGTTGGAAAGTCCAAGGCTAGCCCTGCTGCATCAGATGCTTGCCATCACTGCCATAAGCCTGACCATCGGCGGAGGAATTGCAAGCTATACTTGGAAGAACTCAAGAAGAAGAAGGGAAGTAAGACTTCCACTTTAGGTATAAATGTTATTGCAATTAATCTTGCTACGCGTCCTAATGATTCATGGGTATTTGATACGGATCAATGATTCATACTTGCAAATCATTGCATGGACTGAAAAGGACTAGGAAGTATGTGAGAGACGATATGGATGCTCGTGTCAGCAATGGTGCAAAAGTTGCTATGTTGGCCGTCGGTGTTTATTCCTTATCACTAGCCTCAGGATTAGTTTTGAAATTAAATAATTGTTATTACATTCCTACCTTGGGCAAAAACTTTATCTCTTCTTCATGTTTGGAAAAAGATGGATATGATTTCATAATAAAGAACAAGTGTCGTTCGATTTATTTGAATAGTATGCTCTATGGTAATTGTCTATTGGTGAATGGATTATATATTCTAGATCTTGAGGATGTCCCTATCTATAACATTAATACGAAGAAGCCTCAGCTTAATGATTTTAATTTCACTTTTATTTGGCATTATCTCTTAGGTCATATAAATGAGAAATGCAGAGGCTCCATAAAGATGGTCTTCTTGATTCATTTGATTTTGAATCATTTGATACATGTGAATTTTACTTACTTGGCAAGATAACTAAGGCGCCATTCATCCGTCAAGTAGAGAGGTTGAGTGAGTTGTTAGCCCTTGTACATACTTATGTATATTTACCAATGAGCTCTATCGCTAGAGGTGGTTTTTAGTACTTCATTACTTTTACCAATCACTTTAGTAGATATGGTTACATCTACCTAATGAGGTACAAGTCTGAGTCCTTTGAAAAGTTCAAGGAGTTTCAAAGTGAAGCACAAAATCAACTTGGCAAGACAATTAAATTTCTGCGATCTGATCGTGGAAGTGAATATTTGAGCCACAAGTCTGGTGATCATCTAAAGCAATATGTTCCCCAGTTGACTCCACCAGGGATGTCTCACTGGAATGGAGTGTTCGAACAGAGGAACCGGACTTTGTTGGACACAGTCCGGTCCATGATGAGCCAATCTGATCTTCCATTATCCTTCTGGAGATACGCTCTAAAAACTGATGTGTTCACTTTAAATATGGTTCCATCTAAAACTGTATTGAAGACATCATATGAGATATAGACCGAGAAGCGTCCCGGGTTGTCTTTCCTTAAGATCTAGGATTGTGAGGCATATGTAAAACGTTTGATGTCAGATAAGCTCACTCCCAAATCAGATAAATGTTTCTTTGTGGGGTATCTTAGGGAAACCAAAGGATATTACTTTTATAACTGGGAAGAAGGCAAAGTGTTTGTCGCCCGGAACGGTGCTTTTCTAGAGAAAGAGTTTCTCTCAAGGAACATCAGTGGGAGCACGATGCAACTGGAAGAGATTCGGGAACCATCAGAAAGTGTTTCAGCTCCTACTAACCACAATTGGATGTTGGAGAACATGTTTTGGACACACCAACCCCACGACGGTCGGAAAGGTTCAGTCACGCACCTGAGAGGTTTATGTTCCTAACCACGGAGTAATGCGATTATTATTGTTGGAAAATGATGAATATAAGACCTACTCGGAAGCAGTGGTGGGACCGAACTCTGAGAGATGGTTTGGAGCCATAAGATCCGAGATAGAATCCATGCACGATAATTAAGTTTGGAACTTGGTTGATCCTCCTGATGGTGTCAAAGCAGTTGACTGGAAATGGGTTTTTAAGAAAAAGATAGATGTTGATGGAAATGTTCACATCTATAGGGTATGATTGGTGGCAAAAGGTTTTAGGCAGATTCAAGGTGTTGATTATGATGAAACATTTTTGTGCGTCGCAATGCTAAAGTCTATCCGGATCACCCTAGTAATTACTGCATATTATGACTAGGAGATATGGTAGATGATGTTAAAACGGCTTTCCTTAATGGAAACCTAAATGACGATATGTACATGACACATCCTGAAGGTTTTGTCAATCCAAAAAATGCTAGTAAGATATGCAAGCTGCAAAAGTCCATCTATGGGCTGAAGCAAGCTTCTCGGAGTTGGAATCTTCGTTTTGATGAGGTGGTCAAACGGTTTGGTTTCATCAAGAATGAAGAAGAGCCTTGTATTTAGAACTAGTGGGCGTGCACTTGTGTTTCTGGTCTTGTATGTAGATGACATATTATTGATCGGGAATGATATTAAGAAGCTTGATGCTGTCAAATCTTTGTTGCAAAAGAGTTTTCAATGAAAGATCTAGGAAAGGCAGCACACATATTGAGCATAAAGATCTATAGAGATAGGTCAAGAAGGCTGATCGAATTAAGCCATAGTACATACATCGACAAGGTATTGAAAAGGTTCAATATGCAGGATTTCAAAAAGGGTTTCTTGCCGATGTCACATGGCATCACTCTCAGCCAGAGTCAGTGTCCTTCGACCACTAATGAGCAAGAAAATGAGTGTGATCACGTATGCTTCTGCTATCAGATTCATCTTGTATGCCATGCTTTGTACACGCCGATATGTTTCCTATGCTTAAAGTGTTATGGGTAGATACTAACAAACCCAGGTGAAGCTCCCTGGTAACAGTAAAGAATATCCTCAAGTACTTGAGAAGAACTATAGATATGTTCCTAGTCTATGGAAGTGAGGAGGAGCTCATTGTAAATGGTTACGCCGATGCTAGATTCCAAACTGACAAGGACGATTCGAGATCGCAATCTGGTTTTGTGTTTTGCCTCAATGGAGAAATAGTGAATTGGAAGAGTTCCAAGCAAGAAACAGTGGCCGGTTCCACGACGGAGGTCGAGTATATCGCAACTTCTGAAGCTGCAAAGGAGGCTGTTTGGATCAAAAAGTTTGTTTCTGAGTTAGGTGTGGTGCCTAGTGCTTCTAGTCCAATGGACCTCTACTGTGATAATAGTGGAGCTATTGCGCAAGCCAAAGAACCTAGGTCACATCAGAAGTCCAAGCACATACTGCGGCGCTATCACCTTATTCGAGAGATTTTAGATCAGGGTGACGTGAAGATATACAAGGTGCACACCAATTTGAATATTTCTAATCCGTTGACAAAGCCACTACCGTGGCCAAAGCATGAGCCGCACATAAGAGCTATGGGTATTAGATACTTACACGATTGACTCTAGTGCAAGTGGGAGATTAAAGGTGATATGCCTCAGAAACAATCATAAGATGATTATATCACACGTCTATATTAATATATTTTTGAATAATATGCTATTCTAAGAATGACTACCTTTTACATTGATTAGCAAGTATATGACTTGATCATGAAACTTTTTTTTTTAATCATGATGTTATTCTTAGTCGATCCCTGGTCGCATATCATTATGATGATACATAAGACTATCACATGTATTGATTGATGATCACGTTTCATGGATCGTAGGTATAGATATATCAAGTCAATAATGTGGATATTTATGTTAGAGAACATGATATTGGATAGACCCACATTGAGATACTGCTAGGATTTTTGTTTATGACGTGCCATCAGTTGTTATCTCAAATGGTGTACCTACAAGATCCTTAGACTTGAGATCGTCATTAATTCCCAGAATGTGTAGTGACGTACTTTGAGGCTGCCAAACGCTATACTGTAACTGGGTACTCATAAAGTTAGTTTTCAGGCTTATCATGAAACATATCGTGAGGTGTGAGTGATCAAGATGGAATTTGCTCCTCCTTGATAACAGGAGAGATATCTCTAGACCCCTCGAGATAGTTAGATCGAGAAAGTGCATGGCCATACCAATATGATTAAAGAGTTAGTCATGATGAATCCACTACTTGATCGAGTGAATGGTCAAGCTATCACAAAGGTGGCACGTATCTCGCCTTGAGCTTGGCTGGTATCGTGAAGCGAAGGAATCGGTACATGTGTATATCAAGGTTCAGCCGATATGATCTTTTGTGTATACTCGGGAGTCAACATGTCCTGCTAGGGACTGCTACTGATTTTGATTTGAAAAGGGTTTTCGAGACGTAGCTGTTTGTCCATAAGCCTAACGGGTCACACACTTAATGGGTTAGAACAAAAAATGCAAATTGGATCATATATGGGTTTTGATTGGATTGTGATCCATAAGAAGTTAGAGTCCTAATGGGCTTCCAACGTGGGAGCCTATTGGCGAGCTCTATATAAGGACAGGCGTGGGTAGGGCGTGTTAAGGTTGAGCTACTCTGAAACCCTAGCCGCAGCCTTCTACACGATCTCCAAAAACCTTAGCCGCGCGTGCAGTGCTAGTACATCGGCGTTTCTACCCAGCACGTGTGTATACCGTAGATGCGCTGCTGCTATTACGGCATTGATCTTCTCAACGAGTTGATTGTGACGTGTTCAGGACTGGTCACCCACTGTTATGAAATGGTCGACGTACTTGCTCATCTGATTGCGGAGCACAACGCGATCACTCAGATCTAGTCGGACAGCACGACTTGACCACTCAAAACTGGTCGAGGATGCGACAAACCTGATCGGGAGCTGGTCGAGGAGCACGACCACCTGCTCCAAGTTGGTCAGGGTGCGTGACCATCTGTGTGGGGCTGGTTGCAGATCTAATCGAGAAGCTGCTCGAGGAGTTTGATGCTCACGATGTTGGATTGGTCTACTCCAACTCTTATTCCGTTGCACTACGCGTCGAGCAGTAATGATCTATGATCTCTTACTAGCATCATTTCCTGGATGAATGCGGTAGAAGAATTTGTTTTAGGCTAGCGTAGCCTACCTGTTACCAACACATATTGTGTATCTTCTTAAAGCAAATTCTAATAAGAAGAGAAGGATCATTGTGTTGCAAACTGAGGGTTGCAAAAAGGCTCCTTATCGTGTTCCATGAGTGACTGGGGTCAACGACACCTCCCACTCAAGCGGACCTAAGGTTGGTCATAATAAGCACTCTAACTAGCGATCAACGCGTCCCAAACTAGTTGAAGAAAAAAAGTCAATAAGACCATCTCCAACCATATTCTCTTCATTTCGTTCCCTTCCCGATTCCCTTCCCCGTTCCCATTCCCTTTATTTTCTCTCATCTCCAACAGCTTCCCTTCGAGGGGAATCGCGAAGGAAAAAGAGAAAAAATTCCGTCCTAAAGGGAATGACCCTGGGAATCCTGTCGTGAAGGGAACCGTGAAGGGAAACCATTGGAGCGCTGAAGGGAATGAAAAAGAGAGAGAATTCTGTCCTGAAGGGAATGGCCCTGAGAATCCTGTTGTGAAGGGAACCGTGAAGGGAATGAAAATCCCTTCATGACCGGAATATCACCCCTGAAGGGAATCCCTTGGGGCTAGTTTAAGAAGTCCATGACATTCCATCAAGAGAGTCTAGCACAAAGTACTCCCATCAAACATGAAAAGCATTTAAATTCCTACCAAACTAACAAGATCTACCAATTGTTTATTACAAGCTGCAGGGTAAAGAAATAGAAAGAGCAACTCTCGTCCACAAACAGCAGGATATAGAAACAGAAAGAGCAACTCTTGTAAGAGTGACTTGCACAAAACTATAAATATTATGCCATTTGTAACACAAAACTACAAGTATTGTGACTAGTAACACAAAACTACAAGTATTGTGTACCAATTTCAACGAAAACCCGATTTTAATTGAATTCATTCAAAAATGGTCTTATGTTTCTCCAAAAATCCTAAACTCTTTGTGTGTGTTCCATGATCCATGTGCAACCCATTTTAATTGGTTTCACCAAAAAAATCATGTGTAGAATTTAAACTAAATTCTCCAAAAAGGCTACTTTTATAACTCTTGATAATTGTTAGGGCCTAAAATAAAATTCCAAAAACTGGAAAAATTCACTAATATTATAATTATACGATGACTAATTTATCAAATTATTTCCAACCCTAGGTCATATGGTGAAAAAGTAAGTTCCTTTGTAAGTATATAAATGGAGCATATAAATGAAGCATTACAAAGGAAATCACTCTTTCACCATATAACATAGTGATGGAAATAATTTCAGAAATTATTAAATCATATAATAATAAAATTAGTGAATTTTCTCAATTTCTTGGGATTTTATTTAAGGCCTTAACAATTGTTATGAGTTATAAAAGTAGTATTTTTTTTGGAGAATTTTATTTTAAATTCTACACATGATATTTTTGATAAATCCAATTAAAATAGGTTGCACATGGATTATGTAACATATAACAAAATTTCTAGGATTTTTGGAGAAATATAAAACCACTTTTTGAGTGAATCCAATTAAAATTGAGTTTTATGTGGAATTGGTGTACAATACTTGTAGTTTTGTGTTACTTTTTGTGTATGTTCCATAATCAATGTGCAACCCATTTTAATTTGATTCACCCAAAAAATCGTATGTAGAATTTAAACTAAAATTCTCCAAAAAAGCTACTTTTATAATTTCTACCAATTGTTAGGGCCTCAAATAAAATTCTAAAAATCTGAGAACATTCACTAATATGATGACTAATTTATCAAATTATTTCCAGCCCTAGGTTATATGGTAAAAAAGTAAGTTCCTTTGTGAGTATATAAATGAAGCATATAAATAGAGTATTACAAAGGAAATCACTCTTTCATCATATAACATAGGGATGGAAATAACTGTATAAATTATTAAATCATATAATAAGAAAATTAGTGAATTTTTCCAAATATTTTGGATTTTATTTGAGGCCCTAACAATTGTTAGGAGTTATAAAAGGTAGCCTTTTTTGGAGAATTTTAATTTAAATTCTACACATGATTTTTGTTTGAATCTATTTAAAATAGGTTGTACATGGATTATGTAAGACGTACAAAAACTTTTATGATTTTTGGAGAAATATAAAACCACTTTTTAGGTGAATCTATTTAAAATTGAGTTTCGTATGGAATTGGTGCATAATACTTTTAGATTTGTGTTACTAGTCACAATACTTGTAATTTTGTGTTACAAATAGCATAATACTTGTAGTTTAATGCAATTCACTCTTATTCTTCTTCTTTTTTTGTCTTGGTGCATACTAAAAAATGTGGACCATTTTTCTCCTGGCTGTTCACTGTCTTTTTCTCTAGAGTCTAGACCCTTTTTGTCAAGTGCACTCCATGATTAACTATGTTCTTTTTTGTTATTTCATCATTGGCCTCGATTCTTTTTCATCATGGCTATTTAAAACTACGGCTTTTCTGTAATTGAAAAAGGCCTTATATATGCTAGCAATGTCGGTGAGTGAAATATTTTGTATTTCCCCCTCATGCGCCTGGGTGAAAATGGTTTTGTGCAAGTTCCAGTGGCAACTATTGTAAACAAATCTCTAGATGGTAACTTAAGAATAGTACTCCCTCCGGTAAAAAACAATTACTTGACAATGTAGGTATCATTTTATTATATATTGAATATAACTGTTTAATATAGTAGTTTCTCTATGGAAAATGTTACTCGTATTACACTGGAACTATAAAAATCTATGTGACATTTTGTGGTTATAACTATTTGGTTTGACTGCATCATCCTAGGGCATCACCTCCTTTAAAATTCAAGGGACAATATTGTTATAAAACAAATCTTAATGATCAATTAGATAAATTCAATAGAGATGCCTTCCGAACAAACACCTATTGTGACGGAATGTCTCTTCGAAGGGATATTAACTTGTCATTTTATTTTGTATAAGGCAAACATGTGAGCAGTGAAAGAGTGAACCGATCTCATTCTCTCTACTCTCAACTGTCTTTACGATTCGCATTACAACAAATACAAGAACATGAACTTACGAATTATATCCTGGACACTGAACCTACGTGGGTGGGAAGGAACACCCTGCTCCTACCTTTAAGCCGTAGGTCCATCCTCTACACCTTTGCCTGTTTTGTTAGCATAAATTGTGGTCGAGTGGAAACTATTTAGGTGGCGGATCTGGATGCACTGAATCAAACTACCCTATTTAGTGGCGAGGTCCATTTTGTAGTTGTGCTGTGAATTGTGATTTGATTTAGGTTCTCTTCCCGCTATGCGGAAATTGTCCAGTGAGATTTTGCCTATGGCTCCAAGGAAAATATGTAGTTCATATCCAGAAGTAGTAAAATGGAACTGTGGATTATAAACCGCAATGCGAAATCAAGCCTTAACCAAAGGATATAGTAACAGGACCAAAGGGTGTCATGATGTTTATGTAAATTTTTGCTTCTTTTTCCCACTAGCTCTGAGGAGACAGCTGTGATTAACAACTAGAACAGCTATGAGTTCACGTGGATGCGTTGGTCCAGCACATTGGTTAATGGTGACCTTCGAATGGAAGGTAGTAAAGTGTCAGAGATCGATCTCGCCCTAGTTGGCTTGGAGGTGGTTAATCCAAAAGAGCTGGGACAGACGAGGCAAAGGAGCAAACACAACAATTAGGCCGGCATGCCCTCAACCACAGTTGGATGATGCAGGAATATGCCTTGCTTGCAAATTGCGCCGTAATAACACACTTCAGCTCAGTGGTGCCCTGAATTGGTTTGGACTGGAGAGTTGAGGGAGGTGGTTGGGGTTGAAAAGCAAGTATAGTTTACTGGAATTTATCTGGCTTGCAAACCACGGCTGCCTGACCATAGGCTGAGACACAATGGTGCTATGGCAGCTAGCGTGCGCTTTCCTCTCGTGTCCGTCAGTTTACAAAGCGATGCTAATACAAGGTCCGGAATGTAGCATAGCGCAAAGCATAAACATACCTCGGCTACCAGCAGGAAGGAAGAAATATGTAAAAAAAAGAAACTGGGCGAGTACTGTCCTGCCAGAGTGCAGTAACGTTGCAGCGATCTTCTTTTTTTTTTTTTTTTGAGTGGCCGTAGCAGCGATCTGGATGCATGGAACTTATTTTCATCAGACAAAAGAGAAAGCCACTAGAGATACTGCTGTGCTTCTGTGTCTTTGCTGCACAATTGCGGTGGACGATCCGGATCCAGATTAGGCACGCGCTATGGCTAGCTGGAGCCGGAGAACCCCATTCGTGTCTGTCCAGAACTACACTCCAGGTCCGGTCAGTTAGGTGCACAGCACAGCCGTCAGCGAGTGAATGCACCCCGTGGAGTCGTGTGATCCAAGAATAACACAACGGCTGGCCCAACCTTAATTCGTCGCCGATGGAGAACTCGCACCGAAGCTGCTGATCCAGTCCTGGAGACATGTTCATCCCAACGCACCGCTTGTGTGCCTCTGCTTTGACCGTAGCTCTGCAGCCTAAGGTCATCTTCAATAGCTATCTCAAAATTTCATCCTCTATAATACTATTACATCATCCACTATCACTATTACAATACTTTTTTTCGATCCATCTCCAATAGATATTCCATAAACCCACTCCACATCTTCTCTCTCCTATATTATAATTTTTTGCTTCAACCACCCTCTTCGTTCTCTTCTCTCTTCTTTTTCCGCCGTCCTCTCTTATCTCTTCTTCTAGCGGCGGCCTCCCCCTCCCCGCGCCTCCCCCTCCCTCCGCCTCCCCCTCCGGTGACTCCGCCTCCCGGGCCTCCCCCTCCCTCCACCTCCCTCCGCCTGCCTCCGCCTCCCGGGCCTCCCCCTCCCCTCCCTCCGCCTTCGAGGCCTCACCCTCCCTCCCCCTCCCTCCCCCTCCCGGGCCTCCCCCTCCCCCTACTCCTCCTCCTGGGCCTCCACCTCCGGCGACTCCTCCTCCCGGGCCTCCCGCTCCGGCGGCCTCCTCCCTCTGCCTCCCCCTCTACCCACGCGACTCTGGACTTCCTCCAGTTGGCGGGAGCAGTGGCCGTTGGGTGCCACGCACGCAGGAACAATGATGCGGACGCTTGCCGACGCTGGCAATTTTGAGGTGAGCAAAACGGATGCGGCTTCCCTGTAGACGAGATAGCGACTCCGTTGGACGCGTTTGCGGGATGACGCCAAGCGGCATCCGATGTGGATGTCGCTCGGGACTGGGATGAAGCTGCTGTTGGAGATGGCCTAAGCAGCTTCGGGCACCGACGTTTGGAAGCTTTGGATTCATGCGGCGCCTAGGCATCACGTGGGCTGGATTGACACGGAAGAGCTGAAATGATAGGCGCTTAGCTGAGACACAGAAACTTCAGATGACCCCACTCCGGCTAGCTGTTATTTTCTTTCACATCACATTGTTAATAACACTACTAGGGAAACCCTGTAGATACGCTTTGATTTGTAGGTTAGATGCGCTTTAATTCATCTCTAGCAAAATTTTGTGGTGATTTTATAAAGAGCGCTATGAGTCTCCGTATGGACCGTGTCAGGATGTGTAGAGATGATTTTTTTAAGCATGTCAAGTAGATACGTTTCGTAGACACGTTGCATGCATGCCTATACATATAGATACACTTCCATACATTTATATTAGGCATCTATTAGTTTACACATGTTATATTTGTATTCTTTTTTACAACTATTTAGATATCTAAATGACTTCAAATAAAAAAGTTCTTAACGATAAAGTCATAGATCTCGCTGAGAGCTATAATTTTTATATAAATTGTTTTTTCATCCAATTTCATATGAATACATTATGAATTCTAGTGATGTACAGTACTACACATCAAGAAACATCTATTCAACGTTTTATAACATTTCTAGATGATTTGTGACAGGTTGTTTGATACATTTTAAGTCGCCTGTAGGTATGTAGATACTAGTGATGATCGAAACGTGTCTAATATCGTGTCACTTTAAGGTCTTTTTAATATCATGTCAAAAAGCATTTATAAGTGGCTACTGATGGTCCAAGAGTGTCTAATATCATGTCACTTTGAGGAGTTTTAGATATCATGTCAAGAAGCATCTTTATGTGGCTAATGACATCAAAGCATGTCTAATATTGTGTCATATTGAGGTGTTCTCAATATCATATCGAAAAACATCTTTGGGAGCCGATGTATAGACGCTTATAAAACACTAATACAGAAGCATGTCTAGGATGCTTTTTTGTTGTAGCATAAGCAGGAGTGCATAATCATGATTCATAACAACAGGGAAGTACATTATACAAATCTATGTACATCGTTGAATAGTTAATTTTGACATGAATGTACGTGTGTATACCACCTCTATGCATTTGTGTATTTTTCCTGGACTTGTACATCTTGTTCTTCCTTTCGTCTTTTTCTTTTACAAAAAAGCTGTTCAGGTACAAACAATCTGTTCAGTTGTTCTACAATCAGCAGTCTTCTGTTCACTTCTAGTACTTATTGTAGGGCACTTTGTCAGCCGGATATTTGGTGCCTTTAAATATAAACTCAATAGCTATAGTGATGTTTCCACTACCAAATCTGTATCTGTTCACTGGGCAGACCGAACCCTCGTGTGACATTGAGATCCCATCCATCGATCAGCTCTACCCTTAACAAACGCGCACCCATCTAATTCATTCACAGATGGCGCACAAATGCACACGATTAATTCATGTCATTTAATTTGACTTGCTTAAGCAAGGGGGACACGGACAAAAATAATCGAGGACTTTTACAGTACATTAAAATGAATGCCTGCTGTCTATTTCTTTGATCCAATGGTTCGAATTGATCACATAATATCTTTATTCCCATCGATATCATTAGTATCATTTCAGATTATAATTGGTATCATAGGGTAGGATTGGAAAAAAATGATGGCACATTAGTAATTATGTGGATGGATGGATGTATTAGGTCAAACTAGACTTGAACCATTTGTTGTTCGCATATATTTCTGTAGGTTTTTTTGGTCTGGCCATAACTCGGGCCACCAGCCTCATCTCCCCAATGCGCACTACCGGCCTCATCTCCGCACTCGATCCAGGTGGATCATGTCGTCGGCCTCCTCTCCCCTAAGCGTGTAGCCGGCCTCCTTTGTGCACAAGATCCGAGTGGAGCGCGCCACCGACCTCGTGTTCACGCCCGATCCGAGTGTAGAGTTGTCAAAGATTAGTTCCTGACAATGTGTCCGTAAATTGATTAGGTACCTTTGAGTGTAGGGATTAATCACAAGACGAGACAATCAATGTATACAAATTCAGGCCTCCAATTAGAGTAATACCCTATATCCTGTGGGGGTGTTGCTATCGTATATTGATGATCTCGAGTACAAGCAATGAGGCTAAATCTATTACAGAGAGTATATCAAATCTAATCTAACCTAAAGCTAAAGTTGCCGAGTATCTCTCTGCTAGGATCTGGATGCTTGCCTCGAGTTCTCTTTCCCTCTTCTTGTGTTTCATCCTCCTCTCCTCCCCTCAGCCCTTTCGCCTTATATAGGAGTGAGGTACCGACTCCTATCCAGCCGTGGTCGATAGGGAGTTGTCTTCCTTGATGTTCAAGTAGATAAATCTATTTTGAGTACTAATCGTATTGAGTTAGGTAACCCTTTCTCATATGTACTTAATTCCGGGTGTATCAGGTACCACTGATTCGGTTCTGTGATATCTAAAGCTTCTTAATATGTGTTGTACATGCCCTGTTCCTATATGATATTTTCCTTATGCGCATATACCCCACAGTTAGATATTCAACAGTAGCCCCCTAACTCTACTCAGGAGGAAAGGTTTCCATAAGCGCCCACTCAAGTACCGCCAAGTTTAAACTTAGTCGAGTAAAGTGGATCAGTCTCATAG
Source organism: Phragmites australis (assembly GCF_958298935.1). NCBI lineage: Eukaryota > Viridiplantae > Streptophyta > Magnoliopsida > Poales > Poaceae > Phragmites > Phragmites australis. Next base: position 29,128,234 of record NC_084926.1, on the reverse strand, counting down.
TCGAAAGAATTGAGCATAGGTGGGTCTTTCCTCGAGTATCGAGTGGAAGCTTAGTCGGGTCCAGCGCCCTGCGGCTAAACGCACTCGAGACTTGAAGGAAAAGACTAAAGAACTCAACTGATCGACACCCTACTCCGAGTAGAGTCAAAAAACATTTCAAAATTTGAAACAATGGGTGTAGGCGCATTTAATGCGGGCAGAAGGGCATGCAAAGATTCGCACGTCGTCATTATACCACTTTTCACGCCATTCGAAGCATGGTAAAAACGGGCGTGGGTGTCGAAGAGACGGTAAATTTTTTCCTTTCCGAAGCGGAAACGTCTTTTGTGTCATACTTTGGGACAGGGCCTATTTATCTGAGCAGAAAACTCTATCGTCCTACTCTCGTGACATCCATAGCAACCCTGCCCTTCGATCTCGTCTCCAAAGTTTTTTGCGTTCTACTCGGAGAACTTCATCTTTTCTGCCTTTGCCAAAACCTTTCCCTTAGATCTCCTCTTCAAAGTTTTTTGGCATCATCTACTTTTGTTCAAGGATTTTCGTCGCCCTCCTTGAGTCTCATGGCCGAGAATCCCGATTGGGCTGCTCTGCCATTGGGAGTACTAGATACCATCTCCAACAAGCTGCTGCATCCGGAGGATTTCGCTTTCTTTCGCTGTGTCTGCACTTCTTGGCGTGAAGTGCACAGGGTGGCAAAGTTTGCGCCATGGATCATGAAAGGACCATTTGTGCACAATGATGGCTTGGTCAGGGTGCATCGTCTGGGGAGCAAAGCAATTTTTGATCTTTGTTTCTGAGGTTTAGTCGGTGACAGTTGGGAAATAGTCAAGGCCTCAAGCGGGCTCTTGATCATCATCTAGCGAGAGCACTAGATCAAGGGCAAAGTAATCAACCCAGTGACAGGATGGTTCTCCGACCTTCTGCCACTCTCTTCTTATGCGTTTTGGGTAAGCCTGGAGGGATGTGTGGTGAGAAAGGATGGGAGACTATTCATCATCGTTTGCCCAAGGATGCCATGTTTTCATCTTCAGATGACAAAAGGTGTGCATGTGTTTCTTGTCGATGGTCCACTGCACTGGTTCCAAATCTCTAGTAGCGAATTCTGGTGGCGCATTGCTGATTTCCTAGATGGGGTTGCTTCAGGGGATCTATCGGAGTCATTGCGGCATTGGAAAAGTTGATGCCGGAGTTTGAGCTCAGGCAGCCTGGTCTGAGGGGCACTCGACTTATCTTGGATGTGACTCGCGTGTTTTTCTTTAAATCTTGGGGGGACCAAATTGATGATCCTGCTAAACACAATGGTCAGACGCTAGTTTGCATTCATGCTTTTAATGATGACATTTGGGAGCCTCTCGACTGGAAAGTTATCTCTTGGATGAAGGACAAAACAATTCTGTTGGGCTTGACTTCTGAGGTTGTCCCTCCTGTACCAGGGATTACCAACCCTGGTCGAACTCTAGGCTTCTGTCGGACAAGTCCAGCTTATGACTGAGATGAATACTCAGTGCTCGAGATTTTGCACCCCGACGCTATTTCCAGGACAGTCAAATCCCTTGAAGGGAATTTTAAGTGGTGTTCTTGTAGGTGGATATCTCTTAAGCTTTTCCCTTAAATATTTAATAGGCTTATTTTTGTTTGATAATTGTACTGGAGGCGCTACTGATGTTTTGCCTGTCTAGTATGCTACCACTACTATTTCCTTGTCTATCAAATAGAGTTTAGCACGGATAGATGCAAAACTGATCAGAGCGTGCTATCATTATTCTCAAGATTGATCAATGGTATATCTGTGATACCTGAAATCATAGTTAGACAAGTCATTAGATGTGTGGCCCTCGAGTACTCGAGAAGACCGTAATAGTAAGGAAAAAGACTAATACAGAGCTTAGAGCATATCAGATTTTCTGCGAACTTTTTATCAATCTGCGCATTGAATCAGCACATAAATATGAACTCGATAGAGAGCACACACAAGGCAGACTAGAACTTCAAAACCCTTTTCACCGTTAGGCATGAGATGTCTGACAATCTCTATGCCATTATGCCTCCTAAGGTATAGTTGTCTGTCATTGACCCAACACATGTCTCCGTTGGTTCTATTCAATGTGATCGACATAGAGCCAGATAAAATTTTGCAAAAAACATAGTATTATGATGTAGCCCCCGACTCTATGATCGAGGAAGAAATTACTCGATCGGAGAGTAAAAAAGGACATACCTGTACTGTTGGTCGATAATGTAGTCGAACAAAGAGTAAAGTTCTAGCATTGAAGGTATACGATATAGCCCCCGACTCTCTGTTTGATGTGACAATCAAGACAGAGAGTAGAACATATGCATCGACACACCATTATTGACTTAATACTTGAGAGTGCAAGCCCCCAAACATTATTGTTTTAACTGCGATGTGAATATTGAGTAAGCTCGAACCACCGGGTAGGTGGGCATTAAAAATCCACTCCCGTTTGTGGTCATTTTCACCGCAATCTTGATTTGACACGTCATAATGACCGTCCATCCCTCTTTGCAAAGATGAGACAAGCCATAATGATGTCTTGACTTCGCTGAACGCGCTACGCGTCCGAGGCGACGCCATCGTTTCGGATCCTGACGACTACATTTGTACAGTAAGACCCGTTCCCCCTGCTATAAATAGAGGGGACTCGAAGCCGTCTGTCTTTCATATCGCCCCCATTTGTTCCTTTTCCTATTGCCTTCTAGGATTTGTAGAGCTTGAAGCCATGGCCTCCACTCCATCTCCTCCTCATGAACTAATCCCATAAGTCCTTTCCCCTAGGCCTCTCGCCATGGTCCCTCCTGAAATCATCATCGTTTCCTCCGATGACGAGGACTCGAGTGGTAGGCCTAAGAAAAAGAGGGAAGAAGCGCCCACCGCAGATAATCGCCGTCCCCTCATTCAACGCGTTTGCCACTACATCAAGACCTATGCTTCAAGCCAGACGGCGCAGCGCTCCGCACGGGGGAGGATTGAGGATGATGGTGATCTCAACCGGATCATCGACTAAGACGCCATTGAGGTATTCGGCGGTGGTGCCTTCAAGTCATCACCAGCTAGGGAGGCGCGGTTGTCTTCTCCATCGACAACCGCCAGATCGCCCTTGCACCAGGCAGAAGACCACTCGGCATCACCGGCGCCGATCATCAACTCCAGCAGGGCCTTCGCCTCGGCCACGTTCCCTGGTCCTTATGCTAGTCGGCGGCCGGTCCCTGGAATGATCAGCTGCCGTCTGAGGAAGGAGTACGAAAGGTTCCTTGACTCGTTCAAGGGCGAATAAGGTTTTTTTTTAAACATTTAAGCTAATCCTTTCTGTCAGTTTTGCACTAGCCACACGGATTAGCGTGAACGAGAAAAACTATGCAATCGAGGAGCGAACCGAATCGAATGTAATCGACTTACCTGTAACCTATCTTTTCTATGAATAAAACTTTCGGAGTTGGTCGATGTTCCACGAGTGCTCGAGCATCTCGCCGTTTGAAATAGATAGCCTTACCAATCCAGGTCGAGTGACATCGACTACTATGTAAGGTCCTTTCCACTTAGGCGATAACTTGTGGTGTTGGGCCTGTTTCTGCACCTTCCGTAGGATGAGGTCCCCAGCAACGAGTTGCCTGGGTTGAATTCTTTGGCTTTAATATCTACGCAACGCCTGCTAATACTTACCGCTTGAATAGACGCTCAATCTCGGTACTCCTCGAGTAAATTTATGTCATCCGCTCGTAAGTTCTCCTGTCCTTCTTCAGAGTAACTTTCCACTCGAGGTGATCCGAACTGCAACTCAGTCGGGACCACCGCTTCCGCTCCATAAACCAAGAAGAAAGGAGTTTCACCGGTGGCCCTATTAGTCAATGTACGAACGATCCACAGTACCGAGGGAAGCTCTTTTACCCAGCGCTTCGAGTAAGCCTTTAGCCTATCGAAGACCCGAGTTTTGATACCCTTCAAGACTATACCATTAGCACGCTCAACTTGACCATCACTCTACGGGTGACCTACTGAGCACAAGTTTTAATGCCGAATTCTTCACAGAACGCAATAAAGGTTTCGCTTCTGAATTGGCCACCGTTATCTGTAATTATCCGATGCGGAATGCCGAATCGAGTAATTATGCTCCTCATGAACTTCTTAGTTGCTTCTGCGGTTATTTTTCCTACGGGTTCAGCCTCTATCCACTTTGTGAACATGTTGATAGCCACAAATAGGAACTTGTAACCACCTTGGGCCCTTGGGAACGGTCCTAGGATATCCAAGCACAGACAGAGAAAGACCAAGAAAGAGGGATTATTTGTAGAGCTTAGGCTGGTCGAGTGGTTTGCCTTCCAAAAAATTAGCAGTTTTGCACTTTTTGACCAACTCGGAAGCATCCTGGAGAGCAGTCGGCCAATAGAATCCTTGATGGCAAATTTTTCTGACCAAGGTGCGAGAAGACGTTTGATTAACACACGTGCCTCTATGGATATCGAGCAATATTTTATTGCCCTCTTCCTGAGCCATGCACTTCATTAAGATTCCATTACTTCCCTTTCGGTAGAGCTTGTCATCTACCAAAATGTAGAGCTTTGATTTACGAGCAATTTTCTCTGCAGATGCATCATCATTAGGGATATCTCGACCTTCCAGGTAGGTTGGTACGGAGTCATCCAAGTCGGGTTGCGTTTGAGTAGTGCAGCATCTGTGTCTGTGGATTTTGCCTCACTGACCTGACCAGACTACTGGCCGGGTTGGGCAGCATCTGTTCGTCGAACTGTCGGGGCAGATGGTTTAAGGAGTTTCTTAACAAAGACCCCTATGGGTACCCGTGCTAGAGAAGAAGCGAGTCTAGAAAGTTCATCCGCACCAGAGTTATCACTCCTTCTGGTATGCGTCACTTCTAGCCTTTCGAACTTTTGCTCGAGCTTTCATACCTCGAGTAAGTAAGCCGCCATGTTATCGTCCAAGCACTAGTACTCCTTTTGAACTTAGTTTACGACTAGTTGTGAGTCCTGTTTCACAAGAATTCATTTAATCCCAAGCGATGCAGCTATGCGGAGCACGTTTACCAGTCTTTTATATTCTGCAACATTATTAGAGGCTTTAAAGTCTAACTGAACAACGTACCTGAGTTCATCGTCCGTTGGAGATACGAGCACAATATCAGCCCCTAAGCCTTGGAGCGTGAGCGATCCATCAAAAAAGAGCGTATAGTGATCTTCGACCATGTTTGGCGTTTTTTCCTCAACGCTTGTCCATTCGGCGATGAAATCTGCTAACACTCCGTATTTCACGCTTGTGTGTGGTGCATAGCTTACGTCGAACTCATTTAGTTCTATCACCCATTGTGCGATTCGTCCAGTAGCTTCCTGATTGTGTATTACATCCTTCAGCGGACATGTCATTATGACCGTGATCCTGTGCGCTTGAAAGTAGCACCATAATTTCCGAGAAGACATCAAGACTGCATATATCAGCTTCTGTACTTGCGGGTATCGTAGCTTAGCATCGTGTAGAACCTCGCTCACGTAATAAACAGGTTTTTGGACCTTGGCCTTTTTCTCAGGGCATTCCTGTTCTACCGCCAGTACCGTGCTTACAACTTGTGGGGTAGCTATAATATACAAAAAGAGCTCCCCTTTCTCTTTAGGTGGTTTAAGAATCAATGGGGAAGATAAATACCTTTTTAAGTTCTGGAAGGTACGTTTCGCTTCCTCTGTCCACTCAAATCGATCTTGTTTCTTCAACAACCTGAAGAAGGCATTCCTCGCTCGCCCATCCTAGAAATGAACCGACTAAGAGCAGCAATGCAACCTGTCAGTTTCTGAACCTCCTTCAGTGTTCGAGGTAACCGCATCTAGTTAAGAGCCTCAATTTTGCGCGGGTTGGCCTTAATGCCTCAACTTGACACCAGGAAGCCAAGAAGCTTGCTGGACGGCACACCAAACGTGCATTTTTCGGGATTGAGCATCATGCGATACTTCTTGAGGTTGTCGAATGTTTCCGCGAGATCGTCAACCAATGCATTTCTGGTTTCTGACTTGACTACAACATCATCGATGTATGCTTCTACATTGCGCCTAGTCTGGGGTTGTAAACAGTTTTGAATATACCTTTGATACGTAGCACCAGCATTTTTTAATTTGAAAGACATCTTTACATAACAAAATACACTGAAGGGAGTAGTAAAAGCTATTTTTTTCCTCATCCTCTAATCCCATGCTAATTTGGTGACATCCTGAATAGGCATCTAGAAAACATAGCAATTCCCAGCCTGCCGTAGAGTTGACGATATGGTCGATGCGCGGGAGGGGAAAAGGATCCTTGGGGCAAGCTTTGTTGAGATCGGTGAAGTTGACACACATTCTCCATCTGCCATTTGCCTTCTTGACGAGGATGGGGTTCACGAGCCACGTAGGATGATGCACTTCTCGAATGAAGCCCGCCTTTAGGAGTTTATTGACCTCCTCCTGGATGGCTCGCTTCCTATCTTTCGTAAATCTTCGCTGCTTCTGCACCGTAGGTTTGGCACCAGGTTTAACAGCTAGTTGATGCTCAATCACCTCCTTGGGGACCCCAGGTATATCAGACGGTTGCCATACGAACACGTCTTGGTTTGCCTGGAGGAAGGTGACGAGCTCGAATTCCTATTTGGGGTCAAGATTGGCCCCAATCTTAACCGTCTTGGATGGTTCAGATGGGTTAAGGGGCACTGCCTTGACGCAACCACCGGTCTTCTTATCATTGATGTCATCGTTGATCCTGCATTTGGCATCGTCGGACTCAGAAGTGCTAGCAAGACTTACGAGCCTGGATTTCTTGGCCTCGACGACATCTTGGTATCTTTGACGCTTAGAATTTGCGTCCTTGGGGATGATAGCCACTCGACCGAAGTGTTCGACCATATCCAAGCTTTGCTTATCGCATTTAACCGCTGCGTGCTAATCCCCTTTAACTATAATGGCCCCCTTAGGACCCAGGATCTTGAGAATTTGGTAAGCATAGTGAACCAGCGCCATGAACTTGCCCAGCATTGGGCGGTCTAGAATCACATTGTACACTGTCTCGAAGTTCGCGAGATCAAAGGTCCGTCTAGAATCACATTATACGTGACCAGCAGCTCAATCTGGCCAAGAGGCATGGTCAATGAGTTCAGAGTTACGTCGTGGAAAGGCTCGACTCCTATTTTAAGCTTTGATCTCTGAATTCCCATCTTGTCCAAGGTTTTGGAGAAAATGAGGTTAAGTGAACTACCACCATCGACCAGAGTTCTGAAACTTTGACATTGAGTATGGTCGGTTGAACCACGACCGGGTATCAACCAGGATGTGGTATCGCGATCGGATGATCAGTTTGACCAAAGGTGATCGACTGTTTCGACCACCTGAGATACCAAGAGGGCCCAGTTAGGGCCAAGTTGACTTCTCGCTCGACCACCTTGTACTGCCTTTTGGACTCGTATGTGGTGGATCCTCCGAAGATGTGTGCTAAGCTGTGGTCGACCTCATGGAACTGGGGCTCGCTGCCCTCAATGTTCGACTTAGCTGGCTTATTACCACGCTCAGCGTTCGCCTTGATCTTTTCATCAAGCTTTTTCTTGAACACATAGCACTCGTCAAAGTCGTGCCACCTCGACTGAGGCCTTTGTTGTCCCCAGTGTTGCGCGATTTGTTCCTATCGACCGCAGCTATAGTCGTATCGGGTCCCTTACGCTTGCCACCGGGTTTGGTTTTTTCCCTCCACTCTTCGAGGACTCAGGTTTTTCCTTACTAGATTGGAGGTTTTTAGCGCGCACCTGCGCTTCTGCTCATTTTACACACTTGTCGGCTAACTCAAAAAGCTCTTTGACCGTACGGATCTTCCAAGTAGCCATCTTTCCACGTAAATCTGTGTCCTGAACACCTCATTTGAAGGTGATGATTACCGACTCATCGGAGATGTCCGGGATCATGTTACACCTGTCGCTGAACCAGTGGATAAAATCTTGAAGAGATTCATTGTCACCTTGGTGTAGTTGGTGGAGATCGTTCTCCATTCCTGGGCGCTCGAATGTGCCTTAGAAATTGGCTCTGAACTAAGCCTTAAGTTCTTCCCATGAACTAATCGAGTTTGTCGGCAAGTTTAGCAACCAGGACCTTGCAGGTCCATCAAGGGCGGTTAACAGGTTATTGGCCATTACTCGATTGTCACCACTGGTTGCTCGAATAACAATGGTGTAGATCTGCAACCACACATTGGGATTAATTTTCCCGTCATATTTCTAGATCGAGCCCGCTTTGAACTTCTCGGGCCACTGAATTGACCAAAGTTCATGTACAAAAGCCTCGCAGCCTCTGTCGAACTCATCAGGAGGAGGTAGTGGGGGACTGTCACGCTTACCTCTTCGAGCAGGGGAGTTATGTCGACCATCCCATCCTGTAGATATATGGTCATAGTAGCGGCGATCATCTTCACGGCATTCTTCATGATGGTTTTCGATCACCATCCGTAGATCATGCCGATTGTGAGGAATACGATTCCTCAAGTTTTCCTGATTTCCACGCTTATGGACATGGCAGCTACAGTTTGGCTCACATTGTCGTGTTCGGGCTCGACCACCTGAGATTCCCGTCTGAGATTCCCCTACTCAAGAGCGTTCCCGCCCGTGGCTCCTCGAGTTGGGACCATACCGACTGGGGGGCCTGGAATTATTGGGATTATTTGCTCGAGCAACTTGGATCTGAGCTGCATCGAGTAGGGTCTTGACTTGATTGACCATAGGAGTTAGCAGATTCGTCGGATCTAACTTTGGAAGTGATCGAAGGATCAAATGTGCTCCTCGTATGTTAGCGTCCGGGAACACATCTTTACCAAGGCTCGGTGGTGGTTGATCTGATGAGGCTTCATGGTGATTGTTCGGAGGGAGTTTCTCCCTTGAGCCGTGAGTCGTCACGGATAGAGACGTACCCACCGGAAGTCATCGAGAGAGGTCAGGAGGCATCTATTCTCCCGTGGTCCACCGGTGAAGGGTTGTGTTAGGTGCACGCAAGGCTCCAGCTACGGATGTTTCTGGTGGTAACTCGGTGCCGGTACCGTTGGTGGGGACAGTGAGTCTGTGGCGCTGGATCTTTGGGAATTTCCGTGTTGTGGTCGACTACGGTCTCTGGATCTATCGTCATTGGGTAAGCCGATGGGGGGTCATTGCTTCTAGCCATATACATGAATCGATCTGTTCGGCTGCTCTGGCTAGCGTTGAAATTACCGTCGCCACCCTCGTCACTGTTGGTGTCTATGCAGTGGAGAATATTAGGCTCTGCGGGATCCCACTCGAGATGTCCCACCTCACGGTACGCATCCATTGGTCTGGATTCAAGGGTATCAGTGTGGACCAGTCCACCTTGGCCGTCCCAACGAAAAACCATGGTTCCGAAGATGATTTCTGAGTCACCGAGAGGGGACTCAAAGCTGTCCACCATCGACTCGAAGTGGTTGTAGAAGCCATCGTCAAAGAATCCAACACAAACGTGAGCCCGAGACATGATTAATCCTGCAAAGCAGAAGAAGGCCCCTACCAGGCGCGCCAACTGTCGAAGATTAGTTCCTGACAATGTGTTCGTAAATTAAATGGGTACCTTCGAGTGCAGGGATTAATCATGAGATGAGACAATCAATGTATACAGGTTCGGGCCTCCGATTGGAGTAATACCCTACGTCCTGTGGGAGTGTTGCTGCTGTATATTGATGATCTCGAGTACAAGCAATGAGGCTAAATCTATTACGGAGAGTATATTAGATTTGATCTAACCTAAAGCTAAAGTCGTCGAGTATCTTCTCTGCTAGGATCTGTATGCTTGCCTCAAGTTATCTTTCTCTCTTCTTGTGTATCATCCTCCTCCCCTCCCCCCAACCTTTTCGCCTTATATAGGGGTGAGGTACCAACTCCTATCCAGCCATGGTCAATAGGGAATTATCTTCCTTGACGTCCAAGTAGATAAATCTATTTTGAGTACTAATCGTATCGAGTTAGGTAACCAATCGAAACCTTCCTGATATGTACTTCCTTGATTTCGGGTGTATCAGGTACCGCTGATTCAGTTCCGTGATATCTAAAGCCTCTTAATATATGTTGTACATAGCCTATTTCTATATGATATATTCCTATATGCATATACCCCATAGTTAGATATTCGACAAGAGTGGTGCCGACCAACCTCATATGCCATTACGATGAGGCTGCCTGCCTTTCCTCATCGCACTCCATGCGGCTGGAGGTCTCCCCTTGGCCTAGTGTCGTCAACGCGGGGGTGATGACGCACTGGAGGCTGATCAGATCGAGGAGGGGGCGGGGGTTCCTGGTTGCAGCGCTACTCCCGTCGATGGGCAGTGCGAGCTGGGGCAGATCACGGCGGGCAATTCCACCATGAAGGCTCGTGGCGGCGTCCTTGGCCACGTCCGCCCCGGCAGGGTCCAGGTGCACAGTAGGAGGTCATCTTCTTTATTCACGCGCGAATTGCAGCGTCCGCGCTTGTAGCATGGTGTACGCTGTCAACGCACCAGACTCCGATGGTAACATTGGCGCACATGACGTCACCAGTTCAGAGGGGTTTGATGTGATTGGAAGCGCGGTGGTGGACGTCAGTGAGTCCGTGGCATTCACCATCACCACGGTGGTCGATGTGTCGCTGTTCCTCGATGCAGCGGCACGACATGAGGGCGAGGGCACACGAATGGCTGGCATCGGGAACCTCTTCGGTTCCATCTCTCCGGTGATCAAGGCCACCATAGGGTACAAGCAGCGGCAGGTAGCCGTGGTCGGTGTCACCAAGAACCTCAGAGATGCAGCTGGGTTCGTGGCCGGAACGCTCCAACGCATGCTGCCGGTGTGTACAGGTGGCTGCAGCTCGTCGACATCAGGCATAGGCTGGCTGCAGCGCTGTCATTTGGATGGTGAGTCATGAACTCTAAATTGGGTGTGAAGCTGTTCCGTTATTGAGCAACAAAAGTTTGCAATCCATTTCCTCTTAACTGGGTTAGAAGTAGGCCTTTAGTTTTACTATGAACTCGCTGGGTTGACATGTTTAGGTTAAAGAAGATGCTAATTTGTTTACTCACATGCACATATATAGTATATAATTATGTCATATTGTTAAGTGAGGATGTGTAATTTGCAGAGTATACATGTAGGTTCAATGTCTGGAACTAAATGACTAAATAATATCTGAAAATTGGAATTTCTTTGAAATATCTTCCACATTCTTGAGTATATGCTAGGCTGCTAGCGGTTATGTCATGAACAACATGAGAGCTAGTAACTGCAAAGGTGGATTTAGAATTGTATATAGTATTTTGATGTCCTTGTGCAACAAAATGAGTTTGATATTATATTATATGTAATGTTAGTCCTATTAGCAATTTGGCAACCATGTGCCAAGCTAGTTGGGGTATGATCTGGAGGTACAATTGTTATATACAAAATAGATGCAACTGTCAGTAATGTGGAGGTAGAAAAAGATACATAAAATAAAATTCACCAATGGAAGGAATGTAGGGAAACGATGATTGTTGTTTGATGTGTACTTGGTTGGGAGTCATGACGAGCTCATTGACCTGTACTATTGTCATCTACAATTACGGCATTTTCTTCATTGTATCCTTTGACATTAGTTTTCAAGGACATGATCTTATTCAGCTTGGAGTCCACCAATAGGACCGGCAATTTTTGTCTAAAATAGTCTATATCCTCCTGTGCAGTAGGTATTGGAATAATTGTTAGGTTAAATATATGCATGTAAGTTGTAGTAGTAACAGGATGGCGTATCTTAATTTTTGTGTATATTACTACTAATGGATTTTGTGTAATGAGTAAGATATATGCAAAGTGATTTGATAAGCCCATGGCTCCTTCGGATACGATCAATACCGCCAATAATCATCAAATCATACAAGGTCCAATTACAAGAGCACGTGCACGATAATTAGACCACCAGGTGAACTCGTTTCTCGTTATTTATGCTTCCTTGGATGGATTTCTACTAAATTCTTGTGATGTTTTATTGCTTAAAACCATGAGAGAAGTACCACAACCTTATCCGGATGTCACCCATTGAAGGCCAAATCTACACAGACTCGAGACTGAGCTCTAGTTGTAGTCGTGGTCGAAGTCATGGTCGTGATCGAGTCGCTGGATAGCATGTTAGCAAAACGGGAATAACTCTCTCATACGAAGTCCGTTTTAGGCAATCTTAGACATTCTGGGAAAGCTTACGATGAGCCCTTTTCAATGGATATGAGCTCGACCAAATATTCCTTATAGTTTAGTTAGAGTCTAAGAAATAAAGTGCTGCACCGCTATTTTGGACTTAGTTGGATCATGTAATCGTGCCGGCTGCACAACCCTTGGTCGACCCCCTCATGTCCCCCCTATATATACGCAGTAGCCATCATAGTTTAGGCTCAGATTTTGCTTAAATTATTTTATTTTATACAGTTTCGCCGCTTTTTTGGTTTGTAGAACCCCAACTCGAGTAGTTCATTGGTAATTAGCAATATTCAGATTGCATCTACTGTTCTTTCTTGTGTTCTCGATTCACTTGTAGGAAAAGCCTTTTTGGTGAGGTCAACCGCGTCTTCGCACGGTTAATAACCACGAAGTAGTGTTGTAGTGTTTGCGAGGGTTCTCGATCTGTTCTGGTCGGTATCTTAGAATCATCAATGTTGAAACTCTATCAATCGACTTATCATATTACCTTTCGGAAGATCGGGCAAACGCGCATCAAGTGGTATCAGTGCCTCGGTTGCCTATTAGGGGCCTCTGTTATCCCTTTTATTTCGTCGAGTTCCGTTACCTAGAGTCCAGAAAATTGCCCCATAAAAAAGGATTTAGATCTTAGTTTTCTACTATCCAAACCACTTTGTGCCTTTCCGCAATTTTGTTTTCGTTTTTCGCGTTGTTGAGTTTGAGTCCATCATCTATATCTTTGTTGCTAGTCTTGGTCATCGTATTCTAGTTTCTAGTGTCGAGTCTTTGCTGTTATAGTTGTAGGGTATCCCGGCTTGGCCTTGTTTGATATAGCCGAGATTGTATCTCTAGTCGAGACAACTATCCACTTGTGTTCGACCACTAGTCGCTTTAACCATCTACTCGAGTTCGACCACTAGTCGAGACAACCATCAAGTCATGTTCGACCATTAGTCGCTTCAACCATCTACTCGAGTTTGATCACTAGTCACATCAACCATCTACTCGGGTTCGACCACTAGTCATATCAACCATCTACTCGAGTTCGACCACTAGTCAAGTCGACCATCAAGTCGTGTTCAACCACTAGTCGCTTCAACCATCTACTCGAGTTCGACCATTAGTCGAGTCAACCATCTATTCGGGCTCGACCACTAGTCGCTTCAACCATCTAATCGGGCTCGATCACTAGTCATTTTCGACCACCTCTTCGGATTCGACCACTAGTTGGATTCGACCATCCTTTCGGATTCGACTATCCATTCGATTTTTCCTCCACAGTATAGTCGAGTATATTTGTTTATGGCTGCTCGGATACCCCCATACACACTTCATATCAAGCATTGTCCGATAAAGTTCGAGTAGCAATCCATAGCCGAAATAGAGGTAGCCAAAGTTCACAGAAAGAGAGAGAGTATCTTTTTATTACCTTTATACCCATACTCTCCAGAAAAAATTTATGACCGACGTGCCTCACTGGTCTTAGAAAAGGCAGTAGAAGAGTTTTTGAGTTTGTATCACATTCGCAAAAAAAAAAAGAAAGAGAAGCAAGCAAGAAGCAAAGAGTACAAAGAGAGAGAGAGAGAATTAAAAAAAAAGAATCAGTTTGCATTGCAAATTTTGTTCCATTGTTCTTGTATCTGTTATAGTTTTGGCTTGCTTGAGCTAGTTCCAGGAACGTGTTCGGGTCAGCAATTGTGACGAGTACTGTGGACTTTTATTCAGCTTTGCTAATCTAATTTCAATTATTATTATTCCTTGCTACTAAATATTGCCTGTCCAAGCTACACCTTCTCTCGATCAGAATGGTTTCTCCCCTTGCAACTACCTCACTTGCACCCGATAAGGTATCACGAACCAGCCACCGGTTGTGGCAACTGCGGTGATTGGTAAGAACACTTGCAAGAGCGTGGTAAGACTCTTGAGAGTATGTTACTCCACCTCCACCGCGTAGTTGTTGATTGGGATAATTTATCTTTCGTGGTTTTCTATCTTCAACTAACCGTGGAAGGAGAAACATCAGATGCACAGGAGTGTGTTTTGAGGGAAGAACTGACAATGGTGTTGAATAATCATTGACAAGCTATTAATGACAACATCGATAAGAAGCTTGCAGAGACAAACACTATATTGTAACAACTTAATGATAGTATTGCCAACGCTTTGATTGAGTGGTTAATCAGCCACCAAACCATGGGCGTGTGGATCCTCGTGGCGCAGACCATGAGCAAGAGGACTCCGTCACAGATGATGAAATTTTGAGGTAAGAACAATATGCCTTTGATGCACGATAATGGGACCGATTAAACTTCAACCATTAAGGTATGAGATGTAATAATTTTCAGCAACATAACCTACATCTTAATGATGATCTATTTGCTAAGGTTAAGTTTCTCATACAATCTTTTGTAGGTGCTTATGATGCTGAAAAGTATTTAGATTGGGAAATGACGGTTGAACAGAAGTTTAATGCTCATTTAGTTCTTGAAGTGCATAGAGTTAGGCAAGCCACTAGTGAATTTAAAGAATTTGCAATTATCTGGTGGCATAGAGTATGCATCGATGGATTAGTGCCTACCGTATGGAATGCTTTAAAGGTTGCTATGCGTAACAGATTTGTTTCACCCCACCTTGGTTTAAGAGCTACAATTTCTTACGCAAATCACGTTTAAAAGAGGGTGGATAGGTTCGTAAAAGAATATTATCAGGAGCTTCAAATTAGTATGTTGCATTGTGATATTATTGAGGATGAAGAGGCTGCAATGGCACGCTTTTATGAAGGGTTAAGGCATGAAATTCAGGACATAGTTGACAATACGATAGTATTCCTAGATTATTCCAACTTACGTGTTTGGCAGAAAAAGAATTGCATGGACGACAACAGAGGCCAAGAAGCAATTTTAGAAACACGACTACTTCCAAATCAACATCGGGACAAGTCAAAACAGCCCCACATTCAGCTACACGGTCTGCTACCCCCTTCTCGAGTAGGGCGTGTTCAGCAGTACCTTCGACACAGTCACATGCTCCATAGGTAAGCAAATCCGTAAGTGTGCAGGGTTCAGCGAAGAGCTCTTCTTCGGTTGCCTCGACTGGTCACATGACTGGAATTATTTGCCACCGATGTAAGGGAATGGGCCATATCATGAAGGATTGCCCAAGTCAACGCGTGTACATTGTAACAGAAGATGGTGGATATGTAAGTGCTAGTGATGTTGAAGATGAATATGTTCTTGCAGCTAATCATACAAATGATGAGAATGGACGTGAGACGGATATCGACCAAAGTGTTCGATGCCACTACCACGAAGGATTATCGGACCCTCATTGTGCAGCGAGTGTTAAGCACTCAAATGGAGCAAACGGAACAGCTACAATGCTATAATTTGTTTAAGATGTTCCTCATGGTCAAGGATTATCGTGTTCGAGTCATTATTGATGGAGGAAGCTACAACAACTTGATAAGTTCAGATATGATCAAGAAGCTTGCCTTACTGACAGGAAACCATCCTTACCCTTATCATATTCAATGGTTCAACAACAGTGGTAAGATAAAGGTAATACAAACATCTAGGGTGCATTTTTCTATTAGTTTATACCATGATTGTGTTGATTTTGATGTAGTACCTATGCAAGCATGTTCAGTTTTGTTAGGACGACCATGGGAGTTTGATATTGATGCAACGCATCATGGTAGAAGTAATAAGTACACCCTTATGCATAAAGGAAAGAAAATAACTTTTCTATCTTTAACCCCTGCTGAAATTGTGAAATGTGAAAAAGAGATAGTTGAAAATAAGAGAAAAGAGTTTGAGAATAAATCTGAAAATCAGCAAGTAGCGGAAAAAGTTTTCCCACCCAAAAAGAAGAAAGCAACAACAGCTTCTAAGTCCGGTAGAATTAGACTAAAAGGGTGTGTTATGCTTGCTACTAAATTTGACCTTGTTGAAATTTGTGATAATAAGCTGTCATGCTATGCTTTGATATGCAAAGATACTTTAGTTTCACTCGAGATTATATCTAACTCTTTGTCTCCTGCTGTTGCCAACCTTTTGCAGGAGTTTGTGGATGTATTTCCAACTGAGGTACCCTTAGGACTATCACCTATTCGAGGGATTGAACATCAAATTGATTTAATTCTAGGAGCAACTTTGCCAAACTGTGCTGCATATAGGACCAACCTAGAAGAGACTAAGGAAATTCAACAACAAATCTAAGACTTTTGGGACCACGGGTATGTACGAGAAAATCTTAGCCCTTGTGTTGTTCTTACTCTTTTGGTTCCTAAGAAAGACGGTAGTTGTGTTGATTATAGAGCCATTAATAATATTACTATAAGATATCATCATCCATCCATAGGTTAGACGATATGCTTGATGAGTTGAGTGGTTCTATAATTTTCACTAAAATTGACTTGCGAAGTGGATACCACCATATTAGAATGAAACATGGAGATGAATGGTTAGTAATGCATTTTGGGTTAACTAATGCTCCCAGTACTTTCATGCGATTGATGAACGAAGTTTTACATGCTTTCGTTGGTAGATTTGTGGTGGTTTACTTTGATGACATCTTGATTTACAGCAAGTCATATGAACTACGCTTTGATCACTTGCGTGCTGTTTTTAACGCTTTGAAAGATGCACGTTTGTTTGGTAACCTAGAAAGTGCACCTTTTACACGGATTGAGTCTCTTTTCTTGGCTATGTTGTCGAAGCCATAAAGAGCTAACCAACTCCTAAGATTGTTACACAAGTGAGAAGCTTTCATTGTCTTGCGGGTTTCTATCGATGATTTGTGTGGAATTTCAGCACCATTGTTACTCCATTAAACGAGTTGACAAAGAAAGGAGTAGTTTTCAAATGGGGACCTGCATAAAAACAAGCATTCAAGTTGTTAAAAGAGAAGCTCACCCATGCTCCATTGCTCCAACTCGCTGATTTTGGTAAGGCCTTTGAATTGGAATGTGATGCTAATGGGATTGGAATTGGAGGTGTGCTAATTCAAGAAGGTAAACCTGTTGCTTATTTCAGCGATAAATTAAGTGGACCAATTCTGAATTATTTCACTTATGATAAAGAATTATATGCTTTAAGTGGACCAACGCTGATTTAGACTTTAAAGAAGTGCTTGAACATTGTAAAAAAGGAAAAATATGGAATAAATATGTGCTGAATGACGAATTGCTCTATCGTGATAACAAACTACGCATTCCAGCTAGCTCTGTTCGTCTTTTGTTGTTGCAAAAGGCGCATGAAGGAGAATTGATGGCACATTTTGGAGCAAAGAAAACTGAAGATGCGCTAGTCGCTCATTTCTTTTGGTCAAAGATGAGATATAACGTCAAGCACTACGTGTCAATTGCACCACTTGCAATAAAACTAAGTCTCGCTTAAATCCACATAGTCTTTACGTGCCTCTTGCTGTTCCTAGTACACCTTAGGAGGATATTTCCATGGATTTTATTTCAGGATTGCCTAAGACAAAGAGGGAGAGGGATAGCATATCTGTAATTGTGGATCATTTTTCAAATGACACATTTTATACGTTGCTATAAGAGCGATGATGCTACAAATATAGCTAATTTATTTTTTAAGAAATTGTTCAACTACATGGAGTGCCTAATATTATTGTCTCGGATCATGACACAAAATTTTTGAGTCACTTTTGGAGATTACTTTGGAATAAATTGGGGATGAGCTGCTGTTTTCTACTACGTATCATCCTCAAGCCGATAGTCAAACAAAGGTTATCAACTGTACATTATCAACCATATTACAGGCAATTTTAAAGAATAATTTGATGATGTGGGAAGAGTGTTTATCACATATTGAATTTGTATACAATAGTCAGTACACTCCACCACCAAGGTAAGTTCATTCCAGGTAGTATATGGATTTAATCCACGTGCTCCTATTGATTTACTACATTTACCTACTTTTAAAATATTTAATTTAGATACTAAGAAACATGCTGAATTTATTCTTAAGTTGCATTAAACTACTAAAAAGAATATAGAGAGTATGACTGAAATGTATAGGATTGCTGGAAGTAAAGGTAGGAAGTAAATAAAATTTGAATTAGGTGATTTAGTTAGGTTGCATTTGAGGAATGATAGGTTTTCAGAACTAAGAAAGTCAAAATTGATGTCTAGAGCTGATGGACTATTTAAGATAATTGAGAAAATTAATGATAATGTATACAAAATGGACCTACCTGTAGATTTTGAGGTTGGTTCCATGTTTAACATTTCAGATCTGAAGCCCTATTTGGGAGAGGAAGAAGAGCTTGAGTCGAGGACGACTCCAATTCAAGAGGGGGAGGATGATGAGCCCATGACTCCTTCAGATACGATCAATGTCGCCACTAATCCTCAAATTATACAAGATCCAATTTACAATAGCACGTGCATGACAATTAGACCACCAGGTAAACTCGTTTCTCGCTGTTCATGCTATCTTGGATGGATTCCTACTAAATTCTTGTGATGTTTTATTACTTAGAAACGTGAGAGAAGCACCACAACCTTACCCGGACGTCACCCCTTGAAGGCCAAGTCTACTCGTACTCGAAGCTAAGCTCTAGTCGTAGTCGTGGTCGTGGTCGAGTTGCAGGATAGCACGTCGGTAAAATGGGCATAACTCTCTCATACGAAGTTTATTTTAGGTAATCTTGGATATTCTGGAAAGCTTACGACGATGAGCCCTTTTCAATGGATATGAGTTCGACCAAATATTCTTTATAGTTTAGTCAAAGTCAAAGAAATAAGGTGCTACACCACCGTTTTAAATCTAGTTGGGTCTTGTAATCGTGTCGGGATCAAAGTTTAGGTTGTGTACGCCTCTTTCCATAGTTGCACAACCCTAGGTTGACCTCCTTACGTCCTCCCTATATATACATAGTAGCCGTTGTAGTTTAGACTCGAGTTTTGCTTAGATTATTATGTTTTATACAGTTTCGTCGTTTGTTCGGTTTGTAGAACCCCAACTCAAATACTTTATTGGTAATTAGTAATATTCATATTGCATCTACCTGTTCTTGCTTGTATTCTTGATTCTCTTATAGGAAAAGCCTTCTTGGCGAGATCAACCGCGTCTTAGCACGATTGATAACCACGGAGTAATGGTGTAGTAGTTGCGAGGGTTCTTATCTGTTCTGGTCAGAACCTTAGAATTATCAACGTTAAAACTCTACCAATTAACTTATTGTATTGCCTTTCGAAAAATCGGACAGACGCGTATCACGATTGCAGCCTGACAAACCTTGTTTTGCTGACAGGATTGGCTCCCTTTGTTCTTTTGGTAATGCATTCATTTAGGTGTATCGTAAAAGTCTTCTTTTATGGAGGCCCAAAACAAGGGTTGTCCATGGCACCCTTGACTAATATTGGTGCGAGGCCCTTAGGAGCACCAGTAGCAGCAGCTGAAGGTGTCGTCGGGAGCTTGTATGCAGAAGAATGGAGCACCTTGCATATAAAAGAATCAAACACGTGATGTAGATGTCGTGAAGACCTTGCAATTAGCCGTGATTATGTTAGATTGGGGCGCTGTTGTCCAGGACCATGTATAGCAGGCTTGATTCTCTGAGTTTTGGGCGCTGATCTCTATATGTGTGCACGATACGTATAGTAGGCGTACTGTAATTTATGCTTCCGAATAGAACTTGGCAAACACATGTTACCTTATACTAGTGCATTTATTTTTCGATGAACACCCTATTTTGTGGTTCCGAATATAATTTGGCAAACACACGTATACGAGTTTGTGCTGGAGTCTTTGTTGCCCAGTATAGGAGCCCTGTTGGTGTTCTGCATCACGTAATTGGAACAAGCAGATGAAAGGTTGCGGGGCAGCAGCGTTGCTGCATGTTCGACGAGCGAGGGGTGGGGGCGGCGGCGGCGGCGATGGTGACAGCGGCACGGAGGAGCCTTCCTGGAAGCGGGATCCCGATTAGAACAAACACATAGAGACCTACTTAACCCTAAGTTATTAGACCTAATTTTACAGATAATGATTTGATTAAAAAATACCGCTTTAAGTGGATGGTTGGATTTGAACCATGATACTCTCTCCTATCGATATCATAATGTACTGTAGAGGACCTCAAATAATCCTCAGATCATCTCAGCTCATTTATAGTGCAGCCGTACGCCACTCTACTCGCATGCGTCATGCATGCTTCCTACGCAACTCCACTCTTTCAAATTGCTCATCTAATGGTAGTGTATTTTTTCAGATCATTCGTCAACCACAATATGAGTAGACTAACACACAGGGAAAGGACTAGTGCGATTGTTAGCTTACCTACACGGTAACTAATCAGACAGATTCACAAAACAAAAACCCACACATCATACAGAAGCATACAATGCTGTCAGTCCGCCACATTGCTGTCATCCCCCACAGTCACTTAGGTGGCACCAAACCCAACGGTTCAGAGACACAAACTTTCGTTACCACAACGACAGCATCAGCTAACACCACCAGCGGTTTGGTCTTTTGACAACACTCCACTCCACTTCACTCCGCTGCTCATCAGCCTCAGTAGGTGTGGTGAGCCCTTCTTTTCTCACTAACTCGCACGAGAATCCCGCACGTCACATTCCGCGCGAGCCAGCGGGCACCGGGTGGCCACGTCATCCCGCCGTCTCCCCCCGCGCGCGGCCTTGCGTTGCGTCCGACACCACTCCGATCCCAAGTGGCCGGGTTCCTTGATTTATTGAGATCCACGAGGAGACGGAAGGGGAGAAGAAAAGCACAGTTGCCCGCACGCCAAAGTACTGGAGGACCGGTTGGTGCGGCTGGCCATCTGACTGGCCACGAGTCCGGCCATCATCGCTCGCCCCGCGCGTCACTGTTGGCTTCGATGGATGGAGAATTGGTTCAGAGTTAGCTTAGCTAGGTAGCTGAGCCCCATGCGTGATGAGTGACAATCGGCGATGTGGATCCTGATTGCTCTAACGTGTGATGCATGCAACCTTTTTACAATTGGACAGTAAGTGCACCCGTTTCGCTCAGATGAACAACTGTTAAGCCATTTCTGGTAATACAGACTAAACAATTGAGACTAATGTGCAGTTTAAACTTTGAATTAGAGTAGTATTTATGCAGAGGCAAGAACTTAATCGTTAAACATATCATAATTACCCTGAAAGAGAATGTGCTCTTTTTTAGGCTTGGACTTCGAGGTAACCTTTGCCGGTCTTTACTTGCACACTATACTTGCTTTATCCCTTGTCTTCCATGCCAAGGCGTCGGTCAGATCCAAAAAAAAAAAAACATGGACTTCATAACCGAAATTGCAAATTGGTTTAAACAAACGGAGGCAATGGAGACAAGAATCGATTATACTAGTCGCTAAATATCTCATGGAAGATTACCCGCAAAGTGTCTCCCTATCGAAAAGCAAAGCTTCGCCTTCGGGCCACCTAATTATGAACAGATCTCATGCTAATTGCGTCACGGAACACGGATATAAAAGGCGCAGCATGTGTCGCACATAATCCTCGGAAAGGCGATTAACTGCGTAATCAAATCTACACATGTGAGTATTAGCTGGTAGTATTAGTATTTGATTAGCAGCATGAAACCAAACTTGGCCTCGTGTCAGTTGTTAATCCTTTTCCGTGGGCACAAAATATCTCAATCTGGTGTGCTTGATGCTGTACCTGTCACTAAACCAGATCTGATCACAGCGATCGATGATCTGCGTCTGCCTCAACCGTTCTGTTTGGTTAAGCTGCATGGATACTAGGATATTACAGTATGCACAATTAATGCGAACAAATGGATGTTCTCTTAATTTGTCAGTGGTTGCTAGAGATGTATTCCACATGGTATGATAAAATAGAAAATGGCGGCCCCAGCTACTGTACTGGTTGAACTGTAGGGGTAACCAATGATGTGCGATTTTCAAGCCTCTCAATCGTTGCAATTGAGATGTGGATTGAAGTACTCGTGTGGACTAATTTTTGATTGGGCAGTCCAGATGGTCTTGACAGCGCATACTATGGCTTGATAGCGAAAGATGATCCAAGTCCTCAAGTTACCTTTTTCCCATTTTGGTTAGGAATAAGTCCTCAAACTATTGCTCTAGGATACAGATTGTTTCTTCCACAAAAGTACTAATTGATTTCAAAATATAATATTAAGACGACCTGTTGATAGGGAAAAGTTAAATGAAAACATCAGATATTTGATCTATTGTAAAAAAAAAAAGACAGTTCTTGTAGTCTGCATTATCTGATAATTAGCAGTAACTAGCCGCATGAATATTTGAAATATGGCCATCTGTAGAGATACAAATCGATGCTTAATAAAAATTGAATTTTTACTTTCACCAACAATATAGTTAGGTATTAACATCAACATCATGAAGTCGGAACGAGGAAGAATAACTAACCAGACTTCATGCCCTACAAATGAAACATAATCTAATCATGAGCAATCCTTGGGTGCAAAGCCAAAGGTTACTTCTTGAGAGAGAAGGAGACTTGTTAAGCAATTGGGTGATGCTTCAACTTATGGTGTGAGCTGTGTACTTTTCCCTGTGACTTGACATTAGTCCATTAGGTTGTTGAAATTAAACTAATAGTTATTTAGTATAGCAATTCTAAATCTGAATTGGCCATAATGAGCATATTAACGCAACTAACTACTTCCACTAACTTCTTTTTCTTCCTGTAGTATTCTAGTAATATCTTGACAAATGCCCATATGTACCCATTGATATCATCATACCAGATTGAATTGGTTTTTGAACAGTGACATCCATCCAATCCTCCCTATTGATCCAACCATCCAAACTATACGCAGTATTGTATACAAGTGCTCATAAATTCCATCAGAATACAAACCAACCTATTAAAGAACACGAGTCATTTGGTTTGATTTCCAACCACATGAGCTTGGCAAAACCTCACGGCAACATGGACAAGTGCCCCCTTCCTCAAATAACTCCTAAGTAATATTTTTGTTAGGTGGCTCCTCCTCCTGCCATCTCCCCAAAATGGCCAAGTGGAGAATCTCCCTGTGCCAGCTTGGACTCTGTCTCACCCTTTCCTTGCCTTGTTGCTTTGGTTGGACAGCCTACACTTAACCACATTCCATTGCCAAAGCCATCCTCCTATATATACACAGCACATATACGAAAACAGGCACAAGCAACGACATATACTCCACATATCCAGCTCCAATTGTCCCTTCAGCGCTGCCACCGCCACCAACAACAAAGACCACTGGAAGAAGAAGAAGAAGAAGAAGTTTCGGCTCGATCGGCTTCCATTCTTGTGGCTGCGAGCAAGGTCAAGAATGGGGGCAAGTGGAGAGTGGCAGAGGGGGCCTGTAATTGGTCGTGGTGCATCGGCGACGGTGTCGATCGCCACTGACCGGCGCACGGGCGACATGTTCGCGGTGAAGTCCGTGGAGGTGGCGCGGGCCGGTGTGCTCCGTCGCGAGCAGAGTGTGCTCTCTGCTCTGAGCTCGCCATACATCGTGTCGTGCTTGGGCTCCGACGTGTCGGTGGCGGCGGACGGGAGCGGCGGAATGCGGTACGACCTGTTCTTACAGTACGCGCCGGGCGGGTCGCTGGCCGACGAGATCAAGCGGTGCGGCGGGCGGTGCGAGGAAGCCGTGATCCGGTCGCGCGCGGGGGACGTCCTGCGCGGACTGGCCTACGTGCACGGCGCCAGGGTCGCGCACTGCGACGTCAAGGGCCGGAACGTGCTCCTCGGCGCCGACGGGCGTGCCATGCTCGCCGACTTTGGGTGCGCGCGCTGGACGTCGGCCGAGGACGGCAATGCCGCCTGCGGCGCGATGATCAGGGGCACGCCGCTGTTTTTGGCGCCGGAGGCCGCGCGGGGCGAAGCACAGGGGACTGCGGCCGACATCTGGGCGCTCGGGTGCACGGTCATCGAGATGGCCACCGGCGGCGCGCCGTGGCCGCAGCGGTTCGCCGACCCCGTCGCCGCGCTCCACCACGTCGCACACTCCGGCGACGTCCCTGAACCCCCCGCGTGGCTCTCGGACGAGGGGAAGGACTTCCTGTCCAGGTGCTTGATCAGGGACCCGGCCGAACGGTGGACGGCGGAGCAGCTGCTGGAGCACCCGTTCGTCTCCTCCTCTACAGCCATTCCGGTTGTCGCCTCCAAAGCCGCGCCGATTGAGCGGAGGGTGTCGCCAAAGAGCGTCCTTGATCAAGGCTTCTGGGAGGAACCGGACTCTGCAACCGACTCCGACACGACGGTGGCGCTCACGCCCGCCGACCGCGTCCGCGCATTGGCGGCCGACGTCGCGCCCGACTGGACCTTGAGCGGGGAGCACTGGATCACCGTCTGCGCCCACACAGGCATCGCCGTCAACAACAACGACGACACGGCAGCACCTCCAAAATCCGATGCGGACACTGCCGTCCCTCCAGAATTATTCGTGGCGGGCGCCGGAAGCAGCATGGGAGAGTCCGAGGAACACACTGGCGGCGGGGGCGAGCACATGGGCGTCAACGCGCCCCGCGGCCACGCCTCGTCACATGGCCACGATCACGGCAGCTCAGCTCCTCACGGCGGCGCGAGCTCCAGCGCTGGCGCCTGCCGCAGTAACAGCGTGATTAGCGGCAGTAACAACGACTGTACCAGTAGTAATTCGGCAAGCACCGGCAATAAAGGATGCTGTCGTTCGGTAATTAATGCCAGCGAGTTGGTTCACTTTCGTCCCAGCTGACAACTGTTTTTACTTTCCAGCATGCCGCTTCCATTCGCTCTCTTTTCACCTTTCGGGCTGCGTCCTTTTCGTCACGTGCCAGGCGTGAGCCGTAATTTGGAGGAGGTGGTGCCGTGGTGGTGGTTACGGCCGGACCCGTACAGCTTACGACTCGAGCATGGCATGGGTAACATCCCGTCGAGAACCCAATCTCTCCATCAAGTTGCATAAGACCACTAATGCGAAAATTCGATACGACCGGATGAACGTTGCAGGGTCTCTACAAGAACCGGTACGGAATATGCACCAACACCGGCTCACAGGTGGGTCCAGCCATACCAGCTAGGCAGCTAGCAGTGATACTACCACTCATAGGCGAAGGAATATGTTGGCGACGGCGAACAGATGCGTGATGTCCTAGTTCCCCGAGCTGATTGGTATTTGGGCACGAGGTTCGCGAGGGCAGAGCGGACTTGAACTGACCGGACCCAACTTCTCTCGATTCGGACGAGGGAGGTGCGCGGCTGCCAATTGATACGAAAAGCTCCTGGAAAAAATGAGGGAGTTGACGGTCGCGCGCCGGGACTGGTCGTCGGTTGGAGCGGTTGGTTGGGTTGGTTCTCGTCGCCGCACTTACGATGAAAACAGATAGCAATAGTAAAAAACTTATTAACCATTTTTACTATCACATTCTCTCAAAAATGAGAAAATCGAAAACAGATACGAACTCAAAAATGTTAAGATATAAAAAATGAATTAATCTGCACGAAAACACATAGGTATTGATCGGGAATTGATAATAAAAACGGGAACACCAACCTATAAAATCATATATAGAAGCATCATGAGATAAATCGAGAGAAAAAGAAAAGCTAGAAAACACATTTAAATTTAGAGATCATGTCCAAAATGTTTTTTTCACTGGAAAAGTTTGCATTACGAGAACATATATGAAAAAACAAATAATCATGGAGAGTGCTAAATTATTACTAGAGGCCATCACTCTCCTCGTATTGTAGAAAGTGTAGAGATGTAAAAGGCACTATACAGATATGTAAGTCCAACATTACATGAGAAAGACGAGATATGAACTGCAATCCTTTGGTCAATCTACCCATGAACTGTTTACTCTTTTCTCAATCTGTTTGTGTTCTGCAAAGCAACAGAAGACAAATATTGTCACAAACACGGAAGTGTTCACAAATTTAATAATGAAATGAACAAAATTAATTTGAAATATGTCTTGAAACATCTACTGGTACTTATGATGCTCATTATCAATAAACTAGCTAGATCTAATAGATACAAGTGGCCAATGCTGCGGGATACAAAATTCTTTCACAACCAACAAATAGTTGTTTTAGACATATGATGGATTGAATAGAGCTAACATTTATCACTATCCATATTAATGGATTGAGCTAACATTCATCCTTGCGCTGGCGACATATCAGATCCTCCTTCTTATAGATAACACAAATGCATTGATAAATAGAAAATAGACAACAAACAAAGATTGATTATGGTATTGAAAGAAGCATATATTTCATACTACACGGTAGAGGCACCTATTCAAGTAAACATATCTCTCTAGTTGTGCCTTTTGCCAATTGTACTGAATTCAATAATAAACACCAACAATGAAAGTGACAATAACAACATGATTATAATGCAATGTGCATACAACCCCTATTTGATCATCCACAATTCCACACCTTCTCATAAGTCAAGAAATGAAAGAACATAGAGAAAGATAAAAATTTTCACTTTAGACTCCACAATCTTCTACTCAGCTTATAGCTCATCAGCATCATTCATCATGTCTGGATCACTTTCTCTTTCTTCTTTCTCCTCATTCTCATTTTCCTTCTCCTTTTGCTTCTCCTATAATTCAAACACGCATAACATGTGAAAATATATGACTGGGAAAAAACATTGTGCAATATTACAGATTTGGGGAAACATACCTCAATCGTTAATTTATTAGCCATGACAGTAGACAGAACCTTAAGATCACTCACAATTGAAACAACATTTAGAATTTGAAAAATCAAAGTGAAAGACAAATACATTAGACAATTGAACGTCAGTCATCAGTAAAAGAAAAATAATAAATCCTTGCACAATTGTAACTAAAAAAATTATCATCTTTTCTTGTTGCCTTTACTCAATCTTTGGTGCAAATCAAAGCTTCTACCATATCTGGATCGAGATGACTGCGGTAAGGATGCAACCATCATCACTTGTATGGCTATCACATCACGAACAATTTTTGAGAGAATAAGATACTCTTCTCTCTTGTTCTTCCACCATGCTAAAATATTTCTCCAACTCATTTGACTCGTATAGATCAGGTTCACTTTTATCATATAATAAGTTTTCTAGTTCATCATCGACATTTTCTATTAGCACATCTGTTGTGTTACTAGGTTCAGGTGCTTTACTCTTTGTAGATGAAGATAAATGTGAAGAAGTAGGATAAAATTGATACAATTTCTTTATCAATTTGATAGACATCACCAAAAGACTTCTTCATGTAGAATTCTATAATATTTTTCTTGTACCTAAGATCAAGAAAGCATGCCAGAGCAAGAGCAATGTTGGACTGCTTTTAATATTTCTCAAACTTTTCACTCATAGCAGTTGCTATTTTTACTAATAGTGGTGTCTTCACTAACATACCATTCAACAAGCAAAACCTTTATCTCACAAAAACCTCTATAAAATAAGTTTGCAGTTGGATATGAAGTACTAGAGAGGATTTCAGTAAGATCGTAGAATTTCTTCAAGCACTGAAAAAGTTTTAGTGTATTGTTCTATTCAGCATGGGATAGAGAAATTTTCTCATACCTACGGTAATTTAAAGACTTAAGCTTCACAAAAGCAGCCTTGCAGTACAAGGCATCCCTTAGCATCAGTGTCAGGACCCTGACCTCAGGTTCCCCTGTGCCTCCAGTATCAGTCCCTAGATCAAATAGCTGATACGCACAAAATTCTCCAGAATAATATCAAATACATACTTTGAATATAATAAAGTAAAATAATTACCTAAAACGACTAAAAGATGGTCTTGTGGATAAGGATCCATAGCGGACCAGCCAGGAAGAAGAGCCTACAGCGGAGCAGAGTGCAACAACGGTGCAACCAAGCCTCAAGCAACTCAGGTGCAGACGCGACCTTAGACTTGTTCTCTTTAATTTCTCTGGGTTGGGATTGGTCTTCATCTCAACAATCTAAAAGCAATAAGATTGAGTAAGGAAGGTATTCAATAAGTTCTAATACTACTTCAAGGGGTTGAGTAGATACATAAGGGAGATAACCAAGGATAAAAGCTATAGAGCTATAGTTTGGGCGCAAAGCCAGTTTTATATGAAATGTGAATTAAAGTGTACACTTAGTTTAAACTAGTCGAACAAAACCAGGTTTGATTGATAAAGGTTGTTGGCCCTAGGGGAAAGCTATCCGTTACCTACAGTTCCCTTCTTTTAGCTAGTTGACACCTAGTCCAACCAGATTCGACAACACAAAGCCGGTTTTCTCCAAAACACGGGCACACTGCCCATTCACACACTAAAGGGTACGCACACCTCAAAACTAACAATTGTGAGTTTGTAACGTTCGTATGTCCATGACCGTGGACATGGCTATTCGAATAGGTTTACATTATGTAGAGGTTGTACAGCTTTACCCATACGATATGTTCAGCCTCCAACTGTTGCAAGTAGAGGAGTGAATCATTCAATTCCCGTACCCATCGAGCATGTTGCCACACGGTAACCACCCACGGGGATTTACTTACCAGGGGCCTAAAGCTCCACCCTCCTTTTGAAAATGGCTCGAATCCGGCCAATTCAATATCAACAGCTGATTTTGATTTCCGCAAGTCTTTTCCTGGCTCTCGTTGCACTATAGCCTCCAAGGTGGGTACCGAGCTCAGCTAATTGGGTGTGAGATCAAGTCCTACCCATACAGGATGTGTGGTTGCACTGGGTGGCTTAGCATGATCACAATTAATTCGGTCCTTACATGGCCGGGGCAAGCACCTTCAATATTGGCACTGAGTATCACCTCAAGTCCCCCAAGAGCATCCTTCCCAAAGGAATACCCACATGAGATAGCCTCTAACTTTCAGAGGACTACCCCGCTCACCCCTGCCAAAACGGTTTTCCTGGTTTTTCTTAACACCAACAACATTTTCCATTACTCACACCATCAAACACCTCAACACATTTCACTCATTTGCAAGCATATGATCATAATAAAAGTGATTAACTACTCTTTGAGGAGAGATCAAACGTCTCCGAAGAGAGCAACGTATCCATCCCTAAGTATACTAGTTAGCACGGGTTCATCCAATATCATTATATCATGTATTGGGAGCAATCTACGGTTATCATTTGAGTATTGTGAGTATTGGTTGTAGTATGGCTCAATAAATGGGTTATAACCAATACCAGAATTTTAAAGAGAAATCTTTATATATCATGCAAATATAACTACCATGTTTTTTGTTTGTCATGTTATTATATTGCAAACATGAGTTTAATATGATCAAAGAATTAGGACTTGCCTTTATGAAGGTCAATTCATGATTGGTCTTGTCGTTGGAGTATCCCGGGGTTCTTCGTCATCAGGCCTCGCCTTTAGATCCTTCCTCGCGTTGTTGCTTAGAACCTTGACTTCGAGTCTACACAGATTAACGGCAAAAGTGCAAAATGACTAAGCAACGAATCACCAAAACAAAACCAAGAGAAACACCAAAGCGAAAGAAGAACGATGGAGAAAACGGCGAAAGCTAACTAGAGAAAAGACGATCGGCAACTCTAAGCTAAGCCAAATTGATATACAGAATCTAGTGTGGTTATCTAGTGAAGCTAGATTAAGTTTTTAGCCTAATTATTTTATGAACTTAAGAAAAAGCTTAACGAAGTCATTTATGACTAGATGAATGATTATTAGCTTAACTGCCCGAAGGTGACAGTTAGAGTTTCTATGTGTAGGTGATACACGTGTACAGACATAAACGTATGTGGGATACTTACATTTATATGTATGTGAGCATGTATACATATATACGTAGGTATAATTCTAGACGATTATATGTGTTTAAGTGTTTGATTAAATATTCTAATCTATAGCACTAAACTAAGGGTATCTAGTAATTAATCTTAATGACCTAGTGTTTCTTAATTTCCACTCTAACTAAGCAATAAACTATTGCTATGGCAAAAGCATATATAATTAATTAACCAGGTTAAATTACTTCATTAATTTAATTATTTATTAAAAGGGGTATTATTAAATAAATTACTAACGTCAAACTATTCTATCATATTCTAATAACCGGTATTTATTTATTTAGCAGCTACACGGGTTAATCTTATTACATTAATTAAATCCAGATTAATATATAACTTATAGCATGAAATGACAATCTACTCTAAACATTAAACTAAAAGATTAATCTATACTTAAGCTAGGTTAACACATGCGACTATACTGCGATTATAACCTAATCATGGTTACTTAATTAACTAAACTCAACTTTAAATAAACAAGACAAAACTAATTCTAGTTCAACGTCATGATGCGAATTAAATACCGGATGAACAATTTAAATGCATTCCAAAAATTACCAGAATTGGCAAAGAGATAGATTAAGATTTTAGAGGAATATTGGTGAAAGAATCATCAAAATTGGAGTTAAAACGGAGGAGTTACAGACGTCGGAAGTTTTGACGGAAATAGAAATTCTGGAAAGAAATGGGCTACTGTTATGCGGACTCGGTTCACGGAATTGGTGAATCGGAGGGTATTTGTGAGGGAGTTCACCGTGGACCAGAATCTGCGGACTTGGTGGACTTGTGGACCTAGGGGAGCTGGTTCGGTGGGGCCCATCCATCGGTCTAAGAGAGAAAGGATAAGGGAGGGGGCGATATTTCCACCAGTGGCTTACGAAAGTAGAGAGGGAGAGGCGCACCGGGGGAGGCGGTGGCTGGCTGGAGAGATGGAGGCCGGCGTAGATGGAGGGATCGCCAGCTGGGGAGAAAGATGGAGCCAGCCAGAGAGAGAAAGGAGGTGCCGGAGGAGAGCGAAGAGCAGTCGGAAAGAAGAGCTCGGTGGCCTGAGGACGGGCGCGGCGAGCGAGGGTTGAGTAGCCAGCGGGGCAGAACGCCATGGTTGAGCGGCGCACGCACGAGCGGCGTTCGGAAGACGGGCGCATGGCAGAGCTGCACGATGAGACACAGTGTGGCGCTCGGTCGGTGGCATGAGGGCGATGCTATGCGGTGGAAGGACATGCTGGGCGATGTTGAAGATGGCATGTGGCTGAACGGCGCAAAAGGGATGGCGTGGTTGCGCGCACCGCTACGGGTACGACAGCAGCAAGACATGCGGGTGGCTGCGAACGCACGACTGCGAGAGGGCAATGCGAGGGTGGAGAGCGAGGTCGGCCAGGGAGGAGAGAGCTCCCGGCGGCAGTGGCCTGGGCCAAGTACAGCGATGCAGAGGGAGAGCAGAGGCAAGGAAGACGGAAGGCCGGAGGAAGAAGAGGGGCTCACCGTGGTGGATGGTGATGGCACGACCGACGGCGGGGCAGCATGGCGGCGCAGTGGAGGTTTGGCAACAGTGTGCGCGAGCAGAGCAGCGCGGCGTGATGGCGAGCTGCAACTGTTGTGCTTGTGCATATGCATGTGTGTATATGTGGTGTGGAGGGGAAGCTTGCAGGTGAAGCTTGAGAGGAGAAAGCAATTTGGATTTGGGCTCCTCAGTGAAAAGATCAGATAGAGGAGAGGAGTTGGCTGGTTGATCTTTTGGGAGAGAGGAGAGATCTTTTGGGAGGGAGGAATGATGGCCGGTGTGAATGTGGCCGGTGAGTTGGGAGAGAGCAGAGAGGACTTTTGGTGCTGCTCTGGGAAAAGGATCAGAGATAGATCTTCAGAGATGAGAGAGCTCAGAGAGAGTAGAGTGTATGGCAATTTCAATTGTATGTAATTGAGCTTGAATTTGAATACATGTCGATTGAATAAACGTATTTGAATTTGAAATCGGATGAATGATAATTGAAGGAATGATTTGAATCGAATTGGATTGGCAATTCATTTTGGATTTGAATTGGATTGGCAATTCATTTTGGATTTGAATTGTATTGTATTGAAACGAATGTGAGAAAAGATTAAACTGGAAAGTATTCGATATAACTCAAATGATTCAAATTGCATTCGCGTATGAATGTGGTGATGATTTGAAGAGTCTGGATTTGAGATATTTGGGATTAAATTCAAATAGGAGTATTTGAATTTTAGGTTTAGATCTAAGATTGATTCAAAAAAAGAATATTTGAAGTTGGATTGAGATTAAGTTTGACATTAATTCAAATAAAGGTATTTGAATTACGAAAAAGATTCAGGCTTGAAGCCTCGGGATTTGAGAGATGTTTGAATTCATAAGAATTGAATTGAAAAGAATAAAGACTGAGATTCAAATTTGAGAGACATTCAATTTTGAGTTGACCAAAGTTACTCGGGGATAATTCAATGGAATAATTGAATTATAGATTTTAGTTGGATTGGAAGATCGAGTTTCATGGATTGATTTGGATTAGGAAACTACCGAGAAGAACTAAAATGGATTCGAATTTTCTCTCAAATTCGAATCACCACACAAAGAACCATAAGAATCACTAAACCAAAAATGCATATGCTCAATTTATTGCAAGGATTTCTTTGGAAATTAATTTGGTGTACTCTGGAATACTTAGCCAAAGTAATATATTTGAATATACACATACAAGTATATACATTTTCAAATATATATTTCCTGAATTTTATACTGGTTTAATAATTCAAAAAAGTTTTAATTTGGAGTGAATTTTTGCTATTTTCTAAAATACTAAAACTCAGGGTGTTACAATCAGATAGGTTGAATTTCACCTTGTTGAAAAATCAAGTGAGAGACTCTTCGTTGTGTCCAACCCAGACTCAATAGCACGCTTCATGAGTGCCTCTCGCTGTAATGGAGAGCTCTTCGCAGCTAACACAAGTGCTTTGAGTTTGTCAATTGTTCTTAAAATTACTTTGAAACCATCTCTAGCAACTAAATTGAGTATGTGCAGGCACATCTCACGTGAAAAAATAGATCATCACAAACTAAGAAAGGATGAACATTCTCATTGAGATCAGAATTTATATCTTTGACTGCCACTTTATTTGCACTAGCATTATCCAAAGTCAAGGAAAACAATTTCTTCTTAGTGTACCTTCTAATCATAACTTCAGTGAAGATCTCTGACAACCTTTCACCAATATAACATCCTTCAACATGGAAGAACCAATAACTCTCTTCTGAATATGCCAATCATCATATATCCAATAAATGGTGACACACATGTATGATTTGTTCCGGCATGATGTCCACATATCCATTGTTGCACTAAAGCGGCAATGGACAATTTTAAAGTATGCATGCAACTTCTCATTTTCTTCCAAATATATGTCCATTATTTATTTCCTAACACTAACACGAGACTTGATTAGAAAGTTTGGGCGTAGGGACTTAATGAAATCAACAGGATATTCATGCTCAACTATATTGAAAGGGTACTCATGCATAGTTATTGTGAAGTACCTATAAGCCTGAACATGAGTAATGTTATTTCCATGATCCTTTTTAACTTTGAGCTTCTACTGGCATTTTACTATACTATGTGCTGACTTCAGATGGTTCTTAAATCTAGTTATTCCATGTGCTCTCAGATCTATATCTGGTCTTGCAATTTGGGAAATTGCAATACCCCCATAACAGCTCAAACTTTGTGATGATCTTGCAAGGCCTCTTAGACCTTGCATTTATCATACATCAATTCAACTTTTACGTAGTGAATATTGAAAAAGAACAATAAAGAAAGTTGAGAAGGAACCATCCATGCTTCTGAATTCCTGTTTTAATTTGCAGCAAACAATCTGCAGTGTCATGATGGTAAATTCAGAAGCAAATCATGACTGGACATGACCACAACCGCTAATTCTTTAAGGAGACTATGAGTTTGATTTAGTTATTGATAACTTTATAATTTACCATCCACAGTAATAGAAAGACTTAGTCAACCACTTTACAACAAATCCAGACTCATGCTTTAGTCAATAAGATATAAATCATACTACAACACTTACAGATAGGCCAAAAAGATTTTCTAGACCAAACACAGATGTGAGTATATGACATCTAAAGGCCCCACAAGTTCTTGCAATGAAATTAGAGCCAGGTTGACTCCCAGTCCTAGGGTAAGTGGAAAATTCACATAGGAATCAACTCCCAGATCTATATCTAATAATGGCATGACCAGTGGCATGATGAAAGAACAAAAAATAGATGCAGGCAGAAACACGTGGTCCTGCTCTAGACAGATACATTTTCCCCATCATACAAAACCTTGTCTCAAAAGAAAATATAAATTATCTCAAACAAAAAAGAATACACATACAACTAAAGCTAGATATCTAACCCAGCAAATCCAAGCTCTAACTTGAATGTTATTTGAATGCAAATGATTCTTGATGAAACTAAGTCAATTATATTAGTTGTCACAACATGATGATGACTACGTTGTAGGGATAGGTGATGTTCTAAGAGGGGACGGGGTGAATTAGGACATCTAAATTAATCAGCTTCAAAAACTTCACAAGACAAACTTGTATCAATTTCTACCTAAATATGCTCTAGGTTCATCTAGCGTGTCTACTTTACCGTTCAAAAAGGTTTGCAACATATAGCCAAACCTAGCAAACTACCTTAGGAAGGTAAACAAGCAAAGGTAGATTGCAAATATATAAATACGGAAACGTAAAGAATGTAGAGAGAACAAACTCGGTACAAGGGATTTTTATCCCATGCTATCGATGAGAAAAACACCACCCTTAGTCCATGTTGGAGCAGTTACTTAGACTATAGCTCCCAGATGACACCTGGTCACAGTTCTTGAGCCACTTAGGTCTCAAGTAGGTTGAGCTACTAAGCCACCAAGGTAAAACCTCACCACAAGCTTCTCTTCTAGTCACTTGTTGCCGTCTTCACTTCGGAGCTTGAGCCACCAAGGCAAGAATCTCCTCGTCTCCGTACAAGAGCCTTTCCACTGCTCCACATCAAGTCGAAGGGTCAACAAGCATGACCCATCAAGACTCACAGTGCCGACGAGTCACCAAGACTCCAATGTTTTAGCGTACCACTTGGTACAACGTAGGCTCACTCCTTGATCCTCTCTCTAGGCAGTAACACCTAGCAAAAACTCTCTCTAGGCCTAATAGCACTAACCACTCTCTAATCTTGTGTTAAATTGCCTTGGATGATCACTTTTAGCACTTAGGTAGCATGGATGTTTTCTCAAGTGTCTATAAGCTTTCCTGGACTTCAGGACACTCAAATAGCTGAGTGGGGAGGGTATTTATCACCTTAAACCCATGAACTAGCTGTTGCTCCAACAGCTCAAACAGACTGTGAATACCGGATGATCCGACATTAACAAAAGTACAAACACCGGACAATCCGGTATGTATAGCAACAAAAGGTAGCTATTGGAACCCCACTCAAACTCATTGTGAACACCAGATGTTCTAGTATAATCTTAACTTCATAACCGGACTATACAGTATGTAGACTTGAGCCAACCGAGCCACTTCTCACTGTTCATTTGTCTGACGTGTAGATCCTCTGATCACTAGACCATCCGATATGTACAACCGCACCAGACAAGCCATTGCAACTTCTTCTGGAAAATGCTCCGGTATAGCCAACTCCTCATCATCGGATCATCCGGTGTGTATAACTCCTCTACTACGGAAATGCACTTCCTAGAAAATACTTCAGTGTGTACATCATCTCCACACCGGACCATTTGGTGTGTTCTTCAACTTTTTCTTCTGTGTTAAAACACTCTGACGTGTATTACTTATCTGAGCACCAGACTATTCACCGTGTGATCTTTTTTAACACCAGATCATCCGGTGAGTGCAATTTTCTCTGAACTCATCTAATTCAATCTTTCTTGAGTTTGGCTTTAGTGACTTCTTCATGTATAGTATC
The DNA here is from genome assembly GCF_958298935.1 of Phragmites australis. Classification (NCBI taxonomy): domain Eukaryota; kingdom Viridiplantae; phylum Streptophyta; class Magnoliopsida; order Poales; family Poaceae; genus Phragmites; species Phragmites australis. The sequence goes on along the minus strand of NC_084926.1, from coordinate 29,092,257 downwards.
CATGAGACCTACTAAAGTATATAATTGACAAACATATTAGTCTTATTAACTATGTTTATTAATTACCCAAATCACATGCATACCCTAAAAAGGCCATGTTCGCTACACTACTGTTACTTGCATCATACTTGTGCTTCGCAAGCAGCGAAAATGAACTATGACATATGGTTTCAAGATCTAAAGAGCAACCAAATCTTTGCATCACTTTGACATCAACAAAAACTGAATCCAAGTTAAGCAAATGGGCAAACTGAAATCAGGAAGCAAATGTGTTGGCGTTGGCATTAACAGCAGCACGCGGCGGCGGCGGCTCAAGAGATAGTGATGCACAGACTTAGATCCTGAAGGCGCTCTCTAATGGGTGGCATCGTGGATTCGTGGGTGGGCGTTTGGCCGAGTGGTTGGACCGAGCGGGTGTCTGGCCGAGTGGTTGGACCGAGCATGTGGTTGCTCAGTGGTGAGTAGGGGCGGCAAGCAAGGCAAGGTGATGCGAGCAGCGGCTGAAGCACGAGCTCATGCCGCTTAGTGGTGGCTAGCGGGGGCGGCATGCAGGGCGGGGCCAGCAGCTAGGGTTGGAGTCGGGATTTAGGTGAAGAGGTGGGCAGTGGCTGATTGGGTGGAGACATGCAGTCGTGGGCTCAAATAAAAAACAAGAATCCCGTGAAAAATTTCCGATTAAAAAGGGGATCTCGAAAATACAGTCAGAAAAATAGCTAAATCGTTTTCGGTTTCGTTTCCGAATTAATTTTTTCTTCTTCGTCTCGTTCCCATGTAAGTTCCGAAAATACTAAAACGGTCCAAAGAAATATAGAAACAAGATATGACAGGATTTCTACCATCCATTTTCATCGCTAGCTGAGTCTTGTCATCCTCCCCTTTCCGAGCGTATCGACCTGACTTGACCTGACCTCACCCGTTATGAGGCCGTTACAATTACTAGCATTCAGTGTAGCATTCAGTGCTCATAGCTGTGTGATTGATCTGTATATCTAAATCTTGCTTTGTGAAGAAACATTAACAGGGGCGAGTGAGCCACCTGGCAATTGGGACTAAAGATTGGTCGGGTACTTCAGGTTGATCCTGCAAAATGTGTACTTGTGAGATCTGCAGCATTCAGGCCAGTATCACTGCACGTACCATCACGGCCGTCGCGCAGCCGCGTGACTACGAACAAACAAAACTGCTCATCGGTCACTGCGCAGAAGAGAAGCATCGACAAGCGATCGACCGGATCTCCGAGGCAAACGTGCGGCCTAGGTACCATCAGCCTGGAAGCGACCGAAAAACCGTGCGACGTCGCATCGAGCCGATCCGACGGACGGGGCCCATGTGTGACATGCGACCGACGGACGCAAGAGAAACGAAACAAGCCGAGCCCCGTCCCGACGCTCGTTTGTTAATTGTTTGATTGTTTCCTCGCATACGGCTGGACGCGCGCGCGATGGAGTACAGGGGGCACTAGCACGACAGGAGAACAGGCGTTGGTCGCAAGCACACTCCACAACTCCATCGCAAGCTATACGTCGCGTGCCGTCCAAGCCTCCCCTCCCTACCCAACTGGTGATTGCAATTGTGTCCCAAGGATAGCTAAGCAGACAATTTGGTATTTACCCAACATTAACTAATGCGTCCAAATTGGTCAGTGCAACTTACACGAAAAACACATGTAACTACGTGCATCATCATCTCAACTGTCTGTTTCCCTGGTTCTTGATTGGTTGTTCATATTGGAGCAACCTAGTCTTGCGAATGCATATAATCTCAGAGTTAAACATATTTGATTGTCCGTATATACTGTTCCAGTTTGACTATATGGATGTAAATATATGCACGTAGTCTGGCTACGCAGATGTAGAATCCTACATCTGCTTATATAGACAAGTCCACTTGTTAGTGTATAAAATAACGTTCATGTGAGCAACCAATCACAATCTTAACTTTTGCATCTACTCATATGGTCGCATATCCGATTAACTAAATAAAAACTCAGCATAGTTTGTCCAGACAGATACAACCAACTAAATATTTCTTTAACAAATATAACTCCGCTTAGCTTATTTCTCGTTAGCATGTATATATAGTCCATATAGGCAAGACCGGGCAACCAATTACACCTAATATTGTCTTGCTGAGGACAAGTGGCCCTGCATTGGCATTTGGCAGTTGCCAGGTCAATCAAATGCAGTAGCTAGAACACGAAGCTTATTATCGAGTTAGACGAGTGAATGGTGCAGAGGGATCTATCAGCACTATATGGACAAAGTTGTATATACTTTCTTTCTGATATTGGATAACGTTATTTACAAATCTGCATGCTTTTACAGTTTTACCTTTACGCTTTAGCACCTTTTGCCGTTTGCGTGATGGTACCGTGATGCCGGCAGGCCACAGTAAGGGGACCACAGCGCATGACGGGCTACTCCATCTATCGATCTTCAGTTTCCAACAGATAGGAGACAGAGCAGACTGCATATCCAAATTTTGTTCTGGAGTCAAGGAGAACAAACCGTCTGTCAGGTGAGGTGACTCGGGCCAACGAATTCAGACAAAGTCACACGTCAGGCCATCGCTTCTTCAGTCCATAAATATGGAAGATTACAATGATTTCTCCCCGTCATGATCAAATTAGTGTACAAGCATTCCCTATGCTCCTAGGTAAGGTTGGTACAATTGAGATGCTTAGAAAAATGTTGGAAAAATGGTGGGCTTTTGCTTTGAAACACATGATAGACAAGGAGGAAGTTCCTCTAAATGCACACTGAGCTATGGGCTCTATTCTCTCCGCAGGCCGCAGCCATGTTTTGGGATTTGAAACAGCATAGTGTGTAGCGATTTTTTTTAATATTTTTTCAAGTTAAAATTTAAATAAATAGATTCCTCGTGGCAAGAATTGCAAAAGTAGGTGTCTACCGCTCCTTGAAAAGGCTGCAACCCTCTCAGAAGGTGGTAAGGAATCCTAACTGCCCTTTGAGAGGGCGGATGGCCTAACCGCCCTCTCAGGGGGCGGGTTGGGGCTTTCCCCGTGGCCGCCCCCTTACTGCCTCCTGAGAGGACGGTTAGCCCCCTTGCCGCTCTCTCAGGGGCGGTAAGGAGCCAGCTCCACGCTCCCCCCCCTCTTCCCTTCTCTATATAAAGGGTAAAGTTTGAAGAGGAGAGGAGAGGAAGAGAGCGCGGTGAAGCCCTGCTATTTTTGATCGGCGGATTTGAAGAGTATTTTCCGGTAATTTCTTTTATACTTATATTGCTGTTAATAAGTAAAGTAGCACTGTATGACATAGGGTTTAGACATGTATAACCTAAGGTTTAGGGTTTAGAAAATATTGTATTTAGTAGAATATTGTCAATATTAATGACGATATGGTAGGATAGCAATTAAATATATAGTAGTATTTGTAGTATGATAGTTTCGAATATGTAGATTGTACATAGTAATAATTGTAGGTTAGTTTGGTTAGGGTAGCATTGTATGACATAAGGTTTAGCACTTTATGACATAGAGTTTAGTAGTATGACCTAAGGTTTAGGGTTTAGAAAATGTTGTATTTAGTAGAATATTGCCAATATTAATTACGATATGGTAGAATAGTCATTAAATACATAGTAGTAGTTTTAGTATGGTAGTTTCGAATATGTAGATTGTATCGGGTAATAATTGTAGGTTAGTTTGGTTATGGTAACACTTTATGACATAGGGTTTGGCACTATATGACCTAGGGTTTAAGGTTTAGAAAATGCTGTATTTAGTATATTGTTAATATTAATTTCGACATGGTAGGATAGCTATTAAATACATAGTAGTATTTGTAGTATCGTAGTTTTGAATATGTAGATTGTACAGAGTAATAATTATAGGTTAGTTTGGTTAGGGATATTATTGAAGAACCTATTGTTAGGCAGTAATCAATGTTGATAATTTTTTTAGTTCCGATAATCAGAAATATAGTTTGACGGTCTTAACATTAGTTATATTTGTGGATGTTTCCAGCAATGGCAGATAAATTATTTTTTCAGATATATTATGGCGAGGGTGAAATTAGTTATGATCCTAGTGGTGTAGATCTGTCTGGGTTTCGTCATATCGTCAAGAGTCTTAGTAAAGCCAATGAGAGGACCATCGTGGGTGTGCAAGTGGCTGATGCGGTTTTTTAACTGGATTTGCAGCAACATGATCTTAAGCTGAAAGCTGTCCTCAGCTGTGCTAGTCAGGGATACTTTGGCGAGCTCGTCTCGATCGAAGCCACGTCTACTTGGAGGCAGTATGTAGATATATCATGGGAACATGGGCTGCCTCTGATTTTGTTAGCTGAGGTGTACCAGAAGGATCAAACAGAGGTAAACTCTGCGGAAGCAGTAGCGGGACCAAGTGAAGCAGTGGTAGATGAATCAGATCTGGTAAATGTCGGGGCCAAGCCGGATGTTGGGGATATTCCTGAGATGCAACCGATGGATGTAGCCGATGAGGGGGAGCACATCCCTAGCATAATTGAAGATATGGAGTTGGAGGATCAAGAGCTAGGGGAAGCCGTGGCCGATGAGGATTCATCTAACGAGGAGAGTAATGCTCCAGTTCTTGTAGAGTGGAGGGATCAGGAATTTTTAAAGCTGCTGGTTAGTGAGGCTAATCAGACACCGTGAGAGTATCATGAGAACGAGACGTCTCAGGGTGCTATGTACCCTACAAAAGAGGCTGTTATTGATGCAGTTAAATTCCGGTTGCTGTCTCTTCGGAGGTAGTTCAAGGTTGTTAAGTACAGTAAAAGGGAGTACGATGTGAAGTGTTTGGTGCCTGAATGTCCTTGGCGGGTGCACGCATTTAGGGGGAAATGGGTAGACTACTGGTAGTACTCAATAGTCAGGGAGCATAATTGTCACATTGAGGAAATATAATTCGCCCACCGGAACATGTCATCTACTTTTATTGCTAATGTTACGTATGGGGAGATTGTGGACAACCTGAAGTATGAGCCACGATCAATAATCCGTGCTATTGAGCAAAGGTTCCAGTATACAATAAACTATACAAAGGCATGAAGGGCGAAACAGAAGGCTATTGAGATGAGGTTCGGGAGATATGAAGATTCATATCAGAATCTACCTCATCAATTAGCCGCAATATGTGGAAGAAACCCAGGCAGTTGCTATGATATCAAGGATTACCCCTCGACTGATGTGGAGTACAGTGCGAAACGAGTATTGCAGCGTGCTTTCTTTGCATTCACTGCAACCATCAAAGCATTTCGGTACTATCGACCCATCATTTGCCTGGACAGGACATTCCTGACTGGGAAGTATAAAGGATAGATATTGTTTGCAATTGGGGTCGACGGTAACAACTAAGTCCTACCACTGGGGTTTGCCTTCGTGAAGATTGAGAACGGGGATAGCTGGTATTGGTTCCTTGAGCGGGTGAAGCATGCTATTGTTTTGGACCGATCAGATATGTGTCTGATTCATGATAGACATGCAGGGTTGTTGCAGGCTTTGTTGGATATGCAATATGTGAGTGTTCGATGGCGTGTTGCAGCAAAGTGGCCCGACTTGAAGAGCAGGTGATGCATGCGTCATATGGGTGCGAACTTCTACAGAAAGTTTAAAAACAAAGAGTTGATGAAGCCTTTTAAGAAATTGTGCAGTCAAAACTAGCAAAGGAAGTTCAATGCCCTATGAGCAAGACTGGACGAACTAACTCTGAAACAAACAACTGAGGTTGCAGCCACAGGTGATGAACCAATAGCTCTTGAACCTCTCCCAACAGATAGTCCTTAGATAGTAAGGAGGTCAGAGTAAGCTATTAGGAGCTTTTCACAGTGGATACGTAATGAGCCAAATAAAAAATGGGCTTTGCTGTACGACAGTGGTGGGGCAAGGTATGGAATAATGACAACAAATCTTGCTGAGGTTTATAACTGAGTCATGCGAGGTATGAGGTCCCTCCCATTCGTTGGAATTGTAGAAGGTATTTTGCATGAACTTGTAAAATCTTTATTGATCGGTACGCAGCTGCTTCCGGGGTAATGGAAGATAATCGTATGCTTTATGTACGGATGCTATGTGAGTATATGGAGAAGGCCACAAAGAAGGCACACATGCATCGTGCTAATCAAGAGGGGACTGCGGAGCACAGGTTCAGTGTCATGTGCCGGGATAAGGGTCATAGGGGTGGAAGACGTGAGCGGCATGTGCAAGAGTGTGTTCTTAGGAGTGGGACATGCATTTGTACTTGCCAGAAGCTACAATTACTTCACAAACCTTGTACACACGTCATAGCTGCATGTGCGGAGCACAATATGCTTCTCAGGCAATATGTTTCAAAGTACTTCATGAAGGATCAGATACTGAACACCTGGAATAATGAGTTATATGGTTACGACATTGTTGATATATTTACTAGTAATCCAGGCCCTTCACGAATCTATGTGCCTGGTTTGGAAAAGATGAAGAACGCACCAGGTTGTCGACAAACTTGCCGGATTCGTATCGATATGGATGAATCAGAGGCAGGTCCAAGGGTCAAGCGATGCAGCCAATGCAATGAAACAGGTCACATGTACAAGTATTATCCTAAAAATGCACCTGTTGTGTAGGTGAGTATTGCAGCGTGTTCTAGTGTGAAACAGGTCACATGTACAAGTGTTATCCTAAAAATACACCTGTTGTGTAGGTGAGTATTACAGTGTGTTCTAGTGTGATTGTATTTAGCGTACCTTATTGTTATATTTTTGTAATTCACTCTCTAACATTTTAACCTTCCATTTGTAAGTACATGTCGCAATATATTCATGTTACTTCTCGTACGTGTATGTAATATACAGTTCTGCTCATGTAACTATGACATTTTTCATTTAATATACTGTACGTACTAATCATGTACATATAGTTGCAATGTAATTTTCCATTCAATATATATTGTTCATGTCTACATGTTAATATATTAATGTACATGCGGTTTCAATATAGATATGACGCACCCTCCAACCCCTAAGCTTCTCGACCCTACAGTGGACAAGAGGCACTGCAACTTCTTGTCTGCCGTGCACCAGATGGAGTTCGGAGTATTCCGACCACGTGGCCTTGGAGAGCTACCTACAGTCGACGATCGGTGGAAGCACTGGTAAGTCACTACTTTTATACGCATGTGCCGATTCATTTACGTATTGCATCCCCCAGTTTATTTATATTCCCAATGGTGCAGGTTGGCAGCAGCGGGACTCCTACCGCTTTGTCGTTTGGTGGAGGCCCGATCGACGGAGAACCCGAGGTAGTGGCGTGTCGACTCTATTTTGACCGCTCGCTGATAGCAGCCCTAGTTGACTGATAGAGGCCTGAGACACATACTTTCCACCTCCCCTGCGGCGAGATGGCTCCCACCTTATAGGACGTAGCCTACCTCTTAGGCTTACCTTGCACGGGAGCTGCGGTTGGAGTCATCGATATGGATGCTGATTGGATAAACGTCATGCATCGGTGTTTTGGCCCAGTTCAGCGGACAAATGACGCACCCCCTACGTGCCTGAGTTCTTGTCCGATCCACGAGGACCCACGAAGAAGTGGATCCTATAGCTCTAGGTACCTTACAATGCAACTTCTCATTTACTTTTCGAGTACCCAGTTTTGTTCCTTATTATCACTTGCCATAGTTGTAGCCTGCGTACATGCACCCAGAGGCCGACGTGTCCTCGGTGTCGAGGCATTTGGAGGCCTACCTGCTTTGGCTCTTTGGTTGGGTTATGTTCACCAGCGGCTAAGGCCACCTGGTGGCGAGGACCATTGTTTCGTACGCGAGGTTGATAGCGGATGTGGTTGACGAGGAGGTACCACAGTTCAGTTGGGCATCTGCTACCCTTACTGCAACATATCGGGCGCTGTGCAACGCGTGCACAAAGAAGGAGCCACTTGCCACTTTTGCTGGGTGCCCTCTACTAGTGCAGTTGTGGTCCTACGAGCGGTTCCCCATAGGCTGGTCAGTGGTGGACCCCTCCCCGTACCCTGAGGAATGGTACGGCGAGCCCGAGGAGGACGCGCCTACCATGGCCTCGCTGTGGTGTCAACGCCGGGTACGTACTTTTTTTAGTACTTTAATTGTCACATGATTTTGTTGTGGATGTAGGCCATGTTTCTCATATGTTTTTGTTCTGAATTCTGACTATGTTTCTCACACAGCCACATTGGGCGCATGAGCAGGCTCACAGCACGTATGAGCTTTTTTTGTTGCATTTCGACTAGCTGCGTCCAGACGATGTGGTATGGACGCCATATAGCTTCTTGGACATCCAAGGCCGTGCGGGTTTGGGCCTATCTCCATTATGTACCCGCGACGAGGAGTATTGGCTTACGAAGACACCGCTTATCTTCGACATCTACATCGAGGAGTACTCACCGCACTGCGTCATGCAGCAATTCGGGTGCCACCAGGCTTTCCCTCTCGTCCACATTTGCACTGTTCCAGTGCATGTCCACAGGTAAATATAATGAAGTGAATAATTCATAACATTCGTCTTACTTTCATTCTATTTAACGTGGTTCACTTGCATTTATACACGCAAGGGACAGTCGGCTAGCAACCTCTGAGCAGATCACTTGGCCTCGTACATCTCAGCATGGGCCCAAGGCCTACAGGATGTTGTGGAGGAGGCGCATCCGTTCGATGAGCGGAGCTTCGAGGAGTACCTACAGTGGTACGTGCCACGTACACGTACACGGGTCACCTTCACCCCAGAGGGTGTCCGGCCCCACGTCGCGTCGACTACGGAGGCTTACCCGGGCCATTGGGACCAGGACGCTGCATTAACGGTATGTGTAATTTACATCTCATTTCAATACCACATACTCTCGTAACAACGACTATAAATTGAAATTCTTATTTCTTGTTTGTTTCCACAAGCCGATATCATTTATGATATCCATAGGGACGTAACTGGTACCATAGACCGCCTTAGGTAAGGGGTGCATCTCAGTGCGGCGGATGTAGCGGGGTTCGTCAAGCGGGTTTTCGATAAGACTGTGCGGGCCTTGAAACTTACCTCTTGTCGGTCCACCGCAGACGTCTCTGGAGCGCCTCCCAGGTCGAGTGGGGTCCACGTCGAGTCGTCCAGGAGGTCATATGTGCACCGCCGTCCATCGGTGTCAGCACCCACATGGCTTCCTGTACCACGACCTGCAGGCCCGGACCCAATAGGTACGGATTTTTCATACGCACAACGTTTAAATATATTTGTTTCTTACTGATGCATTGATTTTAAACAAATATTAGGTGCACCTACACACGTCTCACCGCTACCACCTAGATCGAGCCCACTGCCGACACCCTCACCACTCGTAGGTCACTCAGGTACTGGGTGACACTACATTGTCGTATTCAATATATTCAATAGTACGTCTAATATTGTCCACAGGTTACTTCGGTGATGAGGCTGGGTTGTCTTCAGCTACACCGCGACCGATCCCACCCCTACTACGGCACGCACGCCTGGCCATCTGCTGCTGCACCGGCATACCACACAGGTACAATAGTACATTTTATATAACTACTTTCATTTCCATATTTTTCATATCTAATACATTCATCTGTTCATAGGCCCCTCTAGCCAGTACACATGGACGCCCGAGGATCCTTCTCAGTCTTCGTACCCGAGTCAGGTGGATGAGCCTGGGCAAGACCCCTCGTTCAACCTCATACCGGACTTCTTCGAGGGCACACTAGACTACAACGTCCTCCAGCGGTCCCAGGTACCCAGTGCTCCACTTCAGACACAACACACCCAGGAGGAGGCCTCGACACCGGTGTTCCCAACTAAGCCTACAAGGCAGGCCGATCCACCTGATGCCCTGACCTACTCTAGGAGCCATGTGAGGGCCAACCAGCGGCAGCGGGAGCAGGACCATGATGGGGGGAACGGCCGATGACAGCGGGGAAGATAGCAGTAGGATTGTACATTTGTTTTTGTAACTTACATATGCATATTTGATTCGCGATCTATTCTTACATATTCGGACGTGTGTAATCTTTATGGTCCACTTACCATGTTGTAACTGCATTTCTTATTCCAATGTGATCGCACGCTAGTTGCATTTCTTAATCCAACGTGACCACACGCTACTTTCTATCATCCTCGGCCATGTATGAACCATTCACGAAAGACCTAGAAAAGTATTTCATACAAAGCTACTTATGCACGAAGTGACCGCTCGAAAACTCTGTCAGGAGTCTAACTTTAGTCACGAAGTGACCACACACCTGAACTGTAACCATTAAACGACATCACCTCTTTCCTGGCGTATTCTGCAGACACGAATTGACCGCACCACTCAACTTTAACATGAAATGACAACACATTTGTCCTTACACAGGCTATAGACAAGAAGTGGCAACACAGGACAACTTTTACCAAAAAATAAATAAGAACACATGTACCTTAACACATGGAATCTCTGTCCAGCATCAATTCTACAACTTAATCATTCTTCAAGAGGGAATCCAATGCACCTGCCCCCCTCTAAGCTCTTCCACCCACTCCTTTCTTCAAGACGGAATCCAATGCTCCTTGCCCCCCCATCATAAATAACCCAACCTTCATACATGGATACACCACTCATTTCTTAGTTCCCTCAACTGTAATATCTTTCTCAGCACCACCAAACCCACTCAAGAAACATTGGGGGATTTTCATCCCCAGAGGGTCGAACCACCGATGTGCTTTTGCGGTGACCGTTGTAGGCTTTCCGAGTCATAGGACATCTCATACACCTATGGGCTGTGCTTCTTCATATGTGCTAACTACCAATACGACAAGCCTCAACATGGACCGTATGAGTATCCACCGGTATAGCAATAAAGGTCAGCCACATCTTTCCCGATTTCACACACTATTTTACTAATCCCTCATCTTGTTCTATTTGTCCAGTCCCCTCTACCGATCTGTGACTTTATTCAATGGCTCGACATTGAGCAAAATAAAAACCAGAAATGGTGGGTCGATATGACCATGCGGTGGAGGAGGGAAGCTTACGCACGTCGGGAGTACGAGCAATAGCAAGAGGAACAACGCCTGAAGCGGCAGGAAGAAGAGCGCATGAGGAAGGTAACGCAGGACCATACTGCGGCTCAGGATCGGGAAGATGAGAGGGCAAGGAAGCGGGAGAGGGCCCGTCACGCTAAGGCGGTAGGTCCCGATGCCCTGCGAAAGGGCAAATATCCTAAGTGCACTCAGTAGAGAGTATCTAATGTAACTCGATATGTTTCCACTCCCTAAGACATGTTATGATTAGGAGCGGCGCACTATTAAGTAGGTCTTTGTGCGAACTGTACATGCCACCTTTTTTTCTTGTCGTGTCATCGTGGTTACAGTCTCATGTAATATTTTCTACCATATGTATAATCTTATGTTTGTCGCTGTTTGCAACCTCATTGCTGCGTAATATGCTGCGAGTGCTTCACATATATAATTTGTTCACAAATATTAATTTTTTATCCTCCGAACAATACGTAAACTACTTCAAAATATCACTTCCCCAATATGCCGTTTTAGCCACTTTTTAACCATTTTAATTCCAAATTTTACAAAAAAACCAATTTCAAATATTGAGCAACATTTTGCAGTATATTTTACAACTTTAAAAAAATGACCTACCAGCCCTCTCATTAGGCGGCATCCTCTTGCCGCCCCCTGAGAGGGCGGTTAGCCCCTTGCCGCCCTCTAAGAGGGCGTATAGGCCACCCGCCCTCTCAGGAGGCGGTTAGGATTCCTTACCGTATTCTGAGAGGGCTGGAGTATTCACAGGGGGTACTGCCGACCTTGTACGACCCCCCTCGAATGGAATCCCTCTTAGGGACGGCAGACGCCTACTTTTGTAATTATTGTGACGAGTAATCTATTTATTTAAATTTTTAATCGAAAAAATAAAAAAATAAAAGAACTCCTCTGCTCAGCTATGGTTTGCACCGGCTTCAGCTGGATTGTAAAGATGGGCGGTTTGGCTGGGCTGGTCTGGTTTGAGTGGTTTGGAGAGAGGTGGTTGAGTGGGCTGGGCTGGGCTGGCCTGATTTTACTGAAACCAGTTCAGCCTCTTTATGCTGACTGCTGCACAGAACGTTTCTCTTCTCCCATTAGAATGCACCGGATGTTTCTCACTTTCTCATTTAGTTCCAACAAACAATTATCACTTCTAGCTGTAAGGAAACATAAAGAAATTAAAAACGGGATCTAATACTGAATCACAAGGTGTTTAATCTCTTAAAAGAAATTTTAAAAGCACCCGTCAAAGGATGCTTTCCACACATGGATCACGATGTGAAACCATAATGTGGCAGATGAGTTGGAGTCCTGTGTTCGTTAGGAATCAGATGTGAACCACAAGTTTAGCACCAGTTAAAATCTTATGAACTTTGTGTTCATTATGTATGAGGCTGTCTGTAGATCCATCAAAATCTCAGTCCTTTGCACCAATCGTTTTTTAGATAATGGAATACTATTATTCCATTCTTCAGCATGAATGCATCCGGCTTTAGAACTAATTACAAAGTTTTGTACTCAGGCGTCTACTTCACACAACGTGATCATAGAGAAACTTAAACCAATGAACGCTAACGTAACCTGGATATTGAGAATTTATTAAGAAGTAATCATATTCCTAAATCTCCATTCATGGTTGGCAAATAATTGCATCACCATAGTCTCAAGAATTCGGCATGCAAGATGAATCATCTCCTTGTCTTCATCACACTTTTGCAATAGGGCCTAGAACCGGAGCCAATAGATTCCTCTGTATGTACCTACCTATAAGTTTTACAAGGTGATTTGTTAAATATCATATCATTTCTACTAAGTCATCAAGCCCAACATAAAGCAGATGTCCCCGTTAACAGCAATCTTTTTTCTTTTGTTCCCTTTCCAACTAACCAATCTCCATATAAATTTTCCATACTAAAAGGTAAATTCAAATTAAAGGCGATCTGAACCGCTCGCCATAGAAACTTAGCAAAATGACAATCGAAAAAAGGTGTTGAATGGTTTCATTGCTACTACAAAAGCAACAAGCTTTACTCCCATTCCAGCTACGTCTTGCTAAGTTATCTTTGTAAGAAAAACACCCTTCTTTAGGTACCACAAGAAAATCTTTATTTTTAAAGGAATCTTCATTTTCCACACCATCTGATTCGCTTCTATATTCTCATTGTTTACAAGGACCCGGTATATTAAATGAACTGAAAACTATCCATTTTGATGTAAATTCCACCTTAAACCATCATGATTATCAATCAAATGAATATTCATGACTTGAACCACCAATTGATGCCAACATATTAAGTTGTTAGCAACCAATGATCTACGAAAAGAAATATTCAATGGGACACTACTAAACATTGTTGCCACGAATGTATTATTCCTGTGAACAATGTTATAAAGCGAAGGATATAGCTCTCTAAGGGTGAAATTTTCTAGCCATTTATCATCCAAAAATAAATTTGGTTTCCATCATTAAGATGAAAAGTACCCAAATTTAGGAATTTTCCTTTAACATTCATCAATCCTGAACAAAATTGTGAGTCACCTGGCTTTTTCTTCACATGGGCTATTGTTTGGTGTTTTAGATATTTATTCCTAAGAAGATACTACCATAAACCATCCTCATTTATTAATTTAAACATCCATTTTCTGAGTAGACATTGATTTTGTAAGTCAATATTTTGTATTACTAGTCCTCCTTGATCTCTCGGTTGACACAAAATGCTCCATCTAGCTAACCTATATGGCTATCTCTCTGCCATAAAAACATCGATCTAAAGTACTCTAATTTTTATAGTATTCCACTAGGGACCTCAAGAAAAGGAGAGCATAAACATTGCTAAACTAGTTAGCACAAAATTAATTAGGACTAGCCTACCTCCAATTGACATGTGCTTACTTTTCCAAGTACTCAACATTTTTTCAAATTTCTCTTCTAGTATCCTCCAATCCTTATTACAAAGCTTTCTATGATGCATAGGAATACCTAAATATCTAAAAGGATATGCACCCCTACGACATCCGAATAGCTTAGAATACTGTTCTTGACAGTCCTTTAGCAGAACAACTCACTCTTGTGAAAGTTTATATTGAGACCGGATTGTTCAAAAGCACAAAATAATAGCTTCATGTTTTTTTGCTTATTCTAAATTATGGTCCATGAAGATTATCATATCATCTATATATTATAAGATGGACAAAGCACCATCAATTAAATGCGGAATGACCCCAACAAATTGACCATTGCTCTTAGTTGTCTTATCAAAATAGCTAGCATATATCCACTACTATGTTAAACATGATCGGATATAAATGATCACCTTGTCTAAGACCTTTATTTGAATATTTTGTCCTACTTGGTCATTAACTTTTACTCCCACATATCCACCTCCAATAAAAGATTTTATCCACTCACACCAGACTGGTGAGGAACTTTTCATTCGTAGAACTTGTTGTAAAAAGTACCACTTTACTTTATCATAGGCTTTCTCAAAATCGATTCTGAGTATAACCCCGTTTAATTTCTTTTGGTGAAACTCATGTATTGCCTCATGTAATATGACTACACCTTCCATAACATTTCTACATGATACAAAAGTCGTTTGTGTTGGACTTATTCTGTTTGTAGCTACCTTGGTAAAAATCTTAAAACTCACATTTAATAAACAAATAGGTCTATAATACTCAATTTGTGAGGCTTCCTTGCTTTTAGGTAACAAAATTAAGACAATGCAAAGATAGTATTCCTTTCTTAAAATCTACAAATAAAGCCATCAGATCACCTTTTATCGAGTCCCAGAAAGCTTGATAGAACTCTACTGGAAAACCAACTAGTCCCAGGGCTTTATTGTGTTCCATTTGAAATATTGCATGTCTTTCTTCATTATCATATAGTTCTGATGTTAACATTTCATTCTCTAAAGCCGAAACATGTGGGATATCTTCCCGTCGGATCTCATCCATCACAAAGTGATTACTCTCGGGAGTCCCAAATAACCCTTTGTAATATGTCGTAATATGTTTCTTAAGTTATGCGTCCCCATGTATAGTTATCCCATCTTGTTGCAGCTGAAAAATTCTTTGCTTATGATGTTTCCCATTTGCTACCAAGTGGAAAAATTTAGTAGTAGAGTCACCTTGAAGTAACCCTTTAACCTTTGCTCGCTGGTACCATTTAATCTCTTCTTCCCTCAACAAATGGGCTAATCACTCATTAAGATATTGCTTTAAATCAATTTCATTTGGAGACAAAGGTGAATTCTTGGCTTTTTTTATCCAGCTTATCTAATTTCTTTATAAAGTTTTTGTTTCTCTTTCTTGCAATGACCACTTACATTCTTTGCCCAACCTCTTAAATGCTGTCTTAGTCTCCGGATTTTTGCTTTCCATCTCTCCATAGGGCTATTTTCATTTGTTTCCTTTGTCCAAACATCGGCTATCATTTCATAAAAACCCTCTCATAATAACCAACCTTGTTCAAATTTAAACATAGGTTGATTACTACATATTGATGCCTCTCCCGTGTTTAAAAGCAAAGGAGTATGATAAGATAGCTCTCTTGTGAGAGCTTGAACAATTATAGTGGAAGTTTTTGCTCACATTCTGTGCTCATTAGTATTCTGTCCAATTTCTCATATGTCGGAACACTCATTGAATTAGCCCAAGTGTATTGTCTCCCTGACATTTGTAATTCTCTTAAATCAAGTCCACTAATAATGGCATTGAACAAGAAAGGCCACCTTTTTCAAAATTATCATTATTCTTTTCATGCGGACTTCTCAAAATATTGAAATCACCATCTATTAGAATAGGATAGGTTTCATTTGTGCACATTTGATCTAATTCCAATAAGAAAAGTTCTTTAAACTCGGATTGTGGCGGACCATAGACCATTACCAGAGCCCATTTATAACTGTCCAACTTATTACGCAATTGGAATTTAACATAATAATCCCCTTCTGCAATGCCCCATATGTCATATGTGTCTAGATCTATCCCTAGCAAAATGCCACCTGATCTACCTCTAGGTGCTTTGCTATGCCATATAAATTCCTTTCCCCCACACAAATTCTTGAGGAAACTATCAAAAAAGGCACAACTACAGAAAGGCTTATTAGTGCTGGTTGAAAAATGGCTTCACTGCTAGTTTCTCAACCGGCACTGATAGTTGGCACTATCAGTGCCGGTTGCCCACCCGGCACAAATGCTATTTTCAGATAATAAAAAAGGAGAAAAAATGGCGGCAGTGAGAGTGGCATCCTTCGCCACTGTCGCCACCGCTCCTGTCGCCAACTCTGACCATATACTCGTCTCAAACACAAGAACACAATCTCACCATATATACATCTCTGCCGGTACACAAGAACACAATATCATTCATATACTCATCTCATCCAAATACTTATCTCTGCCGGTACACAAGAACATAATGTCACCCATATACTTATCTCATGCATATACTCATCTCAAACACAAGAACACAATCAAATCGAATGGAAAGAATACAAAGAGGGAGATCCAGTACACGCCCGAGCTGCACACCACTCCTGCGCCCGAGTTGCACGCCGCTCGGAGGCTGGCCTCTGCCCTCTCCTAGGCCAAAGCTGCCCGTGTCCGAGCCACACGCCGCACCAAGGCTGCCGCTCGGAGGCCAGCCTCCGCTCACTCCTGTGCTTGAGCCGCACGTGAGTCGAAGGCTGGCCTCCACCCTCTCCTACGCCGAGCTGCTCGCCGCCCAAGTCCGCTTGTGGCCGTGGAGGAAAGGAAAGTGGTAAGTGAGAGAGAGGAGGAGGAGGACGGCACCCCCAAATCAAGAGAGAGGAGAAGATCCAATTTGAGAGAGAGGGGGGGGGGGAGGAGGCCAGAGCGGTAGCTCGGAGCTCATAGAGCTTAGCGCTCTCGAAGAGCATGGGCTCGATGAGTGGGCGAAGGAAGATGGAGGGAGAGAGAGGAAGAGATAAGGTAGAGAGGGAGGGAGGGAGGAGACGAAGGGATAAAGGACGCGAGCTGAGCCAAAATGTCAGTTAATAGAAATTTCAAGTACGTTCGTATCAGTGTCGGTTGTGGTTCGAACCGACACTGATACTTGACTATCAGTGCCGCTTGTGTTACAAACTGGCACTGAATATTAGTGCCGGTTTGTAACGCGAACCGGCACTGATAGTCAGGTATCAATGCTGATTCTTAGCGATTCCACCATAGTTCGCGCAAGGGAGTTTAAGAATCGGCATGTATCTTCTGTCACGGTTTTTGTTGAACCGACACTGATAGGGTGCTATTTTTAACCCCTTATGTAGTAGTGAGGAGTCCCTTCCCATTTCCGATATAGCAATGAAATCTAATCTTTGTTCTTTTTATAGGCTCGAAATATATTTATGCTTTTTTGGGTCTTAAACCCATTGCTATTCCAAAAGACCCCTTTCATCTAAATGATGCTTAGTTGTTTTGGATTTCCACCCAACTTGGATCCCAATATTGTTACGACTGCCCCCATTTTTTTAAGGGCCTTACTTGTAGATTAACCGGGACATGTTGATCACATAAATGATCGGTGCCTGTGTTCATTACCACCTCTGTTATGTCACCACATAAATGACTCAAAGCTAGGTAATCTAATTCCTCATCTTCTTGTATTTCTTTCTCTTCCTTATATAAAAGGTCCGATAACAAATCATTTTCCTAATCATGATTAATACGTAGAATCTCATAATCTTTAATTCTAACAATAGAATGATTTATTAAACTATCATTGCTACCCAAAAGAATCCCAGTGCTATAAATATTTGAAGCAATATGATCATCTAAAAAAGATAAAATTGAATTGGAAAATTTACATTTCGCTATATGTTCCTCTAGATCATGACTAGACTTCAACTTCGAAGCCCTGTCCACCGAGTGTTGATCCACCGTGTTGGCCCAGCACTTACTCCTGCGCACAACATCCCCTGAAGCCTCCGGAATAGCCGCAAGGGACTCAAGACCAGCTGTCCCAGCTACTGCCACAACCGGCATTGCCCCTGGTGCAAGGATACTCAGACCGCCAGAGGAACCCAGCATAGAAGCTGGCATCTCCCCTAGTGCAAGGCTGCTCGACCCGCCTTAACAGAGATCTTGGTGCCATTTGAGCCTCATCAGTAGCATGCTTTCCTTTTGCTGGTGCATGTTTAGAGGGCAGTCCAAAGACACGATCCAGAGCACCGCTGTTTTGAGATTTTTCACCCATAGCATCCCCTGTTGCTTTCTTATCCTCCATCTAGGCATCCTCCTCCATTTCTCCATTCCCATCATTATCTCGTTCTTGGACGGTGTAGTCGAATTGTCAACGTCTATTCCACCTAAATCGACATCTACCCCTCTCATCGAAAGTTTGGGACCAGCGCATCTATCAAGTGGTATTAGATTTCAGGTTGATCGGTGAGAGACTTCTAGTTTTTCTTTTTGCTTTACCTACAGTCTAAAAAACCAAAAAAAATAGTAGATTAGTTTTTTTCCCTGTGTTCCAAAACACGTTGTGCCTTTTACTAGTTCTGCGTAGTCGAGGCTTGTTGAGTTTTCGGTTACATCGTCGTGTCAGGATGCTGGTCTTAGCGTCTAGTCCTTTAGAGTTTCGAGTCCTAGTCACGTTTGTGTCACCACCGCAACCACCACCACCAGAACAATCGCTGCTGCAATCCTCTCCACCACCACCACCAGAACCGTCGCCATGTTTATTTACATCATCTGCTCACAAACTGAGTTGTAATCCGCAAGTGTGAGATCCTTGAAAAAACAAAGAAAAAAAGAGCAAAAGTATACCCTTGATCAAAAAAAAAAGTTTTGTGCTGTGAGTTGTTTGTTTGGGAGTTCTTTTTGCCTTGGTGGAGGATTTCGAGCTCCTGCAAAAAAAGAAAGAAAAAAAGAGTGAAAAAAAGAAAAAACGACGAAGAAGGGGAAAAAACAATTCAGAAGCTTGTGCTTGTGTTTTCTGTTTCGCTTCTGATCGGTGACTTCGTTTGTGCCTAGGCTCGCGTCTCTAGTACAATCTAGCCTAGGACCAGCACGGTACTGTCGTTGAACAATTATTCAACTTGTTTTGACTTATGTGGTTCTAGTTTTTCCTTGCTACACTTTCAGCCTACCTAGAGCTCCACAAATACGACTACTGCTTCACAAGAACTAGCGACTGCAGCATCGATACAACCATTTGCTGGAGGTTGTTCCTATCTTTTCGGCTGCTATCACCTCCTGTTTAGCTGGTAAGAACAAGTAAGAGCTTGGTTGAACAGGTTGAGAGTGAGAGAATTGACATACCCACATTCGAGTAGTTCATAGGGCATATTCATGTGATTTTATTGCTTTGCTGTTTTTGTGGTTTTTCACTAGCAATGGCAGGATCTCTGAAGAATGCTACGCCACCGCATTCTCCTCGTACCAGGGGCATCATACAACACTTTGAACACCAAGTTAGACTGCACACTGAAGGTCTGAATGAGGATGTGCAAGTGACCAATGAACGACTTGGTCAGTTGGAGGCCACTCAAATTGACACAAACAGCAAGCTTGCAACCTTGGAGACTTCTGTTGGAGAGATCAACACTCTCTCACGGGGATTTTGCAGCGCCTAGAAGAGATGGGTCGTGCTCCTCCAATGGCTGACACCATTGCGGCCACTAATGGCAACCTTCGCAATAACAACGGTGATTTGCACAGCGAGGTAGCAGCAAACAACGACAACTATGCCGCTAACTCCGAGCTTGATGATGTGGATGCACGTGATCGACGTCGATTACGTTTCAATCGCATCGGCATGGGTCCTATACTCCCACGCCGTGAGGTACGTGACAATGATGAATCACTAGGAAAGATTAAATTCACTATGCCACCTTTTGATGGGAAATATGATCCTGATGCTTACCTCACATGGGAATTAGCTGTTGATCAAAATTTTGATTGTCATGATTTTTTGGAAGGTAAATAAAAGGGTTAGGGCTGCCACTAGTGAATTTACTGATTTTGCTTCTGTTTGGTGGAGTGAATATCGTTGAAAGAATTCAAATAATACACTACAAACTTGGGATGCTTTCAAACAAATCATGAGAGCTAGATTTATTCCTTCATATTATGCACGTGATCTGTTACATAAATTGCAACAATTGAGACAAGGTAGTAAAAGTGTAGAAGAATACTATCAAGAGTTGCAAATAGGTATGTTGCGTTGTGGTTTAGAGGAGGGAGACGAGGCTGCAATGTCTATATTTATGGGTGGTTTGAATCGTGAAATTCAGGACATTTTAGCTTACAAGGAATACAATTCTGTCACTCGATTGTTTCATCTTGCTTGTAAGGCTAAAAGAGAAGTGTAGGGACGTCACAGCAGTGCTAGGACTAATGTTTCTGCAGGTCGAGCAAGTTCATGGCAGCCGCGCATAAGTGCTGCTCCAATCAGCCATGCTTCTGCGTTTTCTCCTACCAACAACAAGCCATGCTCTTCTACAACCAATTCTGCCTCTCGGGCAATCGAGGCTACAAAGAGTGCTGCACCAACACCAGCAAAGAGCGCTTCTTCTGCTGCATCTACAGGGCGAATGAGGGATATTCAATGTGATCAATGCAAGGGTTTTGGACATGTGAAGAGGGAATGTCCAAGCAAGCGTGTCTTGATTGTGCGGGATGATGGTGAGTTTTCTTCTGCTAGTGATTTGGATGAAGATCCATATGCTATGCTTGCAGGTGACCATGCAGAGAGTGGAGATACATATGCTATGCTTGCAGGTAACCATGCAGGGAGTGGAGATGGTCATGATCAAGACGAAGAGCACATTGGTGCTGAAGATGCGGACCCATATGAGAGCCTCATTGTGCAGCGTGTGTTGAGTGCACAAATGGAGAAGGCAGAACAGAATCAGCGACATACTTTGTTTCACACTAAGTGTGTGATCAAGGAACGTTCATGTCACATCATCATTGATGGGGGAAGCTGCAACAATTTAGCAAGCTCTGAGATGGTTGAAATGCTTGCATTAAACACCAAACCGCACCCGCAGCCATATTACATTCAATGGTTCAACAACAGTAGCAAGGTAAAGGTAACACGGTTGGTGAGAGTACACTTTGCTATTGGTTCGTATCATGATTCTATTGACTGCGATGTTGTGCCTATGCAAGCATGTTCTATGTTGTTAGGTAGGCTCTGGCAGTATGATAAAGATTCTTTGCATCATGGTAGAACTAATCAGTATTCTTTCGTGCATAAAGAAAAGAAAATTGTATTACATCCTGTGTCTCCTAGTGCTATTTTAAAGGATGAAGATGCTAGAGCTAGTAAAGAGAACAATCAAAAGCATGCTAATATTGACAGTCAGATTGTAGCAAAGGAATTTGAGCAACATAAAACGGGAAAGCCTAAATCTTTTCATGAGAAGAAAAATGAGATTAAATTGAAAGGTGCTTGTTTTCTTGCTACCATGTCTGATATGAATAAATTGGATGCTAGTACTTCTGTTTGCTATGCATTAGTTTGCAAAGAAGCTTTGTTTTCACTTGAGGATATATCTTCTTCTTTGCCTCTTGCTATTGCTAATCTTTTGCAGGAGTAAACTAATGTCTTTCCAAACGAAGTGATGCCGGGGCTGCCACCAATCCGTGGGATTGAGCATCAAATTGACCTCATTCCCGGGGCCTCCTTACCGAATCGTGCGCCGTACAGAACCAACCTGGAAGAAACAAAGGAGATACAACGCCAAATGCAAGAACTGTTTGATAAAGGGTATGTGCATGAGTCTCTTATTCCTTGTGCTGTTCCGGTCCTTTTAGTGCCTAAGAAAGATGGAACATGGCGCATGTGTGTGGATTGTAGAGCGATTAATAACATTACCATTAGATATCGTCATCCTATCCCTAGGTTAGATGATATATTTGATGAATTAAGTGGTTCTATTGTGTTTTCAAAGATTTATTTGCGTAGTGGATACCAATAGATTTGAATGAAGTTAGGAGATGAATGGAAAACAGCGTCTAAAACTAAGTTTGGACTATATGAGTGGTTAATAATGCCGTTTGGTTTAACTAATGCTCCTAGTACATTCATGAGAGTAATGAACGAGGTTTTGCGCACTTTCATTGGTAAATTCGTGGTGGTATATTTTGATGACATTCTGATATATAGCAGATCATTAGAAGAACATCTTGGCTATTTATGTGCTATTTTTGATGCTTTATGTGTTGCACGCTTATTTGGTAACCTTGAGAAGTGCACCTTTTGCACGGATCGAGTCTCTTTTCTTAGCTATGTTGTTACTCCACAGGGAATTGAAGTTGATCAAGCCAAGGTTGAAGCGATACACAATTGGCCGATTCCTACAACGGTCACACAAGTGCGAAGTTTTTTAGGACTTGCTGGATTCTATCGCCGCTTTGTGAAGGATTTCAGCACCATCGCTGCACCATTGAATGAGCTCACTAAAAAGGGTGTACCGTTTGCTTGGAGCGATGCACAGGAGAATGCCTTCAACACGTTGAAAGATAAGTTAACACATGCACCACTACTCAAACTTTCAGATTTTTCAAAGACTTTCGAACTAGAATGTGATGCTAGTGGAATTGGTTTGGATGGCGTCTTGTTACAAGAAGGAAAACCTGTTACATATTTTAGTGAGAAGTTGAGTGGGCCTAGTTTGAACTATTCTATTTATGATAAAGAATTGTATGCTCTAGTTCGAACTTTAGAGACATAGCAATATTATTTATGGCCCAAAGAATTTATCATACACTCTGATCACGAATCTTTAAAGCATATTCGCAGTCAAGGAAAATTGGACCGTAGACTTTCGAAGTGGGTTGAGTTCATTGAGTCTTTTCCTTATGTCATAAAACACAAAAAGGAAAGGAGAATGTTATTGCTGATGCTTTATCTAGGCGATATGCTATGCTTTCACAACTTGACTTCAAAATTTTTGGATTAGAAACGATTAAAGAGCGATATGAGCATGACGCTGATTTTACGGATGTGTTGCTGAATTGTAAAGAGGGAAAAACGTGGAATAAATTTGTCATCAGTGATGGTTTTGTGTTTTGAGCTAACAAGCTATGCATTCCAGCTGGCTTCGTTCCTTTGTTTGTTGTTACAGGAAGCGCACGGAGGTGGGCTGATGGGACATTTTGGTGTGAAGAAAATAGAGGACATCCTTACTGGTCATTTCTTTTGACCAAAGATGAGAAGAGATATGGAACGATTCGTTGCTCGCTGCACTACATGTCAAAAGGCTAAGTCACGACTTAATCCTCATGGTTTGTATATACCCCTACCTGTTCCTAATGTCCCTTGGGAAGATATTTCTATGGACTTTGTTTTAGGATTGCCTAGAATAAAGAAAGGGAGGGACATCATTTTTGTTGTTGTGGATAGGTTCTCTAAGATGGCACACTTTATACCATGTCATAAGAGTGATGATGCTACCCATATTGCTGATTTATTTTTTCGTGTAATTGTTCGTTTGCATGTGTGCCAAACACAATTGTTTCTAATCGTGACACTAAGTTCCTTAGCCACTTTTGGAGAACATTATGGGGAAAATTGGGGACTAAACTTTTATTCTCAACTACTTGTCATCCCCAAACTGATGGGCAAACTGAAGTTGTTAATAGAACTTTGTCTACCATGCTTAGGGCTATTTTGACACAGAATATAAGGATGTGGGAAGAATGCTTGCTTCATATTGAATTTGCTTATAATCGTTCAATGCATTCTACTACAAAGCTTAGCGCTTTTCGAATTATCTATGGCTTTGTTCCTCGTGCTCCTATTGATTTGTTATCTCTTCCATCTTTAGAAAATCTGAATTTTGATGTGGAACAATGTGCTGAATTTATGTTGAAAATTCATGAAACCACTAAACAAAACATAGAGCACATGAATGCTAAGTATAAATTTACTGGCAGTAAAGGGAGGAAGCTTTTAACTTTTGAACCTGGAGATTTGGTTTGGTTGCATTTGAGAAAAGATCGATTTCCTGCATTGAGGAAATCGAAGTTGATGCCTAGAGCTGATGGTCCTTTCAAAGTGTTACAAAAGATTAATGATAATGCATATAAGCTGGAGTTGCTTGCAGATTTTGGGGTTAGTCCCACCTTTAACATTGCAGATTTGAAGCTATACTTGGGAGAAGAGGATGACCTTGAGTCGAGGACGACTCAAATGCAAGAAGGGGAGGATAATGAGGACATACTTTCCACGAATACACGCATTCCTCCTACCACACAACACGCTGAACAGGTGATAGAAGAACCAATGACGCGAGCACGAGCATGCCAACTTAATCATCAGGTGAACTTGTTCCTAGGGCTGCCCACAAATATTTACAAGAATGAATTACTATTTAACTATTGTGATGATTTTATTGTCCTTAAGAACCAGGGAGAAGAACCACACAAGCCTAAGTATATAAGTGTAGGCGAGTTCAATTTGGATTCGGCCCTCCTGACAGCAGCAAATGATAAAGACCATAACTGTTGATTCCGAAGGATTCTCGGGGTCCATGAGTACTTGATGGAAAGATAATTTCGTTTACTTTCAGATGGATCCGGCCTCATCTCGAAATTCCTCCTGAGCTATCCGGAATCATTAAAGAGAGTCGCGTCTGTTTTCCAGTCTGAATCAAACTTGGGCCTTGTACTAGAGTCCAATTCGGCTTCCTGTGTTTTGGCCGAAACTTCTCCTCTTCTATCTCATAAATGGACAGCCGGCACCCTCTTCTAGGGTTTGGGTTTTGATAGAATAGATATATCTTTTGCTACTTCGCCTTGTAAATGCGCGTGTCGGCTAGACCGCCCGATTACTTGTTTTTGGAACCCCACCACTTCTGTTTTCAGATTGTGCTCTTCATCTATATTCGCAATTAAGTTGCTTGTTCATCTTGTTCTTGCTCGTTCTTCGATTGCTTGTAGGAGCAAATACCCTCGTGGTTAGGTTGATCGTGCTCCGAAAGATCACGAACAACTTCTCCGAAAGATCACGAACAACTTCTGGAGTTGGTGTATCGATCGCTAAGGCGTAACGTTCTTGGACGGTGTAGTCGGATCGTCAACGTCTATTCCACCTAAATCGGCATGTACCCCTCTCATCGAAAGTTCGGGACCAGCGCATCTATCAACATGGAAAAGCTATAAGCTTTACTGCTTTCAAGATAGGGCATCTATGAGTTACATGCTCCTTACTTCCACAGATATCACAAAATAATATTGTAACACATTCATCTTGAGTATGACCCTTTGTAAAGCAACGGAAACAATAATGTTTAGGTTTTCCGGTACCATCTTTTGCCGCCCCTTGCCAAGAGGATTCTGGGGTATCAACCATCATCAGCATAGATCCATCATGAACTACCGATCCTGTCCCCAAACTGATGTTAGCCTTGGTATTAGCAGATGTCCCCTCCGAAACCACAAGTGTGGGAACTCCAGTGCCAGACGGTAGCAACACTGCACCAGCCTCATGATTGGAAGCCGGCATAGCACCCTGTGCAGCACTACCACCTTGTGCAGCGGGAGCCAACATAGATGGATCCCCATCCGCACCCTGGATTGGAGCAGCCCCAGTCACCTGTGCGGAACTCCTTCATGCAAGCCCGTCTGAGGAGGTGCCGTAGCAGCCCCTCCCGCGAACATGTGCTGATCATTGTAAAAACTGCGGCCTCCATAGCTGGTTCATCCTCCGAATCGGCCACTGTGATGGCGAGGAAAACAACCACCACCCTGGCCTCCGTAAGCATATCATCCACCATATCCTCTGTAGTAATCCCTGCCGCCATACCCGGGATGGACACCCTGGTTGGCGTGCTGGAGGCCACCACAGTTGACGAAGGACCCTTGTCCGCCACCAGCACCACACGCCATCCCTCGGAACGGCCCCGGACCACGTTGGCCTTTGTTTCCACCACCTCTCTCCATGCCCTCCCTAACCAGTCTGCGTATGAGCGTGATTTGAGCAGATGCAACTCCGAGGACGGCTCCCTAGGGCTTATCCGACGCGTCCCAGTCCTAGAAAAAAGTGCAACAAGTCCTTTCCTGGGCCTGAACGGGATGTCAGGCCTTAATTCTTTGCACCAATCATTGGAATAGAAATCCGTACAAACTTTGTTTGAAGTGAAGGAAAAGAATTCTAATCTCCGTAGTTCAATTTTGCAAACTCTGGAAATTAGATGAATGTAAGTCAACTAGCTGTAGTCCAAACCAAAAAGTGTTAACAAGCAAATATGATTGTTTACCTTCTTCAAATTCTTCACAGTTCTGTAGATCTTCTATTATTTCTTCTATACCCAAGTTCTTGGGTGACAAATGTAACCAACTTTGTGCACATATTGCGATAAAGAGCTTCAAAATGAAGAAATCACTCAACCACCCATTCTAAACGCTGACTCTGAAGCCACAGCACACACTGGAACCGCTAAAACATATTTGGCCAGTTTGTATTGTAGGGTATTTATTGAAGTTCATTTTCCACCAATTCAAGATGTCAAACTTGTCTACCCTTTTCTCACAATTGTCTTTCAGAAATGTAGACAACTCTGAATTGCTCTCCTACTTTCAATCTCTTCTAGATGAATAGCAAATTGTGATGCCAGCAAACGAAAAGGGTCATCTCCAACCTCTTCAATATTAATTGTAGGTTGCAAATGAGTATAATTTTGTAACACCAAGTGAAGAGCTAGTATTATCTTGAACATACCAATCAAACAAGCGGGTTAGGCCTGCTTCAATTGTGCTTTATGAATTCCTTTGCCTTCAATTGGTCATACATTAATTCAGCACAAACTTTCAGGTATTTCATCTTGAATCTTGGATCCAAAGCAACAATCATAAATAACAATGGATTCAGGGAAGCAACATTACCCCAATATTTACTAAATTTCTATTTCATGCATGCTGCCATTTCACTCCAACCATGGTTATTACTTTCAGCAAGTTGCACTAATGTATCATAGATCAAGACAAAATCGTGGAAAAAGGTGCTTGATGTGACATATGGGGAGCCATGGAGTCATACCGTCATACTGGAAAATGGCTTCAATATGGCAATGACCTCTCTTGCATGTGCCCAATCCAGTGCATTTGGGAGACCAGCCTCACCAAAATGAGATAAATAATTCTTATTGTCTTTAGCTAATCTACTAAATGCCTTCTCAAATTTAACTGCAGACTCTAAAATAAGGTAAGTGGCATGCCATCAAGTTTCAACATCTAATGAAAGGAGGCTCTTGTGACCTATTTTCTCCTTCTCCACACACTTTTTGAACTGATCTGATCTTGCTGGAGAAGACCTCACATACCGAACAATATTTCTTATCTTTGTCACTGAGTTACTGATGCATTTCAATCCACCCTAACAATCAAATTAATGCAAGGTTTCAAAATAGATCCTGAGCAACAAGAGCTGACCGTGGAAGTGAAGGTGTTTACTGGAATGTGAGAACCAAGTTGAAATGTGTCTTGGTTTGCTTGCGATGAGTGATTCACATAGGTATTGATTTGGCTTGATGTTCTTTGTTTTTGCTTAAACTTTGATGTGCTAATTCTAGTGAACCCAGAACTTCCGGTCTGAACCTGGAACTTCCAGGTGAATATCTAGTGTTCAGAGTTTTTGTATCGCCGGAGCTTCTGGTATTCTGTTTTGGTTGTATGAACCTGGAACCTCGAGCCTAGACCCGGAACTTCCGGGTACCCCAAAAAACCGAAACCGAGAGCCCCTGTTCGGATGGAACCTGGAACTTCCGAGTACCAGAACTTCTAGGTTTGAACCTTCCGGGTTTGGCTCGGAACTTCCGAGTACCAGAACATTTGGGTTTGAACTGGAACTTCCGGGTTCCCTGGATGAAATCCGTTTGTCCCGTGTTCATGATTCTTCTTACGAATGTGATTTCAATTGAGAATTTTAGTTTTGGACTAACTAGAGTTGGAATTGGAAAAATATGTTTGCTTGTCTCACGATGTGTAGGTAATGGAAGCAACTTGGTGGCCGACGGGGGGATGATCGGGGCTAAGCGGGGTGCTTAGTGCCGGACGATCGAGGAGGCTGAGTGGAGTCAAGGGTGATACTAGCTAGACATGTGGAGGTCAAGCAAAGCATGGAAGATGGATGGAGACGACGTGTTGATAAAGTCAAGCAAAAAGGATGCCGATGCAAGGGACATAGCGGCCTGAGGGATCGGGAGTGGGAGAAACTTGCTAGCTATCAAGATCGTAAGACAGAGTACACATTCGACATCAGGATGCTTGTTTGAGGTCAAGCAAGTGGCGGTGAGTCACGCTTTGAGAAGCGTGCAAGGGGTTTCACGGTTTAGTCTCAAAACTGTGGGAAGGATGAAAGTGAACATGGCATCATTGCGAAGCTTGCGTCGAGGCGAAGCTAAGTCATGAAGGCGCCACAATCGTTCGATGGATGAAGGAGAAAATAGACCAAAATACCCTTGATGGTAGGTAGGAGTGTACTATAAGAAAGTGGTATTTTGGGAACAAGTTAGGAAACTTACGGGTCAAGGAACCTAGTCTATAAATAGAGGGGTAGGGATATCTGGGAGAGGGGATCCAACCACTTGAGTTATTCATATGAGACCTTTATGCTAGGGTTTTAGAGGAGAGGAAGAGGAGTGCTTAACCTATGTATTAGGTTAGAGCTTTATAAGGGAAAATCTTTGGTAATCCATCTAAAATAGGGCTGACCTCTGCAAGCAATGAAATTTATGTTTACTCTAGTGCTCCAATTCACCACCTTCTAGTTTCTCTCTTTTATTTCCCTTGCGACTTTGCAATTTTTTCATCTTTCGGTTGTGATTTTTATTTTCGTGGTTAAGCTAAAAATTTTCACCTTGTTGGTGTGGTTCTTCTGGTTGCTAGAGTTATAAAATTCACGTATAAACGTACACAATTGGGTATTGAATTTCCTTGGCTTTTATCTATCAACTTGGAGACTATCTTCACATGGTGTTCATCCTTTTGATATTTGGGTGTTTTTCTCAAGATCCAAGCCTTGTGTAGGGATGAGTCATGAATTGGTATGCTGTGGAACCTAGCGTTTGATTCCAATCATGAGACCCACTATTGATTGGATTTTTCATGTTTGGATTTTGAATTTTTGAATCGTAATTCTGTTCAACTCGAAACTTCCGGTTCAACATGGAACTTCTGATAGGTTGGAACCTCCGGATTCCACTTGAAACTTCTGGATTCTTTTGTTTTCGTTGTGTTTTTTGTTTCTTGTGTTGCACTTTGTTGTGATCCATTTTTGAGGTGCGTTGGGTGATAAAATAGGAGAAGGCTATCTCGTTCGAAAGAAATTGTTGTGTGAGAAACCGTCCACATAATATTCTAATTAATCAACAAGTCAGTCATTTGCATAATCACGACTGCAACATTTAACAAGAATATCACCCAGTAGTCCCGGCATGTGTTTCCTTCAGGATCAGAACACACGCCTTTACAACAAACACATCATCACAAGACATAATAAAGAGTGAGTAATTAAATTAAGTTACAAGCCTTTAAGTAGATTTACTTTACAGCAAAAGTATAAACCGAACATTGTTAGAGTAGCTACACAATGGAATAAAATACTTGACAACAAAAAATGAGTAGCGCCATTTGCCCTAAGCCGCTACTCAAAAATAACATCAACCGAGTAGACAACACTACTCATGCTCGTCGCCAATATCGGCGAGTGTAAAGTAGCCAAATACTAAACCTTCCTCACCTGAAAAGCAAACCAAGCACGTGAGTACGAAGGTACTCCCAAGACTTAATCCATAATAGGCACTTATAATTAACCTGACTTCAAGGAGAATGCAATTTGGATAATTAGCAAGGACTCGGCCACAAAGTCAAGTTAATTTTATATGCAATAGCAAATTTCGACTCAAGTGTAAGCATCTACATCTAACCATAAACAACCTTCTATCCTGAGATCATTACCATACCATAATTTTAACTTGAGTCGTATCAAAACTTAAACAACATCACCATACATTTCCCAACTTACCATCACAACTACAACCGAAACTCTATGATTGATGCAAATGGACAGAAGCGTGCTCATAATTGAGAGCACGACAATTTGAATTATTTCACACCCTGCAGGGGGATACTCCATTACCCACACGACTTGATAACCATACGGCTTGCGTGACCACACAGGTCCACACAAGGGGATACTCATGTCAACCTTTCCCAATTTAGCCCAAATCGTTTGAACATGTGCCTCGACAGCGTGGGTCATCTAGAACTACTCCCAGAGCAAACTAGAAACCCTTACAAGCCTATAATGCCAACAACAACCGAGACTAGCACGCCAAAATATCACAGTTACATAAGGTATTTGGCTCATCTGTCCCATATACGGATACGTGGTAAGTATAGACAAGTGCTAACACCAACTACAACAACGGACAGTGCTTAATTGATTCAAGCGGGCCTATAGCATCTAAGACTCCTTTCTCGAGCTATCCCTATTGCCCGCCTGAACCTCAGCTTATCCTCACTAACTTACACCATCCTCCAGCATTATTATCTTTGTGATATAAGGTAAGCCCTAAGTTCGCGAACGATGGCCGAACCACCGCTCGACTTCTACCGAGGACCTAAACCGTGCTAAGCATAACGCGTTCTATTTAATTTAGATCATTATGTGATATGAACAATCCATGTTACAAGGGATCAAGTGATAACAATGTCAAGGGAGGGTAATACAACAAATAGGATCCAACCTAAAACCCGACATAAGATTCATTGATATGCAAATATATATAAATCATAACTTATCAATTGACACAATATATGATCCAAAGTAATGGGATGAAAATGCTTAGATGTTTGCCTTGTTGATCAGCTTCACAAGCAAGGGAAACAACTTCCGGATCACCCTCAATCACGCCTGCGTCACCCTCTGGTCCTTCGTTCACTAACGAAGATCGCATGCAATGATGAGAGATGCAATGAAAATGCTACAAAATTTTAATGAGGATGTGGTACTGGGTAATGAACATAATGCAATAAGAAACACTTGAATTTAAATACGTAAGCTCATGGCAATCAGGATTTATTTAAGGTCTGTCCAAAAAAGATCTTAATTAACCTAGCTATCAAGACTAATGAGCTTCAACAATTTAAACAACACTTTCATACCAAAGTACATTTTTTCTAGATAGAACTGATCAGAATATGAATTTTCCATGTGGTTCCAAAAATTTAGGACATGGCATTAATTAATTATGATTTAAATAAGCTGAAATACATTTAAATAATTCATTAAGTACCAGAAAGTATTTAATGATTTCCAATATTTTTAACATGTAGTTCATAGTCATACGAAGCTAATGCAATTGGTTTCATGATTTTTGGAGTTCATATGAATTAAATATGAAATATACAAGCTATCAGGACAAAAAGAAAAGGCCTAATGAACAGTAAGATCCAGAGTCTCCGGGTTCCGGAGTCCCCGAGTGAATCTCCAGGTGGGGATCCTCGGGTATTTTTGTTAAAATCACCCAAAACCTCCCGGATTTACCCGGATAGTCCGGGTTCTGATAGCAGAACACGAGTTTTTTCGACGATTCTTCGGCCAATTTGACTTGCATGTCGAAATCTAAGCCACCTAAACATGTAAAGGCACTAAAGTATTGGTACTAAACCTAAATTACTCTCTCTACAAACTTGAATCATTAGCTCAACTCCATCTAAACTCCTCATACTAGCTCTTGCTAAACAAAATCTCTCACATTAGCTCCATTTTCACATAAACACTAAAGTGTTTCACCAACTCTAGATTGCAGCCCACAAAACCCGTCAAAATCCGAGCTAAAAGCGTGTATCACATTAAAATCTTAGAAGACTTACCCAAGGTGTTTAGCCAAGGTTTGTGGCCGTTAATTGGGGGAAGAAATGGAGGGATTTGCTTGAGAAGATGAAAAAGGCCTGCTGAAATTTCAGAAAATCAGGGTGTGACGAAATTGATTTGCAAATCCTTCAAATCTTTGTGCATGTGAGTGATTCTTAGATGGATTGGAAGCTAAGGAGGAGGGGATTGCAATGATATAACATGCACACCTTGGTTTAGCTTCCTTAGGGCAGATCCTTGAGGAGAAGAGAGAGAGTTAGAGAGGGGAAAGAGGGGAGAGCAGCAGCCTTGCTGCTGTGCTTTGGCTGAGAGAGAGTGAACGTGAGGGAGGAAGTCAGGTGGAGAGAGGGGCTGAGGGGTGGGGCTGCTGCCTTTTGCAACCGAATGGGAGAGGGAGAGGAGGGGTGGGGCCAGCTGGTGGGGCCCACTTGGAAGAGAAGCAAGAATTATTTCAGCTGAAAACTGCTTTCATTCTCTCCCCATTCTATTAACCCGAAAGGTGATCGAGAGCTCCAAAAATTCTACGAATTTAGCGTCGCAAAATACAGAACGAGATGAACCAAATTTTAAGTTGGATTCACACAAAAACTTAGGCAAGACTTAAAGTAAGCAAAAACTCTAACATCGGTTATTATCAAAATGCATAGCAAATATCAAACCACCAAATGGAATAGCAACAATTCATAATGCTTAACATCCAAACTTGATGCTTATGATGCAAATAATTGGTATTGGAACCAGTTTGATCACTTATTGACCTTAACCGGCTTTGTGATCCCTATGTGACAATAGAGACAAGTGAGAAGATTCCGCCGTTTGATGGCCGTGATTTTTCATACTGGAAGGTGCTCATGGAGGCTTATCTTCTAAGCCAAAGAACTGCAATATGGGAAATAGTTAGTTCTAACTATGATATCCCTGTTGCTCGCACGACTCAGGTTCAAATCGAATAGTATGATACCAACAACAAGGTCAAAAATATTTTGTTCACAAGCCTGAGTCGGAACAAGTTTGACAGGGTTCAACACCTCTGTACTACCCGTGAGTTTTGGACTACCCTTAGTGTTTTTCATGAGGGTACCGACCAAATCAAGGTTAGTTGTCAAAGCACATACAACCGAGAATATCAAATGTTTGTGCAAAGGGCTGATGAATCCTTGGATGCTATGTTTGCTAGATTTGATGAAACTATTAGCAATCTTAGATCCACTGGTGTTTTGCCCTATTCTGATCATGAGAAAGTGATCAAACTTCTCTATGCTCTTGATTGTAGCATATGGGAAGTTAAGATCTCGAGTGTTGAAGAGTCATCCAGTTATGACACATTAACTTGCAATGAACTCTTCAGTAAGCTCAAGTCCACCGAATAGCCAAGGCGACTCAGATAGGTCTCAAAAACCTTCTGTCTCAGAACATGGTATTGGTAGCTTTTCATGTGCTAGCTAACACGTCACCGACTGGATTTGCTTTGTCTTCCCTGATCTTTGTCATAGAGGAGCAGGTGGATGTGCTTAATGATGAGGATTTTGCACTAATTGTGAAAAAGTTCATCCGCTTCTACAAAAACCACTGAGACCGGGGAAAGAGTGAGTCTCGGGTCTGCTTTGAGTGTGGTGACACCACCCAATTCAAGGCGGACTGCCCCAAACTCAAGAAGAGGGAAGACCACAACCACGATCACGACAAGTACAAGAAGTCCAAGAAGCCATTCTTTAAAAAGCGTGACAAGATGGCCAAAAAGGTTATCAAGGTAGCTTCAAGGGCGTTTGTGGCGGCGCTCAGCAATATTGATACTTCCTCAAGCGAGGAGGAGAGCTCGGGGGAGGAGGAGCAACTCATGAAGAACAAAAAGAAGGCCAAGGACTTCACCGGCCTTTGCTTCATGGTGGACGACAACGATAGCGACCTCAAGCTTGATTCTTTTGAGTTATCACCCTCCTACGACTAGCTTTCTATTCAGGTTGATATCTTGAATGATGCGCTTGTTAGCCAGAATAGATTTTTTAAAAAAGCGGTTCATGAGGTTAAGGAAGTCAAGTCTAGGCTAGAGTGTTCATCTTCTGAGCTTGAGTTGCTTAAGTCTAGGGCTAATGATGGTGTGATAGTTGCCTTATGGTCATGAGTGAGTTTGACGAGCTTCAGATTGTGCATACTCAAGTCGCCAGTCGACTTGAGACTACCGAGAAGAAGCTCTTGAGGATGAGTCTAGACCTACTATCTTAGGCACTTGCAAGAATTTCCCTTTGCTCTCAAAGGATATTGATGTGAAAGCCAAACACATAAAGGAGCTAGAGTCTAGATTGGAGAGCGCTGAGAGTTCTAAGGATGTGCAGCCAAACTGTTTCACCTGCATCGTCCTGAAGGACAAGCTCAGTTGAGTTAGAGGGAAAGTTGAGAAGCTCATGGCTGATAATGAGTACCTTCTTTCTCTTGTGAAGAAGTGCTCAAAAGGTAAGGGTAAAATGGATTTAATATTGGCCAAGATGAAGATGTGTGCCGATAAGGCAGGTTTAGCCTTGGGGTTGAGTTTTGAGAGGGTGGCTTACAATAGGGTTGGTAAGACTTCTTTGACCTCACCTACTACTCTAGAATCTGAGAAGTCCAAAATCAATACCACACCATAACCCATCAAGAAATCCACTCCACAACCTATAAAGAAGAAATCCACAACACAACCTAAGAGAGTTCCACAGCCAAAGATGAGAGCACTTGTGAGAGACTCTAGAGTGACTCATACTTGTGCACCTGAGAGACGCTACCATTGCACCTACTGCCAGAGAGAGGGTCACTTGGTTGGGTTTTGCTTTCGCCCTAGGAGTACTCGGGATATGTATCGCCCCTATTTTGGTGTAACATGAGCCTTTTCTCATTTTTCCTCATGAGTCTCGAGCTTTCCTTAGCTTCCTCCTAGTGGTGGTGCCCGGCGTAGATCTTACCATGACTCATATGCTTTTAGTTCACGTGTAAGAGGCTTTGAGTTATAGCGTTTTGGCAGACCACGTTTTCCCTATGGCACTCGTACTCAACACATAGTATTGATTTGCATGCACTTGCTTCTACTATATTAGGGTGGATGACCCGATACTTGATTCTCAAGAGGTTTTGTCTAACCCCAGTATTGAACCATCCACCTATTATTTTTCTTATATGTAGGTGGTAGCAGAGGTCTTGAGAACAAGTGGCTCATCTACTCTAGTTGTTCGTGTCATATGACCGGAGACTCATCATGGTTCCCCAGCCTCATTCTAACGAAGAGACATGAGTACATCATTTTCGGGGATGATCAAAAAGGAAGGGTGAAAGCCAAAGGTATGGTAAAGGTGAATGAGAGTATTACTATCAAAGATGTGGCTTTGGTGGAGCATCTGGGATACAATTTACTTTATGTGTCTCAGTTGTTGGATGAGGACTTGGAAGTGCGTTTCAAACGTGATACTTTTCGAGTTCTTGATTCTTTAGGCACTTTGATTTCTCTGATTTTCAGAGCTAGGAGAGTTTTTGGAGCTGATTTTTCTGAGTCTGTTGGTTCTTCTCGATGCTTAATTGCTCAACCCTCTTTTGAGCTTTGGATGTGGCATAGGAGACTAGGGCACATGAGTTTTGATTTGCTTTCTCATTTGAGTGCCCTAGGCTTGGTCTGAGGATTGCCCAAGCTCAAGCTTGAGAAAAACCTTGTTTGTGCTCCTTGTCGGCATGGCAAAATTGTTGTTGCGTCTCACCAACTAGTTAATCTGGTGATGACTGAACGACTAAGAGAACTTCTCCATATAAACACTATTTGTCCTTCCTAGGTTCGTTCGGTGGGTGAGAAGTGGTATGTACTTGTCATTGTTGATTATTACTCTCGCTGCTCTTGGGTTTTCTTTCTTGTGAGTAAGGATGAAGTGTTCTCACACTTTCGAAGCTTGGCTTTGAGATTTTTCGAGGAACTCCATGGTGCATTGAAAGCAATTCGCAATGATAATGGCACCAAGTTTAAGAACTATCTTTTTGATACTTTCTATCTTGAACATGGCATTGAACATCAATTTTCTACCCCATACGTTCCTCAGCAGAATGGCGTGGCTGAAAGGAAGAATCACACTTTGGTGGAGATGGCTAGGACGATGCTCGATGAACATAGGACTCCTAGAAAATTTTGGGCGGAGGCTATTAGCACATCATGCTATATCTCTAATCATATTTTCTTTCGCTCAATTTTGAATGTGACTTCTTATGAGTTATGCTTTGGGAGGAAGCCGAAGGTTTCTCATTTGAGGATTTTTG
The DNA here is from genome assembly GCF_958298935.1 of Phragmites australis. Lineage (NCBI taxonomy): Eukaryota > Viridiplantae > Streptophyta > Magnoliopsida > Poales > Poaceae > Phragmites > Phragmites australis. Next base: position 29,056,131 of record NC_084926.1, on the reverse strand, counting down.
GTTGTCTATGCTTCATCATAAAGTCTGGCAATCTTGACAAATTTGAGTCGCATTCTTCCGACGGAATTTTCTTTGGGTATTTTCTTCATGGTTATTCTTATAGGGTTTATAATCTTTACACTAAAACTATCATAGAATCCTGTGATATGATGTGACTTTTTATGAATCGACCCCTTATGCTAGCTTTGTCCTTTTGTGTGCAGGTGATCAAGAGATAAGAGAAAGCATCTTTGTAGATGGTAAACTTCTAGCTCTCAGTGATGATGAGGACGATCCACTACTTCTTGTCATCGCACCTATTTTAGAGCTAGCTCCTGCTACTTCTACACCTGTATAGGGTTCTGTAGCATATGCTTCTACTTCAGCTACTTTCGAGCCTATGTCACACCCGGTATTAATGGATAAAACCAAGTGCGGCTTATGTGTGCCCAGGAAGTTTATCACACATAAGGACATCACAGATGAAGTAACAAAAATAATACTTTAACTTACAATCATTTAACTTTTACATAAAGACTTCACCTAAACAACTCTATTAGCTAAACGACGGTAGCTAAACGATGGCAGCGGGATGAAAGCATTGGCGACCAAACAACTCCACTGACACCGACCGGAAGACACGCTCCTATCATAGAACACCAGGTCATCCTCTTAAAAGTCTTAAAAGTCTTCCACTGAGTAGCATATGTATTGTGGGAGATAGCAATGGTGAGTACATAGTACTCAGGAAGTATAGGAAAATAATGATATGTAGGCTTTCAACAAGAATAGCCAAACACCGGGTTTATTTGCGTAAATGCAAGTATAGAAAACAATAATGTAACTGAAAAGCATTAAACAGTTATTATGTGAAAGCAACCCATTTGACCCAACAACTAACATCCAAAGCTAACCACCTTGTAACCCATAACCATCTAGGATCACCAGTACCATAACCATATCTATAACCATAATCATAACCATAACTTACTAATCATGTGAGGATCCAAGTCTCTCATGACCGTGAGCATGATTAATATATTAGATTTTACACTCTGCAGAGGTTGTCCAAATTTTATCCACGAGTCGTGATTTCATCATCAGCAAGCAGATGACTAAAGTCTCCATGTTGCAATGCTGGCCAAGCACTATACACACTTTCGAGGTGTGTTGCCAGGAGATCACTACGAAGCTTTTACAAAGAATCCTCCCGGTATGTGTCACCAACACTCCACATTTCACTGCTAGTGTTTATGCGAGTCTAACTTCTACCCAGAAGCCCTCTCTTGTGCTTGTGGAATCTCGAAATTAACTCCCCTCATACACATCTCCATTCTGGCCAACACAGTACTGGGAAGACTCTAATTATTCAGCTAAGCATACCCATATTAGTCTCGTGTTTGGACGGAATTTCTTGGGTTGTCGCTCTACGAACCAGTCCTTATCTAGGTCACTTGAGTAAAGACTAAACTAACAACATAACCATGACAAACAAATAAACCCCTTTGCTCAAGGCCTAAGGTTCTATGTTGCTATACCATTAACAAATTAACTTTCATTGTTGCATATGTTCATTATTCAAGTATAAGACACTTCCCAACATTCCCGATAACATGGCTAAGCAATTCTACCCAAAAGACTTATACCAACCACCACTTAGGCTTCAAAGGATGTAAAGGCAGAACTAGGTAAACCCTAACACTACACATCAAATTGACAGACATTGCATGCAATTTTGTAAAACAAAGCATTTAGAAACATAGATTCAAGATGATCAAGGACATTTACCTCCTCCTTGCAGCTGCTCAGTGTACTCTAGCTCTTGGTCTTGATGTTCCTCAAACTAAATCGAGGTGTTGTCAACTAATCGCACAATTACCGAAAAAGCACACGAACAAACACACTAAGAGTAGAGAAAAAAATAAAAGAATAACAATACAAAAACTATCTAGAAAGATAGAGCTCTGAGGCACGAATCTAACGACGCAGGAATCTCTCAAAACGGAGCTACGATGAAAAATATATGCTAAAAACAAGATTAGTATTTATTCTGAAAAAGAAATAACTTAATTTGAATTAAACAGAAAGTTTAGGGATCTTTTGTAAAAACAGAGTGAACTATTGTAATTTTAGAAAAGTTAAGTACCTAAATGTAAAAAGATAGGGGCTCTTTTGTGAAGATAGAAAATTTCAGGGGTTTATTTGCAAAATTACCAATTAACAAAATTATTTGGAATTATTGAAATTATTTTTGTATTGAAAAACATTGATTTGCTGACTGGGTTTGACATGTAAGCAAAGAGGGTGATGTGCAGGGTGACATGGCTTGATGACGTGGCACTGGAGCTGAGTGGTTTTATGTGTGCCACGTGGTGGCTTCTGATTGGACAGCGAAGGGGTAATTTAAGATCTAACCATGGCTGTAGGCTTCGGATCTAACACCTTGGGAAGGAAGGGGGGTGGCCGGAGGGGAACACATGGCGGAGCTGAGGGGCTCATGACAGCGGACGACAGGAGAAGCCGTCGGACGGTGTTCCAACGCATGGTTGACGATGGCGAGTGGTGGATCAGAGAGAGGAGATCACGGGGAGGTCATTTTTGGGGTTTACCTTGGCGGCTCGACTCTTAGTGCGCTTGTGAGCTCCACATTCTACTTTTCATAGTCCTTTGATGTTTCTAGTATTTCCAAATGCTTTGTGGCATACTTGCATGTTCATGCTTTGCATAGTGTTTTCTACTTGATGTTCGCATTGCCAAAGGGGGAGAAAAATATGCACGAAGCCACAAAGAAGAATCTTGCATGATGAAAGGGGAGAAAATATGTGAAAAATATCCATTCATCAAGGGGGAGCATTTGTATTTTTATTGGGTTTTTGATGTCTTTGGCTTGTCTCTACCTCTCTTAGAGCCTTTGCAATTTTTCTTATCCAAGTGACATGCTTTTGCTCTTTCTCGAGTTTTTGGTCACTTGGATGAGCTTCTTTTGTTGAATTTCTCTAAATCAATGTCTTTGTGCTTTGAGAGTTGTTAATACACTCATCAAGGGGGAGATTGAGAAACCAAGTTGAAATATGTCTTTGTTTGCTTGTGATGAGTAATTGACATTGGTATTGATTTGGCTTGATGATCTTCGTTGTTGCTTAAGTTTTGATGTACTAATTCTAGTGAACTCGAAAGTTCCGGTCTGAACCCATTATTTCCAGACGAATATCTGGTGTTTAGAGTTTTTGTATCGCCGGAGCTTCCAGTGTTCAGTTTTGGTTGTATGAATCTAGAACTTTCGGCCTGGACCCAAAACTTTTCAGTTCCCAGGAAAACAAAAATGAAGAGCCCCTGTCCATATTGAACCTAGAACTTCTGAGTATCGGAACTTCCATGTTTGGACCGGACCTTCCGAGTTTGGCCCGGAACTTCCAAGTACCGAAACTTCCGGGTTTGAACCAGAACTTCCAGGTACCCTGGATGAAGACCGTTTGTATCGTGTTTATGATTCTTTTTGGAAATGTGATTTCAACTGAGAATTTTGATTTTGGACTAACTATTGGAGTTAGAAACATGTGTTTGCTTGTATCACGATGTGTAGGTAATAGATGCAACTTGGCGGTGAAATGGGATGCTTGGTGCCGGACGATCGAGGAGGCTGGGTGGAGTCAAGGGTGATCCTAGCTGTACATATGGAGGTCAAGCAAAGCATGAAAGATGGATGGAGACAACGTGTTGACAAAGTCAAGCAAAAGGGATGTCGGTGCAAGTGGCAAGGCAGCCCGAGGAATCGGGAGTAGAAGAGACTTGCCGGCTATCAAGATTTCAAGATGGAGTACACGTGTCGATATCAAGATCTTGCTTGAGATCAAGCAAGTGGGCGTGAGTCACACTTTGAGAAGTGTGCAAGGGGTTTCGCGATTTGACCTCAAAACCGTGGGATGGATGGAAGTGCATGTGGCATCATTGTGAAGATTGTATCGAGGTGAAGCTAAGTCATGAATGCACCACTGTTGTTCGATGGATGGAGGAGAAAACGGACCAAAATGCGCTCGATGGTAGGTAGGAGTGTACTATAAGAGTGGGGTATTTTGGGAACAAGCTAGAGAACTTATGAGTCAAGGAACCTAGTCTATAAATGGAGAGGTAGGGCTATGTGGGAGAGGGGAACCAACCACTTGAGCCTCTTGAGCCATTCATATGAGAGTTTTGTGCTAGGGTTTTAGAGGAGAGGAAGAGGAGTGCTTAGCCTATGTATTAGGTTAGAACTTTGTAAGAGAAAATCTTTGTAACCCGCTAAAATAGAGCTAATCTTTGCAAGCAATGAAATTTATGTTTACTCTTGTGCTTGAATTCACCTCTTTCTAGTTTCCCTCTATTGGTTCACTTGTGAGTTTGCAAGTTTTTCGTCCTTTGATTGTGATTTTCGTGTTCGTGCTTAAGCTAAAATTTCTCACCTTGTTGGAGTGGTTCTTCTCATTGCTAGAGGTATAAAATTCATGTACAAACATACACAATTGGGTATTGGATTCCCTTGCCTCTTATCTATCAACTTGGAGACTATCTTCATCTGGTGTTCATCCTTTTGATATTTTGGCGTTTCTTCTCTAGATTCAAGCCTTGTGTGGGGATGAGTCATGGATTGGTATGCTGTAGAACCTAGCGTTCGATTACAATCATGAGACCCACCATTGATTGGATTTTCAAGTTTGGATTTTGAATTTTTGAATCATAGTTCTGTTCAACTCAAAACTTCTAGTTCAACCCAGAACTTCCGATAGGTCAGAACTCCCGAGTTCTTCTATTTTCGCTGTTTTTTTTGTCTTGCGTTGCACATTGTTGTGATCCATTTTCTAGCTGCATTGGGTGACAAAATAGGAGAAGGCCATCTATTTCGAAAGAAATTGTTAAGGCACCTATTCACCCCCCTGTAGTCGTCGTTCTCGGTCCTATAGAGAAGTTGGTCACCTTTGTTGCTTGTGCAGCCAATGTACATGGAGGGAGTTGGGGAGTTGAATGCTATAGGTAATGTGGAGGAGAATGTCAAGATGCTGGTACACAAGGTGGAAGGACCAAATGTTGGGCAGTCCTCGGCCAATTCGATGAAACCAACGAGTGAGGCATACGAGAGATAAGGAGGATGAGGAAGCTCCTGAAGATGACATCTCGGATGATGAGGATGATGCTCCTATCTCTCAGGACTGGAACAAGCCTAATTTTGTGAACCTAGTGGTAAATGAAGGTTATCAAGTGTCATGGGAGTACAATCAGAATAAGGTGTGGTTCATTGGGTGACATCTATTCAGAGACAGCACATTGTTGTGAAGTCCAACAGGAGGGAGTATCATGTAAAATGCGTGAATGAGGGTTGCCTATGGTGAATATTGGGAAGTCTCGATAGTGATGGACTACACTTGTCAATGAGACCAACTGGACAAGCACCACAGGAATTTATCATCAAGTTCAGTAGCCAATATCATGTATTCTTAGATTGTGAACAATCTGAACTTTGAACCCAGATCCATAATCAGGGTAATCAAGGAGGATTACCGGTACACCATTTGCTATGACAAGGATTGGAGGGCAAAGAGAAAGACAAGTGAGATGAGGTTCGGGATGTACGGAGCATTATACGATAATCTCCCATGGTTTCTTTGCATCATTGCTCAGAGAAACCCTATGTTGGGGAATAGGTAGGCTATGATAGCACAAATTCAAAAATTTTGATCGTGTTCAATTAGTAAACCATGCGAGTAGGGGATCATAAATTGTTATAACTTAACAAGTAGCGCATTGGAAGAAGAGTTAGAGTAGGCCAGTCCAACATCGTGTGTGCAACCAGCAAGCTCTGACAAGCTCCAATAGGAATTTTGATAGGCTCCGAGAAGCTTCGATAGGCATTCTGATAGGCTCTGACAAGCTCTGAGATTCACATCGCAATAGTAGCAGTGCCTCTATGGTATGTACACATCCTAGGGTGGAACATCGAACGCTGGTGTGCTAGCACCGCATGTACAACTAGGGTTTTCAGATGTCTGGTGAAGAGGGTGGCGCGACTAGGGTTTTAGAGTGGCTCAACCTTACGCGCCCCTCCCCACGCCTCCCCTTATGTAGATCCTACTATGGGTTCCGTGTTGGACCCCATCAGGACTTTAGTCCCTCACATATCACAATCTGATCAAACCCTCTTATGAATCCAATCCACGTGTCCTGTTCCGACTCATTAAGTATGTGACCCGTTAGGTTCATGTACAAAGGCTACGACTCAACCCTTTTCGAGCTGAAATCAATAGTGGTCCCTAGGAGGGCATATTGACTCCTGAGTATACATAAAGATCATATCAGGTGAACCTTGATATACACATGCACCAATCCCTTTGCCTCACAATACCAGTCAAGCTCAAGGCGAAATAGGTGCCAACTTGTGATAGCTTGACCATTCACTCAATCTATAGCGCATTAAATGAAGAGGGTGGCGCAACTAGGGTTTTGGAGTGGCTCAACCTTACGCGCCCCTCCCCACACCTCCCCTTATGTAGATTGAGTCAATCATGTAAGTATCTAATGCCCATAGTTCTCATGTGCCCCCCATGCTTGGGCTGCGGGAATGGCTTTGTCAATGGATCAGCAATATTCAAACCCGTGTGCACCTTGTATGAGGTGATGGCGCCTTAGTATGTGCTTAGAATTTAAGTGCGACCTAGGCTCCTTGGATTGTGCGCACTAGAGACCAGACCTAACTCAGAAACAATTTTTTATCCAAAGAACCTCCTTTGCAACTTCGGAAGCTGCAATGTACTCGGCCTCCGTTATCAACCATTTCTTGCCTGAAACTCTTTCAACTCACTGCTTCTCCATTGAGGCAAAGCACAAAACCAAACTGCGATCTAGAATCATCCTTGTCGGTTTGGAAGCTAGTATCGGTGTAACCACTTAAAATAAGCTCCTCCTCACCTCCATAGACTAGGAACATATCCTTATTTCTTGTCAAGTTCTGAAGGATATTCTTAACTTCTACCCAGTGAACTCCTTGGGCTAGATTGATATCTGCTTGTAGCATTTAGAGCATAGGAGACATTCGGGCATGTACAAAACATGGCATAAATGATAGATCTAATAGCAAAGGCATATGGGATCACACTCATCTCTTCCTGCTCATCAAGTGTCGCGGGACACTGACTCTTGCTAAGACTAATGTCACGTGACATTGGTAAGAAACCTTTCTTAGAATCATGCATATTGAACCTTGTCAATATATGTACTTTGGCTTAATCCAACTATCATTTTCGATCTATCTCTATAGATCTTTATGCTCAATATGCATGCTACTTCAAGATCTTTCATTGAGAAACTCTTTTACAATGAAAATTTGACAGCGTCAAGCATTGGAATAACATTTTCAATCAACAATATGTCATCTACATATAAGACTAGAAATATAAGTGTGCTCCCACTAGTCTTCTGGTAAACACAAGGCTCTTCTTCATTTTTGACGAAGCCAAACCGTTTTAACACTTCATCAAAATGAAGGTTCCAACTCTAAGATACTTGCTTCAATCCATAGATAGACTTTTGAAGCTTGCATATCATTCCAACATTTTTTGGATTGACAAAATCATCTTGCTATGTCATATACACATTCTTACTTAGGTTTCCATTAAAGAAAGCCGTTTTGACATCCATTTGCCATATCTCATAGTCATAATATGTGGCAATTGTTATGATGATCCAGATAGACTTTAGCATTACAATGGGCGAAAACATTTCTTCATAATCAACACCTTGAATCTGCTTGAAACCTTTCATTACCAATTGTGCTTTGTAGATGCGAACATTTCCATCCACATCTATCTTTTTTCTTAGAACCTATTTACACTCAATAGTTTTTACACTATCAGGTGGATCAACCAAGTTCCAAACTCGATTGTCATGCATAGATTCTATTTTGGATCCCATGGCTTCAAACCATCTCTCAGAGTTCAGTCCCACCACCGGTTCGGCATAAGTCTTGGGCTCATTATTATCCAACAATAATATGTCACACTTCACCTCTCAGGTATGACGGACCCTCTGTGACCGCTGTGGGGCTGGTGCCTCGACAATAGGCTTTGCAACATTTTACAATTCCTGTTGATATTCATTAGGATTTGAAACACTTTCCGATGGTTCCCAAATTTCTTCGAGTTGCACCGTGCTCCCACTAACTCTCTTTGAGAGAAACTCTTTTTCCAGAGAGAAACCATTCTGGGCAACAAACACTTTACCTTCTTCACAGTTATAAAAGTAATATCCTTTAGTTTCCTTAGGATACCCCACAAAGAAGCATTTCTGTGATTTGGGAGTTTAGCTCATCGGATGTCAAACGTTTCACATAAACCTAACAACCCCATATGTTAAGAAAAGACAACCTGGGATGCTTCCTAGTCCACATCTCGTATGGCGTCTTCTCTACAGCTTTAGATGGAATCCTATTTAATGTGAAAGCAGCAGTTTCTAGAGTATATCCCCAAATGGATAACAAAAGATCATATTGGCTCATCATAGACCGAACAATGTCCAATAAAGTCCGGTTTCTATGTTCAGACATCCCATTCCGTTGAGGCATACCCGACGGTGTCAACTGTGGAACAATACCACATTGCCTTAGATGATTAACAAATTCATGGCTCAAATATTTACTCCACAATTAGATCATAGAAATTTAATTTTTACAATTTGATTTTGTATTTCATTCTGAAACTCTTTGAAATTTTCAAAGGATTCAGATTTGTGCCTCATTAAGTGGATGTAACCGTATCTACTAAAGTCAGCAATAAAAGTAACAAAGTAATGAAAACCACCTATGTATGCAGAGCTCTAACGATGACTAGTGGGTAACTACCATATACGGACAACCCAGGGTTTCCTATTATTCTCGGGCATATCTCTAAATCTATGAAGGGGATCCCTAGATGAATAGAAATTGCCTGTAGGTACCTAGGATATCTCATAAATGGGAAAGTTTATTTCCAAGAATAGAAAGAAAGACTCCGAAGGACATACGACGCCCCCTATATATATATGGAGCCTGGGAACCATACGGAGGAGAAGATGATGACAAGTCATTAGAAGTCATTACACGCCTATGGAAGCTCTGCATCTACTATGCCTTTCATGGCTAGATCTTCTTCGACTACACGCAACGAAGCCACCCAACTAGGTTAGATCTATCTAAACTAGCCACGCACCCCCTTGTAACAGTCCTAGAGATCAATATAAGACAAATATGATGTAGGGTCAATAATAAGGGAGGCTCGAACCTGTATAAAAATCCCTCCTTGTGTTCCTTTGATTCATCTACCCAAAGCATCCCCCATATTTTCTATAGGTTCGTAAGATCTACGGTTCCCCAATCGTCGATAGCTAGCACGGTCCATGGGGATCATGACAGTAGGAATTGAAGATTCTCCACACAACATACTGTTGACTTTGCCAAAGCCTGCACCGAGGACCAGTTTCTCGGATGAGGGGTTCTACAACAACTTCACCCCTCCCATTGATGAACTGGCGATCGATCGGGTAAACTTTGACATAGAACTTTCCGGCGATGGCTCTAGCGATGAGGTAAGTCACATCATGGACCAATGCGCCAAGGACTACGGCATCGAGTTCGAACCACTTGGCTGCTAAGACAATCGCAAATGCACTATTCACCATAAGTCAGGACCTTCCCTTGTAGAATCCAACAACATAGATTGTCGAGATACCTATCTGGAGCAATCCGATGAAAAAACCATGATGGATATGGACTCCGTTAGTAGAGGTTACCCCCGAGAAGTCCTCTCCATCAGAGACGGGGGTGATGATCTTGTCAATCATGGTGACGATCCGATAGGCGCGCAGATCCCTCCCGCTTTGGGTCTGGTGACAGCCAGCATCCGTTGGTAACACCTCCACAGGATCAAAATCCTAACATACTGTAGGGTTTCCTATCTCACAACCATCAACTGGGAGCTCGACATTATAGATCTGTCCTTCGACCACAGGTCTGACAACCCTCACTGGTAAGGGTGAGATGAACTTGACGACTAACATGATAAATGAAGTTCTCGTTCAGGCTGAGAATTCCCATCTGGTCATCGCCAAGAATAGCTCTAACCAAGAGAAGCCCCTTCTGAAGAGGACAACCTTACGACACATTCTTCACCGCCACCTAATGATCAAGATATACGCATCGAGTTACCAACTGGAGCAATTACAAGAGCATGTGCCAAGAAAATACAAGATCAGGTGAACTTATTTCTTAATGACCATATCATTAATTTTAAGGAGAATTTTATACTACCCCAATCTTGTAATTTACTTGTGTTTAGGTATTTGGATCAATACGATGCACAAGAGGAAGAAGAGCTACATTGTTTGTTGGCACATAGACAAAGAAGAGCTGAGGGATGTGTCGGAGAAAAAAGTTACCACAAGATGTCTAAAGATCATATGCAGTTGTACATGGACTTTCCAAAGGCATCGGACACTTTCCTTTCAAGTTCTACAAAGAATCAATCAAGGAGAAGCAAAATAGGAAAGATTGAAGCCGATTTGGACTCGGTTTATTGCAGCCAAACAGACGTCGATTAAAAGTACCATAAGTCTCTCATACAAATTCAGATTGGGCAGTGTAATTACCCTCTGGAAAGCTTATTTGATAACCTTTCCAAGGGATCCAGCCCCATTGCCAAATTCTTATCGAGTCTGTCTCAGTCGCCAAAATAATATGTAAGTCTTAGCTTAGGTTTCCTTTTTTATGTTGTAACGAGTCCAATTTAGTTTCCATAGTCCTAGGTAGTATATATACTAGAGTCCACGGCCCATAGAGGGCATACCACTTTATGCATAAGATTAAAACATAGCTATTGCTTGTTCTTTCACACCAGCATTTATGCGAGGACAGTTGAGAGAGAATTAGGCAATCATTGTTTATCGCTTTGCAATCCAAGGTCAAGTTGTCATTTTGCTGGGAATGGGAGACTTGGCGATCGTCACTCGTGGTCTCATGACGATCATCTACAAGTGTGTGTTGTGCGCATTCCGAAGATTGGAGGGTTCATACATTGGTACAAGTGTTCAGCTAGCGACATCGTCTACTTCACATCTTTTATCATCGGCTCTTCCCAGAAGATCGGGCCACCCCTGTATCATCGTGGTATCAGACTCCAGGGCTACTCGGTGAGAGCTATTTATCTGTAGATTAGTTTTATTTCTGTCCTCTACAACAAACAAAAACCTCACAAAATTTTGAGACCTTCCTAGTTGCTATTTCCTTGAGAACCAATATATCCTTTGCGTACCGTTGAACCTTTTGAGACTAAAAAATTGGTTTGCTCAAGGGACTGCTCTTGTTTTCAATTGTGCGCATCAGTTCTATCAATACAACACTCCTATTTCGGATTTTATCTTGTATTTAGCCGAATACAAAAAGGAAGTAAAACCAGTACAAAATAGAAAAAACAGAATAGAAGAAAAAAAGTGGCAAAGAAAAAGGTGCTTGGTTGAATAATCCTTTAGTTTCTGTTCTAAGTTTCAAGTTATCCGCTCCTGTTTTGCGCACTTTGTTGTTTTGAGCAATCTTGTACCCTCATTTATTTCGAGCAATTACTAGTGTCTCTCCTTGAACTATTGCAATATGAGCTTGGTTCGGCCATCTTCTTAGCTCATTCCTTGGTTGCAATAGTCCCATTATCATTGTGAGTGTGTTGTTGTCCTTGATTGTTCGCTGTCACGAGTGTACTTTTGCTATCTCTAATTCACTTCGGAACGGTAAGCTTGTCTTGTTTCATAACAGTGAGTTGTGAGTTTTGAGTGTTCCACTTATTATATCCACATATATTTTTGACTCGGTATTTGTGAGATTTTGCCATGTCAGGACAAGAGGAGGATCCGCGTAATTCGAATGTATCGGCTTCATGGTCTGAGTACACTAGGCTGCGTGAGATGCTGCAAAAGCAACTCCAAGATGGTTACAATGGTGTGCGTGATGAGCTCGGGGAAGTTCAGACTGGATTGAACACACTCGGGGAGGAGGCCACACAGCCGCGTACAGAAATTAGCAACAAACTTCAAAGAGTTGTGCGCTATGTTTGCAAATATCCATGTGTGTAGGGGTCTATGAGCTGACAACACAAGTGTACACGAGCCTCAAGCTGTTCAGCACACTGAGACTGAGGAGGAGCGCGCTATTCACATGGATGAGGAACGATGACAGCGACAAGCTATCGATTGGCGGCGCAGCAAGATGCAACGGCACATCTTGTTGCTTCCGGGCGTGGTCGAGACAATGGTGTTTTTAACGGCGTCCAAGGAGGAGGTGTCAACATAGGCATTCATAATGCTGCTACACGTATGCATGGTGCACGAAGCTGGGCTGACGATGCTGAGCTCTCCATCGACATTGATTTCCCTGCTGACACTTACGATGAGTGACAGCCCCGCAACTGCAACAACAACATGCATCACAATAGACCGGACATCGACGAGGATTTTATTGCTAAGCCCAAATTTGCTATTCTTGTCTTTTCACGTGGTACGGATGTAGAAGATTACCTTACATGGGAACTGAAAATTGATAAGCTATTCCGGATGAACAACTGTTCCAATGAGAAGAAGCTATTACTTGCGTCCAATAGATTGGATGATTATGGCACACATTGGTGGGAGTAGTTTGTTCACAAGCGGATGGAGCGTTGTGAGTTTCCTATTATCACATGGGAGCAAATGAAGCAACACTTGCATACACATTTTGTTCCTTGTCACTACAAATGCTCACTGTTTGAGAAGTTAACAGGGTCTCAAATCAATTGATGAGTATCATAGGGAGATGAAGACTATCATGACACATGCTGATGTGCACGAGAATGAAGAGTAAACAAAGGCAAGATTCCTAGCTGGTATGAATTATGCCATCAAGCACATCGTCAATCACCATCCTTACAATGATATGATTGAGTTGCTGCACCAAGCACGTGAAGCGGAGTGCTAAGTTAGTGAAGATGCAAAGTTTGCTCCGTTCATGTTTTTCAACAAGCGTGAGGCAGCCATACAACATAAGTCAACCAAACAAGAGTACTCAGTCTGGAAGCAATTCAGCAATGCGTAGTTTAGCAAGTAAGAAGCCTGAGATATTCCACCACAAACACGTCGCCCAGCGATGCTTGCTGGTAGCACAGCCTCTTCTATGGGGTAAACAGGGCGTTCACGTGACTTGGTTTGCCACAAGTGCAAAGGAGTTGGCCATTTTCTGAAAGATTCACCAAATACAAAGGTTATGCTTATTACAGATGATGGGTATGTTTCTGCTAGTGATGACGAGTTATTTGATGCAACACCAGTTTTGCACACTGATGAGATAGAGAAATGCGAGTGTGATCCAGAGTTTCCTAACTATGAGCAGTATTCCATTGTTTGCACACCCAAAGTGCTTAGTGTGATGCCATCACCGTTACTCGAACAACGGTGCAATTTGTTTCAGACTTGGGCAAAGCTTGATAACGGCAAGGTGTGCAAAGTTATTATTGATGGAGGTAGTTGTCACAATTTGGCCAGCAAAGACATGTGCAATAAGTTGGGTTTGAAGTATTTGACACATCCATGGCCGTATCATGTGCAATGGTTGAGCGATAAAAAGGAAGTGAAGGTGATATATATGGTGCATGTGACATTTACTATTGGGAAGTGCATCGACACTGTGGATTGCGATGTTGTGCCTATGACAGTCTATTACTTGCTGTTGGGACAGCTGTGGCAATATGACCGTTCTGCTACTCACGATGGGCGTACCAATCGGTATACATTCCGATGGAAGTACCAATCGGTATACATTTCGATGGAACAATAAGGAGATTATCTTGAAGCGCTTACAACACAACTGTGAATTCTTCAATGCAGAAAATTGAGGTGCACGTCGAGAGTGAGAAAGAGCGAGAGAAACATAGAGTGACTCCACCTCTGGTGAGTGAGCGCCACAAGCCAAATCTGAGTGGTACAAAGAAAAGTGAGGGAGAGAAGAATTTAGTAATGCTAGCCACCAAATCAGAGATGAGAGAATTCAGCAAGGGTCCTAATTTGGTGCACTTTGTACTGCTGTACAAAGATGCATTACTTTTGACTAACGATGTGACTTTTATACCTAGTGGTGTTTCTTGTGTTTTGCAGGAATTCAGCGATGTGTTTCCGACGAAGGTGCCCGCTGGTTTACCACCGATCAGAGGGATAAAGCATCAAATTGATTTGATTCCAGGCGTGACGCTACCTAATTGACCACCGTATTGTACCAACCCTAAGGAAATGAAAGAAATTCATAAACAAGTGCAAGAGCTTCTCTCCAAAGGGTACGTTCACAAAAGCTTATAAGCCCTTGTGCTGTTCCAGTTATTTTGGTTCCTAAAAAAGATGGTACATGGCACATGTGCATAGATTGTAGAGCGATTAATAATATAACTATTCGATATCGTCACCCAATACCTCGCTTAGATGACATGTTAGACGAATTGAGTGGTGTTGTTATTTTCTCTAAAATGCATGTGCGTAGTGGTTACCATCAGATTAGGATGAAAGAAGGGGATGAGTGGAAAATAGCCTTTAAAACAAAATTTGGTTTGTATGAGTGGTTAGTCATGCCGTTTGGTTTAACCAATGCGCTTTCTAGCATAAGCAATTATAACCAACCTGATTAGAACAGCGGCCTGATCTTCCGATAGGTTCGATTGACTTCGTCGTGAGGACGTTGACGCTTGGAGGCTTTCAACCCGTAGATTGTCACCTCGCAATTTGTTACACCCGCACGATTGTCGTTATCAACCACGCTCGCACGCGATCGACCTTACCACGAGGGTTATTGTTCCTACAAGCAATCGAAGCAACTCACAAGAACAAGGAAGATGCAATCTGAATTGCTAATAAAGATGAAACACACGAGTTGGGGTTCCACAAACCAATGAACAGCGAAAAACTGATAAATTGTCTAGTTGTAATCTAAGCAAAACCCAAACCCTAGAAGAGGGGGTGGCTATCTATTTATAAGCTAGGAGGAGAAAGGATTCGGCCACAACTGATGGAGCTCGAATACAACTCAATTACAAGGCCCAAACTGATTCGGACTGGAAGAGCGATGCGACTTGTTTTTCTGATTCCGGACAGTACAGAAGGTATTTGGAGATGAGGTCGGATCCGTATGAAAGTAGACTCCGCGTCCTTTCCAACAAGTACCCATGGGCCTCGACCACCTTTCGGAATCAAGAGTTATGGTCGTTTGAATTTGGTGCTGTCTGTAATTCCGATTCCGAATTGATCTTGGGGACAGAACTGGATTTATGCGCGGTAGCCCTCCGGTTACACTTGTGCTTATATGGATCTTCTCTCAGGTTCCTAAGGATAATAAAATCATCACAATAAGTTAGTAGCATCCAATCCTTAGAAACATTTGTATGGACAGCGAGGAATGAGTTCACCTGATAATTAAGTTCTCGTGCACGAGCTCTTGTCAAATAACCTTGAATTACAGTAGCGGGAGGAGGAATATTTGTGGTGCGTGTAACCGAAGGAGTGATGTCCTCATCACAACCTTAATAAATAGCGAGTAATTAAATCATATTACATGTTCTTAACCATTGACAAGTTTAATAATTTACGGCAAAAGAGATAGAAGGATACTAAAACTGATCAACTCCTAGCCAAAAGAGAAACTATGCAGCAAAAACAAAAGCTAAAGACAGCAAAAGATGGGTGAAGCCATATGCCCTTAGGCTTCACCCCAAAAGCGCGACCTCCGAGTAGTTGCCTACTCCTTCCCGCTGCTAGCATCCGTGGGCGTGAAGTAGCCAAACACCATCTCTTCTCACCTGCAAAACCTATAGAGCAGCCAAGTATGAAGGTACTTGTAAGACTTAATCCATATAGAGCATGTATAAATAGCTTGACTCCAAGGATTATGCATTGGGCCATTAGCAAGGAAAAATGTCACAAGATTGATTAAAGCATATGTGCCCACAGCCTAGACACGTATGTGTGAGCATCTAAACATAACCAACAACAATACAATTATACCCTGCAATAACTAACTGTACATAAAGGTAACTAGAACCATCATGAATATATATGTAACACGAACCATCTCCACCATGACCAACATATCCAACCACAATTCACAACTCGTGACTCTACGATGGTGCGCATGGACAGAAGGCATGATCATGACCGAGAACATGATAGCTCGAACTATTTTACACCCTGCAGTGGGATACTCCTTTACCCACATGATACAAGGACCATTTTGCTCGTGCCACCCGCTAAAGTGCATATAAGGGGGTACTCATGACAACCTTTCCCAACAAACCCCAACCATTTGGATCGTGCATCGCTCAGCGTAGGGATAGAAGAGCGCTACGACTCGAAAACATCTGCAAAGGATCGCTAACAAATTAGGGTTTCGAAGTTTGAAACCCCGGATAAGCTAACCTAGCCTCATCTTAGCCTTCACAGGCTGGCAGTCAGACCGACCTTAGGGTGGCTGTCAGACCAGCGAACAGCAGAGAGTTTTGGCATCTGGCGGTCCGACCGTAGACATGGTGGTAATCCAACTGCCCACCAACGGTCAGACCAGCCCAAGTGGCGGTCAGACTCCTATATCAAGTTAGATTCTCCGATCCCCAACTGGTGGTCAGACCGGCCCTAGCGGCGTTTAGACCGCCAGACCTTGCTGGTAACACCTTTCTGGGGTTGCCGGTGAGGACTCCGGCGAGACCTTCGACAACGAAGGGTACCAAAATGCTCTATGGGACTAGTGGAGTGTTTCTAAACTGATTTGGACATCATTCACCGAGGTAAACTCAAAATACCCCATAGACTGGATCTAGGCTGGGTTCAACTTGGGCCTAAATGACACGAGTGTCGAATGGAGCTCGGAAAAAAAAAGGGGAAATGGCAGGAGAAAGCTCACCTCAGCTTATGAAAGCTTTCTATTGGATTGGAATGCTTCGGGGAGGCTCCGATTCGCGGATCAATGCCCAGAGTCATGGTGAAGCTTGCGGTCAATGAACGGGTCTCCGATGAGAGAGAAGATGGGGGAAACTTGAGGAAGTCCTCTGAGAAGCTTGTGGGAGTTCCCACCTCTGATCTTCGACCTTCGAACGCGACGAGTAGAGTTCTCTTTCTCTCTCTAGGGTCGGGTGGAGAGAGGGCGAGTGAGAGAAAAGTGGGAGGGAGAGAGCAAAAGGAAGTGATCGATCCACTTAACCCGAGCCTCTATGTGCTGGTGGTCAGACTACGAGCTCGGGTGGTTAGGCCGCGAAAAATCCACGTGGTAGCGTACCTAGTTGTCAGACCGCTGGTGACACCGGTCAGACCATGAGAGGGTTCTTTTGCTGAAATTTTCCTATGTCTTCCCTCATCATCCCGCTTCCATTCTTTTCCTTCTCCAAGGCATGTAGGGATTCTCCAAAGTGCTCTAAGGTGTTTGAGACCTGTTTAACTGGTTTTTGATAGACAAACACATGCAAGCACATGCAATGATGATTATGCATGCCTAATTACAAAATTAGCATTCTAGGAGATGATAAACCTCCCCTCCCCCCCTAAGAAGAATCTCGTCCCGAGATATGGTTGACCTAGGGCGAAGGTGACGGGGACAAAACGGAAAGAATTCTCCCACTACTAGAAAAGAATCATGTCGGACATCGCCAACGGAATGTAAAGATAGCCAGCAGACTATTTGTGAACTGGCGGTCAGACCGAGATAGTCCCGGTCAGACCGCGACTCGGTTGGTCCACGTGCAGTTAGACCAAAATCTATACAGAGAGTTTTGGGCTCCTATAGTCAAACTACAAGTCGTTTTATGGTCAAATCGTCCGCCAACGATTAGAACGGCAGAAGCACTGGTCAGACCGCGAGCCAGCAGAGATAAAAAATAAGCTCATCACACTTCGGGTTGGATCGACTTCCGAACACAACTCTTTGAAAACTTGACTTCCATTCAACATGGCGGTGAACACAAACATGCTAGATGTTCCAAATGTGCAATATTACAATGACTTTTACAAACCCTCAAAGAGTTCAGAATACTTGAAGTGGATTTTATCTTCCCGCTCCCACGTCGCTTCGGCTTTCGAATGGTTGCTCCATTGAACCCTGATGAATTTGATTGATTGCCGTCGTGTCTTGCGCTCGACTTCATCCAAAATTGGGATTGGCCGCTCATAATATGAGAGATCCTGCTGGAACTCTTGGTTTGCCCTTGTTGGAACTCGAAGATATTTCTTCAGTTGTGACACATGCAACACATTGTGCACGGCGGAGAGATAGAGACAAGTCAAATCTAGAATGGTCCCACATATCGAGGTGCTACCTTTCCTCTGACTTGAAAGCGTCGAACGTCCTTGAGAGGAACACCTTGAGATACACATAATCTCTTATGGTGAACTCCAGATCTCGGCATCGTCGATCCGCATAGCTCTTTTGTTAGGACTGAGCCGTGAGGAGACACTTGCGAATGGCCAGAACATGCTCGTCGGCCTCTTTGACCAAATCCGGGTCTAGAAAAGCCCGTTCGCTGGATTCGAACTAATTCAATGGTGTTCGGCATCTTTGGCCATAAAGAGCTTCAAACGGCGGCATCTCAATACTAGCTTGATAGTTGTTGTTGTACGAGAACTTGACAAAATGTGCCATCTCTTCCCATATGTGAGAACACAAGCCCACAACATATCTTCGAGGATTTTGTTCACCCTTACAGTTTGACCGTCGGTTTGAGGATGATATGCAGTGCTATAAAAGAGCTCGGTTTCCAAGGCCTCATGAAGGCATCTCTAGAAATGAGAAGTTAATTAAGTGCCTCGATAAAAAACGATATTCTTTGGAATCCCATGGAGGCAAACAATTCGAGTGAGATACAACTCCGCATATTGCTTGATCGAATACATGGTCCTGACTGGTAAGAAATGAGCGGACTTTGTCAATCGGTTTACAATGACCCAAATCGAGTCATAGCCTTGAAAATTCCTCGGAAATCCAATAATGAAATCCATTCCATTCTCCTCCCACTTCTAGGAGGGAATAGGCAAAGGCTGGAGTATACCGGCCATCTTAAGGTGCTAAGCCTTCACCCTTCGGTAGACATCACACTCAGAACATATCGAGCGATTTCTCGCTTCATGAGATTCACCAAAACTGTGGGTTGAGGTCTTGATACATTTTGTGCTCCCTGGATGAATGGATAGCAAAGAGTCATGAGCTTCATCCAGGATTTTCTTCCTCAATGCATCGACTATCGAAACCACTAGCCGGTTCCCAAGACACCTTGATCATCCTCTGAGAAACAGACAACCTTGCATTCCTTCATTTTGTCTCAGATTCGAGTCATGCCCTTTTCATCCTTCGAAGCTGCTTTGATGTTATCCATGAGAGTGGATTTGATCTCCAAATTTGCAAGAAATCCCTCAGGAACCATCTTGAGTCCAAGATTAGAAATCATCACAAAGTGTGGTAACCCTGGACTGGAGCTAGAGGCAATTGCATCGAGCCTTTTGACTCAGTGCATTGGTGACCACATTCGCCTTGCCGGGATGATAATGTACTTTCAGCTCATAATCCTTGATCAACTCAAGTCATCTTTGCTGTCTCATGTTCATATCAGCTTGAGTGAAAATGTATTTGAGACTTTTGTGATCTCTATAGATATGACTCAAATTGCCCAATAGATAATGGCACTAAATCTTCAGAGCGTGAACCACTACAGCGAGCTCTAAGTCATGGGTCGAATAGTTCTCTTCATGACGCTTCAACTATCGTGAGGCATAAGCAACAACTCTGACCTCTTGCATAATGACACATCTGAGGCCTATACGGGAGGCATCGCAATAGACGTTGAAACCTTTGTCCACTTCAGGCTAAGTAAGAACATGAACTATCCTAAGTAGTTTCTTCAAGGTTTGGAAAGCTGACTCATATTCACTCAACCACTCAAACATGCTTCCTTGTTTCAAGAGCTCGGTCATGGGCTTGGCGATATTGGAGAAGTTTTCGATGAACTGGTGGTAATAGCCCACAAGTCCGAGAAAACTCCGGATGTCGGTGACATTCTTGGGCTGCACCCAACTGAGCACATCCTGCACTTTGCTCGGGTCAATGATGACACTGTTCTCTGACAAGATATGACCCAGAAAAGCGACATCCTTGAGCCAAAACTCACACTTGCTGAACTTAACATAGAGTTTGGTGATCTCGAAGTTAGCCAAGTACAACACGGAGGTGCTCTACATGTTCTTCTTCAGTCTTACAGTATATAAGAATGTCGTGGATGAAAACCATGACAAACTTCTCAAGTTCCTCCATAAATATAGTGTTTATCAAATATATGAAGAATACTAGCACATTCGTCAAGCCAAAGGACATGATAGTGAACTCATAAAGTTTGTAGCAAGTAGAGAAAGTTGTCTTTAGAATATCCTCCGGTCGAACCTTGATTTGATGATAGCCCAGTCTCAAGTCCATCTTCGAGAAAACCCAGACACATGTCAACTAATCGAACAGAATATCGATCCTGGGAAGCGGAAACTTATTTCTGATTGTGACCTCATTTAGCGGATGGTAATCAACACACATCTGCAGAGCGCCATCCTTTTTCTTCACAAAGAGTGTTGGGCATCGCCAAGGTGAGAAGCTCGGACGAATGAAACCCTTCTAAAGCAACTCTTGAATTTTTTTCTTCAACTCGGCTAACTCATTTGGCGGCATCTTATAAGACTTCTTTGAAATTAGGGCCGTTCCGATAAAAAGATCAATTGAGAATTCTACCACTTGGTCAGGCGGTATTCCTGGTAACTCTTCTGGAACACATCAGTAAATTCACACACCACTGGGACATTCATGAGGACCATGGTGGTGGCGACCTTCAGAGCATAAAGGCATGGATCGACACCCTTAAGCTTCAAATAAATTCGGGTGCCGGACAGATCATCAAGGGTGATGGTCCGCTGAGCACAATCCATCATTGTCTTATTCTTAGTGAGCCAGTTCATTCCTAAAATAACGTATATCCCCTTGGAGTCTATTACCAACAAATTTGCACTGAAGAGTATCTCGATGATAATAACCGACGCCTTGGTCACACACCGAATCTTGGCTCTGGGTGCATCTATGAGATAGGGTGTAGGGTGGCACTAACTTTCAGCCCATGTCATCGAGTATAACTTGTATCTATGTAGAAGTGAGAAGCCCCAGAATCAAATAGAACCACTGGAGTAATGATGACAGAATTAAAACTCATAAGTAATGTATCCATCAGTACGTTGTCACCCTCGTGAGCCTCCTCGGCGGTGGTGTGGCGCGCTCGGCCACGCTCAGGGACGTGCGTAGCCTGGGAAGCCTGTGTAGTAGACTAAGCGGGTGGTGGTCTTGGAGCGGTCACAACAGCTCCCGATTTCAGGTATGGGCAGTCTCGAGCATAGTGCCCAACACGACCACAGTTGTAACATAGGCCGTTGGGGCCACCTGTCACACTCCCTTGTGAACCGGTAGGTCATAGAGGTTGTCCCTGTGGAGCAAAGAAGGACAGGCACTACACTATCCATATCGGTTGTGGAGCCATCGAGGCTGACACGCGAGATGGTGAAGGCTGACTCTCCATGCGAGCGCGTTAAGAGCTCCCGCCCCTTAGAAGGAGATGGAACACTTTTGCACTTCTTCTCCTCCTAGTGGCTCGTTAGCTTGAACTCCACCGTGAGAGAGGTGCTCACAAGTTTGTTGAAGTCGGTGAATTCATGTGCCGATAGCCGATCCTGCATCTTAGAGTTGAGGCCATTGACAAAGCGGTATTGCTTCTGCTCGTCAGTGTTGACCTCATCCAGAGCATATTGTGCAAGGTGATTGAACACCTACATGTACTCCATTACCGCTCTGCCTCCTTGCTTAAGGTCCATGAACTCTCGCATCTTGATCTCGATAAGGCCCTTAGGAATATTAAAGTCACAGAATGCCTGGTGGAACTCCGCCCAAGACACCCGATGATTGGTGGGGAGCATGGCTAGAAAGTTGGACTACCACACACCCATCGTGTCTTAGAGCTGATGGACGGCGAAGAGTGCCTTCTCATGGTCCTCACATCGAAGGAGCGTGAGTATCTGCTCGATGATGCAAAGCGAATGATCAGCATCGAGGGGGTCCTCAGCACACATGAAGGTAGGAGGTTGAGTCCATAGAAAATCCGAGAACTCATCTCGATGCTCAACCCCACCTCCTCCACAAGGGGCCATGTTGCGCACGAGAGCCTTGAGAAGCGTTGTCTGAGCCTGACGATTCTGCTCAATTTGCATGAGCACATCCGCCATACTCGGCGGTGGAGGCGATGGAGAGTTGTTTTCATTGGAACCCTTGGGAAGGTCACCTAAGTTTTAGCGGATTCTCATTTGTTTCAACAAAAAAATGGAGACGGAAAAGTCAAATTCCGACATAGCCTAAAAGCATTTGTCGGATAACATTTGCTTAGACCTGTCATACCGTGTATATGGAAATATGCAAGCACATGAGCAACAGGGAAAAATGCATGCATGCTCGACTCTTGTCTACCGTTTCTTTCTCGTCTCTCAAAAAAAACATCATCCTTGGTGCGAGAAAGAATAAGAGACGCAAACGGTGTGGGTTGCACAAGCAACAATTCATACGTTGTTACCTACATATTTACTTCTCGTACCGTCGCCTTATGTGACACCTCATGTAAATGCCACATGAGTACATGACCATATCTACCATCGTATGGTGGATGTTCATATGTTATTGCTAACATATTCACTTTCCATTCCATTATCGTACGGAACATACCGGGCCCCTACCTCGCACCGGTTGAGCACCTGATATTAACCGCCATCGGGAGGCGTTCCTTACCTCCTTTGTCGATGCAACACAAACCATAAATGCATCAAAATGTGGAAACAACACTTAAGCGTTGCTCATATCAATGTATTACACTTATGGGCATAATATAGCATTTTCATACATATTAACTAGAAGAGGCACATGTAAACTTTAGTGGCTTGTTTAGTGAAGTTAACACACCTACTAAACAACGTCTTAGTCATGTTTAGGCTACTTAATTAAACTAGGCTCTAATACTATGCTGTGAGGAACCGTCCAAATAGTATTCTAATAATCATCGAGAGGATCATTATTCGTAATCACAACCTCGACGATTAATCAGAATATCATTCCGATAGTCCCAGCATGTGTTTTGTGCCCAAGATCGGAACACATGCCTTTCCAACATAAGCAATCATAACCAAGCTTAATAAAGAGCGAGTAATTAAATCATATTACAAGTTCTTAACCATTTACAAATTTAACAATTTACCACAAAAGAGATCTAGGAGGATACTAAAACTGATCAACTCCTAACCAAAAGAGAAACTACGTAGCTGAAACAAAAGCTAAACATAGCAAAAGATGGGTGAAGCACGACTTCCGAGTAGTTGCTTACTCATTCTCGCCACAAGCATCGGTGGGCGTGAAGTGGCCAAACACCACATCTTTCTCACTTGCAAAACCTGTAGAGCAGATGAGTATGAAGATACTTGTAAGACTTAATCCATATAGAGCATGTATAAATAGCTGACTCCAAGGATTATGCATTGGGTCATTAGCTAGGAAAAATGCCGGAAGGTTGATTCAAACATATGCGCCCACAATCTACACATATGTGTGAGTATCTAAACATAACCAACAACACTGCAACTATACCCTGCAATAACCAACTGTATATAAAGGTAACTAGAACCATCATGAACATATATATAACACGAACCATATCCACCCTGACCAGAATCTACAACTTGTGACTCTACGATGGTGCGCATGGATAGAAGGCATGCTCATGACCGAGTGTGACAGTTCGAACTGTTTTTACACCCTGCATGGGATACTAAAAGTGCATCTAGTCCTTATGTGTGGTTTTGGTAATTAATGACAATACCTATGGACTAACAATGGCGTTGATGCATAAGTGATGAATCATGGATTTCCTGAGAAATACCATGAGAACAAAAGAAATACATCGTTGTCATTGAGCTCTTAGTGATGCTCATAAGGAGAAGAAAAAGCTCAATAAGATTGGCAATAAACTTAAAGACTAAGTTACTTGTGAAGATCAAGTAACAAAATGTATGACATTGTCAATAAAGTTTTATGGACTAACCCGTATGCTATGTGCTTAAGAATGAGTAGGGTTAGGTTCTATATGAAGATTGACAATATGTATGAAGGCTAATAAGTTACGTGTGGAGATCAAGTAACTTAAGGTACAAAAGTTGTCAATTAGGTTTTATGGACTAACTCATGTGTTTTGTGCTTGAGAGTGAGATAGAGTTAGGATCCATAAGAAGGCATTTGTTGAATTGAAATCATATATGCTAAGAGTAAAGAATAAGAGTGGACTCTATATTTGATAAAGTGAATTCTTAAAGATGTCAAATACAAAGTGGTTTTCTATGGCGAGACGGTGAAGGGCAAGCAAGACTCGGCTGCGATGGACCAAGCAAATGGGCCGTGTGAGGGGCAAGCAAATGGCTTCGCGCTGAAGGACCAACGCGGTGGTGAAGAACGGGTGAAAGCTTTGCGCCAATGAACCGTGTGAGGCTATGGGAAACTATGAGTGATTCGCATCAATCATATGAAGAATCAAGAAGAGATGGAGTGAAGAATATATGAAAGTTGGCAACCCTCAAGGTTTGAATGAAAGAAGCGGTACTTGAAAGTTATTCAAAGGCTCAAATGGTTCAAACAAGTTTTATCTTTCAAATTGAGTATAGCTATGCCGCACTATTAAGAGGGATGCAATGTAGAGCTAATTATCGTATCTCAATACTTAAGAGTTTCTAACCAAACCCAAGTGAGAGTTCTTTTTAGAGATCTCGGTGCGGAAAGTATGGAAGTGTCTAAATTGGGTTTCGGAGTATTCCTAATTTTATCCAATATGTTTTAGGTCATGAATTTAGTTGGGATGTGTAGCCCTCTGAATAAGCTTTCCATAGAGTCCAAAATCATCCAAATTGGACTTCGGGATCAAATGTTATCGCCGTTTTTAGTGGGCCAGCTGTGCTGAACCCGGATACTCCGGGTAGACCCGGATTCTCCGGGTTTTCCGGAGTCTTTGGGTGAGGTTCCGAGGGGAGGTCTCGGTTTGGCCGTTTAGTTCACCCGGAGTCTCCGGGTGGACCTAGATACTCCGGGTTCCAGAGTCTCTAGGTTGAGTTTCGGCCAGGGGTTCTTGGTTAAACTTTCTTGTGCTGAACCTGGATACTTCGGGTCAATACAAAAAGTGTTGTAACGGCTAGTTTTAGGGGGTTGGGTATTTATACCCCCTCACCCCTATCCTTTGGTGTTGCAGCAAGGGCACAAAAGAAAAATATTTTAGAGCAAAAAGAGCTCCTTCCCACTCCATTTTAGTGAGAGATTTGAGAAAAAAAGTGAGTTGGGTTGAGAGATTGGAAGATTGAGTGCAAGTGAGCTAAAATTCATTCTTGAGCACTTGAGTTCATCGGCAAGAAGTTCGTGAAGCATTTGTTATTCTCGGAGGTGAAGCCTCCTAGCCTGCGAGGTGTTGCCCAGTGAGCACCCATGCGTGTGGTGAGCCGCGGGAAAATTTGTAAAGGTCGATCTCGCCTCCGAAAGGGAAGAGATAATGCTAGTGGATCGAGAAAATCGGTTGAAAGAGACCCAGCTCCTTGGAGCTTCCTCAACGGAGACATAGGATTCATGGTGGTGAATCCGAATTTCAGGAAGCATTTGTGTCTCCACTTCGGTTTGTTTACATTTGAGTTCTTGCTCAATATTTGTGCATATTGCTCGATCTACTCGTTTGTGTGCTTTTTATTGTAGATTCTCCGTGGATATGCTTGGAATCATAAATTGGAACACACGACTTCATTTGGTTTGAGCTAGAACTCGTTAGGCATTGTTTATTCCAGTTTCGGGCTAGTTTCTGTACAGACCCCAGATATTCCGGATTTACCTGGAGGTTTCGGAATTGTACAACCCGGAGTATCCGATTAACTCGGATACTCTGGTGAACAGTGTTTTTGGCTTTTTTAATTAATATTTTCTTGCATATCTTTTTCTAGTTTTGAATAATTTTTGTCACCCTATGATTATAACTTCCACACTTATTTAGGGTGATCGTGCTCTAGTTAAGTCTACATATTTAGGATTTTTGCTTATGAAAAATCTGTTAGTTTATTTTTCGCTGCAAATTTAGGCCAACAGTAAAAAGGGATGAATTTTTGCAAAAATGCCTATTCACCCCCCTCTATGCGATATCATTGTCCTTTAAATTGGTATCACCAAGTCTTTCTTTTTGGGTTTTACCGCCAAGAGAGTTAAGATGTCGACTAGTGGATTAGTACACATAGAGCTACTCCTATTAGATGGTTCAAATTACTTTGAGTGGAGTACTCACATGTTTAATATCTTTAGGGCCATGGATCCTCATATAGAGTGAGTTGTAGATGTGAGCATTTCTTCTGCTAGTGACAAACTCTTATCATTTGGAAAGGAAGAGAAATGCATACATCTCAATGCTCAAGCCACTGATGATTTATGTAATGCTTTGAGTATAGATGTGGTTGAATCCATCTTGCCGCTTGAAGATGCTTATCTTATTTGGGCAACTCTTAAAGAAAGATATGATAAGTCCAAATGTGATGAAGAATTTCTTCCGGAGACGCCATTTGAGGATTGCTCTACTTCATCATCACACCATAAAGAGCATCAAATGAATGTCTCATTTGTCCAAGAGGTTGTCACTCTGTCATCCACTTCACCAATACTTAACAATGAGCAAGGTAATGAAATGGTGTGTATAATAAGTGAGTGTTCAATCTCTCTTTTAGACTTTAACAATACTTGCAATGAGATTTCTATTTCTAGTAGTGTTGTTAACCCTTCCATATTATCTAGTGCAAGAATACCCATTTATCATGATGATATAGTTAATTGTCCTCAGTGTAATGAATCTATTTCCATTGGTCCTTGTGAGACTAACTTTTTGAATGAAATAGAAGTCTATAAGAGACAAAGCCTAGGTGGAGAATCATCCACCTCTCCAAGATGTTCATCTCCTCACACCGATTGTCCATTATACCTTATAGCAAAAGGTAAAAAGAGAGTGGTAAGTGAGGTTAATAATGCTAATACTAGTTCTAGTGATAATGATAGTGATGAGCTCGGGTTTGATCTTTTGAGCAAAAAGGATATGCCTAAAATGATCAAGCTCTTGCGTATAATAGAAGGCTATGAGGAAAGCCTCGAGAAGCATAAGGAATTCCTAATTAAGAAAATAGAAGAGCTTAAGCCTTAATATGAAATATGAAAAACTTTAAGAATCTCATAATTCTTTATCTAATCTTTATGGGATCCTAAAGTTAAGCATATTTCTATTGATAAATTAGATGCTATGCCTCTAGTGGATTTAGAAAAATCATGTTCTAATTACAATATTTTATCTAAGGATAAATCCACTATTTCTTCTATTGATAATGCTTGTGCTACTAACTCTAATTCTTATGTAGCATCTTTGGAGAAAGAAAATATTAAGATAAGGACTCAACTTGAAGAGCTCATGAGCAAGCATGTGGTTTTGCAAGAAAATCATGATGAGCTTGTGTGCTCTCATAAAAATTTTGTAGACTCACATGTCATGCTAGAAATAGCTCAAGAGGTTATGATAACAACGGTAAAATCCTACCGACCTTACATGCACAAATGCGCATGCTCACTAGTTCATATTGAATTGTCCTGTGCTAATCCTTGTTGCTCTCAAACAAATATTTCTCCGAGCACTACATGTGACTTGGATCATGTAGGTAAAAATCCAATAAGAAGAACAAGTCCAACAATACTAAGATCAAGGGGCAAAAGAAGAACAAGACTCTCATCACTTGCTTCAAGTGCAAGAAGGAGAGTCACCATGTGAGAAATTATTCCTTGAAGAAAGAAGAGAAGGCCATGAGCAAGAGCCAAGATAAGAATGGCTCATGTCAAGTGCTTCAAGTGCTCAAGCATAGGACATTATACCTCTATGTGTTCCAACAAGGCACTTTCAAATAAGAAAAAAAGAAGTATGAGGAAGTGCTATGGATGCAATGAGAAGGGACATGAAATTGCACCATGCCCCTACATATAGAATGAAGGTCTTATGTCATCAAGGAAGAGGCTCATCGGCAAGGAAGCAAGCAAGAAGCAAGATGAGAATGCATCTTGTAAGGATATGCACCGCATTTGCTACACTTACCGGGCCAAGGGACATATTGATCAGAATTGTCCTATTGGTAACATTCCTAAGCCTAACTCTTCAATTGACAATGATTTATCGCTTAGGAAGGCCAAAAGTGGAACTTGTGCTACTAAGGTGATTAGTTCATTATTTGCTAGCACAAAGGCCATTTGGATGCCTAAGTCTCTCATGACTAACCTTAAATGACCCAACATAGTTTGGGTACCACAAAGTACCTAATTTGCTAAATAGATACTTGGAGATGCATTGAAGATTTGGCTCACTTGAGAAGAATTTTCTTGCACATCTCATATCAAGTCTCCTTTCAAACTATATTTCTCGTCTTTTATGGAAATGGTGCCAAATATTAAGATTATTGATTTATTTCAATCTTCAATGACATCTCGGTAACAAATATCTAACTTGAGCTATCTAGCTAGTTAGCTTAGCATAGGTGCTAATACTCACAATTTTTTTGTTGTGAGAACTTGAAGGTAGCTAGGTAAAATTTGAGTAAAATTCATACTTGGTGTAATATGATGCTACGGCTCTCTAGTAGAGCAAGATTTTGTCAATAATATAGATGATGGATACTTGGTGATTGTTATGGAAAATATACTCAATCACATCACAAGAAACGAAGTGTGAAGAATAAAGCTCAAGTCAAATAAAGACATACTTCATTCAAATACAAGAGCTTATACCCAATAAAGCTTCTCACATAATAGATTGCCAAGCAAATTCACATCTTGAGGTAATCTACATTATCTCATGGTTGTAAGTTCATTTTTGGCACAAGTATTTCCATTGTAAATTCCTTTTGTGCCTTAACTCAAAATATAGGGTAAACTCCTATGCAAGTAATTCAAGTACTTGGATGCATATATATATGTGGAGCTCATCATATGTTTTGTTCTTTGAGACTAATATTATTTCAAGTGAAATTTGCGTTTAGTCTCTTAGTGAAATGAACATCCTTAAGGATGTCAATGGATTCGACATTGGAGACTTGGCTAAATTTTTGAAGAGCTATCTAATTGATTAAAGAGCTAAGTTTTGTTGAATTATACATATTATTATTCATTGCCACTCTATGAAGATAACTCTCTATCACAATGTCTTTAAATTCATAGTTTACATCCTTATGATAGATTCTTTGTTCTATACTTTATCTGGAATGCCCCAGAACCCGGATGTTCCGGGTCAAGCCGGAATGTCCGAGTGCTCCAGAACCCAGAGTATCCAAGTCAGTCCAGAATATCCGGGTTTGACAGAAACTGGAAGCTCCGAGTTGTATCCGGAGGTTCCGAATTCTGGAAGTTTGTAGCTCTTTGCATGTGTAGATTTTGTATCTATGCTTGTTTTAGAGGTTATGCTTATCCTAGCATGTGTAGACGTTATTGCAATTTTTTCATTTCTATTTTATATCTATACATGTTTGATTGCTTGCTAAGTGTGCTATGAATTTGTTTATAGTGTATCTAGCTTCTCCTGCCAACTAGTATGTGTAAGTTATATAACTAATATGTGTAGGATGCATTGCACTTTCATGTGTTGATTGTGGTTTTGAGCCTTATTTGAGCTTATTCATCTTATTGAATTTTCTTTGGCTCTTTTGGAGATATTAATGGATTATCACATCTATTATGCTTTACGCATCTTAAATACTCATAAAGTATGAATATTTGAGTAATACTACTTAGAATTGATATCATTACTTATCTGGTATCTATACGGTATGTCAAGCTCATATAAAGCTCAATTTTGCAAGAATCAGTTAATTAATCCATATTTGATCTTAAATTAAAACTTGAGATTCTTGATACGTCTCTAGTGATCTTTTAATCTCAAGATTTTAATTTGAATCATTTCTCATTCGGATGAAATCAACTATAGTTTTTATGTGTTTACTTGTAATAGTTAACTTTATAAAAAATGTGTTTGAAGCATGGTGTTTAATTTCTAAAATGAAAAGAAAGTTGATCCATACCTTATTGCACTTACCGACTTGTGAAATCTCCATATACCATTGTTTTCTTACAATTGGTAGTAATACAAGTGGTAATCCTTGTTGATCATCTTTGTTTCAACTTTTGCCTTCAAGTGATTTCTTTCTTTGCAAAATACCACACTTAACTCCTATGATTAGGAATATTGGTTTCTTCAAGAAAACTTTCATTTTTGGAGTTTTTGGAAGCTTGCTACCTCAATGCTTGTATCATGTTCAATATACTTGCTTGAGATAAATTTTTAAGTATATTTGGAACTTCTTCATGTCTCTATATGCTCAATCTTCACTTAGTTCATTTGTTGAACTTTGTGAGTGATCTTATATTGATCTTTTGGTCTTAGATGTAATTTGGATATTATTATTGGTATTTTGTCTTTCATTTGGTATCTTCAAGTCTTATATGCTATTTTTTTTCAAATTATATCTTTTTGGATCTTGAAAGTGACGAGCATGCTTGTTTAACTTAAATGTTAAAATCTATAGCATTTTTGTTTTCTTTGATCCTATATTTAGAGTAAGCCTCTCTCAAGTATTTTTATTGTCTAAAAGGTACATAGAGCTTTTATTTGATTTTAATTGTTATATACCTTCATTCGGTATATATTTTCAATTAGTATCTATCTATTAGTATGAACTTCAATTATTATCATTTCCATGTCATATCAATATGCACAAGTTTATGGGAGAGATTACTCTTGGTGAGTTTTGCTAACCTCTTCAGACCCAATGAGCTAGGGGACCAGTTGTACTTGAATGAGTTTAGGTAATGAAGATGCATTAGATGCTTGCATTAATCATAATAAAGGTCATTTGAAGTAGAAGATTATTTCAATTGGAAGTCATGAAGATGATCTTTACATTTCAATTGATATCTATAAATAAGATCATCTCCTTCAACTTCAATTGAAATCAAAAGGAAGGATCATATCAAAATAATG
Source organism: Phragmites australis (assembly GCF_958298935.1). Lineage (NCBI taxonomy): Eukaryota > Viridiplantae > Streptophyta > Magnoliopsida > Poales > Poaceae > Phragmites > Phragmites australis. Next base: position 29,024,941 of record NC_084926.1, on the reverse strand, counting down.
CCAAACAATTGATAAACAAGTTAATGAGATAAACAAGCTACCGAGATCGAGTAATTTGTTCTTAATTCATGCATTTAATTTCAAAGATTCAATTTTGTGTAGATTGCATCATAGCATGAGAACGACTTGCAAAAATTTATTTTTCATGCAAGTGCTTAAGATCTTTTTTATTGAAAATATGAGCAATTTGAAGTAGCATATTTTTGTGGGAACTCTATAATCATATTTATGATTCATCCAATCCCAAATATGCAAAAGATTTCATATCAAATGCTTGAGGTGCTCTTATATGCAATATTGATGAAAATTGCAAAATCTTTTGCTTGAGGTTTGTAGTTCGTTTTAAATAGCTTTATTGAACATGTAAGCTTATGAGATGTTGACACTTTGTGATAAACGCAAAATTCATTATAATGTCAACTATTTTTCTATATTCATCTTTGATCCTAATTCATTGTATTTGTGCTTTGGATATTTATTTTGAACTCGTGCTTGATTTGCCTTCAATTGAATTTGTTTCAATTGATATCTACTTCAATTAGAATTGGTATCTATTTTAAATAGAATGCGTTGTGTTTTCAATTGGTATTCTTTTTTAAATCTAATTTGGCATCTCTTTGAACCCCCTTTGATCTATTGTATAGCTTACTCTCCTCAAATAGTTCATAATTGGATAAGTGTATTTGGTTTAACTCAAATTATGAGAAATACACATATTATGAGGAGTTTATTCTATACATGTTCTTGCACTAGCTTTCGATGATTCCTTTTGTGGGATAGAGCTAGCGTGTTTTGGAGAAAATTTCTTTTTCGGCAAGTCCTCCATAATTCTTACTAATTTGACGTTAATTGGGGGAGAATTCGTTTCGATGATTCCATTTTGGTATTGATGTCAATTGGGGGAGAATTTGGACTGGATGTTATATTTTGTAAGAGGGCTTTGCTTATGGGGGAGAATTATTTGCTCATTGGGGAGAATTTGTAATTGTCGATGTATTAAGTAAAGGGGTACCCCATCTAACAGGCCCCACGAAGGGTGTAAATAGCCAGTGGAACATGCCTCCTAAAAAGTGATCAGTCGCGCGATAGGAGTAGGGTTATTGCGACCAGTGCAAGGCCTCTAGAGACCAATCTCGCTACGCCTTCACATAAGCCGCAACCAGCCCCACTGGTCGCGGGACCGGATTGGACACAACCCATCCGAAGCGCCTTTATTGGCACCCATTCTAAGCTTCTCTTCACCAGGTACCGGCTCCGGTGGATAAAGTTGTGGGCGGTACAGGGGGGCATTATCCCATCCCGTAGCATTAAAGGCTATGGGGTGAGACTTTACAGGCCAACACAGCGCCACACAACAGATGGGATGTTGTCAGCCACCCGATAGGGCAAGTGGACGGGGACGGTGTAGAGAGGCAACTGGACGGGGACAGCGCAGAGAGGCAAGCGGACGGGGACAGTGCAGAAGGGCATCGTTTCATCCCGTCATATTAAATGCGGTGAGGTAGGGCTCTACAGGCTAAGCACGACATACAATGCCGTTAGAGCAAGTTGGCAAACCTGGTCCTCCGTAATGATGATTTGAGTTAGATATTAGAATGAGCAGGGGCCATCTGTGTAGCACCTACATGTAAGTTCTCCCCCTCCCTACTATATAAAGGGATGAGGACCCCATTTGTGAGGTAAGAAAAATCAATTCTGGCAAACTCTAGAACACCGTTTGTAACCAAGTGAGATCTATAATAACACAAACACAGGACGTAGAGTTATTATCCTCCGGGAGACCCAAACCTGTATAACCCCTAGTGTCCCCAGATCCACCATCTACACACAGACACACCAAGTCCCTGAAATACCGTTCAAGCACCCACTGTCAAGCATAACTCGGAATCACTATCAGGGATTTACCCTCGATATTTGGCACTCCAGGTAGGGGGGGGCGCATTTTCGTTGTTTCAACAAGTTTGAAAAAACTTGATCAGGCTACCCATGGCTGAATCCATGGCAACCGCTGAGTCCTGTTCTGAGGACCCCGGCAGTTGCGACGTATTCGTCATGGGGTACCATCCGGACGAACAAGGTGTACTCCAAGCATGGGACACTGAGCCGGAATCAGGAAGCTCTGAGACCCAACGCGAGGTCTGCATGGCGGCCCATTCCGCAGGGAGCGCTGGAGGGCCCCACGCCTCAAACACCAGCGGTGAACCCCCGGCTTTTCTCCCAGAGGGAAACCAGCCTGGCGCCGGGTAGACAGGTGCTTCAAGACAGCTCCAGCATTCCCAGTACTGTCCTGTGGAGCCCCTGCACACGACATTTTCTACGGTGGCGTCTTCACTAAGGCCATCATGCCACCCCAACACTTGGGGCTCCCCACTTCGCGACCTATCGCCGCTCCACACCCAGCATCTCGACTATGAGACCATGACGCCAGCGCAGAACCTCCAGACCCTACGGGTTCTTCTCAACCACCCACCGGTGCCCGTACCGAAGGGCTCGCTGATGGCACCATGGCTATGTGATCTCGCCCTCCTAGTCAAGACCGCCCGACGCCAGATCATGTCGGCCTACACCTTGCCGCGAGGTCCAGTGAGGGTCACGGTCACCATGGGTCCCATGCTCCCCCAACCACGGGGAGTACCCGTGGGCCACCACCATGTCAGGGTGGCCAACCCTCCAACCTACGCGACTCCCTGCACCAACATGACCTTCGTGTCGTAATCCAGAGCCAGGTGGCCACTAGAGAGGAGGAGAACAAGGCTTGATGGGTGCTAGAAAAGGGCAAACAGCCCTACCGTACGCCTTCCCCCTGCAGGGAGGCATCGGACGACTCCACCCCGTCGTCAGGACCCAGAGACCGCCATCTCCCCCCTAGGACACACGCCGCCGCCCAGTAACGAGCGGTGCCCCGTTACGAGACAGGGTGTAACGCCCTATCCACCAGGCTACGGGAGGTGCGCTAGCCGAACAAATTTTGGTCGATCCTAACCGAAAAGTATGACGACTCGACCAACCCGGAAGAGTTCCTATAGATCGACACCACCATGGTGCAGGCCGTCGAACGACACGGGAAGGTTATGTCCAACTACTTCCCTACTGCCCTGACCGGTTCTGCCCAGTCTTGGTTGATGAATCTCCCCCGCAGATCGGTTCACTCCTGGGAGGACCTTTGCGACCAGTTCGTCGCCAACTTCCAGGGAACCTACGCCCGACCAGGGGTCGAAGACGACCTGTATCAGGTCCGACAGCAACAAGACGAGTCGTTACGACACTACATCCAATGCTTTACTGAGCACCGGAACACCATTCCGAGGATCACGGGAGAATCCGTGGTCATAGCGTTCAAGAGGGGGGTCAAGGACCAGAAAATGGTTGAGAAGCTGGCCACCTGGGTAATCCAAAACACCACTGAGCTCTTCGAGCTCGTGAACAAATGCGCACAGGCCGCCGAGGCCTGGGAGCGGCAAATCGACTCCAGGTCGCGCTCGGCGTCTGACTGGCCCGCCTCTTCCAAAGAAACCGACCAGAAAGACAAGAAGAGCAAGCGAAAGGTCGGACCTGTCGAGGTCTTGGTCGTCGAACAAGCCGGTCTTACACACTGACGCTTCGAAAAGACGGACGGGAAAAAGGGTCGGGGATATTGCCCAATCCACCGTACAGATGCCCATGATCTAACTGAATGAAAGATTGTACGAGGCATCATCAACCAGGAGCTCGGAGAGTGCAAGCACAAACACGGCGACAACGATGAGTAACAGGCTGCCCCCGACCAGTCGGTACTGGGTGCCAGCAGGCCGATCACATGGTCCATCACATCTTCGGAGGGGCCGCGACATATTTCTTTAATAGGGAATACAAGTTGGTGGTCCGAGAAGTGTGGGCAACCACATCAGACCCGAGCTCACGCCTCAAGTGGTCGGAGGTCCCGCTCACCTTCAGCCAGGCCAACCATCTGGCATGCGTCAGATGCCCTAGTTGCTACACCATCATAGTCGAACCCACAGTACAAAACATCCGGCTAGGCCGCGTGCTCGTTGAAGATGGGGGATCGATCAACCTTCTCTTCACTGATGCACTGGATGCCCTGCAAATTCTGATAAGCTCATTAAAGCCATCCCCACCTTTCTTCGGGATCACCCCGGGCTCCTCGACCAAGCAGCTAGGACAAATCGAGCTACCGGACACCTTCGGCTCACTGGACAACTTCAAGACCGAAAGGGTCCTCTTCGATGTGGCCAACTTTGGGACTACGTATAACGCGATCCTCGAGCGACCGACAATGGCCCAGTTCATGGCCGTTGCTCACTACGCGTACCAGGCAATCAAGATCCCTAGGCTAACAGGGGCCATCACCGTTGCTGGCAACGCCAAGATGGCCCTGCACTGCGACAAGAGGAGCCTCAACATGGTCGAGCTAACTCTTGGGTCACAGCCCGAGACCTCCAAACCCAGCAGACGGCCAGTAAAAATCCAGGTCTTCGCCAACCTAGATGATCAACTCAAAGCAGTAAACCTAGACGACACCAGCCCGACTAAGACAACCTAGATTGGGGCCTCGCTGGACCCCAAATAGGAATTTACGCTCATCACCTTCCTCCGGACGAACAGGGACGTCTTTTCATGGGGTCCGTCTAATATGCCCAGAGTCCCCAGGAATGTGATCGAGCATAAGTTGTCCATACTATCGGACGCACGACCCGTCCGGCAGAAGTTGCATAGGTTCGCGGCCGACCGGAAGGAAGCACTTCGACAGGAGATCGACAAGCTCCTGGAGGCAGGCTTCATCCGGGACATGCAGTACCCAGAATGGCTGGCTAACCCAATCATGGTATGAAAGCACAATGGTAAGTGAAGGATGTGCGTCAACTTCATCGACCTGAACAAGGCATGCCTGAAAGATCTTTTCCCCCTTCCTCGAATCGACCAGTTGGTTGACTCAACTGTCGGCAATGACCTGTTATGCTTCTTAGATGCCCGGTCGGGGTACCATCAGATTAGCATGTGTAGGGGGATGAAGAAAAAACGGCTTTTGTTACACTCTTTGGGGTCTTTTATTATGTAAAAATGCCTTTTGATCTGAAAAGCACCGGTGCCACTTACGAACGATGCATTCACTCATTCTCCGACCATAGCTCGGGAGAAATGTTGAGGCATACGTGAATGATGTTATCGTCAAAAGTCAGATCAAGACGGACCTGGTTGCCGATCTCCAAGAAACATTTGATAATCACCAGAAGTACCGCATGAGCTGAACCTAGAGAACTGTACGTTCGGGGTTCCGTCAGGAAAGCTGCTGGGATTCCTCGTATCTCATCGGGGGATTGAGGCAAACCCTAACAAAATCAGAGCCATCGACCAGATGCAGCCACCAACCAGGTCAAAGGAAGTTCAGAAACTAACAGGATGCATTGCTGCTCTGAGCAGGTTCATCTCAAGGCTGGGGGGAAAAGGGATTGCCACTCTTCAAACTCCTGAAGAAAAACGACCGCTTCCTGCGGACACCGGAGGCGGAAATAATATTCCAACTACTCAAAAGGTACCTCTCCACCCCTCCCATACTAACCGCACCTCGGCCCAACGAGGAGCTTTTGCTCTATGTTGCCGCGACACCACAGGTCACAAGCGTGGTTCTGATCGCCGAGCGAGAGGGCCTACAGCGACCAGTGTACTACGTCAGCGAGGTCTTACACGACGCCAAGGCTCAGTACTCACAGGCTCAGAAACTGTTGTACGCCACCATCATAGCCTCTCGCAAACTCAGACACTACTTCTAGGCTCACAAAATCAAGGTGATTTTCTCATTCCCAATTAGGGAAAATCTCCATAATAGAGATGCAACAGGGAGAACAGCAAAGTAGACAGTAAAGCTCAGGGGATTTGACCTCCAGTTCGTCCCCGAACTTCTATCAAGTCCCAGGTGCTGGCCAATTTTGTAGCCGAATGGTCATCCTTCGAGCTCGAGTAGGCGCAACGACCGAAGGCGGACGAGCACTGGACCATGCATTTTGATGGGTCATTCACGCTAAATGGGGCTGGAGCTGGGGTGGTTCTGACCTCACCCACTGGTGACATCCTCAGGTACGTCATTCAATTATATTTTCCAGCCACTAATAATACTGCTGAATATGAGGGCCTCTTGTCCGGAATGTGAGCAGCCTCCACACTTGGGGTTAGATGACTTTCAGCGATAGGGGACTCACTACTAGTCATAAACCAGGTGCAAAAAGAGTTTCAGTGCTATGACCCGACAATGGTGGCATACCTCGCCGAAGTGAGAAAACTAGAGCGACACTTCATCGACTTTGAGGTCAAGCACGTCCTTCGCAAGGACAACTTCCTAGCCGATGAGCTGGCCCGTATAGCTTCTTCTCGAGAATCTGACCCGGTCGGAGTCTTTGAAGAAAGACTCTCACGGCCATCCACCATGGTCTCGGGCCAAGGTGAAGGGGATGCTCCGCTCGAAAACAGAGCACCCGAGGTAACACCTTTGGAGGCAACGCCTCCTTCCGTGTCGTCCACCTCGAGCGTCCATCATATGGTCGCCCTGCTCGGTTTGGGTACGACATGTATGGATCAGATCTTGGACTACCTTCAGAACCGAGCAGTCCTTAACAATGATGCGTCAGCAGAAAAGATCTCGCGGCAAGCCCGCAGATACTCCGTGGTAGAGGGATGCCTCTACTGCCGAGGGAGCAACGGCCTCTTACTAAAATGCATCACTCAAGAAGAGGGGAGCACAGTGCTCTCTAATATCCACGGAGGCATATGTGGTAGAAACGCTTCATACCGCACCTTGATCGGAAAAGCGTTCCGGCAAGAATTTTATTGGCCCACTGCCCTCCATGATGCCCACGAGCTGGTGAAACAGTGCGAGTCGTGTCAGTACCACGATTGAAATACCAACCTACCAGCCTAGGCACTGCAAATCATACCACTCTCTTGGCCTTTTCTGTCTAGGGGCTCGATATCGTGGGACCGTTCCCTAAAGCCCCAGGCAGTTTTGAGTTCCTGTTCATGGCCATCAACGAATTCACTAAGTGGATCGAGGCCAAACCCATCAGGAAGATCACCGTCGCAGTAGCGATTAAGTTCATACGAGGGCCGGTAGTGCGGTTTGGCAGTCCAAACCGCATAATCACAGACAACGGAACTCAATTCGCCAGTATGCTTTCCAAGACTACTGCAAGGAAATCAAGACCAAGGTTTGCTATGCGTCTGTGGCTCACCCCCAAAGCAACGGACAAGTTGAGAGGGCAAATGGGATGATACTGCAAGAGATCAAAACCCAGGTCTTTGATCGGCTTAAAAGCTATTCAAGACATTGGGTGGACGAACTGCCCACAGTACTTTGGTCACTACGGACAAACCCCAGTCGGGCCATGGCCGAAACCCCTTTCTTCTTGGTCTTTGGCGTGGAAGCCATGCTCCCCTCTAAAATCGCCCTCCAGTCACCCCGAGTCAACAACTACTCGGACGATGACCAAGTGGTGCGACGAGAGGATGACATAAACCTGATCGAAGAGTTCCGCGATCGTGCTCTGATTCGAGCCGCCTGGTATCAGCAGAGCCTCAGATGCTACCACGACCGAAGGGTACAACAACGAACACCGGTCGTAGGCAACCTCGTCCTTAGGCAAATTCAGAATAAGACCGGTCGGAATAAACTCTCCCCCAAATGGAAAGGGACCCTACAAAGTGGTCGATGTCACCCGACCTGGTGCGGTCAAGTTAGCCATGGAGGACAGCCGTGAATTACACAACTCCTGGAACATCGCCCTGTTGCGCAAGTTCTATGCGTAGGGCGCTCAAAAACGGGCATGTTTTCTCTATTTTGTAGGACCTTCCGTATGAGCGTGGAATACGACCTGTAAGTTCTCAAATTCAAAAAAACTAGACTCCTCATTTTGCAGGACCTCCCGACCAGCAACGGGCTCCCCGCAAAGGTCCTCCTACCACAGCGCACAACCACGCTTGACGACCACTACCGGGCCTGGTGGCCACGGCGCCAAACAACAAGGCGGCCAGAGACCCCAGAACAGTGCGAAGCCCCATCCCGTATGCTCACATAATAACAGGGGTACGAGCAGCCAGAAATACGACAACAAGGCCACAAGTACTCACTCAAGCCGAGCGCTAGTCGCCACCGACGGACTTGTCGAGCTATGGTCATTCTACACGCCAAGAACCTCATTAGCGAGTAGGGTGGGACAAGCAAAGCCAATTCTTCGCATCAACATCGGGAAAGTTTTTCCCCAAAAACCCCAAGTAGTGGTCCAGGCCAATCCATCCAAAAAACTGCGGGACTCCATTTTTGTCCTCCGACCATCGGCAAGGCCCTGGATGGAGGACAGAATAAAGATGGGCGCCATAAAAACCTAGCATTTTCCATTCATGAGGAGGATAGGTTACAAGCCGACTAGTTACACCCGAGCAAGCCAACTATCCCAATACTTACCTGCTCTATCCTCCCTAACTCTAGTAACTAGCGTGAGGTTGGTATGTAAAACCCGCTGGACTCTCGCCTCTATCTGCCCCTAAATGAGTCAAGGAACCTTGTATACTCCTCCTCCCTGGGACGGCAGCTCACCCCTCCGGGAATCGGACGATGACCAGCGTAAGGGCCAGGGTGTGCGGTTGACGCAAAGGCTCTGCTGGTGCTGATGACCGGCCCCAGTGCGCCCTGAAGACCTCCCTTCCGCTTCTCCAACTCTTCCTCTTCATCGATGTCCTTCTCCAGAAGGTCCCAATCGATCCCCTCCTCGCCATCAGAAATATCGATGACATCAGCCGGGTCCACCGATGTAGGAGAGCGGAACGGCCCTGCAGAAGACAGCTCTCTGTAGAATGGCGTAAGCTTGATGGTCACGGGTGCCCATCGGGCAAGTATCGGCTTCGATCTTGCAATCACGACCACGACAAAAGCCTCATCCGGAAGCACCGCGGCAGGTGGATCCTAGATGGGAGGTAAATCCTCCTCCGCCGGTTCATCCAAAATCATCAACCTCCTTGGCAATGAAGGAAGGGAATACGCCATGGCCTCGGGATCTGCCTACACGATAAAGTCGAATACAGGACAAGATGAGGACCTAGGTTCTTGGCGCTAAAGGCTTGAGGATAAGAAGGAAGGCAAGGGGATGACTCGAAGAACACTCTGACATCCATCCTTTAATGGACCACACAGCACCACAACCCACATCATTCAAACTGCTTGAAACCCAAGGGGGTACGTAGAGGGAACCAAGAGTCCTTCAGGACCAACGACAACCAATGACTCTCTCTCCTCCCCTTGGATATTTAAAAACCTCCCCACGTGATGCGAAGCTCAAAGCTAAAACTTTGAGAACGGACGGCGTCAATGACCACTCCCTGGGCGAACTACGTTTTGCCCGAGGCCCAGGTGGTAAGATTAGGCCGGTTGTCAGAGCAAGTTGGCATGCTTGGTCCTCCGTAATGATGATTTGAGTTAGATATTAGAATAAGCAGGGGCCATCTGTGTAGGGCCCACATGTAAGTTCTCCCCCTCCCTACTATATAAAGAGATGACGACCCCGTTTGTGAGGTAGGAAAAATCCATTCTGGCAAACTACTAGAACACCGTCTGTAATCAAGTGAGATCTACGATAACACAAACACATGATGTAGGGTTGTTATCCTTCGAGAGATCCGAACCTGTATAACCCCTGGTGTCCCCGAATCCACCATCTACACACAGACACACCCAGTCCCTAAAATATCATTCACGCACCCACTGTGCAGCACACCCCAGAATCAGTGTCAGGGATTTACCCTCGATAGTAATTCCTTATGTTTGTAATGTGGATGTAAATTGGGGGAGTTTCAAAAGCAAACCCACGAAACCTCTTTATTGAAAAAGTTTTGCTTTGCATGAGCATATTCATTTTTCATTTTGATATATACTTAGACATGCTTACTTCATATGTATAAAAGAAACTCCATCCAAAATTTGAGATAAACAATATATGCAATGATATTCAAGATTCATTCACATATGCATAGATTGTGAGGGAGTTTGCTTTATACATGTTTGGTTCTACTAATATCAAAACCTTTATGGTATATGATGCTAATAAAACTAGTTTTGGTAACTGTCGGAGGATTAACTCCTGTCGTAGGGATCCCGAGAGACCCTTTTTTAGAGATTCGGCCGGGGGGATGATCCTGAATAAGTTCATCGGAGAAATAAATGGGAATGGATGCAACAGCCGGTGGTGGGGGTGTCGAACTAGTGCAAGAAGAAGTAAATGCACCGGAATTTAGACAGGTTCGGGCCGCACGGGGAAGTAATACCCTACTCCTGTATGGATGCTATAATTATCCTGAGGAAGTCCCTCAAGGATGTTGCTGGTTACAAGAATGTTGGCCTAACTAAGAGCTTGATGCTCCTTGTTCTTCGGCTGGAACTGTGCTCAGCCTTGCTCACAGTGTCTCTCTTCGTTGGTCTGGTTCGTTGTGTGGTTGGTGTTCTTACGTCGTTGTTGGTCTTCTTCGAGAGAGTTTTTTGTGTGTCCGTCTTGCTTCTGTGTTGCCGGCTATTTTAAGTACCCGCCGGCCGAGACATGCCCCGAACGGGAAGGAGGGGGCACAAGTTCCAAGACGCCATGACTGGAAAATGTGTCATCATTTCTTCTGGGTGAAGTGACCGGGGGTGGAAAATGTGTCGCACGCCCGGTCACCTGTCACCATAAACGCCCTGGCAACGGGCGCCGTGGAGAGGGCCCATCGGGCAGCCGCAGAGCAACCCGACGTGCCCGCCCTGTCTTGTTCCTCTGCCACAGTAGTGCGGCAGACGGAACGCCTTGATCCTCGTGATGTTATCCCAAGACAAACCGGATGACACGGGACGGGACCCGTGCAATTAATAACCCCACGTCTCTCTGCCAAAACATGGCAGGAACTGACGCTGCGGCGGGAGCAGTTGGAGGTGTCAGGCCATGCACGCTCATTAAATGCGGCCTCGGACCTCTGACTGATTGACACCTCATCGGCGGGCCCCTTGGGGGCCTTTCTGGGTCGTCGGGGCACCGAGTGCTCGGGGATACTGTTCACCTCCTCGAGCACTCTCTCCCGAGAATGCCTATCCTTGTCCTCGGGGTATCGGGTGCTCGGTACTTGACTCGCTAAACATGCGACATACATAAGCATAATATATCAATTTTAAACTTGATTCAACTGAACAGAGGGTGTAATATGCTTAGATACTTGCCTTGTTGCTCTGTCGGTTGCCTAACACTACCCACACAGAACTCGCAGAAGTACGGTGTCATCTTTGTTTGCTTGAACTGTCGGATTGACGCTCTCTAAAACAAACATGGGTGCAATGCATAAATAAACTAACAATGCAAAAAGGATGCAATGTGCATGCTCAAGCAATAATAGAGCGCTACGACTCAAAAACATCTGCAAAGGATCGCTAAAGGATTAGAGTTTCGAAGTTTAAAGCCCTGGATAAGCTAACCTAGCCTCACCTTAGCCTTCACAGGCTGGCGGTTAGACCAGCCTTGGGTGACGATCAGACCGGCGGCTAGTAGAGAGTTTTGGTCTCTGGCGGTCTGATTGTAGATATGGTGACCGAAGAATCTGCTAGACCACCCATCAACGGTTAGACCGGCCCAAGTGGTGATCAGACTTCTGTATAAGTTTTCAACTAAGATTCTTCGGTCCCCAACTGGTGGTCAGACCGGCCCTAGCAGCGGTTAGGCCTCCAGACCTTGCAGGCAGCGCCTTTGAGGGGTCATCAGTGAGGATTTTGGCGAGACTTTCGACAGCGAAGGGTACCAAAATGTTCTATGGGATTAGTGCAGTGTTTCTAAAGTGATTTGGACATCATTCATCAAGCTAAACTCAAAATACCTTATGGATTAGATCTAGGCTAGGTTAAACTTGGGCCTAGATGACACAAGAGTCGAATCGAGCTAAAAAACAATGGGAAAACAGTAGGGGATAGCTCACCTCAGCTTATGAAAGCTTTCTATTGGATTGGAATGCTTCGGGGAGGCTCTGATTCGTGAATCGGCTCCTAGAGTAGTGGTGAAGCTTACGGTCAATGAACGGGTCTCCAGCGAGGGAGAAGAGGGGGAATACTTAGGGAAGTCCTCCAGGAAGCTCGTGGGAGTTCCCACCTCCGATCTCTAGCCTTTGAACGCGGCGAGTAGAACTCTCTTTCTCTCTCTAGGGTCGGGTGGAGAGAGGGAAAGTGAGAGAAAAGTGAGAGGGAGAGAGCAAAAGAAAGTGATCGATCCATTTAACCGAGCCTCTATGTGCTAGCAGTTAGACCGCGAGCTCGGACGGTCAGACCATGGAAAATCCACGTGGCAGCCTACGTGGTAGTGCACCTGGTGATCAGACCGCAGATAACATTGGTCAAACCGCGAGGGGGTTCTTTTACTGGAATTTTCTTAAGTCTCCCATCATCATCCTCCTTCTATTCTTTTCCTTCTACAAGGCATAAAGGAATTCTTCAAAGTGCTCTAAAGCATCTCTAAGGTGTTTGAGACCTATGTAATCGGTTTTTGATAGACAAACACGTGCAAGAATATGCGATGATGATTATACATGTCTAATTAGGTAATTAGTATTTTGGGACATGACAGGAGGCTGCCCTGTCTTTCGAAAGACAGGGGCTCTGGAGAGCCCCGGAGCCTAGAGATATGAAGGGCCTTCAAAGATCTGTGATCTTTAGGTGTAGGCTGGTGGAGCCAGGGACGTTGGGGGTCTTTAATGACGATCCCAACAATATGTATATACTATTTTCTGAGATGTATATATTTTTTAAAAGTGATATATATATATATATATATTTATATTTATATACTACATTTTAATATTTACATACTCCTTTTTGAGTATATATTAGAGGGAAAATATGTACACCAAGTAGTATAGAAAAGGCTTCCAATATATACACACTCATTAATTACTCTATCCCTTTATTTCCTTTGTATAAAGTACTTTTCTAGCACCAATTAATTTAGAGAGTTTACTTGCTTCATCATTTTATGTGATTAACCTAAGATCACTCAAAGCAACAAACAATAAGAACAGGCAACAAAAGTATCAAAAGTCAAACATGCATCAAAATTTTAGAACTAAGAGAATCTTATTTATTTTGTTCTACTTAATTCCTTTTTATATTATTTTTTAAAAAGACATTTTTTAGTTGTTACACATCTCCATTTAGTTGGGCCTAGAAAATTTATTTGGAATCTTTTAAATATATTAGGTTAGGCTCATATTTCTAACAAAACCTTCTATGTAACTCAAGCAGCATACAAGTTGAGGAGATTTATAGTATTTTGTTATTTTAGGGTGGGCTGATATCGACGTGATGATGGAGAGCAGCTTAACACCGCCTCCGTTTCACATAGTTCAGTGCCTCTAGTGTCACGTCCTAAAATCCGTAATTGTGTGTTTTAATCCTAAAACATGCAATTTCAGCTTCATGTTCCAGTTTGGGTCACTGGAGCACTTCACTTTGAGTCAATGAGGTGGGAGAAGGAAAAACTAAGAGAAATAAAGGAGCTGGAAGCAAGTCTAGACTTTCCTCTAGGTAAATGGGGCCCACTTGGGTGGAAAATATCTCTCTATAAGTGGGCAACAGCTCTCTCTCCCCTCAAACTTGCCCATACGTACTCCTCACCCACTCCACCATATAAGGCTTTTTGAGGAAGCAAGTTGGAGTTGGCTGTCTCTCTCACTCTCTCTCTTAGGCTCCCTTTTTCCCCTTTGGATCCCTACCTCTGGGAGCAAGATCAAGGTACGTATGTGGTACTCACGTGACCACCAGCTCAAGGACTACTCGTCCATCCAATTCATTTTCAGTTTCCCCGAAGGAATTCGAGCTGGTTCTGAACTTGTTTGGTGTTCTTTGGGAGAAGCAAGGAAGCAGCAGTTTTTCCTCTCTTCTCCAAGCCATTTTCCGTCGTTTCCTCTTTCAACTGGCGGTCACCAACCTCAGCAAAGGACCTTGGGTGAGTCTGCTAGGCTCCCATGGCAAGTATGCTCATTTTTGGTTGGATAGATCTTGAATCTGGAACTAGGGTTGCAAAGTTCTTAAAGTTCTGCAGTCTGGGAACAAATGAGGATTTATGTGGATTTGAGTTAGGAATCATGTTGCTAGGCGGTTGAGCAAAGTATAGACCCTGTACACCCTTCTAGGCATTTTTACTTTTGTTTTAGAGAGACTCCTAGGTTAGTTTAGCCCAATTTTTCCCTTCGTAATGGCTGCTGTTCTGAAGCTGCGCGAGGCTGATTTTTACTGTAGCGCCAAGTACTGTTCACCCGAGCACTCCGACACTGTTCACCCGAGCACCCCGGATACTGTCACCCGACGAACCCGGGGGTACTGTTCACCCGGTACTGTTCACCCGAGCACGAGCGCAGTCACCCCGAGCACCCCGGGCACCCCGGAGGTACTGTTCACCCGACGACCCCGGGGGGTACTGTTCACCCGACGACCCTGGTACTGTTCACCAGAGCACCCGAGCACCCCTGTACTGTTCACCCCGAGCACCCGAGCACGGTCGATCCCGAGGACCCCCGGGTACTGTTCACCCGACCCCGGGTACTGTTCACCCCGGGTACCCGTGAGTACTGTTCATCCCGGGCACCCCGAGCATGGTTTATCAGGCTTTCCTGATAGCTGATAGCTTGTAAAATTCGTAGTTAATTCGTAGGAACTCCAAACTTTTTGAGACCACTTGGAAAATTCTGGTTTGGACAGTACGATCTTGGAATAATGTTGTCATGTATCGTGGAGCATATTTTTCTTACATGATCGCATTTCATACATGCTCATTACATTGCACGCGTTGCTCTCTGTAGTGAACGCCGATCCGTCGATCCCGGAGGCCGTGGGCGATCGTGAGGCGTCCCACCTTTCTGATTCAGGGCAGCAAGGCAAGCATCGTTCATATTGCACCGTGTCTACTTGAAATTTTAATATGTTATCTACGCTTATGTATACATTGCATGTGTCGGGTACTGAGTTGGGTAGAACCTATGCCGATGCATTATCCCATTTCGGTCACGTGTCATGTGTTGTTCCTAGGAGCCTAGTGGTGTCATCGAGGTCTAATTTTAATTCGCTATGCTTAGTGGTACTTAGGCTTTCCGGTAGAAGTCGACGACGGCGTCCACCGTTGTCGCGAGCCTAGGACTTATTACTTGTTCGCACTTATGGTTGTGTTGATGATGAGTCGGTTTGGTGAGTGGTGAGTTGAGACGAGGTGTGGGCGGTGTTAGGGGTGTCATCTGCTCACGAGGAGTCCTCAGGCAGTTCGGGGAGGGAACCCGGACACCGTAGACCGCTTGCACCGGTTAAGCACCGATCATCGGTGCAGTCGGCTTTAGCACATACCTTACTCACCACATGCTGATATAATGGTAGGCGAGCCGATTACCTTCGCAGACGTGGTCATGTGGGCCTCGTTATAGACGGTGTGAGTCCGGTTTGAGTCCGGGCTTTTAGCGGTATTAGTTTGCTCGGGGAGTAGTTCTAATACCGCCGTGCCGAGCTATGGTTGATCCACATGGTTGGGCCTGGTTGGGAAAGGTTGTCACGGGTACCCCCTTGTGCGCATCTTAGCGGGTGGCATAAGCCGTATGGTCCCTGTGTCGTGTGGGTCCAGGAGTATCCCCCTGCAGGGTGTATAATCAGTTCGAGCTGCCGCGCTCTCGGTCATGAGCATCGCTATCGCTTATCTCCACCGAGCGACCATATTTTGGTCGTAGAGTTTCGATGTGGGTTGTGGCATGGTTGGATTGGGGTGGTTTGGTCGGTATGTGGTTGGTGGTTTGGTGGGAATGGTTTGCTTTTATACACTTGTTGTTATATATCTGTTTTGATCAGTTGGTTAGCAGGGTTTGAGTCGGTGGTTGGTTAAGTCAGTTGCTTACCCCTAGAGTCTAGGTTGCTTACCGCTTAATGAACTTAAACATGTCTTAATCCTTGCTACAGCTTTAAATGCATGATCCTTGGAGTCGAGAATATATATACTCATACTGTGTAAGACTTGCTAGTACCTTCGTACTAAGGGTGCTGCCCTTAAGTTGCTTTCAGGTTCGCAGGTCGGCGAAGAAGAGGCAGTGTTCGGCTACTTTGTGCCTGCCGATCAGGGTGGCGGGCAGGAGTAGCACCTTCTACTCCGAACTCCGGCGCTTTTGGTATGGAGCCTAAGGGCATACGGCTCCATACTCTTTTGTTGTATAGGTTTTTCTTCCGCTGCATAGTAGTTGTTGTTGTTCCTCTTTTGTTGTAAATTGTGGAAGCAGTTGCTTGTTTAACAATGGTAATCCAGTTTAATTATTTGCTCTCTATTAAACTGTGTTGTGATATTTGAGTCGGAAGGCATGTGTTCCGATCCTGGGCACAAAACACGTGCCGGGACTACCGGAATGGTATTCTGGTTAATCGTCGAGGTTGTGATTATGAATAATGATCCTCCTGATGATTAATTAGAATACTATTTGGACGGTTCCTCACAGCTTGGTATCAGAGCCTGGTTTAATTTAGTAGCCTAAACATAATTAGTGCGTTGTTTAGTAAGTCGACAACTTCACCTAAACAACCCATAATTTATGTTTATGCCTCTTCATGTTTAATATGTATTAAACTGCTATCGTTTATGCCCCTAAGTTAAAATGCGTATTATGAGTGACGTTTATATGTCTTATACCACATTGTTTTGCTTTCGACCCTGCATTGATTCATGTTGAGCATTGCATCTTCGGCTTTGCATCGTCGGAAGGTAAGGTACGACGCTCGGTGGCGGTTAATCACCGAGGGCTCAGCCGGATGCGAGGCAGGGGCCCGGCGTGTTCCGTACGGTGATCCGTACGGGAAGTGAATACGCTAGCAATAGCGTATGAACATCCACCATGCGATGGAAGACATGGTCGTCTACTCGTGTGGCGTTTACACGAGATGTCCCGTAGGGTCTACGGGAAGTGAATACGTCGTTGTCGACGTATGGATTGTCGCTTGTACGGCATGTGGTACAAGGGCCGTTCGCGCTCTTACTCTTTCTAGCGCGAAGGGTACGTTCTGGATGTTATAAACTGCCTGTGATTTTGATGCTTGCAGGTGCGGTTCTTATTTTGAGAAAGAAGCGGTAGCTAGGTTCGAGCATGCATCATTTCATGGCATTCATGCATGCATTCATATTTATACATGTATTACGGGATTCTAACAATATATCCGGCGAATGCATTGTGCTGAGTCGGAATTTGACGTTTCCCCCTTTTATTTTGCATTTCAAGAATGGTTGTCACTCGGCGTAGTGGGGAGGTTCCGGAGGGTTCCGGTCAGAACAACCCTCCTCCACCGCCGACCATGGCGGATGTGCTCATGCAAATCGAGCAGAACCGCCAAGCGAATCACGCTCTCCTCCAGACGAACCAAGCGCTCCTGGAGGCTCTCGTGCGCAACGCGGCTCCTCATGGAGGAGGTGGGGCCGTGCGCCGAGACGACTTCTCGGACTTTTTGCGGACTCAGCCGCCGGTCTTCTCGCGAGCTGAGGATCCCCTGGATGCTGATCACTGGCTCCGGACGATCGAGCAGAAGCTCGCCCTTCTTCGCTGTGAGGATCACGAGAAGGCGCTCTTCGCCGCCCATCAGCTTCAGGGCCCGGCGGGTGCGTGGTGGTCCGGCTTTCTGGCCATGCACCCCGCCGATCACCGCGTGTCATGGGCGGAGTTTCGCGAGGCCTTCCGCTCGTTTCACATACCGAGTGGCCTCATGGAGGCTAAGAGGCGGGAGTTTGAGGACCTCAAGCAAGGAGGTCGGGCGGTGATGGAGTACGTGCAGGTGTTCAACCACCTTGCACAATATGCTACCGAGGAGGTCAGCACGGATGCGCGCAAGCAGCGCCGCTTTGTGAATGGCCTGAACTCGAAGATGCAGGACCGGTTGTCCGCGCATAGGTTCGCCGACTTCAACGAGTTGGTAAGCACGTCGATCACGGTGGAGCTCAAGTATAAGAGCCACCAAGAGGAGAAGAGGCGGAAGAGGGGTTCCTCGTCTTCTGTGGGTGGGAGCTCGCAGCGCGCCCGCACTGAGAGTCAGCCTCCACAGTTTCAGGTGCCGTCGGCTGGCTACCCACGACCGATGTGGTTTGTACCACGTCCTGCGTTCTCCGCCCCACAAGGGCAGGCTGCACGACCCGCCGGCTCCCAAGTGAGCGTGACCGGTGGCTCAGGCGGTCCGTGCTTCAACTGCGGCCGCGTCGGCCATTTCTCGAGGGAGTGCCCGTATCCGAGGCCAGGAGCCGCGGTGAGTGCCCCGCGACCACCGCCGGCTCAGTCAGCACCGCAGTCTTCGCAGGCGACTCACGTTCCCAAGCGTGGTCGAGCTCGCCACACTACCGCCGACGAGGTTCAGGAGGGTGACACCGTCCTAATGGGTACGTTGGATATGAGTTTCAACTCTGACATCTTTTCTGCAGTGGTTTTGTTTGATTCAGGAGCCTCTCACTCCTTTATATCTTCGGATTATGTTTGGGAAAGTGGGTTGAGAGTCAGTGCTACCCACACGCCGTACCTTATAGACGCCCCAGGGGCCAAAGTTTTAATTAACCAGTGTGTGAATAAAGCGGCGGTAATTGTCAACGGAGTTCCCTTCTTTGTCAATCTGTTAGTGATGAACTCGAAGGGAATTGATGTTATTCTGGGAATGAATTGGCTCTCCAAGAACAAGGCTGTGTTGGACTGTGCTCGGCGGACCGTCACCCTCAATGGTCTGTCAGGTACTCGGGTCCACTTAAAGCTAGAGGATGTCAAATCCTGCCTGTTCGCCGTAAAGGCTGTCCCCACCAGGATTATGGAGACCATTCCTGTGGTGTGGGAATTTCCGGATGTCTTTCCGGATGAGTTGCCTGGAATGCCGCCTGGTAGGGCAGTGGAGTTCTCTATTGATCTCGTGCCCGGTGCGGCCCCGGTTTCGAAGAAGATGTACAAGATGTTGCCAGTTGAGCTGGTTGAGCTGAAGAAGCAGATCCAGGAGCTGCTGGCGAAGGGTTTCATTCGTCCTAGTTCCTCACCTTGGGGATGCTCGGCTCTATTCGTGAAGAAGAAGGACGACACTCTCCGGATGTGTGTTGATTACCGTCCGCTGAATGCAGTCACGGTGAAGAATGTGTATCCGCTTCCTAGGATTGACATCTTGTTTGATCAGTTGACTGGAGCCCGAGTCTTCTCAAAGATTGACTTGAGGCTGGGCTATCACCAGATCAAGGTCCGACCAGAGGATATTCCAAAGACAGCGTTCTCTACTCGATACGGCTTGTATGAGTTCACCGTTATGTCGTTTGGCTTGACTAATGCGCCGGCTTTCTTTATGTACCTCATGAACTTGGTATTCATGGAGGAGTTGGACAAGTTTGTCATTGTTTTCATCGACGACATTCTGATATACTCCAAGACTGAACAAGAGCACATTGGGCACCTCCGTATTGTTCTGGGCAGGCTCCGGGAGCATCAGCTGTATGCCAAGTTCAGCAAGTGTGAGTTCTGGCTCAGGGAGGTGGCTTTTCTGGGACATGTTCTATCAGAGAACGGAGTGGCAGTTGACCCGAGCAAGGTGCAGGATGTGCTCGACTGGGTTCAGCCCCAGAATGTCAGTGAGATCCGGAGTTTTCTTGGACTTGCAGGCTATTACCGTCGGTTCATCGAGAACTTCTCCAAGGTTGCGAAGCCGATGACTCAGTTGTTGAAGCAAGGCAGCGTGTTTGAGTGGTCAGATGCCTGTGAGTCTGCCTTCCAGACATTGAAGAAGCTGCTCACGATCGCTCCAGTGCTTGCTCAACCTGATGTGACCAGAGGATTTGATGTGTATTGCGACGCGTCCGGCATCGGTCTCGGCTGTGTTTTGATGCAGGAGGACCGAGTCGTTGCATATGCATCCCGACAGCTGAAGCGTCACGAGGAGAACTATCCGACACATGATCTTGAACTTACAGCTGTCGTGCACGCTCTGAAGATGTGGCGCCACTACTTGATGGGCAACTTGTGCCGTATCTACACGGATCACAAGAGCCTGAAGTACATCTTCACGCAGTCAGATTTGAACATGAGGCAGCGCAGGTGGCTTGAGTTGATCAAAGACTATGAGCTGGAGGTTCACTACCATCCTGGCAAGGCGAATGTGGTCGCCGATGCTTTGAGTCGAAGGGCTCATTGTCACTGTCTTATAGCCTCGCCGATGGATTCCACGTTATGTGATGATTTCCGGCGTCTTGGGCTTGATATGGTGCTAGATGGTTTTATTGCCAATCTCGAAATCAAGTCCACGCTCATTGATGAGATTAAGGCTGCACAGAGGGATGATAAGGGTATGGCCCGAATTCGAGAGAAGAGGAAGATCGGGCAGGCCTTGTGCTTTACTGAGGATGATCAAGGCGTTATCTGGTTTGGGGACCGTCTAGTGGTTCCGAGGGTCGAGGCGCTGAGGAAGAAGATCCTTGATGAGGCTCATGATTCGTTGCTATCCATTCACCCTGGTAGTACGAAGATGTATCAGGATTTGAAACCCCGTTTCTGGTGGACTCGCATGAAGCGGGAGATTGCTAGGTATGTGTCTGAGTGCGACGTCTGCCGAAGGGTGAAGGCTGAACACATCAAGCCTGCCGGCACACTCCAGCCTTTGCCCATTCCATCTTGGAAGTGGGAAGAAGTTGGGATGGATTTCATTACCGGCTTACCGAAGACTTCGAGTGGGTATGACTCTATTTGGGTCATCGTGGACCGGTTGACAAAGTCCGCGCATTTCCTTCCTGTCAGGACCACTTATTCTGCTAAGCAGTATGCGGAGTTGTACCTCACTAGAATCGTTTGTCTCCATGGAGTGCCGAAGAAGATCGTTTCTGATCGGGGTACACAGTTTACTTCTCATTTCTGGAGAAGTTTCCAGGAGGCTATGGAAACCGAGTTGTTCCACAGCACGGCGTATCACCCGCAGACGGATGGTCAGACGGAGAGGGTGAATCAGATTCTCGAAGATATGCTCCGTGCTTGTGCGCTCACTTATGGGAAGAAGTGGGACATATGCCTGCCGTTCGCGGAATTTTCGTATAACAACAGTTTCCAGGCTAGTATTGAGATGGCGCCATTCGAGGCCCTTTATGGTCGGAGGTGCCGTACGCCGCTGAATTGGTCTGAATCCGGTGAGCGGGCTTTTCTGGGTCCGGATTTGGTCAAGGAGGCAGAAGAACATGTCCAGAATATCCGCAAGAGTATTCTCACGGCCCAGTCTAGGCAGAAGGGCTATGCGGATCGACGTCGCCGAGAGCTCACATTTGAGGTGGGGGATCACGTGTACCTGAAGGTCTCACCTCTCAAAGGCGTTCGTCGATTCCAAGTCCGAGGCAAATTGGCGCCTCGGTATGTTGGCCCATTTCAGATTCTTGCTCGGCGTGGAGAGGTCGCGTACCAGTTGGACTTGCCTCCGTCTCTCTCCGCCGTACACAATGTGTTTCATGTGTCACAATTGAAGAAGTGTCTCTGAGTCCCGACGGAAGTCGTTGATATTGCACCCCAAGAGTTGCAACCGGATTTGACATATTGTGAGCGACCAATTTGTATCTTGGATGAAGCCGAGCGCAAGACACGGCGCCATTCTATCAAATTCCTGAAAGTCCAATGGAGCAACCATACAGAAGCCGAAGCGACATGGGAGCGGGAAGATAAGCTCCGCTCCGAGTATCCTGAGTTCTTTGAGGACTTGTGAAAGATGTCGCAATATGGTATATTTGGAATCTCTCACATGAGTGTGCTCATCGTTCTCTCCCCGACTCGTACTGAATCTCGGGACGAGATTCTTTTTAGGGGGGGAGGTTTGTCACGTCCTAAAATCCGTAATTGTGTGTTTTAATCCTAAAACATGCAATTTCAGCTTCATGTTCCAGTTTGGGTCACTGGAGCACTTCACTTTGAGTCAATGAGGTGGGAGAAGGAAAAACTAAGAGAAATAAAGGAGCTGGAAGCAAGTCTGGACTTTCCTCTAGGTAAATGGGGCCCACTTGGGTGGAAAATATCTCTCTATAAGTGGGCAACAGCTCTCTCTCCCCTCAAACTTGCCCATACGTACTCCTCACCCACTCCACCATATAAGGCTTTTTGAGGAAGCAAGTTGGAGTTGGCTGTCTCTCTCACTCTCTCTCTTAGGCTCCCTTTTTCCCCTTTGGATCCCTACCTCTGGGAGCAAGATTAAGGTACGTATGTGGTACTCACGTGACCACCAGCTCAAGGACTACTCGTCCATCCAATTCATTTTCAGTTTCCCCGAAGGAATTCGAGCTGGTTCTGAACTTGTTTGGTGTTCTTTGGGAGAAGCAAGGAAGCAGCAGTTTTTCCTCTCTTCTCCAAGCCATTTTCCGTCGTTTCCTCTTTCAACTGGCGGTCACCAACCTCAGCAAAGGACCTTGGGTGAGTCTGCTAGGCTCCCATGGCAAGTATGCTCATTTTTGGTTGGATAGATCTTGAATCTGGAACTAGCGTTGCAAAGTTCTTAAAGTTCTGCAGTCTGGGAACAAATGAGGATTTATGTGGATTTGAGTTAGGAATCATGTTGCTAGGCGGTTGAGCAAAGTCTAGACCCTGTACACCCTTCTAGGCATTTTTACTTTTGATTTAGAGAGACTCCCAGGTTAGTTTAGCCCAATTTTTCCCTTCGTAATGGCTGCTGTTCTGGAGCTGCGCGAGGCTGATTTTACTGTAGCGCCAAGTACTGTTCACCAAAGCACCCCTGATACTGTTCACCCGACGACCCCGGGTACTGTTCACCCGAGCGCGAGCGCAGTCACCCCGAGCACTCCCGAGCACCCGGGGGGTACTGTTCACCCGACGACCCCCCGGTACTGTTCACCAGAGCACCCTGTACTGTTCACCCCGAGCACCCGAGCACGGTCGATCCCGAGGACCCCGGGTACTGTTCACCCGAGCACCCCGGTACTGTTCACCCCGAGCACCCCCGGATACTGTTCACCCCCGGATACTGTTCACCCCGGGTACCCGTGAGTACTGTTCATCCCGGGCACCCCGAGCACGGTTTATCAGGCTTTCCTGATAGCTGATAGCTTGTAAATTTCGTAGTTAATTCGTAGGAACTCCAAACTTTTTGAGACCACTTGGAAAATTCTGGTTTGGACAGTACGATCTTGGAATAATGTTGTCATGTATCGTGGAGCATATTTTTCTTACATGATCGCATTTCATACATGCTCATTACATTGCACGCGTTGCTCTCTGTAGTGAACGCCGATCCGTCGATCCCGGAGGCCGTGGGCGATCGTGAGGCGTCCCACCTTTCTGATTCAGGGCAGCAAGGCAAGCATCGTTCATATTGCACCGTGTCTACTTGAAATTTTAATATGTTATCTACGCTTATGTATACATTGCATGTGTCGGGTACTGAGTTGGGTAGAACCTATGCCGATGCATTATCCCATTTCGGTCACGTGTCATGTGTTGTTCCTAGGAGCCTAGTGGTGTCATCGAGGTCTAATTTTAATTCGCTATGCTTAGTGGTACTTAGGCTTTCCGGTAGAAGTCGACGACGGCGTCCACCGTTGTCGCGAGCCTAGGACTTATTACTTGTTCGCACTTATGGTTGTGTTGATGATGAGTCGGTTTGGTGAGTGGTGAGTTGAGACGAGGTGTGGGCGGTGTTAGGGGTGTCATCTGCTCACGAGGAGTCCTCAGGCAGTTCGGGGAGGGAACCCGGACACCGTAGACCGCTTGCACCGGTTAAGCACCGATCATCGGTGCAGTCGGCTTTAGCACATACCTTACTCACCACATGCTGATATAATGGTAGGCGAGCCGATTACCTTCGCAGACGTGGTCATGTGGGCCTCGTTATAGACGGTGTGAGTCCGGTTTGAGTCCGGGCTTTTAGCGGTATTAGTTTGCTCGGGGAGTAGTTCTAATACCGCCGTGCCGAGCTATGGTTGATCCACATGGTTGGGTCTGGTTGGGAAAGGTTGTCACGGGTACCCCCTTGTGCGCATCTTAGCGGGTGGCATAAGCCGTATGGTCCCTGTGTCGTGTGGGTCCAGGAGTATCCCCCTGCAGGGTGTATAATCAGTTCGAGCTGCCGCGCTCTCGGTCATGAGCATCGCTATCGCTTATCTCCACCGAGCGACCATATTTTGGTCGTAGAGTTTCGATGTGGGTTGTGGCATGGTTGGATTGGGGTGGTTTGGTCGGTATGTGGTTGGTGGTTTGGTGGGAATGGTTTGCTTTTATACACTTGTTGTTATATATCTGTTTTGATCAGTTGGTTAGCAGGGTTTGAGTCGGTGGTTGGTTAAGTCAGTTGCTTACCCCTAGAGTCTAGGTTGCTTACCGCTTAATGAACTTAAACATGTCTTAATCCTTGCTACAGCTTTAAATGCATGATCTTTGGAGTCGAGAATATATATACTCATACTGTGTAAGACTTGCTAGTACCTTCGTACTAAGGGTGCTGCCCTTAAGTTGCTTTCAGGTTCGCAGGTCGGCGAAGAAGAGGCAGTGTTCGGCTACTTTGTGCCTGCCGATCAGGGTGGCGGGCAGGAGTAGCACCTTCTACTCCGAACTCCGGCGCTTTTGGTATGGAGCCTAAGGGCATACGGCTCCATACTCTTTTGTTGTATAGGTTTTTCTTCCGCTGCATAGTAGTTGTTGTTGTTCCTCTTTTGTTGTAAATTGTGGAAGCAGTTGCTTGTTTAACAATGGTAATCCAGTTTAATTATTTGCTCTCTATTAAACTGTGTTGTGATATTTGAGTCGGAAGGCATGTGTTCCGATCCTGGGCACAAAACACGTGCCGGGACTACCGGAATGGTATTCTGGTTAATCGTCGAGGTTGTGATTATGAATAATGATCCTCCTGATGATTAATTAGAATACTATTTGGACGGTTCCTCACATCTAGCCACTTCCATTTCCATCGGTGCAATGCCTCCTAGCACCTTCCCCTTGCACCGCCCCAACACCTCCACCGCCTGTTTGTCACATAGAGGAACAGCGAAACAAGACATCGCTCCGATAATCCCATGAAAAAAAAGTTTACCGCCCTATGTCATTGTCTTTTCCAGCCCTCCCAACCCATATTCGGATCCATTTATGGCCTAGCCAAACACTTTTACTGGGCTATTGCATTTTTTATTTTTATATGGAGGGCGGGGTGGCCTAACCGCCCCCCTCAAAATGCCTTCTCCAATTCCAACAAACGGGAGAGACATCAATCCTCGCATGACCCAGTTATAAACCTCTACAAGATTTGTTGTCATTACTCCATACCTTGCCCCACTACTGTCGTACAGTAAAGCCTATTTTTCATTTGGCTCATTACGTATCCACTGTGAAAAGCTCCTAACAGCTGACCCTGACCTCCTTACTATCTGCGAAGTATCTGTTGAGAAAGGTCCAAGAGCTATCGGTTCATCACCAGTTGGTGCAGCCTCCGCTGTCTGTTTTAGAGTTAGTTCATCCAGTCTTGCCCATAGGGCATTGAACTTCCGTTGCTGGTTTTGACTGCATAACTTTTTAAAAAACTTCATCAACTCTTTGTTTTTAAACTATCTGTAGAAGTTCACACCCATATGGCGCATGCACCACCTGCTCTTCAAGTCGGGCCACTGTATTGCTACACCCCGTCGAACACTACCATGTTACATATCCAGCAAAGCATGCAACAACCCTGCATGTCTATCATGAATCAGACACACATCTGGTTGGTCAAGAACAATAGCTTATTTCACCCGCTCAAGGAACCAATACCAGTTGTCCCCGTTCTCACTCTCCACGAAAGCAAACCCTAGTGGCAGGACTTGATTGTTACTGTCGACCCCAATTGCAGACAATATCTGTCCTTTGTACTTCCCAGTCAGGAATGTTCCATACAGGCATATGATGGGTCAACAATACCGAAATGCTTTGATGGTTGCAACGAATGCAAAGAAAGCACGATGCAATACTTATTTTCCCGCTGTACTCCGCATCAGTCGAGGGGTAATGTTTGATATCATAGTAGCTGTCTAGGTTCCTTCCACAAATTGTGGCTAATTGACGAGGTAGATTATGATATGAATCTTCATATGTTCTAAACCTCATCTCAATAGCCTTCTGTTTCGCCCTCCATGCTTTCGCATAGTTTATCGTGTACTGGAACCTTTGCTCAATAGCACGGATTATTGATCGTGGCTCATACCTTAGGTTGTCCATAATCTCCCCGTACATAACATTAGCAATAAAGGCAGATGACAGGTTCCGGTGAGCAAACTCTATTTCCTCAATGTGACAATTATGTTCCTTAACTATTGAGCACTGCTAGTAGTCTACCAATTTTCCTTTGAATGCATGCATGCATCAAGGATATTAAGACACCAAACACTTCACATCATACTCTCTTTTACTGAATTTAACAACCTTGAACTGTCTCCAAAGAGACAGCGATCAGAATTTAACTGCATCAATAACTGCCTCCTTTGTAGGGTACATAGCATCCTGAGACACCTCGCTCTCATGGTATTGCCACGGTGTACGATCAGTCTCGCTAACCACCAGCTTTGAAAATTCATGATCTCTCCACTCTGCATGCACTAGAGCATTACCCTCCTCGTCAGATGAATCCCCATCGACAAGGCCTTCCTCCAACTCTTGATCTTACAACTCCATCTCTTCAACGATGTTAGGGATATGCTCCCCTTCATCGGCTACACCCATCGGTTGCATCTCTGGAATATCTCCAACATCTGCCCTAGTCCCGACATTAATCTGGTCTAATTCATCTTCCACTGCCTCACTTGGTCCTGCTACTGCTTCCGCAGAGTTCACCTCCATTTGATCTTTCAAGTACGCCTCAGCTAACAAAACCAGAGGCAGGTCACGTTTACAAGATATATCTATATACTACCTCCAAGTTGATGTGGCTTCGATCGGAACAAGCTCCCCAAAATATCCATGACTAGCACGGCTGAGGACAGCTTTCAGCTTCAGCTCATGTTGCTGCGGATCCAGTTGGAAAAATCGCATGAGCCATTTGTACACACCTACAATGGTCCTCTCATTAGCTTTACTAAGGTCCTTCATGACATGACGAAATCTAGACAGATCTACACCGTTAGGACCGTACCTAATTTCACCCTCACCATAATATATCTGAAAAATTAATTTATCTACCATCCTTGAAAACATCCACAAATA
Source organism: Phragmites australis (assembly GCF_958298935.1). Lineage (NCBI taxonomy): Eukaryota > Viridiplantae > Streptophyta > Magnoliopsida > Poales > Poaceae > Phragmites > Phragmites australis. Next base: position 28,997,746 of record NC_084926.1, on the reverse strand, counting down.
TAACCAATGTTAAGACCGACGAACTATATTTCTCAGTATCGAAGAAAAAAATTTACCGACACCGATTCATACATAACAATAGGTTTTCAATAATAGCCGTACCCAAACTTACCTACAAATATTACTCTATACAATCTACATTTAATAGCTATTTTATCATGTCGGAATTAATATTCACAGTATACTATCATTTTCTAAACGCTACATCCTAGGTCCACCTATTATCATATAGTGCTAGCTCCTATGTCACACAATATAACCCTATAATTATTATTCTATAAAATTTACATATTCAAAACTAACATAGTACAAATAATATTCTATATTTCACTGTTATCCTACCATGTCCTAAATAAATTTGATAATTTTCTACTAAACATAGTATTTTCTAAACCCTAGGTCATACATATCTAAAACCTATGTAATATACTACTACTGCACTAATTAACAACAATAAAAAAAATTACCAGAAAGTGATCTTCAAATCCACGGATCAAATGCAGCAGGGCTTCGCTGGGCTCCTCTCCTCCCTCTTCAGAGTTTTTTCTTTTTTCTGAATAAAATGTGATTTTTAACTATTTTTAACCCCCTTTATAGAGGAGGGTGGAGGGGTGGAGACCAACGGGCGAAGACGGGCAGCCCCCTTACCGTCCCCTGAGAGGGTGGCAAGGAGCCGTACCCGCCCTCTCAGGGGCGATAAGGTGCGGGCTCGCGCAGCCACCCCTCGCCACCCTCTGAGGGGGGCGGTTAGGCCACCCGCCCTCCGGGGACGGTTAGCAGGTCTAACCACCATTTTAAAGGGCTGCAGATGATTAGTTTTATAATTTTTTCACGAAGAATCTATTTATTTAAATTTTTAATAAAAAAATATAAAAATAAATACTCTTAAAATCGTAGAATTAGGTGGGATCCTAGGCTTCCAAACAGGTTCTTAGTGATTAAAGAATGTTCTCGCGTTCTAAACAAGGGTTTTAACTTCGTAAGACGACGATTACTACATAAACAGAGTGAAGACATGCACAGGAGTATGTTTAACGTATGAATTTCATCTAAAACTCATAAATTTACGAAAGGAAAACTGCAAAGAACCCTCCAGCATCCAGCCGGATACATATTTGTGGCTGCCGGACGCTATTTCCCTTCCTGCAAGCAAACCCGTCTTCATCTAGCAATCGAACCCCAATCTGTACCCAAACTCGAACCAAACGCTCAAACCCTAACCCTCGCCTCCCGCGATGTCATCTGCCGCCGCCGCACCGCCCCCTCCAGTGGCCGCTCCGCCGCCGTCGTACCCGGCTTCCTCCGCCTCCGCCGTCGCGTTGACCTCTGCCGAGGACGACGACGACCTCTACGGGCGGCTCAAGTCACTCCAGCGCCACATGGAGTTTGTCGAGATCCAGGAGGAGTATGTCAAGGACGAGCAGAAGAACCTCAAGCGCGAGCTGCTCCGCGCGCAGGAGGAGGTGAAGCGGATCCAGTCCGTGCCGCTCGTCATCGGTCAGTTCATGGAGATGGTCGACGGCAACAACGGGATCGTCGGCTCCACCACCGGGAGCAACTACTACGTGCGGATCCTCAGCACCATCAACCGCGAGCTGCTCAAGCCCTCGGCGTCCGTTGCGCTGCACCGCCACTCCAACGCGCTCGTCGACGTGCTGCCGCCCGAGGCGGACTCCAGCATCTCGCTGCTCGGGTCATCGGAGAAGCCCAACGTCACCTATAACGTGAGTTTCTCCTCGAATTTCCTGGGTCTGCATGAAGCCATTGGTTGATTTGATTTGTTATGGATCTGCTGATAGATCCACTGTAGGCTGCTTTGTTCTTTCGAATCCTATATTTTTGTTATGTAATTCGTCTGCTTGGACTCTAGATTTGTCAATGCGATTGATGCAGCAGAATTCACACTAGTTGCACTCTCAACTGACCTTTTTTTTTGGTTCTGCTCAATTTTGACATACTAATTGGTAGCATAATTATTAAGGAAAGAGTGGAAATTTTGTCAGAAATTGGTTTAAAAGCTGACCTGAGGAGTTTGTGCATTTTGGGCTGGTTTCACATAGAATGTTGGGACTTTTGTAGTGATGGGCACCATCTAAGTCTTCATGATTTTATAGTTTCAGTTAAAGAACAGTGAAATGCCAGGGGATTGCAGTATTGTGTATTGGATGTGTGCTTCAGCATGATGGCAATTGAATTAGGTTTTCTCCTCAAATTTTCTTTTTCTTAGGCATATCTTGATAGGTATCTGCGCATTCGTTAGATAGGATTGAGGGGTATTTAGTTTTTGCAGAACTTTGCCAGATTTAGCTGTGACATAGTGTAATACTGTGATGAGCCTAAGATTTTTTAGTGATTAGATGATGGGATGGTGATTTGAAATTTGAATGTTTGCATTGTTCTCGAGAAATATTTGTACAAGTATCTTTATGTACATGTGGGGATACCATACTAATGATGGCCTTGCTTTTGTATTGTAGGAGTTTTTCTATTTTTGAATTCAACAAATTTTTGTTGGTGGTCAATGATCTGCAACTTCTTTGCATGTCTTCTGCTTATAGATTATCACGTGAGCTATTAAGCATATATATTATGATCAGAACCCTAATCAGTAAAACGTGGTTGAGGAAATATTAAAATTAGTTACCAGAGCTTTCTAACCACTAGTTAAGTTCCAAAATCAATCAAGAATTGCCAGTTTATTTTAATTTTCTTTAGACTAAGGACTACGTCCAGAATGTGATACAAACCTAAAATATTCTGGAGTCTAGATTTTGTTGCTTTAGCAGTTTCTTACAGTAAACACAATAAGTCTGTAATAATTTTGTGCCTTCTGATGGTATTCAGGATATTGGAGGATGTGACATCCAAAAGCAAGAAATCCGGGAAGCCGTTGAGTTACCCTTAACTCATCATGAGTTGTACAAGCAGATTGGTATTGATCCTCCAAGAGGTGTGCTCCTCTATGGTCCTCCAGGTACTGGCAAGACCATGCTTGCCAAAGCTGTGGCACATCACACTACTGCTGCTTTTATCAGAGTAGTTGGTTCGGAATTTGTACAAAAGTACTTGGGTGAGGTAAGTTTATGAATTTGTAGCTTTGCTCTTTGCATGCCATCCTTTTGTTCTGTAAATAAAATATAGCAAATAGTTGCACAGCAAACTTCAATTGGTTACTCATGTACTGAGTGCGGCATGCCCGCAGCGATGTATGCGTTTTAGGTCCGCTGAAAGATATACCAAAAAAGGTTTGGTAAAAATAGATATCTATCATTATTATGTCTAGCAAATGTGAAAACACTTAGCAGAGAGGTGCTGGCTGAGTTGGTCAGGTTGCCCAGTGTATGCTTGAACAAGCACATTATTTCTATTTGAATTGTAGCATTCTCGTTTTCTCGTATCATTTGGACATATCTTTATCTATCTGTGCAATAAATGTGAATAGTATGAAGAACCACCTTTTTATTTGTATTTTACCAGTACATGGTGCACATAAATTATCTGTTGTTACTGCACATGACCAGACTGAGTTAGCTATTGCTAATATTTGTTTTACACTTCATGTTAAATTAATTATGTGAGTGTCTTGCTTCATTGTTTGTATGCTTAGTGGTTACTCATAGATACGATGTGGTTGACATAATTATTTGTCATTTGGTTCCTTTTTTCAGTTATTGGTCCTATTCTTTACACTCTGTTCTTTGAGCGCCTTTTTAGGGCCCTAGGATGGTTCGAGATGTATTCCGATTGGCTAAAGAGAATGCCCCGGCTATCATATTCATTGATGAGGTTGATGCTATAGCTACTGCACGTTTTGATGCTCAGACCGGTGCTGACAGAGAAGTTCAGCGTATTCTTATGGAGCTTCTCAATCAGGTAAAGCTGATCATTGCAAAACAGCTTAGAACTTGAATAAATGTGTATGTTTTTAGACAGAGAAATCCAAAAGAGGTTCTATTTGCAAGTCAAAATTTAATGTTTCTGATATCTTTATTCCAATTTGATATTTTCTTCTGTGGTCTGAGAACAGAATATAGAAAAAATGGAAACTGTGACATCAGAAAACAACTATGGTCTTCAAAAGCTGACTTTGGGGAATTGCTAAGATCTGCTGGAACTTTTGAGTTCATTTCTTTAAAAAAAACATGTGCCTGTGTATGTTGCAGATGGATGGATTTGATCAAACGGTGAATGTGAAGGTTATAATGGCAACTAACCGAGCAGATACTCTAGATCCTGCTCTATTGCGTCCTGGTAGACTTGATAGGAAAATTGAGTTCCCGCTTCCTGACCGGAGGCAGAAGAGGCTTGTTTTCCAAGTAAGTTCTGTTTTGTGAAAACTTGTGTGGTATGATTTATGATAACCTCTTGATCAGTATTTGTTAGTAGAATGTGTGAAGTATCACATATTCCATGTTAACTTGAATGTAATCGTTTGTATTGCTGTGCTAGTATTTGATTCCTGCTATTCCACATGTGGTCATAACTTGTTAAAATTTTGCTTACTAATTAGGTATAACAGAATATTTTTTTTGGTTTGACAACGATTCTGAGCATTGAGTCAAAAAAGTGGTGCAAATAGCTATTTGTTCTGCAAGATTTTCTTTATTTTGGAGAATTTTACATTATAGAATCAGACATACCAGCAACCAACTTGTTCTGCACAGATGCGGATGCTCATGTTTAGGCTGTCTTCAATCTTTACAAAAGGAAAGTAACAAGTGATATGCAGTTTATATATTGTGATAGGATTTTCTAGGATTTGCGAAAAGTTACAATTAACTTCGCTTTTTTGTTTTATAATTTTCCTTTTCACATCCATCTGTCACTCATGATGTCGGTTATGGAACTTAATTGGTTGCTTTATTTTTTCTGGGCTATATTTGTTTTTCTCATCTCGTGGCTGCTGTTTTTCTTCAGGTCTGCACTACCAAAATGAACTTGAGTGATGAGGTCGATTTGGAAGATTATGTTTCCAGACCTGATAAGATCAGCGCTGCTGATGTGAGTCTCTTTTCATTATGACTTGTTAGTTTATTCATTCAAATAGTTTTGCATTTGTTCCATTATTCCTACACTTTTAGCATATACTAACTCCGTTTCACTATATTTGCCCGGTCTGCATACCTATGAGGCACAAAAGTTACATATTTCTTTTACAGAATTGGATTGTTCTTGTTCTTACTAGATAGGCGAAGTATTGATCAATCTAATGAGTGCAAGTTTGATATGATTCTACTGAATATTACGCAAGCATTGTGCCACCTAGGTATGCGAACCGGACAAACAAAGCGAAACGAATGGTGTAATAATTAAACACAATCCACTAGACCCTGAGGATCAGCAAAGCATGCATTGAATCATCTGTAATGGGAGTGCGCAAAGCACATACAATGCTTATACTTGTTACCCTTGATTCAAACCTTAGCATATACAAATACATATTACTTTTATTCTTACCTCATGCAGTAGTGGATATGATATGATGGCAAGTTATAGATCTGATTATATAAATTAGATACTCCTTCAGTCCTTGTTAATACTCATCAAGTCATGCCTTTTCAGATCGCTGCTATCTGTCAAGAAGCTGGCATGCATGCTGTCCGGAAAAACAGATATGTCATCCTCCCCAAGGACTTTGAGAAGGGTTACCGAACCAACGTGAAGAAGCCTGAGACAGATTTTGACTTCTACAAATGAGAGGCAATATGAGTGTTAAAATTGAATGCATGTTTCTCAACGGCAATATGTTTTAACATTAGGGATCGCCTATGTCACAATGTACTTTACATGTTTCATCATATTCAGTTGTTTCAAGTTGTATTCGCTGGCAAAATTGAATGGTTTGCACGGTCAACCTTGACAGTGTTGTGAAACTAGAATGTCTTCCTACTTTTCCTTGTATCTGGTAAGTGGAATTTGCTTGACCACTGTGTGTTGTCGTGTTTATTATCATTGAATGGTTGATTAGGATAGAATTTCCTTACAGCCTGCCCTGGCTCTGCCAGTAGATTTGATGCCGTCCTCTCGGAAAGGAAAAAAAAAAAGTTGCCGCATGACATTGTCTGGTTAGTCCGATGGATGTTGGATGTGCGTTCTGCCTAGCTGCAATGCAACGAGATGAGTTGCGGCAATCACTGCACTTTCCAGTTTTTCCCCTTTTCAGAAGGTTATGTCAAAATCAATTTTGATGATGTGCCTTTGATGATGGCGCTCTTACAGATGGTTCGGGTGCTGTGATTTGGAACTCGGCAGGTGGCGTTATCGCATCAGGATCTATATGGCTTGATAGGCTGCCGGATGTTACGTCCATTGAAACGCAGGCAACCAGGATGGCTTCGCGATCAAGATGAGTGTTAGTCGAGCACAGGGTGTTAGTCGAGCACAGCTGGAGGCACATTGGCAAACACTTGTATATGGTAAGTCAAAAGGTGGCGAAAAATCATTAGATAGCTGGCACTACTCCATTCTTTTTATCTATCATTGAAGGATATCGATATAGTCTCCTACAAACATGATTGATCATTACTTTTTATAACTACTAAATAAAAGTTGATAAAAATTTAGAGAGGTGAAAGTATTTTTTATGACAAATGCATTAGTATCATTTTTATGTGCCAAATACTAATAGTTTTGTGTTTACAAGTGATCAAATTTTTTAGTTTGACTATACGTCTTCTAGAATGACATCTATTTAATAACTGAGTATTTTGCTTGAAATCCAATAGCTAAGAAGGAAATTTCATATTTTACATGTCCTCGTTCGGCATGCGGTGAATCTGGCGGCTCATTCCTGCACCCGGGAAGCCTCAAAAGCCCTATTTAGAAAGGGGGTTTTAGGATCTAAATTCCTAGGATTTGGTACAAACTTGAACTGAATCCTAAAATTTCCTAGAGCATTTCCTTCTTCCAAATAGGCTCTAAACAGGTCCTAAGAGGAAGCTGACTTCCTGTGAGCACAGTGCTTTACGTATTGTTGGATGTCATATCGAGATATTGTAATCCTGTACTTAATAAAGAGGTCTCGTGATTTGCCCTAGACAAACTAGCCCATGATGTATCAAGGGCCAGATCTCGATCGTATAGACTTGTTCTTTTAGCTGCCAGTTTCTAAGTAAATTTAAGAGAACTACACACTTATTTGTGGTCTAATTAGTTATTGCAAAATTACACTTTTTTGAACCGATTTCATAAAACTATACTTTGCCCGTAGATAATAAAACTATACTTTTTAGCTAACATAATTAGTTTGGACATCAACATATATCGTGGGCCTGCACGCAAGACACTGTTAGCTTGGATGTGAATTAAGACCCACCTGTGTCTCCCGTGTGGATCCAAACTAATGCTGCTACAAAATATTGTAGTTTTGTTATAATATTGATAAATTTGTGTAGTTTTATAAAATTGCTTCCTAGTTTTGGGATAATCTAGGCCACGTAACATAAGTTATTTGAAATTTACTCTTTCTCTAAGCTGGCGGCATGGTGGTGGTGGATTATGTACTGGCTGGAGTTTTGCTGGTTGTTGGCAACAACTAGTTATCTTTAGTTCAAATTTATAGAGTCGATACTATTTTTTTTAGGAAGCCAAATGAAATTTTTGAGGAACTAGAGTCGATATCTTCAAGAAGTCCATTTATGTTCAAATTCTGCACTGAGTTTGGAAGTCTACACCAAACTTCAAGCATGATAGTTTTAGTTCAAATCATGTACCAAATATTTCTTTAAGTACGAAGTCCACCTTTTAACTTTCAACTTTGGTTTGGTTATGGAAATCGATCAACCCACAAACCATTCAAAATACCCCTCTTTGTTGGAAAAAAAATAGCACCTTCATATTTAATTTAATTTAATTCTTTAATATAACATGAACCTAAATAGATGCAAACAAATAGCTCCGACAAGTCCCGATGAGACCCAACTAGCTTTCTAAGAAGAATTCCGACAAGCTCTGATAAGGTCTCTAATATATAATGGTTCGCAATGTATATATACCCAATGGCAGCGTGAGATGCAGACACCCGTGATGGCAATGTAGCAGAAGACGATGAAGTGGACGTAAAGGAAGCAGATCGCGATGATATAGATGTCACGTCCTGAAAAATGAATCATGTAATTAAGCAGTCTCAATCATTATCGCATGTGTTATATGCATTTTTCTATCGAAGTGAGTTAAACATATTTCAAAAGTATGTGGACATAGTTTAGAGCTTGTTAGAAAGACTCTAAGTGTCTTGGAGTTAGTGAGGTATGCAAAAAGGGAAGACTTAGAAAGATTTCAGCAAGAAACTCCACTCGCGGTCTGACCAGGCCTCATCGCAGTCTGATTGCAGGTGTGCAGCCACATGGGCTTGCCACGTGGACTTATCGTGGTCTGATAGGGAGCATTGGCGGTCTGACTACCAGATCGTAGAGACTCGACTTAAGTGAATCGATCACTCTCTCTTGCTCTCTCTCTCTCACACTCACTCCCTCAATCTATTCCCCACTCCACCTTAGATAGAGAAGGAGAGCTCTACCTCGACGTTCACAATGACTAGAGATCGACGGTGGGAACCTCCCCAAGCTTCCAAAGGACTTCCTCGAGTCCTCCCCTCTTCTCCCTTGCCAGAGGTACGCTCATCCAACCTCAAGCCCACACTCCACCTCGGAGCACAATCTCCAAACTGAAGCTTCTCTGGAGTGGATTGATCCGTTAGGTGGCTGTTATACACTAAGGTGAGGCATCCCCTACCGTTTTTCTGTTGTTTCTGAGCTTGATTCGACCCTCAGTTTAGACCCAAGTTCAACCTAGCCTAGATACAGTTTATGGGGTACTTTGAGTTCAGCTTGGTGAATGTTACTCCTATTCACTTTAAAAGCACTCCACTAGTTCTATAGAGCATTTTGGTACCCTTCATTGTCAAAGGTTTTGCCTGAGTCCTCGCCAACGACCCCGCAAAGGCGCTGCCGGCAAGGTCTGACGGCCTAACCGATGATAGTGCCTGTTTGACCGCCAGTTAGGGCCGGAAAATCCGAGTTGAAAACCCTATACAGGGGTTAGTCGCCACTAGGGCTGGTCTAACTGTTGGTCGATGGTCTGATCGCCAGCACAACATCGGTTTGACCGTCAGAGGCCAAAACCTTCTGTGTGCTAGTGGTTTGACTGCTAGTTCAAGTCGGTCTAATCGCCAGCCTCTAAAAGCTAGATGTAATTATTTTAGCTTATCCAGGGTTTCAAACTTCCTAACCCTAATCTTTCAGTGATCTTTTGCAAACGTTTTCGAACCTCGGCGCTCTACTATTACTTGAGCACGCATCTTATGCATACTTTTCCATCGTTGTTTATTTATGCATTGCATTCGTGATTCTTTTAGAGTGCGCCGAGCCGCCAGACTAAGCGAGCGAAGGCGATGCTGAACCACACAAGTTCTGTGAGTTCTGTGTTGGTAGCGTCAGACAAATACTGGAGCAGCAGGCAAACATCTAAGCATATTGCACTCTCTTGTTCAAATTGAATGGAGTCTAAAATTGATAAACTATACCTTACGCATGTTTGCATTAATTAAATCAAGTGTCGGGCTTATTCGGGTAGAACCTATGTTGGTTGCATGATCTCTACCTTGAGTTGTTGATTATCTATATCCTTGTATCCTAGTTAACAATGTTGTTGTCTACATTACAAGACCGATTTAATATGCTTAGCAATGCATAAGTCATCGATAGAAGACGAGCAATGATTTGATTATTGCTCGTGAGCTTAGGCTTAATTAGTGTTCACAAAATACAACGATGATGTTGATTTGGTTGAGTAATGTGGATAAGGCAAGATGTGATCGGTCTTAGGGGTGTTTCTCCTGCCCCGATGTGGAGTTCCTCGGTGCAGGTCGAGAGAGGAACCTGGACACTGTAGATCGCTTGCATCGTTTAAGCATCGATCGTTGTTGCAGGTTGCTTGAGCACTTTCCGTGCTTACTAAATGTCGTATATGGGAACGATAAGTCAATTACCTTTGTACCTATGTTTTTTTGGCAAGCGAGTTGATGGTGCCGGGCATCAGAGGCCGGTTGGGGTATCTAGTGTGCTCCGAGAGTAGTTCTGGATGACCCCCGCACCTAGTGACGCATGATCAAACAATCAGGGCTTATTGGGAAAGGTTAACATGAGTAACCCCTTGTATGAACCTGTGTGGCCATATAAGCCGTATGGTCCTCAAGTTATGTAGGTAAAGTTGTACCCCCTGCAGGGTGTAAACTTATTTCAAAATACCACATTATCGGTTATGAGCATGCTTCTGTCCATTTGCAGTAGTCGTAGAGTCATGAATGTGCGTGGTTGTTTGTATAGGGTATGTTGGGAGTTGGTTCTATTACAGTTATGTTTAGGTTGTTACAGGTTTGGAGAGGTTGTCAGTTAAGTTTAATGCTCACACATTGGTGTCTAGGATGCGGTCGCATATGTTCGATTTAACCATATGGTCTTTTCTTGCTAATAGCTTAATGCATAATCCTTGGAGTCGGGCTATTTATATGTGCCCTATATGGATTAAGTCTTCCGAGTACTTTCGTTGTGAGGATCGGTGACATCCTAAGAGGGGGAGGAGTGAATTAGGACACTTAAAAACCTAAACCAAATTGGCTTAAAAAACTTTACAAGATAAACCTATATCAATTATATCTAAATATGCTCTAGGTTTATCTGTCTACTCTACCGCTCAAAAGAGTTTTGCAATCTACTCTAGCAACGTAAATTACGAGTATGTAAATGTAGAAACGTAAATAAGGTAGAGATAAACTCGACACAAGGGATTTTTATCCTGTGGTATCGATAGCTATGTTGTCATTAATCACCAAAATCATAATCATAGCCTAATAAGACCATTTTCTCTACAATCTTCCCCTTTTTAGTGATTGGTGACAACATAACCAAAGCAAGTGGTAAATAATGAATGATACCAATTGTAAAGAGCATAAAATCTTACCACATTGCTTGAATGCATGTTCTTACCATTTAGTCCCTCTTTATTATGGCTCCTCCTTCTCCATTGCCACTATCTCCCTTGATCGACCCATGCAAGAACTTTTCTCCCATTGTCAACCTAGGTGGCTCATGTTGCTTCTTGTATCTTCTTCTCCTTCATTGTCAACTTTGGTACTCCTAGACATCTTGTATCTTGCTTCTTGCTTTGGTCATCAAACTTCTCCTCCTTCGTCAACAATCTCAAAAAGGACTACAACCATATGTTAAACTCGAGAAAGAGTGTTAGACACATAGAAGATAGCTTCATAAATCATGATCTAATGAAATGATACCAATTGAAAAGATATACCAATTGTAAGAATAGAAGTCATTGATATCAATTAAAAAAGACAAATATGGATCATAATTCATGAAACTCACATGGTATAATCTAAACTCCCCCTTTGTGTGTGCATACATATAATGAAACCCACTTGTGAATACCACTTATAGGAATATAGTAATATATGCACATCTAGACAATAAGTAGAGGTAGAAAGTTTAAGTTATATCATGTATGGAGGTAGATTAAATAAACAAAAGAATTAAAATTATATTAATTGAAGCCTTTAAGCATTGCATACCTCCGGGGACATGTTGATTGCTGCTGGATTGGCCGTAGGGCTTTCTTCTATTGGGCCTGGAGTTGGTCAAGGTACTGCTGCAGGACAAGCTGTAGAAGGTATTGCGAGACAGCCAGAAGCAGAAGGGAAAATATGAGGTACTTTATTGCTTAGTCTAACTTTTATGGAAGCTTTAACAATTCTCCATAAGATTAAAAAAAGATATCTAGCAACACATGTTAGTCTCAAAATCGTAACCCATAGGATATATTCTTCTTAAATGTGTGTATACAAGTTTTGAATACTTGCGAGACATATGCACTTGTTATTAATAATAATGGGAAGGGTACCCTATAGATTGATTCATGACACATAAAAGATACCAATTGTGAAACCTTTGCCATGTAAGAGACCTACAACTAATAAACCATGTAGGTCGCTCATGGGTTAAAGATAAACAACACAAGCAACTTACCATATGAAAACCTATACTATGCGCAATAAATTGAAATATTCACGTGCAATCCTAAACAAGGCAAATGATCTACAACAATTGAAAGATTTTGCATTTAGCTTCATTACATCATTACCTTTGGATGGGAATTTGGGTATATGATGATCATGATCTTCATCGAAAGCGTCCAATCTTATACACTTGGATTTTTTGTTTGAACCTTCACTTCATTTTGTGAGTCAAGTCTCCAAATCCTCATAGCCGCCTCGGGCTTCAAGTCTTCTTTGGAACCCAAACCGATTGGACTTTTTTATATTAGTGATGACTTCCTTGGCACCCAAATGGGTTGGTTCCACCCCCATTCCTTTCTTCCAACCTTGTACGCAACCACCTTGTCATTGTCCTTCTTCTTGAGCTTGTAGTGGTTGCTCTTATAGTTGGGCTTAGTGTAGATGGTGGAGGTCTTGTTGGAGAGATTTATTGCTTTCTTCTTCTCCTTGATCTTCTTCTTGACTTACTTATATTGGAAGGACTTGTGGCCTTCCTGATAACATTTGAAGTATGTCACGGTAGACCCCTCTACAAGCTTCTTTATTATGGTAGCATGGTTATCTTAAAGTGTTTGGATATAGTTCTTACCCTTTAATCTTGCCAAATTCTTCTTGAGCTTTTTGATTTCTTGCTTGAGCTCATCATTTTCTTGCGCAATGAGATCATTAGATGGTTCTAAAAAACATTCTCAACATATATCTCATTGCAAAGGGGTGAGTTAGATAAATCAATTAAATTATCACAAGAAGTGCAAATATCTACCTTATGATTAAAATTAAATAGAGAGGTAGATTGCTCTAAAAGGACTTTAGTTTGAGATTCAATGCTCTCAAATTTAGCCTTAAGCTCATCATACTCCTTATTTAGTAAATTTAATTTTCTCAATAATTGCTCATATTAGAAACAAAGGTAGCATGAATGTCATTGCATTGAATTTCTTAAGCTATTTTGGTTTTTTCTTAAGAGCCCTTTATTGCTCATTGATCAAATGAATGAGTTCATCATAGGAAGGAGAATCCTCAATCGGATTCATCATCACTTACATCACTACCCATATATTTAGCCATAAGGTACTTGTGAGATGACTTACGTGATGATGACCTTGAGGAAGAGTTTCTCTTGGAGGAGTGGGTGGTGAAGCTCTTATCACTTGAGCTTGAATTATCATCTTCATTCAGCCATTTTCCCATGCTTGCAAATGCTTTGGCTCTTTCCCTTGTCTCCCTCTTACTCTTAGTCTTCTTCTCCTTCTTGATGCGATCAATAGTTTTGACCAAGTCTTTCATGAAGATACGATGATCAATCTTGGCATTGATCTTCTTGATGTTCTTCTCTACTTGAGAGATATGCTTAGCGACTTTAGGATCTATTTTTTCATCACTTAATGTACTTTGCTCATCATCTTCATTGATTTCTTTATCAACATCTTCATAATCTTTCACTTGAGCTTGACTCTTGCTCTTGCCTTCTCATCTTCACCTTCATGTGTGAGCATGGTGCTTGCTTTCTTGTGAGATGAAGGTTCTTGGTGTCGGATGAGGAAGAGGCTTCCACCCCCATGTTCATGGTCATCTCATGGGCGGTGATCTTGCCGTGCACTTGACTTGGAGTCATCTTCTTGATGTCATTGTTGTCGTAGATGATGGAGACTATCAACCTGTAATTTGGAAGAAGAGCTTGAAGTATTCTTCTCACCACTTGATCATTGTCAATTAGCGTCAAAACTAGCCTATTGATCTCATTGACAAGAATATTCAAGCGTAAGTACATGTCATTAGCACTTCCATGGGCTAATTGTTTAGTGCTATTGAGATCAGTAACAAGTACATGATATTTCTCATCGCACACATCCTTTGTACCTTCATGTATTTCAATGAGACTATTTGAAATATCATGTACATTGGTGAGAGAATAAATATGATTAAATGCATTAACATTTAAAGATGATAAAAGGATACTTTTTATCAATACATCTAATTGCCTATCCTTGTTGGTAATGCAAGGCATCATCCCTTTATCGGTGACTCTCCAAATATATAGATCCTTGGCTTACAAATAACAAGACATTAGAATTTTTCAACGGGGGAAATTAGTGCAATCGAAATGTGGAGCACTATAGGTATCTATCTCAATCCCGGACGTCACAACTATAGGATGTTAAGCCTATCAAGAGCACAAGGCTCTGATACCAATTATGAGGATCGGTGATGTCCTGGGGGTGAATTAGGACACTTAGAAACCTAAACAAAATTAGCTCCAAAAGCTTCACAAGATTAACTTATATCAAATTTTATCTAAATATGCTCTAGATTTATCTAGTGTGTCTACTCTACCACTCAAAAGAGTTTTACAACATATTCTAGAAAGGTAAATTGCAAGTATGTAAATGCAGAAAAACAAATATAAAGGATATGCTCCCGGTCGCCAAGTCTCTTCTAGTCACGACTCTTGAGCTACCAAGTCACCAAGACAATGTCTCAAGTACGATGAACCACCAAGGTAAGGTCTCACCACTAGGCTCTCTTCCGGTCACTTGCTGCCGTGATCACTTTGGATCTTGAGACACCAAGTAAGGGTCGCCACATCTCCGTACACGTGTCTTGATGCCGCTCCGCACTAAGTTAGAAGGTTAACAAGCTTGAGCCACCAAGACCCAAGATGCCAATGAGTCACCAAGACTTCAAGACATCAACGTACCACTCCATACAAGCTAAGATCACTCCTTGACACCTTCTTCAAGTTGCAACACCTAGCTACAACTCACTCTAGGCTTATAAGTACTAAACACTCTAATTTTGTGATTAATCGCCTTTGATGATCACTTTAAGCACTTTGGTGGCTTGGATGTCTCCCCAAGTATATATGAGCTTCCTCTAGACTCTAGCAGCATGCCACTACTTTAGATGACTGAGTGGAGGGGTATTTATAGCATCAAACCCGCCAACTAGACTTTTTCCTAATGGCTCAGAAAAGTTGTTAACACTGGATGATCTAGTAAAAACAGTAATACTAACACTAGATCATTCAGTGAGTACAAACTCAGAAACTAGTCATTAGAACTCCACTCAATGCCTCTGTGAACACCGGACACTCTGTTGTGCCTTCAAATCCATCACCGGACCTTTTGGTGAGTTATCTTGAGCCATCCGAGCCTTTGCAGCATCTCTATGTAAAATGCTCCGGTGCATTCATCGTCAGAGCACCAGACTTTTTGATGGGTTGTTCTTCAGTCTTCAATACTTGCAGTCGGCTCTGCAAGAAATGCTCCGGTGCTATAATCCGATGTGCACAAACCAAGCATCGAATCATCCGGTGGATTGATCTTCAGTCTTCTGCATTTGTATTCTTCTCTGCAGGAAATATTCTGGTGTTCCCCAGTGCAGATCACCGGATTACGGTGAGGTCATCAGCCTTCTCCCCTTCGTCAAAAATACTCCAGTGGGTTCAACACACAGAGCATCAGACCATCCAGTGAAGTCATCAGCCTTCACTTTTCCTTTGGACAAAATACTCCAGTGAGTGCAACCCCTAAACACCGGACCATCTGGTGAGAAAAATTTTCTGGGACTTCTCCAATTCAGTTAATCTTTGTTCCAGCTGCGATGGCTTCTTAATGTATTGCATCTATGAGACATACTGACAAATATGTTAGTCCCAATGACTATGTTGTCATTAATCACCAAAATCATAATCATAGTCTAATAGGGCTATTTTCGCTACATTCTTACTCACGCTATTTTTTCAGGTTCTGTTGGTGAGTAAGAGGCGGTGTTTGGCTACTTCATGCCCACTGATGTCGATGGTGTGAATGAGTAGTGCATCCTGCTTGTTGGTGTGGTGTTTGAGGCGGTGTCTAAGGGCATATGGCACTGCCCTCCTTTTGTTGTTGATAGGTTTAATCTTCCACTGCTTAGTTTAGCTCTTTTGTGTAAATTGTTGTAAATGGTTGTATGCTTAAGAACTTATAATACATTTTAATTACTCACTCTTTCTTAAGCTTTATTGTGATGCTATATGTTGGAAAAACATGTGTTTCGATTTTGGGCATAAAACACGTGCCGAGACTAACGGGATGGTACTCCGGTTAATCATCATAGTTGTGATTAAGTAAATGATCATCCTGATGATTAGTTAGATTACTATTTGGTCAATTTCTCACAGCCTTGGTATCAGAGCTTGGTTTAATGAAGTAGCCTAAAATACTTAAGACGTGGATTAGTAAGGTGTCGAATCCACTAAAGTAACCCACTAAAGTTTCTTTTTACCTCTTCATGCTAATATGTATAAGTTGCTATACTATACCCGTAAGTATAATGTATGGTTGGTTGCTTCATTTAAGTTGTTTATTTCCCGTTATGAGGTCTTTGTGATTCATATTGCATCGACGAAAGAGGTAAGGAATGCATCTCGATGGCGGTAAATATCGGGGGCTCAACTAGTGCGAGGAAGGGGCCTGATATGTTCTGTACGACGATGGTACGGAAAGTGAATACGTTAGCAATAACGTATGAACATCCACGATACGATGATAGATATAATCGTCTACCCATGTGGCGATTAAATGGACAGTCCCGTAAGGTGACGGTACGAGAAGTGAATACATTGGCAACAACGTATGGATTGTCACTTGTGCGGCGAGATGCACAAGCACCGTTTGTGCTACCTATTCTTTTCTCAGCGCGAAGGGTGATGATTGGTAGCCTTTGAACGTATAAATGCCTATGGTCTTGAAGATTGTTGCGGAGTGATACGCTCGGAAAAGAAACGTATAGATAGGGATTGAGCATGCCATCATTTTTCTGTTGCTCATGTAGCATGCATTCTTCCAAATATATGATCTAGTGGGTCCAAACCGTTAATATCCAACATAGCAAATAGCATGAGTCGAAATTTGACTTTCCTCTCCTCATCTTGTCATCACAACAGAATGAGAACTTGCCGAGATCATCCTGAGGGTTCCAATGAAAACGACCCTCTACTGCCTCCACCGCTGAGTATGGTGGATGTGCTCATGCAAATTGAGCAGAACCGTCAGGCTCAGACGGCGCTTCTCAAGGCTCTCGTGCGCAATACAACCCCTCAAGGAGAAGGTGGGGCTGGGTGCTGAGACGACTTCTCGGATTTCCTTAGAACTCAACCGCCTACCTTTATGCGTGCTGAGGATCCTCTAGATGCGGATCATTGGCTAAGGACTATCGAGTATAAGCTCACTCTCCTTAGATGTGAAGACCATGAGGGGGCTCTCTTTACCGCCCATCAGCTCCAGGGTGCTATCGGCGCGTGATGGTCCAATTATTTGGCCATGCACCCCGCCAATCACCGAATTTCTTAGGCGGAGTTTCGCCAGGCCTTCCGTGATTATCACATCCCAAGGGGATTATAGAGATCAAGAGGCGAGAGTTTTTGGACCTCAAGCAGGGAGGTAGGTTGGTGATGGAATATGTGTAGGAGTTCAAGCACCTTGCATAGTATGTGCCGAATTAGGTCAATACGGATGAGCGGAAGCAATATCACTTTGTGAATGGCCTCAACTCCAAAATGCAAGATCGGCTGTCGACATATGAGTTTGCCGACTTCAACAAGCTTGTGAGCACCTCTCTCATGATAGAGTTCAAGCTAAAGAACCATCAGGAGGAGAAGAAGTGCAAGAGGGTCCCGTTACCTTCTATGGGCGAGAGTTCTCAACACACTTGCACGGAGAGTTAGCCTCCACCATCTCACATGTCGGCCACAATTGCTCCACGGTTGATGTGGATAGTGCGACACCCATCCTTCTCCGCTCCTCAAGGACAATCTCCAAGGCCTACGGTGTCTCAGGGGAGTTTGAATGGTGGCCCCGGTGGCCCTGTTACAATTGCAGGCATGTTCACCACTATGCACACGACTGCCTATTCCTGAAGTTGGAAGTTGTGGTGGCTACTCCAAGGCCATCACAATCGGCGCAACCCCCTCCCCAAGCTTCCAAGATGGCACACGTCCCTAAGCGCGGTCGAGTCAACTACACCACCACCGAGGAAGCTCACGAGGCTGACAACATGTTGATGGGTACACTGCTTGTGAAGTCTTCCCCTGCAATTGTGCTTTTCGACTCTGGTGCATGTCATTGTTTTGTCAAGGAGAGTTACATCTCAAGTTACAACATGACCACCAAGATTCTACCTTTCTCTATCATATTGCACTCGGTGCTATGATGAAAACCAACCAGTCGTTCCTTTGGCAGGTATTCTCATTAAGGGAGTTCAGTTTCCTGCAAATTTGATCCTGCTTAATACTAAGGGCATTGATGTTATTTTGGAATGAATTGGCTCACAAAGAATAAGACTGTCATTGATTGTGCTCAGCGTACTCTCACTTCTAATGACATGTCCAGCACCTAAGTCCACTTGAAGCTAAAGGAAACTCATCCTTGCTTTTATGCCCTGAAAATTGTCATAACCGCGGATCTCCTAGATATTCCAGTCATCCATGAATTTCCTAATATCTTCTCAGAAGAACTGCCAGGAATGCCACCCGATCGAACAGTGGAGTTCTCCATTGAGTTATTGCCTGGTATGACCCCGATTTCAAAGAGGTCTTATCAGATGCTGCCGAACAAGTTAGCTGAATTAAAGAAACAAATTCAAGAATTGCTTGTGAAGGGTTTCATTTATTTGAGCTCCTCACCTTGGGGATGCCCGACACTCGTTGTGAAGAAGAAGGACGATACTTTGCGGATTTGTGTTGATTATCGTATGCTCAATGTAGTTATGATCAAGGACAAGTATCCACTCCCTCAGATTGATATTTTATTCGATCAATTGACCAGTGCCTGGGTTCTCTCCAAGATTGACTTGAGGTTACCACCAAATCAAGATCCGACTAGAGGATATTCCAAAGATGGCTTTGTCAACCCTCTACGGGCTTTATGAGTTTACTGTTATGTCATTTGGCTTAACAAATGCACCGGCATTCTTCATGCACTTGATGAACACCGTTTTCATGGAGGAACTCAACAAGTTTGTCGTGGTGTTTATTGATGATATCCTCATCTATTCCAAGACCGAAGAAGAGCATGCAGATCATCTCCGTGTTGTTCTTGACCGACTTCGAGGTCACCAACTCTATGCTAAGTTCATCAAATGTAAGTTATGGCTTAAGGAAGTGGCCTTTCTAGGTCATGTCTTGTCAGAGAATGAAGTTGCAGTTGACCGGAGCAAGGTGCAGGATGTGCTCAATTAGGTGCAGCCCAGAAGTGTGATTGACATCTGGAGTTTTCTCGGACTTACGGATTATTACTGCAGTTCATCGAGAACTTCTCCAAGATCGCCAAGCCCATGACCAAATGGTTGAAGAAGAATGTCAAGTTCGAATGCTCTGAGGAGTTTGATGTGGTTTTCCAGACATTGAAGTCTCGTCTCACCACGACGCCAGTTTTAGCGTAACCGGACGTTCACAAGAGCTTTGATGCTTATTGTGATGCCTCTTGCTTTGGACTTGGTTGTGTTCTCATGCAAGAAGGATGTGTGGTCGCCTATGCTTCACACCAATTGAAGCCACATAAGGAAAATTATCCCACACATGATCTAGAACTTGCAGCAGTAGTGCACGCCCTGAAGATTTGGCGGCACTATCTCTTCGAAAATGTGTGCAACATCTATATTGACCACAAGAGACTCAAGTATACTTTCACCCAAGCTGACCTCAACATGAGGTAACAGAGATGGCTCGAGCTAATCAAGGATTATGAACTAGAAGTGCATTATCATCCTGGTAAGGCGAACGTTGTCACCGATACCTTGAGCTGGAAGGCTCAATGCAATTGCCTTATGGTTTCACCTGGAAATTCCACACTTTGTGATGAATGCCGAAGGCCTTGAGATGGGTCTAGAGGGATTTCTTACAAATTTGGAGATTAAATCTACCCTCCTGGATCAAATCAAGGAAGCTCAGAAGAGTGATAAGGGCATGGCCTAAATCCGAGCAAAGATGAAGGCATGCCCACATGTTTTTCTGAAGATGGCCAAGGTGTTCTGTGGTTTGGGAACCGGCTAGTGGTTATGAAGGTTGAGGCATTGAGAAAGAAAATTCTTGATGAAGCCCATTATTTGTTGTTGTCCATTCATTCAGGAAGTACCAAAATGTACCAAGACCTCAAGCCCAGATTCTGGTGGACTCGCATGAAGCGAGAGATCGCTCAATATGTTGCTGAGTGTGATTTGTACCGAAGGGTGAAGGTCGATCACCTCAAGCCGACTGGTACACTCCAGCCTTTGCCTATTCCCTCCCGGAAGTGGGTGGAGATCGGCATGAATTTCATTACCGGATTGCCGAAGACTTCCTAAGGTTATGACTCGATTTGGGTTATTGTGGACCGATTGACAAAGTATGTTCATTTTCTTCCTATCAGCACCACGTACTCGGTCAAGCAATATGAGGAGCTGTATCTCACTTTGATTGTTTGTCTTCATGGGATTCCAAAGAAGATTGTCTCCGACTGAGTCACTCAGTTCACCTCCCATTTCTGGAGGAACTTGCATGAAGCCATGGGAATTGAGCTCTTTCATAGCACCGTATATCATCCTGAAATCGATGGTCAAATCGAGCTGGTGAATCAAATCCTGGAAGACATGCTCCGAGCTTGTGTTCTCACTTACGGGAAGCAATAGGACATATGCTTGCCGTTTGCGGAGTTCTCTTATAACAATAGCTACCGAACGAGTATTGAGATGTCACCGTTTGAAGCTCTCTATGGTCGTAGATGCCGAACGCTGTTGAATTGGTCGGATTCTGGCGAGTGGGCTTTCCTAGTCTTGGATTTGGTCAAGGAGGCCGAAGAGCACATTCTGACTATTCAAAAGTGTCTCCTCACAGCCTAGTCCCAACAGAAGAGCTATGTGGATCACCACTTCCGAGACCTTGAGTTCGCTAATGGAGATTATGTGTATCTCAAGGTGTCTCCTCTCAAGAGAGTTCAGTGATTTCAAGTTAGAAGGAAGCTACCACCTCGATATGTGGGACTATTTCAAGTTATTGCCCAGCATAGAGAGGTGGCCTATCACTTGGACTTGCCTCCATACCTCTCTGCTGTTCATAATGTGTTCCACGTGTCACAACTGAAAAAGTGCCTTTGAGTCCCAACAGAGTGATCGAAGTTGCACATCAAGGGTTGCAACCAGATTTGTCTTATTGTCAGCGATCGATAAGGATATTGGATGAAGCAGAGTGCAAGACTTGATGGCATTTGATCAAGTTTATCAAAGTTCAATGGAGCAACCACACCAAAGACGAAGTGATATGGGAGCGTGAGGGTAAAATCCGCTCCAAGTATCTCGAACTCTTTGAGAGCTTGTAAATGTCATTGTAATTTTGCATACTTGGAGCACCTCACCTGTCTATGGTCATGGATATGTGAATGAAAATGTTGTTCCAAAGAATTGCACTTAGAAACTTTCAAACTGGGAGAACCCTACTCCTAGCTGTTTGACTGCAGTTAGTCTGCCGGTCTGACCACCAGAAGCGTTGAAAATCCTAAACCCCTCTGTTGGCTTGCGATCTGACCGGTGCCTCTGCCGGTCTGACCGTTGGTTGGTGGTCTGACTGTTAGAGCCCAAAACTCTCTGTATGAATTTTGGTCTAATCGCCATTTCCGCGGTCCAACCAAGCTGCGATCTAGCCTAGTTGCGGTCTGACCGCCAGCGCATGTGATGTTCCACTGTTATCTTTTTTTCCATCAACATGGCTCGATAAAAATCTTTCCCAATTATGAGTAGATTCCTTCCCATGTTCATCACCATCACCTTCGCCCTAAGTTATCGAATCTCGTGGCGAGATTCTTTTGCCGGGGGGGGGGGGGGAGGGAGGAGGTTTGTCACGTCTCAAAAAATTTATCACCTAATTAAGCATTCTCAATCATTATCGCATGTGTTATACGTATTTTTCTATCGAAGTGAGTTAAACATATTTCAAAAGTACATGGACATAGTTTAGAGCTTGTTAGAAAGACCCTAAGTGCCTTGGAGTTAGTGAGGTATGCAAAGAGAGGAGACTTAGAAAGATTTTAGCAAGAAACCCCACTCATGGTCTGACCGAGCCTCATCGCGGTCTGACCGCTAGGGTGCAACCACGTGGACTTACCGCGGTCTGACTTGGAGCATTAGCGGTTTATCTGCTAGAGCGTAAAGGCTCGACTTAAGTGAATCGACCACTCTCTCTTGCTCTCTCACACTCACTGCAAAGCCAAAAAGTCGCTCATGCTTCCTAAACATATCTATTTATAGTGATGGTCTAGATGCTATTCAAGAAACTGAAATGCATGTCCTTGACTGTGGATGCATGCAGGTAGTGGTCATCAAGTAAATTAAGACATGCCATGGCTGTTTATTCCCATTATTAGCTCCAAGTAACTGATACGTCAATGCTGTGTAGTCTTCAATGGTTGTGGTGGTTCCTCTCCTTCTTCATTAAAAATTAGCCGCAAATAAGTGCCTGTTCTTTGTTAATTCTTTATTCCTAAACCATTGCCTTCTCATGCTAAATATCTTTGTGTAAACCATCATTTCTTAAAATCATAAAACAAGCAGATGAAAGCACAATATTTTTTGAAATATCAGGATTAAATGAATAAAGGTTAGTGTTCACCTGGGATTGCATTTCCTTCTCTAGTTGCTTAGACCTGCTTCTAGTAATGGGACCCACAATGTCACTAGCGTTCTTACCAGATAATGCATCGGTACTAGGCATGTCCTCATTAGGCTCCCCCTCTTGAAAAGGAGTCATCCTCGACTCAAGTTCTTCAAAGAAAGGAGTCAAGTATTTGACATTGAATGTTGAACTGACGTCCATGTAGTCAGAAGGTAGCTCAATCTTATAAGCATTATCATTGATCTTCTTGAGTACTTTAAACGGACCATCTCCTCGAGGTGATAACTTATTCTTGCGCTTTTGGGGAAATCATTCCTTACGTAGATGAAGCCACACAAGGTCACCTGATTTGAATGTAACCTGTTTCCGGCCCTTGTTAGCCTGTTTTTCATACTGAATGGACTTCTTCTCAATATTCTTCCTTGTTTCTGCACGCAATTTCTTAATCAAATCTGATAGCTTTGCAGCATCCAAAGGAGTGTGTGGTTTAAAACCATAAACAATTTCAAAAGGACAGAAATTAGTGGTTGAGTGTACTAGCCTATTATAAGCGAACTCAACATGTGGAAGACAATCCTCCCACATCTTTAAGTTCTTCTTCAAGACAGCTCGTAGCATTGTTGATAAAGTGCGATTCACAACCTCTATCTGACCATCTGTTTATGGATGGCATGAAGTCGAAAACAGTAACTTGGTACCCAATTTACACCACACTGGCTTCCAAAAGTAGCTCAAAAATTTTGTATCACAATCAGAAACACTTGCCTTGGGAAAGCCATGTAAATGAATGACCTCCCTGAAAAATAAATCAGCAACATGTGAAGCATCGTCAGACTTATGACATGGAAAAAAGTGGGCCATCTTCGAAAATCTATCAACTACAACGAATATAGAGTCTCTCCTCCTCTGAGTCTGAGGTAATCCAAGAACAAAATCCATGGAAACATCTTCCCACGATATGCTTGGAATAGGTAACAGAATGTATAAACCATGAGGATTGAGGCGAGACTTAGATTTGAGGCATGTTGTGCATCTCTCGATGTGGCACTGGACATCACGTCGCAAGTGAGGCCAAAAGAAATGATCAGAGAGCATATCTAGGGTCTTTGTAATATTACCATACAACTTTTCAGCTCTCAAAACAGCAAGTACTTGATGAATATGATCAATATGTGAGTCAAAAGATTTACTATAAATCATGATATCATCAAAATAAACAACCACAAACTTGCCAATAAAGGATCTCAAAACATGGTTCATTAAACGCATAAATGTCGAAGGTGCATTAGTCAAACCAAATGACATAACTAACCACTCATACAACCCAAATTTTGTCTTAAAAGTGGTTTTCCATTCATCACCAGTTTTCATACGTTACGTAAGTCAATTTTAGAGAAAATGATAGATCCACACAACTCGTCTAGCATATCATCAAGCCTAGGAATAGGATGACGATATCTAATAGTGATAGCATTAATGGCACGACAACCAACACATATTCTCCAAGATCCATCTTTCTTAGGTACCAAAAGCACAGAAACAACACAAGGAGAAAGAAATTCTCTCACATACCCTTTTATCCAGAAGGTCTTTTACCTGCTTTTCAATTTCCTTTGTTTCTTCAGGATTTGTACGATATGATGGTCGATTCGGAAGAGTAGCACCAGAAACCAAGTCAATTTAGTGCTCGATGCCATGAACAGGAGGAAGACCAGACGACATCTTGTTAGGGAACACGTCCTCAAAGTCATTAGTATTAACAGTTTCCTTGCACAAGAGTACAAAGAAAAGGGGTTGTGGCATTCGCACATCTCTTAAATCACTCTTCGTCACTAACAAACACTCATTTTTTTGTTGAACTCTGCTGGTATTGTCAATAGGCTTTTTGGAGTAGGATGGCTTAGGATCCGCTCTCTCACTATCTTTGTGGTTCACACTCAATTGTCTTTTCTCTCTATCCTCTCGCTTTAATTGAGCAATATCAGAAGCATGGCTCTCCTATGGAGATAATGGAACCAAAACAACTTTGTTCTCGTTATGCACAAATGTATGCTTATTAGAGCGACCAAAATGTATAGAGTCCACATCAAATTGCCAGGGACACCCCAATAGTATATGGCATGCTTACATAGGAACAACGTCACAGTCCACCTCATCTTGATAATCACCAATGGAGAATGATAACCTCACCATGGAGGACACTTTGACAGTTCCCGAATTATTGAGCCATTGCATATGATACGGATGTGGATGACGTCGTGTTTTCAACCCAAGCTTCTCAACAAGCAGTGCACTAACAATATTATTGCAACTGCCACCATCAATTATAAACCGACATACCTGCCCTTTCACTTTGCATCGTGATTGGAACAAATTATGACGTTGTCCTTTCTCAGCTGCTACCAACTGAGTAGAAAGAACATGATGAACCACCAAAGAATGATTCGGTGTATCCATGTCATGGGACAAACATGCTGATGAAAGACAACATAGCGGTAACTCCTCCCCTACTTCAGGGACACAAATAATCCTTTCTACTGCCCTGTGAATGTTCACCAATTCAGGAGCAGAAAGATCATCTTCCAGATCACTCAAATCAGCAAGGAGATCTCAAAATCAGCATGAGTAATATCCTGGGCAATATGAGGAGTGGTACTTGATGGACTACCTCCCTCAACAGCATACTGGAATGATGGACATGCCAAACAATTCAGGCTCAACTCACATTCACTATCCTCAGCCTCGTACTTGTAAGTTTCCATATTCTCATCTTTTGAAAAGATCTCATCACATGCGTCCTCTTCTTCACTTTGTGAATCGTAAGAACCATCGGCAAGAGCAATAATAACACGACAATTAGGACACTCAGCTTGTTTAGGGCCATGTCCGCCACACTTAAGACACTCAATATTGCTTGTCCTCTTCTTTCCGTCAAAAGGAGAAGAATTAGAACGATTGGAAGCTGCCCCTTTGTTCTTTGGCTCAAATGATTTTGCTGAAGAAGAAGCTTGACGTGAAGGCGTAAAAGGTGCACGAAAAGCAGATGATCGTGACCCTACACCTTGCTACTGTGGATGACGCCATGGAGTAGAATTATTACCAGCTGCACTAGTAACTCGGTGTTGAGAAAATTCAGAGATAATATGTCGTTATGCCCTTTTAGCAAAATGAACTAACTCAGTCATATCAGTGTAACTTGTCATGTCCACCTTGTTTGCAATGAACTAAGAAACGAGCCATCTTGGATTCTTCATCTTCATTGATCATTGTTCGAAGCAGACACATTTCCATTTCTTGGTAATACTCACCAACTGTACGATCCCCTTGGACTAAACGCTTCAGCTGCCAATGCAGTTCATGAGTGTAGTATGCAGGAACGAAACGTCGCTTCATCTCTCACTTCAACTCCTCCCAAGTGATATGATCATGTCCGACACGGTGGAATTAAGCACGGACTTGGTTCCACCAAGTGACAGCAAATCCTTTAAACTCAGTTGCAGCAAGCTTTGCCTTCTTTTCTGCAGAATAATCATATAAATCAACGATTTGATCCACCTTGGTCTCCCACTCAAAATAAGCATCAGCATCCTCTTTTCCTGTGAATGCAAGAATGGACACCTTAACTTTTCCCAAACCATCATCATCGTGACGCCGTTCATGATCACCACGTCGTTGATCACGACGCTCATCATGACCACCAAAATGACGGTCATTATAATCACCAAGGCGACCAAAATTGTCACCTAGATGGTTGTTGAAACCACCAAGATGAATATTACAGCCACATCGACGATCAGTGTAATCCTCGTAGTCTGGATCATCATTATAGTCAACAGGTGCCATAGGAATTCGTTGGGCACGACCAGCAAATTATAGTCGAACCTGGAAAGATATTGAGGCCACCTCCTTGACCACGTTGAGCATGGCGTGCAGCTTCAGCTTGTAGACAGGCAGCATTAACTCCCCAGCAATACTGTCAGCACCGCCATTATTTCCATTGCCCACTGGAAACTCAACTTGTTGTGCCGCAGGTGGCACCGACGGTGGTGGAATTTGTAGACCTTGGAACTGCTGCATTAATTGTGCCATCTGTGCACGCATCTCCTGAAACTCCTCAATAGAGATACCAGCACCGGTATTCGAAGTGGAAACATGTGTGCCTTTGTTGCCTGACATGTTAGTATGGAAAAATATGACAGGAAAGAACACAATATATATGTGGAATCACTCCCTCACCTCTTACTTACCTATGTTCTGTGTCAACCTAAAGGGTGAGAACTGTGATGGCAATCAATAGTGGAACAACGATTGTATCAAAGTTGACGGTGCACAAAATCTTCGGTTGCTATGGGTGGGGTTGGGTGGGAAAATTTGAAAGTGCTGCAATCTGCAATTTAGTAATGCAAAATTGAATAATAATCCAAGTGAATCACAAGCCTAAGTTGCTGTTGAAGAAATATGGAAAGATATGCAACCAGTGCAGGGAAAACACAAGGAAAGAAATGATCTGCACGAACTGAATTCCGGCCAAAACTATGATATGTCCTTTCTCTTTTTTTACATTGTTTTTTTTGAAGACTCTTTTTTTTTTATGAATCTGTTCCTTTTTTTTTGTTCAGCACATATACTATTAGAAGAAAAAAAATTCAGATCAGAGACATATTTGGGGAAGTTCAGGCTAATGGGCCTTGTATCAAGTAGAGCCCATGAGGGGGCGCGTCCTAGGGTAGGATTATGACTCCAACACCTCCTGGTCATCCTCTACCCTTATATAACCCTGCAACCGCCGTGGAGAGGCGAGTTTTGTTAGAGTGGTTTAGCTACGTGCAAACTTTGAGTCTTCGAGTTGTGCTGGACATCCACCTTGTCAAGATCATCAATAGAACCCCACTTTGTTTGATTTTTCAATATCTTTGCAATTTTAGATTGCTTTTACTTGAGTTCTTGCTTGTTCTTTGGTTGCTTGCAGGAATTGAACCTCGTGTTCAGGTTGATCGTGCTCACGGCAAGGTCAACAACCCTCCGGAGTTGGTTTAGCGATTGCTAAGACGCATCGTCATCGTACGGTGTAGTTGGATCGTCAAAGTCACTTCCACCAAATCGAAAGAATCTCTCTCATCGGAAGATTGGGACCAATCCCCTTATCAGATTGCGTGGCATTCATAGGCTAGTCCGTCATGCGGAAACCAAGACGTCGCTGAGACATTATGGCGCATCCAATCCCAGTTCCACAAGATGCTACATTATTATGGAATGTCAAATCAAGAGTTGCGGTGAAAACGAGCACGAATAGGAGTGAATTTTTAATGTTCACCTATCCGACTATTCACATTCACTCGATGACCATGACATAATTACAGCCATATGCTCAAGGGTTGATGCTGCATGTGGTCGAGAGTAATGTGTTAGTGCTTACACTCTACTCTCTGTCTTATGCTCCACTCTTCACTCGATCCAATCATCGAGTAGAGAGTCAGGGGCCACATCATATATTTCTGAAGTTTATGCTTTATTCTCTGTCTCACATCAGCCAGAGAGCCAAGGGCTACATCGCATAATATCAGTGTTTACGCTCCACTTTCCACTCGATCCAGTCATCGAGCAGAGAGTCAGGGGCTATGTCATATATTTTCGATGGTACAAGTATATTCTTTCTTACTCTCCGATTGAGAAATCTTCTCATCGACCAGAGAGTTGGGGGCTACATAGTAATACCATTTTCTGTAAATACATCATTTTTGCAAAACAATTATCTATATATTGGCTACACTGGATAGAACCAACAGAGGCATATGTTGGATCGATGACGGACAATTACAACTCATAAGGGATAACGACATCAGAGATTGTCAGATATCTCATGCCTAATTTCCCATAAGATCCTGAAGTTCTAGTCGGTCTCATATTCAAATGCTGGTTAAATACGCAAGTCAGTGAAAGTTTGCAAAAGCCATCATATTATTTCTTTTTCTTGTTTTGCACTAGATTCTTTTCCTTACCTTTTTGGCTACTTCGAGTGTTTACTTGAGGGCCATTGCATTTAATAATGTGTCTAGCTGACCTTTCAGGTGTCAACAGATATATAGTCATCCAGTTCTGAGTATAGTCAAAACACGTACTAATCAGTATTGCATCTATTTATGCTAACTCTATTTCATCGACATGGAAATAGTGGCAATAGCAAGCTAGACAAGCAAGATAGCAGTAGTGTTTACAGACATTTGCAAATCACAGATCAAGTTTTAAATGTTGTGAGTCGAGAACCACTAGAAATCAGCTAGAAGGACTTACCCTCACTTTCATCGTCAGGCAACCTAAGCACTAAAGACTTGATGAAGGTGGGGATCAGAGGCCTAATGATTTGAATAATATCTGTTGCCTCCTCTGTAGGACACTCGAACTCCTCTGTCACCACCGATGTGTCAAGGTTGGGGTTGTAGCCTTGAGGAGACCAAGCATTATCTCGGCACTCATAGAAGTTGACTGATTCATGCAGTTGAGGGTTTGCTCCCTTAGCTTTTGAAGCACTACAACAGTAGAATCCCTTTTGGCAGTCGTGGCATCCTGATCGGTTTCTGCTGTCTAAGTGCCCCTGAGTTCTTCTAGCCCTTTATCCTTCTTCTTGATGGCTTTTATTACATCAGTGATAGCCTTAAGCATTATCTTCAAATCAGTTTCGAGAGATGGGAAAGCAAAACAAAAATAATTCATTATCAGTTGCCTAACACTCAAATCATATACTAGTGATATGCAGGTAAACTGACCGTTGATCTTCCCTTGGTGAGCGACCAGGACATCTTTCTCCTCAAGGGCCTTTTGGCAACCAGAATGGTCAATCACCAAATACTGTGCTTTGGCGATTGCTACCCTGGGTGCTTACGTAAGCATGCCGGTCCACACCTCGGTTTGCACCTTCATGGCCTTTTTAAGGAAAAAGCAAAGTTAACACAGTTAAGGAGTGAAACATGGGTTGTATGATGAGTGCACAAAGGCTGATTACCTTAACTCGAGCTTCTATTACTGCCCAAGGATCAACAGTCGGCGGAGTCACAAGGACCTCAGTTGTGTTGAGCTTCATGTTTAGTTCAGGTGCATCCGTGGAAGGTTGGCTTGCTTGAGAAGGTGAAGGTAGCGCAACGGGGGAAGTTGGAACCAGTTGCCTAGCTGAACTGCTTGCCGTATGCTCCTCTAACTTCCCTAGACATGATGACCTGTGATCGAGAGGGTAAGGAATAGAAACGAAGGTCATGAGTCAAGATAAATAGTCAAGTCAAACCTTTTGACGCCCGACTTCTTCCTCTTGGTCGATATCTTTTCCCTCATCATACCAGCAACTGGGATTCGCTGTGTCGAAGGGATGACCTAGGGGTCAGACGAAGCAAGGGCTGCATTGCTTGCAGAAAACCCACCCACAACGATTCATCATTATCCCGGACTTATCCAGCAAATGCTCAGAAGAATGGCCAACATAAGGGGGGCAACTTGATGCGAGTTACCTCTCTGACCGAGTTGTCAGGCACGTCAGATACTCGGGGAGGCAATCAAGGAGGAGTTTTGGTTGTCTCCTATAGAAAGGCCACCCATACAAATAGGGCGTCAGTTGGTATGTGCTTGATTACCGGAATAACAGCTAGATGAGTGATCATCCAAGGACTTAATTTCAATACCAGTTGTCTTCTCTGCATGCGCTTGAGGGGCGGTGGATCAGATGGCGAGGACAATCTCATTTGGGGAGACCCTTCAGCTTCTTGATTGGCCGACGCTTTCCCCTTGGCCCTGGTGTTCTCTGCAACAACACTAGTTGTGGGGTGAGGGCCTTGCTTGTCGCTGGTGCCAAAGGTGGAAGCGTCCTCTAGAACTGGAACCTGGGATCCAAAAGACAAATCAGGTCTAACAAGTAATAATCAGTACTATTTTCTTAATCAAGAAAATTCTCATCGGTGGTCGAGGATTCGTAAGGGAGTAGGACTGAATGGAGCATGGCTGCACCTCTTTAGCAAATAGTTTAATCAATCGAGCAGCGGTGTTTTGCAGGGACAGGCCTAAAAAGAGGAAGAAAGTCACACGACAACAGAAGCAGCAAAATGTTAGTTAAATCTTACATCTGGCCGTATCGTGAAAGCCATGATCATCTCCAGCATAGTCCTAGACAAAGTGATTCCACGCTTTCATTGGACTCAACCACCGACTGATGAAGTCTTTAGCCATCTGCCACTCGGTTAAGCCACCCTGCCTAAGCTCACTGATCTTCTCAATGTAATAGGCATTGTGGTCGGAGTCATGGTGCTTCTTCATCCAGTTCGGATTCGGATGGGGGTGGAGGCCCGTATAGACTACGGGAGAATTGACTAGATCGGGGTTGGAGGTGTAAAACTAATGTTTCTTCCAATCTGTTTGCCAGGAAGTAGTTAGCGTAACAAGGATTTAGGAATTTTGTCATCCCATTCCATAGCTGGAAGCCACAACCTACATTTGTTCTCAGTATTCCTTTTCAATAGGTAAAAGTACTGGAACAAATTCAAGCTCAGCACGATATTGAGGAAGGCTTCACATAGGAGGGCAAACACGTTGAGCATGGTAATCGAATTGGTATTCAAGTGGTGAAGCTCTGATGAGACCATGGCTCCTTCAGATATGATCAATACTGCCAATAATCCTCAAACCATACAAGGTTCAATTACAAGAGTAAGTGCACGATAATTAGACCCCCAGGTGAACTCGTTTCTTGATGTTCATACTTCCTTGGATAGATTACTACTAAATTCTTGTGATATTTTATTACTTAGGAACGTGGGAGAAGCACCACAACCTTACCCGAACGTCACCACTTGAAGGCCAAGTCTACTCGGACTCGAGGCTGAGCTCTAGCCGTTGTCGTGGTCGAAGTCGTGGTCGTAGGGATAACACATCAGTAAAACAGGCATAACTCTCTCATACGAAGTCCGTTTTAGGCGATCTTGGACATTCTGATAGGGAGAGAGAAGGGAGGTGGTTGATTGGGTTTTAAGTGAGGGTTTCTGAGCCCTGGTGGTCAAACCGTGGGTAGGCCCAGTCAGACCACGAGCTGGGCCCATATGCCTCTTCCTCCTTTCCCCTTCTTCTACCAATTCCTTTCCCCTTCCTTCCTAAATGGTTTTGGGCTACCTAAACTACTTCAAAAATAATTTCCCACTCATAGGTATATGGTGGAAACATTCAGTTACTTAACGACATAACATTTTCAAAATGTTTTGAATAGTAAAAACTAAAGCCAAAAATATTAAACATGATGCCATGATGCATATGCGTGCTTTGTGACTAGGTTAGAGTTTTTGAGGTATGACAAAACCCCCCTCTCCCCTAAAAAGAATCTTGATCCGAGATTTGGCAAATTTAAGGGAGAGAGCGATGGGTTAAATATCACCACAAAATGAGAGATTGACACTTTTGGTAGGAAGACGTCCTAAGACAATCGACTTGATGTTGAAGCGATTTTTCTATAGACAAAAAGATAAGATTCATCGTGCCCTTTAAATATCAAGATCAAAAAAGTCATTAAAATGGACTTTTATTCATTGGTGGTCAGATTGTGGGTAGGCCCAATCAGACCATGGCACAACGGTAGTTGAACCATGGTTATAGCGGTTAGACCACCATTCAGACAAAGAGCATTTTGGCTCTGGTGGTCTCTCATGGTCAGACCGTGAGCTAGGCAGTTAGACCGCCCGATGAGTAGAGATCAAAATGGTACTATGTGCCTCTAGTTGTCAGACAGACAAAGGCGCAGTTGGACCGCTAGGAAGGGTCTTTTCCTCCGACTGAGATTTTTCTAAGCGCGTTCTTTGGAAAAAAAAAACCTTCTCAATTGGCAAAATGATAAAACTATGATCATGCAAGATGTCTATGATACGTAAAATTGAAAAATACTCATAGTCCGCAAATAGTTCAGGATATTCAGAGTGTATTCAATCTTCTTGCTCCCTAGTAGCTTCATCTTCCACATGGTTACTCCATTGTAATTTGACAAATTTGATGGAGTGACTTTAGGTCTTGTGCTCAGCTTCATCCAAGATTTGGACGTTCGTGATAGGATAGGTTGGGTTGAGGATTAAGATCATCCAATACAACGGTTTCGGTTGGAACTCGAAGACATTTCTTCAATTGCAATACATGGAAGACGTGGTGTACAACGGAAAGGGATGGAGATAATTCCAATTGATAGACAACTGTTTCACGCTTGGGAACCACTTGAAAGGGGTCGACATAATGAGGCGCCAATTTTCCTTTCATGTCAAACCGTTGCGTTCCCTTGAGTGGGGTGACCTCAAGGTAGATATAATCTCCAACGTGGAAAGTAAGCATGCGACTGCGACGATCGGCAAAGCTCTTTTTGGCAAGATTGAGCCACAAGCAACCGCTCATGGATAGTCCGGACCAAAGGATGGTCTCTCGCTAGACTCAGACCAATTAATGGGAGTTCTGCACCTTCTTCCAAAGAGCGCTTCAAAAGATGACATCTTGATGCTTGATTGGTAGCAGTTGTTCAATGAGAACTCTGTGAGCGGCAAGAAATTCTCCTAGTTCTTTCCATAGGTGAGGACACACGCCCACATCATATCTTCAAGGATTTGGTTTACTCTCTCAGTTTGACCTCCGATTTGAGGATGATATGTGGTGCTATAGAAGAGCTCGGTTCCCATAGCTTCACGAAGGCTCTTCTATAAATGGGAGACAAATATGGAGCTACGGTTGGAGACTATCTTCACCGATCACTATGGAGACAAACAATTCAAGCAAGATATAGCTTGATGGAGTATTTGGTTTTGATGGAAAGGAAATGAGCTATCTTTGTCAACCAGTCAATAATAACTCAAATTCGAGTCATGCCCTTGAAAGGTCTTTGGTGGTCCGGTAATAACATCCATATTGATTTCTTCCCACTTCCATAAATAGATAAGGGTTGGAGCGTACCATCCGGTTTGAGATGTTCTACCTTCACTCTCTGGCAAATATCACATTCGATGGCATATTGAGTGATTCTGCGCTTCATGAGGGTCCACCAAAATCTCTGCTTGAGGTCTTGGTACATTTTAGTGCTCCCCAGATGAATAGATACAATGATGATGAGGGCATCACTCCCTCAGATACGTTCAACACTATTCCTCAAGATATACAAGGACTAATTGCAAGAGCACGTGCGTGACAATTAAACCATAAGGTGAACTCGTTTCTCGTTGTTCATGCTTTCTTGGATGATTTGTGATAAGGCAGGGGCTGGTCCTGACCTTTTGGTGAGAGTGGATAACTCGATCTATGGTGGATTCGACATTTTGCTGCCCAACTACAACGACCAACAGGAGCGCTGCGCCTTAGCGATAGTTACACCGGCTCCGATTTGTTGCTGTTCTTGGCGTGCCAAGAACAACCTTGAACCTGCTAGCAAATCGACGAACAAGCAAGAACAAGTTGACAAACAAACAGTGCACAGACCTTGCCAAGGATGAAACCGATACACACGAAGTTGGGGTTCTGAATCGAGTAAAATAGGTGGTCTAGCAGACACACGCGTTTACAAGGAAGAAGCTGAAGCTATCTTGCATCTAAAAAAAACTCAACCTTGTTCCTGGCAGCTGCTGATCCTATTTATACATAGGAGGCAGCCAGAAGGCATGAGGGGAATAAACCCTAACTTAGAATGGGCCCCTAGTGGGCTCTATGGGATACAAGGACCAAGGCATATGGCTGGAGGTCCGAATGTTCTTTCATCGATTCTGAGCAGATCTGATGGAATCTGATGCTGGTGTTGGATCCATATGAAAGTAGATGATGAGATTTTTCCAACAAGTACTCATGGGTCCCAATCACCTTCCGGAGCAGAGAATTATGGACAAATCAAAATGGTGTTGCCTAGAGGTCCGAACATGCAGTTTGGACGTTTAGTCTGATCATCTTCTTGTTTACACCAGCATCCACCTGATGGTTACCTTGGTTACTCTTATGTCCAGCTGGTTCATCTCCCAAGTTTCTAAGCATAAAAAATTCATCACAAGGCTTTAGTAGTACCCCATTCGGAGAGGAACTTGTTTGGACAGCAAGGAACGACTTCACCTGATAATTGCTTCGGCGTGCTCGAGCTCGAGCCATTGGTCCCTGCTGTGCAATAGGCATGGTTGCATCAATGGAAGGGATGTCCTCATCATCCTCCTCTTCTTAATTGGAGTCATCCTCAACTCAAGTTCATCCTCTTCTCCCATATATGACTTTAAATCTGCAATGTTAAAGGTGAGGCTAACCCCAAAATCTTGTATGCATTTTCATTAATCCTTTCTAGCACTTTGAATGGTCCATCAGCTCTAGGAAGCAACTTAGACTTTCTCAAATTAGGGAACCTATCCTTTCTCAAATGTAACCAAACCAAATCACCCGGTTCAAAAGTGACATGTTTCTTTCCTTTGCTACTAGCAAGTTTATACTTAGCATTCATGCACTCTATGTTCTTTCTAGTGGTCTCATGTAGTTTTATCATTAATCCAGCACGTTGTTTAGCATCAAAATTCACTCTCTCCGAGGTTGGAAGAGGCAAAAGATCAATAGGAGCACGAGGCACAAACCCATAAACAATCTCAAAAGGGCATTTCTTAGTAGTAGAATGTTGTGAACGATTATAAGCAAACTCAACATGAGGCAAGCACTAAGTATGGTAGACAAAGTTTTATTCACAACTTTGGTTTACCCATCAGTTTGGGGATGACAAGTAGTGAAAAATAAAAGCTTAGTCCCAACGTAGCCCACAAAATTCTCCAAAAATGACTAAGAAATTTTGCATCACGATCAGAAACAATGGTATTTGGCACACCATGCAAATGAACAATCTCCCGAAAGAACAAATCAGCAACATGTGTAGCATCATCACTCTTATGACATGGTATGAAGTGTGCCATCTTAAAAAATATGAACACAACAACAAAGGCACTATCCTTCCCCTTCTTTGTTCTAGGCAGTCCTAGAACAAAGTCCATAGAAATATCCTCCTATGGTGCACTAGGAACAAGTAGGGGCATATACAAACTGTGAGGATTAAGGTGTGACTTAGCTTTTTGACATGTTGTGCAGCGAGCAACAAACCTCTCTACGTCTCTCCTCATCTTGGGCCAAAAAAAAAAATGACCAGCAAGGATGTCCTCTATTTTCTTCACGCCAAAGTGTCCCATCAGCCCTCCTTCATGCGCTTCCTGCAACAATAACATACACACAAAGCTAGCCGAAATGCATAGCTTGTTAGCTCTAAACACAAACATATCAGTGAGGATGAATTTGTTCCATGTTTTACCCTCCTTACAATTTAGCAACACATCTTTGAAATCATCCTCATGCGCATATTGTTCTTTAATTGTTTCCAAACCAAATATTTTGAAGTCAAGTTGTGAAAGCATGGTGTAACGCCTAGACAAAGCATCATCAATGACATTTTCCTTCCCTTTTTTGTGTTTGATGACATAGGGAAAAGACTCAATAAATTCAACCCACTTGGCATGTCTACGGTTCAGTTTTGCTTGACTTCGGATGTGTTTCAAAGACTCATGATCAGAATGTATAACAAACTCTTTAGGCCATAAATAATGCTGTCATGTTTCCAAAGTTTGAACTAGAGCAAACAATTCCTTATCATAAGTAGAATAGTTCAAACTAGGCTCACTCAACTTCTCGCTGAAATATGCTACAGGTTTCACCTCTTGTAACAACACACCTCCCAAACCAATTCCAGTAGCATCACATTCAAGCTCAAAACTTTTATTGAAATCAGGAAGTTGGAGCAAATATGCATGTGTTAACTTATCTTTCAACGTGTTGAAGGCATTCTTGTGTGCTGCAGCCCAAGTGAATGGCACACCCTTCTTGATGAGTTTGTGCAGTGGGGCTGCAATGGTGCTGAAATCCTTCACAAAGCGGCGGTAGAATCAAGTAAGTCCGAGAAAGCTTCTCACTGTGACCGTTGTGGGAACTGGCTAGCTGTGTATGGCTTCAACTTTGGCTTGATCAACTTCAATTCCCTGCGGGGTCACAACATAGCCAAGAAAAGAGACTCGATTCGTGCAAAAAGTGCACTTCTCAAGGTTACCAAACAAACGTGCATCACGTAAAGCATCGAAAATAGCACGCAAATGATCAAGATGTTCCTCTAGTGCTGGGTGCATTAGTGAGACCAAAAGGCATGATTAACCACTCATGTAGACCGAATTTAGTTTAAAACGCCGTTTTCCATTCATCTCCTAACTTCATGCGAATCTGGTGGTAACCATTACGCAAATCAATTTTAGAGAACACAATTGAGCTACTTAGTTCATCAAGCATATCATCTAGCCTAGGCATAGGGTGACGATATCTGATTGTAATGTTATTAATTGCTCGGCAATCTACACACATGTGCCATGATCCATCTTTCTTAGGAACTAAAAGCATGGGAACAGCACAGGGGCTAAGAGACTCACGCACATAATCTTTGACAAGCAATTCTTGCACTTGGCGCTGAATCTCTTTAGTTTCTTCCGGGTTAGTCCTGTATGGCACACGATTGGGCAAGGAAGCCCCGGGAATGAGGTCAATATGGTGCTCAATCCCTCGAATTGGTGGCAGGCTCGGTGGCACCTCCTTTGGAAAAACATCAGCGTAGTCTTGCAAAAGGTTAGTGACAGTAGGAGGCAAAGAGTAGAGATATCTTCGACTGGAAACAATGTTTCTTTGCACACCAAAGCATAGCAAACAACAGTGCTAGCATCAATTTCCTCCAAATCAGATTTAGTAGCAATGAAATAAGATCCTTTCAGCTTAATCTCAATCTTATTATCATGAACAAATTTGGTGTTTTTCTTTTTATGTTTCTCAAGTTCAATTGCCACAATCTGATTTTCACTCTTAGCATGCTCAAGATTTTTCAGTTTGCTAGCTCTAGCAATTTCATCTTTCAAAATGGTCTCAGGCGACACATGATGCAACACAAGTTTTTTGCCGTTATGCACAAATGAGTACTGATTCGATTTGCCAAAATGCAAGGAATCTTTATCATGTTGCCATGGTCTACCTAACAACATAGAGCATGCTTGCATAGGTACAACATCACAGTCAATATAATCATGATAAGAACCAATGGCAAAGTTAACTCTTACCAACCATGTTACCTTCACCTTGCCGCTGCTGTTGAGCCAGTGAATGTAGTAAGGCTGCGGGTGTGGCCGTGTGTCCAATGCAAGCTTCTCCACCATTTTAGCACTTGCCAAGTTGTTGCAGCTCCCTCCATCAATGATCATGCGGCAAGAACGCTCCTGGATCACACACTTGGTCCGAAACAAGGTGTCGCTGATTTTGTTCAGCCCTCTCCATTTGTGCGCTTAGCACTCGCTGCAATACAAGGCTTTCATAGTGCTCTACATCTTCGGCCCCAATGTGCTCTAGATCTTGGTGGTGCACATCATTTTTCCCTGCATTATTAGCTACAAGCAAAGCATATGTTTCTTCATATAAATCACTAGTAGAGGAATACCCACCATCCATTCGCACGACCAGAACACGTGTGCTTGGGCAGTCCTTGCCACATGAACATAGCCCTTGCAGCGTAGGCACTGAATGTCCCTTGTGCGTCCCGATGATGCCACTGAGGATGAACTCTTAGCAGGCATGGTTGCTGCCCCTCTTGTTGGTTCAGTTGGACATGGTGCAGAATTTGATGCGGAGGGACGCGGCTTGCTGCTCGAGGAGGATGCTGCAGCTACTCGGGTCGATGTTGCAGTAGCGATGGAAGGTGTCCAAGAGTTAGCACGACCTGCATGAATGTTAGTTCTCATGCTAGCTCGTTGTCCCTGCACTTCTCTTTCAGTGTTGCAAGCAAGATGAAACAAACGAGTGACTGAATTATATTCTTTATAAGTTAAAGTGTCCTGAATCTCCCAGTTCAGCCCACCCATAAATCTAGCCATAGCAGCGTCCTCATTCTCCTTTAAACCACAACGAAGCATGCCTATTTGCAACTCTTGATAATACTCTTCTACAAATTTAGTGCCTTGTCTTAGTTGCTGCAATTTATGTAATAAATCACATGCTTGATATGAAGGAACAAATCTGGCCTGCATGACTCGTTTCAAGGCTTCCCAAGTTTGTGGAATATTATTTGGGTTCTTACGATGATACTCACTCCACCAAATAGAAGCGAAATGAGTAAACTCACTAGTGGCAGCCCTAACAAGTTTCTCCTCAAGAAATTCATGGCAAGTAAATTTTTGATCAATAGCTAATTCCCAAGTGAGGTATGTGTCAGGATTATACTTTCCATCAAAAGAGGGTATGGTAAACTTGATCTTGCCGAAAGAGTCATCAGCACGTACCTCTCGTCGTGGTGGGTGAGCACCTGTACCATGGCGGTTGTGGCGTTGTTGCCTGTGTTGATTACCATTTACCTCTTCATCAAGCTCGGTGTCCGCAGAATATTCTACGTCATCCTCACCTGCGACACTGCCCACGGTGTTGTGGTTGTTGTTGTTGCGTGGTCCCGAACCATCACGACCGTTCTGGTCCATCCTCTCCAATCTATGATACCTGCAAGAGAAATGTTAAAAGCCCCAGGAGAGCTCTCCAACGAGGCTAGCTTGGTGTTGGTGTCAATCTAAGCCGTCTCCAATTGGCCAAGGTGTTCATTGGTGACCCGAACATCCTCATCAAGGTGTTCAGCATGCACCCTCAATTGGCATTCAAAGTGTTGTATGATGCCTCTCGTACGCAGTGAATGTTGAGATGTACTATCCGCATCTCACATGATTAGTATGCAGCAAATAATTCACAAGAAATTAAGCCTATCAACTAGTGGAACTAGGTGACATCACTCCATCTCTCCCTTTAGACTTGTACAACCAAGTTCTTACATGTTCTTACCATGCTTTTGCAGATGGTGTTGGCAACCGGCAAGAACAACAACAAAAAAAGTGGCAGCAAGCACAAACCTGTGACGTTGTAGATAAATTTGTGGAGCTATAGGTGGCTGCAAGAACATTTAAGGTACAGCTGGAACCACGTTAGTCGATGCAAATTGAATAAATATTCAATGATGGTACTGTGCTGGTCCTAGGCTAACCCGTGCTAGAGATGTGAGCCCGAACACAAGTGTTGTCACACATCAAAGTAACCAAGGAGTACAAGGAAAATAGCAGCAAGAACCCTTTCTTTCTTTTCTCCTCCTTTTCTTTTCCTTTTCTCTCTTTTTTTGGATTTTTTCTTTCTTTTTTTTGTTTTTGCACAACTAGTTCAAATTTGAAAACTTTTCACAAGGATTTCAGAAAGTCATTACATACATACACTTTTTCTCTCTCTCTCTCTCTCGAAAGTAAGAATACTCAGTTCTAAACAAAGAGGGAGTGTTTGGTTCGGTGTCTTGGTATGTTTGGACCTGTCCACAAGTTATCATAACCAAAAGAGTAGCCCAATGGATCTGCTATTTGGGTGGCTATTCAGACCGATCTGAAAAACTAAGAACGAATAGGTGTTTGCGGTGGCAGCGGAAGTTTATATGGGGGAAAAGATGTTGGCGGTTTTGGTGGTGGTGGTGGTGGTGGTGTTGGAGGTGGATCTGGTGGTAACGATGGTGACCAAAACGTGAGCAGAATTCAAAACTCTAATGGATTAGACGCTAAGAACCAGCAACTCGACCAATCGATGCAACCGAAAACTCAACAAGCAAGAACTAAGCAGAACAGCAAAGGCTTAAATTTGTTTTGGGGATTTCGGTTCTAACCTATTTTTGGGATTTTTTGACTGTAGTTAAAGTAAGGAATGGGTAAAACTCTCACCGATTAACCTTGCTCTAATACCACATGATAAGGCAGGGGCTGGTCCTAGCCTTTCAGTGAGAGGGGATATCGACTTGGGATGGATTCGATGTTGTGTTGCCCGACTACAACGACCAACAGGGGTGCTGCGCCTTAGTGACAGTTACACCGGCTCTGATTTGTTGCTGTTCTTGCCGTGCCAAGAACAACCTTGAACTTGCTAGCAAATAGAAGGAACAAGTTGACAAGGAAACAGTGCACAGACCTTATCAAGGATGAAACCGATACACACAAAATTGGGGTTCTAAATCGAGTAAAATAGGTGGTCTAGCCGACACACATGTTTACAAGGAAGAAGCTGAAGCTATCTTGCATCTAAACAAAACCCAACCTTGTTCCTGGCTGCTATTGGTACTATTTATACATAGGAGGCAGCCAGGAGGTGTGGGAAGAAACCCTAACTTAAATGGGCACCTAGTGGGCTCTACGGGATACAAGGACCAAGGCCCATGGCTGGAGGTCCGAATGTTCTTTTGCCAATTCAATCACCTTCCGAAGCAGAGAATTATGGACAAATCAAAATGGTGCTGCCTGGAGGTCCGAACGTGCAGTCTGGACGTTTGGTCCGATCATCTTCTTGTTTGCACCAGCATCCACCTGATGGTTACCTTGGTTACTCTTGTGTCCAGCTGGTTCGTCTCCCAAGTTTCTAAGCATAAGCAATTCATCACAAGGCTTTAGTAGTACCCTATTTGGAGAGGAACTTGTTTGGATATCAAGGAATGACTTTACCTGATAATTGATTCGGCGTGCTCGAGCTCGAGTCATTGGTCCCTGCTGTGCAATAGGCATGGTTGCATCAATGGAAGGGAATGTAGTACTTTTTCATTACTTTTCTTCTCTTTCTCAGCTGATATACGTGTATTAACATCTGCATGTTCCTGAAGCATGCATGGAGCTGGGTATTATGGCCTATGGGAGGAGATGTAGCAGTGGTTGTGTGGCTCTCAAGCAACTTTTTCTTCTCTTCATCCATTGCTTTGTTGATTTTCTTATCCTAGAAAAGGTTAGTAATAGCAGGAGGCAAAGAGCTAGATATCTTCTTAGTTGAAACTAAGGCATTTTTAATTTTTAAAGCATAGCATGGAGCTCATTATCATAAATTTCAGCAATATCAGATTCAGTGATAAGCATAACACACCCTCTCAACTTAATTCCTTCGGACTTAGAATGTGTTGTTGCTTTGTCCTTTTTTGTGGAAAGATATTTTTTGCTACTTGCTGATTTTCAGATTCAGGCTCTCGCTCTTTTCTCTTATTTTCCACTATCTCTTGTTCACATTTCACAATTTCAGCAGGGGTCAAAGGTGGAAAAGTAATTTTCTTTCCTTTATGCTTGAGAGTGTACTTATTACTTCTACCATGATGTGTTGCATCAGTATCAAATTCCCATGGTCGACCTAACAAGAGTGAGCATGCTTGCATGGGGACTACATCGAAATCAGCACAATTACAGTATGAACCAATAGAAAAATGCACTCTATCTATTTTCATTACCTTCACCTTACTGCTATTGTTGAATCACTGAATGTGGTAAGGATGAGGATGTGTCTTTGTCAGCAATTCAAGCTTCTTGGCCAAATCTGAACTTACCAAGTTGTTGTAGCTCCCTCCATCAATAATGACTCGAACACGGTAATCCTTGACTATGAGGAATATCTGAAATAAATTATGGTGTGGTAGCTATTCCGCTTGCTCCATTTGAGTGCTTAACACTCGCTGCACAATAAGAATTCTATAATTCTCCGTGACAACAGCACTCAATTCTTCCTCATGGTCAATTTCTGTCTCATGTTCACCGTCATCTCCTACATGGTTAGCAACAAGAACATATTCATCCTCAACATCACTAGTACTTACATACCCACCATCTTTTGTTGTAATGTACACTCGTTGACTTGAATAATCTTTCAAAACATGGCCCATTCCCTTGCATTAGTGGCATACAATTCAGGTCAAATGACCTGTAGAAGCAACTGAAGAAGAACTCTTGGCCGGAGCCAGCACTTTAGCAGATTTACTTACCTCTAGAACGTGTGACGGTGTCAGAGGTGCTGCTAAACGTGCCCTACTCAAGAGGGGGCAACAAATCGTGTAGTTAAACGTGGGGCTACATTGACTTGTCCCGGATTTGATTTTGAAGTAGTCATACTTCCAAAATTGTTCCTGGATCTTTGTTGTTGTCCTTACAATTCTTTCTCTGTCAGACGTGCAAGTTGAAATAATCTAGGAACACTATTATAGTCTTTGTAATCAACTATGTCTTGAATTTCATCTCTTAATCCTCCATAAGAGCATGCCATTGCAGCCTCTTCATCCTCAATAATATCATAACATAACATACTAATTTGTAACTCTTGATAATATTCTTTAACGGATCTATCGCCTTGATTTAAGCACTGCAGTTCTTACACAAATCACATTTAAATCATTCAATGTAGTAGGCGCTAACCCATCGATGTATACTCTATTCCACCAGATAGTTACAAATTCTCTAAATTCATAAGTGGCTTGCCTAACTCTATGCACTTCAGGAACCAAATGCACATTAAACTTCCGTTCGACCGTATCTCCCAATCTAAATATTTTTCAGCATCATAGGCACCCGCAAAAGATGGTATAGTAAACTTAGCCTTAGCAAATGGATCATCATTAACACATAGGTAATGTTACTAAAAATTATTACCTCTCATAGCTTGACTGTTGAAGTTTAATCGGTCCCGTTGTTGTGCATGAAAGGCATCTTGTTCTTGCCTCAAAATTTCATCATCAGCGACAAACTCGTCATGTTCATGGGCTATACCATGAGGGTCCATACGGCCGTTGTTTGGGGGTTGAGTGACCAATCGATCAAAGCGCGTATTGAGCATTGCAATGCTATTGTTGAGTCACTGCAAAGCGGTATTTGTTCCAAGAGCTTCTTATCAATGTCGTCATTAATAGATTGTCGATGATTATCCAACAACATTGTGAGTTTTTCCCTCAAAACACACTCTTTCGCATATGATGCTAGTGATGATGAGTTATTTGATGCAACACAGGTTTTGCACACTGATGAGATAGAGCAATGCGAGTGTGATCCAGAGTTTCCTAACCCTGAGCAGTATTCCATTGTTTGCACACCCAAAGTGCTTAGTGTGATGCCATCACCGTCACTCGAACAATGGTGCAATTTGTTTCAGACTTGGGCAATGCTTGATAACAGCAAGGTGTGCAAAGTTATTATTGATGGAGGTAGTTGTCACAATTTGGCCAGTAAAGACATGTGCAAAAGTTGGGTTTGAAGTGTTTGCCACATCCACGGCCGTATCATGTGCAATGGTTGAGCGATAAAGAGGAAGTGAAGGTGACCTATGTCAGTCTGTCACTTGCTGTTGGGACGGCCGTGGCAATATGACCATTCTGCTATTCACGATGGGCGTACCAATCGCTATACATTCCCATGGAACAATTAAGGAGATCATCTTGAAGCCGCTAACACCACAACAGATTGTGAATTCTTCAATGCAGAAAATTGATGTGCACGTCGAGAGTGAGAAAGAGCGAGAGAAACATAGAGTGACTCCACCTTCTGTGAATGAGCACCATAGGCCAAATCTGAGTGGTATAAAGAAAAGTTAGAGAGAGAAGAATTTAGTAATGCTAGCCACCAAATCAGAGATGAGAGAATTCAACAATGATCCTAATTTGGTGCACTTTGTACTACTGTACAAAGATGCATTACTTTTAACTAACAACATGACTTTTCTACCTAGTGGTGTTTCTTGTAATTGGGGGATGATCTCTCGTAC
Organism: Phragmites australis; assembly: GCF_958298935.1. Taxonomy (NCBI): domain Eukaryota; kingdom Viridiplantae; phylum Streptophyta; class Magnoliopsida; order Poales; family Poaceae; genus Phragmites; species Phragmites australis. The sequence goes on along the minus strand of NC_084926.1, from coordinate 28,953,422 downwards.
CCCTTCGGATGGCGAGTCGAAGTCCACTGGTGGTTGTACACTACTGAATATTACAGTGGTGTTTCAGGAAGCGTAGGCGAAGGCTCTCGCGGGCCTTCGGACAGAGGCCAAAGGTCAACCCGTGGCGCCAAGAATCAGTGCAGGCAAGGGCTCTGGCGGGCCTTCGGATGGAGGCAAAAGGTCAACCCGTGGTGCCAAGAATCGGTGTAGGGAAAGACACAAGCGGGCCTTCGGACGGAGGCCGAAGGTCGACCCACGATGCCAAGAATCAGCGCAGGCGAAGTCCCTAGCGGACCTTCAGACGGAGACCGAAGGGTGACTCAGGGCGCAGCGTCGAGGCTGGTCGCAGATGAACCGGCTCGCCACATGACTCCGTCAGAAGTTGTAACACGGCCGGCGCAGGAGCTTCGACACAGGTCATGCGCGGGTGATCCAGAATCACCGCTCTTTGCTGGCTTGCAGAACCAACCATGGCCTTTGAGCTTCAAGATGCTTAGGGTGGTAATGTTTGACGGAGAGTCAGATCCGAAGGATTTTGTCATGAATTTCGAGGCGGCAGTTGAATCTACTGGAGGAGATGACACGACACTAGTGACGCGGTTAAGGGGATAGCGAGGTCGTGCTACTCTGCGCTGTCTCCAGGATCCTTTTATTCAAGGGAGCAATTGCGCAATGCCTTATATAGTAATTTCCAAAGAAATCAAGCGAAGAAGGTTACCGCCAGCGACCTCTTCGCACTCAAGCAACAGCCCACGGAGACACTACAGAGCTATATGCGTCACTTCGTACACATTCGCTGCCAAGCGAAGGGCTTGTGCGAAGACACCATCATTGATGCCGCTATACAGGGCATCAGAGGAGGGCTTTTGGCTGGAAAGCTTATACGCAAGAGGCCGGAGAGTGTACAGGAGCTCTTCAATAAGATGGAAGAGTACGCAAGGTCCAAGTTGGACCACCTTCGGAGGAAGAGTGACATAGCAGCATCAAAAACGCCAAAGACAAACGCATCAACCATAGAGACAAACGCTGGACACTCTAGAGACAAACCGAAGCATGTTAAAAAAGCCAAAGAATTTGAATAAACATCAAAGCAAATTAACCAGATAGACTTTGGTCCAGTCGAAGTTTCCTAGGGGTTCTCTGAAGCACAAGGCAGGGGTACTCGAGGAGGCCAGAGTGCTAGATGCTGAGGAGGCCGAGGAGGACGGGCTCCGCAGGACCCGGCCACATTGTATTGTGAGTTACGTGGCGAAGGTGCTGGTCATAGGAATAAGCAGTGCCCATAGGTCATGGCCATGAAAAAAGCTTAGGAAAACAATCCTTCGATCCTGCAAGAATTGTGCATCATGCCACACATTTTAAACAGGGCGAAGCGTGGGAAACCAATTAGACCCGCAGCGCAAACACAATGTTCGCTAACTACTGGCGACCAATGGCTCCGCTGGCACAACAATATGTTCCTGTGCCTTCGGCTCCGCCAGACCAGACTGTTGGTCAATTGACTTTCCAAGGAGAACTCCCACCTCCAACGCCAAGACCAGCAATCAAAGCCCTCCCCCCCGGAAACCAGCAGATCAGTGAGCATAGTAAACCGTGGATACAATGTTGTGTTGACAATCTCTGGAGGATCTAATCAGGAAACAAAATCGAAGAGGCAGCGAAAAGAATATGTGCAAAGGGTTAACCATGTTGGTGTAGGGCCAACTTATGTCCATTCAAGATGGTCCGATGTGCCCATTACCTTCTCACAGGAGGACATGAGGGTTCTAGATTACCCAAATACGGACGCCTTCGTCGTCACTGAAAACATTTCAGGAAATGAAGTGCGCAGAATCCTAATAGATGGCGGAAGCTCCGCAGATATCATCTTCGCCGATGCTTTCGACAGGATGGGTTTGCCACGAAGTGACCTTCAGCAGGCTGGTTCCCCGCTACTAGGCTTCGGGCGAAAAGCAATCAATGCTTTGGGAAAGATAGCAATCCCGGTGTCATTTGGCGAGGGGTTAAGCTTTCGAACGGAGGATATCACCTTTGATGTGGTTGATATAAACTATCCCTACAATGCAATATTCGGACAAGGAGTCCTGAATACATTTGGAGCAATACCGCACCATGCATATTTGTGCATGAAGATGCCCGGTCCTGGAGGTGTCATAACGGTGCTCGGAGATCAACAGGTGGCCCGTAGGATTGAAGTGGGAAATACTCCGGGCCGGCGAAATGTCCATGTAGTGGCTGGATCTTCGATAGATCATGAAGAACGCGAAGAGCAACTGAAGATACATAGAATGGAGAAGGCTGGACCAGAAGGCCAGACCAAGAAAGTGCCAGTGTGTCAAGCAGGCCAGACAAAAAGTCATCATCGGGGCAGAAATCATAGAAGAAGCTAAGCGAAGGATTTGCAAGGAGTCAGCAGAGAAATCATTCAACACACTCTAAATGTAGACCCAAATGCGAAGCCCAAGTTGGAAGGTTTCGAAGGAGAGAGAAGAGCACCTAGGCTGAGGTGCAGAAGTTGCTTGACGCTGGTGTGGTGTGCGAAGTATTGCATTCGGAGTGGCTGGCTAACCCGATGCTAGTTAATTGGCAAGTGGAGGATGTGTGTAGATTTCACAGACCTAAACAGAGCTTGTCCGAAGGATGACTTTCCGCTGCACAAATTGATCAGCTGGTGGACTCCGCTGCTGGCTATGAGATGTTGAGTTTTCTGGATGCATACTCTGGGTACCATCAGGTTTGGAAGGCGAAGGAGGACGAGGAAAAAACAAGTTTTAGAACCTCCTTTGGTATATATTGCTTTGTAAGGATGGTCTTTGGCCTCCGGAATGCTGGCGTCACCTTCGCCAGGTTGGTACAAACAGTGCTGAAGTCACAGCTAGGGCGAAATGTCTTGGTATACGTCGATGACATAGTGGTCAAAAGCATTAGAAAGGACAAACACCTTGAGGACCTTCGAGAAACTTTCAAAAATCTGCAAAGTGCAGGCCTAAAGCTGAACCCTGAAAATGTGCGTTTGGGGTGCATTCTAGAAGGTTGCTGGGCTTCTTTGTCTCGAAAAGGGGCATTGAGGTAGAACCTCAAAAAATTCAAGCAATAAATGACATGAGACCCCCACATAGCAATAAACAAGTAGAGCGTCTAGCAGGTAGATTGGCATCCCTACATCGGTTCATCGCAAAATGAGCCGAGTGAAGCCTGCCTTTCTTCAAAATGCTAAAAGGCTCTGACCCCTTCAAATGGGGCGCGAGCAACAAGAAGCCTTCAACAATTTGAAGAAATATCTAACGAAGCTCACAGCCCTGTCCAGCCCCGATCCCGAGGCTGAGTTGTTGCTATACATAGCAGCATCCCCTTCTGCAGTAAATGCCGTAATTGTGCAAGAAAGGCAAGAAAATAACAAATTGCAGCAATTTCCAGTATACTATGTATCAGAGGCTTTGGCAGGGCTGAAGAGGTTCTACTCTGAAATGGAAAAGGTGGCCTATGCGCTAGTAATGGCATCGTGAAAGATTTGCCACTATTTTACGACTCATAAGATTACAATGCCCACCTCTTTACCCCTTCGTAACATGTATGAAAATCGTGAAGCTATAGGGAGGATTGCAAAATGGGCTGCAGAGGTCGCACCATTCATGATAGCTTTCGTCGCAAGAACAGCGATGAAGTCTCAGGCATTAGTAGAGTTTGTGGCATATTGGACGACGCAGGCTAAAGCTCCAGAAGAAGTACCGTTAGACCCAGTTTGGATCGCATATTGTGACGGAGCCTGGGGGCTTTGGGTGCTTGTGTGGCGGCAGCGGTGTCTTCCCCTTTGGGAGTGAAGTTGTGATACGCCACCAGGCTCAAGTTTTGATTGACAAACAACGTTCCGGAGTACGAAGCAGTTCTCCTTGGCCTCCATAAGGCGCGAGCATTGGGCGCCCGAAGGGTCTTGGTTAAGACAGATTCTAAAGTGATAGCAAGCCAAATTGACAAGGTATTTCACACAAAGGAGCCAGAACTAGTCAAATACATGGCAACGGTGTGAAGCATGGAAAAGTATTTCCTGGGATTTACAGTCAAGAGCATATCAAGAAATGACAACTTTGAGGCCGATGACCTCGCAATGGCCGCGACGCAAAATCTGCCAATACCACCAGATGTGTTTTATCATAAATTGAAGGTGCCAGCTGTCGAGGCCCCTTTGCAGAAGGCACGCTCAGTCGCTATAATCGAGAGCAAAGATTGGCGCTCTCCCATAATGGCCTATCTTCGCGGCTACTATGAACCTGAAGATAATGTCGAGGCAAAGCGTATGGCGCAGAGAGCCAGAAACTACAAAATTATGGGAGCCAACTTGTACAAGATGGGAGTCTGTGCATCGATGCTGCGATGCATATCCCAAGTAGAGGGCCAAAACTTGCTGAGAGAAATACATGGAGGACTGTGTGGCTCGCATATAGGCACTTGAGCGCTTGTCAGAAAAGCATTTAGGCAAGGATTCTTTTGGCCGAAGGTGGTTTATGATGCGCAGTGTGTAGTCCGAAGGGTTCAAACATGCCTTCGACAGATACATAGCTCATACCACCGATCTGGCCATTAACACAGGGGGGAATTGACATTGTCAGACAGTTACCAGCTGACTCGGGGAACTTGCGTTATGCCGTCGTCGCAGTAGAATACTTCTCCAAATGGGTGGAGGCAATGCCGCTGGTGAATATAACATCAAGAAATATCCAAAAATTCTTGTGGTAGAACATCGTCTGCCGCTTCGGAGTTCCACGCGAAGTGACTGTGGATAATGGCACGCAATTTGACAGCGAAGGGTTCAGACAATTCTGCGAAGACCTGGGAATCAAAATCCACTTCGCATCAATGTATCACCCATAGTCAAATGGAGCTGTGGAAAGGGCAAATGGCATCGTCTTTGCTGGTGTCGCAAGACGTCTGCAAGGCCTGCCAAAAGGAAAGTGGGCGAAAGAGCTGCCGAAGGTCTTATGGTTCGTAAGAACAACGGTAGCAAGACTAACAGAATTCACGCCATTTCGTTTGCTCTTCGGCAAAGAGGCAATGACTCCGGAGGAATGTAAAAATAAATCATTTCGAGTCACAAATAAATCAGCCCAAAGTGAAGAATTGACATCAAAAGATGCGCTGGAGGATATGAGAATACAGGTCATCAAAAACTTGACCAGATATCAGGAGAAGACTAGAAGATGGAGAGAAAAGAAAGTGTCCCCAAAGGAGTTCGCCCCTGGAGACTTGGTACTGCGAAGACTCACCAATACATCCGCCGTGAGAAAATTGCAAAGTAGGTAGGACGAGCCTTTCTTGGTGAAGAGGTCGTTAAGGCCCGGATCTTATAGCCTGGCTACTGTCGAAGGGGATGAGCTTCCGCACACTTGGAATGCCGAAAACCTTCGCAAGTTCTATGTGTACTAGCCAAGGAAGATGTCTTCGCATCGATGTCCAAAGCAAACGAGTCAATGCAGCATTTATGTAGTTTTGTTTTTCGTATTCACGCTGTTTTTTTCAGGTTCTGCTGGTGAGGAAGATGCGGTGTTTGGCTACTTCATGCCCGCTGATGTCGATGGTGGGAATGAGTAGTGCATCCTGCTTGTTGGCATGGTGTTTGAGGCGGTGTCTAAGGGTATATGGCACTGCCCTCCTTTTGTTGTTGATAGGTTTAATCTTCCACTACTTAGTTTAGCTTTTTTGTGTAAATTGTTGTAAATGGTTGCATGCTTAAGAACTTGTAATACATTTTAATTACTCGTTCATTCTTAAGCTTTGTTGTGATATTATATGTTGAAAAAGCATGTGTTCCGATCTTAGGCACAAAACACGTACCGAGACTACCGGGATGGTATTCAGGTTAATCATCGTAGTTGTGATTAAGCAAATGATCATCCTGATGATCAATTAGAATACAATTTGGTCGGTTCCTCACAGCATTGGTATCAAAACTTGGTTTAATGAATTAGCCTTAAATACTTAAGACGTGGGTTAGTAAGGTGTCGAATCCACTAAAGTAACCCACTAAAGTTTCTTTTTACCTCTTCATGCTAATATGTATAAGTTGCTATACTATACCCGTAAGTGTAATGTACGGTTGGTTGCTTAATTTAAGTTGTTTATTTCCCGTTTTGAGGTCTTTGTGATTCATATTGCATCGACGAAAGAGGTAAGGAATGCATCTCGATGGCGGTAAATATCGAGGGCTCAACCAGTGCGAGGAAGGGGCCTGATATGTTCCCTATGGTGATGGTATGGAAAGTGAATACATTAGCAATAACATATGAACATCCACCATACGATGATAGATAGGGAGTCCCGTAAGGTGACGTACGAGAAGTGAATACATTGGCAACAACGTATGGATTGTCGCTTTTGCGGTGAGATGCATAAGCACCGTTTGCGCTACCTATTCTTTTCTCAGTGCGAAGGGTGATGATTGGTAGTCTTTGAACGTATAAATGCATGTGGTCTTGACGATTGTTGCTGAGAGATACGCTCGGAAAAGAAACGTATAGGTAGGGATCGAGCATGCCATCATTTTTCTGTTGCTCATGTAGCATGCATTCTTCCAAATATACGATCTAGTGGGGTCCAAATCGGTAATATCCGACATAGCAAATAGCATGAGTCGAAATTTGACTTTTCCCTCTTCATCTTGTCGTCACAACAGGATGAGAACCCGCCGAGATCATCCTGAGGGTTCTAATGAAAATGACCCTCCGCTACCTCCACCGCTGAGTATGGCAGATGTGCTCATGCAAATTGAGCAGAACTGTCAGGCTCAGATGGTGCTTCTCAAGGCTCTTGTGAGCAACACGACCCCTCAAGGAGGAGGTGGGGCTGGGTGCTGAGACGACTTCTCATATTTTCTTAGGACTCAACCGCCCACCTTTATGCGTGCTGAGGATCCTCTAGATACGGATCAATGGCTAAGGACTATCAAGTATAAGCTCACTCTCCTCAGATGTGAAGACCATGAGAGGGCTCTCTTTACCACCCATCAGCTCCATGGTGCTACCGGCGCGTGATGGTCCAACTATTTAGCCATGCACCCCGCCAATCACCGAATTTCTTAGGCGGTGTTCCGCCAGGCCTTCTGTGATTATCACATCCCAAGGGGATTATGGAGATCAAGAGGCGAGAGTTTTTGGACCTCAAGCAGGGAGGTAGGTTGGTGATGGAATATGTGTAGGTGTTCAAGCACCTTGCACAGTATGTGCCGAATTAGGTCAACACGGATGCGCGGAAGCAATATCGCTTTGTGAATGGCCTCAACTCCAAAATGCAAGACCAGCTGTTGAAGTATGAGTTTGCCGACTTCAACAAGCTTGTGAACACCTCTCTCATGATGGAGTTCAAGCTAAAGAACCATCAGGAGGAGAAGAAGCGCAAGAGGGTCCCGTTGCCTTCTATGGGCGAGAGTTCTCAACACACCTGCACGGAGAGTCAGCCTCCACCATCTCACATGTCAGCCACAACTGTTCCACGGCTGATGTGGATAGCGCGACGCCCGTCCTTCTCCTCTCCTCAAGGATAATCTCCAAGGCCTGCGGTGTCTCAAGGGAGTGTGAATGGTGGCCCCGGTGGCCCGTGAGTACAATTGCGGGCATGTTCGCCACTATGTACACAATTGCCCATTCCCAAAGTCAAGAGTTCTGGTGGCTGCTCCAAGGCCATCACAATCGGCGCAGCCCCCTCCCCAAGCTTCCAAGATGGCGCACGTCCCTAAGCACGGTCGAGTCAACTACAACACCGCTGAGGAAGCTCACGAGGCTGACAACATGTTGATGGGTACACTGCTTGTGAATTCTTGCCCTGCAATTGTGCTTTTCGACTCTATGCATCTCATTGTTTTGTCAGAGAGAGTTACATCTCAAGTCACAACATGACCACCAAGATTCTACCTTCCTTTATCATATTGATGTGCTATGATGAAAACCAACCAGTCGTTCCTTTGGCAGGTATTCTCATTAAGGGAGTTCAGTTTCCTGCAAATTTGATCCTGCATGATACTAAGGGAATTGATGTTATTTTGGAATGAATTGGCTCACAAAGAATAAGACTATCATTGATTGTGCTCAGCGGACTCTCACTTCTAATGACATGTCCAACACCTAAGTCCACTTGAAGCTAAAGGAAACTCATCCTTGCTTTTATGCCCTGAAAATTGTCACCACCGTGGACCTCCTAGATATCCCAGTCATCTACGAATTTCCTGATATCTTCTCAGAAGAACTGCCAGGAATGCCACCCGATCGAACGGTGGAGTTCTCCATTGAGTTATTGCCTGGTATGACCCCGATTTCAAGAGGTCTTATCGGATGCCACCGAACGAGTTAGCGGAATTAAAGAAACAAATTCAAGAATTGCTTGTGAAGGGTTTCATTCATTCGAGCTCCTCACCTTGGGGATGCCCGACACTCTTTGTGAAGAAGAAGGATGATACTTTGCGGATGTGTGTTGATTATCGTACGCTCAATGCTGTCATGATCAAGGACAAGTATCCACTCCCTCAAATTGATATTTTATTTGATCAACTAACCGGTGCCTAGGTTCTCTCCAAGATTGACTTGAGGTTGGGTTACCACCAAATCAAGATTCGACTGGAGGATATTCTAAAGATGGCTTTCTCGACCCGCTACGGGCTTTATGAGTTTACTGTCATGTCATTTGGCTTAACAAATACACCGGCATTCTTCATGTACTTGATGAACACCGTTTTCATGGAGGAACTCGACAAGTTTGTCGTGGTGTTTATTGACGATATCCTCATCTATTCCAAGACCGAAGAAGAGCATGCAGATCATCTCCGTGTTGTTCTTGGCCGACTTCGAGATCACCAACTCTATGCTAAGTTCAGCAAATATGAGTTCTAGCTTAAGGAAGTGGTCTTTCTAGGTCATGTCTTGTCAAAGAATGAAGTTGCAGTCGACCTGAGCAAGGTGCAAGATGTGCTCAATTAGGTGCAGCCCAGAAGTGTCATTGACATCTGGAGTTTTCTCTGGCTTATAGATTATTACCGTAGCTAATCGAGAACTTCTCCAAGATTGCCAAGCCCATGAACAAATGGTTGAAGAAGAATGTCAAGTTCGAATGCTCTGAGGAGTTTGAAGTGGTTTTCCAGACATTGAAGCCTCATCTCACCATGACACCAGTTTTAGTGTAACTGGACATTCACAAGAGCTTTGATGCTTATTGCGATGCCTCTTGCTTTGGACTTGGTTGTGTTCTCATGCAACAAGGACGTGTGGTCGCCTATGCTTCACGCCAATTGAAGCCACATAAGAAAAATGATCCCACACATGATCTAGAACTAGCAGCAGTAGTGCATGCCCTGAAGATTTGGCGGTACTATCTCCTCGGAAATGTGTGCAACATCTATACTGACCACAAGAGACTAAAGTATATTTTCACCCAAGCTGACCTCATCATGAGGCAACGGAGATGGCTCAAGCTGATCAAGGATTATGAACTAGAAGTGCATTATCATCCGGGTAAGGCGAACATTGTCACCGATGCCTTCAGCCAGAAGGCTTAGTGCAATTGCCTTATGGTTTCAGCTGGAAATGCCACACTTTGTGATGAATGCCGAAGGCCTTGAGATGGGTCTAGAGTGATTTCTTGCAAATTTGGAGATTAAATCTACCCTCCTGGATCAAATCAAGGAAGCTTAGAAGAGTGATAAGGGCATGGCCTGAATCCGAGCAAAGATGAAGGCATGGCCACATGTTTTTTCTGAAGATTGGCCAAGGTGTTCTTCAGCAAAATCATTTGAGCCAAAGAACAAAGGGGCAGCTTCCAATCGTTCTAATTCTTCTCCTTTTGACGGAAAGAAGAAGACAAGCAATATTGAGTATCTTAAGTGTGGCAGACTTGGCCATAAACAAGCTGAGTGTCCTAATCATCGTGTTATTATTGCTCTTGCCGTTGGTTCTTATGACTCACAAAGTGAAGAAGAGGACGCACGTGATGAGATCTTTTCAGAAGATGAGAATATGGAAACTTACGAGTACAACGCTGAGGACAGTGAGTGTGAGTTGAGCCTGAATTGTTTGGCATGTCCATCATTCCAGTATGCTGGTGAGGGAGGTAGTCTATCATGTACCACTCCTCATATCGCCCAGGATATTACTCATGCTGATTTTGATGATCTCCTTGCTGATTTGAGTGATCTGGAAGATGATCTTTCTGCTCTTGAATTGGTGAACATTCATAGTGATAAGGCAGGGGCTTGTCCTGACCTTTTGGTGAGAGGGGATAACTCGATTTGGGGTGGATTCGACGTTGTGCTGCCCGACTACAATGACCAACAGGGGCGCTGCGCCTTAGCGACAGTTACACCGACTCCGATTTGTTGCTGTTCTTGCCGTGCCAAGAACAACCTTGAACCTTCTAGCAAATCGAAGAACAAGCAAGAACAAGTTGACAAGCAAAGAGTGCACAAACCTTGCCAAGGATGAAATCGATACACAAGAAGTTGGGGTTCTGAATCGAGTAAAACAGGTGGTCTAGCCGACACACGTGTTTACAAGGAAGAAGCTGAAGCTATCTTGCATCTAAACAAAATCCAGCCTTCTTCCTGGTGGCTGCTGGTGCTATTTATACATAAGAGGCAGCCAGGAGGCGTGGGGGGAAAGAAACCCTAACTTAGAATGGGCCCCTAGTGGGCTCTACGGAATACAAGGACCAAGGCCCATGGCTGGAGGTCCGATTCTTTCGCCGATTCTGAGCAGCTGTGATGGAGTCTGATGCTGGTGTTGGATCCATATAAAAGTAGATGATAAGATCTTTCCAACAAGTGCTCATGGGCCCCAATCACCTTCCGGAGCAGAGAATTATGGACAAATCAAAATAGTGATGCCTGGAGGTCCAAACGTGCAGTCTGGACGTTTGGTCCGATCATCTTCTTGTTTACACCAGCATCCACCTGATGGTTACCTTGGTTACTCTTGTGTCCAGCTGGTTCGTCTCCCAAGTTTCTAAGCATAAGAAAATCATCACAAGGCTTTAGTAGTACCCCATTCAGAGAGGAACTTGTTTGGACAGCAAGGAACGACTTTACCTGATAATTGATTCGGCGTGCTCGAGCTCGAGTCATTGGTCCCTGCTGTGCAATAGGCACGGTTGTATCAATTGGAGTCGTCCTCGACTCAAGTTCATCCTCTTCTCCCATGTATGGCTGTAAATCTGCAACGTTAAAGGTGGGGCTAACCCCAAAATCTGCAGGTAGCTCAAGCTTGTATGCATTTTCATTAATCCTTTCTAGCACTTTGAATGGTCCATTAGCTCTAGGAAGCAACTTAGACTTTCTCAAATTAGAGAGCAAATCCTTTCTCAAATGCAACCAAACCAAATCACCCGGTTCAAAAGTGATATGTTTCTTTCCTTTGCTACTAGCAAGTTTATACTTAGCATTCATGCACTCTATATTCTTTCTAGTGGTCTCATGCAGTTTTATCATTAATTCAGCATGTCGTTTAGCATCAAAATTCACCCTCTCCGAGGTTGGAAGAGGCAAAAGATCAATAGGAGCACGAGACACAAACCCATAAACAATCTCAAAAGGGCATTTCTTAGTAGTAGAATGTTGTGAACGATTATAAGCAAACTCAACATGAGGCAAGCACTCTTCCCATATTTTTATATTCATTTTCAAAACAGCCCTAAGCATGGTAGATAAAGTTCTATTCACAACATCGGTTTGCCCATCAGTTTGGGGATAACAAGTAGTGAAAAATAAAAGCTTAGTCCCCAACTTAGCCCACAAAGTTCTCCAAAAATGACTAAATTTTTTTGCATCACGATCCGAAATAATGGTATTTGGCACACCATGCAAACAAACAATCTCTCGAAAGAACAAATCAGCAACATGTGTAATAGCATCATCACTCTTATGACATGATATGAAGTGTGCCATCTTAGAAAATCTGTCCACAACAACAAAGATATTATCCCTCCCCTTCTTTGTTCTAGGCAGTCCTAGAACAAAGTCCATAGAAATATCCTCCCATGGTGTACTAGGAACAAGTAGAGGCATATACAAACCGTGAGGATTAAGGCGTGACTTAGCTTTTTGACATGTTGTGCAGCGAGCAACAAACCTCTCCACATCTCTCCTCATCTTGGGCCAAAAAAAATGACCAGCAAGGATGTCCTCCGTTTTCTTCACACCAAAGTGTCCCATCAGCCCTCCTCCATGCGCTTCCTATAACAATAACATACGCACGGAGCTAGCCGGAATGCATAATTTGTTAGCCCTAAACACAAACCCGTCAGTGAGGACGAATTTGTTCCATGTTTTACCCTCCTTGCAATTCAGCAACACATCTTTGAAATTATCATCATGTGCGTATTGTTCTTTAATTGTTTCCAAACCAAATATTTTGAAGTCAAGTTGTGAAAGCATGGTGTAACGCCTAGACAAAGCATCAGCAATGACATTTTCCTTCCCTTTTTTGTGTTTGATGTCATAGGGAAAAGACTCAATAAATTCAACCCACTTGGCATGTCTACGGTTCAATTTTACTTGACTTCGGATGTGTTTCAAAGACTCATGATCAGAATGTATAACAAACTCTTTAGGCCATAAATAATGCTGCCATGTTTCCAAAGTTCGAACTAGAGCAAACAATTCCTTATCATAAGTAGAATAGTTCAAACTAGGCTCACTCAACTTCTCGCTGAAATATGCTACAGGTTTCACCTCTTGTAACAACACACCTCCCAAACCAATTCCAGTAGCATCACATTCAAGCTCAAAACTTTTATTGAAATCAGGAAGTTGGAGCAAATATGCATGTGTTAACTTATCTTTCAACGTGTTGAAGGCATTCTTGTGTGCTGCAGCCCAAGTGAATGGCACACCCTTCTTGATGAGTTTGTGCAGTGGGGCTGCAATGGTGCTGAAATCCTTCACAAAGCGGCGGTAGAATCAAGTAAGTCCGAGAAAGCTTCTCACTGTGACCGTTGTGGGAACTGGCTAGCTGTGTATGGCTTCAACTTTGGCTTGATCAACTTCAATTTCCTGCGGGGTCACAACATAGCCAAGAAAAGAGACTCGATTCGTGCAAAAAGTGCACTTCTCAAGGTTACCAAACAAACGTGCATCACGTAAAGCATCGAAAATAGCACGCAAATGATCAAGATGTTCCTCTAGTGCTGGGTGCATTAGTGAGACCAAAAGGCATGATTAACCACTCATGTAGACCGAATTTAGTTTAAAACGCCGTTTTCCATTCATCTCCTAACTTCATGCGAATCTGGTGGTAACCATTACGCAAATCAATTTTAGAGAACACAATTGAGCTACTTAGTTCATCAAGCATATCATCTAGCCTAGGCATAGGGTGACGATATCTGATTGTAATGTTATTAATTGCTCGGCAATCTACACACATGTGCCATGATCCATCTTTCTTAGGAACTAAAAGCATGGGAACAGCACAGGGGCTAAGAGACTCACGCACATAATCTTTGTCAAGCAATTCTTGCACTTGGCGCTGAATCTCTTTAGTTTCTTCCGGGTTAGTCCTGTATGGCACACGATTGGACAAGGAAGCCCCGGGAATGAGGTCAATATGGTGCTCAATCCCTCGAATTGGTGGCAGGCTCGGTGGCACCTCCTTTGGAAAAACATCAGCGTAGTCTTGCAAAAGGTTAGTGACAGTAGGAGGCAAAGAGTAGAGATATCTTCGACTGGAAACAATGTTTCTTTGCACACCAAAGCATAGCAAACAACAGTGCTAGCATCAATTTCCTCCAAATCAGATTTAGTAGCAATGAAATAAGATCCTTTCAGCTTAATCTCAATCTTATTATCATGAACAAATTTGGTGTTTTTCTTTTTATGTTTCTCAAGTTCAATTGCCACAATCTGATTTTCACTCTTAGCATGCTCAAGATTTTTCAGTTTGCTAGCTCTAGCAATTTCATCTTTCAAAATGGTCTCAGGCGACACATGATGCAACACAAGTTTTTTGCCGTTATGCACAAATGAGTACTGATTCGATTTGCCAAAATGCAAGGAATCTTTATCATGTTGCCATGGTCTACCTAACAACATAGAGCATGCTTGCATAGGTACAACATCACAGTCAATATAATCATGATAAGAACCAATGGCAAAGTTAACTCTTACCAACCGTGTTACCTTCACCTTGCCGCTGCTGTTGAGCCAGTGAATGTAGTAAGGCTGCGGATGTGGCCGTGTGTCCAATGCAAGCTTCTCCACCATTTTAGCACTTGCCAAGTTGTTGCAGCTCCCTCCATCAATGATCATGCGGCAAGAACGCTCCTGGATCACACACTTGGTCTGAAACAAGGTGTCGTTGATTTTGTTCAGCCCTCTCCATTTGTGCGCTTAGCACTCGCTGCAATACAAGGCTTTCATAGTGCTCTACATCTTCGGCCCCAATGTGCTCTAGATCTTGGTGGTGCATATCATCTTCCCCAGCATTGTTAGCTGCAAGCAAAGCATATATTTCTTCATCTAAATCACTAGCAGAGGAATACCCACCATCCGCTCGCACGACCAGAACACGTGTGCTTGGGCAGTCCTTGCGCACATGACTATAGCCCTTGCAGTGTAGGCACTGAATGTCCCTTGCGCGTCCTGATGATGCCACTGAGGATGAACTCTTAGCAAGCGTGGCTGCTGCCCCTCTGGTTGGTTCAGTTGGACTTGGTGCAGAATTTGTTGTGGAGGGACGCGGCTTGCTCAAGGAGGATGGTGCAGCTGCTCGGGTCAATGTTTTAGCAGCGATGGAAGGCGTCCAAGAGTTAGCACGACCTGCAGGAATGTTAGTTCTCATGCTAGCTCGCCGTCCTTGCACTTCTCTTTCAGCGTTGCAAGCAAGATGAAACAAACGAGTGACTGAATTATATTCTTTATAAGTTAAAGTGTCCTGAATCTCCCAGTTCAGCCCACCCATAAATCTAGCCATAGCAGCGTCCTCATTCTCCTTTAAACCACAACGAAGCATGCCTATTTGCAACTCTTGATAATACTCTTCTACAGATTTAGTGCCTTGTCTTAGTTGCTGCAATTTATGTAATAAATCACATGCTTGATATGAAGGAACAAATCTGGCCTGCATGACTCGTTTCAAGGCTTCCCAAGTTTGTGGAATATTATTTGGGTTCTTACGATGATACTCACTCCACCAAATAGAAGCGAAATGAGTAAACTCACTAGTGGCAGCCCTAACAAGTTTCTCCTCAAGAAATTCATGGCAAGTAAATTTTTGATCAATAGCTAATTCCCAAGTGAGGTATGTGTCAGGATTATACTTTCCATCAAAAGAGGGTATGGTAAACTTGATCTTGCCGAAAGAGTCATCAGCACGTACCTCTCGTCGTGGTGGGTGAGCACCTGTACCATGGCGGTTGTGGCGTTGTTGCCTGTGTTGATTACCATTTACCTCTTCATCAAGCTCGGTGTCCGCAGAATATTCTACGTCATCCTCACCTGCGACGCTGCCCACGGTGTTGTGGTTGTTGTTGTTGCGTGGTCCCGAACCATCACGACCGTTCTGGTCCATCCTCTCCAATCTATGATACCTGCAAGAGAAATGTTAAAAGCCCCAGGAGAGCTCTCCAACGAGGCTAGCTTGGTGTTGGTGTCAATCTAAGCCGTCTCCAATTGGCCAAGGTGTTCATTGGTGACCCGAACATCCTCATCAAGGTGTTCAGCATGCACCCTCAATTGGCATTCAAAGTGTTGTATGATGCCTCTCGTACGCAGTGAATGTTGAGATGTACTATCCGCATCTCCTGACATGATTAGTATGCTACAGGTTTCCCCCTCTTGTAACAACACACATCCCAAACCAATTCCACTAGCATCACATTCAAGCTCAAAAGTTTTATTGAAATCAGGAAGTTGGAGCAAAGGTGCATGTGTTAACTTATCTTTCAATGTGTTGAAGGCGTTTTTGTGTGCTGCAGCCCAAGTGAATGGCACACCCTTCTTGGTGAGTTCGTGCAGTGGGGCTGCAATGGTGCTGAAATCCATCACAAAATGGCGGTAGAATCCAGCAAGTCCGAGAAAGCTTCTCACTTGTGTGACTGTTGTGGGAACCGGCCAGCTGTGTATGCACAAATGAGTACTGATTTGATTTGCCAAAATGCAAGGAATCTTTACCATGTTACCATAGTCTACCTAACAACATAGAGCATGCTTGCATAGGTACAACATCACACTCAATATAATCATGATAAGAACCAATGACAAAGTTAACTCTTACCAACCGTGTTACCTTCATCTTGCCGCTGCTGTTGAGCCACTGAATGTAGTAAGGCTGCGAGTGTGGCCGTGTGTCCAATGCAAGCTTCTCCACCATTTCAACACTTGCCAAGTTGTTGCACCTCCCTCCATCAATGATCACGCGGCAAGAACGCTCCTGGATCACACACTTGGTCTGAAACAAGGTGTGTCGCTGATTTTGTTCAGCCCTCTCTATTTGTGCGCTTAGCACTCGCTGCACTACAAGGCTTTCATAGTGCTCTGCATCTTCGGCCCTAATGTGCTCTGTATCTTGGTGGTGTACATCATCTTCCCCAGCATTGTTAGCTGCAAGCAAAGCATATATTTCTTCATCTAAATCACTAGCAGAGGAATACCCACCATCCGCTCGCACGACCAGAACACGTGTGCTTGGGCAGTCCTTGCGCACATGACTATAGCCCTTGCAGTGTAGGCACTGAATGTCCCTTGTGCGTCCTGATGATGCCACTGAGGATGAACTCTTAGCAAGCGTGGCTGCTGCCCCTCTTGTTGGTTCAGTTGGACTTGGTGCAGAATTTGTTGTGGAGGGACGCGGCTTGCTCAAGGAGGATGGTGCAGCTACTCGGGTCAATGTTTCAGCAGCGATGGAAGGCGTCCAAGAGTTAGCACGACCTGCAGGAATGTTAGTTCTCATGCTAGCTCGCCGTCCTTGCACTTCTCTTTCAGCGTTGCAAGTAAGATGAAACAAACGGGTGACTGAATTATATTCTTTATAAGCTAAAATGTCCTGAATCTCCCGGTTCAGCCCACCCATAAATCTGGTCATACCAGCGTCCTCATTCTCCTCTAAACCACAATGAAGCATGCCTATTTGCAGCTCTTGATAATACTCTTCTACAGATTTAGTTCCTTGTCTTAGTTGCTGCAATTTATGTAATAAATCACGTGCATGATATGAAAGAACAAATCTAGCCCGCATGACTTGTTTCAAGGCTTCCCAAGTTTGTGGAATATTATTTGGGTTCTTACGATGGTACTCACTCCACCAAACAGAAGCGAAATCAGTAAACTCACTAGTGCAACCCTAACACATTTTTCCTCAGGAAATTCATGGCAAGTAAATTTTTGATCAATAGCTAATTTCCAAGTGAGGTATGTGTCAGGATTATACTTTCCATCAAAAGAGGGTATTGTAAACTTGATAATACTGAAAGAGTCATCAGCATGTACCTCTCGTCGTGGTCGGTGAGCGCCTATACCATGGCGGTTGCGGCGTTGTTGCCTGCGTTGATTACCATTTACCTCTTCATCAAGCTCGGTGTCCGCAGAATATTCTACGTAATCCTCACCCGCGACGCTGCCCACAGTGTTGTGGTTGTTGCTGTTGCGTGGTCCTAAACCATCACGACCATTCTGGTCCATCCTCTCCAATCGATCCATGATACCTGCAAGAGAAAATGTTAACAGCCCCAAGAGAGCTCTCCAACGAGGCTAGCTTGGTGTTGGTATCAATCTGAGCTGTCTCCAATTGGCCAAGGCGTTCATTGGTGACCCGAACATCCTCATCAAGGTGTTCAGCATGCACCCTCGCTTGGCGTTCAATGTGTTGTATGATGCCTCTCGTACGTGGTGAATGTTGAGATGTATAATCCGCATCTCCTGACATGGTTAGTATGCAGCAAAGAATTCACAAGAAATTAAGCCTATCAACTAGTGGAACTAGGTGACATCACTCCATCTCTCCCTCAGACTTGTACAACCAAGTTCTTACATGTTCTGTCTTACCACGCTTTTGCAGATGGTGTTGGCAGCCGACAAGAACAACAACAAAAGGTGGCAGCAAGCACAAACCTGTGACGTTGTAGATAAATTTGTGGAGCTATAGGTGATTGCAAGAAAATTCAAGGTACAGCTGGAACCAAGTTAGTCGATGCAAATTGAATAAACGTTCAACGATGGTACCATGCTGGTCCTAGGCTAACCCGTGCTAGAGACGCAAGCCTGAACACAAGCATTGTCACACATAAAAGTAACCAAGGAGTACAAGGAAAATAGCAGCAAGAACCCCTTCTTTCTTTTCTCCTCTTTTTCTTTTCCTTTTCCCTCTTTTTTTTCTGATTTTTTTCTTTCTTTTTTTTTGTTTTTGCACAACTAGCTCAAATCTGAAAACTTTTCACAAGGATATCAGAAAGTCATTACATATATACACTTTTTTCTCTCTCTCTCTCTCGAAAGTAAGAATACTCAGTTCTGAACAAAGAGAGAGTGTTTGGTTCGGTGTCTTGGTATGTTTGGACCTGTCCACAAGTTAGAACAACCAAAAGAGTATCCCAATGGATCTGCTATTTGGGTGGCTGTTCGGACCGATCTGAAAAACTAAGAATAAATAGGTGTATGCCGTGGCAGCGGAGGTGTATATAGGGGGAAAGGATGGCGGCGGTCCTGGTGGTGGTGGTGGCGGTGTTGGAGGTGGATCTGGTGGTAACGATGGTGACCAAAACGTGAGCAGAACTCGAAACTCTAATGGAGGTGGAATTTTTGGACTGTAGTTAAAGTAAAGAATGGGTAAAACTCTCACCGATTAACGTTGCTCTGATTACCACATGATAAGGCAGGCGCTGGTCCTGACCTTTCGATGAGAGGGGATAACTCGATTTGGGGTGGATTCGACGTTGTGCTGCCCGACTACAACGACCAATAGGGGCGCTGCGCCTTAGCGACAGTTACACCGACTCCGATTTGTTGCTGTTCTTGCCGTGCCAAGAACAACCTTGAACCTGCTAGCAAATCGAAGAACAAGTTGACAAGCAAAGAGTGCACAGACCTTGCCAAGGATGAAATCGATACACAAGAAGTTGGGGTTTTGAATCGAGTAAAACAGGTGGTCTAGCCCGACACACGTGTTTACAAGGAAGAAGCGGAAGCTATCTTGCATCTAAACAAAACCCAACCTTCTTCCTGGTGGCTGCTGGTGCTATTTATACATAGGAGGCAGCCAGGAAGCGTGGGGGGAAAGAAATTCTAACTTAGAATGGGCCTCTAGTGGGCTCTACGGAATACAAGGACCAAGGCCCATGGCTGGAGGTCCGAATGTTCTTTCGCCGATTCTGAGCAGCTCTGATGGAGTCTGATGCTGGTGTTGGATCCATATGAAAGTAGATGATGAGATCTTTCCAACAAGTGCTCATGGGCCCCAATCACCTTCCGGAGCAGAGAATTATGGACAAATCAAAATGGTGATGCCTGGAGATCCAAACATGCAGTCTGGAGGTCCGAATGTTCTTTCGCCGATTCTGAGCAGCTCGAGTCATTGGTCCCTTCCTTGCAATAGGCATGGTTGTATCAATGGAAGGGATGTCCTCATCACACAGGGCAGTAGAAAGGATTATTTGTGTTCCTGAAGTAGGGGAGGAGTTACCGCTATGTTGTCTTTCATCAGCATGTTTGTCCCATGACATGGATACATCGAATCATTCTTTGGTGGTTCATCATGTTCTTTCTATTCAGTTGGTAGCAGCTGAGAAAGAACAACGGCATAATTTGTTCCAATCATGATGCAAAGTGAAAGGGCTGGTATGTCGGTTTACAATTGATGGTGGCAGTTGCAGTAATATTGTTAGTGCACTGCTGGTTAAGAAGCTTGGGTTGAAAACATGATGTCATCCGCATCAGTATCGTATGCAATGGCTCAATAATTCGGGAACTGTCAAAGTGTCCTCCATGGTGAGGTTATCATTCTCCATTGGTGATTATCATGATGAGGTGAACTGTGATGTTGTTCCTATGCAAGCATGCCATATACTATTGGGGCGTCCTTGGCAGTTTGATGTGGACTCTATACATTTTGGTCACTCTAATAAGCATACATTTGTGCATAACGAGAACAAAGTTGTTTTGGTTCCATTATCTCCAGAGGAGAGCCATGCTTCTGATGTTGCTCGATTAAAGCGAAGGATAGAGAGAAAAGACAATTGAGTGTGAACCACAAAGATAGTGAGAGAGCGGATCCTAAGCCATCCTACTCCAAAAAGCCTATTGACAATACCAGCAGAGTTCAACAAAAAATGAGTGTTTGTTAGTGATGAAGAGTGATTTGAGAGATGTGCGCAACGCCACAACCCCTTTTCTTTGTACTCTTGTGCAAGTAAACTGTTGATACTAATGACTTAACATCTACATTGCCTAGCATTGTAATTGATTTATTACAGGACTTTGAGGACGTGTTCCCTAACAAGTTATCTATACTGGTGAGGTGCTCCAAGTATGCAAAATTACAATGACATTTACAAGCTCTCAAAGAGTTCGAGATACTTGGAGCGGATTTTACCCTCACGCTCCCATGTTGCTTCGTCTTTGGTGTGGTTGCTCCATTGAACTTTGATAAACTTGAGCAAATGCCATCGAGTCTTTCACTCTACTTCATCCAATATCCTTATCGATAGCTGACAATAAGACAAATTTGGTTGCAACCCTTGATGTGCAACTTCGATCACTTCTGTTGGGACTCATAGGCACTTCTTCAGTTGTGACACGTGGACACATTATGAACAGCGGAGAGGGACGGAGGCAAGTCCAAGTGATAACTTGGAAATGGTCCCACATATCGAGGTGCTAGCTTCCTTCTGACTTGAAATCATTGAACTCTCTTGAGAGGAGACACCTTGAGATACACATAACTCCATTAGCGAACTCAAGGTCTCGGATGTGGTGATCCACATAGCTCTTCTGTTGGGACTAGGCCGTGAGGAGACACTTTCGAATAGTCAGAATGTGCTCTTCGGCCTCCTTGACCAAATCCGGGACTAGGAAAGCCCTCTTCCAAGAGGGAATAGGCAAAGGTGCTTGAGGTGCTCGACCTTCACCCTTCGGTAGAAATCACACTCAACAGCATATCGAGCAATCCCTCGCTTCATGTGAGTCCACCAGAACCTGGGCTTGAGGTCTTGGTAGATGTGAAGGCGTAAAAGGTGCACGAAAAGCAGATGATCGTGACCCTACACCTTGCTGCTGTGGACGACGCCATGGAGTAGAACTACTACCAGCTGCACTAGTAACTCGGTGTTGAGAAAATTCAGAGATAATTTTTCGTTATGCCCTTTTAGCGAAATGAACTAACTCAGTCATATCAGTGTAACTTGTCATGTCCACCTTGTTTGCAATCTCTTTGTTTAACCCAACTAAGAAACAAGCCATCCTGGATTCTTCATCTTCATTGATCATTGTTCGAAGCAGGCACATTTCCATTTCTTGGAAATACTCATCAACTGTGGGATCCCCTTGGACTAAACGCTTCAGCCGTAAATGCAGTTCACGAGTGTAGTATGCAGGAACGAAACGTCACCTCATCTCTCGCTTCAACTCCTCCCAAGTGATATGATGATGTCCGACACGGTAGAATTAAGCACGGACTTGGTTCCACCAAGTGACAGCAAATCCTTTAAACTCAGTTGCAGAAAGCTTTGTCTTCTTTTCTGCAGAATAATCATATAAATCAATGATTTGATCCACCTTGGTCTCCCACTCAAAATAAGCATCAGCATCCTCTTTTCCTGTGAATGCAAGAATGGACACCTTAACTTTTCTCAAACCATCATCATCACGACGCCATTCATGATCACCACATCGTCGATCATGACGCTCATCATGACCACCAAAATGACGGTCATTATAATCACCAAGGCGACCAAAATTGTCACCTAGATGGTTGTTGAAACCACCAAGATGAATATTACAGCCACATCGATGATCAGTGTAATTCTCGTAGTCAGGATCATCATTATAGTCAACAGGTGCCATAGGAATTTGTTGGGCACGACCAGCAAATTATGGTCGAACAGGAGCACCTGGAAAGATATTGAGGCCACCTCCTTGATCACGTTGAGCATGACGTGCAGCTTCAGCTTGTAGATGGGCAGCATTAGTCTCCCCAGCAATACCATCAGCACCGCCATTATTTCCATTGCCCACTGGAAACTCAACTTGTTGTGCCGCTTGTGGCACCGGCGGTGGTGGAATTTGTAGACCTTGGAACTGCTGCATTAATTGTGCCATCTGTGCACGCATCTCCTGAAACTCCTCAATAGAGATACCAGCACCGGTATTCGAAGTGGAAACATGTGTGCTTTTGTTGCCTGACATGTTAGTATGGAAAAAAATGACAGGAAAGAACACAATATATATGTGGAATCACTCCCTCACTTCTTACTTACCAATGTTCTGTGTCAACCTAAAGGGTGAGAACCATGATGGCAATTAATAGTGGAACAACGATTGTATCAAAGTTGACGGTGCACAAAATCTCGGGTTGCTGTGGGTGGGGTTGGGTGGGAAAATTTGAAAGTGCTGCAATCTGCAATTTAGTAATGCAAAATCGAATAATAATCCAAGTGAATCACAAGCCTAAGTTGCTGTTGAAGAAATATGGAAAGATATGCAACCAGTGCAGGTAAAACACAAGGAAAGAAATGATCTGCACGAACTGAATTCCGGCCAAAACTATGATATGTCCTTTCTCTTTTTTTACATTGTTTTTTTAAGGCTCTCTTTTTTTTTGCTGAATCTGTTCCTCTTTTTTTGTTCAGCACATATACTATTAGAAGAAAAAAAATTCAGATCAGAGGCATATTTGGGGAAGTTCAGGCTGTTTATATTACATATGCAGATATGGCTAGCAGACGGAAAACAACAAGTAGGAGAATTGTGGCTTTTTTTTAATAGGCTGATTGGTGCAGATATCACAAACAGCAGTTCTAGAAGAAGAAGAAGAAACTATATTTGGGAAATAGGATATGTAGTAGTAGCAAAGGAAAAGAAGTGAACAAACAGCAACTAGACAATGACCCACTGTATTAAAACTCGAAAATACAAACTAAAACCAGATGCAAAAAGAGGCTAGGTAATATTTTCTTTAGGATTTCTTGGACTGTAGGACAGAAAAAATAATTAAACTAAACTAACAGGGATAGAAGGATCCAACCGTAGCAACGGAAGCTCTGATACCAGATGATGTGTACGCGCATATAGAAATACACGCGAACGTGTTTTGTGGCCCGATCTTCACGGTGGATGTTGATTCTTGAGATAATCATCACCACGTGACCCGACGAAGAGGTAGTGCACCACAAGATATTGCACACGCGACAAACTACCGAGACAATCACCCTTCCACGTACCGACAAAGCCAGCCCATGCAATCACGCCGTATAGACGTGAAGGCACGAACGGGATGAACAGCAGTTCAACATTCTACAACTCCCTCAGGAATCAAAAGAACAAAGGTTGTAAGTCCCACAAGACTCAGATTATCACATATGTGTTTTGAAAACTGGAAAGCCAAAACATCCCTCATGCTTCCTAAACATAGTTATTTATAGTGATGGTCTAGATGCTATTCAA
This sequence comes from Phragmites australis, assembly GCF_958298935.1. Classification (NCBI taxonomy): domain Eukaryota; kingdom Viridiplantae; phylum Streptophyta; class Magnoliopsida; order Poales; family Poaceae; genus Phragmites; species Phragmites australis. The sequence goes on along the minus strand of NC_084926.1, from coordinate 28,929,805 downwards.
GAAACAGAAATGCTTGTCCTGGACGTGTTGATGCATGCAGGTAGTGGTCATCAAGTAAATTAAGAGATGCAATGGCTGTTTATTCCCATTATTAGCACCAAGTAACTGATACTTCCATTAAAAATGTAGCCCCAAATAAGTGCCTTTTCTTTGGTAATTCTTTATCCCTAAACCATTGCCTTCTCATGCTAAATATCTTCGTGTAAACCATCATTTCTGAAAATCATAAAACAAGAAGATGAAAGCACAATATTTTCTGAAATATCAGGATTAAATAAATAAAGGTTAGTGTTCACCTGGGATTCATTTCCTTCTCTAGTTGTTTAGACCTGCTTCTAGTAATGGGACCCACAATGTCACTAGCGTTCTTATTAGTTAATGCATCGGTACTAGGCATGTCCTCATTATTCTCCCTCGCCGGAGGGACACTCATCCAACCTCAAGCCCGCACGCCACTCAAGGGCCCGATCTCTAAACCCGAGCTTCTTCGGAGTGGATTAATCCGCTAGGTGGCTGCCATAGACTAAGGTAAGGCATCCCCTACCATTTCCCCGTTGTTTCCAAGCTCGATTTGACCCTCATGTCATTTAGACCTAAGTTCAATCTATCCTAGATCCAGTCGACAGGGTACTTTGAATTTAGCTGGGTGAATGTTGTCCAATTCACTTTAGAAGTACTCCACTAGTCCCATAGAGCATTTTGGTACCTTTCGCCGTTGAATTTTTTGTGGGTCTCCTTGTTGACGAGCCCGAAAAGGTGCTGCCGGAAAGATCTGGTGGTCTGACCACCAGTTAGGGCCGGAGAATCCGAGTTGAAAACACTATACATGGGTCAGATCGTCACTCGGGCCGATCTAACCATTGGTTGGCGGTCTGACTGCCAGCACAACATCGGTTTGACCGCCAGGGGTTAAAATCTTCTGCACACCGATGGTCTGACCTTTAGTTCATTGTCGGTGTGACCACCAACCTTTGAAAGCTAGATGGACTTAGGTTAGCTTATTCGGGGTTTCAAACTTTCAAATCCTAATCTTTCAGTGATCTTTTGAAAACATTTTTGAACCTCGGTGCTCTACTATTACTTGAGCATGCACCTTATGCGTACTTTTTCGTTGTTGTTTATTTATGCATTACATCAATAATTCTTTTATAGTGCGTCGAGCCGCCAGTCCAAGCAAGCGAAGGCGATACCAAACCACACAAGTTCTATGAGTTCTGTGTTGATAGCATCATGCAAATACCAAAACAGCAAGGCAAGCATCTAAGTATATTGCACCCTCTTGTTCAATTTGAATGTAGTCTAAAATTGATAAATTATGCCTTATGTATGTTTGCATGTATTAAATCTAGTGTCGGGCTTATTCCGGTAGAACTTATGTTGGTTGCATGATCTCTACCTTGAGTTGTTGATTATCCATATCCTTGTAGCCTGTTTAACAAAATTGTTGTCTAAGTTACAAGATTGATTTAATATGCTTAGCAATGCATAGGTCATCGGTAGAAGATGAGCAATGATTTGATTATGCTCGTGATCTTGCATTGTTTAAGCATCGATCGTTGTTGTAGCACTTTATGTGCTTACTACATGTCGCATATGTTTGTAGTTGTGGCTATTGGCGTACGAGTCGATGGTGTCAGACATGAAGGCCAATTGGGGTATCCAGTTTGCTCCGGGAGTAGTTCTAGATGACCCCCGCACTTATCGGCGTATGATCAATCGGTCAGAGCTTATTGAGAAAGGTTGACCTGTGTGGTTATGCAAGTCGTATGGTCCTCAAGTCATGTACGTAAAGTTGTACCCTCTTGAAGGGTGTAAAAAATATTTTAAAATGCCGCGCTCTCAGTTATGAGCATGCTTCTGTTCATTTGCAACAATCGTAGAGTCACGAATGTGCATGGTGGTTTGTATATGGTATGTTAGGAGTTGATTATGTTTACAGTTATGTTCAGATTGTTACAGGTTTGGAGAGGTGTCAGTTAAATTTAGATGATCACACATAGGTGTCTAGGATGCGGTCGCATATGTTCTATTCAACCATGTGGCCTTTCTTGCTAGTAGCTCAATGCATAATCCTTGGAGTCGAGCTATTTATATGTGCTCTATATGGATCAAGTCTTACGAGTACTTTCGTACTCACGCTATTTTTTTCAGGTTCTGCTGGTGAGGAAGAGGTGGGGTTTGGCTACTTCACACCCGCTGATGTCGGTGGCGGGAATGAGTTGTGCATCCTACTCGTTGGCGTGGTGTTTGAGGCGGTGCGTAAGGGCATATGGTGATGTCTTCTCAAGTGTATATGAGCTTCCTATAGACTCTAGCAGCATGCCACTTCTTCAAATGACTGAGTGGAGGGGTATTTATAGCATCAAACCCGTCAACTAGCTGTTTTCTCAACGGCTCAAAAAAGCTGTTAACACCAGATGATCTGGTGAGAATAGTAGTTCTAACACTAGATCATTCGGTGAGTATAAACTCAGAAACTAGCTGTTGGAACTTCACTCAATGCCTCTGTAAACACCGAACACTCTGGTGTGCCTTTAGATCTATCACCGAACCTTCCCATGAGTTATCTTGAGCTATCCCTTTGCAGCCTCTCTATGTAAAATGCTCTGGTGCATTCATCTTCAGATACCGGACCTTCTGGTGGGTTGTTCTTCATTCTTCAACACTTGCAGTTGTCTCTATAAGAAATATTCTACTGCTATAATCCGGTGTGCATAAACCAAGCACCGGACCATCCGGTGGGTTGATCTTCAGTCTTCTACACATGCATTCTTCTATGGAGGAAACACTCTGGTGTTACCCAGTGCGGATCACCGCACTATCCGGTGAGGTTCTCAGCTTTCTCTCCTTTGTCAGAAATACTCCGGTAGGTTCAACACAAAGAGCACCGGATCATCCAATGAAGTCATCAGCCTTCACTTTGCCTCTAAACAAAATACTTTGGTGAGCTCAACCCCCTGAACATCGGACCATCCGATGAAGATAATTCTCCTAGGACTTCTTCGGATGACTAAACACCGGACCATCACTTTGTCTGATGGATGCAATACATAAAGAAGCTACCTAAGCCGGGACAAAGTTTGATTAAATTAGAGAAGTCCCACGAAATGATTAAACCAGATAGTCCGGTGATATCAAAGATATACACACCGGAGCATTTTCCAGAAGGGTGGAAAACTGAGATAAAATCAGTTTGTTCTCACCGGAAGGTCCAATGCTTAGGAGTTTGCACATACCGGAGTGTTTTAACTCAGAGGAGAAAAAAAATGACTTCACCTGATACTTCACCAGATAGTCTGGTGCTGTTTGTGCTCTACACATTGAAGCATTTAACAGAGTGATGAGGACATACTTTCCACGGATACACGCATTCCTCCTACCACACAACACGCGGAACAGGTGATAGAAGGACCAATAACGCGAGCACGAGCACGCCAACTTAATCATCAGGTGAACTTGTTCCTAGGGCTACCCACAAATGTTTACAATAACTATTGTCCTTAGGAACCAGGGAGAAGAACCACACAAGCCAGTATATAAGTGGAGGCAAGTTCAATTCGGATTCGACTCTCTTGACAGCAGCAAAAGATAAAGGCCATAACTGTTGATTCCGAAGGATTCTCGGGGCACATGAGTACTTGATGGAAAGATAATTTTGTCTACTTTCAGATGGATCTGGCCTCATCTCGAAATTCCTCCTAAGCTACCTGGAATTGTTAAAGAAAGTCACATCTGTTTTCCAGTCCGAATCAAACTTGGGCCTTGTATTAGAGTCTAATTCGGCTTCTTGTGTTTTGGCCAAAACTTCTCCTCTTCTATCTGATAAATAGACACCCGCACCCTCTTATAGGATTTGGGTTTTGATAGATAGATCTAGCTTTTGCTACTTCGCCTTGTAAACGCGCGTGTCGACTAGACCGTCTGATTACTTGTTTTTGGAACCCCGCCACTTCTATTTTCAGATTGTGCTCTTCATCTATATTCACAATTAAGTTTCTTGTTCATCTTGTTCTTGCTCGTTCTTCGATTGCTTGCAGGAACAAATACCCTCGTGGTTAGGTTGATTGTGCTCCAAAAGATCACGAACAACTTCTGGAGTTGGTGTATCGATCGCTAAGGCGCAGCGTTCTTGGACGGTGTAGTCGGATCGTCAACGTCTATTCCACCTAAATCGACATCTACCCTTCTCATCAAAAGTTCGGGACCAGCACATCTATCAAGTGATATCAGATTTCAGGTTGATCAGTGAGAGACTTCTAGTTTTTCTTTTTGCTTTACCTACAGTCCAGAAAAACCAAAAAAAAAATAGTAGATTAGTTTTTTTTTCCCGTGTTCCAAAACACGTTGTGCCTTTTACTAGTTCTGCGTAGTCGAGGCTTGTTGAGTTTTCGGTTGCATCGTCGTGTCGAGTTGCTGGTCTTAGCGTCTAGTCCTTTAGAGTTTCGAGTTCTAGTCAAGTTTTTGTCACCAGTGCAACCACCACCACCAGAACCATCGCTGCTGCAATCCTCTCCACCACCACCACTAGAACCGTCGTCGTGTTTATTTACATCATCTGCTCATAAACTGAGTTGTAATCTGCAAGTGTGAGATCTCTGCAAGTGTGAGATCCTTGAAAAAAAAAAGAAAAAAAAAGAGCTAAAGTATCCCCTGGTCACAAAAAAAAAAGTTTTATGCTGTGAGTTGTTTGTTTGGGAGTCCTTTTTGCCTTAGTGGAGAATTTCGAGCTCCTGCAAAAAAAAAGAAAGAAAAAAGTGAAAAAAAGAAAAGGCGACGAAGAAGAAAAAAAAACAATTCAGAAGCTTGTGCTTGTGTTTTCTGTTTCACTTCTAATCAGTGACTTCGTTTGTGCCTAGGCTTGCGTCTCTAGTACGGTCTAGTCTAGGACCAGCACGGTACCATTGTTGAATGATTATTCAATTTGTTTTGACTTACGTGGTTCTAGTTTTTCCTTGCTACACTTTCAGCCTACCTAGAGCTCCACAAATACGACTACTACTTCACAAGAACTAGCGACTGCAACATCGATACAACCATTTGCTGGAGGTTGTTCCTATCTTTTCAGCTGCTATCACCTCTTGTTTAGCTGGTAAGAACAAGTAAAAGCTTGGTTGAACAGGTTGAGAGTGAGAGAATTGACATACCCACATTCGAGTAGTTCATAGGGCATATTCTTGTGATTTTATTGCTTTGCTGTTTTTGTGGTTTTTCACTAGCAATGGTAGGATCTCCGAAGAATGCTACGCCACCACTTTTTCCTCGTACCAGGGGCATCATACAACACTTTGAACGCTAAGTTAGACTGCACACTGAAGGTCTGAATGAGGATGTGCAAGTGACCAATGAACGACTTGGTCAGTTGGAGGCCGCTCAAATTGACACAAACAGCAAGCTTGCAACCTTGGAGACTTCTGTTGGAGAGATCAACACTTCTCTCGCGGGGATTTTGCAGCGCCTGGAAGAGATGGGTCGTGCCCCTCCAGTGGCTGACACCATTGCGGCCACTAATGGCAACCTTCGCAATAACAACAGTGATTTGCGCAGCGAGGTAGCAGCAAACAACGACAACTATGCCACTGACTTTGAGCTTGATGATGTGGATGCACGTGATCGACGTCGATTACGTTTCAATCGCATCGGCATGGGTCCTGTACTCCCACACCGCGAGGTACATGACAATGATGAATCACTAGGAAAGATTAAATTTACTATGCCACCTTTTGATGGGAAATATGATCCTGATGCTTACCTCACATGAGAACTAGCTGTTGATCAAAAATTTGGTTGTCATGATTTGCCGAAAGGTAAAAGGGTTAGGGCTGCCACTAGTGAATTTACTGATTTTGTTTCTGTTTGGTGGAGTGAATATTGTCGAAAGAATCCAAATAATACACCACAAACTTGGGATGCTTTCAAACGAATCATGCGAGCTAGATTTGTTCCTTCGTATTATGTGCGTGATCTGTTACATAAATTGCAACAATTGAGACAAGGTAGTAAAAGTGTAGAAGAATACTATCAAGAGTTGCAAATAGGTATGTTGCATTGTGGTTTAGAGGAGGGAGACGAGGCTGCTATGTCTAGATTTATGGGTGGTTTGAATCGTGAAATTCAGGACATTTTAGCTTACAAGGAATACAATTCTGTCACTCGATTATTTCATCTTGCTTGTAAGGCTGAAAGAGAAGTGCAGGGACGTCGCAGCAGTGCTAGGACTAATGTTTCTGCAGGTCGAGCAAGTTCATGGCAGCCGCGCATAAGTGCTCCTCCAACCAGCCGTGCTTCTACGCCTTCTCCTACCAACAGCAAGCCACGCTCTTCTACAACCAATTCTGCTTCTCGGGCAATCGAGGCTACAAAGAGTGCTGCACCAACACCAACAAAGAGCGCTTCTTCTGTTGCATCTACAGGGCGAATGAGGGATATTCAATGTGATCAATGCAAAGGTTTTGGACATGTGAAGAGGGAATGTCCAAGCAAGCGCGTCTTGATTGTACGGGATGATGGTGAGTTTTCTTCTGCTAGTGATTTGAATGAAGATACATATGCTATGCTTGGAAGTGACTGGGTAGTCATAAAGGTAGTATTTCAAGCTTGTCATGAAACATGTCGTGGGGTGTGAGCGATCAAGATGGCATTTGCCCCTCCTTGATAACGAGAGAGATATCTCTCGGCCCCTCGAGGTAGTTGGATCGAGAAAGTGCATGGCCATACCAATATGATTAAAGAGTTAGTAATAATGAATCCACTACTTGATCGAGTGAATGATCGAGCTATCATAAGGGTGGCACGTATCTCGCCTTGACCTTGACTGGTATCATGAGGCGAAGGGATCGGTGCATGGTGCAAGTGTATATCAAGGTTCATCCCATGAGAAATATCATGTGCTTGTTACTAAGCTCAATAGCATCAAATAATTTGCCCATAAAAGTGCTAATGACATGTACTTACGTTTGAATATTCTTGTCAATGAGATCAATGAGCTAGATTTGATACAAATTGAAGATGCTCAAGTGGTGAGAAGAATACTTCAAGCTCTTCTTCTGAAGTGCAAGTTGATTGTCTTCATCATCTACAACAATCACGATATGAGTAAGATGACTTCAAGCCAAGTTTTAGGAAAGATCACAGCCCATGAGATGACCATGACAAAAGGGGTTGAAGCTTTTACCTCATCCGACACTAAGAACCTTGCTCTCACAAGAAAGCAAGCTCAATGCCAACACATGAAGGCAAAGATGAGAAGACAAGAGTAAGAGTAAGCTCAAGCAACGATGATGATGATCAAGATGAAGAGAGCTATGAAGAGGATGATCAAAGCACATCAAATGATGAAAAAATTAATCCCAAGATGGTCAAGCTCATGTTACAAGTAGAGAAGAACATCAAGAGAATCAATACCAAGATTAATCATCCAATCTCCTTAAAAAACTTGGTCAAAACAATTGATCATATTAAGAAAGAGAAGAAGACTAAGAATAAGAGGGGGACAAGAGGAAAAAACAAAGCATTCATAAGCATAGGAAGATGGGTGAGCGACGATGAAGAATCGAGTTCAAGTGATGAAAGCCTCAACATCCTCCCCTCCAAGAGAAGCTCGTCCTTAAGGTCGTCATCATGCAAGTCATCACCGCTCAATCTCACAAGTGCCTTGTGGCCAAAGGTATATAGCGATATAAGTGATGATGAATTCAATGAGGATTTTCCCTCATAAGAAGAACTTCTTCATTTGATCAATGGGCAACAAAGGGCCCTTAAGAAACAATCAAAAGAGCTTAAGAAATTCAATTCATTTAATGGCATTCATGCTACCTTTGTTTCTAATTATGAACAACTATTGAGCAAATTTAATTTGCTAATCAAGGAGCATGAAGAGCACAAGGCTAAATTTGAGTTCATTGAATCTCAAACAAAGTCCCTTTGAAGCAATCTATCTCTCTTTAATTTCAAATCTAAGGTAGATGCTTCAACTTCTTGTGATGATATGATTGATTTATCTTGCTCACCTGATACGGGGGTGGTCCGATCTTCTTGGAAAGAGCCAATGATAAAAGATGTGAAGTGGACGACATCACTAGCTGAACACTCGCACCAATGTACGAACCCTCAACTCTTCAGAATACGCCCAACACACACCTGAAGATGATCATTGCGAGACCACGAGTGACGATCGCCAAGTCCCCAATTCCCAGCGAAACGACAACTTGACCTTAGTTTGCAGCACGATAAACAATGATTGCCTAATTATCTCTCAGCTGTCCTCGTATGAACGTTGGTATGAAAGAATAAGCAATAGCTATGTTTCAATATTATGCATAAAGTGGTCTACCCTCTAGGGTCGTAGACTCTACTATATATACTACGTAGGACTATGGAAACTAAATTGGACTCGTTACAACATAAAAAAGGAAACCTAAGCTAAGAACGACGTATTATTTTAATGACTGAGGCTGACTTGATACAAATTTGGCAATAAGCTTTCAAGAGGGTATTTACACAGCCCAATTCGACTTCGTATGAGAGACTTATGGTACTTTTAATCGACGCCTGTTTGGCAGCAATAAACCAAGTCCGAGTCGGCTTTAATCTTTCCTATTTTGCTTCTCCTTGATTGATTCCGTGTAGAACTTGAAAGGAAAGTCTCCAATACCTTTGGAAAGTCCATGTACAATTGCATATGACCTTTAGACACCTTATGATAACCTTTTTCTTCCACGCATCCCTCAGCTCTTCTTTGTCTATGTGCCAATAAACAATGCAGCTCTTCTTTGTCTATGTGCCAATAAACAATGCAGCTCTTCTTCCTCTTATGCATCGTATTGATCCAAATACCTAAGAGCAAGTAAATTACAAGATTGAGGTAGTATAAAATTCTCCTTAAAATTAATGATATGGTCATTAAGAAACAAGTTCACCTGATCTTGTATTTTCTTGGCACGTACTCTTGTAATTGGTCCAGTTGGCAACTCGATGCGTATATCTTGATCATTAGGTGGCGGTAAAGAATGTGTTGTAAGGTGTCCTCATCATCTCCCCCCTCTTGAAAAGGCGTCGCCCTCGACGCTAGATTGTTACCACCAAAAAAACGATGATAAATCAGCAACATTGAATGTAGTGCTCACACCGTACTAATCTCCCGAAAGCTCGATCTTGTATGCATTGTCATTGTTCGCTTCTTCCTTCTCTAGTTTGCTTTCTCAGCATTGTACCTCACCTTCTTCTCGATTTCTTCTTCTGTTTTAAAATGTAATTTCTTGACATAGTCAACTCGCTTTGACGCTTCTATATTTACTTGGTGTTGACTTGGAAGTGGCAGCAAATCAAGCGACGTAATTGGTTTAAAACCATACACCACCTCAAAAGGACACATTTGAGTAGTGAAGTGCACAGCCCGGTTATAAGGGAATTCCACATGCGGCAAACAGTCCTCCCACTTTCTTAGATTCTTCTTGATTATGGTCCTTAGCAGTGTTGAAAGTGTGCGGTTCACCACCTACATTTGACCATCAGTTTGGGATGACAAGTTGTGCTGAATAACAACTTTGTCCCCAACTTACCCCAAAGTGTCTTCCAGAAGTAGCTCATGAACTTCACATTGTGTTCTGACACATTAGTACGTGGCACACCATGCAACCTCACAATCTCCCTGAAAAACAAGTTAGCAACATGCGACGCATCGTCGCTCTTGTGGCACGAAATGAATTGTGCCATCTTTGAAAATCGATCCACAACAACAGAAACATAATCTCTCCCCCTCTTAGTTCTAGGAAATCCTAAAATAAAATTCATACTAATATCCTCTCATTGGTGCATTGGGAACAGGTAGAGGAGTATGTAACCCGTGTGGATTTAACTTCGATTTGGCCTTGTGGCAAGTAATACATCGCACATGCCTTTCCATATCACGCCTCATCTTCGGCCAAATAAAATGATCACTCAGCATAGACAATGTCTTCTCATGTTCAAAATGCCCCATCAATCTACCTGCATGAATTCCTGCAGCAAGAGCAAACGTAATGATGATTCTGGAACGCATAATTTGTTAGCACGAAACATCAAAAATGTCTTGTTTCTTAATGACCATATTATTAATTTTAAGGAGAATTTTATACTACCCCAATATTGTAATTTACTTGTAATTAGGTATTTGGATCATTACGATGCGCAAGAGGAAGAAAAGCTGCATTGTTTATTGGCACATAGACAAAGAAGAGCTGAGGGATGCGTGGGAGAAAAAGGTTATCACAAAGTGTCTAAAAGTCATATGCAGCTGTACATGGACTTTCCAAAGGCACTGTTGACTTTTCTTTCAAGTTCTACACGGAATCAATCAAGGAGCAGCAAAATAGGAAAGATTGAAGCTAACTCGGACTCGGTTTATTGCAGCCAATAGACATTGATTAAAAGTACCATAAGTCTCTCATACGAAGTCAGATTGGGCTGTGTAAATACCCTCTAGAAAGCTTATTTGATAAACTTTCCAACGGATGCAGCCCCATTGACAAATTCGTAATGAGTCGGTCTCAATCATCAAAATAATACGTTGGTCTTAGCTTAGGTTTCTTTTCTTTATGTTGTAACAAGTCCAATTCGGTTTCCATAGTCCTAGGTAGTATTGTAACGAGTCCAATTCAGTTTCCATAGTCCTAGGTAGTATATATATAGAGGGTAGACCACTTTATGCGTAAGATTGAAACATAGCTATTGCTTGTTCTTTCATACCAGCGTTCATGCGAGAACAGCTGAGAGATAATTAGGCAATCATTGTTTATCGTTCTGCAATCTAAGGTCAAGTTGTTGTTTCGGTGGGAATTGGGGACTTGGTGATCTTCACTCGTGGTCTCGCGACGATCATCTACAGGTGTGTGTTCGCACATTGGTGTAAGTGTTCAACTAGTGACATCGTCTACTTCACATCTTTTATCATCGGCTCTTCCCAAGAAGATTGGACCACCCCCGTATCAGGATGCTTCGAGTAGACGAATCACAGGAACACATACAGGGGTTTTTAGAATGGTTCATTCCTTCCTTAGGATAATAACCATATATATTGTTTGTCTTGTATTGATATGGGCTTGTACACAGGGGTGCGTGTCTTGCTTAGAAAGATCTAAAACCTAGTCGGTGACTTCCTTGCTCAAGTTGTGGTATCTTTTGGCCTGTGTGACTTCTAAAAACCTATCCTCTGTAGTGGCCCTAGGATCCGTATATATAAGAGCATGGTACATCCTTTAGAGTCTTCCTTCACATTCTTGGAGATAAACTTCTCTATTTACGGGATACCCTAGATACTTACGAGTAGTTTCCTTTCATCTAGGAATCCTCTTCTCGACGATCGAGATATGCCCCGATAATTATGGGAAGCCCTGGGGGTGCTCAGATATGGTAGTTATTAAGTAGTCATCATCACACTTCTCTTTGTGTTTACTGTTCACATCACACATATTCATAGATACAGAGGATTCAATCAGAGGAAGCATATAAAGTTTGTCTTGTCTGATATCAAGACTAATAATATCTGAATAAACTTAATAAGACACCAAATGTGTCCAAAATTATAATAAAATGTATCGAATATTCAACTATAGGGTATATGTGCATAAGGAGTACACCGTATATAGACAGGGTACACCGTACCCATGTTTTACAACTCTAGATGTTGTGGACCTAAATCTGTGGGACCGATACACTCGGAGATCTCAATGGTACATACTAGGAAGGTCTAATCGGGTTACCCTACTCTAGTACAACTAGTATTCAAGTCAAATTCTGCTACCTTACCTTGGCCGACAAGATGGAGGATGAGGGGAGAACCATGGAGCAACACCAAGATGCTAGCAACTGGAGATACTCGGTGACTTCAACCCAAGATTAGCCTAGATCCAATTCCCTCCATTGTAATAGGTCTAGCCATATTGCTCATAGGCTATGCTAGCCTAAAATAAAAAATTTCTTCCGCATTCACCTAGAAAACCATGCTAGCAGGAGATCATAGATCATCACCACTACATGCGTAATGCAACAGAAGAAGAGTTAGAGTAGAGTGATCTAATGTCATGTGTGTCATGCTCCTCGGCCAACTCCGAGTAGGTGCATTGAGTTCTCGACTAGTTCTAAGTGACCGCGACGTGTTCCTTGACTAGCACCGAGCAGGTGTCGACCAGTTGAGCAGAAACATCGCGATCTTCAAGCTGAGAAGATTAGCACCGCAATAGCAGCAGCGCCTCTTATCCACACGTACCGGGTAGGATCGCCGTGCGATGGTGTGATAGCACCACGCGAATGACTAGGGTTTTGAGAGATCGTGTGGAGGGTTGCAGCTAGGATTTTGGAGTGGCTCTCATGTTGCCTCACCCCCACGTTGGAAGCCTTTTAGAACTCTAACTCCTCATGGATCACAATCTAATCAAACTCATATATGAATCCAATCAATATTTTTTGATCCAACCCATTAAGTGTGTGACCTGTTAGATTAATGTATAAAAGGCGGCGACACAAAAATCCTTTCCAAACCGAAATCAATAGCGGTCCCTAGAAGAACATGTTGACTTTCAAGTATACACAAAGATCATATCGGTTGAACCATGATATACAAATGCACCGATCCCTTTGCCTCACGATACCAGTCAAGCTCAAGGCGAGATACGCATCACCCTTTGTGTTAGCTCGACCATTCACTCAATCGAGTCATGGATTATCAAAACTATGATTAACTCTTTAACCACATTGGCATGGCCATGCACTTTCTTATCCAATGACATTGAGGGGCCCAGAGATATCTCTCCATTATCAAGGAAGGGCAAATTCCATCTTGATTGCCCTACCCCACGACATGTTTCATGGAAAACCCAAAAACTACCTTTATGACTAGCCAGTTACATAGTAGCATCTGGCAGCCCCAAAGTATGTCACCACACATTATGGGAATCAATGACGATTTCAGGTTTAAGGGTCTCACAGGTGTACTATTTGAGATAACAACTGATGGCACATCATAAATAAACATTCCAGCAGTATCTCAATGTGGGTGTATCCAACATCATGTTCGTTAATATAAATGTCCACATTATTGATTCGGCACCTCTATACTATGATCCGTGAAATGTGATTATCTATCATTACATGTGCTGTTCTTATGAATCATCATAATGATATTTGACCAGGGATCAATTTAGAATAACATCATGATACAAAGAAAGAGTTCCACGAATGAGGTTACATATTTGCTAATCAATGTAAATGGTGTCATGTTTCCTGCTTGATCTTAGATCTCAAAGGTGCCCTTGTTTAACTATGGATATATTGTCGACCACTAATCTTTGGCAATTGGCGCCCTAGGTAGGGCTCTTCATATATTTTTCAGGATCGATCATGTCTCAAGGACACGTCCGTGTCGGATTCTCCAATGCCATCTTTTATGACCACTTCAATTTGGTGGCAGTTGCCTTTGCATCGCCTCTCGCCGGATTTGAGCTCACCTTCGAAACCATGGCGTACCGCTAGAACGATCAAGATGGACTGATCTATATTGGTATCATCGAGTCCAGCCCATTGAACATATACTGCGAAGTGGGACACCTTAACTGGGATCCCGAGGAGCCTAACATTCTTCAATTCATAGACACCGACAACGACGATGATGGTCACGAGAGTAGCGATGACAACTCCATCAACAGACAGAGCAGCTAAATAGATCGATTCATGTTAATAACCATAGGAGTCGATGGCTTATCTGCTGACTAGAATGAAGAAAATCCAAATGCCGTGGTAAACAATGGTGCGGAAATTGCTGAGGATCCAGCAGTGGCAGCTGCCATCCAAGGTACCGGTGTCGCCGGAGGGTTACTGCTCGGAACGTTAGCAGGTGGAGTCTTGCATGTCCCTAATACCACCTGTCATCTACGGACTATGGAGAGTCAAGTGAACCCTGATATTTGACAAAGACTTATTGCGAAAATGCCTCTTGGTTAGGTGATGCTTCCACCAACAACGGCTCCATGATCGGTGAACGAACTACCTCAAAACAGCAATACAGGGCGACATCGACTCGACCACAGCCAAGCCTTGCCACTGGTGTCTTCAGCACTTCAGGCCAACATCTAGGGTGGCCATCTGATCCTAAGTCCTTCCCTGAGTTGGATCCGGCGAATCCCTTAACCCCGATGGTCAACCAGCTAAAGACACCAGCACAAATCCAAGTTGCTTGAGTAAACAGCCCTAGCGACTCAAGGCACCCCATCCGGCAAGGCGCTAGCTCAAGGAGCTATGAATGCAGACACCCCTGAGTGGAGGGATCGCAAATGGGAAGCTCATGTGGCCTAGCTCAAGCACAGCCTTGCAGGTTGAACTGGAGCTGCCCCATCCATAGGCACCAAAATCAGGAAGAGATGAGGAATCACATCACGCATGATAGGCGTTACTTTCGAGAAATGTTCGATGGCCGCCGTGAGAAACGTCTTGAAGACGATATTCGCATGTCTCTAAGACGACATGGTTGATGTGACTCCCCTCGTTGAAGGAATAGGTGTGATAGTCCTCCACCTTCTAAAGACTTTGACGGAGATTGCGAAGCCTTTGCACCCAAGCTCCAGTTGATACGATGGTTCGAGATGTTCAAAGCGGGTTTGATCCAAAAGTAAGACGGGAAGCTCTACCCCAATAAGTGTTTACAGATTTACACTACCGTTATTCGAGCAGCTGGTAGTGACAACAAGGTAATGGTCAATTACCTGCTAATCCCCCTTGATGGACTAGCAATGTCCTGGTTGTTGAACCTGCCATCCAACTTGATCAAATCATGGGCCGAGTTAAGGTTCAGTTCATCGCTAACTTATAGGGTATGTTCGAGTGCCCAGGAATGGAATACGATCTCCATCAGCTGAACCAACTAAACAAAATCCAACTTTGTTCCTGGTGGCTGCTGGTGCTATTTATACATAGGAGGCAGCCAGGAGGCATGGGGGGAAGAAACCCTAACCTAGAATAGGCCCCTAGTGGGCTCTATGGGATACAAGGACCAAGGCACATGGCTGAAGGTCCGAATGTTCTTTCACCAATTCTGAACAGCTCTGATAGAATCTGATACTTGGTGTTGGATCCATATGAAAGTAGATGATGAGATCTTTCCAACAAGTACTCATAGGCCCCAATCACCTTCCGCAACAGAGAATTATGGACAAATCAAAATGGTGCTGCCTAGAGGTCTGAACATGCAGTCTGGACGTTTGGTCCGATCATCTTCTTGTTTACATCCGCATCCACTTGATGGTTACCTTGTTTACTCTTGTGTCCAGCTGGTTCATCTCCCAAGTTTCTAAGCATAAGAAATTCATCACAAGGCTTTAGTTGTACCCCATTCCGAGAGGAACTTGTTTGGACAGCAAGGAACAACTTTACCTGATAATTGATTCGGCGTGCTTGAGCTCGAGTCATTTGTCTCTGCTGTGCAATAGGCATGGTTGCATCAATGGAAGGGATGTCCTCATCATCCTTCCCTTCTTGCATTGGAGTCATCCTCGACTCAAGTTCATCCTCTTCTCCCATATATGGCTTTAAATCTGCAATGTTAAAGGTGGAGCTAACCCCAAAATCTAAAGGCAGCTCAAGTTTGTATGCATTTTCATTAATCCTTTCTAGCACTTTGAATGGTCCATCAGCTTTAGGAAGCAACTTAGACTTTCTCAAATTAGGGAACCTATCATTTCTCAAATGTAACCAAACCAAATCACCCGATTCAAAATGACATGTTTCTTTCCTTTGCTACTAGCAAGTTTATACTTAGCATTCATGCACTCTATGTTCTTTCTATTGGTCTCATGCAGTTTTATCATTAATTCAGCACGTTGTTTAGCATCAAAATTCACCCTCTCCGAGGTTGGAAGAGGCAAAAGATCAATAGGAACACGAGGCACAAACCCATAAACAATCTCAAAAGGGTATTTCTTAGTAGTAGAATGTTGTGAACGATTATAAGCAAACTCAACATGAGGCAAGCACTCTTCCCACATTTTATATTAGTTTTCAAAACAGCCCTAAGCATTGTAGACAAAGTTCTATTCACAACCTCGGTTTGCCCATCAGTTTGTGGATGACAAGTAGTGAAAAATAAAAGCTTAGTCCCCAACTTAGCCCACAAAGTTCTCCAAAAATGACTAAGAAATTTTGCATCATGATTAGAAATAATGGTATTTGGCACACCATGCAAACGACCAATCTCCCGAAAGAACAAATATGTGTAGCATCATCACTCTTATGATATGGTATGAAGTGTGCCATATTAGAAAATCTGTCCACAACAACAAAGACACTATCCCTCCCCTTCTTTGTCCTAGGTAGTCCTAGAACAAAGTCCATAAAAATATCCTCCCATGGTGTCCTAGAACAAAGTCCATAGAAATGACCAGCAAGGATGTCCTCCGTTTTCTTCACACCAAAGTGTCCCATCAGCCCTCCTCCATGCGCTTCCTGCAACAATAACATACGCACGGAGCTAGCCAGAATGCATAGCTTGTTAGCCCTAAACACAAACACGTCAGTGAGGACGAATTTGTTCCATGTTTTACCCTCCTTACAATTCAGCAACACATCTTTGAAATCATCATCATGTGCATATTGTTCTTTAATTGTTTCCAAACCAAATATTTTGAAGTCAAGTTGTGAAAGCATGGTGTAACGCCTAGATAAAGCATGAGCAATGACATTTTCCTTCCCTTTTTTGTGTTTGATGACATAGGGAAAAGACTCAATAAATTCAACCCACTTGGCATGTCTACGGTTCAGTTTTTCTTGACTTCGGATGTGTTTCAAAGACTCATGATCAGAATGTATAACAAACTCTTTGGACCATAAATAATACTGCCATGTTTTCAAAGTTCGAACTAGAGCAAACAATTCCTTATCATAAGTAGAATAGTTCAAACTAGGCTCACTCAACTTCTCGCTGAAATATGCTACAGGTTTCCCCTCTTGTAACAACACACCTCCCAAACCAATTCCACTAGCATCACATTCAAACTCAAAAGTTTTATTGAAATCAAGAAGTTGAAGCAAAGGTGCATGTGTTAACTTATCTTTCAACGTGTTGAAGGCGTTCTTGTGTGCTACAGCCCAAGTGAATGGCACACCCTTCTTGGTGAGTTCGTGCAGTGGGGCTGCAATGATGCTGAAATCCTTCACAAAACGGCGGTAGAATTCAGCAAGTCCGAGAAAGCTTCTCACTTGTGTGACAGTTGTGGGAACCGGCCAGCTATGTATGGCTTCAACTTTGGCTTGATCAACTTCAATTCCCTGCGGGGTCAAAATATAGCCAAGAAAAGAGACTCGATCTGTACAAAAGGTGCACTTCTCAAGGTTACCAAACAAACGTGAATGAATCACATAAAGCATTGAAAACAGCACGTAAATGATCAAGATGTTCCTCTAGTGATCTGCTATATATGAGAATATCATCAAAATATACCACCACAAATCTGCCAATAAAGACGTGTAAAACTTCATTCATTAATCTCATGAAAGTGCTGGGTGCATTAGTGAGACCAAAAGGCATGACTAACCACTCATATAGATCGAATTTAGTTTTAAACGCTGTTTTCCATTCATCTCCTAACTTCATGTGAATCTAGTTGTAACCACTACACAAATCAATTTTAGAGAACACAATTGAGCCACTTAGTTCATCAAGCATATCATCTAGCCTAGGGATTGGGTGATGATATCTGATTGTAATGTTATTAATTGCTTGGCAATCTACACACATGCACTATGATCCATCTTTCTTAGGAACTAAAAGCACGGGAACAACACAGGGGCTAAGAGACTCACACGCATAACCTTTGTCAAGAAATTCTTGCACTTGGCGCTGAATCTCTTTAGTTTCTTCCGAGTTAGTCCTGTATGGCGCACAATTGGGCAAGGAGGCCCCAGGAATGAGGTCAATCTGGTGCTCAATCCCTCGAATTGGTGGCAGCCCCGGTGGCACCTCCTTTGGAAAAACATCAGTGTACTCTTGCAAAAGGTTAGTGACAGTAGGAGGTAAAGAAGTAGAGATATCTTCGAGTGGAAACAATGTTTCTTTGCACTCCAAAGTATAGCAAACAATAGTGCTAGCATCAATTTCCTCCAAATCAGATTTAGTAGCAATGCAACAAGATCCTTTCAGCTTAATCTCCTTCTTATTACCATGAACAGATTTGGTGTTTTTCTTTTTATGTTTCTCAAGTTCAGTTGCCACAATCTGATTTTCACTCTTAGCATGCTCAAGATTTTTCAGTTTGCTAGCTCTAGCAATTTCATCTTTCAAAATGGCCTCAGGCGACATAGGATGCAACAAAAGTTTCTTGCCACTATTCACAAATGGGTACTGATTTGATTTGCCAAAATGCAAAGAATCTTTATCATGTTGCCATGGTCTACCTAACAACATAGAGCATGTTTGTATAGGCACAACATCACAGTCAATATAATCATGACAAGAACCAATGGCAAAGTTAACTCTTACCAACCATGTTACCTTCACCTTGTCGCCGTTGTTGAGCCACTGAATGTAGTAAGGCTGCGGGTGTGGCCGTGTGTCCAATGCAAGCTTCTCCACCATTTCAGCACTTGTCAAGTTGTTGCAGCTCCCTCCATCAATGATCACGCAGCAAGAACGCTCCTGGATCACACACTTGGTCTGAAACAAGGTGTGTCGCTGATTTTGTTCAGCCCTCTCCATTTATGCGCTTAGCATTCGCTACACTACAAGGCTTTCATAGCGCTCTGCATCTTCAGCCCCAATGTGCTCTACATCTTGGTGGTGCACATCATCTTCCCCTGCATTGTTAACTGCAAGCAAAGCATAAGTTTCTTCATCTAAATCACTAGCAGAGGAATACCCACCGTCTGCTCGCACGACCAGAACCCGTGTGCTTGGGCAGTCCTTGCCACATGACCATAGCCCTTGTAGCGTAGGCACTGAATATCCCTTGTGCGTCCCGATGATGCCACTGAGGATGAATTCTTAGTAGGCGTGGCTACTGCCCCTCTTGTTGGTTCAGTTGGACCTGGTGCAAAATTTGATGCGGAGGGATGCGGCTTGTTGCTCGAGGAGGATGGTGCAGCTGCTCGTGTCGATGTTGCAACAGCGATGGAAGGTGTCCAAGAGCTAGCATGTCCTGCTCGAATGTTAGTTCTCATGCTAGCTCGTTGTCCCTGCACTTCTCTTTCAGCGTTGCAAGTAAGAGGAAACAAACGAGTGACTGAATTATATTCTTTATGAGCTAAAATGTCCTGAATCTCCTGGTTCAGCCCACCCATAAATCTGGCCATAGCAGCGTCCTCATTCTCCTCTAAACCACAACGAAGCATGCCCATTTGTAGCTCTTGATAATATTCTTCTACAGATTTTGTGCCTTGTCTTAGTTGCTGCAATTTATGTAAGAAATCACGTGCATGATATGAAGGAACAAATCTGGCTCGCATGACTCGTTTCAAGGCTTCCCAAGTTTGTGGAATATTATTTGGGTTCTTACGATGATACTCACTCCACCAAATAGAAGCAAAATCAGTATACTCACTAGTGACAGCCCTAACACGTTTGGCAAGTAAATTTTTGATCAATAGCTAATTCCCAAGTGAGGTATGTGTCAAGATTATACTTTCCATCAAAAGAGGGTACGGTAAACTTGATCTTGCCGAAAGAGTCATCAGCACGTACCTCTCGTCGTGGTGGGTGAGCACTTGTACCATGGCGGTTGCGGCGTTGTTGCCTGAGTTGATTACCATTTACCTCTTCATCAAGCTCGGTGTCCGCAGAATATTCTACGTCATCCTCACTCGTGACGCTGCCCACGGTGTTGTGGTTGTTGCTATTGCGTGGTCCTGAACCATCACGTCCATTCTGGTCCATCCTCTCCAATCGATCCATGATACCTGCAAGAGAAATGTTAACAGCCCCAAGAGAGCTCTCCAACGAGGCCAGCTTGGTGTTGGTGTTAATCTGAGCTGTCTCCAATTGGCCAAGGCGTTCATTGGTGACCCGAACATCCTCATCAAGGTGTTCAGCATGCACCCTCACTTGGCGTTCAAAGTGTTGTGTGATGCCTCTCATACGCGGTGAATGTCGAGATGTATCATCCGCATCTCCTGACATGGTTAGTATGCAGCAAAGAATTCACAAGAAATTAAGCCTATCAACTAGTGGAACTAGGTGACATCACCACATCTCTCTCTCAGACTTGTACAACCAAGTTCTTACATGTCCTTACCACGCTTTTGCAGATGGTGTTGGCAGCCGGCAAGAACAACAACAAAAAGGTGGCAGCAAGCACAAACCTGTGATGTTGTAGATAAATTTGTGGAGCTATAGGTGGCTGCAAGAAAATTCAAGGTACAGCTCGAACCACGTTAGTCGATGCAAATTGAATAAACGTTCAACGATGGTACCGTGCTGGTCCTAGGCTAACCCGTTCTAGAGACGCGAGCCTGAATACAATTGTTGTCACACATAAAAGTAACCAAGGAGTACAAGGAAAATAGCAGCAAGAACCTCTTCTTTATTTTATCCTCTTTTTCTTTTCCTTCTCTCTCTTTTTTTGATTTTTTCTTTCTTTTTTTTTGTTTTCGCACAACTAGCTCAAACCTGAAAACTTTTCACAAGGATTTCAGAAAGTCATTACATACATACACTTCTCTCTCTCTCTCTCTCTCTCTCTCTCTCTCTCTCTTGAAAGTAAGAATACTCAGTTCTGAACAAAGAGGGAGTGTTTGGTTCGGTGTCTTGGTATGTTTGGACCTGTCCACAAGTTAGAACAACCAAAAGAGTAGCCCAATGGATCTGCTATTTGGGTGGCTGTTCGGACCGATCTAAAAAACTAAGAACGAATAGGTGTTTACGGTGGCAGCGGAAGTGTATATGGGGGAAAAGATGGTAGCGGTTCTGGTGGTGGTGGTGGTGGTGTTGGAGGTGCATCTGGTGGTAACGATGATGACCAAAACGTGAGCAAAACTCGAAACTCTAATGGATTAGACACTAAGGACCAGCAACTCGACCAATCGATGCAACTAAAAACTCAACAAGCAAGAACTAAGCAGAACAGCAAAGGCTTAAATTTGTTTTGGGGATTTCGGTTCTAACCTATTCTTGGGATTTTTGGACGATAGTTAAAGTAAAGAATTGGAAAAACTCTCACTGATTAACCTTGCTCTGATACCACATGATAAGGCAGGGGCTGGTCCTAACCTTTCAGTGAGAAGGGATAACTCAATTTGGGGTGGATTCGACATTGTGCTGCCCGACTACAACGACTAACAGGGGCGCTGCGCCTTAGCGACAGTTACACCGGCTCTGATTTGTTGTTGTTCTTGCCGTGCAAAGAACAACCTTTAACCTGCTAGCAAATCAAAGAACAAACAAGAACAAGTTGACAAGCAAACAGTGCACAGATCTTGTCAAGGATGAAAACCGATACACACGAAGTTGGGGTTCTGAATCGAGTAAAATAGGTGGTCTAGCTGACACACGCGTTTTCAAGGAAGAAGCTGAAGCTATCTTGCATCTAAACAAAACCCAACCTTGTTCCTGGCGGCTGCTGGTGCTATTTATACATAGGAGGCAGCCAGGAGGCGTGGGGGAAGAAACCCTTACTTAGAATGGGCCCCTAGTGGGTTCTATGGGATACAAGGACCAAGGCCTATGGTTGGAGGTCCGAATGTACTTTCACCGATTCTAAGCAGCTCTGATGGAATCTGAAGCTGGTGTTGGATCCATATGAAAGTAGATGACGAGATCTTTCCAACAAGTACTCATGGGCCCCAATCACCTTCCGAAGTAGAGAATTAAGGACAAATCAAAATGGTGTTGCCTGGAGGTCCGAATGTGCAGTCTTGACGTTTGGTCCGATCATCTTCTTGTTTACACTAGCATGCACCTGATGGTTACCTTGGTTACTCTTGTATCTAGCTGGTTTGTCTCCCAAGTTTCTAAGCATAAGAAATTCATCACAAGAATGTCGTAGTACCCTATTTGGAGAGGAACTTGTTTTGACAGCTTGGAACGACTTTATCTGATAATTGATTTGGCGTGCTTGAGCTCGAGCCATTGGTCCCTGATGTGCAATAAGCATGGTTGCATCAATGAAAGGGATGTCCTCATCAATTTGCTACTAAATTCTTGTGATGTTTTATTGCTTAGGAATATGGGAGAGGCATCACAAGCTCTCTTGGATATCATCCCTCGAAGGCCAAGTCTATTCAGACTCAAAGTCCAGCTCTAGTTGGACTCCAAAGTCTACTTAGAGTCTCAGGATAGTATATCAATAAAATGGACATAACTTTCACATACGAAGTCCAATTGAGGTGTTCTTGGACTTGCTGGAAATCTTATGATGAGACCTTTCTAATGGTATGTGAGTTTGCCCGATCTTCTGAAGGTAATATGATAAGTTAATTTGGTGGACAACCACTACACTACTACTCCGTGGTTACAACCGTACCAAGACACAGTTGACCTCACCAAGAAGGCTTTTCCAACAAGCAAATCGAGAATACAAGAAAGAACAGGTAGATACAATCTGAATATTGCTGATTACCAATGAAGTGCTTGAGTTGGGGTTCTACAAACAGATAAACAGTGAAACTGTCTAATACAGAATAATATAAGCAAAACCTAAGCCTAAACTACGATGGCTACTAGATATATATAGGGGGATATGTGAGGAGGTCAACCTAGGGTTTTGCAACCATGGATAGAGACGTACACAACTTGAACTCCGACCCTGACACGATTACATGACCCGAGAAGGTCCAAAACGGTGATGTAACACATTATTTCAATGCCTCTGACTAAGCTATAAGATATGTTTGGTCGATACTAGATCTATTGGAAATGGCTTGTCATAAGCTTTTCAAGAAGTCCAAGAACGCCTCAAACGGACTTCATTTGCGAGAGTTATGCCCGTTTTACTTACGTGATGTCCTGAAACTTGAGTAGACTTTGGAGTTTGACTTGAAACTCGATATTGACTCCGAGTAGACTTAGAACTTGAGTGATGACATCCAGGTGGGCTTATGGTGTGTCCATATAAGGTTGTGGTACTTTTCCGGAGTACCTAAGCAACAAAATAAAATAAAAACTTAATAATATTCTATTCTTTATGAAGAAAATATGAATAATGAGGAATGAATTCACCTTGTGTATATCAGAGGGAGTCATGCCCTTATCATCCTCCCCTTCTTTACAACAAACCATTCTCAGTTTGTGTATAGCATTATTTTGTCCATAAACTTCTACACAAAGCAAAATACGCGATGACATCTCGTTATGTAAGTAATATCATAAGTTTTTTATGAAACAATTGTATTTCTCTTTGAAATGATTGTACCTTACCATAATTGGTTATAGTAGACAACATTGGTATAATGTATGCACATATCACTTCTTGCTCCCCTTCTTTAAAAGAAGTGATATTGTATCGTAACCTGGTATCAATTTGTATCTTCTGTACAAAGAAAATTGAAGTGATGGTTGTGGTGTATGATAGCAGCCAACAACACTCTCATTCTTATGAACTATTCGATGAGTTGCAAATAGAACTAGAAAAACTTGACATGACATTAATATTGTTAGCGCAGTCCTCTAAATGATCACTTTGTGGTACAAAAATAGAAGATTTCAGATCCGAACAAATATAAACTCGATGCACCATATACTCTAATTTATCATTGCATTTGCCAATAACATGAAATGTATTATGTGACAAGCATGAAAAATCATAATTAAGTTTTAATTTCTCCTCTAAAATATTCATATCACAAAGAACATCAAATTGATATAACCCAAAGTATTTAGAAAAGATAACAATTTCAAAATACATTGAACTTGTTTAATTTCAGAACAAGTATTCATTTGTAAAATAGAATTAACACGTTCATTCATAAGTTGTGGTTGTGATATAAATGAAGCATGATCACACAACTCTACTTTATCATATGGAATAACAAGTAAAACATTATGTGACAAAGGTAAAACAACAATATGGTCCACTAATGGTTGCTCTACAATAGCATGGGTAGTGGATAATTTCAGCACATCAAAGTAATCCTCACCTTGTGTGAATGTAGTACCTTTTTCATTACCTTTCTTCTCTTTCTTAGCTGACATAGGTGTATTACATCTGCACGTTCCTGAAGCATGCATGGAGCTGGGTATTATGGCCTATGGGAGGAGATGTAGTAGTGGTTGTGTGGTTCTCAAGCAACTTCTTCTCTTCATCCATTGCTTGGTTGATTTTCTTATCCTACAAAAGGTTAGCAATAGCAGAAGGCAAAGAGCTAGATATCTCCTAAGTTGAAACTAAGGTATTTTTAAATTTCAAAGCATAGCATGGAGCTCATTATCACAAATTTCAGCAATGTCAGATTCAGTGGTAAGCATAACACACCCTCTCAACTTAATTCCTTCGGACATAGAATGTGTTGTTGCTTTGTCCTTTTTTGTGGAAAAACATTTTTCGCTACTTGCTGATTCTCAGATTCAAGCTCTCGCTCTTTTCTCTTATTTTCAACTATCTCTTGTTCACATTTCACAATTTCAGCAGGGGTCAAAGGTGAAAAAGTAATTTTCTTTGCTTTTATGCATGAGTGTACTTATTACTTCTACCATGATGTGTTGCATTAGTATCAAATTCCTATGGTCGACCTAACAAGAGTGAGCATGCTTGCATGGGGACTACATCGAAATCAGCACAATTACGATATGAACCAATAGAAAAGTACACTCTAGCTGTTTGCATTATCTTCACCTTACCGCCATTGTTGAACCACTGAATGTGGTAAAGATGAGGATGTGTCCTTGTCGGCAATTCAAGCTTCTTGGCTAAATCTGAACTTACCAAGTTGTTGTAGCTCCCTCCATTAATAATGACTCGAACACGGGAATCCTTTACTATGAGGAACATCTAAAATAAATTATGGTGTTGTAGTTATTCCGCTTGCTCCATTTGAGGGCTTAACACTCGCTCCACAATAAGGATCCTATAATTCTCCGTGGCAGCAGCACTCAATTCTTCCTCATGGTCAATTTCTGTCTCATGTTCACCCTCATCTCCTACATGGTTAGCTACAAGAACATATTCATCCTCAACATCACTAGTACTTACATACCCATCATCTTTTGTTGTAATGTACATTTGCTGACTTAGACAATCTTTCAAAACATGGCCCATTCTCTTGCATCAATGGCATACAATTCAGATCAAATGACCCGTAGAAGCAACTGAAGAAGAGCTCTTGGTCGGAGCTTGCACTTTAGCAGATTTACTTACCTCTAGAACGTGTGACGGTGTCAGAGGTGCTACTGAACGTGCCCTACTCAAGAAGGGGACAACAGATCATGTAGTTGAACGTGGGGCTACTTTGACTTGTCTCAGTGTTGATTTTGAAGTAGTCATACTTCCAAAATTGTTCCTGGTTCTTTGTTGTTGTCCCTACAATTCTTTCTCTGTCAGACGTGCAAGTTGGAATAATCTAGGAACACTATTATAGTCTTTATAATCAATTATGTCCTGAATTTCATGTCTTAATCCTCCATAAAAGCATATCATTACTGCCTCTTCATCCTCAATAATATCACAACGTAACATACTAATTTGTAACTCTTGATAATATTCTTCTTGATAATTTGTAGCACTGCAGTTTCTTACGCAAATCACATTTAAATCATTCAATGTAGTAGGCGCTAACCCATCGATGCATACTCTATTCCACCAGGTAATTGCAAATTCTCTAAATTCACAAGTGACTTGCCTAACTCTATGCACTTCAGGAACCAAATGCGCATTAAGCTTCCGTTCGACCGTCATCTCCCAATTTAAATATTTTCAGCATCATAGGCACCCGCAAAAGATGATATAATAAAACTTAGCCTTAGCAAATGGATCATCATTAACACATAGGTTATGTTGCTGAAAATTCTTACCTCTCATAGCTTGACTGTTGAAGTTTAAACGGTCTCGTTGTCGTGCATCAAAGGCATCTTGTTCTTGCCACAATTTTATCATCGGCGACAAACTCGTCATGTTCATGGGCTGTATCATGAGGGTCCATACGGCCATTGTTCGGGGGTTGAGTGACCAATCGATCAAAGCGTGTTTTGAGCATTGCAATGCTATTGTTGAGTCACTGCAAAGTGGTATTTGTTCCCACAAGCTTCTTATAAATATCGTCATTAATAGATTGTCGATGATTATCCAACAACATTGTGAGTTTTTCCCTCAAAACAGACTCTTTCGCATATGATGCTTCACCTACCATGGTTAGTAGCAAACAGGAAACAACAAAAATATATTATCCCTATCGACTACTAGGTGGTGGAGATTGAAGTGGTGATAAGGCAGGGACTGGTCCTGATCTTTCGGTGAGAGGGGATAACTCGATTTGGGGTGGATTCGACGTTGTGCTACCCGACTACAACGACCAACAGGGGCGCTGTGCCTTAGCGACAATTACACCAACTCCGATTTGTTGCTGTTCTTGCCGTGCCAAGAACAACCTTGAACCTGCTAGTAAATCGAAGAACAAGCTAGAACAAGTTGACAAGCAAACAGTGCACAGACCTTGCCAAGGATGAAATCGATACACACGAAGTTGGGGTTCTGAATCGAGTAAAACAGGTGGTCTAGCCGACACACGCGTTTACAAGGAAGAAGCTGAAGCTATCTTGCATCTAAACAAAACCCAACCTTCTTCCTGGTGGCTGCTGGTGCTATTTATACATAGGAGGCAGCCAGGAGGCGTGGGGGGAAGAAACCCTAACTTAGAATGGACCCCTAGTGGGCTCTACGGGATACAAGGACCAAAGCCCATGGCTGGAGGTCCGAATGTTCTTTTGCCGATTCTGAGCAGCTCTGATGGAATCTGATGCTAGTATTGGATCCATATGAAAGTAGATGATGAGATCTTTCCAACAAGTGCTCATGGGCCCAAATCACCTTCCGGAGCAGAGAATTATGGACAAATCAAAATGGTGATGCCTGGAGGTCCGAACGTGCAGTCTAGACGTTTGGTCCGATCATCTTCTTGTTTACAACAGCATCCACCTGATGGTTACCCTTGTGTCCAGTTGGTTCGTCTCCCAAGTTTCTAAGCATAAGAAAACCATCACAAGGCTTTAGTAGTACCCCATTCGGAGAGGAACTTGTTTGGACAGCAAGAAACGACTTTACCTGATAATTGATTCAGCGTGCTTGAGCTTGAGTCATTGGTCCCTGCTCTGCAATAGGCATGGTTGCATCAATGGAAGGGATGTCCTCATCAAGTGGAATCACACACTCTCAAGTGTCTTGACACGTTCTTGCCAGTTCTCTTATCAATCACAGCAGGTGGCAGAACTGATGGCTAGATTGTAATACCTGCGAGTGAGACGGTTGGAAGATGGAGAACTGTTCTGGTCGAGAGAAGGTAGATTTTGGATATGAAACATTTAGTAGCAAGGACTAGAAATAATTGAAATCAGATTAGCAAAGCCGAATAAAAGTCCATGGTACTTGCCATAGTTGCTAGCCTGAACGTATTCCTAGAACTAGCTCAAGCAAGCCGAAGACTATAACAGACACAAGCGTAATGGAACAAAATTCGCAATACAAACCTGAATTTTCTCTCCCTTTGTTGTTGTACTCTCCTTTTTCTGGCACTCTTTGCTTCTTGCTTTCTAATGAGGACAACCTTATGACACATTCTTCACCGCCACCTAATGATCAAGATATACGCATCGAGTTGACAACTGGACCAATTACAGGAGCACGTGCCAAGAAAATACAAGATTAGGTGAACTTGTTTCTTAATGACCATATCATTTATTTTAAGGAGAATTTTATACTACCACAAACTCTTAATTTACTTGTGCTTAGGTATTTGGATCAAAACGATGCACAAGAGGAAGAAGAGCTACATTGTTTGTTGGCACATAGACAAAGAAGAGTTGAGGGATACATGGGAGAAAAAGGTTATCACAAGGTGCCTGAAGGTCATGTGTAGCTATACATGGACTTTTCAAAGGCATTGGAGACTTTTCTTTCAAGTTCTACACAAAATCAATCAAGGAGCAGCAAAAATAGGAAAGATTGAAGCCGACTCAAACTCGGTTGATTGCAGCCAAACAGATATCGATTAAAAGTACCATAAGTCTCTCATACAAAGTCGGATTGGGCTGTGTAAATACCCTCTGGAAAGTTTATTTGATAACCTTTCTAACGGATCCAACCCCATTGCCAAGTTCATATCGAGTTGGTCTGAGTCATCAAAATAATACATCGATCTTAGCTTAGGTTTCCTTTTTTATGTTGTAACGAGTCCAATTCAGTTTCTATAGTCCTAGGTAGTATATATAGTAGATTCCAGGACCCATAGAGGAAAGACCACTTTATGCATAAGATTGAAACATAGCTATTGCTTGTTCTTTCATACCAGCGTTCATGCGAGGATAGCTAAGAGAGAATTAGGCAATCATTATTTATCTTTCTACAATCCAAGGTCAAGTTGTCGTTCCGCTGGGAATTAGGGACTTGGCGATTGTCACTCTTGGTGTCGCGACAATCATCTACAGGTGTGAGTTGGGGGTATTCTGAAGAGTTGTGGGTTCATACATTGGTGCTGAGTGTTCAGCTAGCGACATCGTCTACTTCGCATATTTTATCATCGGCTCTTCTAGAGAAGATCGGGCCGCCCCCGTATCATCGTGGTATTAGATTCCAGGGCTACTCGATGACAACTATTTACCCGTAGATTAGTTTTGTTTTTCTGTCCTCTACAACAAACAAAAATCTCACAAAATTTTGAGAACTTCCTAGCTGATATTTCTTTGAGAACCAATATATCCTTTGCGTACCATTGAACCTTCTGAGACTACCAAATTAACTTTCAGTTGTGCGCATCAGTTCTATCAATACAACACTCCTACTTTGGATTTGATCTTGTATTTATCTAAGTACAAAAAAAGAATAAGTAAAACTAGTACAAAATAGAAAAAAAGAGACAAAGAAAAAGGTGCTCGGTTGAATAATCCTCTTGTTTCGGAGTTCTAAGTTTCATGTTATCCGCTCCAGTTTTGCACACTTTGTTGTTTTGAGTAATCTTCCGCCCTCAGTTATTTCAAGCAATTTCTAGTGTCTCTCCTTGAACTATTGCAATATGAGCTTGGTATGGCCATCTTCTTAGCTCATTCCTTGGTTGTAATAGTCCCATTATCATTGTTAGTGTGTTGCTGTCCTTGATCATTCGCTATCACGAGTGTACTTTTGCTATCTTTAATTCACTTCGGAACGGTAAGCTTGTCTTGCTTTGGAACAGTGAGTTGTGAGCGTTGAGTGTTCCACTTATATCCACATATATTTTCGCTTGGTATTTGTGAGCTTTTGCCATGTCAGGACAAGAGGAGGATCCGCGTAATCCGGATGTACCGGTTTCATGGTCTAAGTACAATAGGCTGCGTGAGATGTTGCAAAAGCAACTCCAAGATGTTGACAATGGTGTGCATGATGAGCTCGGGGAAGTTCAGGCTGGATTGAACACACTCAGGGAGGTCACACAGCTGCGACTGAAATCAATAACAACTTCGAAGACTTGCGCGCTATGTTTGCAAATCTCCATGTGTGTGGGGGTCTACGAGCTGATGACACAAGTGTACAAGGGCCTCAAGATGTTTAGCATACCGAGACCGAGGAGGAGCGCTCTTTTCGCATGGATGAGGAACGATGACAGCGACAAGCTCATCATTTGGTGGCGCAGCAAGATGCAACGGTGCGTCTTGTTGCTTCTGGGCGTGGTCAAGGCAACGATGTTTTTAACGATGCCCAAGGAGGAGGTGTCAACATAGGCGTTCATAATGCTGATGCACGTATGCATGGTGTATGAAGCTGGGCTGACGACGCTGAGCTCTCCATCGACGATGATTTCTCTACTGGGCTGACGATGTTGAGCTCTCCATCGACGAGGATTTTATTGCTAAGCCCAAATTTGCTATTCCTTTTTTTTCAGGTGGTACGGATGTGGAAGATTACCTTACATGGGAATTGAAAATTGATAAACTATTCCGGATGAACAACTATTCCAATGAGAAGAAGCTATTACTTGCGTCCAATGGATTGGATGATTATGCCATACATTGGTGGGAGCAGTTTGTTCACATGGGAGCAAATGAAGCAACACTTGCATACACGTTTTGTTCCTTGTCACTACAAACGCTCACTGTTTGAGAAGCTGACAAGACTACAACAGGATCTCAAATCAATTGGTGAGTATCATAAAGAGATGGAGACCATCATGATACATGCTGATGTGCACGAGAATGAAGAGCAAACAATGGCAAAATTCCTAGCTGGTATGAATTATGCCATCAAGCGCATTGTCAATCACCATCCTTATAATGATATGATTGAGTTGCTGCACCAAGCGCGTGAAGCCGAGCGCCAAGTTAGTGAAGATGCAAAGTTTGCTGCCCGTTCACGTTTTTCAGCAAGTGTGGGACAACCATAGAACATATGTCAGCCAAACAAGAGTACTCAGTCTGGAAGTAATTCAACAATGCGCAGTTCAACCAGTAAGAAGCCTGAGAGTACTCCACCACTGACACGTTGCCCAACGAATGCCTGCTGGTAGCACAGCCTCTTCTATGGGGTCAACAGGGCGTTCACGTGACTTGGTTTGCTACAAGTGCAAAGGAGTTGGCCATTTTTAGAAAGATTGCCCAAATACAAAGGTTATGCTTATTACAGATCATGAGTATGTTTCTGCTAATGACGATGAGTTATTTGATGCAACACCAGTTTTGCACACTGATGAGATAGAGCAATGTGAGTGTGATCCAGAGTTTCCTAACCCTGAGCAGTATTCTATTGTTTGCACACCCAAAGTGCTTAATGTGATGCCATCACCGTCACTCGAACAATGGTGCAATTTGTTTCAGACTTGGGCATTGATAACGACAAGGTGTGCAAAGTTATTATTGATAGAGGTAGTTTTCACAATTTGGCCAGTAAAGACATGTGCTTGCCACATCCACGGCTGTATCATGTGCAATGGTTGAGCGATAAAGAGGAAGTGAAGGTGACCTATGACAGTCTGTCACTTGCTGTTGGGACGGTCGTGGCAATATGACCGTTATGCTATTCATGATGGGCGTACCAATCGCTATACATTCCGATGGAACAATAAGGAGATCATCTTGAAGCCACTTACATCACAACAGATTGTGAATTCTTCAATGTAGAAAATTTATGTGCAAGTCGAGAGTGAGAAAAAGCGAGAGAAACATAGAGTGACTCTACCTTCGGTGAGTGAGCACCACAAGCCAAATCTTAGTGGTACAAAGAAAAGTGAAGGAGAGAAGAATTTTGTAATGCTAGCCACCAAATCAGAGATGAGAGAATTCAACAATGATCCTAATTTGGTGCACTTTGTACTACTGTACAAAGATGCATTACTTCTGACTAACAACATGACTTTTCCACCTAATGGTGTTTCTTGTTGTTGGGGGATCATCTCCCGTACCCCTTTGGATGGCGAGTCGAAGTCCACCGGTGGCTGTACACTGATGAATATTGCAGTGGTGTTTCAGGAAGCACGGGCGAAGGCTCTCGCAGGCCTTCGGACAGAGGCCAAAGGTCAACCCGCAGCGCCAAGAATCAGTATAGGCGAAGACTCTAGCGGACCTTTGGACGGTGGTCGAAGGTCAACCTGCGGCGCCAAGAATCAGCGCAGGCAAGGGCTCTGGCGGGCCTTCAGATGGAGGCCCAAGGTCGACCTGTGGCGCCAAGGATCGGCGTATGCGAAGACTTAGGCGGGCCTTCGGACGGAGGCCAAAGGTCGACCCACGGCGCCAAGAATCAGCACAGGTGAAGTCTCTAGCGGACCTTCGGACAGAGACCGAAGGGTGACTCAGGGTGCAGCGTCGAGGCTGGTCGAAGGTGTCTTGAAGGCATTGAAGCCCGTGTAGTCGTCTAGGGTATAATTGTAAATGTGCAAATGTACTTG
This sequence comes from Phragmites australis, assembly GCF_958298935.1. Classification (NCBI taxonomy): domain Eukaryota; kingdom Viridiplantae; phylum Streptophyta; class Magnoliopsida; order Poales; family Poaceae; genus Phragmites; species Phragmites australis. Next base: position 28,897,804 of record NC_084926.1, on the reverse strand, counting down.
ATGGAACCAAAATACCCCTGAATATGTCTGGAATGTGGCAGTTAGGGGAGTAATACTATAAATTATAGTGTGGAGTAGTTGGGTATAGGCTATAAATAGGTTGGCACTGTAACTGAGGTGATGGATGAATTAAGATTACTCCACCCCACGAACACGTGTCACACTACGAAGCCTTCAGCTTTCTTAAACGAAGGACTTTCCTGTTGTTCGGTGACTTAGATTCCAATAGTTGGGGTCGTCCGTGGGGATCGAACAATTCGAAGCCATGCCACCTAAAAAGAAGACGAAGCCACTCGATACATCGGTGGCATTGCCGGAGCACCTGGTTCCAGCCAGGGCTTCGGCCGAAACACTCCTTTCGGCGGTGTCGGAGCTGGGCAACACGTTGACTGGTGGAGCCGACGGCAGCTAGCAAGAGCACGATGATGTAGATGTGGCGCCCCCAGGTGATAACGGTGATCGCCACAAAGAGGCTGTCCAGGAAGATGCAGTGGTAGCAAAGCGAAGGGTAGAAGCTAATATTCGCACCCGCTTTGAGAGGTGTATGTTGCTGAAGAATGGCTGTCCAGGAAGGCTTTGGCAGAAGAAAGAAGAAAGGTGCATGTTGCTGAAGAGTGGGATGACCTTGGTAACTTCGGAGAATATGAAAACGAAGATGAGAGAAGAGGAAAGAGCAGCCAGGCTAGAAGCCGAAGAATTGAAGAGACAGATTGCGCAGAAAAAGCGCACACTAGATACCTTGGTAGCGAGTCGGAAGACCGCAGAGTCGACACAGGTCATGTGCGGGTGATCCAGAATCACCGCTCTCTGTTGGCTTGCAGAACCAACCATGGCCTTCGGGCTTCAAGATGCCTAGGGTGATAATGTTTGACAGAGAGTCAGATTCGAAGGAGTTTGTCATGAGTTTCAAGGCGGCAGTTGAATCCACTGGAGGAGATGACATGACATTGGTGACACGGTTAAGGGGATAGCGAGGTCGTGATACTCCGCGCTGCCTCCAGGATCCATTTATTTATGGGAGCAATTGCGCAATGCCCTATATAGTAATTTCCAAGGAAATCGAGCAGAGAAAGTTACCTCCAACGACCTCTTTGCACTCAAGCAACAGCCCACTGAGACACTTCATACACATTTGCTGCCAAGCAATGGTCTTGAGCGAAGACACCATCATTGATACCGCTATACAGGGCATCAGAGGAGGGCTTTTGGCTGGAAAGCTTACACTCAAGAGGCCGGAGAGTGTACAAGAGCTCTTCAATAAGATGGAAGAGTATGCAAGGTCTGAGTTGGACCACCTTCGGAGGAAGAGTGACATGGAAGCATCAAAAACGCCAAAGACAAATGCATCAACCAGAGAGACAAAAGCTGGACACTCCAGAGACAGACCGAAGCATGTCAAAAAAGCTAAAGCATTTGAATGCACATCAAAGCAAATCAACCAGATAGACTCCGGTCCAGTCGAAGTCGCCCAGGGGTTCTCCGAAGCACAAGGCGGGGGTACTCGAGGAGGCTAGAGTGCTAGAGGCTGAGGAGGCCGAGGAGGATGGGCTCCACAGGACCTGACCACATTGTATGGTGAGTTACATGGTGAAGGTGCTGGTCATAGGACTAAGCAGTGCCCACAGGTCATGACAATGAAAGAAAGCTTAGTGAAACAATCCTTCGATCCTGCAAGAATTGTGCATCATGCCACACATTTCAGATAGGGCGAAGCGTGGGAAACCAATTAGACCCACATCCCAAACAAAACATTCGCTAAGTAGTGGCGACCAATGGCTGTGCTGGCACACCAATATGTTCCTGTGCCTTCAGCTCCGTCGGACCAGACTGTTGGTCAGTTGACTTTCCAAGGAGAACTCCCACCGCCTCTGCCAAGACCAGCAACCAAAGCCCCCCCCCCCCCCCGGAAACTAGCAGATCAGTGAGCACAGTAAACCGTGGATACAATGTTGTGTTGACAATCTCTGGAGGATCTAACCAGGAAACAGAATCGAAGAGGCAGCAAAAAGAATATGTGCGAAGGGTTAACCATGTTGGTGTAGGGCCAACTTATGTCCATTCAAGATGATCCGATGTGCCCATTACCTTCTCACAGGAGGACATGAGGGTTCTAGATTACCCACATACAGACGCCTTCGTCGTCACTACAAACATTTCAGGAAATGAAGTGCATAGAATGCTAATAGATGGCGGAAGCTCGGCAGATATCATCTTCGCCGATGCTTTCGATAGGATGGGTTTGCAACGAACTGACCTTCAGCAGGCTGGTTCCCCGCTACTAGGCTTCGGAGGAAAAGCAATCAATGCTTTGGGAAAGATAGCAATCCCGGTGTCATTTGGCGAGGGGTCAAGCTTTCGAACGGAGGATATCACCTTCGATGTGGTTGATAACAACTATCCCTACAATGCAATATTCGGACAGGAAGTCCTAAATACATTCAGAGCAATACCGCACCATGCGTATTTGTGCATGAAGATGCCTGGTCCTGGAGGTGTCATAACGGTGCTCGGAGATCAACAGGTGGCCCGTAGGATTGAAGTGGGAAATACTCCGGGCCGGCGAAATGTTCATGTAGTGGCTGGATCTTCGATAGATCATGAAGAACGCGAAGAGCAACTGAAGGTACATAGAATGGCGAAGGCTGGACCAGAAGGCCAGACCAAGAAAGTGCCTGTGTGTCGAGGCAGGCCAGACAAAAAAGTAGTCATTGGGGCAGAAATCACAGAAGAAGCTGAAGGGTTCAGACAATTCTGCGAAGACCTAGGAATCAAAGTCTACTTCACATCAGTGTATCACCCACAGTCGCATGGAGCTGTGGAAAGGGAAAACGACATCGTCTTTGCTGGTGTCGCAAGACGTCTGCAAGGTCAGCCAAAAGAAAAGTGGGCGGAAGAACTGACGAAGTTCTTATTGTCCGTAAGAACAATGGTAACAAGACTGACAGGATTCACGCCATTTCGTTTACTCTTCATCAAAGAGGAAATGACTCCGGAGGAATGTAAAAATAAATCATTTCGAGTCACGAATGAATCAGCCCAAAGCGAAGAATTGACATCAAAAGATACGTTGGAGGAGATGAGAATACAGGCCGTAGAAAACTTGACCAGATATCAGGAGGAGACTAGAAGATGGAGAGAAAAGAAAGCGCCACTGGAGACTTAGTACTGCGAAGACTCACCAGTACATCCGACGTGGAAAAATTGCAAAGTAGGTGGGACGGACTTTTCATGGTGAAGAGGTTGTTAAGGCCCGGATCTTATCGTCTGGCTACTGTCGAAGGGGATGAGCTTCCGCACACTTGAAATGCCGAAAACCTTCACAAGTTCTGTGTGTACCAGCCAAGGAAGATGTCTTCGCATCGATGGGCAAAGCACACGAGTCAATGCAGCATTTATGTAGTTTTGTTTTTCTCTAATTTAATCAAAACAATGTACGGGTGCTGTACTCTTTTCCTCACAGGGGGAACCCTTCGTTAGGGCGTGAGGTTTTTAACAAGGCAGCGACCTTTGTAAACCCTCTAATATATATGGAATTACCCCAGAGGAAGCGTGTACTTTTGTTGAGTTTATGCATAATTCATCGTCGAAGTGTTGCAAGCCTTCGAGAAAAGGAAGCACACCAATCGACAAGAGGCAGGCCGAGAACTCACCATAAAATTCAAGGTATGGAATGTCAAAGAAAGACATCTTACCCGTCGACTTTAGACCGGCGCAAACCCGCAGCAAAAGTTTGATCATTGGTTGCTTCGAAGTTGTCCATATTTTAAAGAATCTTTCCGCAGCATCTTCGCCTTTATGGCAAAGTAATTATGATTCAGTTACACATGAATGCCTGTGTAATGCTCAAAAGAAAGAAAGAAAAAGCTGAAGTGATGCTCGACCTCAAAAGGTGGCGCACCTCTCGATTAAGTTGGGGGCTAAGGGTGCCTGCCCCCGCTCCGAAGAAGAAGCATACCTTCGGAAGAAAAAGCTGAAGTGCTGCTCGACATCGAATAAGGCGGCACACCTCAGCTAAAAGTCAGGGGCTAAGAGTGCTTGCCCCCACACTGAAGGCAAAACATACCTTCAGAAGAAAAAGCTGAAGTGTTGCTCGACCTCAAAAGGCAGCGCACCTCTCAGCTAAAAGTCGAGGGCTAAGAGTGCCTGCCCCCGCACTGAAGGCAAAACATACCTTTGGAAGAAAAAGCCGAAGAGCTGCTTGACCTCAAAAGGTGGCGCACCTCTTGGCTAAAAGTCGGGGGCTAAGAGTGCCTACCCCCGCCCGAAGGCAAAACATACCTTCGGAAGAAAACACCGAAGTGCTGCCCGAACTCAAAAGGCGACGCACCTCTCGGCTAAAGTCGGGGCTAAGAGTGCCTACACCCGCACCGAAGGCGAAACATACCTTCGGAAACAAAACGAAGTGCTTCTCAATCTCAGAGAAGGCGGGGCGCCTCTCGAAAGTAGGGGGCTAAGAGTAGCTACCCTCACACTAAAGGCAAAACACACATTCGGAAGGAAAGGCCAAAGTGATGCTTGGCTTTAAAAGGCGGTGTCGTACCTCTCGACTCGAAAGCAGGGGGCTACGAGTGCCTACCCCCACGCCAAAGGCACAAGATACCTTCAGAAACAAAAAAACAAAAAACAAAAACAACAAAAAGGGAAAGCGAACAAAGAAGCCTGACGTTAATCCCGAAACATGGGCAGTCTACAAAACAAAATGAAAATTTGACAAAATAAAAGTCGAAGCCTTGATAACCATAGCCACGAAATGCGCGATAGCATTTATGATTAATAGCAATTACGACGCGAAACCAAGGGAGATACATTACTAGGCCATGGAGCGCAAAGCGATCAAACGATCGAGGCCGCATCAGAAGTAGTCGTCAAAAAATGACGCTTCGCGCGCGGTGCTGCCAAAGGTCCGGACGGCTTCAAAGATGGGGGGGGGGGGAGGGGGGACGGCATTCTCCAAATGATGCTTCGTGCGCATTGCAGCCGAAGGTCCCTACAGCTTCAAAGTCGGGGGGGGGGGGACCACATTCTCGAAATCACGCTTCGCGCGCGGTGCTGCCGAAGGTCCAAATCGATGAAAGACCGACTCGATAAGCTCAATATATAATAGCTGAACATAATAATCATTTCAACATTCTTTATTCCTCAAAATCATCAACAACAGGATCAACAAAATCTTTATACCATCGGCTAAAGCCAAATTGAAAGGCTGTGCCTTGACTGTCATGAAAAGGCAGCGGGCTGGATCCGGTGGGGATCCAGTGTAGGTAGATGAAGAAGTGGTAGACGAAGATGTAGGCGAAGCGCTCCTACCTTCGATATGTCACACTATTTGCGAAGAAGGCCCTCGGCGGTAACAAAATTGAAACTGACAAGGCAGGAACTCATGGTTATCGTCTTCCGGCTCAAGCTTCGGGTTGACGAAAATACGCGGAGGCTCGATGTCCCCGTGCGCAATCCGGCGGGCCTCACGCTCAGCCCTACGTGTCTCTGAAACCGAAGGGCTAAACACCGTCCAGAACGCTTTGGAGTTGGCATTCATTACATCATAGGACCTACACTTCGCTCTCCAATACCTCTCAAAATCAATAGCTGGGTGGCGATAGTGGAAAGAATCCCAGCAAAACCAAGACATGAAAAAAGTGTCTCGCATCATAGTGATGGGAACAGCATCTTTGTCTACCTGCGCAGTGTCCGAGGGGAGGACCTGCGCAGGGAGCGAAGATAGTCAAAAAATTTAACATCAAATAAAAGTGTAAATATTACAGAATATTTTAGTCGATAACAAAATGTTCAAAACCCAAAACGACGCTTCGAGCTTTCTTCACACCTTCTCAGGTTCTTCGGCCGCTGTGGTTGTCGCTTTAGTGGAAGGGTCATCCTTTGTTTTCGCTTGCAGAAAAAAGGGTCCATGAATGCACAGGCGGCGGAAATCCTGACAAAAAAAATGTACTCGCTGGCGATTGATTTCCACCTCTCGGAGGGTGAGCTCGCGGCCATGTTTACACCAATAGTTGGTGGTGAATGATCGTGTAGTAGCCTTCAACGCCCTCGACACAACCAAAGTTGACATGTCCGAAGGATAGCAGAAGGTTGGTTTCTGAAGCGCAATATGATGGTCACAGCCAGTCATCTCAATTGACTAGACTAAACTCCTGGCGGAGACCATAGCACAGAAGTCACCATACAGCTGGGCCGTGGGCAAAAGGCTGCCGCTGGTCTCGCAGATCCATCCAATAAGGCCACCCACCCCGGCAAGGTTAAGCGAGGGAGGCATGGCCAAAGCACCAATGCCATTGAAGGTATGACTAATCGCTTCGTAGGCTGCAACGACCTTCGGCTCAAGCTCTTCTAGCATAACGAGGGTGTTTTCGGATAGTGCCTTTCCCTCTTCCAGTTCTTCGCACAACCGCTGCGCTTTAGCTTTTTCAACGTAGCAAAGGGCCTGCAATTCCGAGACCTGAGCTTCAGGCACCATCAAATTCTAATGAAGGGAGCTGATTTCTTCTTCTGCGCTCTATTTGCCTGAGCGAAGGGAGCCCACTTCCTCTTCAAGCTGCTGCGAGCGCAGATCGGCCTCCTTCGCTCATCGCGTGAACTCCCTTTTTTGGGTCTCGGCCTTCTCCACCCGGACTTGAAACAGATCCCTTTGTGCCTCTGTATTTTTCGCACAAAAGGAGGACTTCGGCGAGGAGGAAGGAAGATCCTGTGTGCCTTTCGGAGGAGAAGGGGCACAACTCGAATGGCCAGTGAGCCCTCGGGAGTCAATTCCTCGCGTAGGTCTTCAAAGGCCACTTCATGAGGTCTCTTCCTCAGGGCAAGTGCTTTCTTTTTTTACCCCCTTGCGGCGAAGGGTTTGCGATTCTCTATTTCCTTTTGCTGCACGCAGCAGGTTCTCCGCCGGCATTGGTGGTCGGGAGCCCTCTCCGCCTTGACCCGGTAAGGGCACGGTCACCTTCGGCCTGTCCTTATAAGAAAGACCTCGTAACTCAAAAATTTGGTTGAATCGCTGACCAAGCCCCTGGTCAGCGCAGAGCTGGGTTTTGCCCTGGGTAAATTTCCCGAGCAGCAGCATGGCCTTAGCCTCCACTTCGGCTACCGTTAAGTCTGCCACAAAGCAAGCAATGTAAGCAAATGACAGAGCCGAAGTGTAGCTAGGAACATGATAAAAGATAATACCTCTGAAACCTCAGAAATTAGGATGGGGCGGCAGAGTCCCTCCGGTCCTCTATCACCGAATTTCGGGATGGTCCAATCCCGGCTAAGGGGCATACCCTAGATGCCATGAACTCTTCTACGAGATCGCGTGTGGTCAGATGCTTTGCGCACCTAGTGAAGGCCTCAAATGCCGCCCTTTGAGAGGCCTTCAGCTGTACATCGGGGGCGCAGTTCCCTTTCACTTCTTCGCACTTGTACATGAGAAACTCCTCTCGGTCCACCTTGTGGTAGAACCACCATTGCGTCCAGTCCTTCGGCCATTTGTTTTTGTACACTACGTCTGGCGTGGCCAAGCCAGTGCGACAAGTAAAGTTTAGGCAGCCATAGTGGACTTCACTTTGCACGCTTCGTACGAAGACCAGTTTCGACTGATGATAGAGCCTGTGGCCTGCAGCGAAGGCCTTGGCCGATGCCTTCACTCCTTCGGAACGGGCCACCCAGGCGAAAAGGCCAAGCCGAACAATGGCGTTCGGCGTTAGTTGGTGGAGGTAGACTTCAAACAGTTTCAAAACCTTCGGCACCATCTCATCGCAAGGAAAACGAAGCCCCTCTCGGAAGTAGTCGACGAAGACAATGGCTTCATCATCTTCGGGCTCTGGAGTCTCTTGGCCCTAGGGAGTCTAACCTTCGAAACATCGTTGATCAAACCCTCTCTCACTAGTCCAACCAGGACTTCATCGTCAACCTTAGATTTTTCAATCCAATAGGTCTTCAGGCGGTTTGCCTTGTCTCTCAGAGCCATTCCCACTGGGCTCTGGAAAGAAAGGTGACTGCGAGAGTCTTCGTACGAGAGCTACAGCTTCAACGAATTCAAGCAGTAAAAATCAGGCTGCCGCATGGAGCATATTTATAGCGGTTAAAAATAGGGGTAGCGGTGGTTAAAACGAGACGCATCGGAAGCAGAACCGTAATCGTAAAAGACAGTTCAACATGAAGCGAAGACATTTAACGTCAACGAGCCGACTGTTGTGTGGGGGCAGAATGATCATACCACCCTAAAAAAACCAAAAATAACAATAATAATAAGGATGAACAACATGAGGAGGCTGTCTGCTAAAAGGTAAAACGAGCCCCCAGGGGTCTTCGACGAGCCGAAGGGGACGGTGTTCAGCTATATCATCCGATTCATAGGCTCGGCCCTTCAAAGATGGAACCTTACCTGTAGGGGGCTACTGTTGGGGGTCGATCTCTCGTACCCCTTTGGATGGCGAGTCGAAGTCCACTGGTAGCTGTACACTGATGTGGTGTTTTCGGAAGCGCAGGCCAAGGCTCTCGCGGGCCTTCGGACAGAGGCCAAAGGTCGACCCGCGGCGCCAAGAATCAGCATAGGCGAAGACTCTGGCGGGCCTTTGGATGGAGGTCGAAGGTCGACCCACGGTGCCAAGAATTAGGGCAGGCGAGGGTTCTAGCAGGCCTTTGGACGGAGGCCAAAGGTCAACCCGCAGTGCCAGGAATCACCGTAGGCGAAGACTCTGGCGGGCCTTCGGACGGATGCCGTAGGTCAACCCCCGCAACGCCCTGAATCAGCGCAGGCGAGGTCTCTGGTGGACCTTCAGACGAAGATGAAGGGTGACTCGGGGCGCAGCATCAAGGCTGGTCGAAGGTGCCCTAAAGGCGTCGAAGCCCGTGTAGCCGTCTATGGTATAATTGTAAATGTGCAAATGTACTTGATGGTACCAAAATACCCCCGAATATGTCAGAAATGTGGCAGTTAGGGGGGGTAATGCTATAAATTATAGCGTTGAGTGGTTGAGTACAGGTTATAAATAGGCTGGCACTGTAACTGAGGTGACAGATGAATTAAGATTACTCCACCCCACGAATACGTGTCGCATTACGAAGCCTTCAGCTTTCTCTCTTAAGCGAAGGACTTCCCTGTTGTTCGGTGACTTAGATTCCAAAAGTTGTGTTTTCTAGGAATTCAACGATGTGTTTCCAATGGAGGTGCCCGCTGGTTTACCACCGATCAGAGGGATAGAGCATCAAATTGATTTGATTCCAGGCACGACGCTACTTAATCGACCACCATACTGTACCAACCCCGAGGAAACGAGAGAAATTCAGAAACAAGTGCAAGAGCTTCTCTCCAAAGGGTACGTTCACGAAAGCTTAAGCCCTTGTGTTGTTCCCGTTATTTTGGTTCCTAAGAAAGATGATACATGGCGCATGTGCATAGATTGTATAGCAATTAACAATATCACTATTCGATATCATCACCTTATACCTCTCTTAGATGACATGTTAGACGAATTGAGTGGTGCTGTTATTTTCTCTAAAATTGATTTACGTAGTTGTTACCATCAGATTAGGATGAAACAAGGGGATGAGTGGAAAGCAGCCTTTAAAACAAAATTTTGTTCGTATGAGTGGTTAGTCATCCCGTTTGGTTTAACCAATGCGCCTAGTACTTTCATGCGATTAATGAATCATGTTTTAAGACATTTCATAGGTAAATTCGTAGTTATGCACTTTGATGATATTTGATTTATATCCGTACTAAACCTGAACATATTGATCATATTCGTCAAGTGCTAGAAGTCTTACGTGATGCAAAGCTGTTTGATAACTTTGAAAAATGCACTTTTTGCTAAGATCGTGTGATATTTCTAGGATATGCGCTATTAAAAATTGGCCTACACCTGTGAATGTTAACCAAATTCGGAGCTTTCATGGTCTCGCTGGTTTTTATCGGTGCTTTGTTAAAGATTTTAGCACCATCGCTGCCCCTTTGAATGGATTAACTTAAAAGAATGTTGAATTTCATTGGGGGGAAGCACAACAAGCTGCTTTTGATGTGCTTAAGAATGATTAACTGAGGCACCGTTACTTATTTTCCCTGATTTCACTAAGATTTTTGAAATTGAATGTGATGCTAGTGGAATTGGTATTGGTGGTGTTTTACTGCAAGAGGGTAGACTGGTACCTAATTGAATTATCAGGTCTATAAGGAGATTTATGCGTTAGTGCAAGTGTTAGAAGTCTAGCAACATTATTTATGGCCTAAGGAGTTTATTATACATTCCGGCCATGAATCCTTAAAATATTTGGAAGGTCAATCTAAACTGAACGGTCATTATGCTAAGTGGGTTGAATTCATTAAGTCGTTTCCTTACATTGTAAAATATAAGAAGGGAAAAAGAAAATATGGTTGCTGATGCTCTTTCTAGGAAAATGGTGCTTTTAAATCGTTTAGATCTGCAAGTTCCTGGTTTAGAGAGTTTGCGTGATTTATATGATAATGACCATGATTTTGCTGTTCCCTATGTGCACTGCAAGGAGGGAAAAGGATGGAAAAATATCACTTACATGATGGATTTTTGTTTCGTGCTAACAAATTATGGGTTCCAAAATCGCCCGTACGTTTGCTCTTGCTGCAGGAATCTCATGCAGGTGGATTGATGGAGCATTCTGGATGTGAGAAGACATTGTCTATGCTGGGTGATCATTTTTGTTTGCCTAAGATGAGGCGTGACGTGGAAAGGCAAGTGCAACGATGTATTACTTGCCACAAGGCAAAATCGAAGTTAAATCCACACATGTTATATCCTCTACCCATTCCCAATGCACCATGCGAGGATATTAGTATGGATGTTGTTTTAGGATTGCCTAGAACTAAAAGGGAGAGAGATTCTATTTTTGTGTGTGGATCGATTTTCGAAGATGGCACACTTCATTCTGTGCCACAAGAGCGACGATGTGTCGTATGTTGCTAACTTGTTTTTTTAGGGAGATTGTGAGGTTGCATGGTGTGCCACGTACCATTATATTGGATCATGATGTGAAGTTCATGAGCTACTTCTGGAAGACACTTTGGGGTAAGCTGGTGACGAAGTTGTTATTCAGCACAACTTGTCATCCGCAAACTGATGGTCAAACAGAGGTGGTGAACCGCACACTTTCAACACTGCTAAGGACCGTAATCAAGAAGAATCTAATAGAGTGGGAGGACTGTTTGCCGCACGTGGAATTCGCTTATAATTGGGCTGTGCACTCCACTACTCAGATGTGTCCTTTTGAGGTGGTGTATAGTTTTAAACCGATTATGCCGCTTGATTTGCTGCTACTTCTAAGTCAACACCAAGTAAATATGGAAGCGTCAAAGCGAGCTGACTATGTCAAGAAATTACATTTGAAAACAAAAGAAGAAATTGAGAAGAAGGCGAAGTACAATGCTGAGAAAGCAAACAAGAAAATGAAGAAGGTGCTGTTTGAACCGGGCGATATAGTGTGGTTACATTATCGCAAAGATTGTTTTCCAGAACAACACAAGTCAAAGCTGTTGCCAAGAGGTGATGGACCATTTAAAGTACTACAGCGAATCAATGATAATGCATACAAGATCGAGCTTTCGGGAGATGAGTACGGTGTGAGCCCTACATTCAATGTTGCTGATTTATCATAGTTTTTCAGTGGTAATGATCTAGCGTAGAGGACGATGCCTTTTTAAGAGGAGGGAGATGATGAGGACACCTTACGACACATTCTTCACCACCACCTAATGATCAAGATATACGCATCGAGTTGCCAACTGGACCAATTATAAGAGCACATGCTAAGAAAATACAAGATCAGGTGAACTTGTTTCTTAATGACCATATCATTAATTTTAAGGAGAATTTTATACTACCCCAATCTTGTAATTTACTTGTGCTTAGGTATTTGGATCAATACGATGCACGAGAGGAAGAAGAGCTGCATTGTTTGTTGGCACATAGACAAAGAAGAGCTGAGCGATGCGTGGAAGAAAAAGGTTATCACAAGGTGTCTAAAGGTCATATGCAGATGTACATGGACATTCCAACGGCATTGGATATTTTCCTTTCAAGTTCTACACAGAATCAATCAAGGAGCAGAAAAATAGGAAAGATTGAAGCAGACTCGGACTCGGTTTATTGTAGCCAAACAGACGTCAATTAAAAGTACCATAAGTCTCTCATACGAAGTCAGATTGGGCTGTGTAAATACCCTCTGGAAAGCTTATTTGATAACCTTTCCAACGGATCCAGCCCCATTACCAAATTCGTATTGAGTTGGTATCAGTCGTCAAAATAATACGTTGGTCTTAGCTTAGGTTTCCTTTTTAATGTTGTAACGAGTCCAATTCAGTTTCCATAGTCCTAGGTATTATATATAGTAGAGTCCACGACCTATAGAGGGCAGACCACTTTATGCATAAGATTAAAACATAGTTATTGCTTCTTCTTTCATACCAGCATTCACGTGAGGACAGCTGAGAAAGAATTAGGCAATCATTGTTTATCGTTCTGCAATCCAAGGTCATGTTATCGTTTCGTTGGGAATTGGGGACTTGGCGATCGTCACTCGTGTTCTCGCGATGATCATCTACAGGTGCGTGTAGGGTATATTCCGAAGAGTTGATGGTTCGTACATTGGTGCGAGTGTTCAGCTAGCAACATCGTCTACTTCACATCTTTTGTCATCGACTCTTCCCGAGAAGATCGGGCCGCCCTCATATCATTGTTTTTTCTTTTATTTTTGTGAATGTGACACAAAATCAAAACTCCTCTATTACCTTTTCTAGGACCAGAGAGGTATGTGGGCCACAAAATTGTTCTAGAGAGCAATGGTATAAAGGCAATAGAAAGATACTCTCTCTCTCTATGAACTGCTACTCGAACTTTGCAGGCTTTCTCTTGTGGGAGAGATAAATTTGATTTTAGCCCCCACACCTTGAAACATAAGTAACCCATCAAAGAAAAGAGTCCATACATCCGATGCATTGCTATGGATGTCCTAGGGTGGATCGAGTTCTTTCTATTTGACAACAAAGTTAGTGAGTACTTGCAACTTAATCGATATCCGAGGTATGAAGCGAACGTCAAATTCCCCAAGCTCAACAACCCACTTAGTGAGTCCTCTAATGGCATCTTTGTTGTTAAGGATTTCTTCAAGCAGGAATATTGATGGTACAGTGATCTTGTGAGCCTAGAAACAGTGCCTTAGCTTGCGCGAGGCCATTAGCACTGTGTATAGTAGCTTCTGTACTTGCGGATAGCGCTCCTTAGAACCATGGAGTACTTCGCTGACATAGTATACCGGTCACTGGCTCCTCTCTCACTTCTTAGGAACTTCCCTTTCCACCACCAATACCCCGCTTACGGTACATGCTTCGGCCGCTATATATAACAAAACATCTTTGTTTGGGTTGGGGGTGACAAACACATTGGGGGACAAAAGATACCTCTTTAGATTTCTGAATGCCTCGTTTGCCTCTTCTGACCATTCAAACTTGTTATGTTGGCGCAACAATCCGAAGAAAGGAAGTCCTCGATCTCTGAGTAGAGATATGAAATGGCCGAGAGACGCCATGCACCCAATTAATCTCTAAACTTCTTGTAATGACCTATTGGGTTGCATTTCTTCGATGGCTTTGATATTTTTGGGATTAACTTTGATCCCCAAATATGACACCAGGTCCCCGAGTAATTTTCCCGTGTCGACTCCAAACATGCACTTCTCCAAACACGACTCGGTTCTTGCGTGGGTTATCGAAGGTTTCTTGCAGGTCAAAGATGAGATCTTCCGTATTTTTAGTCTTGATGACGAGATCATCGACGTGGGCCTCTATGTTTCAGCCGATCTGGTCATGGAGGGTTATTTGCATACCTTGTTGGTATGTGGCACCATCGTTCTTCAATCCAAAGTTCATCTTCACATAGAAATATACTCTAAAAGGAGTAATAAAGGAGGTTTTCTCCTCATCTTTTGGATGCATACTGATCTAGCGATAACCAAATTATCGAGAAGGCTTAAATAGTCGCACCTGGAGGTAGAGTCGACTATCTGATCAATGCATGGTAGGGGGAGGGCATACTTCGGGTAGGCTTTATTAAGGTCAGTGAAGTCCACAGACATGTGCCACTAGCTGTTTAATTTGTTAACGATGACAGGATTGGCGAGCCACTTGGGATGATCCACCTATCTGATGAATCTTGCCTTTGTAAGCCTCTCGATTTCCTCTTTGATTGCTTCTTTCCGATCGGATGCAAACTATCAGAGCTTCTATTTGACCAGCTTTGCATCAGGTCAGATAACTAATTCGTGCTCGATCACCTCCTTGGTGATACCGAGCATGTCGGACGGTTACCATGCAAACACATCGGCATTTGCCTGAAGGAAGGTGACGAATGGAGTTCCTATTTGGGATTCAGGTTAGAGCCGATACAAATGGTCTTGGATGGTTCTACTAGATCCAAACGAACAGTTTTAATGTCAACATGGGACTTCACAGCTGCCTTAGGCCTTGAGTTCTTTATCTCCTTATCGGGTTGGTGATGCATTTCTAGGTCGATACTCTGCTCATCACAGCAAAGACCTACCTTGGGGCAACCTCGGATAGTCATGACTCCCTCGGGTCTCAGAATCTTCATGCATTGATAGCCATAGTGTGCGGCAGCTATGAACTTGGCTAGGGTCAGTCATCCCAAGATGGTGTTACACCATCTCGAAGTTGACCACGTTGAATATAATCTTTTTTTCTGAAAGTTGTCTTGCTTCCCGAAGGTAACGTGGAGCAATATCTAGCTGCTAGGTGTGGCCTAAGATATGGGTAGTATGCCATGGAAGGCTAGCATAACCGACTTGATGGCAGATCGAGAAACCTGCATTGCTTTGAGTGCACATGTGAAAAGGATGTTTAAAGAACTCTCTCCATCGACAAGCACTCGAAAGACCTTGTAGTTGTTGATTGTAGGCTAGACCACAATCAGGAAGCAACCTAGCCAGACAAAGTTTTCAGGGCAGTCGTCATGGCCGAAGGAGAAGACCTGCCTTTGCACAAACCCGAATGGTCATGACTCCCTCGAGTCCTAGAATCTTCATGCATTGATAGGCGTAGTACGTGGTAGCCATGATCTTGGCTAGGGTCGGTATTCCAAAGATGCTATTATACACCATCTCGAAGTCAACCACTTTGAACATAATCTTTTTTGTATGGAAATTATCTTTCTACCAGAAGGTAACAGGCAGCGATATCTAGCCGATGGGTGTGACCGAAGATCCAAGTACTATGCCGTGGAATGGTTGCGTAACTAGCTTGATGGTAGATCAGGAAACCTACATCGCTTCAAGTGTGCATGAAAATGATGTTTAGAGAACACCCTCCATTGACAAGCACTCGGGAGACCTTGTAGTTGTTGATCGTAGGCTCTACCACTATCGGGAAGCAGCCTGACCAGACAAAGTTTTCAAGGCAATCGTCCTGACTAAAGGAGATTTCGATGTTTGACCATTTGATGGCTTTGCGACTCTTGGGGATAGCAGCTAAGACTTCTCAGACCACCGTCTTGTACTGTCCCTTGGACTCATAAGATGCAGAGCTACCGAACATGTGGTCCATGGTCCTCTATTTCAGCTGGTAAGACATCATGTCCAATTCATCCTCGTTGTTGCTAGATCTGGAGTCCCTGCTTTGTATCATGACATCGGTCTTCTTCCCCTTGGCCATATCGATTTCTGCCTTGACCAGTTTCTACCAGAGGCGGCACTGGTAGAGGCTATGGTTGTCAATCTAGTGGAGGTCACACCAAGACTTGCCATCATGTTCACTAGTGCTCAGTTTGAAGCTCTTGCCCCGAGATGAGCTGGAGCGCTTGTCGGGATGGGGGTCGGCAGATCTGCAAAAACTTTATCAGTTTTGGTTTTCTTGCACATACCTCCCTTGTAGTTCTTCTTGCGCTTGCTCTTTGTCACATCTTTATCAAGTCTGGGTTGAGGGTGTTTGATGTTCTGGTTGCTCTCCTTGACAAAAAGAGCATTTTTTTGGCCTTGGATGCTTTATTGATGAACTTCATTAGTTCCTTAACTATCTTGGGCTCCTTCCTGGTGACGTCTTTGACGTATCATCGGCTCCTAACCCCTCGAATAAACGCTCGGATGACATGATAGTTGTTAATCCTAGGGATGGTGTTCCGGGTGTTGCTAAAGCGACGCACAAACTCACGCAAGGTTTCCATCTCCATCTGCTCACAATGGAAGAGATAATTTTTCATGTCAAGGTGAACGTGCGTACCCTAGAAGTTGGCTCGGAATAGATCACAGAGCTTCTCCCATGAGTATATCATCCCTTGTGGTAGATTAGTCAACCAGGGTTGTGGGTAGGTAATTTTCCATTACCTTTTCATTCCCAGCTGCTTGGATGTCCATAGTATAGATCTAGAGGAACTCAATAGGATTTGTATTCTCGTTGTACTTATCGATTAACCAAGGGCAGAACCGACCTGGGAGGTTCACCCTCTGCAATTCCAGAGAGAAGACCCAGCACCCATTAATGGAGTCTTGCTTGGTCCAAGTAGCTACAGGTGTTCTACCCATAGCTATCGGAGATCTACCCAGCTTCTACTCAAGAGGCGTTGGGACGTCCTTTGGTTAGACCACTGAGGTGCAATTGATTCTTCCTTAGGGGTCTTAGAGCATCTTCACTGTTAGATAACCTCGCAAAGATCATTGATGGGATGATCTCTAATTGGTGAACTCCTATGGTGGCTTGGCACTCAGTTATCTTCCCGAACCATCCTGTTTCAGGGATTGCGTTTCTCTGAATCTGATTCACCATGGGAAGGGTCAACATGAGACTTCACCCGATTAGAGCTATTTGTGGCGATGGCTAGATAAATGTTTTTGGGATGGATCATAGCTTCCTTTGCCATGCCAATCATCGAGTTGATCCAGCCCTTGTCATCAGGAGTCATTAGATCTGCAGTAGGGGGTTGCAGGAGGGCCTCCTATAGGAGGAGTCTCTGTGCCATTGCGGATCTGTAGCATTGAGCTCCCTGCTGATGATCAGGTGACGTTAGATCCCGCACTCCATTAGAGTTTTGGATCCGAGGGGTTGCGACCAGCAAAGGCTGGCCGTTGTCTCCGTACCCAGGGCGATGGGGACCCACGTGTCTACGGGATTGTTGTTATCATGATCGACCAGACTGGCATCCCCGTCTCCAATAGCCAAGACTTCTCGAGGGTAATCTTCATTAGAGGAGGAATCTAGATCCATCATGGATTTATCATCATAGTTTTCTGGATAGGTTCCTCGACAATCCATGTTATCAAAAGCCACGAGGGAGGATCTCATCTTGTGGCAAACGTCGCTCTCGCGATCATCTTGGCAACCGAGTGGTTCGAACTTCATGCCGTAATTCTTGGTGCACTGATCCATAAATTGACTTACCTCATCACTAGAGTCATCGCCGATTAGGTCTTCATCGAGGTCCACTCGGTCGATCTTATATAGCTTGATTTTATACAAATGAATCACACAACACACACATGATTTTATACAAGTCTAGCCCTCTCTTAGGATAATATCCCTATGTCATGTTGGTATCGTATTAATCTCTGGAATTATTTACAAGGGGATGCTTGACTAGCCTAGATAGATCAAAATCTAGTCATAGGGCTCCCTTGTGCGTAGTCAAGGAGAGTTGCTAATATGGATCTAAGTTACAGAAGGCTCAAGGGTCAGGGCTCTTGTAGGCTTGAATGGCTTCAGTGGGCTTGTGTTGACTTCTATTGGTTAGTCCTCTGCAGGGTCCCTCGGTTCCATATATATAGGGGGATCGTTGTAAGACTCATGGAGCTTTTCCCTATCATTTTTGGAGATAAACTTTCTTGTTAACGAGATATCCCAGGTATCTGCAGATAATTTTCATACGTCTAGGGATTCCTTGTTGGGGAACGGGTAGGCTACGCTAGCACAAAATAAAAATTATCTACAATGTTCAACCAGGAAACCATATGAGTAGAAGATCATGGATCGTTACTACTAGACACTCAATGCAACAAAAGAAGAGTTGGAGCAGAGAGATCTAACATCATACGCGTCAATGTACAGGAAATAGTCAAACTCAGCAGGGTTATCATAGACGATCGACCTCCTAGTCAGGATCAACTTCTGAGTTTAGCTTCCTTGTTGGGAGGGTTCAAACTACCTAGTCAGGAGTGTTCCGACTAGTGGCGATTGCCTTGTCGGGAGCAATATCAACCGATTAGTGCAGCAATAGCAGCAATGCCTCCACAATATCCACACATCCTAGGGTGGAAAGTCTAACGCCGATGTGCTAGCACCACGCATACAACTAGGGTTTTGAGAGGTTGAGTGGAGAGGGTGCGGCTATGGTTTCGAAGTGGCTCAACCATGCGTGCCCCTCCCCACGCCTCCCTTTATAAAGATCCTGATATGGGCTCTCACGTTGGTATCCCATCAGGATTCTAATTCCTCACATCACAATCTAATCAAACCCTCTTATAGATCCAATCCGTGTGTCCTGTTCCAACCCATTAAATATATGACCAGCTAGGTTCATGTATAAATGGCTACAACTCAAAAACCCTTTTCGAACCGAAATCAACAGCGGTCCCTTGAAGGGCTTATTGACTCTCGAATATTCATAAAGATTATATCAGCTGAACCTTGATATACACATACACCAATTCCTTTGCCTTACGATACAAGTCAAGCTCAAAACAAGACACGTGCCATTCTTGTGATAGCTTGATCATTCACTCAATCTTGTAGTGTATTACCAAACTTGTGATTAACTCTTTAATCACATTGGTATGGCCATGCACTTTCTAATCCAACCACATTGAGGGGCCCAAAGATATATTTCTCTTTATATATGAGAGGCAAATTCCATCTTAATCGCTCACACCCTACGACATGTTTCATGGCAAACTTGAAAGCTATCTTTATGACTACCCAGTTACGGAGTAGCATTTGACAGCCCCTAAGTGTACCATTACACATTATAAGAATCAATGATGATCTTAGGTCTAAGTATTCTACAGGTACACTATTTGAGATTACAACTGATGGCACAATATATAATAATCCCAACAGTATCTCAAGGTAGGTCTATCTAACACCATGTTCTCTAACATGTGTTCATATTATTGATTTGATATCTCTATATTTATAATCTGTGAAACATGATCATCAGTCAATACATGTGCTAGTCTGTAAGTCATTATTGTCCCACGTGATGATATAAGACCACGGATCATCTTATAATAACATCACAATAAAACAAAGAGCTTCATAAACAAGTCACATACATGATAATCAATGTAAATGATAATTATTCAAGAAACCGAATAATATTTTATTCAAAAGTACATAAACATAGACGTCATTGCCTCTATGGCATATTACCAACATTCCTTTCCTAGGAATAGACATAAATCCCGAGAATGTTGGAAAACCCTAGGGTGTCATGATACGGTAGTTTTACACTACTCATCATCAACTATTTTGCATGAAATTAACCCACATTGGTTTGATTAATAATGTGCAAAAATTGTAGTTCTTATCTGTATCACCGTTGGGCAGAAAATGGAAAAAGAACTTAATAAATAAATAGATGACACATAATCACAATCAAACATTGGTTAGAAATGCCATATGCGCTCAGATAATCTCAAAAATTTAACTTTAAACTTCCCCAATTAAATTTTCTCGTTGGGCAATTAACTTAATTGATATAGTGCATAAAAGAAAATGGCCTTAAACACTAGAAAAATGCATTCAAAAATATTAAAGCCCAATTCCCTTAAAAATAGACCGGTCTAAAATTGGCCTATCACGCTCGCATGGCTCGGTCTAACTTCCTCCACACATGCGCAGCGGCCCAGATGTGAGCGCAGCCCAGATGCAAGCGTAGTCTATATGCTCTCAGCAGCCCGCAGCGCTTCTCCCCACTCTAGCATGAGCACATGCAAAGCCATCCCATAATGCCCGTGTGGCCCACAGCATCGTCAGTCACTGGTTATCGTTGAATGGCGATCCATCAGTCCTCTGGTGAGATCGACCAGAACAAAATCCCACTCCGACACCCCTAACCCTAACCCATTCCCCTTCGTTTCCTCTGACAAAAGCGTGCCGGCTGGGAGGAGAGAGGCAAAAATGGCAGTCGCGACTTTGAGAGCTCTGGTGGCGCAATGCCTCCGACACGCGCGCGCGCGCGCGTGCAAGAGAGAGAGAGAGAGAGAGAGAGAGAGAGAGAGAGAGAGAGAGAGAGAGAGATGAGTGAAGGGAGGCTAAAGCGGTGCTATCACAGATCTACCCGCCAGCGCGTGCGTGTGACCAACGACGAGGCCCAGTCAGTAGATCTGTGGTGGTTCCTGATGCACGTGGCGAGAAAGGTGACCACACCAGCGATGACTTGACATGCACACAGGAGGTTCCAGAGAAATTGCAAAGGTGCGTGGAAATGAGAAGATTCATGCGCAACCCAAGCCCGAGGAGGCGGATATGCCAGAGAAGGAACACAATGGGTCTGATGAACTCAATCGGCAAAAAAAAATCCATAAGCAACTTGATTTTGCGTTTGGAATTGAGGCATAAAATTGGGATTAGGGTTTCAAGATTGGGATATATCTTATGGTTTGTCTTTAGGGTTCCGTAATTTCCCTAATCCCCTCCTACTTGTTGCCTGAGCCCAATTCCATCCGGATCTGAGCCCAATCCATGACTAAAAGACACTAACAGAAGCTAATTGCCATTAACGGAAGCCATTTAGGACTAATCATGGAAAAATTGCATCTCAACTGAGGCTAATTAACCCTAATTCATGAATAATCGTACTAGGCCATGACTACCCGAGCATAATTAAGCCTCAATTGAACTAATACATCATTGATCATGAACATAAACACAAAAACAATCTAATTTATGAACAATTAGCACTAAACTAAATCTAATTTGGTCTTAATTGCATCTAATTGACAACAATTTGTGCTAATTGGCTCTATCCTAAGGGTGACAAAAGCTTAATTGGGTTCAAATTTAGGACTAGGAGACTCCCATGCCAAATATGAGCACTAAATCTTGATCTAATCATCAAAATCGATAGCCCTAGACATTGAACACACCTAATAGTAGAAGCATGATGACATACCAGAGCCCATGGTCGCCATTGACATGTAGATCCCTTGGGGAAGAGCCACGATAGGGTTTTGTACGTGTTGGTGATCCACAGTGCCGTCTAGCGGTGTAGATTGCATCGGTACGGTGGCGATGGTAAAGGTAGCGTTGGCGCAATGACATGATCGTCGGCAGTGGCGACTTTGCTCGGCTGCAGAGCGTGTTAGGATCATATTGGGTTAGCAAATGTGCGGGGTGAGGCTAAACATCACAGGAACGGTAGTCCCGTAAGGTGCCGTCTCCCCCTTATGTATATGCGCTGCATGGGAATGGGACCACAACCAAAGTCAGTGACACCCCGATCAGGTCGTGAGGTGAAGCTTAAGCCTCCCTAAAATATTGGATTAGTTAGACCCGAGATCAACACAAACACGTACTAGTTCTGCAACCCTAACTTGTTCGATGTAAACGTGTTTCAGAACAATATGGTTCAACGTACTTCTAGAAAAATGGTTACACCTGCAGACCCTCTTCCCTAGGTAGGGGCAAGCTGATTGGCTGCACAGGGCCCACAAAAATTGGGGGCCCCAAAATTTGACATTATTCACTGCTACTAATTAGCTTTGGCAATAAAGCTAGAATTAGTCAAATATAATTTGGCGTTTCTTTCAAGGAATCAACTCATTCTAAATGGCTTCAACATAGAATTACCTTATGATTTTGTTTTGCTGACATCATTACTCATATAGTAGACATGCTTACGAGGATGGAGAGAGCGATGAACCAAAATATTTCAGTTTCCAAACCAAACAATTCTGTTATGTTTAGAACTCGGATCGGATGGTCCATCATAATTCCATCCTCAATCCAAATTTTCCATGAGCCAAAGACTTTCTTCTCTATCTTCATTGTTCCTTTCTCGCAGCGCTCTAGTACTTCCATCTCATATTTTCTGATGAAAGTTAACTCCTCTCTTGATTCGACCCTCCCGATGGATTGTAATTTTCACCCAAACAAGCCCATTGATGGTGATGAATCAGTCGAAACTACCATCTATTTTCTCGTGTCTATTCGTGAGCTCAAGCACATCTTTTTCCTTCTTGATCTTATTTTCATTCTTGTTCCCCAAATGTTTGGGCGCCAACTCAATTGGTCTATGATATGCGCTGATAGGTCATAAAAGCAGGCCTTGTGCGTTTCAAGGAGGACTTTGAGAGTTATAAATGCGCATTATTGTAGTTGTTTCATCTCTTTTTATAGTAACTAAGCGCTGCCCCCACTTGTTTAGATTTTGAAGACGTGTTTTTAGCAACACTAGCAACTGCACATGTGTTTCACATACATGGAATCAATTCAGGATATAGTAACTCGAAGAAGTAAAATAATATAGCATAACAAAAGAGGGATTTACATACACGATGACTGAATCCAAGTGGTCGTGCGACGTGGAGATGGATGTTGTTGAGGAGATGGTCATCATCGATAAACGGAGGTGGCTGATGTTGATGAGGTGGGTGCGAGCCAATGAACAGAGGTAGCCGATGCCCATCCACAGAGGTGATCGGCGCATGACTGAAGTTGAGGTTGTTGCCTCTCGATCCATGTAGGTAGTAGCAGGTATTGGAGACTATAGAAGGAAAGGGAGTATAATTGTTGGAGATCTTGTCGTAGTTTTGAAAGAGAGGAAGAAAAGTGCACACCATTATGTATTGATCATTTATCTTAATTTAAGTTTTGGAAATAGAGTGACAAAAGAAAAGAGAGAACGCTACAATCAAGGAATGCGATCAAGGACAATGCGTAGGGAGTAGGTTGATTATTAATTGGCTAATTGATTGTAGTTTTCCATATTATAGGAGAGGGGAGGAGATGAGAGACCAACTTTGATTATGAATCGTCTGATCGTGTAAGTTGTAAGATGGAGATCGTTCAAATCTGCTACAACTCATCCATTTTATAGAAGTACTAGCAACTACATATGTGTTTCAAACACATGGAATCAACCTATGATATAGTAATATGGAGAAATAAAAAATAGAATAATAAATGAGATATTTGCATACATGAAATTTCAGAAGAAAGGAGAATAGTGAGTACCTAGACAAGAGGGTGGAAGAAACCGTACCATCCAGAGTTAGCCGTCCATAGCAACACTGTGAGGAGGATCAAGATGGTGACCGATTTGTGAGGGAATGAAAATAATTCTCACATAGTACCTTAGTATAAAGATAGTGTGACGAAAGCGACCTCCGTACTAGACGACGATAGAGGCAATGTGTAGGCGGCGGTGGACCCTCTCCAGAAAGCTAGCGTTGTAGGCAAAGTACGAGAGGTAGCACCCTCTAGAGAAACCTAATGGTGAATGTATGGAAGACAAATATTAGACGTTTAGTTATAAAAAGCAAATAATGGGAGATTAAATATATTTTTGGAGTGTATGGAAGGCAAATATTGTGGGCATCTAGGTATAGAAGGCAAATAACGTGAGATTAAATTTTTGAAGGAAAAATGGGGCCCAACTTTGTACAATGATTGTTTAATCAACTCGAATGGATGGTGGAGATCGACCTGATCCGGCATAACTCATGTATTTTATAGGAGTATAGATAGATAGATGCAATCCCTAACATTGTAAAGGAAATCTACTACAACAATATTAGTACTTAATGAAGATATGTTTTGGGAATTGTTACAGGGCCTACAGATTGTCTCGGACAGCCCTACTATTAGACAAATTCTAATTTGATAACTGAAGATAAATGATATGAATATATTTCATTATGCAGAACATCGTTACCCTCTACTATAAAAAGTCAACATAATTGATGAGTACGCAATTCAGGCCACCTGAAAAACCAGAATAAATAGCTTAGTAATAAGATTTTGTGTTTCATACCAGTAGAAACACGGTTCCTAAATGTTACCAAAAAATGCTCTCTCTCTCTCTCTAGAAACGAAACAAAAAATACAGAAATAATGACAGAATATGTTTGAATGTCCTTGATTCATTGCAAGGATAGAAAACATAACATTGGTTCCTCTCTCTAGACGACATAATGGAATCGAAGTTTACATAATCTATAAGTTTTCAAGGGAAGAAAAGGTTGCTTTGTGACACTTCCTTATAAAAGTACAATAATCTCTGGAAAATCACATATTTGCGACATCCTATAGGTAGCAACAAAATTCTTTAAAAATAATAACAAATACAGGAATAGAAAAGTGCACAAGGAATTGGAATGCCGTAGCAAAACTAAGGATGAAAAATCAGAGGAAATTTTCAGGGAGGGACGTTTGGAACATAGGAATAGAAAAGTGCACAAGGAATTGGAAGCAAAAGGTAATCCCCTTCACTTATGCTAAATATGTGCACTAATATCCAAAGGCCATTGACAGTGGGACCATTAAATTTATTGCCCCACAAGTCTTCCACTGACGAGATGGGCTCATTGGAGAAGTCCAACCCAGTCAACATGATTCTTTCTTATCCCCTCACGGCCTCATCCCCTTCGTCTAGAAAAAATCCCCAAACACACAACCCTATCTAACACAAACACCACATCCTTTCTCAAATCCAATCGCTTTTGCCATGGACGGTGAGAGGAGGTAACATATCAAAGCTATCAGAGCTTCGAGCCCTTGCTTCCAGCTTGACCAGCGGCTGGTTCTTGGGCTGGCGGTGCGGCGCACGAGACCGACGATGACTTCACCACAGAGGCGATCCAGCTAATCAAACGGCATCAACGATAGGAAAATTTCCTTTGGCTTTTTGCTCATGTTTCCTTTCCTCCAAACCGTACAGGTGCAGAAACCTTTCCTCCGGAACGGAATGGTTAAATCCTCCATTACAAACACTGTTACAGTAGCCAAAACCATAGGAATGGCCATTCCTCCAAAATTATTTTGAAAATGTGTAATCCAAACAGGGCCTAAGATTCGTTCCGAGCCAACAGGAGGCAGTTTTGTTTTTCGGAACCACGAAAAGAGGGAGGTGTTTTTTGCTTTAGTTTTTTATTAGGAGGTATAGTAGGATCGGAAGGGTGGCAGAGAATAGGATAGATGTTTTTGTTAACTACAAATCTATTTATTGTGAGTCCTCCTCTTTTAATCTTTTTGAGATGAAACTTGTGCATAGGGATGGCAATGGGTGAGTTCGGGGCAGGATGGTGCAAAAACCTATCTGCTGTTGACAATCCTTACGCCATGCAAATAGATATCCACAAGCGCACAGGTTTTGTCGTAGCATTTCACCTTAGAAAACTCCAGGTGCTGTATTTTTCAAAGGAAAACAAATGAGATAGGAATATCAAATTAACAAGTATCTAATTATTACTAACCTTTCAACATGTTTGTTTTAGAGAGAAAGAGTGCATCAGGTTATGGTCACCATCATCTACGCCTATGCATTCAAGGTAGGTAAGGAGAGGTAGCTAGTTAGGGGACGCCCCATGAGTCAGAGTACTATAGATCTTATTCTAGTGATCATGTGGTTAAAATAATATTTACTACACATGTCAAGTGCAGAAGTGATATAGGAATTAACTAGTTACGGAAGCTCAGCTAAGGACTATCACCACCTTAGCATCGCCCTTAGAGGTATAGCATGTCAGGTCTCAGGAGACCTACAGATAAGTTCTTGTAGTCGCACGTTACTACAGAAGTATAAGTATTATCATACATGATTAATTACATAAGTCTAGAATAACATCAGTAGCCACTCGCAGGCCTATAGGTTTATTAAAGAACAGGCACATTTAACTCACACCTAACTGATTACGGACTACCGCAATTGTGAGGACCTTTTATGCTATTGTCACCTTGACATTGACACCTTCCCTTAATAGTATTTCACCGATCAAAGCTGTTATGCACATCTAGTGTTTCTCATAGAGCACGATGAGTAGCCCAAGGGATATATAAACTCATTTGGAGATACGTATTGTGTGACCCCCTGACATCATCACCATTTGTAGGATCAAGATTCCCAAGGGATAGTGAATTGTGTTCTAAAAAATTTCTACCTCTAAAAACTATTTCAAGAAAGTAATAACCTTAACCAAAATGTGCACTGGTTTCTACGTGAAGAACATGCAAGCTCAATCAATCTATCCCTATTCTAGCAAAACAACACTAGGAAAAAAATTGTAAGAATCTAACTGTAGAAATTAAATGATAGAATTAAATTGCTCAAAGTAAAGAGAATAGATAGGTAGACTCATTTTCCCCCCAAGGTATCAAGGAGTTGGTACTCCCCTAGTCCTTGTTGAAGCACCCAAACAAGGGTATAGCTCCATCTTGATTTAGCGTAAGGAACTAAGCACTCACTAGTGGTTTCTTCTCTACTCTAAATCGGTGGACTCCAAACCAGTACTTGATCATCTTGGGGCTTTAACAATTACTTTACCATGAAGCTCCTCAAGGCCAAACACCATAAAGTCGTCTAGGTGACACAGTGACAAACTAAGAACCTCAATTGACCTAATCTAATCCAAAGAGATGATGGGATTCACACTATCTACTCTTCTAGCACTAAGTTATTATTTAATTTGCACACTTTTTAAAGTAGTCCAAACAGCAAGCATTCTTTTTGGACATGCCTTCACTAAAACATTAATGCCATGAAAAATTTAACTCCAAATTGGATTATTCTTGTTGCATTGTATTCATAAATCAGTAAGAGCATCCATGTAAATTCATGAATTTTGCAGCATTTTTCATGTCATTTCATTCATATCATTGCGGTGCATTTTTCCTCTCGATAGATAACAATGTTCCGAAGAGAAACTAAGGTAATCCTGAGGTTGTGATTGAGGAGGAAGCATCCAAGACTCAAGGCAAGCATCTAAGTATATTGCACTCTAATTTTTGTAGCATTGGGATGTGTGCAAATTAGTGTCATACGTCTATATGCTTGGTCGATGTGTAGAATGAGTCAAATATTTGTTATTGTTGTGATTTCTATTTGTTGCATTATCGTCCTTGTTTACTTGATGATTACTGCACCTTGTTACAAGGATAGCTACTAGTCAATGGTGTCTAGAGCTTCAATAATGCTTAGCCATGCTTTTGGGTCAATTGTAGAAGTAGAACTGTGGAAAGTCACTATGGATCGCGAGACATAGGCTCTTTATTCGTTACTTAATGTTATGGTTTGGTTTTGGATGGTGGAATTGGGCATGTCATATGGTATCTAAGACTTTGAGGGTGGTAGGGCTAGGGCGAGAATGGGTTCTTATATGGCATATGCCCATTTGAGTTGATTAAGGACCGTTCATTAGTACAATTGTCTTAAGCACTTTTTTGTACTACCACATACCTAATGTGGGAATGGTGAGCTCAAAACCATACACTGCTTGGGTCATTTGGCTTGTAAGTTCAGTGTGTAAACTAGTATGTTGGCAGAGAATTTACGGGTCTCAGAGAGTGGACCTAGGTGGATCCTAGATACACACACAGTTTCTTAACTGCAAGTGCATGGGTTACTGTAGCTTTTTCCTTAGAGTATTTCAATGTTATATCGATCTTAAGGAACAAATGGATCTCATCTTTAGCTATTGAAGAGTTACTATCAATAAGAACAATGATTAATTGTATGATTAACCGATTCTAAAAACTACGAGGAAGGCTTAAGGTTGTAAATAGATTACCAGAGACGTCTTCCCTAAGGTTAAGATTCACTTGCATGTAAGATCAGATCAAGTTATCATAATATGACTACTCAGCAGTTACGATGTAGATGAAGAAGTTCCTTTAGTTCTTTGTCATGTTGTAGGTTGTGCTAAGATCATCTGCAAATGCACTATGATGATGATGCCAGTAAGCATTGATTCAAACACTATATTTATACAAGCATCTTTGATACGAGATAATTAGGCATACATTACATAGACTGAAGCAAATCTGACATCACTCAGAGTTTACAAGACAATATCCCCAACAACTTCGGGGAAGAACAAAGACATATACCCCATGATACCTTGTGAAGACATGGTTGGAGATGCTAGGAAACTTCCCTAGATGTCCTCTGTAGAAGGAGGACTCTACCCTGCAATTAGAGCATTAGTGCCATGCAACATCCTAGGGCTGTGACGTGCGACACTACCCCCTCTTCTGCGGCGTCGCCTCAGGTTTCGCTAAGGATGACATCCTAATGTGTCTAAAACTAATCTGATCTATTACTCGTGAGAAATCTCAATAGCTTCTTTGCGGTGAGGTCTTCTATCTATAGGCCACTGGATGGGGTTCTTTTCTGGGAGAGGTGGAAAGAGCCACCGCCAATATATTATCAATGTGTGTGGAAGGTTCTAGAAACCCTAGATCGAGGTAAACCCCCTTTGGGAGAAAATGGGCCATGAGGGCCATCTCCTCCATTGGTGCCATGCGATAGCCTCCATAGTGATGCGCGATACTATGCTGGGCTGGGCTAAAATATCCTAGGTCTTCCTGGTGGTGTAAGACTTGTTCCTTATGTGAGTGTGAACCTTCTTGGAGCCCATCTTTTATTGTAGTTCTAGTGGCCTACCATCACCTCCTCAACATGTTAATTTCCATCTGTATTTCTATAATCAAGCACAACTAATTACAGAACACAACATGTTGCCAATCAAGGTTATCGTTAGTCGCCAAATAGCATAAGTCATGGAATAATGAGAATCTATCCACCTAATTTGTGATAAATATAGTACAATAACTCGCATCAATATTCCTACACAAAGGGACATGGGATCAAACGTTCAGGGTGGTTATGTTAAAGGTTGTCATGTGAATCACCTCTTGCAAGCGTGTTGTTGTATGGCGGTGGTCCCATGTCTTGTGGGTAAAAAAGTATACCTGTTTAGAGTAAAAAAAAACTATTCAAATAGTCACGTTCTCGGTTATAAGCAAGCTTAATGTACATTTGTCATCATCGTAGTGTTCTTGTGTGAATGGATGAACTTGGCTAAGTTCATGGTGATATGGTGGTGGCTAGGAAAGTCACCGTATGTTCTTCTTCATTGGAATTGTTATATGATCACTTGCCTTTAAAATTTACTTATTGTCTTACAATTACTTGGGCACTTGATGGATTAGATTGAGATGTGGATAATTGTTTACTTGTTGCCCCTAATGGTTATGTCTTGCTTTATTTTGATCAACAATAGATGTTCATGTCTTTCCTTTGATTAAAATGCCTTATGCAATATGTTTTAGCTTATTCCCTGCTATAACAACATGCATCCTCCTTGGCTATTATGTATATTTTATGGGTAAGTTTTGCGAGGACCTTCATATTCATGATGTTGTTTTTTAGGCGAGGAAGTCGTGTTTGTCTACTTCTATCCGGCGATAGTAGTGCAGGAAATACCATATCACCTAGTACTTGTTATATGCTATTCCGGTTGGTTGCCTTGTGAGCAAGTGGTGCCACCGGCTTTTGTGTTGCGTCACAAACTATTCCACTATTTTTATTATCAATTTATGTTAGAAATGAACCATGTCATGTAATTATCACCTAGTACTTGTTAATTAGGAGGAGAGCTCATGGACTTGTTGTATGGTTGACCTCTCATGTTTATTTCCTATTTAGAGCTCTCTATCATTTGAATTAGTAATGTGGTCGAAGACTTGTAATCTAAATTTGGATTTTGCACTCTTATGTCTCTATGTTGTAATATGAAATGTTGTTATGGCATTTGTGCAATAGTGCGTGATCTTGGAAGTTATCGCAATTGCGCATATCGCGAATTACTAGGATTGATTTTGATTTAATGGAGTCATGGCCATGTGGAGGTGTCTTTTTAGATTTCGGTTAACATGTGACACGTCATGTGGCACTTATATGTTAACTCTCATCTTGGGATAGCCGGTAACTCAATTAACCCGAAAACAACTCGGGCTTGGTCTCACACTAAGGCAACCCTGCCTCAAGGGGGGGGGGTCATTATTCATAATCACTAGGAGGATTATTATTCATAATCACAACCTCAATTATGAACCAGAATATCATCCCGGTAGTCCTGGCACGTATTTTCTGCCTAAGATTAGAACACATGTCTTTACAACATATAGCATCACAACACAACTTAAGAAAGAGCAAATAATTAACATCATATTACAAGTTCTTAAGCACTACCAAGTTATTACAATTTACAACAAAACAGAGTTAGAAGGAGACTAAAACCTGATCAACTCCTAACCAACAAAAGAAACTACCCAGCGGAAGCTAAAGCTATAAACGACAAAAGGAGAATGGAGCTATATACCCTTAGGCTCCATCACAAAAGTATGCAAACTGAGTAGGATGCACTACTCATGCCCGCCACCACACTCAGCAGGCATGAAGTAGCCAAACACCGCTTCCTACTCACCTGTAAAACCTGTAGAGCAGCTGAGTACGAAGGGACTTGCAAGACTTGATCTATATAGAGCACATAAAAATAGCTCGACTCTAAGGATTATGCATTGAGCTGTTAGCAAGAAAAAGACCTAAAGGTTAAGTACATTAATAAGCTTAAGCAACATAAACATATGTGTGAGCACCTAAACTTAACTAACAACAAAACTATTATACCCTGCAATAATCAACTGCACATAAATGTAACTAGAACCATTATGAACATGTATGTAACACGAACCATCTCCCCTATGACCAACATATTCAACCACAAATCACAACTTGTGACTCTACGATGGTGTGCATGGACAGAAGACATGCTCATGACCGAGAACGCGGCAGTTCAAACTATTTTTACACCCTGCAGGGGATATACCTTTACCCACACGACACGAGGACTATTCGGCTTACATGACCACACATGTCCATACAAGGGGTACTCGTGACAACCTTTCCCAATAATCCCAAACCATTTGACACATGTATCGCTCGGTGCGGAGGTATTCAGAACTACTCCTGAAGCAAACTAGATACCTCTACAAGCCCGCCTACTCACACCGTCGATGTTCAGGCCCAAATAATCACAGCTATAGAGGTATTCGGCTTACCTTCCCATTAGATCAGCATGTGGTGAGTACAGTAAGTGCTAAAGCCAAGTGCAGCCAATGGTCGGTGCTTAACCAATGCAAGGTGGTCTACGGTATCCGGGCTCCCTCCCCGAACTACCCAGGAACCTCCTCCAGGGCAGATGATACTCCTAACACCGCTCACATCTCATCTCATTCTCACATCTCAACCATCTCAACAACATAATCAATAGTGTGAAACATTAAGTAAGCCCTAAGCTCGTGAACAACAGCATCACCGTCACTCGACTTCTACCGAGGATCTATGCATTGCTAAGCATGTCGAATAACTCTTAGGCTAAACATCAATAATATTATTGAGGTGACAAGGATGATGATAATCAACAACTCAAGGTAGAGGATATGCAATACAACATAGGTTCTACCCATTTTTGTCCAACATCGACTTGCTACTCATGCAAACATACATAAGCATAATTTATCAAATTTTGACTTAATTCAATTCAACACAAGGGTTCAATATGCTTAGATGCTTGCCTTGCTGCTCTATCAGCTACATAATGCTACCCGCACAAAATTCACAGAAGTGGGGTGCCTTGGTGTCGCCCTGCTCGCCTGAACTATTGGATCGATGCTCTCTAAAAGAAACACAGGTGCAATGCATAAATAAATGAACAATGCAAAAATAATGCATAAAATGCATGTTCAAGTAATAGTGGAGCGCCGAGACTTGAAAACATTCACAAAAGACCGCTAAGGGACTAGGGCTTCAAAGCGTGAAACTCCGGATAAGCCAACTTAAAGTGCACCAAGCTTTCAGTGGCTGGCGGTCAGACCGGCCCTGGGTGGCGGTCAGACCGGTGGCCAGTAGAGAGTTTTAGGGGCTGGCGGTCGACGTTGATCCGGCGATCAGATCGCCCACCAACTGTCAGACAGCCCTCACTTTGAACCTTTCGATCCTAACTGGCGGTCAGACCGGCCCTAGCGGCGGTCTGACCGCTAGGCCTTGCCGACAACACCCTTGTGGGGTTGCCAGCGAGAGCCCCAGCGACTCTCGACCACAGAGGGTACCTAAATGCTCTATGGGATTAGTAGAGTGTTTCTAAAGTGACTTGGACTACCTTCACTGAGCTAAACTCAAAATGCCCTATGGATTAGACCTAGGCTAGGTTGAATTTTGGGCCTAAATGACACGTGGGGTCAAATTGAACTCAGAAACAATGTAAAAACGGTAGGGGATGCCTCACCTTAGTGCACTAAAGCTTTCTAGCGGATGGGTTTGCTTCGGGAAGGCTTCAATTTGCGGATCGGCTCCCGGAGTCGTGGTGGAGCTTGAGGTGAACGGCGGGTCTCCGGCAAGGGAGAAGAGGGGTATACGCTTGGGGAAGTCCTTCGGGAGCTGGTGAGAGTCCCCTCCTTTGATCTCCAGCCCTCGAATGCGATGACAAAGGAATCCCTCTCCCTTCTAGTGTTGCGTGGAGAGAGTGAGAGAGAGAGAGCAAATGAGAGAGTGAGAGAGGCAGTCAGCCACCTTAAGTCGAGCCTCTGTGTGCTGGCGGTCGGACCGTGTAGGGCGCCGATCAGACCATAGCAAACACACATGGCAAGCCCATGTGGCTGCCACCTGGTGGTCAGACCGCGGGTGATCCCAGTCAGACTGTAAGAGGGGTTTTGTGATGAATCTTTCTAAGCATTCCCGCTTTCCCCTTCCCTTTCTTCTCCAAAGGACCTAGGGCTTTTCTAAGGAGCTCTAAACCATCTCTAGGGTGTTTGAAACGCCTTCATACTAAACTTGTCGGATAATTACGTAACAACACAGGTGATAACACATGCGGTAATGGTTAAGTGATGCTTAATTACGGCTTATCATTTATGGGACATGACAGCAAAGAAAGGGCCACTACCACAAGCATAGCATGCATCCCCATCCGCATAGCAGAATTGCAATCTCCTGCCAAATATTCATAATCTCCCCCTTGTAGTATTTTCCATCTGTCCCTGTCCGCCCAAGATCTAACTCACCCAACTCGCCATGGAGTGGCATTACTTGCCACACCTCTTGTGGGTGGCATGATAGCATTGTTTTGCCACTCCATGCAGCTTTGCCATGTCACGATATTTCCCATATGATGCTATCTTGCCACACCATTTAACCTGGTGTGGCTAAAAAATATTTTTAAATATAATTTTATATTATAATGTTAAAAATAAAAAAACGCGCTCTAGCATCACAAGAGAGAAGGAGATTTCTCTGAAATCTTCTCGTGCCAGCTTGAGTCCCTAGTGCCCACAGTGTCTCACCTGCCGGTGACCCCCGAGTAGATTTCGGATCCCGATCGATCTACGACATCCCTCCTCCTCTCTCTCTCTCTCTCTCTCTCTCATGGGCCTTAGACTACTCCGAATGTATAGTATCATATTGTTGTATCCAAGACTATCATGCTAGATAGAGGACAATAAATTGATATGTAGAAACAACTCCTCTAATGCGTATTATTGTATTGTTATTTCTTAGGCTCCCCAAGGTAATTAATTGTGGTATATGTTATGAGCGATTAAGTCCTATGATAAAACACAATGCTTCTCTACACGGTTTTCTAGACATAGATTTCGTGCCCAAGCGGTATTTTGTACTCCCTCATTTCAAAATATAGGGAACGATTCGCCCTGATGCTGTCTTCAAAACCAAGCTGTGACCATAAATTTCTCTTATATTATATTGTTTGTAGCAACAAAATTATAGTTACAGGAAAATATTTTCAAATAAAAATCTAATAGTAGCATTTATGCATCACAAATCTTACATATTGGTAGATTAATTGTTAGTCAAAGCTTATGAAGTTTGAATATTGAAATGTGTGCATGCCTTATGAAAAGAAATTGAAGGAGTATAATTACCAAGTAAAAAAAAGTACTACTCCCTCTAATCTAAAATAAGTGTCGTTTTGAACATCGATACGGTCTCCAAAATATAATTTTGATTATATTTTTTGTTATAACATACTGATAAAACATAGCAAAAGTATTCTATTATGAAAATAATTTTCAAGATAAATCTACTCGTGTTAATTTTAAGTATCCAAACTTAATATATAAAAGTAATTTGTAGCCAAAATTTGAAATGGTTAATTGCATGTAATATGAAACGACACTTATTTTGGATTAGAGAATAGTGAGACTCAATAAATATGTATGATAGTTCCCATTAATTCTAATCTTATCTGTAGTAACCTAACCCGCTCTTAATTAATATAACCAAAGGAAAGGCCACCATGCAGCCCCACCAGCATAGCGGTATTGGAATCCCCCGCCGAATATTCACAGCTCCCTTATTTCTGTCCGTCCCTATCCACCCACCCGTCCATCACTCTCTTGCTGTCTTCCTGTTTGCGTGAGAATAAGAGAAAGATTCGCTTCCGACGCGACGCCCCGACCCCGATTCCATTTCCCCCTCTCGTTTACTCTCCTCTTCCCCATTCCCACGGCGGGCAGAACAATCGGTCCATCGAGCCTGCTCTGTAACCAGCACAGCGCTGGAGATGGAGATGTACCCGCCGCCGCCGCCCCTGCACAAAGCCGCGCACCGGCGCCGCTGCCGCGATTACCTGATCGCCCTGGAGGAGGAGCGCCGCAAGATCCAGGTCTTCCAGCGGGAGCTACCCCTCTGCCTCGACCTCGTCACGCAGAGTACGCTCTCACGGTCTCACCTCACGTGGTTCTCTCAGGGCTCAGCTCCTCAGCTAGCTCTTGTCATCCGGTCTGAACTCTCACCTATGTCCATCCATTCGTGCAGCTATTGAGGGGATCAGGAGCCAGATGGACGGCGTCGGTAGCGTGGAGACGGTCAGCGAGCACGGCCCCGTGCTCGAGGAGTTCATGCCGCTCAAGCCCAGCCTCTCCTTGTCCTCCTCCGACGAGGAGCACGAGAGCACCCACGCCACCGCCGTCGTGACGAACGGCGTCGAGAAGAAAGAAGAGGCCGACACGCCGGATATGCGGTCGCCGTCGCCGGGGACCAAGAAGGCCATGCCGGACTGGCTCCAATCCGTGCAGCTCTGGTGTCAAGAACCACCCCAGCAGCCATCATCCCTTCGCAAGGTATACACGAACAAGGAAGCTATTCTTCGTCTCTCCGTTTGGGACTTGGAACTTGGAAGTAATCGTCAACTATATGAACTCTACCAGCAGGAGCTGCCGTGCAAGCCGGTGGCGCTGAGCTCCAGGAATGCCGGCGGAGCGTTCCAGCCGTTCGAGAAGGAGAAGCGCGCCGAGCTTCCGGCCTCGTCGACCACGGCCGCCGCGAGCTCGGCGGTCGTCGGAGACAGCGGCGACAAGGCATCCATTGACACGGAGAAGCACAGCGATAAGGAGATTAACAAAGATGCCAAGGACAGGGGGAAAGACAAGGACAAAGAGGGGCAGTCGCAGCCGTCGAACCGGAAGCCGCGGCGCTGCTGGGCGCCGGAGCTCCACCGCCGGTTCCTGCAGGCGCTGCAGCAGCTCGGCGGGTCCCACGGTTGGTGTCCCTGATAGCACTGATTAAATTGCATTATCCAACCAGCTCATCAACAGTTCAAAATGTGTACAAACTAATCTGATTCGTACAAATTGATCCCATGTGATGTTAATGTATGCGCAGTAGCGACGCCGAAGCAGATCCGGGAGCTGATGAAGGTCGACGGTCTCACCAACGACGAGGTCAAGAGCCATCTTCAGGTCAGTCTTATAGTATGAACTCTCCTAATTGCCCTAACAGCTAGCGAATTCAATTTACTTTTGTCGATGCTAATTATGTTTTGTTTATCTTAATATCATAGTAGCCTCTGTTCTTAGTTCTTACATGCCTTTCTTTTTCTGAACTTCTTGGGGGCTCAGAAGTATCGTCTGCACACGAGGCGGCCGAACTCGACGGTCCAGAGTAGCAGCGCCAGCGCCGCTCCGCCCACGCCACAGTTCGTCGTGGTAGGGGGCATCTGGGTGCCGCCGCCAGAGTACGCTGCCGCGGCTGCAGCAGCAGCGGTAGCGGCACAGCCGCAGGTGCAGCTAGCCGGCGACGCGTCAGGAAGCGCCAACACAATATACGCTCCGGTGGCGACGTTGACATCAGGATTGCAACCACACTCGCAGCTGAAGCAGCAGCAGCAGCAGGGCCATAGACAATCGAGCAGGTGCTCGGACGGCCAGCGGAGCGTGGACGCCGGCGACGCTACCTCGGCCTCGCCGGCCGTGTCGTCGTCGTCGCAGACCACCTCTGCCCGACGGCCTCGCCACCTTTGCTTGTAATGTTAGTGTAGATCCATCGATACAGAGAGACACGTACATTCGAGAGTGCTTTCTTGGAGCTAGCTTACTGCTTTAATTTGTGATCCATTTTGTTTTGAGAGCGAGGGCTTATGCACTGCGATTTGCATGTCACACCTTTCTGTTTTTGTGAGTAAGACAACAGGATAAATTACAAATTAGTGACACCTCATGCAGATCATTCTTGCGTGCTCATACAACCATTACTTCTAAATTAAGGCGACAATGTAAAGATTCGTGGTTTGTGTCTAGTTTACTTCTTTTGATGCGTTGTACTGTTACGAAGGATGTACAACTGTTGTATTAGTGTGAATCTGCATACATGCGTTCCCCGGTATGAAATTGGTTAACAATGAGTATGACAACCTAGCAATAAATTAATGTATCTGTGATGTGTATATTAACGTTTAATATCAAAATAAATTTTCTGTTGTTTTCAGGTGAGTAATTCCACCTTTTGCAGCAAAGCAATGTACCTCCAGAAATTTATATATTTGGAGAAAGAATACCGCCTCAAATACCTATTGAAATATTACAAATGGAAGATTGCTAACTACTAGTGAATGATCACTCACTACAAAAGTGTTGTGGTCTTTAAAAATTATTGAATTAATTTTTTGACAGAAATTGATGAACTAAGTTTATAAATTATATATTGACCACTTTTCCAAAATTAGTTGAGCTAAGTGTTAGTGTATTAAGTAAAGAGGTACCCGACTAAACAAACTTCACAGACCTAACAACTAGAGCCGCGTACTCCCCAAAATATGGTCGATCGTGTGACCACAACGACGAGTCTAAACGCCCGCCCGACCAGTCTCCCTATACCATCACTTACACCCGCGACCAGTGGGAGATTTGATGCAACCTATCCAGAGTGCAGTCATTAATATCCACTCAAGTGTTTTTCTTTCCCCAGGCACTAGCACCAGATGGTCATGGACGATGCAATGGGGTACTATCCCATCCCGTAGCATTAAATGTGGTGACACATGACGGATGTGACGTTGTCAGTAGCCCAACCTGGCAAGTAGACGAAGTCGACACAGAAGGACCTTCTCCCGTCCCATGGTATTAGACGCATGGCAACTAGACGCATGGTGCCCTCAAAGCAAGTGGGCATGCCTGGTCCTCCGTAATGATGGTCTGGATTAGATATTCGAATGAGTAGAGACTTTTCTGTTTGGACCCACATGTAAATACCTCTCCTCCCTACTATATAAAGGGACGAGGGCCTCGTTCAAAAGCAGAGGAAAGAGACTAGGAAAAAACATCATCTATAATCCACTGAGATCCCTTCATAACATACACAGGACGTAGGGCTATTATCCTCCGAGAGGCCCGAACCTATCTACTCCTTGTGTCCCTTAGTCCACCGAACACACACACTCGTCTGCTAAAACACCATCCATGCGTCCACTGTCCAGCATACCCCGGGATCACTGTCAAGGATTCACCCTCGATATTTGGTGCACCAAGTAGGAGGACGCATTTCATAGTTTCAACAAGTTTGAAAAAAAAAACTTTACCAAGCAACCATGGCAGAATCCACGGCAACCACTGAGTCCCATTCCGAGGACCCCGATCGACGTGAGGTGTTCGTCATTGGGTATCACTTGGATGAACCCGGACTGCTCCAGGCATGGGACACTGAGCCGGAGTCCGAGAGCTTCGAGACCCAACGTGAGGTCTACATAGCGGACCACACAGTGGGAGGCACTGAGGGCCCAAATGCCTCAAACGCTAGTGGTGAACCCCCGACTTTACGCCCAGAGGGAAACCAGCCTGGCACTGGTCAGGCGGGTGCTTCAAGACAACCCTCACATCCCCAACATCGTCCTGAGGAACCCCTACACAGAGCATAGTCCACGGTGGCATCATCGCCTAGGCCATTGTACTGCCTATATGCTGGGGGCTCCCCACCTCACGATTTATCACCGCTCCACGCCTAGCGTCTCGATTACGAGACCATGACGTCGGTGCAGAACCTACAAACCCTACAGATCCTCCTCAGCCACCCATTGGTACCTGTACTGGAGGGTTTGCTTGTAGCACCATGGCTACGGGATCTTGCCATCTTGGTCGAGACCGCCTGGCGCCAGATCACGTCAACTTGCACCGCGCCTATCGCAAGGGCTGGTGAGGGTCTCGGTCGCTAGGGGTCACAGCAAGGCCTACGACGGAATAGGTCCCGTGCTTCCCCAACCACGGGGAGTACTCGCAAATCACCTCCACGTCAGGATAGCCAACCCTCTGACCTGCATAACTCTCTGCGCCAATGTGACCTCCAGGACGTAATCCAAGGCCAGGTGGCCACTAGAGAGCAGGAGGACAGGGCTCAGCGTAAGTAGGAAAAGTGCAAGCAGCCCTACCCCACGCCTTCCCCCTGCAGGAAGGCATCGGACGGCTCCACCCATTCACCGGGACCCCGAGACCGCCGTCTCTCTCCTCGGGCGCGCGCTACCGCCCAACAACGAGTGGCTCCCAGTTACGAGATAGAGTGTAACGCCCTGTCTGTCAGGTTACGTGAAGTGTGCTAGCCGGACAAATTTCGGCCGGTCGTAGCCAAGAAGTATGATGGTTCGACCAACCTAGAAGAATTCTTACAAATCTACACCACCATGGTGCAAGCTACGGGAGGCCATGGGAAGGTCATGGCCAGCTACTTCCCTACTGCCCTGATCGGTTCTGTCCAGTCGTGGCTGATGAACCTCCCCCGCGGTTTGGTTTACTCTTGAGAGGATCTATGCGACCAGTTCGTTGTTAACTTCCAGGAGACCTACGCCCGACCAGGGGTCGAGGACGACCTATATCAGGTTCGACAGCGATAAGGAGAGTCGTTGCGAGACTTCATCTGGCGTTTCACTGAACATCGAAATACCATTCCAAGAATCACAGGAGAATCCGTGATCATAGCGTTTAAACGGGGGGGGGGGGGGTCAAATACCAGAAAATGGTCTAGAAGCTGACCACCTGGGTAATCCGAAGCACAACTGAGCTCTTCGTGCTCGCGGATAAGTTCGTACAGGCTGCCGAGGCCCGAGAGCGACAGATCGACACCAAGTCACGACCTGCATCTGAACGGTCCACCCCTGCCAAAGGGGTTGACCAAAAGGACAAGAATAGCAAGTGAAAGGCTGGACCTCCTGAGGTCTTGGCGGTCGAGAAAACCAGCCTAACACGCCGGCGCTTCGGAAAGAAAGACAAAAAAAAGGGTCGGGGCTACTGCCCGATCCACCGTACGGACGCCCATGACCTGACCAAATGTAAGGTCGTGTGAGGCATCATCGACCAGGAGCTCGGAGAGCACAAATACAAACATGGCGATGACGATAAGGACATGGCCGCCTCCAACCAGTCGGCACTGGGGTACCAGTAGACCGATCATATGGTCCATCATATCTTTGGAGGCACCGTGACATATTCATCTAATAGAGAATACAAGTCGGTGGTTCGGGAGGTGTGGGCGACCACGTCAGACCCAAGCCCACGCCTAAAGTGGTCAGAGGTCCTGCTCACTTTTAGCCACGCTGACCACCCCGCGTATGTCCGACGCCCTGGTCGCTACCCCATCGTGGTCGAACCCATGGTGCAGAACATCCGTCTAGGCCGCGTGCTCATTGACGGTGAAAGCTCGATCAACCTCCTCTTCACCAATGCACTAGACACCCTGCAGATTCTGAGAAGCTCGTTAAGGTCATCCCCACCTTTCTTCGGGATCACTTAGGGCTCCTCGGTCAAGCCATTGGGGCAAATTGAGTTTTCTGTTACCTTCGGCTCGCTAGACAACTTCAGGATCGAAAGAATCCTTTTCGATGTGGCCGACTTCGGGACCGCGTATAATGCGATCCTAGGCCGACCAGTGATGGCCCAGTTTATGGCCATTACCCACTACACATACCAAACGATCAAAATCCCTGGGCCAACAGGGGCCATCACCATTACTGGCAGCGCCAAGACAGCCAGCCCTATACTGCGACAAGAGGAGTCTCAACATGGTCGAACTGACTCCCGGGTCGCATCCTTTGACCGCGGAACCTAGTGGGCAGCCGAAGAAAGTCCACATCATTTCCTGCCCCGACGATTGGCTCAAGGCGGTGAGCCTAGACGACACCAACGCAACCAGGTTGGTCCAGATAAGGGTTGCCCTGGACCCCAAATAGGAACTCGCGCTCATCACCTTCCTCTGGGTGAATGCGGACGTCTTCTAATGGAGTCTGTCTGATATTCCCGGGGTCCCCAGAGGTTTTGATCGAGCACAAGCTGTCCATGCGACCTGACACGTGACCAGTAAAGCAGAAAGCGCGTCGGTTCGCATCCGACCAAAAGGAAGCACTTTGTCAGAAGATCGACAATCTCCTTGAAGTAGGCTTCATACGGTAGGTGCAATACCCAGAATGGATGGCTAACTCAGTCATGGTCCGGAAGCACAATGGTGGGTGGAGAATGTGTGTCAATTTCACCGACCTCAACAAGGCATGCCCGAAGGATCTTTTCTCATTTCCCCGAATCGATCAGCTGGTTGACTCAACTGCCAGCAGTGATCTATTATGTTTCTTAGATGCACGATCAGGGTACCATCAAATTAGTATGTATAGGGAAGATGAGGAAAAGCAGCTTTCTTACGCCCTTTGAGGTCTTTTGCTATGTAAAAGTGTCTTTAGGTTTAAAAAGCGCCGGTGCCACTTATCTATGGTGTATTCAACTAGTCCTCCGACCTCAACTCAGGAGAAATGTCAAAGCATATGTAGACGATGTGGTCGTCAAAAGCAAAACCAAGACAGACCTAATCGCAGATCTACAAGAAACATTCGATAATCTCCGAAAATACTGCATAAAGCTGAACTTGGAGAAGTGCACGTTTGGAATTTCGTTAGGGAAGTTGCTCGGATTCCTCGTATCCCAGTAAGGGATAGAGGCAAACCCTGACAAGATCAAGGCAACCGACTAGATGTGATCCCCGACTAGGTTAAAAGAAGTTCAAAAGCTTACATGATGCATTGTTGCTCTAAGTAGGTTCATCTCAAGGCTAGGAGAAAGGGGATTGCCACTCTTCAAACTCCTGAGAAAAACGACCTCTTCCTGTGGATGCCAGAGGCGAAAACGGCATTCTAAGAACTCAAAAGGTACCTCTCCTCCCCTCCCATACTAACCGCGCCTCGACCCAACGAGGAGCTCTTGCTCTATGCTGCCTTAACACCACATGTCACAAGCGCGGTCTTGGTCGTAGAGCGGGACGGCCCCCAACGACTAGTATATTACGTTAGTGAGGTCCTGCACGACGCGAAGGCCCGGTACCCATAGGCTCAGAAACTGCTATACTCTATCCTAATAGCTCTCGCAAGCTCAAACAATACTTCCAGGCTCACAAACTCAAGGTGATTTCCTCGTTCCCAATCAGGGAAATTCTTCAAAACAGAGATGCGACAGGAAGAACGGTAAAATGGGCAATAGAGCTCGGGAGATTCAACCTCCAATTCACCCCCCGAACTTCTATCAAGTCCCAGGCACTGGCTGATTTTGTAGCCAAGTGGTTGTCCATCGAGTCCGAGCAGGTACCACAACCAGAGGTAGACGAGCACTGGACCATGCACCTTGACGGGTCGTTCACATTAAAGGGAGACGGGGCAAGAGTGGTCCTGACCTCACCCACCAGTGACATCCTCAAATACGTAGTTCAATTATATTTTTCAGCAACTAATAACACTACCGGATATGAGGGCCTCTTGTCTGGAATGCAAGCAGCTTCCACACTTGGAATTAAGCGACTGTTGGTGATAGGAGACTCGCTTCTAGTCGTGAAATAGGTACAAAAGGAGTTTCAGTGCTCTGACGGCATACCTCGCCGAAGTGAGGAGATTAGAGCGACACTTCATCGGCTTTAAGGTCAAACACGTTCCTTGCAAGGACAACTTCCTAGCCGATGAGCTAGCCCGTCTAGCTTCTTCTCGTCAAACCATCCACTGTGGTCTCAGGCCAAGGTGAAGGGGATGCTCCGCTCGAAAACAGAGCACCTAAACCAACGCCTTTAGAGGCAATGCCTCCCTCGGTGCCGTCAACCTGCTCAATTCGGTTATGACCTGAATGGATCAGATCTCTGACTACCTTCAGAATCGATCAGCCCCTGACGATGATGTGTCAGCAGAAAGAGTCTCATGGTAAGCCCACAGATACTCCCTGGTAGAAAGACGCCTCTAGCGCTGAGGGAGCAACGGCTTTTACTGAGATGCATCAATCAGGAAGAGGAGAGCGCAGTGCTCTCTGATATCCACGGAGCCATATGTGGTAACAACGCTTCATACCACACCCTGGTCGGAAAAGCATTTTGGCAAGGATTTTATTGGCCCACTGCCCTTTAGGATGCCTGCGAGATAGTGAAACGTTGCGAGTCGTGCCAGTACCATGGTCAAAATACCAACCTACCATCCCAGGCACTGCAACCATATCACT
Organism: Phragmites australis; assembly: GCF_958298935.1. Lineage (NCBI taxonomy): Eukaryota > Viridiplantae > Streptophyta > Magnoliopsida > Poales > Poaceae > Phragmites > Phragmites australis. The sequence goes on along the minus strand of NC_084926.1, from coordinate 28,855,002 downwards.
CTCTTGGCCTTTTGCTGTCTGGGGGCTCAATATCGTGGGACCATTCCCCAGACATTTTGAATTCCTGTTCGTGGCCATCGAAAAATTCACTATGTGGATCGAGGCCGAACTCGTCAAGAAGATTACCGCTATAGCAGCAATTAAGTTCGTACGAGGACTAGTAGTGCTTTCCAAGACTACTGCGATGAGATTGGGACCAATGTTTGGTATGCGTCTGTGGCACACCTCCAAATTAATCGATAGGTCACAAGAGCGAATGGGATGGTACTACAAGGGATCAAAGTCCGGGTCTTCGATCGGGTTAAAAGCTATTTGAGGCGTTGTGCGGACAAACTCCCTACAGTACTCTGGTCGCTGTGGACAACCCCTAGCTGGGCTACGGTCGAAACCCCTTTCTTCTTGGTCTTTGGCGCGGAGGTCATGCTCCCCTCAGAAATAGCCCTCCAATCACCTCAAGTCAGCAATTACTCGGATGACCACCAAGTGGTGCGATGAGAGGATGACATAAACCCGATCGAAGAGTTCCGCGATTGTGCTCTAATTCGAGCCGTTCGATATCAGCAGAGCCTCAGACGCTACCACGACCAGAAGATACGGGAACGTACACTAGCTGTAGGTGACCTCGTCCTTAGGTAAATTCAGAATAAGACAGGTCAGAATAAGCTCTCCCCCAAGTGGGAAGGGCCCTATAAGGTGGTCAATGTCACTTGGCCTGGTGCGGTCAGGATGGCCTTGGAGGATGGCCGAGAATTATACAATTCCTGGAACATCGCCTTGTTGCGCAAATTCTATGTGTAGGGTCGCTCGAAGATGAGCCTATTTCTCTATTTTCGCAGGCCCTTCCTGATGAACGTGGAATACGACCTGTAAGTTCTAAATTAAAAAAAAAAACACAAACTCCCTATTTTGCAGGACTCCTTGACCAGCAACAGGCTCCCAACCGATTAATTCTCCGACCACGGTATGCAACCATGCTTAAACGGCCATTACGGGATCCGCCAAACAAGCAAAGCCACACACCCTCCCTCGGGCCGAGCGCTAGTCGCCACCGATAGGTTTTGTCGAGCTATGATCCGTTCGACGCCCCAAGAACCAGGCTAGCAAGCGGAAGGGGACAAGGATGGGCGTCATGAAACCTCAAACATGTTCCGTTCATTAAAAGGAAGTTGTACAAGCTGACTTGTTACATCCAATCGGAACAACTACCCTGGTACAGGCCTTCCTAATCCTCCCTGGCTCAAGTAACTAAAGCAAAGTTGACAGAAAGAGTCCACCGGACTCTTATCTCTACCTACCTCTGAACGAGTCAAGAAACCTCTTATACTTCTCCCTGGGGCGGCAGCTCACCACTCCAGGGATCGGACGACGACTTGCGTAGGGGCCATGGAGGGAGGCCAAGGCAAAGGCCCTGTTGGAGCTGATGACCGACCTCGGCACGCCATAAAGACCCCTCTTCCTCTTTATCTCCAACTCTTCCTCTTCATCAATCTCCTTCTCCAGAAGGTCCCAATCGATTCACTCCTTGTTACCAAAAGTATCGATGACCTCGGTCGAGGGATCCACTCGAGTGGGAGAACAAGAAGGAATAGTAGAAGGTGCCCTCCTTCGGAGGAGTGGAAGTGTGGTGGTCGCCAACTCCGGTCTCGCAAGCGTCGACCCCAACCTTGCAGGCGCATCCGCAATGAAAGCCTCCTCCGGAGACGTCTCGACAGGTGGATCCGAAGGCGAAGGTAACTCCATCTCCACCAAGTCATTCAAGATCATCGACCCCTCCGGCGATGAAGGAAGCAAGCACGCCATGTCCTGAGGGTCTGCCTACACTACGAAGCGGAGCGCAAGAAAGGATAGAAACAGATGGGCTCTAGGCACTGGAAGACCTGAGGGGAGAAGGTGAGGCAAGGAGGTGGATCAGAAGGCCATCAAATACTCGTCTTTAAAAACACATACTGGTGCAGCATTCGAAATGCTTGAAACCCGAGGGGGCGTACTGATGGGGCCAAGTGTCCCTCAGGTCCAGCTGCGACCAATGTCTCTCTTCTCATCCCCCTTACCTTTTTCTCTCTCTCTTAGGACACTTAAGCCTCCCCACATGACATGAAATTCGAAGTCAAGCTTTAGGAACTGACAACATCAAACGACTCCCAGGGCAGACTGCATATACCAGGGACCCGAGTGACACAACCAGGTCGGACCACGGTCATAGAGGCTTGGGGGATACTGTCAGTGTATTAAGTAAAGGGGTGCCCTAACTAAACGGGCTCCATAGGAGACCTAACAACTAGAGCCGCATACTCCCCAAAATATGGTCGATTGTCCGACAACAACGACCAGTCTAAACGCCCACCCGACCAGTCTCCCTATACCATCACTTACACCCACGACCAGCCCCACTAGTCGTAGGGCCAGATTTGACGCAACCTGTCCAGAGTGCAGTCGCTAATATCCACTCAAGTGTATTTCTTTCCCCAGGCACTAGCACCAGATGACGAAGTCATGGACGACGCAGTTGGGCACTGTCCTATCCTGTAGCATTAAATGTGACGGCACACGGTGGATGGGACATTGTCACTAGCCCAACCAGGCAAGTGGACGGGGTCAACGTCGAAGGGCCCTGTCCCATCCCGTAGCATTAAATGTTGCGGGTTAAAACTTTGCAGGCTGGCATGACGACGCATGACAGATGAGACGTTGTCAGCAACCCGACCAAGCAAGTGGACGCGATCGGCACCAAAGGGCCCTGTCTCGTCCTGTACCATTAAATGTTGCGGGATAGAACTTTACAAGACCGGCATGATGGCACACGACAGATGGGACGTCATCAGCTGCCTGACCAGGCAAGTGGATGAAGTCGGCACAGAAGGACATTCTCCCGTCCCGTGGCATTAAACGCATGTCAACTAGACGCATGGTGCCCTCAGAGCAAGTGGGCACGCCTGGTCCTCCGTAATGATGGTCTGGATTAGATATTAGAATGAGTAGAGGCTTTTCTGTTCGGACCTACATGTAAATACTCCTCCACCCTACTATATAAAGGGACGAGAGCCTTGTTCAGAATCAGAGGCAAGAGACTAGGAAAAAAACATCATCTGTAATATGAGATCCTTCATAACATACATATTACGTATGGCTATTATTCTCCGGAAGGTCTGAACCTGTATAACTACTTGTGTCTCTTAGTCCACCGAACACACACCCGTTTGCTGAAACACCGTCTAAGCATCTACTGTTCAGCATACCCCAGAATTACTGTAAGAGATTCACCCTCGACACTAAGTTAAAAATTTGTTCAGTTTTAAGAAATGTTCAAGAGGTATTCATTTAGATAATTATCTAGTGAACTTATAGAGCTCTAAATAAAGGGATTATATATCTTGCGACTTCCATGTATCGTTGATCCCAAGTAAAGATTAAGGGAAAAATTAATACATCACATCAGAGAGACAGCAGCATCCTCGAGCAATCAAGATAGATCATATGATGTGCCACCATCATTACGACATACAGTATTATCCTCCAACGGCGCCCTTAGGATCGACAAGCATGAAACGGAGAGTGGAGCTTGATTGCAAAATTATTCCCGGCCGGAGCTTTGGATCGTACCTCCAATCGCTTAGATTGATCGCTAGAGCAATCGACTGATGCTAAACAAAAATTTATGTTCAGTGCTAGGATAGGACTACCTGCAGCTGCAACAAATGCACTGGAAAATTCTCTAGAAAAGGAATATTACCATGGGAGGGATATCCAGATCCAAGGTTAGGTGCCAGTATTTGCAAAAACGAAAACACGTTATTATCACGTCGATCGGTAGCACTTGATCGAATATGCTAGTAAGTTCTTGTATCGCAAATTATATTACGGCTATTCAGATCAACTAGCACCCAGTTGCGGCCAGTGGTGGCGATGGAACAACCGCTCGAGCATGCATGGACGTGGAGATGACGGACGGCAGCAGCTACACTACTTTGTCACTTGCACGCAGTTTCGGTAGTGATTCTCCGGGAACGGGAATGTTCCCTACGCGCCTCGAATATTCCGTGCCGCATCTCTCGCTGGTGAGAGAGAATCTTAGGCCATCTTCCATTTTGTTTATGAGGGAAATACGCCCCAAATGGCTAATAGCACTAGATTACTCCCGAAGCAGCCATACAAAGATCTGTTCTTTTATAAAAGGGCCCTTTTGAGATCCTAAAATTACTACATGGCCCTTGAAATTTTTGGGAAGGACATAAAAAGAAAAAGAAATTACAACCAAGTCCTTTATAGGACGCTTCTGTCGATGAAGAAGAGAATCCATCCACCACCGAGAAACATCTACTCCCCAGAAATTTAGAACCACCCATGGCGATGCATAAGCAAATAGCGATGATAGAACTACTCTAGGGACCTAGGGGCCTCCGATGCTCTCCAACAGTGGAGGTTGAAGGAGAAACCAGTCGAAGATTAGCATCGACAACCGCTGGCGATCTACCCAACATGGATAAACGCCACGAGCAAACTTGATTTTGTGAAGCACAAACCCAACAACATCTATTCTAGCTTCAAATGATGACTGCAACTTGAGTAGATCCAACGCATTGAGAGAGAAAGGGGGAGAGAGTACACAGACGCTAGGGAGGAGCTCGACGGTAGGAAGCAAAGGCATCTCGCCTAGACCCATATAGGATGTTACTAAGAGAAATCCTTACATGCGTTAGCAAAAGTACAAATCGCCTCGAGACAACGGTGATAGGCGGTGAAAAGAAAAGGATATCTCTAGAAAACAAAGGTGGATCCCTCACCCTCACTAACGCCGGCAAAGAGCCGGAGGAGGGAGGAGTCAGATCTAGCCTGAGGCGAAGAGCTCCGGTGAAATCGCTCTTTTTAGTACTGTAGCAGAAAGAGCTGCCAGTTTGCAGGATGGCCATCTTCCATTTCGACCTGGTACCAACGGATCTTTCCTTGATGGTCCATCCATTAGGGGCTGATGGGATATTCGAGTACTCATTCTTCATCGAGGGTCCATCCATCGCAGTGGTGAAAGACTGTTTGGTTCGGGCCCTCCGTGTAGGATTTTCAGTGGGTTTACATCACCAAATTTTAAATTTGGAAGCACAAAATGCAAATTAAGAAATTTTGTTCTGTTAGGATCGATATAAATGTTACATATAGTTTTTTTTTCAAAAAATAGTTTATTATTTAGAATTCTTTATATGCAGCATAGTAATGCATATCAAGGCGGTGGCGAATGGAGGCCAAGTTTTCTCGATTAAAATGGTGACCAAATGCACACACCATTACATACGTATATCATACTTACACACCTGTGTCTACGTTTCTGATCGCATGCCTAAAAATATACCGTTGAAAACATTATCATGTACTTAAATTTAAGCATCATGATTTAAACCATGATAGGTAGAATCGTACCCTCACAAGTTAGTAAGGCGGCTAAGTGTGCCATTGCACTGTTGACGACAACCAAAGGGCCACACATTTGGAGTGACGAGATGAGCCAGGATCAAGCAAGCAAATGCCAATATCTTGATATTTTTTTCCTAAAAAATCTCGATACTTTCTCACGTTGAACAATGTGTCATCTTTCCAATCTGAGGACTGGGCGAGGGTCGATTGGCTAACATCGCTAGGTGAGCGAGCAACCCACCTAGGTCCTATCATATATAGGATCGAGCACCGCGTGAACAAAAGGGATTTTCCCCAACTTTAATTTGTACCTAGTTCAAGAACTGAAAGCAAGTTTGGCTGGGCACCTTCGAACGATGCGTCCTCTTGTGCTCGAATCCGAGTGCTCGCCTCTTAGGTGACCCTAGAGCTCCCGTCATAATTTCAAGAAAAAAAACTTGCCAATTTGAAAGAAAAGAAAGACAAAGGCACAGGAAAGACAGAAATCTAAATCACTTGCACATCGTCGATAGAAAAAGAGATCACGATCGTTAAACCATTTCAAGCGGCAAGATGCTCAGTTGGAATGGCTACCCGGCCCTGTGTCACAATCTGAAGTTCTGAACCAATCCTTATCGCTGTTTGAAATTAAATGCTCTTTATAGCTAGGTTGATTTTGACTTTACCACTGATCTGTCAGTACACGAACCTCCGGATGTACGGCGGGAGCTCGCCGTGCGAACCACGCATCACAGATCAACAAGAGCCAAGTCTACCTCGGCTGTTTCTCAGTCTGAATTGTGGGCCGAACCGCCGAATTAAGTCAATTGGCCCTCCATGACACCGAAGAGCCAAGGCTTAGTACTATGTGGTTAGGGGTCGCTTTTGTGCAGATCTGAACAAATGATTTGGATAGGTTAAAATATCGATATCAGATGTAACTGCACGAGGTGATGATACTGCAGGTCAGGATATCCCCGTGCTGATTCTTCCGTTTGCTCATGAAGGGATTATTCTCGCTGATTCCTCTATCCGTTTGTTAAGACTATCTAATCATTTTTTCTTTATTTCGTTTTCTTTCTAATTTCATTTCTGTTCTTATTTCCTTTATTTTTCCTTATCTTTAACATTTTCTTTCGAAAGGATTTGTAAAGAGAAATGAAAGAGAATTTCATTCTAGAGGGAATGACCTTTTGAATCCCTTCGTGAAGAGAACTGGGAAGGGAAATCGTTAGAGCGCTGAAGGGAAATCCATTCACGAAGGGATTCTGAGTCGCGAAGGAAATCTATTGGGCATGATCTAATTAAATGTTTGGAATATTTTACTTGATCATAGAAGTTAGATCATTCCTTCAATTTCTTTAATTGTTATCTACTTTTTAAAAAAACTAGCGAGTTTGTGTAAGGGAACCATTCAAATAATATAATCACGACTTTAATGATTAACTAAAATATCATCATGGTAATCCCGACATGTGTTTTGTGTCTAAGATTGGAACACATACCTTTCCAATATAAACAATCACAACCAAGTTTAATAAAGAACGACCAATTAAATTATATTATAAGTTTTTAAACATTTACAAGTTTAACAATTTACAGCAAAGAGATCTAAGAGGGTACTAAAACTGATCAACTCCTAGCCAATAGAGAAAACTACGCAGCGGAAACAAAATCTAAAGACAACAAAAGATGGATGAAGCCATTTGCCTTTAGGCTTCACTCCAAAAGCGCGACCTCCAAGTAGTTACCTACTCATTTCCGTCGCTAACATCGGCAGGCGTGAAGTAGTCAAACACCGTCTCTACCTCACCTGCAAAACCTGTAGAGCAGCTAACTACAAATATAATCATAAGACTTAATCTATATAGGATACATATAAATAACCTGACTCCAAGAGATATGCACAGGGCCATTAGCAAGAAAACAAGCCACAAGGTTGATTAAAATATGTGCGTCGAAAAAACGTGCAAATGATGCATGTTTCAAGTATAATAGAGCGTCAAGCTTCAAAAATATTTGCAAAAGACCACAAAGTGATTAGAGTTTCAAATTTTGAAACCCAGAACAAGGTAACCTAAGTATACCTGGCTTTAACGGGCTGGCGGTCAGACCGACATAGAGGTGGCTATCTGACCGACGGCCAGCATAGAGTTTTGGCCTCTGATGGTCTGACCATAGGCATGGTGGCAGTCAGACTGCCCACCAACAGTCAAACAGTGCCAAGTGGCAGTCAGACTCCTGTATAATTTTTCAACTCGGATTCTTCGGTCCCAACTGGTGGTCAGACCGACCCTAGAGACAGTCAGACTGCCAGACCTTACCAGCATCGTCTTTGCAGGGTCATGACGAGTATTCGAGTAAAACCTTTAATAATGAAGGGTACTACTCTACGGGACTAGTGGAGTGTTTCTAAAGTGATCTAGACATCATTCACTCAGCTAAACTCAAAAATACCCCACAGATTAGATCTATATTAGGTTGAAATTGGGCCTAAACGACATGAGTGTTGAATTGAGCTTGGAAACAACAAGGAAATGGTAGGGGATCAACTCCAGCTTATGGAAGCTTTCTATTGGATTGGAATGCTTTGGGAAGGCTCCGATTCGCAGATCAACTCTAGGAATGGTGGTGAAGCTCACGGTTGATGAACGGGTCTCTGGCGAGGGAGAAAAGGGGGGAAACTTGGAGAAGTCCTCCGAGAAGCTCATGGGAGTTCCCACCTCCGATCTCCAGCCTTCAAACATGACAAGTAGAGCTCTCTTTCTCTCTCTAGGGTCAAGTGGAGAGAGGGAGAGTGAGAGAAAAGTGAGAGGGAGAGAGCAAAAGAAAGTGATCGATCCACTTAACTCGAGTCTCTGTGTGTTGGCGGTCAGGCCGCAAGCTTGGGCGGTCCACAGCAGCACACCTGGCGGTCAGACCAGGAGGGGGTTCTTTTGCTGAAATTTTCCTTCTCCAAGGTATGTAGGGATTGTGCAAAGTACTCTAAACCATCTCTAAGGTGTTTAAGACATGTTTAACTATCTTTTGATAGACAAACACGTGCAAGAACATGCGATGATGATTATGCATGGCTAATTATGTAATTAGCATTTAGGACATGAAAAACCTCCCCCTTAAGAAGAATCTCGTCCTGAGATTCAGTAGACTTAGGGAGAAGGTGCTAGCGATGAAATGGAAAAGAATTCTCCGCTATTGGGGATAGAATCACATCGATCTTCATCGATATAACGAAAAGATAGCCATCAGGCCTCTCTATGAACTGGCGGTTAGACTGCAGCTAAGCTCGATCAGACTGTGAATCGATTAGGTCGTGGAAACGGTGGTTAGAATGAAATCTATACAGAGAGTTTTGGGCTCATACGGTCAAACCAATGATGTGGTGATGGTTAGACCGCAACAAACCAATAGTCAGACCACGGGCCTTGGGTAATCAGACTGCCCAGGGAGTAGAGAGTTTTGAGTTCCAAATGACAATAGCGGTCAAACTGGCAGACAAATAGTGGTTAGACCGCCAGGAGCATGGCTCTCCTGGTTGGGTGGGTTTTAGCACAAACCTTTGAAACAAAACTTCCATTCGAAATAGCGATGAACATAGACATATGACAGAGCTCCCCATTCCTGGTTCTCCTGTAGCTAGATTCCCCGGAACCACAAGAATCCTTAGAATGGGATTCCAACTCAGCACCTTTTGTTTTGAGATTTTGAGTATTTTAAAGGTATCAAAAAGTTCGGGATATTCGGAGCAGATTTTATCATCACGCTCCCAAGTCGCTTCATCTTCAGTGTGGTTGCTCCATTGGACTTTGATGAACTTAATCGAATGCCATCGAGTTTTGCATTCCGCTTCATCCAAGATTCGGATTGGTTGCTCACAATATGAAAAATCTGGCTACAACTCTTTATTTGCAACTTTGATCACTAATGTTGGAACTCGAAGGACATTGTGAACAGCGAAGAGGGACGAAGGCAAGTCCAATTGATAGGCTATCTCTCCACACCGGGCAATAATCTAGAATGGTCCCACATATCGAGGTGCTAGCTTTCCTCTGACTTGAAAGCGTCAAACTCCTTTGAGTGGAGAAACCTTGAGATACGTAAAGTCTCCAATCTCGGGTATAAGTTCTCTCCGATGGTGATCCGTATAGCTCTTATATCGTGACTGAGCCATAAGGAGACTTCCGAATAGTCAGAATATGCCCTTCTACCTCCTAGACCAAATCTAGGCCTAGAAAAGCTCTTTTGCCGGATTCAGACCAATTCAATGGCGTTCGGCATCTACGACCATAAAGAGCTTCAAACGGGAACATCTCAATACTTGATTGATTGCTATTGTTGTATGAGAACTCAGCAAATGGAAAGCATATCTCCCACTTCTTTCCATATGTGAGAGCATAAGCTCGAAGCATGTCCTCCAGAATCTGATTCAGCCTCTCCGTTTGACCATCAGTTTGGGGGTGGTAAGCGGTGCTGTGGAAGAGCTCGGTTCCCATAGCTTCATGAAGGCTCCTACAGAAATGAGAAGTGAATTGAGTGCCTCGATAAAAAATGATCTTCTTTGGAATCCCATGGAGGCAAATAATTCGAGTGAGATACAGCTCCGCATATTGCTTGACCGAATACGTGGTCTTGACGGGGAGGAAATGAGCAGACTATCAGTCCACAATGACCCAAATCAAGTCATAGCCTTGAGAAGTCCTCGACAATCCAGTAAGAACATCCATGCCGACCTCCTCCCACTTCTAGGAGGGAATAGGCAAAGGCTGGAGTGTACCGACTGGCTTGAGATGTTCGACGTTCACCCTTCGGTAGACATCATATTCAGCAACATATCGAGCGATCTTTCGCTTCATGCGAGTCCACCAAAATCTAGGCTTGAGGTCTTGGTACATCTTAGTACTCCCTGGATGAATGGATAGCAAAGTGTCATGAGCTTCATCCTAATTTTTCTTCCTTCATTTTGTCTCAGATTTGAGCCATGCCCTTGTCATCCTTCTAAGTTACTTTGATGTCATCCAAGAGGGTGGATTTGATCTCTAAGTTTGCAAGAAATCCCTCCGGAACAATCTCGAGTCCAAGCTGTCAGAAATCATCATAAAGTGTGCTATTTCTGAGCTTGACCATAATGCAATTGCATCGAGCAATTTGACTCAGCGCATTGGCGACCACATTCTCCTTGCCGAAATGATAATGCACTGCCAGCTCATAATCCTTAATCAACCCGAGCCATCTTCGTTGTCTCATGTTCAAACTGGCTTGAGTGAACATGTATTTGAGAATTTTGTAATGCGTATAGATACGGCACAAATTTCTCAACAGATAATAGCGCCAAATCTTTAGAGCGTGCACCACTGCCGCAAGCTCTAAGTCATCGGTTAGGTAGTTCTCTTCATGGCACTTCAACTGACGTGAGGCATAAGCCACAACTCTTCCCTCTTGCATAAGGAAACATCCGAGGCCTATGCGGGAGGTATCGTAATAGACGTCAAAATCTTTGTCCACTTCAGGCTGAGTGAGAACAGGAGCGGTCATGAGCAGTTTCTTCAAGGTTTGGAAAGCTGACCTTGAACTACCTGGGCTACCATCTTATACTGCCTTTTAGACTCGTAGGATGCTAAACCACTGAACATATGGTCGATCGTCCTCTTGTCCGGTTGAAAAGGGATCAGGTCCGTGTCATCCTCACTGCTGTCGGAGCTGGAATCCCTACTCTGGGCCGTGACCTATGTCTTCTTTCCTTTGGTCTCCTTTTCAACCTCCGCCTTGAGCAACCTTTTACAGAAGTGGCACTCATGGATGCTATGGTTGTTGGTTTTGTGGAGGTCACACCAAGGCTTACCTTCACGTTCGCCGGAGCCTGGCATTAATTTCTTGCCCTTGGAGGAACCAAGATGCTTGTTGGGACGATTGTCAAGCAGATTTGTAGAAACTTCCTTAGAGATATTTTTCTTGCCCTTACCTTCCTTAGTGTTCTTCTTGCGCTTGGTCTTGACCTTGTCGCCTTCAAGCCTGGGTTGAGGGCGTTTGATTCCTTGAGTTTTCTCCTTGATGAAGAGGAGTTTGTCTTTAGCTTTGGTACACTGATGATCTTCATGAGCTCTTCTACTGTCTCGGGCTCCTAGATGGCGATGTCTTCAATGCACCTCTGGCTCTTGACCCCCGAGTAAACGCCTATGTGATGTCATAGTCGCTGACCTTGGGGATGTTGTATTAGATATTGTTGAAGCGGCATACGAACTTACTCAAGGTTTTGCTTCTCGTCTGCTTGCAATGATAGAGATCATTTTTCATGCCGGATTGAACATATGTACCATGGAAGTTGGCTCAGAATACATCGCAAAGCTGCTCCCACGAGTAGATTATCCTTAGAGATATATTGGTCAACCATGTCTCTTCAACAGATGTAGGGAGGTAATTTGCAATTACCTTACCATCCCTGCCAACCACTTGGATGGCCGTGGTATAGATCTAGAGAAACTCAATGTGATTTGTGCTTCCGCTGAATTTCTGGATCATCCCAGGACGACTTTGCCAACCAGCTTACATTCCATCGATCTTGGGAGAAGGCCAGGCATCCATTGATGGCACCCTACTTGGTTCTAGTAGCCCTAGGTGTTTTTCTCACAAGGGTCGAGTATCGGTCCCAATTTGTTCTGTGTCAGGATGTCCCCTGATTGGATTATCGAGGGGTAGATGAAGCCCCTTCGGAGGTCCTCGACCATCTTTGCCAGTCGTTGATGACCTCACTCAAGTCATTGATTGGATAACATTCGACTGGCGAGGCACGGTGGCGATTATTTTCCTGATTGCTGTATCAGGAAGCCTTGTTCCAAGGGTTACGCTCGACTAGTTATTGGGGAAGTTGTTCCTCGACTGGTTATCGGGGAAGTTGTTCCTCGATAGATAGTCTATAACATCGAGCACGCACATGGGCATAGGTACCCAAATAGCAACTTATCTCATCTATGTGCTGAGCACAGGAATCAATCCTAATATATAGTGACTTCATTGATGATAATCATTACAATATCTGATGCAGGAGAGTTGCCCGATCTTCTCGTCGTAGAATCGTGGGGGATAACTTGACCCGTGCAACCTGACGAACCGATGGCACCAACCACTGCTTGAGCAGCAACCTATGACAAAAGAATTCGCCCAACCACACGATTCGGTCTTTGTCTACTTGACCACGGGAAGTAGACGCTGTTGCAGCTGCAAATCCAAAGGAATACACAAGAACAACAGATATAACTAGCAAATCTCTCAATCTCCAAGGGGGTGGCTGCTGCACACTCAAACCTTAGAGACAAGAAATGGCTGCTGCTAGTTCAAATTCGTGGTGAACCCTAGAAGGGAGGTTACAGGTGGGTATATATAGTGAGGGCAACCCCTGCCCTTAGTTCTACATGGGCTGGACTTGGCCCAACAATAAAAACAACAGCCCATGTGCAGTTTGCTTCATAAAAGGCTGAAAGACTCTAATTGTTTTCAAACATAACATACAAACCAACCAAAATGGTGTGGCCCAAAAGGAGTCATGTAGGACCATCTCGCCTTGCCTTGTCGGGTTCTAGAGTAGTCTTGGCTTGTCAGGTTCCCAAGTAGTCAAAGGCGAAGCCTGACTTGTCGATGAGCACACCAGCACTGGTCGGCATGACTGGTCGAGGAGGTCGTTGGACTGGTGGAGAATGGTCGAGAAGGTGGTCGGACTGGTCGAGGAGGTGGTCGTGTCCATGGTAGCGCTATGTCCTCATCAAATGCACAACCAAGCAGTTATGGACAGTAGCGTCACCACACATGTCCAGCTCATCCTTGTTCTCCCATGTGACATGTGATTCAAACCTGAGAACAAGCAATGTATTCCCATTAGGTAGTAAACAATTCTCACTAAAAGTATGATTGCAATCATTAAGGAACAGATTCACCTCTTGTTGCATTTGTTTCAATCGAGCTCTTGTCATAGGACCTTTATTGGCATCAACAGTTTGTGAGGGACTTGTAGCGTCAACCAAGTCTGCCCCATGACCAAGAGAATGAGTGTTGTTGGGGATGTCCTCATCATCCTCCCCCTCTTCAAAAGGAGTTGTCCTCGACTCTGTTTCTTCCAAGCCAAAGAATGGTGATAAATCTGCGACGTTGAAGGTAGCACTCACTGCATAGTCATCGCCAGGGAGCTCAATCTTGTAAGCATTATCATTAATCTTCTCAAGAACGCGGAATGGGCCATCACCACGAGGCATTAGCTTGGACTTGCGCTTCTCAGGAAATCGGTCCTTTCTTAGATGCACCCATACTAAATCTCCTGGTTGGAAAAGTAACTTCTTGCGATGCCTATTTGCCTTTGAAGCATAGCACTTTACTTTCTTTTCAATCTCTTCTTTGGTCTTCATGTGAATTTTCTTCACATAATCAGCTCTTTTTGAGGCCTCCATGTTAGCTCGCTCTTGCAATGGTAGAGGCAGCAGATCAAGTGGGGTGATTGGTTTGAAACCATACACCACCTCAAAAGGACACATTTTGGTGGTGGAATGCACAGCTCTATTGTAGGCAAACTCCACATGAGGCAAACAATCTTCCCACTCCCTTAAGCTCTTCTTTATCATTGTGCGCAGCAACATGGAGAGGGTGCGATTAACAACCTCAGTTTGTCCATCAGTTTGTGGGTGACAAGTTGTGGAAAATAACAACTTTGTTCCAAGCTTGGCCCACAAGGTCTTCCAAAAATAACTCATGAACTTCACATCTCGGTCAGAAACAATCGTCATCGGCACGCCATGCAATCTCACAACTTCCCTGAAAAACAAATCAGCTACATGCGATGCATCGTCGCTCTTGTGACAGGGAATAAAGTGTGCCATTTTAGAAAACCTATCCACCACTACAAAAACTGAATCCCTCCCCCTCTTAGTTCTTGGCAGTCCTAACACAAAATCCATACTAATATCCTCCCAAGGTGCATTAGGAACAGGAAGCGGAGTATACAAACCATGGGGGTTCAGTTTTGATTTGGCCTTATGACATGTTGTACATCGCTGCACAAACCTCTCAACATCGCGTCTCATCTTGGGCCAATAGAAGTGGTCGCTGAGCAGCGAGTACGTCTTCTCTCGTCCAAAGTGACCCATCAATCCACCCATATGGGATTCCTGCAATAAAAGCAAACGAATGGACGAGTCTGGGACACACAACTTGTTAGCACGAAATAAGAATCCATCATGCACATGGAACTTTTCCCAACCCTTCCCATTTTTGCATTTTAGGTATGGTTCAGCAAAATCATGATCAGAAGGGTATAATGCTCGCAAATTTTCTAATCCAGGCACCTTTACATCCAGTTGGTTCAGTAAAATAACCTTACGAGATAAAGCATCAGCAACAACATTATCTTTCCCTTTCTTATATTTCACAAGGTATGGAAAAGATTCAATAAATTCTACCCATTTAGCATGCCTACGGTTCAGTTTGGCTTGGCCTTTCAAATACTTTAAAGCTTCATGATCAGAATGAATGATAAATTCTTTAGGCCAAAGATAATGTTGCCAAGTCTCAAGAACACGAACAAGAGCATACAATTCCTTATCATACACAGGGTAATTCAGTTGAGCTCCTCCCAACTTCTCACTAAAGTAAGCCACTGGTTTTCCTTCTTGCATCAGAACACCTCCAATGCCCAAACCACTAGCATCACATTCGACCTCAAATGATTTGTTAAAATCAGGCAGAACAAGCAAAGGTGCTTCAGTAAGACATTTCTTGAGTTCTTGAAAAGCACTTTCTTGTGACTTACCCCAGACAAATTCAATACCTTTCTTGGTGAGCTCGTTCAAAGGAGCAGCGATGGTGCTGAAATTCTTCACGAAACGCCGATAGAAACCAGCGAGACCATGAAAGCTTCTTACTTGGCTTACATTGACAGGCGTAGGCCAATTTTTGATAGCTTCAACTTTAGATTCATCAACTTCTACTCCCTGTGCAGAAACAACAAAGCCCAAAAACACAACCTTGTTTGTGCAAAACGTGCACTTCTCCATGTTAGCATACAATCTCTCAGATCTAAGTACTTGCAGCACTTGTTTAAGATGCTCTACATGCTCTTCCATTGTGCGGCTATATATTAGAATGTCATCAAAATAAACCACAACAAATTTCCCAATGAAAACTCTCAAAACATGATTCATTAAGCGCATGAATGTGCTAGGTGCATTAGTCAAACCAAAGGGCATTACTAACCATTCATATAAACCTGATTTTGTTTTAAAAGCTGTCTTCCATTCATCCCCTTCTTTCATCCTAATCTGATGGTACCCACTACGCAAATCAATTTTAGAGAATATAACAGCACCGCTAAGTTCATCCAGCATATCATCAAGTCTAGGGATGGGATGACGATACCGAATAGTGATGTTGTTAATTGCCCTACAATCAACGCACATTCTCCATGTACCATCTTTCTTAGGGACAAGGATAACAGGGACAGCACAAGGGCTAAGACTTTCTCGCACATACCCTTTTTCTAGCAGCACCTGCACCTGTCGCTGAATCTCCTTGGTTTGTTTGGGGTCAGTCCGGTACGGTGGTCGGTTAGGAAGGGAAACTCCTGGGATGAGGTCGATCTGATGTTCAATCCCACGAAGTGGAGGTAGACCCGCTGGTATCTCCTCCGGAAACACATCTTCAAAGTCCTGCAACAGACTACAAACAACACTAGGAAGAGGAGTTAAGTCATTAGTAGAAAGCATTGCACCCTTGTACAGCAGTACAAAATGCACCATTTTGGGGTTATCTCTCACTTCCTTCATCTCAGATTTAGTAGCTATCATAACTAACTTCTGCTTCTCACTCTTCCTCTTTCCATTCAAGCTTGCTTTGTGACCCTCACTCACTGACTTGTGGATGGCAGTCATCTTCTTCTTCTCAAGTTGATCCTCACTTATATTCTTTACTTCAATCTTCCTTTGCATGTTTGCTGCTATAATCTGATTTGGTGTCATGGGTAGCAGCTTGATGCCTTTACCTTGCCACTTCAAAGCATGGGTGTTGTCCCGGCCTTCATGTAGAACACTTCTATCAAATTGCCATGGCCGCCCCAATAGCAAGTGGCAAACAGTCATAGGCACAACATCGCAATCAACAGTATCGGTGTAATCATGTATTTTGAAAGTAACTCTCACCAAGTACTGCACCTTCACATCGCCACAATCGCTAAACCATTGCACATGGTAGGGGTGAGGATGCTTCATCAGGGTCAGCCCAAGCTTCTCACACATTCCCATGCTAGCAAGGTTGTGGCAGCTACCACCATCAATTATCAACTTAATCAGCTTATCATTCACTTTAGCTTGGGTCTGGAATAGGTTGAATCGTTGCGCCTGTTCTTCATCATTGATCTGAACACTCAGTGTTTTGGTGACCACAATGGTGTGACCAGCCTCAAAAGGATATGCCTTGTACTCCTCTGCATTCTCCTCTTCAGTGTCATCAAACTTTCCACTCTCAATTTCAGGCTGAATCTCATCTTCACTAGCTGATTCATACTGACCCTCCTCGGTGACAAGCATTGCACGATTATTTGGACATTCCTTGACAACATGGCCACGCCCTAAACACTTGAAACACTGGATAGAGCTACTCTTGGAGGTAGATCCCACGGACGAGGCAGCAGATGATACTGGTTTTGGCGTCTTATTCTCACTAGATGAGGGTGCTGATTTAGCAAAAGATCCAGAACGAGAAAAAGAACTGCTGCTCGGGCTGGGTGAATAGGTACCTCGTCCCAAACTGAATTTTGTGGTTTTTGAGGATCCTGGTGGCACCCTTAAACTGAATGTTGATGCTTTTGCTGGTCTAGCATCGTCTTGCAATTGCCTCTCTGCCTTTTGTGCTATGTGCACTAGCTGCACTACATTGTTGTAGGTCTGAAATTCCACAACACGCTTAATTGGCTTATTAAGGCCGAAAAGAAAACGTGACATGGATTGCTCTTCATCTTCATGAACACGTGCTCTAATCATTGCTTGCTCCATCTCCTTATAGTATTCTTCCACCGAACGGTTCCCTTGTCTCAAGTTCTGCAGCTTGTCAAAAAGGTCTCGTTTGTAATGCTTAGGAACAAACCGTGCCCTCATTTCTCTTTTCATTTCTTCCCATGATAACACTGGAAACTCCCCATTCTCCTCACGTTGATTCTGAACTTGTTCCCACCAGATTAGAGCATATCCATCAAACTCCAATGATGCCATGGCTAACTTCTTCTCTTCTGAATAGTTGTGCATGCGAAATATCTTGTCAACCTTTAACTCCCAGGTGAGATATACATCAGGGTCAGAAGTGCCTTCAAACTTGGGGATGCTGAACTTGAGTTTGCCAAATCTCTCCTCATTTGGCTGATTGTCGCCATTGCGACCACGACGAGGGTAGTAATCATTGCGTTGCAACACAAAAGGTTCAGGCTGAGCTACTCCATTTGCAGCAGCACCTCCACGTCCACGGCCTCTCCCTTGGCCATGAGCAGCACCGTTACCGCCTCCACCACGCACTGGCCCAGGTGGGCGAGCAGCATGGACAGCAGCTTGGTCACTCCTTTCTTGTGCTTCCCGTTGCACACGGGCAGCAGCTTCCTCATCAGTCTCATCAAGCTCTTCTCCTTGCACACTTGCATCACCTTGATTGACAGCGGCTCCTTCTACCCTCAATGCCTTGACAACATCTTCAACAATTTCGGTGCGGAGATTGTTCATATTCTCATTGAGCTGATTGTTGAATTCTTCTACCAATTGTTCAAGCTGAGTTTGTGTGACATAACTTGGTGTAACCTCTGGTTGGCCTGCCATGGTTAGTGAAGAAAATATCCAAATTTACAAAATCTTTTCAGGAAAGATGTAAAAGGCTTCTTGCTCTAGCTTACCAACTGAAGTCTTATGCATCCTTACAGAGTTGCAGCTGCACGCTCTCTCGTGGTAATAAACAAGGAATACATGATAGATCAAGCGAATTCAATGTCAAGATGCTGCTAAAACAGAGGCTTATTTGTGGAGCTCGGTGAGGTATTCTTGTCCTATATAATCTGAAGCACTAGTTATTGCAAGGCTAAGTAATAATCCAATGAATGCAAAGCCAAGTTGCTGATCCAGATATATATATGAAATTTTGGGAACAACTCAACACGCAATGATAATGAGACTTGTGCAACCAAGGAAATGAGCCATTCACAAACTGAAAATTTATAGCAAAGCTCTTGTTGCACAAGTGCAAGGAGGGACGCTAGCTAAATGCTCAAAGTTTCAAGCAGGCTTGTTGATGTGCACAAAAGGATATAACTCAACTAGAGCAGGTGTGACAAACTGAAATTGCAATACTGATCACAACACCATTGTTTTATTTCTGCCTTTTTTTTTTTTTGGCTCTTCTTTTCTTTTTTTTTTCTTTTTTTTTTCTTTTGCTACTGTGACCAGCACCCAGATGTAGATATGTATTTTTCGCTGCTCAAATTAACATAAGTGCAAGGCCCTGGAGCAAAAAACCTATAGCTAGTCCCAAATAGGTTCAAAGTTTTCACAAAGGAAGGAAAAGGGGTTCACTAGGGACTGCAAACAAGGATGAATACTTCTGAATGTTGCAGAATGCAGACCAGCAAATACTATATGGGATCTCCAGACTATGAACCTTGTCGGTGCTAAAGCTGAAAGAGGGGAGCTGAATTTGGAATTGAGCTTAAAAGATATTTTGTAGTATGTGTCACAAGCTTTCCAACAAGTATCTAAACGCTCAAATCCGACTTCGTTTACAAAGGTTGCACTGATTTCGGTCCTTGCTGCAGAAATCTGAGATCTGGACTCGAGCTAGACTCGAGAGGGAAATCCAACCCGACCAAGAACACATGAACCAAAGGGGGGAAACAGATATGGGGTGGAAAAGAGAAAGGGAAACACAAGGAAACTCTAAGATACAGCAACCAAACTTAAACTATTGGACTAAAACCTAACAAAGCTCACTATGCTCCAGATTTAGCTATGGTTTAGTAGCATTTTTTTTTGGGATTTTAGGGTATGGGACAGGAAAGTAAAACAAGTGACTAAGATAAATGATCCTACCGAGTGAACTTAAGCCCTGATACCAGATGATGCAGGAGAGTTGCCCGATCTTCTCGTCGTAGAATCGTGGGGGATAACTTGACCCGTGCAACCTGACGAACCGATGGCACCAACCACTGCTTGAGCAGCAACCTATGACAAAAGAATTCGCCCAACCACACGATTCGGTCTTTGTCTACTTGACCACGGGAAGTAGACGCTGTTGCAGCTGCAAATCCAAAGGAATACACAAGAACAACAGATATAACTAGCAAATCTCTCAATCTCCAAGGGGGTGGCTGCTGCACACTCAAACCTTAGAGACAAGAAATGGCTGCTGCTAGTTCAAATTCGTGGTGAACCCTAGAAGGGAGGTTACAGGTGGGTATATATAGTGAGGGCAACCCCTGCCCTTAGTTCTACATGGGCTGGACTTGGCCCAACAATAAAAACAACAGCCCATGTGCAGTTTGCTTCATAAAAGGCTGAAAGACTCTAATTGTTTTCAAACATAACATACAAACCAACCAAAATGGTGTGGCCCAAAAGGAGTCATGTAGGACCATCTCGCCTTGCCTTGTCGGGTTCTAGAGTAGTCTTGGCTTGTCAGGTTCCCAAGTAGTCAAAGGCGAAGCCTGACTTGTCGATGAGCACACCAGCACTGGTCGGCATGACTGGTCGAGGAGGTCGTTGGACTGGTGGAGAATGGTCGAGAAGGTGGTCGGACTGGTCGAGGAGGTGGTCGTGTCCATGGTAGCGCTATGTCCTCATCAAATGCACAACCAAGCAGTTATGGACAGTAGCGTCACCACACATGTCCAGCTCATCCTTGTTCTCCCATGTGACATGTGATTCAAACCTGAGAACAAGCAATGTATTCCCATTAGGTAGTAAACAATTCTCACTAAAAGTATGATTGCAATCATTAAGGAACAGATTCACCTCTTGTTGCATTTGTTTCAATCGAGCTCTTGTCATAGGACCTTTATTGGCATCAACAGTTTGTGAGGGACTTGTAGCGTCAACCAAGTCTGCCCCATGACCAAGAGAATGAGTGTTGTTGGGGATGTCCTCATCAATATCCATACCTTAATCGAATAAATCATCTTCTAAAAGTGACCTTCGACGGGCAAGCTCCAATAAACTCTATAACATAGCTATGTATGTTCTAATCCTTCATGACATCAGCAAACTGTTCAATACCATCTCCAACTGAGTGTTTGGTAATAGCAAGAATGTGGGTGCACTTGTCGTACTCAACAAGTTGTGAAGGAATAATATGCATACGAAGGCTAGATAATGATATGGCAATTTGGCTCTTTTGCATAAAAGAATATTTAAATAAAAACATTTAAAAAACAGTAGTAATTAAGTAAATAACTGTAAATAACCAACCATCTCAATATTCCTACCATCTTGTCTTAACAAACTTTCCAACACCTCGACCAAGGTTCCCACCACGAAGGTTGGACACACCTCAATATAGTTTCCACCCACCATGATTGACCAAACCAACCAAAACACCAAGTTCTAATAAAGCAAGGTTTTCTTTTCCACTCTTAACCTCAAGTACGGCTGATTAACCAGTTTAATACTCTATAGAGGTTCTACAATTTACCCACAAGGTATGATCAAACTCTTCTACCGGTACTCGTTAGCACCTTACATACTTTTGAGGTGTGTGCCCCTCTCAGCACGTGCATACCCGCTAAGGTTTCACCGCTGCATGAATACACCTCAATCATGGAAGCACCCTCTTGCACCAATGGAACACCCTGGAAGTACCCCCTTGCCGTTCCACACAACCAGATGGTTTGCATAATGTTGAGAATATGTAAATTAATTGGCTAGCCCGTCCCATTCTAGGTTTGTGGTTGCACTGTTTACATGGAAAGATCACTCCATGAAACAGTCAATAGGTTTGAGCAAGACTACCACATCCTAACTGTACAAATTGTATCAGTCTCATCAAACCACTCGCTCAAATCACTATATCATGTTGCTACAAAAATTATACCATTATTTTTTATCATTCTTGTATTGGACTATTACCAAGTTTCGTAGAGCAACTATCATGATAACCATCCCAAAGCAAAGCTAAGCTTCAGCTACCCTTCCATAACCCAAATCATAACCAAGGCTAAAAGGATGATAAGGGAACACTAGGGTAAAGCCAAACTCTTAGGACTCTCGACAAATTATTAGCTTGCATGTTTGTAAAAAAATATTTAAAAAACTAGGACAAATATGTTTAATAACACAACTTGCTTTCACTATACTCAGTTGGGTTTTCAAAGTCTTGATCATGTAGTCCTTCTAGCTCCTCCAGAACGTTGGTGTCTACTCGCAAACATACGCAAAAAGGCAACACATAAACACCAAGATCCAAAAAGAACCAAATATCATGCATGAAACATCATCACACACAAGATCACACTTTTTTGAACAATCTGGCGAAAGAACAAATCAAATCAAAGTTATGGTTAAGAAGTTATGTCTTCTAAAAGATTAAAACAGGACCAACAAGATTATCCACAAATGAAATTATGTAGCTAGAAATTTTCTAGAATTATTCTAGAGTCATCTATGATTTTCTAGCATTTTCTAGGATTTTTCTAGAATTTATTAGCATTTATTTGAATTATTAAACTATTAAATAGAACTAAATAAACTACTAAAACATTAGTAAACATTATTAATAATATTTCCCTAATTACTCTTATTTTTTAGAATTAGTTTTGCACTTAAAACTATTTATTGCGTAATATATAATATATATGATGTCAACAACAAAAATAAATAAAAAGGCTGACTGGGAATGACATGTAAGCACGGTTGACTGGCATAGCACTGCCATGCAAGTGAAACTATTGACGTGGCCTGCTGGCGTGTTGGCAAACATGGCCTAACGGTGCTGTTATGTCCATTAAATCATACGCGTCCACTCTAGATGTGACGTCCGAGATCTAAAGTTGCGAAGGGGTATCTGGTGTTCTAATCTAAATCATAGATAGATGATCAGATGGATTGCAGCATACCTCGATGAACTGATGAGGACAACCTTACAACACATTCTTCACCGCCACCTAATGATCAAGATATACGCATCGAGTTGTCAACTCGACAAATTACAAGAGCACGTGCCAAGAAAATACAAGATCAGGTGAACTTGTTTCTTAATGACCATATCATTAATTTTAAGGAGAATTTTATATTACCCTAATCTTGTAATTTACCAAAGAAGTACAGGGCTCCAGCAATGGGGCTCCAGTTACTTCAGACTCTCGTGTAGATCGAACCTTTCAGTAGACAACCCCGGTCGGGTGAGCCAACCCTTCCAGCGCCTTTAGGCTACCAAGGCTCCCTGGCCCCTGATCTTGTGGTGAAGGCTCCATTTTTGCAAAGGTACGCTCGTCTACAGCCACCTAGCAATAGCTTATCTAGCTAGTTTATATTTATATAGCAAAGTCGGCATACCTGAGGAATTGCTAGCCCAGCTATTAGAAAGTCTCTGCGACAGATAACTAATATGTAGCAACAGGGTACTATAAAACCTAGGTCATGCCTCTGCCCAGCAGTAGGGAGCTTTACTTAATCTTTATCACTGTTCAATAGTAAAGATGAGACTTAGCTTAAAGTTGTACCCTTGCCCGAAAATACCATCCAACATGCGATAGGCAAGACAGCACTAGCAGGTCGATGGTGTAAGCCTCGATGCTGGAGGTACAAAAACTTAAGTCTACGGTAATATCTCGGCCCAGCAGTAGGTAGTAGAACCTAAGAAATACCTCAGTCCGGCATGTGCTAAAGAATAGCCGTTCGACCTAGTAACGACTTATACTACCAATTAACTAGTTGCTGACAAACGGTAAGGTACCAGACCTAGCTCGGGTTACACCTCTATTCAAATAGTAGACTGTAGAATTTAAAATACATCTCTACACCTAAAAGCGTTGTCTAGGTTGGAGACATGGCCTCTCCGGTGTTGCTACATGCCTGGAGAGGAGTAGCCCCCTTCCGGCATTGCTACATGCCAGAGTGGAGTGGACCCCCTCCAGCATATTTTTATGGCGGGGTGACACAACCTCCCCGGCATTGCTACATACCCAGCGAGGAGTGGACCCCTTCCGATATTTCTACATGCCGAAGTCATGTGGACCCTACGGCATATTTTTGTGCCAGGGTGACACGGCCTCTCCAGTATTACTACATGCCCAGAGAGGAGCGGACCACTTCCAGCATTGCTATATGCCAGAGTGGTGTGGACCCCCTCCCACATATTTTTATGCAGGGATAACACGACCTCTTCGGCATTGCAACATGGCCAGAGAGGAGAGGACCCCTTCCGGCATTGGTACATGTCGAAGTGGTGTGGACCTCCTTCGACATATTTTTATGCCAAGGTGACACAGCCTCTACGACATTGTTACATACCTAGAGACGAGCGGACCCCTTCCGATATTGCTACATGCCAGAGTGGTGTGGATCCCCTTTGGCATATTTTTATGCCGGGGTGACACGGGCTCTCCGGCATTTTTACATGTTCAGAGAGGAGTGAACCCCTTTCGGCATTGCTACATGTCGGAGTGGTATGGACCCCCTCTGGTATATTTTTGTGCTCAGGTGACACAACCGCTCTAGCATTGATACATGTCCGGAGAGGAGCAGAGCCCTTCCGGCATTGCTAGAGTGGTGTGGACCCCCTCCGGTATATTTTTTATGATAGGGTCACACGGCCTCTCTGGCATTATTACATGCCCGAAGAGGAGCGGTCCCCTTCCGAAATTGCTACATGCCAGAGTGGTGTGGACCCCCACCGGCATATTTTTATTCTGGGGGACACGGTGATAAGGGGATTGGTCCCAATCTTTCGATGAGAGAGATGTTTTCGATTTGGTGGAAGTGACTTTGACGATCCGACTACACCGTACGACGATGATGCGTCTTAGCAATCGCTAAACCAACTCTGAAGGGTTGTTGACCTTGCCGTGAGCACGATCAACCTGAACACGAGGTTCAATTCCTGCGAGCAACCGAAGAACAAGCAATAACTCAAGTAAAAGCAATCTGAAATTGCAAAGATATTGAAAAACGAACAAAGTGGAGTTCTATTGATGATCTTGACAAGGTGGCTGTCTAGCACAACTCGAAGACTCAAAGTTTGCACATAGCTAAACAAATTTAACAAAACTCACCTCTTCAGCGACGGTTGCTGGATATATAAGGGTAGATGATGACTAGGAGGTGTTGGAGTCGTAATCCTACCCTAGGACGTGCCCCTCATGGGCTCTACTTGATACAAGGCCCATCAGACTTAAATAAGGTGGCGCAGCACCTGTTAGTAGAAATAGACTCGATTTTAAATTGACGATAGCGATCAACTCGGGCTGAATTTGGAGATGAGGTCGAATCCGTTGAAAAGTAGATTTGATAAGCTTTCCATGAAGTCCTTCGGTATGGCCGAACTAAATTGATGCTGTCATGCAGCTGAATCCGAATCAAACTCGTAGATAGAACTTGTTTTACGCTTGGTGACTCCACTTCTGTACTTGGGCATGTTCGGTTCCTCTGCCTGGTTCCTAAAGACACGACAATCATCACAAGAATTAAATAGTATCCCATTATTTGAAACATTTGTATGCATCCCTAGGAACGCATTCACCTAATGATTAAGTTGACGAGCACGAGCTCTGGTGAGAGGTCATTGTATTGTTGGAGAAGTGGTAGCAGATGTTGGTGTAGTGGGTGTAACAGTAGTGGAGATGTCCTCATCACACGACCTCTTCGGTCAACCATCGCAGAACTCCGGATGGACTTGCTTCAGGAGCCTCACTACGGCTAGAGGCCCAGGGGGTTGCGGACCTCCTCCCTCGGCCCCATCATCAGCCTCACCTCCGGCAAGTGCTGCGGGACTTTGGGTGGCCTTGCATCCGGAGCCTCACCATGGCTAAAGGCCAAGCAGGTCGCGGACTGCCTCTCTCGGCCCCATCATCGGCTGCACCTTTGGCAACCACTACGGGACTCTAGGAGGCCTTGCCTCCGGAGCCTCACTGCGGCTAAAGGCCAAGAGGGTTGCAGACCACCTCTCTCGGCCCCATCGTCAACTGCACCTCCGGCAACCGTGCAAGAACTCCTGGTGGACTTGCCTCTGGAGCGTCACCACGACTAGAGGCACAGGGTCATGGACTGCCTCTCTTTACCCACCGTCGACTTCACCTCCAGTAACCACCGCGGGACTCTAGATGGCCTTGCCTCCGGAGCCTCACCTCGGCTAAAAGGCCAAGGGGGGCGCAGACCGCCTCCCTTGGCCCCATCGTCGGCATCATCTCTAACAACCGTCGTAGGACTCTGAGACGGCCTTGCCTCCAGAGCTTGATCACTGCTAAAGGCCAAGGGGGCCACGGACCGCCTCCCTTGGCCCCATCATCGGCCTCACCTCTAGCAACCGTCGAAGGACTCCATGTGACCTTGCCATTAGAGCCTCGCTATGGCAAAAGGCCAAGGGGGTCATAGACTGCCTCCTTCAGCCCGATTGTCAGCTCAATCTCCGATAACCGTCGCGAGACTCTAGGTTGCCTTGCCTCTAGAGCCTCGCTAAAACGGACTATCTCCCTCGGCCCCATCATCGGCTTCACCTCCGGTAAGCGCCGCGGGACTCTGAATGGCCTTGCCTCTGGAGCCTCGCCGCGGTTAAAGGCCAAGGGGGTCACGGACTGGCTCCCTCGGTCCCATCGTCAGCGTCACCTCCAAAAATCGTCATGGGACCCCAGGTGGCCTTGCCTCCAGAGCCCCGTCGTGACTAAAGGCCAAGGGGGTCATGGACTGCCTCCCTCATCCTGATCATCGGCTCCAACTCCAGCAACCACCACGTGACTCCGGGTGGCCTTGCCTTCATCACAAACAGTGGCCTAGGGTGTTACGGACCACCTCCCTCGGCTCAATCGTTGGCTGCACCTCTGAAAATCGCCGCGGGACTCCAGATGGCCTTGCCATCGGAGCCGCACCGCAGCTAAAGGTTAAGGCGGTGGCATACCGCCTCCCTTAGCCCCATCGTCGGCTTCACCTCCGGCAACTGTGGTGGGACTCTAGATGGCCTTGCCTCTAGAGCCTCACCACGGCTAAAGGTCAAGGGGGTCGCGGATCGCCTCCCTTGGCCCCATCGTCGGCTTAACCTCTGACAACCGCCGCGGAACTCCAGACGTCCTTGCCTCTAGAGCCTCGCCACAGCTAAAGGCCAAGGGGGTCACGAACCGTCTCCCTTGGCCCCATCGTCAGCTTCATCTCGAGCAACTACCGCAGGACTCTAGGTGGCCTTGCCTCCAGAGCTTAGCCGTGACTAGAGGCCCAAGGGTTCGTGGACCACCTACCTCGGCCCCATCGTCGGCTTCACCTTCGGCAACTGCCATGGGACTTCAGACAGCTTTGCCTCTAGAGCCTCACCACAGCTAAAGGTCAAGGGGGTCACGGACCGCCTCCCTTGGCCCTATCGTTGGCTTCACCTCTGGCAACCACCGCGCGACTACGGATGGCCTTTCCTCCGGAGCCTCACCACGGCTAAAGGCCAAGTGGGTCACGGACCGCCTCCCTCGGCCCCATCATCAGCTCCACCTCTGGCAGCCACCATGGGACTCCAGGTGTCCTTGCCTCCAGAGCCTCACCGCAGCTGCAGGGCAAGGGGGTCGCGGACCGCCTCCCTTGGCCCGATCGTTGGCTCCACCTCCAGCAAGCACCACAAGACTCTGGATGGCATTGCCTTAGGAGCCTCACCACAGCTAATGGCTAAGGAGGTCGCGGACTGTCTCCCTTGGCCCCATCATCAGCATCACCTCCAGCAACCATGATGGGACTCTGGTTGGCCTTGCCTATGGAGCCTCGTCACGGCTAAAGGCCAGGAGGGTCACGGGCCCCATCATCGTCTGCTTCACCTCTGGCAACCGCTGCGAGACTTTGGATGGCCTTGCCTCCAGAGCCTCACCGTGGCTAAAGACCGAGCATGTCGCGGACCGCCTCATCTATGACCTAGTCATCGGCTTCACCTCTGGTAAGCGCTGTGGGACTCTAGGTGGCCTTGCCTCTGGAGCCTCATCGCGGCTAAACGCAAGCGGGTGATGGACCCCCTATCTCAGCCCGATCATCGGCTCCACCTCCGGCAAGCACCACGGGACCTCGGATGGCCTTGCCTTCGGAGCCTCGCTGCCACTAAAGGCCAAGGGGCTTATGGACCGCCTCCTTTGGTCCCATCGTCAGCTTCACCTCTGGTAATTGCTGGGGTACTCCGGATGGCCTTGCCTCCGAAGCCTCACAGCGGCAAAAGGATAAGGTGGTCACAGACCGCCTCCCTTGGCCTTGTCGGCTTCACCTCCGGCAACCGTTGCGTGACTCTGGATGGCCTTGTCTCCGGAGCGTCACCGCGGCTAAGGGCCAAGCGGGTCACACAATGCCTCATATGTGGCCCACTTGTTGGGACTCCAAATGACCTTACCTCCGGAGTCTCGCCACAGCTAAATGCCTAGGGGGTCTCAGACCGCCTCCCTTGTCCCTCTCGACAGCTCCGTCCCCAGCGATCAGCACTGGTTCTGCATGGATTTCCTTGAATAAAAAATCTAGAATAAATTTATAGAGGAGTCTGTATCAACTTTGGATAGAAGAGAGGGCTCGCTACTCCGGGTGCCAATAACCATAGCGTGCGAAAAGTCCACAGAAGGTACCGTACTTGGGGGATCGATGGCACATAAAACACACATCCCATCGCATTCATAAACTAGACCCCTTTTGGCACATGCAAGGAGCAGGGGCGCTAGACCCCAAGCAAAACTACGCATAACCCCGTCAAACGCACCGCCATTAGCCTAAGGGCCTGTGGCCATGCCCCGGCTGATCCCTGTCCATGTGGCGTCATCCTATGGTGGAACTCGGGTTTTTTGGGCACCTGTTTCATCACATTTATGAGTCAAGCCCCTTTTGGCGCATGCAATAATCATGGGTACAAGACCCTAAGTGAGACAGCGCATGACCCCATCAGACGCACTGCCATTACCACATGCCATCTAGTACTTATGTTGATAATAAAGAAATATCTTGCCTCCACACACGACCCCCGCAAAGTAGCAAGAAGGCTCATCATCAGAGAAGTTAAAGGGTTTACTTTGGCTTCCGCATGGACTCCGAAAAATGGTGCCTTTGCTGGCATCTCAACAGCCTTCGGCTCCAATGTTATCTACTTCTCTGAGCCTTGCCACTTCCATCAGGCCCTAACATCATCACTTACAGTTATTACTGAGAGACTCCTCTATGGATTGAAGCTATGTCATGGGTTGTACTTACTATGATGTTGGGTTGGAGCTAGTTCCTTTTACATCCGCTCACCCCTTCTCACCTCAGACTAGCGAATGAGGGGGTACTATTGGGGAAAATACCGCAACCTGCAAACATTACTAAAAGGTCACCACCAGGAGCTCCTATGGAGCCCTTGGGCTCCAGATTCAAAGGAGGAAGCCTGGCTTCTGGAGGCCGTAGGCCTCTCCAACTACTATCCCCCAAGACAGGAGAAGAAGCCAACCTCTAGGGGAGGTTGGGGGTCGTCTCTAAGGACCCTCAACGCCTTGGTCTCGTTGGCCTCCAAGAGCCCGAGTCTTCTGAAGCCACAGCCTCTCGGAGCCTCGGCCTCCCAAAACCCCAGTCTCTCGGAGCCATAGCCTCCTAGAGCCCAATTCTCCTGGAGCCCCAGTCCCCAGGAGCCACAGCCGCCATGAGCCACAACCTCTCGGAGCCCCAGTCTCCCAGAGCCGTAGTCTCCTGGAGCCTCGGCCTCCCAGAGCTCCAGTCACCTGGAGCCATATCCTCCCATAGCCATAGTCTTCGGGAGCCACAGCCTCCCGGAGCCCACAGGATGGGGCTATCGGACTATGGAAAAAGACCAACCAGAGTGGGCCCACCAGTCATGCTCCACCTGCAAGGAGGTGACATACATTTAATGCGACGCAAGTGGACGCCATCATGACATGTTAGCAGTGTGGTGCCGCAATAGGCAACTGATAGAATACCACGCCTTTAGGACCACTTGCATCATTGTATCAGCATAATAGATAATATCTTCTAAGTTAGGGGTAAAGGTATCCCACCTAGATTCGTGCAATGTGATTCAACTGGCTCTAGGCCCATAACGTATTGCAATATTTGTATTGCTGTAAGGGCATTCCTATATATATGTACTCCGGATAGCCCTATAAATACCAATCCCTTTTTACCATCAACATATTTGGTGTTCCTCCCTCTCCACTTCTTCTCCAAGCTTAAGCCACTCCTGTGAGTGAGCCCTCGCCGCCCTTATTCGTGCAAGATATCTTCTTGCGCCAACAATTGTATAGAGAATTTTGGTGGCATCTCCCTATTGTTCTCCGAATACAAATCCTCTCGTCTTGTTGTCGAGACATGTATTTGGAGAACAATGGGGAGGTGCTACTCGGGCTACATATCCTCGAACGGGATTATGACCTATCTTTACCTATTGGAAACTAGCTAGTTCACTTTAGATAAGAAATACATCAAATTTCATACATTCACATAAAAGTGAATATAGTTACTAATACTTATACAATTGTATCTACATATTTTGTATCTTTTAGATATATGCTAGTGAGTCTTCATCGGGATCCTTTGATGAAGGACAAGCTTGTCCGAGCTTGTAGTCGGACGTCTGCACAACCAGGTCCCAGTGGAGCAACAGTATGAAGGCCAAGGGCACAAGCAAAGTGGCTGACGGACAAGATTACTGTCATGGAAATCAATGATGACGACGTGCATACGGAGAAGAAGGCCCTATAGAGGTTGCAAAAGCTCGCAGGCCTTAATGCTCAGGAGAGGGTGCCATTGACACTTCTGAAGTTCGGTGACCTCACTGTGGCTCAAAAGAACGCCATGTTCAATGATGGTGTCAATACGTTTCTAGAGTTCTTGGAGAACATGAAGGCGAAGGGTTGCATGGCTGCTATGAAAATGATCGCTAAACTTTGGAGAAGCCACAAGAGCAAGCTTGTGAATGAGTATATGGTAAAAAGGTTAGAGCCCTTTAGCAAGTACCCATATATGAAAAGAGAGGATTGGGAAGCTTTTGTGGGGCTGAAGAGGTTAGAGGCGTTCCAAACAGAGAGTTCAACGAAGAAGCAGCATCGGGCAAAGAACAAGTAGAACCACAACCTGGGCACAGGCGGGTACGTGGGGAAAAGTTAGAAATGGTAGGTGGAGGATGAAAAGTTAGTAAATGAATGCCGCAGGAATCCTTGGTTGTAATTCCCGGGACGATCGCAATTGTATTTGCGAGCGAGGAGTAAGCTGTCAGATAGTGGAGAAATCACCTTCAAGTCCAGCAAAACCAAGACAATCACTGTAAAGGTCAAAGAAATAGCATCCCAATCCATTGAAAGTTCATTCACCAAGGTCACGGAACATGACGAGATCTCCACTGTGCTGAGAAACCCTGAGCACCCAGGTCATGTGCGAGGTGTGTCCAATTCCCAATCCTGGAAGTTAGGCTTCCCTGAACACATTGGGATGTATAAGAAGAGGAAGAGGTTAGATCCGATTGATGTGCAGGCATCGGCCTAGTCAATCACATAGATTATTTATCAAGATCTCCTACAAAGGTTTACGTCACAGGGAGTTATAATTCCTAGTGCACTAGCGGGTGGTAGCCCCATTGCTGGACGTAGGAATAGTCAAGCCTCCAGGAAGGTCAAACATGTCTTCTCTCCATCCATGGAGCCAGATACTATAGACTTTCTCGATGGGCTCACGCCATGCTCGCTAATCATAAGACCCGATGGCTACCAAATTGAGGTTGCAATGGGCTAGGTGCATCTAGAGGTCCAGGTGTTACATACGGTCTCGATACGTCCTGGTTATACCGTGGTATTCATGGATTTTGTACATACCAATGTCGTGGACACATATTTGCTCGTAACCCTAATGATGAGACCGAAAACTAGATCAAGCTCATCTTCGAAGGATCTAATGGAAGAGGGGCGACATCTTGGTACACAATGAACAATCTAGGAGCGATCCGCCTGGACGTTCAAGTGTACCGAGATGAAGGCAACCGGACAAGGCAAGCCGATAAGGCAAGGCGACGTAGCTGGCTCATCTCACCAACCTCAGCCTCTAGATGAGCCAGCTACGTCGCCTTTGCCCACTCTGCCATCTCCAGCTAGGAAACCTAAGGGCTGCGCAAAGAAGAAGAAGAAGTCCAAGGCAAGGTCTAAGAAGCAGTTTGATGGGGAAGGTTTGCCCGATCTTCTCATCATAGGATCGTGGGGGATAACTTGACCCGTGCAACCTGACGAACTGATGGCACCAACCATTGCTTGAGCAACAACCTATGACAAATGAATTCGCCCAACCACACGATTTGGTCTTTCTCTACTTGACCGCTGGAAGTAGATGTTGTTGCAGCTGCAAATCCAAAGGAATACACAAGAACAACAGCTAGAACTAGCAAATCTCTCAATCTCCAAGGGGGTGGCTGCTGCACACTCAAACCTTAGACAAGAAATGGGGGCTGTTGGTTCAAATTCGTGGTGAACCCTAGAAGGGAGGTTATAGGTGCGTATATATAGTGAGGGCAACCTCTGCACTTAGTTCTACATGGGCTGGACTTGGCCCAACAATAAAAACAATAATAGCCCACGTGCAGTTTGCTTCATAATAGGCTGAAAGACTCTAATTGTTTTCAGACCTAACATACAAACCAACCAAAATGGTGTGGTCCAAAAGAAGTCATGCAAGACCAACTCGCCTTGCCTTGTCGAGTTCTAGAGTAGTCTTGCCTTATCGAGTTCCCGAGTAGTCAAAGGCGAAGCCCGACTTGTCGAGGAACTCACCAGCACTGGTCGGCCTGACTGGTCGAGGAGGTGGTCGGAGTGGTCGAGGAAGTGGTCGTGTCCATGGCAGCGATGTCCTCATCAAATGCAAAACCAAGCAATTCTGGACAGTAGCATCACCACACCTGTCCAGCTCATCCTTGTTCTCCCATGTGACATGTGACTCAAACCTAAGAACAAGCAATGCATTCCCATTAGGTAGTAAACAATTCTCACTAAAAGTATGATTGAAATCATTAAGGAATAGAGTCACCTCTTGTTGTTGTTGTTTCAATCGAGCTCTTGTCATAGGACCTTTGTGTAAAGATTTGGCATCATCAGTTTGTGAGGGACTTGTAGCTACAACCAAGTCTGCCCCATGACCAAAAGAATGAGTGCTATTGGGGATGTCCTCATCATCCCCCTCCCCCCTCTTCGAAAGGAGTCATCCTCGACTCTGTTTCTTCCAAGACAAATAATGGTGATAAATCTGCGACGTTGAAGGTAGTGCTCACTGCATAGTCATCGCTAGGAAGCTTGATCTTGTAAGCATTATCATTTTTCTTCTCAAGAACTCATAATGTACCCATACTAAATCTCCTGGTTGGAAAAGTAACTTCTTGCGATGTCTGTTCGCCTTTGAAGCATAGCACTTTACTTTCTTTTCAATCTCTTCTTTGGTCTTCATGTGAATTTTCTTCACATAATATGCTCTCTTTGAGGCCTCCATGTTAGCTTGCACATGCAATGGTAGAGGCAGCAGATCAAGTGGAGTGAAACCATACACCACCTCAAAAGGACACATTTTGGTGGTGGAACGCACAGCTCTGTTGTAGGCAAACTCCACATGAGGCAAACAATCTTCCCACTCCATCAAGTTCTTGATCACTATGCACAGCAACATGGAGAGGGTGCAATTAACAACCTCAGTTTGTCCATCAGTTTGTGGGTGACAAGTTGTGTAAAATAACAACTTCGTCCCAAGCTTGGCCCACAAGATCTTCCAAAAATAGCTCATGAATTTCACATCTCGGTCAGAAACAATTGTCATCGGCACGCCATGCAATCTCATAACTTCCCTGAAAAACAAATCTGCTACATGCGACGCATCATCGCTATTGTGATAGGGAATAAAGTGTGTCATTTTAGAAAACCTATCCACCACTATAAAAACTTAATCCCTTTCTCTCTTAGTTCTAGGCAATCCTAATACAAAATCCATACTAATATCCTCCCAAGGTGCATTAGGAACAGGAAGTGGAGTGTACAAACTGTGGGGATTCAGTTTTGATTTGGCCTTGTGACATGCTGTACATCGCTGCACAAACCTCTCAACATCACGTCTTATCTTGGTCCAATAGAAGTGATCGCTGAGCCGCGAGTACGTCTTCTCTCGTCCAAAGTGACCCATCAATCCACCCATATGGGATTCCTTTAATAGAAGCAAACGAATGGGCGAGTCTGGAACACACAACTTGTTAGCACAAAATAGGAATCCATCATGCACATGGAACTTTCCCAACCTTTCCCATTTTGGAATTTTAGGTATGGTTCAGAAAAATCATGATCAGAAGGGTATAATGCTCTTAGATTTTCTAATGCCGGCACCTTTACATCCAATTGGTTCAGCAAAATAACCTTATGAGATAAAGCATCAGCAACAATATTTCCTTTCCCTTTCTTATATTTCATAAGGTATGGAAAAGATTCAATAAATTCTACCCATTTAGCATGCTTATGGTTTAGTTTGGCTTGGCCTTTCAAATACTTCAAAGCTTGATGATCAGAATAAATGATAAACTCTTTAGGCCAAAGATAATGTTGCCAAGTCTCAAGAACACGAACAAGAGCATAAAATTTCTTATCATAAACAGGGTAATTTAGTTGAGCTCCTCCTAGCTTCTCACTAAAGTAAGCCATTGGTTTTCCTTCTTCCATTAGAACACCTCCAATGCCCAAACCAGTAGCATCACATTCGATATCAAATGATTTGTTAAAATCAGGCAGGACAAGCAAAAGTGCTTCAGTTAGACATTTCTTGAGTTCTTGAAAAGCACTTTATTGTGACTTACCCCAGAAAAATTCAATACCTTTCTTGGTGAGCTCGTTCAAAAGAGCAGCGATGGTGCTGAAATTCTTCACGAAATACCGATAGAAACTAGCAAGACTATGAAAGCTTCTCACTTGAGTTACATTGACAGGCCTAGGCCAATTTTTGATAGCCTCAACTTTAGATTCATCAACTTCTACTCCCTGTGCAGGAACAACAAAACCCAAAAACACAACCTTGTTTGTGCAAAACGTGCACTTCTCCATGTTAGCATACAATCTCTCATATCTAAGTACTTGCAACACTTGTTTAATATGCTCTACATGCTCTTCCAAGGTGCGGGTATATATCAGAATGTCATCAAAATAAACCACAACAAATTTCCCAATGAAAGCTCTCAAAACATGATTCATTAAGCGCATGAATGTGTTGTGTGCATTAGTCAAACCATGGCATTACTAACCATTCATATAAACCAAATTTTTTAAAAAGCTATCTTCCATTCATCCCCTTCTTTCATCCTAATCTGATGGTACCCACTACGCAAATCAATTTTAGAGAATATAATATCACTGCTAAGTTCATCCAGCATATCATCAAGTCTATGGATGGGATGACGATACCGAATAGTGATGTTGTTAATAGCCCTACAGTCAATACATATTCTCCATGTACACAAGGGCTGTTATGTGGGGAAAACACTACACAAGGAAGGGGAAGAAGTCAAAGCCGCCAGCCGGCCCAAGTAGTGGATAAAGGAAGGTTAGCATGAGTGATAGGCCTTAATTTGAGGATTTGGTCAGCCATGCATTTGAGGAATTAGTCCAGCCACGCATTCTTAGCATTCTTAATTTGAGGATTTGGTTAGCTGCATGGTTATGTAAGCCGATGGGCACCCTGAGAATAATCCAAGAAGGAGATCAGTTCATTCCTAATCTTCCTCCTCTCTCTCTCTAATCTTCCTCTTCTACCCAAAATAGGGAGCCGAGGGGCATTGACGCCGCGACATTGACGCCGCCACGGCATTCGTGATGGCCACTCCGCACTTCGACTTCATCACGCGTCTTCGGCAAGCCCACACGACGGACCCAGCCTTGCGCGCCTTGGCGGAAGACATACAGAATGGCGCACGACAACAGCCATGGGCGCTGGTGGATGGGCTGGTCACGTTCGACTCCAAGCTATACGTGCCCTCGTCCTCCGCGCTCCTCCTCGAACTGGTGACCGATGTGCACAACGACGGCCATGAAGGCGTTCAGCGCACCCTCCACCGGCTGCGGCGCGACATTCACGCCCCTAACCTCCGCACGGTGGTTCAGGACTTTGTGCGCAGCTGCCCCACCTGCCAGCGCTACAAGACGGAGCATCTCCAGCCGGCGGGCCTGCTGCTGCCTCTGCCAGTGCCGTCCGCGGTCTGGGTGGACATTGCGCTCGACTTCATCGAGGGCCTAATCCGTAATCCTCACCGTGGTGGATCGCTTCTCCAAGTACTGCCACTTCCTGCCGCTGGGGCACCCGTACACGGCGGAGTCCGTGGCCAAGACGTTCTTCGCCGAGGTCGTGCGTTTGCATGGCATACCGCAGTCCCTGGTCTCCGACCGGGATCCGGTCTTCACATCCGCCTTCTGGAAGGAGCTGCTGACCCTTTCCGGCGCCAAGCTCCACATGACTACGGCGTTTCACCCGCAGGCAGACGGCCAGGCCGAGGCTGCTAACAAGGTGATCACCATGTACCTGCGTTGCTTTACAGGTGATCGTCCGCGCCAATGGCTCAGGTGGTTGCCATGGGCCGAGTACACCTACAACACGGCGTACCAGACCTCCCTCCGCGACACTCCGTTCAAGCTCGTCTACGGCCGCGACCCCCCGATGATCCGCTCTTATGAGCCGGGCGAGGCCAGAGTCGCTGCGGTCGCCCAATCCATGGCCGAGCGCGATGAGCTCCTGGGGGATGCCAAGTACCGGCTGGAACAGGCTCAGGCGGTGTACAAGAAGCTCTACGACCTCCGCCATCGCGCCGTCGACTTCAAGGTGGGCGACTGGGTCTGGCTGAGGGTGCGCCACCGCACTCCATTATCACTGCCCACAGCTACAACAGGAAAGCTCCGACCCCGCTACTACGGGCCCTACAAGATCATCGAGCTCATCAACGTGGTGGCCGCCCGACTCGAGCTCCCTCCGCAAGCGCACGTGCACAACGTCTTCCACGTCGGCCTCCTTAAGAAGTTCGTGGGCGAGCCGTCGGCTATGCCACCGCCTCTGCCCCCAATGCATCACGGCGCCGCGTTGCCTACTCCAGCGGAAGCCGTTCGAGCCCGGCTGTCTCGCGGCGTGCTCCAGGTTCTAATCAAGTGGCGTGATCAGCCCCCTTCCGCAGCCTCCTGGGAGGACGTGGAGCTGTTCCAGCAGCGATACCCATCATTTCAGCTCGCGGACGAGCCGCTGGTCAAGGGGGGGAGAGATGTTATGTGGGGAAAACACTACACAAGGAAGGGGAAGAAGTCAAAGGCGCCAGCCGGCCCAAGTAGTGGATAAAGGAAGGTTAGCATGAGTGATAGGCCTTAATTTGAGGATTTGGTCAGCCATGCATTTGAGGAATTAGTCCAGCCACGCATTCTTAGCATTCTTAATTTGAGGATTTGGTTAGCCGCATGGTTATGTAAGCCGATGGGCACCCTGAGAATAATCCAAGAAGGAGATCAGTTCATTCCTAATCTTCCTCCTCTCTCTCTAATCTTCCTCTTCTACCCAAAATAGGGAGCCGAGGGGCAAAACCTCGCTCCTTGCCTACCGGCGGCTACCACCTGAGAAGTCAGGGGCCGCCACCTGAACCTCCACCGCTACCATCGAGACCTCGACGTAACAAGGGCTAAGACTTTCTCGCACATACCCTTTATCTAGCAGCTCCTGCACCTGTCACTATGAATCTCTTTGATTTGTTCGGGGTCGGTCCATTATGGTGGTCGGTTAGGAAGGGAAACTCCTAGGATGAGGTCGATCTGATATTCAATCCCACGAAGTGGAGGTAGACCAGCGAGTATCTCCTCCAGAAACACATCTACAAAGTCCTGCAACACACTAGAAATAACGCTAGGAAGAGGAGTTAAGTCATTAGTAGAAAGCATTGCATCCTTGTACAGAAGTACAAAAGGCACCATTTTGGGGTTATCTCTCACTTCCTTCATCTCAGATTTAGTGGCTATCATAACTAACTTCTGCTTCTCACTGTTCCTCTTTCCATTCAAGCTTGTTTTGTGGCCCTCACTCATCGACTTGTGGATGGCAGTCACCTTCCTCTTCTCATGCTGATCCTCACTATCTTCTTTACTTCAATCTTCTTTTGCATGTTTGCTGCTATAATCTGATTTGGTGTCATGGGTAGCAGCTTCATGCCTTTACCTTGCCACTTGAAAGCATAGGTGTTGTCACAGCCTCCATGTAGAACACTCCTATCAAATTGCCATGGCTGCCCCAATAGCAAGTGACAAACAGTCATAGGCACAACATCGCAATCAACAGTATCGGTGTAATCATGTATGCTAAAAGTAACTCTCACCAAGTATTGCACCTTCACATCGCCACAATCGCTAAACCATTGCACATGGTAAGGGTGAGGATGCTTCCTTAGGGTCAGCCCAAGCTTCTCACACATTTCCATGCTAGCAAGGTTGTGGCAGCTACCACCATCAATTATCAACTTAATCAGCTTGTCATACTTTAACTTGGGTCTGGAATAGGTTGAATCGTTGCACCTGCTCTTCATATTGATCTGAACACTCAGTGTTTTGGTGACCACAATGGTGTGACCAGCCTCAAAAGTATATGCCTTGTACTCCTGCATTCTCCTCTTCGGTGTCATCAAACTTTCCACTCTTAGTTTCAGGCTGAATCTCATCTTCACTAGCTGATTCATACTCACCCTCCTCAGTGACAAGCATTGCACGATTATTTGGACATTCCTTGACAACATGGCCATGCCCTAAACACTTGAAACATTGGATAGAACTACTCTTGGGTGTAGATCCCACGGACGAGGCAGTAGATGATACTGGTTTTGGTGTCTTATTCTCACTAGATGAGGGTGCTGATTTTGCAAAAGATACAGAACGAGGAAAGGAATTGCTGCTCGGGTTGGGTGAATAGGTGTCCCAAACTAAATTTTGCAGTTTTTGAGGATCCTGGTGGCACTCTTAAACTGAATGTTGATACCTTTGCTGGTCTAGCATCGTCTTGCAATTGCTTCTCTACCTTTTGTGCTATGTGCACTAGCTCCACTTGTAGGTCTGAAATTCCACAACACGCTTAATTGGCTTATTAAGACCAAACAGAAAACGCGATTGGTTGCTCTTCATCTTCATGCACACGTGCTCTAATCATTGCTTGCTCCATCTCCTTATAGTATTCTTCCACAAACGGTTTCCTTATCTCAAGTCCTACAGCTTGTCAAAAAGGTCTCGTTTGTAATGCTTAGGAACAAACCGTGCTCTCATTTCTTTTTTCATTTCTCCCCATGATAACACTGGAAGCTCCCCATTCTCCTCACGTTGATTCTGAACTTGTTCCCACCAGATTAGAGCATATCCATCAAACTCCAATGATGCCATGGCTAGCTTTTTCTCCTCTGAATAATTGTGCATAAGAAATATCTTGTCAACCTTTAACTCCCAGGTGAGATATGAATCAGGATCAGAAGTGCCTTCAAACTTGGGGACGCTGAATTTGAGTTTGCCAAATCTCTCCTCATTGGGCTGATTGTCGCTGTTGTGGCCGCGACGAGGGTAGTAATCATTGTGTTGCAACAGAAAAGGTTCAGGCTAAGCTACTGATGAGGACATACTTTCCACGGATACACGCATTCCTCCTACCACACAACACACTGAACAGGTGATAGAAGGACCAATAACACGAGCACGAGCATGCCAACTTAATCATTAGGTGAACTTGTTCCTAGGGCTGCCCACAAAAGTTTACAAGAATGGATTACTATTTAACTATTATGATGATTTTATTGTTCTTAGGAACCAGGGAGAAGAACCACACAAGCCCAAGTATTTAAGAGGAGGCGAGTTCAATTCGGATTCGGCCCTCCTGACAGCAGCAAATGATAAAGGCCATAACTGTTGATTCCGAAGGATTCTTGGGGCCTATGAGTACTTGATGGAAAGATAATTTCGTCTACTTTCATATGGATCCGGCCTCATCTCGAAATTCCTCCTGAGCTATCCGGAATCGTTAAAGAGAGTCGCGTCTATTTTCCAGTCTAAATCAAACTTGGGCCTTGTTTTCGAGTCCAATTCGGCTTCCTGTGTTTTGGCCGAAACTTCTCTTCTATCTCATAAATAGACAGCCACACCCTCTTCTAGGTTTTGGTTTTGATAGAATAGATCTAGCTTTTGCTACTTCGCCTTGTAAACGCGCGTGTCGGCTAAACCGCCCGATTACTTGTTTTCAGAACCCCGCCACTTCAGTTTTCAGATTGTGCTCTTCATCTATATTCGCAATTAAGTTGCTTGTTCATCTTGTTTTTTCTCGTTCTTCGATTGCTTGCAGGAACAAATACCCTCGTGGTTAGGTTGATCGTACTCTGAAAGATCACGAACAACTTCTGGAGTTAGTGTATCGATCGCTAAGGCGCAGCGTTCTTGGACAGTGTAGTTGGATCGTCAACGTCTATTCCACCTAAATCGACATCTACCCCTCTCATCGAAAGTTCAGGACCAGCGCATCTATCAAGTGGTATCAGCTACTCCATGTGCAACAGTGCCTCCACGTCCACGGCCTCTTCCTTGGCCATGAGCAGCACCGTTGCCGCCTCCACCACGCCCTTGCCCTAGTGGGCGAGCAACATGGACAGCAACTTGGTCACACCTTTCTTGTGCTTCCCGTTGTACATAGGCAGCAGTTTCCTCATCAGTCTCATCAAGCTCTTCCCCTTGCACACTTGTGTCACCTTGATTGACAGCGGCTCCTTCTACCCTTGACAACATCTTCAACAATTTCAGCGTGGAGATTGTTCATATTCTCATTA
This sequence comes from Phragmites australis, assembly GCF_958298935.1. Taxonomy (NCBI): domain Eukaryota; kingdom Viridiplantae; phylum Streptophyta; class Magnoliopsida; order Poales; family Poaceae; genus Phragmites; species Phragmites australis. Next base: position 28,814,619 of record NC_084926.1, on the reverse strand, counting down.
AGTTTGTGTGACATAACTTGGTGTAACCTCTGGTTGGCCTGCCTAGTGAAGAAAATATCCAAATTTACAAAATCTTTTCAGGAAAGATGTAAAAAGCTCCTTGCTCTAGCTTACAAACTAAAGTCTTATGCATCCTTACAGAGTTGCAGCTGCACGCTCTCTAGTGGTAATAAACAAGACATATGTGATCAAGCGAATTCAACATCAAGGTGCTGCTAAAACAAAGGCTTATTTGTGGAGCTTGGAGAGGTATTCTTGTCTTATGTAATCTGAAACACTAGTAATTGAAAGCCTAGTTGCTGATGCAGATATATGTGAAATTTTGGTAACAACTCAACACGCAATGATAATGAGACTTGTGCAACCCTTAAAAGAGCCATTCACAAACTGAAAATTTATAACAAAGCTCTTATTGCACAAGTGCAGGGAGGGACGCTAGCTAATTGCTCAAAGTTTTAGGTAGGCTTGTTGATGTGTACAAAAGGATATAACTCTGCTAGAGCAGGTGTGACAAACTGAAATTGCAATACTGATCACATCACCTTTGTTTTCTTTCTCCTTTTTTTGTCGACTCTTCTTTTCTTTTCTTTTTCTTTTTTTTTATTTTGCTACTGTGACCAGCACCCAGATATAGATATGTAGTTTTGCTGCTCAAAATAACATAAATGCAAGGCCGTGAAGCAATAAACCTATAGCTAGTCCCAAATAGGTTCAAAGTTTTCACAAAGGAAAAGGGGTTCACTAGGGACTGCAAACATGGATTTCATACTTCTGAAAGTTGCAAAATGTAGACTATGAACCTTGTCTGGGCTAAAGCTGAAAGAGCGAAGCTGAATTTGGAATTGAGCTTAATAGAGATTTTGTAGTATGTGTTGCAAGCTTTTCAACAAGCATCTAGACACTCAAATCCGACTTCGTTTGCAAATATTACACTGATTTTCGTCCTTGCTGCAGAAATCTGAGATCTGAGGATTAGACTCGAGAGAGAAATCCAACCCGACCAAGAACACAAGAACCAAAGGGGAAACAAATCAGAGGTGGAAAAGAGAAAGGGAAAAATAATCTGTTACAGCAGAACACAGGGAAATGCCAAGGAACTCTAAGGTTCAGCAACCAAACTCAATCTATTGGACTAAAACCTAACAAAGCTCACTATAGCTCCAGATTTAGCTATGCTTTGGTAGCAATTTTTTTGGGATTTTAGGGTATGAGACAGGAAAGTAAAACAAGTGACTAAGGTAAATGATCCTACCGAGTGAACTGAGGCTCCTGATACCAGATGATGCGGGAAGGTTTGCCTGATCTTCTCGTTGTAGGATCGTGGGGGATAACTTGACCCGTGCAACCTGACGAATAGATGGCACCAACCGCTACTTGAGCAGTAACCTGTGACAAATAAATTCGCCCAAACACACAATTTGGTCTTTGTCTACTTGACCACCGAAAGTAGATGCTGTTGCAGCTGCAAATCCAATGGAATACACAAGAACAACAGCAAGAACTAGCAAATCTCTCAATCTCCAAGGGGGTGTCTGCTGCACACTCAAACCTTAGAGACAAAAAATGGGGGCTGCTTGTTCAAATTCGTGGTGAACCCTAGAAGGGATGTTACACGTGTCCATGGTAGCGATGTCCTCATCAAATGCAAAACCAACCAATTCTGGACAGTAGCATCACCACACCTGTCCAGCTCATCATTGTTCTCCCATGTGACATGTGACTCAAACCTAAGAACATGCAATGTATTCCCATTAGGTAGTAAACAATTCTCACAAAAAGTATGATTGCAATCATTAAGGAACAGAGTCACCTCTTGTTGTATTTGTTTCATTCGAGCTCTTGTCATAGGACCTTTGTGTGAAGTATTAGCATCAACAATTTGAGTGGGACTTGTAGCGTCAACCAAGTCTGCCCCATGACCAAAATAATGAGTGCTATTGGGGATGTCCTCATCATCCTCCCCCTCTTCAAAAGGAGTCGTCCTCAACTCTGTTTCTTCCAGCCAAAGAATGGTGATAAATCTACGACGTTGAAGGTAGTGCTCACTGCATAGTCATCGCCAAGAAGCTCGATCTTGTAAGCATTATCATTAATCTTCTCAAGAACTCGGAATGGGCCATCACCACGAGGCATTAGCTTGGACTTGCACTTCTCAGGAAATCGGTCCTTTCTCTTATGTAGCCATACTAAATCTCCTGGATGGAAAAGTAACTTCTTGCGATGCCTATTAGCCTTTGAAGCATAGCACTTTACTTTCTTTTCAATCTCATCTTCGGTCTTCATGTGAATTTTCTTCACATAATCAGCTCTCTTTGAGGCCTCCATGTTAGCTTGCTCTTGTAATGGTAGAGGCAGCAAATCAAGTGGAGTGATTGGGTCATTGTCTCTGCAATGTACCTTAGTGACAGGTCTCAACTGTGACCATCACTGGTAACTATCATTAGTGATGGGTGGGTACCATCACTAATCGGTCATTATTAGTGAAACGTTTGGAGTGACGGGTATGGAACCCGTCAATAATGATGGTTATCACCCATCACTAATGTGCTACTCTAGCATAGTGACGACTGGTTCGAATAGATGGAAGAAGCAGAGAAGGCTTTTCAAGACTTGAAAAGGTATTTGTCGTCTCTGGTAATTCTAACGCTACCTAATGATAAAGTGGAGCTCTTTTTGTATATTGCAGTTACCCCACAAGCTGTAAGCATGATCCTGGTGGTCAAACAGGAATGTCCCTAGAAAAACGCCAATATCTAGAAACTGGTTGACTACATGAGTCTTCTGCTACATGATGATAAGCTACAATACCCGCAAGTGCAGAAGTTGCTCTATGTAGTCCTGATGACTTCCCAGAAGTTGCGACATTATTTCCAAGAGCACAAGGTCACCATTGTGACGACGTATCCGCGAAGGATGTTGTACATAGTAGGGAGGCTGTTGGGCGAGTCGTGCAATAAGCGGTCGAAGTCAACAAATTCGACGTGGACTATGCACTACGTACAAGAATTAAGTTGGGAGTACTAGAAGAATTAATCGCCGAATGTACTGACACTGAAGAAACGATACCAGACATGGTCGAGGACCACTGGACACTTTTCTTTGATGGATCACTCATGCTTCAAGGCTCCGGGCTGGCCTCATACTCAAATCTCCAACAGACGATGAACTTAGGTACGCCATTCAATTAGATTTAAAGCTTCCAACAAAGTGGTAGAATATGAGGGACTGGTAAACGAGCTCCGCATAGCTGTGCCACTTGGAATTAGGTGACTACTCGTGAAAGCGGACTCAAAGCTAGTGTTGGGGGAAAAATAAACCAGCCTGAGGATAATGGTTGAAGATCGCCATCTAGGTCCCTCCGGAGCCTTGATCTCCAGACCCTATGTTAAAAGCTCGATCTCCGACGTCATCAGATCCCTTCACGGTACCCCTTCGTACCTACGAAGCCTTCCCTTGGCTCCGCTGGCTCGACCTCCCGAAACCTCCCACAACACGACCTCCCGAAGCCTCGGTCCTCCGAAGCTTCGGCCTCCCCAAGCCCCAGCCCTCCGGGGTCCTTCTTCCCAAAGCCTTCACCTCCCGAGGCCCCCCGCCTCGGGTTGCTCAGGCCGTCTTCCCGAAGGCAGCAAGGTGAGTCAGCAGGCCTTAGAAAGATTTGTCGCAAGGGGAGCACCAGTCATGCTTTGCCTGCAAGGAAGTGATCGGCATTAAAGGTCTAGGCTAATGGACGCCGCTCTAACACCCTAGCGTAATGGAGGCTATCCTGACACCCCTTACAGTGCGGCGCCGGGCCGCAATCGGCGACCGTCTCGCCCCCTTCATGGGGCAGGCACCACGATAATTACCACGGTGGATATTTATCTTCCGATAGGGTAGAAGGTAGTTATTTGAGATAAGGCCTAGCAATTTGGTCAGATCGCGGATATTTGTACATTATGATAACTTGTACGCAAGCTACGCACAACCCTATAAATAGGAGGCCATGGTCCTCTAGGCAAGCAGAGAGAACGGGCAAGACAGTAGAAAAAAAGACACAACGGTGAAAACACACCAAGTCACGCTGTGATACTCCTTCCAGAGTGATACATTTTTCTACCATCAGTACATTCGTGATGTTCCTTCCTCTCAAACTTCGTCTCCAAGCTTGAGTCTCCTCCTTAGAAGAAACTCTCACCGTACTTGCTGGGGCAAGACGAACTCTTGCTCCAACAGCGCGCTGTCTGTGGGGACTCGAACATAGAAGTGCTAAGAGAGGTAGGAATCTACCAGGAAAACCACCAAAGGGTTAGTTAAAACCGCCATACCGACCGTTGCAAGCATGTAACCATATGCATGGTTACCTCAGCCATACGCACCGTATGCATGCTCCAACCCAGCTGTAGTGTGGGACGGCGTTCCTCCGACCTTGGCCAACTCAGAGCCTTGGGTCGGTACAAGAATCCAGACGGCACGGGAGCCTTCCAGCCTCTACACGACGAAGACCTCACCACCTCAGGAGAAGATACGGCCGAAGCCACGGCCAAGCAGGCCGCCTTCCAATGGTTTTGGGTGGTCCAACCCAGGAGTGCTCCCACCTGGACTTGGTCCCCAGGTATCCCCTTCGACCACACCTGGGATACCCTGAGCAAGCCAACATCTTCAAAAAGTCTGTCCACCCAGCGCCCTCCTTGGGCCCCTCAGGCAAAAGAGGGTTCCAAGGAAACGGAGGGCTCCGGGGTGCGAGGACCCCGCCAGCGCCTCCGACGTCGCCCTCGCAACGCCAATCGTGCACAGGGAACCCCTAGCCCACCTCGTCCAGGGAGGCATAGTTAGAACCACTTTGGCCCCAAAGGAGTAGACCTAGGGGTAACCACAGGCTTCGGGACACACCGCCTTCGGCAAAAACCCCAATGATAACTCCAAGCTCCGGTGCCCCCGGAGGCGCACGGGTGCGTCCTGCACGGACTAGGGCGTGACCACAATACCAACGACTGCCGCACCCTCATGACCTTCCAGGAGGAATACCTCAGAAGGCAAGCAGAATATATGACCACAGAAAGAGCGGGCGAAGGACGACGCAGGGTCCGGAGGCCTGGGGTCAACTCCCCGGCAAATCCTCGGTCCCCAACCCTGCACCATCGCTACCAACCCTACCAACGGTACCACAACCAGCAACAAAAACTGAGTCGCGGACACGCCGTTGCCAGGCTCCAGACGGAGTACCTCCAGAGCTGGGCATCAGCTTAGGACCGAGGGGGTCACGGACCACCTCTCCCGACTAACCTTCGACTACGCCTCCAACATGCCGTCGCCAGGCCCTGGATGGATTACCTCCGGGCCTGGGCAAAGCCTAAAGGCTGAGGGGTTCAAGCACCGCCTCTCCCAACCTAGCCACAGGCTTCGAGGCAACCAAACCTCGCAATAGAGGCCTTATTTCTACAAAGGTACGCCCGCTATTAACCACCAAGTAATTTACCTAGTGATCTGTCTTTCAAACGGTCTGGTTAGAGTCTGTTGGAGGCCTCCAACCTTACTGCTAGAAGTCTTTTTTCAATAGATAGCCACTAGGTAGAAGCAGTAGACCTTAAGTTACATTCTCACTTAGCATGAACAGTTATATAACCTAGATATGTTTTATGCTACAACTAGCTTATTATTGCCAACAGTAGACTGCAAAACTTAGCTAGTATAACTATGCAAAATCCCGCAGACGCATCGTGCCTAGGTCGCCTGGGGGGTGGGTCTGCCCAGGTTTCCTTAAAGCATTGTGTAGCCTCGGAAGTGTAGTTGCCACGTATCAAGGGATTTCCTTTGTTAGACCGTGTTGCTGCGCCACCCATAGGACATCTTCGGGTGGCGTGACAAGCCCACGTACCGCGGACGTAGCATGCCTAGGTCACCTAAAGGCAAGACTGACTAGGTTTCCTGGAAGGCATTGTGTAGCCTCGATAGTGTGTAGATGCCGGTTATCAAGGGACTTCCTTAGTAATGTGGTTTCGACGCCCGTGGGGGATTTCTCCGGAGGCGTGACAAGCCCACGCACCAGTAAGCATCGCTCGCCTAAACCCAAGGTCACCTGAAAAGGTTTCCCGGAGGGTAGGCTTTGCCCTGGTAGGAAGTGGAGCCCACATCCCGCAGGCATAGCATGCCTAGATTACCTGGAAGGCAAGACTGCCTAGGTTTCCTGGAAAGTATTATGTAGCCTCGATAGTGAGTGGATGCCGCATATCAGGGGACTGCCCTGATGTGAGGATGCGGTGCTCTGAGGAATGCTATCGCAAGGAATTCTCTCTGCACGACATGCTTATATAACGCGGGCACCGCTTGTGCCTAGGTCACCTGCAAGGCAGATTATGCCCAGGGTGCCCTGGAAGGTATTGCTTAGCTTCGGTCATATAAATGCTACGCGTCAAGGCACATCCTTGGTGGACAGTGGTGCAGTGCACCCCGGGTGTTTCCTCGGGAGCACGACAAGCCTAAACACCGTGGACGTAGCATGCTTAGGTCACCTGGAACGCAAGACTGTCTAGGTTTCCTAGAAGGTATTGTGTAACCCTGATAGTGTGTAGGACCTTCGGCATTCATGCCAAGGAGTCTTACGAAACCTCTAACAAAAACGGAGAACCTTACAAAAACCTCCGACGAAAACAGAGAATCTTACAAAACCTCCAACAAAAACAGAGAGTTCTACAAAACCTCCGGTAGAAGCAGAGAACCTTACAAAAACCTCTGACAAAAACGGGGAGTTTTACAAAACCTTTGACAAAAACGGAGAACATTACAAAAACCTCCGATAAAAATAAAGAGTCTTACAAAACCTCCGACAAAAACGAAGAGTCTTACAAAACCTCCGGTAAAAACAGAGAGTCTTACAAAACCTCTGGGAAAAACGGAGAACTTTACAAACCCTTTGACAAAAACAAAGAGCTTTACCAAACTTCCGGTAAAAACAGAGAGCTTTACCCAACCTCCGATAAAAACGGGAAGCTTTACCAAACCTCCGGTAAAAACAGAGAGCTTTACCAAACCTTGGCACAATGGAGAGCCTTACAAAACCTCCGGCAAAATAGAGAGACTTCATAGTTCTCTTCATCTTCATCTCCGTCATCTTCACTTGAGCTTGACTCTTACTCTTGTCTCCTCATCCTTTAATTCATGTGGTGGCATTGAGCTTGCTAGCTTGTGAGAGTAAGGTTCTTTGTGTCAAATGAAGAAGAAGCTTCCATCCCCATGTTCATTGTCATCATGGGCGGTGATCTTGCCAAGCACTTGATTTAAAGTCATCTTCTTGATGTCATTATTATCGTATATGATGGAGACTATCAACTTATACTTCCGAAGAAGAGCTTGAAATATTCTTCTCACCTCTTGATCATCTTCAATTGGCATCAAACTAACCCATTAATCTCATTAACAAGAATGTTCAAACGAGAATACATTATTAGCACTTTCATGGGGTAGTTGCTTGATGTCATTAAGCTTAGTAACAAGCAAATGATATTTCTCATTGCGCATATCCTTTGTGCCTTCATGTATTTCAATGAGACTAGTCTAAATATGATGTGCATTGGTGAGAATTAATACGATTAAATGCATCAACATATATAGATGATAAAAGGATACTCTTTACCAATGCATCTAATTGTGTCTCCTTATTGGTGATGCGTTGCCTCATCCTTTCCTCGGTGACTCTTCAAACATCTAATCCTCAAGCTTGCAAATAACAAGTCATTAGAATTTTCCAACAAAGGAAGTTTGTGCCATCGAAAAGTGGAGCACTATGAGAATCCATCCCAACCCCAGACGTCACTACTCACTAGGAGGTTAAGTCTAATCAATCATAATGAGATTAACGCTCAAATGCCACTTGAATTGGCAAAATCTTGTGAAAGGTGTGAAGCTCTAACACAAATTGAAGAGCTAGATATGAGACCTTGCTCTCATACCAATTGAAGGGATCAGTGACGTCCTAAGAGGGGGTGAATTAGGACACTTAGAATCTATTTGGCTCTGAAAACTACACAAAATAAACCTATATCAATTTCTATCTAGATATGCTCCAGGTTTATCTAGTGTGTACTCTACCGATCAAAGCGCTTGCAACCTATCTACAATGTTAAATTGCAAGAATGTAAATGCGGAAACGTAGCATGAATGCCACCTTTAGTCCACGTTGGAGCTCCACAAAGGATAAGCTTCAGGTCGGTACCTAGTCATGACTCTTGATCCACCAAGTCACAAAGATAAGGTCTCCACCCGGATGAGCCACCAAGCCACCAAGGCAATGTCTGACCACTAGCCTCTCTTCTGGTTCCTTGCTGCCGTGATCACTTCAGAGCTTCAGCCATCAAGGCAAGGGTCTCTGTGTCCCTATACACGCTTCTCATCGCCACTCCACACCAAGTCGGAGGGTTAACAAGCTTGAGCCACCAAGACCCAAGATACCTGCAAGTCACCAAGATTCCAAGGTGCCAACGTACCACTCTGTACAAGCTAGGATCACTCCTTGATCCCTTCTTCCAGCTGTAGCACATAGCTACAATTCACACTAGGTCTATAAGCACTAAACACTCTCTAATCTTGTGCATAATTGCCTTAGATAATCACTTTAAGCACTTTGGTGGCTTGAATGTCTTCTTAAGTGTGTATAAATTTCCTTTAGACTCCAGCAGCATGCCACACCTTCAAATGATTGAGTGAAGGGGTATTTATAGCCTCAAACCCGTGCACTAGCCATTAACCCAGCAGCTCAGAAAGTTGTTAAAATTGGATGATCCGGTGAGAATAGTACAAACACTGGATCATCGGTGAGTACACTCCCACAAACTAGCTATTGGAACCCCCACTCAAGCCTCTGTGAACTGATACTCCGGTGTGATGAGGACATCTCCACTATTGTTACGCCCACTACACCAACATCTGCTACCACTTCTCCAACAATACAAGGACCACTCACTAGAGCTCGTGCTCATCAACTTAATCATCAGGTGAATGCGTTCCTAGGGATGCATACGAATGTTTCAAAGAATGGGATACTATTTAATTCTTGTGATGATTTCCTTGTCCTTAGGAACCAGGGAGAGGAACCGAACATGCCCAAGTGCAGAAGTGGAGTCACCAAGCGTAAAACAAGTCCTATCCACGAGTTCGATTCGGATTCGGTTGTATGACAACATCAATTTAGTTCGGCCATACCGACTTCATCCGGACTCCGTTTGGGACGTTCTAGGACTTCATGGAAAGCTTATCAAGTCTACTTTCCAACGGATCCGGCCTCATCTCCAAATTCAGCCCGAGTCGATCTCTATCATCAATTTAAAACCGAGTCTGTTTCTGTAAACAGGTGTTGCGCCACCTTATTTAGGTCCGATGGGCCTTGTATCAAGTAGAGCCTTTGAGGGGCGCGTCCTAGGGTAGGATTATGACTCCAACACCTCCTGGTCATCCTCTACCCTTATGTACCCAGGAACCACCGCAGAAGAGACGGGTTTTGTTAGATTGGTTTAGCTACGTGCAAACTTTGAGTCTTCGAGTTGTGCTGGACAGCCACCTTGTCAAGATCATCAATAGAACCCCACTTTGTTTGTTTTTTTTCAATATCATTGCAATTTCAGATTGCTTTTACTTGAGTTCTTGCTTGTTCTTCGGTTACTCGCAGGAATTGAACCTCGTGTTCAGGTTGATCGTGCTCACGGCAAGGTCAACAACCCTCCGGAGTTGGTTTAGCGATTGCTAAGGCGCATCGTCGTCGTACGGTGTAGTCGGATCGTCAAAGTCACTTCCACCAAATCGAAAGAATCTCTCTCATCGAAAGATTGGGACCAATCCCCTTATCACGGTGTATACTTTATCTCCATCACGAGACTATCCGATGAGTTATCCTAAGCCATCCAAACATTTCCTTCTTCTCTGTGTAAATCACTCCGGTAAAAGAATCCGGTGCACATCAATTCATCACTGGACTATCCGATACCTTGAACTTCGTTCTACCTCTTTGCACTATTCATTATCTGGTGTAGGTCTGCTTCATCATTGGACCTTCTCGCGTGTTGACATTCAATCTTCCATGGCTGCAACCTTCTCTGATGGAAATGCTCTGGTGTGTATCTTCCTCTGATTACCGAACTATCCGATGGGTTGTTCCATTCTACCTTCTGGATAGAAACACTCCATTGTCGCCATGTTTTGATCACCGAACTATCCGGTGAGGCTTAGCCTTCATTCTTCAGAACGGCACCCTTCTCTGGAAGAATTGCTCCAGTGAGCACACTTGCTAATCACCGGACCTTCCGGAAGGTCTTCGGCCTCTCTCCCCATTTGTCAAATATGCTCAGGTGAGTTCAACACCCAGAGCACCAGACCATCTAGTGAGACTAATCTTCCTAGAACTTTTTTAATACCAAACTTTGTTTCGATTGTGATGACTTCTTCATGTATTGCACCCATGATACCGACTAACATATATTCTTGACAAACATGTTAGTCCCATTAATTATGTTGTCATTAATCACCAAAATCACATTCATGGCCTAATAGGGGGATGAGGACAACCTTACAACACATTCCTCACCGCCACCTAATGATCAAGATATATGCATCGAGTTGCCAACTGGACCAATTACAAGAGCACGTGCCAAGAAAATGCAAGATCAGGTGAACTTGTTTCTTAATGACCATATCATTAATTTTAAGGATAATTTTATACTACCCCAATCTTGTAATTTACTTGTGCTTAGGTATTTGGATCAATACGGTGCACAAGAGGAAGAAGAGTTGCATTGTTTGTTGGCACATAGACAAAGAAGAGCTGAGGGATGCATGGGAGATAAAGGTTGTCACAAGGTGTCTAAAGGTCATATGCTGTATATGGACTTTCCAAAGGTATTGGAGACTTTCCTTTAGAACTAAATGGAATCAATCAAGGAGCACCAAAATAGGAAAGATTGAAGCCGACTCGGACTCGGTTTATTGCAGCCAAACAGACATCGATTAAAAGTACCATAAGTCTCTCATACGAAGTCTGATTGGGCTGTGTAAATACCCTCTGGAAAGCTTATTTGATAACCTTTCCAAATTCGTATCGAGTTGTCTCAGTCGTCAAAATAATACATCGGTCTTAGTACCTTTTTGATGTTGTAACGAGTCCAATTCAGTTTCCATAGTCCTAGGTAGTATATATAGTAGAGTCCATGACCCGTAGAGGGCAGACCACTTTATGCATAAGATTGAAACAAAGCTATTGCTTGTTCTTTCATACCAGCGTTCATGCGAGGATAGCTGAGAGAGAATTAGGCAATCATTGTTTATCGTTCTGCAATCCATGGTCAATTGTCGTTCCGCTGGAAATTGGGGACTTAGCGATCGTCACTCATGGTCTCGCGACGATCATCTACAGGTGTGTGTTGGGTGTATTCTGAAGAGTTGAGGGTTTGTACATTGGTGTGAGTGTTTAGCTAGTGACATCGTCTACTTCACATCTTTTATTATCGGCTCTTCCCGAGAAGATCGGGCCACGCCCGTAACATAGGGCCATTTTTGTTATAGTTCTTAATGTGGGTTATCGATTTAATAGCCAGCCATTGCTATACTAAGATCACTGATTAGTGTGACAGTCTCAAAACAAGTTCTAGATTGTGATCAACTAGTTTAATATCTTGTTTACTAAGCAATTAACCTACCAAGCAATAAAGATGGTAAAATGTATATAGCTAAACAGAATGTAAGATGATCAATTGCTCATAATGACAACTAGTGAAGTAAGATCATAACCAGTAATCAACACGACTACAAGCTAGAATTTGTTCTACGCTATCACACTAACCTCGCCTAGACCGCTATCATCATCGAACATATAAATCCACAAACAGAGTTTGCATTTCTCCCAATATCAGCACATAGCATGTACAAGCAGACTATATAGCAAAATTGCAGGGTTTAAGTAAAGGCAATAGGAACGAGCTTACTTTCCAATCAAGGAGCTGATGGTAAGGCACAACAAAATGTTGTCCCAGAAAATAGAGACACCCCCTCTATACCAAGATTGTGAGGGTGTAGTTTTTAAAGATACAATGATCCAATGCCAACCACAAAGCACACTGCAGCTGGCACCAGAGGAATAGAGAAGGCCACAACACCGGGGCATTCAAGCTCCAGGCCAAGGAGGACGCAGCCGGACACAATGGACCACACCACACATGTGCAACCACTACAACCAAAATGCATAGATGAACAAACACAGCACAAGCCAGGCAAGGACGTGCACCTGCACACAGTCAGCATGACCAGCACCCAACTCCCGAGGTGATGCTGAGTCCTCAGCCTGCAAAGCATGCATGAAGGCGTGGACAGAGGCACCACCAATACCGTTAGGTCACACAACACATGAACATGATAGCCAAGCTCAACACATGAGCACATAGGAGCACAAACAGCAGCCAAGCTCACCAAAGAAGAAAGGAGGGAGCAGCACTATAGGTGTGTGATAGATCCGAACCATGGTGGCGCATGACGCTATGAGATTGACTTAAGGGTCAATCAAATGATGTCACTGGCACCATCGAGCCATGAATCCACAGCGCAGACAAGCAGCCAGAGGTCCAAACGGCATAGCCAGCAGCAAGCCCTTGATGAGAGTGGAGGAGATGGGGAAAAACATGTGCCTCGGATCCAACCGAGAGAGAGGGAGCCCTGGCATATATATAGCTTGAGAGACCTAGTGGGGCATGCCGCCACCACAGCTCCACTGCCCAGCTCGGCTTGTGCCTGGGTAAGGTAGAGCAGGCATGCGGGCACTGCCGTTGCACCTGCCCTATGCTCTTTGGTCTCCAAAGGCTAGCATCGAAAGGATAAGAGCCCCAGTTGGTGGGCTGCTTGGTCCTCTTGGGCCTTGAAGCGGCCCACCAGCCAGGAGGCTGGGAAGCCCTTCTTCCCTTTTTTCTTTTCTTTAGGAATTTGTTTAAATTCAAATTTGACTTCAATTCAAACTCAAATTTTAAAAGGAAAAACCTCTTAATTTCCAACAATCCCCACCTTTTGCCTTTTTCCAAATTCGACAACATCATATGAAACCCCTCAATGTTTTGATATACTATTTTTCAGCAATGGTACGTTTAGCCTTGAACCTTGCCTCGCCAAGGAAACTATGACTCCACACAGGCAGCTTGGAGGACTGCACCTTGATGCAGTGCCTTGGTGTGGGAGCTTTCATTTCAAAGGCAGATAGTACTTGGCAGTTCAACTGCTCCTCTTTTGGGGTAGGGCTTTATGATCATGCCCTCATATCTTTTCATGAACTCACTAGAGAGAATCTCTTCTCCTCTCTCAGATCATGACCACATAATCAATTCACATAGGTGAGTTCTTCAAGAGATCTTGTAGGACGATTTCTCGCCGTTTGGCGATGAACTCATTAATAGCTTATGCTCAACCTGCCATACAGATGAAGCACTGTAGCTAATGGGACCTAGATTTTGTGCTTCTGGTATTACACTGTTTTGTTTCATACAACCTAAATCATAGGATCTTCGATCATACATGATAGGTATCCATCCATAGGTGAAACCTTTAATAGGGTAGGTGCCCCATTCCCTCAAACACTGCATGGATTGGCTTTTGTTGCCAAACCCTTGGTGAAAGGATCGACCAGATTCCTTTCAGACTTGTTGTATTCCACTGCGATTACACCAATCTCTCTAGCAGGCCAACATGACTTTAACTGTCTCCAAATATGTCAGGAGGTGTTCAAGTTTGTCCTTTCTACTCTGCACTTTGATAATCACAACTTGATTATCACAGTATATTAGGACTACTGGAATTGGTTTTTAAGCACTGGGAGGTCTCTCAACCACTCTACCTCCACTGTGGTTGAATCTAGTGCTACTAGTTCAGCCTCTATGGTGGATCGTGTTACCAATGTCAGTTTAGATGACCTCCATGAAATGGCCCCACCAGCAACACTGAATGCATAGCCACTCATTGTTCTCATTTCATCTGAGTCACTGATCCAATTAGCATCACTGAATTCTTCTAAGACTACTGGATGACCGGTATATTTAATACCGAGGTCCATTGTTCCTTTTAAGTACCTGAGTACCCTTATCGACGATGCTTCCCAATGATCATCTCCAGGATTAGACGTGTAACAACTCAACCTGCATACTGCATATGACATGTCTAGTCTCGTTGCACTGCTCGTGTACATAAGAGAACCAATGACCTGCGAATACTTAAGCTAGTCTACTGGTTCACCAGTGTGTTTATACAGTTTGATATTTGAATTATAAGTTGTTGATACAGGTTTAGCATCCATTTGCTCGAACTGGGTGAGGACTTTCTCTGCATAATGAGACCGCAATAAAATAATCTCATTCTCACCTTTTAATAACTTTATGTTTAGAACAACATAAGCTTCACCTAAGCCCTTTATATCAAAGTTCTTAGAGAGAAATTCTTTTGCTTCCTTGATAATTTCCATGTCAGTCCCGAAAGCAATATGTCATTCATGTATAAGCACAACATGACCCCTTTGCTCCCAACAAATCAGTAGTACATACACTTGTCGACTTGATTTACACAAAATCGAGATCAACGTACTATTGAATTTCTAATGCCATTGCTTAGGATCTTGCTGTAGACCATACAGGGATTGAATCAAGCGTAACTCTTTCTTTTCATGGCCATTCACCTCATCCAGCTCTCTATTAAGGAAAGGGATCTTTGCATCCATCTGATGGACATGGAGTTTACAGGTAGTGGCCAATGCTAGGAGCACTCAGATAGTAGGTAATCGAGCCACAGGAGAATAAGTTTCAAAATAATCCTCTCCTTTCTGAGTAAATCTCTTTTTCTTAAAGAACTATTTATATCCTAGTAGCTTGCACCCAGCTAGGAGATTAACAATTTTCCATGTTCCGTTATACATGATGGAATCTGTCTCGCTATGGACTACTTCCCTCTAGTACTCTGCATTTGGTGATGCATATTGATGAGAACAGCGGCCCGATCTTCCGATAGGTTCGATTGATTTCGTTGTGAGGACGTTGACGCTTGGAGGCTTTCAACCCGCAGATTGTCACCTCGCAATTCGTTACACCCGCACGACTGTCGTTATCAACCACGCTCGCACGCGATCGACCTTACCACGAGGGTTATTGTTCCTGCAAGCAATCGAAACAACTCACAAGAACAAGGAAGATGCAATCTGAATTGCTAATAAAGATGAAGCACACGAATTGGGGTTCCACAAACCGATGAACGGCGAAAAACTGACTAATTGTCTAGTTGTAATCTAAGCAAAACCCAAACCCTAGAAGAGGGGGACGGCTATCTATTTATAAGCTAGGAGAAGAAAGGATTCGGCCACAACTGATGGAGCTCGAATACAACTCAATTACAAGGCCCAAGGCCCAAACTGATTCGGACTGGAAGAGCGACGCGACTTGTTTTGCCGATTCCGGACAGCACAGAAGGTATTTGGAGATGAGGTCGGATCCATATGAAAGTAGACTCCGCTACCTTTCCAACAAGTACTCATGGGCCTCAACCACCTTTCGGACTCAAGAGTTATGGTCGTTTGAATTTGGTGCTGTCTGTAATTCCGATTCCGAATTGATCTTGGGGATAGAACTGGATTTATGCGCGGTAGCCCTCCAGTTACACTTGTGCTTATATGGATCTTCTCTCAGGTTCCTAAGGATAATAAAATCATCGCAATAAGTTAGTAGCATCCAATCCTTAGAAACATTTGTATGGACAGCGAGGAACGAGTTCACCTGATAATTAAGTTCTCGTGCACGAGCTCTTGTCAAAGGACCTTCAATTACAGTAGCGGGAGGATGAATATTTGTGGTGTGTGTAACCGAAGGAGTGATGTCCTCATCATCCTCCCCCTCTTGAATTGGAGTCGTCCTCGACTCAATCTCATCTTCTTCTCCCACATACGGCTTTAAGTCTGAAACGTTAAATGTGGGACTAACCCCGAAATCTGCAGGCAACTCAAGCTTATATGCATTATCATTAATCTTCTCGAGTATTTTAAAAGGACCATCAGCTCGAGGCATCAATTTAGATTTCCTCAACTCGGGAAAACGATCTTTACGCAAGTGTAACCAAACAAGATCACCCGGTTCAAAAGTTAAATGTTTCCTACCCTGGCTGCCATAAGCACGATATTTTTCATTCATCTTCTCAATATTTTCTTTAGTTAATTCATGCATTTTAAGAATCAGTTCAGCACGTGTCTTAGCATCAAAATTTAACTTTTCAGAAGTAGGCAAAGGTAGCAAATCAATAGGAGCACGTGGATTAAAACCATATACAACCTGAAACGGACTTACCTTGGTGGTGGAGTGGACGGACCTGTTGTAAGCAAACTCTATATGAGGTAAACACTCTTCCCACAACTTCAAGTTTTTCTTCAAAACAGCCCGCAACATGGTAGATAACGTGCGGTTAACGACCTCCGTTTGTCCATCGGTTTGGGGATGACATGTAGTAGAAAACAGTAGCTTCGTTCCCAATTTATTCCAAAGTGACCTCCAAAAGTGACTCAAAAATTTCGCATCGCGATCTGAGACAATGGTATTGGGCACTCCATGTAGGCGAATAATTTCCCTGAAAAACAAATCAGCTATGTTTGTAGCATCATCGCTCTTGTGACAAGGTATAAAATGTGCCATTTTTGAAAAACGATCCACAACCACAAAAATACTATCCCTCCCCTTCTTTGTTCTAGGCAACCCTAAAACAAAGTCCATAGAAATATCCTCCCAAGGTACACTAGGAACAGGAAGAGGCATATAAAGACCATGTGGATTTAAGCGAGACTTAGCTTTATTGCAAGTAGTGCAGCGTGACACGTAGCGCTCGACGTCACGTCTCATCTTTGGCCAAAAGAAGTGGGCGGCTAGCACATCTTCGGTCTTCTTTGCTCCAAAATGCGCCATCAAACCTCCTCCATGTGCCTCCTGCAACAACAAAAGACGAACAGAGCTAGCTGGAACGCATAGCTTGTTAGCACGATAGAGCAAACCATCATTCAACACATATTTATTCCATTCTCTTCCTTCTTTACAATGTTCTATCACTTCTTTAAAGTCCAAATCAGTAGCATACAAATCTTTTATTGTCTCCAAACCGAAAATTCTATGATCCAATTGGGACAACATGGTATATCGTCTAGATAAGGCATCAGCAATGACATTTTCTTTACCTTTCTTGTGTTTAATCACATAAGGAAATGACTCAACAAATTCTACCCATTTAGCATGACGTCTATTCAATTTTGCTTGACTTCTAATATGTTTAAGTGATTCATGATCCGAATGTATAACAAATTCCTTGGGCCATAAATAATGTTGCCATGTTTCAAGAACACGAACTAAAGCATATAATTCCTTATCATAAGTAGAGTAATTAAGACTAGGTCCATTTAATTTCTCACTAAAATATGCAACAGGCTTACCTTCTTGAATCAATACACCACCTATCCCAATTCCGCTAGCATCACATTCAATTTCAAAAGTCTTACCAAAATCAGAGAGTTGGAGTAGTGGTGCTTGAGTGAGCTTCTCTTTCAAAAGGTTGAATGCCTTCACTTGTGCAGGACCCCATTGGAAAGGCACTCCTTTCTTTGTCAATTCATTCAATGGTGCGGCAATGGTACTGAAATCCCGTACAAAACGACGATAGAATCCAGCAAGGCCATGGAAGCTCCGCACCTGTGACACAGTAGTAGGCGTCGGCCAGCTTTGGATGGCTTCAATCTTTGCCTCATCCACCTCAATTCCCTGTGGTGTCACAACATAACCAAGAAACGCAACTCGATCGGTGCAAAATGTGCACTTCTCAAGGTTACCAAACAAACGTGCATCTCTTAAAGCATTAAAAACAGCACGTATGTGATCAAAATGTAGATCATGTGACTTGCTATAAATCAAGATATCATCAAAATAAACCACCACAAATTTTCCAATAAAAGCACGTAAAACTTCGTTCATTAATCGCATGAAGGTACTAGGTGCATTAGTTAACCCAAAAGGCATCACTAACCACTCATACAACCCAAACTTAGTCTTAAATGCGGTTTTCCATTCATCTCCAAGTTTCATTCTAATTTGGTGGTATCCACTCCGCAAGTCAATTTTAGTGAAAATTATAGCACCACTCAACTCATCAAGCATGTCGTCTAGCCTAGGAATAGGATGACGATACCTAATTGTGATATTATTAATGGCTCTACAATCAACACACATTCGCCAACTACCATCTTTCTTAGGAACCAAAATAACATGAACAACACATGGACTAAGACTTTCTCGTACGTACCCTCGGTCCAATAAATCTTGGACTTGTCGTTGAATCTCCTTAGTCTCTTCTGGGTTGGTCCTATATGCAGCTCGGTTTGGCAAAGTAGCTCCCGGAATCAAGTCAATTTGATGCTCAATTCCTCTCAAAGGTGGCAGACCCGGGGGTATTTCACTTGGAAACACATCAGCATACTCCTGCAAAAGGTTAGCAATAGCAGGAGGCAAAAAGGGAGGCATATCCTCAAGTGTAAACAAGGCCTCTTTGCAAATCAAAGCATAGCAAAATGAATTATATGCTAATAAATCAGAAATTTCAGATTTAGTAGCTAACATGGCAGCACCCTTCAACTTAATTGTGTCTTTCCTAGCATGTGTATTTTTGTTCTCATGTTGAAGTGGAAAAACATTTTTAGCTACAACCTGATTTTCAGATTTGTTATCATTGCATTTTCTTTCATTTTCAGCACGTTCTACTTCATCTTTCAAAATTTCAGCAGGTGTCATAGGCAACAACTTAATCTTCTTACCCTTATGTGAGAATGAGTAGGTATTAGCTCTACCATGGTGCAAAACATCATTATCATATATCCAAGGCCTACCTAGCAACAAAGAGCATGCTTGCATAGGCACTACATCAAAGTCTGCACTGTCTTTATAATTACCAGCCGAAAATTGTACTCTCACAACTTTGCTTACCTTCAACTTACCACACGAATTGAACCACTGGATGTAGTAAGGGCGTGGGTGTGGCTGTGTGGTCAAGCCAAGCTTCTCGACCATCTCGGAACTAGCAAGGTTGTTGCAGCTACCTCCATCAATGATGACTCTGCAAGCTCTCTCCTTCACAAGAAATCTGGATTGAAACAAGTTGTGCCGCTGATTTTGCTCTCCTTTCCCCATTTGTGCACTTAGAACTCGTTGTACAACAAGGCTCACGTATCTCCCTGTATCAACAGCTGCTACTTGTTCTTCTCCATCATCAACATCATTTTCTGTCTCGTCTCCTTCACCTACAATGTTAGCAGCCAGTACATATTCATCCTCAATATCACTAGCACTTACATAACCACCATCTTCTGTTGCAATGTACGCGCGCTGACTTGGGCAGTCCTTCATGACATGGCCCATTCCCTTGCATCGGTGGCAAACAATCCCAGTTGTACGGCCCGTGGAAGCAACCGAAGAAGAACTCTTAGCGGGGGCCTGCACACTAGTAGATTTACTTACCTCAGTTGCATGTGACGGTGTAGTAGGTCCTGCTGAACGCGCCCTACTCGAGGAGGGGGCAGCAGACCGTGTAGCAGATGGTAGAATGGTTTTAACTTGCCCCGGCGTTGATCTTGGTGTAGACGTTCTTCCAAAATTGTTCTTTGGCCTCTGTTGTCGTCCCTGCAATTCTTTTTCTGCCAAACATGCAAGTTGGAACAATCTAGGAATATTATCATATTCTTTGTAATCTACTTATGTCCTGAATTTCACATCTCAACCCTCCATAAAAGCGTGCCAAAGCAGCCTCTTCATCCTCAACAATATCACAACGTAACATACCAATTTGTAGCTCCTGATAATATTCTTCTACTGACCTATTGCCTTGGTTTAAGCGCTGTAATTTCTTACGCAAATCACGTCTAAAAGATGGTGGAACAAATCTATTGCGCATAGCCACCTTTAAAGCATCCCATGTAGTAGGCGATAACCCATCATTGCATACCCTATTCCACCAAATGATAGCAAAGTCTTTAAACTCGCTAGTGGCTTGCCTAACTCTATGCACTTCAGGAACTAGGTGAGCATTAAATTTTTGTTCCACCTTCATCTCCCAGTCTAGATATATTTCAGCATCATAAGTACCCGAAAAAGATGGTATGGTAAACTTAACTTTAGCAAATGGATCATCATTACCACGTGTATTATGTTGCTGAAAATTGTTACCTCTCATACCTTGACGGTTGAAGTTTAATCGGTTCCTTTGTCGTGCATCAAAGGCGTCACGCTCTTGCCTCAAAATTTCATCATCAGCGACAGACTCTTCATGTTGGGCTGCACCTTGAAGATGGCCATTGTCGCCATGAATACCATGTTGCATTGGGGGCTGCTCTGGAATGCGCGTCTCCATCCTGTTCAACCTATCAGTGAAATTAACAATAATACGGTTAGCAGAACCTAATGCTTCATCCATATGATGAAGTCGGGTCTCATGGCTCCGAAGTAATTGTTGCATCTCGTCCGTCTTCTCAGTTTGATTGTTCGCACTCTCAACCAGTTCATCGATCTTACGTCCATAACTCCTCATGAATTCCCGCATCTCCTCCTCGAACGTTTTACCTGCCATGGTTAGTAGCAAACAAGAGACAAATATATATATATATATATATTATCCCTATCGACTACTGGGTTGTGGAGGTGAAGGTGGAATCACACACTCTCAAGAGTCTTACCATGCTCTTATGAATTTCTTACCAAATTGCAGCAGGTGGTATGACCGGAGAAGGTGGGATGTATGACCGCGACGGAGGCGAATGCGAGGATCCAAATCTGAGGGCCAAAAGTATGTGGAGCTTGGATAGGCACAATATATGGTAGCAAGGATTAGCAATAGTTCAATTCAGAAATTGCAAGACTGAAAAGTAGTCCCAAGCTAGTCTATGCCGCTGGTCTAAACTCGTCTCTAACCTAGTTCAAGCAAGCAGAAATCCAACTCAGCTCAAGAACTCAAAGGATGCAAGCACTTCTGTTTCTATTTTTTTTAATCTTCTTTTCTTTTGGTGCGGCTTTTTTTTCACTTTTTCTGCACCTCTTTACCTTTTGCTCTTTTCCTTTTCTTTGTTTTTTTTTATATGACAGAAAGTGCCGCAAAAACTGCTAGCAGCAACCTAATCGGATTCTGCTATTTTCTTCCGAACTATGTAGGATATTTTCTTCCGAAGTAGTAAAGAAAGAAAAAAAAAACCTACTCGGTATGCACAACAAGGATCTTTATTCTCAATGCACTCTATCTCTAGTTGGAAGCAGGCAAATCCGACTAGCTTTCTTCTAAAACAAAACGGATCTGTTACAAGCCAACAAAATGAATTGAAGTACTATTCTTTTCAACAGTAAACACAGCAGCTAAAGCAAACCGAGAGGGATTTATATGGTAGAATTTGCTACTCGGTTTCCAAGGTACAGCTGCTTACAAAAGGAATTGGCACGGAGGATCTGCTAGCTGATTAATCGTGGCCCAAGATTTTCTAGCGCACTGCAGGGGGAAACGACGCGATCTATTATGTACGCTAGCAGATGGAAACGCAAGGATGACAGACACCTTGCACCAAAAACAACTCGACAAGAACACAGGCCCTAAAACAAGACCAAGACCAGCGACACAAAGACAAGGCGAGGGACTAAAATTCAGAAAAGCAAACCAAACTGAAAATTGCACGGCACAAAGGGGTTGTAGGACAGCGGAAGACGATGAATATTATTTTTTTTGGGGGGGGGGGGCTAATTTTCTGGATTCTAGGACGATGGCAAATTTAATCTAACAAAAGGGGATACAAAGTTACCTATCGGGCAACTGAGGCTCTGGTACCACGTGATGAGAACAGCGGCCCGATCTTCCGATAGGTTCGATTGATTTCGTTGTGAGGACGTTGACGCTTGGAGGCTTTCAACCCGCAGATTGTCACCTCGCAATTCGTTACACCCGCACGACTGTCGTTATCAACCACGCTCGCACGCGATCGACCTTACCATGAGGGTTATTGTTCCTGCAAGCAATCGAAACAACTCACAAGAACAAGGAAGATGCAATCTGAATTGCTAATAAAGATGAAGCACACGAATTGGGGTTCCACAAACCGATGAACGGCGAAAAACTGACTAATTGTCTAGTTGTAATCTAAGCAAAACCCAAACCCTAGAAGAGGGGGACGGCTATCTATTTATAAGCTAGGAGAAGAAAGGATTCGGCCACAACTGATGGAGCTCGAATACAACTCAATTACAAGGCCCAAGGCCCAAACTGATTCGGACTGGAAGAGCGACGCGACTTGTTTTGCCGATTCCGGACAGCACAGAAGGTATTTGGAGATGAGGTCGGATCCATATGAAAGTAGACTCCACGACCTTTCCAACAAGTACTCATGGGCCTCAACCACCTTTCGGACTCAAGAGTTATGGTCATTTGAATTTGGTGCTGTCTGTAATTCCGATTCCGAATTGATCTTGGGGATAGAACTGGATTTATGCGCGGTAGCCCTCCAGTTACACTTGTGCTTATATGGATCTTCTCTTAGGTTCCTAAGGATAATAAAATCATCGCAATAAGTTAGTAGCATCCAATCCTTAGAAACATTTGTATGGACAGCGAGGAACGAGTTCACTTGATAATTAAGTTCTCGTGCACGAGCTCTTGTCAAAGGACCTTCAATTACAGTAGCGGGAGGATGAATATTTGTGGTGTGTGTAACCGAAGGAGTGATGTCCTCATCACATATGCCTATGCGAGGGTTCATGGTTCCACATCCATATCATCGCCCAGTGACTTTTTAGTCTGTTGTCTCATACCCCTCAATTCCAAATTTGGATTAGGGTCAGATACACTCGAAGGAATAGAGTATGGTTCTTGCGAACCCTCTAGGGCGATTATCTCATTTCCTCTCATTGGAAAGATGTCTTCAAAGAATGTTGCATCACGAAACTCCATAATGACATTAGTAGCGGTTCGCTCGTCGCAGATTTGACCACTAGAAATCTATAGGTTGCGCTGTTAGCAACGTACCCCAGGAAGACGCAGTCGATCATCTTTGGTCCTAGCTTCTGTTCTTCAGCGAAAGCAGATTGACTTTTTGGAAGACAGCCCCCAGTCCAAAGATGTGAAAGATTTGGCTTCTTTCCTCTAAATCCTTCATACGAAGTCTCTTTGTGGTTGCAAGGAGGTACCCTATTGAGGACATAGCATATTATGAGAACTGCCTCAACCCACCATACTTCCAACATACCTGAACATCGAAACAAAGAATTAACTAGGTCGCTGTAGCGAAAATGGCCCCATTAGGTCGTGATTGTTACTTTGTTGATTAATGACAACATAGTCATTGTGACTAATATGTTTGTCAAGATATATATTAGTAGGTCTCATGGATGCAATAAATGAAGAAGCCACCACAGCCGGGACAAAGTTGAACTGAATTGAAGAAGTCCCAGGAATATTTGCCTCGAATAGTCTGGTGCTCCGAGTGTTTGAACTCACTAGAGTATATTTGTCAAATGGAGGAGAGGCCTGAAGACCTCACCAGAAGGTCCGGTGTTTGAGCAAAGTGCTCACTGGAGCAATTCTTATAGAAAAGGTGCTGTGTTGAAGAATATGCCTCACTGGAGAGTGATCAGAAGGATGAATGCACCAGAGTATTATTACCAGAGAAGGATGTAGCCACTGAAGATCGAAGGTTCAACCCATCAGATGGTCTGGTGAGAATCGAATGAACATTGGACAATACACCAAACTATAAACAGTGCAAAGAAGTCGAACGAAGTTCAACCCAACGGATAATCCGGTGATGAAGGCAGTGTGACACCGGAGCATTATTTTCAGATAGAGTTGCATTGGCTTGGTTGGCTGGAGACAACTCACCAGATAGTCCAGTGATAGAGTGATGTGCACCGGATGAATACACCGGAGCAATTTACACAGAGAAAAAAGAAAGGCTCGAATGGCTCAGGATAACCCACCAGATAATCTCGTGACGGAGAGGGAGTATACACCAGAGTGTCCGGTGTTCACAAAGGTTTGAGTGAGATTCCAACAACTAGTTTATGAGAGTGTACTCACCGGATGATCTGGTGTTAGTACTACTGTTCTCACCCGATCATCCGGTGTTAATAGCTTTTCAGAGACGTTGGGTTAACGGCTATTATACGGGTTTGAGGCTATAAATACCCCTCCCCTCGGCCATTTGACGGTACTGGAGTCTAAAAAAGTTCATTTACACCTGAAAAGATATCCAAGCCACTAAAATTCTCAAAGTGATCATCCGAGGAGATTAAACATAAGACTAGAGAGAGTGTTGCTAGGTGATTGTTGCCTAGAGAGTGGATTAAGGAGTGATCCAACCTTGTTCCAAGTGGTATGCCAGCACTTTGGAGTCTTGGTGACTCACCAACAAGCCTGTTGACCCACCGACTTGTGTGGAGCGGTGGCAAGGCGATTGTGCGGGGATGCGGAGACCCTTTCCTTGATGGCTCAAGCTTCGAAGTAATCACAGCGGCAAAGAAATGGAAGAGAGGCTAGTGGTGAGACCTTGCCTTGGTGGCTTGGTAGCTCATCTGAGTGGTGGCCTTTTTTTTGTGACTTGGTGGCTCAAGAGCTGTGACCCGGTACCGACCGGGAGCATATCCTTTGTGGAGCTCCAATGTGGACTACGAGTGGCATTCATGCCATCGGTACCATGGGAAAAAAATCCTTGTGCCGAGTTTGCTCCCTTTACCTTATTTACGTTCCCGCATTTACATTCTTACAATTTACCTTTTTAGATAGGTTGCAAATGCTTTGATCAGTAGAGTAGACATACTAGATAAACCTAGAACACATTTAGATCAAAATTGATATAGGTTTATCTTGTATTGTTTTTAGAGCAGAAATAGTTTTTAGTGCCCTAATTCACTCCACTCTTAGGACGTCATCGATCCCTTCAGTCGCATACAGTTCAGTTCTTTTGCTCGGCTACCCCATTTGACTGGGGTGAGTATGGGGCAATGGTGTCATGAATGATCCCACTTTTTACACAATATTCAAAAAAAAAGGTTGGAGAGGAACTCTCCTCCTCTACAGACCTCAATCGCTTGTTCTTCCTTTCTAATTGGTTTTCTACTACATCCTTATATATTTTAAAGTGTTCTAGAGCTTCATCTTTTGTTCTCATTAAATAGATGTAGCAATATCTAGTTGCGTCATCTATTAGAGTGAGGAAATAGCATTCACCACCTGTAGATATTATGCCATTCATTTCACAAACATCACAGTGGACAAGGTCTAGAGGTGAGTTATCTTTCTCTTCTACTAATTTCAAAAGGTAGACGAGGTTGCTTTGCTTGCACACATATATAACATCTAGAAGCATCAAGTTTATAATCAGGAATCAAATTCATGTTGCTTAAAAGTTTAGTGGCCCTCAAATTAATGTGACATAATTAGGAATGCCATAAATCATGTTTCTTATTACAAACCTCATGATTTGCAATGATATCCATACAATTGGTATCCTTTTATTGGATCGTGATTTGTGAAGCTCTCTCCCATGTGCTCTAATATTTCCCTTAAGTTCAATATGTGTTTATAGCCCTTTTTGAGATATTGTTAACAAAGGGGGAGAAGTTTGACGACCAAAACAAGATAAAAGTAACATGAAGAATGCGACGAAATTGTAGCAACAAGAAGGACATCTAGGAATGCCAAAGTTTGACAAAGAGAGAAAAGAAAATATGCTAGGTGCCTAGATTGATAAAAGAGAAGCTCTTACATAAGTTGTTCAAGGGAGATAGTGTCAATGGAGAAAAAGAGAGCCACAACAAAGGGAGACTAAGTGGTAAGAATATGCATTCAAGCAATGTGGTAACACTTTATGCTTGTTTATGATCTTTACATTTGATATTATTTATTACTTGCCACTTGCTTTGGTTGTGTTGTTATGAATCATCAAAAAGGGGGAGATTGTAGCGAAAATGGCCCAATTAGGCCATGATTACGATTTTAGTGATTAGTGACAACATAGTTCGTTAAGAATATAAGTTAGTAGGTCTCACGGATGTAATAAATAAAGAAGCTACGCAGCCAGGACAAAGTTGGACTGAATTGGAGAAGTCCCAGGAAGATTTGCCTCACCAGATAGTCCGGTGCTCCGGGTGTTTGAACTCACCGGAGTATATTTATCAAATAGGAGAGAGCCCTGAAGACCTCACTGGAAGGTCTAGTGTTTGAGCAGAGTGCTCACCGAAGCAATTCTTCCAGAGAAGGTGTTGTGCTGATTAATATGCCTCACCAGATAGTCTGGTGATTAGAAGGATGAATGAACCAAAGCATTATTACCAGAGAAGGATGCAGCCGCTGAAGATCGAAGGTTCAACTCACCGAATAATCCAGTGATGGAAATGAAGTATAAAGTGGAGTGTACGGTGTTCACAAAGATTTGAGTGGGGTTCCAACAGATAGTTTGTGAGAGTGTAGTCACCGGATGATCCGGTGTTAGTACTACTATCTTCACCAGATCATCCAGTGTTAACAGCTTTTCAGAGCCGTTGGGTTAACGGCTAGTGCACAGGTTTGAGGCTATAAATACCCCTCCACTCAGCCATTTGATGGGGCTGGAGTCCAAAGAACTTCATGTACACCTGAGAAGACATCCAAGCTACCAAAGTACTCAAAGTGATCATCTAAGGTGATTAAGCATAACATTAGTGTGTGATTAGTGCTTACATGCCTAGACAGAGTGTCGCTAGGTGATTGATACCTAGAGAGTGGATCAAGTAGTGATCCAACCTTGTACTAAGTGATACGTCGGTACTTTGGAGTCTTGGTAACTCATCGGCAAGCTTGTTGTCTCTTCGACTTGGTGTGGAGCGGCAGCAAGGCAATTGTTCTGGGATGTGGAGACCCGTGCCTTGATGGCTCAAGCTCCGAAGTGATCACAACGGTAAGAAACTGGAAGAAAGGCTAGTGGAGACCTTACCTTGGTGGCTTGATGGCCCATCCGGGTGGTGGCCTTGTCTTTGTGACTAGGTGGCTCAAGAGCCGTGACCGGATGTCGACCGGGAGCATATCCTTGTGGAGCTCCAACATGGACTAGGAGTGGCATTCCTACCATCGATACCACAGAAAAAAATTTGTATCAAGTTTGCTCTCTCTACCTTATTTACGTTTCCGCTTTTACATTCTTGCAATTTACCTTCTTAGATAGGTTGTAAGTACTTTAATCGATAGAGTAGACACACCAGATAAACCTTCAGCACATTTAAATAGAAATTGAAATAGGTTTCTGTTGTTTTTGGATCCAAAATAGTTCTAGGTGTCCTAATTAACCCTCCCCCTCTTAGGACATCACCGATCCCTTCAATTGGTATCAGAGCTAGGGCTGACATCTAGCTCTATAATTTGTGTTAGAGCTTCGCACCTTTTACATGGTTTCACCAATTCAAGTGGCATTTGAGCCTTAGTCTCATTGTGATCGGTTAGGCTTCACCGTCTAGTGAGTATTGATGTTTAGGGTTGGGATGGATTCCTCTAGTACCCCACTTTTCGA
Source organism: Phragmites australis (assembly GCF_958298935.1). Taxonomy (NCBI): domain Eukaryota; kingdom Viridiplantae; phylum Streptophyta; class Magnoliopsida; order Poales; family Poaceae; genus Phragmites; species Phragmites australis. The sequence goes on along the minus strand of NC_084926.1, from coordinate 28,787,060 downwards.
TGGCACAAACTTTCCTCGGTACAAAATTCTAATGATTTGTTATTTGCAAGTCTGAGGGTTAGATGTTTCGAGAGTCACTAAGGAAGGGATGAGACGCATCACCAACAAAGAGAGGAAATTAAATGCATTACCAAGAGTATCCTTTTATCATGTATATGTGTTAATACATTTAATCGTGTTTATTCTCTCACCAATGCACATGATATTTGGACTAGTCTCATTGAAATTCATGAAGGCCCAAAGGACGTGCACAATGAGAAATATCATGTGCTTGTTACTAAGCTCAATGGCATCAAACAACTACCCCATGAAAGTACTAATGATATGTATTCTCGTTTAAACATTCTTGTTAATGAGATCAATGGGTTAGGTTTGATGTTAATTGATGATAATCAAATGGTGAGAACAATACTTCAAGCTCTTCTTCCAAAGTACAAGTTGATAGTCTCCATCATCTAGGACAACAATGATATCAAGAAGATGACTTCAAGTCAAGTGCTCAGCAAGATCATCGCCCATGAGATGACGATAAACATGGGGGTGGAAGTTTCTTCCTTATCCAACACCAGGAACCTTGCTCTTAAAAGCAAGCAAACTCAATACCAACACATGAAGGTAAGGATGAGGAGACAATAGCAAAAAGTCAAGCTCGAGCGAAGATGATGGTGATCAAGATGAAGAGAGTTCTGAAGAGGATGATCAAAGTATATCAAGTGATGAAGAAATTGATCTAAGAAGGCCAAACACTTCTCAAAGATACAGAAGAACATGAAGAGGATCAATGTCAAGATTGATCATCCTATCTCCATTGAAGACTTGGTCAACACAGTTGATCATATAAAAAAGGAGAAAAAGACGAAGATTAAGAAGACGAAGACAAGGGGAAGAGCCAAGGCACTTGCTAGCATAGGGAGATAGGTGAGCGATGATAAAGAGTCAAGCTCAAGTGATAAAAGCTTCACCATCCTTCCCTCCATGAAAAGTTCTTTCTCAAGGTCGTCATCACGCAAGTCGTCATTGCGCAAGTCATATCATAAGTGCCTTATAGCCAAAGGTATGAATAGCGATGTAAGTGATGATGAATCTGATGAGGATTCTCCTTCCTATGATGAACTCTTTCATTTGATCAATGTGTTTATAGCCCTTTTTAGGAGATTATTAACAAAGGGGGAGAAGTTTGATGACCAAAGAAAGATGAATAATGCGAGGAGATTGTAGCAATAAGAAAAATATCTAGGATTGACGAAGTTTGACAAAAGGAGAAAAGAAAAGATGTTAGGTGCTTAGATTGATAAAAGAGAAGTTCTTGCATAGGTCCTTTAAGGGAGACAGTGGCAATAGAGAAAAACAGAGTCACAACAAAGGGCGATTAAGTGGTAAGAACATGCATCCAAGTAATTTGGTAAGACTTTATGCTTATTTATGATCTTTACATTTGGTATCATTTATTATTTGCCACTTGCTTATGTTGTGTTATCATCAATCATTAAAAAGGGGAGATTGTAGCGAAAATAGCCCCATTGAAATGTACGAGATGTTGCCTAGAGGAGGGTGAATAGGCGTTTCCTGAAATTTAAAACTTTGCAACGGATTACTTTATCCGGATACTCTGGGTCAATCAGAAGACTCTGGGTTATATAGAACCCGGATACTCCAGGCTTATCTGAATAATCCAGATTATATAAGAAATTGAAACTTACGAACTTTCGAGCAAATATAAATGATTCTATAAGTTACCACATGTTCTAAAAGGTGCCTAAATACCTTATCACCAACAACCTGCAATCACAAAAAAAAAAGTAAATCAGGAAAATGCACAAAGATTAACTAACAAGTAAAAATGTGCAACTTCACAGAGAGGTGCCTACATCTCCGTTAAGGAGCTCACAAAGAGCCAGGTCTTTTTCAACCCTTTCCTCACCCAAGCGACCACAAAGATTAAGTTAGGTTTCTTACTCAAACCAAAAGGGGTAATACAAACTTCCCGGGGCACTCCACAAGCTTGGGAACTCTCCAGGTGACGTCTTGCCGTCTAGGAGCTCAAAGCTCCAAGAGAAAAGAACACAAATCAAAAATTGGCGATGACCTCAAGTGCTCAAGAGTGGATTTTTGCTTTCTAGCACTCAATCTCACTTCCCAAAACTTAATCACCAAATCTTGCGAGAATTAAAGCTTTAGAGGAGTTAGGAGGGCTATTGGATGGTTTTGAATATGTTTGTCCACGAGTTGCTTCAGCAGCTACTCAAGAGGGGGGTGTGGGGGATTTATAGCTCACTTAAAAAAAACTAGCTGTTACTGTGTATTTTGAATTAACCCAGAGTATCCGAGCTCACCTGGAGACTCCGGTAACACATGAGAACGTAGGCGTAAACACTGTTCGGAGCCTCTCCGGAGGGTCCGGAGACATCAAAACCTGGAGTATCCAGGCCAACCCGGAGACTTCAGGTTAAACACTGAAGGCCTACCTGAGACTCTTTTGTGGAGTCTCACTCGGAGACTTCGGTCACAAATAGAACTCCGTAGTATCCGGGCTAACTCGGAGACTCTGGGTTGAGCTCTCATGCTCAAACTGAGTCTCTCTGCCGGAGTCCCACTCGGAGATTCCAACCAACTGATCAGAGTCCGGAGTATCCGGATTCACCCAGAGACTCCGGGCTCAGACAACTAAACCTTTTTCCCAATGTCTGTGGGTGGTTGTGTATCTCAACTTTTGGTTCTAAAAGGATATTTTAAGCACTAAGACACCTTCAAGACTATCAAATGCATCCCTCTTGATAGAGCGGCTTCCTTAACTCAAAATCAAAATAAAATGAATTAAAGCCTATTGAGTAACTACACGTCGCTTCTCTTTTCTTTTTGAGGGACGCCAACATCTCTTAACTTATCTAATAGGACTTAAAATCTGTTCATAACTTCAGCAAACCCATTAGTCATTTAATCGTTTGTCATCAATAAGCCTAAACCCACATAGGGGGCCTAGATGCACTTTCAATCTCCCCTTTTTGGTAATTCATGACAACACGACTAAAGCTTACAAGAAATAATCGAATTAAAGAGTTTTGAATTTTAAGATCTATGTTGAGCTCCCCCTAAATGTGTGCATTGATGGAAATTGGAATTTGAGATCAAATGCACATATTCAAAGAAATTTTGTGAGAGCTCCCCCTATATCTTATAATCCGTGGGGTGCAAGTGTGAGTGAACATGATAGCACGTGATGCATATGAGAAGATATATCACAAACATAAGAAAGAGAAACAAACATCAAAACATCTCATGGCATCACACTAGCACAAATACAGTTATCTTACAAATATAAATTCAATGACTACCACACCACACATTGTTCATCATAAATAAATACATATGTCTTACATGTCCAACGGAAATGATAAATATTCATAGAGATAAACAAGAAAGGATGGACAACATAAGAAGATGTGCATTCTCTCCCCCTTTGGCATCGAAGATGATCTAGTCACTGTCTCCTTCAAAGTCCTGATCGCCATCATCATCGGAGCCGTCATTGTTGTCCAGAGAACTTTCCTTGGCTCCTCCCAAATTTTCTTCTTCAGTCTCCTCATCATCATCTTGGGCATGGGAAGTTCCGGCTACAGCTGTTTGGGCTTCATCATACCATGCCCATGGATTTTCAAACACTTCCGACTCGCTCACTTCTTCTTCGGAGGCAAGTGGAGAGCTCAATCCTCAAATTAGCATAGATAGCTTTTGCCTCTCTTCTATCTTCCTCAACCTCATATTTGTCTTATCTTTGTACTCTTCGATCTTAATAGCATTGTGAGTGCACACCTTAAATATTTCTTTGAGAGCCCTTTTTATGAAAGAGGGAGAGCTACGGGAGGAAGACATACGCTTTGGAGCTGACCTTTGAGCACTAGGAGCTAAAGGAGGAGGTGTAGATGATTTATTGCTCACTAACCTCATTCTATATGGCTCATGCTTCATTTCCTTGAACAAACTTTTTTTGTGACTCTTTCAATCATGTACATGATATAAGGGGCATAGAGACAGCTTCGGCTAGGAGTGTGTGATGCGGTATGAATTTCTTCCCAAATGAAGTCAATCACACTAAAGGGGTCTACATCATTTGACATCCTAGCAAGGAGATTTCTTGAAATTCCTTGAATTGTGGTGGCATCTCCACTTTTAGGAGTCAAAATGAGCCAAAATAATGAGTTCAAGCACTTGTAAAAGGGCCTCATGCCGGTGACCATGCCATGAATTACCCTTCTACGATCCGAATACATAAAATCCATATCTTCTGCAGAGAGTTAATTTTCAATATGAATCTTTGTCTTTTGAGTGTTGCGGATATCAAATACAAACACATGAGCAAAAGCTCGATATAAAATCTCATACTTCACTCCCTCGATTGTCCAGAACATGGATTGATTTTTCTCACAATCATACTAGAGTGTTGCATAAACTTGAGCAATCACTTCCTCACTCCAAACATGCAGTGGCAGGAATGCGGGCGCGGGCACAGTGGCTCTCTCACTAGAGAGAGGAGGAGACCTCGCCGACGGGAACAAGGGGCGAAGGCGAGCGGTAGAGAAAAAGGAGGGGGCATGGCAAACTCGTTTGAGTACATACCTCGAGCGGGGTAGACTGCGGTGGTGCTCGCGTGTGTGTCGGGGAGGGCTCCAGCGGTCAGTGGGCAACAAGGAAGGGTCGGCGGCCTTGCTCTCGAGCTTGCGCAGCCGAAGAGCCAGTCAATGAGGGCGGAGCGGCGACGGCACATGCTTTGGCAAGCTCGGCTTTGGAGGTGGCAGTGGTGAGCTAGGGTTGCAAAAATAGATGAAATGAGGAGGGTGGTGCGGACCTTTAGATAGGCAGGGATGACGTGGGGCTTGCGGATAAACTTGGGGTTGGATGGGATTTAGGCTCGAGAGAAGGGGCGACGCTTGTATCCATCACGGACTCGACCGGCTCGGACTAGGGCACAACGGCGCAAGGAAGCAGACGACCTATGCATGGGAAAAGGCAGAGCCGGCCTGGTGCGCCAATAGGAAGGGCGACAGCGTGCAGCTGGCCCTGGCCTTCGGTCGGCTCAAGCGGGAAGGTGGGATGAAGGGAAGCGGGCTCGACTCAGGAAAGGAAAGGAAACGGGCCAACAGCAAAAAAAAAAAAAGGGCAGAAAAAGAGACAAGAAAAAAGGAAATTCAGCCCAAAGGAAAGAAAAGGGGTTATCTTTTATCAAAGCATTTTCTAACCTTTAAATTCAAACGACACGCCTCGAGGTTTCCAAAACTCAATTTTCACTCTATAAAAACTCTAAAGCATCTATTCCAGTATGAATGCAACACACTTTAATATAACCTAAATTAATTATTTAATTTAGAAAGTAAAATTTCCACCTAGATTTTGAGACAAAGGCTAACATCCTAATTCTTAAGGAGAGATATTTTGTTACTAATGCAAAAAAGATGAAAATTAGGGTGTTACAAACCTACTCCCGTAGATGGAATCTCTCCCCTGAGATTCAGAAGTATCGGAGAAGAGATGTGGAAACTTGGTTTTCAGATCTGATTCTCTTTCTCATGTTGCTTCTTTTTCGGAATGGTGTCTCCACTACACCTTGCACATATGAATCCTTCTTTTTCTGGTAATTCTCTTTGACGTCTCTAGAATCTTGATAGGATACTCCATGTAAGTGAGATCCTCTCCAACTTCTACTTTCTCTAGGGGCATCTGCTCTTTGGGAATTCGTAGACATTTCTTTAACTATAACATATGAAAAACATCATGAATATTTGCCAACTGAGGCGGTAGCTCCAATTGATACGCTACTTCTCCAAGTTTTTCCAACACCTTAAAGGTCCTATAAACCTGGGTGCAAGTTTCCCTTTGACTTTAAAGCCTCTGATCGGCAAAACTCATAGATATACAAAGTCACTTGCTTGAAAAACCAACTCACGACATCGATGATCAGCATAACTCTTCTGTCATGATTGAGTTGTCCTCAAATTTTCTTTGATCTGTTGTACTTGCCTTTCTACTTCTCCGAGAATTTTTAGGCCACACACTTGACTTTCACCATTTTCATTCCAGTACAACGGTGTTCTGCATTTTCTTCCATACAAAGTGAAGGTGATATGTCCTAGGGGCAATCATATAGATAATTGTATCACACGTTTATGTTCATGTACCTCTGAATAATGTGTTATTCCAAGAATAACAATCGTTTAGTTTGATTGGCAAGTATGTGACTTATTCATGAAACTCTTTGTTTATATCATGATGTTATTCTTAGTCAATCCCTGGTCACATGTTCTGGACATTTATGTTGGAAAACAGAATGTTGGATAGACCCACCTTAAGATACTGCTGTAATTATTATTATGATGTGACATCAATTGTTATCTCAAATGGTGTACCTGCGGATCCTTAGACCTGAGATCATCATTGATTCCCAGAGTGTGTAGTAACATACTCTAGGGCTGCCAAACACTATTTCGTAACCAGGTAGTCATAAAGATAGTTTTCGAGTTTGTCATAATATATGTCATGAGGTGTGATCGATCAAGAAGGAATTTGCTCTTCCTTGATAACAGGAGAGATATCTCTGGGCCCCTCGAGATAGTTGGATTGAGACAGTGCATTGCCATGCCAATATAATTAAATCATGATGAATCCACTACTTTATCGAGTGAATGGTCGATCTATCACAAGGGTGACACATATGTCGCCTTGATCTTGACTAGTATCGTGAGGTGAAGGGATCGGTGCATGTGTATATCAAGGTTCAGTCGATATGATCTTTTACGTATACTCAGGAGTCAACATATCCTGCTAGGAACTACTATTGATTTTGGTTTGGAAAAGGTTTTTGAGTCGTAGCCGTTTGTACATGAACCTAACGGGTCACACACTTAATGGGTTGGAATAAAACATACGAATTGGATTCGTATATGGATTTTATTGGATTGTGATCCATGAGGTGTTAGAGTCCTAAAGGGCTTCCAATGTAGGAGCCCATTAGTGAGATCTATAGAGGTGCTGCTGCTATTGTAGCGCTGATCTTCACAGTGAGTTGATCGTGATGTGTTCAGGACTGGTCGCTGGCCGTGACACACTAGTCAACGGACATGCTTGTCTGGTCCCCGGAGCACAACGTGACCACTCGGATCTGGTTGGATATCACGACACAACCATTCAAAACTGATCGAGGCCATGTTAGACCTGATCAGGAGCTGGTCGAGGAGCACGACCACCTACTCGGAGTTTGTCGAGCGTGACGACTTGCGTGGGGCAGGTCACAGATCTGATCAATAATCTGTTCAAGAAATTTGACGTGCACGACGTTGGATTGGCCTACTCCAACTCTTCTTCCACTGCACTGCGTGTCGAGTAGTTACGATCTATGGTCTCCTACTACTATAGTTTCTTGGGTGATTGCGGTAGAAATTTTTTGATTTAGGCTAGTGTAGCCTACCTGTTCCCCAACAGTGGAATCAGAGCCATCCTACATAGTTTTTTATCTGGATCGGTCACATATGGATGATATGTGGTAGTAAAAGATTGGATCTTGATCAGTTCATATGATGGATCGGTTATTACATGATCTGTTGTAACAGGGGTCGGATGAGGTGTGAGTCGATGGAACCATATGACCAAAGGATTAGCTTGCTCTCCCACCTGGCTGCGCGTGCGACTTGACCCTACCGGCTAGAATCACCATCGAGGCAGATAGCATGCACCACTGCATGGTCGGAAGAACAGCAAATCGAGTTTGTGTGTGTTGTCATCAATTCCAGAAAATCTCACGCGATGATCAATATGATTGATCCAATGGAAATTGAGGCATTGTGAATGAATTGGAATCGGCTTGATATAATCAATAGGATAATATTTTAACAGCATTTCATAGATACAATCTACATATTTCCGATTGGTTTTCATAGCGATTTCATAAATAGTGGGACCGCCGTGCAATCCGAGCCTAGGGCTTTTAAAGGATAACATGTTTTTATCGTCCCGTTAGAATTCAATTCTGCGCTTAACTTGTTTTGCAGCGAATGGTGTGAATAGTATACCATTTATGTGTATATGATGCATGCGTGTAATTTCCATGGCCTGTGAGTCATGGTTAATTGCAGCCAAAGGTTGTCTTGTTATTGTATAATGACCTGCGTGCCGAATTATGATGCTTCATTTGCTCATGTAATTTGACTAGTGCTATTAGGTGTAATAGACTAGTACATGATCATGGAGACTTGAAGCGCAATGACCCGGAGGACAGGGATCATGGCGATGGAGATCACCATGTGAAGGGGCATATACTATATCGCAATAAATATGATTACTTGTGATATTTATCTATGTTTCTATCATGTTATTTTATTCATGTTTTCTATAAGATGAATATGTTTACATGATATAATAGCTTCCTTCAGAAAAATTAAGAGTAATTGATACCCTTCTAATACCTACACCTACTTAGGTTTTGATCATTGTTTGGTAGGTTTGCCAAAGCAGGGTTCCATCTTTTATTTTAACCAGTTAGGGTGGACGTCGGACATCCACATGTATAGTGTTGGTTTACTTAACAAAACTATTAAAATGATTTTTGGCTTTGGGTATAGAGTTGGGCATCGGGGCATTTGATGCTACCCAATAAACTAGAGTCACATAGGGATGTGATTAGCAAGTTGTTGCTTACTTATGTCACCTAAGTTTCTAGCAGTGATGCCAAAACTCGCTAGAAACTAGTTGAATATGGATCTTGGTCAACTATATGTTGTTAGAGTGAAACAGTTTCAAAACATATAGTGGGAGTATTTTTTGTTAAATTGTTTAATAAAAGGTTTACATAAAAATAGTGCTAAACTTTGCATATTTATTTCTGTTGTAGATCATGACACCTACTGTTAATGCCAATTCCAGTTTTAATTTGCGTTCGATTCCTGAAAAGAAAAGCTATCTGGAACAAACTTTATTGATTGGTATAGAAATCAAAGAATTGTTCTCAGACAAGAGAAAAAGAAGTATGTTCTAGAGGTTCTCTATCATGATGAACCAGCTGATAATGCATCTGCCGCTGATCGAAAGGCTTACGAGAAGCATACCAATGATTCACTCAGTGTTAGCTATCTCATGCTTGCCACTATGTCCTCCGAGCTTCAGAAGCAATATGAGAACACAGATGCTCACAATATAATTGTGGGACTTTGAGGCATGTTTGAAAACCAAGCTAGCGCCAAGAGGTTCAACACCTCTAAGTTCTTGTTTGCATGCAGGTTGACAGAAGGCAGTCCAGTTAGTCCTCATGTGATCACTGATATGTTACATTGAGAGCTGGAAAAACTTTGTTTTCCCTTAGTCCTGAGTCGGCTACAGATATGATTCTCCAATTGCTCTGTGTGAGCTTCGAGCCGTTCATTTTGAATTTTCATATGAATAGCATGGAGAAGAGCATGGCTGAATTGCATGAGATGCTTAAGACTGTTGAGGAAAGCATTAAGAAAAGCTCTAGTCATGTGATGATGGTTAAGAAGGATAGCAAGACGAGAAAGCGCAAAGCTAAGGCTAAAACATCAGATGAGATCTCGAGCTCAAAGCCTAAACCTATTGGAAAATCCAAGGTTGGCCCTGCTGCTTCTGATGCTTGCCACCATTGCCATAAGCCTGGCCATTGGTGAAGGAACTGCAAGTTATACTTGGAAGAACTCCAGAAGAAGAAGGGAAGTAAGACTTACACTTTAGGTATAAATGTTATTGAAATTAATCTTGCTACTCGTCCTAATGATTCATGGGTATTTGATACCGTTTCGATGATTCATATTTGCAAATTGTTGCATGGACTAAAAAGGACAAGGGAGTGTGTGAGAGGCGAGATGGATGCTCGTGTCGGTAATGGTGCAAAGGTTGTTGCGTTGACCATCGATGTTTATTCCTTATCGTTACCCTCAGGATTAGTTTTGGAATTAAATAACTATTATTATATTCCTGCCTTGGGCCAAAACATTATCTCTTCTTCATGTTTGGAAGAAGATGGATATGATTTCATAATAAGGAACAATGTTGTTCCATTTATTTGAATAGTACGCTCTAAGGTAATTGTCCATTGATGAATGGATTATATATTCTAGATCTTAAGGATGTCCCTGTCTATAACATTAATAGGAAGAAGCCTCGGCTTAATAATTTGAATCCCACTTTTATTTGGCATTGTCTCTTAGGTTATATAAATAAGAAACACATGCAGAGGCTCCATAAAGATGGTCTTCATGATTCATTTGATTTTAAATCATTTGATACATGCGACTTTTGTTTAGTTGGCAAGATGACTAAGGCGCCTTTCACCTGTCAAGGAGAGAGGTCAAGTGAGTTGTTAGCCCTTGTACATTCTGATGTATGTGGACCAATGAGCTCTATCACTAGAGGTGTTTTTCTATACTTCATTACTTTTACCGATGACTTTAGTAGATATGGTTACATCTACCTAACGAGGCACAAGTCTGAGTCCTTTGAAAAGTTCAAGGAGTTTCTGGATGAAGCACAAAATTAACCTAGCAAGAGAATCAAATTTCTACAATCTGATTGTGGAGGTGAATATTTGAGCTATGAGTTTGGTGATCATCTAAAGCAATGTGGAATTGTTCTACAATTGACTTCAGGGATGCCTCAATAGAATGGAGTGTCCGAACAGAGGAACTGGACTTTGTTGGATATGGTCCGGTCCATGATGAGCCAATTTGGTCTTCCATTATCCTTCTAGGGATATACTCTAGAAACTACCGCGTTCACTTTAAATAGGGTTCCATCTAAAGCTGTAGAAAAGACATCATATGAGATATCGACCAAGAAGTGTCCCGGGTTATCTTTTCTTAAGATTTGGGGTTGTGAGGCCTATATAAAATGTTTGACGTTAGATAAGCTCATTCGTAAGTCAGATAAATACTTCTTTGTGGGGTATCCTAGGGAAACTAAAGGATATTACTTTTATAATCAGGAAGAAAGCAAAGTGTTTATCGCCTGTAACGGTGTTATTTTGGAGAAAGAGTTTCTCTCAAGGAACATCAGTGGGAGCACGGTGCAACTCGAAGAGATTCGAGAACCATTATAAAGTGTTTCAGCTCCTACTGAACCACAATTGGATGTCGCGCACCTAAGAGGTTTATGTTCCTAACCACAAAGCAACGCGATATTTTATTGTTGGACAATAATGAACATAAGACCTACTCGGAAGCAGTGGTGGGACCAGACTCTGAGAGATGGTTAGGAGCAATGAGATCTAAGATAGAATCCATGCACGATAACCAAGTTTTGAACTTGGTTGATGCACCCAATAGTGTTAAAGCAGTTGAGTGCAAATGGGTTTTTAAGATAGACGTTGATGGAAATGTTCACATCTAAGGCACGATTGGTGGCAAAAGGTTTCAAGCAAATTCAAGGTGTTGATTATGATGAAACATTTTTGCCTATCGCAATGCTAAAGTCTATTTGGACCATTCTAGCAATTGCCGCATATTATGACTATGAGATATGGCAGATGGATGTAAAAACGGCTTTCTTTAATGGAAACCTAAGTGAGGATGTGTACATGACACAGCCTGAAGGTTTTGTCGATCCGAAAAATGCTAGGAAGATACGCAAGCTGCATAAGTCTATTTATGGGCTGAAGCAAGCTTCTCGGAATTGGAATCTTCGTTTTGATGAAGTGGTCAAAGGGTTTGGTTTCATCAAGAATGAAGAAGAGCCTTGTGTTTACAAAAAGGCTTTTGGGAGCGCACTTTGTTTCTGGTCTTATATGTAGATGACATACTATTGATCGGGGATGATATTTCGATGCTCCATCCTGTCAAATCTTCATTGCAAAAGAGTTTTTCAATGAAAGGTCTAGGAGAGGCATCATACATATTGGGCATAAAGATCTATAGAGATAGGTCGAGAAGGCTGATCGGATTAAGCTGTGATACTCCTCCCAGAGAGATCTATTTTTTCGTGGTGTTCCTTTCACTTAAACTTGATCTCCGAGCTTGTGTCTTCTCCTTAGAAGAAACTCTCACCGTACTTGCTGGGGCAAGACGAACTCTTGCTCCAACACTGACCGCACATCTCGAAAGTGTGTAAGTGTTTCGCGAACATGGCACCTTTATAATCATGACTTGTAGATAAAGTGTATAATCTCTACAGAGTGTACACTGGTTAATAAACCATTCTCACGGTTTCATGTAGCAAGGAAAACCTCACATGATTAAAACTTAATGGTTTGGTTGGTTTGGTCAATTGTAGTGGTGGGAACTATGATTGAGGTGTCGTTAAACCTTGGTGGTGGGAACCTTGGTTGAAGTATTGGATGGTTGGTTAAGTCAAGATGGTTGGAATTTTGAGATGGTTGGTTATTTGCAGTTATTTACTTAAGTATTTATTGCTATTTAAATGCTTTTACTTAAATAATGTTTATGCAAAAGAACCATATTGACATGATATTGTCAAGGCTTCATATGCATAATATCTCCTCACAACTTGCTAAGTACGATATGTGCTCTCTATTCTATCACCAAACACTCAGTTGGAGAATGAATTGGAGAGTTCGCTGAGGATGGATCATTCTAAGATGCATTCTACATCAATCGTGCATGTGGAGATGTCGTGAAGGATTCGAGAATATGTAACTACATTGCAATTTTATTTGGATCTTGACCCTCGAATGTCACTTTTTTAAGACATTAATGATGATTAAGAGTGATATTATAATGATATTCATCTATGAAGTCACTATGTATTAGGATTGATTCCTAGGTTTAGTATATAGATGAGATTGGTTAGTTCCTTTGACCGGTTTTGATAGAAATGGTATTAGAGCCATATTAACCTAGAACACAACCTGAGATATTATGATCAGCCTTAAAAAGATGAAATTTGAAAACCTTAAAAACTTCTCATCTTTCTCTTCTCTAACGGTTTACTTGTCCCACCATATGCTTAAAACCTACATATGGCACCATATCTCAACAAAGTTCGCAACTCCAACAGATTGCACCAAAGGATTCTACCAAGGGTGCTTAGGTCCATGCTCACAGACATGTTGGGATGAAAACAGACTTATCCCGTCCTGTTCCGATCCATTTTCTACATTTTTCCTGACCATTTTCGGATTTTCAAGACTTACTCGGAAACGAAATGAAAACAATTTTGTTGTTTTCCCTACCATATTGTCGGTATCCCATTTTTAATTAGGAATTTCGTATCTGGATTTCTATTTTTTTCAATTTAAGAATGAGAATGAGAATGACGAGAAAGAAGAAATTGGAAGTGATCCATACATGAATCTCATGAATGATGCTGATGAGCCGTAGGCTGAGTGGAACATTGTTTGTCTTGGTGTTTTGCTATCCTATTTGGCTATTATTGTAACATGTGTGATTGTGTGTTGGTGTGTAACTATGTCTATTTGTAACTTAGTGACTTTTTGTGACTTTGTGTTGTTTCGAGTATTCGAGTTACTACATGATGGATGTTTATTAGTTGAGACTTATGTCATTGCGTGGTCTATCTGCGTATGTTATGAATTACTTTATTAGTGTGAATTAATTATGCGTCGTGTTGATACTAGAACTCATGGTCTATGGGCCGGTGTTCCATGTTTGAATTGTCTATATTGGTTCTTTTTCAGTATCCTGACATTCCAGAGTTTGTATCTATTTCCGGCTTTATCATTTTTTATTCTATTTTTGAGAGAAAATGTGAAAATCAAAATTGTTAAGGGATTTTCTTGACCATTCCCATCCGTTTTCATCACTACAAACATGGGACACCAAAAGAATCAGCAACCCCGCTCCAACAACAATAACACACTAGCCCCAACTAAGAACCCTAATCCTCAGGCTATAGCTGGACGCCCTTGTTTCAACTATCAGGAGATTGGACACTTCGCCAATCAGTATCTAAGAGGAGGCAGAATTAGATACCAGTGCAATTAATTTTGAACACACCAGTGAAGACTCCTGCTCCAACTCAGAACTGCAACTAGACATACTCCACCTAATAGAGCTTAACAGAACCATATGAAGGGACGTGTGAATCACATTACTGCAGAAGGAGCTCAGGATGCACCCGGCATTGTACTTGGTATGTTCTTCATCAACTCAGCCCTGCATCAGTTTTGTTTGATTCTAGAGCTTCGCCTTTGTTTATTACATCCATGTATGTGGCCAAGTATAGCCTATCAATAACAACTTTGAAACATAAGATGTTAATTATCTCACATGGTGGAGAAATGAGAGCTAGTCTCATCTGTCCTAAAGTAAACCTTAAATTAACGGGAGGGGGGGGGGGTAGAATTCCCAGCCAACCACATCATCCTAGAGTAAGATGGGATAGATGTGATTCTTGCAATAGAGTAGCTGACAATGTTCAAAGGACTGATAGTATGCTAGAAGGGCAGTCACTGTGGTTAACGAAGAAGGAATTAAAGTGGAGTTTGTGGTAGACACACTGTCAGTAGAAGAATGCAAACTGAACCATATGAAAGGATCAACAGTGGATCAGATTCGTATAGTTTGCGAGTTTCTGGACATTTTCCTAGATGAATTGCTAGGTATGCCACTAGACCGAGACATCGAGTTTGTTATTGATCTTATGCCTATAACTACACATATAGCTAAAAGGCCCTATAGGATGTCTGCTAATGACATAGTTGACCTAAAGAAGCAGATATAAGAGCTGTTAGAGAAGGGGTATGTTCGCCCTAGTTCCTCACCTTGGGGAGCACCAATGCTTTTCATGCAGAAGAAAGACTGTAGTCAAAAGATGTGTATAGAGTAAAGAGCATTTAATGATGTCACCATAAAGAATACGTACCCCTTACTCAATATCGAAGATCGTTACCATAAGCTAAAGATTCGGGAATTAGATATACCAAAGACGCCCTTTGTTACCCGATATGGACTATATGAGTTTACAATCATGTTGCTCAGTTTGACTAATGCCCCGACTTATTTCATGTACCTCATGAATAAAGTTTTCATGGAGTATTTGGATAAGTTCATGGTAGTGTTTATTGATGACATACTGGTCTACTCCAAGTAGAAGAAGAACATGAGGGCCACCTAAGAAAAGATTTGGGAAAACTTAGAGAGCATCAATTGTATGCTAAGTTCAACAAGTGTGAATTCTGGCTGAAAGAAGTGATGTTCCTCGGACATATCCTATATACCAGAGGAGTCACAGTGGACCCAAGCAAAGTGAAAGATGTGCTGAATTGGAAATCACCTACAAGTATTAAAGAAGTATGAAGTTTTCTTAGTTTAGCTGGATACTATCATCGCTTCATAGAAGGATTCTTGAAAATTAGCCAAACGACTTACAGAGTTACTCAAGAAAGAAAATAAGTATTTATTGACTACCGCTTGTGAGGCAAGTTTTAAGGAGCTGAAGAAGAGGCTGACCACAGCCCTAGTGCTAGTGTTACCTGATATCCAAAAGAACTTCGACATATACTATGATGCATCTCGACAAGGACTTGGATACATTTTCATGCAAGGAGGACAAGTCGTAGCTTATGCTTCAAGGCAGTTAAGGACTCATGAGAAGAACTACCCAACACATGACCTAAAGTTAGCAGCCATAGTGCATCCTATGAAAATATGGAGACACTACCTTATTGATAAAATATGTGAGATATATATAGATTATAAGAGCTTAAACTATATACTCGTGCAAATGGATCTTAACTTGAGACAACACAGATGGTTAGAGCTGATCAAGGATTACGATGTGGGCAAGGCCCCAAAGTTCTCAGAAGACAAGAAAGGCATAGTTTAGTTTGGTAAGCATATCTGTGTACCAGACCAGAAGGACCTTAAGGAGATAATCCTAAAAGAAGCCCATGAGTCAGCTTACTCTATCAATGCAGGCAGTACAAAGATGTACCAGGATCTAAAGGATCATTATTAGTGGCCTGGTATGAAGCAAGAAATTGCAATGTGTGATATATGCCAGTGTGGGAAACCAGAACAACATAAATTAGAGGGTTTGCTACAACCTTTGAGGATACCTGAATGGAAATGCGAAGAAATTTTTATGGACTTTATAGTTGGTTTGCCACGTATCCAATTAGGTTATGATTCAATATGGGTCATTGGGGATCGCATCACTAAGGTAGCTCATTTTATCATTGTTAAGACTACCTACATTGAAGCTAAGTTAGCAGAACTGTACATGTCAAGAATTGTGCGCTTACATGGAGTTCCAAATAGGATAGTGTCAGATCTAGGTAACCAGTTTACCTCAAGGTTTTGGTAGAATCTACATGAGTCACTTGATATGAAGTAGAATTTTTTCTCGGCATACCATCCACAAATAGATGGACATAAAGAAAGAGTAAATCAAATACTCGAGGACATGTTACAAGTGTGTGCTCTCCACAGTCGTAACAGTTGGGACAAGAATTTACCGTATGCAAAATTCTCATATAACAATAGTAACCAGTCCAGTTTACAGATGGCTCATTTCGAGGCATTATATGGAAGGAAGTGTAGAACGTGTTTGCATTGGAGTGAAACCGGAGAAGGCCTAGTGTTTAGACCCAAGATACTAGACCCAAGATACTTAAAGAAGCTGAAGAGCAAGTACGAGCAATACGAGAAAAGCTAAAGATAGCTCTGTCTAGATAGAAGAGTTATGTGGATAACCATAATCGGGAATTAACTTTTGAGACTAAAGATTATGTGTATCTCAAGTTTCACCTATAAGAGGACTCTATCATTTCAAAATTAGAGGCAAACTGCGAGAGCCATCCAAATTGCATTCAGCTTAATCGAACATGCCAACTGGCTATGAAGATGAGGGCTAGCCCACGTCCATTCGCCGACATTCCATGCGCCAACACACACATCTAAATTGCCCATTGCACCACCATTCAATTAAAACGAATGTACCTTTCCATACATCCAACATGATAAGATACAAAAAGTGTAACATTATATTACAACAAGGTTCAACAAACATTATCAAAGCAAAAGAAACTAGTGTTAAGTTATCCATGAACTTGACCCAAAATGAAGACGAGAAACTATATTACAACAAGTAACAAAACACAGGCTCATCCTTATCTACAACAAAAACTCAACAATAGCACCAAGAGTAGGAAGGTACCCGCAAGACTTACACATAGGTATATATATTCTCAACTCAAATGATAATGCATTTGGTTGTGGTAAGGAAACTAAGCCATATATGCTAACACATTTGCTTAAATGCAACTTTCATCACCTTAATGCATACACACCTAAGTATGAAGACTTAGGCAACTCAACTGACATGACTCTCTTTTTCAAAAATCCTACCCATAGATCAATGAGTAACCTTAAACAAGTGATCACCTGAAGGAAATCACATCCACCTTTACCTCCGATGAGCATGACCAACATTTCAGGAACATCACGGGACTCTACAGTGAACTTTCAGGACACCAAACATGCTCATGACCAAGAGCGCGACAATTCCAATTATTCTTACAACGCTGCAGGAGCATACATCTTTATTCACATGACATGAGTTCATCCTCTTGTCCCTCATGACAACCTTTCTTATATGTGCTGCATCAGACCGGCTCGTGCCTACGCTGCAGAGGATACCTAGTTTCCGCCGGAGTTGTTTCCCATCGGACACCCCTAGGGTGCTCACTGCCCCAATATAAACTTCTCCATCTCATCATTTTTCTTGACACTATTAGTTGATGCACACAACATATGATACTTAGCTCATCCGTCCTATGTACGGATATATGGTAAGTACGGTAAGTGTTGGGCATAGGTAAACATCGGTATGGTCTTTAATCAAGTCAAGCGGGGCTATACCATCCAAGACTCCTTTCTCAGTTGTCTCTACCACCCTCTCAAGTCCCATAACCAACACACGTACCACATTGACTTAACCATCATCGTAGAGTTTGTATTATATGTCCTATAACCGACGAATGATGGCAGCATCCACCGCTCGACTTCTACCAATATGCTAAGCATAGCTAAGCATTTATTGAACACTAGACTTGACTCTATTTGTTACCCATGGTTACAAGGATATGATAACATCAATCACAAAAAGGTAATGTAATAATATAGGATCTACCCACTTGACCTTCATAACTCAAGCTTACTTAGTGCAACTAACCCATACAATAGTAGCAAGTTAATTCACATGACCATTGTAAAGTAACGATGCAATATGATAGATGTTTGCCTTGGTTTTCCGGTGCTTCATTCACGTATAACTCTGGTTCAATGTCGGTCTCGACTTCTTGAACTGTTGACATGTCACTTTCTAATCAAAGGAATAACGCATCGAATAAATAAAGAACGAGCTAAAAGATATGCTTATGATGCATGATCGCCAATGAAATGCAATGTGATATGTCATGAAAACATTTGGAAAAGAACGCTAATCTATTGGGCTAGAAAAGTTTTGAACATCGCATGAGACAACCTAAGCTCAGTGGGTACAGAGTGGTTGGCAGTCAGACCGGGGTAGGGTGTTGGTCAGACCATGGGGGTCAACAGAAAAGAAAACAGTACTGAATAAACCTGGCAGTCAAACTGGACCCATGGTGGTTAGATCATGGGGTCTGGTGAGCAGACCAGCCACATTGGCGGTCTGACTCCTGATTATGAAGTCTAACTTGAGTCTAACTAGCGAAGTCACATCTTTGCGGTCAGACTAGCCCCAGTAGCAGTCAGACCACTGGGCATGGACGATAGTGCCTCGATGAGGTTACCGATGAAGGCTCCAGTGATGCCTTCAACCAAGAGTGGTACCAAAACAATCTACATTGCTATAGGAGTTCACATTGGGTGGTTTGGGCCAAACTCGAGGACCCCATGAATGACGTCCATGGCTAAGGGTAGAGCTTGGGTCTAAGCTAATGGGGATCGGTTTTAGCTCAGGGATGGCGGGAAAATGGTTGGGGAAGTCTTACCTTGGTGTGAGGAAGCTTTCTAGGGAGTTAGTTGGCCGACTCCGGGGAGGCTTCAATTTGAAGATCGGGCTCTAGGGTGGCGATTGGCCTTGAGGTGGAAGAAGATATGGGGAAACTTCTCTGGTGATAAATATGGCGGGTAGGAGCTTAGGGAAGCCTTCGACAAGCTCGGGGAAGCCTTCTTCGTCGATATCCGACCATCGTGGTGGTCGCCCTCTCTCTTTGGTTTTGGTGGAGGAGGAAATGAGTGAGGGAGAGTGAGTGAGTGAGAGAGTTGAGGGGGTCTCAAGTTGGGGTTCTAAGCCCTAGCAGTCAGAACTTGGGGGACGCTGGTTAGACCATAGGCTAGGCCCACGTGCAGAAAGTCCTCTTTCTTTTCCCTATTTCTTCCCAATTCTTTTCCTTATCCTTCCTAAATGGTTTTGGGGCGTCCTAACTATTGCTAAAAATTCTCACTCATATATATACATGGTAGAAATGCAAGTCAGTTATTGATGTAACCTTTCAAAAAACTTTTGAAATGCTTAATACAAAACCATGAGCATGAAGTATGATGTAATGATGCATGTGCGTGCCCGGTGACTAGGTTAGGGTTTTTATGATGTGACAAATGCCCCCACCCCCCCCCCCCTAAAAAAGAATCTTGTCCCGAGATTCAGCAAACTTGAGGGAGTGGGCAATGGGTCCAATATCGCCATAGTTGAGAAAGGATCACAAGTTGGTAAGACGACACCCTATGGGATTGAAGCAATTTGGAAAGGAATTTTCCATTGTTGGAACGATAGGGTTTGTTAGGCTTCCCGAACATCATGAGAGAAGAGTCGTCGAACCTGGCTCAATGGTAGCTGGACTGCGGTCATGATAGTTAGATTGCCAATTGGACAAAGAGTCTTTGGCTCTAGAGGCCTCTCACGATCAAACCATGAGTTGGGTGGTTAGATCACCCGACAAACAGAGGCCAAAGTACTACTGAATGCCTCTTGCAGTTAGACCAACAGGGGCACGGTTGGACCGCCAAGAGGGGTCTTTTCCTCCGACTAAGATTTTTGTGGGAAAAAATCTCGAGAAGCAAGATGATGAAACTATGACCATGTGAGATGTTCAAGATACAAAAATAGAACATCACTCATAGTTCGCAAATAGGTCTGCATATTCAGAGCGGATTCGGTCTTCTCTCTCCCATGTAACTTCATCTTCTGTGTGGTTACTCCATTGTACCTTGATGGAGCGATTTCAGATCTTGCACTTAGTTTCATCCAAAATCCTAATTGGTTATTCACAATAGGAAAGATCCAGTTGCAAGTCTTGGTTTGCCAATTCAATCATTTCGGTTGGGATTTGAAGGCATTTTTCAATTTAGAGATATGGAAAATATTGTGAACGGCCCAATGAAATGATGGCAAATTCAGCCGATAAGCCACGTTTTCATATCTTGCAAGGATTTGAAAAGGGCCAACATAGTGGGGTGTTAGCTTACCCTTCGTTTGAAATCGTTGAGTGCCTTTGAGGGGTGCTACCTTGAGATAGACAAAATCTCCAACCTAAAACTTGATTTCTCACCTTCTGCGATCAGCATAGCTCTTTTGCCTTGATTGGGTTGCGAGTAAATTCATACGAATCGTTCTCATGTGTTCTTCGACTTCCATTATTAAGTTAGGGCAAAAGAAAGGTTGTTCGCCAGATTCTGACCAATTTAGAGGTGTTCAACATCTTTTTTTCATACAATGCCTCTAATGGAGACATTTGGATGCTTGAAATAAAACTATTGTTGTAGGAAAATTCTCCAAATGGCAAACAGATCTCTCACTTTTTTCCATAAGTGACAACACATGCTCTTATCACATCCTCTACGATCAGAAATGATCTTTTTGGGAACACCATGGAGGCAAACAATTCAAGAGAGATATTGCTCTGCATATGTGTTGATAGGAAAACTAGTCTTGATAGGAAGAAAATGCGCCAAATTTGTCAATTGGTCCACAATTACCTAGATGGAGTTATAACCTTGAGAAGTTTTGGGAAGTTCAGCGTAAAATAAATGCTGATTTCGTCCCACTTCCATAAGAGAATAGGTAAGGATTGGAATGTACCAGCCGCTTTGAGATGTTCGGCCTTCACTCTTTGACAGGTATCACACTTGGCCACATAGCGAGCAATTTCGTGCTTCATATGTGTCCACCAATACTTCTGCCTAAGATCTTGATACTTATTCATACTTCCAGGATGGATGGATAGCAATGAGTCATGAGCTTCACCCAATATCTTCTTTCTCAACTCATCGACCTTAGGAACTACTATCCTCTTTCCAATCCATAGCACACCTTGATTGTCTACCGAGAAACACTTGGCCGTGCCCTCCCTCATTTTCTCATGAATTCGGGCCATTCCTTTGTGGTTCCACTGAGCTTTCTTAATTTCATCGAGGAGGGTGGATTTGATCTCAATGTTAGGGAGATAACCTTCTACGACCATTTGAAGTCCAAGTCTTTGGAATTCACCACAAAGTGTGATGCTCCCGGGCACAACTGTAAGACACGTGCATCAGCCTTCCGACTCAAAGCATTGGCAACTACATTTGCCTTGCTGGGATGGTATTGAACTTCTAACTCGTAGTCTTTGATCAGTTCAAGCCATCTTCTTTGTCTCATGTTGAGATGAGCTTAGGTGAATATGTACTTGAGGCTTTTATGATCAGTATAGATTTTGCAGGGATTTCCTTGGAGATAATGGCGCAAGATCTTCAAAGCATGCATGACAGCGGCAAGCTCTTGATCATAAGTAGGGTAATTTTCCTCATGATGCTTCAATGACAGGAGGCATAAGCAATCACTCAGCCTTCTTGCATAAGAACAACCCTAGACCAATACAGGAGGCATCACAATAGATGTGGAAGCTCTTATGGATATCATGTTGAGCTGGAATAGGAGGGGTCATAGGATGGGATTTCAAAGTTTGGAAAGCTTCTTCACACTTCCTGGACCACTCAAATTTGCTCTCTTTCTTCAATAGCTCAGTAATTGACTTGGAAATATTGGAAAAATCCTCAATGAAATGGTGATAATATCCTGCAAGTCCAAGAAAACTTTGGACTTCGGTGACGCTTCGAGGCTGCGCCCACTTGAGAACATCCTGCACTTTACTTGGATCCATAACAACACCATTCTCAGAGAGTACATGATCGAGAAAAGAAACTTCCTTAAGCTAGAACTCACATTTACTGAACTTGGTATAAAGGCGGTGATCTCGAAGTTGTCCAAGAACCATTCAAAGATGTTCGACATGTTCTTCTTTAGTCTTGGAATAGATGAGA
Organism: Phragmites australis; assembly: GCF_958298935.1. Taxonomy (NCBI): domain Eukaryota; kingdom Viridiplantae; phylum Streptophyta; class Magnoliopsida; order Poales; family Poaceae; genus Phragmites; species Phragmites australis. Next base: position 28,764,807 of record NC_084926.1, on the reverse strand, counting down.
TGTCATCAATGAAGATCACAACAAACACATCGAGCTCTTCCATGAATATCTAGTTCATCAAATATGTGAAACAAGCTAGAGCATTGGTAAGGCTAAAGGATATATAATGATAAAGTCCATAATGAGTAGCGAAAGCCATTTTAGGAACATCTTCGACTCTAATTTTTATTTGATGGTAACCCAACCTTAGATCCTTCTTGGAGAAGAATCGGGCATCGGTCAGTTGGTCAAACAAGATATCAATCCTGGGGAGAGCGTACTTGTTCTTGACCACGACTGCATTCAATGGTCGATAGTCCACACACATCCGAAGACTCTAATCTTTTTTCTTGATGAAAAGAGCTGGGCATTCCCAGTGTGAGGAGCTCAGTCGAATGTAGCCATTCTCTAATAACTCCATAATTTGCTTTTTTAATTATGCTAGTTCATTGGGAGGCATTCGGTATGGCTGTATAGAGATGGGTGTTGTCCCAGGTTGGAGATCGATGAGAAACTTGATGTCCCAGTCTGGCGTCATTCTAGGAAATTCTTCTAGGAACACATCGGGGTACTTGCTCACAACTGGAATGGAAGTGAGGTCGGATGGGGAAACAACTTTTAAGGAATAAAGGGAAGAATCATTCTCCTTAAGACGAAGAGTGACTCAGGAATTTGAAGGACTTGTGAAAGAAATTGACCTAACTTTTAAGGATAGTTGCATCATTCCTAGGCAAAAACAATTCATACCCAAGATAACATCTAATCCTTTTTTGTTAAACAATGAGATTTGCACTGAAACTAACCCCATTTATAAAGAGATTGGCAATTCAAGCTATGTGATTGGTGTATAGCTCACCACTATATGCTCTTATGATATGCAATATGGCCATGCGATCCATTGGAAACCAATGAGCTTGTGCATAGATCCTCTTAATAAATGAATGAGAAACTCTAGAATCAAATAAAGCTATGGTGGGATGAGAGTCGATGGAAATCGTACCCAACAGGATGTTGTGTCCTCACCAACTTCTTCTACGGTAGTGTAGTTGACACGACCACGCTTCAGATTTTGAGCAACTTGTTTTTTGGGACATTGTTGTCCATGAGGTGAGGGGGTTTGGGGTATTCGCTACATCACCCTTCTTGGGGAAACGACAGTCGTGGGCGATATGTCCTTCACGTCACCCTTCTTGGGGAAACGACATAGTTGGAGCAGGGTCGTGAATATCGATACTTGGACTGCTTCCTTGATTTCTGGCAGACCGCTGAGGTTGCCCTTTAGGAGGAGGATATGGTTGATGAATCATCCATATCGGTTGCGGAGAAACCAAAGTTGCAGTTCATGGAGGAGGGAGACCAGAATGGGGGCGTTGAGAGTTGACACTCACTGATGCTAGTATGACTCTCTTGTGCTTCTTTTATTCTTGGTGGCGCTTCACTATATGTTCCACTGTGATTGCCTTGCTCACTAGCTTGTTGAAGTCCTCAAACTCCAGAGCTGCAAGCTTCTCTTGCATTTTGGTGTTGAGTCCATCGAAGAACCTCTCCTGCTTCTTCTCGTCGGTGTTCACTTCCTCAGTTGCAAATTGAACCAAATAATTGAATTCCTGCCTATACTTGGTTGCGTTTGGAACGTCTTCAAAAGTGTTGATGTTGTTGTCTCCTCGAAATGGGAAATGGATGAATGTCCACCCATTCTATACGGGTAACTCGCCATGAAAGGTGGCCATCGCTTTGTATGCCACAGCTTGAAGAACCATCTCTTCTGAAGTTCCAGCTGCTTCAAAGTAGTGAGGGTTGGCTCTGCCTTCATTGATATGAGCTTGAATGTTCACGGTTGCTAACTAGACCACCAAGTCGAGTTCAATTCCTCAAGCATGCACCATATACTTGGACGCAAAGGTGAAATTTGGACGCCAAAGCATCTCGTGAAGGAGTGCTGGGAAACCTTCCACAGCCTCGGCGCAAATACCCATCACCATGGGAAAAACGGCCATCCTTAAGTAATGAAACAACAAGGAGAGTTAGAAATCCATTTAATTACTTACGACATGAAGAAATAAGGGAAGACATAGCTCTAGGATAAGGTAAGGAATAAATTAAGCAACCATCTTTATTTCAAACTTTTACTTCAATTAACGATTCTTAGTGGGGTTGCCAAATTTTATCTACCCACCCGTTACGGAATCTAGGGTCACTCAATTGAACCTGGCTTCGATGCCATGCCTGTGAGAGCCATCCAAATGGCATTTGGCTTAGTCGAACATGTTGACTGGCTATGAAGATCACAGCTAGCACATGCTCATCCACCGATGTGCCATGTGCTAACACACAACTAAATCGCCCATCGCACCACCATTACATATGTTCAACACGATAAGGTGCAGCAAGTGTAACATTATATTACAACATGGTTCAATAAATGTTATCAGAGTAAAAGCAACTAGTGTCAAGTTATCCACGAGCTTGATCCAAAGTGAAGACTAGAAACTATATTACAACAAGTTCGTTCTAGGACATCGTCCATCTAGATACGCATTGGAAAAATATGTACAACAAAATAGCAAAAGTAGCCAATGATTCTTTCGCCCTTAAGCATCACCGGAGTTAGTCTCGTGTCGCTTGGCTTTACTCTTGCCCATCGCCGGCATCGGCAGGGTAAAAGTAACCAAACACCGGCTCGACCTCACCTGCAACAAAAACTCAACAATGATATCATGAGTAAAAAAGGTACTCGCATGATTTACATATTTAGGTATATATATTCCTAACTCAAAGGATAATGCATTTGGTTGTGTCAAGGAAACTAAGTCATAAGCTGACACATTTGCTTAAAGGCAATTTTCGTCATCTTAATGTGTACACACTTAAGTATGAAGACTTAGGCGACTCAACTGACATGACCCTCTTTTAACCAAATCCTGCCCATATCTTAATGAGTAACCATATACATGTGAGCATGACCAACATCTCATGAACATCATGGAACACTACGATGAACTTTTAGGATACAAACCATGCTCATGACTGAGAGCACGGCATTCAAATTATTCTTACAACCATGAAGGGGAGTATATCTTTATCCACATGACACGAGTTTATCCTCTTGGCCCTCATGAGAACCTTTCTCATATGTGCTACATCAGACCGGTCCGTGCCTACGTTGCTGATGATACCTAGTTTCTACCGATGCTCTTCCCCATTAGACAACCCTAGGGTCCTCACCGCCACAATATAAACTTCTCCATCTCATCATTTTTCTCGACACACTACAAGGCCACAATTAGTCGATGCACACAACATACAATATTCAACTCGTTCATCCCATGTATGGATATGTGGTAAGTACGGTAAGTGTTGGGTACTGGCAAATATTGGTATGGTCATTAATCAAGTCAAGCAAGGTACAACATCTGAGACTCCTTTCTCATCTATCCCTACCACCCGCTCAAGTCTTGTAATCAACACACTTACCAGACTGACATAACCATCATTGTAGAGTTTGTATTACATCTCCTATAACTCATGAACGATGGCGACATCCACCGCTTGACTTCTACCGATACGCTAATCATAGCTAAGCATTTATTGAACACTAGAATTGACTCAATTCAGGACCCATGGTTACAAGGATACAGTAACATCAATCACAAGGAAGGTAATGCAACAATATAGGATCTATCCACTTGACCTTCCTAACTCAAACTTACTTAATGCAACTAACCCATATAATAGTAGAAAGTTAATTCAAATGACCATTGTAAAGTAAGGGTGCAATATGATAGATGATATCCTTGGTTTTTCAGTGCTTCATTCACATACAACTCTGATTCAATGTCGGTCTTGACTTCTTGAACCGTCAACACGTCACTCTATAATTAAAGGAATATTGCATCAAATAAATAAAAGAACGAGCTAAAAGATATACTTATGATGCATGATCGCCAATGAGATGCAATGTGATATGTCATTAAAACATTTGCAAAAGAATGCTAATCGATTGGGCTAGAAAAGGTTTTGAACATCACATGAGACAACCTAAGCTCAGTGGGTACAGAGTGGCTGGCGCTCAAACCGGGGTAGGGTGGTGGTCAGATCGTAAGGGTTGAAAAGAGAAGAAACTGGGACTGAGTAAACCGGGCAGTCAAACTGGAACCATGGTAGTCAGACCGTGGGGTTTGGCGGTCGGACTAGCCACAGTGGTGGTCTAACTCCTGATTATGGAGTCTGACTTGATTCTAACCAGCCAATCACATCCCAACGGTCAGACTAGCCTAGGTGGTGACCAGACCACTAGGCCTAGCTAGCAGCACCTCAGCGAGGTCATCGACGAAGGCTCCATGATGCCTTTGATCAAGAGTGGTACCAAAACACTCTACAAGGCTAGGGAAGTTCACTTTGGGTGGTTTGGGCGATATGCATAGGGACAAACTTGAGGACCCCATGAATGACGTCCATGGCAAAGGGTAGAGCTCGGATCTAAGCTAATGGGGATCAGTTCAAGCTCAGGAATGACAGGAAAATGGTTGAGGAGGTCTTTCATTTGTGTGAGGAAGCCTTCTAGTAGGCTGGCTGACTCCGAGGAGGCTTCAATTCGACTATCGGACTCCAGGGGTGGTGGTTTGCCTTGAGATGAAAGAAGACATGGGGCAACTTCTCTGGTGAGAAAGATGGTGGGGAGGAGCCGAGGAAGCCTTCTCCATCGATCTTTGGCTATCGTGGTGGTCGAGGTGGTCACCCTCTCTCTCTCTCTCTCTCTCTCTCTCTCTCTCTCTCTCTCTCTCTCTCGTTTTCTGTGGAGGAGGAAATGAGTTGTCATTAGAATAATTAAAGAAATAATCAATCCTATAGAATACATATAGAAACTGAGAAGCTCGCATCATCTTGGAGCACCCTATCTCTGGTGAATGTGTGCATGAACTCACATACATAGAAGCAACATAAATTGTTGCCCTGTTCCTGCCTATTACAGTGAAAAAAGGTATGAAACATCAATGGTATGGAACTAGTCATTAGTAGGAATTTCATACATGAATATTCTGTACGTCCTGGAAAGTTGGTTCGGATATTGAAGGTCTTCATGTATGAAAGAAATAAAAAACTTTCCTTACAGTATCGTGTGAAAGCCTTGTGCATGATTATGAATAATTTTACTAGACTTAGATTCAATCAAATGGAAGATTACTGGAGCGAATAATGAAACGATCGAATAATGGAACACACACTAACAAACACACATATATATGTATATATTAGTCCTAACATCAAGTTAAGCATAAAAGAGTAGAACAAGCATATTGGGAAACACATACATAAATTTGTAGGTTGAAAGTATGTATGTTGATACGGAGGCAGCCCAATCTTCTTGGGAAGAGCTGATGATAAAAGATGTGAAGTAGACGATTTAGCTAGCTGAACACTCGCACCAATGTACGAACCCTCAACTCTTCAGAATATGGCCAATACACACCTGTAGATGATCGTCGTGAGACCATGAGTGACGATCGCCAAGTCCCCAATTCCCAGCGGAACGACAACTTGACCTTGGATTGCAGAACGATAAACAATGATTACTTAATTCTCTCTCAGCTGTCCTCGCATGAACGCTGTCCTCCAAACAAGCAATAGCTATGTTTCAACCTTATGCATAAAGTGGTCTACCCTCTATGGGTCGTGGACTCTACTATATATACTACCTAGGACTATGAAAACCGAATTGGACTCGCTACAACATAAAAAAGGAAACCTAAGTTAAGACCGATGTATTATTTTGATGACTGAGACCGACTCGATACGAATTTGGCAATGGGGCTGGATCCGTTGGAAAGGTTATCAAATAAGCTTCCCAGAGAGTATTTACACAGCCCAATCCAACTTCGTATGAGAGACTTATGGTACTTCTAACCGACGTCTGTTTGGCTGCAATAAACCGAGTCCGGTTCCGCTTCAACCTTTCCTATTTTGCTGCTTCTTGATTGATTCTGTGTAGAACTTGAAAGGAAAGTCTCCAATGCCTTCGGAAAGTCCATGTGATAATCTTTTTCTCCCACGCATCCCTCAGCTCTTCTTTGTCTATGTGCCAACAAACAATGCAACTCTTCTTCCTCTTGTGTATCGTATTGATCCAAATACCTAAGGACAAGTAAATTACAAGATTGGGGTAGTATTAAATTCTCCTTAAAATTAATGATATGGTCATGAAGAAACAAGTTCACCTGATCTTATATTTTCTTGCACGTGCTCTTGTAAGTTGGCAACTTGATGTGTATATCTTAATCATTAGGTGGCGGTGAAGAATGTGTCGTAAGGTTGTCATCATCATCCCCCCCTCTTGAAAAGGCGTCACCCTCGATGCTAGATCGTTACCACCGAAAAACATTGATAAGTCAGCAACATTGAATGTAGAGCTCACACCGTACTCATCTCCCAGAAGCTCGATCTTGTATGCATTGTCATTGATTCACTGAAATACTTTAAATGGTCCATCTCCTCTTGGTAGTAGCTTTGACTTGTGTCGTTCTGGAAAACGATCTTTGCGATAATGTAACCACACTAAATTGCCCGTTCAAACAGCTCGCATTGATGCTTGTTTGCTTTCTCAGCATTGTACTTCGCCTTCTTCTCGATTTCTTCTTTTGTTTTCAAATGTAATTTCTTGACATAGTCAGCTCGCTATGATGCTTCCATATTTACATAGTGTTGACTTGAAAGTGGCAGCAAATCAAGCGGTGTAATGGTTTAAAACCATACACCACCTCAAAAGGACACATCTGAGTAGTGAAGTGCACAGCCCGGTTATAAGCGAATTCCACGTGCGCCAAACAATCCTCCCACACTCTTAGATTCTTCTTGATTATGGTCCTTAGCAGTGTTGAAAGTGTGCGGTTCACCACCTCCGTTCGACCATCATTTTGGGAATGACAAGTTGTGCTGAATAACAACGTCATCCCCAACTTACCCCGAAGTGTCTTCCAGAAGTAGCTGATGAACTTCACATCGCGATAAGACACAATGGTATGTGGCACACCATGCAACCTCACGATCTCCCTGAAAAATAAGTAGCAACATGCGACGCGTCGTCGCTCTTGTGGCACGGAGTGAAGTGTGCCATCTTCGAAAATCGATCCACAACAACAAAAACAAAATCTCTCCCCCTCTTAGTTCTAGGCAATCCCAAAACAAAATCTATACATTGGGAACATGTAGAGGAGTATATAACCCGTGTGGATTTAAATTCGATTTGGCCTTGTGGCAAGTAATACATCGTTGCATATGCCTTTCCATGTCACGCCTCATCTTAGGCCAAAAAAAATGATCACTCGGCAGAGACAATGTCTTCTCACGTCCAAAATGTCCCATCAATCATCTGCATGAGATTCCTGCAGCAAGAGCAAACATACAGACGATTCTAGAACACATAATTTGTTAGCACGAAACAAAAATCCATCATGTAAGTGATATTTTTCTGATCATTTTCCCTCCTTTTAGTGCGCATAGGGAACAGCAAAATCATGGTCATTAGCATATAAATCACGCAAACTCTCTAAATCAGGAACTTGCACATCTAAACGATTTAAAAGCACATTTTTCCTAGAAAGAGCATCAGCAACCATATTTTATTTTCCCTTATATTTTACAATGTAAGGAAACGACTCAATGAATTCAACCCACTTAGCATGACGACAGTTTAGCTTAGATTGACTTTGCAAATATTTTAAGGATTCATGGTCAGAATGTATAATAAACTCCTTAGGCCATAAATAATGTTGCCAGACTTCTAACACTCACACTAATGCATAAAGCTCCTTATCATAGACTGGAAAATTCAATTGGGCACCTTTCAGTTTCTCACTGAAGTATGCTACCGGTCTACCCTCTTGCAGTAAAACACCACCAATATCAATTCCACTAGCATCACATTCAATTTCAAAAACCTTAGTGAAATCAGATAAAAACAAGTAATGTTGCCTCAATTAATCGTTTCTTAAGCTCATCAAAAGCAACTTGCTGTGCTTCCCCCCAATGAAATTCAACATTCTTTTTAGTTAATTCATTCAAAGGGGCAGTGATGGTTGCTAAAATCTTTTACAAAGCGCCGATAAAAACCAGCGAGACCATGAAAGCTCTGAATTTGATTAACATTCACAGGTGTAGGCCAATTTTTAATAGCTTCAATTTTAGATTCATCTACTTCTACTCCTTGTGCTGAAACCACATATCCTAGAAATATCACATGATGTTTGCAAAAAGTGCACTTTTCTAAGTTACCAAACAGCTTTGCATCACGTAAGACTTCTAGCACTTGCCGAATATGATCAATATGTTCAAGTTCAGTACGGCTGTAAATCAAAATATCATCAAAGTACACAACTACGAATTTACCAATGAATGTCTTAAAACATGATTTGTTAGTTGCATGAGAGTACTAGGCGCATTGGTTAAACCAAATGGCATAACTAACCACTCATACAAACCAAATTTTATTTTAAAGGCTGTTTTCCACTCATCCCCTTCTTTCAACATAATCTGATGGTAACCACTACGCAAATCAATTTTAGAGAAAAATAACAGCACCACTTAATTCATCTAACATGTCATCTAAGTGATGTATAGGGTGACGATATCGAATAGTGATGTTATTAATCGTTTTACAGTCTACGCACATGCGTCATGTACCATCTTTCTTAGGAACCAAAATAACAGGAACAACACAATGGCTTAAGCTTTTGCAAACGTACCCTTTGGAGAGAAGTTCTTGCACTTGTTTCTGAATTTCTTTCGTTTCCTTGGGGTTGGTACGGTACGGTGGTCGATTAGGTAGCGTCGCGCCTGGAATCAAATCAATTTGATGCTCTATCCTTCTGATCGATGGTAAACCAGCGGGCAACTCAGTTGGAAACACATCGCTGAATTCCTGCAAAACACAAGAAACACCACTAAGTAGAGAAGTCATGTCGTTAGTCAAAAGTAATGCATCTTTGTATAGTAGTACAAAGTGCACCAAATTAGGATCCTTGCTGAATTCTCTCATCTCTGATTTGGTGGCTAGCATTACTAATTTATTGTCTCCCTCACTTTTCTTTGTACCACTCAGATTTGGCTTGTGGCGCTCACTCACCAAAGGTGGAGTCTGATGAGGACATCCCTTCCATTGATGCAACCATGCCTATTGCACAGTAGGGACCAATGACTCAAGCTCAAGCACGCCGAATCAATTATCAGGTAAAGTCGTTCCTTGCTGTCCAAACAAGTTCCTCTCCGAATGGGGTACTACTAAAGCCTTGTGATGATTTTCTTATGCTTAGAAACTTGGGAGACGAACCAGCTGGACACAAGAGTAACCAAGGTAACCATCAGGTAGATGCTGGTGTAAACAAGAAGGTGATGGGACCAAACGTCCAGACTGCATGTTCGGATCTCCAGGCATCACCATTTTGATTTGTCCATAACTCTCTGCTCCGGAAGGTGATTGGGGCCTATGAGCACTTGTTGGAAAGACCTCATCATCTACTTTCATATGGATCCAACACCAGCATCAGATTCCATCAGAGTTGCTCAGAATTGGTGAAAGAATATTCAGACCTCCAGCCATGGGCCTTGGTCCTTGTATCCCATAGAGCCCACTAGGGACCCATTCTAAGTTAGGGTTTCTCCCCCCCCCCCCCCACACCTTCTGGCTGCCTCCTATGTATAAATAGCACCAGCAGCCACCAGGAAGAAGGTTGGGTTTTGTTTAGATGCAAGATAACTTCAGCTTCTTCCTTGTAAACGCGTGTGTCGGCTAGACCACCTGTTTTACTCGATTCAGAACCCCAACTTCGTGTGTATCAATTTCATCCTTGGCAAGGTCTGTGCACTGTTTACTTATCAACTTATTCTTGCTTGTTCTTCGATTTGCTAGTAGGTTCAAGGTTGTTCTTGGCACGGCAAAAACAGCAACAAATCGGAGTCGGTGTAACTGTCGCTAAGGCGCAGCGCCCCTGTTGGTCGTTGTAGTCGGGCAGCACAACATCGAATCCACCCCAAATCGAGTTATCCCCTCTCACCAAAAGATCAGGACCAGCCCCTGCCTTATCAGAGTCACTCTATGTTTCTCTCCCTCTTTCTCACTCTCTACGTGCACCTCAATATTCTGCATTGAAGAATTCACAATCTGTTGTGGCGTAAGTGGCTTCAAGATGATCTCCTTATTGTTCCTTCGAAATGTATAGCGATTGGTACGCCCATCACGAATAGCAGAACGGTCATATTGCCACTGTCGTCCCAATAGCAAGTGACTGACCGTCATAGGCACAACATCTCAATCCATAGTGTCAGTGTATTTCCCAATATTAAATGTCACATGGACCATATAGGTCACCTTCACTTCCTTTTTATCGCTCAACCATTGCACATGATACGGCCGTGGATGTGGCAAATACTTCAAACCCAACTTATTGAACATATCTTTGCTGGTCAAATTGTGACAACTATCTCCATCAATAATAACTTTGCACACCTTGCCGTTATCAAGCTTTTCCTGAGTCTGAAACAAATTGCACTGTTGTTCGAGTGACGGTGATGGGATCACACTAAGCACTTTGGGTGTGCAAACAATAGAATACTGCTCAGGGTTAGGAAGCTATGGATCACACTCACATTGCTCTATTTCATCAGTGTGCAAAACTGGTGTTGCATCAAATAACTCGTCATCACTAGCAAAAACATACCCATCATCTGTAATAAGCATAACCTTTGTATTTGGGTAATCTTTCTGAAAATGGCCAACTCCTTTGCACTTGTGGCAAACCAAGTCACATGAAAGCACCCCGTTGACCTCATAAAAGAGGCTGTGCTACCAGTAGGCATCGTTGGGCAACGTGTCGGTGGTGGAGTACTCTCAGGTTTTTTACTTGCTGGACTGCGCATTGCTGAATTGCTTCCAGATTGAGTACTCTTGTTTGGCTGACTTATGTTGAATGGCTGCCTTGCGCTTGTTGAAAAATGTGAACGGGCAGCAAACTTTGCATCTTCACTAACTTGTCGCTCAGCTTTACGTGCTTGGTGCAGCAACTCAATCATATCATTGTAAGGATGATGATTGATGATGCACTTGATGGCATAATTCATACCAGCTAGGGCATCTTGCCATTATTTGCTCTTCATTCTCATGCACATCGGCATATATCATGATGGTCTCCATCTCCTTATGATACTCATCAATTGATTTGAGACCCTGTCGTAGCCCTGTCCACTTCTCAAGCAATGAGCATTTGTAGTGACGAGGAACAAAACGTGTACGCAAGTGTTGCTTCATTTGCTCCCATGTGATAATAGGCAACTCATGGCGCTCCATCCACTTGTGAACAAACTGCTCCCACCAATTTGTGGTATAATCATCCAATCCATTGGACGCAAGTAATAGCTTCTTCTCATTGGAATAGTTTTTCATCTGGAATAGCTTATCAATTTCAGTTCCCATGTAAGGTAATCTTCCACATCCGTACCACCTGAAAGGACAGGAATAGCAAATATGGGCTTAGCAATAAAATCCTCGTCGATGTCCTGTCTATGGTGATGCATGTTGTTGTTGCGATTGCAGGGCTGTCGCTTATCGTAAGCATCAACAGGGAAATCATCGTCGAAGGAGAGCTCAGCGTCTTCAGCCCAGCTACATGCACCATACATAAGTGCAACAGCATTATGAACGCCTATGTTGACAACTCCTCCTTGGGCGCCGTTAAAAACACCGTTGCCTCGACCATGCTCGGAAGCTACAAGATGCACCGTTGCATCTTGCTGCGTCGCCAAACGATGAGCTTTTTGCTGTCGTCGTTCCTCATCCATGCGAATAGCACACTCCTCCTCGGTCTCGGTGTGCTGAACAGCTTGAGGCCCGTGTATACTTGTGTCGTTAGCTCGTAGACCCCCACGCACATGGAGATTTGCAAACATAGCGCGCAACTCTTCAAAGTTGTTAATTTCTATACGCAGCTGTGTGACCTCCCCGAGTGTGTTCAATCCAGTCTGAACTTCCCTAAGCTCATCACGCACACCATTGTCACCATCTTGGAGTTGCTTTTGCAGCATCTCACACAGCCTAGTGTACACAGACCATGAAACCGGTACATCCAGATTACGCGGATCCTCCTCTTGTCTTGACATGGCGAAAGCTCAAATGCCGAGTGAAAAATATATGTGGATATAAGTGGAACACTCAATGCTCACAACTCACTGTTCTGAAACAAGACAAGCTTACCATTCTGAAATGAATTAAAGATAGCAAAAGTACCCTTGTGACAGCAAACGATCAAACACGCACTCACAATGATAATGGGACTATTGCAACCAAGGAATGAGTTAAGAAGATAGCCAAACCAAGCTCGTATTGCAATAGTTCAAGGAGAGACACTAGCAATTGCTCGAAATAACTGAGGGCACAAGATTTCTCAAAACAACAAAGTGCGCAAAACAGGAGAGGATAACTTGAAACTTAGAACTCCGAAACAAGAGGATTATTCAACCGAACACCTTTTTCTTTGCCTCTTTTTTTATTTTTTCTCTTGTTTTTCTATTTTGTATTGGTTTTACTTCTTTGTTTTGTACTCAGCTAAATACAAGATAAAATCCAAAATAGGAGTGTTGTATTGATAGAACAATTTACTAGTCCCTTGAGCAAATTAATTTACTAGTCTCAAAAGGTTCAACAGTACGCAAAGGATATATTGGTTCTCAAAGAAATAGCAGCTAGGAAGGTCTCAAAATTTTGTGAGACTTTTGTTTGTTGTAGAGGACAGAAAAACAAAATGAATCTACGGGTAAAAGCTCTCACCGAGTAGCCTTGAAATCTAATACCACGATGATACGTGGGCAGCCCGATCTTCTTGGGAAGAGCCGATGATAAAAGATGTGAAGTAAATGATGTCGCTAGCTGAACACTCGCACCAATGTACGAACCCTCAACTCTTCGGAATACACCCAACACACACTAGTAGATGATTGTCGCGAGACCACGAGTGACAATCGCCAAGTTGAAAGTGCATCTAGGCCCCCTTAGTGGGTTTTGGCTTATTGATGACAAAACGATTAAGGAACTAATATGTTTATCTAAGTTATGAACAGGTTTAAGTATTAGTTGAGAAGACATATGACGTTTGACGCCCGTCGAAACGAAAGGAAAAGCAACTAAGAGTACTCAATAGGATTTAAATTCTTTTATTTTTGAAATTGAGTCTAGGATAGTCGCTCTATTAAGAGGGTTGCATTTGATTGCTTGAATAGTGTCTCAATGCTCAAGATATCCTTTAGAACCAACAAGTTGAGAGGCACACTCACCCACGGACACCGGGTTAGTTCTGCAAAAGTTCACTGAGTCCGGATACTCCGGTGTCCACCGGATACTCCCGTACTCAGTATTTAGTCCGGAGTCTCCGAGGTACACTCCGGCAGAGAGTCTCGATTCCGATTTATTTTTATTGGAAAAAGACCGGAGTCTCCGGTGTTCACCGGATACTCCGGTAGGAGAATAAGTTTTAACCGGAGTTTCCGAGAGAGACTCCGAGAGGGGTGTCTCAGTTAGCATTTAATCTTTTTGATAAAAAGACCGGAGTCTCTGATGTTCACCGGATACTCCGGTACCTAGAGAGGCCGGAGGGTCCGGCAAGTCTCCGGACTTAGTCTTTTTGAAAGCCCTGTCAGGACCGGAGACTCCGGTGTTCACCAGAGACTCCGGTAACTTAACAGAATTGTAACGGCTAGTTCTGACACGTTCTGTGACTGTTCTGACACCGTTTTTGGATTTAGGGCCGGATACTCCGGTCAGGTATGACAGAATAGTAACGGCTAGTTTTTGAGAGAGGGCTATAAATACTCCCACCCCATGGCATTTAAAGCTTGCTGTTGCTGGTGAACTCTAGTATCTTTGAGCACTTTAAGAGCATTCAAAGTCCCTCCAACCACCTCTAGTGTAAAGTTTGCAAAATTTAGTGAGTTTGTGTTTGGAGAGGGTTTAAGCCACTTGAGCATTGAGTTCTTCCTCGAGCATTCGCTGTGATCATTACTCTTGAAGCTTTGTGTTTCTATACGGCAAGGCGTCGCCCGTAGAGCACCCAAACTTTGTGGAGTGCCACGGGAAGTTTGTAATCATCTTCGAATTGAGTAAGGAAATTCTAGCTTGATCTTTGTGGTCGCTAGAAGAGGATAGGGTTGGAAAAGACCCGGCTCATTGTGAGCTCCTCAATGGAGACGTAGGTACTTCTTTGTGAGGTGGCCGAACTCCGGGATAATCTCTCGTGTTCTTATTTGTGCAGTTTGCTTAATCGTGTGAATTTGTGATTCTTCATATAAATTGCCCTAGTGATCATCTTACTAGTAGTAATTGTTATTTTAGCTCTGTGATATCTAGTAGACCTAGCTTCAACTATAGATTCTAGTTACTTGCTTTAATTCGTAGTTGTTCTAGATTTCCTGTATAGACCGGAGACTCCGGATTAGATCGGATACTCTGGATCAGACTGGAGTATCCGACCTTCACCAGAGTATCCAGCAGATTTAATCCGTTGTTTTAGTTTTAATTTTCAGAAAAGCCTATTCACCCCCTCTAGGCACTTTCAATTGGTATCAGAGCCTAACCTCCTACAAGGCTTCACCGCTAGGAGGAAATTAAAATGTCGACATCTGGAAGTCCGAGAGGTTTTAAAGAAGATCCATCAAAGAGTGATGACAGTAATGGTAAAGGAAAGGGAAGTGAAATTCCTTTCAATTATGATCGCTTAAATTCTTCAAGCAACTATATCTCCGTACCTTCCGGGCGTGCACCATTCTTCGATGGTACACATTATGTCGCTTGGAGGCACAAAATGAAAATGCATTTAATCTCTCTTCATCCTAGCATTTGGAAGATTGTTTGCACAGGATTTGAGTTGCCGGAGGAAGATCAAGAGCTCACCTCAAGTGAAGAACAAAATATGCATTGCAATGCTCAAGCCACAAGTGTGTTGCTTAGTGCTTTGAGTCCGGAAGAATTCAATAAAGTGGATGGACTTGAAGAAGCCAAGCAAATTTGGGATACTTTTCAAGTTGCTCATGAAGGGACAACAAGTGTAAGAGAATCCAAGATAAAGCTGCTTGAGGGCAAGCTAGAAAGATTTGTGATGGAAGATCATGAAACTCCTCAAACCATGTATGATCGGATGATGGTGCTTGTGAACAAGCTAAGAGGGCTCGGGAGTGAGGACATTGATGATCACAAAGTGGTAATGAGATTGCTTAGAGCATTTGCTCCTAGAAACACCACTTTGGTGACACTCCTCCGAGAGAGAAGGGACTACAAGAGGCTTACACCAAGCGATGTGCTTGGAAGGATCCTTGCTCGTGAGCTCATGGAAGAAGAAGCAAATGAGGTTGATATCCTCGGCTGCGCTGGTCGGGACACCCTTGGTGGCTGGGGCCTCGGCTTGTGCCCGCTTCACCTGCTCGGCCAAGGCTGCGATGGCCTGTTCCCGGGCGGTCAGCTCGGCTTCCCACTTGGCGGCCTGCTCCTCCCAGGCAATGAGGGCCGACGACGCCGAGGCGGCCTCTGCTTCGCGCCGTGAAATCTGAACCTCCCGGGCATCCTAAGCCGTCGCCGTGATCTCGATGTCAGTCTCGCAGATCACAACCTCCTCCTCTCGACGAAGGACTTCGGCACGACCGCGCTCGAACTCGTCGTTCCAGCGGGCTAAGTCTGCTTGGGCAGACTGCACGGACTTCTCGCGCTTGCCGACCGCCTCTTCCCGAGCAAGGAGCAGCCGCTCCCGAGCGAGCAGCTCCACGGCCCGCCTCCGCGAGGCCTGGTCGCGCTCGGTCACCTGCCGCTCCATGCTGCTGGTCTTCTCCTGCGCGGCGACAGTCTCATTGCGCGCCTCCTCCAACGCCTCCAACTCCTCGGCCACCGCGCGCATTGACCTCTCGTGGGTTGCGCGGGTCGAGGCGATACGGGCCTCCAGGAGCCTGCCGACCTCTTCCAGCCGGCCCCTCTCTTCAACAAGGGTGGCGCGGTCTGTCGAGCTCGGCTCGCTCCGCTGCCATGGCCGCTTAAAGCCGCTCGATAACCTCCCAGGCGCTTCTGAGCACATCCGGGAGGGGTTTCGGGGCCTAGCTTGATGGCGACCGGGTGCTGGGTCCCCTGCGAGCCCTCTCTGCAAAGGCGCTTGGGGTCCCCAACGACTGCCACGTTGGCGCCGCCCTCGCCGCGACCACATCCACCGCGGCCACTCGCTCCGGCCTCGGAGTGCTCGGGGCTGGCTCGGACGGCGCTGGCTGCTCTGGAGCGGCCGCTGCCCTCGGCTCAGGGCAGGGCGGCGCCCGTGGCTCAGGGCAGGGCGGCGCTTGCGGCTCCGGGTCCACCGGCGCACTCAGCTTTGGCGCGAGCGCGCTCGGCCTGGGAGCGGGAGCCGGCCTCGGCTCCTCCGGCTGCCTCTAGCCTCCGACAGGGTCCTTAGGCGGCATGAAAAGAAAAAGGTTAGTACCCCCAAACTAGCATCCGGGCAAACACGCTCAGGACAAGGAAAGAACTTACGTGGACTTCGGTCTGCAGTACTGCCACCGAGACTCGGGGATTCTAAAGTCTGGGCCCTGTGGCTTCGGCCCGGGATCCGCCTTCCTCCTCTTCAGCGGGGGGTTCTGGCCCCTGGGCCGTTGAGGGGCCGCCGTGGAGCCTGTCTCCAGCGGCGGGTCGCTTCGGGCGCCCGTTGTTGCGCCGCCGGCCTGATCCTGGTCCTCGGGCTCCCGCGTCCTGGACCTGGCCTCCGTCCCGGACTCCGCGCCCGATGATTGGCCGCCCCGGCCTCCCTCCTTCGCGCCGCCCGCCGTCGACCGTTGTCGTGGAGGCGACTGTGACGACGAGGATGACGGCTGGGGCACGAACGACCGGGGGCGTTTCACTTTGTCCCTCGAGGCCTCCGCTCCGCTACCGGCGGCGCCCCTGCCGCTGGCCTGATGGCTGCTACCTGCATCGTCTCTACGGCCGGCCTGCTGCCTGCCGCCCGCGGCCTCCCTGCCGCTGGTCTGCGGCCTACCACCCGCGACGCCCCTGCCACCGGTCTGCGGCCTGCCGCCCGCGGCGTCCCCGCCGCCAGTCTGATGTCCGCCGCCCGTCTCTTCGTCCACCCCGGGGATTGGAATAGTCCCGGGGTTTCGGTGCCCCGGACGGTCCACTAAACCGTGGGCGTCAAACTCCGGCAGCGTCACTTGCAGTGCCACCCGGCCCGGGTCTCCGCAGAGCGCCAGCTGCTCTCGGGGCAGAACCGCCCGGGTGAGGTCCTCGACGCCGGTCACCACCCTTAGCAGGGTCGCCAGCGCTCCCTCCTCCAGGTCCCCCTCGGCTGTTTTCTTTCGATTGTTTTCTTCTCTAATAGTACCACCTCAACCCCCCTTGACTTTAGCTAGCCTCAACCAACCACATACACGCGAAGCGATAAGTGATGCTACCACTTCTGTGGAGCTACTTTGGTCGCAAGTATGGATTAGAAGGGTGGCCAAAGAGCGAGGAGCCCAAAGCCTAAATCTCGGGGAGGGCAAAGATCACTGAAGGAGTCAACCAAGAATGAAAGGTCAGCCGATATGGAGAGAGGAGCCTGAAGGAACGAAGCCTAAAGAAGATTCTATGGTTCGGCTACCAAAGACCCTAGGGTAGCGGTGACCACGGGGTTGAAGGCCTAGTGTACCAAAGGTCTGACTGATCATAGATAGCTACAGGGAACATAAGTATAAAATCCCATGTTTGTACGACATGTACTTGTACAATGATTGTAATACCCTGAGGATATTCTGAAAATATCCTGATAGATAGGGACACTCCTATAATGTAAACCAGGGTGTTTGGGGGTATGGCTATAAATACCTTAGTCCCTCTGGTGTAAGGGACCAATGAATTTTAGTTCCACCATATACTTATTCACTATATTGTGATCCCGACTCCTACAATCATAATATTTGGTGCCAACCATGGTGGTTGAACCCTTGATCGCATGGTTGAGGGTCCTGAAGTGTGTGCATGAGAGAAAGAGAGAAGTCATGAGACATGACCCCAAAGGCTACAAAAGGAAAGGCGAAGGAGGCAGGTGAACCCGAAGGTGGTCCAACTGACCCACAACAGAGGATGAAGGAGCCAAAATGACCCATAGGGAGACTGAATCCCAAGAAGGCAAAAGAGGCAACAAAACAATTACAGGAGCTTTGGAAAGAAATTAGGTCCCTTCTCCAGTCCACAGTCTCTCAGCTTGGGTCGTTGGTGGGACATAGTGCGGACTTGAATCTTAAGGTGATTCCCAAGCATGCTTCGGAAGAGCATGCCTGACCGCAAGCTGTATATCTCAACTCCCCTCTATCTCTGAGCATGTATTCACATCCATGACCTCCATGCTTCAAGGTGTTGTGACTTCACCTGTACAACAGCGAGACAGAACCTAAGGAGTTCGTAATGAGCTTCGAAGTCGGGGTTGAGTGGGCAGGGGGACATGACACCACCATGGCAAAGGTCTTCATCCTTGCCATCAAAGGATAGCCCTCTCCTGGTACACTTGGTTGCCCCTGTGAAGAATCTATTCCTAGGAGTAGCTTCATGAAGTGCTTTTCTCACACTTCCAAGGCAACTACTCTGCAACTATCACCATGGGCAATTATTTCATAGTAAAGAAGAAGGAAGGTGAGAGCTTCAAAGAATATATCCTCTACTTTTGTATGGGTGAAATGCCATGTGAAGGGTTTGAGCGATGACATTGTAATTGATGCAGCCCGGCAGGGGCTCCGAGCAAGATCATTGGCCTCATGCCTAGCTCGAAAGCCACTAAGAAATGTGGACAAACTCTTTACCAAGATGGAGGAGTATTCTAGGGCAGAATAGGATGATGTGCAAAGGCACATTGGCCGCCAATCTTTGGAGCCCAGGAGTCACAAGCCTAGGGACGAGTCAAAGTTCTGAGGGAAGGAGAGAGAAGATCAATCAAACGGGCCTCATCAGTCTCCTGAGAGGCAAAGAATGCATCAACACTTTTCTTACCTGAAGGGTCAAAAGAGAAACTTGTCCAGCATTGACGAAGGACGAGAAAGGTCCAACTGAAGGATAGAATTAGAATGAAGGGTCAGGGTGCGAAGGAAAAGTTGCACTAGGACACTACTGTGTAATGCATGGCAAAGACACCAACCACACTACCAAGATGTGCTCGTACATTGTAGCTTTGAAGGAAGGTTTGCACAGGTAGACTTTGGGGTCATCAAACTCTTGATAGCCCTTGACCCACAGGTGGTACCACACTAAGCCCTTCTGGGTTAGCAGAGAGCCGCAACACTGGCAAGCTTTTCAAACATTTCCTTTTGCTCTGCCGCTAGTGTATCATCCACATCCTGCGCCATGGGCCAGAAGTTACTAGCTGCATTATCCTTCGCATATCGAGTTGTCACCCCCGCCACCTCGTATGGCCATTGAAGCTCCGTTAGAAGGAAGTTGGTGCAAAGCATCGAGGGGACCTGAAACATGGTATTTGCCATCTTTGGAGGCTCAAGTCACGACTTCGATTCCAAGAGGCAGCAAAGAGAATATGTGCGAAGGGTGCATTATGTTGGAACCAACCCGCCTTTTGTGAAATCTCGATGGTCTCATGTCCCGATCTCTTTCTCTTAGGAATACATGCGAGACCTAGGTTACTCAGACACTAAAGCCTTCATCATCGTAACAAACATTTTGGGGTCTGAAGTGCACCGAGTACTAATCGACGGTGGGAGCTTGGCAGATTTTCTATTCGTCGAAGAATTCAACCAAATTTGTATGGCCCAGAGCTGCCTCCAACCCATTAGGTCCCAACTCTTGGGCTTCGAGGGCCAACCTATCGAGTCCCTGGATTGGTTTCCCTCCTAGTCACCCTCGGAGATGGGGGGAGAGTGCACACAGAGGAGATAGTGTTTGATGTGGTGGATGTCTCATATCAATACAATGCGATCTTTGGAAGAGGAGTCCTGGCAAGCTTCGACGTGGTTGTCCATTACAGCTACATATGCATAAAGATGCCCTACTCGGAACGAGTCATCACCATTTGGGGGGATCAGACAACATTTTTTAGGATCAAGCTGGGTGTAATCCCAGGGCAATGCAATGTCATGTGTTGTCCGAAGCTGACTCGAAGGGACAATGCCACCATACCAAAGTTCAGGCCAGAGGCGACACAAAGCGAGCCCCACTACACCCAAGGCATTTGGAGAAGTGCATTCACATTGGTGGAGAGCAGGCTCACAGGCCTAAAGCAGACTTATTGTCTACCCTTCTTACTAACAAAGATGCCTTCGCGTGGTCACCTCGGGACCTACCGGGGGTCAGCCACATGTTAAAAGAGCACCACCTCAATGTCGCACCCAGGGCAAAACCTTGAAAGCAGAAGCATCCAAAAAAGTCTCTCGATCATCAAGAAGCTGCCAAGATTGGAGTAAAGAAGCTCCTCCAAACCGGGGTGACACGTGAGGTGATGCACTCAGAATGGTTAGCAAACCTCGTACTTGTGAAGGAAGAGGAAGTGGTGCATGCGTGTGGATTCCATATATCTCAACAAGGCATGCCCGAAGGACGATTTCCCTTTGGCCTTAATAGACAAACTGGTCGATGATATGTAGGATCTGAGATAATGAGCTTCCTTGATGCGTACTCTGGATACCACCAAGTGTGGATGCCGAGGAAGACAAAGAAAAACAATTTTCATCACACCCTCCGGGACGTATTGCTATGTACAATGCCATTTGGCCTTCGCAATGCTGGCGCAACGTTCGCACATTTAGTCAGTAAAGTCCTAAAGCCCTAGGTGGATCGCAATGTCGTGGCCTATGTTGATGATATAGTTGTCCACAGTCGGTGTGAGGGAGATCATTTCGCAAACTTGGAGGAGACCTTCCATAACCTCTGGGCAGCAGGGCTACGCCTAAATCTAGAGAAGTGTGCCTTCGAAGTCTGTTCGGGCTAGTTGTTGGGATTTCTGGAGTCCTGGAGGGCAATCAATGCTAACCTAGAGAAAAATACGAGCCATCATGGACATGGTACCCCCCAATTCTATCAAGGATACACATCGCCTGAATGGAAAAATTACTTCGTTGAACCACTTCATTGCTCGATCTAAGAAAAGTGTTTACCCTTCCTCTCGGTCCTACAAGGTTCAGATCTATTCTGATGTACCAAAGAACAGTAAAAAGCTTCGAAAGCACTAAAAGAGTATTTTGTCCCCCTCACCACCTTGAATAGTCCAGATCCCAGCACCAACCTACTGTTGTACATCGTGGTTTCACCTTCAGCAGTCAGTGCAGTGCTGATTCAACAAAAGAAAGTAAAAAATGGCCTTGAACAACTTCCAATCAACTACGTGTCTAAGGCTTCGGGTGGCACAAAGGAGCCCTATACTAAGCTTGAGAAGATGGCATATGTCGTGGTCATGGCATTAGGGAAGTTGAAGCATTAATTCACAGCTCACCTAATCACGGTCATGACCTCATACCCTCTAAAGGACGTCTTTGCAAATTATGAAGCCATGGGGTGCATCAGGAAACGGGTAGCCAAGCTCCCCCCCCCCCCCATGTGTGCACGACCATCAAGTCCCAAGTCTTGGCTGAATTTCTTGCTGATTGAACACCACGAGCTAGAGCACCACCTGACCTAGAGCTTGACCCTCTGTGGACCATATACACAGACGGAGCTTCTAGGGCTTTGGGCGTAGGAGTAGCAGCTGTGATTGTCTCTCCTATTGGATCGAACCACTGTTACCTAGCGAGGCTACACTTCCGCACAACAAACAACATGGCTGAGTACAAAGCAGTGATACTGGGCCTTAGGAAGGCAAGGGCCTTGGGGGCCAGACGCGCTCTGGTGAAGACAGATTCGTAGCTCATCGCAGATCACGTTGACAAGTCCTTAGAGACCTGAGATTCAGAGTTGATCGAGCAATTCTATTCGGTGCTGAGAATGCAAAAACATTTCTTGGGTTTCATATTGAAGGCCATACCAAGAGGTGAAAATCAATAGGGTGATACGCTGGCAAAGGCTACGACTCAATGGACCCCTCTACCCCTAGATGTCTTCTTCGAAGATCTTAAGGCTCTGCCGGCAGCACACAAAGAGCCCCTGGCACATGTGGCGGTATTAAAAGAGGTAGACTAGCGTACACCATTACTAGCCTATGTGCTAGGTCAAAGAACCACCGAGGATGAAACCGAAGCCAAGACAATAGCTTATACTGAGAGGAATTACTGGATCATCGATGGTAAGCTGTATAAGCAGGAAGTGTGCGCATCGCTGTTGCAATGCATGTCAAGGACTGAAGGTGGAGAAATGCTTCAAGAGATGCATCAAGGGCTTTGTGGACCCACGTTGGGCCTAGAGCCCTAGTACTGAAGGCATTCTGGTAGGGTTTTGATTGGCCTATGGCTGTATCAAATGCCGAGGCTATAGTCTATGCTTTTCCAAGGTGCAACGGATGGGGAGGCAGTCACACATTCACCCAAACCCTCTACGGCCTATCCCACCAATATGGCTCCTAGCGCATTGGGGAATAGATATTGTCGATCCATTCCCTCATGCCTTGGAGGAACTATGCATGCGGTGGTAGCAGTGGAATATTTCTTTAAGTGGATAGAAGCCACGTCACTTGCCCATATCACAATTGTTGGGGGTCGTTATTAAGAACCCCCGACGGCTCCTTGGCTCAGCTAGCCCATGCCCATGGGCTCACGCCTCCCGAAGGCCACTTTCTAACTTCCGGGCTTTGGAGTAACCACTTCCCGAAGCCATGACACCTGAAGCCTCCATCTCCCGAAGCCATGCCCCCCCACCCCCGGAGCCCTCGTCTCCGGAGCTCGGGTAGGCTTCTCAAAGGCTACAGGGTAAGCCATCGAGCCTCAAGAAAGATCTGCAAGAAGAAGAACGCCGATCTCCTTTGCCTGCAAGGAAGTGATCGGCATTAAGTACCTAGGCTAGTGGGCGCCGTCCTAACACCCTAGTACAATGGAGGTTATCCTGACACCCTTGACAGCGCGGCGCTGGGATGCAATTGGTGACCGGCTCACCCCTTTGGGTACAGGCACCACAATAGTGACCATGATAGATATATATCTTCTATGTATGGTAAAAAGTAGTTATCCAAGATAAGGCTATGTAACTCGGTCAGATCCTTGATATTATGCACATAGCGGTAACTTGTACACTAAGCTATGCACAACCCTATAAATAAGGGGCCATGGTCATCTAAGAAAGGGAGCACGCTCAACACAGCACGGAGGAGTACAATCACAAAGTCTTCCTATGATACTCCCCCTAGCCTGGTCCATATTTTTACTATCAATACATTTCCGGTGTTCATTCCTCTCAAACTTCGTCTCCAAGCTTGAGTCTCCTCCTTAGAAGAAACTCTCACCGTACTTGCTGGGGTAAGACGATCTCTTGCTCCAACAGCACGTCGTCCGTGAAGATCTCGAACACAGAAGTGCTAAGAGAGGTAGGAAGTCACCCAAGAAGAAGACTACCAAGGCCGTGGCGACGGCAACTGACCACCCAGTCACGCCTGTGCGACAGTCTAGGTGACCAGGCTCAGGCCATGCCGACAATGACCCCCAACCAGAGGGAACGAGGGCCTTATGACCACCGCCGACTCAGCCATGACCATAGCAATGGCCGGCACCGAGGGGCTCCCTACCCCAAAGAAACAGCAGCAATAGCAGCAGCAAGGCGGGGTTCCCCCTGCACCCCTAGGGGCCGCGGCCGACGCCACTGCCGAAAACACCATTCCACCCGAGTGTCAATCACGCCTGGCGAAGATCCTGACCCGTATGAAGGAACTACAAACAGCCCTACGGGTCGACCAGCAGGCTACCCGTACGACCACCGCCGCGCCCTTGACGATCAGCGCTTTTCCGATCCAAGATCTACGGGCCAATAAACTCTTCAACGCCAGGGCCCCGCACATTCTGCATTCGGAGCCCCGGAGCCGACGTCGCAAGGATCCCCTGCAAAACTATGACTCTCCCCTGCATGCCAACCTGCAAAGGACGCCCTTTCTGGAGGGCTTTTGAACCCCAAAGCTACCTAAGTTCAAGGGCGATACAAACCCTCTCCCCCAGCGAAGAGGGGCTTCGAGGAGGTTCATGCATCCGGATCCCAAAGGGGGCAGCAGCGGCAACACCAAAATATCAACAAAATCAACCCCAGCCATGGGGCTCCAAACCAAAACCACCCCCAAGGGACGCAGCCAAGGATGCCCCAAAGGCATCCCGGAGCGAGGCCGCGCTCTGAACCGGTGTTCCGAGGTGGAATCCGGGTGCGCTCTACACAGCACGGGACAAGGATACAACATCGACAACTGCCTGACCCTCACTACCTTCCGAAAAGAATACCTCGAGAGGCACGTAGCCTTCGCCTCAACTGAGGGGGCCACCAAGGAGTAGTTCGAAGATTGCAGGCTACCGGCCAGCCGTTGGGTTGATCATCTGGCCTTGCAGAATCCTCCACAGCTAGCCCTACCTTCTCCGCCCTGATCATCCTCGCTATAACCGGTGGAGGGAGCTTCGATTGGGCTTCGAAATGGCAGCGGCGAGACTACACAAGTGGGGTGCACCACATTGGAACAACCAACATCCATCGACAGGCCCCCGAATGGACCGACGCCCCTCTGACATTCACAATCGACAACTCCGAGGGGGTGAAATTTTCCCACTCCGATGCCCTGGTCATCTCATCCAACATTGCCGAAGTCGAGGTCCGGAGAATACTGGTCGACGGAGGCAACTCAGCGGACCTCCTATTCATACATGCCTTCGACCAGCTCCGAATCTCGCGGAGCTGACTCTCGCCAGGCCACAGACCCCTCCAGGGGTTCAATGGGGCCCCCTCGACACCCTAGGCTAGATAGAACTCCCAATCATCTTCGGCAAAGGCCTCACAGCATGAACAGAAATAATCACCTTCAACGTTATGGACATGCCTTACGCCTACAATGCCATTCTAGGACATGGAACCCTGAACAAATTCAGAGTCGTACCCCATCACAATTACCTCTGCATGAAAATGCCTGGACCCCAGGGACTGATAGCCATCCATGGCGACCAAGACCTGGCAAGGTGCACTGAGTACGGGCACCCTGCTCCACTCCCTAGTCGCCACATCCATGTAGTAAACCAGGAGGGCTCCAAGGACCCTCCATCGGCATATCCTGGGCACCACGGCCCTCCGAGGCCACAACCAGAGGGAGACATAAAGCGTGTCCTGATACATCCAGACCAACCCGACCGGGCCTTCCAAATAGAGGGCAGACCTCACCTCTGAGCAGGATGCCCAGCTTCTGGCCATCCCACAGGGTAACTTCGACACATTTGTATAGTCACCACAGGACCTCCCGAAAGTCGACTACTGCATTATCAAACACTCTCTCCAGGTAGACCCGAAGTTTTTGACCCGTACGCTAGGGGCTTCGCAAACTCTCCCCAGAGTGGGCAGAGGCTGCAAAAGAGGAGGTCCAGAAGCTACTAAAGGCCGGTGTTATCCGAGAGGTAATCCACTCCGATTGGCTCTCCAACACTATACTGGTCAAGAAACACAGCAAAAAGTGGCGTATGTGCATCGATTTCACATCGCTAAACAAAGTGTGCCCCCAGGACCCGTACCCTCTTCCTTTCATCGACCTGCTAGTAGATTCCACCACCGGCTACGAGCTGCTAAGCTTTCTAGACGGCTACTCCGGGTACCACCAGGTGTGGATGGCGATAAAGGATGAGAGCAAGACCAGCTTCATTACCCCTTCGAGGTATACTGCTACGTTCGGATGTCTTTCGGTCTTCAAAATGCTGGGGCCACCTTCTCTCGCCTAGTGCACAAGGTACTACAACAACAACTGAGCCGTAATGTTGAAGCTTATGTGGACAATATCGTGGTAAAAACTGGCTCAAAACCAACCATGTCACTAACTTGCAAGAAACATTTGATAGCCTCCGAGCTGCAGGCATACGGCTGAACCTGGAGAAGTGCGTATTCAGTGCCAAGGTGGGAAAGATGCTGGGATATCTCGTCTCCTAGAGAGGCATCGAGGCCAACCCTAGCAAGATTCATGTCATCGCAGAGATGTCACCTCCAACCAATCCAAAAGAAGTGCAACGCTTTGCCGGCCATCTCGCAATCCTCAGCAGCTTCCTCGCCAAATTCACCGAGCATAGCCTCCCCTTCTTCATAACACTGAGGGGCTCTGAACCGTTCAGCTGGACTTCAGAGTGCCAGGCGGCATTCGAGGCCCTCAAGGCCCACCTTTCCTGCCTCGAAACACTCGTAATGCCCCTCTCCAGCGAAGGGCTGCTCCTATACTTGTCCGTCTCTGCCTCTGCTATCAGTGCCGCCCTAGTACGGGAGGAGAAGAGTGACAATCACTCTGCTCATAGGGCCATATACTATGTCTCGGAGGCCTTAGCCGGGGCCAAGACGCACTACACCAAGCTCGATAAAATAGCATACGCTCTGCTGATGGCCTCATGCAAACTCCAGCACTACTTCCTTGCCTACGACATCACTGTCCCAACCTTTTACCCACTTGGCAACATGTTTCGCAACCGAGAGGCAATGAGACCCATTGGCAAATGGGCAGTAGAGCTAGCCCCCTTCGTGGTAAGGTTTGTGGCCCACACTACTATCAAATCCCAAATCTTGGCAGACTTCATCCCCGAATGGACTCCGGCACACGCCGAACCCACCACTACCCCTCCCCAAGACATCTGGACTATCTACATCGACGGAGCATATGGCACCATGGGCGCCTGAGCCGGTGCAGTCCTCATCTCTCCCACAGGCTAGCAGGTATAGTTCGCTACTCGTCTAGATTTCAAGACAACTAACAACATAGCCGAATACAAAGCCGTCCTCTTAGGCCTCCGGAAGGCCCGAGCATTGGGGGCAGCCAGAGTCATCATCCGGATCGACTCTCATATCCTCACCGGCCACATCGACAAAATCTTCCAAGTTCGACATCTGGACATGGCAAGATACCTCAAAGACATTTGCAAAGCCGAAGCACACTTCCGTGGCATATCAATACGCAACATATCGCGGACGGACAATGGCCAGGCAGACGCCCTGGCAAAAGTTGCCGCCACAGGCAAAGATCCACTGTTGGGAACCTTCCTTGAGACCCTACACCAGCCAGCTGCTAAAACTCTTGACGAGATGGACGCCAACATCCTCCCCATCAAAACCACCGACTGGAGAGCTCCCTCTTATCCTTCCTCAATGGAACAGAAGAGCCGGAAGACCCAATTGCGCTCCGTCGCATTCAGAATTGAGCCAGGGGCTACCGTCTCATAGAAGGCGCTCTTTACAAAACAGGGGTCTGCGCTCCCCTCCTTTGCTGCATCACTAGACAAGAAGGGGCCAACCTCATCTGGGAGATACATGAGGACCTTTGCGGCAACCATATGGCACTTTGCACCCTAGCCGGCAAGGCCCTCCACTAGGGGCTCCACTGGCCTACAATCCTGTCCGATGCAGAAGACCTCGTCCGCACCTGCTAATGGATGGGACGGCGAAGCCACCGGCCCCCAGGTCCCCTACAACCAATCGCTCCGGTCTGTCCCCTAGCGCATTGGGGCATGGACCTAATCGGTCCATTCCCTTGTGTCAAAGGCAACCTTCAGTACGCAGTGGTAGCATTAGAGTACTTCCCCAAAATGATCGAGGCCGAACCCCTCATGACGATCACATTGAAGAATGTCCAGAAATTCTTCTGGAAAAACATAATCTTCCACTTCGATGTCCAACGATAGCTCACGGTCAACAACGGCACACAATTCGACTTCGGGCCTTTCAGACAATTCTTCAACAACCTCGACATCGAATAATGCTTCGCTATAGTTCGACATCCTCAGTCCAACGAGGCCGTTGAACGGTCCAACGGCAACATTCTCTCCGCCTTAAACCGCCGACTCGTCGGCCTAGCTCAAGGCCTGTGGGTCGATAACTCCCCAAGGTTTTATGGTCCCTCCGCTCTACTGTCACGCGAGCCACAGGATTCACCCCTTTCCGCCTCCTATATGGCGATGAAGCCATGACCCTCACCAAGGTTAAGGGTATGCTCGCTCTGGGTGCAACTTCCATAAATTACTAGAGAAAGAGAACTCTTCCTCGATCTTACCAAAGGAACGCGGATCCGTGCCATCCAAAACCTCGATCACTACATCATAAAAACCAAGGCTTGGTATGATCCTAAGGTTGCGCCATGAAACATCAAACCCGGTGATCTAGTACTTCGATGTGCCCTGGCTCTGGGAAAACTGCACAACAAATGGGAAGGACCATACCTAGTCCTCAGGTCTAACAGGCCCGACTCCTACCACCTGGCCGACACAGAAGGAACCCCCTCCGACACAGTTGGAACACGGAGACCCTTCGCAAATACTATGTGTAGGGTCCCCCAGGCTCCGCCATCTCCAAAGCTCCAAGACAAATAAAACCATAGATTACCCACCCACAAATAACCACTTTACCTAGAGGTATCACCTCCCAGAAAACACCTACCCTGCAAAAACAAACCCACACAGAGCCTACGAAGACCTTCCAGCATCTTGAAGGCACTGCCTCCGTGCTGAAGCGGTAAAACCATCCAGCATCTTGAAGGCATTGCCTCCGTGCCAAGAGAATAAAATCCCTCTGGCATCTTGAAGGCAGTGCCTCCGTGCCAGAGAAGTATATTCCTCCGCCATCTTTAAGGCCTGGCTGACATACGTGGCGAAGAGGCAAAGACCACTCCAGCATCTTGAAGGCTTAAGCCTCCGTGCTAGACAGGCATATATCCCTTTGCCATCTTTAAGGTCTAACTAACCTACGTGACGGAGAGGCGATGATGCAGGAGAGTTGCCCGATCTTCTCGTCGTAGAATCGTGGGGGATAACTTGACCCGTGCAACCTGACGAACCGATGGCACCAACCACTGCTTGAGCAGCAACCTATGACAAAAGAATTCGCCCAACCACACGATTCGGTCTTTGTCTACTTGACCACGGGAAGTAGACGCTGTTGCAGCTGCAAATCCAAAGGAATACACAAGAACAACAGATATAACTAGCAAATCTCTCAATCTCCAAGGGGGTGGCTGCTGCACACTCAAACCTTAGAGACAAGAAATGGCTGCTGCTAGTTCAAATTCGTGGTGAACCCTAGAAGGGAGGTTACAGGTGGGTATATATAGTGAGGGCAACCCCTGCCCTTAGTTCTACATGGGCTGGACTTGGCCCAACAATAAAAACAACAGCCCATGTGCAGTTTGCTTCATAAAAGGCTGAAAGACTCTAATTGTTTTCAAACATAACATACAAACCAACCAAAATGGTGTGGCCCAAAAGGAGTCATGTAGGACCATCTCGCCTTGCCTTGTCGGGTTCTAGAGTAGTCTTGGCTTGTCAGGTTCCCAAGTAGTCAAAGGCGAAGCCTGACTTGTCGATGAGCACACCAGCACTGGTCGGCATGACTGGTCGAGGAGGTCGTTGGACTGGTGGAGAATGGTCGAGAAGGTGGTCGGACTGGTCGAGGAGGTGGTCGTGTCCATGGTAGCGCTATGTCCTCATCAAATGCACAACCAAGCAGTTATGGACAGTAGCGTCACCACACATGTCCAGCTCATCCTTGTTCTCCCATGTGACATGTGATTCAAACCTGAGAACAAGCAATGTATTCCCATTAGGTAGTAAACAATTCTCACTAAAAGTATGATTGCAATCATTAAGGAACAGATTCACCTCTTGTTGCATTTGTTTCAATCGAGCTCTTGTCATAGGACCTTTATTGGCATCAACAGTTTGTGAGGGACTTGTAGCGTCAACCAAGTCTGCCCCATGACCAAGAGAATGAGTGTTGTTGGGGATGTCCTCATCATCCTCCCCCTCTTCAAAAGGAGTTGTCCTCGACTCTGTTTCTTCCAAGCCAAAGAATGGTGATAAATCTGCGACGTTGAAGGTAGCACTCACTGCATAGTCATCGCCAGGGAGCTCAATCTTGTAAGCATTATCATTAATCTTCTCAAGAACGCGGAATGGGCCATCACCACGAGGCATTAGCTTGGACTTGCGCTTCTCAGGAAATCGGTCCTTTCTTAGATGCACCCATACTAAATCTCCTGGTTGGAAAAGTAACTTCTTGCGATGCCTATTTGCCTTTGAAGCATAGCACTTTACTTTCTTTTCAATCTCTTCTTTGGTCTTCATGTGAATTTTCTTCACATAATCAGCTCTTTTTGAGGCCTCCATGTTAGCTCGCTCTTGCAATGGTAGAGGCAGCAGATCAAGTGGGGTGATTGGTTTGAAACCATACACCACCTCAAAAGGACACATTTTGGTGGTGGAATGCACAGCTCTATTGTAGGCAAACTCCACATGAGGCAAACAATCTTCCCACTCCCTTAAGCTCTTCTTTATCATTGTGCGCAGCAACATGGAGAGGGTGCGATTAACAACCTCAGTTTGTCTATCAGTTTGTGGGTGACAAGTTGTGGAAAATAACAACTTTGTTCCAAGCTTGGCCCACAAGGTCTTCCAAAAATAACTCATGAACTTCACATCTCGGTCAGAAACAATCGTCATCGGCACGCCATGCAATCTCACAACTTCCCTGAAAAACAAATCAGCTACATGCGATGCATCGTCGCTCTTGTGACAGGGAATAAAGTGTGCCATTTTAGAAAACCTATCCACCACTACAAAAACTGAATCCCTCCCCCTCTTAGTTCTTGGCAGTCCTAACACAAAATCCATACTAATATCCTCCCAAGGTGCATTAGGAACAGGAAGCGGAGTATACAAACCATGGGGGTTCAGTTTTGATTTGGCCTTATGACATGTTGTACATCGCTGCACAAACCTCTCAACATCGCGTCTCATCTTGGGCCAATAGAAGTGGTCGCTGAGCAGCGAGTACGTCTTCTCTCGTCCAAAGTGACCCATCAATCCACCCATATGGGATTCCTGCAATAAAAGCAAACGAATGGACGAGTCTGGGACACACAACTTGTTAGCACGAAATAAGAATCCATCATGCACATGGAACTTTTCCCAACCCTTCCCATTTTTGCATTTTAGGTATGGTTCAGCAAAATCATGATCAGAAGGGTATAATGCTCGCAAATTTTCTAATCCAGGCACCTTTACATCCAGTTGGTTCAGTAAAATAACCTTACGAGATAAAGCATCAGCAACAACATTATCTTTCCCTTTCTTATATTTCACAAGGTATGGAAAAGATTCAATAAATTCTACCCATTTAGCATGCCTACGGTTCAGTTTGGCTTGGCCTTTCAAATACTTTAAAGCTTCATGATCAGAATGAATGATAAATTCTTTAGGCCAAAGATAATGTTGCCAAGTCTCAAGAACACGAACAAGAGCATACAATTCCTTATCATACACAGGGTAATTCAGTTGAGCTCCTCCCAACTTCTCACTAAAGTAAGCCACTGGTTTTCCTTCTTGCATCAGAACACCTCCAATGCCCAAACCACTAGCATCACATTCGACCTCAAATGATTTGTTAAAATCAGGCAGAACAAGCAAAGGTGCTTCAGTAAGACATTTCTTGAGTTCTTGAAAAGCACTTTCTTGTGACTTACCCCAGACAAATTCAATACCTTTCTTGGTGAGCTCGTTCAAAGGAGCAGCGATGGTGCTGAAATTCTTCACGAAACGCCGATAGAAACCAGCGAGACCATGAAAGCTTCTTACTTGGCTTACATTGACAGGCGTAGGCCAATTTTTGATAGCTTCAACTTTAGATTCATCAACTTCTACTCCCTGTGCAGAAACAACAAAGCCCAAAAACACAACCTTGTTTGTGCAAAACGTGCACTTCTCCATGTTAGCATACAATCTCTCAGATCTAAGTACTTGCAGCACTTGTTTAAGATGCTCTACATGCTCTTCCATTGTGCGGCTATATATTAGAATGTCATCAAAATAAACCACAACAAATTTCCCAATGAAAACTCTCAAAACATGATTCATTAAGCGCATGAATGTGCTAGGTGCATTAGTCAAACCAAAGGGCATTACTAACCATTCATATAAACCTGATTTTGTTTTAAAAGCTGTCTTCCATTCATCCCCTTCTTTCATCCTAATCTGATGGTACCCACTACGCAAATCAATTTTAGAGAATATAACAGCACCGCTAAGTTCATCCAGCATATCATCAAGTCTAGGGATGGGATGACGATACCGAATAGTGATGTTGTTAATTGCCCTACAATCAACGCACATTCTCCATGTACCATCTTTCTTAGGGACAAGGATAACAGGGACAGCACAAGGGCTAAGACTTTCTCGCACATACCCTTTTTCTAGCAGCACCTGCACCTGTCGCTGAATCTCCTTGGTTTGTTTGGGGTCAGTCCGGTACGGTGGTCGGTTAGGAAGGGAAACTCCTGGGATGAGGTCGATCTGATGTTCAATCCCACGAAGTGGAGGTAGACCCGCTGGTATCTCCTCCGGAAACACATCTTCAAAGTCCTGCAACAGACTACAAACAACACTAGGAAGAGGAGTTAAGTCATTAGTAGAAAGCATTGCACCCTTGTACAGCAGTACAAAATGCACCATTTTGGGGTTATCTCTCACTTCCTTCATCTCAGATTTAGTAGCTATCATAACTAACTTCTGCTTCTCACTCTTCCTCTTTCCATTCAAGCTTGCTTTGTGACCCTCACTCACTGACTTGTGGATGGCAGTCATCTTCTTCTTCTCAAGTTGATCCTCACTTATATTCTTTACTTCAATCTTCCTTTGCATGTTTGCTGCTATAATCTGATTTGGTGTCATGGGTAGCAGCTTGATGCCTTTACCTTGCCACTTCAAAGCATGGGTGTTGTCCCGGCCTTCATGTAGAACACTTCTATCAAATTGCCATGGCCGCCCCAATAGCAAGTGGCAAACAGTCATAGGCACAACATCGCAATCAACAGTATCGGTGTAATCATGTATTTTGAAAGTAACTCTCACCAAGTACTGCACCTTCACATCGCCACAATCGCTAAACCATTGCACATGGTAGGGGTGAGGATGCTTCATCAGGGTCAGCCCAAGCTTCTCACACATTCCCATGCTAGCAAGGTTGTGGCAGCTACCACCATCAATTATCAACTTAATCAGCTTATCATTCACTTTAGCTTGGGTCTGGAATAGGTTGAATCGTTGCGCCTGTTCTTCATCATTGATCTGAACACTCAGTGTTTTGGTGACCACAATGGTGTGACCAGCCTCAAAAGGATATGCCTTGTACTCCTCTGCATTCTCCTCTTCAGTGTCATCAAACTTTCCACTCTCAATTTCAGGCTGAATCTCATCTTCACTAGCTGATTCATACTGACCCTCCTCGGTGACAAGCATTGCACGATTATTTGGACATTCCTTGACAACATGGCCACGCCCTAAACACTTGAAACACTGGATAGAGCTACTCTTGGAGGTAGATCCCACGGACGAGGCAGCAGATGATACTGGTTTTGGCGTCTTATTCTCACTAGATGAGGGTGCTGATTTAGCAAAAGATCCAGAACGAGAAAAAGAACTGCTGCTCGGGCTGGGTGAATAGGTACCTCGTCCCAAACTGAATTTTGTGGTTTTTGAGGATCCTGGTGGCACCCTTAAACTGAATGTTGATGCTTTTGCTGGTCTAGCATCGTCTTGCAATTGCCTCTCTGCCTTTTGTGCTATGTGCACTAGCTGCACTACATTGTTGTAGGTCTGAAATTCCACAACACGCTTAATTGGCTTATTAAGGCCGAAAAGAAAACGTGACATGGATTGCTCTTCATCTTCATGAACACGTGCTCTAATCATTGCTTGCTCCATCTCCTTATAGTATTCTTCCACCGAACGGTTCCCTTGTCTCAAGTTCTGCAGCTTGTCAAAAAGGTCTCGTTTGTAATGCTTAGGAACAAACCGTGCCCTCATTTCTCTTTTCATTTCTTCCCATGATAACACTGGAAACTCCCCATTCTCCTCACGTTGATTCTGAACTTGTTCCCACCAGATTAGAGCATATCCATCAAACTCCAATGATGCCATGGCTAACTTCTTCTCTTCTGAATAGTTGTGCATGCGAAATATCTTGTCAACCTTTAACTCCCAGGTGAGATATACATCAGGGTCAGAAGTGCCTTCAAACTTGGGGATGCTGAACTTGAGTTTGCCAAATCTCTCCTCATTTGGCTGATTGTCGCCATTGCGACCACGACGAGGGTAGTAATCATTGCGTTGCAACACAAAAGGTTCAGGCTGAGCTACTCCATTTGCAGCAGCACCTCCACGTCCACGGCCTCTCCCTTGGCCATGAGCAGCACCGTTACCGCCTCCACCACGCACTGGCCCAGGTGGGCGAGCAGCATGGACAGCAGCTTGGTCACTCCTTTCTTGTGCTTCCCGTTGCACACGGGCAGCAGCTTCCTCATCAGTCTCATCAAGCTCTTCTCCTTGCACACTTGCATCACCTTGATTGACAGCGGCTCCTTCTACCCTCAATGCCTTGACAACATCTTCAACAATTTCGGTGCGGAGATTGTTCATATTCTCATTGAGCTGATTGTTGAATTCTTCTACCAATTGTTCAAGCTGAGTTTGTGTGACATAACTTGGTGTAACCTCTGGTTGGCCTGCCATGGTTAGTGAAGAAAATATCCAAATTTACAAAATCTTTTCAGGAAAGATGTAAAAGGCTTCTTGCTCTAGCTTACCAACTGAAGTCTTATGCATCCTTACAGAGTTGCAGCTGCACGCTCTCTCGTGGTAATAAACAAGGAATACATGATAGATCAAGCGAATTCAATGTCAAGATGCTGCTAAAACAGAGGCTTATTTGTGGAGCTCGGTGAGGTATTCTTGTCCTATATAATCTGAAGCACTAGTTATTGCAAGGCTAAGTAATAATCCAATGAATGCAAAGCCAAGTTGCTGATCCAGATATATATATGAAATTTTGGGAACAACTCAACACGCAATGATAATGAGACTTGTGCAACCAAGGAAATGAGCCATTCACAAACTGAAAATTTATAGCAAAGCTCTTGTTGCACAAGTGCAAGGAGGGACGCTAGCTAAATGCTCAAAGTTTCAAGCAGGCTTGTTGATGTGCACAAAAGGATATAACTCAACTAGAGCAGGTGTGACAAACTGAAATTGCAATACTGATCACAACACCATTGTTTTATTTCTGCCTTTTTTTTTTTTTGGCTCTTCTTTTCTTTTTTTTTTCTTTTTTTTTTCTTTTGCTACTGTGACCAGCACCCAGATGTAGATATGTATTTTTCGCTGCTCAAATTAACATAAGTGCAAGGCCCTGGAGCAAAAAACCTATAGCTAGTCCCAAATAGGTTCAAAGTTTTCACAAAGGAAGGAAAAGGGGTTCACTAGGGACTGCAAACAAGGATGAATACTTCTGAATGTTGCAGAATGCAGACCAGCAAATACTATATGGGATCTCCAGACTATGAACCTTGTCGGTGCTAAAGCTGAAAGAGGGGAGCTGAATTTGGAATTGAGCTTAAAAGATATTTTGTAGTATGTGTCACAAGCTTTCCAACAAGTATCTAAACGCTCAAATCCGACTTCGTTTACAAAGGTTGCACTGATTTCGGTCCTTGCTGCAGAAATCTGAGATCTGGACTCGAGCTAGACTCGAGAGGGAAATCCAACCCGACCAAGAACACATGAACCAAAGGGGGGAAACAGATATGGGGTGGAAAAGAGAAAGGGAAACACAAGGAAACTCTAAGATACAGCAACCAAACTTAAACTATTGGACTAAAACCTAACAAAGCTCACTATGCTCCAGATTTAGCTATGGTTTAGTAGCATTTTTTTTTGGGATTTTAGGGTATGGGACAGGAAAGTAAAACAAGTGACTAAGATAAATGATCCTACCGAGTGAACTTAAGCCCTGATACCAGATGATGCAGGAGAGTTGCCCGATCTTCTCGTCGTAGAATCGTGGGGGATAACTTGACCCGTGCAACCTGACGAACCGATGGCACCAACCACTGCTTGAGCAGCAACCTATGACAAAAGAATTCGCCCAACCACACGATTCGGTCTTTGTCTACTTGACCACGGGAAGTAGACGCTGTTGCAGCTGCAAATCCAAAGGAATACACAAGAACAACAGATATAACTAGCAAATCTCTCAATCTCCAAGGGGGTGGCTGCTGCACACTCAAACCTTAGAGACAAGAAATGGCTGCTGCTAGTTCAAATTCGTGGTGAACCCTAGAAGGGAGGTTACAGGTGGGTATATATAGTGAGGGCAACCCCTGCCCTTAGTTCTACATGGGCTGGACTTGGCCCAACAATAAAAACAACAGCCCATGTGCAGTTTGCTTCATAAAAGGCTGAAAGACTCTAATTGTTTTCAAACATAACATACAAACCAACCAAAATGGTGTGGCCCAAAAGGAGTCATGTAGGACCATCTCGCCTTGCCTTGTCGGGTTCTAGAGTAGTCTTGGCTTGTCAGGTTCCCAAGTAGTCAAAGGCGAAGCCTGACTTGTCGATGAGCACACCAGCACTGGTCGGCATGACTGGTCGAGGAGGTCGTTGGACTGGTGGAGAATGGTCGAGAAGGTGGTCGGACTGGTCGAGGAGGTGGTCGTGTCCATGGTAGCGCTATGTCCTCATCAAATGCACAACCAAGCAGTTATGGACAGTAGCGTCACCACACATGTCCAGCTCATCCTTGTTCTCCCATGTGACATGTGATTCAAACCTGAGAACAAGCAATGTATTCCCATTAGGTAGTAAACAATTCTCACTAAAAGTATGATTGCAATCATTAAGGAACAGATTCACCTCTTGTTGCATTTGTTTCAATCGAGCTCTTGTCATAGGACCTTTATTGGCATCAACAGTTTGTGAGGGACTTGTAGCGTCAACCAAGTCTGCCCCATGACCAAGAGAATGAGTGTTGTTGGGGATGTCCTCATCAGGCAAAGACCGCTCCGGCATCTTTAAGGCTTTGCCTCCATGCCGGACAGGCATAAGACCCTCCGTCATCTTTAAGGCCTAGCTGACCTAGGTGGCGAAGGGATAACCTCCCCGGCATCTTGAAGGCCTAACCTCCGTTCCGAAAAGGATTCATACAAAGTATTGATCCTCCAGCACCTTGAGGACTAAAAGTCTCCAAGCCAAAATCATCTCACCCCTATGTTATCTTCCCTGCTCACACCTAACGCTACGTTGTACCCCTCGGATCTCGCACTCCGCGGCCACTAACAAACCGCAAAAAGCGAAGGGGCTTGGATAGGGGGCACAGGAGAAGCGTTAATACGATAACAAAGCATTGATGCGATAAATTATAAAAACCAAAAAAACAAAGCTAACACAACACAAGTTTATTCATACACGGCATACAAAAGAGTCTGCATTCAACTAATAGCTGTACATCGAATCCATGCCTAGCAAACTTTCTAACCCGTTATGCCTCCCTGGAACACTACGGGAGGATGAGGGCGCTCGACCGCCATGACTCCTAGAAATACCATGGGACCTGGAGGATTGAACCCAGTAATTGCACACAACGGGTCGACATGAATCCCCTCCACGAAGGGAACCACTTCCTAAAGCAGAGCCCCGTCGGCCTCAGGAAGACGAAGGATCCACTGGGAAGGGATACGAGTCGAAGACTGAAAAATCCAGCTCATCCTCCTCCTGTTCTTCTGGTGGGGACTCCGCAACCTGCACCTCCTCCACCTTCACCTTAGCAGGAAAGGCTCAAGGATTTTCGAAGGCACCCTTCACGTTCCGAGGAAGAATACTGGTGCACTCTACACGGCACGGGATGAGAGCACAATATCGATAACTACCGAACCCTCACCACCTTCCGAAAGGAGTACCTCGGGAGGCAGGCGGCCCTCGCCTCCAACGGTGGGGCCCTCAAGGGGCTGTCCGAAGATCGCTAACCATCGGCCAACCGATAGGTACACCGACTGGCCCTACAAAATCCTCCACAACTAGCCCTACCTTCACCACCCTAGTCATCTCTAGAACCGCACAGTGACGAAGGAGCACAGGGCAAACGGATTGTCCTCACCATTACCGGCGGAGGGAGCTCCAGAGGCACTTCAGAACGACAATGGCGAGACTACTCCCGCAAGGTGCACCACATCGGAGCAACTAGCATCCACCGACCGGCCCCCAACTGGGCCAACGCCCCCGTAACATTCACCGTCGATGACACCAAAGGGGTAAAATTTCCCCACTCGATGCCCTGGTCCTCTCAGCCAATATCGCCAAAGTCAATGTCCGAAGAATACTGATCGACGGAGGCAGCTCAGTGGACCTCCTATTCATACATGCCTTCGACCAGCTCCAAATTCCGCAAAGCCGGCTCTCACCAAGCAGTAGACCCCTCCAGGGATTCAATGGAGCACCCCTCAATGCCCTAGGACAGATAGAACACCCGGTCATCTTTGGCGAGGGCTCTGCATCACGATCCGAGGTTATCACCTTCGATGTCGTGGGACGTACCATACGCCTACAATGCCATCCTAGGACGGGGGACCCTGAATAGATTCGGAGCTGTACTCCATCACAATTACCTCTGCCTAAAAATACCTGGACCCGAGGGACTAATAACCATCCACGGTGACCAAGACCTGGCTAGACACATCGAGTATGGGCACCCCGCTCTGCTACCCAGTCGCCATATCCACACCATGACATGGGAGGACTCAAAAGATCCTCCGTCAGCGCACCCCGGGCACCGCTGCCCTTCGAGACCACAACTAGAAGGGGACATAAAGCTAGTACCCATAGGGGAAGACCTCGCCTCCGGGCAAGAAACCCAACTTCTGGCCGTCTTACCTTGACATCTTTGCATGGTCCTCACAAGAACTCCCAGGAGTCGACCGCAGCATCATCGAGCACTCGCTCCAGGTCGACCGGAAGGTAAGGCCCGTACGCCAGGGGCTTCGCAAGCTCTCCCCAGAGCAGACAGAAGCCGCAGAAGAAGAAGTCCAGAAGCTGCTGAAAGCCGGTGTTATCCGAGAGGTTATCCACTCCGATTGGCTCTCCAACACCATCCTAGTCAAAAAACATAGCGGAAAAGGGCGTATTCTACTACCGGCTACGAAATGCTAAGCTTCCCCGACGCCTACTCCGAATACCACCCGGTATGGATGGCAATGGAGGATGAAAACAAGACCAGATTTATTACCCCCTTCGGGGTATACTGTTATGTTCGGATGCCCTTTGGTCTTTGAAACGCTGGGGCCACGTTCTCCCACCTAGTACACAAGGTGCTGCAACAACAATTGGGCCGCAACGTCAAGGCCTATGTAGACGATATCGTGGTAAAAAGCCAAATAGAAGCCACCCACCTAGTACACAAGGTGCTGCAACAACAATTAGGCCGCAACGTCAAGGCCTATGTAGACGATATCGTGGTAAAAAGCCAACTAGAAGCCACCCACGTTGCCGACCTACAAGAAACATTCAACAGCTTCCGAGCCGCTGGCATACAGCTAAACCCATAAAAATGCGTATTTGGCGCTAGAGGTGGAAAAATGCTAGGATATCTTGTCTCCCGAAGAGGCATCGAGGCCAACCCAGGCAAGATTCGTGCTATCGTGAAAATGTCGCCTCCCACCAATCTTAAAGAAGTAGTGCCTAGCTGGCCGCTTCGCAGCCCTCAGTCGCTTCCTCACGAAATCCGCTAAGCACAACCTCCCTTTCTTTAAAATGCTAAGAGGCTCTGAGCCGTTTAGCTGGACACCAGATTGCCAGGCAACATTCGAGGCCCTAAAAGCGCACCTTTCCCACCTTGAAACACTCGTGATGCCCCTCCCCGGTGAAGGACTACTCCTGTACCTATCTGTCTCCACATCCGCCGTCAGCGCCGCCCTGGTACGAGAGGAAAAAAGTGGCGATCGCCCTACTCAAACGGTTGTATACTACGTCTCAGAGGCCTTAGCAAGGTCCAAGACATGTTACACTAAGCTCGAAAAAATAGCCTACGCCCTAATGATGGCCTCGTGCAAGCTCCGGCACTACTTCCTTGCCTACAACATCACTGCCCCAACCTCATACCCGCTAGGTGACATGTTTCGCAACCGAGAGGCGACGGGATGAATCAGCAAGTGGGCGGTCGAGTTAGCCTGCTTTGTCGTAAGGTTTGTAGCCCGCACCACCATAAAATCCCAAATCTTAGCAGACTTCAACGCCGAATGGACGTCGGCAACAACCGAATCCAACACCACACCCACCCAAGACGTCTGGACCATCTACACCGACGGAGCATACTGCTCCACGAGAGCTGATGCTGGCGCGGTCCTCATCTCCCCCACAGGCTAGCAGGTCCAATACGTCGCTCTCCTAGATTTGAAGACAACCAGCAACATAGCCGAATACGAGGTCGTCCTCCTAGGCCTCCGAAAGGCCCAAGCCTTAGGAGCAGCCAGAGTCATCATCCGAACCGACTCTCAAATCGTCACCGATCACATCAACAAGGACTTCCAAGTCCACCATCCAGACATGGTCACATACCTCGAGGCCATTCACAAAGCCGAGGCACACTTCCGTGGCGTATCCATACAAAGCATACCACAGGCGGACAACAACCACAAAAGCTGCAGCCATGGGCAAAAACACACCAATAGGCACCTTCCTCGAGACCCTACACCAGCCGACCGCCAGAACCCTTGACGAGACAGTCGTCGCCATCCTCCCCATCCAAACTGCGGACTGGAGGTCTCCCCTCCTATCGTTCCTGAGAGGAACAACAGAACTGGACGACCTAATTGCACTCCGCCGCATCTAACATCGCGCCAGGGGCAACCACCACATAAATAACACCCTTTACAAGATAGGTGTATGTGCCCTCCTCCTTCGATGCGATAGGTGTATGTGCCCTCCTCCTTCGATGCAGCACTAAACAAGAAGGAGCCACCCTCCTCAGAGAAATAGACAAATGCCTAAGCGGCAGTCATCTGGCGCCTCATGCTCTAGCCGGTACAGCACTCCGCCAGGGGCTCCATTGGCCTACAATCATGTTCAATGCGGAAGAACTCGTCTGCACCTGCCAAGGATGCCAATGGATGGGATGACGAAGCCACCGACCACCAACTCCTTTGCAACCAATCGCCCCTGTCTGGCCCCTGGCTTGTTGGGGTATGGACCTCATCGGTCCATTTCCCCGCGCCAAAGGAAACCTCCAGTACGCAGTGGTCTCATTGGAATATTTTTCCAAATGGGTCGAGGCCGAACCCCTCACTGCGATCACATCAAAAAATATCCATAAATTCTTCTGTAAGAACATAATCTGCCACTTCAGCATCCCACGACAGCTCACGGTGGACAACGGCACACAATTCGATTCCGAGCCTTTTAGACAGTTCACCGACGACCTCGGCATTGAATTATGCTTCGCAGCAGTTCGACACCCTCAATCCAATGGAGCCTTGAAAGGGCCAACGGCAACATCCTCTCCAGTCTAAATCGATGCCTCATCGGCTTAGCTTGAGGCCTATGGGTCGACGAATTACCCAAGGTTTTATGGTCCCTCCGCACCACTGTCATGTGGACCACCGGGTTCACACCCTTCCGCCTCCTATATGGAGACGAAGCCATGACCCCCACCGAGGTCAAGGCCTGCTCACTCAGGGTACAACTCCCACAAACTGACGGAGAAAGGGAGCTTTCCCATGACCTTACCAAAGGCACGCGGCTCCACGCCATTCAGAACCTAGATCACTACATTAAGAAAATTAAGGTTTGGTACAATCCAAGGGTTGCGCCGCGAAACTTCAAACCCAGCGAACTCGTGCTTCGACGCGCCCTAGCCCCGGGAAAGCTACGCAACAAATGGGAAGGCCCATACCTCGTCCTCAAGTCTAACAGACCTAGCTCCTACCGATTGGTTGATGCAGAGGAGACCCCCTCAAACACAGTTGGAACACAGAGACCCTCCGCAAGTATTATGTATAAAGAACCCCAACCTCAACACACAAAAGAACCCAGCATCTTGGAGGTTTATGCCTCCATGCTGGACAGGCATTCCTCCCGCCATCTTTAAGGTCTCGCCAACCTACATGGCAGATAGGCAAAGACCGCTCCAGCATATTGAAGGCATAAGCCATCGTGCTGAACAGGCATTTCGTCCGCCATCTTTAAGGTATCGCTAACCTATGTGGCGGATAGGCAAAGACCGCTCCAGCATCTTGAAAGCATAAGTCTCCGTGCTGGACAGGCATTTCGTCCGCTATCTTTAAAGTCTAGCTAACCTACGTGGAGGATAGGCAAAGACCACTCCAGCATCTTGAAGACAAAAGTCTCCGTGCGGGACAAGCATTCTGTCCGTCATCATTTGGGCCTAGCAAACTTAAAATGTTGGATAGGCAAATACCGATCCATCATCTTGAAGGCAGTGCTTTCATACGGGGCAGGCATAACACCCCTCGTCATTTCCAAGGCCAAGCTGCCCTAGGCATGGCGAGGGGATAAAAACCCCAACAAAACTCAATCTGTCAGCTGACCCTTCTGATGCCCCTCAAAGTCTCGCACCCCGTGGCCGCCAGACAACCATAGGATGCAAAGGGCTAGGACAAGGGGCACAAGCGAAACATCGGCGCGATCAATCATAAAAAAGGGAGAGGAAAAAGAACATACAAAAGTCTTTTATACAGTTAACCGCTGTACATCGAATCCATGCCCAGCAAACTGGCTACCCTACTACGCCCCCCTGTACCACTACGGGAAGACGAGGGTGCCCAACCGCCATGCCTCCCGGACACACCACGGGACCTGGATTGTCGTCCACGACAATTGCGCACGGGAGGCCGACTCGAGCCCCCTCCACCAAAGGGGCTGCTACACGAAACAGAGACTCGACCCCGGGAAGATGAAAAATCTGCTGGGAAGGGATACGAGTCGAAGGCCGAGAAGTCCAGCTCTTCCCCCTGTCCCTCCGATGAGGCCTCCGCAGCCTATGCCTCCTCTACCTTCACCTCACCCTAAGGTAGACTCGAGAATTTCCGAAGGCACCCTTCCGTCAGAACCCCGGGGAAGGACGAAGCGCCGTAAGAAGCGTGAGCCAGCAACTTCCCAGGCCGTTCGGGCCACACACCAGTCATCTCTTGCGGTACAGCATACATCCAAAGCGGACACCAGGGGATATTCCGGCTCGACATTAACCAAAACATCGGCAGCGACCTGAGGGTCAACACGCCCATCGGAATCGCGGGGCATAACCAAGCGACTCCGCCGATGCATGAACGGAGTAGCCTTCGATGCACTAGACGCACTTGAACCCTCCCCCGGAGGCACTATCCAAGGTACGGACGAGGCCTCCTCAGGCCTCGGGCCGCCGCACCTATACACGCAGAGCAGACTCCGGTTAAAACTCAAAGGCTCAAACATCCCAGAAACAACACAGGTCAAACACAGGAAGACGAGCGCGGTTTCCATCAAATAAAGGAAAGATTATATACATAAAGCAAAAAGTGGCGGTCAACATACTAGAACTCAGCCCCCCCCCTCCCTAGGAAAGAAAAGAAAACAAAGACAGCCGTGATAGAGCTACACCTCTGGGGCATCCACGCTTGGCTCCAGAGGGGCAACAACACCAGACAAAGCTCCCCAGAGGGCCTCAAAGCACCCATAGACTCCGAGTGAACCACCAGGCCTCACAATGAAGAACTTGGGTGAAGGCCCCCTGGGACACCCGGAACCCCCAGACCGGCCATAAATCGCAACATCACACTTCGGCCATGCTTCGCCCATACGCCACGATGGAAGCTCTCCAAGGCTGCCCCAATCTCCACCGGAGGTGCCTCTGGCTGGAAGGCCTCGACCACGGAGTCCGGCACCTGCCACTCCAGTGCTTCGAAGGGACCAACCCCCACCTGGTGCAGCAGGGTCAGCTGAAGTGCAGCAGCCACACGAGCGCTGGACCTCACATAGGCCTCCGTGGCCCTAACCACAACCTTCGTGGCAGACCAAAGCCAGAAGAGCGGCATGACCGACACCATCCGAGTCGGAGGGTAGCAGCAGACATCGAGCCCCTAGGCCGCTCAAGGCATCAGAGGTAATCCGGGCCACCTCCAACGCTAGCACCATTAACTGCTGGCACTCCAAATGCAGTGCCCCCTCCGATGCCCGAACCTCCTCCAGCTCTTGTCGCATATTTACCACCGCCGCCCGAAGGGTGTCAGCGTCACTCTCGACGAACACACGGGCCTCGTTGGCCGCATCGGCAACCTCCTTCGCCTCCCAGAGGTCTTCGGCAGCCTTCTGTGCCTTAGCCTCCGCACGCTCACGAAGCACCATCTCCTCATGAAGACGGCCTTCCGCGGACACCGCCTGTTTTTCGGGTCTCTTCCAAAGCTTGGCATCGGCCACCACCCAGCGCCCTCGTCAAAATTACTTGCTACAAAGCACCACAAAAAGATGGAAAAAGACAAGATAAGCTACCCAGGACCCAACACCGGACCCGGCGATCATAACAAACACTACCGACCTGAAGGGCCGCCACCGCCAATCGCGCCTCCAGCTCCTCCAGGGGATGCTGGGCCAACGCTCTCTTGACCTCCCCACTCCGATGTAGTGAGGAGGCCGCAGTGAAAGCCCTTGACACCTCCGGGCGCAGCGCGAAGTTGTCCGGGGT
This sequence comes from Phragmites australis, assembly GCF_958298935.1. NCBI lineage: Eukaryota > Viridiplantae > Streptophyta > Magnoliopsida > Poales > Poaceae > Phragmites > Phragmites australis. The sequence goes on along the minus strand of NC_084926.1, from coordinate 28,720,184 downwards.
CAGGATCCCAAGGCCAGGGCCCCCCTCAACCGCTCCGAAGGGACTCCCGATGGAGGGCACAGCGCCTCAGGCACCAGCCGCCGTGAGCAGGCCACCAGCTGACTTCGGGCCCCGTAGGAACGAAGACCCCTCTGGAGGAGTCCGCGATCTCCGCTGGGCCTCCGAGGCCCCGAGGGGTGGAGTCAAGGTCACATCCACCTCGAAGATTGCTACAACAAAAAAAGAAATACGAATTAAGATCCCAGCACAAGACCAAAAGGGTATGACTAACAAAGCAAACCACACCTGGTTCCCCCAAACCTCTTACAAGAGGACCCGTAGCAACCTCAACATCCGAGTCGACAAGACCAAAGTCGAAGTCCATGGAGGAGACGCCTCACCGTTGGCTCTGGCCGTGACCCGCAAGATCCAGGGAGGTCCAGTCCTTCCCCCGATCATCGCCGCCACCCTGGCCCTCGACTCCCGGACTGATCGCACACATTCCCAACCCGTCTCAGGCGCTTCTTGCGAACTAGGGGCGCCTTCGACGACTCGGACATCGAACCAGTATGCGAGCCTCCGGATACTGAGGGCCGTCAGGCCTGGAGCGTCCTTGTACAAACGAGGGGCTCGCACGCGCTCGTTTTCTAGCAGCCCAAGGCTCTGGAGGATCCAGCCATGCCGGAGCCCCCACACCAAGGTAAAAGCAAACACGATTGTCCCGCTCCCAACTCTGTGCCAGGGCTACCCGCCGCTCCCGCTCCACGATAGAAGGGGCCCAGGATTACCTCCTCTGAAAGAAAAAAGAAGGCTCACATCGGCAGATCGAGAACCCATCAACAAATGGAACTCACCTGCGCTGACGGGCGGACCAGAGTACACCTTCGGCCACTCTTTCGCACCCTGCTCAAAAACGCAGTTTCAGTCCGTTTGGAGGGGCCGGACACACAACATGGTGAACTCCTCCATGAGGTCACACATGCTCATCTTCTCGGCCACCCTGCGAAGAAGGGCCAGCCGTGAGGCAAACTGGTCGTCCGTAATCCCCGTCTCCAGCTCTGGAACATACACGATATCCCAGTTCGTGAAGCGAAGGGGCGATGCAGGGCCGATGCTATAGTAAAACCACCGCGGCAACCAGCCAGTATACCACCGACCGTTGATGGCCTTCGTTGGGAAGGCATCGCGATACTGTGGCTGTATCTGGAAGTTGATACTCCCAAAACTGAGGGGCCTCTTCATCCCCACGACCTTGATCACCTTCGGCTGGCAGCTCGCAAAGTGGAGGGCCGCGAAAAAATCCACCCTCCCTTCACACCCCTCCGCCTGCAAGGCCCACTCAAAGGTGGCCAGGCGGGCAATGGCGTTGGCGTGGAGCTGTGGGAGCTCCACGTAGAAGTGGCGGAGCACCTCTTCAAGCAACGACACTGAAGGAAAACCCAGGCCCGTCTTGAAGAAGGCTTCAAACACCACGACCTCATGGACCAGAGGCTTCGGGACCTCCTCGCCCAGCGAAGGCCGAGCGATGGCTCGGGAGGGGATCTTCCCCTCCCTAACCATTCGGTCAACCTCCTCGTCACCGATGACAAACAATCCCAGCGTGGTGGTTTGCCGGGAGTGGCTTTTACTGGCGCGCCGGAGCTGCACTCCCAACGGCGGCCCCATCAGCAACGGGGAAGCCGATGACACCTGAGGGTCCCCCACCGTGGCTACTCCGGCCATCTCCCCCACCGCCCGAGTTTTGGCTTCACTCGGGGTACTCAGGTCGGCCATATGAACCGCAAGAGGATGGCGAAAGACGCTAAACTACGAGAGAGAGGGGAGTAGAGATCAAGGAACAACTCACGAGGGGCAAGAGTCGTTGAAGACAGAGGTAGATGAGAATGAGGAGTAGGCAAAAGGGTTGCTCTGGGCAGTCCCCCCCTGCTACAATAGGTAGCAACTTGCCCCCTCCAGGCGACGGGCGCACGCGCCATCCTTTCGCCTGCCAGGCCGAAATCATGGGGGAGCGAAACCAACTCCCTTGCCCCCCCCCAACAACAAGACGACACACTCTGTTGGGTGTCGTTATTAAGGACCCCCGACGGCCCCTTGGCTTAATTAGCTTAGCCTCCCAAAGGCTGAGCTTGTTCCTGCCTTCCGAAGCTCCGACCTTCCAGAGCTCAGCCTCCCGAAGGTTTGGTCTCCAAGGCTTCAGCCTCCCGAAGCCTCCCCCTTCCGAAGCCCCGGCCTCTCGCTGCCCGGGCTGGCTTCCCGGAGGTTACTGGGTGAGTCATCAGGCCTCAGGAAAAATCTGCCAAAAGGTAAGAACCAGTCGTACTTTGCCTGTGAGGAAGTGACCAGCATTAAATGCCTAGGCTTGTAGACGCCGCTCTGACACCCCAGCACGATGGTACCTATCCTGACACCCCTGGCAGTGCAGCGCCGGGCCGCAATTGGCGATCGGCTCGCCCCCTTCAGGAGGCAGGCACCATGATAATTACCACAGTGGATATTTATCTCCTGACAGGATATGAGGTAGTCATCCAAGATAAGGCTTAGTAATTTGGCCAGATCCGGGATATTTGTACATTATGATAACTTGTACGCAAAGCTACGTATGGCCCTATAAATAGGAGGCTATGGTCCTCTAGGCAAAGAACGGACACAGAACACGCATCACAGCAAACATGTGATTCTCCCCCCAGATCGATCCATTTTTCCTATCATCAATATACTCATGGTGTTCCTTCCTCTTAAACTTTGTCTCCAAGCTTGAGTCTCCTCCTTAGAAGAAACTCTCACCGTACTTGCTGGGGCAAGATGAACTCTTGCTCCAACAGGATCTATCACCTTGGTTTAAGCGCTGCAATTTTTTTATACAAATCACGTTTAAAAGAGGGTGAAACAAATCTGTTACGCATAGCATTGATGCAAATACTATTCTACCAGATGATTGCAAAATCTTTAAATTCACTAGTTGCTTGCCTAACTCTATGCACTTCAGGAACCAAATGAGCATTAAACTTCTATTTGACCATCATCTCCCAATGTAAATACTTTTCAGCATCATAAGCACCTGCAAAATATGGTATAGTAAACTTAACCTTAGCAAAAGGATCATCATTAACACGTGGGTTATGTTGCTGAAAATCATTACCTCTCATACCTTGACGGTTGAAGTTCAATCGATTTCGTTGTCGTGCATCAAGGGCGTCACGTTCTTGCCTCAAAATTTCTTCATCCGTGGCGGACTCCTCTTGTTCATGAGTTGCAACATGAGGATCAAGTGTGTATTGAGTATTTCAATGCTTTCATTGAGTCTTTGCAATGCGGTATTGGTTCCCACAAGCTTCTTGTCAATGTTGTCACTAATCGTTTGCCGATGATCATCCAACAACATTGTGAGTTCTTCTCTTAAAACATACTCTTTTGCATCCGATGTTTCGCCTACCATGGTTAGTAGTAGACAGAAGATAACAAAAGATATTATCCCTATCGACTACTAGGTGGTGGAGGTGGAGTCACACACTCTCAAGCATCTTACCACGCTCTTGCAAATGTTCTTACCACACACAGCAGTTGGTACAACCAGTGGTTGGTTCATGATACCTTATCGGGTGCGAGTGAGGTAGTTGCAAGGGTAGAAACCGTTCTGATCGATAGAAGGTATAGCTTGGATAGGAAATATTTAGTAGCAACGAATAGCAATAATTGAAATCAAATTAGCAAAGCTGAATATGTCCACAGTACTCATCACAGTTGCTGGCCCGAACACGTTCCTAGAACTAGCTCAAGCAAGCCGAAAACTATAATAGACAACAACACAATGGAACAAAATTTGCAATGCAAACTGATTCCTTTTTTTAATTCTCTCTCTTTCTCTCTTTTGCACTCTTTGCTTCTTCTCTTTTTTTTCTTTACTTCTTGCTTTCTTTTCTTTTCTTCTTCTTTTTTTTTGCGAATGTGACATAAACTCAAAACTCTTCTAGTGCCTTTTCTAAGACCAGTGAGGTATGTGGGTCACAATTTTTTTCAGAGAGTAGGGGTATAAAGGTAATAAAAAGATACTCTCTCTCTCTCTTTCTGAATTCTGGCTACCTCTGTTTTAGCTATGGTGGTCGAATCTGAGAAGGTGGACGACTCCGACTAAGTAGTCGGATCCGAAAAGGTGGGAGGAGTGACTGGTCGGACAATAAATGGATGGTCGAAGTGACTAGATGGACCCCGAGTGGGTGGTTGGAGTGACTGATCGGACCCCGTGTGAGTGGTCGGAGTGACTGGTTGGGACCTTGAGTGGGACACAAACTCGGCTATAGCACATTAGGCAAGCTGAGTAACTCGACGACTAAATTAGCAAAGACTCGACGCTAAAAACTAGAACATAATAACTGAACCAGCAACAAGACCCCGACAATGGACTCAAACTCAACAACTCGAAAACTGAAAACAAAATTGGAAAAGGCACAAAGAGGTTTGGACAGCGGAAAACTAAGATCTAAATCCTTCTTTTGGTGGGGTAATTTTCTGAACTCTAGGTAAAGGAACTCAACAAAATAAAAGGGATAACTGAGATTACCTAATGGTCAACCGAGACTCTTATACCACTTGATGCGCGCTTGCATGATCTTCCGAAGGTAATATGATAAGTTGATTAGTGGAGTTTGAACGTTGATGATCTAAAGGCACTGATCATAACAGATCAAGAACACTCGCAACCACTACACCACTACTCCGTGGTTATCAACCGTGCTAAGTCACGGTTGACCTCGTCAAGAAGATTTCTCCTGTAAGCGAATCGAGAACACAAGTAAACATAGGTAGATGCGATCTGAATATTGCTAATTACCAATGAAGCACTTGAGTTTCGGGTTCAACAAACCGATAAACGGCGAAACTGTATTAAACAGAATAATCTAAGCTAAACCTAAACCTAAACTATGACGGCTACTGTGTATATATAGGGGGCGTGAGGAGGTCGACCTAGGGTTGTGCAACCATGGAGAGAGGCGTGCACAACCTGGACTCCAGCTTCGACACGATTACAAAACCCGACAGGGTTCAAAATGGTGATGCATCACCTTATTCCTTTGACTCTGACTAAACTATAAGGAATATTTGGTCGAGCCCATATCCATTAGAAAGAGCTCATCGTAAGCTTTCTAGAATATCCAAGATTGCCTAAAATAGACTTTGTATGAGAGAGTTATGCCCATTTTACTGACGTGTTGTTCTGGAACTCGACTTCGACCACAACCACGACCACGACTTCGACCACGACCATGACTAGAGCTCAGCCTTAAGTTCGAGTAGACTTGACCTTCGAGGAGTGGCGTTCGAATAAGGTTGTGGTGCTTCTCCCACATTCCTATGCAATAAAAATATCACAATAATTTAGTAGTAATCCATCCAAGGAAACATGAACAGCAAGGAACAAGTTCACCTGGTGGTCTAATTGTCATGCACATGCTCTTATAATTGAACCTTGTATGATTTGATGATTATTGGTGATATTGTGTATTCGAAGGAGCCATGGGCTCATCAGACCAACTGATGCTAGGTAACGACAGTCCTCATCAGACCAACCTCGCGCGTGACCTCGCTGCCTCCGGGATAGAAGGGGACAGAGCGGCTATTGGTGAGGACGAGCAACTCTGGGTAGTAGTCTTTGAAGCATACTGTCAAACAGTTGGTGAGCATCTGCTTGAGGATGCTTGTGATCACTACGAGGGCTGTGAACTAAACGTCGCTGGCCAGCCCGTTCGGCGATGACAATGTGTCAAAAGCCAGTGTTGACGATGGCGTCCTAGCTACTGGTGTGGTCCTAAAACGAGGGAACTAGGAGCTTCTGCTTGGCCCGAGCTTGATGATGCCAGACACCGGCTGGCTAGAGACGAGCTTGGCGGCGTACCCCCAGTCGAGGTCCCAGGCGCGGCACTCGTCGTACGCGCCACCCTCGCTGCGCCCGCCTTCCTCGTAGGGGAGCTTGTCGACGACATCGGAGGGGTCAGTAGCAGAACCGCTTGCGGGCACGGAAACACGTGTGTCGTGGGTGCCTTCCTCATAGGGGAGCTTGTCGACTACATCGGAGGGGTCGGTGGTAGAACCGCTCCTAGGCACGGAAATACGCATGTCGCGGTCACGACACGGTGTCGAACAATTGGCAGGCACCTCCCAGTTGAGTTCGACGGGGATAGTGAGGTTGACGCTTGGGCGAGGTGATCGGGGAGGAGTGTGAGGACCTTCCTGGAGTCGAACTTGGCGCGGCATGCTATGAGCCTAGGCATCTTAACCTCCGGGAGGAGGTCTATGGCCTTGTACTCCCAACCCGACGAGGTCTTCTCCACGGAGAATACCAAGGAGGTCGGATCCGCAGCCGTGGTGAAGGAAGAAGCAACGATGAGAGCGGGTTCCATGGTCTGGACTGGGGCGGTAGCTGGTGACACCCCCGCATGCGTAGAGGAAGTGCGCCGCGGTGTAGCCACTCGCGTGTCCAGCTCGGTGGTACTTGAAGGCGCCACTGAACACTGCTTTGCGGAGGATCCTCTGGCAATCTCCATCATGGCCGCCTGGATCACTCTGAGCTGTTCCTTCATATGCGTAAGACGCACTTCCACGTTCCTCATTCACGACCGCAAATCCCGTACCTCCTGCTTGACTATCTCTGCTGAAGGGTTCCTGGCAGCGAGGTTGTGCAGCGACTGGTCGACATGGTGGCGAGGCGCGACGACGGAAGTGGGCTTGATGACTGACCCGAAGCAGGGGCCGGCGACACCCGTGCGTGGTGCCTCGTGGCTCCTGAGAGAGCCTCGTTGTCTCCTGAGCGCACATCAACGCCCGAAACGCCTTGTTAGAAGCTTTCATCGCCGCCAACCTCTCGAGGAGCACGTCTAGCTTTCGCGTGCCCATCTCTGACGAGGGTCGCGGTATCAGAATCGACTACGCTTTGATACCATTGTCACACCCAAATCAATTTCAAGACTATCAACAAGAAAGATCAGAGAACACGAATGAACAATTATGAAATTTAGTGGAACTATATAGTAGATGTCACACCCGGTTTTAACGGATAAAACCAGATGCGGCTTATGTGTGCCTAGGATGTTCAACACACATAAGGACATCACAGGTGAAGTAAAAAAAACAATACTTTTATTAAATAAATATTAAACTCTTACAGCAATTGACATATATTGTCTTCTATGAAGATATCTGCAGCGGAACAGAAGCACTGGTGCCCAACAACACCGCAGGCGACCGACCAGGAGACACACGCCTAGAACGTCACAACCTCGTCTTGATAGTCTTCAACATCTTCACTCACTGAGCAGCAGCATACATGTCGCATGGTGTAGGGAAAATAGCAAGTGTGAGCATATGACGCGCTCAGTAAGTGTGGAAAAAATAATGATATGCAGGCTTATCTCAAGAATAGGCTAACAAATGGTATTTTTGCATAAATGCGAGTAATGTAACCCATACAGTCCAACATGCAGCATACAAGGCTCCCCACCTTGCATACCATAACCGTCTAGTACTCCCTGTACTATAACCAAAACCACAACCATCTAGTACTCCCTGTACCAGGACCATAACCACAACCATCTAGTACTCTCTGTACCAGAACCATACCTACAACCAAACTCATAACCACAACCATCTAATCATGTGAGGATCCAAGTCTCTCATGACTATAAGCACGTTTGATATATCAGATTTTACACTCTGCAGAGGTTGTACAACTTTCCCACGAGTCGTGATTTCATCACTTGCAAGCAGATGACTAAAGTCTCCATGTTGCAATACCGGCCAAGCACTATACACATGCCAGTGGTGTGTTGCCAGGAGATCACTACGAAGCCTTTACAAAGAATCCCCCCAGTATGTGTTACCAACACTCCAGGTTTCACCGCTATGTGCTACCACCTAGAAGCCCCCTCTTGTGCCATGTGATTTCTGAGAATTACCTTCCCTCATCCACGCCTCCCATCTGGCCCACACAATACTGGAAGAACCCTAATTAATCGGCTAAGCCTTCCCATATCAGTCTCGTGTTTGTACAAAACTTCTCGGGTTGTCGCTCCACGAACCGGTCCTTACTTAGGTTACTTGAGCAACACACTAAACCAACATCATAACCATGACAACCATCAAAACCACTTTGCTCTAAGGTTCCATGTTGCTAGACCATTAACCAGTTAACCATTATTGTTGTATATGTTTATTAGTCAAGTATATGACACTTCCCAATATCCCAAAAGCATGGCTAAGCAATCTACTCAACAAAGATATCTAATCATAAACCATCTAGGTTCCAAGGGATGATAAGGGAAAATCTAGGGAAAACCCTAACATAGGTGACTACACATCATATTAACTCTGCATGCAATTTTGTAAAACAAAACATTTAAAAACATAGGTTCAAGATGATCAAGGACACTTGCCTTTTACTCAATGCTGCTAAGTGTTGCCGAAATCTTGGTCTTGAAGTCCCTCGAACTGCTCCAGAACGTTATCGACTAATCGTGAGAACTACCGACAAACAACACAAAGGAAACACTAAGAACAACATACCAAACATCATTAAAACACTTTAAAAACACTATGTTTGGATAGATAAGATTTTAAAAACATTTAGACGCAAGAATCGTCTAAATCGGAGTTAAGATTAAAGGAGAATAGCTTTTGAGAGATAGATTAGATTGAAAAGGAAACTATCTCCCTATAGGAAAGGCTTTATTGCACAATCACTGTGTCAGGTTTGACAACATTATTGTGCAAGATTTAAGAAGTGTAGGGCAGACTAGACTTCACTGACTAGGCTAAGGAGAATGATGTGAGGCTGACTTGGTATACTATGCAAGTACCATCTTGGATTAAAGAAAGGATACGTTGAGATCTAGTCTCGACCACCTATGATGGATCAAAAAGGCCGAAGGTTGCGTTTCTAGGTTAAAGATACTACTGGTGACTCTATATAGCGGTGGTGGTTCGGGTTTCATCGAAGCCAGCGATTGGGCGCATGACCACAGACATCGATGTCGACTTCAGTGGTGTTTCAGTGAAACGAGGGAAGCATGGTGTAGAACATGGAAAGACCAACTCAGCGGTATGGTTAGTTTTGGAAGGGGTCATTCGAGATAGCGGCAAAACAGCAATGACTGCTTCTACGTTTCGCGGTGACCGCGAACAGATGCAATAAAGAAGACGCTCGCGTTCTAGGAGATTGGCTATAAAATTTGAGAAATCGTTTGAATAGAGATGTTCATATATCCCGGGAACACAATTCTATGGCACAGTTTTGGGTAGATCATCCACTGAGAGGAAGAACAACCAACGGAGATGCGACGGGTGATGGCTGCGACATGCTGTGGTTGGCAATGGCATTCTGGTCGTGTCGCTACACAAACAGGGATGGGCTCCTAGGGTCACGTAGAAGACTCAATGGGAAACACCGTGACGCGGTTTGTGCATCAATACGGCTTTCCAATTGACAGAGAATGCGAATGCAAATCCGGTGCGCGCATAGAACGAGTCCAGAAACCGGATAGCGGGTATGTCGACCTTGATTTCGATAGTTTGGCTGCTCTACTGGACGACCTGGTTGGTGAGAGAGTGGGGAACATCATGGGACATGCACCGGTGAAAGGGCTTGGTGATTTGACCTCTGGTCGGTCAGGAATGTCGATGCAAATTGCCTATAGCGCGTGATAAGCACACGCCTAGGCAGCACGTGTAGCAAGTTGTTGTGGCCCGATCTTCTCGTAGGATCTGCAAACTTGATAAATTATCGCTGCGTGACCTGGTGAAGAGGCAGCGCACCGCGAGGCTGTCCACGCGACGAACTACCGAGACAATCACCCTTCCACGTATCGACGAAACAGCCCACGCAATCACGCCCTATAGACGTGAAGGCACGAACTGGGTGAACCGCAGTTCGGCGTTCTACAACTCCCTCAGGGGTCGAAAGAACAAATGTTGCAAGCCTCTCAAGACTCACGCATAAACAAACTCCACGAATTTGTGTATTCTGAATTCAATAAAAATAAGATCTGTCTTTTCATTGTCTAGTACAAGATATAGAGATAGGGGCGTTCAGCTTTGAGTAAATGGCTGCATGCGCATGCTCTAATGGATTTCGTGGCTGGTTCGCGCGTCTTTTCAGCTTCTGGCAGCAGTTACTAAAATGAGCATAACTCCTTATTGGGACGTCCAAATAATGAACCGTTTGATGGGCTGGAAAGTAGACTTGAAGACGCTTCCATCCACTTATAGAACACCGTCTAACTCCTTGTATTCTGTCCGCAGTGATGCTTGGAATTCGTACCATGTGTCAGTCATCTAGCTTCTGGTTGCATTCCCATGCTAAGGTAATGAACCACCATTTTATTCATGCACACCATAGGCTTCTTGGTTCAGATGTCCAGAGGCTTGAATCCATCTTGATCCCATGCTGGTTCATACACTCCATCATTCCTAAGGACATTGAAACAAGAACTCAAAAGCATAGGCTCATTCAACATAGACTGATTATTAAACATAAGGTTAGCGTTCACCTGAGAATGAATTTCCTTCTGCAATTGTTTAGCTCTACTCCTTGTAATTGGACCAGCTATATCAAGTGGAGTTTCATTTGAAGATGAGTGAATGCTAGGCATGTCCTCATTAGCCTCCCCCTCTTGAGAAGGAGTCGTCCTCGACTCAGGCTCACCAACAAATGGAAGCAAGTCTTTGACATTGAATGTTGTACTCACATTGGAATATTCAGGTGGCAGCTCAATTTTGTAAGCATTATCATTTATCTTTTGGAGAACCTTGAACGGACCATCACCCCGAGGAGATAACTTACTCTTACGCTGTTGGGGAAAGCGATCCTTTCGTAGATGCAACCATACAAGATCTCCTGGCTGAAATGTAACCTTCTTCTTACCTTTGTTTGCTTGCTTTGCATATTGTGCTGATTTCTTCTCAATATTCTTTCTTGTCTCCGCATGTAACCGCTTGATAAAGTCTGATCTTTTTGTGGCATCCAAGTTAACTTGTTCCTGTAATGGTAAAGGCAAAAGATCCATGGGAGTATGCGGTTTAAACCCATAAACTATTTCAAATGGACAAGAGTTTGTTGTGGAATGGACTGCCCTGTTATAAGCAAATTCAACATGTGGAAGGCAGTCTTCCCAGAGCTTCAAATTCTTTTTCAACACAGCACGCAACATGGTTGACAAGGTACGGTTGACAACTTCAGTTTGCCCATCCGTTTGTGGATGACAAGTGGTTGAAAATAACAACTTTGTGCCAAGCTTAGCCCACAATGTCTTCCAAAAGTAGCTGAGAAATTTTGTATCCCGGTCTGAAACAATAGTCTTTGGAACTCCATGTAAACGAACAATCTCCCTGAAAAACAAATCAGCAACGTGTGAAGCATCATCGCTCTTATGACAAGGGATAAAATGTGCCATTTTAGAAAAGCGATCTACAACAACAAAAATAGAATCCCTCCCCCTCTGAGACCGAGGTAACCCCAGAACAAAGTCCATAGATATATCTTCCCAAGGTACATGTGGAATAGGTAATGGAGTATATAAACCATGGGGATTGAGGCGGGACTTAGCTTTCAAGCAAACGATGTAGCACCCAACGTGCCGCTGGACATCACGTCGCATATGTGGCCAAAAGAAATGATCGGAGAGCATGTCCAATGTCTTTTTGACACCAAAATGACCAGCTAGTCCACCTTCATGTGCTTCCTGCAAAAGAACTGGGCGAATCGAACAAGCTGGGATGCATATTTTGTTAGTCCGAAATAAGAAGCCATCATGCACATAATATTTATCCCAACCTTTTCCATCAATGCAACGAGAGAAAGGTTCTTTAAAATCAGCATCAGCAGCATAAAGTGTTTTAATGGATTCCAAACCAAGCACTTTTGTATCTAGTTGTGTAATCAATGCACATCTTCTAGACAAGGCATCGGCAACAATGTTATCTTTACCACGCTTATGTTTGACAACATAGGGAAACGTTTCAATGAACTCAATCCATTTAGCATGTCGACGGTTCAGCTTGCCTTGGCTTTTAAGATATTTCAAAGCTTCATGATCAGAATGGATTACAAATTCTTTAGGGAACAAGTAATGTTGCCAAACTTCCAAAACACGAACTAACGCATAAAGCTCCTTGTCATAAACTGAGTAATTTAGATGTGGACCATTTAGCTTTTCAGAAAAGTAGGCAACAGGTTTACCTTCTTGCAGCAGTACACCTCCTATGCCAATACCACTTGCATCACATTCGATCTCAAATGTCTTACCAAAATCAGGAAGTTGTAGCAGCAGTGCTTCACAAAGCTTTGTTTTCAGCTCATTGAAGGCTTGGTCTTGTTCATCTCCCCACTTGAATGGAACATCCTTCTTTGTCAAATTATTGAGGGGTGCAGCGATCATGCTGAAATCTTTAACAAAACGCCTGTAAAAACCTGCAAGACCATGAAAGCTTCGAACTTGGCTCACATTTACCGGTGTAGGCCAATCCTTTATTGCTTTAACCTTCTCTTCATCAACCTGAATACCATCTGCGGAAACAACAAAGCCAAGGAAAACAACACGGTCTGTGCAAAAGGTGCACTTAGCAATGTTGCCATACAATTTCTCTTCCCTCAAAACAGCAAGTACTTGACGGATATGATCAAGATGTTCATCAAATGATTTGCTATAGATCAGAATATCATCAAAATAAACAACTACAAACTTGCCAATGAAAGCTCGTAAAACATGATTCATTAAGCGCATAAAAGTTGAAGGAGCATTTGTCAAGCCAAATGGCATCACAAGCCATTCATAGAGACCAAATTTAGTTTTAAACGCTGTTTTCCATTCATCACCAAGTTTCATGCGGATTTGATGATAACCACTACGCAAATCTATCTTGGTGAAAATGATAGAACCACTCAATTCATCTAACATGTCATCAAGTCGTGGAATGGGATGGCGATATCGAACAGTTATAGCATTGATAGCACGACAATCAACACACATGCGCCAAGAGCCAGCTTTCTTTGGGACTAAAAGAACGGGAACTGCACATGGTGATAAGGATTCACGAACATACCCTTTGTCCAAAAGCTCTTTTACCTGTCGCTGAATTTCCTTTGTTTCTTCAGGATTGGTGCGGTAGGCTGGACGATTTGGAAGCGAAGCACCTGGTACTAAATCAATTTGATGCTCAATTCCACGGAGTGGAGGAAGTCCAGCTGGTATCTCATCGGGAAAAACATCTTCGAAGTCCTGTAAGAGATCAAGAACAACACTAGGCAGCGATGAAGGTAAATTGTTAGTTGAAAGTAGGACCTCCTTGTGCAAGAGCACAAAGAATGGGGCTGTGGTGTTTCTCACTTCTCTCAAATCACTCTTGCTCACAAAGAGACACTCAGTGTGGCGTGGCTGTTTAGGATTGGCATGAGGTTTTATGTGGCTGGATGGGTTAGAACTCTCTCCCTTACTTGGGTTGGGGGTCTCACTCAATTTTCTTTTGTCTGATTCCTCTCTTTTCTTGCGAGCCATATCTGAAGTATGTATCTCCTCTGGAGATAATGGAACAAGAACCACCTTCTTGTCATTGTGAATGAAAGTGTATTTGTTAGACTGTCCAAAATGCACCGAGTCCACATCAAATTGCCAGGGCCGACCAAGCAGCAAATGGCATGCTTGCATGGGGACAATATCACAATCAACCTCTCCATGATAATCACCAATAGAAAATGACAAACGAATCATCGCTGAAACCTTAACTGTCCCAGAATTATTCAACCATTGCATATGGTATGGATGTGGATGGCGACGTGGCTGCAAACCAAGCTTATCAACAAGCAAAGCACTAACAATATTATTGCAGCTCCCACCATCTATGATGAAACGGCACACTTGTCCTTTCACTTTGCATCGGGATTGAAACAAATTATGGCGTTGTCCTTGTTCAGCAGCAACAAATTGAGTGGAAAGAACTCGCCTAACCACCAAAGAAGGAGATGGTGTGTTCATTATAGAAGGCTTCAAATCAGGAAAATCAGCAAGCAACTCATCAAAATCAGCACTAGTAATCTCGTCGGAAGATGGAGAAACTACATCGTGTAATATGTCATTGTGAGCAAAAGTTGGAATAGGTTGAATGGCTAAACAATTCAGACCTAGCTCAAATGTACCATCCTCTGCTGAATACTCACAAGTGTCAAGATTAAGATCTGCAAATACAGTGGTAAACTCGTCCTCCTCTTCACTTTGTGAATCATAAGAACCATCAGCAAGTGCAATAATAGTATGACGATTGGGACATTCAGCTTGCTTATGCCCATGACCACCACACTTAAAGCACTCAATCTTGCTTGTCTTGCGTTGGGTGGCTGCAGTAGAAGAAGTGGGCTGATTTGAACTCACAGCTTTACCTTTCGCATCCAATTGTTTCGAAGAAGTTGGAATAGATCTATTTGCTCCACGAGATGAGGATTTGGGCGTTGCAGCTCCTTGCTGTTGGAATTGAGGCGTGACATCCCCTTGCTGTTGGGAATGACGCCATGAAGCATTGTATTTGTAAGACGTAGCAACTTACCGTTCAGCCCTCTTTGCAAAATGAACCAACTCAGTGAGACAAGTGTAATTTGTCATATCCACTTTATCAGCAATGGATTTATTGAGGCCAACCATAAACCGGGCCATTGTGGATTCCTCATCTTCAGTTATCCCTGTACGAAGTAAACACATTTCCAATTCTTGAAAATATTCATCAACAGTACGAGTACCTTGCACAAGACGTTTCAGCTTCAAATGTAGGTCACGAGAATAATATGCAGGAACAAAACGACGTCGCATTTCCCTCTTCATGTCTTCCCAAGTTATACGGTCATGCCCAACTCTATGATATTCAGTACGGATCTGATTCCACCAAGTTATGGCATAGCCTTTGAACTCAATGGCTGCAAGCTTTGCCTTCTTTTCAGCAGGGTATTCATACAAATCAAATAGTTGCTCCACTTTGGTTTCCCATTCAAAGTAATCATCAGCATTCTCCTTGCCGCTGAATGGAGGAATGGACACTTTAACCTTGCCCAAACCATCATCATTGTGACGTCGTTCATGATGACGCCGACGGTGATCACCATAACGACCATGGGTTCCAAAACGGCCAAAGTTGTCACCACCATGATCATCATATGCACCACGGCGACCATAAGGATCACCTCCATGTTCAGCACTATAATTTGAAAACGTTTCAGCATCAAAATCAGGAGGATGCCCAACAGGGACACGTCGTGCACGACCAAAACCAGCAGCAAATCCTCGGCCACGGCCACCTGCAAAGTTATCAAAACCAGCAGCGAATCCTTGGCCACGACCACCACCACCGCCACCGGCATGTTGATCATCATCCTCAATGTGTTCATCATCATGAGGTGGATGCTCCCCGTGTTGCTGCTGTAGTGATTGTTGAAGCGCTTGCATCCCTTGCATCAATTGTTGCATTTGTGCACGCACTTCCTGAATTTCTTGAGCAGAAACAGTGTGAGAAGGGGAATCTTCATTTCCTGCCATGTTAGTAACAAAGGGAGAAAGTAATAGGACAAAATATATGTGGAATCACTCCCTCACCACTTACAAAACAAGTTCTTTCTCTCCCTGAAAAGAGCAAGAACCGGGGCTGCAATTTGTAGTGGAAGAGTGATTGTAACAGCGACGACGGTGCAACAACTCACGGTGCTTTTTAAGTGGAGCTTGGTGGGGTAATATGTAAGTGGAATGCGGTGAAAAATGTAGTGATGCAAAACCGAATAATAATCCAAGAACACAAGTCTAAGTTGCTGAATATAAAGGAAAAGATGCACAAAGAAAGGAACAAGATGTAGGAAGTGGATAGATGAACACCAATTGCACCAAACAAAACTTGTTGCTGCCCAAACCCCTTTTTGGTGTGCTGAACACAATTCTCTTTTATTTCTTTTCTTTCCTTTTTTTTTTTTTTGAACAAGAACTCGTTGTTTTCAGTCCTTCTTTTGACCAATATACATCTTTTCTTTTAACATTTGTGACAACACAGCACAACTTTCAACTGAGGGGGCGCACAAGGATCAACCAAGATGGATGGTGCAGCACAAAAACAAGAAACTCGGGAGGGGAATATGTGGCGGGTAGAAAACAAGGGTGGGACGGGTGGGTATTTTTTTGTTTATATATATGTAGCAAGCAATGACGATCAGATCAAGGATGGGATGGAACAAAGATATCAGCTAGAACGATGAGGGGGAAAAAAATTCAGCAACTAGACAAATCTTAAAGGATTAAAACTCGATAAAGCAAACTACAAAATCAGTAGCACGTATGAATTTGGGCTGTAGGTTTTCTTTTTGGCTATTAGTGGACAGTAGGTATATAAAATCTATCCTACCAAAAACAAGAACAATCCTACTGAGGAAACGGAGGCTTTGATACCAGATGATAAGCACACGCCTAGGCAGCACGTGTAGCAAGTTGTTGTGGCCTGATCTTCTCGTAGGATCTGCGAACTTGATAAATTGTCGCTGCGTGACCTGGTGAAGAGGCAGCGCACCGCGAGGCTGTCCACGCGACGAACTACCGAGACAATCACCCTTCCACGTATCGACGAAACAGCCCACGTAATCACGCCCTATAGACGTGAAGGCACGAACTGGGTGAACCGCAGTTCGGCGTTCTACAACTCCCTCAGGGGTCGAAAGAACAAATGTTGCAAGCCTCTCAAGACTCACGCATAAACAAACTCCACGAATTTGTGTATTCTGAATTCAATAAAAATAAGATCTGTCTTTTCATTGTCTAGTACAAGATATAGAGATAGGGGCGTTCAGCTTTGAGTAAATGGCTGCATGCGCATGCTCTAATGGATTTCGTGGCTGGTTCGCGCGTCTTTTCAGCTTCTGGCAGCAGTTACTAAAATGAGCATAACTCCTTATTGGGACGTCCAAATAATGAACCGTTTGATGGGCTGGAAAGTAGACTTGAAGACGCTTCCATCCACTTATAGAACACCGTCTAACTCCTTGTATTCTGTCCGCAGTGATGCTTGGAATTCGTACCATGTGTCAGTCATCTAGCTTCTGGTTGCATTCCCATGCTAAGGTGATGAACCACCATTTTATTCATGCACACCATAGGCTTCTTGGTTCAGATGTCCAGAGGCTTGAATCCATCTTGATCCCATGCTGGTTCATACACTCCATCATTCCTAAGGACATTGAAACAAGAACTCAAAAGCATAGGCTCATTCAACATAGACTGATTATTAAACATAAGGTTAGCGTTCACCTGAGAATGAATTTCCTTCTGCAATTGTTTAGCTCTACTCCTTGTAATTGGACCAGCTATATCAAGTGGAGTTTCATTTGAAGATGAGTGAATGCTAGGCATGTCCTCATTAGCGCGGCTATCCTGCGGCTGTCCGCGACGGCGACGACTGTGGCGGCGTAGATCGGGCTTTGGCCGGGGCTAGGGCTTGGCTAGGGACTTAGTATGATGCTAAAACAGTAGTAAGTGAGGAGAAGAAGGGGTCCTCACCTTGCCTTGATAGTCGAGGAAGAAGGATTCGCGGAGAAGACAACGTAGAGCATCACGGGCGACGGCGGCGGCGGCTCCGGCAAACGGCGGCGCTCCGGCGACGCACGAACAGGGCAGTTGCGACTTCTAGGGCTTGGGGGTGTGGAATAGGGGTAGGAGAGGGTGTGCAACTCATATTTATAGGGCTAGGGGTGGCTGGTTGAGGTGGAGTCCAAACCGAACACGAATCGGATTCGAGTTCGAGTCGGTTACGGTTTCCTTTTTCGCAGCTCTGCATTCCGAGGATGATATCTCCATTGTCGGGACTCCAAATTTGACGTTTCTTGATTCTAAATTGTAGTACTCAAAAATATCTACAACTTTCGTAGTCGTTATAACTTCTAAAAATGTCATCTTGATTTCCAAAAATGTGCCACAAGATAAATTGTTTGAACTTGGACTCATCTACGCAACACTGATTTCGAGAGCCATAACTCCCAGCTCCATTATCCAAAAGGGGACTTCCATAGGTTCACATCGACGCTCTCGACGAGACCTACAACTTCGGTATCGTCAAGATTTGCATTTGAGGCCGTTTTGAACACCGAAACGTCATGGAAAGATGAGGTTGTCCAGGACTCCGTGAAAATTTGCAGATTTCGTGGATCCTTTGTGTTGGGCCTTTTAAATGACTTGGCTAAGGGTTTGAACTTGAGCAAGATTGAGCCCAAAGACACTTTAGGTATATATAGGGTTTAGAAAAGAAACTTTTGCAGAGAAATTTGAATAGGGTTTGAATTTGAATTGAGTTTGGAGTGAATTTAAGAGAAACGAAAAATGAGGTTGAACAAGAATATGAGTCGATAAGGAATTTGAATTTGAATTTGGGTAGAATTTGAAAAAGATGAGAGATTGACTTTAAACAAGGATTTGGTTAAGATTTGAATTGAGCTGGAGAAGGATCAGGTATGATCAAGGATTGAATAAATGATGAATTCAAAGATTTTGAATTTCAACCATTAAGATCCTTAACTTATTCACTACTGAGTTTTGTAAAAAAAATTCAAAATCTTTTTCACTCAAAACACCAAACAGAAAGAAAAGAAAAAGAACTCAAATGCATTTGCCTGGCTCCTAACAAAACTCAGCATGCAATGCACACAAAATAATAACCTATATTGTTTGATTGATTAAGAAAATAGGTTTTAAACCTATACTACTAGTGAAGCTATTTAACAATCTTGGAAAATTTTATAAATTTGAGAAATATGAAAATCAGGGTGTTACAGTAGAGAAGGAAGAGTAGTTTGTTCACCTAACTGCTAGTTCTGTTATAGATTTCTTCAGATAATGGAATACCCCTAGAATATTTCTCAAACTGAGTTACAGCTCAGTTATAGCTCAAATAATGATTAGCAAAAGCAAATTAAGCTAAACTAGACATTACTCGACCTAACTACTATTTACTAACTGAAATCTTTCATTAACGATCTTCGTTAACGATCTGAAACACAAAAAGAAGTATTCAGCTACTCGAGCCGTCTGTTCACCCAGATCATGATAATGCCTGTGAGCGACAGCATGGATCCCAACATCAGGTGGTGTGGACATTATGGAGGCCTGGCGCGGCAGTATTGGGAGCATGGAGTGTGTGGCAGTGTCACCTCTTCGAGACCCATGGTGGCGGCAGGATTGAGTGAGAAATTGATTTCGTGGGGTGGTGGGTTTGGCGGAGGGGGACGTGAGGAGGAACGCGTGCCTGAGGCGTGGGGTGCACGCAAGATGGATTTGAGTGTAGCGGAAAAGAGGATCGAGAGGAGTGGAAGTCGGATCCATGCATGGCCAATGCAATTATTTGCAGTTAGTTGTGGTGGACGCTGCAGAATTCTAGGTGGGCATTTGTCGATGATATGGGAACCGGGGGTTCCTGAGTCCTGAGGCCAGGACAGCGCAGTGCCACATGGCGCCCTCCCTCGAGGACCATCTCCCCGAGGGCCCGAGAAAAGCCAGGTCCGGGAGGGGGTGCTCGGGGCCAAGAACAGTTGGTCCCCGAGTACACAGAGTTCCCCGAGGACCCGAGAAGGGCTAGGCCCGAGAGCGGGCTCTAAGGGCTGAGAACAGTTGGTCCCTGAGTACCCATAGTTCCCCGAGGACCCGAGAAGCCCCATGCTGGTGGACCCCGCAGGGACTCCACGATGAGATATCGATCGGTGGGAGACCTGATGCTGCATTTAAGGGGGGACGTGGACGATCACATCCAACCACTCTCCCCCACGCCTGTCGTACTGAATACGCCAGTCCCTGCCACCGCCTGGTAGGAAGGCGAGGGCACAATTAATGCGGCGGGTCCCATCGCATTTCCCTTCACGGGGCCCAAGGAGAAAGACGGCTTGAAGATATCTTCGATGGGCTTGAGGCTTATCGCCTATCGCCCTGTTGCATCAAACCGTGTCAGACCTACTCTGACCAGACAGGCAAGAGAGGGTACTCAGTGGCTGGTCGGTGGGCCCCCCTGCACCTGCTAAAGTTGGGACGTAAAGACCGACGGGACCGTCTGAGGGACGCATTTTCAACCCTCTGTAACATCAATTGTAGACCCATGATGGTTGTTTTCCATTTATTGTTTACGAAAACTTGTGCCCCCGTTCTTAGCACTCCCTGGAGGGCCTCCCCCTGGTAGATAAAAGGGGGGAGCACTTCGTAGAAAGAGAAGCCAAGAAGGCACTTGATAGATAGATCAAAAACCTGACTTGATATAGCCAGAGCTTGTAACACAAAGAAAAACGAGAGTGCTAGAGATCCAGAGAAAAGCATTCCAAGAGCATTCATAACACACTAGACACATAGAAGTAGGGTATTACACCTCCGTGCGGCCTAAACCTGTCTAAATCCTTGGTGCATTTACTCCTACTAGCTGACGATCATTCGTCCCGCCTAAGTCCCATACACACGCATTAACCCCACATACGAGATAGATCCAGAATCAGCCCCCCAGCCGAATCTCAAAGGGGTCCCTCAAGATCCCCGCTTGCGGTGTTCATCCACCAACAACTGGCGCGCCAGGTAGGGGGGTTGCATCCCTGAATCCACCTCGTTTTTTGCAGAAAAATGGTGGGTGGACATCGTCTTCTGTGCACTGACTCGAACTCGAGAGAGGAAATGGAAAACGTGGCCCAAGGGGCCCCAGCTCCTGCTGGTCCTCAGCAGCGTTAGCAGTTGGTCCGTATGGCACCTTCCTACATCGGGGACAATGGTGCTGGGCACAGCAGGGCCGCGGCCACCGCGGGTGGGCCGCCAAACCCACAGCAAGCGGCAATCGTCCCTGCCGCAAGGTCGGCATCCGGACAACGCCGAGTGCTGTTATGGTGTAAACTCAACTTCGGTGACGCCAGCCCTGGGAGTGCTTTAATTGCGACGCAAGCACTCTTTAGGTACCCGTCTGTCCAGGCAGCGGGAGAAACACTAGAGGGTCGTTGGCTATGGGAGGTGGTCGACTTGGTGGGCACAGCTCACTGGCAACTACTTGCCCAAAATTCCCGTGCCACCTCCCTCCACGGTGCAACAAGAGCCGGAGCATCTTCGAGTGGCGGCAAAACCGGCCCCGGGGGGGGGGGGGGGGGCTCCAAACGAAGTGCCACCCCCTGGTCACGACGGGAGCTCAAGACCTCCGCTTCCACCTCAATGAGCGGAGGGCCGTCGAGGATGCGCGTGTCACCCTCGAGCACCGTAAGGAGTCCTATCGCGAGGCCGAGGCGAAGGACTAAGCTTCCTCTATGCCGGCCTGCAACCGCCAGGGTTGCCTGGCGCGCCGCCGTTCAACCCCCAAGGGCACAGCCGGCGCCGAGGGATACGGCACGGGCTGCCGAGTGTTCACCAGCGAGCTCCGCCAGGTCAACTGGCCCACGAAGTTCCGGCCCGAACTACCGGAGAAGTACGACGGTTCCATCGACCCTGTCGATTTCTCCAGATCTACACCACCACTATCCAAGCGGTGGGTGGGAATGAAAAGGTGATGGCCAACTACTTTCACGTGGCCCTAAGGGGCTCTGCCCGCTCTTGGCTCATGAACTTACCCCCAGGCTCTATTTGCTCCTGGGATGATCTGTGCCACCAGTTTGTGGCAAACTTTTAAGGCACTTTCGTGCGCCCCGGCCTGGAGTGTGACCTCCATGCCGTCAAGCAGCGGGAGGGACATACACTGAGGCGGTTCATACAGCGCTTCAGCTAGGTCCGCAATACCATCCCGCGGATCACCCCCTACGCCATCATCGTTGCCTTCCGGCAGGGCGTCCGCGATGAGCGGATGCTCGAGAAGCTAGGCACGCACGAAGTCGAGACCACCACGGAGCTTTTCACGCTGGCCGACAAGTGCGCCAAGGCGGCAGAAGCTCAGGCGTGGCACGTTTCACACCTCAAGCAACACGTAGCCGACAAAGCAGGTCCTTCCTGCTCTGATAAGTGGGAAAAGAAAAAGAGGAAGAAGCGCGACGCTGCCCCTGTCCAGCCGGCGGAAGGCGCCACACGCAGGTCGGCATGCCGGGTGACTGTCAAGAAAAAGCCCGCTCCCGCAAGGCCAGAGGCACGGAAATGGTGCGAAATCCACCAAATTAACTGGCATGACCTCACCGAGTGCCAGTCAGTGAAGGGTCTCGTGGAGCGGCACCAGAAGGAGCGCTAGGAGCACCGCAAAGGTGGCGACGGCAAAGCCGCCCCCGAAAACGAAGAGATCGGGTTTCAAGAGCCCGAGCATACCGTCACCTTCATCGATAGGGGCGCGTACACGCCCTCCTCTCACCACTGCGTCAAAACAATGCGGCGTGAGGTGTGCTCGGTAACCCCGAGCTTGGAGGCCACAAGGCCCCTCAAGTGGTCGGAGACCCCAATCACCTTCAGTCAGGCGGACCATCCCGTGAGTACTGCGGGGGTGGGGCGACTACCTCTGGTGGTGTCCCGTACCATCTGCAATGTGAAGGTCAGCCGAGTGCCAATCGATGGGGGTGCAGGCCTGAACCTCCTGTCCCAAAAGGCGTTCAAGAAGCTGCAGGTGCCTCCGAAGCGTCTGAAGTCATCCATCCCTTTTTATGGGGTGACGCCAGGGCACACCCTCCCCCTCGGGCAAATCGAGTTGCCCGTCACTTTCGGGAGCCGAGACAACTTCGGACGGAGAATGTCGTCTTCGACATCGCGAAGGTCCCTCTCCCCTACAATGCGATCCTCGGGCGTCCGGCGCTCGCCAGGTTTATGGTGGCGACACACTACGCCTACCTCACCATGAAGATGCCAGGCCCGGCCAGCCCCATCTTCGAGCCCGCTGAAATCGGCAGCACCGTCTCCTACGCCAAGCAGCTGTACTCGGCCTTGGTCTCCACTCGAGCCGAGGTTGAAGGACACCCGAGGGGTCCGGGACCCTCTTCATCTAAACCCCGACTCGCCGCCGACGCCACCATCCCCACAAAGGAGGTCGCGGTGTGCGAAGACCCGTCTAAGGTCACCAGAATCGGTGGTGACCTGGACGCCAAATAGGAAAGCGCGCTCGTCACCTTCCTCCGAGCTAACACTGACGTGTTTGCATCGCAGCCATCGGATATTCCCGGGATCCCTAGGGAGGTGATCGAGCACCACCTTGCTGTGCACCCAGACGCACGACCGGTGAGGCAGAAGGTCCACCAGCAGGCGCCTGAGCGCCTGTCACACCTGGTTTAAAGACCAAAACCAGATGTAAACTATATGTATGCCAGGATCAGTTATTCATACATATAGCGACTTCATTAGTGTAACAGACACAGTGTTTCTTATTACAACGCTAGAATATTACAAAATGACCACCCACGGGTCTAAAGAAAAGAACACCACAGCGGAAAAAGGGAACGGCACAGCCCCAAACCAACAGGCAGCCGACCAAGAGGTTCCACAAGCCTAGAACTCGGCGCCATCCTCGGGGAAGTCATCCTCAGGAAAATATTCAAATGCGTCACCTTCTGAAACAGCAAGCGTGAGTATTTCCAATACTCAACAAGAGGGGGAAAAACAAATGAATCAAATATGGTGGCTTGAGACAAGGTTTTCCTAATCTAGGGTTTTATTTGCATAAAAGCTGGTTTTTAGTCTTGAACTACGGAAACAAATTTTTATTTTAACCGAGAAAAGATGTACCAAAGGTTTTCTTTAACCTCCGGGAATTCAACCCAATTCCCAGACCAAGAAAAACACCCACCCCGACTAATCATGCGAGGGTCCAGACTGCTCATAACCGTGAGCACGGCTGAATATTTAGTTTGACACTCTGCAGAGTTTGTGCACTTTACCCACGAGTCGTGATCTTCTCTATTGCCGGCACCTGATGGTACCTTACACACTTCCGGGGTGTGCGCCAAGAGATCACTACGAGGCTTTTCCAGAGAGTCTCCCAGAATGCACTTGCCCACTGAGGTTTCACCACCGTACATAAGTGGAGTAACCCTCCACCCCAGAGGCCCCCTCTTGTGCCGGGTAGAATCGGGAAGTAACCCTTCCTTATCTACACATCCGATTGGCTCATACAACCCTGGGAGAACATCTAGTTACTAGGCCAAGCCGTACCATATTGGTCTCGTGGTTGCCTTGTTTGCCAGGGTGTTCGCTCCACGAACCGGTCCTTAAAATGGTCTGGGCAAGACCTCCAATAACCCCATAAGGGTATACTACCCAACAACCAAACAACCAACCATGTCGGGAAAAGTACCCCTTTCTTGCCCAGAACCCCAATTATCACCGTTGTTAACTCCCTTAACAACATTAATTTTCCATGATATTCTTCCTATATCAATTCTTTTTAGTTCATAACTCAAGATTTATCATCCTACACGCTACATGTTCATCTAAAGCATGGCTAAGCAAAAACATGATGATCCTGTATGGATAAAGCATCTATATCCAACACTAGTATTTGCTATTCTACCCATTTTTGTAAAGCATCATGCATATTTTGAGAAAGACTACTTGATGTAAAAGCTGGGTTTGCAACATGGTCAAGACACTTGCCTTCGTCGAAGTGTTGCACAGGCCCCTCAAAATCTTCCTCTTGAAAGTTGCCGAACTCCTGGACTGAATCGTCTACACGAGCACACAATCTAACATGAGAACAGTACACCAAACATTCCTAAAACTAGAGGAAAAACCCTATAAACAGATTCTACACGTCGCTACGAGAATATGAGCGCAAAGATCGCCTAAATCGGAGCTACGAGCAAAAGGTTATGAGATTTTGAAGATGTAGGGGCTATTCTGCAAATTATTCTTATTACCAGAGATTAAAACCGATTATTTTTATACTGAAAACGGGTTCATTGCGCAAAGCTGATGTCATAAACCGGACATCAATTATTTTGTGAAAAAAAAGGGCGGTGGACCGAGTCCACCGAGCGGTGGACCAGCCGAGATCCTTCGGTCCATGGTCCACCGAGGACCGATGGCTCTGGACGGCTACGAGCCGGCGGCGGGCGGCCGGGGGACGGCCGGAGTTGGCCGGGAACACGCGCCGGTGAGCGGGAGGCTCCGACGAGCGGCGGAAGAGAAGGAGGGAGGGGCGGCGAACTCACCCCGGGCGTCAAGGAGACCGGAGAGGCGCTGGAGTGGTCGGGCGACGACGAGTACTGCAACGGCGGTCGGCTAGGCGGCGGAAGGGGTGCTCCGGCGACCGAAAGACGACGGCAAACCGAGGAACCGACTCCGGAGGATCCTGCGAAGATGATGAACGGGTCAATTTGGCCGGAGGCTGTTCGGTCATGAAGAACGGTGTCGGCGGAGCTCCTCACCGGAGTTGGCAAAGAAGAGGACGGCGACGACGAATTCGGCGAGGAAAAAGAGTGGGAGCTAAAGCAAAAAATGCGAGGAATTTTGCCACGGAGAGAATAGGCGGCTTAAATAAAGGAGAGGAGGAGTAGGGTGGCCGGAATTGGAAGAGAAAGGGGGCGGAAGCCATGGATTAATGGCCGACGGTTTTCCTTGCGTTAACCGCGCAATGGAGAGGGGAAATGAGGGGGCAATGGCCGGGGAAACTTAATGGGCTTTAGGGCTCGGATCCGGCAATTGTTGGGAGAGGAGAGGTCGCGCGAGGAGGGAAAACGGACGACGGCCGTTGGAGCTTGGGCGCGGCCGGAGGAAGGAGAAGAGGAGCCGGGGCGTGGGCGGGGCTCGGCTCGGCGCAGGCGGCTCGGCACGGGCGGCTCAGCGCGGGGGAAGGGGTCGGCGGAAGAGGCCGGCTGGGGCTGCTGCAGGCCGGCTCGGCCGATGGGCCGGCGCGGGGAAAGGGAAGACAGCCCACGAGAGAAGGAGAAGGGGAGGGAAAATGGGCCGAGGGAGAAAGAATCGGCCCGAGGGCATTTTCCTTTTAGAATTTCTTTTTCCAAATGAATTTCATCAAATTTTCCAATGGGGTTTAAAGCGACGAAACCTAGCGAAATTTTGCAAACTTTTTCCACCCAAAAAAAACCTTATTGCATCTACAACGGCATGAATGCAATCAAACAATTATCCTAGGCCATGTTAATTTTAGAAATTAATTTCCTATTGAGCTAAGTTGCAACACCTGAGTTAATTCTAAGAAAGTTTTAAATTATTGCAAAAATTTGAATTTTGGGTGTTACAAACCTACCCCCCTTAGGATGAATCTCGCCCTCGAGATTCGGGTTGATCTTCAAACAACTGTGGGAATTCTGCCTTCAGATCATCTTCTCGCTCCCAGGTTGCCTCATCTTCCGAGTGATGACTCCATTGAACTTTGCACATTCTAATAGCCTTTCTTCTCGTTGTTCGCTCTGCAGTATCCAGAATTCTGATAGGATATTCTGCATAGGTCAGGTCTTCCTTTGGGTCCACTTCTTCCAGGGACAACTGTTCTTCTGGCATCCTTAAACATTTCTTTAATTGAGACACATGAAATACATCATGCACGTCAGCCAGTGCAGATGGCAGTTCCAACTGATAGGCTACCTCTCCACGTCTAGCGATTATCCTGAATGGTCCAATGTACCTAAGTGCCAATTTTCCTTTAACCTTGAACCTGCGGAGACCTCTGATAGGTGAGACTTTCAAATACACCATATCCCCCACTTCAAAGGTCAATCCTCTCCGTCGATTATCCGCATAACTCTTTTGTCGGGACTGTGCGGCCTTCAAGTTTTCCCGTATGGCCTGAACCTGTTCTTCTGCTCTTCTAAGAATTTCTGGCCCAAACACCTGGCTTTCTCCAGTCTCGTTCCAATACAGCGGAGTTCTGCACCTTCTACCATACAAAGCTTCATATGGAGACATTTTGAGGCTGGCTTGGTAGCTATTATTGTAAGAAAACTCTGCATATGGTAAGCTTTTATCCCAACTCTGCTTGTACTTCAAGGCGCAGGCTCTTAACATATCTTCCAACACTTGGTTGGTCCTCTCTGTCTGCCCATCGGTTTGGGGGTGATATGCGGAACTGAAGTTCAGTTTAGTGTCCAAAGATTCGTGTAGTTTCTGCCAGAAGCGAGAGGTAAATTGGGTACCTCTGTCCGACACAATCTTTTTGGGTACCCCATGTAGACACACAATTCTTGACATATACAACTCGGCAAGTTTCGCACTTGAATATGTTGTCTTGACTGGGATAAAATGCGCAACCTTCGTTAAGCGATCCACCACTACCCAGATAGAATCGTAGCCTGCTTGAGTGCGGGGTAACCCGACGATGAAATCCATACCAATTTCTTCCCACTTCCACTCTGGAACTTTCAAGGGTTGCAATAATCCTGCTGGCCTTTGATGTTCTGCCTTTACTCTCTGACAGGTGTCGCACAAAGCCACATATTCTGCAACATCTATCTTCGTACCATACCACCAATAATACTCTTTCAGATCCTGATACATCTTAGTGCTCCCGGGGTGAATGGAATGTGCAGAATCGTGTGCTTCTCGCAAAATTAAATCCTTCAAAACTTTCTGGTTGGGTACACAAATCCTTTTCCCAAACCATACTGTTCCTTGATTATCTTTCGAGAAACCCGGTGCCTTATCTGTTTTTATGAGTTCTTTGATCTCCTTTATTTTCTCATCCTCCCATTGTCCTTTTCGGATGTTTTGTTCCAATTGTGACTTCATTTCTATTACTGTTGCATCCATGTCGGCAATAAAACCTAAATTTAATCTCTCAAATTCCTTGCATAATTCCGGCTGACTTCCTCGCAACATAGTCATATTGCAATATCCCTTCCTACTCAGGGCATCTGCCACAACGTTTGCTTTCCCAGGGTGGTAATGTATTCCCACATCATAATCCTTGATTAGTTCCAACCATCTACGTTGCCGTAAATTAAGATCCGGTTGGGTGAAAATATATTTTAGGCTTTTATGATCCGTATATATTTCACATCGGTTGCCAATGAGGTAGTGCCTCCAAATTTTCAGGGCGTGAACTACTGCAGCTAATTCCAAATCGTGGGTCGGATAATTTTCCTCATGTTTTCTTAACTGCCTAGATGCATATGCTACCACATGACCTTCCTGCATAAGCACACATCCCAACCCTTGTCGAGATGCATCGCAATACACTAAGAACGATGTCTGGGTGTCTGGCATGATAAGAACTGGTGCGGTGGTCAACTTTTTCTTCAATTCGTTGAAACTGGCTTCTCGAGCGGCTGTCCATTTGAATTCTGCCCCTTTTCCTAGTAGTTCTGTCATTGGTTTCGCTATTTTGGAAAAACCTTCTATAAATCGGCGGTAATACCCTGCTAAACCCAAGAAACTGCGGATCTCTGAAACATTCTGCGGGGTTTTCCAGTTTAGTACATCCCTTACTTTGGACGGATCTACGGACACACCTCCCGATGAAATAATATGACCAAGGAAGGGTACTTCAGTCAACCAGAACTCACACTTACTCAATTTGGCATAAAGTTGGTTCTCCCTGAGTTTCTGTAATACCATCCTTAAATGTTCCTTGTGTTCTTCCTTGTCCTTGGAGAAGACCAGGATATCATCAATAAACATTACGACGAACTTGTCCAGAAACTCCATGAAGACTTTATTCATTAGGTACATGAAGTATGCTGGCGCATTTGTCAAGCCAAAAGACATTACCGTGAACTCATAAAGGCCATATCGAGTGACGAACACGGTCTTTGGAATATCCGAAGCGCGAATTTTCAACTGGTGGTATCCGGACCGAAGATCAATCTTGGAGAAAATACACGCCCCTTTCAACTGATCAAACAGACCATCAATGTGAGGCAGTGGGTATTTGTTCTTGATAGTTACTTCATTGAGAGCCCGATAGTCAATACACATCCTTTGCGTTCCATCTTTCTTGGGTACAAAGATGACCGGAGCTCCCCAGGGTGAAGAACTAGGGCGGATAAACCCTTTGTCTAACAGCTCTTGGATTTGCTCCTTAAGCTCTGCCAACTGATTGGCATCCATTCTATATGGTCTCTTATATATAGGTGCAGTTCCTGGCACTAATTCAATCACAAATTCTATTTCACGATCTGGCGGCATACCTGGAAGATCATCGGGAAATACGTCCGGGAATTCATTCACCACACTGATCTCTTCGATAGGAATACCCTTCATTTGATTTAGTGAGCCTTCCCCTGTCGAGGGTATAGCTGCAACAAACTCGACCTGCGTGCCTTCTTGCTTAGTCAGTTGAACTGCTCTTCTGGCGCAGTCTATGATTCCCTTATATTTCGCCAGCCAGTCCATTCCCAGTATGACATCAATCCCATTGGATTCCAGAACTATAAGGTTAGCTAAGAAATCTACCCCCCTTATACAAAGGCTTAGCTTTGAGCATATATACTTTGCCCTCATCTCTCCCCCAGGAGATCTAATAATCATTTGCTGCTTCATATTTACAATTGGCAGATTATACTTTGCAACATATCTTGCAGTGATGAATGAATGTGATGCTCCTGAATCAAATAAAACTGATGCTGGGTTTGAGTTGACAAGGAACATACCAAGCACCACATCTTGCGCCCCTTGGACTTCTTCAGTAGTGACATGGTTGATTCGCCCACGCGCGTAGTTCTGTTGAGCCCGGTTGGTTGGAGCTGGTGCCGGGTTCCCATTGCGGCCCGGAGCTTGATGTTGTCCCTGCTTTGGAGCATACCCATTGCCATGCTGCACGGGAGAGTTGCTGGGTTTCTTCCTTGGGCATTTATTGGCATAGTGCCCTACTTCACCACAGACGAAACATGCATTTCCGGTGGAAGGTGCCTGATCACCAAACTTCTGTTGAGGCGTCGGGGGTTGGGTCTGACGAGGGGCTTGGAAATTTGAGCGCTGAGCTTGCATTTGTAGCTTGTTCTGGTTCTGGTGCTGGTTCTGTTGACGGAACATGGGTCCTTGTTGAGGTGGGTTATAGCGGGGTCGGAAGCGACTGCTTGAGCCTTGGCCTTGAGAAGACATCTTTCTCTTATGCTCCATCTGGCGGCGTTTGTGTTCCACCACCAGGGCTTTATTTACCATAGCCTGGAAGCTTACGAAATCTTGGGGAAGCAATGCATATTGGATACCATCATTCAGGCCCTCTAGGAAGTGTTCCTGCTTTTTCTCATCTGTATCGACATCCTCGGGGGCATACCTTGATAGTTGTGTGAACTTTGCCACATACTCACTTACAGACATAGCTCCCTGCTTAAGCTCATGAAATTCCTTCTTTTTGAGTTTCATTGCCCCAGCTGGTATATGGTGAGTGCGGAAACTGGTCTGAAACTCCGCCCAGGTTATGGTTTGTGCGTCTTCATGGGCATTGACGTATGCGTCCCACCAATCAGCCGCGGGCCCGGAAAGTTGGTGTGAAGCAAACAAGACTTTTTCCCTGTCGTTGCACTGAGCTATTATGAGCTTCTTCTCCGTGGTGTTCAACCAGTCATCGGCATCCTTTGGTTCCATAGCCTGTGAGAATACCGGGGGCTTGGTTCTCATAAACTCTCCCAACTTATTCTGCGGCGGAGGAGGAGGGGCTTGCATGCGCACGGGGGCCTGCTGCATATTTGCCATAGTTTGAGCTAGTCCTTGAAGGATTTGCGTTTGCATGGCCATCATTTGCTCCATGTTGAATTGAGGTGGTGGAGGAGGAGGAGGCAGTTGCTGGTTGTTGTTGACTTCGTTGTTGACGGCGCGGGGGTTTCTCCTGGTGTTCACCATCTGCTGGTTGCCAAGGTATGAGCGGGGAACGGAGGAAAAAGCCAAGACGACAAGATATGACTGAGACAGGAAGAACAAGAGCAAAAAGACTCCCAACTATTTATTATAAGATAACTGATGCAATGTGGAGAAACAGCATCCACCTTACATCGACAATCACAAAAAGATCCAACTCATAACATGATCACAAAACAGACACGACGACACCAGGACTAGACAACACAAACGGTCTAGACGACTTATTAAACTGGCTTTAGGTACTCTCCTAAGCATGCGACCCGGCAGATGGTTTGGCAGTTGACTGGTCGTCGTCCTCCGAAGACTCCTCACTGGAAGGATCACTGCAGCGCGGCCTCTTGGGAGAGGGCGAGCGAATGGACTGGTCCTCTGAGTCGAAAGAGCTGGACATCCCATTGAGGCTCTTCTGCAGCTCCCTGATCTATGCTTCGGCATCACGAAGGCGCTTGCGGGTGTCCCGAAGTTCGTCCAAGGCTTCATCCAAGTCCTCGTGCAGTGTGGTGGCCAGCAGCACCTGCTCTCGAGCCACACCGCTGTGCTCGTGGGTGGTTGCCTTCACCTTTATGTCCCGGCTTCCACGCTCTCGACGAGGGAAGTAGTCGTAGGAGGTCCCCCTCAGAGCACTCCTGTGGCGCTCACAGACACGAGCCAGTGCCTGCCTTGCTGCATCTCGGATCCCCGCCTCGAAGCTTGCACGGACGGCCATGGCTTTGTGGATGCCCACGATCTCATAATTGTCGTCGCCTTCCGGAGAACCGTAGAGGCACACCTCCACTGTCCACTCCTCACGTCCTGGATAAATCTGGCAAAGACCATGGTAGACAGGCGCCTTGGTGTACCCTAGACGCTGCAGCATTTCCACCAGTATCATTGGTGCCTTCCCTGCTTCGAATCCCTTGGAATGGTACAGCTTCTTACTTCCGTTCTTAGGGATGATGACTCCACGGCTAGGTCCAGCAGAGGCGTTGGGTGCAAAGGTGGCCGGGGCACGGGGAGGAACATAGCCGTCGGTGGTCTTGCGGGCAGTCTGCTTGACACGAGCCATCTACAGTTTGGAAACAAGAGAGAATCAGAAAACATTTTCAATAAAGCAGTAAAATGAAGCTCAAGGGTAAATGAAGATTTTGCAAATATAATTTTTTTTTATAAATTAATCCCTATTACGCGACCATTTCTAGCTAGGCTTGCGACCTACGGTCAACACGGCTCTGATACCACTTCTGTCACACCCGGTTTAAAGACCAAAACCAGATGTAAACTATATGTATGCCAGGATCAGTTATTCATACATATAGCGACTTCATTAGTGTAACAGACACAGTGTTTCTTATTACAACGCTAGAATATTACAAAATGACCACCCACGGGTCTAAAGAAAAGAACACCACAGCGGAAAAAGGGAACGGCACAGCCCCAAACCAACAGGCAGCCGACCGAGAGGTTCCACAAGCCTAGAACTCGGCGCCATCCTCGGGGAAGTCATCCTCAGGAAAATCTTCAAATGCGTCACCTTCTGAAACAGCAAGCGTGAGTATTTCCAATACTCAACAAGTGGGGGAAAACAAATGAATCAAATATGGTGGCTTGAGACAAGGTTTTCCTAATCTAGGGTTTCATTTGCATAAAAGCTGGTTTTTAGCCCTGAACTACGGAAACAAATTTTTATTTTAACCGAGAAAAGATGTACCAAAGGTTTTCTTTAACCTCCGGGAATTCAACCCAATTCCCAGACCAAGAAAAACACCCACCCCGACTAATCATGCGAGGGTCCAGACTGCTCATAACCGTGAGCACGGCTGAATATTCAGTTTGACACTCTGCAGAGTTTGTGCACTTTACCCACGAGTCGTGATCTTCTCTGTTGCCGGCACCTGATGGTACCTTACACACTTCCGGGGTGTGCGCCAAGAGATCACTACGAGGCTTTTCCAGAGAGTCTCCCAGAATGCACTTGCCCACTGAGGTTTCACCGCCGTACATAAGTGGAGTAACCCTCCACCCCAGAGGCCCCCTCTTGTGCCGGGTAGAATCGGGAAGTAACCCTTCCTTATCTACACATCCGATTGGCTCATACAACCCTGGGAGAACATCTAGTTACTAGGCCAAGCCGTACCATATTGGTCTCGTGGTTGCCTTGTTTGCCATGGGTGTTCGCTCCACGAACCGGTCCTTAAAATGGTCTGGGCAAGACCTCCAATAACCCCATAAGGGTATACTACCCAACAACCAAACAACCAACCATGTCGGGAAAAGTACCCCTTTCTTGCCCAGAACCCCAATTATCACCGTTGTTAACTCCCTTAACAACATTAATTTTCCATGATATTCTTCCTATATCAATTCTTTTTAGTTCATAACTCAAGATTTATCATCCTACACGCTACATGTTCATCTAAAGCATGGCTAAGCAAAAACATGATGATCCTGTATGGATAAAGCATCTATATCCAACACTAGTATTTGCTATTCTACCCATTTTTGTAAAGCATCATGCATATTTTGAGAAAGACTACTTGATGTAAAAGCTGGGTTTGCAACATGGTCAAGACACTTGCCTTCGTCGAAGTGTTGCACAGGTCCCTCAAAATCTTCCTCTTGAAAGTTGCCGAACTCCTGGACTGAATCGTCTACACGAGCACACAATCTAACATGAGAACAGTACACCAAACATTCCTAAAACTAGAGAAAAACCCTATAAACAGATTCTACACGTCACTACGAGAATATGAGCGCAAAGATCGCCTAAATCGGAGCTACGAGCAAAAAGTTATGAGATTTTGAAGATGTAGGGGCTATTCTGCAAATTATTCTTATTACCAGAGATTAAAACCGATTATTTTTATACTGAAAACGGGTTCATTGCGCAAAGCTGATGTCATAAACCGGACATCAATTATTTTGTGAAAAAAAAAAGGGCGGTGGACCGAGTCCACCGAGCGGTGGACCAGCCGAGATCCTTCGGTCCATGGTCCACCGAGGACCGATGGCTCTGGACGGCTACGGGCCGGCGGCGGGCGGCCGGGGGACGGCCGGAGTTGGCCGGGAACACGCGCCGGTGAGCGGGAGGCTCCGACGAGCGGCGGAAGAGAAGGAGGGAGGGGCGGCGAACTCACCCCGGGCATCAAGGAGACCGAAGAGGCGCTGGAGTGGTCGAGCGACGACGAGTACTGCAACGGCGGTCGGCTAGGCGGCAGAAGGGGTGCTCCGGCGACCGAAAGACGACGGCAAACCGAGGAACCGACTCCGGAGGATCCTGCGAAGATGATGAACGGGTCAATTTGGCCGGAGGCTGTT
The DNA here is from genome assembly GCF_958298935.1 of Phragmites australis. Classification (NCBI taxonomy): domain Eukaryota; kingdom Viridiplantae; phylum Streptophyta; class Magnoliopsida; order Poales; family Poaceae; genus Phragmites; species Phragmites australis. The sequence goes on along the minus strand of NC_084926.1, from coordinate 28,686,195 downwards.
CGGTCATGAAGAACGGTGTCGGCGGAGCTCCTCACCGGAGTTGGCAAAGAAGAGGACGGCGACGACGAATTCGGCGAGGAAAAAGAGTGGGAGCTAAAGCAAAAAATGCGAGGAACTTTGCCATGGAGAGAATAGGCGGCTTAAATAAAGGAGAGGAGGAGTAGGGTGGCCGGAATTGGAAGAGAAAGGGGGCGGCAGCCATGGATTAATGGCCGACGGTTTTCCTTGCTTTAACCGCGCAATGGAGAGGGGAAATGAGGGGGCAATGGCCGGGGAAACTTAATGGGGCTTTAGGGCTCGGATCCGGCAGTTGTTGGGAGAGGAGAGGTCGCGCGAGGAGGGAAAACGGCCGACGGCCGTTGGAGCTTGGGCACGGCCGGAGGAAGGAGAAGAGGAGCTGGGGCGTGGGCGGGGCTCGGCTCGGCGCAGGTGGCTCGGCACGGGCGGCTCAGCGCGGGGGAAGGGGTCGGCGGAAGAGGTCGGCTGGGGCTGCTGCAGGCCGGCTCGGCTGATGGGCCGGCGCGGGGAAAGGGAAGACAGCCCACGAGAGAAGGAGAAGGGGAGGGAAAATGGGCCGAGGGAGAAAGAATCGGCCCGAGGGCATTTTCCTTTTAGAATTTCTTTTTCCAAATGAATTTCATCAAATTTTCCAATGGGGTTTAAAGCGACGAAACCTAGCAAAATTTTGCAAACTTTTTCCACCCAAAAAAAAACCTTATTGCATCTACAACGGCATGAATGCAATCAAACAATTATCCTAGGCCATGTTAATTTTAGAAATTAATTTCCTATTGAGCTAAGTTGCAACACCTGAGTTAATTCTAAGAAAGTTTTAAATTATTGCAAAAATTTGAATTTTGGGTGTTACAGCGCCAGGAGTTCATTCGAGAGCAAGTCAACAAGCTCCTTGACACTGGCTTCATCCGAGAAGTCCTCCACCCGGAGTGGCTTGCAAATCCCGTCGTCGTCCCCAAGGCTAATGGCAGGCTGAGGATGTGCGTCGACTACACCGATCTTAATAAGGGGCCCAAAAGATCCTTTCCCTCTACCTCGCATAGACTAGATTGTCGATTCCACTACGGGGTGCAATCTTTTGAGTTTTCTTGATGCAAATTCGGGTTATCATCAAATTCGCATGGCCAAGCAGAATGAAGAAAAAACATCTATTATTTCCCCGGGGGGACTTATTGCTATGTGTCTATGTCTTTTGGCTTGCGCAACGCTGGATCTTCATTCCAACGGGCCGTCCGTATTACCCTTAACACGCAGGTTGGTCGCAAAGTTGAAGCTTATGTCGACGACATCGTGGTCAAGTCCTGAGAACAGGCCACCCTGCTGGAAGACTTGGCCAAGACGTTCAATAGTCTCCGCAGCACGCGCCTGAAGCTCAACCCCGAGAAGTGCGTATTCGGGGTACTCACAGGCAAACTTCTCGGCTTCTTGGTTTCCAGTCGCGGAATTGAGGCCAATCCTGAGAAGATCCGGGCCATCGAGCAGATGTGTCCCCCAGCTCGGCTCAAAGAGGTACAGCGCCTCGCTGGGTGCATGGCGGCCTTAGGGCGCTTCATCTCCAAGCTCGGGGAGCGGGAGCTCCCACTCTTCAAATTGCTGAAGAAGACAGGTCTTTTCGACTAAACACTGGAGGCCGAATAGGCCTTCCAAGACTTGAAGAAGTATCTCACCTCACCGCCCGTACTGGTGGCCCCCGGCGAGAGCGAACCTTTATTGCTCTACATCTCGACCACTCCTCAGGTTGTGAGCATGGTGCTGGTGGTGGAGCATGATGAGTGCTTGGAGCAAGGTGCTGGGTCCGAGCTCCCGGCCACCCCCGAGCAGCCTCCAGAACTTGGGACCACTCCTGACCAGGGAGTCGAGCCCGGGACCTCGGCAGGCCCCGAACACTGCGTTGAGCTCGGGGGCTGTGACAAGGCCTCAGGCGAGGCAGCAGTCGGGGCCTGCCGGATACAGCGACCGGTGCACTTCGTCAGTGAAGTCCTTCGAGACGCCAAGACAAGATACTCCTAAGCACAGAAGATGCTCTATGCAGTGCTCATCGCTTCCAGGAAGCTGCAACACTACTTCCAGGCGCACAAGATCTCGGTGGTAACCACATACCCACTAGGGTTGATCCTGCGGAACCGAGAAGGTACCGGGCGTATCGTCAAGTGGGCGGTCGAGCTCGTGGAATTCGATCTGCACTTCTTCATCCGCCACGCTATCAAAAGCCAGGCTCTGTCCGACTTCGTGGCGGAGTGGATGCCGGTCCCCGAGATCAACAATGAAGAATTATTTGCGTACCTCGAGCAAGACGGACCTGGGTAATGGGTCATGCACTTTGATGGCTCCCTCACGCTGAAAGGCGCGGGGCTGGAGTGGTGCTCACCTCCCCGACAGGTGAAGTACTCCAGTATGTCGTGCAGCTGCATTTCCGAGCAACAAACAATATGGCGGAATACGAAGACCCCATCACTGGACTCGCAGTGGTAGGTCTCGGGATCCGACGGCTGCTCATCAAATGTGACTCCCAACTGTTGGTCAACCAAGTATCCAAAGAGTACCAGTGCTCGGACTCACAATGGTGGCGTACGTGGCAGAAGTCAGGAGGCTGGAGCGGCACTTCGACAGCCTAGAACTGCAGCATATACCTCTCCGCGATAACACCGTGGCCGATGACCTCTCCTACCTGGCCTCCGCCCGGGCGCTCGTCCCGGCCGGAACCTTTGAAGAAAGGCCCACACAGCCATCCGTCCTGTCTGCCGACCAGGATGAAGGGGAACCATCGAGCTCAGTCGGGGGGACCCAGGCCGCACCTTCAGTGGGAGGTCCCGTCAAGGTGCCGCCGCCTGGCGAGCGCTTCGCGCTTGCCGGTAGTCCTCAAGAATCCTCATGGATCGACGAGATCCGAGGGTACTTGAAAGAAAACATCCTTCCCGAGGACGATGCCACTGCAGAGAGGATTGCACGGCAGTCCAACTGCTATGCCATTGTAGATGGGGATCTCTACCGGTGCGGCACGGACGGTGTCCTCCTGAAATACATCACCCGGGCAGAAGGCAGTGAGCTCCTCACTGAGATCCACGAGGATGAGTGCAGTGGACATGCATCATTCCGCACGTTGGTCAGGAAGGCCTTTCGGCAAGGTTTCTACTGGCCAACACCCTCCAGGACGCTTTCGAGCTGGTTCGGCACTGCAGGGCGTGCCAGTTTCACACAAAGCAGATTCACCAGCCAGCTCAGGCTCTTCATACCATCCCCCTGTCTTGGCCCTTCGCGGTCTGGGGGCTGGACATCTTGGGTCCATTCCTCCGAGCAGTCAGGGTCTATGAGTACCTGTACATCGCCATCGACAAGTTCACAAAGTGGCCGGAGGCGGTCCCAGTAATCAAGGTCACCAAGAACACAGCGATCCAATTCATCCGCGGTATCACAAGTCTCTTCGGCGTCCCGAACAGGATCATCACTGACAATGGCGCCCAGTTCACAAGTGCCATGTTCGGGGATACTGCGAGGACCTCGGCATCAAGCTTTGCTTTGCCACTGTTGCTCATCCCCGTAGCAATGGGCAAGTCAAGCGCGCAAATGCCGAGATACTGAAGGGGCTCAAAACCTGGACCTACGATGTGCTAGCAAAGCATGGGAAAGGGTGGATCGATGAGCTACCCGCTGTGTTATGGGCCAACCGGACCACGCCAAGCCGGGCCACCGGGGAGACGCCTTTCTTCCTCGTCTACGGCGCCGAGGCTGTCCTCCCCTTCGAGCTTACGCTCGACTCGCCTCGGGTGAATGCATACTTGGAGAATGAACAAGAACAGTGAAGACGCGACGACATCGACTACTTGGAGGAGCATCGGCGACGAGCTGCCGTCCGAGCCCCCAGATATCAGCAGAGCCTGAGGCGCTACCATCAGCGTCGTGTCCAGGCCCGGTCACTCAGGTTGGGGATTTGGTTCTCCGACACGCTCAGACGCGCGAAGGAAAGAACAAGCTCTCCCTCATGTTGGAAGGCCCCTTCATCATGACCGGTGCCCCACGGCAAGGCTCATTTTGATTGGCCACAGAGGACAGGCAGCCTCTCTCGAGTGCGTGGAACATCGAGCATCTTCGCAAATTTTATCCATAGGTGAGCATGTTTGTGCTCGGGCTAACCAGGCCAGGGGCCTCCCCCTGCCCAAATTGGCCGGGGGCTGATATCAACCACGTAAGTTAGCACTTGCCATTTATTTTCATCACTCCTGTATGAATCATTAATATACGCCTATGTTGCTCTTTTTCTGAGTTTTCCTCTGGAATCCATATGTTAATCTGCTTGGTGAGATGCTCGACTCGTGCAAGAAAAACACGCTCTCTCTCTCATTTTCCCGCTGATAAGAACGGATGCCGGTCGGTATGCGGCACAGGTAGCAATCGCTGACCTAAGTCTGTTGTGATAGGCTGTGGTGCCTGGCTGCTGTGGCAATACCCCGAGCACTACCGAGCCTCTGGGGTTCTTGGGTAATCCTACCGCTCGAACATGAGTGGTCGGGACCGCCTAGTCCCCGGAGGCGGGCTGTCGGTGCTCAGCCTGGTTAGTCCCGGCCCGAACACCACCGAACCATGGGACCACTTGGTCGTATCTCTGTTTGTACACTTCGCCGGTCCGGGCATTCGAGAGGTCACGGGTCAAAAACGAGAGCAAGCTATAATGAGTACCGCAATGACAGAGCGCACCAAGCAAAGAAACCTTGCCTTTTTTAAGCTTACAGATAAATGCTCGAGAACCAAGCAGCTCGAGCACAAGGGCCTCAGTGCCCATGGCGCTGTCGAGCCTCTGGGGTCCTCGGGTAATTCTACCGCTCGGACATGAGCGGTCGGGACCACCTAGCCCCTGGTTCCATTACCGGGTTTACAGTGCTCGAGTGGTAAAAGGACGACCTGGGGGCTAAAGCGCCCTGCACAAGGGAATCCATGTTCCCGGGCACCCCGAGCTTGGGGCATCTACCCTTTCCTGGCCTGGTTGGCCGAGAGGCTGACGCCGACTCAGTAAGTCACTAAAGTCATGTGAATTTCCGTTCATACATACGTAATAAACTATTGTTCCCGAGTTACCCTTGGGACCCTCTTGCGCTAATCTATTCAGCGAGGCAATCTCCCCGCGCGCAAAACCCCGCTCTCGTATTCGCTTTTCCAAAACGACAAAAACAAACGGTAGTCGGTGTACCGCACAAGCGGCGATCGCTGACCTAAGTCCTTTATGGTGGGCTGTGGTGCCCGGCAGGCATGGCAGTACCCCGAGCACTACCGAGACTCTAGGGTTCTCGGGTAGTCCTACCACTCGAGCATGAGTGGTCGGGACCACCTAGTCCCCGGAGTCGGGCTGTCGGTGCTCGGTCTGGTCAGTCCTACCCCGGGCACCACCGAACTATGGGGACTCTTGGTTGCATTTCCGCCTGCGCACGTCTCCGGTCTATTTGTTTTAGAGGTCACGAGACGAAAGGCGTTCATGAGTCGCGGTGGGTACCGTGCTAGGTGGACTTACTTCCTGAGAAAAAGAGTTATGTGTCTATCTGTGTCTATTTGACTCAGCAGCCGCGTACTCGCAAGCGCTCAGGGGCTACGCCCCCTAAGCACAGGATCCCACGCGCGGGCTCGGGAGCTGGATGCTCAGGTGGTCCTGTTGCTCGAGTGCGAGTGGCCGGAGCAACCTATCTTCTTAGGGGTAAACTACTAGTGCTCGGCCTGGTCAGTGCATCCCGGGACATCAGTACAAACAAAATCAAGGAAGAAGTACAAAGCAGAATACGATTCCAAGGATGGCTTCTATTATACTGAAAGGAACCATTTAGAAGGGAATCACTCCCACAATTACAACTTTCAAAAACACAAAACCCCTAACTTATTATAGGCTAAGGAGGAGGGCACGCATCATCGCTGCTGTCACTGCCCGGGCCCGGCTCCCGCACAAAAAATTCCGCCACCTCAGTGGCGACGTCGCGGACGGCTGCCCGGGCGGCGGCCTCCTTCGCCTCAACCACGCCCTACCGGGCTGGCTCCAGCGGGAAGGTGGGGTCTCAGCTGCGATAGCAGGCGAGAACGTGCTCGGCCACACCCTGGGCCAGTGCACGCCCCTCCTGGGTCGCCAATTCCTGAACAGCGGCAGGGAGAGCCTCGAGGCGTTGGGCGATCTTCGAGAACCCAAGGGTGAGATGGCTTAGCGTTTCCAGCCCCTGGGAACCCACAGACACAGACCCGAGCCTAGTCGCCTCCACGAAGTCCCGCGCCCGCCGAAGGACATCCTGCATCATCGCCTTAACATTCATCCGCTCTTCGTGGACGGCATCATGATCCTCCACGGCTTTCTTTAGCTGAGCTTCAAGACTTTTGCTGTTGGCGGTGCTGGCAGGGGCGTCCTTCGCGGCCCGTGCCTCCTGGAGTTGGGCAGCCACCTCGATCCGGACCTGCTCTAGTCGCTCAGCCCGGGCCTCGATGGCCTGCTCTCAGGCAGTTAAGCCTGCCTCCTGGTTGGCGACGTTCTCCTCCCGGGCAGCAAGCGCTGACGACGCCAAATCAGCATCCTTCTCATGCAGTGCAACCTGCTCCTCCCGACGGAGAATGTTGGCGCGATCGTGCTCGAGATCATCGGCTTGGCGGTAGAGGTCCGCCTGAGCAGACCGCACGGTTTCCTCCCTCTTGCCGATCGCCTCCTCCCGTGAGGCAACCTGCTGCTCGCGTAGGGCAAGTTGCTCCTCGCGAGCGGCCAGCTCGCCGGCGCGCTTCCTCGACGCTTGATCGCGCTCCACCGCGAGCCGCCCCAGGCGGTCAGCTTCCTCCTGTGCGGCGACGACCTCTTCGCCGACCTCCTCCAGTGCCTCCCGCTCCACGGCCAGCTCCTGCATGGACCTTTCGTAGACCGTGCAAGCCGTGGCCACGCAGGTCTCCAGGAGTTTGTGGGCCTCCTTCAGCCGGCCCCTTTCATTGACTAGGGCAACATGCTCCTCTTCGAGCTCGGCCTGCTCCGCCGCAATGGCCGCCTCGAGCCGCCCGATGACCTCCCGGGCGCTCCCCAGCACCTCGGGGAGGGGTTCTGGGGCCTGGCCAGGGGATGGCTGAGAGCTGGGTCCCCTCCGAGCCCTCTCAGCAGAGGCGCTCGGGGACCCTGACGGCGGCCGCTCCAGCGCCACCCTAGTCGCGACGGCCTCCCCTGAAGCCGGTTGCTCCACCCCAGTCGAAGGACTCGGGGCAGAGCCAGCCTGGGCTCTCGACTCAGGGACAGGGGGAGGCCCCGGTGGCTCGGGAGATGTCCAGCCTCCTGGAGAGTCCTTGGGCGGCCTGGAACGAAAACAGGTTAACCCCCAACCAAGATATGGGCAAAACGAGCTCGAGGAAGGAAAGGAGGCCTACGTGGTCTTTGGCCCGCGGTACCGCCATTGGGACTGCGGGATCTGGAATTCTGGGGCCTGCGGCCTGGGCTCCGGCCTTCTCCTCTTCGGGGGTGGGCTCTGCCCCCCGGGCCGTTGTGAGCTGGTCCCAGCATCAGCCCCACAGCCTGCTCCCGAGGGCTGGCCCGTTCGGCCGCCGATCGTCGCGCCGCCAGCCGACGGCCGGGGTCCTTGGCGCGGGGACGGCGGAGGTGACGACGACGAAGAGGACAAGGATGATTGAGGGATAAACGCCTGGGGACGCTTCCCCTTGTCGCCCCCGGCTCGGTGGTCTGCCGTCGTTAGCGGCAGCGCCCCGCCCTCCGTTGTCGTCCACCCTGGGAATATGCAATGTCCCGGGGTCTCGGTGCCCCATGCGGTCAATCGGCCCCTAGGCGTCAAAGGCCGGCATCGACTCTTGCGGAGCCGCCCGGCCCGGGTCTGAGCAAAGCGCCAGGTCCTCGCGTGGCAAGACCGCCCGGGCAAGGTCTTCAAACGCTAGTTACCACCTTGAGCAGCGCCGCCAAGGCCCCCTCGTCGAGGTCCTCGTCCTCGCCTACGCACGTCCTCGTCACATCACGAGGCCCGGTGTACATCCAGGCGGGACGGGCGTGTTCCCTCAGGGGGGTTAGCCGGCGGCGCAAGAAGTCAGCGACCACCATGAGCGAGGTAAGCCCCACCCGGCGTAGGTCTTCGATGCGATTCAGCATCGGGCGCATGTGGGCATCCTCCGCGGGGATGGACTCCCAGACGCGTTTGTTAGGCTCTGCCGGTGATCGGGGTAGCAAAAGGCGGTCGTGGGGGCTGACGTCAACGTAGACCCAGTCCCGACGCCAGTCGTCCCACTTGCCACGTAACACCTGCGGGATGTAGGCGTCCTTGAATCCCTCCCGCAGGCGAAAATTGCAGCAGCCACGACCTCCACGTCGTCCGACCCCTTCTTTTTCCCGGTCGCTCGAAGGATGAAGAAATGCCGGAAGAGCGCCACCGACGGCGGCACCCCTACAAACATTTCACAGAGGTGGGCAAAGACCGCTAGGATCACCTCCGAATTCGGGCTCAGGTGGGCCAGCTGGACGCCGAAGGTGTCTAGCACTTGCATGAAGAACGCCGAAAACGGCAGCACCAGACCGGCAGCGACGAAGGAGGCAAAGATGACGATCTGCCCTGGCTTACGCGGGGCGGGCAGATGGGTGGCTGGCGTCACTACCGATGCTCCCCGTCAGCCAGTGGGAACCACAAGCTTCTGAACCTTCTCCGCGCCCTCCTCGTTCAGGAGGCGGGATTTCGGTAGGATGCCACTAACACTCGACGCTTCCCGACGGCCACCTCCTGCCCTTGGCATTTTCAGGGGTGGGAAGTGTGCTGGAGGAGACCGGAGTCAAAGTGCACTGAGGGCTAAAGAGAAGGCTCCCAGTGCTAAGAATGACAAAGGCAAGAAATGACAACTGCAAGAATGGCGATTGAGGGAGGTAACGGTCCGTTGCCCCTCCCCTTTTCTATCGCAGGGAGTTCAAACGCCTTAATCCTCGGCGCAATAAGCGAGGCACGTCTTCCTCGATCCACGCGGTTGCCAGGGGTGACTCCCGCCTCATCATCACCTTCCTCGAAAGTCGGAAGGGCACACGCCCTTTCGGCTCCTCTTGGGCTATACCAAGAGCCTGGGCCTAAAAACTGCAAGGCTCGCAAAGATTTCGGCACCGGGCGACAGAAAGCCACGGGGCACCAATGCTGTGATCGGCCTCGAAGAAATAGAGCCCCATCCGCAGTCTCTGGGCCATCGCCTACCGATGGGCCTGGGGGCTGCTGTCGGTGATATGGGAACCGGGGGTTCCTGAATCTCGAGACCAGGACAGCGCAGTGCCACATGGCGCCCTCCCTCGGGGACCATCTCCCCGAGGGCCCGAGAAAAGCTAGGTCCGGGAGGGGGTGCTCGGGGCCAAGAACAGTTGGTCCCCGAGTATCCAGAGTCCCCCGAGGACTCAAGAAGAGCTAGATCCAAGAGGGGGTGCTCGGGGCCAAGAACAGTTGGTCCCCGAGTACCCAGAGTTCCCCGAGGACCCGAGAAGGGCTAGGCCTGGGAGGGGGTGCTCGGAGTCAAGAATAATTGGTCCTCGAGTACCTAGAGTTCCCCAAGGACCTGAGAATCCCCATGCCGGTAGACCCCGCAGGGACTCCACGATGAGGTGTCGATCGGTGGGAGGCCCGATGCTGCATTTAAGGGGGAGCGTGAACGGTCACATCCAACCACTCTCCCCCACGCCTGTCGTACTGAATACGTCAGTCCCTGCCACTACCTGGCAAGAAGGTGTGGGCACAATTAATGCAGTGGGTCCCATCGCATTTCCCTTCGCGGGGCCCAAGGAGAAAGACGGCTTGAAGATATCTTCGATGGGCTTGAGGCTTATCACCTATCGCCCTGTTGCATTAGACCGTGTCAGACCTACCCTGACCAGACGGCAAGAGAGGGTACTCAGTGGCTGGCCGATGGGCCCCCTGCACCTGCTAAAGTTGGGACGTAAAGACCGACGGGACCGTTCGATGGGTGCATTTTCAACCCTCTGTAACATCAACTGTAGACCCATGATAGTTGTTTTTCATTTATTGTTTACGAGAACTTGTACCCCCGTTCTGGGCACTCCCTGGAGGGCCTCCCCCAGTAGATAAAAGGGGGAGCACTTCGTAGAAAGAGAAGCCAAGAAGGCACTTGATAGATAGATCAAAAACCTGACTTAAGATAGCCAGAGCTTGTAACACAGAGAAAAACGAAAGTGCTAGAGATCCAAAGAAAGGTATTCCAAGAGTATTAATAACACACTAGACATACATGAGTAGGGTATTACGTCTCTATGTGGTCTGAACCTGTCTAAATCCTTAGTGCATTTACTCCTACTAACCGACGATCATTCGTCCCGCCTAAGTTCCATACACACGTATTAACCCCACGTACGAGGTAGATCCAGAATCAGCCCCCGGCCGAATCTCAAAGGGGTCCCTCAAGATCCCCGCTTGCGGTGTTTATCCACCGACAGCATTAATATTGGTTTTTTATTTATTTGACTTGATACGGTTTCTTAATTTTTTATTAGACAGTGTAGAAGGTGAAAATAGGAGGGGTGAGACGCCAACTGCGTTATATAGTAGAGAAAATAGGTTAAAAAAATAGCTTAAAGAAAAAACCTTGTTGAGCCGAGGACTGAGCCCGAGCCCGATCTTGCGTGTACTCTGTGGTTCGAGTCCGGCTGGTTAGCCGCCCCCGATCAAATCAGCCACCTTCTTCCCCTTTCTCTCCAATTTTTTATGCCTCCTCCGCCTGCAACTTGCAACCCTCAGAGCCCCCGTACCCAATCCCTTCTACTAAAATACTATTGCCAACTATAGAAATTGCATCCGCATTCTCGCCTTTACTCTTCCCTGTCCTCGCCCATCCGCTCCTTCGTCAACACCTTCGCCGCTGCCGCCGCCGCATTGCCGAGGCTGTCCAGTCACTCTGCCTCCCGGTCTTGTCGGTACACGCTCTGATCACTCCTACTGCCAGTAACTACTTCTTGCTGTGGCCGAATTTGTGTGTGCTTCTGATTTCCTGGAGAGATCTGAGGTGAGGGATTCTGTGGAATGCCATGGTTCTTGATTTAGCTCTGCGGTAGCAGATCGGGTGTGGCGATGCCAGGATTTTGGGTTTGGGGGGTTTTGTGCTGCTGGGGTTTCTTGGTTTTTGTTCTTCCCCTTTTGGGATATAGGGTTTCTTGGCAGGCTTAGATGATGTGGAGATGTACCGATGTAGGATTATGGTTTAATAGTGCCGGAAGTTCCAGTTTCTTCTTCATATGCATATTATCTGTCTTTGATTGCTTAGTGATAGTGACTGGAGATTAGAAGAAAACATTGGGGCCGTCATTAATCATGTCAAAGCAGTAGAGGTTTATGCAATTGCTGCTTTAATCGTTTCTCCTTTGATGTTTGCGTAGTGTCGTAGCTAGCCATGTGGTGAGTATCTTGTTTCGTAGACCCTTATAAATAACTTCAGGGATCAATTATGCTATTCGACGACTAGCCAATGCAGTCTGTACCTTGATTGTTGCTTGCCATAGCCTTAAATTTCACCCGTTATGGTCTATGCATATAAAAGGTTTATGTGTGCATAAGTGTCAACCAGTTCATTACTCTACGCAGTATAAGAACTAACCCACGTTTGAGTGGGAATGGTCCCCTTAGTATATAGTTAATTTCATAATATTTCACATGTTTATATTTTTTTTGTTGCACCTTAGGGATCTAAGTAATTTGCATAGTTAGCTAGGTTCTTTGTTGATGACTAGAATAGTAGGTACACTTGATGTTGACACATGAAACTGTACAATCCTTTGATTATTATTGTTGCTACTAAAGCAATACCATCCATTGGACAGACTTGATTGGAAACAAATAATTAGTTCCTTGTTATAATATGGGATATAGAGCTTTAAATACATACCACTCTGATTAAATGTGACCGATGTTCATTGGACATCAATTGTCATTGTCAAGAAATCTGGATTTTTTTCAGTTCTGTAGCATATATTCGATAATGACTTTATGTGCTAGAGGTCGATCATCATTTTTCAGAAGAAAATAAAAGTTAGTGGAAATGGAGCCTTTCCATTTCATGCTGAACTACAGATGATCTTATTATGCGGAGTTGCCTGTTTATTGCATATTCGTCAGACTGTTCAGCCAGAAAATCACATGCGACTAGTCATCCTTTAAAATAATAAGATCAATTAGATGCTTTGGAGTTGTTTGATACTAGTCTATTTTCTTTAGCCTGCATCTGTATAAGATACAAATGCCTTTTGTCCTGAGGCATTCAAGCAGTTGTATTTTTGCTTCTAGGTTGTGTAGTGTTTTTATGCCAATTATGTTTTCCTCTTGCTCTTGAGAACCTGGCCACCACCCATAACTTCTTGCTTGTTGTTTTACTTATCATTTATGCTTTGATCAAATCTGTGGGACTGTTCATTAGTTCGATGAGGAGCTAGAAATTGGAACTTCTCTATTAGTTTATATCTTTAGGACATCGCACCATTAGGCCATATATATGAACTAGTGTTATCACGCTGATTTTTGTGATTTGCCTAAAATAACCAATGAAACTTACCGAGTTTATGCCTTAGATGTTGTCAGGTTTTTCATTTTTAGCTAATTAAATACAATTTCTCTTGAAGTATTCAGGACCATCTGGTCTTCATTGACACTTTACTCCTAAGTATCCGAAGCCATAATAGTTGTGTGATCGCTGCATTTTTATTTTAAATACTATTAGTAAATAAGATCATGGGAGGATGTTCCTTATGATTTCTTGTCTTGTATTATTTTTTCTGTTTTCTTCCATTTTTTCCTGTTTCCCCCCCACCTCGTAGGAAATAAGTGATGTCGTAAAAATTGAGTATATGGAAGATGAAATTTAATAAACAAATAAATGTGAAATGTACTCATGTTCGTTCTAATGTGCAGTAGCCAAATAGTTCACCATAATATGGTTATGTTTGTTCTATTCTACCTATTTGCCGCTGAAAGCCTGAAACTACTGTTATTTTTTCATTCTCATTTAGTATATGTTGATAATAAAAAGACACTGTATTTAGATTTGATGAGTTCCCAAGCTTTGAAGACTGGTTTGGAGCTTACAAATATAGACACCAGCATTTGGTTACAATCAGAAACAACTGGAGTGTAGTAATGAACCTCTAACTGCACGCAACATAAGAACCAGCTTACCTCATTCACATGGTTTTTCCATGTCACAGACTTGCTACGAACTGGTAGCCAAGAACAAAAAGGTTAGCTAGTGTTGCTATGTAATGAAGTTCATATATGTATAATACTAAAGCTGAAATTTGTGGCCTGCAAATAATACGGCTTCCATTCTCCATGTATATTGTACTTAGAGCAACCAATCTCAGTGATTGGACATGGTCATGCTCCTCGGCAAGGGGTAATTTTACCCTATTCTCAACACTTTAAATTGTGCTATTTCACAAATAACTTAATCTTCAAACTCTATCCTTTCTATTTGTTTTAACATGCCTATTATAACACTCCATTCAAGTCTATGTTTCGGAGCCTTATTTGGATCGTGGTATATTTCTATAATCAGTCTTATAATTTACTGATTGCTGAGATTCTAGCTTTGTTTCATTATCTGACTGTTTTATGTTTGGAACTTCTGCAGAAAAAAAAAACACATTTATGGGGCATGACCATATGGCTTGTATAAAGGTAACTTGGCCTGTCCTTTAAGTAATATTTACAGGTATGACCACAAATTCTAACATTTCCGTGGTTTATTTTTTTGAATACAGATGCATATGGCAGAAGATTCTCTTGGTGGTATGTTCTCCATGCCTGAATGACTCCTAAGCCTGTGATTTTGCAAGGACACATCTTTATACTGGGATTTCAAGAAAAGTATTCTGTTTCCTTTTTTATGTTTCACTGATTTATTCTGGAATCCACATTGCTGCTGCTTGTGCAAAGTTCCATTAGTTGATTATGATTCTCAGCCTCAAATTAGTCATTAAGTTAATTAGCTGACATGTTCTATGTGGGACCTACCTCTAGATTTCATGTGCTTGTGTTGGTTGATAGATAACTTTCCTCATTGGTTCTGGAGCTAATCAATTACCAGTTGTGTTTTAGTTCTTGGTGTTTTTTCTATCAGATTTTCTTTGTGCGCCATTTTTGTTTCAAATTTATATTCATTATAATTTATAGATTTCTAATTTATCGATTTCCTGCGAAACAGTTAGAAAATGTTGCCAGGAACCTGGGTGCAACGATGTTGTCGATGGAGAGCTAGTGTACTGCAAAATTCATAGTGGAGGGCTGTCACGCCACCAGCTTAGTCACCTCCAGAGTGCACAGGAGAGCTCAGGTTTATTCGTGCCCCCTGTTAAAGGCAGCCAGTTTAACGAACCTGTTTCCAGTACAGTGACATACTCTGAGCAAGAGGTACATGTCAAGTATGAAGGGGATGATCGATGTAAACTAAAGGATAGTTCTGGGAACACTCAGGGTGAGACTACACAATATGTCTTCCGTGGGGCAGGCATGCTTTGTAAGCATGAAAACTGCAGCAAGCAGGCACAGGAGAACACAATCTACTGTAGGTTACATAGTTGTGTTAGCAAGGGCTGCATGGTACGGGGCTGTCCAAGAGGTGGACATGGAGGCACGCCTTTATGCATTGGCCATGGAGGAGGGAAGCGGTGTGTTATCCCTGGATGCCCAAATGCAGCATGTGGCCAAGGCCGTCGTGACCGCTGCGTGAGGCATGGTGGTGGCAAGAGATGCAAATTTGAAGGGTGTGTGAAGGGTGCACAAGGGAATACAGATTACTGCATCAGGCATGGTGGCGGAAGGCGGTGCAAATCCGAAGGATGTACAAAGAGTGCACAAGGACGGACAGATTTCTGCATTAAGCATGGTGGGGGCAGTCGGTGCAAGTTCCAAGGATGTGGTACGAGCGCAAAATGGGGTACAGATTTCTGCTCTATCCATAGGAAGAGTTTGTTGAGTGATGACAATGCTATCCCTGAAGCTTTGCCCGCCTCCAAAGAAAAGCGACGTCGGACCAAGAAACCCAAAAAGGCAGACAAGCCATCTGAGCTCTCCCAGGAGAATGTCACCACAGCAGCTATTGCTGGAAGCAGCGCACAACAAATGGGCGTCTGCCGCATAGCAACCGTAGTTCCGAACCATGCAGCACTAATCAAGGGTGTGACAATGACGGGGCAAGCTGCAGTTGCTACCCCACAGATAGTGGCTCCACTCTCCATGAAATCTCCAACGCCATCTGGACCCGTGGTTTCAGCAGATAGGGAGGCAGGGGCAAGCAAGGCGATGCTGGGTCTGTAGAAAGATGGCGGTGGTGCATATGGAGGTTTCCAGACGCCTTGCCAAACTAGTCCTCTGATTATTGTTTTCGACTGAAAAATGTCGAAACATTAGGAGAGTTGTTCATATTAACTGGTTCTCGCCGTCAATTGACTTTAGTCATGGCTTGTGTTTCGTTCCTCTTTGTCCTGTGAATCTCTAAATGTTCTTCTGTGTGTTGTCTTGTTTTCTTGTAGCGTGGAAGCCAGTCAGCGGACTATATGGAACTATGGACAATAAGCAAGAAAATTGCGTCATTGCCTAATTTGTGTTGGGAGGACCGTCTGGGTGTATAGGGCAAGTTCTTATGTGATGTCTGTGCTTGTGTGTCTGAAGCCTGGATTAGATTGCAAATTAATTTGGTTACTCAATTTTGAGTATTGGCGGTTGTCTTGTTATTTCCTGCTCTTTCTTTCTGCAACATTTTGTTCTACCCCAGTTTCTGACAAACTATCTTGGAAGCTAATTGGTTCATGAGTAACTGGAGGTGAGCAGACTGCATTTTGGTTTTCCCTTTTTTGTTGCTCAATTTTCATGTTACCTAACGAGGCGACTCATGTTCTCCAGAGCTGCTCTGCTCAAAGGACACGTTTGGTTCGTGCCTAAGCCCAACACGTCAACACGTGGAGGTTTTCGCCGCCCCCAGTATGGAAATTAACTAGTGTTGGCGCGTAGGTGAGCTAATTCGCAGGTGGCAAACAAAACGCCAGCCCAAACTAGCTGGCCGCACCAACTTTTGGCGGGGTTCGTGTGGTGAGCTAATTCGCGGGGGCCAAACACCAAACAAAACGCTAGCCCAAGCTAGCTGGCCGCGCCAACTTTTGGCGGGGTACCTGTCGGCATCGAACCAAATGCGCCTTGAATCGTAAGGACATGTTTTCTTTTATAGGAAACCCTACTCTCTTTTTCTGACTGCTGCGTTTTTGTGTATGACTTATTGGGGAACTATTTCGAGACCATCCTCCATGACTCGAGCTTGCGGCCCCCTTTAGCACCCGCCACATGTGGCTCTTTCTCATCCCGCAGTTCATCTTCCTCACGCCCTTGGCGAGCTCTAGTTCTCCACGAGCGCATCCACCCGCATGCCACATGTTGAAAACCAGTTGTCCGGCACGCCTCTGCCAAGTCCATGTTCCCCAATAGCGAAGGCCAAAAAGACCCTCAACAACAACTTTAAATTTTATTCTCTTCCGATCCAAAAGCTTCAAAATTTCATTCCCATTTTCTCTTCGTGTGTTCCATCTCTCTCATCCCGCTCTTGATGCGAGACGCCGAAACCAGGAGCCGTATACTCTTAGTGGTGGTTGCCTGGTGGGAGCAACGACAGAAGCCTACGTTTCGCATGATGAGACGTGTCCGCGAGAAACCATTGTGGAGGGTAACCTCTAAATAAGACTAGAAACATAGCACGCCGTTGGCGCGCGATATTGACCCGTCGCCGAATTCAAAGAGAATGCATATGATAGGCACAATATCAAATTTGGTACAAAGGTTTACAGTCAATTAGATTATCATGAGTGAGCTGATTTTTGGTAGGGAAATCTGATCGTAACTGTAAATGTTTTGTGCGTAAGCTTCAGTTGAGCAAAACAGCTTAATAGAAAGCATTGCTTAAAAATTGAATATTTAGATTAATAACTTAATGAGAAGCATTTAAATGTTTTTTGAAAGAAGTAGTTGCAATGATCAATGCTACATGTTAAGTGCAAAGCATGGGATGGCAGCAGCAGTGTGAAAATATTAATAAGATTGCCAATTGTTATTTGGAGTTTTCTTTTTACCAAAGTATCTCACATGCCAAAGAGAGAGTAATGGGATGTATGGCTGATTTTAAGTTTACAAGCATATTTCACCAAATAACAATGGCCTTGATTAATCTGTCAGGAACCCAAATTTAGGCCAATAACTTATTAGCTGTTTATTGAGGATGTAGCCTTTCAGGTTTCTCTCTGGTTTAGAACAGAAACTTACCAGTTTAAAGGCCAGCAATTTATTCTCATCTTCCAACATCTTATTCAGCAGTCAACCAAGAAAACAATGGATGAGGGAAAGAAATCAAGAATGTGAAACAGCCATATGTTCAAACATAATTTATAATACAAAATCACATGGTTAGATTAAGCTCATATGCTTCTCATGTGCCTTTCCCAATATTCCATCTGCCTCAACAAAACAGACTAATGCCATATCAAAACAACAGGATCTTTGATTGAACAGATTTGTTACCATTTTTTCGTTCAGGTTCGTCAGCCCATTATCAGGTGCCTAATCAATCATGACCAGGTCTTTGGGTTGCAGCGAGTTTAGATCATCACCTTTCAGGTGCATGTACCATCAAGACAGGAGATCGCATTCCCCATAAGTATCAACCTGAAATGAAGAGAGAAACTCCCCAAAAAGTGGCATAGCATCGTATCTTTCGCACTGTAACATGATTTATATCCTGATCCTAGTGTACAGCTTTGCTAATGAAGCTAGATGAAGTATAAGATTAGCAAATCGACCAATTGTAGCAAGTAAATATCTTGCTGGTACCTTGATTTTGCAATCTAACAAAAGGCACTGACTAATCCGAAGCAAAATAAAGTAGCAGCGCTTTCAAGTATCACATACTGACCTGTTAACTAAAAAGATGTATTTGATGTTAATTGTGAGGCCATTTTTTTAGGCTCCAGCAGATTGCATGTATATCCTAAATACAAAGAGCCTAGCAGTTTTTAATAGTCATTCAAAAAGACTCATGGCAATGGTGATGAGGGTGAACAATGCTGACGCTCCAAACTCTCTCTTCCTCAGCTTAGTGTCCCGATTGATTCTACCTATACAGAATTAAAACAAATATATCATTGCTGTCAGATGTAATTCACAATGTATCTAATCAATGAGATGCTATGCAGTCATTAGGATACAATATCCAATCCTCTAACGAAGCAGTGAAAAGGGTATATGAATAACTAAAAATATTGAAAGAGGAACTGTCTTGTCCTCGGCATTCTCACCAGCTAAGATGACCTCAATCTTCATCCACATTCAGCTCTTTGCTCTTCGCAAATATATCTTCATTTTTCTCCGTGGTGCAAAATATATGTGTTGAAAAAGAAAAGGTGTGTTAAATGGCAGAAATTTTTATGTGCATGTTAAATAGCAATACTGAAGAACTTTTGAACACATAACTGTACCTAAATATGGCAGAGGTAATATACCTAATACTAAAAAACAAACTATGAAACTGGCCTGACATCAGAAGCATATGACATTAGGCACCCTTTTCAAACTGTCTTAGCAAACTGTCTTGGCAAATTACATCATTAGGAACCCTTTTCAATACCGAAATCATGACTAATCATCATATGAGGAAAACAGTGGCAGATAATGAGGTACCTGTCAGCTTACTGATTTAGTTGCCATGGGGCTCCTGGAAACATGAAAGGTGGAATTCTTGCATACAACTTGTCGGTTCAGGAATTAATGTATTCGTAAAGGACTATTCAGACTGCAATTCTTATTGGTGATCATGCAAGTTAGCGATTAAAAGATCATTAGGAACCCTTTTCAATACCGAAATCATGACTAACCATCATATGAGGAAAACAGTGGCAGATAATGAGGTACCTGTCAGCTTACTGATTTAGTTGCCATGGGGCTCCTGGAAACATGAAAGGTGGAATTCTTGCATACAACTTGTCGGTTCAGGAATTAATGTATTCGTAAAGGACTATTCAGACTGCAATTCTTATTGGTGATCATGCAAGTTAGCGATTAAAAGATATTGATCAGTAGCGAGAATGAGAAATTGTGAACCGGATTAACTTTACCAATTAAGGCAGATTAAGTGATTCGTTCATCAGCTATGATGGAATTTTGATGGCAGATCATTCATGTGAATGCTTCAGTGAAGGCAGATCGTGGTTTCTTTAATTAACATTTTTGTTTGCACTAACTTAATTGCGCTCCATAATTAGTAAAAAAGCAGAAAGTTCAATTCATACACACATGCAGTGCTAAGGGAGCCTTTGTAGGAGCTACAAAATTTTGACAGTGGGCACACAGGTACGTGGTTAGCACTTTTTTTTTTTTTGGAAAATATTGGAACACTGCGAAGCAAAATAGACAAATGAAATTGCTCTAAGTCTACATGCCATCATCGAGCTAGCTTTAAATATATTATTATGCCTAGATCAAGTCATAGCAGCTGTTCTTTAAAGTCAACATGCACACCTTACTCTCAGACACATTATCACAGATTTAGAGTGAAGAGGGTCAAATTGAAGTTGACATTTGTTATTATGAAGCATGATAGTAAGATGAGGAATTTACTCTCAGATGTACATTATCGATTTAATTTTGAGGACATCATCTGAAAATGTATAATTGATTATCAGTCATCACATAATAATGCACGATTGCATCTCCATTCATATGATTTAGCAGGCATATATTACCATCAGTGCCTGTCATCGCAGCACAACATTGAGAGCAATCACGAGAGCGGAGGGAAAGAGAGAAGTAATACCTGAAGAAGCAGCCTACAACGGAGTTGCGGAGGCCGTGCCACCGTCATCTCATGGTGACGACCAGTGAGGATGGAAGAAGGTAGCCGCCGGCACGCGAAGGCCAAAATCCTGCTGCATCAGTGCGAGCAAGGAGACCCAGGGTAGGGCCACGGAGAAACACGTCCAGGTCTCAAATCAAGCAACGAGACTGCCGGGAAAGCGCGATTGGAGATGCCGAAGACCCACCTCGACCACCAATAGTTGCAAACGACTGGTGAGCGGCGTCGACTGCGAGGCCACATGCGGCGGCTCCATGGGGGTGACGAAGATGCTGACCATAGGGCCGGTGACCGGCGGTTCGGCCGGCGCCGAGTCGCTACCGCACCAATCGCAGCCAGATACTGAGAGGAGAAGAGAGAGGAAGGGGATTGGGACTGAGAAGTACTGAGAGAGGGAGGCCAGCATGTTGTGTCCCTCGTAGGTAGGGGCGGCGGGGGAAGCGGGCTGCCACGGGGAAGGGGGAGGGGGCGCGCGGGGAGGCACAGGCTGCTCTGGGGAGGTGTGGGGAGCCCGACGACCGCAACGGCCGTGATGGCGCCGACCTCCACACCGGCCTTCTTGTCGCCGTTCATCTCCTCGTGGCTCTTCGCCTCTCCGTTCCCGGCCTGCTCGCCATCGGCAGTGCCACCGTTTGCGGCCTTTACCTCCTCGGCGGATGGAGCGGGCGCCAGGACTTGTGCTTTCTCCTTCTCCTTGTACTTGTCAGCGTCAGCTTCCTTCTCAGCCATGGGCTCGGGCTCGGGAGAAGTCGAATGCAGGTGGGTTTGTGGGACCTGGGACGGCGCCTGTGCAGGTTACGAGGCAGGAGGGAAGAGCGCGGCGTCGTGGATGGCGTCGGCGGGTGCGGCGGCAGGGGAAGCGGAGGAGGAGGAGGAGGCGACCGCCGCCGCCCTGCGGCGCAGCGAGGTGAGGAAGAGGAGGCGGGCAGTCCATACGGGAACCAGACCTTATCCGTTCGCGAGAGCCAGCACAGGAAGTATCTAGAGAGAGATAGAACGGGAGATCTATTTGGAAGATGACGTACAATCACAGTCATTAGTTAAAGATCGGACGGTAGAGGAAATTTGTGCTGACGTGGATATGTCGGGAGGCCGCGAATGCGACGCGGTTGGGACTAGTAAGAGATGAGACGTGTCCGCGAGAAACCATTGTGGAGGGTAACCTCTAAATAAGATTTGTGAGTACCGTAATGCCTGTTCAAACGCCAGCCAGGCCCAAGAAAGCCCACTTCTAAACCTCAGGCCCGAGCTGGCCTGAAGCCAGACAGATGATTTGTTTCCAATGCGGGTGTTTAGAGAGGAGCCTTTTTATTTTTATATTTCGAAAATAAAAAAATTGTAAAGCTATGCATCCATTTGAAAAAATTCCAAATACTATGGTCCATTGGAAGGGCGATGCCTTTTAAAAAATAAAGACTCCGTCCTTCCAATAAACAATAAATAAAAAAAATACTGTGTTCCATTGCTATCAAAATTCAAAATACTATCGAAATAATCATGAAAAATTCTAAAAAAGTATGATGTAGAGGATGCTATAATCCATCTCTCCAAAAAATTTAACTCAAGCAATTACTTTTACAATAAGAAAAAAGATAAAATTTATTAAACAAAATTAGACCATGTACAATGAAATTTATCTTTTTTGTTTCTCATTGTATATATTAAATTTTTGTCTAAATTTTTTAAGAGGTAGATCATAGTGTCCCCTACAACATAATTTTTTTTAATTTTTTCATGACTATTTCGATAGTGTTTTATATTTTAAGAGCAATAGAACATATTATTTTTTAACTTATCGCTAGTTAGAAGAGCGATATCTTTTCTCATTGAAAGAGCTATAGTAACCTATTTTTGTAATTTTTTCAAAACACTATTGGTGGCGTAAACACCATTCAATCCAAGCATCAATCACGCTTGGTGGCGCTCTTGACCCATATGGAGGAACTGCAAATGGCCCTGCGGGTCGAGCAGCAAGCTACTCGCATGACCACCACCGCCCCTGTGATGACCGGCGCTATTCCGATCCAAGCCCTACGGGCAGATGAACTCTTCGACACCAGGACCCAGCCCGTTCGGCTTCCAGAGCCTCAGGGCTGGCGTCGCGAGGATCCCTTGCAAGACTATGACTCTCCCCTGCAGGCTGACCTGCAGGCTATGCCCTTCATGGAGGTCTTTCGGACCCCAAAGCCACCTAAGTTCAAGGGCAATTCGGACCCCGATGAATTCATCCGTTCCTACGCCCTCGCCATAGAGGCCAGCGGGGGCGGACCGGCCACCATGGCTAAATGCTTCCCTCTCCCCTTAGAAGGGGTGGCCATACGCTGGTTCTGGGCACTGGACCCTGGCGCCATTCACGCTTAGTCCAACTCTGAGACCTCTTCCGTAGCAATTTTCAGGGCACCTTTGTCGAGCTAGTAACCTCTGGAAGCCTGTTCACTATCAAGCAGGAGCCAGACGAAACCCTCCGAGATTACTTTCGAAGGTTCTCCCAGACCAAGGTCCAGATTAGGGGCATATCGGACTCTTCACTCATCGATGCCGCAGCCTAGGGCTTGGCCGAAGGCCCCCCTATATGATCGGCTGAACCGACATCCCATATGGACGGTGGAAGTCCTCATGAACAAGTTCGAGGAATATGCGCGGGCAAAGGAGGAAAAACTTTGCAAAAGGCGCTCGCGATCTACCGAGACTTCCCGTGTCAACTCCGAGAAGTCACACTCACAAGAGGGATCGTCACATGCCCCCTCCCTACCAGTGAAAAGGGGCTTCGAGGAGGCTCATACCTTCGGGTCCTAAAGGGGGCGACAGCGACAACGCTGAAACATCAACAATATCAGCCCAAGCCGTGGGGCTCCAAACCAAAACCACCCTAGGGGACGCGGCCAGGGATGCCCCCAAAGGCCTCCCGGAGTGAAGCAGCGCTCCGAATCGCTGTTCCGAGGAGGAATCCTGATGCACTTGGACATGGAGATAACACCGACGACTGCCAGACCCTCACCACCTTCCGAGAAGAGTACCTCGAGAGGCAGTCAGCCTTCGCCTTGACTGAGGGGGCCACCAAGGAATGATCCGAGAATCACAGGCCACCGGTCAGCCGACGGGTCGATCATCTGGCCTTGCAGAACCCTCCGCAGCTGGCCTTACCTTCTCCACCCCAATCATCCATAGAGCGGTACAACGATGAATGGACACAGAGCAGACAGATCGTTCTCGTTATAAGCGAAGGAGGGAGCTCTGGCTACACTTTGAAACGGTAGCGATGAAACTACGCACGGGGGGTGCACCACATCGGAGCAACCAGCATCCATCGGCAGGCCCCCGAATGGGCTGATGCCCCCGTGACATTCACCATCGATGATTCCAAAGGGGTAAAATTTACCCACTCCGATGCCCTAGTCATCTTGGCCAACATCGCTGAAGTCGAGGTCCGGAGAATACTGATTGACGGGGTAGCTCGGTAGACCTCCTCTTCATACACGCCTTCGACCAGCTCCAAATCGTAGAGTTGGCTTTCACCAGGCCACAGACCCCTCCAAGGATTCAATGGGGCCCCCTCGACGCCCTAGGCCAGATAGAACTCCTGATCATCTTCGGCGAGGGCCACGCAGCACGGACTGAAGTAATCACCGTCGACGTTGTGGATGTACCTTACGCCTACAACACCATTCTGGGACGAGGAACTCCGAACAGATTTAGAGTTGTACCCCATCACAATTACCTCTGCATGAAGATGCCTGAACCCCAGGGGCTAGACGCATCGAGTACGAGCACCCTGCTTCGCTCCCCGACCGCCACATCCACATCGTGACCCAGGAGGGCTCCGAGGACCCCTGTCGGCGCATCCCGGGCACCGCTGCCCTCCAAGGACACAACCGGAGGGGGACATAAAGTGTGTCCACGTGCGTCCAGACCAAACCGACCGGACCTTCCAAATAGAGGTGGACCTCACCTCTAGGCAGGAAGCCTAGCTTTTGATCGTCCTACAGGGTAACCTCGACATCTTTGCATGGTCCCTGCAGGATCTCCCAACCGCTCCATTATCGAACACTCTCTTCAGGTAGACTCGAAGGCTAGGCCCGTACGCCAGGGGCTTTGCAAGCTGTCCCAGAGCGGGTAGAAGCTACAAAAGAGGAGGTCTAGAAGCTACTAAGGGCAGGTGTTATCTGAGAGGTCATCCACTCCGATTGGCTCTCTAACACCATCCTGGTCAAGAAACATAGCGGAAAGTGGCGTATGTGCAGTACCCCCTTCCTCGCATTGTCCAGCTAGTGGATTTCACCGCCGGCTACGAGTTGCTAAGTTGCCTGTACGCCTACTCTGGGTACCACCAGGTGTGGATGACGATGCAGGATGAGAGGAAGAACAACTTCATTACCCCCTTCGAGGTATACCGCTATGTCCGGATGCCCTTCGGTCTTCAAAATGCTGGGGCCACCTTCTCTCGCCTAGTGTACAAGGTACTACGGCAACAACTAGGTCGCAACGTCGAAGCCTACGTTGAAGATATTGTGGTAAAAAGCCAGCTCGATCCAACCACATTGCCAACCTACAAGAAACATTTGATAGCCTTCGGGCTGCAGGCGTGCGGCTAAACCTGGAGAAGTGCGTATTTGGTGCTAAGGTTGGAAACATTCTGGAATATCTCGTCTCTCGAAGAGGCATCGAGGCCAATCCAGGCAAGATTTGTGCCATCACAGAAATATCACCTCCCAACAATCCAAAGAAAGTACAGCGCTTGGCCAACCGCCTTGCAACCCTCAGCCGCTTCCTCGCCAAATCTACCAAGCACAACCTTCCCTTCTTCGAAACGCTGAGGGGCTCTGAACCATTCAACTGGACTCTGGCGTGCCAAGCGGCATTCGAGGCCCTCAAGGCCCACCTTTCCCACCTTGAAACACTCGTGATGTCCCTCCCCGGTGAAGGGCTGCTCCTATACTTGTCTGTCTCGGCCTCTGCTATCAGCGCTGCCCTGGTAAGGGAGGAGAAAAGTGATAGTTGCTTTACCCAAAGGGCTGTATGCAATGTCTCGGAGGCCTTAGCCAGAGCCAAAACATGCTACATTGAGCTCGAAAAGATAGCATACACCCTGCTGATGGCCTCACGCAAGCTTCAACACTACTTCCTCGCCTACGACATCATTGTCCCAACCTCTTACCCACTTGGCGACATGTTTCGCAACCGGGAGGCAACGGGACGCATCGACAAATGGGCAGTAGAACTAGCCCCTTTCATGGTAAGGTTTACCATCAAATCCCAAATCTTGTAAGCGCGGTGGGGGTGACAGAGGATGTGCTCGTACGGTTCATAGTTGGGTATGATATTCTTGCTTGGCAGACTTCATCATCGAATGGACTCCGGCGCCAGCCGAACCCACTGCTACCCCTCCCCAAGACATCTGGACTATCTACATCGACGGAGCATATGACTCCATGGGAGCCGAAGCCAGTGCGATCCTCATCTCTCCCACAGGCTAGCAAGTCCAATTAGCTGCTTGCCTGGATTTCAAGACGACCAACAACATAGTTGAATACGAAGCCGTTGTCTTAGGCCTCCGGAAGGACCGAGCCTTGGGGGCAGCTAGAGTCATCACCTTCGGCTGACACATGGGCTGTGGTAGCCGTATCAGCAAACTCCCTTGCCTCCCGGAGATCTTCAACAGCCTTCCGTGCCTCAGCCTCTGCGCGCTCCAGCTTCAAAGCCTCCTCCAACCGGAGACCCTCCTCACGCTTGGGGAGCGCCGTCTCCCCTTAAAGGTGACCCTCCAATGACTCCACTTGCTTACAGGCCTATTCCAAGGCCTGACAAAGGCCATCAACCTATACATCACAACAAAGCTTAAGAAAGAGCAAATAATTAATATTATATTACAAGTTCTTAAGTATGCAACAAGTTATTACAATTTACAGCAAAAGAGAGCTAGGAGGAGACAAGAGTGTATTATTGAGCATTGGAATGCTTTCATTAAGTTGCTATGATGTGGTATTGGTTCCCACAAGCTTCTTTTCAATATTGTCATTAATAGTTTATCGATGATCATGCAACAACATTATGAGTTCTTCCCTCAAAACAGACTCCTCTGCATTCGATGCTTCTCCTGCCATAGTTAGTCGAAGATAGAAAACGACAAAAGATAAATTATCCCTATCGACTACTCAGTGGTGGAGGTGGAGTCATACACTCTCAAGCATCTTACCATGCTCTTGAAAGTGTTCTTACCAATCACCGTAGTTGGCACAACCGGTGGCTAGTTCGTGATACCCTATCGGGTGCGAGTGAGGTAGTTGCAAGGGGAGAAACCGTTCTGATCAAGAGAAGGTATATCTTGGACAGTTTATATTGAGTAGCAAGGAATAGCAATTAATGAAATTAGCAAAGCTGAATAAAAGTCCACAATACTGGTCACAATTGCTGGGCTAATCACGTTCCTAGAACTAGCTCAAGCAAGCTGAAGACTATATCAGACACAAGCATAATGGAACAAAATTCGCAATGCAAACTGATTCTTTTTTTTAATTCTCTCTCTTTTTTCTCTCCTTTTGCACTCTTTGCTTTCTTTTGTTGGCACTCTTTGCTTCTTTCTTGCTTTTTTTTTTCCGAATGTGACACAAACTCAAAACTCTTCTATTGACTTTTCTAAGTCGAAAGAGGTATATGGGTCACAAACTTTTGCAGAGAGCAAGGGTATAAAGGTAATAAAAAGATGAGGGGGTCGGATCCGAGAAGGTGGATGACTCTGACTAAGTGGTCAGATTCAAAAAGGTGGGTGAATCCGACTAGGTGGTCGCAGCGACTAGGTGGTCAGACCCGAATGGGTGGTCGGAGTACCTAGTCGGACCCCGAGTGGATTGTCGAATTCGAGTAGGTGACCGAACACAACTAGTGGTCGAACCTGAGGTTATGGTCGAACCCAACTAGGGGTCGAAGCAGAGTAGGTGGTCGAACATGACTAGTAGTTGAACCCGAGTTGATGGTCGAACTTGACTAGTGGTCGACACGGCCTGTGACACAATCTCAACTAAAGCAGACAAGGGCAAATCGAGATACACGACGACTAAGATAGCAAAGACTCGACACTAGAAACTAGAACATGATGACTCAACCGGCAACAAAGACACCGACAATGGATTCAAACTCAACAACGCGAAAACTAAAAAAAAAATGTGAAAAGCTCAAAGTGGTTTGGACAGTGGAAAAACTATGATCTAAATATATTTGTGGGGCAATTTTTCTGGACTCTAGGTAATGGAACAAAACTAAACAAAGGGGATAATTGAGATTACCTAACAGGCCACCGAGGCTCTGATACTACTTGATGCGCGTTTGCCCGATCTTCTAAAAGGTAATATGATAAGTCGATTGGTGGAGCTTTGACATTGTTGATCCAAAGTCTCCGAACAGAATAGATCGAGAACCCTCACAACCACTATACCATTACTCCGTGGTTATCAACCGTGCCAAGACGCGGTTGACCTCACCAAGAAGGTTTTTCCTGCAAGCGAATCGAGCAAACCACAAGAACAGGTAGATGCATTCTGAATATTGCTAATTACCAATAAAGTACTCGAGTTTGGGGTTCAACAAACCGATAAACGGTAAAACTGTCTAAAACAGAATAATCTAAGCTAAACCTAATCCTAAATTATGGCAGCTAGCGTATATTTATAGGGGAACATGAGGCGATCAACCTAGGGTTGTCCAGCCGTGGAAAGAGGCGTGCACAACCTGGACTCCGACCTCGACACGATTACAAAACCCGACAGGGTTCAGAACGGTGATGTAGTACTTTATTCCTTCAACTCTGACTAAACTATAAGGAATATTTGGTTGAGCATGGATCCATTGGAAAGGACTCGACATAAGCTTTCCAACAAGTCCAAGAACACATAAAACGGACTTTGTATGAGAGAGTTATGCCCGTTTTACTAATGTGATGTCTTGAGACTCGACCACGACCACGATTTTAACTAGAGCTTAGCCTTGAGTCCGAGTGGACTTGGCCTTCGAGGGGTGACGTCCGGGTAAGGTTATAGTTCTTCTCTCATGTTTCTAAGTAATAAAATATCACAATAATTTAGTAGTAATCCATCCAAGGAAACATGAACCGTGAGAAACGAGTTCACCTGGTGGTCTAATTGTCGTGCATATGCTCTTGTAATTGGACCTTGCATAATTTGAGGATAATTGGTGGTATTGATCGTATCTGAAGGAGCCATGGGCTCATTAGTAGATCTCGTGGATGCAATATATAAAGAAGCCACCACAACCAGGACAAAGTTGGACTGAATTAGAGAAGTCTCAAGAAGATTTTGCCTCCCCGGATGGTCTGGTGCTATAGGTGTTGAACTCACCAAAGCTTTGATTGCTTATCAAGACAAAAAGAGGATAAGTTCACCGGATCTCTGATGTAGAAGTTGATGAAATCACTGGATGAATTCTTGGGTGACACATGGCAAAAATTGTTAGAAGCTTTACACCAGATGGTCTGGTACTCTAGGTGTTGATCTCACCGGAGTATATTTGTCAAATAGGAGAGAGGCCTGAAGCCCTCACCAGAAGGTCCGGCATTTGAGCAGAATGCTCATCGGAGCAATTCTTCCAAATAAGGTGTTGTGCTAAGGGATGAAGGTTAAGCCTCATCGGATAGTTCAGTGATCAGTAGGAGTTGCACCGGAGCATTTCTAGAGAAAAGAAGAAAAGGCTCAACCCACTAGATGGTTTAGTTTTGAGAAGGATGAATGCACTAGAGCATTATTACCAGAGAAGGATGCAGCCACTGAAGTTTGAAGGTTCAACCCATCGGATGGTCCGGTGTGAATGGAATGAACACAGTACAATACACCAGACAATGAACAGTGCAAAGGAGTAAAACAGTTCAAGGCATCAGATGGTCCGGTGATGAAGGCTGTGTAACACCGGAGCATTATTTCCAAAAAGGGTTGCATTGGCTCGGTTGGCTGCAGTCAACTCACCGGATAGTCCGGTGATGAAGTGATGTGCACCGGATGCACACACCAGAGCAATTTACACAGAGAAGAAGGAAAGGCTTGGATGGCTCATGATAACTCACTGAATAGTCTGGAGATGTAGATGAAGTATACAACGGTGTGTCCAGTGTTCACAGAAGCTTGAGTGGGGTTCCAATGGCTAGTTTATGAGTGTACTCACTGGATGATCCGGTATTAGTAGTCTATTCTCACCGGATCTTTCAGAGTGTTTAGTACTTATAGGCCTAAAAAGAGTGTTGCTAGGTGATTGCTGCGACAGAGTGGATCAAGGAGTGATCCAACCTTGAACCAAGTGGTACGCTGGCACCTTAGAGTCTTGGTGACTCACCAGCAAGCTTGTTGACACTCCGACTTGATGTGGAACGGTGGTAAGGCGATTATGTGGGGACACGGAGACCCTTTCCTTAGTGGATCAAGCTCCGAAGTGATCACGGTGGTAAGGAACCAGAAGAGAGGCTAGTAGTGAGACCTTGCCTTAGTGGCTTGGTGGCTCAACTAGGTGGAGGCCTTGTCTTTGTGACTTGATGGCTCAAGAATCGTGACCGGGTGCCAACCGGAAGTATATTCTTTGTGGAGCTCCAATGTGGACTAGGGGGTGGTATTCATACCATTGATAGCACGGGAAAAATATCCTTGTGTCATGTTTCTGGCTCTACCTTATTTACGTTTTCGCATTTACATTCTTACAATTTACCTTCTTAGATAGGTTGCAAGTACTTTGATCGGTAGAGTAGACACATTAGATAAACTTCGTGCACATTTAGATAGAAATTGATATAGGTTTATCTTTTGTTGTTTTTGGAGCCAAAATAGTTCTAAGTGTCCTAATTCACCCCCCGCCCCTCTTAGGATGTCATCGATCCCTTCAACAAGACTTAGAAATTTTGAGGCAGTCTGCCATAATGTCGGGACAATAATATCCTGACAACCTAATATATTGTTGTGTGACATTTTTGCACTGCCTTGATGGCCTCTACACATACCATGGTGCATTTCCCATAATACTTGGTCGACCTCTTTTCTTAACACACACATCGTAGGAGTATCTCCTGGCCAAAGGACCGCCAATACAAAGTCCCGACCTTGTAGATATATATGATGGTAAACATTGTTGCAGCCAACGCCTTTCCAGTGCGTCGTCCGGCTAAGTGTCATGATTGAAGTAACCGATGAACAGTTTACGCCAGTTATCCTCCTCAACGATCACTGGCGTGACATGTTTGACTTCATATTCTTTTGGATCAAGCTCTAAGACAGCGGGTAGAAGCCATCTTTCCTCAATTTTTATTCGAGCGGGCTCACTATCTGGGAACAGTAGTGCTACTACTAGTTTAGCTAATGCATCAGGTGAAGCATTTTTGCTTCGTGGGACATGTGAGAGTTGAATGTTATTAAATTTTCTCATTAGGCCACGGGATGCTTTATAATATCACTAGTAGAAAAATAATTTGTATAGACGGTTCGAAAATCTCGTACGAGACACTTTTTTGAACCGTCTATAGAAAAGAGTCTGCACAAATCCTTTGTACATATGGCTCGTTATTGGAACCGTCTGTACAAATTATTTATACAAATAGCTCGTTATTGGAACCGTCTGCACAAATGATTTGTACAGACAGCTCGTTATCGGAACCCTTTGTAATAAGTTTTCTAGAGCTAAAAAACTAAAAAAATATTTTTTTTACCCACACCAGCCCCCTATATTATTATGTAGACACGGTCACAAGTCACACGATTTTTCACACGGTGTTTTCTAGTAGTCGAACCCGCAACCTCTAACCTCGTGTGAACCTTCCTTACCGTCTCACATATCGTTCATTGCTGACCATTGTATGAAAATAATGATTATAAGATATACGCTCAAAACAAGTGGGAAACTATTAGTACAGACGGTTCTAAACGTACAACCATCTGTACTAATAGTACAAACGGTTCTAGTTTAGAACTATCGGTACTGTTCCTTTTTGTACAGACAGTGCTAAATTAGAACTGTCTGTACTATTGGTAGTAATAGTACAGACGATTCCAATTTAGAACCGTCTGTACTATTGGCAGTAACAGTACAGACGATTCTAAACTAGAACCGTCTGTACTATTAGTACATACGATTATAGTTTGTAAACATTTGTACTGTAGCGCCCCACTTTGTTGCAACTACTCATGGCTATTTTCTCAGACGGTTCTAGTTTGGAGCCGTCTGTGATACCTTTTGTACAGGCGGCTTCATAGATCTGTCTATACAGAGGTGTCTTACTAAATAGATTATGTAGTAGTGTATGGCACCAACTCAGATTTTTTTACCTCGTATATGTCGTTTATTTGTTGAATAATGAGTTGGGAATCTCCATATGCTTGCAAGTTCCTTATATCCATGGAAAGTGCAAGCAGGAGGCCAAAGATGAGAGCTTCATATTTAGCTTCATTATTTGAACACTCTTCCTTGAGGAGGGAGAAAGAGTGATAAATTGTCTTGCCTTGCGGAGTCCTGAACACTAGGCTTGCTCATGCTCTTCTTCTTGGGGCACCATCTGGATTGGTCTCGATATGAGATGATCCATCAAAGTACAACTCCCATGGTAACTCAACATCGATGGCAAATACTTCTTTGTTGGGAAGTCTACCACTAATGGGGAGTCATCTGGTATAGGAAGTGCTACAAGGAAGTCAACCAAAGCTTGACCCATCATTGCTTTTTGTGGAACGTAGGTAATGTCAAAATCCATCACAAGTACTTCCCACTTGCCAAGGCATCCCACTAAGGCCGGTAGATTTAACATATACCTTATGAGGTCTGCTCTTGCGATGAGTTGAATTTGGTGCGCCAACATGCAGTGTCGCAACTTCTTTAGAGCAAATACCAGGGCCATGCACAAGTTCTCTATAGGTGAATATTTGTGCTCGGCACCAACCAAGGTGCGGCTCAAATAATAAAAAGCCACCTCCTTCCCTTCGTCATTATGTCGTGTGAGAAGCGTGCCTACCGAGGAAGGTTGCGTAGCAATGTAAAGAATGAGAGGGCGTTCTTTTACATGAGCCACTAAGATAGGGGGGTTAAGTAAATACCTTTTGAGGCCATCAAGCGCATTTTGGCACTGCATCCAGTGGAATGGCATGCCTTTTCTCATTAATCTTGTGAACGGCTGAGTGCATCCAGAGATGTTAGAGATGAAGCGATGTATGTACACCAAGTGTCCCTGTAAAGATTTTAGGTCTTTAAAATTTTCAGGAGGCGGAATTTTGAGGATACCCTTAATTTTCTTTGGCTCAATCTCAATAATGCCTCAATGGCAAATGATAAAATCTAACAACACACCTAATTGTACTCCGAAGGCACACTTGAGAGGGTTCATCCTTAACTGGTGCTTTCGTAGCCTATTGAAAACAATGTGGAGATCATCTTGGTGGTTGCAACGATCTTTGGTTTTCACTACCATGTCATCAATGTAAGCCTCCACCAACTTATGAATAAGATCATCAAGGACAGCGGTCATAGCTCGTTGGTAAGTAGTACCGGCATTTTTAAGCCGAAACAACATAATTGTGTAGTAGAAAATGCTTTTTGGGGTTCGAAATGCAGTATTGATTGCATCCTGTGCGTCCATCTTGATTTGATTATAACCGGATGACCCATCCCTGAAGAATAAGGCACTATGACCTCTTGAATGAAGCCTGCAGTGATTAGCTTATCGATTTCAGCGATAAAGTCATCTTGTAGTTCTGGGCGAAAGCGGCATGCTTGCTACTTTACTTGCCAGAATCTAGGATCGATGGCAAGTTTGTGTGTAGCAACATGGGGATCTAGCCTCAGCATTTCCTTGTAAGACCAAGAGAAACAATCCCAAAATTCCATTAGGAAAGCTCGGTAACTCTCTTGCTCTTCTTGCGTAAGATTCACATTCACGAAGGTGGGGCGCGGGTCCTCCTCTGTTCTGAGATTAATTTCCACTAGATCATTGATAGTGAGCTGAACACCATCCTCAAGCTGCTATGGCGCAGGAGCAGTGTCATGCACTTCTTCCCAGTTGATAGTCATGGCTTTATGAACCTGCGATAAAAGGTATTGCTGATCTTTCATCCCATGTCGAGCATCTGCAACAGCATTAAAGGAGCGTGGCTAATGAGAAGTTAAGTATGGATTACCATCCTCCTCATCGGAGGTTGAATCCTCCGTCTCACTTTGATCTGAGATGATGGACATCACATGATACATCAATCATCTTGGGTTGTCGAATTTGTCATCTTCGCTTTCAGAGGAGTCAGAGTGAATAAAGACCAGACCATATTTAGGTTGGACCCGTTCTTCTTCTTATTCTTCTTGATGATTTTTTCTGCTTCCTCCCACCATTCTTCAAAAATTGCTGGTGGTGATGTGTCACGTCCAGTTTTTCAAAAGAATCACCAGGTGCAATCCACATGTATGCCAGGATCAGTTTCATCAGACATGAAGTGACATAATAAGTGATATACAGTTCTATATCGAACAAAACAACTTTATTGAAATAGATACCAGAGTTTTTAAACAACAACAAAAGAAAAATAAAAAAACTCCAACGATAGCTTCAGGGCACACCACAGGCAATCGACTGGGGGCAACATGACCTTGAATTCTTTGTCTTTATATAGCCCTGAGCTTCCTTGATCTTGATGAGGTCTTCTCTAACTGAGCAACATTTATTATTGGACATAGCAAGTGTGAGTACATCTCATACTCCGCAAGTGTAGGAAGGCATGACATGGGACTTAAGTCAAGAAAAGGTTAGACACTGGTTTACTGCACTAAGCAACCTTAACCTAATTCCAAGAAACAGACATCCTATTTACTAAGTGTGAAGACACAACTTAAACAAGAGGAATAGCTCATCGGATTCCATACGACTACCAAACTCACCAGATATTCTATATCCAGCTACCAAAACTCACCAGGTAATCCCTTACCTAGCTACCCGACCATCCATACCCGAACACTGATCCCAACTAATCAAGAAGAAGCCCAAGCCGCTCTTGACCGTGAGCATGGCTGATCGATCAGATTTATAATCTGCAGAGTATGCCCATCTTTCCCTACGAGTCGTGATTTCATCACCCGCATTACTAGGTGATAGTCTCCATGTTGTTGTGCTGATCAGGCACTTACACATCCTGAGGTGTGCGCCAGGAGATCACTACAAGGCCTTTACAAAGCTCCTGCCGACCTGTAAGCATCCACTAAGGCTTCACCGCTAACAGAAGATTACATCGCTGCAGAAGCCCCCTCTTGTGCCACTCAACCGTCCAAATGGTGCTCACAGAAACAGAGGGTAGCAAATTAATTGGCTAGGCCGTACCCATATAGGCCCCGTGGATGGTTTTGGTTTTAGCTTGGTTACATGTTCAAAAACTAGTCCTTAGGATTCCAGACAGGAACAACCACATTCGCCTTCTTGTACCATCCTCAACCAACCATCATGTTAGGATCCCTATACCATGTTGCTACGAAGGATTACCACTTCCGATTATGTTGTATAGACATTAGTCAAGTGTAACACCCTGATTTACAGAATTTACAACTTTTTAAAAAAATTTAAGATTATTGAATAGCTTCACTAGTAGAATAGGTTTAAAACCTATTTTCTTAATCAATCAATCAATCAATATAGGTTATTATTTTGTGTGCATTGCATGCTGAGTTTTGTTAGGAGCCAGGTAAATGCATTAGAGTTCTTTTTCTTTTGCTTTCTCTTTGGTGTTTTGAGTGAAAAATATTTTGAAAAGGTTTTAACAAAACTCAGTAGCGAATAAGTTAAGGATCTTAATGCTTGGAATTCAAGGTCTTTAAATTCATCAATCTATTCAATCCTTGATCATACTTGATCCTTCTCTAGTTCAATTCAAATCTTATCCAAATTCTTGTTTAAAGTCAATCTCTCCTCTTTCTCAAAATTCTACCCAAATCCAAATTTAAATTCCTTATCTACTCCTATTCATGTTCAACCTCATTTTTTGTTTCTTTTAAATTCACTCTGAACTCAATTCAAATTCAAACCGTATTAAAATTTCTCTGCAAAAGTTTCTTTTCTAAACCCTAGATATACCTAAAGTGTATCTGGGCTCCATCTTGCTCAAGTCAAAACACATAGCCAAGTCTTCTAGATGGCCCAATAAAGGAACTACGAAATCTGTAAATTTTCACGGAGTCCTGGACAGCCTCATCTTCTTATTAAGTTTTGGAGTTCAAAACATCCTTAAATGCAAATCTTGATAATACCAAAGTTGTAGCTCTCGTTGAGAGCCTCGATTTGAACCTATGGACAGCCACGCTGTAGCTGATTGGCATCGACATCCTCGACCGACCAGAGGTCAAATAACCAAGCCCTGTAACCGGTGCATGTCCCATGATGTTCCCACGCCCTCACCAACCAGGTCGGCCAGTAGAGCAGCCAAACCACCGTAATCAAGGTCGACATACCCGCTGTCCGGTTTCTGGACGCGTTCTGCTCGCGCATCGGATTTGCATTCGCGTTCCCCGTCAATCTGAAAGCCGTATGGATGCACCAACCATGTCATGACGTGTCCCATCGAGTCTTCTACGTGACCCTAGGAGCCCATCTCCGTTTGTGTAGTGACATGACCAGGACGCCATTGCCAACCACAACACGTCACAGCCATCACCCATCAAATCTCCATTGATCTACCCAAAACTATGCTGTAGCAATGTGGTCCAGGGATATATGAACATCTCTGTTCAAATAGTTTCTCAAATTTCATAGCGAATCTCTAGGAACGCAAGAGTCTTTCTTCCTGCATCTATTTGCGGTCACCACCAAACCTAGCAGCAGTCATCATTGTTTTGTCGTTGCCTTGGATGACCCCTTCCAAAATCAACTATACCGTTGAGTTAGTCTGTCCACGTTCTATGCCAAGCTTCCCTCGTTTCTTTGAAACACCACTAAAGCCCGACATCGATGTCTGTGGCCACGCACTCAATCGCCATCTCCGACGAAACTCGAATCACCACCGCTACATAGAGTCACCAGTAGTATCCTTAACCTAGAGGCGCAACCTTCAGCCTTTTTGATCCATCATAGGTGGTCGATACTAGATCTCAGCGTATCCCTTCTTCAATCCATGATGGTACTTGCATAGCATGCTAAGTTAGCGCCACATTATTCTCCTTAGCCTAGTCAGTAAAGTCTGGCCTGCCCTACACTTCTTGAATCTTGCATAATAATGACGTCAAGCCTGACCCAGTAAATGTTTTGTTTTACAAAATTGCATGCAGTGTCTGTGAATATGATGGGTAGTCAC
Organism: Phragmites australis; assembly: GCF_958298935.1. Classification (NCBI taxonomy): domain Eukaryota; kingdom Viridiplantae; phylum Streptophyta; class Magnoliopsida; order Poales; family Poaceae; genus Phragmites; species Phragmites australis. The sequence continues at coordinate 28,650,046 of NC_084926.1, read as the reverse complement.
TTATGTTAGGGTTTACCTAGTTCTTCCTTTACATTCTTTGAAGCCTAAGTGGTAGTTGATATGAGTTTCTTGGGTAGAATTGCTTAGCCATGCTTTTTGAATGTTGGGAAGTGTCATATACATGTTTAGTGAACATATGCAATGGTGATGATGAACTTTTTTTAGCAACATGAAACCCTAGGACTTGGGCAAAGAATGGGTTAGGGGATGTTGGTTCTTGTGGTGGGCTTGTGGATACGTTCCGAGCAGAGATGTTAGGTTTTGTTGGTTATTTCCATATTGGATAGTTAGAAAGTCTTTGCCCAAGTATCACATATAAGGACCGATTCATGGAGCGACAACCCAAGAATTACCGTACCAACCATGAGCCTGATATGGGTAAGGCTTAGCATATTGGTTAGACACCTGGCTGGTATTCGTTGGAGTACCAAGACCTAATCAATGAGCAATGCTTCGTAGTGATCTCCTGGTAGCACACCACTGGCGTGTGTTAAGTGTCCTGCAAACACGGTAACATGAAATTCACTGACTCGTGGGGAAAGCTGGACAACCTCTGTAGAGTGTAAAATTGTTATAATAGCCGTGCTCACGGTTATGAGAGACTTGGATCCTCACACGATTAGTGGGTTGTGGTTATGGGTTTGGTTGTGGTTATGATTCTGGTATAGGGAGTAATAGATGGTTATGATTTTGGTTGTAGTACAGGGATTACTGGACGATTATGGTGTGCAAGGTGAGGAGCCTTGTATGCTGGGTGTTGGACTGTATAAGTTACATTCACTTAATAATTGTTTAATGCTTTTTGAGTCCAAATATGTTTTCATTACTCGTATTTACACAAATATACCATGTGTTAGCCTATTCTTGATATAAGCCTGCATATCATTATTTTTCCCACACTTGCTGAGCGCGTCATGTGCTCACACTTGCTATTTTTCCTATACCATATGACATGTGTGCTGCTGCTCAGTGAGTGAAGATGTTGAAGACTATCATGGCAAGGTTGTGACGTTCTAGGTGCGTGTCTCCCAGTCAGTTGTCTGTGGTGTTGTTGGGCACCCATGCTTCTGTTCTGCTGTAGATATCTTCATAGAAGACAATATATGTCAATTGCTGTAAGAGTTTAATGTTTATTCTATAAAAGTCTTGCTTTTTTTACTTCACCTGTGACGTCCTTATGTGTCTTGAATATTCTAGGCACACATAAGCCGTATCTGGTTTTAACCGTTAAAACTGGGTGTGACAAAGGTGGTATCATAGCCATACTGACTGTAGGACACAAGCCTAGATAGAATGGTCATGCCATAAGGTCATATTTTAAAAGCCTATTGTGAAAAATCCATCCCCGTGCTTTTCTAACCTCTCAGTTTCTCTATCTACTTACCTATTTCACTCTTTTGAGAAAAATAAATTTCCAACACTCATCCTTTCAAACTATTAGTTGTTGAACCATCCCAGTTACTCTTTTAGAGGAGGATGCACTTGAAGATCTCTCTTGGCACTCCTACCTTGCGTGAAGATTTATATGATAAAGATAAAGATCCATCATGACAAGGAAGATTCATCTACCACAACACTGAAGACATGAAGATCTACCTCCACGCCGCTCCCGGTTTTAGTTCTTTGAGTTATAGGAGGATTTTCACTAATCTTCAGAAACGTTAGAGAGAGGTTAGTAGTGTGTGCTTGTGTGGTGTGCCGTGAGTGATTTGGATTTTCTGTTTGAGTGCTGGAGTGCGTTGTGGCATGCTTTAGCATCTGGTAACAACGGAATTCCTTCTCTATAGTTAATAGTATAGCTGGGTTTTCTCCTTCTAGTTCTTTCTCTTCTTGTCCCAACTTTCCTCATGAATCCTGACCAGATGGTGAGCTTGAAGGAAGGTCAAGGTACCAACAACAACAAAAACAACAACCAGCAGGAGCCACCACTGTTCAACAAGGAGCAACTTTTGGCGAAACAGACTCAGGTTCAGAATATAGAAAGTCTACTATATATCACAGAAGCTCTATGTGCAGAGGACAAACATAGTCAGCAGGATAACATGAAGAAGAGGAAGATGTTATTCCAAGAACAAGAAACCAACGCACGTCCCCATGTGTCAACTCAAGCTCCACGGCAAGGATTTACATTTCGCTCCAACAATCAATACGGACCTCAACCGCAAGCACCTGTTCAGTGTTATGATGATTAAACACCTTGTTCTACTCCGCCTGCCACTCCTCAGGATAAGAATAAGCACTTTGTTCTGTCAACTAGGAAGTTTCATAGGTCGAGAGAAAATTTGCAGAGTACCCCTACAAGGAAGGTGTGTTTTTGCTATGAAGAAAAGAGACGTTATGCCAATGGATGTCCCCTAAGGATCCTTGTACCTGACGATAAGAAGGTGTGTGTCCACTCTGGAGAACCTACATGCTGGGTCAAAAGATGTCCCACTCAAGATAGCCAAGATCAACGAGATCCCATCAAGCTCACAGAAGCTCAGTAGGCACCAAGAAAAAAGAGTGATATATTCCATGTCAAAGGCTACAAGTCTATCTACTTCTCAAGAACTGGAAATGTAAGTCAGAGAAGTCTGCTCCTTTTTAAGGGTGGTAGTATTCCTAGCTAATCTCTTGGTTCTGGAATCTAAAGACAGATATTGGAAACTGCTAGTCAGCAAAGGTAATGCGGTAATAAAGCGTGCTAAAGGAAGGACAGTACCCAGAAGCTGCACTCCGACCACACAAGTGATTGCTAAGAACAAGTACTCTTTCCTCGGAATTAGGATATGGCTTACTAGATCATCAAGGATAAGAAGGTCCGCCAAGGTTAATCAACAGATGAGAAGATCATTAAAAAAGATAATAAAGGAAATTTATCAGGAGTGCTGAAGCTACGGAATTCCCAGGAATCAGAAAGTACTAAGATGTACCATGATCTCAAGGATTCTTATCGGTAGTATGGAAACAAGAGTGGTGTAGCAAAGTATATGGTTTTATGTGACACATGTCAAAAAAGTTAGGACAGTATATCAAAGACAACTACAATCGTTGATGATACCAAGAATGGAATATCTGAGAAAATCCAACATACTAAGGGTAATCAATCAAGATTTGTCGAGATAGTTGCGAAAGACGTCAAAAACAAAGTGAGCAGAGTTTGTCAGGACAATGAGGTTAACACTGAGAAGAAAAAGCAATTTGGAAAGTGAGAAGAAGACTTGAAGATCAAGATCCCTTATCTCGTTTTCGATTGGACCAAATCTCGAGGGCGAGATTCCTTTAAGGGGAGTAGATTTGTAACACCCTAATTTTCAGAATTTACAACTTTTAATTTTTTTTTCAAGATTATTGAATAGCATCACCAGTAGAATAGGTTTAAAATCTATTTTCTTAATCAATCAATCAATATAGGTTATTATTTTGTGTGCATTGCATGCTGAGTCTTGTTAGGAGCCAGGTAAATGCATTAAAGTTCTTTTTCTTTTTCTTTCTCTTTGGTGTTTTGAGTGAAAAATGTTTTGAAAAGGTTTTTACAAAACTCAGTAGGGAATAAGTTAAGGATCTTAATGGATGGAATTCAATGTCTTTGAATTTATCATCTATTCAATCCTTGATCATACTTGATCCTTCTCTAGTTCAATTCAAATCTTATCCAAATTCTTGTTTAAAGTCAATCTCTCCTCTTTCTCAAAATTCTACCCAAAACCAAATTCAAATTCCTTATCTACTCCTATTCTTGTTCAACCTCATTTTCCGTTTCTTTTAAATTCACTCCGAACTCAATTCAAATTCAAACACTATTCAAATTTTTCTGCAAAAATTTCTTTTCTAAATCCTAGATATACCTAAAGTGTATTTGGGCCACATCTTGCTCAAGTCAAAATCCTTAGCCAAGTCTTCCAGATGGCCCAATAAAGGATCCACGAAATCTGCAAATTTTCGCGGAGTCCTTGACAGCCTCATTTTCTCATGAAGTTTCGGAGTTCGAAACAACATCAAATGTAAATCTTGACAATACCAAAGTTGTAAGTCTCGTCAAGAGCATCTATTTGAACCTATGGAAGTCCCCTTTTGGATAATAGAGCTAGGAGTTATGGCCCCCGAAATCAGTGCTACGCAGATAGGTCTGAGTTCAAATAGTTTATCTTGTGGTGCATTTTTAGAAATTAAGATGATGTTTTCAGAAGTTTGAATGAATACCAAAGTTGTAGATCTTTTCGAGTACTACAATTTAGAGTCAAGAAACGTCTAATTTTGATTCCGGATAATAGAGATATCATCCTTGGAATAGAGAGCTACGAAAAAAGAAACCATAACTCGCTCGACCTTGAATCCAATTCGTGTTCGGCTTGGACTCCACCTCAACCAGCCGCCCCTAGCCCTATAAATATGAGTTGCATGCCCTCTCCTACCCCTATTACACACCACCAAACCCTAGAAGTCGCTGCTATCCTATCCGTGCGTCGCGGTTCGCCAGAGCCATCGTCGTAGCCGGCCGTGATGCGCTACCTCGTCGTCTTCTCCGCGAATCCTCCTTCCTCGACCATCAAAGCAAGGTGAGGACCCCTTCTTATCCTCCCTTACTACTGTTTTATCATCATCCTAAATCCCTAGCTGAGCCCTAGCCCCGGCCAAAGCCGATCTACGCCTCCACGGTTGTAGCTGTCGTGGACAGCCACGCTGTAGCCGATTGACATCGACGTTCCCAACCGATCAGAGGTCAAATAACCAAGCCCTTTCGCCGGTGCATGTCCCATGATGTTCCCCATGTCCTCACCAACCAGGTCGGCCAGTACAGCAGCTAATCAAGATCGACATACCCGCTATCTGATTTCTGGACGTATTCTACGCGCGCACCAGAATTGCATTCGCGTTCCCCATCAATCCGAAAGCCGTATGGATGCACCAACCATGTCATGGCGTGTTCCATCGAGTCTTCTACGTGACCCTTGGAGCCCATCCCCGTTTGTCCAGCGACATGACTAGGATGCCATTGTCAACCACAGCATGTCGCAGCCATCACCCATCTCATCTCCGTTGATCATGCTTCCTCTTAGTGGATGATCTACCCAAAACTATGCCGTAACATTGTGGTCCTGGGATACATGAACATCTTTGTTCAAACAGTTTCTCAAATTTAATTGCCAATCTCTGGGAACGCGAGCGTCTTCGTTCCTGCATCTGTTCGCTGTCACCACCAAACCTAGCAGCAGTCATCGCTGTTTTGCCGCTACCTTGGATGACCCCTTCCAAAACCAACCATACCACTAAGTTAGTCTTTCCATGTTCTACGCCATGCTTCCCTCGTTTCAATGAAACACCACTGAAGCCCGACATCGATGTCTGTGGCCATGCACCCGATCGCCATCTCCGATGAAACCCGAACCACCACCGCTACATAGAGTTACTAGTAGTATCCTTAACCTAGAAGCGCAACCTGTGGCGTTTTTGATCCATCATAGGTGGTTGATTCTAGATCTTAGCGTATCCCTTCTTTAACCTAAGTTGGTACTTACATAGCATGCCAAGTCAGCACCACATCATTCTCCTTAGCCTAGTCAGTAAAGTCTGGTCTGCCCTACACTTCTTGAATCTTGCGTAATAATATTGTCATGCCTGACATAGTGATTGTGCAATAAAACCTTTCCCATAAGAAAATAGTTCCAGAAAATCAGTATTTCCTTTTCAATCTAATCCATCTTTCTAAAGTTGTTCTCTTTTCATCTTAACTCCGATTTAGGCGATTCTTATGTCTAAATGTTTCTAAAATCATAACTATCCAACAATAGTATTTTTAAAGTGTTTCAATGATGTTTGGTATGTTGTTCTTAGTGTTTTCCTTCTTATTGTTTGCCGGTAGTTCTTACGATTAGTCGATAACGTTCCGGAGCAGTTCAAGGGACTTCAAGACTAAGATTTCGACAACACTGAGCAGCATTGGGTAAAAGGCAAGTGTCCTTGACCATCTTGAACCTATGTTTTAAATGTTTTGTTTTACAAAATTGCATGCAGTGTCTGTTAATATGATGGGTAGTCACCTATGTTAGAGTTTACCTAGTTCTTCCTTTACATTCCTTGAAGCCTAAATTGTAGTTGATATGAGTTTCTTGGGTAGAATTGCTTAGCCATGCTTTTGGGATGTTGGGAAGTGTCATATAAATGTTTAGTAGACATATGCAATGGTGATGATAAACTTGTTTTAGCAACATGAAACCCTAGGACTTTAGCAAAGAATGGGTTAGGGGATGTTGGTTCTTGTGGTGAGCTTGTGGATACGTTCCGAGCAGAGATGTTAGGTTTGTTGGTTATTTCCCTGTTGGATAGCTAGAAGGTCTTTGCCCAAGTATCACATATAAGGACCGGTTTGTGGAGCGACAACCCAAGAATTACCGTACCAACCACGAGACTGATATGGGTAAGGCTTAGCATATTGGTTAGACACGTGGCTGGTATTTGTTGGAGTACCAGGACCTAATCAATGGACAATGCTTCGTAGTGATCTCTTGGCGGCACACCACTGGCATGTGTTAAAGTGTCTTGCAAACACAGCAACATGGAATGCACTGACTCGTGGGGAAAGCTGGACAATCTCTGCAGAGTGTAAAACTGTTATAACAGCCGTGCTCACGGTTATGAGAGACTTGGATCCTCACATGATTAATGGGTTGTGGTTATGGGTTTGGTTATGGTTATGGTTCTAGTGCAGGGAGTAATAGATGGTTATGGTTTTGGTTATAGTACAGGGAGTACTAGACGGTTCTGTTGTGCAAGGTGGGGAGCCTTGTATGCTAGGTGTTGGACTGTATGGGTTACATTTACTTAATAATTGTTTAATGCTTTTGAGTCCAAATATGATTTCATTACTTGCATTTACGCAAATATACCGTGTGTTAGCCTGTTCTTGATATTAGCCTGCATATCATTATCTTTTCCACACTTGCTTATCGTGTCATGTGTTAGACTATCAAGACGAGGTTGTGACATTTTAGGTGTGTCTCCGGGTTAGTTGCCTGTGGTGTTGTTGGGCACTAGTGTTTCTGTTACACTGCAGATATCTTCATAGAAGAAAATATATGTGAAGTATTACTTTTGTTACTTCACTTGTGACGTCCTTATATGTGTTGAACATCCTGAGCACACATAAGCCGCATCTGGTTTTGGCCGTTTAAACCGGGTGTGACAGGAAGTTTAACTCATAACCCAACTGTGACAATGACTAGCATATCTACCCTTTATTTCCCATGCCTCTTTCAACAGTGACAAGGATAATAAGACAAATACTAGTAAACCCTAACCATAGGTTTCCAATTTAGACAAGAATATGATGAGGACATCACTCCTTCGGTTACACGCACTGCAAATATTCCTCCTCCCGCTGCATGAATTCAAGGTCCTTTGACAAGAGCTCGTGCACGAGAACTTAATTATCAGGTGAACTCGTTCTTCAATGTCCATACAAATGTTTCTAAGGATTGCATGCTACTAACTTATTGTGATGATTTTATTATCCTTAGGAACCTGAGAGAAGATCCATATAAGCACAAGTGTAACCGGAGGGCTACCGCGCATAAATCCAGTTCTGTCCCCAGGATCAAATCGGAATCGGAATTACAGACAGCACCAAATTCAAACGACCATAACTCTTGATTCCGAAAGGTGGTCGAGGCCCATGAGTACTTGTTGGAAAGTTCGCGGAGTCTACTTTCACACGGATCCAACCTCATCTCCAAATACCTTCTGTACTGTCCGGAATCAGCAAAATAAGTCTCGTCGCTCTTCCAGTCCGAATCAGTTTGGGCCTTGGGCCTTGTAATTGAGTTGTATTCGAGCTCCATCAGTTGTGGCCGAATCCTTTCTCCTCCTAGCTTATAAATAGATAGCCGTCCCCTCTTCTAGGGTTTGGGTTTTGCTTACATTACAACTAGACAATTTGTCAGTTTTTCGCCGTTCATCGGTTTGTGGACCCCAACTCGTGTGTTTCATCTTTATTAGCAATTCAGATTGCATCTTCCTTGTTCTTGTGAGTTGCTTTGATTGCTTGCAGGAATAATAACCCTTGTGGTAAGGTCGATCGTGTGCGAGCGTGGTTGATAACGACAGTCGTGCGGGTGTAACAAATTGCGAGGTGACAATCTGCGGGTTGAAAGCCTCCAAGCGTCAACGTCCTCACGACGAAATCAATCGAACCTATCGGAAGATCGGGCCGCTGTTCTCATCACGTGTTACCAGAGCCTCAGTTGGCTGATAGGTAACTTTGTATCCCCTTTTGTTAGATTAAATTTGCCATCGTCCTAGAATCCAGAAAATTAGCACCCCCCCCCCAAAAAAAAATTATTCATCGTCTTCCGCTGTCCTACAACCCCTTTGTGCCGTGCAATTTTCAGTTTGGTTTGCTTTTCTGAATTTTAGTCCCTCGCTGTGTCGTTGTGTTCGTCGTGTCTAGGTCTTGTTCTTGGTCTCTAGTTTCGAGTTTTGCTGCCATTAACTTCTGTCTCTGATAAGTGATTCATGTTCGGGCGAATTATTGTTCATACAGAGACAGAGGAAAGCCGAATCATAGCAGGCTAGTTTGTCTTGTCTAGTCAATAGCACTAAACGGAAAGGAAATTGCCTTTTTTTTTATTGCTAATTTCGAGCAGCAAGTGCCAAGACCGTTTTGCTACGCTGGCTCGGTTCTGCTAAGCTGTAGCTTTCAAGCATTATAAATTCCAAAGCCGAAAGCTTATTTGTTCTATAGCGCAGCTGCTAGTTTATTGCCAGCGGTGAGTTTGCTTAGTGCAGAAAATCTATTTGCGTATTGGAGAGTGTTTATTTGTCTAGTGCAACAGTTTCCGGTGTAGAAGCTTTGTAGTTCGATCTCAGGTTGTAATTTATCTCTTGCGGCACTTTCTGTCATATAAAAAAAATGAAAAGGAAAAGAGCAAAAGGCAAAGAGGTGCAGAAAAAGTGAAGGAAAAAAAAGCCGCACCAAAAGAAAAGAAGATAAAAAAAACAGAAACAGAAGTGATTGCATCCTTTGAGTTCTTGAGTTGAGTTGGATTTCTGCTTGCTTGAACTAGGTTAGAGACGAGTTTAGGCCGGCGGCATAGACTAGCTTGGGACTAATTTTCAGTCCTGCAATTTCTAAATTGAACTATTGCTAATCCTTACTACCATATATTGTGCCTATTCAAGCTCCACATACTTTTGGCCCTCAGATTTGGATTCTCGCATTCGCCTCCGTCTCGATCATACATCCCACCTTCTCCGGTCATACCACCTGCTGCAATTTGGTAAGAAATTCATCAGAGCTTGGTAAGACACTTGAGAGTGTGTGATTCCACCTTCACCTCCACAACCCAGTAGTCGATAGGGATATATATATATATATATATATATATATATATATATATATATATATATATATATATATTGTCTCTTGTTTGCTACTAACCATGGCAGGTAAAACGTTTGAGGAGGAGATGCGGGAATTCACGAGGAGTTATGGACGTAAGATCGATGAACTGGTTGAGAGTGCGAACAATCAAACTGAGAAGACGGACTAGATGCAACAATTACTTCGGAGCCATGAGACCTGACTTCAACATATGGATGAAGCATTAGGTTCTGCTAACCGTATTATTGTTAATTTCACTGATAGGTTGAACAGGATGGAGACGCGCATTCCAGAGCAGCCCCCAATGCAACATGGTATTCATGGCGACAATGGCCATCTTCAAGGTGCAGCACATGAACATGAAGAGTCCGTCACTGATGATGAAATTTTGAGGCAAGAGCGTGACGCCTTTGATGCACGACAAAGGAATCGATTGAACTTCAATAGTCAAGGTATGAGAGGTAACAATTTTCAGCAACATAATACACGTGGTAATGATGGTCCATTTGCTAAAGTTAAGTTTACCATACCATCTTTTTCGGGTACTTGTGATGCTGAAATATATCTAGATTGGGAGACGACGGTGGAACAAAAATTTAATGCTCACCTAGTTCCTGAAGTGCATAGAGTTAGGCAAGCCACTAGTGAATTTAAAGACTTTGCTATCATTTGGTGGAATAGGATATGCAATGATGGGTTATCGCCTACTACATGGGATGCTTTAAAGGTGGCTATGCGCAATAGATTTGTTCCACCATCTTTTAGACGTGATTTGCGTAAGAAGTTACAGCGCTTAAACCAAAGCAATATGTCAGTAGAAGAATATTATCAGGAGCTACAAATTGGTATGTTACGTTGTGATATTATTGAGGATGAAGAGGCTGCTTTGGCACGCTTTTATGGAGGGTTGAGATGTGAAATTCAGGACATAGTAGATCACAAAGAATATGATAATATTTCTAGATTGTTCCAACTTGCATGTTTGGCAGAAAAAGAATTGCAGGGACGACAACAGAGGCCAAAGAACAATTTTGGAAGAACGTCTACACCAAGATCAACGCCGGGGCAAGTTAAAACCATTCCACCTTCTGCTACACGGTCTGCTGCCCCCTCCTCGAGTCGGGCGCGTTCAGCAGGACCTACTACACCGTCGCATGCAACTGAGGTAAGTAAATCTACTAGTGTGCAGGCCCCCGCTAAGAGTTCTTTATCGGTTGCTTCCACGGGCTGTACAACTGGGATTGTTTGCCACCGATGCAAGGGAATGAGCCATGTCATGAAGGACTGCCCAAGTCAGCGCACGTATATTGCAACAGAAGATGATGGTTATGTAAGTGCTAGTGATATTGAGGATGAATATGTACTGGCTGCTAACATTGTAGGTGAAGGAGACGAGACAGAAAATGATGCTGATGATGGAGAGGAACAAGTAGCTACTGTTGATACAGGGAGATACGTGAGCCTTGTTGTACAACGAGTTCTAAGTGCACAAATGGGGAAAGCAGAGCAAAATCAGCGGCACAACTTGTTTCAATCCAGATTTTTTGTGAAGGAGAGAGCTTGCAGAGTCATCATTGATGGGGGTAGCTGCAACAACCTCGCCAGTTCCGAGATGGTTGAGAAGCTTGGCTTGACCACACAGCCACACCCACACCCCTACTACATCCAATGGTTCAATTCGTGTGGTAAGTTGAAGGTAAACAAAGTTGTGAGAGTACAATTTTCGGCTGGTAATTATAAAGACAGTGCAGACTTTGATGTAGTGCCTATGCAAGCATGCTCTTTGTTGCTAGGTAGGCCTTGGATATATGATAATGATGTTTTGCACCATGATAGAGCTAATACCTACTCATTCTCATATAAGGGTAAGGAGATTAAGTTGTTGCCTATGACACCTGCTGAAATTTTGAAAGATGAAGTAGAACGTGCTGAAAATGAAAGAAAATGCAATGATAACAAATCTGAAAATCAGGTTGTAGCTAAAAATGTTTTTCCACTTCAACATGAGAACAAAAATACACATGCTAGGAAAGACACCATTAAGTTGAAGGGGGCTGCCATGTTAGCTACTAAATCTGAAATTTCTGATTTATTAGCACATAATTCATTTTGCTATGCTTTGATTTGCAAAGAGGCCTTGTTTTCACTTGAGGATATGCCTCACTCTTTGCCTCCTGCTGTTGCTAACCTTTTGCAGGAGTATGCTGATGTGTTTCCAAGTGAAATACCCCCGGGACTGCCACCTTTGAGAGGAATTGAGCATCAAATTGACTTGATTCCGGGAGCTACTTTGCCAAACCGAGCTGCATATAGGACCAACCTAGAAGAGACTAAGGAGATTCAACGACAAGTCCAAGATTTATTGGACCGAGGGTACGTACGAGAAAGTCTTAGTCCAAGTGCTGTTCCTGTTATTTTGGTTCCTAAGAAAGACGGTAGTTGGCGAATGTGTGTTGACTGTAGAGCCATTAATAATATCACAATTAGGTATCGTTATCCTATTCCTAGGCTAGACGACATGCTTGATGAGTTGAGTGGTGCTATAATTTTCACTAAAATTGACTTGCGGAGTGGATACCACCAAATTAGAATGAAACTTGGAGATGAATGGAAGATCGCATTTAAGACTAAGTTTGGGTTGTATGAGTGGTTAGTGATGCCTTTTGGGTTAACTAATGCACCTAGTACCTTCATGCGATTAATGAATGAAGTTTTACGTGCTTTTATTGGAAAATTTGTGGTGGTTTATTTTGATGATATCTTGATTTATAGCAAGTCACATGATCTACATTTTGATCACATACGTGCTGTTTTTAATGCTTTAAGAGATGCACGTTTGTTTGGTAACCTTGAGAAGTGCACCTTTTGCACCGATCGAGTTGCGTTTCTTGGTTATGTTGCGACACCACAGGGAATTGAGGTGGATGAGGCAAAGATTGAAGCCATCCAAAGCTGGTCGACGCCTACTACTGTGTCACAGGTGCGGAGCTTCCATGGCCTCGCTGGATTCTATCGTCGTTTTGTACAGGATTTTAGTACCATTGCCGCACCATTGAATGAATTGACAAAGAAAGGAGTGCCTTTCCAATGGGGTCCTGCACAAGTGAAGGCATTCAACCTTTTGAAAGAGAAGCTCACTCAAGCACCACTACTCCAACTCCCTGATTTTGGTAAGACTTGAAATTGAGTGTGATGCTAGCGGAATTGGGATAGGTGGTGTATTGATTCAAGAAGGTAAGCCTGTTGCATATTTTAGTGAGAAATTAAATGGGCCTAGTCTTAATTAATCTACTTATGATAAGGAATTATATGCTTTAGTTCATGCTCTTGAAACATAGCAACATTATTTGTGGCCCAAGGAATTTGTTATACATTCGGATCATGAATCACTTAAACATATTAGAAGTCAAGCAAAATTGAATAGACGTCATGCTAAATGGGTAGAATTTGTTGAGTCATTTCCTTATGTGATTAAACACAAAAAAGGTAAAGAAAATATCATTGCTAATGCCTTATCTAGACGATATACCATGTTGTCCCAATTGGATCATAGAATTTTTGGTTTGGAGACAATAAAAGATTTGGACTTTAAAGAAGTGATAGAACATTGTAAAGAAGGAAGAGAATGGAATAAATATGTGTTCAATGATGGTTTGCTCTATCGTGCTAACAAGCTATGCATTCCAGCTAGCTCCGTTTGTCTTTTGTTGTTGCAGGAGGTACATGGAGGAGGTTTGATGGCGCATTTTGGAGCAAAGAAGACCGAAGATGTGCTGGTCGCCCACTTCTTTTGGCCAAAGATGAGATGTGATGTCGAGCGCTACGTGTCATGCTGCACTACTTGCAATAAAGCTAAGTCTCGCTTAAATCTACATGGTCTTTATATGCCTCTTCCTGTTCCTAGTGTACCTTGGGAGCATATTTCTATAGACTTTGTTTTAGGGTTGCCTAGAACAAAGAAGGGGAGGGATAGTATTTTTGTGGTTGTGGATCGTTTTTCAAAAATGGCACATTTTATACCTTGTCACAAGAGCGATGATGCTACAAACATAGCTGATTTGTTTTTTAGTGAAATTATTCGCCTACATGGAGTGCCCAATACCATTGTCTCAGATTGCGATGCGAAATTTTTGAGTCACTTTTGGAGGTCACTTTGGAATAAATTGGGAACGAAGCTACTGTTTTCTACTACTTGTCATCTCCAAACCGATGGACAAACGGAGGTCGTTAACCGCACATTATCTACCATGTTGCGGGCTGTTTTGAAGAAAAACTTGAAGCTGTGGGAAGAGTGTTTACCTCATATAGAGTTTGCTTACAACAGGTCCGTCCACTCCACCACCAAGGTAAGTCCGTTTCAGGTTGTATATGGTTTTAATCCACGTGCTCCTATTGATTTGCTACCTTTGCCTACTTCTGAAAAGTTGAATTTTGATGCTAAGACACGTGCTGAACTGATTCTTAAAATGCATGAATTAACTAAAGAAAATATTGAGAAGATGAATGAAAAATATCGTGCTTATGGTAGCCAGGGTAGGAAACATTTAACTTTTGAACCAGGTGATCTTGTTTGGTTACACTTGCGTAAAGATCGTTTTCTTGAGTTCAGGAAATCTAAATTGATGCCTCGAGCTGATGGTCCTTTTAAAATACTCGAGAAGATTAATGATAATGCATATAAGCTTGAGTTGCCTGCAGATTTCGGGGTTAGTTCCACATTTAGCGTTTCAGACGTAAAGCCGTATGTGGGAGAAGAAGATGAGATTGAGTCGAGGATGACTCCAATTCAAGAGGGGGAGGATGATGAGGACATCACTCCTTCGGTTACATGCACCACAAATATTCCTCCTCCCACTGCTGTAATTCAAGGTCCTTTGACAAGAGCTCGTGCACGAGAACTTAATTATCAGGTCAACTCGTTCCTTGCTGTCCATACAAATGTTTCTAAGGATTGGATGCTACTAACTTATTGCGATGATTTTATTATCCTTAGAAACCTGAGAGAAGATCCATATAGGCACAAGTGTAACCGGAGGGCTACCGCGCATAAATCCAGTTCTGTCCCAAGATCAATTCGGAATCGGAATTACAGATAGCACCAAATTCAAATGACCATAACTCTTGATTCCGAAAGGTGGTCGAGGCCCATGAGTACTTGTTGGAAAGGTCGCAGAGTCTACTTTCATACGGATCCGACTTCATCTCCAAATACCTTCTGTTCTGTCCGGAATCGGCAAAACAAGTCGTGTCGCTCTTCCAGTCCGAATCAGTTTGGGCCTTGGGCCTTGTAATTGAGTTGTATTCGAGCTCCATTAGTTGTGGCCGAATCCTTTCTCCTCCTAGCTTATAAATAGATAGCCACCCCCTCTTCTAGGGTTTGGGTTTTGCTTAGATTACAACTAGACAATTTGTCAGTTTTTCGCTGTTCATTGATTTGTGGAAACCCAACTCGTGTGTTTCATCTTTATTAGCAATTCAGAATGCATCTTCCTTGTTCTTGTGAGTTGCTTCGATTGCTTGCAGGAACAATAACCCTCATGGTAAGGTCGATCGCGTGCGAGCGTGATTGATAACAACAGTCGTGCGGGTGTAACGAATTGCGAGGTGACAATCTGCGGGTTGAAAGCCTCCAAGCGTCAACGTCCTCATGACGAAATCAATTGAACCTATCGAAAGATCGGGCCACTGTTCTCATCAGCATGCATGAAGGATAAAAAACTAACATATAAATCCTATAATAGGTGAAAAATGAGGAAGGACACTTGCATGGCTACTACTCAGTTATCTTCGTAAACTCGATTCTAGCATATCTCGAAGTCTCGACCTTGTAGCTGATTGAACCTTGAATTTTTGCTATTGGAGATCCTCGTACTGCTTCGGAATGTTGTCATCTACTCACAGGAACAACTGATAAAAGAGAATGTGGCATGAATGAATGAGATGGCAATTTGGATCAAAATTCGATGAAAATAATCTGAATAGGTGAAGATGTATTTGTGCTGATTGGACTGAAACAGAATTGAAGCTACAATGTAGGGGCTAGTTTAAAAGAATTCTAAGCAATAATCAAAGGAAATGAGAAAGAAAGAAAAGAGAGGGGGTTTTCTAAGAAACTTCGTGAGGTGGGAGGGCTATTTTGTACACATAACAAGCAGGGGGTTATGCTGGAAAATTAATAACCCAGACTCCTTTCGGCGCGTGACAGGGTTGCGGGCACACGACCCTAAACGACCCCCCGCATTGTCTGGTCAGAACGTGGCAGTGGCACGTCCCATCTTACCAGGCTAACGCATGGGGTCCCCCGATCCTACACGTAATCTCTACTCTGGTGACCTCAAAAGTTAAGAAGAACCATTACCGAAGAAATATGGTTAGCCTGTATCGGCCTCAGCATGAACCCCGGAGTGCACCACCTCCATCGATGCCCACGGTTCCCGACAAAAAACTCCTTAAGGACAGGGAATGGCTGGAGTTGGTTTTCCTCTACATCCTCTCCCCACTCCGAAACATCAGGGCCCGAGAATGAGGGGGTACTGTTGGAGGAAAATAAACCAGCTTGAGGATCATGGTTGAAGATTACTATCCAGGTCCCTCTGAAGCCTTGATCTCCAGACCCTCAGCTAAAGGCTCGACCTCCGAAGGCATCGGGCTCCTTCGTGCCACCTCTTTGTACCTGCGAAGCCTTCCCATGATTTAGAACCACGCCTGGCCCCTCCAAGGCCTTCGGCCTCCGAACTCTCAGCAGCAGGACTGGCCCCCAGAGGTTGTGGACCCCTTCGAGCCACCCCACCGGCGCCCGGGTGGCTTTCCGAAGCCTCGGCCTCCCGAAGGCTCAGCCTTTCGGAGTCCTACCTCCCGAAGCCCTCACCTCCCGGAGCCATGCCTCCCGAGGCCCCGTCTCTATCTACTCGGGCCGACTTCCCGGAGGCTACAAGGTGAGTCATCATGCCTCAGGAAAGATCTGCCAGAAGGAGAGCACCGGTCATACTTTGCTTGCAAGGAAGTGACCGGCATTAAATGCCTAGGCTGGTGGACGCCGCTCTGACACCGCAGTGTAATGGAGGATATCCTGACACCCCTGACAGTGCGGTGCCAAGCCGCAATTGGTGACCGGCTCACCCCCTTTAGGGGGTAGGCACCACGATAATTACTACGGTGGATATTTATCTCCTAAGTAGGGTAGAAAGTAGTTATTCGAGATAAGGCCCAGTAATGCGGTCAGATCCCAGATATTTGTACATTGTGATAACTTGTATGCCAAGCTATGCACGACCCTATAAATAGGGGCCATGGTCGCCTGGATTAGAGGGCTAGATAGCAGAAGGACATAGAGGTGATAAAATACCAAGTCATGCTGTGATACTCCCCCAGATTGATCCATTTTTTCTACCATCAATACATTCATGATGTTCCTTTCTCTTAAACTTCATCTCCAAGCTTGATTTTCCTTCTTAGAAGAAACTCTCGTCGTACTTGCTGGGGCAAGACAAACTCTTGCTCCAACAGTGGCGTCGTCCGTGGGGATTCAAACGCAGAAGTGCTAAAGGGAAGTAGGAATCCACCAGAAAAACCACGAACGCGCTAGCCGCCATATCCACTGTTGCAACCATGCTACCATATGTGTGGCTGTCTCAGCCATGCACACCACGCGTCGTATAGGACGGCGTTCCTCTGGGCTTGATCGATCCAGAACCTTGGGTCGGTACGAAAACTTCAGACAGCACAGAGCCCTTCCAACCTTTGCTTGGTGAAGACCTCACTGCACCAGGAGAGGTAATGGCTGAGGTCGCAGCCATGAAGGCCACTTTCCAATGGTTCTGGGTGGTCGAACCCAAGAATGTTCCCGCCTAGACTTGGTCCCAAGGTAAATCCTTCGACAGCACCTGGGATGCCCCAGGCGATCCAACATCTTCAGAGAATCTGTCTACCCAGCGTCCTCCTCGGGCCCCTCTGGCGAAAGAGGGTAACGAGGAGGCGCAAGGCTCAGGAGTGTGTAGACGCCGCCAGCGCCCCTGATGTAGCCCTCATGACGCCAACCACACGTAGGGAACCCCAAGTCCACCTCATCAAGGGAAGCGTAGTTGGAGCCACTCTGGCTCTAGAAACTGGTTCACCAAACGATCTCGATGGTCTCCCAAAAGAAAAGGAGGCCCTGGGGAAACCATGGGCTCTGGGGCACGTAGCTCCCGGCAACGACCTCAGTGTCAACCACAAGCTCTGATAACCTTGGGGGCATACGAGTGCATCCTGCACAGACTAGAGCACAACCACAACACCAACGACTACCGAACCCTCACAACCTTTTGGGAGGAGTACCTCAGAAGGCAAGCATGATACCTGGCCACAAAGGGAATCGGTGAAGGACGGCACAGGGGTCGAAAGCCTGGGGCAAACTCCTGGGCAAATCCCTGACCACTGACCCTGCTCCGTCGCTACCAACTCCGCTACCAACGGTGCAATATCCCAGTGATGAGGACTGAGTTGGAGAACGCTGTTGCCAGGCTCCGGACGGATAACCTCCGGAGCTGGGCAATGGCTAATGACAGAGGAGGTCGAGGACCACCTCTCCCGACTAGCCTTCGGCTCTACATCTGACACACGCCGTTGCCAGGCTCCGGACGGGTTACCTCCAGCTAAGGGCTCAGGAGATCAAGGACCACCTCTCCCAGCCTAGCCAAGGCTTCGAGGCCTTCAACCCTCATTATAGAGGCCTTATTCTCGTAAAGGTACGCTCACTATTACCTATAGATAGTTTACTTAGCTGGTCTATCTTTCATATAGTATGACCAAAATATGTTGGATGCCTCCAACCTTACTGCTAGAAGTATTTACAACAGATAGCCATTAGGTAGAAATGGTAAATCTATATTACATCCCTGTTTGGCAGTATGCATTAGAACTTAAGTTACATCTTCATTTGACATGAGTTATGAATAGTCGTCTGACCTAGCTATATCTTACACTATAATTAGCTGCTTATTGCCAACAGTGGACTGCAAAACTTAACTAGTACATGACCATACAAAAACCCATGCCTGCAGCCGCGCCGCATGCCTAGGTCACCCAGAGGGCAGATTATGCCAGGGTGTCCTGGAAGACATTGCACAACCTTCGTAGTGTTGAAGCCATGCCCCGGGGATGCCCTCGGAGGCGGAGATGCAGTTCTTCGAGGAATTTTGTCGCAAGGAATCCTCGTTGCACGACATGCCTACACCGCAGGCACAGAAAGCCTAGGTCACCGTGAATGCATCAAGCCTAGGTTTTTTGGAAGGCATTGCATAGCCTCAATAGTGTGTAGATGCCAGTTATCATGGGATTTTCTTGGTAATGTAGTTGCGGCGCTCCCAAAGGATTTCTTTGGGAGGCGTGACACACCCACACACAAATAAGGATTGCTTGCCTAAACCTAAAGTCACTTGAAAAGGTTTCCCAGAGGACAGGCTTTGCTCTAGTAGGCAGTGGAGCCCACGCACCTGCAGCAGTGCATCATGCCTAAGACACGCAGAAGGCGAATTATGCCAGGGTGTCCAAGAAGGCATTGCATAGCCTCGGTAGTGTGGACGCCACATATCAAGGTATGACCTTGATGTGAGGATGTGGTGCTCTAAGGAATGCTGTCGCAAGGAATCCTCATTGCATGACATGCTTATATACCACGAGCGTAGCATGCCTAGGTCACCGCGAAGGCTTCAAGCCTAGGTTTTCTGGAAGGCATTGCATAGCTTCGGTCATATAAATGCCATATGAACAGTGTTGTGGTGCACCCAGGGCATTTGCTCGGGAGCACGACAAGCCTACACACCGCGGATGTAGCATGCCTAGGTCACCTAGAAGGCAAGACTGCCTAGGTTTCCTAGAAGGTATTGCGTAGCCCTGATACTGTGTAGAGCCTTTAGCATTAATACATGCCAATGGGGATACAAAACCTCCGGCAAAAACGGAGAGACCTACAAAACCTCCGGCAAAAACGGAGAGACCTACAAAACCTCCAGCAAACACGGAGTATCCTAGAAAACCTTCGGCAAAAATAGAGAGTCCTACAAAACCTTCGACAAAAACGGAGAATCCTACAAAACCTCCAGCAAAAACGGAGAATCCTACAAAACGTCTGGCAAAAATGGAGAGTCGTACAAAGCCTCCAACAAAAATGGAGAGCCCTACAAAACCTTTGGCAAAAATGGAGAAACTTACAAAACCTCCGGCAAAAACAAAGAGTCATGCGAAAGCTCCAGCAAAAATGGAGTCTTACAAAGCCTCCGGCAAAAATGGAGAGCCTTCCAAAAACCTTCGCGAGACGGAGCATCTTACAAAAACCTCTGCCGAAATGGAGAGCCTTACCAAACCTCCACCAAAGAGGAGAAAACTTCTGAAAACCTCCGTGAGATGGAGCGCCTTACAAAAACCTCCGCCAAAATGAAGAGCCTTATCAAACCTCCGCCAAAATAGAGAAAACTTCCAAAACCTCTGCAAGAGGGAGAGTCTTACAAAGCCTCCACAGGACGGAGAGCCTTGCGAAAACCTCCGCAAAATGAAGAGTCTTCAAAAAAAAAAACTTGCAAATGGGGATGTCTTCCAAAAAACCTCCGTCAGAAGGAGAGGCTCTAAAAAGACCCATCGAACAAAACCCCCCGGCATCTTGAAGGCAAACGCCTTCGTGCCAGAGAAGAGCGAAACCCACTAGCCTCCAAGAGGCACAACTAATAGATCAAAGGGGTATAAATCACCCTCCCCGCAGGAAGAGGTATGGCCCACTTGACTCAAACATGTATGGTAAAAGGTAAAGTCATTACCCTACGGTCTCATCTAAGACACGATTCATACATCATTTATGAAGATCATGCTAAATATTAAGTAAAAGCCCACTCTGTGTGGCATAGAAAATAGTATGGAATCCCCAACCGTTCATTTCAGGAGTAGCAGCTTTCGACACACCGTCTAAGGGCCAAGGGAGTCGACGACCGCCTCTCCCATCTGGCCTTCAGCTTTGCCTCTGACGCGTCGTTGCCCAGCTCTGGATGGATTACCTCCAGAGCTGGGCAGTGGCTAAGGGCTGAGGGGGTCGAGGACCACCTCTCCCATCTGACCTTTAACTTCACCTCTGACGCACCGTCGCCAGGCTCTGGACGGATTACCTCTAGAGCCGGGCAGCGGCTATAGGCCGAGGGGGTCAAGGACCACCTCTCCCGTCTAGTTTTCAGCTTCACCTCTGACACGCCATTGCCAGGTCCAAATGGATTACCTCTGGAGCTGGATAGTGGCTAAGAGCCGAGGGGGTCGAGGACCACCTTTCCCATTTAGCCTTTGGCTTCACCTCTGACACGCTGTCGCCAGGCTTTAGACGGATCGCCTCTGAAGTCGTGCAGCGGCGAAGAACTCGAGCTGTCGGAAGATGAAGAAGAAACAAAAGGAGTCACTGTCAGGGCCTCCTCCCACTTCTTCCCGGCCCCCTCCCTTGCCACTGAAGCATACTCCTCCTCGTCACTCTCCCTCCGCAGGAGATCCCGGTCGATCTCCTCATCGTCAAATATTGATAATCTCGATAATCGTGGTCTCCCGAAAAGGGGGTTGGGCAAGGACGACAGGCAGCTAGTTGTCCACCCTGTAGGGACGGAGGTCGGACGGCCACCAGCACCACCGCCAGTAGCGGAGACGGCCCAACCCCAGTAGAAGCTGTCAAGATCATTGACATTTCCGAAGAGGATGGGAGAAAAATGATGCCATATTCAAATTCAAGGTTGAGTGCTTGCTCGTGGGGTAGTGGTAAATCCAGCAGGGTGACCCC
Source organism: Phragmites australis (assembly GCF_958298935.1). Lineage (NCBI taxonomy): Eukaryota > Viridiplantae > Streptophyta > Magnoliopsida > Poales > Poaceae > Phragmites > Phragmites australis. Next base: position 28,628,906 of record NC_084926.1, on the reverse strand, counting down.
AGCTTTATATTCGGGCTAGGCAGCCACGGACGCCCGGGAAGTGAAGCGGAACGAATGCGGCATCGCTCCATGGCATCCCTCATTAATCTCTAGGGACTGTGGCCACATCCCGGTTGTTCCACCGACACATAGAAACATCCCAGGGCAACACCTCGTTTTCTTGCACGAATGTCCCATCACATTAATGACCTAGACTCCTTTCAGCGCATGTCAGGGGCATGGGCACAAGACCCTAAACGAACCCACACATTATCCAATCAGAACACGCTAGTGACACATCCCATCCTACTGTCCTCAAATTGGTGAATGTGGGGATTCCCCGATCCCACATGTAATCCCCCACCCTAACGAACTCAAATGGCAAGAAGACCCATCACTAAAAAAGTCTGAAGAATCTAAATCGGCCTCGGCACATACCCCGGAGTGCATCACCTCCACTAATGCCCCTCCAACTTCGGGTCCAGATACTACATACACCAACTCCCATAGGCTCCAGAGCATGCCTCCTCTGCTAATACATCTTCAGTCTTCGACTTCGACGCCGGCTGCACCTCCTACCTCAGCATAACCCCAGGGTGTATCACCACCACCAATGCACCATCAGCATTGAGCTTTGCCATCAACACCCGCAGTTCCCATCGAAAAACTCCTCAGGGATAGGGAATGGCCTTCGGGCATTCTTGTTACAAACCCAGGTTGGAGTTGGTTTTTCTCTACATCCTCTCACCCCTCCGAACGTCGAGGCCAGAGAACGAGGGGTACTGTTAGGGGAAAATAGAACAACCTAAGGATAATCGTCGACGATCGCTATCAAAGGTCCCTCTGAGGCCTTCGGTATCTACACCCTCGGCAGGAGGCCTAGCCCCCGGAGACTGCGGACCCCTTCGGGCCACCTCACCGGCACATACGTGGCCTTCCAAAGACTCGGAGCTACATCAAGTCCCTCTAAAGCCTTCGGCCTCCAGACTCTCAGAAGGAGGCCTGACCCTCAGAGGTTGCGGACCCCTTCAGGCCACATCTCCGGCACATACATGGTCTTCCGAAGACTCGAAGCTACAGCAAGTCCCTCTAGAGCCTTCGGCCTCTGGATTCTCAGCAAGAGGCCAAGCCCTCAAAGGCTACGGACCCCTTCAGGCCACTCCTCCGGTGCCCATGTGGCCTTGCGAAGGTTAAAGATGTAGCCGTCCTCCGAAGATAATATCAGGGAAGAAAGGACACCCCCTGCAGCTGACCCGACGTGAAGTGATGGGCGATTAATGTCGGGGCAAGTGATGCTTATCTTGACACCCTAGCTCGATGAAAGTCATCTTGACACCCCTGGTAGAGCAGCACCAGGTCGCAATTGGCAACCAGCTCACCCCTCAAGGGGCAGGCACCACAATAGTTACCACGGTAGATATTTTTCTTCTTATGTAGGGTAAAAAGTAGTTATCTAGGATAAAGCCGAGTAATTCGGCCAAGTCCTAGACATTTGTCCATCATGATAACTTGTACACTAAGCTACGTACCACCCTATAAATAGGGGGTCGTGGTCATCTGAGAAAGAGGAGGGTCACAAGGAGAACGCTAAAGGCAACACATAGGATAAAGAGGTGCCCAAGCACTAAACCGCACTGTGATACTCCCCCCAGACAAATCTATTTTTCTACTATCAATACATTTGTTGTGTTCCTTCCTCTCAAATTTCGTCTCCAAGCTTGAGTCTCCTCCTTAGAAGAAACTCTAGCCGTACTTGTTGGGGTAAGACGAACTCTTGCTCCAATAGATAGGAAGAGTACATCAGGTACCTATTATTTCTTGGGTACTTGTGTGTTGGTCTTCTCGCAAACAGTCTAGCGTTGCGCAGTCTACTCTGATGCTGAATATGTAGCTGCAGCTAACTGTTTCTCACAAATTTTATGGATTGTTGCTACTTTGATAGATTTTGGGTTGGATTTCAAGAATGTGGCACTTCTTTGTGACAACACCAGTGCCATAAGCCTTGTCAACAACCTAATCCAGCACTACAGAACCAAGCACATAGATGTGAGATTCAACTTCTTGAGAGATCACAATGAGAAGGGAGATATTGAGCTGAAATACATTGATATATAACACCAGCTAGCCGACATATTTACCAAGCCTCTTGATGCCACAAGATTTACCTATTTGAGAGGAGAGCTTGGAGTGCGCCGTCCCTATGGCATTGAGTAAGTGGGAGTTGCTCTTGTAAATAATCTATCTCATTTTTGTTGCATTTTTATTTGCATTTGCATCATGTAAGATAATCATGTTAGCAAGCTTCACTTATATGTTCTGGGTACTTACTCGAACTAGTTTTGAATTTGTGCTTTAGAGAATGGATGTGTAACAATTTGAGCAAGCGTAGACTCCTTTTGAGACATGGCATGAAATCTATTGAGCAATCTTGATTTTCATGAGCATGAACTTTGAAATATGAATATTAATCACTTGTCTTCCTTGAGTAGATACTTTAATGTGGTCAGTGCTGATATTAGGGGGTAATTCTATGAAAAGTTTGTGCTAAGCTGTTTTGTTCTTTTCAGCGGATTGGGGGTCTTTGACCTTTGTCTATGTAAATATTTGGCCCATGATTAACCCTTGGGAGAGAATATGCTCTTTTGTGTCACAAAGACACAATTTGTTTTGGCTTTGTGAAAAATTTGCATATCTTGAATTATTTGATGAGAAAATGATATGAATGATCAAGTTATGAGCTGAACATGAATCCAATATGGTGGCTTAATGCTCATGTGGTTTGCCAAAGAAGTAAACCCATGATTGCTTAAGTTCGCTTGAGGATAGTAAAATGATCACAATGCTAAAACTTAAGATGCTCTCTAATTATGCTCTTTAACTGTGCTAAGAATGATTTTATTCATCTTGTCAAAATAAGGCTTGGATTGATATGTGGGTGTTTGCATAGCCCATCGGGGAGAACGTGGTTACCTAGTTTGAACTTGACATAGCACTAGCATCTCTAATCTTTGCACTGGTCATGAAACTGTGGATGCTCTTGTGATGACATCTTTTGGATAATCGAACAACAATGATAAAAAACTTTTTATACTCTTAGTGCTTGTGCCATGAAATCATTTTGATTCTATGTACGCTTTTGAGTTATATTGTTCACTCTTTGGAGTGCTTTGACATCTCTAGTTCTTGCAAGTGCTTTTTGATCTATATGTGAATCTTTGTAGGTTTGCATCTCATTTGCATCTTAATGTTTTCCATCTTGATGTTTGCATTGACAAAGGGGGAGAAAAAGATGCATGAATCCCCAAAGACACATCTTGCATACTGAATGATGGAGAAAATCGATAATGAAGATTGTGCACTCATCAAGGAGCTGGAGCTTTTGCATTTGTGCTTTTGTAGTTTATGGCTTGCCTTTCTTCTCTTCTCGAAGAGCATTTTGTGCATTCTTTAATTCCTTCTTCTGTTCTTTGTAATGTTGTCAATGCACTCATCAAGGGGGAGATTGAGAAACCAAGTTGAGATGTGCCTTGTTTTATGCTTTGTGATGAGTCCTTGACAATAGGTGGCTTTGGTTGAGTGCTTGTTTGAGTGCCAATGCATAGGTATGTACTGTAATGATAATCTTGTCTAACCAAAATTGCAAGGAATTGGAGTTAGTTCGGTGCAGAAGGTTTTCACTCACTGGACAATCCGGTGTGTGGGTTTTTGATCTCACCGGATAATCCAGTGCATGACAAATATGAGCACCAGACTAAATTCTATAGAGAAGGTCTTCTAGCGCCAAAATTTGAATCAAACGCCAGATGGTCCAGTGTGTGCACGGGTAAGCACCAGACTAATATTTTTAGAGAGGTTGAAATGTGTGTCTGGAGCAGAAGAACTCACCGGATGCTCCGGTGAGTGGAATGTGATCACCAGAGGACAAAACTGGACTAATTCTTGCAGAGAATGTTTTTGACGCCAAATTTGAACTGAGCGCCGGATTGTCCGGTGTAGGCAAAAGGTGATCACCGGACCAATATTTTCAAAAATGTTGCAAAACTTGGTTCCAGTGGGCATGTACCCACCGGATGGTCCGGTATATGCTCAAGTGATCACCGGACTACATTTTATAGAAAGGGGTGAAAATGGAAAGCATGGAAGAGTTGAGCTCACCGGATTGTCCGGTGATGGGCAAGGAGGCACACCGGAGAAAGTTTTTGAGAGTGGGATTTTTCTCGGTGCAAAATGGAGATGTACTCATCGCATGCTCTGGTGTTCAGACAATGAACACACCGGATCATCTGGTGTTCACATTTTGGGTCACATCTGCTCTTCTCAATTGGGATTTAATCTGGACTAACATGTGATGATATTACTTGGCTCTGGAGATATATTTTTGCTTGTCTATTGATGTGCAGGTGTTGGATGCAACTTGACGGTCGACGACAGGTGATCGGGGCCAAGTGGGGTGCTTGGTGCCGGACGATCGAGGAGGCGTGTGGAGTCAAGGGTGATCCTAGCTGCACACATGAAGACCAAGCAAGGCATGGGATGAAGGTTGACGAAGATGCTATGTTGAAAAAGTCAAGCGAACGGGATGTCGATGCAAGTGACAAGGCGGCCCGAGGTATCGGGAGCGGGAGAGACTTGCCAGCGGTCAAGATCTCAAGATGGATTACACGCATCAACATCAGGATGCTTTCTTGAGGGCAACTTAAGTAGCGAGAAGTCACACTTTGAGAATTTTGGTATTGCATTCCCTTGTCTCTAATTCATCAACCTTGAGATCTTCCCTGTCCGGTGCCCATCTTTTAGTCTTCTTTGCAAAGTTTTAAGCTTTTTGTGACAAGGATCATGGATTGACTTTATATCGAACCTCGTGTTCATACTTTATCCATAGGGTCACAAGGTTGCGGGTTTCTCTTGTGTTTCTCTCGTTTTGCTTCCGCTTTCTTTTTCGTTGAGGAGCATTGGGTGATCAAGTAGGAGAAGGCCATCAAGTTTCGCAAGAAATTTTGTGAGACGCCTATTCACCCTCCCTCTAGTCGTCGTGTTCGGTCCTACAATTCCCTTCCTGTGGATAAAGATATACCCCAAGAATGATGGAAATTCTTGGGGTATCTGGATATGGTAGTTCTAGACTACTCATCATAGACATCACAAGGGACAAGTTCTAGAGGTGAGTTATCGTTCTCATCTAGTAAATTAAAAGGTAGACAAGGTTGCTTTGCTTCCACACATATCTCACATCAAGTTTATAATTAGGAATGAAATTCATATTGCTTAATTGTTTAATGGCCCTCGAATTAATGACATAATCAGGAATACCACAAATCATGTTTCTTATTATAAACCTCACGAATGATAGAAAGAGAATAATTGTTTATTACAAACATGTGGAACAGACCGCCAGACTCATACGCCTTCCCTGTGAAATTACCAAACTTAGACATAATGACATTATTTGACTCAAACACTAACTTAAGACCCTGGCAAAGCAATTGTGACACTAAGATGAGGTTCCGATTCAAGGTCGGCATGAATACGACATCCTTCAAGATGATTGTCATGCCCAAAGTCATCTTTCGGTAGACCTATCCAATCACATGTACCGATGCTAGTACAATGTTACCCACCAAGATGGGACTGTTGGTTGCACTGTTCAAAAGAGAATGCAGAGTTGTAACACCCTAAATTCCAAATTTTTTAAATAGTTTAAATTTTTGTTAGAATTTAAATAGGAGTTACAATTTTGTTCTATAGAGAGAAATTAATTTCTAGATTTAATTGTGTCATAGGTTATATTTGTGTTGATGCATTCATGCCGTCCTAGTTGCAATAGGTTTTTATGCGTGGAAATTTTTTTCAAAAGTTCGCTAGAAGTCGCACGTTTAAATCTTCGAAATTAGTTCAGAATCTAAAAGAAAAGGGCTTTAAATTTGTAAAAAGCTCCTGGGCTGAAACCTCCTTCAAATCCGGCCCAAATCCCCTCTTTTTCCCCTTCATTTCTTTACGGGCCATTCTCCTTCCTCTTTTCCGCGTGGGTCGCCCTTTCCCCCTCCTGCGCTAGGCCTCAGGCCAGCCTGCCCGTGCCTGAGCCGACCGCTGCCCGTGCCAAAGCCGGATTACGCTACTGGCTGAGCCACAGCCTCCTGCCTCTCTCTCTCCACCAGGTGGGCTCGGCCTAAGCCGAGCCGCTCCACCCGAGCTTCCCGCACCCGAGCTGGCTCCCTCTCTTCCACCTCCCGCCGCCAGATGAACTGCCCCCAAAATTACGTGCCTTCTTCAAAATCCCGCCTCCCCGAGCCTTTACTGGCTAATCAAACCACACCACCGCGATCCCCTCCCTTCCTTTCCCCCTTCCCGGTCGTTTTCCCCTTCTATTGCGCTCATTATTTTGGAAACCAAAGCTTTAATTGGAAATCCTGGCGCCAGTTGAATCCCTTCCAATCTACCCTTTCCTCTCCCTCTCTTGGGAATTTATGCCCCTCATCATCTCCTTTGCACCATTCCCCACCCAAAACACCCATTTTCCCTTTGTTTTGCGCACGGATTTGAGCTCACCACCATCTCCGCCATTGCCAATGGTAAGAGTTCACCGTCGCCCAAAATTCTCCATGATCGGACCTTCTATGACCTTGGTTTTCCTTCCTTCGGCTTCTCAGGACCTCGAGCTTTCTTTCTCGATGCTTTGGAGCCTCATCCGCAGCCGGACACTTTATTCTCGGAATTCAACTAAAATTTACAGATTAGTCCCTGGAACTTAAAAAGCTCAATACTTTTTTATCGGAGCTCCGATTTTAGCGATTTTCATGCTCAAATGTTAGTAGCGATGTGTAGAATCTTTTTATAGGGCTTTTTTTTTAGATTCACTACTGTTTGGTGTACTGTCCTTAGAGTTTTGTTTTGTGTTCTTTTCCCGTTTGTCGAGTAGGAGCTGAGCTATCCGGAAATCTCCAAGACCAAGAGTTCGAGGATTTTGAGCAACACTCTGACAAAGGCAAGTGTCTTTGAGCATCTTGCACCTATTTTTAGGATATTTATGTAGATGTTTTACCTTCGATGCATGCTTGTCTAAATATGAAATCCCATGTTAGGGTTTATTAGTTTTGAATAAATATTCCTTGCCGTCGTTATTTTATCATGTTATAAAGTGGGTAGATATGCTAGTGCAGTCAGGGTTGGGAGAAATGTTAAAATTGACTAATAAACTATGCAACAATATTTGGGAAATGGTAATTTATAGCAACAAGGTATAGGGATCCCAACAGAATGGTTGGATTGAGGTGGTGCTGAATAGTAGGCTTGTGTTTATTTCTATGTGGGGTCCTAAGGACCGGTTCTTAAAGCCTATAACCAAGTTAAACCGCGCAACCACGAGACCTATATGGGTACCGTTGGACGGTTAAGTGGCACAAGAGGGGGCTTTTGCAGTGATGTAATCGTCTGTTAGCGGTTAGCGGTGAAACCTCAGTGGGTGCTTGAAGGTTAGAAGGAGCTTTATAAAGGCCTTGTAGTGAGACCCCGACTCCACACCCCGGATGTGTGAAGCAACACGGGAATCACGATTCGTGGGGAAAGCTGGGCAACCTCTGCAGAGTAACAAACTGGTCGATCAGCCGTGCTCACGAACAAGAGCGGCTTGGACTTCTTCAGGATTAGTTGGATTCTGAGTTTGGTATTGTTGGTTGTGTAGCCAGGTGATGCAATTACCTGGTGAGTCTTGGTAGTCGGATGGAATCTGATGAGTCATTCCTTTTTGTTATAGTTGAGTCTTCACCTAGTAAATAGGAGGCATGATGTTGATGTCATAGGTCATAGTTGCTTAGTGCAGTTAACTTGTGTCTATCCTTTCCTTGACTTGTGCCCCATAGCATATTTTCCCTACTCTTGTGGAGTACATTTTGTACTCACTCCTGTTGTCCCTCTTCTTGCATTCTACCTATTCAGAAGCTGCCTTTGATGCTGCAATCTTCGACGAGGACGACTTCGACCTGGAGTTGCTGTTCTAGGCTGGTGTGCCCCCGGTCGACTTCTATGGAAGATGGTGGCCCCGCTGGTGTTGAAGACCTCTTTTTAGTTCCGCTATATTTTCTTTTAAACCCTCAGGTCCCTTTGTAATAAGTTATATAACGTTGTAATTTCAGCACTGTGATGATACACTGATGATGTAGCACATGTATGGAAACTTGATCCTAACATACATGTGTTATGTCCAGTTTTGTTCTTTTAAAACTGGGTGTTACAGAAGTGGTATCAGAGCTGTGTTGATCATAGGATGCAGCCTAAATAGACTGGACGTGCTAAGGACTTATGTTTGTTCAAACTACTTTTGCAAAATTGTTTTTCTTCCAGTTTTTCCTTTCTCTATCTACTGCTCTTTATAAAATGGTTATTAATTTTTGTCTTCCTTCAAAATTTTAGATGGCCCGCACGAAGATCACCCCGTGCAAGCGCGTGCTGGTTCCAGAGGTGGAGTTTCCTGCTGGTGCAATCTGGAGACACCAACCCCCAGCTGAGTTCTACTCCGATGGACAGCTTGTCGGATACTTCACCCGCGCGCTGTGGTACCAGCTGCAGGGTCTCGGCTACCACGACGCTCCTTTCTTCAAGGGTGTTAGGGATCCGCTTGGAGGACGTGGTTACTCCTGGTCAGTGGAGGTGACCATGTTCGGAAGCCCTCCGATGACTGTCTTTGCCGAGTTCACACTGCCACCGCCCTTAGAGCTACGTTCGAGGTAGGGATTGAGGACGCTGCTCGCTAGGCTCTGGTCGTTCTGATGCGCGCACGTGTACAGATTACACGAGAGCGACTTTTGTGGCCCGATCTTCTCGAAGGATCCTCACACTAACTTGATAAATATCGTTGCGTGACCTGACGACGAGGCTGCGCACCGCGAGATCTTGCACACGCGACGAACAACCGAGACAATCGCCCTTCCACGTACCGACAAAACCAGACCACGCAATCACGCCGTATAGACGTGAAGGCACGAACTGGGTGAACTGCAGTTCGGCGTTCTACAACTCCCTCAGGAATCGAAAGAACAAGTTTGTAAGCCTCTCAAGACTCACGTATATTATCTCAAAGATGAGTGTTCTGAAAATGGCAGCCAAAAAGTCCCCCCTCCCCTCTAGTGCGTGGATACATATAGAGATAATGGTTGTGTTCAGTTCACACAATAAAATAATTACATGGAAGCTGAATAGTTTTCCTCTAACTTCTCTTATTTTGGATGGCTCTTGTGCTTCCTTGCTTGCTTGTGGACGTGAGAAGTAAAGGGCTGGCCGCTAGTCTTGTTGCTGATGTCATCACAAAGTAATTAAGGTCCATGCTCAATGGTTCTTCTTCCCTTTATTCTCTCTAGTACGTCCAAACATCTACTTCCTGCAATTAGCATGTAGGGTGTGGTATAATAATTGTATATAGAAATAGTAATTGATATTTAGGGATAGCTTTCACCTATCATCATCAAACCAGCTGATCACCACACTCTATGATCTGTACTTTAATATGCTCTCATCAAACCAGCTGATCACCACACTGTTGGAGGACAAAAACCATCATCATCTCATGCTCTTGCGCATATGCCATCGTTCCTAAGAATGTTCAAACAACAACTTGGAAGCATCGAATGATTTGAAATATTGTCATTGATTACAATAAGGTTAGCATTCACCTGGGAATGAATTTCCTTCTCTAATTGTTTAGCCCGCTTTCGTGTAACTGGACCAACAATATTAGTTGCATCCTTATTCTTAATAATATTATTGTCGATGCTAGGGATGACCTCATCACGTTCTCTGCAGGGAGAACAGATAGAACCTCTGCCACACCCAGTTCAGAAAGTTCCCGCAACGCCCGTCCGGCAACTTGGAGGTCATCTTCGCGCCCGTCAACAACGAGCCAGATCTCCGTCTGAGAGAGTAGGTCTGCCTCACCACCGCCCTGTATGCTGAGCTAGATAGAGCACTCGATGACCTAGAGGATATGCACCAGCGTCACACTGAGCACGAGCAGATGATCTGCGAGCTGGAGATGCTACTGGAGGACCCCGACTAGCTCCCTCTGCCCGAGGAGGCTTCCCCAGCACCTGTGGCTGCACTGCCCCGCTCCCCTCCACACAAGAAGCTCCGTCAAGCAGATGCAGCAAGCCCTTCAGGCACAGCGGGCGAGGAGTAAAGTTGAGCTAGGAGGATATTTTTAGCTGAATAAATCGTTTAGTCTCGTGTGTCGTTTGTGCTAGTGTGTGCTTGTGTTTAAGTCTGTTGTGTGAACCTTGCTATGAGTTGGATCTTTGCTTGAGTGTTGGTGTAGTATGGGGGTTTCCCCTCTGCATTGTATTAGTTATTATTATAATAATAGTTGAGAGTCCTTTCTTTCTGTTTCTTCCCGTTCCAATCTGTTTTTTTCTATTCTTGTCTTGTTTTTTCGCCCTTGCTTTTCTCTTATGCTCCCTCGCTCGTACCCTGGCGACCAACATATGGTGAACACCAGGCGCAACAGCAACATCAACAATAACACCAACAACAATGTCAACAACAACGACAACGATAATGTCAACGACAACGCCAATGACAATGCCGCCAACCAGCGCGATTTTCCACCCCTGCCACCTCTAATGGATGCTAATCAAGTGATGACCATCCTCCAAGGTTTGGTTCAGGCTATCAATCAGCAATCCCAAGCTCAGCAAGCACCGCCACAGCAACTGTAGTCCAGGCTTAGGACTTTCTTAAGCACTCAGCCACCCACTTTCTCTCAAGCAGTGGAGCCCATGGAGGCAGATGACTGGCTAAAGACCATAGAAGTCAAGCTACAGATAGCTCAGTGTAATGGAAGGGACAAAGTTCTCATCACATCCCATCAACTGATTGGACCAGCTCAAGAGTGGTCGACGGCTTACACTGCCGCTCACGGGAATCCCCAGGAAATCACTTGGGCAGAGTTCCAAGATAACTTCCATGCACACAATGTCCCCAATGGTGAAGTAAAGCTGAAGAGGAGGGAGTTCCTTAGTCTGAAGCAAGGACCCATGGTAGTAAGGGAATACCTCACCAAGTTCACCCAGCTCTCTCGCTACATCTCTAATGATGTGGATATTGATGAAAAGAAACAAGATTGCTTCTTAGAGGGTCTCAACGCTAGTTTACAGTATGCCCTCTCAGCCAATGAGTACCCTAGATTCCAGAAGCTGGTGGATAGAGTGTTCATCATGGAGAAGAAACGTCTCAACGCTAGTTTACAGTATGCCCTCTCAGCCAATGAGTACCCTAGATTCCAGAAGCTGGTGGATAGAGTGTTCATCATGGAGAAGAAACGTCAGAACCTTGGAGAAGAGCGCAAGCACACTCTGCAGGGTTAGTTTTCTGGCAGTAACACCCGGCCCCGCTTCAACCCTCTTGCTACCGGCCCTATGTTCCAGCATGGAGGGAAGAATCAGCAGTAGAGGCCACCACAGAAGATGCCAACTCAGGTTGCAGGGTCATACACGCCACCCCCGTACAGCAACAGTCTCGGCCCAACTCCCAGCAACAGCAGCGACCCAACAACAACCAGCTCAGCAGAAGAACCGCATAGGCCAAGGGTCAAGCAACATTGGGTCGTGTTTGAGTTGTGGCAACTTCAGGCATCTTGCCAACAAGTGCCCCAAGAAATAGCAAGGCCAAGCACATGCCCAGGGCAGCAACAGTCAACTGGAGCAGCCTCACCAAAACGTGATGCTTGGTCGCATCAACCATGTTGCAGTGGAGGAAGCCCAAGATGCTCCTGACGTGGTTCTGGGTATGTTCTCTGCCAACTCTCATCCAGCTACAGTATTGTTTGATTCCAGTGCTACGCATTCATTTATATCATATCAATTTGTGAACACATATAAATTGCCAAGAGTATTAATGAAAAATCAAGTGCTAGTAAGTTCTCCTGCAAGAGAAATGGAATCAAGGTATGTGTGCCCTAAAATAAGTATATGCATAAGGGGGGTAGACTTTCTTGCCAACCTCATCATTATGGAGTCCAAGGGTATTGATATCATTCTGGGAATGGATTGGTTGACCAAATACAAAGGAGTCATCGGATGCACTACAAATCAGTACAGTTGACACATACAGATGGTACCAAGGTGGAGTTTCAAGCCACGACAGAGTCAGCTATCAACGCCAGTTTAAACAAAGCTAATGCAGTGGAAGATAGCAGAGTGGTCGGTGAATTTCCAGACGTCTTCCCGAAGGATTTGCTAGGTATGCCACCTGATTGTGAAATTGAATTCGTCATTAAATTAGTACCTAGAACGGCTCCTATATACAAGAGGCCATATAGAATGAATGCCAATCAGTTGGTTGAGCTCAAGGAGCAAATCCAAGAGCTATTAGACAAAGGGTTTATCCATCCCAGTTCTTCGCCCTGGGGAGCCCCAGTAATCTTCATACCGAAGAAGGATGGAACCCACAGAATGTGTATAGATTATCGAGCCCTGAATGAAGTAACAATCAAAAACAAATATCCTCTACCCCGCATTGAAGATCTATTTGATCAGCTGAAAGGAGCATGTGTGTTCTCCAAGATTGGTCTTCAGATTGGGTATCACCAACTGAAATTCGCACCTCGGATATTCCAAAGACAGCATTCGTTACTCGATATGGTCTATACGAGTACACTGTAATATCGTTCGGTTTGACCAATGCCCCAGCTTATTTCATGTATCTGATGAACAAAGTCTTCATGGAGTACTTGGACAAGTTTGTCGTAGTATTTATTAAAAACATCCTGGTGTACTCCAAAGACGAAGAAGAGAATGAGGTACATTTAAGGATGGTATTGCAGAAGCTCAGAGAAAACTAGTTGTATGCTAAGCTAAGCAAATGTGAGTTCTGGTTAAAGGAAGTTCCCTTCCTTGGTCACATCATATCAGCAGGAGGTGTGTCTGTAGATCCGTCTAAGGTGAGAGATGTTCTGAACTGGAAACCACCATAGAATGTTTCGGAGGTCCGCAGTTTTTTGGGTTTAGCAGGTTACTACCACCAGTTTATAGAAGGTTTCTCCAAGATAGCGAAGCCTATGACAAAACTATTAGAAAAAGGAACAGAGTTCAAGTGGACAGCCACTCGAGAAGCCAGTTTCAATGAGTTGAAGCAAAGGTTAACCTTAGCTCCAGTTTTGATCATGCCAGATACTCAGAAGCCATTTTTTATATATTGCAATGCATCTCGTCAAGGTAGCATACGCCTCCCGGCATTTAAGGAAGCATGAAGAGAACTATCCGACACATGACTTGGAGCTGGCCGCAGTGGTTCATGCACTCAATATCTGGTGGCATTATTTGATAGGTCAAAGATGTGAGATCTATTCCGATCATAAGAGTTTGAAGTATATTTTCAGTCAACCGGATCTTAATCTCAGACAACGTAGATGGTTAGAGCTCATTAAGGATTACAACTTGGGAATCAACTATCACCCAGGAAAGGCAAACGTAGTGGCTGATGCCTTGAGCAGAAAATCTCAGGTCAACACTATAACTCCTCAAGAGATGAGTTCCGAGCTTTACAAGGAATTCAAGAAGTTGAATCTGAATATGGTGTGTAACACCGAGATGGTTGCGATGGAAATCGACTTAACGCTTGAACAAGATAAAAGAAAGGGTTAGCTTAAGGATGAAAAGATTTTAGAAATCAAGCAGCTTATCAAAGTTGGCAAAGCCCCAGATTTCACTAAAGATGAACAAGGCACAGTGTGGTGTAAGCACAGGATATGTGTTCCAGATGTAGAAAAAAGCTCATGATTCAGCATATTCTATTCACCCAGGGAGTACCAAGATCTTAAAGATCAGTATTGGTGGTATGGAATGAAACGTGCAGTAGCAAAACACATAGCTTTGTGTGATATCTTTCAGCAAGTCAAAGCCGAGCATCAAAGACTAGCAAGACTACTACAGCCTTTGAAAATACCTGAATGGAAGTGGGAAGAAATCAGCATGGATTTCATAGTGGGTCTACCTCGAACCCAATCAGGATATTATATATGAGTCGTAGTTGATCGGCTGACAAAAGTAGCTCATTTCATTCCAGTCAAGGAAACCTATAAAGGTTCGAAGCTAGCTGAATTGTATATGTTTAGAATTGTGTGTCTGCATGGGGTATCTAAGATAATTGTATCCGATCGTGGCAGTCAGTTTACCTCACGGTTCTGGCAATGTCTACATGAGTCTATGGACACAAGGGTTAATTCAAGCTCAACATATCACTTGCAGACAAACGGACAAACATAAAGGGTAAATCAAATCCTTCAAGATATGTTGAGAGCATGTGCTTTAAAGAATGGTAATAGTTGAGACAAGAATCTGCCGTATGCAGAATTCTCGTACAACAACAGTTATCAAGCTAGTCTCAAGATGTCCCCTTTTGAAGCATTGTACGGAAGGAAGTGCAAAACCCCGTTGTTCTGGAACTAGACTAGGGAAAGCCAAGTTTTCGGTCCAGAAGTTCTAAAAGAAGCAGAAAGATAAGTGCAAGAGATCAGAGATAATCTGAAAATAGCACAATCAAGACAAAAGAGTTACATAGATAATTGATGCCGAGAACTGACCTTTGAAGTAGGAGACATCGTGTATCTCAAAGTATCGCCGATCAGGGGTTTACACAGATTCAAGGTCAAAGGCAAACTTTCACCTCGGTTTATTGGTTCGTACAAGATATTGGGATGACGATAAGAAGTAGCTTACCAGCTTGAGTTACCACCTCAACTCTCAAGAGTACATGATGTGTTCCATGTGTCACAATTGAAGAAGTGTTTGAGAGTTCCTGAAGAGCAGTTGCTAGTAGAAGAACTGCATATGTGTGAGAAGATCTCTCTTACTCAGAATATCTGGTCAAAATTCTTGACAGGACAGAAAGGGTTACTAGAAATAGGCGACTCCATATGTGCAAGGTGCAGTGGAAGCATCATTCAGAAGAGGAAGCAACTTGGGAAAGAGAAGATGATCTGAATATAGAAAGTGCCTTCACTACTGGCTCCAAAATCACCTCCATTGCTGGTTTTGGAGCCGACAGTGGGCAATGGGCAGTGCTAGTCCCCGATTATCACTGCTAGCTCAGGGACAAACAGTGAAGGGGGTTATGACTGGCAGCTGAAGGTTGAAACCTTTAGCCAACAGTGATAGTCGGTCCCGGAAACGACATTTTTTGCCCCGAAAAAAGCAAAAAAAAATTTGCTTGACAAGGCACCACCCACAGCTGTGCCATCGCAAGTCACAAGTCACGCGAAATACGCATGTGTGAGGTTTGTGGCACTCAAACCCAGGACCTCTCAGCTCGTGCAATATATCATTACCATCCCAACACAAAAGTACTAGTGATAACAATAGAATAGGCCTTCCTTTTCATCCTTGTTTCTTGAAACTTTGTTATGATTATTTGGGTATTTAAATGACCTAAAATTAAAAGTTTTTAACTACAAAGTTGTAGATCTTGTCGAGGTCTAGAACTTTTATATAAAGTTTGTCTCCATCCGACTTTGTATGAAAAATTTATGAAATTTTTAAGATAAGTTGTCATTATCACTGCTTGAGAAGGGACATTGTTCCTGGTCTGCTTGAGTAGTTGGCCCTCTGGTTGGGTCCTCAACCACGCTGGTCTGTTCATCAACCACGGTGGTATGTTCATTGACCATGATAGTCGACTGGTCTGCTTGTGGCAACCAAACGTGATGACTTCATCGTTCTACATGACCTATACCTGCTTATCACTGCCGGTTCATAAACACAAATCAGCGGTGATACTTGACAAACTACCACTGCCAGTTCGTGGTTAGAACTGGCAATGACAGTCAATTATCACTGCCAATTCTTTTTGAATGGAGTTTTAGTGCCGGTCCTTAATACGAACCGGCAGTGATACTTGACAAACTACCACTGCCGGTTCGTGGTTAGAACTGACAATGATAGTCAATTATTACTGCCAATTCTTTTTGAATGGAGTTTTAGTGCCGGTCCTTGATACGAACCGGCAGTGATACTCCATCACTACCGGCTCGTAAGGAACCAGCTGTGATGGGTTGGCATATAAGGCCTATTCTGTAGTAGTGCTTGCTGTTGATGATTGGCTGAAGACAATTGAAAAGAAGTTGTTGATCGCCCAATGCAATTACCATGAGAAAGTATTGTATGTTGCTCATCAACTCACCGGTCCTGCTAGATATGACATGTCTATCATGCATACAACCACGACACAAAAAAATATTTATGTGAGCTCATTCCTATGTTTGAATAATGAATTTAGTTTCAATTTATTGCTACCTAATGCTAGTAATTCACTTGTGCTTAGGAAACATGGTGAGGATCATGAATACATGAAGCGGGTGTCTTCTACAACCTCAATATAATCCTCTACAACATATTGCACATGGATGCACTATTGCACATGGATGCACTAGGACCAACACCGAACTTGGAGTACAAGGCCACACATACCAAAAATTTAGTTCGCAGACAGCCTGACAGCACTGCGTTCGGAAGGCCATAATTCCTTCGTCTGGAGTCCTATGGAGGTATATGTGTGCTTGATGGAAATCTTATTTGAAGAACTTTCCAATGGATCAAGTCCCACATCCAAATTCATCAAGGAAGGCTTCCAAATTGATGCTCCAAGTCCCTGCAGTTTCTGTTGGATGTTACATCACCATTTGTTGGGCCACGGGCCTTGTAATTCGATGGAGGGGCCCAAGCCCAGGTTATGTCTTCCCCAACCAACAGGGGCACGCCCTAGGGGTGTCCTAGATCGGCCACCCTCTTGGCCGCCTCCTCCTCCATGGCCGCCGCCACCCATTCTCTTATATAGTTTTTGCTGCCACCATTAGAAACTTGGGTTTTGCTTAGATTGCATCTACACACATTGCTTGTGCGATATTCATTTCTGTACTAGACAGACTAGGCCGCTACTTTGGTTTGTGGAACCCCACTTTATTTTGTGCTTATATTGTGTTTTTGCTTGTGTTAACGATTCACATGCAGGGACAAGCCTTCTTGGTGAGATCAACCGTGTCTTGGCGTAGTTGATAACCAACGGAGTTGTAGTGTAGTGACTGTGAGGGTTGCATTCAGTTCTAATCAGAAGCCTTGAATCATCAACGTTGAGTCTCCACAAATTGACTTATCATTACCTATTGGAAGATCAGGCCAAATGTTTTCATCACTGCTGCTGACTGTTGGGATGCTTTTTTTCAATGCTCGTGAGGAACATGAGTTAATTACTTGGGTGGAATTCAAGGGAGCTTTTTGTCACCACCATGTACTTACGGGCATTATAACCATGATGAAGAAGGAATTCCGCAAATTAAAGTAAGGATCTATGTCAGTGCATGAGTATGTGAATAAGTTCACTCAGCTATTGAGGTATGCACCAGAGGATGTGGACATTGATGAAAAGAAATAGGACATTTCTTGGATGGACTATTCTATGGCATGCAAGCTCAGTTAAGCACCCATGACTACCCAGACTTTCAACATTTGGTGAACAAGGTGCTAGTGTTGGAAGATAAACATCGCATGCTTGGTTATCGCAATAGGAGGATGGCTTCATAAGGACAACACTCAGGCAACAACTCTCGCCATGCATCGTACCATAGTAGGGATGGTAGCAACAGTCATCCACACAGTTTAGACCTTAGGCATCAATATCTTGCCCTGCATATCAGCAACCTCGCTGCAATAACAACAACGCACCAGCCCCATCTAAAGAACCCCAATCTTCAGGCTAGAGCTGGTCACCCATGTTTCAACTGTCAGGAGATTGGACACTCTGCCAACTATTGTCCTAAGAGGAGGCTGTTGGGGGGAATAATCCAGCCTGAGGATAATGGTTAAAGATTAGTATCCAGGTCCTCCCAGAGCCTTGATCTTCGAATCCTCAGCTAAAGGCTCGACCTCCGAAGTCATCAGGTCCCTTCACGGTACCTATTTGTATCTACAAAGACTTCCCTTGGCTTTACCGGCTTAGCCTCCCAAAGGCTCAGCCTCCCGAAGATCTATCGAAAGGAGAGCACCGGTCGTGCTTTGCCTACCAGGAAGTGACCGATATTAATGGCCTAGGATGATGGGCGCCACCCTAAAACCCTGGCGTAATGGAGGCTATCTTGACATCCCTGACAGTGTGGCTCCGGGCCGCAATTGGTGACCGGCTCGTCGCACTCCAGGGGGCAGGCACCACGATGGATATTCATCTCCCCGATAGGGTAGAAAGTAGTTATCCGGGATAAGGCCCAGTAATTCGGTCAGGTCCCAAATATTTGTACATTACGATAACTCGTACGCCAAGCTACGCATGACCTTATAAATAGGGGGCCATGGTCGTTTGGGAAGGAAAGACACAGAAAACGGAGGACAAGAAGGCTAGATGGTCACAACGGACACAGAACACGCGTCACAGCAAACCTGTGATTCTCCCCCCAGATCGATCTATTTTTCCTATCATCAATATACTCGTGGTGTTCCTTCCTCTCAAACTTTGTCTCTAAGCTTGAGTCTCCTCCTTAGAAGAAACTCTCGCCGTATTTTTTGGGGCAAGACGAACTCTTGCTCCAACAGCGGACCGTCTGTAGGGACTCAAACACAGAAGTGCTAAGAGAGGTAGGAATTCACCAGGAAAACCACCAGAGAATCGGCTAAAGCCATCATACCCACCGTTGCAAGCATGCAACCGTATGCATGGCTGTCTCAGCCATACGCATCGTATTCATGCTCCAGTCCCGTTGCCGTGTGGGACAGCGTTCCTCCGACCTTGGCCAATCCAGAACCCTGGGTCGGTACAGGAACTGCAGATGGCACAGAGGCCTTCCAACCCCTGCACAACGAAGACCTCACCGCCTCAGGAGAGGACGCGGTTGAAGCCACAGCCAAGCAGGCCACCTTCCAATGGTTCTGGGTGGTCCAAACCAGGAATGTTCCCAACTGGGCTTGGTCCCTAGGTATCCCCTTCGACCATACTTGGAATACCCTGAGTGAGCCAACATCTTTGGAAAGTCTGTCCACCCAGCGCCCTCCTTGGGCCCCTCAAGCAAGAAAGGGTTCCAAGGATACGGAGGGCTCCAGAAGGCACGGATCCCGCCAGCACCTCCAATGCCGCCCTTGCAACGCCAACCGCGCGCAGGGAACTCCAAGCCTGCCTTGTCCAGGGAGGCATAGTCAGAACCACTTCGGCTCCAAAAACCGGTTCACCAAGCGGCCTCGATGGTTTCCCAAGGGGGGAGGAAACCCTGGGGAAACCACAGGCTCCAGGGCACACCGCCTTCAGCAGCGATTCCAATGACAACTCCAAGCTCTGGTGCCCCCGGAGGCATACGGGTGCGTCCTGCACAGACCAGGACGTGGCCACAACACCAACGACTATCACACCCTCATTACCTTTCGGGAGAATAACTCGAAAGGCAAGTAGAATACCTGGCCGCAGAAGGAGCCGGTGAAGGACAACGCAGAGTTCGGGGGCTTGGGGTAAACTCCCGGGTGAAGCCTTGGCCCCTCAACCTTGCACCATCACCACCAACCCCACTGCCAATGGTACCAAACCCAGCAACGAGAACTTAATCGGGGACACACCATTGCTAGGCTTCGGACGAAGTACCTCCAGAGCCGGGCAACAGCTAGGGTTCGAGGCGATCGAGGACCGCCTCTCCCGACCAGCCTTCGACCATGCCTCCCACGTGTTGCCGCCATGCTCCGGACAGATTACCTCCGGAGCCGGGCAATGGCTAAAGACTGGGAGTCAAGCACCGCCTCTCCCAGCCAAGCCACAAGCTTCGAGGCCGCCAAGCCTCACAATAGAGGCCTTATCCCTACAAAGGTACGTCCACTGATAACTACCCAGTAGTTTACCTAGAGATCCGTCTTTCATGCGGCAAGATTAGAGTCCGTTGGAGGCCTCCAACTATATTGTTAGATGTCTTTTGCAATAGATAGCTACTAAGTAGATACAGTAGAACTTAAGTTACATTCTCATTTAGCATGAGCAGTTGTTAACCTAGCTATATTTCATGCTACAAATAGCTTCTTGTTGCCAACAGTAGACTGCAAAACTTAGCTAGTATAACCATGCAAAATCCCTGCACTCCCGCAAATGCATCGTGCCTAGGTCGCTTGGGGGGCGGGTCTGCCCAGGTTTCCTAGAAGGCATTGTGTGGCCTCAGAAGTGTAGTTGCCACGTATCAAGGGATTTTCTTGATAGACCGTGTTGCGGCGCCACCCGTAGGACATCTTTGGGCGGCGTGACAAGCCCACGTATCGTGAATGTAGCATGCCTAGGTCAACTAGAAGACAAGACTGCCTAGATTTCCTGGAAGGTATTGTGTAGTATCAATAGACAGTGAGGCCCACACCCGCGGGCGCCGCTTATGCCTAGGTCACCTGCAAGGAAGATAATATCCAGGGTGCCCTGGAAGGCATTTGCATAGCCTCGGGTGTCGAAGCCACGCCCCGGGGGATATCCTCGGTGGTGGAGTTGCGGTGCTCTGAGGAATGATGTCGCAAGGAATCCTTGCTGCGTGACATGCCTACACATCGCGGGCGTAGCATGCCTAGGTCACCTAGAAGGCAAGATTGTCTAGGTTTCCTGGAAGGTATTGTGTAGCCTCGATAGTGTGTAGATACCGATTATCAAGGGACTTCCTTGGTAATGTAGTTGCGGTGCCCTCGGGGGATTTCTCCGAAGGCGTGACAAGCCCACTCACTAGTAAGCATCGCTAGCCTAGACCCAAGTCACCTGAAAAGGTTTCTTGAAGGGTAGTCTTTGCCCTGGTCGGAAGTGGAGCCCACACACCGCGAGCGTAGCATGCTTAGGTCACCTGGGGGGCAAGACTACCCAGGTTTCCTAGAAGGCATTGTGTAGCTTCGATAGTGTGTGGATGCCGCATATCAAGGGACTGCCCTGATGTGAGGATGCGGTGCTCTAAGAAATACTATCGCAAGGAATCCTCTCTGCACGACATGCTTATATACCACGGACACCGCTTATGCCTAGGTCACCTGCAAGGCAGATTATGCCCAGGGTGCCCTGGAAGGCATTGCACAGTTTCAGTCATATAAATGCCATGCTCCAGGGCACATCCTTGGTGGACAGTGTTGCGGTGCACCCCGGGCGTTTCCTTGGGAGCAAATCAAGCCTACACACTACGGGCGTAGCATGCCTAGGTCACCTGGAAGGCAAGACTACCTAGGTTTCCTGGAAGGTATTACGTAGCTCTAATAGTGTGTAGGGCCTTCAGCATTAATACATGCCAAGGAACTTTACCAAAACCTCCGGTAAAAACGGAGAACCTTACCAAAACCTCTGGTAAAAACGGAGAGCTTTATTAAAACCTTCAGTAAAAACGGAGAGCTTCACCAAAAACCTCCGATAAAAACGGAGTGCTTTACAAAACCTCCGGTGAGAACGGAAAACCTTACCAAAACCTCCGGTAAAAACGGAGAACCTTACCAAAACCTTCGGTAAAAACGCAGAGCTTTACCAAAACGTCCAGTAAAACTGGAGAGCTTCACCAAAAACCTCCAATAAAAATGGAGAGCTTTACAAAACCTCCGGTGAGAACGGAAAACCTTACCGAAACCTCCGGTAAAAATGGAGAGCTCTACCAAAAATCTCCGGTAAAAACGGACTGCTTTACCAAACCTCTGCCAAAACGGAGAGCCTTTTCAAACCTCTGCACAACGGAGAGTTTTTACAAACCTCCGGCAAAAACGGGTAGCCTTTCCCAACCTTCGCACAATGGAGAGTTTTTACAAACCTCCGACAAAAACGGAGAGCCTTTTCCAAACCTCCGCACGACGAAGAGCTTTCACAAAAACCTCCGCACCACGGAGAGACTTCCGAAAACCCTCGCGATGGAGATGTTACTTTGAAAACTCCACCGAGCAAAAAGATTCTGAAAAGACCTAGCGGGAAAGGTACCCTGGCATCTTGAAGGCTAATATCTCCGTGCTGACGGGTACAAAACCCACTAGCCTCTAAAAAGGCACAACAGACCAATCAAAGGGGTATAAAAATCCCCTCCCTACAGGGAAAGATATGACCCGTGTGCCTCAAAACACGCATGGTAAAAGGTAAAATTATTCCCTACCATGTCCTTTTAAGATACATTTCATACGTCATTTTTGTTATACTAACATTTAATAAAAGCCCACGCTACGTGGCACGGGAAATATAGTGGAACCCCCGACTATCCATTGCAGGGACAGCAAGGCCTGACAGCGGCTAAGGGCTGAGGGGGTCGTGGACCCTCCTTCCGCCTGGCTTTCGGCTTCGCCTCTGATGCACCGTCGCCAAGCTCCAGACGGAATACCTCTGGAGCCGTGCAGCGGCTAAGGGCCGAGGGGGTCGTGGACCCTCTCTTCTGCCCTTCCTTCGACTTCACCTCCGACACGCCGTCACCAGGCTCCGGATGGAATACCTCCGGAGCCGGGCAGTTGCTAAGGGCCAAGGCTCGCGGACCCTCTCTTCCGCCTAGCCTTCGACTTCGCCTCAGACGAGCCGTCGCTAGGCTTCGGACGGAGTACCTACGGAGCCGTGCAGCGGCTAAGGGCTAAGGGGGTCGCAGACCCTCTCTTCCGCCCGACCTTCGGCTTCGCCTCTGACACGCCGTCACCTGGCTCTGGACAGAATACCTCCAGAGCCAGGCAGTGGCTAAGGGCCGAGGGGGTCGCGGACCCTTTCTTCCACCCAGCCTTCGGCATTGCCTCCGACGCGCCGTCGCCTGGCTCCGGACGGAATACCTTCAGAGCTGGGCAGCAGTTAAGGACTGAGGGGGTCACGAACCGCCTCTCTTGCCTAAGCCTTCGGCTGCTCCTTTGACACATCATCGCCTTCAACCAGGGCAATTGGTAAGGAACCCGAAGGGTCAAGGACCACCTCCAGAGCTCATCCCCAAAGGTTCTAGAGGGACTTCGCTGAGTCAGAAATCTAGAACAAATTAGGAAGGAGTATGCAGTAACCAGGCTCGAGGTGTACGTAGTAACCAGAGACGACGAGATCTCCACTACTCCACCCAGTTCTCCTTAGTTAGCCTAAGTATCCACCAGTCATCGGAAAAACTAGCCATCGCCTTCGAAAGGGATGAAGAAGTACGGTTTGGAGGCACGAAAGCATGCACGCATGCGACCACTGCGTACTGAAGGTTTCCTTTGGCGCGGGGAAATGGACCGATGAGGTCCATAC
The DNA here is from genome assembly GCF_958298935.1 of Phragmites australis. NCBI lineage: Eukaryota > Viridiplantae > Streptophyta > Magnoliopsida > Poales > Poaceae > Phragmites > Phragmites australis. Next base: position 28,605,755 of record NC_084926.1, on the reverse strand, counting down.
CCCAACAAGCCAGGGGCCAGATAGGGGAGATTGGTTGCAAGGGAGTTGGAGGTCGGTGTTTTCGGCGTCCCATCCATTAGCATCCTTGGTAGGTGTGGATGAGTTCTTCCGCATCGTACATGATCGTAGGCCAATGGAGCCCTGGGCGAAGTGCATTATCGGCTAGGGCACGAGGCACCAGATGATTGCTGCAAAGGCCTTCGTGTGTTTCCCGGAGGAGGTCGGCTCCTTCTTTTTTAGTAATGCATCGAAGGAGCGGAGCGCAAACACCTGTCTTGTAAAGGGCGTCATTTATGATATGGTAGGCCCTAGCACGATGCTGGATGCGGCGGAGTGCAATTGGGTCATCTGGTTCTGTTGTTCCTCTCAGGAAGGATAGGAGGGGGTCCCTCCAGTCGCAGCTTCGATGGGGAGGATGGCAACAGCTGTGTCATCAAGAGCTCTGGCGGTCAGCTGGTGTAGGGTCTCAAGAAAGGTGCCTATTAGTGGGTCTTTACCCATGGCTACGGCCTTTGCTAAGGCGTCTGCCTGACTGTTGTCCACCTGTGGTATGCTTCGTACTGATATGCCACGGAAGTGTGCCTCAGCCTTGCGAATGGCCTCGAGATATGTTGTCATGTCTAGATGTCGGACTTGGAAGTCCTTGTTGACGTGATCGGCGACAATCTGAGAGTCGGTACGGATGATGACTCTCGCTGCTCCCATGGCTCGGGCCTTTTGGAGGGCTAAGGGGACGGCCTCGTATGTGGCTATGTTGTTGGTCGTCTTGAAATCTGGGCGAGCGGCGTATTGAGCCTGCTGGCCTATGGGAAAGATGAGGACCGCGCTAGCTCCGGCACCCATGGAGTATGCTACATCAATGTAGATGGTCCAGATGTCTTGGGTGGGTGTAGCGCTGGGTTCGATGGGTGCCGGGGTCGATTCAGCGATGAAGTCTGCCAAGATTTGGGATTTTGACGGCAGTGCAGACCACAAACCTTACCACGAAGGGGGCTAACTCTACTGCCCACTTGCCGATACGTCCTGTCGCCTCCCAGTTGCGAAACATGTCGCGAAGCGGGTACGAGGTTGGGACAGTGATGTCATAGGTAAGGAAGTAGTGCCAGAGCTTGCGCGAGGCCATCAGCAGGGCGTAGGCTATTTTTTCGAGCTCAGTGTAGCATGCCTTGGCCCCAGCTAAGGCCTCCAAGATGTAGTATACAGCCCTTTGAGTGGGGCGACCGTTACTTTTTTCCTCTTGTACTAGGGCGGCGCTGATGGCGGATGCGGAGACGGATAGGTACAGGAGTAGTCCTTCATCGGGGAGGGGCATCGTGAGTGTTTTGAGGTGGAAAAGGTGTGCCTTTAGGGCCTTGCCGCCTGGCAGTTCGGTGTCCAGCTAAATGGCTCGGAGCCCCTTAGCATTTTAAATAAAGGGAGGTTGTGCTCAGTGGATTTTGCGAGGAAGCGACTGAGGGCCGCGAGGCGGCCAGCCAGGTGTTGTATTTCTTTCGGATTGGTGGGAGGCGACATTTCTGTGATAGCACGAATCTTTCCTGGATTGGCCTTGATGCCTCTTCGGGAGACAAGATATCCTAGCATTTTTCCACCCCTAGCGCCAAATACGCATTTTTCTGAGTTCAGCCGTACGCCAGCGGCTCGAACGCTATTCAATGTTTCTTGTAGGTTGACAACATGGGTGGCTTCTAGTTGGCTTTTTACCACGATATCGTCCACGTGGGCCTCGATGTTGTGGCCCAAATGCTGTTGCAGCACCTTGTGTACTAGGCGGGAGAAGGTGGCCCCGGCGTTTCGAAGACCGAAGGGCATCCGGATGTAGCCGTATACTCCGAAGGGGGTAATGAAGCTGGTCTTGTTCTCATCCTCCGTTGCAATCCACACCTAGTGGTACCCGGAGTAGGTGTCGTGGAAGCTTAGCATTTTGCAGCCAGCTATGGAGTCCACCAGCTGGTCGATGCGGGGAAGAGGGTACGGATCCTGGGGGTATACTTTGTTTAATGACGTGAAATCGATGCACATATGCCATTTTCCGCTATGTTTCTTGACCAGGACGATGTTGGAGAGCCAATCAGAGTGGATGACCTCTCGGATAACACCGGCTTTCAGCAGCTTCTAGACTTCTTCTTTTACAGCTTCTGCCCGCTCCGGAGAGAGCTTGCGAAGCTCGTGGTGACCTGGAGCAAGTGCTCGATGATGCTTCAGTTGACTCCTGGGTGGTCCTGCGGGGACCATGTGAAGATGTCGAGACTTTTTCGTAAGATTGCTAGAAGTTGGGCTTCTTGCCCGGAGGTGAGGTCCGCCGCTATTCACAAGGTCCAGTCTGGTTGGTCTTGGTGTATTGGGACCAGCTTTATGTCCCCCTCCTGTTGTGGCCTCAAAGGCAGCGGTGCTCAGGATGCGCCGATGGAGTGTCTTTCGAGTGCTCCTGTGTCATAGTGTGGATATGGCGACTAGGGAGTAGAGCACGGTGCCCATACTCGATGCGTCTAGCCAAGTCTTGGTCGCTGTGGATGGTTATTGGCCCCTCGGTCTGGGTATCTTCAGGGAGAGGTAATTGTGATGGGGTATAGCTTTAAATCTGTTCAGGGTTCCCTGTACCAAGATGGCATTGTAGACGTACGATACGTCCACGACATCGAAGGTGATAACCTCGGATCGTGATGCAGAGCCCTCAATGAAGATTACCAAGAGTTCTATCTGTCCTAGAGAGGTCTGCTGCTCGGTGAGAGCCGGCTTCGCGGGATTTGGAGCTGGCCGAAGGCATGCAAGAATAGGAGGCCCGCCGAGTTGCCTCCGTCGATCAGTATTCTTCGGACCTCGACTTCGGCGATGTTGGCTGAGATGACCAGGGCATTGGAGTGGGGAAATTTTACCCCTTCGGAATCATCGATGGTGAATGTTACGGGGGCTTCGGCCCAGTCGAGGGCCTATCGATGGATGCTAGTCACTCCGATGTGGTGTACCCCACGTGCCTAGTCTCACCACTGTCATTTCGAAGTGCCACCAGAGCTCCCTCCGTCGGTAATGGCAAGGACGATCTGTTTGCCCCGCACTCCTTTGTCATTGTATCGCTCTAGGGATGACTATGGTGGTGAAGGTAGGGCCAGCTGCGGAGGATTCTGTAGGGTCAAATAGTCAACCTGTCGGTTGGCTGATGGCCTACGATCTTTGGACTACCCCTTGGGGGCCCCACCAGTTGAGGCGAAGGCCGCCTGCCTCCCGAGGTACTCCTCTCAGAAGGTGGTGAGGGTTTGGCAGTTATCGATATTATGCCCTCGTCCTGCGCCGTGTAGAGTGCACCAGGACTATTCCTCGGAACGATGGATTGGGGCATGGCTTCGCTCCGGGAGGCCTTCGGAGCGTCCTCAGCCGCGTCCCCTAGGGTGGCTTTAATTCGGAGCCCCACGACTTGGGCTGATATTACTGACGTTTCGGTGTTGTCGTTGTCGCCCTCTTTGGGACCCAGCGGTAAGGACCTCCTCGAAGTTCCTTTTTGTCGGGGGAGCAGGGGCGTGTGACGATCTGACCTGCGAGTATGGTCTCTCGGAGTTAGCACGGGAAGCCTTGCCAGCTTGTGAGCACCTCCGGCGGAGTTATTCCTCCTCCGCCCGTGCATATTCCCCAAACTTGCTCATGAGGACTTCTATCGTGCGTATTGGGCGTCAGTTTAGCCAATCATATAGGGGGCCTTCGGCTAGGCCCTGGGTTGCGGCGTCAATGACCGAAAAGTTCAATATGCCCCAAATCTGGGCTTTTGTCTGGGAGAACCTTCAAAAGTAGTCCCGGAGGGTTTTGTCTTGCCCCTACCTGATAGTGAATAGGCTGCCAGAGGTTACTGGTTCGATGAAGGTGCCTTGGAAGTTGCTATGGAAGAGGTCTCGGAGTTGGGACCAGGCGTGAATGGTTCCGGGGTCCAGTGCCCAAAACAAGCGTATGGCCACCCCTTCTAGGGCGAGGGGGAAGCATTTAGCCATAGTGGCCGGTCCACCCCCGCTGGCCAAATCACCTTTAAACTTGGGCAACTTCGAGGTCTAAAAACCCTATGGGAAGGGCATGGCCTACAAGTCAACCCGCAGGGGAGAGTCGTGGTCCTGCAAGGGGTCCTCACGATTCCAGCCCCGGGGCTCCGGGGACCGAACGGGCCATGTCCTTGCGGCAAGGGGCTCGTCTGTTCGTGGAGCTTGGGTCGAAAATGCGTCTACTGTCTAGGGAGCGGCGGCGAAGGTGTGGGTAGCTTCCTGCTCGACCTGTAGGGCCGTCCATAGCTCCTCCATCTGCGCTAGGAGCGCTGCCAAGCGTGATTGCTTCTCGGGCGCAGCGGTGTTTTCGGCAGTAGCGATGGCCGCAGCCCCTAGGGGCGCAATGGGGGCCTCGCCTTGCTGCTGCTGGGTCTTTGGGGTAGAGAACCCTTCGGTGTCGCCTGCAGCTATAGTTATGGTTGGGTCAGTGGTGGCCGCAAGGTTCCCATTCCCCCCAGCTGGGGGACTATTGTCGGTGCCGGCTGTGTATAGCCGACTGGACTGCCGCGCATGCGTGACTGGGGGGTCGACCACTGCCTATGCGGCCTTGGTGGTCTTCTTCTTGGGTGGCATCCTACCTCTCTTAGCACTTCTGTGTTCGAGTCCCCACGGACAGCGCCACTGTTGAAGCAAGAGTTCATCTTGCTCTAGCAAGTACGGCGAGATTTTCTTTCTAAGAAGGAGACTTAAGCTTGGAGATGAAGTTTGAGAGAAAGGATCACCACGAATATATTGATGGTAGAAAAATGTATTACTCTGGAAAGAGTGTCATAGCGTGACTTGGTGTGCTTTCACCTTTGTATCTTTTTTTGTTCTGTTTTCCCCAGAGGTCCATGGCCTCCTATTTATAGAGCCGTATGTAGCTGGGCGTACAAGTTACCATAATGTACAAATATCCGGGGTCTGACCGAATTACTGGGCCTTATCCCGGATAACTACCTTTTACCCTATCGGGGAGATAAATATCCGATCATGGTAATTATAGTGGTGCCTGTCCCCTAAAGGGGGCGAGCCGATCACCAACTTCGGCCCGATGCTGCACTATCAGGGGTGTCAGGGCAGGCACCACCATGCCGGGGTGTCAAAGCGACGTCCACTAGCCTAGGTGTTTAATGCCGGTCACCTCCTCGCAGGAAAAGTATGACCGGTGCTTCCCTTTTGGCCAATCTTTCCTGAGGCCAGATGACTCACCCAATAACCTCTGGGAAGCCAGCCCGGGCAGCAGGAGGCCGGGGCCTCGGGAGGCTGAGCCTTTGGGAGGCTGAGCCTCTACGAGGCGAGACTTCGGAAGGCCGGGGCTTCGGGAGGCCAAGGCCTCGGAGACCGGGCCTTCGGGAGGTTGAGCTCCAGAATGCCAGGGCTTCGAAAGGCGAAGGATTTGAGAGGCCGAGCCTTTGGGAGGTAGGGCTCCGGATGGCTAGGGCTTCGAGATGCGAAGCCTTTGGGAGGTAGGGCTCTGGAAGGCCCAGGCTTTGGAAAGCGGAGGCTTCGAGAGGCCGAGCCTTTGGGAGGTAGGGCTCCGGAAGGCCGGGGCTTCGAATGGCAGAAGCTTCGAGAGGCCAAGCCTTTGGGAGGCTGAGCTGATTAAGCCAAGGGGTCGTTGGGGGTCCTTGATAACGACCCCCAACACCTGGGTTTATGGTGCGTAGCATCTTCTGGTGTTCTTCGACATATGGGTCCACTACAATCGATTGTTGCAAAACTGCGAAATGTGCTTGCATGAATGAAATGGGGCTGTTAGTGCGGAATGAGTTTGCACCTATTGTTCCTTTCCCCTGTATCCTCCCCTCTTGGCGAGATACAGGCACACCAATCAATTTGAGATTTATGTAGTCGATGCAGAAATCATTGACCTCCTCGGTTCCCCAGCCCTCGGCCATGTAGCCTTCTAGCCGATTTCGGTTACGAACATATTTCTTCAGAACTCCTATGAAGCTCTCGAAAGGGTACTTTGATGCAGAAACATGGGGCCAAGAATCCATATCTCTTTCACAATGTGAACAATGAGATACACCATGATATCAAAAAATGATGGAGGGAACAACGCCTCAAGCTGGGATAGAGTCTCGACCACGTCTTCCTGCAGCTTATCTAGCTTGGTTGAATCGATGGCCTTCTGTGATATCGCATTGAGGAACACAGCTTTATGATTGGGTTTTGGACCTTTGACGGCAGAATACCTCTAATTGCAATTGGAAGTATTTGTGTTATCATCACATAACAATCATGAGACTTCATACCAGTTAATTTCAAATCTTTCATGTTTACTAGTCTCTTTATGTTGGCGAAGTAACCCGATGGAACTTTGATTCCATGCAAGCACATGCACATTGCAATTTTCTCCGCCTTGCTCATACTGTAGCTAGCGGGACCAAGATATTTGTCGCCTTCTTTCATATCTTTGGGATGTAGATCCTGTCTAAGTTTCAAATATTTCAGGTCCTTCCGTGCTTGGAGTGTATCCTTTGTTTTGCCAGGTATGTCTAGTAACGTACCAATCAAGCTATCATACACATTCTTCTCAATGTGCATGACATCGATTGCGTGTCGAACCACCAAATCCAGCCAATAAGCTAAATCATAAAAATAGATTTCTTTTTGAACATATAAGATTAGATTTCAGAACCAGTGTACTCCCGCATCCCTTTCCAAGGATAACCCTAAGTCCCTTTACCATGTCATATACCTGTCTCTCAGTGCGATGCTTAGGAGGTGATCGAGTCTCAACTTTCCCATCAAAAGCTCTCCTGTTGCTACGGTATTGGTGATTCTTGCGAAGAAATTTACGATGACCTAGGTACACCATTTTTTTGGCCATTTTACAGATACAAGCTCTTTGTTTTATCCAAATAATGCATGCATGCACAGTAGCCTTTGACAGTCTGGCCCAATAGGTTGCCAAGGGCTGGCCAATCCTGGATTGTTATGAACAGCATTACACGTAGGGTTAAGTTCTTGTTTGTATGCATCCCATACCTGTACACCATCGTTCCACAGTATTACAAGATCTTCCATTAATAGTTTTAGGTATACATCAATATCATTGCCAGGTTGCCTCGGCCCTGGTATCAGCACCGGCATCATAATGTACTTCCACTTCATACACAACCAAGGAGGAAAGTTGTAGATACATAGAGTCACAGGCCAAGTGCTATGCCTACTGCTCATGTTGCCGAATGGATTCATCCCATCCATACTCAACCCAAATCTTATATTCCTCACATCTTCTGCAAAGGGCTCCTTGTATTTCCTATCGATGTTTCTCCACTGCATAGAATTAGCGGGGTGTCTCAGCATTTCATCATCCTTGCGCTCCTCGGCGTGCCACCGATCTGTTCAGCATGCCTTTTGTTCGCGAATAAACGCTCCAAACGGATGCACCACAGATGAGACATGATTCCAAGTCTGCATGCTCTCTACGATACAACATGCAATCGTTTGGACATGCATGTATTTACTGCACTTCCAACCCCAATGGGCACACAAGTTGCTTGGCCTGTTACGTGTTTTATGGCAGCACATTCCCCATTGGAAGCAATTTTTGCAAGAACAATAACAACTCTGTGAAGCTTGTATCAGACCACCCATTGCTTGTCTTCAATTGTAGCTGTAAAAGCACAGTACACAACTTTGTGTGCTTCTTCTCATAGCCCAGGAACAACGGTGTTTTAAAGTCCTCTACCATACGCTGGAACTTTTGAAACTCTCTTTCATTGGTGAAGTTCCCGTCCCCATCGTGTAACATCTGCTCCAGATCATCGACGTCGGCGTCGGCCAACATCTCCTCTAAATCATCATCGACCAACATATCTCCGGTAGGCGGCATATTGGTGTATTCGTCAGTCGGCATATCGGTGCACAAGTCTTCGTCTTCTCTACCAATGTATTGCCCTTCCTGTACAATCTCAGCTTCATTGTGCTCGGTCCAATGAATATAGCTAGGCATAAAGCCCCTTGTCATCAAGTGAGAATGTATCTACTGGGTGGTGAAAAACTCTTCTTGTTCTCATAATCGACGCATGGACAACACATGTATTGAGATTGTGTATTTGACTTCTGCACCGCATCTTGTACCAGGAAACAATCCACGCTGTTCTTGTACTTTGCGCTCACATGGCTCGTATCGTACATCCATCTTCTGTCATCTACAATTATATCATTATTGTAAATCCAAATTTATAATATATAGAAGATTTTGCGATCACCAACAAATAAATTATCTCGTCATTTCCTACTGGCAATTGGCCCAGGTTGGAGGAGCCGTCTTTTGTGTGCTTTCACGTACGCTTCCCATGAGTATTTGTTGGTGCCATCCCTAGAAATTTTCTTTATCATTCAACCCTTTTGTAGGACTAATTAAGTAAAAACAAAAAAAATACGCTCATATATAAAGTTTATATATTGGAGCTTGCTAATTAAATAAAATATAACAAATATAATTGGATCTTGCTACATACCTTAATATCATGGAGAAATTTTCTAATTCATTGAAAATCAAAATAAATACGCTCATACCTAAAGTTTTCATATAGGACCATGCTAATTAATTAAAATATAAAAATATAATTGGAGCTTGCAACATACCTAAATATCATGGCTAATTTTTATAATTCATTATAAGTCAAAAATAAATATGCTCACACCTGAAGTTTTTATATTGGCGCTTGCTAAATTAATTCAAATATAAAAAATATAATTGAAGGTTTCTAGATATCTTAATTTTATGGCTAATTTTGCTAATTCATTAAAAATAAAAAATAAATATGCTCAAACCTATAGCTAATGTAAATCAATAATAAAGATACTTTCCACCATAAGCTACTAATTGAAGCTTCTGTATAATAAATGAGATATAATTGCATCTATATTGTCTTAAAACATCATGCCATAGGTGCATCTCCATCATTTCAAAATCTAGAGCAATTTAACAAATAAAATTCAACTAGAAATAGATTGGAGATGAAGTTACGCACCTTGGAACACCTAGGGCATGAGGATTCCTCGAAACGTTGAGGCCACTAAGAACTTGGTGACCAAAAATGGCCGCCACCGAGCAAACAGAGCTCCTCTCTGTTGTGTGCTTGGGCTTGGGGAAGGAGAGGGTAACTTTTATATAGTCGAGACATCACTGCTGGCTCATATAACAAGCCGACAGTGATGCCCTACTATCACTGTCGGCTGGTGGATTAAACCGGCAGTGAAGATGGAGCAGGGCATCACTACCGGCTCAAGTCAACAGCCGGCAGTGATGGTTCGTAAGCCATGATGACTGTAATTTCTTGTACCACTTATGAACCGGCAGTGATTCCCCATCACTGCCGCCCAATAGGAATCGACAGTGATGGGCCGGTATATATAGGGGTTTATTTAGTAGTGAGTGGATGGGGGTGAGAGAGAGCAAATTAGATAGTGAGAGAGTTAGAGAGGCAATCGACCACCTTAGTCGAGCCTCTATGTGATGGCAGTCAAACCGTGACTGGCTCTGGTCAGACTGTGGGAAATACATGTGGCAGCCCACATGATAGCGTACCTGGTGGTCAGACCGCGGGTGACCCCGGTAAGACCACGAGGGGCTTTTTTTGCTAAAATTTTTGTAAGTCTCCCCTAATCAACCTCCTTCTATTATTTTCCTTCTCCAGGGTATTTAGGGATTCTCCAAAGCCCTCTAACCCATCTCTAAGGTATTTGAAACATGTTTAGCTAGTCTTTGATAGGCAAACACGTGTATAACAATTACGCATGCTTAACTACGTAATTAGAACTTTTGGGACGTGACAAACCTCCCCCCCCCCCTTTAAGGAGAATCTCGTCTCGAGATTCAATAGAATTAGGGAGTAGGGGATAGCAACAAGGCAGAAAGAAACCTTCCACAAATGGGAAAGGAATCACGTTGATCATTGCCGACGGGACGAACAGATAGCCATGGGACCCTCTGTGAATTGGCGATCCGACCAAGATGGTCCCAGTCAGACCGTGGGTTCCATAGTTAAACCAAAATATATACAGGGAGTTTTGGACTCTGACGGTTAGATCACAAGTCACTCGGCGGTCAGACCGCCCACCAACGGTCAGACCGGTAGAGGTACCGGTCAGACCGTGAGCCAAAATTTGGATGGGTCACTCACAATATGTCAAATCGAGTTGCAAGTCTTGATTTGCCATTTCAATGACCTCGGTGGGAACTCAAAGGCATTTCTTCAATTGTGAGATGTGGAACACATTATGCACGACGGAGAGGGACGAAGGTAAGTCCAATTGGTAGGCCACCTCTCCACATCGGGCAACAATTTGGAATGGTCCCACATATCAAAGTGCTAGCTTCCCTCTGACTTGAAAGCGGTGAACTCCTTTGAGAGGAGAAACCTTGAGACACACATAATCTCCAATCTCGAACACAAGTTCTCTCCGACGGCGATCCATATAACTCTTCTATTGTGATTGAGCCATTAGAAGACTCTTCCAAATAATCAGAACATGCTCTTCTACCTCTTTGACCAAAACTGGTCCAAGAAAAGCCCTTTCACTAGATTCGAACAAATTCAACAGTGTTCGGCATCGTAGTCCATAGAGAGCTTTAAACGGCCACATTTTAATGCTCGACTGATAACTGTTGTTATATAAGAACTTGGTGAATGGCAAGCAAATTTCCCACTTCTTCCCATATGTGAGAACACAAGCTCGGAGCATGTCTTCTAGGATTTGATTCACCCTGTCAGTTTGACCATTGGTCTGAGGATGATATGTTGTGCTATGGAAGAGCTCAGTCCCCATAGCCTCATGAAGGCTCTTCTAGAAATGAGAAGTAAACTGAGTGCCTCGATCAGAGACAATCTTCTTTGGGATCCCATGAAGGCAAACAATTCTAATGAGGTACAACTCTGCATAGTCCTTAGCACTATATCGAGTCTTTACAGGGAGGAAATGTGCTGACTTTGTGAGGGTCTGCGATGACCCAGATCAAGTTATATCCATGTGAGGTCTTTAACAATATGGTAATTAAATCCATGCCAATCTCCTCCCACTTCCAGGAGGCAATGGGTAAAGGTTGAAGTGCCCAGCTGGCTTGAGATGTTCAACCTTCACCCTTCGGCGCACATCACACTCAACAACATATCGAGCGATCTCTCGCTTCATGCGAGTCCACCAAAATCTGGGCTTGAGGTCTTGGTACATTTTTGTGCTCCCGGGATGAATGGATAGCAAAGAATCATGCACTTCATCCAGAATTATCTTCCTCAATGCCTCGACTTTCAGAACAACTAACTAGGTCCCAAACCACAAAACACCCTGATCATCCTCAAAACACTTCTTTCATTTTTCCTCGGATATGGGCCATGCCCTTATTATCCTTCTGAGCTGCATTGATTTCATCCAGGAGGGTGGATTTGATCTCCAAGTTTGCAAGAAATCCCTCTGAAACCATCTCGAGTCCAAGTCAATAGAAATCAGCACAAAGTGTGGTATTTCCAGGCTTGATCGAAAGACAATTGCATCGAGCCTTTCGACTCAGTACATCGGCGACCACATTCGCCTTACCGCGGTGATAATGCACTTCCAATTCATAATCTTTGATTAGTTCGAGCTATCTTCTCTGTCTCATGTTCAGGTCAGCTTGAGTAAAAAAATGTATTTTAGGCTCTTGTGATCTGTATAGATACGATACAAATTTCCTAGCAGATAGTGGCGCCGGATCTTCAGAGCGTGCACAACTGCCGCAAGCTCTAAGTCATGAGTTGGGTAGTTCTCTTCATGGTGCTTCAACTGATGTGAAGTGTAAGCCACAACTCTACCCTCTTGTATAAGGACACATCCGAGGCCTATGCAGGAAGCATCGCAATAGACGTCAAAACCCTTGTCCACTTCAAGCTAAGAGAGAACAGAGCAATCATGAGCAGTTTCTTTGAAGTCTGGAAAGCTGACTCACATATACTCGACCACTCAAACACACTTGCTTGCTTCAACAAGTCAGTCATTGGTTTGGCAATCTTGGAGAAATTATTGATGAACCAACGGTAATAACCCCCAAGTCCAAGAAAACTCCGGATATCAGTGACATTCTTGGGTTGCACCCAATTTAGCACATCATGTACCTTTCTCGGGTCAACTGCGACACCATTTTCCGACAATACATGTCCCAGAAAAGCAACTTCCTTGAGCCAAAACTCGCATTTGCTGAACTTCGCACAGAGTTGGTGATCTCGATGGTGTCCAAGAACAACACGGAGGTGTTCGGCATGCTCTTCCTCAGTCTTGGAGTATAGAAGAATGTCGTCGATGAAAACCACAACAAAATTATCAAGTTCCTTCATGAACATGGTGTTCATCAAATACATGAAAAATACGGGTGCGTTAGTCAAGCCAAAGGATATGACAGTAAACTCATAGAACCCGTAACGAGTCGAGAAAGCCGTCTTTGGAATATCCTCTGGTCGAATCTTAATTTGATGATAGCCCAGTCTCAAGTCAATCTTCAAGAAAACTCGAGCACCAGTCAACTGATCAAACAAAATATCGATCCTAGGAAGCGGATACTCATTCTTGACAGTGACCTCATTCAACGAACGGTAATCAACACACATTCACAGAGTACCATCCTTTTTCTTCACCAAGAGTGCCGGACATCCCCAAGGTGAGGATCTTGGACGGATGAAACCCTTTGATAGCAACTCCTGAATCTGCTTCTTCAACTCGACTAACTCATTTGGCAGCATCTAATAGGACTTCTTCGAAATTGGGGCCGTTTCAGGCAAAAGATTAACAGAATTCTAATGCTCGGTCAGGCGGCATTCCTGGCAATTCCTCTAGGAAGGCATCACAAAATTCACACACCATAGGATATCCCTGAGGTCCGGGGTGGTGACGACCTTCATGGCATAAAAGCAAGGATGAATCTCCTTAAGCTTCAAATGGACTTGGGTGTCGGACATGTCATTAAGACTGACAGTCCTATGAGCACAATCAATAACGGCTTTATTATTGGTAAGCCAATTCATTCCCAATATGACATCCACTCCTCATGTATCCAGCAGGATCAAATTTGCAGAAAACTGAACTCCCTCAAAGAGAATCTCAGCCAAGGGAATGACACGGTTGGTCCTCAACATAGCACCGGGTGCATCAATATAATAAGAGGAAGGTAGAACCTTGGTGATCATGCGGTGACTCCAGACATAAATCTGTTTGACGAAACAATGAGATGCATCAAAATTGAAAAGCACAACTGTAGGACAAGAATTTACAAATAACATACCCATCAACACGTTGTGTTCCTGATGAGCCTCCTCAGTGGCTGTGTAGTGCACTCGACCACGTTTGGAAATGTGCGCCGTCTTGGAGACTTGATGAATGGATGGAACAGGTGATGGTGGCCTTGGATCCGTCATCGTGGCTCCCGGCTTTGGATAAGGCAATCATGTGTCAAATGCCCGGTGCGCCCACAGTTGTAGCACGGGCCAACAGGGCCACCAGTCACACTCGCTTGAGAACTTGTGGGTCTTAGTGGTTGTCCTTACTGAGCAGAGAAAGACGAGTACCGCACCATCCACATTGGCCATGGAGCGGCCGAAGTCGTCAATGAGATGGAGGAGGTTGATTTCTGTCTGTGCATGTTGAGAGATTCCACCCATGAAAGGCGACAGAACCCTCTTATGCTTCTTCACCTCCTTGAGGTTCTTCAACTTGAACTCCACCATGAGAGAGGTGCTCACTAGCTTGTTAAAATCAGCAAACTCATGTGCTCCGGTCTTGCATCTTGGAACTGAGGCCGTTCACAAAGCGGTATTGCTTTTGCTCGTCAGTGTTGACCTTGTCCAGCACATACTATGCAAGGTGGTTGAACACCTGCACATACTTCATCACCGATTTTCCACCTTGCTTGAGGTCCATAAACTCCCACCTCTTAACCTCCATAAGGCCCTTAGGGATGTGGAAATCATGGAATGCCTGGCGGAACTCCACCCAAGACACCCAGTGATTAGTGGGGTGCATGGCTAGAAAGTTGGACCACCACACGCCCGCTGCATCCTAAAGCTGATGGGCGGCAAAGAGCACCTTCTCGTGGTCCTCGCATCGAAGGAGAGCGAGCTTCTACTCGATAGTCTAGAGCCAGTGGTCGTGATCTAGAGGATCCTCAGCTCGCGTGAAGGTGGGCGGCTGAGTCTGTAGAAAATCAGCGAAGTCATCACGACACCCGGCCCCACCTCCTCCATGAGGGGCCATGTTGGGCACGAGAGCCTCGAGGAGCGCCATCTGGGCCTAACGGTTCTGCTCAATTTGCATGACCACCTCCGCCATGCTCGGTGGTGGAGGCGGCATTGGATTATTCTCATTCGAGGCCTCAAGAAGCTCACCCAAACTGTCGTGTGTTCTCATCCTGTTAATGACAATAAGATAGAAAAGGGAACATCAAATTCTGACTTAGTATAATAGCATTAGTTGGATATCATTATTTGGATCTCATAATATCCGATACTTGGAAAAACACATGCATATGAGTTATAGAAAATGATGGTATGCTCGACTCCTATCTACACGTTTCCTTCTCAAACACGTCTCTCCGCAATAAACATCAACGCATTACACTTAGGGGCATAATATAGCAATTTCATACATATTTATCATGGAGAGTGTTGGGATCAAAGTCCCAGACAAGGTGGGCCTTCGGGTGCGGAGATATCGAAGGTCCCTCAAAGTGACACGTGCCGGAGGCGAAACAGTTTTTGATTACCCCTTACAGTTACACTGTGGCTCTATTTATAGCCCGTACCCGACGATTACGAGTTCCTTTTACATATCTTACCCCCTAACCTGCTACATTCCCGGAATATCCGGGGGCACTATGGTACAAATGAGCATGATCGCACAATTACAACAGTACCCAGGACGGCCGTAGTCGGGCCCACTGTGTCGAGCTGGGTCATCCCTTCGAAGGGCGCCGAAGCCTTCTTCGCCCGGGCGCTTGCTGGGCAGCCCTCGCCTCCCGGCGAAGGTCAGCTCATGCCTTCGCCTGCTCCAAAAGATGCGGGATGCGAACCGGGGCTTCGCTCGCCAGTCGAAGGTCATGAGCCTTCATCTTCGCCGGTTCGGGAACTTGAAGATGCGAGGGCGCCTGCACCCTTCGACCAACTTCGCTCCATGATTTCTGCGGCTGACGGACGAACTCCTGCAACAGAAGCACGATAGCTATCACGCAGCATCTCCAGTAGACTTCGCGGTTTCCTTCGAGTTAGGGGGTGGCAGGAGATGATCCCCAACAGTAGCCCCCTACTGGCAAGGTTTATCTTCGATAGGCCGAGCCTGTAGCCTTCGAGCTATCTCAATGCCATCCCCCTTTGGCCTGTTGAAGTATACTGGATTCAATGCACGCTGTTAATTTTTGGATGTTGTATATCATAGATTTTTTTTAACTGCTCCTTAGTAGCTAACCTAACGATCTCTGTAGCTGCCTGTATTTAATGTTCTTGGTGGATGCCTAAGCATGGTTTTCGGTGCCGGTTCAATTTTTGATGCGGGAAATTGTAACCACCACCGCCTCGCCCTATAAATATCGGGCCGCTGTAAAAAAATTTTACCGTGCCCTTGCTAAAGATGTCGCTCTCGCACGAAGTCGAGTATAGTTTTTTGAATGCCTTAGACGAAGCCCCCGGTTGTCATCCTGCTGTTGAAGGCATTTCTTGGACTAGATGGCTCCGAAGCTTAGATCCTCCCGACCGAAGACCTACTGGATTGGCCAATCCAAAGTGGACGGCGAAGTTCTAGCTGGCCTTGTCAGAGAAGGTTTGATTAGCGATGTTTCGAAGGTCCGGCTTCCTGGCAAACAAGAGATACCGGAGCCAGCTGATGATAAGGCTGTTGTGTTTGTGCACTATTTCCGGGCCGGCCTTCGCCTTCCTTGTGACGAGATGGTGATTAAAGTATTAAAACTGTTCGAAGTCTATTTGCATCAATTGACCCCTAACGCTATAGAGAGAATGGGTCTATTCGCCTAGGCCGCTCGCTTGGAGGGTGTTAAGGCATCCGCCAGGGCCTTCGCCGCCACGCACTGACTGCACCACCAATCGAAGCCGGTCTTTGCCCGCGGAGTGCAGAGCGAGGCCCACTATGGGTGCTTGAACTTCGCATATCGCGCTGGCTTGTCTACGCCCGTCGTGGTGTACAAGAACAAGTGGCCTAGTGATTGGACCCAGTGGTGGTTCTACCACAAAGTGGAGGCCGAAGAATATCTTGTAGATGCGAAGAAGTTAGGGGAAACCGCGTGCCAGATGTGCGGTTGAAATCATCGCAGCAAACGGCCCTTGAGGCCTTCGCTAGGTGCGCGAAGCATCTTTCGACTCGCGACTTGGTAGAGGAGTTCGTAGCTGCCGGAGTCTGGCCCCTGAGCCGTGGCTGGGTTATTCTGGAATTCGGGGACAAGGGGCCCGAGGGGCTCTACCGGCCCCATCCTACTGTGGACGGCTTCGCAGGTGCTCCCTTGTCAGCACATTTTTACATAATTTGAATGTCCTTGCCTAACGGTTATGATTTTTTCCAGATTTGTCAGTGGCCGAGGTAGAGGCTAAGGCTATAATGTTAGTCGGCAAGATCACACTGGGCGAAGCGCAGCTCTGTGCCGACCAGGGCATTACCCGAATACTGAATAGAGTCTTCAAGTATCGAGGTCTATCATATTCTGAACGACCAAAGATTGCCGTCGTGCTGCAAAGTGGCGCGGGGGGCTCCCCAGCAGCAGAAGCGAAAGAAGAGGCCGCCGCTGGCCCTTCGACGAAGAGGAAGCACTCCGAGCAGTCGCCAAAGGGAGGCGTACTAAGAAAGCTGTTGCCCTCTGGAAAAGGCCACGCGAAGTCGCACCTGAGATTTTTCACACAGAAATATCTGCAGAGGGTTCCGCTGCCTCACGCGACATGGCCCGACGGGAGAGTTCCGAAGGCTTGCAGGAGGGCCAGGCGCCAAAATCATTGTTTTGCTCGCGCGTCGATCTCCCAACATTAATTCTGAGCAATGACGAGGAGTTGACAGAGGCGGGTGCGATACCCGAGGCCGCCACTTAGGGGGAGCCCGAAACCGAGGGTGCCGACAACATAGAAGTGGTGGCGTACTCATCGCCCTCATCACCTTCGAGCTCATCTTCTGAGACTGAAGAGTCAACGCCGAGTGCGCCCTGCCGCGGCGGGAAGGGTTTGATGGGCCTCGGTGGGCTGCTTAATGCAAAGGCCATTGCGCCTGAGGCGTTGCGGCCCGCCGCTTTTGAGCCAAGTACCAGGGAGGTTAGTGATGCGAAGAAGATGTTTGGTACCTTCGTCCTCCCCGAACTCGAAATTCCGCTAGCCCAAAAGTCCACAAACGAGCTGCTCGATGCCTCTGATGTGGCTATTGCGAAGGTATATCGTTTATTTTCTTACATTATTATACTTGGTATTTTGCTGACTTGTATTCGATGCTGCAGGTTTTTCTTCTTTCGCGGGCTCAGTGCAAGCAGGCTGAGAAATCCGAAGCCCGGGCCCGAAGCGCACACGCCCAGATTGACTTGCTGCAAAAGTGGGCAGAAAAAGCTGAGGGCCAAAAACGCGAGCAGTCGCGGCGAGCGAAGGATGCTGAATTGCGACTGGAGCAGCTTGAAAGGGAGCTTAGCACCCTTCACTTGGAGAAGCAGATTGCTGATAGCGAAGTAAGCTGCCTTTGCCAGAACCTACAGTCCTCCGAGGCGCAAGTGTGCGACTTGCAGGCACTTTGCGCGTCAGAGAAGGAGAAAGCGCAGCGGCTGCAATCTGAATTAAGCGAGGCGAAGGCTTTTAACGATGATGCTCTGAATGTCATTGGGGAGCTTGAGCCGAAGGCGGTCGCCGCGTGCGAAGCAATCAGTCATTCCTTCGAAGGTATTGGCGCCTCGGCGACTCCCCCATCAATAGAACTTGTCGGGCTGGGAGGGCTTATAAGTTGGATCAACGAAACCAGTGGGAGCCTCCTTCCTGCCGCGTAACTTTATCGCGACTTCTGCGCGATGGTTGCCACCCGAAGTCTCATGCAGTCTGTCGAGATGACGGGTTGTAACCATCATACTGCTCTCCAGAGGCCTTCCTTCCAGTACCTGGCGGATCTGTCGACTTCGGCCGTTACGAAGGTGTCGAAGAGCACTGCTCGATCATTCACCACCAATTATTGGTGCAAGCACGGCCGCGAGCTCACTCTTCGAGAAGCCAAAATGAATCGACAAAGGGTATGCTGAGTTAACTTTTGTTTTATCTGGTCGAAGATTATAAATAAATTATGTGTAATTATTATTAATTAAATTTTTTTGTTAGGCCAAGACGAGGGATGACCCCTCGTCGAAACCAACGTCCACGACAGCCGAAGATACTGGGAAGGTGGGCTGACTCAATGCGAAGAGTCGTCTTGTTTTTGTTTTCGCTTTTGTGATTGACGATGTAACACATTAGTTGTGTAATATATTTTATGTTTATATCGAAGTGTTATTGACTTATTTGCACTCCCTGCACAGGTCCTTCCTTCGGACACTGCGCAGGTAGCCGAAGAAACTGTCTTGTTGGGAATTATTTCACCGACGTCATGCCGATATCGTGCTGGAGCGGTATTGGCATGCGAAGTGTAGGTCATATGATGATATGAATGCTAGGACAAAAGTTTTTTGGAAATCCGTTAGTCCTTCGACGCTAGCTAGTCGCCGAGTTGAACGAAATCTGCGCCGTGTAGCGAAGGGAGACGTTGAAGGCACATCGGCGCTCCTTGGGCCAAAGATTGAGCCTCAGGACGAAGAGTCAGTTTTGCACCGACCGCAATTTTGCTATCGCCGTGGTCCCTCTTCGCAAGTAGTGAGGCGCAACGGTGGCGACGACGATATCCCTACGTCACCGTCATATTGTACTCAAGTTGGGGCCCATCCGGCCCCAACGACGCATTTTCATGCCAGCGAACGCATTGCGTTTCAATTTTCTTTCAGTTATTGGTATAAGGATTTTGTTGATCCAGATGTTGATGACGATGCGGAATAAATCGGTTTTGTATTATGACTTGTTCTTTTGTTACACTTTTAGTTGCATGGTGCCCGAAGCGTTTTCTACGATTTGAGACGTTCTGAATCTCGTTGGTTGGGTCTTCCGATCGGACGTACTGAGCGACGCCGTTCCCCCAACTTTTGCCGCAGTTTCCTGCGATTGCATAAGACTTTTATGTTATTTTGTTTATTTATTGTTATTATTATTTTAAAACGCCGTCCCCCCCCCCTCCCCCTGACTTTTAGTCATAGGTAACTTCTGCCTGTAGGGATTTAGTTCCTTTTGAGTTCGCCACAGGGCAAGCACTCTTGGCTCCCGACTTTTAGCTTCGAAGGTTTGATTTTCCTTCGTCTCGGGGGCGGGCGCTCTTTGCCCCCGAGTTTTTCGTGAAGTGCGCTGCTGTTTTGTTGGTCAGGCGATATCTCGTTTTTTCTCCTGAAGGTATGTTTTTCCTTCGGTGGGGGTAGGCACTCCCAGCCCCCGTCTTTTCGTGAAGTGCGCTGCCATTTCGTCGGTTCAACGACACTTCCTTTTTACTCCCGAAGGTATGTTTTTCCTTCGGTGCGGGGGCAGGCACTCTTAGCCCCCGACTTTTTGGCGAAGTGCGCTGCCATTTTGTCGGTCCAGCAACACTTCGTTTTTACTCCCGAAGGTATGTTTTTCCTTCGGTGCGGGGGCAGGCACTCTTAGCCCTTGACTTTTTGGCGAAGTGCGCTGCCATTTTGTCGGTCCAGCAACACTTCGTTTTTACTCCCGAAGGTATGTTTTTCCTTCGGTGCAGGGGCAAGCACTCTTAGCCCCTGTCTTTTTGGTGAAGTGCGCTATGGTTTCGTCGGTCCAGTGACACTTCGTTTTTTCTCCCGAAGGTATGTTTTTCCTTCGGTGCGGGGGCAGGCACTCTTAGCCCTCGTCTTTTTGGCGAAGTGCGCTACGGTTTCGTCGGTCCAGTGACACTTCATTTTTTTCTCCCGAAGGTATGTTTTCCCTTCGGTGCGGGGGATGGCACTCTTAGCCCCCGACTTTTTGGCGAAGTGCGCTGCCGTTTCGTCGGTCCAGCGACACTCCGTTTTTTTTCTCCTAAAGGTATGTTTTCCCTTTGGTGCGGGGGCAGGCACTCTTAGCCCCCGAGTGGTTTTTGTAATCCCGTAAAGGTCGCAAGTGTACGTCTGTTTGCTTACACTTCGCACCGCGTTCTAGTCGTCGATTGGTGCGCCAATCTACCTCTAGGTTGGCGCACTTCGACGATAAACTACTAGTACTCGAGAAAAGCAACATTTTTTGGGGGGTGCTACTATCAATATTTACATGGGTTTCTGCCTCGTTAAAAACCTCACCCCCTGGTGAAGGGGTCCCCCTGTGAGGAAAAGAGTGCAGTAACCTTAATACTACGAAAGAAAAAATTACATTGGAGTCTCGGACTTAGTTGCGGATCATCAGGCGTAGAACTTGCAAAGATTGTCTGCATTCCAAGTGTTTGGAGGCTCCTCACCTTCCATATTCCAGGTCTCAAAGATCTTTTAACTATGAAAGGGCCATCCCATTTACTCTGAAGTTTTCCAACCGATGTTGTTGTACCGAACCTTCGCAGCACCAAGTCTCCGGGGGCGAAGGTCTTTTCGGATATATTCCTATCTTTCCATTTTCTTGTCTCTTGTTGATAACTGGCCAGATTTTCTGCGGCTTGTAATCTTACTTCTTCAAGGGCATCTTTCGATGATAGTTTTTCGCATTGGTCTGGTTCATTCCCGACCCTGAATGATTTGGTTTTGCATTCCTCTGGAGTCATGGCCTCTTCGCCGAAGAGAAGGCGAAATGGTGTGTATCCAGTTGGTCTTGCAACCGTTGTTCTTAATGACCATAGTACCTTAGGCAGTTCTTCAACCCACTTTCCTTTTGGCAATCCATGGGACGCTTCGCGACCCCCGTGAAGATGATGCCATTTGCTCTCTCAACTACCCCGTTAGATTGTGGGTGGTATACTGATGCAAAAATTACTTTTATGCCCAGACCATTGCAGAAATCCCTAAAACTCGCACTATCGAACTGAGTGCCGTTGTCCATGGTTACTTCGCTTGGGACCCCGAAGTGGCATACGATATTCTGCTATAGATTCTTCTGTATATTTCTTGACGTTATGCTCACAAGTGGCATTGCCTCTACCCATTTTGAGAAGTACTCTACTGCCACCATCGTATACCACAAATTCCCTGGAGCTGGCGACAGCTGCCCAACAATGTCAATTCCCCATCGCCGTAATGACCAGATCGGCGGAATGAGTTGTGCCTTCGTCGTTGGTCTGTTTGATCCCTTCGCCCAGAATTGGCACTGTTGGCAACTTCGGACCAGTTGATCCCCATCATTTACAGCCATTGGCCAATAGAAGCCATGCCTATATGCTTTTCCGACCAAAGCCCTTGTTCCGATATGAGAACCGCACAACCCGCTGTTAATTTCTCTTAACAGTTTTTGGCCTTCTTTCTGAGATATGCATCGCAAGAATGGTGCACAGACCCCTGCTTTGTACAAATTATCTTCCATAACTTTGTAATTTTTGGCCCTCTGAGCCATGCGCTTTGCTCCAACCTGATCTTCGATGTCTCTCTGACCGCGCAGGTATGCCAGTATTGGAGAACGCCAGTCTTCGCTTTTAACTGTCGCAACCAGACGCGTTTGGTTCAAATTGTCTTCAAGGGCCGGTTCAGTCAGCTTCTAATAGAAAACATCTGAAGGCATAGGCAGGTTCTGCGAAGCCGCTTTCGCTAGCTCATTTTCTTCGGTGTTATCATTTGATACACTATCGTAGCTTTGTCCCCGAAGGTGAAAATATTATTGCCGAAACTCCTGCTCCTGTAGCTCCCCAAGCTCCGTCGCAATACGCGGCCCAGACAGGTTCTGGTGGTTCATCATCCGAGACCTCGGTTAAGGGTGTCCATTCCGCCACGAAGTCTGCCAGTACTTGCAATTTTAATGATGTTCGTGCCACAAAAATGATCATGAACGGAGCGATCTCTGTTGCCCACTTCGCTATTCTTCCAATGGCTTCTTTGTTTTCGAACATGTCGCGAAGGGGTAAGGAAGTTGGTACTGTAATCTTGTGAGACGTGAAATAGTGGCGAAGTTTGCGGGATGCCATTACTAGTGCATACGCTACTTTTTCCAACTCTTTGTATGACTTTTTTGGGCCTGCTAGGGCTTCGGATACATAATATACCAGTGCTTGGCGCAGCCTATTGTCTTCGGGTTTTTCCTGTACAAGTACAGCGCTGACTGCAGAGGGGGATGCCGCTATGTATAACAGCAAATCTGCACCTGGATCTGGGCTGGTCAATGCTGTAAGCTTCGTCAAGTAGATTTTTAACTCATCGAAAGCTGCTTGCTACTCCGCACCCCATTTGAAAGGGTCAGAATTTTTTAACACCTTGAAGAATGGTAAACTTCGCTCGGCAGACTTTGCAATGAACCTGTTCAACGCTGCTAGCCTTCCTGCCAAGCGTTGGGCTTGATTTCTGTTCTGTGGCGGTGTCATATCTAAAATTTCTTGTATCTTCTGAGGATCCACTTCGATACCTCTTTTCGACACCAAAAACCCTAGGAGTCTTCCGGATTGCACTCCAAAGACGCATTTTTCTGGGTTTAATTTTAAACCTGCTCTTCGTAGATTGTCGAAGGTTTCCCGGAGGTCTTCGATGTGTTGGCTCCTCCTGGTACTTTTTACCACTATGTCATCAACGTAGGCCAATACTTTTTGTCCCAGCTGCGGCTTTAATACAGCCTGCACCAACCTCGTGAAGGTTGCTCCAGCGTTTCGGAGTCCGAAAGGCATCCTTATGAAGCAGTATGTTCCGAAGGAGGTTCTGAAACTCGTTTTGTCTTCGTCTTCCTTCGCCATCCATATCTGATGGTACCCTGCATAAGCATCTAGGAAGCTTAGCATCTCGCAGCCAGCCGCAGAGTCTACCAGCTGGTCAATTCTAGGCAGGGGGGGGGGGAAGTCATCCTTGGGACAAGCTTTATTTAAGTCTGTGAAGTCGATGCAAATTCTCCACTTTCCATTGCTTTTTCTTACTAACACAGGGTTGGCCAGCCACTCTGAGTGCATTACTTCGCGTATGACTCCAGCATCGAGCAGTTTTTCTACTTTAGCCTTTGTTGCTTCTTCTCTTTCGCTCAAAACTTTTCTAAGCTTCTGCTTCCTTGGCTTCGCTTTGGGGTCCACATTTAGGTTGTGCTGAATGATTTTCCGACTTACTCCTTGCAGGTCTCTGGGAGACCAAGCGAAGACGTCGTCATTGTCGCGAAGGAATATTACAAGTTGTTGCTGATCCTCTGTCGGAGCCTCTGCTCCTATTGTGACCTTTTTATCTTCTTTTTCATGATTTAGCTGTACTATTCTGGTAGCCCCTTCTGGTGCAGCCTTCGCAGCTTTCCCTATCTTTGGCTGGTTGCGGCCTGCTTCGCGACCCATCGAAGAGTCTGTTATGTTGTGGACATTTCTTCTTCCTGGAGCTATTCCCACTTCGATTCGCCTAGCCACTCACTGATCTCCCAATACCTTTATGACTCCTTCCAGGCCAGGCATCTTCATGCACAAATATGCGTGGTGTGGTATTGCTCCGAATGTATTGAGGAATCCCCTCCCAAATATCGCATTGTACGGGTAACCAATGTCCACCACATCGAAGGTAATGCCTTCTGTGCGGAAATTCATCTGCTCGCCAAACGACACTGGGATTGTTATTTTTCCCAGAGCGTTGATTGTGTTTCCGACGAAGCCTAGTAATGGCGATCCAGCTAGCTTTAAGTCACTTCTTCGCAACCCCATTTTGTCGAAGGGCGTCAGCGAAGATAATGTCCGCCAAGCAGCCTCCATCGATCAATATCCTGTGTACTTCATTTCCCGAGATGTTCGCTGTAATGACGAATGCATCTGTGTGCGGATAGTCTAGTACCCTCATATCCTCTTGCGAGAATGTAATGGGAATATTCGACCATCTTGAGTTGATGTACGTTGGTCCCACTCCAACGTGGTTGACCCTTCGCACGTATTCTTTTCGTTGTCTCTTGGATTCCGTTTGCTGGTTGGATCCCCCTGAAATGGCCAGCACCCCATTGTACCCATGGTTTATCGTGTTAACTGATTTGCTACTTTCTGGTGGTGCCTCAATTGCGGGTCTTGGTGGTGGCGGAGGTAGGTCGCCCTGAATGTTCATTTGCCTAGTTTGATCAAATTGAGCTGAAGTTGCAGGTGCATACTGTGGCGCTGGGATTTGCTACCATTGGTTCGGAAACACCATGTTCTGATTGTGGTTCTGCCACCCTTCGCTTCTTGTGAAGTTTGTTGCATGGTGAACTGTCCTTCCGTGATCAGCAGACTGCTTCACCAAGCTTTCTTTCATAGCCACGACCTGTGGGCACTGTTTGGTCCGGTGGCCGGCTCCTTCGCCATGCAGCTCGCAGTAGAAGGTTGCCGAGTCGTGCGGAACTCGTCCTCCTCTGCCTCCGTGGCCTCTTCCCCTGCCCGCTCGGCCTCCTCTATTGGGTAAGTTGTAGGCTTCGCACCATCCCTAAACGGCTTCGGGCGGGCTGGGGTTGATCTGATTGACTTCTTTTTGGCTTGGATAATCAGAGCCTTCGGGTTTTCTTGGACGGTGCAGTCTGTCTCTATGATTGCCGCCACCTGCCTCTTTAGGTGGTACATGTTGTTTTCCTTTGGAGGCTGTTAATTCATTTTTCCTTCGGAGATGATCGAGCTCAGATCTTGAGTATTCTTCCATCTTGTTGAGCAGCTCTTGGACGCTTGTGGGTCTTTTTCTGGTGAGCTTTCCTGCCAATAGCCCCCCCTCTGATGCCCTGTATTGCTGCATCGATATTTGTATCTTCACTCAACCCCTTCGCCTGATAACGTATGTGTACGAATCGGCGCATGTAGCTCTACAAAGTTTCTGTTGGTTGCTGCTTTAGCGCAAAGAGGTCGGTTGCGGTGATGTTGTCTACCCGGTCCCCCTGGAAGTTGCTATATAGTGCAATGCACAGCTGTTCCCATGAATATATGGATCCCGGGGGTAACACGGAATACCATGACCTTGCTATTCCCTTTATGGCCAATACAAAGGTCTTCGCTAAGGTTACATCGTCCCCTCCGGCAGACTCCATAGCTGCCTCAAAACTCATCATAAATTCTCTCGGGTCTGATTCTCCATCAAACATAACCACTTTGGGCATCTTGAATCCTGGCAGCTATGGCTGATTTTGCAGGTCCGTGGCCAGGGGTGACTCCGGATCTCCCGTGGAAGATCTTCACCGAACTTCCTGCGAAGCTCGTATCAAGTCTCCCGGCGACGTTGGCCGGCGAGACATGCCCTCTGGAGTATATTGATTTCCTCTTGGATCTTTTCCAATGTTTTTCTTGCTTCGTTTGCCCGCCTGCGGTACTCTGCGGCTTTCCGACTCGCTGCTAGGCCATCCAACATGTGCTTCTTCTGAGCTAGCTTCCTTTCCAACTCTTCGGCTTCTAACCTTGCGTTTCTTTCTTCATTTGTTTCTTCCTCGTGTTCAAACTCCGTGAAGTCGCTGAGTTCCTCCCATTCTTCATTTCGCCCCCTTTGGCCTTCTTTTTCTGGAAGATCGAAGCGAGTGCGATCTATTGGTTCCTTGACTGGCATTTGCTCCTTGTCAACCCGGAGTGCTTCGTCATGTCGGCCATCGCCAGGTTCTTGTGGTTCTATGTCAACTTCGCAATGCCGCTCTCGTCCAGCCGAAGCCTCCCCGGCTGAAGCATTACTTGATCCTGGTACGGCCGGAGTGGGTCTGTCGGCCGAAGGCCCGACTGTGGCTGGGGGTTTCAGTAACACCTCCGCTGTTCCGGGTGGCTTCGATTTCTTCTTGGGTGGCATGCCTTCGTGGGTTCGATCCCACGGACGGCGCCAACTGTTGGATCGAAGTCCCAGACAAGGTGGGCCTTCGAGTGCGGAGATATCGAAGGTCCCTCAAAGTGACACGTGCCGGAGGCGAAACAGTTTTTAATTAACCCTTACGGTTACACTGTGGCTCTATTTATAGCCCATACTTGGCGATCACGGGTTCCTTTTACATATCTTACCCCCTAATCTGCTACATTCCCGGAATATCCGGGGGCATTATTGTACAAATGAGCATGATCGCACAATTACAACAATACCCAGGACGACCGTAGTCAGGCCCACTGTGTCGAGCTGGGTCATCCCTTCGAAGGGCGCCGAAGCCTTCTTCGCCCGGGAGCATGCCGGGCAGCTCTCGCCTCCCGGCGAAGGTCAGCTCACGCCTTCGCCTGCTCCAAAAGATGCGGGATGCGAACCGGGGCTTCGCTCGCCAGTCGAAGGTCATGAGCCTTCGTCTTCGCCGGTTCGGGAACTTGAAGATGCGAGGGCGCCTGCACCCTTCGACCAACTTCGCTCCATGATTTCCGTGGCTGACGGACGAACTCCTGCAACAAAAGCACGATAGCTATCACGCAGCATCTCCAGTAGACTTCGCGGTTCCCTTCGAGTTAGGGGGTGGCGGGAGATGATCCCCAACATAGAGGCATAAAAAAACTTTAGTGTGTTACTTAGTGGATTTGACACTTTACTAACCCACGGCCTAAGCATTGTTTAGACTACTTCATTAAACCAAGCTCTAATACCACGTTGTGAGGAACTGTCCAAATAATATTCTAGTTAATCACCAAGTTGATCATTTACATAATCATGACTACAATGATTAACCAGAATATCATCCCGGAAGTTCCGGCACGTATTTTGTGCCCAAGATTGTAAAACATGCTTTTCGAACATAAGCAATCACAACCCAGCTTAATAAAGAGCGAGTAATTTAAATTATATTACAAGATCTTAAGCACTAACAAGTTTAATAATTTACAGCAAAAGAGATCTAGGAGGATACTAAAACTGATCAACTCCTACAAAAGAGAAACTACGCACGGAAACAAAAGCTATAGACCACAAAA
Source organism: Phragmites australis (assembly GCF_958298935.1). NCBI lineage: Eukaryota > Viridiplantae > Streptophyta > Magnoliopsida > Poales > Poaceae > Phragmites > Phragmites australis. The sequence continues at coordinate 28,578,744 of NC_084926.1, read as the reverse complement.
GGTGGGTGCAGCCATATGCCCTTAGGCTTCACCCCAGAACGCGACAAACAAGCAGTTGCCTACTCATGCCTGCCACCCTCGACGAGCGTAAAGTAGTCAAACACTACCTCTGCAAAACCTATAGAGTAGCTGAGTACAAAGGTACTCACAAGACTTAATCCATATAGGGTACATATAAATAACCCAACTCTAAGGATCATGTATTGAGCCATTAGCAAGAAAAAAAATCATAAGGTTAAGTACATTAATATCCTTAAGCAATATAGATACATATGTGCGAGCACCTATGCTTAACTAACATACCATGTAACCAATAACTTGCACATAAACGTAAATGCTAACATAGTAATACATGAATAGACAACATCAACAATTCCCAACAGTCCATCCATATCATTTTCCCACACTCGTAACTCTAAAACCGATGCGGATGGACAGAAGCATGACCATAACCGTGAGTGTGGCAATTTGAAATATTTTTACACCCTGCAAGGGAGTACTCCTTTACCTACACGACTTGAGGACCATATGGCTCACGTGCCCACACAGGCCCATGTAAGGGGGTACTCTAGTCAACCTTTCCCAATAAGCCTCAACCATTTCCTTATGCGCCGATAGGTGTAGGGGTCATTCAAAACTACTCCCGGAGCAAACTGAATACCCCTACAAGCCCGCCCGCTCACACCATCGACTCGCACGCTAAAAGGTCACAGCTACAAAGGTATTCGGCTTGTCATTCCCTTACTGCGACATGTAGTAAGTATGGAAAGTGCTAAAGCCAACGGCACCAACGGACTACGCTTAAATAATACAATGCGGTCTATGGTGCCCGGGCTCCTCTCCCGAACTACCCCAAGGAACTCCTCCAGGGCAAAAGACACCCTTAACACAGCCCACATCTTGTCTTATCCTCACCACTCATCCAACCAACATCATCAATATTATCATCGTGAACCGTATTTAAACCTATAGCTCCCTAGCGATGGAACACTCCACCACTCAACTTCTACCGGTGACCTATGCATCGCTAAGCATTTCGAAAGACCATGTAAATTAGACATCAATAATATCACCAAGGCTATAAGGATGTGGAGCAACAACTCAAGGTAGAGGTAATACAATCAACATAGGTTCTACCCACATAAACCCAACATTGATTCTCTACACATGCAAACATACATAGAGCATATCTTATCAATTTTAGACTCCACACTTCAATTCAAAGAGTGCAAAATGCTTAGATGGTTGCCTTGTTGCTTTGATGGTTGCCTGATACTCCCCGCACAATACTCACAAATCTCTAGGAGGTTGGCATTGCCTTCAACCACGGTCGCGCCATGCTTCAGTTCTTCGTACACTAAAGAAGAACGCATGCAATGATGAGCATGAATGAAGTGCACCAATGCATGCTACAATATATATGTGATGAAATGCTATAAAATATGCTTCATAATGCATGAAAACATTTTTCCTAGCTAGAACAAGTCATAAGAAGACTAACAAAATTAGTTTCACAATTTTTCGACTTGTAAAGAATTTACGATGAATTAATGAAGCATCAACCTAATTAATTTATCAGAAATTTAATTAATTATTTACTAGCTAGGGATATTTTTAGTAGGTATATTAGGATATGATTAAACCAACAAAATTTGTTTCATAAGGTTTGGAGCTACGAAGAATTTATTATGAATATTATAATTTTCACTAAATAGTGAACTACGTTGAAACGGTACTATCTGAGTTGACCGTGGTCAGACTGCTAATAGGTACGGTCAGACCACAGGGAGTGGCAGTCAGACCATGGAAAAACATGATCAGATCACCAGCGTGCAGAGAGATTTGGGTTTTAGTGCTTAGACCCGGGGCTGTCTGACTTCGGGAAACAGCGGTCAGACCGCTATAAAACACGGTCAAACCACTGTGCATGGCCGGGGGAACTTGGTAAGCTCACCAGCGATGATTCTGGTGGCTTTTGAGTGGGGATATTGGATATAAAGCATTATCTTGACTTCTCTACCATGTAGGATAACAAGCACACACTAAAAATGACCGAAACTCGGCTATTGCCTCTAATGGTGGTGGGGGCTATTGTTGAGCTTGGTGAGCTCAAATCCGTCGATCTAGCCATGGGGAAGGAATGTGAGGGGGTCTAGGGTGCTCACCACATCCTAGCAAGCCTGTGGTCTAGCCGTGGAGTTGGGGAATGGCCGGTGGTCAAAATCACTGTCGGGGAGGTGGTGGACGGCTTAAGGAGGAAGAAGACGTTGCCGAGGAGCTTGGGCTTGAGGGAAAACCACCTCCGGTGGGGATCGCTCCGAAGACCTCCTCCTTGGCCTCCCCTCCTTGCTCCTCCTCTCCTCCTTTATCTTGTTCAGTTGGGAGAGCAAGAGAGAAAGAGAGAGCACGTATAAGCACATGCGATAACAATTACACATGTTTAATTACGTAATTAGTATTTTTAGGATGTGACACTGGGACAGCGGGATTTGTAGCGATCGCGGAGAAGACCGTGCCCTGCCCCAACTAGCTAAGCTGGAATCACCTGATTATCCTGTGACAGAAACGGCAAACACACCAGAGAATTGTAATAAACCTGCATAGAGTCATTATGATGTTTATTTTTTTTGTTCAGAAGCTTGCTGCTCATTTTTTTTTCTTCTTTTTTTGACTGTTCATCCAGCCCGTTAGTATGGTCATATTCATCAAGTAAGTCATTATCATCATTGAACTCCCTTGACATCACAGAATGACTCGATCCTTCGTCAACTACGAAGCTCGAGTCTTCAAGTTTAAATGTAATTTCATTCCCATCAAGGCCAAATACTACGTTTGTTTTGATCTGCAACAATTATTCATCCATCAAGGCCACCAGCATACTAAGACATTTCATGTCAATGTCTTGGAGAGCACCTAGCACCTAGCACCGCACCTATGGCTCAGAATGGCCAAGTAGTGTGGTTATGGATACGGGATTCCAAAAATGTGTATCCAAACTCTTTTTAGTGGTAGTGAGCAGATGGCACATTGGACAATGCTCACTCTTCAAAAGAGTGTTACCCGTGTGTCTTGAGCTGATATTCTACTTTTGTCATCTGGTCAAGCTCTTCCATGTTGGTGATATGCTCTAGAGAAATCATCAATAAGAATTAGATCCTTACATAGGATTGATTGGATTCAGATCTATGAGAGATTAAAGTCATAATGGGCCACCAGTGTGGAAGACACATCAGCGTGCTCTATATAAGAGGATGCAGGTGCTGTGAGCACTGAGATTCCGCCACCTTAAAACTCTGGCCGCCATCTCCTATCCGACCTCCCTATGAAACCCTAGCTAGGCGCGGTGCTAGCACACTGGCATACGATGTTCCTCCCTTGTACGTGTGAATACCGTGGAGGCCCTGTTGTCGTTGCAGCAGCGCTGATCGGTGACGAAAATGCTAGGATGAGATCCTCTTCATGGTCGCTACTTCTTCATGGTCAACGACATCGACTACTTCCTCTTCGTGGAACTGCACGACTCTTGATTCGCTATGCTACACATTTAGCGGTAATAATCCATGATCTCCTACTAGCAAGATTTCCTGGTTAAACGCTATAGAGAAATATTGATTTGTCCTAGCGTAGCCTATCTATTACCTAATAGTGGTATCAGAGCCTGCATGCGCAATTTTTTATCTGGACCTGTCACATATAGATGATATGTTGTACTAATAGATTAGATTTATTATTGTTCTTGTGATCGGTTCATGTGATGAATTGGTTGATACACGGTTTGATATAATTAGGATTGGATGAGGTGTGAATCGATGGAGTCATATGACAAAAAGATTAGCTTGCTCTCCCACCTGACCGATCGTGTGACTTACCCCTACCTGTTGGAATCACCATAGGGACGAACAGTGTGCGCTGCTACATGGTTGGATGAATAGTAGATCGAGGTTGTGTGTGTTATCATCATTTTCAGAAAGTCTCACGTGATGATCAATATCATTGATCCAGTGGAAATTGAGGCATTGCGAATGACTTAGAATCGATTTGATATTATCAATCAAATGAGATTTTCATAGTGATTTCAAAGTGGACCACTGTTGTATAGCGTACATGCATAGATTGTTATGATAACATGTTCACATCGCGATATTACAATTCAATTCTACACTTAATTTGTTTTCGCAGAGAACGATGTGACTAGTATAGCCTTATTCTGTGTGTGATGCATGTATATAATTTTTGTGGCCCGCGAGTCATGGTTAATTGTAGTTTAAGACTGTCATGTTATTGTATAACGGTCTGCATGTCGACATTTGATGCTTAATATTATTATGCAATTGATTGCTAGCTATTAGATGTAGTACCTTAGTATATGATTATGGAACCTTCAAGCATGATGGCTATAAGGGCAGGAAGCTCGACGATGGAGATCACCATGGGAAGGGTCATACTATGTCACAATCAATCTGATTATCTGGTTACATTGATTTTGTAATTTGATAGGTGACCTGGAGTGCCTTTAGTAAAACAGGCATAACTTTTGCATATAGACTCCAATTTTAACGTTTTTTACTCTACGGATATTTGCAGAAAAAGTTACATTCGTTTCTTCCCCACTTTGTTAGGTTTGGCAAATTTTTTAGGATAAATTTAGCCTAAAAAATTGAGTTCTCGTCCCTGAAGTTTCTGCACCGTTTTCGAAACACGCGTTTGTATCCATAGCCGCCACCCTTACATCAAACTTGAGTAGAAATATACAAGAGTTTCTATTCTTATGCTGTTGATGTTAGAAAAAATAAAAGAAAAATAAAAAATAACATCATGCTAAGCACATATTTATTATATAGGCATTCTACGCACAATTACAACTTGTATGCACTTTGTTTTGTAGTAAATAGTAGATACTTTTTATAACTTAAAATAAACACCATGTAACATCGAAACAGAACCCATAAACAATAATACCATCATGTAACCAAAACTGAAGTAAGAATTTCTGAATACCGCTACAACGTGTCACTATTATTATCAGTGATAAATTATATTAAGATCTATCATTAATTTTATGTCTCTATTGTCTATTTTACCTGTTTTTTACCTAGTGGATGGCGTCGGCCTCGTCTACTTCATCCGGCCAGCAGTGGACTCCGGCAACACTTACCAGGTGCTAGCCTAGCATGGAGCTCAAACTCGGGACAAAATCAATAGGACTTCGAAGAAGTGATCAATTTCAGGAGATGCCACAAGTTGATGGGACACCGGCGACTGGTATTGACATAATGACAAGACCAGTGAGACATGTGGCATCAAAAACCTAGCTAGATTATCAACTCAAGCGTTTGGGGGCATCAACAACAAATCGCCGATTGTGTCCACAACCCCGTTCATAACGTCACCAGGTATGCAACATAGCACAGCCCATTCTTTTTCGCCAATTCGTTTTTAATCTAAACTTAGTACGATTGGTGTTTCTTTGGGAAATAATAAAAAGGAGATTGAAGTTTCTGTTAATTCATTGAAATTGTTGGGAAAAAATAGACTAGCCTGAGGATAATGGTTAACGATCGCTATCAAAGGTCCCTCCAGAGCGTTCGGTCTCCGGACTCAGTAGGAGGCTCTATCCCTAGAGGCTGCGAACCCCTTCGGGCCACCTCTCCGGCACGTACGTAGCCTTTTGAAAACTCGAAACTATGACAAGTGCCCCAAGAGCCTTAGACCTCCGAACTCAACAAGAGACCTTATCCCCGGAGGTTGCGGACCCCTTCGGGCCACCCCTTCGATGCCCATGCGGCCTTCCCAAGCCTAAATGCGCAACCGGCCTCCGGAGATAATATTAGAGAAGAAAGGACACCTCCCTCTGCAGCCGACCTGACGCGATGTGATGGGCGATTAATGTCAGTGCAAGTGGTGCTTATCCTGACACCCCCGGCAGAGCGGTGCTGGGCCATATTTGGCAACTGGCTCACCCCTCAAGGGGCAAGCACCAAAATAGTTACCGCGGTAGATATTTATCTTCTATATATAGTAAAAAGTAGTTGTCCCGGATAAGACCCAGTAATTCAGCTGGGTCCTAGATATTTATATATCGTGATAACTTACACACTAAGCTACGTACTAATAGGGGGTCGTGGTCACCTAGAAGGAGATGGCAGAAAGAGCCCGCTCAACACAACACGGAGGAGCATAATCACAAAGTTTTCCTGTGATACTCCCTCTGATCCAGTCCATATTTTTACTATCAATACTTTGTGGTGTTCCTTCCTCTCAAATTTCGTCTCCAAGCTTGAGTCTACTTCTTAGAGGAAACTCTCACTGTACTTCCTGGGGTAAGATAAACTCTTGTTCCAACAGAAATATATGGTGGTAGATAGGGTGAAGGTTCAACAAAAAAAATTAAGCAATTTAATAGCAGTGAAACAGTCATTGTCAATTCAGACTGATGAGATGGTTGACTCTTGTGATGTCACTCTTATTTCTCAGTTGGTAAACAAAATCAATGAGGATGATAGGGATGAGATAGAGCTTGGAAGTTTATTATGTGGTTTTAAGGCTACATCTCAAAAATCCAAATCAAACTCCTCAGAAAAAGTTCATATGAATTGTCCAATAGTTAAGAGCAAAAAATCCAAAAAATAAGTGTAACATGATAGGTATATTCTAGAATAGCAATGGTCATAGTGACTTGGCTAAATTTCAGTACACCAATAAAAATGCTAGTGACCAAAGTTTGGATCTCATCGCCCTTTTCTAAACTAGGAAAAAAGAGGTAGAAGCTACGCTCTTGAACCGCTTATCTGGCGGTTTGGACCTATATTAGTATTGTCTTCCTCCTCGTGGAAGATCAGGTGGCATTCTGCTTGGGTTAAATACATACTCTTTTGATATCACTGAAAGTTTGGATGGGGAATTTTCAGTGAAATGCCATCTCCGAAACAAGTCAGATGCGTTTGTTTGGATGTTTATAGCAGTATACGGTCCCGTCCACGCGAAACATAAATCTAGCTTCCTTGAAGAGTTGGTTAACTTATGCCATGATAATCCAAAGCCAGTATTGATCGGCGGGGAATTCAACATATTAAGGTTTAGTCAGGAGAAAAATAAGGATAGGTTCGTGAATCGATGGCCTTTCTTGTTTAATGCAGTCATTGGCAGCTTGGACCTAAGAGAGATTGAACTTTCAGAGAGAACATATACCTGGTCAAACAACCTTGATAACCGCACCTTTGAGAAACTTGATCGGGTCCTAACGACTACAGATTGGGAATTAAAATACCCATTTGTAGTCATCCAATCCCTCGAGCGGATGTCACTGTCAGACCATACTCCTACCATGGTAGATACCGGTGGCTTGACTCCAAATGGAGGTCAAAGACCTTTCAAGTTTGAGCTAGGTTGGATGGCTTGTGAGGGGTTTGTAGACTGGGTTAAGGAGTTATGGAATTGAATGTCAGGTAGACGGACCAGCACACAAAGGTGGACAAACAAACTTAACTCTCCAAAGCAGCACCTTAAATGTTGGCCGCACACACTAGTGGATGTATAAACAACAAAAGAAAGATATCCTGTCCATAATCGACGAACTTGACAAAAAGTCTAAGCTTTGTTGTCTAATAAAAAGTGAGATTAACATAAAGAATCAATCCAATAAAAAATTGGTTAAACTACTCCAAGAAGAGCACACTAAATAGTACCAATGTGCCAAGGTCAATGATATCCTCCATAGAGACAATAATACACACTATATCCAAATAATTGTAAATGGTAAACATAGGAAACAACGCATCTTCTGCCTAGAACAAGAAGAAGAACAAATTGAGAGACAAGCGCAGCTAAAAACATATATAACTAAATATTACAAGGAGTTATTTGGGGCACCTGTGAATAGTCTTCTCCATGACGGAGTCATGGACTGATGACATCATTTAGGTGACTGACATTGAAAATAACATTCTCACAACCTCATTCACGAAAAAGCAAGTAAAGGATGAGATATTCCAAATGGAATGTAATAAAGCACCAGGTCCAGATGGTTTCCAAATGAGTTGTACCAGACCTTCTGGGATAACATCAAGGAAGATATGATGGAAATGCTTCATGAAATGCATGTCGGAAATCTTGCAATATATAGCCAAAATTTTGGAGTAATTACGCTCCTACCAAAAATCAAAGAAGCTTACTGCAGTCACTCAATAGATATATCAATATGCCTGCTAAATGTTAGCTTCAAAGTTTTCACTAATGTGGTCACCAACCAAATCAATAGTATTGCGAAGGGGTGGTCATTCATGCGTGAAAGAAGGATATTAGAAGGGGTGCTCATATACATGAGATGTTCCATGGACTCGACCAAAAAAGATGAGCAGTGTAATCCTCAAAATTGACTTTGAAAAGGCCTATAATAAAGTAAAATGCCCAATATTGCTACAGTCCCTTGAAATGAAAGGCTTTTCACCTAAATGGTACACATGGGTTGAAAGCTTCATTTCCGGGGGTAGCGTAGCACTAAAAGTTAGAAAGTGGCCATTACTTCCAAACAAAAAAGGTCTACGTCAAGGCGACTTGCTCTCTTCAATTCTGTTTAACATTGTCGTCGATTTGTTAGTAGTACTAATTGAGAGGGCTAAAAATAGCGGCCAAGTTGAAGGAGTTGTACCCCCATTTGATACAAAGTGGGCTATCAATCCTCCAATATGCCAATGGCGTGATCCTATTCATGGATGGTTACCTAGAAAAGGCCAAAGAACATGAAACTTTTGTTTTGTGCATTCGAGTATCTTTCAGCGCTAAAAAATAAACTTCAATAAAAGTGAATTATTTTGCTTCGGGGCAGCTCTAGACAAGGACGACCAATATGCTAATATATTTGGATGCGCAATGGGTGAGTTTCCCCTACAATACCTATGAATCCCATCTCACTATCGAAAATTCAGAAATTCATATTGGAAAGGAGTAGAGGGACGAATCAAAACAGATTGAGCAGTTGGAATGCCAAGTTCTTAACTATGGGTGGTAGATTGGTACTAAGTTCTAGCAACCTACCCACCTACATGATGTCCTTCTTCCAAATCCCACAAGTGATTCTTAAATAGATCGATTATTTTCGATCAAGATTATATTGGCAAAGTGATAGTCACAAAAAGAAGTATCACCTGGTGAAATGGAGAGTCATGTGCAAACCCAAAGACCAGGGTGGATTAGGGATAAACAACCTTCATGTCCAAAGTACCACTCTCCTACGTAAGTGGTTATACTAGTTATTGATTGAGGATGAGACTTGCAAGAACTCTAAAGAAACAAATACATGGGGTCAAAACCACTTACGCAAGTTGAAGGAAAGCCAGGTGACTTGCACTTCTGGGCTGGACTATGGAAAGTGAAAAGAATCCTATTCCGATATGGTACTTTTAATATAATGGATGGCTCTGAAATTAGATTTTAGGAGGATATTTAGTTAGGAAATTCTCCATTGAGAATCCAATTTCCTTTATTATCTAATATCATGCAAAACCAACAAGACACGGTTGCTAAGGTGATGCAGTTATTCCCTACAAATATTTCCTTTAGGTGGGATCTGACTAGCTCGAAATTGGTTGAGTGGTATGAACTGACGGCATGTCTCACTAACATAGACCGAGATGAGTTTAAATGGCGCTTAAATCAAATTGGAAGGTTCATAGTCAGCTCTCTGTACAGGGCCCTTGTGTAAGGGGATGAACCAATTCAAAATAGTCAAATGTGGAAATTAAAACTACTATTAAAATTAAAATCTTCCTTTGATATTTACATAAAGGTATTCTATTAACATAACCTAAGTAAAAGAAAATAGCTTAAAGATTAGAAGTATTGTATTTGCCACAAAACTAAGACAATTAAGCACCTCTTCTTTGATTGTCGCTTTGCACGTTGTGTATGGTTTATAGTTCAGGTGGCATCGAATTTTTACCAACCATGAAGTGTTCAGAACATGTTTGGAAATTAGCTTTGGGATCTTAGTAAAAAATTAAAATGCTATACACTGGTGGTGTAGCCAAATTTTGTTGGTCTATATGGCTTTGTAGAAATGACATTGTCTTTAACAAGAGACAATTTGTTTCTCCTTTACAAGTTATTTTTATTTGTACACACTGACTCCATTCGTGATCTGTGCTACATCAGTAGGAGGATCACGAGATGGTTACTACGGCATGTAGGTGATAGGAACGGGTGGCCAGGAAACTCTTACCCAGTTTGGATGGCAGTATAGACTCCGCTTCTAGACCTATATAACCTTAGCTGAGGGGATGTGTTTCCATCTTGTTAGAATTTTGCTTGTTTTTGTGTCTCAGGTACTGTGTTGTTGTTTATTAGATTGTGGATGTGTGAATCTATGTTATATGCAGAGGTTAGGGTAAACTCTTGTATAGTTGTATCAGTTTGATATAACAATGAGAGTTAATAAAGCTCCCTTGTCTCAAAAAAAAATATAAATCTGAAATACAGTATGACGAATATTATAAGTGAATACCTTTACAGTAAGCTTTTATTAATATGTCCAACAGAAATGTACAGTAATGCTATTTGAATCTCTAATTCGATAGCTGCACTTTCCAGTTCTTAACTCGTTTAAGTTAGTCTCCCAGAAAACTATTATAAGTGAAGTCAATGGTTAAACCCATACTTAATTGGTAACTAATTATTCAATGTAATCCAAATAACTATTAGATCATGTGATCTTCATATGAAATCAATGTGAAATTGCCACCATTATATTTAAAACAAATATATAAACTAAAATTATGCTGGAAATGTTACCTGATACCATAGAGATGAAATAATAATGAGGACAAAAATTACAAAGACTGGACATGCAATCCGTGACATTAGAATAATTCACTATGTAAAAAACAGACATGGGTGACGGGTGATGACATTCATGGGTGACGGGTATGGCCCGTCACCCCGAACGCATCACTGATGACTAGTCATTGGTGACGGGTAGGGACCCGTCACTAATGATGAACAAAAGTGATGGGTAACACCTGTTACCTGTCACCCATGTACCGGGAGAAAGACATAAGTAACGGGTAACCTAGTTACCCTATATAAGTGACGGATAAATAGGTTACCTGTTACTTATGGATTTCACGCATGTACTAGTTATTATAAGTGACGGGTAGATAGTTTACCCGTCACTTATGTTTCTCTTGCCCTATAGGAATGAGTTGTTTCCTGGCTGCATCCTAGAACGTAGCTAGGATTTGGCAACCGTCTTCTCCCTGCAAACAATATCAATGCATCCAAATACATATCGACAAACATACTTGCATAAGAACTTGCTTCATCATAGAATTGCAAATATTACAAAGTTGAAATGAATTCATTACATAATCATAAATGTTACAAAGTTCTGATCAACTCATAATTACATAAGACTTCACAATATAGGACTTCTATAGTGGAAATTACCCTGTGGGCTGATGACTTTAGACACCATGAACTTAGCGATCTGTCGTCAAATATCTAGGAGTGCACCGGCGTTGAGAAACATACACTTGTATTCCTGCATAATTTAACGCGTAACCAATGTCATGTTATCATGGAATTAAACTAATTACCGAAATTAGTTACAAATAATCTTATCAACTTACATCGGGGGATTTGATATTCTTTGCTCGGAGTGTGAGGAGCATATTCCACGCGGCATAGAATCCGCAGGTGTTGCCCGGTTGTTGGTGGCATTGCTGAAAAGAAACTTTACTGATAGATGAAAAGGAAAAAATAGCAACAGAGAATATTTGGTAATTTGTTTGGTAGCACTTACCGCGTATCCGGTCTTGTGTCTCAGTTGCGGCCGGCTTTCACGTCATAGTCAGGTTGAGCTCGAAGGTACTTGTCAAAAGCCCTGCATAAAGAGGGATTGATTATGGAGCCTTTGAATGTTAGAAAAGTTTAATATGTGAACTAAGATAGCCAGAACTTACGTGTTGAGGAGTTGTTTTATAATGCTGTAATCACGCGATCTAAGTTTGCCTTCTATAGATATTGGTCTTAATGAGTCGACGTAGAACATCAAGTCTCACTCGAGGAAAATGTTAAGTAAGATCCAATATCCACCGGTGTTGTGGGTGCCCATTAGGTACTTCACTTTTGAGTATTGTTGCATTGCTTTGGCCACATGATTCACAGCTTAGTTGGGGTGAAGTTGGATGACCGATATTGTAATGGCCTCAAGGTCAAGAAATGCCACGAGATCCTTGTTCTTCATTTTTCTTTCCTCAAGTGTCTACAGATAAGAACACAGTTAGATTTAAGACTTAATGGTGTTAATTAATGAATATCCAGTATCAAGGTACTTACAATGTGAAGACCCATAATAACGATACGTCCAGGCCATCAAGGTTGATGAGGTTGTATAAGTCATTGAAACCCACAATGTAGTAGCCGTCTTGATCACTTAAGAAGTGTCATCGTTTGTACTGTACGACTATGGATTGAGCATTGCTATCTCTACAAGCATGTACGTAGTAATTATGCAGGTCGACACATGCTTTTCCCGCCCTTGCTAGCTCACCTACCATCATCAAGGGCTTACCATATTAAAATTTCGTGTTGGCCTGAGTCCACAGTGGTGCAATGTCTGTGGATTGCTTCACCAGTACAATGGCCTTCGACTTCGCTGGTACAATGACCTTCGACATCTCCGGCAGGGGCTTCTTATAGCTCTTCTTCTCAACCTCCTTTTCCTTCTTCTTTTTTGGGGTATCTAGGGGAGACGGTATTGGGTCTGGAAGCAAGGCTGCTAGATGCGGAGGAGAATGCGGTGAAGCTAGCTTCTCTGGAGGAGGAGAAGGCAGTGAAGCTGCCTTGTCTGGAAGTGAGTGGCACGGTGGCGGTGCACTTGGAGCTCGTCTAGACTGGGATGCACTGGAGACCACGATGCCGCCCCTCTTCCATTGGATCCTTTGATGAAGAGCTTCACCGAGAGTTATGACTTCCTCATTGGGGGGGGGGGACCTCCAACACGTGATCGGTGGAATTGCTATGTACCATGTCCACCGTAACCATGGCATAGCCTGCAAATATCAGGACCGTATGTAAGATACAGACGCATGGAACACCAACCCCCTTGCAACCTTGAGGTGATACCCGCCAGTCCTGATTACAAGGCCGCAGAGCGTGTGCCCTTCTAGCAGGTCAATTGTATTCGGCTCAGTCTCGGCATCAGCTACTTATTGCTCGACCTCCCTAGAGGCACATCTACTCTTCCCTGCAGCTCTGGGGCTAAAATCCTGTGGCATGGAAATCATTATTTCCTTTGCTGCAAGCTGTCCCATGATGCTTGAGTAAACTTTCTGGGTGATGTCCCGTGTCAATGAATCCACATCCACTGCAACCTACCTCTTCCTCTTCTTGTACATCTCGATGTCTTCGGGAAAGCCGTATTTCTAGCCTTGGGAACTTGATACACCTCGCACTCGAACTGGGTGCTCCGAATTTCCTAGCGCCGCTGTGAGAACATCATGTTCCCTAACCCCGGTGAAAGAACCTTAGCTGGCTTCGGCTGCCTTTTCTTTGACTTTTTCTGCGACTGCCTGGGTTTCGCTGTTTCTGAATGTGATTTCCCCGCTTTTGGACAGCTCACCCCTTGCACATAAATATGACCACGATCATCTCGGGAATTGATTCTAAGGATTCTCGCGGCCTTCTCTGGCTAATTTCTCATCCTCTGCCTGCCATTTCGCACTTTTCCCAGCGTACACAGCTGCATCGGTCCTGTGGTCATGCTTGTTCTTAGCCTGAAGCTGCTTCTTCTCCTCACTCTCCTTCTTGAACTGTTTTGAGTTCTTCATCTGCACAAAGGCATCCCAATCTTCTGGTTTCATGTGCTAAGTACTGATTCACAAGCTTGCTCTTAAAGCTTTGGTGAAGTTTCACGATCGCTTTCATTGCTGCATTGATCGCAGTGTTCTTTTGATGCTCGCTCATGTTTTCAGGGTACTCCAGATACTTTATGACGACATTATTGAACAAGTCCCTCTTTGCTTTGTCACTGAGGTCATCGAACTTAGTTGTTATCGGCACCCACTCCTGAGCAATGAGCCCTACGACCCTCCGGAATCTATTCAGGGCCTTTTCATCCGTAGGCAGCCCATCAGTATCGATTCCTGTGATGGTAACCTTGTCCGTCGGCCACTGTATTTGTGTCCTTGGCTTTCAGACGCGTTCAACACTACCAGCTGTCTAGCTGGAGACTGCGCTGCCGCCATCTAGAGAGAAAAAAGGGGAGTTGACATAAACAAAGAATATTCCTTCGTTCAACAAGTATAAAATGTATTGACTCGCTTGCATCAATACCTCTTCGGTAGGATTTTATTCTTCTTCACTTGCCCGACATCGGCTCTCCCGATTCGGTGATGGGTCAAGGCTTGGGTTGTGATACTAGCTTTCGCTGCAACTGGAGGAGGATGCCGGGTGCAGGCTTGGGCTCCTATCCGCCCCATCTTGTGTCGGGGGCCCTCTAGTGCTAGCGTCCTCTGTGCTTTTGGTTTCTCAGGGGTGACAATCTTCTTCTGCCCTATGGAAATCAAGTATAGTATATTATGTTCTCAATAGAGGAAAGAAAAGGAATCAAGGCTAATTTCGATAATCATACATCCTGAGAGTGCGCGGGGAGCAGAAGATTGGGGACGGCGATGGTCACGATGGCAGCGAACCCTAGCGTGCAAAACCAAAAAACTTAGCCAAAATGAGAGTGCGCACGTGTGGGGAAGAGCTAGGTTATATATACATATAAGTCATAGGTGACGGGTGATAAATGTCACCCGTCACTTATTTTAAGTAAAAGGTGACGAGTGAAAATGTCACCTGTCACCTTTTACTTCGACTCAACCACATGCACATAAGTCATAGGTGACGAGTGATGAATGTCACCCATCACCTATGAGTATGACCCATCACATTTTGACATTAATATTACAAATTCAAATTTGACATTAGTATTACAAATTCAAATTTGACATTAGTATTACAAATTCAAATAACTTAAAAGTCAAATTTGACATTAATAGTACAAATGTGATATTAATATTACAATTTGACATTAATATTACAAATTTGACACTGAAATTCAAATTCGCCATTTTCGTGCTTTCTTGACATGGATCCCTTCATTATGGTCAGGGCAGATGTATGGAGTTTCCTCGATCGGCGAAAGGCGTGGCACGACTACAGTAGCAAAAGGGGAAATTTCATCGAATTGATTGAACTCCTCCTCATCAATGACGTTTGCAACTCCGACGATGCGTCTTTTCCCAGCGAGAACCACATGGCATTTCTTCTTTGTTGTGTCAGTCACATAAAAGACTTGGTGAACATCTTTAGTGAGTACAAAGGGTTCAAACTTGTATCCGACATGTTTGAGATCAACACTAGTGAACCCATACTTGTCATTAGTGACGCCCTTTGCCCCATGTACCCAACGGCACCGAAACAAGGCTACCTTGAATCCCAAGTAGTTCAGGCACACTTCGCTCATTTGTTGCAGCATAAGGAAATGAGCTTGGTCGTAAGCCTTCGGATCAGGAGTTATTGCCAACTTCCCTAGAACTCCCACACCTGCAAGCCTCCTCTCATGGCGTGACTTAGGCACACCAATTGGGTTATTTGGGTCAATATAATTAACAAACCACTCCAATGGCTTCTTCGTCACATAACTGCACGAGTCTAGATCGAGTCTGGATCAAGCACCTTTTGTTCAATTGCATTGAAGAAAAAGCACAGGCTCAGGATAGCCTCGTGAACCTTTATTGGGAGGATGTTCCTAATAGCTACCGCAAGCAATGACATCATCATCACATGGCAATCCTGGGACTTCATCATAGCGAAATTCATTTTCAGCTCTTTCATCGAGACAAGTCTTGTGATGTTGGATGAGTAACCGGAGGGAACTTTCACACTGTGCAAGAACTCGCAGAATTCTTTTTTCTCCTTCTTGGAGAGAGTGATAGCTGCTAGGGGTAGGTGTTTTCCTTTGTTCGTATCTTGTGCATGGAGCTCTGGCCTTAAGCCCATTTCTTCAAGGTCAGCTCGTGCGTTCTCATGATCCTTTCCTTTTCCCTTCATTTGGAGCAATGTACTGATCAGACTCTTACAGATATTCTTCTTTATATGCATGTTGTCGATGGAGTGGCTAACATCTAATTTTTCTCAATACTCTAGCTCAAATAGTATTGATTTCTTGTTCCACATTCCTAACTGTTCATCATCCTTAGAGGATTGATTTTGCTTGCCAAGGACAATATTGATATTTTTAATCTGATTGTGGGCATCTTCCCCACTGAAATGCCTCGGAGGTAACACTTTCTCTCTTGTGACATCAAACTGCTTGTCTATGTTTCGGTACGGGTGCTTCCTGCAAAGGAAACATCGATGCCGCATGTACACTATTTTCTTTGAGTTGTTCAACCTCAAACTACATGTGTCATCTAAGCAATGGGGGCAAGCTTCACCTTTTCTTTTACTCTGACCTGACAAGTTACAAAGTGCTGGAAGATCATTGATGGTGACGAACAACATGGCATGCAAGGTAATGTACTCTTGCTTGTACTGATCCTAAGCCTCGACGCCTTCCAACCAGAGTTTTTTAAGATCATCAACTAAAGGCCTGAGGTACACATCTATATCGTTGCCAGGTTGTTTCGATCCTGATATCAAGATCGACAACATAATGTATTTCCACTTGTTACAAAGCCAGGGGTGGAAGGTTGTAGGTATACAATACAACTGGCTTTGTGCTAGGTGAGGTACTCATGTTACTGAATGGATTCATGCCATCTATGCTAATAGCAAATCTAAATATTTCTCAATTCTTCAGCGAACCAACCAAATGTTGAATCAACAATTCGCCACTAAGCGGAATCTACCAGGTGTAGTGTCATTGTGTCGTTCTTACGACCCTCCTTATGCCAACACACCAATTAGGCCTTCTTTCTGTTGGCAAACAGACGCTTCAGACGGGGAATTACAGAAAAATACCACACCACCTTCCTAGGACCATCTTTACTTTTCTTGCCTTCGTCCCCATCACCACCGTCATTTTTACGCTTATATCAATGGGTTGCACACACAGGGCATTGATCCAGCTCTGCATACTCTCCACGAAACAAGATACAATCCTGCTTACATTCATGTATTTTTTCTATTTCCAGACCTAATGGACAAATTATCTTCTTCGCGTCATAGACGCCCTTGGGCACCAAGTTCCCCTCCGGTAGCATGTCCCTTAGCAGATCCAGCAATACTTCAAAACTCTTGTCAATCCAACCATGGGTTGCCTTCAGCTGTAGAAGCTTTAGGTTCTCAAATATCTGTGTGTACTTCTGCTTACAATTAGGATAAAGGGGCATCTTTGAATCCCGCACAAAGTCTTTGAATTTAGCAAACTCACCATTGTTATACTCATCATGCCGCTTGACATCCCGCACCATTTGATCCACATTCTCCACAAAATACAACTCACTTATCATTCAAACCTAATATGTCCTCATCCCTGAGATCATGATCTATTTCACCGGGTGTAAGTCCTTGATCCACACTATCGGCATGGAGAGCCCGATCCATCTCTCCCTCGTTGAGGCCTTCTTTGCCATGTTTGTTCCAACATGTATAATTCTCTTTAAATCCACGCATGACCAAGTGTGTATGGATATTGTCTGGTTTTGGGAACTTCTTTTCATTTCTGCAGTCGCGACATGGATAATACATTGCCGTTTTACCATGATCTTTCATATCCACCAAGGCAGCACTCATGAAATGCTTCACTCCGCTTAGATACTCTAGACAAGTCCGGGTCTCAAGGTACATCCAACTTATGTCCGTCATCTACAATTAAAGTAAAAATATTCATTCTTCATTAACAATGACCTTAATTTCATGGTTAAGCACGCGATTAAAAAATCACTACAAATATACTAGATCTGTGGCATCTCGCGTTATATCAGGCAAATCTAATATCAAATCTAACATAAATACAACTCACTTGTACTAAGATTTTGGATAAACATGCAAAACGGTCGATTACAACTCAAAACACAACTAATCTACCAATTAGGGTTTAGAGGAGGAGAGGAAAGGAGGAGGAAAGGGGGAGATGCGAACCTTTAAAGACCTAGCACCAATTCAAACTTCAAATCAACAAGATATTGGAGAATCCCTAGAGGAGTTGGTGAAAATCGTCAGCCACTATGCGAGCAGCACTGTGCAGTAACTGTTCATCCGCACAGTGGCTAGTCAGCTCTTAAAATAGAGTCATAAGTGACGGGTTGCATTATAACCCGTCACTTTTAATTGGCCTAGGAAGACCCGTCACATTTACCAAATTATAAGTGATGGGTCATAACATGACCCATCATTTATTACTGTTATAGGGGGGACCCGTCACCTATGATCAAGTCATAAGTTATTACCTGTCACTTATGTTATTGGTAACGAGTAATATTATGACCCGTCACCTATTGTATGGTATCAGTGATGGGTCTATAAATGGGCGCCACCCGAGGTCACATAAGTGACTGGTCGCGTAATGACCCGTCACTAAACTGTGTCTCCTATGTCCGTTTTTCATGTAATGATTGTTTCGAGAACTTCGATGGCCGGAAATAGAAGATAGCCCATCTGCTAAAAAATTCTGGTATCCACTGAGCTTTGGTCGGAGGAAGCCTACAATTTGTTTCAGGTTCACACATTAACAAACAAGAAAAAAATTGCAATCCAGAGACATGTAACTTCAACTTATCATTAATAATAACATGCTGAATGTGATCGCTTAATCTATTCAAGATACGCCCGCTAGGAGTGGAGTCAAAGAAGGACATTGATGCTCAGAATTTGCATTCGTGCATCTTCTCAAATAGAATAGTTGCAGTCTTACATCCAGCCATGACAAGAAGATGGGATCATGTGAAGATGCACAAGGAGCTAACAGTTGCTAATGCAACATATACATTTACCATCTTCAAGCTACTGGCCGGAGGTTTCACATCTTAGGATATTGGATCCCCAAGCCATCCAGAAATTACTTCCAATTTGAAGAACATGGAAAATGATCGGAGCCAGAAAATAAGTGGCACTAGTGCTCCATTGTATGCCATTGTCATATATTTCCAGTAGACAATAATTTCAACCCGGCCTTTGTCCTTCTCTTGTTCTTGTACCAATTGACCATTTGATTAATTCCTTCTTCATTGTTATCGTCATTTTGGTCATCAGCTGTGAATAGGGTGCTTCAGTTACCACCACGCTTGCGCAAACATTTTTAATTTAAGCTTTGTACATTTTCTATTTAATTTCTTCCCATAGTAATTGTTGTATTTACTTGTATAGAACTAAATCTATAATATAAATTTCAGACAGAAAAATACTTGCATTCCTCCGTGACTTGAATGCTCAGATGTACAAATATTTACAGGTCTTGCCGTGTAACAAATGATTATGCAAATATGTTATAACTAACACTACGCAATAATAATAGTCACCATTCAAGAAGCAGAAACACCACAAAAGTCTCATTACGACAAAAAAATGATTATATTAAGATAAATATGGTTCACTCCCATGACACACTGGAAAGGCATCAAAATTAGTGGTAGTCATCCTGGAAAAAATTTGCAGAATATCTATAATCTTCCTATAAGTAAGTATCCTGGCCCTTCAACTCATCAATCCACCTTTCCTTGCATTCGGTATATAATCTGATTAGTCGTCCATTATCCTGCCAGCTAAGTTGATCATTTCGAATCATAATAAATTCAATTAAGATAAGCCCTTCGGAATATGTAAAGCTCCAAATTTACTTTATAAAACTAGGAGAATGCAGCATACCAAGTTCATGTGCACACTATGTAGTTGCACGGCTATCTTTTTTCCCCTGTATTCCTCCTACAAGTCCAAGGGACAGTTGTTAGTTTAATCTCTGTTGTCTAGTTGGTTTCGGACTAGGAGTCCAACGTTTCCGCTACGTAGAAGATTAGGCAGGTCTGTTTTTCTCTTCCGCAACATAGTAGTAGTAGGTTAGGTTCTCAAATCATGTACGAGTCGGAATTTGTTATGTGTTTTGCTGAGCTATGAAAGAAAACAAAGGGAGGTGCTGGATAGGGTGTCACCTGGTAAGGATCAAAATGAGTTCTTTGTTTCTCCGTGCAGCATTGTTAGCTACCTGGGCTGTTTTACCTAACAATTAGTATCAGAGCCTAAATGTGTGAAGTAATGGCCAGTAACGATTATGTTGCAAAGACTTCCAATGCCAAGTCCAACGGTGAGATCGTGAAGATGACAACAAGAAGCGCCTTGATCCCGATCCAATATCAAATGTTAAGCGAAACAAATTACGACATATGGGCTGTCAATATGAAGATCATCTTGCGTTCACCGGGAGTATGGTCGGCAATCAAAGACGAGGACAAAGACGATGACAAGGATCAAGGTGCGATGGTGGCCATCTGTCAAGCCATCCCAGATGACGGGATGATGTCGATCGCGAAGAAGGAAACGGCTAAAGAAGCAAGGAACGCACTCAAGGAGATGTATGTAGGCGAAGATTGCATCAAGAAGGCATGAGCTCAAGCGCTGAAATGGCAGCTGAACAAGATGCAGATGGGGGAATCGGAGACTATAGCTGAGTACTCCATGAAATTCACAAAGCTAGTGGGCGAGATTTGCTCGCTCGACATCAAACTCGAAGATAGCAACGCCATCAAGAAATTGTTCAGCTTAGTTCCAAATCGTTTCCTCCAGATCATTGGAACAATTTAACAATTTGGTGATGTCACAACTATGTCACTCCCTGAGGCGATCAGATGTCTCAGAACCTTTGAGGAAGGACTCAAGTCACATGGGGAATTAGAGGATGGAGGAGATCAACTTCTTCTCACCCAAGAGGAATGGGGAGCGAGAAGCAGAAAGTTCAAGAAGGATGACAGTTCTTCTGGAGCCAAGAGAGGAGGCCAACACAGGAGAGGTTGGGGACGTGGTCATGAACAAGGAGGAAGCAGAGGAGATGGCAATCAAATCAAATGACCGAGCATCAGAAAACTCAGAAAATGCAAGTGCTTCAACTGCAACTTCTCCAAAACCAAACACAGAGAAAGAGCTAATCTTGTAGCAAAGTAGAATGGTGAAGATTACCAACTATTGATGACTGAGGTATGTGAGTTTACTCATGTTGTGCCAGCTCATAATGAAGTGTTTTACTTGCATGAAGAGAAGGTAGTGCCCAAGCTAAGTGGCACTCAAAACAAGGCTTGGTATCTTGATGCTGAAGCAAGTAACCATATGACCGGCTATGTGGAAAAGTTCACTGAGATTGACATGACTATCAGAGGCTCTGTTAGATTTGGTGATAGCTCAGCTATGGAGATACAAGGAAGAGGTTTGGTGTTGTTGGAGGGTTTTGGTGGTGAACATCGTATCCTCATGAATGTTTACTACATTCCGAAGCTTAGAAGCAATATAATCAGTATTTGCTAGCTTGATGAGAATGGCTGCAAGGTTGAGATAGATGAAGGCGTAATGTCTATCCTGGATAGATCACGTAACTTGCTAGGCAAAGTGAGCAGATCGAGAAACTGATTGTATGTGCTAAAGATCAACCCAACTCCCCCAGAATGTCTCTTGGCAAGAAGCACAGAAGAGGCGTGGCACTAGCATGCTACATACAGTCATGTGAATTTTCATGCCCTAAAAGATCTAGGTGACAAAAGGATGGTCCATTGTATGCTATCATGGAGCATGTCGATCGCGTCTACAATGGTTGTATGGTTGGTATACAACAGTGGAATCCATTTCCAACAACATCGTTATTCAGGGCAATTCGTCCGCTTGAGCTCTAGCATGGTGATTTTTGTGGCCCAATCACTCCTGCTACACATGGAGGAAAACAATACATATTTCCTACTATTGGTCAACGACTGCACAAGATACATGTGGCTGGCTTTACTCAAAAGCAAAGATGAAGCATTTGAGGCATTCAAGAAGATTAAAATTGCAGCTAAGATGGAGAAAGATCTAAGGCTAAAAGCTTTGCTCACTGACCGAGGCTACGACTTTACCTCCAATGAGTTTATGGACTACTGTGATATGTTGGGAATTAGGCATTATCTGATAACGCCTTATTCTCCCTAACAAAATGGAGTAGTTGAAAGGAGCAACTAGATGGTGGTCGGCATGGCAAGGAGTTTGTTGAAGAGCATGGGAGTCCCATGGGAATTTTGGGGAGAAGCGGTATCCACTGCCGTTTATCTTCTAAATAGGGCACTAACAAAAAGTATCATCGGCAAAACTCCTAACGAAGCTTATTATGGCCACAAGCCAAATGTTGGTCACCTATGCAGTTTCGGGTGCGTTGCACATGTGAAGACAATAATGCGACATCTCCCAAAGCTAGTAGACCGAAGTCAGCAAATGGTGTTCATCGGGTATGATTCAAACCATGTGATGCAGTATTTGAGGAGGAGAAGAAGTGGATGTGGAATGAAGAACTCGTGGCAGAGGTACAACAAGCTAGGGATATATTTACAATTCACTACCCTCCAGCTGAAAATGCTAATCCCTACAGTGGTATTAGGCGTTCCAACATGGATATTTCTAAGATGATTAGAGAATTTCTATCTCCGCTGCATCACTCTCCTTCTATGTCGGACACAGGACACCAGATCCATCAACACAATGCACTCCTACAACTACATTTGGAGTGCCTAAATCACCTGGAGCCCCACAAAGTGTGGAGCCTGATGTGAGCTCCTCTTCTGAAGCACCACAACGAATGTGTGACCTCAAAATCATCTATGATACCACATCCCCAATAGAGTTGGAAGACTCGTATTTTTGTTTGCTTGGGGAAGAAGAGCCAGTGAGTTTTGAAGAAGCTAAAGAAAACCCAACAAGGAGGAAAGCCATGGAAGAAGAGATGTCTTATATCCAAGAAATTGGAACATGGCAGCTTGTTCTATTGCCAGAAAGCCACAAGCCTATAGGCTTGAAGTGGGTGTACAAGGTAAAGAAAGACACTCAAGGCAAGATTATCAAGCACAAGGCAAGACTAGTTGCAAAGGGGTACATTCAATGACAAGGTATTGATTTGATGAGGTTTTTGCCCAGTTGCGCATGAAGGGTGGAAAATTCATCATATTGATGTTAAATCAGCTTTTGTTGGAGCAAGAGTTCGTCTTGCCCTAGCAAGTACGGCGAGAGTTTCTTCTAAGGAGGAGACTCAAGCTTGGAGATGAAGTTTGAGAGGAAAGAACACCATAAATATATTGATGATAGAAAAATGTATCACTCTGGGAGGAGTATCACAGCATTCGCTGTGATGCGTGTTCTGTTTTTACTATCCTCTATCCAGAGGACCATCGCCTCCTATTTATAGAGTCATGCGTAGCTTGGCGTACAAGTTATCATAATGTACAAATATCTGGGATCTGGCCAAATTACTGAGCCTTATCCCGGATAACTACCTTCTATCCTGTCGGGAGATAAATATCCACCGTGGTAATTATCGTGTGTCTACCCCCCTGAAGGGGGCGAGCCGGTCTCCAATTGCGGCCAGGCGCCACACTGTCAAGGGTGTCAGGATATCCCTCATCACGCTGAGATGTCAGAGTGGCGTCTATTTAGCCTAGGCATTTAATGCCAGTCACTTCCTTACAAGCAAAGCACAACCAACGCTCCCCTTTAGGCAGATCTTCTCAGGGCCTGCTAACTCACCCTACTGCCTTCAGGAAGACGGCCCGATCATCCCGAGGTGAGGACCTCGGGAGGCATAGAACATGGAGGTGAAGGCTTTGGGAAGCGGGACCCCGGAGGGCCGGGGCTTCGAGAGGCTAAAGCCCCGGAGGACTGAGGTTTCGGGAGGCCATGTTTTGGAAGGCTTCGAGAGGTCAAACCAGTGGAGCCAAGGGAGGTGCGAAGTGGTACCATGAAAGGATCTGATGATATCGGAGATAGAGCTTTTAACAGAGGGTTCAGAGATCAAGGCTCTAGATGGATGGTGATCTTTGACCATTATCCTCAGGCTGGTTTATTTTCCCCCCAACAGTACCCCCTCATTCTCAGGCCCCGATATTTCGGAGGGGGGAGAGGATGCAGAGGAAAAATCAACCCCAGACTGGTATCATATCAACGATGAATAATGGCATTTCTCTGTCCTTCAGAGTCGCCACAGTAGAGGTTTCGTGTGGGTTTGGAGAATCCCACACGTTCGCCTGGCGGGATAAGACGTACCACTACTACGTTTTGACTCGATAATGCGAGGGGTCGCTAGGGTCTTGTGCCCGTAATTTTGTCATGCACCGAAAGGTGTTTGGGTCATCAATGCGACGGGACATCCGCGTGAGAAAACAAGGCATTTCGTCGTGAAGTCCTGCCATGTGCTGGAGGGAAACCAGATATGGCCACAGCCCCCTCCCCTAGGTGTTTCATGGGAGGACACGGCAACGTCCGTCCCGCTTCATCTTCCGGACCTACGTGGCTGCATGGCTCGGGTATAAAGCTGGGTTACTGGTTGGAGTCTCCATAGCACATGAGCAAGCAGTTAACCTTGACTTGAGTATGGCATCGTCTTCCTTCTCATCCTCCTCGGAGACATCGATGATCTCGATGGCTCCTTCAGCAGCCGGGTTGTTTCGGTCGTCAGTAGAGGCGTCGGAGGCGAAATGGCTTCCACCTTTGCAGGGGAGGCAATTGTCCACTTCCCTGGCCTGACCTTTGGCCGGGGAGGGCATGCCTGTTGAGATCATCGATATCTCTGATGACGACGAGGAGATCTACTGGGATCTCCTGCTAAGGGAGACTGAGCCGGCATCTGTGGGCCCGGCGGTGAAGCAGGAAGGAGCCGGGAAGGCGAGGGAGAGGGCCTCACGGGTGACCTCCTCGGACTCCTCAACGGCCTCTGATAGCTCGGGAGCTGGCTACTGTATCAGCTTCCACAACAGCAGGCCGCAGATGAGGCGCGTACGCTGTCTCATGCGTGGCCCCTGCCGGGACCCGTAGGAGGTGAAGGTGGTCACCGGGATGACGTACTTGGTGACACCGTGATATATACATGTCACGGCTGGACTTAGTCACCTTTTACTCTTTCTCGCCTTGTTTTGCTCCGTAGGGATCCATCTTTTTCGTGGCAATTTCTGTACGGTTATTTTAGTTTGTATCCCCTGGATGTACTGGTTGTTTAATAATATAACGTGGATCTTTGGGAACGGTCGTGTCTCCTTCCATATCGCTATGCGAGAGGACCTTTCGAACGGGTGGCCGCGTGCATGCGTGCTTTCATGCCTCCAAACCATACTTCTTTGTCCCTTTCGAAGGCGATGGCTAGTTTTTCAGACGACCGGTGGGTAACTAAGGAGAACCGGATTGAGTAGTGGTGACCTCGTCATCCCTGGTTCCTGCGTACTCCTTCTTAATTTGTTCCAAATTTCTAACTCAGCGAAGTCCCTCTGGAACCTTTGGAGATGAACTTCGGAGGTGGTCCTTGACCCGTCGGGTTCCTTAGCGACTACCCAGGTTGAAGACGATGATGTGTTAGAGGCACAGCCAAAGGCTTTGCAAGATAGGTGGTCCATGACACCCTCGGCCCTTAGTCGCTGCCTGGCTTCGGAGATACTCCGTCCGGAGCCTGGCGATGATGCATCGAAGGCAAAGCCGAATGCTAGGCGGAGAGGTGGTCCACGACCCCCTCGGCCCTTAGCCGCTACCCAGCTCCGTAGGTACTCCGTCCGGAGCCTAGCGACAATGTGTCGGAGGCAAAGCTGAAGGCCAGGTGGAAGAGGTAGACTACGACCCCCTCGGCCCTTAGCCGCTGCCCGGCTCTAGAGGTACTCCGTTTGGAGCCTCGTGATGGCGCATGGGAGGCGAAGCCGAAGGCTAGGTGGGAGAGGTGGTCCACGACCCCCACGACCCTTAGCCACGGCCAGCTCTGTAGGTACTCCGTTCGGAGCCTGGCGATGATGTGTCGGAGGCGAAGCCGAAGGCCAGGTGGAAGAGACGGTCCGTGACCCCCTCGGCCCTTAGCCGTTGCGCGGCTCCGGAGGTACTCCGTCCAGAGCCTGGCGATGATGCATCGAAGGTGAAGCCGAAGGCTAGGCGGGAGAGGTGCTCGGCGACCCCCTCCACTCTTAGCCACTGCCTGGCGCCATAGGTATTCCGTCTGGAGCCTGGCGATGATGTGTCGAAGGCAAAGCCGAAGGCCAGGTAGAAGAGGCGGTCCGCAACCCCCTCGGCCCTTAGCCGCTGCCCGGTTCCGTAGATACTCCGTCTGGAACCTGGCGACAGCACATCGGAGGCAAAGCCGAAGGTTAGGCGAGAGAGGTGCCCGCAACCCCCTCGGCCCTTAGCCGATGCCCAGCTTCGTAGGTATTCCGTCCGAAGCCTGGCGATGATGTGTCGGAGGTGAAGCCGAAGGCTAGGCAGAAGAGGCGGTCTATGACCCCCTCGGCCCTTAGCCGATGCCCCCCAGCTCTGGAGGTACTCCGTCCAGAACCTGGTGACACCGTGTCCGAGGTGAAGCTGAAGGCTAGGTGGGAGAGGTGGTCCGCGACCCCCTCGGCCCTTAGCCGCTGCCCGGCTCTGGAGGTACTCCGTCCGAACTAGCGACGGCGCATCAAAGGCAAAGTTGAAGGCTAGGTGGGAGAGGAGGTCCGCGACCCCCTCGGCCCTTAGCCGCTGCCCGGCTCCGGAGGTACTCCATCTGGAGCATGGCGATGGCACGTCGGAGGCGAAGCTGAAGGCTAGGCAGGGGAGGTGGTCCGTGACCCCCTCGGCCCTTAGTCGCTGCCCGGCTCTGGAGGTATTCCGTCCAGAGCCTGGCGACGAAGCATTGGAGGCGTAACCGAAGGCCAGGCAGAAGAGGCGGTCCGTGACCCCCTCGGCCCTTAGCCGCTGCCCGGCTTTGCGGTCTCTGCAATGGGTAGTCGGGGGTTCCACTATGTTTCCCGTGCCATGAGGCGCATGCTTTTTAATTAAATGTTATTATAATCCACATAAAATAATATGTAAAAGGTATTTTCAAAGGAGATGGTAGGGTAATTTTGTTACCTTTTACCATACGTGTTTGAGTTACGTGATCATACCTTCCCGGGGAAGGGGATCTTTATACCTCTTTGATCTGTGTGTGGTGCTCTTTGGGGAATAGCGAGTTTCGTACCCCTTCGGCACAAAGGCATTATCCTTCAAGATGCTGGGGAACCTTTCACACTAGGTCTTTTTAGAATCTTTTTCCCCGGTGAAGTTTTTGAAGAAACATCTCCATCGTGGGGGTTTTCAGAAGTCTCTCTGTGGTGCGGAGATTTTGTAAGGCTATCTGTTGTGCAGAGGTTTGCATCTCTGTTTTTATCAGAGGTTTTTGGTAGAATTCACCATTTTTACCGGAGGTTTGGTGAAGTTCTTTGTTTTTACCGGAGGTTTTGGTAAAGTTATCTATTTTTACCGGAGGTTTTGGTAAATTTCTCTATTTTTACCGAAGGTTTGGCAAAGCTCTCCATTTTTACCAGAGGTTTTGGTAAAGTTCTCTATTTTTGCCAGAGGTTTTGGTAAGGCTCTTCATTTTCGCCGGAGGTTTGGTAAGGCTCTCAATTTTTGCCGGAGGTTTGGTAAGACTCTCCATTTTTGTCGGAGGTTTAGGTAAGACTCTCTGTTTTTGTCGGAGGTTTTGGTAAGACTCTTCGTTTTTGTTGGAGGTTTTGTTAAGACTCTCCATTTTTTTTGGAGGTTTTGGTAAAACTCCTTGGCATGTATTAATGCCGAAAGTTCTACACACTATCGGAGCTACGCAATACCTTCCAGAAACCTAGGTAGTCTTGCCTTCCAGGTGACCTAGGCATGCTACGCCCGCGGTGTGTAGGCTTGTCGTGCTCCCAAAAAAACGCCCAGGGTGCACTGCAACACTGTCCACCAAGGATGTGCCCTAGCGCGTGGCACTTATATGACCAAAGCTACGCGATGCCTTCCAGGGCACCTTGGGCACAATATGCCTTGCAAGTGACCTAATCATAAGCGGCGCCCGCGGTATATAAGCATGTCGTGCAGAGAGGATTCCTTGCGATAGCATTCCTCAGAGCACCGCATCCTCACATCAGGGCAGTCCCTTGATATGCAGCATCCACACATTATCGAGGCTACACAATACCTTCCAAGAAACCTAGGCAGTCTTGCCTCCTAGGTGACCTAGGCCGGCTATACCCGCGGTGTGTGAGCTCCACTTCCTACCAGGGCAAAGCCTACCCTCCGGAAAACCTTTTCAGGTGACCTTGGATTTAGGAAAGAGATGCTTACTGGTGCGTGGGCTTGTCACTCCCTCAGAGAAATCCCCTAGGGAAGCCGCAACTACATTACCAAGGAAGTCCCTTGATAACCAGCATCTACACACTATCGAGGCTACACAATACCTTCTAGGAAACCTAGGCAATTTTGCCTTCCAGGTGACCTTGGCATGCTACGTCCGCGGTGTGTAGGCATGTCATGCAACGAGAATTCCTTGCGACAGCATTCCTCGAAGCACCGCAACTCCGCCACCTGGGACATCCCCTGGGGTGTGGCTTCGACACCCAAGGCTATGCAAATGCCTTCCAGGGCACCCTGGGCATAATCTGCCTTGCAGGTGTCCTAGGCATAAGCGGCGCCCAAGGTGTGTGGGCCTCACTGTCTACCGAGACTATGTAATGTCTTCCAGGAAATCTAGGCAGTCTTGTGCTCTAGTTGACCTAGGCATGCTACATCCGTGGTACGTGGGCTTATCACGCCACCCGAAGATGTCCTACGAGTGACGCCGCAACACGGTTTATCAAGGAAATCCCTTGATACGTGGCAACTATGCTTCCGAGGCCGCACAATGCCTTCCAGGAAACCTAGGTAGACCCGCCCCCGAGGTGACCTAGGCACGATGCGTCTACGGGAGTGTAGAGATTTTGCATGGTTATACTAGCTAAGTTTTGCAGTCTACTGTTACAATGAGAAGCTATTTGTATCTTAAAACATAGCTATGTGATATAACTATTCATGCTAAGTGAAAATGTAACTTAAGTTCTATTTCTCCGACCCAGTGGCTATTTACTAAAAAAAGACTCCTAGCAGTAAGGTTGGAGGCCTCCAACAGACTCTAACCATGCCGTATGAAAGACGGATCACTAGGTAAACTATTTGGTAGTTAACATTGAGTGTACCTTTGTAGGAATAAGGCCTCAATTGTGAGGCTTGGTGACCTCAAAGCCTATGGCTAGGCCGGAGAGGCGGTGCTTGACCCCCTCAGCCTTTAGCTGTTGCCCGACCCCAGAGGTAAACTGTCCGAAGCCTGGCGACGGCATGTTAGAGGCGTAATAGAAGGCTAGTCGGGAGAGGCGGTGCTTGACCGCCTCGGTTCTTGGCCGCTGCCTAGCTTCGGAGATATTCCGTTCGGAGCTTGGCGACAGCGTGTCCCCTACTCAGTTCTCGTTGCTGGATGTGGTGCCATTGGTAGTAGTGTCAGTGGTGACGGTGCAGGGTTGAGGGGCCAGGGATTTACCTGGGAGTTTGCCCCAGGCCTTTGAACCCTGCATCATCCCTCGCCCGCTCCTTCTGTGGCCAGGTATTCTGCTTGCCTTCCGAGGTATTCCTCCCAAAAGATCATGAGGGTGCGGTAGTCGTTAGTGTTGTGGCCATGCCCTGGTCCGTGCAGGATGCACCCGTGTGCCTCTGGGGGCGCCGAAGCTTGGAGTTGTCATCGGGGTCGCTACCGAAGGCAGTGTGTCCCGAAGCCGGTTGTTTCCCCAAGGGCTACTTCCCCTTTGGGAGACCATCGGGGTTGTCCGGTGAACCAGCTTTTGGAGCCGAAGTGATTCTGGCTATGCCTCACTGGACGAGGTGGGCTTGGGTTCCCTGCGCGCCGTTGGCATTGCGGCGTTGGAGGCGCTAGCGGGGTCCATGCATCCCAGAGCCCTCCGTCTCCTTGGAATCCTCTTTCGCCTGAGGGGCCCAAGGAGGACATTGGGTGGACAGACTTTCTGAAGATGTTGGCTTTCTTGGGGTATTCCAGGTGTGGTGGAAGGGGACGCCTGGGGACCACTCCCAAGTAGGAGCACTTCTGGGTTGGACTACCCAGAACCATTGGAAGACGGCCTGCTTGGCTATGGCTTCGGCTACGTCCTCTCCTGAGGTAGTGAGGTCTTTGTCGCATCGAGGCTGGAGGGCCTCCATGCTGTCTAGAGTTCCTGTACCGACCCAGGGTTCTGAGTTGGCCAAGGTCAGAGGAACACCGTCCCATACGGCAGCGGGGCTGGAGCATGCGTACAGTGCGTACGGCTGACGTAGCTATGCATATAGTTGCATGCTCGCAACGGTGGGTATGGCGGTTTTAGCTGATCCTCTGGTGGTTTTTTTGGTCGATTCCTACCTCTCTTAGCACTTCTGTGTTCAAATACCCACGGACGGCGCGCTGTTGGAGCAAGAGTTCGTCTTGCCCCTGCAAATACGGTGAGAGTTTCTTCTAAGGAGGAGACTCAAGCTTGGAGACGAAGTTTGAGAGGAAGGAACACCACGAATATATTGATGATAGAAAAATGTATCACTCTAGGAGGAGTATCGCAGCGTTCGCTGTGATGCGTGTTCTGTTTTTGCTGTCCTGTGTCCAGAGGACCATGACCTCCTATTTATAGGGTCATGCGTAGCTTGGCGTACAAGTTATCATAATATACAAATATTCAAGATCCGGCCAAATTATTGAGCCTTATCCTGAATAACTACCTTCTATCCTGTCGGAAGATAAATATCCACCGTGGTAATTATCGTGGTGCCTACCCCCTGAAGGGGTAAGCCGGTCCCCAATTGTGGCCCGGCACCGCACAGTCAGGGGTGTCAGGATAGCCCTCATCACGCCGAGGTGTCAGAGTGGCATCTATTCAGCCTAGACCTTTAATGCCGGTCACTTCCTTGTAGGCAAAGCATGACCTACGCTCCCCTCTCAGCAGATCTTCCTAGGGCCTGCTGGCTCACCCTGCTGCCTTCGGGAAGGCAGTCCAATCATCCCAAGGCGGGGGCCTTGGGAGGCATAGAACAGGGAGGTGAAGGCTTTGGGAAACGAGACCCCGGAGGGCCAAGGCTTCAGGAGGCCGAAGCCCCGGAGGACCGAGGTTTCAGGAGGCCGTGTTTTGGAAGGCTTCGGGAGGTCGAACCAGCGGAGCCAAGGGAGGGCTTCGTAGGTGCGAAGGGGTACCGTGAAAGGATCTGATGATATTGGAGATAGAGATTTTAACAAAGGGTTCGAAAATCAATGCTCCGGAGGGACCTGGATGGTGGTCTTCGACCGTTATCCTCAGGCTGGTTTATTTTCCCCCCAACAGGTTTCTTCAATTGGGATTTGAAAGAAGAAGTTTATGTAGTGCAACCTCCTAGTTTTGAAAAGAAAGGAGAGGAACACAAAGTGTTAAGACTGCACAAAGCGTTATATGGCCTGCATCAAGCTCCGAGGGCTTGGAACCCAAAGATGGACAAGTCTTTGAGAGAACTTGGTTTTGAGAAGTGTCTGTTAGAGCATGGTACGTACAAGCGAAGCCAAAGAAAAAGGAACTTGCTGGTTGGAGTTTATGTGGATGATTTAATCATCACCAGAGATAGTATAGAAGAGATCAATAGCTTCAAAAATCAAATGAGGAAGATGTTTAACAAGAGTGATCTCAGGTTACTTGGTTATTATTTAGGAACTGAAGTTCATCAAAGCTCTAGAAGAATAATACTCAATCAATCCACTTATGCAGCAAAGGTGTTGGATAAGTTCGCATGAAGGATTGTAATCCAACACAAGTGCCAATGGAACCACGTTTGAAGTTGAGCAAGGATAGCACAAACCCAATTGTAGACAAGACCCTATATCGAAGTATAGTTGGGAGTTTGAGATATCTACTACACAGACACCCGAATTTGGCATTTTCGGTCAGCATGGTGAGCAGGTATATGGAGAATCTCACAACGGTGCATATGTCTGTGGTTAAACATATACTGCGGTATGCGAAAGGTACTTTGAACTATGGGTGCATCTATGGGAAGCAAGATAATTTGTGTCTGCTCGGTTATACGGACAGTGATCTAGTTGGTGATACTAATGATCAGAAGAGTACTTCAGGCATGGTGTTTTTCCTTGGAAAAGTCCAATCAGTTGGAGTTCACAAAAGTGGAAGGTAGTTGCACTATCTTCTAGTGAAGCGGAGTATATTGCAGCTTGTGCAGCAGCATGTCAAGGGTTACGGTTGGGACGATTACTGGTTGATATTCTTAAGATGAAGTTTGAAAAAGTAACTTTGAAGATTAATAATCAGTCAGCAATTGCGTTAAGCAAGAATCCAGTATACCATGAGAGGAGCAAACACATCAACACGGTTCCATTACATTAGAGAATGTGTGGAACCATGGATGGTAGACGTGCAACATATATGCACGAAAGACCAACCGGCCGATATCCTAACTAAGTCTCTCGAAAGGTTGAAGTTTGCTGAAAACAGACAGAAGATTGGCGTACGGATTATCAATGGAAGGCAACAAGATTAAGGAGGAGATTGTTAGTTCAATCTCTGTTGTTTAGTTGGTTTCACGCTAGGTGTCCAACGTTTCCACTATGTAGAAGATTAGATAGGTCTGTTTTTCTCTTCCATAACATAGTAGTAGTAAGTTAGGTTCTCAAGTCATATACGAGTTGGAATTTGTTCTCTGTTTTTGCTGAGCTAAAAAAAGAAAACAAAGGGGGGCTGGATAGGGCATCACCTGGTAAAGATCTGAGAAACCAAGTTGAAGTATGCCTTGGTTAATATGTGATGAGCGATTGACAAAGTTGTGGGTTTGGTTTGATGATTATTGGATTGCATGAGCATGTATATGTACTACAATTATGATCATGAGTAACCAAAGTTGTAGAGGAAATGAAGTTGGCATATTTTTTCCTCTGAGTTTAGGAAAATTGCACACGTCGGATGGTCTGGCGCTTAGGACGAGTACACACCAGATGGTTCGGCGCCTGGAATTTTGAACTCATGGATGGTCCGGCATTCAGATGGTGTACACGCCAGAGCATTTCAACTCAGAAGAGAAAATTGAAGTACATGCCAGATAATCCGGTGATGGGCACTATGAACGCCAAATCATTTCTTGCCGAGAGGGTGCAAGTTGGCTCTGGTGGATTCACATGCGTCGGATGGTCCCACGATGTTGAGTATGAACGCCAGAGAGATCGTCAGAGCTTTTCCTACAGAGAGGCTGCAGTATGGATCTAGGATGAATGCTACTTGCCGGATGGTCCGGCCATCATGTGAAAAGAACGTTAGAATGCTTCTTGCAGAGAGGATCGAAAGTTGGCTGATCTGATGGTTTGCACATGCTGGATGGTCCAGCGCTCATGAGGGGTGCATGCCAGAACATCCAACATTCATGTTTTCTCTGAGATGTACTTTGAATTGAGAATTATGATTTTCAGCTAACTGGAGATGGAGTTGGGATATGTGTTTGCTTGTCTAATATTGTGCATGTGATAGATGCAACTTGATAGCCGACAACAGGATGACCAGAGCCAAGCAAGGTGTTTGGTGTCGGACGATCGAGGATGTCGGACGATCGAGGATATCGGGCAGAGTCAAGGGTGATCTAAACTGTGCATATGGAGGTGAAGCAATGCATGAGAAGTTGGATGAAGACAACATGTTAACAAATTCAAGCGAATGGGATGCCAGTGCAAGTGACAAGCTGGCTTGAGGGATCGGGAGCTAGAGAGACTTGCTGGTGGTCAAGATCACAAGACAGAGTACACGTGTCGACATCGGGATGCTAGCTTGGAGTCAGAGCAAGCGACGGTGAGTCATGCTTTGAGGACCGTGCAAGGTGGTTTGCGGTTTGGCCTCAAAAGCATGGAAGTATGGAGGACACATGGCATCATCGTGAAGCTTGCATTGAGGCAAAGCTAAGTTATGAAAATACCACGACCATTCAATAAATGGAGCGGAAAATGGACCAAATTGCCTCGGTGGTAGTTAAGAGGCCACTAGAATAGATGGTATTTTGGGAAAAAGGAAGCTTTAGGGTTAAGCTACCTCCCTAGGCCTATAAATAGAGGGGTAGGGCTGTGTGGGAGGTTTGAACCAGCCATTTGAGCCTTGACAGATAGATTTTAGAGGAGAGGAAAGGAGAGCTTAGGCTTTGTAATAAGTGAGAGCTTTTTGTGAGGAAAAATCTTGTAATCTGTCGAAAAGAGGGATGTCCTCTGTAAGAAATGAAGATATTGTTTCTTTTGATGCTTGAATTCATCTTCCTTGCATTTTTGGCATCCAAAGGTTTTAAGTTGTACCAAATGGATGTCAAAAGTGCATTCCTAAATGGGTTCATAGAGGAAGAGGTCTATGTCAGGCAATCCCCTGGTTTTGAGCACCACAAATACCCACATAGAGTATACAAGCTTCAGAAAGCTTTGTATGGGCTTAAGCAGGCACCTAGGGATTTGTATGATAGACCTAAGTCCTTCTTGTTAGAGCATGGGTATGTGATGGGGTCAGTTGATAAAACATTGCTCACTCTTAGGCATGGAATTGATTTCCTACTTGTTCAGATATACGTGGATGATATCATTTTTGGTGGCTCTTCTCATGCTCTTGTGGCCAAGTTTGTAGAAACTATGAGTAGGAAATTTGAGATGTCGATGATGGGTGAGCTCAACTTCTTCCTTGAGTTGCAAATCAAGCAATGCAAGCAAGGTACATTCGTCCACTAGACGAAGTACACCAAGGATTTGCTGAATAAGTTCGACATGAGCGATGAGAAGCCCCTAGCGACACCAATGGTTACCTCGACCATGCTTGATCCGGATAAAGATGGAGAGAAGGTAGACTAGTGTGAGTACAGGAGCATGATCGGTTCTCCTCTGTACCTGGCGGCAACAAGACCCGACATACACTTAGTCGTCCGCTTGTGTGCCTATCTTCAAGTGTCACCAAGGACATCTCACCGCCAAGCGGTAAAGCGCAGATTGAGGTATCTCAAACACACCATTGAGTATGATCTTTGATTTTCTGCATCTCTTCTATCTCTCTTCATGGTTTTTCAGATGCGGATTTTGCTGGTTGTAGAATTTACAGGAAGAGTACCTCTGGTACTTGTCATTTTTTAAGTACTTCTCTTGTGTGTTGGTCTTCTCACAAACACTATAGTGTTGCATAGTCAGCTGCTGAAGCTAAGTATGTTGCTGCCGCTAGCTGTTGTTCTCAGATTTTATGGATGGTTGCCTCTTTTGTGTGACAACACCAGTGCCATTAGCTTAGCCAATAACCCAGTCCAACACTCTAGAACCAAACACATAGATATGAAATTCCACTTCTTACAAGATGATAATGAGAAGAGAGATATTGACTTGAGATACATAGATATCCAACACCAGCTTGCTGACATCTTTACCAAGCCTCTAGATGCAACAAGATTTGCCTATTTGAGGGGAGAGCTTGAAGTATGCTATCCCTATAGCATTGTGTGAGAGGGAGTTGCAGATGTACATACTTTATCTTACTTTTATTATGGTTGCATTGCATCTCATCTTGTAAGATTATCATTATAGTTGAGCTTTGACTTTTATGTCTTTAGTATTTTCAGTTGCTAGACTTGAATTTGGACTAATTTGAGTAGTTGTGTGGAGCAATATTTTAAACTTAGGCTCCTCTTGATGCTTTGATATGAATCATTTCAAGCAAACTAGCTTTCCTAAAGATGAAACTTGGCAATTTTATGAATCATGTAGACTATGAAATGCTACATTCTTGATCACCATATTCGTAATTGCTTTGGCTTAGTAAATACTTATGTTAAGACTAGTTTGATAGATATCTTGTTCTAGGCTTCTTGATTCAAGATAGTGGATTGGGAAATATTGCACTATATTTTTTTATCTTTGTCAAATGTTTAGCTCATGATAGAACCTTGGGGGAACATGTGTTCCTTGTGTCGCGAAGACACTACTTGACTCGATCTAAGTGAAAACTTGAAAACTTGTGCAATTTGAATACTTTTAAAGAATCAAGTCTCTTATGCTAAAATATGATCCAATACGATTGTCTTGATGCTTCATGTTGTTTGCCAAAGAAGCAAGCCCATGGTTGCTAAAGTCAACTTGAGAATAACATGAATCACGAAGAAATGTACCTAAATGATCAATTTTATTTCAATCACTTGATCGAACTAAGTCTTTGTTTCATATGTGAGCGTTTGCAAAGCCTACAGTCGTTAATACTTGCTTGCCTAGTTTGAGATTAAAGTTTTCTAGTTCTTGATATTTGTATTGCCTTGGCACGTGTGGATGCTTATGTGATGATCACTTTTAACATGATTCGGCTACTTAAACCTAAATGAGCCAATAATTCTTTAGGATTAGCTTGTAAAGCTTCATGCTCTTATGTCACTATCTCTTTTTATCCTTTATACGATTATGAGCTCCACATTCTACTCTCCATAGCCCTATGATATTTCAAGCACTACTACAGAACTAGTCATAAGTGCTTCCACATCAGTGCTAGTTCAATCAAAACCGACACTGATAGGGTATCACTGTTGGTTGGTAGCAAAACCAAGCATTCACATGTCCATTAAGAATAAAATAGACACTGATAACTAATATCAGTGTCTGTTCATATTACAAACCGGCATTAATACTATTAGTGCTGGTTCGTAATACGAACTGACACTAATAAAATGATTGGACCCAAAATTTGTATTGAATCGATTTTAGTCTTGTCGGCTCGCGTCCGTCGGCTCAACTCTCCTCGATCTTATCCTTTCATGCCGGTCTCTCTCCTCTCTCACTTGATCTCCTACCTTCACTGGCTTCTCTCCTCTCTCGGTCTCCTCTCTCTCAATCTCCTGCCTCATCTGACCTCTCCTCTCTCAGTCTCCTCTCTCTCTCTCTCTCTTGGTCTCCAATGATGAGGAAGGTGGTAGTTGTTGCGGCGACAGTTAAGACCGCTCGAGCTCAGCCTCTGTCCCCATGGTCAACTAGCGAGCTCACCGACATTGTGTTGTCCAGATTTGGCCGACCACGAGCTCGTGGCCACCGGATCTAGCAACAACAAGCTCGTGGCCGCCGGATCTAGCTGTAGCGGCTTTGAGGGGCTCCACCGGATCTAGCGGTGGTGGCTTTGAGGGGCTCCATCGGGGTTGGTCGAGCTCCGCCAAGCCTCTCATCGCCGCTGAAGAAGGGGGAGGCGAGGGGATGAGGCTGGCCTTGCTCCGGTGGGCTAGCCGAGCTCAAGGTGAGGAGATGAGAGGGAGACGAATGGGACGGCACTGCATCCATGGTTCCATCGCGCCTGCACCGGCCCGTCCTTGCATTGCATGACGTAGGCCTGGCTGAGGTGCAACGGTCCAACTATTGAGGCTGGCGAGGAGCACCAGATGGAGCCAGAGCGTGCTGGAGGGCTGCTACGAGGAGTCGCGGTGTGCCACATTATCTTGTGCATGTGTTGTGGCGGTGTGCCCGGCAATGCCCGACGGCAGCGCGACGGGAGTGACATCCGGGCTAGCTCGGATGCTGCTCCCGCCACCACCAATTCTCTTTTTTATTCTCTGGAAATGGTAATAGTGTCAGGTGGTCAACCGGCACTGATAGTAGTACACTACCAGTGTCGAGTAAAGAGTGACGGTTGAAAAATCGGCAGTGAAGCCATTTTTCAACGGCACTGATATGCAATTTTGTAGTAGTGTAGCTTGTGCAAATGCTTTATGTTATACTTATGAAAGCTCATTAGGTTTGCATATTTATGCACTTCATGGTGTTTTGTCCTTGATGTTTGCATTGCCAAAAGGGGAGAAAAATATGTACTAAGTCACAAAGAAGATTTTGGCATGATGAAAGGAGAAAATATGAAAAATGTGCATTCATCAAGAGGGAGCATTTTTGCTTTTATTGGGATTTTGAGGTTTTTAGCATGTCATTGCCTCTCTTCGGGTTTCCGCAATCCTTCTAATGCCAAGTGATATTTTTGGCTCTTTCTTGAGCTTTTAGTCACTTGGATGAACTTCTCTTGTTGGATTTCTTCAAACCAAAATCTTTGTATTTTAAGGGTTGTCAATGCATTCATCAACAGAGAATTAGAAGCCAAGTTAAAATGTGTCTTGGTTTATATGTGATGAGTGATTGACAAGGTTGTAAATTTGGTTTGATGATTGTTGGATTGCATGAGCATGTATATGTACTGCAATCATTATCATGACTAACCAAAGTTGCAGAGGAAATGGAGTTGGCATATTTTTTCTCTCAGTCTTGAAAAATTACACACGCTGGATAGTCCGGCTCTTAGGAAGGGTACACACCGGATAGTCTAGCGCCTTCAATTCTGAACTCATCGGATGGTCCAGCATTCAGATGGTGTACACGTCAGAGCATTTCAACTCAGAACAAAAAGTTGAAGTACATGCCGGATAGTTCGGCGATGGGCACTGTGAACACCGGAGCATTTCTTGCAGAGAGGGTGCAAGTTGGCTCTGGTGGACTCACATCCGTCAGATGGTCCAGCCATTTTGAGTATGAACATCAGAGAGATCGTCGGAACCTTTCCTACAAAGAGGCTGCAGTATGGCTCTGGGGTGAATGCTACTCGCCGGATGGTCCGGTGATCGTGTGAAGAGAACGCCAGACTTTTTCTTGTAGAGAGGATAGAAAGTTGCCTGGTTTAATGGTTTGCGCATGTTGAATGGTCCGGCACTCAGAAGGGGTACACACTAGAACATCTGGCATTCACGTATTCTCTGAGATGTGCTTTGAACTGAAAGTTCTGATTTTGAGCTAACTGGAGATGGAGTTGGAAAATGTGTTTGCTTGTCTAATGTTGTGTAGGTGATAGAGGCCAAACAATCGAGGATGCCGGGCGAAGTCAAGGGTGATCCAAGCTGTGCACATGGAGGTGAAGCAATGCATGAGAAGTTGGATGAAGACGTGTACCGACAAAGTCAAGCGGAGGGGATACCGATGCAAGTGATAAGGTGGTCCATGAAATCAGGAGTAGGAGAGACTTATCGGTGATCAAGATCGCAAGACGAAGTACACGCATGGACATTGGTATGCTTTCTTGGAGTCAGAGCAAGCGGCAGTGAGTCACGCTTTAAGGAACGTGCAAGGTGATTTTGTAGTTTGGCCTCAAAACCGTGGAAGGATGGAGGGCACACAACATCATTGCGAAGCTTTTGTCGAGGCAAATTTAAGTCGTGAAGGTGTTACAGCCGTTCGATGGGTAGAGAAAAAAATTGACCAAAATGCCACGGTGGTAGGTAAGGGGCCATTGGAAGAGATGTGTATTTTGGGAACAAAAAAGCTTAAGGGTTAAGCTACCTCCCTAGACTTATAAATAGAGGGGTAGAGCTATGTGGGATGTTTGAGCCAGCAATTTGAGTCTTGAGAGATAGGTTTTAGAGTAGAAGAAATGAGAGCTTAGGCTTTGTAATAAGTGAGAGCTTTTTTGTGAGGAACACATCTTGTAATCTATCGAAAAGAGGGCTGCCCTCCGCAAGAAATGAAGATATTGTTTGTTTCAATGCTTGTGTTCATCCCCTTCTAGTCCCTTTCTATTGGCTCTATTGCTTTATTGCAAGTTTTTCTCTTTTCGGTTGTGTTTTTGTTTCGATTATTGAGCTGAAATTTTCCACCTTAAGTTGTTCTTCTTGTAGCTAGAGCTATAAAATTCACATACATATGTATACAATTTGGTCTTAAATTCTCCTGCCTCTAGATCATCAACCTTGAGAATCTCTTCTACTGGTGATCTTGTCTTTGATTTGAAGGTTTATTTCCTAAATTTGCAATCTTTTTATGGTGATGACTCGTGAATCGAGTTTTATTGGAACCAAGGGTTCATATATAACCATGAGAGCCATGATTTCACTTGCGTTCTTGATTGCAACTTGTTTCTTTCTAGATTTTTCTTCCACTTGAGTTTGTGAGGTGTGTTGGGTGGAACGAAGAAGAAGACCATCTGATTTGAAAGAATTTGGTAAGACGCCTATTCAACCTCCCCCTCCTCTAGTCGTCATTCTCGGTCCTATAAGATCAAAACAAGTTCTTTGTTTCTCTGTGCAGCATTGCTTAGCTACCTAGGTTGTTTTACCTAAACAACGGATCATCCACATCACTTTGTGTAGAAAATGAACAAGATAATTATATAAAGTTTCATTATGTTATGTCGCTACATGAAGTAGAAAGAGCAATGCTAATGCAGGTTGAATTTACAGAAACATCAGTGATACCACCAGGGCAAAAATATTACTTTTGATTTCCAGTCTACGATCGGAGTGTTTGACATAGTTTGAACGGACATGTAAAATTGCCATCGTAGTAACTTACTGATTTCAATCCTGTTCTGAGAGAAATTCTGGCATATCAATCAATTGGTTTTCTGCACCTAATTTCAATTGGTTTTCCATGGGGTCGGCAATCAACTTTCTTAAGAATTAGATATAACATGAAGTATGAAATAATTGAAATGAAGTCTTGCTAGCTGAAAAACTGCAGCATTATTTAGCCATGTGTAGTAACCTGAAGCACTGACTTAGGATATTCTGACTGCATAGTAAGGTTAGCCGCTGTTCAGAACTTTAGATTCCATGACCTTAAGCAACATAAAAACCTTTAAGATTAATACCTAACTGGGATGATCAATGGATCTAATTAAATCACACTTGTTTTCTTAATAATGGAAAAAGAGTTTCAAGCCACTGCACTGCTTGGTGCACATCGCTTGGATCCTTATTACAATCATGCTGCAAGCATTCAAAATGGGAGAAAAAAATAGTTCATAAACTTCATGGCATACAAATCAGCTACCGGCGAGTCTATAACTAAAGCGTCATCCATTCTTGATGAAGATATCTATCGTCACAACCATCAAAACATGGCAGCCTTGCGAATGACATCCGTGTCCTCCTCCTTCTGCAACAGACTCCAATATCTCAGCATATGCCCCTAAAAGTGTCTGCATGAAAGTTGTGATTGGTTTTTTCTTAAAAATAATATCATTTCGACATAGCCATATAACCCAACAAATAGCTGCTACGCCGATAAAGATATTATTCTTATTAAGTTGCTCCACACTTATAACCCATCCACCTATCATGTGGTTGATGTTTCTAGGTGTATCAATCCCAAGGGCAATTTCAATGACACGCCAAATTGATTTAGCAAAATGACAGTTAAAGAACAAGTGATGTATGCTTTCACTTTGATTGCAAAAGCTATATTTAAGATCCTCATTCCAATTGCATTTTGCTAAATTATCTTTAATCAATAGGACCCCTCATGGTAATTTTAAGCGTCATAAAATTTTTCCCTTGGAGCAATGATATAGGAATGTCGTAGCCATATCAGTTCAAGTTATACAGTAGCACAAATATATGGCTAATGGGCTTTTCCGTTACATGTAATAGACCGCAATAACCTCATATTTTTTAGCGGTGATGACTGCTAGGTACGGTGGCATTCTTTGATGTTAATCAGACTGAGGACCTAAAGCAAACATTTTTTAAGTATTACACACATATATATTATCATAAAATTCATAAATAAGGAGTTAATTGTTACCACATCATTGTTCAGTTAACTATCCACCCTTATTCGATGGTTCATGCTTAGGGTTTATTTTGTCCAACTCAAGCTTGCCATCAAGCTTTAGAACACTAGAAATGTAACTATCCTTTGGGAGGACCTTTGCATCAGTCTTATACCGTAGATGCTCTTCAGCCCGTATATAGTAGATGTATGCACTTACAACCTGTAGTTATAAGTTAAAATTTATGATTAGATTATATGGTCATGTTTATATATAATTGCTTCATATAGATGTAGTTGTGTCGCCATTGAAGAAATTGTTATGTTATATAGGCATTCCAAATGGAATTTGTTTATGAATGCATCAGTGATGTCCATAAGTAATTTCGTTTCTTCTGGTGAGGATCTGATGGATTCAACAATGACAATATCTTATTCGGTGCAAACATAATCTATAACAAAAACAGATGTATACAGAACTAATGTAACAAAACAGATCCAAACCCTCCTGTATGGGCGATTTCCATATGGCCTTCACATGCAATATTCAGCATCGTTTGTATATGTTTTTGTATCTACCTGATGGAACTGTAGTGGTCTGTAAATAGAAAAGATAGAAGGTTCAGAAACACTTGCCGATATGTACAAGGCATACATTAAAATAAGCCAAACAAGGACTACTATGGTATTGATGAAAAGATCATCGAATCAACAAAACACGTGTGAAGTCTATCTTGTATGCTCCATATAGTTCATGAGAGTAAAACATGTGAAGTCTATCTTGTATGCTCCGCATAGTTCATGAAAGTAAACATGAGATGGAAGTAATTTTGTGCATGTTGATGACATAGCTTCCACCCATATATCGTCCTGCTCGCTTGTGGACGATGTGAGATCACCATTTGAATTATTAGCACTGGACAAAGGAGGACTGGAAAAAGGAGGCATACGCAACAGGGAAGATGTGAATATATATTGATTGTGTGTGATTCATCGCCATCGGAACCGAACCGCGGAAGCAGAAGGAACGTTTGTGCCACCCATTGAGAAGAGAGAAGGGCCGCTCATAAGAATCAAAGTGGGAGTCGTCAATTGATGGCGGTGATTTGTGAGGCGGTGTCTTGGAGCAGGAGGGAGAGGTAGTGATACTACTACAGAAAAGGTATCACTGCCGGTTCAAAAACATCATTATTGCTGGTTTTCGAACCAGCAATGATAATCCCCCACCCCACCCCCGCCCAGTGTAATTGTTGTCAGCAACAACACATTCAGAAAACATCACATGTTCATACACAAGTCATCACACATGTTCGTACATCAACACATTTCATTCACAAATCACATATATACATGCGCGATTAACATGTTATTCATAAATGTTCTTGGTTGGTTGGTTGGGACAGATAACTTAAACTCTCTAACTCACAATTTGTGTTAGAAATCTTATAGTTAACTTGAAGCATTCATGCAAGCAAAATAAATAAGCAGTTCAACCTCTCTTGCTACCTGAAGTTGTCGAACTCAGCAAGTCCCGAGTGCTCATTGAAAGAAGCACTCTATATTCGTCTTATAAACTCGCCTTTTGGACTTATCACTTCATCATTGATGGACCCGATAAGTTATTCTTGAACGGTGTTGAGGTGATGTTGTGGAAGTTTATTTGTGTTCTACTTGATTACCTATCATTAAAAGAATTAAAGAAATCAATCCTATAGAACACATGTAGATACTGAGAAGCTCGCATCAATATGTATTTACATACCTCTGTATCATCTTGGAGCAGCCTGTGACCGATGATTGTGTGCATGAACTCACATACATAGAAGTCACATAAATTGTTGCCCTATTTATGCATGTTACACTGAAAAAAGATATGAAATATTAGTGGAATGCAACTAGTCATTCAGTACGAATTTTTAACATGAATATTACGTACGTACCAAAAAGTTTGTTCGGACATAGTATTGACAGAATCAAACATTGTCCTTACAGTATCGTGCAAATGTCATGTGCATGATTATGAATAATATTACTAGATTTAGATTCATTCGAATGAAAGATTACTGGAGCGAATAATGAAATGATCGACTTAACCTATTTAGCAAGTCTATTACAAGTTGAAATTGTGTTTGTGGTCTCCTTTGTGAGTCAAATACAACAATCTTGCTCATGTCAGGCTGGATGACAAGAAGGATCCAGTGAAACCTGCATATATATATGTGCAACTTGATGTTAGGATCCAGTGAAACCTGCATATATATATATATCAAGTTGGCATCCCGACCGAGAGTAAGTCCGGTTTTGGCAATAAACAGTTTGATCGAGGCCTCCTTCAGGTAAGGCTTTTCCTTGATGCACTCGTAGTCTGATTTTAGCTTTGATCCGGTGCCCTTGTCTATTTTTGTTTCACCATGGATATGAAAAACTTCTGCACTGCAAGATCGATTGGATCCTTCATCTTAGGATGAGCTAGCTTGAAGTGTGTAGTTACACTGTTGTTCATTGTCCATCTCAATTCCACATGAGTTAGTTCTGACAGTTGAGGAGGTGTTGACAATTTAGGTGGTGCCAGCTTCTTAGATGAAAGCGATTTTTGAGTTGGACCATGGGTAGTACAGTATCCACTTGGACCCTGGCGTATCCAGTGAAATCGAACGATTTTTGAACTGGGCTCCGGCTTGGACGAGCCAAGCCAAGTCCAAAGCCACCTTGGTGGTTTTCGAATATCTAACTATGGGGTATATGCGTACAAAGAGTATATCAAACACAGACATGGTATGTACAACACATATTAGGCAGCTCCAGGTATCATGAAATAGAATTAGCAGTACCGGATACACCCGGAATCAAGGAAGAACATATTAGGAAGGTCTAGATTAGTTACCCAACTCGAAACAATCAGTATCTGAAATAGATGTATCTACTTGGACGACAAGACAATTCCCTATCGACTACGGCTGGATAGGAGTCGGTACCTCACCCCTATATAAGGCGGAAAGGCTGGGGGGGAAGAGGAGGACGAGAGAGGCAAGAATCAAGACCCCAGCAGAGGAGCTACACGGTAACTTTAGCCCTAGGTTAGATTAGATCCTATCTACTCCTAGTAATAGTCTTAGCCACATCACTTGTACTCGAGATCATCAATATACAACAGCAACACCCCCACAGGACGTAGGGTATTACTCCAATCGGAGGCCTGAACCTGTATACAT
This sequence comes from Phragmites australis, assembly GCF_958298935.1. Classification (NCBI taxonomy): domain Eukaryota; kingdom Viridiplantae; phylum Streptophyta; class Magnoliopsida; order Poales; family Poaceae; genus Phragmites; species Phragmites australis. The sequence continues at coordinate 28,533,993 of NC_084926.1, read as the reverse complement.
CATGTGTCTCATCTCGTGATTAATCCCTGCACTTGATGGTACCCACTCAATCTACAAACATATTGTCGAGAACTAATCTTCGACAGTTGGCATGCTAAGTAGGGGCCTTCTTCTATTTTGTAGGATTAATCATGCCTCAGGGTCACTTTTGCGTCGGATTCTCCGACGCCGGCTTCTACAACCACTTCAATTCGACAATGGACATCTTCGAGTCCCCTCCCGTCGACTATGAGATCATCTTCGGAACTATGGTTTTCCGTTGGGATGATCAAGGTGGACTGATCCACACCGGTACCCTCGTGTCCAGACCATTGGATGTGTACCTCGAGGTGGGACATCTCAAGTGGGATCCCATGGAACCTGATGTTCTCCACTGCATGGACACTGACAGCGACGAGGGTGGCGACGGTAACTCCAACACTAGGCAGAGCAGCCAAACAGATCGATTCGTGTTTATGGCCAGAGGCAACGACCCCTCACCAGTTGACCCAATGGTGGTGGATCCAAATGCCATGGTTGACAACGGCATGGAAATTCTTGAAGATCTAGCGATAGTTAGTTTTGCCGACGGTACCAGCACCGAGTTACCACCTGAAACTCCACAGCTGGAGCCTTACATGCACCCGACACGACCCTCCACCAGCGGACCACAAGAAGGCAGATGCCTCCTGGCCTTTCCCGATGACTTCCGGTGGGTGTGCCTCCACCCATGACAGCCCACGGCTCAAGGAACAAGCTCCTCCAAACAGTCATCATGAGGCTTCATCAGCTTGATCGCAACAGAGCATCGGTAGCGACATATTCAGTACTCCAGATGCTAATGTGTAAGGAGCTCATCTGATTCTCAGATCCCTTCCAGAATTTGATCCGGTGAATCCACTAACTTCTATGGTCAATCAAGTCAAGATCCTACTCGATGCAGCTCAAATCCAAGTTGCTCGAGCAAACAATCCCTACAACTCCAGATCCCCCCCAGTCAGTACTATCCTGGTTCGAGGAGCCATGGGCAGGAACGCTCTCGAGTAGAGGAATCTTAGACAGGAAGTTCAGGTGGTCGAACCCGAACATGACACCGTGGGCCAAACTGTAGCTGCCCTATCCATAGACGCAGAAATTAGTAAGACCTGACGAACCATATTCCTCACAACCGGTATGATCTATGTATGGTGATCAAAAACCGCCATGAGGAACACCGTGAAGACTATCACTGCTGGTACGACCGTAGATCTACAGGACAAGATGGTTGATATGACTCCCCTGCTCGAAGAGACAGGCGTGACAGTCCCCCACCACCTCCTCCTGAAGAGTTCGGCGAGGGCTGTGAGGCTTTCGTACGTGAACTTCGATCAATTTGGTGGCCCAAGAAGTTCAAAGCGGGCTCAATCCAAAAGTACGACAGGAAGATCAATCCAAATGAATGGTTGCATATCTACATAACTGTCATTCGAGCAGCCGGTGGTGACAACCGAGTAATGGCCAACTACCTGTTAACCGCCCTTGATGGACCGACAAGGTCCTGGTTACTAAACTTACCGCCCAACTCAATTCATTCATGGGCAGAACTTAAGGCTCAGTTCATAGCCAATTTCCGAGGCACATTCGAGCGCCCAGGAACGGAGAACGACCTCCACCAGCTACACTAAGGCGACGATGAATCCCTTCAAGATTTCATCCGCCGATTCAGCGACAAACGTAACACGATCCCAGACATCTCCGATGAGTTAGTAATCATCGCCTTCAAATGAGGTGTTTAGGATACAGATCTGCATGGAAATATGGCTACTTGAAAGATCCATACGATCAAAGAGCTTTTTGAGTTGGCCGACAAGTGCGTAAAATGAGCGGAAGCTCAGGTGCACGCTAAAAATCTTCAATCTGACAAGGACAAACCCGAATCCTCAAAGAGCGAAGGAAAGAAGAAAAAACCCGGTGACAAGTGCAAGGGTTCCGATACGACTATAGCTGCGGTCGACAGGAGCAAATCGCATCACACTGGGGACAACAAAGGCCTCAGTCGAGGTGGCGGTAATTGGTGTCCCATCCATCGAAGCAACCAGCATGACTTCAACGAGTGCTATGTATTTAAGAAGAAACTTGATAAAAAGATCATGGCAAATGCTGAGCGTGGTAATAAGCAAGCTAAGCCAAACGTTGAGGGTGACGAGCCCCAGTTCCATGAGGCTAACCACAGCTTGGCGCACATCATCGGATGATCCGCCACGTATGAGTCCAAAAGGCAGTACAAGGTGGTCGAATGAGAAGTCAACCTGGCCCTAACTGGGCCCACTTGGTATCTCAAGTGGTTGGAATAGCCGATCACCTTTGATCAAACCGACCAACCAGCCACAGTACCACATCCTGGTCGATACCCGGTCGTGGTTCAGTCGACCATACTCAACACCAAAGTTTCTAGAACTCTGGTCGATGGTGGTAGTTCACTCAACCTCATCTTCTCCAAAACCTTGAACAAGATGGGAATTCAGAGATCAGAGCTTAGGACAGGAGTCGAGCCTTTCCATGGCATAACTCCCAACTCATCGACCATGCCCCTCAGCTAGATCGAGCTGCTGGTCACATTTGGCGCGCTCGACAACTTCCATACAGAAAAGCTGACCTTCGATGTCGACTTTGAGATGGCGTACAATGTGATCCTAGGCCACCCAATGTTAGGCAAGTTCATGGTGGTGGTTCACTATTCCTACCAAACACTCAAGATCACAGGACCCAATGGGGCCATTATGGTTAAAGGAGATCAGCGCACAGCAGTCAAATGCGACAAGCAAAGCCTGGATATATTCGAACACATCAGCTGAGGCCAAAGATTCCAGGCTCGTAAGTCTTGCTGGCACTTCTAAGTCCGATGACGCCAAGGGCAAGACCAACGACGGTGCCAGCAACAAAAAGATTGATGGTTGCGTCAAGGCAGTGCCACTCAACCCGTCTGAACCATCCAAAACGGTTAAGGTTAGGGCTAATCTTGACCCCAAATAGGAACTCGAGCTCATCACTTTGTCTAGGCAAACCTAGACATGCTTGAGAAGTGAGTCATCCTACATGGCTCGTAAATCCCGTCATCGTCAAGAAAGCCAATGACAGATGGAGAATGTGTGTCGACTTCACCAAGCTCAACAAGGCATCGTCCTAAGGATCCTTTTCCTCTCCAGCGCATCGACCAGATCGTCGACTCTATGACAGGCTACGCGTTTCTATGTTTTCTGGATGCCTATTCAGGATATCACCAAATTAGCATGGTATTAGAGGATGAGGAGAAAATGGCTTTTACTACTCCCTTCGGTGTATTTTGCTATGTAAAGATACCTTTTGGTTTAAAAAACGTTGGTGTTACGTATCAAAAGTGTATTCAAAACTGTCTATAACCCTAAATCGGGTGCAATGTAGAAGCATACATTGATGATTATTGTAGTCAAACCAAAAACCAAAAACTAATAGGTTAATGATCTCAAGGAAATGTTCGACAACCTCATGAAGTATCGCATGATGCTCAACCCTGAAAAATGCACGTTTGGTGTGCCGTCTGGCAAGCTTCTTGGCTTCATGGTGTCAAGTCGTGGCATTGAGGCCAACCCATGCAAAATTGAGGCTCTTAACCAGATGCAGTCACCTCAAACACTGAAGGAGGTCTAGAAACTAAGAGGTTGCATTGCTGCCCTTGGTCGATTCATTTCTAGGATGGGCGAGTGAGGGATGCCTTTCTTCAATTTGTTGAAGAAACAAGACAGGTTCAAGTGAACAGAAGAAGTGGAGCACACCTTTCAGGACTTTAAAAGGTACTTATCATCTCTATTAATCCTTACACCGCCTAACGAAAAAGAGGAGCTCTTTTTGTATATTGTAGCTACCCCAAAAGTTGTAAGCACGGTTCTGGTGATCAAACAGAAATGTCCCGAGAAAAAGGCCAAGGTACATAAACCTATTTACTACATGAGCGAGGTTCTACACGATGCTAATCTACGATACTCGCAAGAAAAGAAGCTGATATATACAGTCCTGATGTCTTCCCAGAAATTACGGCACTACTTTCAAGCGCACAGGATCATCGTCATGACGATGTGCCCACTGAAGGATGTAATACACAATCGGGAAGCTACTGGACGAATCATGCAATGGGCGGTAGAGCTAAATATGTTCGATGTAAGCTACGCACCATGCACAAGCGTAAAATCCAGAGTGTTAGCAGATTTTATCGCCGAATGGACAAGCGTTGAAGAAACAAGGCCAAACATGGTTGAAGATCACTGGATTCTCTTCTTTGATGCATCGCTCACGCTCTAGGGCTCAGGGGCTGGCATTGTACTCAAATCTCCAACGGGCGACAAACTCAGGTACGTTATTCAATTAGACTTTAAAGCTTCCAACAATGTTGCAGGAAATGAAGGACTAGTAAACAGGCTCCGCATAGCTGCGTCGCTTGGAACTAAACAACTTCTTGTGAAAGGGGACTCACAGCTAGTCATGAACTAAGTTCAAAAGGAGTACCAATGCTCGGACGACAACACGGTGGCTTACTTACTCGAGGTACGAAAGCTCGAGTAGAAGTTTGATGGGCTATAAGTAATGCACATCAGAAGGAGTGATAACTCTGGTGCGGATGAACTTGCTAGACTCACTTCTTCTTGAGCACCAGTACCCATAGGGATCTTTATTGAGAAACTCCTTAAACCATCTGTCCCGACAATTCGGTGAACGGATGTTGCCCAACCCGACCAGCAGTCTGGCCAGGTCAGCGAGGCAGAACCCACAGACATGAATGCTGCACTACCTGAACGCAACCCGACTTAGATGACTCCGTACCAAGCCTATCTCGAGCGTCGAGACATCCCTGATGATGATGCGTCTGCAAAGAAAATTGCCCATAAATACAAGCTCTACATTTTGGTAAACGGCAAGCTCTACCGAAAGGGGAGTAACTGAATCTTGATGAAGTGCATCACTCAAGAAGAGGGCAGTAAAATATTGCTCAATATCCATGGAGGAATGTGTGGTAATCTTGCATCTTCTCGCACCTTGGGCGAAAAAGTTTTTTTCCAAGGATTCTATTGGCCAACTGCACTCCAGTATGCTTCTGAGCTAGTCAAAAAGTGCAAGAGCTGCCAATTTTTCAGAAGGCAGACCACTCGACTAGCCTAAACTCTGCAAACAATTCCTCTTTCTAGGCCTTTCTCTGTTTGGGGCTTGGATATCCTGGGACCGTTCCCAAGGGCTCAAGGTGGTTACAAGTTCCAATTCGTGGCTATTGATACATTCACCAAGTGGATAGAGACTGAACCCACAGGAGAAATAACCATAGAAGCAACCAAGAAGTTCATGAGGAGCATAATTACTCGATTCGGCATTCCGCATCGGATAATTACGGATAACGGTAACTAGTTCAGAAGCAGGGCCTTTATTGCGTTCTACGAAGAATTCATATCAAAACTTGTTTCGCCTCAGTAGCTCACCCATAGAGTAATGGTCAAGTTGAATCTGCTAATGGTATAGTCTTACAGGGCATTAAAACTCGGGTTTCCGACAGGATAAAAGCCTACTCAAAACACTAGGTAAAAGAACTTCCCTCAGTACTATGGGTCATTTATACTTCGACCAATAGGGCCACCGGTGAAACTCTGTTCTTCTTGGTTTATAGAGCAAAAGCAGTGCTCCCGACTGACTTGCACTTCGAATCACCTCGATGGAAAATTACTCTGAAGAAGGGCAGGAAAAATTACGAAAGGACGACATAAATTTACTCGAGGAGTACCAAGATCGAGTATCTATTCGAGCAGCTAAGTATCAGTAGGCGTTGCATAGATGTCAAAGCTAGAGAATCCATCCCAGGAAACTCGCTACTGGGGACCTCATCCTTCGAAAGGTGCAGAAATAGACCCAGCTCCACATGTTATCGCCTAAGTGGGAAGGACCTTACATAGTAGTCAAAGTCACTCGACTTGATCAGTACAACTATCTACTCCAAACGGTGAGATACTCGAGCACTTGTGGAACATCGACCAACTCCGAAAGTTTTATTCATAGAAAAGGTAGGTTACAGGTAAGTCGATTACATTTGATTTGGTTAGCTACTCGATTACATAATCTTTTCTTTTTGGCCAGTGCAAAATTAGCATAAAGGATCCACCTAGCTCTTGTAAATAATGAAGATTCATAACCTCCAAAAGTTTGGAAGCGTATGGACCATCATTCACCCTTGAATGAGTCAAGGAACCTTTTATACTCCTCCCTCGAGTGGCAACTGATCACTCCAGGAACCAGCCACCGACCAACATAAGGGCTAGGAAAAGTGGCCGAGGCAAAGACCCTGCTGGAGCTGCTGACCAGCACCGGTGATGCCGAGTGGTCTTCTGTGTGGCACGAAGGTGATCTGGCGGTTGTCAATGGAGAAGGCGACAATGACTCGGGGACTCCACCACCGAAGACCTCGATGGTGACTTGGTTGATGATCCGATCGAGATCACCACCATCCTCATTCCTCTCCGGTGCGGAGCGCTACGCTGTCTGGCCTGAAGCATAGGTCTTAATGTAACAGCAAATGCACTGAATGAGGAGATAGGGACGATCTACGGTGGATGCTTCTTCCCTCTCCTTCTTAGGCCCTCCACTTGAGTCCTCGTCATCAGAGGAAGTGATGATGATAACCTCAGGAAGTACCATGGTGAGAGGCCTAGGGGAGAGGACTTCTGGGATTTGCTCATGAGGCGGAGATGGAGTGGAGGCCATGGCCTCAAGCTCTACGAGTCCTAGGAGGCAATGGGCAAAGGAAATAAAGTAGACAACGGACAAACAGCTTTGAGTCCCCTCTATTTATAGTGGGGAAATGGGTCGTACTATGTAAACGTAGCCGTCAAGATGTGAAACGATGGTGTCGCCTCGGGCGCGTAGAGCGTTCGATGGAAGTCGAGACGTTGTGATGGCATTAAGGCTTGTCTCATCTCTGCAAAGAGGGATTGGCGGCCATTACGACGCATCAAATCAAGGTTGCAGTGAAAACGAGCACAAATGGGTGTGGGGGTTTTTTAATGCTCACCTTCCCGATGGTTCGAGTTTACTCGGTAACCACATTGCAGTTAAAACCATAACACCCGGGGGCTTGCACTCTCGAGTATTTAGTCGAGAACGAGCTTTATTCTTCGTCTGACTCCGTCATTGAGTACATAGTCGAGAGCTATAACACTACTCTCCGATCAATGGTACAGGTATGTCCTTTTCTACTCTCTGATCGAGTAATTTCTTCCTCGACCATAGAGTCGGGGGGGGGGCTACATTGCAATACCATATTTCTTTTACAATGTTTTTTGAAAAAAATTATCTGGCTTTGAGTCAATCACATTGAATAGAACCAACGGAGGCATGTGTTGGGTGGGTCTATGACGGACAACTATACCTCATGAGGCATATCGGCACAGAGATTGTCAGACATCTCATGCCTAACGGCAAAAAGGGTTCTGAGTTCCTAGTCTACCTCGTGTGTGCTCTCTATCGAGTTTATGTTTGTATGCTGATCGAATGCGCAAGTTGATAAAAGTTCACAGAAAATTTGATATGCTCTTTCTTTTTCTAGTTCTGTATTAGTCTTTTCCTCATTATTACGGTCTTCTCGAGTGTTCGAGGGCCGCACATCTAATGGCTTATCTAGTTAAGATTTCAGGTGTTGATAGATGTGTAATTGTATGGTCTTGAGAATGATGATAACATGTACCTATCAGTTATTGCATCTACTTATGCTAATCCTATTTCATCGACAAGGGAATAGCAGACAAAAGCGTAATAGACTAGCAAAATGTAGTATTGTTGCAGGCATTCTCATATCATAAAATATGTTTTAAAAGTGTCAGAGTTGAATGGATCATCAATGTGAGGGACTCCCCTCACTATCATCATTAGGCAGGCTAAGCCTTAATGACTCAATGAAGGCTGGGACCACCGGCTGAATGCTTTCAACAAGCTTTGCGGCCTCCTCTCTAGTACAGTTGAACCTGACTGTCACCAATGAGGTATCAAGCGTGGGATTGTAACTCTTCAGAATACCGAGCAATGTGGTGGCGCTTGCAGAGGATGATTGGTACATAAGGTCGAGTGTCTGCTCCTTCATCTCTTGAAGAGCAAGAACCGCAGCATCCAGTTCAGTCATCATGGCCTTCCTTTCGGCTCGCGTGGTCTTCACTTGATTCGTGGGTTTCTCCTGATACTTAGCATCATCGTCGATTTTCTTCACAGTGTCAGAAAGAAGTTTTTCCTTGCTGTTACAGGAGGACTCAAGGCCTGAAGAAGGTAAATCGGAAAATAAATTTTGTTAGTCACCCAATAATTGAATCACGCACTGGTGATCAGGGACAGACTTACGTTAGATTTTCTCTCACTTGGCTTCGAGCTTCCTTTGGTGGTTGGCCTCGGCAGCAGCTACCTAAGCGCCGGTGACTTGGAGAAGAACCTTTATCATTGCCCATGGGTCATTGGTTGGGATCGATATTGAGGTTTCATTTCCCTTGAGCTACGGGTCTTTTCGGGCATGCTCGAGGCAGGATCTTTAGTCTGAGGAGTTGGAGCCGAGGTTGAGTTAGCCGCAGAAGTCAGTCCCGGATGACTGGTTGAGATGCTGGCAGCCTGGGTTTTCGCCTCTGTTGATAGTCTACAATCAACAGAATAAGGGAAGAGGAAAAGAAAAACTACCAGTTGAGATTAGGATCCAAGTCAAACCTCTTTAAAATTGGGAAGTGCGAAATGATGCTTGACTTTGGCCTTTTGGTGGTCACCTTCTTCATTCTTGGACCGGTAGGCGAAGCCGGTGGGGGAGTTACATGTTGGCCAGGCAAAGCCAAGGCATCTATAGCCTACAAAGAACCATATGATAAAAATTTATTATCTTAAGTTTATCGAGTGAAAGTATGACCAACTAAAGAGCGATGATTCGATTGAAATTACCTCTTTGGTCGATTCATCGGGCATGATGGTCTCTTGAGTTGGTAATTGTGAGGACATGACAGATGTCCCCTAAAAGGTAACTCTTCACAAGTTGGTGACCGAGAGAAAATCGATAACTCAAGAAGAGTTACCTTTTCGGTCGAGTCATCGAGTGTGGCGGATGCTGAAGGAGGTGATTTCAATCGATAATTTAGGAAATAAGAAGATAATGAGAATTTTGATTTCAGTACCCGTGGGCTCCTTCGCTTGCACTTGAGAGGGCTCGGGTCATGCGGCTAGTGAGAAGACGAGGACGATCTTTTCGATCAAAGAGACCCCTCGGCCTCCTCGTTAGCTGATCTTTTCCCCTTGTCGACAACATCAGCAGAAGAAGTGCCATCAAGATCAAAGACCTCGCTCAAAAGGATATGCTCTTGGCTAAATACTGGAGCCTGCAGTCACACAGACAAGTTAGATCAAATAGACAATGATCGGTCCTACTTTTCCATGAAGAAAATCCTTACATGTGGTCAAAGATTCGTGAAGGAATAAAGCAGAATGCCACATTGCGGTGCTTCGGAAGAGAAGAGCTTGTTCAACCGGGCAGTGACATCATGTGCAAGTAGGGCTGGAAAAAGAGAAGAAAGGTTATTCGACAAAGCTCGAAGGTCATAGCAAAAAGAAAAGGGCAAAATACTAAGTTTTTACCAATCCTTTGACCCAGAGGAGGTTAGGGGAACCAAGATATAGGAATTCTTCATTCCATTCCTCAATTAGAAACCACACCCCCCAACACATTTATTTTCTGTAATCCTCTTCAGTTTATAAAAGTACTAAAAAAGATTTAAACTTAGTTCGATGCTAAGGAAAGCCTCACACAGATGGACAAAAACTTAGCATGGTGACAGAGTTGGGGTTCAGGTGGTGAAGTTCAATTTGATACCGATCGAGCACATTGAGAAGAAATTTGGAAGGAGGGATGTTGAATCTGCAATAGAAGAATGTTTCGAAAACTACAAACTTGTGCTCGATTTTGCAGGAAGGGAATCTCTCACCAGATGTCGTCCTCCATTCAACCATGCTGCATGGCGGCACAATTCCTTGTGCTTCAAGTTCCGCCAGCCGAGACTCATCCATCTTCGAGGGTGTCTAGGCCTCGATCATGAACCGCGCTTCATCGTACTGATCGAGCGAGGCACCGGCGGCTTCTGCATGTGACCGCTTCTCCGACGAAGAGGGAACTGATGTCTTTGAAGAAGAACTAGGATCCATGGATCTAAATTTCTTTTGGTAGTGGCCGTGCTGGGTGGACAAAGCCAAGGGGCTTGTGTAGGAAGACTGGTGACAATGGCGAAGAATGGCCACTACAAATCCGAGTCATACAGGTAAATAATAAAAAATTTACCGTATCTTTGACCACTCCCATCTTTACAACGCTTCGACCCGCGCAAAAAGAGGAATGGTGACGACGTGCGAATCTCGACACGCCCTTCTGCCTGCATTAAATGTGCCTATACCCGTCGTTTCAAATTTCAAAAGGTTTTTTTAACTCTACTCGAAGTCGGTTGTCGATCAGTTGAGTTCTTTAATCTTTTTCTTCAAGTCTCAAGTACGGTTAGCCGTAGGGCGCTCGACCCGACGGAGCTTCCACTCGATACTTGAGGAAGCATCCATCAATACTTAATTCTTTCGACTATAAGCCTGATCCACTTTACTTGACCAAGCTTAAACTCGGTGGCACTCGAGTGGGCACTTATGGAAACCCCTCCTCCTGGGTAGAGTTAGGGGGATACTGTCGAATATCTAACTATGGGGTATATCCGTATAAGGAGTATATCATACACAGATAGGATATGTACAACACATATTAGGCAGCTCCAGATATCATGGAACCAAATCGATAGTATCAGATACACCCGAGATCAAGGAAATACATACTTGGAAGGTCTAGATTAGTTACCCAACTTAGAACGATTAGTATGTGAAACAGATCTATCTACTTGGACGACTATGGTTGGATAGGAGTCGGTACCTCACCCCTATATAAGGCAGAAAAGCTGGGGGAGAAGAGGAGGACGAGAGAGGCAAGCATCAAGACCCCAGCAGAGGAGCTACTCGACAATTTTATTCCTAAGATAGATTAGTTCGAATCTACTCCTAGTAATAGTCTTAGCCACATCGCTTGTACTTGAGATCATCTCAATGGCTCACTGATAGTTGAACCTTGTGAACTAGGAGTGACAGCTTATCACTGCTGGTTATTTTTGAACCAGCAGTGAAGAGGTGGCGCAGATGATTCTTTCTGTAATAGTGTGACCATGTCTTCAGTTGAGTGGCAGCCTTCAAGGTGGGGCAGGAGAACAACAAATCTGTGTCGTGGAGCAGGAAGGAGGCAGCGACACCCATCAGTGGAGCAGCGACTATCAACGCAGGGAGAGCCGGAAGCGTGGACACCTGAACTAACATTGTTTGCCTGTGGGGTGATGTTAGGACTATTGGAGCAAGAGTTCGTCTTTCCCTAGCAAATACAGCAAGAGTTTCTTCTAAGGATGAGACTCAAGCTTGGAGACGAAGTTTGAGAGGAAGGAACACCACGAGTATATTGATGATAGGAAAAATGGATCGATCTGAGGGGAGAATCATAGGTTTGTTGTGATGCATGTTCTGTGTCCATCGCCGCTGTTTTTGTTCGCCTGTCTCCCTCTTTCTCTCCCCAGACGACCAAGGCCCCCTATTTATAGGGTCATGCGTAGCTTGGCGTATAAGTTATCATAATGTACGAATATCTGGGACCCGACCGAATTACTGGGTCTTATCCCAGATAACTACTTTCTATCCTATCGGGGAGATAAATATCCACCTTGGTAACTATCGTGGTGCCTGCCCGTAGAGTGCAGTGAGCCAGTCGCCAATTGCAACTGGCGCCACACTGTTAGGAGTGTAAGGATAGCCTCCATTATGCCAGGGTGTTAGAGTGGCGCCCATCAGCGTAGTCCTTTAATGCCGGTCACATCTTGGCAGGCAAAGCACGAATGGCACTCCCCTGTCGGTAGATCTTCCCAGGGACTGCTGACTCACCCTACTGCCTTCGGAAAGGAGGCCCGATCATCTCGAGGCGGGGGCCTCGGGAGGCATGGATCTGGGAGGTGAACGCTTCGGGAAGTAGGACTCCGGAAGACTTAGGCTTCGGGAGGCTGAGGCTTCGGGGGACTGAGGCTTCGGGAGGCTGGGCCTTCAGGAGGCCGAGCTGGTTAAGCCAAGGGAAGGCTTCGCAGGTACGAAGAGGTACCATGAAGGGACCTGATGACTTTGGAGGTCGAGCCTTTAGCTGAGGATCCAAAGATCAAGGCTTCGGGGGGACCTGGATAGTAATCTTCAACCATTATCCTCAGGCTGGCTTATTTTTCCACCAACAGTACCCTCTCATTCTCGGGCCCTGACATTTGGGAGGGGGGAGAGGATGCAGACGAAAAATCAACCCCAGCCTGGTGTCGTATAAAGGATGTCTGATGGTGATTCTCTGTCCTTTGAAGTCGCTAGAGTAGTGGTTTCTGTAGGTTTGGACAATCTCATACGTTCGCCTGGTGAGACAAGACGTGCCACTGCTGCGTTCTGACTGGATAATGCGAGGGGTCGCTAGGGTCTTGTGCCCGCGATCCTGACATGCGCCGAAAGAGGTTTGGGTCATTAATGTAACAGGACGTCCACATGAGAAAACGAGGTATTTCGTCATGGAGTGCTGCCACGTGTTGGAGGGAAACCGGATAGGGCCACGGCCCCCTCCTCTAGGAGTCTTAATGGGAGGACATGGCGGCGTTCGTCCAGCTTCATATTCCGGACCTACGTGAGTGCATGGCTTGGGTATAAAGCCGGGGTTACCCGGTTGGAGCCTCCATAACCCATGAGCAAGCAGTTATCCTTAACTTGAGTATGGCATCGTTTTCCTCCTCATCATCCTCGGAGACATCGATGATCTCGATGGCTCCTTTGGGAGCTGGGCTGTTTTGGTTGTCGGTAGAGGCGTCGGAGGCGAAACAGCTTCCTCCCCTGCAGGGGAGGCAATTGTCCACTGCTCCAGCCTGACCTTTGGCTGGGAAGGGCGTGCCTATCGAGACCATCGATATCTTCGATGACGATGAGGAGATCGACTGGGATCTCCTGTTAAGGGAGAGTGAGCCGGCATCAATGGGGCCGGAGGTAAAGTAGGAAGAGGCCAGGAAGGCGAGGGAGAGGGCCTCGCCAGTGACCTCCTCGAACTTCTCAACGTCCTCTGGCAGCTCAAGAGCCAGCTATTGTATCAGTTTCCACAACGGCAGGGCGCAGATGAGGCGCATACGCCGTCTCATGCGTGGCCCCTGCCGAAACCCATAGGAGGTGAAGGCGGTCACCAGAATGGCGTACTTGGTGACGCCATGATATACCCACGTCACGGCTGAGCTTAGTCACCTTGTACTCTTTCTCCCTTGTTTTGCTTCGTAGGGATCTATCTTCTTCGTAGCAATTTCTGGACGGTTGTTTTAGTTTGTATCCCCCGGAAGTACTCATTGTTTAATAATATAACGTGGGTATTTGGGAACGGTCGTGTCTCCCTCCATATCGCAATGCGAGAGGACCTTTTGAAGGGGTGGTCGCATGCGTGCGTGCTTTCGTGCCTCCAAACCGTACTTCTTCATCCCTTTCGAAGGTGATGGCTAGTTTTTCTGACAACCGGTGGATACTTGGGCTAAATGAGGAGAACCGGGTGGAGTAGTGGCGATCTCGTCGTCTTTGGTTACTGCATACTCCTTCCTAATTTGTTCCAGATTTTGAACTCAGTGAAGTCCCTCTGGAACCTTTCAAGATGAGCTCCGGAGGTGGTCGTTGACCCTTCGGGTTCCTTAACAACTGCCCGGGTTGAAGGCGACGATGTGTCAGAGGCGCAGCCGAAGGCTTAGACAAGAGAGGTTGTTCGCGACCCCCTTAGCGGTTAGCTGCTGCCCGGCTCCAGAGGTATTCTGTCCGAAGCCTGGCAAAAACTCATCAGAGGTGAAGCCAAAGGCCAGGTGGAAGAGAGGGTCCGCGACCCCCTCGGCCCTTAGCCGCTGCCCGGCTCCAGAGGTATTCCGTCCGGAGCCTGGCGACAATGCATTAGAGGTAAAGCCGGAGGCCAGGCGGAATAGAGGGTCCGCGACCCCCTCGACCCTTAGTCGCTACCAGGCCTTGCTATCCCTGCAATGGATAGTCGGGGGTTCCACTATGTTTCCCATACCACACAGCATGGGCTTTTATTGAATGTTAGTATAACAAAAATGATGTATGAAATGTGTTTTAAAAGGAGATGGTAGGGTAATGATTTTACCTTTTACCATGCGTGTTTTGGAGTCACATGGGTCATATCTTTCCTTGTCGGGAGGCGGATTTTTATACCCCTTTGATTGGCCTGCTGTGCCATTTTAGAGGCTAGTGGGTTTTGCCCCTTCGGCACGAAGGCATTAGCCTTCAAGATGTCGGGGTACCTTTCCTGCTAGGCCCTTTCAGAATCTTTTGGCCCGGTGGAGTTTTCAAAGAAACATCTCCATCGCAGGGGTTTTTCGGAAGTCTCTCCGTGGTGCGGAGGTTTTTGTGAAAGCTCTCCATCGTGTGGAGGTTTGGAAAAGGCTCTCCGTTTTTGCCGGAGGCTTGTGAAAGGTTCTCCGTTCTCACCAGAGGATTTGTAAAGCTCTCCGTTTTTACGGGAGGTTTTGGTGAAGCTCTCCATTTTTACCGGAGGTTTTAGTAAAGTTCTTCACTTTTACCGGAGGTTTCGGTGTGGTTCTCCATTTTTACTGGAGGTTTTGGTAAGGTTCTCCATTTATACTGGAGGTTTTGTAAAGCTTTTCATTTTTACGGGAGGTTTTTGGTGAAGCTCTCTGTTTTTACCGGAGGTTTTGGTAAGGTTGTCCGTTTCTACCGGAGGTTTTGTAAAGCTCTCCGTTTTTACGGGACGTTTTTGGTGAAGCTCTCTGTTTTTGTCGGAGGTTTTGATAAGTTTCCTTGGCATGTATTAATGTCAAAGGCCATACACACTATCGGAGCTACGCAATACCTTCCAGAAACCTAGGCAGTATAGCCTTCCAGGTGACCTAGGCATGCTACACCCATGATGTGTAGGCATGATGTGCTCCCAAGGAAACGCCCAGGGTGCACTGCAACACTGTCCACCAAGGATGTGCCCAGGCGTGTGGCATTTATATGACCGAAGCTGTGCAATGCCTTCCAGGGCACCCTGGGCATAATCTGCCTTGCAGGTGACCTAGGCATAAGCGACGCCCGCGGTATATAAGCATGTCCTGCAGAGAGGATTCCTTGCAACAGCATTCCTCAGAGCACCGCATCCTCACATCAGGGCAGTCCCTTGATATGCAGCGTCCGACACTATCGAGGCTACACAATACCTTCCAGAAAACCTAGGCAGTCTTGCCCCCCAGGTGACCTAGGCATGCTACGCTCGCGGTGTGTGCGCTCCACTTCCGACCAGGGCAAAGCCTACCCTCCGGGAAACCTCTTCAAGTGACCTTGTGTTTAGCCAAGCGATGCTTACTGGTGCATGGGCTTGTCACGCCTCTGGAGAAATTCCCCGAGGGCGCCGCAACTACATTACCAAGGAAGTCCCTTGATAACCGGCATCTACACACTATCGAGGCTACATAATACCTTCCAAGAAACCTGGGCAGTCTTGCCTTCCAGGTGACCTAGGCATGCTACGCCCACGGTGCGTAGGAATGTCGTGCAACGAGGATTCCTTGCGACAGCATTCCTCAGAGCACCGCAACTTCGCCACTGAGGACACCCAAGGCTATGCAAATGCCTTCCAGGGCACCCTGTGCATAATCTGCCTTGCAGATGATCTAGACATGGGCGGCGCCCGCGGGTGTGGGCCTCACTGTCTATCGAGACTACGCAATGCCTTCCAGGAAATCTAGGCAGTCTTGCCTTCCAGTTGACCTAGGCATGCTACATTCGTTATACGTGGACTTGTCACGCTACACGAAGATGTCCTACGGGTGGCGCCACAACATGGTCTATCAAGGAAATCCCTTGATACGTGACAACTACACTTTCGAGGCCACACAATGCCTTCCAGGAAACCTGGGCAGACATGCCCCCCAGGCGACCTAGGCACGATGCGTCTGCGGGAGTGCATGGATTTTGCATGGTTATACTAGCTATGTTTTGCAGTCTACTGCTGGCAACAAGAAGCTATTTGTAGCATGAAACATAGCTAGGTTAAACAACTGCTCATACTAAATGAGAATGTAACTTAAGTTCTACTGCATCTACTTAGTAGCTATCTATTGCAGAAAGACTTCTAACAATATAGTTGGAGGCCCCCAACAGACTGTAACCTTGCCGCATGCAAGACAGATCACTAGGTAAACTACTGGGTAGTTAACAGTTGGCGTACCTTTGTAGGAATAAGTCCTCTATTGTGAGGCTTGGCGGCCTGGAAGCCTATGGCTAGGCTGGGAGAGGCGGAGCTTGACCTCCTGCAGCTTTAGCAGTTTTATCCTGGCTCCAGAGGTGACCCATCCGAAGCCTGGAGGTAGCACGTGGGAGGCGTGGTCGAAGGCTGGTCGGGAGAGGCGGTCCTCGACCGCCTCAGCCCCCAGCCGTTGCCCGGCTCCAGAGGTACTTCATCCGAAGCCTGGCGACGGCATGTGCCCGACTCAGTTCTCGTTGCTAGGTATGGTACCATTGATAGTAGGGTTGGTGGTGATGGTGCAAGGTTGAGGGGACGGGGATTCGCCCGGGAGTTTGCCCCAAGCCCCCGAACTCTCCATCGTCCTTCGCCAGCTCCTTCTGCGGCCAGGTATTCAGCTTGCCTTCTGACATATTCCTCCCAAAAGGTAATGAGGGTGCGACAGTCGTTGGTGTTGTGGTCGTGCACTAGTCCGTGCAAGACACACCCGTATGCCTCCGGGGGCACCGGAGCTTGTAGTTGTCGTTTGGGTCACTGCCGAAGGAGGTGTGCCCCGGAGCGTGTGGTTTCCCTAGGGTTTCCTTCCCCCTTGGGAGACCATCGAGAATGCCCAGTGAACCGGTTTTTGGAGCCGAAGTGATTCTGACTATGCCTCCCCGGATGAGGCGGGCTTGGAGTTCCCTGCGTGCAGTTGGCGTTGTGAGGGTAGCATCGGAGGCACTGGCAGGATCCGCGCCTCCCGGAGCCCTCCGTCTCCTTGGAACCCTGGGTGGATAGACTTTCTGAAGATGTTGGCTCGCTCAGGGTATTCCAGGTGTGGTCGATGGGGATACCCGGGGACCAAGCCCAGTTGGGAGCATTCCTGGGTTGGACCGCCCAGAACCATTGGAAGGCGGCCTGCTTGGCTATGGCTTCGACCGCGTCCTCTCCTAAGGCGGTGAGGTCTTCGTTGTGCAGGGGCTGGAAGGCCTCTGCGCCATCTAGAGTTCCTGTACCGACCTAGGGTTCTGGGTTGGCCAAGGTCAGAGGAACGCCGTCCCACACGACAGCGGGGCTAGAGCATGCATACGATGCGTATGGCTGAGACAGCCATGCATATTGTTGCATGCTTTTAATGGTGGGTACGGTGGCTTTAGCCGATTCTCTGGTGGTTTTCCTGGTGGATTCCTACATCTCTTAGCACTTCTGTGTTCGAATCCCCACAAAAAAGAGTTCATCTTACCCTAGCAAATACGACAAGAGTTTCTTCTAAGGAGGAGACTCAAGCTTGGAGGTGAAGTTTGAGAGGAAGGAACACCACGAGTATATTGATGATAGGAAAAATGGATCGATCTGGGGGAGAATCACAGGTTTGTTGTGATGCGTGTTCTGTGTCTATCACCACCGTTTTTGTTCGCCTATCTCCCTCTTTCTCTCCCCAGACGACCATGGCCCCTTAGGGTCATGCGTAACTTGGCGTACAAGTTATCATAATGTACGAATATCTGGGACTCGACCGAATTACTGGGCCTTATCCCAGATAACTATTTTCTATCCTATCAGGGAGATAAATATCCACCTTGGTAACTATCGTGGTGCCTGCCCGTAGAGTGCAGCAAGCCAGCCGCCAATTGCAACTGGCACGACACTATCAGGGGTGTCAGGATAGCCTCCATTATGCTAGGGTGTCAGAGTGGTGCCCATCAACATAGGCCTTTAATGCCGATCACTTCTTGGCAGGCAAAGCACGACCGACGCTCCCCTTTCGGTAGATCTTCCTAGGGACTGCTGACTCACCCTACTGCCTTCGGGAAGGTGGCCCGATCATCCCGAGGCAAGGGCCTTGGGAGGCATGGATCCGGGAGGTGAACGTTTCGGAAAGCAGGACCCTGGAAGACCGGGGCTTCGGGAGGCTGAGGCTTCAGGAGGCTGAGCCTTTGAGAGGGCGAGTCGGTTAAGCCAAGGGAAGGCTTCGCAAGTACGAAGAGGTACCGTGAAGGGACTTGATGACTTCGGAGGTCGAGCCTTTAGCGGAGGATCCGGAGATCAAGGCTTCGAGAGGACCTGGATAGTAATCTTCAACCATTATCCTTAGGCTGGCTTATTTTCCCCCAAACAAGGACAAACATAGCAGAAGCAAGCTCGAGTGCGTTATATATAAAACAGCAAATGGACCACGGGCATAAATCCAAAGCAACAATCAATGTTAGCAAACCAGAAATTCTCTTCCGGACCACATTAAGATCTCTTGCCTAAAGCCACCTTGTGGTTTTAAATGATACAGATTATCCTGTTTACTGTCTTTCTAATGGCAACTGGTGACAAGTAAAATGAAACAGCATTTTCATCAAATAGGGGAATTCAGAGTAAATGAGATGTTATCAACATAAAACAACCAAAAATTGGAGGTGCATCACGGGGGAGACTAAAACCGTGCCAACATAATCCATACCCACTGCAGTTTTGTCATTAACAAGATCATGTTAATTAGAGTTACTTGTCATAAGTTCACATTCTGAAAGGAAGGGCATTCTTCACATCTATTAGAGACTTTCAATCATCGCCGCTGTACTAATGAAAACAGGACTTGAATGTAGCCTCTTAGTATTAGTATACACTTAAATTGCAACAATTGATCAAAATAGCAAAATAAAAAAATGTAAGAACAGATCTGGGGATCATGTGAAAATAATCAAAACAAGCAAAAGAATGATATTTTGGTTATTCTTTCTTGGTCAGTAAAATCACAAAGGAAAACCTCGTTTGTTTCATACCTCTGAAGGGGATCATTTTGACGCGTAAAGATATCCGATTTGAACAAAGATCAATATCACAAACAATATTCATGGTGTAATGTCTTACACATATACTTACTGTCCTTCTCCCGATCAAATCAGCGACATATAATTATTTTCCTTCTCAATCGGAGACTCGGTTCTACATGGTAAGGAATAAGTATATGGCTCATATACGGCAAGGAGTACATATAGTTCGAGTTTGAGTTAGAATCTGATTCAGTTTAGAGTCCAGTTTAGATTATGTAGCAAGTGCTATATATATAAGTTATAATCCCTGGTTTGAGTAAGTTGAATAGGGTCTAAAATTTTCCTCCAGAAAATCGGATCGAACTGTTTTTGCTCTCGTCGAAATCGTCAAGTTCCAGTTTGCTTGTCGGCGGGTGGTTCTCGCACGTACTAGTCACGTCGAGTTCGAGTCTCTCAGCACTTGGCTTGCTTCTCGTCTGGTTGCTTCTATTGGTTCATGCGTTCTCATCAAGTTGTGAGTTCGTCGAGTTCAAGCTTTGGTTTTGCGTGGTTGCTCGCTCTAGTCGAGTTCAGCGAACCGTTGAGTATTAGAGATCGGTGCGACATCGCAGAAGGGACGGCGTGTGGTCCTGGGTGCTCAAAAATCAACATTTGGCATCAGAGCCCGGCAGGACGCGTAGAAGTCCAACCTACCAGATTGACCTGCATCATCAGCTTGCTTCTCGCCAGAACAAAGCCAGCACCAACTCGTGAAGATCAATCGTTCCTCAAGGTGAGGCAGCGCGGGAGAGCAGCGGTGGGCCGTTTCAGTACCCGCAGTTGACGGCGACGAATTACACGAGCTGGGTGATTCGCGTGCAGCGATGATGGAAGATCAAGGTGTTTGGGAGGCAATCGAACCGGCAGCTGGTGCAGCCGTCGATGAGAAGAAGGACAAGAAGGCAAAGTCGCATCTCTTCCAAGCGCTCTCGGAGGATCTCCTGATGCAGATGGTGAGGGAGAAATCTGCAAAGGAGGTCTGGGATTGTCTCAATACAAGGTTCATCAGCGCGGATCGCGTCAAGAATGCGCGGCTGCAAATGTTGAAGAGCAACTTCAATGCCATGCGAATGCAGGAGGGAGAGAGCCTGGACCAGTACACTGGAAGGCTCAACAGCATGTTTGTTAGGTATGCAAACCTGGGGGAGATGCTCGACGACATTGCATTGGTCAAAAAGCTGTTCGACACCATGTCGGATCGATTCTTGGGTGTTATCACCGGGATCGAGCAGTTCTATGACATCTACAAGATGTCGTTCGAGGAAGCCGTGGGGTGACTGAAGGCATTTGAAGAATGTGCTCGCATGCGTGCATCCAATGGCAATAGCACTGGTGTTGGAGAAAGTGTTCGTCTTGCCCTAGCAAGTACGGTGAGAGTTTTTTCTAAGGAGGAGACTCAAGCTTGGAGAGTTTAAGAGGAAGAAACACCATGAATGTATTGATGGTAGAAAAAATAGGTCGATCTAGGGGGAGTATCGCGGCGTGACTTGGTGTTTTTTCACCTCTGTGTCTTTCTGCCGTCAAGCTTGTGTGTCTTGCCCAGGCGACCAAGGCTCCTATTTATAGGGCCATGCATAGCTTGGCGTACAAGTTATCACAATGTACAAATATCTGGGATCTGACCGAAAGGGCCTTATCCCGGATAACTACATTCTACCCTACCTGGGAGATAAATATCTACCACAATAACTATCGTGGTGCCTGCCCCCTTAGCCGATTGCCAATTGCGGCCCAGGGCCACACTGTCAGGGGTCTCAAGATAGCCTCTATTATGCCGGGGTGTCAGAGTGACATCCACCAGCCTAGGCATTTAATGCCAGTCACCTCCTTGCAGGAAAAGTATGACCGGTACTCCCCTTCTTGCAGATCTTTCCTAAGGCCTGATGACTCACCTTGTAGCCTCCAGGAAGCCGGCCCGAGCAGCTAGAGATGGGGGCCTCGGGAGACATGGCTTTGGGAGGTGAAGGCTTCGGGAGGTAGGACTCTGAAAGGCTGGGGCTTTTGGAGGCTTCGGGAGATCGAGGTCTCGAGAGGCTGAGGTCTCAGGGGACCGAGTTTCGGGAGGCCGAGCTTTGGGAGGCTGAGCCTTCAGGAGGTCGGGCCGGTTAAGCCAAGGGAAGGCTTCGCAGGTATGAAGAGGTACCGCAAAGGAGCCCGATGACTTCAGAGGTTGAGCCTTTAGCTGAGGGTCCAAAAATCAAGGCTCTGGAGGGACCTGGATATTAATTTTCAACCATTACCCTCAGACTGGTTTATTTTCCCCAACAACTGGTGACGGCCAGCTCCTGCTCACTCAGACCGAGTGGCAGGCGTGGTAGAAGTATGGTGATGACTCCTAATCAAGCAACAAGGGCAAATCCCACCTTGCTGCGGATAGTAGCAACCGCGGTCGGGGTGGTCGTGGACGCGGCAGAGGCCATGGCAAAGGTGGTCACGGTGGGACGTCACGCAATGACGAGGAGAGCGGCTCTGGCAGTGGTCGCTACAACAAGAGCCACATCAAGTGCTACAACTGCTACAAGATGGGGCACTACGCGAATGAGTGTAAGCATCGAAGAAGGAAGATGGGACACATCTCACTCATGCTGACGACACCATGCCGGCCTTGCTACTCATGGAGTCAGAAGAGCCAGCACAAGAATGGCAGCACCAGCGGGGAGTCGTGCTGCTGAACGAGGAGAAGTTGAAGCCAGAACTGCACGACACAACAGAGGGAAGCTCCAGCTCTGAGGTTTAGTACTTGGACAATGGAGCTAGTAATCACATGACTGGTGACAAAGAGAAGTTCAGAAATCTGGATGAATATGTCACTTGCAAGGTGAAGTTCGGGGATGGCTCCACGGTACAGATGATGGCCTTAGGGTCCGTTGTGTTCAGCTGTAAGAATGGTGACCAGTGGCTATTCCAGGAGGTAAACTACATTCCAAGACTATGCAGCAACATCATCAGCCTAGGACAACTTATCGAGGTTGGACACAGTGTGATCACGGATGCTAAACATCTATGCATATTATGATAGTAGTCCTGCACGATTGCTTATGAAGGTGAGGCAAAATTCAAATCGCCTCTGCAAGATTGAGATGCATCAAGCGACGTTGGTATGTCTCTTAGCCAGCCTTGAAGACCCGACGTGGCTCTGGCATGCGAGGCTCGGTCACGTCAACTTCACTGCTATGAAGCTGCTCGTCGATAAGGGGATGGCGGCAGGAGTGCTGCCGATCATGCACCCAAACCAGCTATGTCAAGGGTGTTTGGTGGCGAAGCAGGCGAGATAGCCATTTTTGGTAGTGGCAAATTTCAGGGTGGAGAAGCAACTTGAGCTACTACATGCTGACCCCTACGGGCTGGTCACACCTTCGACTCTTGCCGGTAACAGTTACTTCATATTAATTGTTGATGACTTTACTCGATGGATGTGGGAGTATGTGATCAAGATGAAGGATCAGGTCTGCTCCGTGTTCAGAAGATTCAAGTTGCAGGCTGAGAACACGAACGGGCAGCTCATTGAGGACTGATCGCGGTGGGGAGTTTCTCCCTGGCGAGGTCACTCGGCTATGCGAGGAGGCTGGGATCGAACGGCACTTCACTGCGCCACACACGCCACAGTAAAATGGCATGGTGGAGCGAAGGAACAGGACAGTGATGGTGATGACAAGGTCCCTCCTCAAGAGCATGAATGTGCCTGGAAGGTTTTGGGGGAGATGGTGCAGCACATGGCTGCTGAATCACTTGCCAAAGAAGGCGCTGGACGATCACACTCCATTCAAGGCCTGGAACGAAAGGAAGTCGCATTTGCACACCTTCATGTGTTCGGCTGCATTACACACGTGAAGGTGACAATGCCACATTTGAAGAAGCTCGATGACCGAAGCAAGCGGATGGTGTATCTAGGCATCGAGGATGGTTGCAAGGCACATCGTCTCTTTGATCCATAGCATGAGAAAATTCATGTAAGTCATGATGTTAAATTTGATGAAAGTTTGAAGTGGAGTTGGTGTTCTGGTGCAGGTGATTGGGATTCATCAGATTTCGCCGTCGAGGAGTTGTTCAGCTCTAAGCCAACGGTGTGTGGCTTTATGCCTCTTATGGGTGGTCTGGCAGGTGTGCCAGCACCCGCCACAGATTGATCCATCTCCTTCATCGACTCTGTTGGCAAGTGAGGTGACATCGGGAGGGCCAGCAACCAAGGCATGAACTGATGCGCACATTACAGCAACCCCCCGACATCTCCCTCCACTCCGCTGGTGATGCCAGCCCCTGAATCACCAGCGAACGATCTGCCCACACCGTAGCAGCAGCACAGATGAAGGCCCTGTGCGTTACAGCACATCGACGACATCATGAGAAATGCTTCAAGAGTGGATCTCGATGGGGACATGGAAGAAGAGGCCATGCTCGTGGAGACGAAGGAGCCGTCTTGCTACCTTGAAGCCATTGGGTAGAAGGTTTGGGAGGACGCCTTGGCCAAGGAGATAGTCCATAAAGAAGAATAAAACATGGACTCTCGCAGTGATGCCAGCTGGTCACAAGCTGATTGGACTCAAATGGGTTTACAAACTGATGAAGAACACAGAAGAAAATGTGATCAAGCACAAGGCAAGGTTGGTCGTGAAAGGATATGTGCAGCGGCAAGGAATCGATTTCGAAGAAGTGTTTACGCCAGTGGCTAAGCTGGACACCGTGCGCGTCATCCTTGCTGTTGCAACCAACCGAGGTTGGCAAGTTCATCATCTGAATGTCAAATTGGCATTCTTAAATGGTGAGCTCGAAGAGGAAGTATACGTGGCCTAGCCGGAGGGATTTGTAGTGAAGAATAAAGAGCATCTTGTGCTCAAACTCAGCAATGCGTTGTATGGACTCCGGCATGCGCAACAGGCATGGAACATTCGACTTGACAAAAGGTTAAAACAGATTGGTTTCAGCGGGTGTTCTCAAGAGCAGGCCGTATACACAAGAGGATCAAGTCTTGCACGTGTGATAGTCGGAGTATATGTTGATGACCTCACTGTGACTCCAGAAGAAATCATGGGATTCAAGCAGAAGATGATGAGTGAGTTTGAGCTGACCAATCTTGGATTGCTTAATTACTATCTCGGGATTGAAGTACCGCAAGAAGGTGAGCAAATTACAATCAAGAAGTTGCATATGCGAAGAAGGTCCTTAGTCAATTCGGTATGTTGGACTGCAATCCCACAAAATTCCCCATGGAACAAAGGGCCCAGCTGCATAAGGATCCAGATGGACGGTCGGTGGATGCAACCGAGTATCGACGCATCATTGGTTGTCTAAGGTATTTGCTCCATACAAGACGTGACCTTTCATTTGCTATCGGGGTGGCAAGTAGATTTATGGAGAAGCCCATGGTAATGCGTCGCAAGGCAGTGAAGCAGATTTTTAGGTATTTGAAGGGCACCGTTCATTATGGGCTTGTGTATACGAGAGGAGGAACAGAAGAAGTAATCACCGGGTATACTGATAGTGATCTGATCGATGACATAGATGATAGGAAGAGTACCAGAGGTATAGCTTTCTATATCAATGATAGTCTGGTGTCATGGAACTCGCAGAAGCAGAAAACTGTGGCTTTATCTTTGTGCGAGGCTGAATTCATGGAGGCAATGGCGGCGACATGCCAAGCACTGTGGCTTAGAAGTCTGTTGAGGGAGCTAATAGGAGAAGAGCCCAAAGCAGTTAAATTGTTTGTAGATAAGGAATCAGCGATTGCTTTGATGAAGAATCCAGTGTTTCACGGTCGTAGCAAACACATTGACACCAAGTTTCATTTCATCCATGAGTGCATTAAAAGAAGCCAAATTGAAGTTAAATTCATCTGCACGGAGGAGCAGTGAGCCTACGCTTTGACAAAGGCATGTCGGCGGTAAAGCTGACGGCCATGCGGCATCTACTGGGAGTTCATGATCTGAGCCCACATTAGGATTAAGGGGGAGTACGTTGGACTTAATCCAACATGGGCGTCAGAGACTCGATTCTACACGGTAAGGAATACATATATGGCTCATATACGGCAAGGAGTACATATAGTTTGAGTTTGAGTTAGAATCTGATTCAGTTTAGAGTCCAATTTAGATTAAGTAGCAGGTGCTATATATATAATTGTAATCCCTGGTTTGAGTAAGTTGAATAGAGTCTAAAATTTTCCTCTAGAAAATTGGATCTATCTATTTTTAGTCTCATCGAAATCGTCGAGTTCCAGTTTGCTTGTCGCTGGGTGGTTCTCGCACGTACTGGTCACGTCGAGTTCGAGTCTCTCAGCGCTTGGCTTGCTTCTCGTCCGTTTGCTTCCGTTGGTTCATACGTTCTCGTCAAGTTATGAGTTTGTTGAGTTCAAGCTGTAGTTCTGCGTGGTTGCTCGCTCTCGTTGAGTTTGGCGAACCGTCGAGTATCAGAGACCAACGTGAGATCACAGAAGGGACGGTGTGTGGTCCTGGGTGCTCAAAAATGAACACTCAAATCATATCAATTGACTGTCCAAAGATCAACCCCAAAATAATATGTTAACAGTTCCACACAAAATACCATGGCATGTATATCTCTAACAGTTGATCAAAGCTACAAAGTTCATTCATAATTAAGGCGGGAAAAGAAATATAATTTCAAAAAGTGGCAAAACTGGATCAAACAATGGAATGAGGTAGTTGCCTACACAATTCTATCATAAATATGATCTACATACTGGATGGTCCGGTGTTGAGGTGATGAACACACCGAAGCATTTTACAGGAGATGTGCAATTTTCAGAAGGTCTTATAACACGCCGGATGGTCCAGCGATGAAGATTAGCTATGTCGGAGCATTTTCTAGGAGTGGTGTTTCTCAGTGGCAAAAGGAGTTTGAACACACCAGATGATCTGGCATATACACCGGAGGCTTCAGCGGAGTATTTTTCCAGAAGATTTTCTCTCGGCTCAGTGGAGAAATGAATTCTACATGCCTACTTATGTGGAGAAAGGAGAATTCTACACGCCTACTTCTCATTGCTACTTTTATGGTTGCCTATGCTTTTTTTGGGAGCTTATTATGATTTATCTGCTAATGAGGTGTGTGTTGTACTCCCGAGAGTTACCTCTTGATCTTAGTACTTTCAGCTCGTCCTCCAATCATCTCCCCATTTTCTCCCTCAGTCTAAATGTGCCTCATCATGCTTGCCCTTTCTCTTACAAACACATAAGTTCCTCTTGAGCTTATTATGATTTATCTGCTAATGAGGTGTTGATTGTTTGCTATCCGACAATGGCACTCTGGTATGCTGGTGTCATGGTTCCCCATTCAAAAATTGTTTGGGCTGGGCCCTTTGCTCCTTTTCCTATGACTATGGAACTTTCTCTACAATGAATCGGCACAATATAATGTAGAATATTCTCAATTGGAACATGAGGGGCTTAAATGACGAGAATAAATGGAGGGTCCTGTTGGAGCAAGAGTTCATCTTGCCCCAGCAAGTACAGCGAGAGTTTCTTCTAAGGAAGAGACTCAAGCTTGGAGACAAAGTTTAAGAGGAAGAAACACCATGAATGTATTGATGGTAGAAAAAATGGATCGATCTAGGGAGAGTATCACAGCATGACTTAGTGTTTTTTCACCTCTGTCCTCCTTCCCTTTGTTTTCCTTCCCTTTTCCCAGGCGACCAGGGCTCCTATTTATAGGGTCATGCATAGCTTGGCGTACAAGTTATCACAATGTATAAATATTTGGGATCAAGCCAAATTACTGGGCCTTATCCCGATAACTACTTTCTACCCTACCTGCGAGATAAATATCCACCGTAGTAACTATCGTGGTGCCTGCCCCCTGAAGGGGGCGAGCCGGTCGCCAATTGCGGCTCGGCGCTGTATTGTCAAGGTTGTTAGGATAGCACCACTTGCACTGGCATTGATCGCCCGTCACTTCACATCGGGTCGATGGCAGGGGGAGACATTTTCCCCCCTAATATTATCTTCGGGCTGCAGAAGGAGCCGGCGAAGGACGACGCAGGGTTCGGAGGCCTGGGGCAGACTCCAGGGCAAATCCCTGGCCCCTTAACCCTGCATCATCACTACCAACTGTACTACCAATGGTACTATATCCAGCAATGAGAACTGAGTCGGGGACATGCCGTTGCCAGACTCTGAACGGATTACCTCTGGAGCTAGGCAACGGCTAAGGGCCAAGGCGGTCAAGGACCTCATCTTCCGACTAGCCTTCGGCTACGCCTTCAACATGTTGTTGCTAGGCTCCTGACAGATTACCTCCAGAGCCAGGCAATGGCTAAGGGCTGAGAGGGTCAAGCACCACCTCTCACGGCCTAGCCACAGGCTTCGAGGCCTCCAAGCCTCACAATAGAGGCCTTATTTCTACAAAGGTACATCCACTATTAACTATCGGTAGTTTACCTAGTGATCTATCTTTCATACAGCAAGGTGTGTTGGAGGCCTCCAACCTTACTGCTAGAAGTCTTTTGCAATAGATAGCCACTAGGTAGAAGAAGTAGAACTTAAGTTACATCCTCATTTAGCATGAATAGTTATATAATCTAGCTATATTTTATACTACAATCAGCTTCTTATTGCCCACTGTAAACTGCAAAACTTAGCTAGTATAACCATACAAAATGCCTACACTCCTGAAGACGCATCGTGCCTAGGTCGCCTAGGGGGCGGGTCTGCCCAGGTTTCCTAGAAGGCATTATGCAGCCTCGGAAGTGTAGTTGTCACGTATCAAGGGATTTGCTTGGTAGACCGTGTTGTGGCGCCACCTGTGGGACATCTTCGGGTGGCGTGACAAGCCCACGTACCGCGGATGTAGCACGTCTAGGTAACCTGGAAGGCAAGACTGCCTAGATTTCCTGAAAAGCATTACGTAGTCTTGGTAGACAGTGAGGCCCACACACCGCGGGCGCCGCTTATGCCTATGTCACCTGGAAGGCAGATTATGCCCAGGGTACCCTGGAAGGCATTGCATAGCCTCAGTAGTGTTGAAGCCATGCCCCGGGGGATGTCCTCGATGGCGGAGATGAGGTGCTCTGAGGATTGCTATCGCAAGGAATCCTTGTTGCACAACATGCCTACACACAGCGGGCGTAGCATGCCTAGGTCACCTGGAAGGCAATTTCCTGGAAGGTATTGTATAGCATCGATAGTGTGTAGATACCGATTATCAAGGGACTTCCTTGGTAATGTAGTTGCGGTGCCCCTGAAGGATTCTTCGGAGGTGTGATAAGGCGATGCACCAGTAAGCATTGCTTGCCTAAACCCAAGGTCACCTGAAAAGGTTTCCGGGAGGGTAGGCTTTGCCCTGGTAGGCAGTAGAGCCCACACACCGCAGGTGTAGCACGCCTAGGTCACATGGAAGGCAAGACTGCCTAGGTTTCCTGGAAGGTATTGTGTAGCCATGATAGTGTGTGGACACCGCATATCAGGGGATGGCCCTGATCGGATGTGGTGCTCTGAGGAATGCTGTCGCAAGGAATCCTCGTTGCACGACATGCCTAGGTCACCGCTAAGGCATCAAGCCAAGGTTACCTTGAAGGTATTGCATAGATTCGGTTGCATAAATGCCACACGCCAGGGCACATCCTTGGTGGACAATGTTACGGTGCACCCCGAGCGTTTCCTCGGGAGCACGACAAGCCTACACACCGCGGGCGTAGCATGCCTAGGTCACTAGGAAGGCAAGACTGCCTAGGTTTCCTGGAAGGTGTTGCGTAGCTCCGATAGTGTGTAGAGCCTTCGACATTAATACATGCCAAGGAGTCTTACAAAACCTCCGACAAAAATAGAGAGTCTTACAAAACATCCGACAAAAACGAAGAGTCTTACAGAACCTCCGGCAAAAACGGAGAACCTTACAAAATCTCCAGCAAAAACAGAGAACCTTACAAAACCTACGGCAAAAACAGAGAACCTTACAAAACCTCCAACAAAAACGAAGAGCCTTACAAAACCTCCGGCAAAAATGAAGAACCTTACAAAACCTCCGGTAAAAACGGAGAACCTTACAGAACCTTCGACAAAAACGGAGAGTCTTACAAAACCTCTGGCAAAAACAGAGAACCTTACAAAACCTCCGGGAAAAATGGAGAACCTTACAAAACCTCCGACAAGAACGGAGAACCTTACAAAACGTCCAACAAAAACGGAGAGTTTTACCAAACCTCCGCACAACAGAGAGTTTTACCAAGCCTCCGCCAAAATGGAGAGACTTCCAAAAACATCCGCACCACGGAGAGTTTTACAAAACCTCCAGCAAAAACAGAGAGCTTTACCAAATCTCCGCACAACGTAGAGTTTTACCAAACCTCTACTAAAACAGAGAGACTTCCAAAAACCTCCGCACAACATAGAGTTTACCAAACCTCAACCAAAATGGAGAGACTTCCAAAAACCCCCGCAAATAGGGATGTTTTCCGAGAACTCCACCGGGCGGAAAGGTTCTAAAAGGACCTGATAGGAAGAGTACCCCGGCATCTTGAAGGAAAATGCCTCCGTGCCGAAGGGGTACGAAACTCACTAGCCTCCAAAAGGCACAGCAAACAGATCAAAGGGGTATAAAAATCCTCCACCCTATAGAGAAAGGTATAACCCATGTGACTCAAACACGTACGGTAAAAGGTAACATCATTACCCTACCATCTCCTTTAAAGACACATTTCATACGTCATTTTGTGAAAATTATACTAACATTTAATAAAAGCCCACGCTACGTGGCACGGGAAATATGGTGGAACCCTCGACTGTCCATTGCAGAAGCTGCAAATTCATTCCAGCGGCTAAGGGCCGAGGGGGTCGCGGACCACCTCTCCCGCCTGGCCCTCGGCTTCGCCTCCAACAGTCGTCGCCAGGCTCCGGACGGAGTACCTTCGGAGCCGGGCAGCGGGTAAGGGCCGAGGGGGTCGCAGACCACCTCTTCCGCCTAACCCTCGGCTTCGCCTCCGACGCGCCATCACCAAGCTCTGGATGGAGTACCTCAAGAGCTGGGCAGCGGCTAAGGGCCGAGGGGGTCGCAGACCACTTCCCCCACCTGGCCCTCGGCGTCGCCTCCAACATGTTGTCACCGGGCTTTAGACAGGTCACCTCCGAAGCTGAGCAGCGGCTAGGAGCCCGAAGGGATGCAGTCCATCTCTGAGAGCTTGTCCCCAAGAATCCCAACAGGGCCTCGCAGGGTCCAAAGTCTGAAACAAGAATGGAAAAAGGCCCAGTCAAATGCCAAACTCAGGGAGAACATGATGGCTGGGAACGGCGGAGTCACCAACACCTCACCCGGCCATCCTTAGCTGCCCTGCGTATCTACCGTCACCAGAGCCCCAAGGCCACCTCTCTCCAAGAATAAAATGAAGCCGGTTACAATCTATGCAAGTTCTCGATACCCCGGTCATCCAAAAAACCAGCCACGAAGAGGGTGAGGAAGTACTGTACGAAGGCACAAAGGCACACATACATACGATCACCCGTTCGAAAGATCCCCTTGCACCTCGATACAGAAAGAGACACGACCATCCCTAAAGGTCCATATTATATTATTAAACAACTAGTATATCCGGAGGACACATACAAAGAGCGATAGTACAGAGATTGATACGAAGGAGATAGACCCCGACAGAGCAAACCAGGGGGAGAAAAAGTACAAGGTGACTAGGTCAAGCCATGGGCCCACAGAAAGGCCATAGCCCACAGAAAGGCCGCAGTGCACCACCTCCATCGACGCCCGTCTGGCCTGGGGTCCTAACACCGCGCATGCTAGCTCCAACAGGCTCCGAATCAGATTGCCACCACCAGTACACCATCAGCCTTGGGCCTCGCCATTGACGCCCAAAGTTCCCGACGAAAAAACTTCTTAAGGACAGGGAATTGACATCAGGTATGCTTGATACTATACCAAGTTGGAGTTGGTTTTCCCCTACATCCTTCCCCCGTCCGAAACATCGGAGCCCGAGAATGAGGAGGTACTGTTGAGAGAAAATAAACCAGCCTAAGGATAATGGTTAAAGATTACTATCCAGGTCCCTCCGGAGCCTCGATCTCCGGACCCTCAGCTAAAGGCCCGACCTCCGAAGGCATCGGGCTCCTTCGTGCCACCTCTTCATACCTACGAAGCCTTCCCATGACTCGAAACCACGCCTGGCCCCTCCAAAGCCTTCGGCCTTTGAACTCTCAGCAACAAGCCTGACCCCCAGAGGTTGTGGACCTTCGGGCCTCCCCACCGGTGCCCGCGTGGCTTTCTGAAGCCTAAGATACAGTAGGCCTCCAAAGACAATATCAGGGGAAAAATGTCTCCCCCTGCCACCCACCCGATGTGAAGTGACGGGCGATCAATGCCGGTGCAAGTGGTGCTATCCTGACACCCCAGTGCATTTAAGGCCGCCCTGACACCCCTAACAGTACAGTGCTGAGCCACAATTGGCGACCGGCTTGCCCCCTTCAGGGGGTAGGCACCATGATAGTTACTACGGTGGATATTTATCTTCCAGGTAGGGTAGAAAGTAGTTATGCCGGATAAGGCCCAGTAATTCGGTCAGATCCCAGATATTTGTACACTATGATAACTTGTACGCCAAGCTACGCACGGCCCTATAAATAGGAGCCCTGGTTGCTTGAAAAAAGGGGAGGAAGACAGAGGTGCAAAAACACCAAGTCACGTTGTGATACTCCCCCCAGATTGATCCATTTTTTCTACCATCAATACATTCGTGGTGTTCCTTCCTCTTAAACTTCGTCTGCAAGCTTAAGTCTCCTCCTTAGAAGAAACTCTCGCCGTACTTGCTGGGGCAAGACGCACTCTTGCTCCAACAACCATGCCCCTAAGCCAGATCGAGTTGTCGATTACATTTGGTATGCCTAACAACTTTCGTACAGAGAAGCTTACCTTTGATATCGCACACTTTGAGATGACGTACAATGTGATCCTAGGCTATCCAATGCTAGGTTAGTTTATGGCAGTGGTGCACTATGCATACAGATGCTCAAGATCCCAGTTCCCAAATGGGTCATAACTGTTAGGGGAGATCAGCATGCAATAGTCAAATATGACAAGCAAAGCCTGGACATGGTCGAACGCCTCAGTTGAGCGGCAACCACTTCTAACGGTGTGGATTCCAAGCGTCTGAAGCATCAAGCCACCGTTGAGGTCAAGGACTTCAAGATTGTAAGTCTTGCTAATACTTCCAAGTTCAACGATGCTGCCAAGGGTGATACCAGTGACAACGCTGACGACGAAAGGACTGATGGTGGCGTCAAGGCAATAACCCTTGACATGTTTGAACCAACCAAAC
This sequence comes from Phragmites australis, assembly GCF_958298935.1. Taxonomy (NCBI): domain Eukaryota; kingdom Viridiplantae; phylum Streptophyta; class Magnoliopsida; order Poales; family Poaceae; genus Phragmites; species Phragmites australis. Next base: position 28,501,595 of record NC_084926.1, on the reverse strand, counting down.
TAGTTAAGGTTGGGGTAACCTCGACCCTAAATAGGAACTTAAGCTCATCACTTTTCTCCAGGAAAACCAAGACATGTTTGTGTGGTAACCATCTGATATGCCCGGACTCCCTAGAGAGGTGATCGAGCATCGACTAGCTATTAATCCTGACTCCAAACTCGTGGTGCAGAAGCAGGGAAGATTTGTGGTAGATAGGAAGCAGGCCATCTAGGAGGAGGTCAGCAAACTCCTAAATGCAGGCTTTATTCGAGAGCTTCATCGTCCTACATGGCTAGCGAATCCCGTCCTCGTCAAGAAAGCCAATGACAAATGGAGAATATACGTTGACTTCACCGACCACAACAAAGCCTATCCCAAGGATCCTTTCCCTCTTCTTCGCATCGACCAGATCGTCAACTCCACAGCAGGTTGTGCATTACTATGTTTTCTAGATGCATATTCGAGGTATCACCAAATTAGTATGGGAATGGAGGATGAAGAGAAAACTACTTTTACCACTCCTATTGATGTATTCTGCTATGTAAAGATGCCATTCGGTTTAAAAAACGCTAGCGCTACTTATCAAAGGTGTATTCAGAACTATTTACAACCCCAAATTAGGCACAATGTAGAAGTGTATGTCGATGATATTGCAGTCAAGTCTAGAACCGAAGATGCATTGATTGTCGATCTCAAGGAAACATTCGACATCCTCAGGAAGTATCATATGATGCTTAATCCCAAAAAATTCACGTTCGGCATTCCATCGAGCAAGCTTCTCGGGTTCCTGGTGCCAAGTCGAGGCATTGAGGCCAATTTGGGCAAAATCAAAACTCTTGACCAGATGTGGTTGGCTCAAACACTAAAAGAAGTTCAAAAATTAACAAGATGCATTGCAGCTCTTAGTCGATTCATCTCTAAGATGAGCGAGTGAGGGATGCCTTTCTTCAAGGTGCTAAAGAAGCACGACCGGTTCTAGTGGATGGAAGAAGTGGAGCGCGCCTTCTAGAATTTACAAAGTTATTTATCGTCTCCATTAATTCTTACACCGCCTAACAAAAAAGAAGAGCTCTTTTTGTACATTGTAGCTATCCCACAAGTTGTAAGCACAATCCTAGTGGTCAAACGGGAAAGTCCCGAGAGAAAGGCCAAGGTCCAAAGGCCTGTTTACTATGTGAGTGAAGTCATACATGACGCTAAGCTACAATACACACAAGTGCAAATGTTGTTATATGCGGTCTTGATGTCTTTCTGGAAGTTACGACACTATTTTCAAGCACACAAGATCACCATCGTGATGACTTATCCGCTAAAGGTTGTCATAAGCAATAGGGAGGCTACAGGACGAATCGTGCAGTGGGCGGTTAGTTCGGCGTTGGATATGTACCACGCACAAGTGTGAAGTCAGGAGTACTAGTGGAATTTATCGCTGAATGGACAAGTATTGAAGAAACAAGGCCAAGTGTAGTCAAAGACCACTAGATGCCCTTCTTTAATGGATCGGTCATGCTTCAAGGCTCAGGGCCTAGCATTGCACTTAAATCTCCAACGGGCAGCGAACTTAGGTACGTTGTTCAATTTGATTTTAAAGGTTCCAACAATGTAGTAGAATACGAGGGACTGGTAAACAGGCTTCGCGTAGCTAAATCACTTGCAATCAGGCGACTTTTCGTGAAAGGAGACTCACAGCTAGTCATAAACTAAGTACAAAAGGAGTACCAGTGCTCGGACGACAACATGGTAGCTTACCTGAACAAGGTGCAAAAGCTCGAGCAAAAGTTTGAATGGTTAGAAGTAACGCGCATCCAGAGGAGTAACAACTCCAGTTCGGAAGAACTTGCTAGACTCGCTTCTTTCTAAGCTCTGGTACCTATAGGAGTCTTCATTGAGAAACTCCTCAAACCATATGTCCCGATAGTTTAGCGAACGGATGTTGCTCAACTCGACCAGCAATCTGGTCCAATCAACGAGGCAGAACCCGTAGACACGTATGCTACACTACTCGAACGTGAACCGACTTGGATGACTCCGTACCAAGCCCATCTCAAAGGTCAAGACATCCCAGATGATGATGTATCTGCAGAGAAAATTGCTCATAAGTTCAGTCTCTATGCTTCGGTAAACGGCAAGCTTTACCGAAAGGGGAGTAACGGAATCTTGATAAAGTGCATCACACGGGAAGAGGGCAATAAAATATTGCTCGATATCCATGGAGGTATGTGTGGTAATCATGCATCTTACCGCACCTTGGTCAAAAAATCTTTTCACCAAGGATTCTATTGGACGATGACCCTTCAGGATGCTTCCGAGCTGGTCAAAAAGAGCGAGAGCTAGCAATTTTTTGGAAGGTAGACTACTCGAGCAGCCTAAGCTCTGCAAACAATTCCTCGTTCTTCGCCCTTCTTCGTCTGGGGCTTGGATATCCTGGGACCATTCCCAAGGGCCTAAGGTGGTTATAAATTCCTATTCGTGGCTATTGACACGTTCACTAAGTGGATCGAGGTCGAACTCGTGGAAAAGATAACCGCAGAAGCGGCAAAGAAGTTCATGAGTATTATTACTCGATTCGGTATTCCACATCGCATGATTATGGATAAGTGTAGCCATTTCATTTTCAGGATCTTTACTGTGTTCTGTGAAAAAATTCGCATCAAAACCTATTTCGCCCTAGTAGCTCACACACAAAGTAATAGTCAAGTTGAACATGTTAATGGTATAGTCTTGCAGGACGTCAAAACTTGGGTCTTCGACAAGCTAAAGTCTTACTCAAAATGCTGGGTGAAAGAACTTCCCTCGGTACTATGGGTCATTCATACTTTGAATAACAGGGCCACTGGTTAAGCTCTGTTCTTCTTAGTTTATGGAGCAGAGGCAGTGCTCCCAACTGAGTTGCAATTCGGATCACCATGAGTTAAAAGTTACTCAAAGGAAGGGCAAGAGCAGTTATGAGTGGATGACATCAATTTACTCAAAGAGTATCGCGATCGAGCATCTATTCGAGCGACTAAGTATCAACAAGCATTGCGTAGGTATCACAGTTAAAAGATTTAGCCTAGGAAACTCAATACTGAGGATCTTGTTCTACGAAAGATGCAAAAATAGGCTAGGCACCATGAGTTATCATCTAAGTGGTAAAGACCCTATATAGTGGTCGAAGTTACCAGACCTGGATCAGGGTAGCTATCTACTCAAAACGGTGAGATACTCGAGCACTCATGGAATATCGACCAACTCCGAAAGTTATATTCGTAGAAAAGGTAAATTTGATTAACTACTTGATTACATACTTCTTCTTTTTCGTCTAACCTACGTGGCTAGTGCAAAGTTGACAGAAAGTATTTGCCCAGCTCTTGTAAATAATACAGGTCTTACTCACCCTTGAACGAGTCGAGGAACTTTCTATACTCATCCCTTGGATGGCAACTGATCGCACCGGGGACCAGACGCCGGCCGGCGTAAGGGCCAGGGAGAGTGGCCGAAGCGAAGACCCTACTATGGCTCTTGACCGACGCTGACGATGCCGAGTGGCCCTCTGCAGGGTGTGAAGGTGATCTGGCGATTGTCAACGGAGAAGACGACTACACTTTATCTACCACCGAAGGTTCGAGGGCTCTATCGCCGAAGATCTTGTCGGTGACCTAGTCGATGATCTCATCAAGATCACCACCATCTTCATCTCCTCCTGCGTGGCTCGTGTCGCCGATTCCTATGTTGCTCGTTCTGCGACATCGATGTCAAGGAAACGTTGAGGGTGGCGGGTGAAGGGTCGGTGACATCCGATGGACATTGTGTTGTTTCTCCTCTTAGACCTTTTGATCAATTCTTCCTCGTCAAAAGAAATAATGATGACTCCCGGAGAAACCATGGCGAGGGGCCTTGGGGTGACAAATCCAATCTCATCACTTTCTAGACGAGCTTGCTGAGCTTGGGAGACGACGGCGGAGTGAAGGCCGTGGCTTCAAGCTCTACTAGTTCTACTGGGCGTGTAGGGAGAAAGGAAGGAGATGGGGTGAAAACTAATGGCCTCAGTTTTCTCTCTATTTATAGTCATGGTAATGGGTCGCACTATACATGTGGAGCTCTCAAGATCCGATATCGCTGGGCGTGAGAGTGAGGTTGCCTCAGTCGCGTGACACGTCTGGCGGAGCTCGAGGCATCGCTAAGATGTTGTCACTTGTCCATTGTCTACAAAGAGAGGTGTGCGATCATTATTGCATGTCAAATCAAAGGCTGCGGTGAAAACGAGCACGAGCGGGAGTGGGTTTTTAATGCTCACCTATCTGGCTGTTCGAATACACTCAATGACCATAACATAATCTCATCCACCCGCTCGGGGGCAGGAGTCATCGAGTACGTGGTAAAGAAATGGAAGTCAATGCTTATACTCTACTCTCCACTCGATCCAGCTATCGAGTGGAGAGTCGGGGGCTACATCATACTTTTTTGGTGTTTCTTGCTCCACTTTCTACTCGAATTGCATCATGGAGTGAAGGGACAAGGGCCATGTTATTTTGGTGCATATGCTCTACTCTCTGCCTTTATTATCATATCAAACAGAGAATCAGGGGCTACATCTCATACTTTCAACGCTACGGCTTTATTCTTTACTTGATCCAGTCATCGAGTAGATAGCCGAGGGCTACAACACCATACACTTTCAATAACACATTTATGTTCCTTTCTACTCTTAGATCGAGTAATCTTCTCCTCAACCATACAGTTAGGGGCTACATAATAATACCATAATTTTTGTAAATTTTGTATATATCTTTTACAAAAGTTATCTAGTTTTGCATCGACTGCTTTAGATAAGAGCCAGTAGAGGCATATGTTGGGTTGATTACAGAAAACTACACCTAATTAAGCATAGCAACATAAGATATTGTCAGATATATCACGCCTAACGGCTAAAAAAGGTTCTGAAATTCTAGTCGGTCACATGTGTGTTCTCTGTCAGTTCATGTCCGTACGCTGGTCAAACATGCAAGTTAGTGAAAGTTTGCAAAATATCATCATTATCTTATGTTTCTAGTGTTACACTAAGTATTTTCCTTATTCTTATGGTTGTCTCGAGTGATTACTTGAGGGCCAATATTTCTAATCTCTCGTCTAGTTGAGTTTTCATATATCAATCAATATTAGATCAGTAAGTCCCGAAGGTGGTCTACACGCCTACCGATCAAGATTGCATCTACACGCCTACCGATCAAGATTGCATCTACTCATTCTAACTCTATTTCATCGATAAGAAAATAGTGACAATAGCATGTTAGATAGGCAAAATATCAGCAATGTTTCATTGCAACCATCAGACAAAAGCATACCAAAAAGCCTACTACTCGACTAAGGAAAGCTTCGATGATATCCATTTACAAGAACGCCACTTAATATTCCCCTCAAGGGATTTTATTGTCTTGGAAACCTCATCACGATTGGAAACTTCAAGCACGTCATAATCATCCTGGCGGTAAGCTGAGTTCAGTCGGTGGAAGCAAAGAATTCGACCAGGGTTGGTAACTATGGGTATTGATGGTATTGCTTCGGAGGTCATACCCAGTAGAATTGATCTTTCTTTCACCCAAGGAACGGCCTCCCATTCTAGTGGCTCCCAAATATCATCACTGAATGCGTGGAGCAAAACAGACGTCAATGCATTGTGCTCAGTTGGATCATCAATTTGCTCGCCAACCTTCAGGAAAAACGCACGAGAATCAAACAGGAGCAGTCAAGAACCACTCAGACCAGGTTGCCAGATCTCGAACTCGGACTTCGATTGTTCCAATGTCGCCATAGCTCCTGATGGATCTCCGAAGCCACTCCATCCAGAAAATCCAAAATACGCCACCAAAACTTGCCACTAGAGATCTAAAACCACCGTGGTGGTCCATTGATAAGATAAATGTCCACTGCTTTCATCATCTGAAGATGAAATCACAGCATCCTCAGGATGATGAATAATTTCCCATCCTTTGCACTGTGAACCCCTCTAGGTTCACCCAGAACGTATCATAGGAAAGTGATGGGAGTTTACAGAACCATCCGGTCACTAGGTTAATTACCCTACCTTTGATCTGATGCCCTCGCTCGATGATGATCAAGAGCCCGTTCGAGGCGCCCATCATCCCCCAGTTGTCGCTGACTAAACCTAAAAAACGAAGGTCAAAAACTACTTCAATTCCCAAGCGATGGACCTCCACCAAGCCATCCTTGTTCATAAACGATCCCTTCAAGATCCAAGGAGCAAATTCCGCCATCCTACACACTTCACGCCATGAGATGCAGACACAACGGAAGAAAGCGAAATCTTCTAGATGTCGTAGTTTGTTGGAGATAGTGTTGAGCACCCTCAAAGGCAAAGTCACCCAATTGCAAATTTTCGCAATAAGATCCAAAGTGAAAGATGAAGTCTTTGAGTAGAATGCAAACAACGGTGGATGAATTCGAAGGGTGAGACTGCAGAGGAGGCAACAAGGCTAAGATAATAACGGTGAAGTTCTCCCCTTGGATAATAAAATAGGCCTTGTCTCAAGATGAGACTCAGAAATTGTTTTCGCTTCGGATAAAAATTGCGGCGCTTCAATTGGTGTGAAAAGTGGGATGATGGCACCGTGCGAATCTCTGCACGCCCGTTTGATCGCATTTAATGCACCTATACCCATCGTTTCAAATTTCAGAAGGTTTTTTAACTCTACTCAGAGACGGATGTCGAGAAGTCGATGTTACTGGCCCTTATTGAGTCTCGAGTGCAGATAACAGCAGAGCACTCGAATCAAAAGTGTTTCCACTTGATACTCGAAACAGAGCCTCTTCTTATTCAATTCTTTCGACTATGAGTTTAATCTACCTTACTTGACCAGGCTTGGACTTGTCGGTACTCGAGTAGACGCTTGTAAAAATCCTCCCTGCTGAGTAGAGTTAGGGGGCTACTGTCGAATATCTAACTATAGGGTATATACACATAATGAGTATACCATAAACGGACGAGGTATACCATGTGAACTTAACAACTCCGGATATTATGGAACTGAATCCACGATACCTGATATGTCTGGAATCCAGAAGCTATTTACTAGGAAGGTCTCGATTGCTTACCCAGCTCGAGAAGACTAGTATCCAAGACAGATCTATCTACTTGGATGACAAGAAAAAAGACTCCCTAACGACTACGGCTGGGTAGGAGGCGTTACATCCCCTATAGAAGACGGGGACCCAGACCCCCCGGGGGAGACTTTTTTCCCTCAACTATTGGAAGAAGACATCAAGACCTTAGCGTAAGAGGAACTCGGTAACTTTAGCTCTAGATTAGACTAGATTCGATCTACTTCTTGTAATAGGTTAGCCACATTTCCTGTACTTGAGTGAATACATACACATAATCATCCACACAGGATGTAGGGTATTACTCCAACTGGAGGTCTGAACATGTATACATTGTGTGTGCCTCGCTTCATGTTTAATCTTTGATCCACGAAGGTAACCTCGTTATTTCCAGATATATTATCAGGAACAAAACCTTGACATGCACAAATCTCTCTCAGCTAAATAAGCTTATCAAAAACTACAATGACACTCTTCAGATACTGAACAAATTAGAAGAACAAAGGCATCTCTATCTCCTGAAGAAGAATTTCATATTGATACTCAAATGTCATGTCCTGCATCATCTCAAAAGTAAAAATGACTACTAGAGGAAAAGATACACCATCAAATGGATCAAATTTGGCGATGAAAACACTAAATTCTTCCAAGGTGCGTCTACAGAGAGTTATAGACTGAACACAGTTACAAGTACTAAGAACTCTGAAGGTAATCTCATATTCAGTCACAATGAGAAAGCTGCCATCTTCCAGGATGCTTTCAAGAACAAAATGGGTCGTTCCGAGGAGCCTTCTATGCTCTTTCACCTGGATGACCTCTTTCAGCTGAGCTCAAACATGGATCTCATGTCCTCCCCATTCACCAAAGAGGACATTGACAATACTATCAAAATAATGCCCCCTGATAAATCTCCCGATCCAAATGATTTCAATGGGATGTTCTTGAAATCTTGTTGGAGACTGGTTCAGGATGGCTTCTATTCTCTTATACAAAATATCTTTGAAGGTGCCATCTCTTTGGACTCCATCAACAGCTCTTTCATCACTTCAGTTCCTAAGGTGCAAAACCCAGTCACGGTGAATGACTTCAGACCCATCTCCCTACTAAATTGTGTTATGAAATTAATCACAAAGCTCATGGTAGACAAACTGCAAGGGGGTGATTTTGAATTTGATCCATCAGAACTAATATGGCTTCATAAAAGGATGAACCATACAAGACTGTCTAGGATGGGCCTATGAATTCTTACACCGGTGTCATTAGTCCAAGAAAGTGATTTGTCATTCTGAAATTGGATTTTGAGAAGGTTTTTGACATGAAATCATCATAAAGCAATCATCCAAATGTTGGCTCATCTTGGCTTTGATGATAGGTGGATTGGTTGGGTGGAGTCCATTCTCCACTCTAGTACTTCTCCTGAAAGGGGTGCATGGTAAACCCTTCCATTGCAGAAGAGGGGTTAGGCAGGGGGCCCTTTGCTCTTTGTGATAGTGGTTGATCTTCTCCAACACATTGTTAACAAATCTGCCCAGAGAGGAATCCTCTCTCACCCGATCAGTTAGCTCTTGGGGACTAATTTTCCTATTATCCAATACGCAGTGACATTATTATGTTCATGAAAGCTTTTCCAATCAAAAGGAGTTGTTCTGTCTGAAAGCCATCCTCCAATCGTCTCTACCTCCACTGGCCTCAAGATTAATTATCACAAGTCCTATTTGGTCCCAATCAATATCCCAGAAGACAAGATCACCATCCTTGCTAAGACATTCGGTTGTAAAGTTAACTCCCTCCCCTTTGCCTACCTTAGCTTACCTCTTGGATCCACCAAGCCAAGGATTACTGATCACACCCCATTGATCAACAAGATTGAATGCAGAATCACATCTACTTCTTCGCTTTTGGGTTTGGCTGGAAGGCTAACCCTGGTGAACTCTTCTCTTTCCTCTCTCCCAGCTTATACGATGTGCATGCTCAAGTTACCCAAGAAAGTGATAGAAAACATTGATAGAGCAAGAAAAAACTACCTTTGACGAACGAAGGATATCAATTCGAGAGGTAATAACATGGTGGACTAGCAGCATGTTTGCACTCCAAGGAAGAAAGGTAGCCTTAGTGTAATTAACATTGCAATTCAGAATCAAGCATTGTTGATCAAACACCTTCATAAATTCTACAACAAAGACAATATTCTTGAATTTCCTTGATTTAGAGCACTTACTACTACAATGGGATGATCCCTCATGCCACTCCCATCAAAGGTTCTTTCTGATGGAAGGACATCATAAACCTATCTACCCCGTTCAAGGGTATTGCTTTGAGTATCTCCTCCATACTACTCTAGGGAGATGTATGTAATGAATTACTTTTGAAAATTATTGCTCAATTTTGTAAAAGATGAGAAAATTATTGCTCAATTTTGATGTATAGCATGGTAATTACTTTTGAAACACAAGCTGCCGAGGCTTACTCTTTTGTAAAAGATGAGAAAATTATTGCTTAATTTCGCTCTGCCAAGAACTTCCATGATCTCTTCTTCACGCTTCACTCCCATCTCTCAACAAGCTTCCTCAAAACGGCAAACTCTACATCTTTTGCTCAACCAACTCCAGACTCAACCTGATCAATGGGACACTTGGAATTACTACTAGGGGAACTCCGAGTATTTTTCCAGGAAATTTTACAATACAACCTCTAGATCAATTCAGCCCCCTCCATTTAGCTAGATTTGGAGGTCGAAGTGCATATTGAAAATCGATTTTGCCTGGCTTCTTTTCAAAGATCGCCTCAACTCAAGAAATCTCCTCAGACGAAAAAATTTCAGAGTGCAAAGAGATGACTATTCTTGCGTGCTTTGCAACAGGAGTATGGAAGAAACCCCTTATCACATCTTCTTCAGCAGGCCATTTAGCATGGAATGCTGGACATTTTGTGGCATCTCTTGGAATCTCTAGCTTCAGACATGCAAGGAGAGAGTTCCCCTACCCTTTCTTCATGGAAGTCTCTCATTACTGCTTGAGAAATCTGAAAGCAACGTAATGCTAAAATCTTCATATTGCAATCCTCTTCCAGTGCGTGGAAGAGTTGCTTTGTAAATAATGTTCTCCTTCATTTGAACAGAATGTCTCCCTCTATTAGCCTTTTTTTCTTCATGATTTTTGTCCCTCTTTTTTTGTCTTCCTGCTGCCCTTCCTTGGAGTTTTTTTTTATGCATAATAAAATGCGACAGTAGGACCCTAGCCTGCTGTTTTTTCTGCTCAAAAACTATGTAAAAAAGAAAACAATAACGATGAAAAGAAAACCTTGGTCACCTACTACTTATTTTGTATGGTGTTGCACTACGCACCTAAAGCTATGTTACTAATTTTAAAACAAATTTGATTATATGCAAAAGTGGAGCCAACACTGTCAATTGTCATACGCTGGAACACTTCAAACAGGAGATAGCACCATTCTGCTCATACTAGAGTGCTCGATTTCGATATTCTTTGCGCCTCTCCCAAATCTTCAAGAAATCTGCAATATATCAAGTTTTTAAACTTTTCAAATTTAAAATTCCAAAACCAAAACCCGACCAGAAAATCTGCCAAAAACCAGGAAAGGTTTCCAAAACTCTGGGCACCTCTACCTCCAAATAGAAGCATATGAGATGTATCAAAAACTGCAAAGAAAACATTGGTGCATAGTGCATACCTCTTTGAATTTAGAACCGCTGAACCTCCAAGGAAGAAACGAACTCCAGGATTTGCTGTGTTAAAAAGGGCCACCGATCTTGCTTCCTCGTAAGTTGTCCCTCCAACAATGAATATGACAACATCTTGAGGCCTGTGGAAAGCATCACATTTCAAAATAAATAACCCTTGTTGGCAAAAACCACCGCTAAACAGAAACTAAAAGGTATTGACATGAAAGGTCCCTAGAAATTATTTAGCTTTGTTTATCAGGAAGTGTTTAAGGAGCGGTTTCTCGTCCATTCCAACAATAAAAGTTTTTGTATTAATTTAACACAACACAGGCATTGTCGGACTAACCTGCCCTGCTGGAAGTGATTGCCAACAAGTGGATAGTCAGCATCTCGTAATCGCCCTTTCATGATTCCTTCCATCGTTTGGAAGAGAAGAGGCTGGTGTTGGGTGTACACATTCTCAACTCCCTGCAACTGAAGTGCATCAGAAGAAGCTACATTTTATGTAACATTATTGCGTAGACAAACATTTGTATAAACCTTAAGCCCACGAGCCATGTTGCGAGCAATATTTAATAGGTCACGGTTCCCGTACAAATCGCATGTTCTCTTATCAACACCAGCTTGCTTAAGGAGGAATTGAACAAGCTGCATACAAATGTGGTGATACTCATTAAACTTGTGAAACAATAGTAAAAAATAACAACTAGTGATCTTTTATCTCCAATAAAAAGCAAAGAGGTGATCAACTGAACGAGACCCCAGTAAATAGTGTTCCTTTTAACAGGAATATAAAGATGAATTCTAACATTCAAGCCCAATTAGCACACCTGGCTTAATTCAAGTCAGAGACAATTGCACAGTCTGACCTACAGAAATTCTATTTCCGGGAAACTGAGAAACTATAGTTATCTAGGATTCTAAATAATTGTTGTAAAGTGGAGTTCACACAATAAAATGAAGTTCACAAACACGAAAACCCTATTATGACATCTTATCATACCCACACTGCGCTTTAGTTGTGACTTGTGTCAATTGATAAGTCAGTCATGAACAGGGTTTCAGTTACCAGTTCTTTTCAGAAGTACAGGCCTTGACCAGCATGACAGAAACAGGGCTCAACCAGCCAGATTCCAGTGGTTTTCCTGTCAGCTTGTTTTTTGCTTTCTCTACACAAATTCTTCAAATTTAGTTACCCTAAACCTTCCACTGTTCATAAGGGCTGATTTGGGGGCATTTCCGCTAATATCCAGCCAAAACCAGCCATACAGCTTATTACAAGTATGACCTGTTCCTAAAGGTTACTGTCAAGTTATGACAGAGAGACTCCTGGTTACGAGCCAAACCTAGTAAAATATAATTGGTATGTTGACAAACTTAGTTCCCTCCAGATGCTGAACTTGCATTACAAATTCCTTTGGGCAGGGTGACTGTTGAAATTCAAGCATGCAACACAAAAGCAAGGAGGCCAAGTAAGTTGCATTGTGATCATGTGCAGATCTGGTTGATATGGTCAGCCTGGGACACTCGCTAACACCTACAAGTACCTCAGAACCTGCCTGAGGCAAAGATAATGTCAACCTCTGCTGCGCAAGGAGAAGCCAGACTCAGCAAATACAGTGACTAATCCAATTGATCATTGTCTCATCCACTCTTGGGCTGATTCAAGAATAATGCAGATTGTACCTTCTACGCCAGCAAGAAGCAATGTGATTGTGGTTCAGCAAGCTGTGAAGAAGCAGGTATGTTCCATGCAGCTCATGCTAAGTGGTATCAGACTACCAACATGCTACTGAGTGTCGTAAACATATAGAAGCTTAGCAGGATGAGTATAGAATTTCTTTCGTTGTAGAAGTTCAAATGCAGCTGCACACTAGTGTGCAAGAACATGCCATATTGAGTAGGCAACGGTGTGTGTTCCCATACCAGCCACCAGTGTCCTATGAACTTTCCTTGCCAACGATTGTAATCCTGCTAATTAAATATAATCGTTGCCGCTGGATGTATAAAATAACTTTTTTCCCCTAAAGTTTAGTACAATTCAAAATGAGCTTGGGTCTCTAAACATTCACAAAACATTTAATCTATGGCTGTATACAGATCCAACAATGAATCGGTACTTTCAAATATGACAAGGTATCAAGGATGTATATCAAAAGCCAAACTATAGCAGATTCCGTAGTCTGCAAGTGGAGATGTCCATTGATTTCCAAAGAAGACAACGCTATTACTATGAACAGAAAGCACGGTTCAATGATATCAAGACGGCGAACATGAAACATTTATGATTGAAAACACCATGTGTGATTGAACAAATCTTAGAGAAAAGCATGATCTAGCACAAGAACTAGTCGAATTTACATACCCCAGACTTGTATTTGGCAGAACGAGAAGCTAATTTGTTGAAAAGCTGCATCAACTGAACTGGACTTTCTTTTTCATACCGCAAAGCATATAGCATTACTAGTCGTAAGCGATCAATATCAGATACACTTTCATTGTTTAGCAAGGAAGTGACAGCCTGCAGAAATTTAACAGGGAACTATTTGCAGTTAAAAAAAAAACTACTTGTATTCATTCAACTAGCATCAAATATGATGAGACAAACGAATTTAGAAGCATACACATTGTGCTTCCATCTTAATTAGCAAGTCCAATAGACAGGTCAACATGTTGTAATAAGAGGTACAGGTTTAACTCATGTAGAGGCAGAAAATAAGGTATAGTTTCACCTTAGAAAAGAACAACTCCTTAAGCAGTGAACTTAGGAAGCTGACAACCAATTTTCAGGAGCACACGGTTACATTACATAAGATATCCAATTATAAAAGCATGAAAACGAGCTCTGATCAATTTTGGACATAACTGGCACAAAACGAGAACTTTAGCTGGTGTTTCCGTACAGGCGTGGACCCAGACTCCCAATGCCACCTTGGACACGTAGGTATAAATCCATCAGCAGACCAACACAACACAAGCTGCAAAACTCCATTAGGCTTTCTTAGGTATACCTGACCTGACCCAATGTCAACCGAGGTGTTCACATAGTTCTCATTATCTGGATCTACATAGATTAGTAGCATAGACTACTGCAAGAGTAGAATTGGTTCAAAACACTGGGAAAGGATCTCAGTTTCCTATGTTTGTGCCTTTGTGGAACCATAACCAACAAAAGCAGAAGAGAAAGAATGGGGGAATAAACTAGTCATCAAGTAAAAACTAAAAAGACCTCGTCCAATCCACCCACAACTCTTTCTTGGAAGTTAAACACACAAAGTTTTATGTGGTTCCAGATTTCTACCCGTGGCAACTTTGTCCTTTGACTAGTCGACATGATGCTGAGTAGGCAGGCAAGCAAGGCTCAGTGCAATGGTTTATGCCTATCGAGGGGTTTTTCTTGTGGCTTTTTGGGCTGACAAGGCCAATTTTGGGTGGAAAAGGAACACTGTTCTGTCTAGCATCATGGTTGAGTTTGGATGTTATGTGCACATTAGTGTACGTCACTGCCAGCCGACTGACCATATGGTCCCAAGGACCAGCAGCGCACAAGGAGGCAGGAATAGGCAGCTCAAGACCAGGCCTCCAACCTTTGGTTACCTTTTATTAGGATGCACGCATATCCTTATTATTAAATTGGTTAGATGCATATACTTATATTTGGTTAGTTTGGATACGTCCTCATCCCTAGTTGATTTGTTGCATTAGATATCCATGTTAGGGGCTAGTCACCCATATATTTAAGGGGGCATACAGCTGTGCACCAGAATGAAGGAAGAACAATGAAATAATCTAGGTTCCCATCTCTTTATCTATAGTCCACTCTTCATCCCCAAGAAGACAACTCCAGCTGGCCATTCTCCTAGTGTTGTTTATCCATGTTGATCTAGGTATCATAACAATGGACTATTTGGTTCTCTTTCACTTCGAAGGGACAGACCCCAACTTGATATACATAGAGTCATAGAACAATGCATCGAGCCTCGTTGGACTGCCAACTCAGCAATACGCCGAACGTTCAAAAGACAAAATGTCCAAAGGTGGGAAACCAGAATTGCATTAAACTTTTGGGTGTTTGACTGAAAAAATATAAGTGGGTTTTTGACAAACCGCCCACTTGCAGTGGATTTTTGCAAAAATAAATAATAGTTTAAAACATTGTTTCAAAAATAATCTACTGTGAGTGATTAGGAAAATGGAATACATTTTTTAACTGAAGGAACTGAACAACATATTGTATAAAAATAAATGAGAACTATCCATTATAAATAGCATGAATAGCACAAGCTCAAATTTCGATAATTATTTCTGAGGTTAACACCTTTACGTGGTTAGAAAATGCACATAGGAATTTAAGGGCAAGTTGTCACTGATGACATTCAATACTTTCCATGCATGAAATGCATACCTCAAAGGCGGCTGCTTGTCCACTTGTACATGCTAGCTCTTGTTCTGTCTGTGAAACTAGCATAAGCTTCCTTTCCTCCACAATTCTGCTCATCTCGCTTACCAAAGCAACATGTTTCGTTACATTTCCATGTGCCTTTCGATATTCAGGATAGTTGGTCACGAATTTTGCCATATCACCTAAAACCATTAACCAGTAAGACGCGAACACAAACTGCACCATTAGATTTTGCCAAATGCTATTGGCATATTACATTTTGTTTCCATACATTATTTCTTTCACAGGAAATAGTGAAAACCGAAAATCTACATTACCTATACTCTGGAGATTCAGGCTGCTCTTTGAAAGATGCTGAAAGTCATCTACCATTCTTTTGATGTTCATACCAAGGTCCCCAAAATTCTCAAACATGTTAACTCTAAAAAAATCATCGTGGATTGATGATAGAACCACCTCCTGTATAAGCATATTTCTTATGGATCAACATTTAAAAAATAACTTATTTTATCGTATCACATAAGGAGAAATTCAACATTTATAAACCTGCTGGTCTTTAGGGACATTAGTAAATCCCCTAAGATCTACTTTATTGTTCTCGATTCCAATAAGCTCATGAACCATTGCCTGTGATCCATATAAAATTGCTTGCAAATTAATAGAAAAGTACATTTGAGACAGGGAAAAATACACAATCTCTTTTTTTAGGTTACCTGATACGTCCATTGGTTAAGTAAAGGTGTAACAGGATCATCCCTTCTGTCAATCACCAACAACAAGGAAGAGTTTTCTGTTCGTCTAAAGTCAAACAGGCCACTTTCCTGATCATACATCAATCTCTGCGTATTCCAAACTATAAGTGCTTCAGAACAAGTTCCATATGAGTTGTTATTCCAAATAGATGTCACAATGACAATCATGATTGGTTTTTTGTCACAAAAACTGAAGAGCCTTATGATGCCGACGGTTTTAGCTACAAAAGATATTTTGACCTTACTCTACTTCTACAAATTGCACTTCTTCCTACTCCCACTTGTAGGACAAGAAGTGGATAGTGAAAAAAGGCATTTATGAATTGCATTAAAAAAAAAAACACTTCTACCATACTGACTTTGATGAACGTAACATACAGAAATGAATACTGCCACTCCAAAAGCACCCAAACAATAATAATGTAACTGCAAATGTACAGCTCTTATATTTATATTATTCTACCCTTTTAGATGACAGAAGATGATTATACCCTTTTATGTCTACGCAGCATTATCAATGCTTGTTCAAATGGTCAAAATCATAGCTACTTCCAAGTTCCAAAAAAGTTCTTTGAGATAATAACTCAAGTGTAACAATTAATTCACAAATCGCACTGATGATAATCAGTAAGCTTATAGAAGGAAAAGCAATATTGCTTTTAGAAACCAGTTTAGTTTCTCTAGTTTTGATTATAGTAATTAGCTGAAAGCATAGATTTGCATAATAACCAGATCCCAAAGAGCAGCTCGGCAAACGTAAACTACCCCTAAGCAAGTTAAGCCTGAAGATGTCTGAGTAACAAAATCTAAAGAGTTGTGGTTTATGAAAACATATTGAAACTTTCCGTTGAAAGTTGAAACTCCTATAGTTTCAGTATAATTATTTTCATATGACCTTATAGCAATGTTTCACAGTGACAGTTGACCCACCGCAGTTTCTTGTGCAATCCTTTTTGCAGCATCTGATGCCCTTTGATATCTAATAATAGGGCGGCGCTTAAGGGCCAAAAAGACAGAAGCAATGCCATCAACAGCTCGATCACAGAAGCTCTGAATACCAGGAGGACCGACCAAAGTTGGAAGCATGTACATGTGGTTATTTTGTATGTTGAGAGTGAAATGGTATGGGTCAATGGCACAAAAATCAGCATAAAACTCCTGCAAAAACAGAGCGACCACATCCGCCAATATCAGACTCCATTTGAAGCACTTCCTATTCCAATGTGCATATGCAATCGTACCCCACACTAACCTGAACTTGCTGCACAACCTCCTGCTCATCAGAATCGGCGAGCACCTGAATCTGTGGAATCTTCAGTATATTGGAGAAGACTGCGAGGGCCAAAAACCATTGAAACAAACCAAATCAATTAAATCCCACCGCACCAGCATAGATATACCGTAGGAAACAGGTGATGTGATTGGTTTACGCACAGAGGTGGTACTCGGCGAAGCGCGGCGCGGCAAGGTGCCTACGGAGCTTCTGGACGTTGTCCGAGGAGGGTCGGAGGAAGTAGACAGCCTTGAGGTGCGCCATGGACTCCCTGGAGCTGGAGGCGTTGTCGACCGTCTCCACGAGGAACACCTCCTTTCGCAGCAGATCCGACTGGCTGTACACCACGCTCACCATCCCGACCTGGAAGCGGGCGGACACGGATCTGGTCAGATCGGAATCGAGTTGGAGCCAGAGCTAAGGTTTTCGGGGGAGGGGCGCACGTACGCTTTGGGGGTCGAGCACGAGGACCTTCATCCCTGGGATGTCGTGGAGCATGCGGTCGATGTAGTCGCGGACGAGAGGGATCAGCACCATGCTGCTGCTGCCGCCGCAGCTAGTTCTTCTTCGGGTTTGGTGTGGAGTGGTGGCGGTTAGGGTTCGGACGCCGGCGGCGAGGTCTCCTCAGAGCTGAAGCAGGAAGCAACCGAGAATTCACAGGGGAAGTGGGGAACAAGAGAAACGGTAGAAGATCATACATTCATTATCCCCGGTTGATATGCGGACTCTGAGTCTATAAAATGCCACCCGAGGTCACCGGTGGTAAAAAAAAAGCGAATGCCCACCATTTAACTGTCGACAAATTTTTTTGCAAGATCTATCCCTTTTTGGCCAATCAGGTGTTGCTACGTTTTTCCTATCAGGATTTTGTCCAATCAAATTTTCATCTATCGACAGATTTTCATCTAGTAACGGATCCGAACAAAGAAGCTCACAAACCTATTATCAAACGGGTGGAGAAATAGGTCCAATAATAAACTTACACAAAAAAAGACCTAAAACAAATTTGCTAACCTTATGTATAGAAATAGCAACAACAAAAATGGCCTAACAGAAAAACAGAAGGCATAGGACCATATAAGCACACAAAAGCACAGAGAACACCTTAGAGGTAGGGGGGGGGGGAGAAAAGAACACCGGCAACCGATCAACAAGTAGCGAAAGAATGCGCAAGAGCGCAAAAAAGTGGATCGAGATATGAAATTGTGTCGAACACAAGATCATTGGTTCCTTCCTCCTGCTCCCCTTCCTCCATCTGATTCCTCATCCTCTTCCACCTGTTCATATCTGCTGATTCAAGAAAGAACCATAAAATCTAGAATCTAGATCTCGACATGAAAAATCACACAAACAAAACAAAATCACACCAGATGAAGCTATTCGTACCATACAATGTATTTTCACAATACACGTTTGGGTATCTACTTATGTTAGTGGAATTGCTATCTACTTATGTTTGACTAAAAAAATCTTAGAAAATAAAGGTTTTGAACTAGAAAGAAAGAATATATAGACAAATAAGCAGATCAGAAGAAACTTGTTGGGGAAAAATAAACCAGTCTGAGAATAATGGTTGAAGATTATCATCCAGGTCCCTCCGGAGTCTTGATCTCCGGACTCTCAGTTGAAAGCTCGACCTCCGAAGTCATCAGATCCCTTTACAGTACATATTCGTACCTGTGAAGCCTTCCCTTGGCTTAGCCAGCTCGGTCTCCCGAAGGCTCAGCCTCCCAAAAACCCGACCTCCTGAAGCCTTGGTCCCCCAAAACTTCGGCCTCCTGAAGCCCCGACCTTCCGGAGTCCTGCTTCCCAAAGCTTTCACCTCCCGGTTCCATACCTCACGAGGCCCCCGCCTCGGGCTGCTCGGACCGCCTTCCCGAAGGTTACAAGGTGAGTCAGCAGGCCTTAGGAAAGATCTGCTGGAAGGGGAACACCGGTCGTGCTTTGCCTGCAAGGAAGTGATCGGCATTAAAAGCCTAGACTGATGGACACTGCTCTGACACTCTGGCGTAATGGAGGCTATCCTGATGTAGCATCTAGGCCCCTAGGTAAGTGGTAAGTGTTTCGGTGATTAATGACAACCATATTACTGTGACTAACAATTTGTTTTGAAGGGAATCAAAAATTCAGTATACAATGACATTTGGTTAATCTTGGTCCCTAAAGTGCTTATATGGACAATCAAAGGACATATGCTTTAAGACTAAGGATCTTCTAGTTCTAAGTGTCACAAAGGAGATGGAGGATACTTAGAGTAGTATAGGTCTCCTTTTCTTTTTGTCTTTTGATCGTACTATAAAGGGGGGCTAAAAGTAGTAGCTTGACTTAGTGAGTCTAGACGTAGATGATACACACTTGTTAAATTCTAGCACTAGGTAGAGCATACAAGTCCATGGTGAAGCTGTCAAGGAATTAGAGCTCAAAGAGAGTTGAATTGGACAAGCTCACAAAACATTTATTCACCGGATTATCCTCTGATGGATGTCTAATACTCACCGGATAAACACTAATTGAGGCATCCGAATTATATGAAAAATTTCAGAAGTGTTACACCGGAATATCCGGCGATGAAAGTCCGGTGACCACCGGAGCTTTTCCAGCAGAGAAAATTTTCGGAGAAAAACAATTTTGTACCCACCGGATTATCCGGTGAATGCATAATATGAACACCGGACTATTTCTTGCAGAGAGTATTGCTTCGGGCCACAGTGGAAAATTACGTTCACAGGATTATCCGGTGACTTAGCTGGCAGACCACCGGAGAAATGTTGTGAAGAAACTCAGACAAATTGAACTCACCGGATTATCCGGTGGTAGCAAAAATATCACCGGAGTATTTCTTGCAGAAGGTTCTGAAATTCAAAGGGTCGGGTGAGTTGTACTCACCGGATTATCCGGTGTTGACTGTTGTTCACCGGAGTTTATCACCGGACAAATGTTGCCGTGCAACGGCTAGTGACAGCTGGCTCTGGGTTTGAACCCACCGGACTATCCGGTGATCTTAAGGATATAGCCAGCAGATTATCCGGTGATTACAGTAAAATGAAAGTGGTTAGCCAACGGCTAATTTTTGATCTCTAGGCTATAAATACCCACTCAGTTGGTTTCAACAGTTGCTCTTGCGACCCTGTAGCAGCTCATACACTTGGTGTGTCATTTAGAGGCAAGAGAGGGAGCACTTGTGTCCATTTTAAGTTCTTAGTTGAGGATTAAGGACTTCTTTGAGTGCTTGGAGAGTAACAAGTGTGCATCTAGCTGTTGTCTAGGCTTGGTCTTTGTCAAGTGAAGCTTGAGGCTTGTTACTCTTGGTGGTTGGCAACACCTAGACGGTCTTGGTGATCGGAGGATTTCTCGGTGAGCTCTTGGAGCAATTGTGGGAGCCCCGGAAAAAGAGGATGTACTTGGTTTGATACCCGCCAATCCGGAGATGGAGAAGGGGTAATCAAGAGGGAGCACTTGAGCCTTGGTGACTCAAGGGGGAGCGACATCCTTGGTGGATGCTCCAACGAGGACTAGGGGGAAGTGCCAACTTCTCGAAACCTCGGAAAAAAAATCGGTGTTGTCTTCTCCAACTCTTTACTTTCTTGCATCTTATTTTGAGCTTTGTTATTATTGCAAGTTCTTCTTAGGAATTGTCTTTCTTAGTTAATTCTTGCGTGGTTAGCTATCTTGTGCTAGTTAAAATTCCTTACTTACGTTTCTTATAAGTTTTATTTGGTCAAGCAGTAGTTAATTAAAAAAAAATTAATATCCCAATTCACCCCCCCTCTTGGGCTATTCGATCCTTTCAATTGGTATCAGAGCCACGTTCTCTTGATAGGCTTAAAATCCTAGAGAAATGGCCCCGGGGAGCGGAAGTAGCGTGCCAAGGTTCGAGGGAAAGAACTTTGCGTATTGGAAAGTTCGCATGGCGAGCTATCTAGAGGCTATTTCCCCCGAGTGTTGGCAAGCAACCTCCGTTGGGTTTGAACAACCTTTTACCGAACAAGAAGTTAGGTGGAATGCTAAGGCTAAGAATGCTATATTTGAGGGAATTAGTGAAGAAGTTTTCTCTAGAGTTAGAAGTAAGGAATTCGCTCATGACATTTGGGTCGCTCTTTGTGAAATTCATGAGGGATCTAGGAGAATTCGTGAAGAAAGATATCATGTGCTTATGAATGCTCTAAATCAATTCAAGATGTTTCCAAATGAATTATGCAATGACATGTATTCTCGTATAAACATGCTTGTGGAAGAAATCAATTCTCTTGAACTCACTCAATTGTCCGATGGAGATGTTATCCGTAGGATCTTGATGGTACTTCCCAAGCCACAATACAATATTGTTATCTCTCTTCTTCATGAAAGAGACATCAATGACATGACCATCACAGATGCTGTTGGAAAGATATGTGCGCATGAAATGTTCTTGTTTGGAGATCATGAGTCCTCATCCAAGAAAAACCTTGCTCTCAAAGCAAAGATGGTCGGCAACAAGAAGAAGAAGATCAAGCTTCCTTCATCATCAAGTGAAAGTGATGAAGATGACGATAATGATGAACATGATGATGATGACTCCGACACCGAGCTTGCTCTTCTCATAAGAAGAACCACAAGGATGATCTCTAAGTTTCAAAAGAAAGGCTACAACTATGATCCCAAGAAGAACAAATTTCGTCCAAAGAAATTTGACAAGTTCGGTGGTGGAGACAAGAAGAAGTGCTACAATTGTGGTAATCTTGGTTACATATCATATGATTGTCCTCATCCTGACAAGAGAAACAAGAACAAGTTCAAGAAGCTTGATGCAAGTGAAGATGAGGACAAGTACAAGAAGAAGGATCAAGATAAGAAGAAGAAGAAGCTCTTTAACAAGAGAGGTGGAGGACGTAAGACCTACATTGTTGGTGAATGGGTCTCCGGTGAGAGCTCAAGTGATGACTCAAGTGATAATGATGACAACAACTTCGCGGGTCTCGCAATCGTCAATGATGATCCACCTCTACCTCCACCACCTATGTGCCTCATGGCAAAAGGTAACAACAAGGTGAGTAGTGAGGAAGATGATAGTAGTGATGATAATGGTCTTTCTCCTAATGATCTATCTAAGCTAATGAATGACTATGCTGCTATCATCAAGAGGCAAAAGGCTAAAATCAAGTTGCTTGAAAATGCTAACTCCATGCTTAGTTCTAAACATGATGAGTTGCTCACTAAACACAATAATTTGCTTGGAAAATATGATGAAGTAGTTGAATCCAACAAGTCTCTTAAAGCAAGTAACTATAAGCTAAAACTTGAGCATGATGGCCTAATATACAAACACCAAGAACTTGAATATGCCTATGATGCCATTGATCGTAGCTTGGATGAATTGGTTGATAATGATCTAGTTAAGGTCAATGCATCTACCTCTTGTGATGATCTTCTTGATATATCATGTGATATTACATCATCATCTAAGACTAACCATGCAAGGGAGCAAGAGCTTGAAAGTGAAATTGCAAGTCTCAAATCTTGTGTGGCCCGGTTGACTAAGGGGGAATACAAGCACAAGGAAATCCTCATGATGAATGCTTTGTACTACAACAAGAAAGGACTTGGATGCTTCCCCAACCCGGTAAAAAGGGTCATAAAGACACCGGAGATCAAGAATTGTTTCATCAAGGAAGTTGGTTCATATTGCCAACATTGTCAAGTCACCGGACACCACACAAGAGAGTGTCCAATTCCTACCAAACCTCTCCCTATTTTGCCTTCTAAATACAAGTCCACATTTAATGATCATCATTTTCTATTACATAAGCTTAAAAATGGTAAAATTATGGCAAAATTCATTGGAACTCAAGCTAAGGGCAAACTTCCTAGGCAACTTTGGGTGCCTAAATATCTTGTATCTCACATAAAAGGTACCAAACTTGGTTGGGTACCTAAACAAAAGGCTTGATCACATGTGTGTAGGTGAACTACAAAGCCGGTGGAAAACATTGGGTGCTTGATAGCGGATGTACACAACATATGACCGGCAATGTAACGATGTTCACCTCGCTAGAAGATGAAGTGGATAATCATGATAAAGTCACTTTTGGTGATAACTCTAAGGCAAATGTGGTAGGTTTGGGTAAGGTGGCTATCTCAAAAGATCTCTCTATTTCCAATGTTCTTTTAGTAGAATCACTTAGCTTCAATCTACTCTCCGTAGCTCAACTATGTGATTTGGGTTTCACATGCTTGTTTAGTGATGTTGATGTTATCATAACGAGTAAGAAGCATAATGACCTAATATTCAAAGGATTTAGACATGGGCATATCTATCTTGTGGATTTTTCCTCTAATGATGCTAGCTTGACTACATGTCTCTTCACCAAGACATCTATGGGTTGGCTTTGGCATCGTCGGCTTGCACACATTGGGATGAGCCAACTCAAGAAGGTATTCAAAAATGGGAAGGTGGTTGGTGTGAAGGATGTGATTTTCGAGAAGGACAGGTTGTGTAGTGCGTGTCAAGCCGGAAAACAAGTTGCAAGTCCTCATCCATACAAGTCCATGATGTCTACGTCAAGACCCTTGGAACTTCTACACATGGACCTCTTCGGACCAACTACCTACAAAAGTCTTGGTGGTAATTTATATTGTCTTGTCATTGTTGATGATTATACAAGATATACTTGGACTTTCTTTTTAGATGACAAAGGAAAGACCGTTGAAATCTTCAAGAAGTTCGCAAAAAGGGCTCAAAATGAGTTTGAGTCCATACTTGTGAAGATCCGGAGTGACAATGGGACGGAGTTCAAGAACACTCAAATTGAAGATTTTTGTGAAGAAAGAGGCATCAAACATGAGTTTTCATCAACCTATACACCTCAGCAAAATGGCGTAGTAGAGAGGAAGAACAAGACCTTGATTACACTTGCAAGAGCAATGTTAGATGAGTATGGTACTCCGGAGAAGTTTTGGGCGGAAGCAATCAATACGGCATGCCATGCTTCTAACCGAGTCTACCTCCATCGACTATTGAAAAAGACGCCATACGAGCTTCTTATTGGGAGAAAACCCAATGTCTCCTACTTCCGGGTGTTCGGGTGTAAGTGTTTTATCTACAAGAAAAAGGAACGCCTAGGCAAGTTTGAAAAACGTTGTGACATTGGTTTTCTTGTTGGCTATGCATCAAACTCCAAAGCATATCGAGTATTCAACAATGCCACCGGCTTTGTTGAAGAAACTTGTGATGTGGAGTTTGATGAATCTAATGGCTCCCAAGGAGAGGATATTTCTTGTGATGATGTAGGTGATGAACCCTTGAGAGATGCAATGAAGAATATGGCAATTGGGGATATCAAGCCTAAGGAGGACGATGAAGATGTACCCTCTACTTCAATACCACACACCTCAATGGCACCACAAGTTGATAAAGATGAAGACAAAGATGATCAACCACTTCCATCACATGATGTCCATATCTCTCAAGAGGAAGCTCAAGCTCAAGCTCAAGATGTTGGATCACCACAAAATACACCTCAACAACCACAAGTGAAGCATACACATATTTCCAAGGATCACCCGATTGACTTGATCATTGGAAGTCCATCTAGGGGAGTACAAACTCGCTCTCGTCAGTGTGCTTCATTTTGTGAACATTACTCGTTTGTCTCTTGTTCAGAACCCACACATGTAGATGAGGCTCTCACTGATCCTGATTGGGTGATGGCAATGCAAGAAGAACTCAACAACTTTACTCGAAATGAGGTATGGATACTTGAGGAAAGGCCTCAAGACAAGAACATAATTGGAACAAAGTGGGTCTTTCGCAACAAGCAAGATGAACATGGTGTGGTGGTACGCAACAAGGCAAGACTTGTCGCACAAGGCTTTGCACAAATTGAAGGATTGGATTTTGGCGAAACATTTGCTCCCGTGGCAAGGCTTGAGGCCATCCGTATCCTTCTAGCATTTGCTTCACATCATAACATAAAACTCTATCAAATAGACGTGAAAAGTGCATTCTTAAATGGCCTTATTAATGAACTCGTATATGTTGAACAACCCCCCGGTTTCAAAGATCCTAGATATCCTAATCATGTTTATAGGTTGGTCAAGGCACTTTATGGTCTCAAGCAAGCCCCACGAGCTTGGTATGAACGCCTACGTGACTTCCTCATCAACCAAGGATTCAAGATCGGGAGGGTGGACACCACATTGTTCACAAAGATCATCGACAATGAGCTTTTCTTGTGTCAAGTTTATGTTGATGATATAATATTTGGTTCAACTAACAAAGAGTTTTGCAAGAAATTTGGTGATATGATGTCTAAGGAGTTCGAGATGTCGATGATTGGTGAGCTAAATTACTTTCTTGGATTCCAAATCAAGCAATTAAAGGAAGGGACATTCATCCATCAAGAGAAGTACACGAGAGATATCCTCAAGAAGTTTAAGATGGAAGAGTGCAAGCCAATCAAGACCCCCATGCCTACAAATGGACATCTCGACTTGGATGAAACGGGTAAATCGATTGACCAAAAACTCTATCGTTCGATGATTGGGTCACTCCTTTACCTTACCGCATCTAGGCCCGACATAATGTTTAGTGTATGCATGTGCGCTCGTTTTCAAGCTAATCCTAAGGAATCTCATCTTGGTGCGGTAAAAAGAATCCTTAGATACCTAAAGCATACACCTAGCATAGGCTTGTGGTACCCAAAAGGCGCTAGTTTCATACTGCTTGGATACTCGGATTCGGACTTTGCCGGATGCCGTGTGGATCGCAAGAGTACTTCGGGTGGGTGCCACTTGCTAGGGCGATCCCTAGTCTCTTGGAGTTCTAAGAAGCAAAATTCAGTAGCCTTGTCCACAGCTGAAGCAGAATACATTGCCGCCGGAGCATGTTGTGCTCAAATCCTCTATATGAAGCAAACCTTGTTAGACTTTGGTGTTCGTCTAGAGAAGGTTCCACTCCTTTGTGATAATGAGAGTGCCGTAAAAATTGCTAACAATCCCGTTCAACACTCCCGCACAAAGCACATTGATATCCGTCATCACTTTCTAAGAGACCATGTGGCAAACAATGATATCTCTCTTAGTAGTGTTCGATCGGAAGATCAACTGGCGGATATCTTCACTAAACCTCTAGATGAAGCCACTTTTAGTAGATTACGAAATGAACTAAATGTGATCGATGCTTCTAATGTCATTTGATACCTTGTCATATAGATGCATTCATAATAGGACCTTGTCTAACCTTCTCAAGGTAATGGTGGACATGGGTTTTGCTTGAAATGGTGGGTCACTAGTTCTTCTCAAGGCATGTTGTTGGGTTCACCATGAAGAATCTTGAGAAGGGAAGTAATATGACAAGATAGATTAATTTTACGCTTCGCATTCACATGTCATATAATATGCACTCATGTCTACTTTCATGCATATGTCTTACATTGCTTAAGCATTGGTGGTAGAGAGATCACAAAGGAGAATATCACTCTTTGAGATTATAGTTCGCTCTCAATGTGAACGTACACTTCTAAAAGTGTGATTAGAAAGATATAAGTGCTTAATGCCTATTGAGTCATGACCTAGCGAATTTAAAGCCTTCATCTTTAAGTTCATAGGAAATATGGCTCAAATATTTCCTTGGTGTTTTCTACCATCTTCTTTGGCTCTTATTTGATTATTTCAAAAATTATATATGTTAGAGCCTTTTTGGCAAATATTTGTAAATGAGAGTTTGAGAGGGTAAGGGATTCACTCAAACTGGTCCAAATATGTGTTTATGTTGAGTGGTTATTTGAAACTTGGACTCAGTGAGAGAAATTAGTTCAGCCTGGTTTTTCTCATATCACCGGATAGTCCGGCGCTCCTTTCATTTTACCAGCGGAATATCCTGTGATCTCTGTCTCAGATCAGTTCAACCATGGCAATGGTCCGGTGATCAGTTAGTTATCAGCGGACATTCCGGTGCTCATCAGTTCAGTGAACTTCAAAATCTTAACATAAGTCCGGTGATGTTATGTTGTGATCAGCGGAAAGTCCGGTGAGTATAATAGGTTTCGGCCTTCAAAAATTTAGTTCTGCAAAAATTAGTCCGTTGCCTTTTCCTGGTGATCAGCGGAATATCCGGTGATGTCATCCGGTGCTAAATATAAGCTCAGCGGAACATCCTGTGAACAGAGTTTTCGGTCCCTGAAAGTTGGTTCTGCAAAAATTAGTCCGGTGGTCTATCCGGTGCTCTCTGTTGCCTCCACCGGATTATCCGGTGCTTTCAAAAACTGCGGGACCCACCTGTCATATATGTCTTCCCGGTCGGCCGGCTCTCTCATTTTTCGCCGCCGCTCGTACGTCGTCGCGCCACCTCGCCGACTCGCCGCCTCCCAGTTCCGTAGCGCCGCCGCCGGAGTTGCGCCATCCACCGGCGCCACCAGTTCGCCACCGCCGGCTCTCCGCCCGTCGCTGCCCTGAGATCCCGCGCGCAGAGCAGCCTCCGCCGTGCCCTCCTCACCGCCGCCGCTCCTCTTGCGCCGCCGGCTATCATCTCCGGCATCACCACCGCCTCCTCTCTCTCTCCTTCATCGTGGTGAGCACATTTGTGGCCGGTGTACTCAAATTGATGAAGCCCTAGATCAAATTCATACAATTGTGTGCCAAAATTCATGAAATTTCTTCAAAAATCAAAGCAAATTTGATCCAATTTGTTGCTATTCCATCTTTTAGACATGAATTGAGTACATGATAGTCAAAATTGCGCATAATTTGGCCAAATTCGTGATTATTCAAGACAATCCATGCAAATTCCATTCAAATTCATGTAAATTTGAGTCAATTTCTCTCAAATTTGTGATCATTCAGTTTCAATTGACATAAATTGAGAGCATGTTCATCAATTATGCGTCTTCCTTGTTAAATCCGTTGACTTTAATACAAATTTGCCTCAAACTCATGTCAAATTAGATGAATTTTGTCAAATCTTGCCTCTTGCCGTGATCAAATCAAGAAATTAGCTTCATCTCCACCTTTTCATCACCTACTAGGGCATGTTCATCTGTTTGTACCATATATCGCTCATTTCACTCAAATTCAAGCAAAATCGTTCACATTTGCTTCAAATTCATGCCTATTTTGATTAATTTGCCCAAATTCAAGTCTTACTCTATGCAATTGATCACTATCTATTGTCTCTTGCCTATATCCATAGCATGATTGTCTCAATTCATATCCATCCATGCTTAGGGTTCCGTTTAGGGTTAATTTCATTCGAAATCTTAAACCCAATATGATCACTCATCTCTATTTCACGTTACATCTGTCAGATGGGTCGTAATCGCAGTGACAAGGGCAAGGGCAAGGCAATTGAGCAGCCGAAGCAGAAGAAGTCAAAGACTCAGAAGGAATGGGACAGAGCGCTTGCTGCTGTTGATGCCTACAACAGGCAGGAGGGTTTTGTGATCAGAGATGAGACCACCCCTCCTACACGTCGTTCCACCCGCACTCGTGCTTCCGGGAGGTCAGGTTCGACGCCTTCCAGCCGGTCAGGGGGCCGGAAGAGGGTTCGCCAGGAGCTAGAGGCAGTAGAGACACAGCAGCAGCAGTCCGAGCAGTCCGAGCAGTCTGAACAGCAGCAGCAGTCCGAGCAGTCTGAGCAGCAGCCTCCAGCTCAGGGAGAGGTCCGTTTGCTTGATCTCACGTCCTGCAAGGGTCCGAGGATCAAGAGGCTGAGATTCGTACCAGTCGAGGAGTGGTTCCCTGAGGTCAGAGAGGAGGGGATTGATCCCCGTTTCTGGACAGTGGTACAGGAGAGCTTCTATCGCTCATTTGGCAGGAAGAGCGTTCAGTTAAGTCAGCACAGGACGCTGAGATGGGAGTACTTGCAGTCAGCTGCAGGGGGAGCAGATGTGAGACGACACTTTGATGCATTCCCCGGTCTCACCGCTCTCCTTACTCAGGTGGACAGATATGTTGGGGATTGGGTCAGAGTATTCTATGCGACAGTATGGATCGCTCCCGACAGGTTGTTCATTCAGTTCATGTTTCAGGGAGAGGTCTACAAATTGTACCGGGCAGATATGCTCGAGGCTCTGAGGCTTCAGGAGAGTACCAGATTCTTGCATGAGGTCGTTCATCCGAACGCTCATCCTCCTCGTCGTCCTCTGACCGGTGGCGTTTTCCCGACGGATGACGAGATCCGTCTGTTGTTCAGGTCGCCTTTTCCTCCAGGTTCACTGAGACTGCCAGAGATGCTGACTCCAGAGGCGAGGGCAGTTCACTTTGCACTCAGACGCAGCCTGTTGCCTAGGATCGGGAACGCAGAGGCTATCACCAGTATCCAGCAGTGGTTGCTCTTATCTATCCTCACTCATCAGCAGTTCGACATTTTAGATCTCATCTTGTGTGAGATTGAGGATAACATAGCAGAGGGTCTGGGCAGACAGCAGCCATTCGCGCATTTCATCTCATATTTGTTGGCTCGCTCGATTCATTATCCAGAGCATCTTGGCGTCTACCAGCGATCCCCGAAGCGATTCCCGGACTATATTCCTAGCGCTCCGACGGACAGACGTCGCGGACAGCGTGCTATGGCGCAGGCTCAGCGGCAAATCCCAGCAGAGGAGCGAGACAGAGTTGCCGCTGAGGACCAGGCCCTTGCAGAGGCCGAGGCAGAGCTACCTCATGCCTTCATAGACTTGGATGACGACGATAGTGACTCGGAGGATATCGAGTTCATTCCACCACTCCCGAGACGTCATGATGCTGAGGCTGGTGGTTCTACTCAGGGTGCGCCTCAGGCTTCAGTTCCTTCCTCAGATACTGAGACAGCTACCACCGAGCCCTCTGCTGCAGTGCCTTCGGAGATCACTCTTATCCTTCGGCAGATGCAGCAGCAGCAGGCAGCTCAGGCAGAGGATGCTCGCCGCCGAGAGGAGCAGCAGTTTGCACTGATGCAGTCACTACAGCAGCAGCAGCAGGCCATGTTTGCAGCACTTCAGGCAGACCGTGAGAACAACGCCAGATTATTCTCCGTTCTTTTCCAGGCACAGGGCCTTCAGTTGCCAGCTCCAGCACCTGCTTCGGCTCCTGCCCCGAGTCATCTCCCAGGCAGTGTCAGTGCACTCTTGCGTACTCCAGGGTCCGATTTCCCTCTGTCAGCTCTCTTGGCCTCCGGAGTGTACTCTCTGCCTGCTGGGATGTCTCAGAGGCCAGTGTTACCATCGTTGACTTCTCCTATACCCACTGGCCCTCTGAGCTTCGAGGACACTCCACAGCCGACAGTCCCCGAGCAGCAGCAGCCAGTCATCTCTCCTCATGTCCCTCAGCTGTCAGTTGTGCCCTCTTCAGTCGCTGAGCCAGCACTTGACGCTCCAGATGCTACTCTTCAGTCAGTGCAGGATCAGATCGTTGAGGCGACAGCAGCTGCGGGTCACAGTTCGTCCAGCTCCGACTCCGAGGCCGACGGTTCTCAGTTCGTCGTGGCACCTTCTTCGACAACATCGGGTCCTCCATCTTCTCCAGCTCCGGCTGCTTAGTCATGTCCTAGTTTTTCTCTTTTTGGTGCTTAGATGCCAAAGGGGGAGAGTCTAGTAATAGGGGGAGTTGGTAGAGAAAGTAGCTGGTGGGTCTAGTGAGATTTTGATTCAGGGGGAGGTTAGATTTTTGGGTAGCTAGTTTTGAAATGTTGGATCTTATGGATTGATTTTGATGTTATGACAGGCTATCTGGCTCTGTATATGGATGTGTTTCGCATGTCATCACATTGTGTTTATTTTCATGCTCGCATAATTCCTACCTATTCTAGCATGATAGTTTTGTAGCGCTAGGCTTTATCTCGCTTTTATTGCTTTATACATTCTTTTGCCTAGTATGATAGGTTGCTCTTCAAATTCATATCTCTATTGTTATTTGTGTTGTCATCAATCACCAAAAAGGGGGAGATTGTAGCATCTAGGCCCCTAGGTAAGTGGTAAGTGTTTCGGTGATTAATGACAACCATATTACTGTGACTAACAATTTGTTTTGAAGGGAATCAAAAATTCAGTATACAATGACATTTGGTTAATCTTGGTCCCTAAAGTGCTTATATGGACAATCAAAGGACATATGCTTTAAGACTAAGGATCTTCTAGTTCTAAGTGTCACAAAGGAGATGGAGGATACTTAGAGTAGTATAGGTCTCCTTTTCTTTTTGTCTTTTGACCGTACTATAAAGGGGGGCTAAAAGTAGTAGCTTGACTTAGTGAGTCTAGACGTAGATGATGCACACTTGTTAAATTCTAGCACTAGGTAGAGCATACAAGTCCATGGTGAAGCTGTCAAGGAATTAGAGCTCAAAGAGAGTTGAATTGGACAAGCTCACAAAACATTTATTCACCGGATTATCCTCTGATGGATGTCTAATACTCACCGGATAAACACTAATTGAGGCATCCGAATTATATGAAAAATTTCAGAAGTGTTACACCGGAATATCCGGTGATGAAAGTCCGGTGACCACCGGAGCTTTTCCAGCAGAGAAAATTTTCGGAGAAAAACAATTTTGTACCCACCGGATTATCCGGTGAATGCATAATATGAACACCGGACTATTTCTTGCAGAGAGCATTGCTTCGGGCCACAGTGGAAAATTACGTTCACAGGATTATCCGGTGACTTAGCTGGCAGACCACCGGAGAAATGTTGTGAAGAAACTTAGACAAATTGAACTCACCGGATTATCCGGTGGTAGCAAAAATATCACCGGAGTATTTCTTGCAGAAGGTTCTGAAATTCGAAGGGTCGGGTGAGTTGTACTCATCGGATTATCCGGTGTTGACTGTTGTTCACCGGAGTTTATCACCGGACAAATGTTGCCGTGCAACGGCTAGTGACAGCTGGCTCTGGGTTTGAACCCACCGGACTATCCGGTGATCTTAAGGATATAGCCAGCGGATTATCCGGTGATTACAGTAAAATGAAAGTGGTTAGCCAACGGCTAATTTTTGATCTCTAGGCTATAAATACCCACTCAGTTGGTTTCAACAGTTGCTCTTGCGACCCTGTAGCAGCTCATACACTTGGTGTGTCATTTAGAGGCAAGAGAGGGAGCACTTGTGTCCATTTTAAGTTCTTAGTTGAGGATTAAGGACTTCTTTGAGTGCTTGGAGAGTAACAAGTGTGCATCTAGCTATTGTCTAGGCTTGGTCTTTGTCAAGTGAAGCTTGAGGCTTGTTACTCTTAGTGGTTGGCAACACCTAGACGGTCTTGGTGATCGGAGGATTTCTCGGTGAGCTCTTGGAGCAATTGTGGGAGCCCCGGAAAAAGAGGATGTACTTGGTTTGATACCCGCCAATCCGGAGATGGAGAAGGGGTAATCAAGAGGGAGCACTTGAGCCTTGGTGACTCAAGGGGGAGCGACATCTTTGGTGGATGCTCCAACAAGGACTAGGGGGAAGTGCCAACTTCTCGAAACCTCGGAAAAAAAATCGGTGTTGTCTTCTCCAACTCTTTACTTTCTTGCATCTTATTTTGAGCTTTGTTATTATTGCAAGTTCTTCTTAGGAATTATCTTTCTTAGTTAATTCTTGCGTGGTTAGCTATCTTGTGCTAGTTAAAATTCCTTACTTGCGTTTCTTATAAGTTTTATTTGGTCAAGCAGTAGTTAATTAAAAAAAAAATTAATATCCCAATTCACCCCCCCCCTCTTGGGCTATTCGATCCTTTCACCTGACACCCCCTGACAGTGCGGTGTCGAGTCGCAATTGATGACCGGCTCGCCGCACTCTAGAGGGCAGGCACCACGATAGTTACCACGGTAGATATTTATCTCCCCGATAGGGTAAAAAGTAGTTATCTGGGATAAGACCCAGTAATTCGGTCAGATCCTAGATATTTGTACATTATGATAACTTGTACGCCAAGCAACGCACGACCCTATAAATTGGAGGCCATGGTCATCTGGGCTAGCTAAAACCGTCATACCCACCGTTACTAGCATGCAACCATATGCATTGTTGTCCCAGTCATACGCACCGTATGCATGCTCCAGCCCCGCTGTCGTGTGGGACGGTGTTCCTCCGACCTTGGCCAACTCAGAATCCTGGGTTGGTACAGGAACTCCAGACGGCGCGAAGGCCTTCCAGCATCTGCATGACGAAGACCTCACCGCCTCAAGAGAGGACGCGACCGAAGCCACAGCCAAGCAGGCCGCTTTCCAATGGTTCTGGGAGGTCCAACCTAGGAGTGCTCCCACCTAGGCTTGGTCCCTAGGTATCACCTTCGACCACACCTGGGATACCCTGAGTGAGCCAACATCTTTCGGAAAGTCTGTCCACCCAGCGCCTTCCTTAGCCCGTCAGGCCAAAGAGGGTTCCAAGGAAACGGAGGGCTCCAAGGTGCGTGGACCCCGCCAACGCCTCCGATGCCACCCTCACAACGCCAACCGCGCGTAGGAAACCCCAAGCCCACCTCATCCGATGAGGCATAGTTAGAACCACTTCGGCTCCAAAAGTTGGTTCATTGGGCAGCCTCGATGGTCTCCCAAATGGGAAGGAGACCCTAGGGAAACTACAGGCTCCAGGACTCACCGCCTTTGGCAGCGACCCCAACGACAACTCCAAGCTTCGATGACCCGGGAGGCACACGGGTGCATCCTGCACGGACCAGGGCGCGGCCACAACAACAACGACTGCCACACCTCATGACCTTTCGGGGGGAATACCTCGGAAGGCAAGTAGAATACCTGGCCGCAGAAGGAACGGGCGAGGGATGACGAAGGATTCGGAGGCCTGGGGCAAACTCTCGGACAAATCCCCAGCCCCTCAACCTTGCACCGTAGCTACTGACCCTACTACCAACAGTACCACATCCAGCAGCGAGAACTGAGTCGGGGACACACCGTCGCGAGGCTCCAAACGGGGTACCTCCAGAGCAGGGCAGCGGCTAAGGGCCGAGGTGATCAAGGACCACCTCTCCCGACCAGCCTTCGACTACGCCTCCAGCATGCCATCGCCAGGCTCTGGATGGATTACCTCCAGGGTCGAGCAACAGCTAAAGGCTGAGGGGGTCAAGCACTGCCTCTCTCAGCCTAGCCACAAGCTTTGAGGCCACCAAGCCTCGCAATATAGGCCTTATTCCTACAAAGGTCCGCCCACTATTAACCACCAAGTAGTTTACCTAGTGATACATTTTTCATACAGCCAGATTAGAGTCTGTTGGAGGCCTCCAACCTTACTTCTAGAAATCTTTTTGTAATAGATAGCCACTAGGTAGAAGCGGTAGAACTTAAGTTACATTCTCATTTAGCATGAACAATTATATAACCTAGCTATATTTTATGCTACAACTAGCTTTTTATTGCCAACAGTAGACTGTAAAACTTAGCTAGTATAACCATGCAAAATCCCTACATTCCCGCATACACATCGTGCCTAGGTCGCCTAGGGGGCGGGTCTGCCCATGTTTTCTGGAAGGCATTATGCGGCCTCAGAAATGTAGTTGCCACATATCAAGGGATTTTCTTGATAGACCGTGTTGCGGCGCCACCCGTAGGACATCTTCGGGTGGCGTGACAAGCCCACGTATTGCGGACATAGCATGCCTAGGTCACCTGGAAGGCAAGACTGCCTAGATTTTCTGGAAGGCATTGCATAGTCTTGGTAGACAGTGATGCCCACACACCGTGGGCGCCGCTTATACCTAGGTCACTTGCAAGGCAGATTATACCCAGGGTGCCCTGGAAGACATTTGCATAGTCTTGGGTGTCGAAGCCACGTCCCGGGGGATGTCCTCGGTGGCGAAGTTATGGTGCTCTGAGGAATGCTGTCGCAAGCAATCCTCGTTGCATAACATGCCTACACACCGCAGGTGTAGCATGCCTAGGTCACCTGAAAGGTAAGACTGCCTAGGTTTTCTAAAAGGTATTATGTAGCCTCGACAGTGTGTAAATACCGGTTATTAAGGGACTTCCTTGGTAATGTAGTTGCGGTGCCCCAAGAGGATTTCTCCGGAGGCGTGACAAACCCACGCACCAGTAAGCATTGCTTGCGTAAACCCAAGGTCACATGAAAAGGTTTCCCGGAGGGTAGGTTTTGCCCTGGTAGGAAGTGGAGCCCACACACTGCGGGCATAGCGTCCCTAGGTCACCTTGAAGGCAAAAATGCTTAGGTTTCCTGAAAAGTATTGTGTAGCCTCGATAGTGTGTGGACGCTGCATATTAGGGGACAACCCTGATGTGAGGATGTGGTGCTCTAAGGAATGCTGTCACAAGGAATCCTCTTTGCACAACATGCTTATATACCGCGGACGTAGCATACCTAGGTCACCGCTAAGGCATCAAGTCTAGACTTCCTGGAAGGTATTGCATAGCTTCGGTCGTATAAATGCCACGCGCCAGGGCACATCCTTGGTGGACAGTGTTGCGGTGCACCCCGGGCATTTCCTCGGGAGCACGATAAACCTACACACCGTAGACGTAGCATGCCTAGGTCGCTTGGAAAGCAAGACTGTCTAGATTTCCTGAAAGGTATTGCGTAGCTCCAATAGTGTGTAGGGTCTTCAACATTAATAAATTCCAAGGAACCTTACAAAACCTCCGTAAAAAATGGAGAACTTTATAAAACATCCAACAAAAATGGAGAACCTTACAAAACCTCCGGCAAAAACGGAGAACCTTACAAAACCTTCAACAAAAATGGAGAGTCTTACAAAACCTTCGACAAAAACGGAGAGTCTTACAAAACCTCCGACAAAAACGAAGAACTTTACAAAACCTCTGATAAAAACGAAGAGTCTTACAAAACCTCCGATAAAAATGGAGTCTTACAAAACCTCCGGCAAAAACGGAGAGCTTTACCAAACCTCCGCACAACGGAGAGCTTTACCAAATCTCCGGTAAAAACGAAGAGCCTTACCAAACCTCCGGTAAAAATGGAGAGTGTCGGTGTATCAGGAACCAGGGGTCCCCGAATCCCGAGGCCAGGCCAGCTATCCGCCACATGGCGCCATCCCGCGAGGTCTCTCCGGTAGGATGAGAAAATATCAAGTCCCGGGAGAAGTACCGGGAACAAAGTGCTCGGGGAGGTGTACGGTCACCCCCGAGCACCCTAGTTCCCTGACGACCAGAAGAGCTAAGTTCCGGGAGAGAGTGCTCGGGGCTGCGCGCGGTGGCCCCGAGCACTCGGTTCCCCGAGGATCCATACAAGAGTGCTCGGGAGAGAGTGCTCGGGGCTGCACGCGGCAGCCCCCGAGCACTCGGTTCCCCGAGGGTCCGTGCAAGAGTGCTCGGGAGAAAGTGCTCGGGCAGGTGAACAATACCCCCGAGCACTCGGCACCCTGAGGACAAGGAAAGGCATTCTCAGGAGAGAGTGCTCGGGGATGTAAACAGTACCCCCGAGCACTCGGTACCCCGACGACCCAGAAAGGCCCCCGAGGGGCCACCATGAGGTGTCAACCGGTCGAAGGCCCGAGGCCGCATTTAATGAGCGTGCGTGGCCCGTCGCCTCCAACTGCTCCTGCCGTGCTCAGCATCAGTCCCTGCCATATTTTGGCAGAGAGGCGTGGGGTTATTAATTGCACGGGTCCCGTCCCGTGCCATCCGGCTTGTCTCGGGATAACGTCGTAAGGACCAAGGCGTTCCGTCTGCCGCGCTGTTGTGGCAGGGGAACAAGACAGGGCGGGCACGCTGGGTTGCTCTGCGGCTGCCCGGTGGGCCCTCTCCACGGCGCCCGTTGCTAGGGCATTTATGGTGACAGATGACCGGGCGTGCGATGCATTTTTCGCCCCCGGTCACTTCGCCCAGAGGAAATGATGACGCCCTTTCCATTTATGGCGCTTCGGAACTCGAGCCCCCTCCTTCCGTTCGGGGCATGTCGCGACCGGCGAGTATTTAAAGCAACCGGCGGCACAGAGGCAAAAAAAGAAGAAGGATGCGAAAAAACAAGAGACGAAGAATAGCAAAACAGAGACCAAGAGCCGACATGAAGAACACAGCGCAAGAGAAACACTGTGAGGAAAGCTGAGCCCAGTTCCATCCGAAGAATAAGGAGCCCTAAGCTCTTAGATAGTCCAACATTCTTGTAACCAGCAACATCCTTGAGGGACTTCCTTAGGACAATTATAGCATCCATACAGGAGTAGGGTATTACGCCCCCGTGCGGCCCGAACCTGTCTAAATTCCAGTGCATTACTTCTTATTGCACTAGGTCAACTCCCCCACCACCGGCCGTTGCATTCATTCCCATTTATTTCTCCGACGAACTCATTCAGGATCATCCCCCAGGCCCAATCTCTAAAAAGGGGTCTCTCAGGATCCCTGCGACTGGAGTTAGTTCTCTGACAGCTGGCACGCCAGGTAGGGGGGAAACATCCATGAATCTGTTTGTTTGCTTTCTTCCACAGAAAAAATGGCCGGTGGTCACCGCCTCCAGCGTTCCGGCTCCAGTTCTAGCGGGGAAATGCAGCCCCTCGCACATGAGGCCCTAGTCGCTGCTGCGTCCCAGCAGCAGTCGCGATTTGCACGCGCGGCGTTCCCCTCGCAAGGGGAACAAGGCGCTGGGCCCAGCAGGGCCGCCGCTACCGTCGCCGGTGCACCATCCGACCCCCAGCCGGTGGTCGAAACTCCTGCCGCCAGGTCCGCGTCCGGACAGCGCCGGGCGCCTCTCCGACGTAGGCTCGCCTTCGGCGAGGCCAGCCCCGAGAGCGCGCTGCTTGCGGCGCACGCTCTCCTTAGGCATCCGCCTGTCCAGGCGACGGCGGAAACCCCGAAGGGCCGCTGGCTCCAAGAAATCGCTGCCCTGGTCGGCACAGCTCGCCGCCAGGTGTTGGCCAAGAGTTCTCGCGCCACCACCCAGCGTGGCGCCGCCAGAACCGGCCCATCGTCGGGTAACGTTCGCACTGGCCGGGGGGCCAACAGGCGGAGCGGCGCCCCCCTGGCCGCGTCCGGAGCCCAGGACCTCCGCTTGCATCTCAACGAGCAGAGGGGCCTCGAAGACGCGCGTGTCACCCTCGAGTGCTAGCGGCAGACCCGGCAGGAGGCCAAAGCTGAGGACCAGGCTTCCTCTTTGCCGGCCTATGATCGCCAGGATTCCCCGGCTCGCCAGCGTTCACCGCCAGGGAACGCCATCCGCGCCACAGGGTACGGCACCGGCTGCCGTGCCTTCACTAGCGAGCTCCGCCGGGTCAAATGGCCCTCCAAGTTCCGCCCCAAGCTGCCGGAGAAGTACGACGGGTCCATCGACCCCGATGAGTTCCTCCAGATATACACTACGGCCGTCCAAGCGGCCGGGGGCAGCGAAAAGGTGATGGCTAATTATTTCCATGTGGACTTGAGAGGTTCTGCCCGTTCTTGGCTCATGAACTTACCCCCAGGGTCTATAAGCTCATGGGATGATCTTTACCACCAGTTCGTGGCTAATTTTCAGGGCACGTTCACGCGCCCTGGCTTGGAGTGCGACCTCCACGCCGTCAAGCAGCAGGAGGGGGAGACGCTGTGGCGCTTTATTTAGCGCTTCAGCCAGGTCCGCAACACTATCCCACGGATAGCCCCCCACGTTGTTATCGTCGCCTTCCGGCAGGGCGTCCACGACGAGCGGATGCTCGAGAAGCTAGGTACGCACGAGATCGAGACCACTGCGGAACTCTTCACGCTGGCCGACAAGTGCGCCAAGGCGGCGGAGGCGCGGGCTTGACACGCTTTGCGCCCCGAGCGCCCCGCCGCCGACCAACCAAGTTTTTCCCGCTCCGACAGGCGGGAAAAGAAAAAGAGAAGGAGGCACGAAACTGCTCCCGTCGAGCCGGCCCAGGGCCCCGCCCATAGGCCGGTCCAAGAGCCCGACCGCCGGCAAGAACGCCGGGCGGCCGCCGACAGACGGCCTGCGCCCGCGAGAGCCCCGGCCAGGGCCCCTCCTAGGGTTCCAGCTCCCGCGAGGGCTCCGGCTCCCGCAAGGGCTCCGACCCCCGCCCGGGCTCCCGCTCCAGCAAGGGCCCCCGCTCCTGCGGTGCCCAATCCACAAGACCAGATGGCATGACCTCACGGAGTGACGTACGGTCAAGGGCCTCGTCGAGCAGTGCCAGAGGGAGTGCGACGAGACCCGCAGGGGAGGCGACGTTGAGGCCGCCCCCGGCAATGCAGAGCTCAGCTTTCGGGAGCCCGAGCATACTGTCGCCTTCATCGATGGAGGCGCCTATACGCCTTCCTCGCGGCGCGGCATCAAGACCATGCAGCGCGAGGTATGCTTGGCAATCCGGAGCGAAGAGGCCACAAGGCCCCTGAGATGGTCGGACGTTCCGATCACGTTTAGTATAGCCGATCACCCCGCCAGTACTGCAGGCTTGGGGCGACTAACCTTGGTGGTGTCCCCCACCATCTGCGTTGTAAGGGTCGGCAGAGTGCTTATCGATGGGGGCGCAGGCCTCAACCTCCTCTCCAAGGAGGCATTCGAGAAGCTGCAGGTGCCCTCCAGGCGCTTAAAGCCGTCGCTTCCGTTCTGCGGAGTGACACCCGGGCACTCCCTGCCCCTCGGGCAGGTCGAGCTACCCGTGACCTTCGGGAGTCGGGACAACTTCCGCACGGAGAACGTCCTCTTCGACGTCGTGGAGCTCCCCCTCCCCTACAACACCATCCTCGGGCGTCTGGCGCTCGCAAAGTTCATTATGGCTGCGCATTATGCGTATCTCACGGTCAAGATGCCGGGCCCAGCAGGCCCCATCTCCGTGACCGCCGACTCCGGCGGCGCCGTCTCCTGCGCCGAGCAGTCATACCTGGCCTTGGTCTCAGCTCAGGCCAAGGTCGAAGGCTGCCCAGGGGGCTCGGGACCCTCTTCATCCAAACCCCGACTCGCCGCAGATGCCTTCGTTCGTACAAAGGAGGTCGTGGTGGGCGAAGACGCCTCCCAGGTCATCCGAATCGGCGGTGACCTGGACGGCAAATAGGAAAGCGCGCTCGTCACCTTCCTCCGGGCTAACGCCAACGTGTTTGCATGGCAACCGTCCGACATGCCCGGGATCCCTAGGGAGGTGATCGAGCGCCACTTGGCTGTGCGCCCGGACGCACGCCCGGTGAAGCAGAAGGTCCGGCGGCAGGCACCTGAGCGCCAGGAATTCATCCGGGAGCAGGTCAGCAAGCTCCTTGACGCTGAATTTATCCGAGAAGTCCTCCACGCTGAGTGGCTGGCGAATTCAGTTATCGTCCCGAAGGCCAACGGCAAGCTCCGCATGGGCGTGGACTACACCGATCTAAACAAGGCTTGCCCTAAAGATCCTTTCCCTTTGCCCCGCATAGATCAAATTGTAGATGCAACTGCGGGATGTGATCTTTTATATTTTTTAGATGCAAACTCTGGTTATCACCAGATTCGCATAGCCATAGAGGATGAAGAAAAAACTGCTTTTACCACCCCGGTGGGGACTTATTGTTATATGTCAATGCCTTTTGGTTTGCGCAACGCTGGGTCTTTTTTCCAGCGCGCTATTCGCATCACCCTTGATTCGTAGGTTCGTAGGCCGCAACGTCGAGGCCTACATCGATGATCTCGTGGTCAAATCTCGAGACGCGCCACCCTGCTCGAAGACCTTGCTGAGACTTTCAATAGTCTCCGCACTACCCGCCTGAAGCTCAACCTCGAGAAGTGTGTCTTCGGGGTACCAACGGGCAAGCTCCTCGGTTTCTTGGTTTCCAGCCGAGGGATCGAGGCCAATCTAGAGAAGATCCGGGCCATCGAGCAAATGCGACCCCCGGCTCGACTCAAGGAGGTTCAGCGTCTCGCCGGCTGCATGGCGGCCCTCGGGCGCTTCATCTCCAAACTTGGGGAGCGGGGGCTCCCCCTCTTCAAGCTTCTGAAGAAG
The DNA here is from genome assembly GCF_958298935.1 of Phragmites australis. Taxonomy (NCBI): domain Eukaryota; kingdom Viridiplantae; phylum Streptophyta; class Magnoliopsida; order Poales; family Poaceae; genus Phragmites; species Phragmites australis. The sequence goes on along the minus strand of NC_084926.1, from coordinate 28,460,631 downwards.
ATCGGTCATTTCGACTGGACGCCGGAGGCCGAGCAGGCCTTCCGCGATCTGAAGAAATACCTCACCTCACCACCCGTGCTGGTGGCTCCATCCGAAGGCGAGCCACTGCTACTCTACGTATCGGCCACTCCTCAGGTTGTAAGCATGGTGCTGGTGGTGGAGCGCGACGAGTGCGCGGGGCCAAGTGTTGGGTCCCAGCTCCCGGCCACCCCCGGGCACTCCCCCGTCCTCGCGGCTCCCCCCGAGCAGGGGGTCGAGCCTGAGTGCTTGGCTCCCCCCGAGCAGGAGGTCGAGCCCGAGCACTCGGCTCCTCCCGACCAGGGAGTAGAGCCGAAGCACTCGGTCAGCCTCGACAACGTCGCCGAGCTTGGGAGCTGTAACAGCCCCTCGGGTGAGGCCGCGGTCCGGGCCTGCCGGGTATAGCGACTGGTGTACTTTGTCAGTGAAGTCCTCCGGGAGGCCAAAACAAGGCACCCCAGGCTCAGAAGCTGCTTTACGCCGTGCTCGTCGCTTCCCGGAAGCTGCGCCACTACTTCCAAGCGCACAAGGTCTCGGTGGTTACCACATACCCACTGGGACCCATCCTCCGGAACTGAGAAGGCACTGGGCATGTAGTCAAGTGGGCGGTGGAGCTGGCGGAGTTCGACCCACACTTTATCAGTCGCCAGGTGATCAAAAGCCAGGCACTCTCTGACTTCGTGGCAGAGTGGACACCCGTCCCTGAGGTCGTCCCAGAAGAGATCTCTGTATATCCCGGGCATGATGCGCCCGGGTACTGGATCATGCATTTTGACGGTTCCCTCTCGCTGAAAGGCGCGGGGGCCGGAGTGGTTCTCACCTCCCCAATAGGTGAAGAACTCCGGTACGTCGTGCAGCTGCAGTTCCGCGCATCCAACAACATGGCGGAATATGAAGGTCTCATCGCTAGCCTCCGAGCCGCGGTGGGCCTTGGGATTCATCGCCTCCTGGTCAAGGGGGACTCCCAGCTGGTGGTCAACCAGGTATCCAAAGAGTACCAGTGCACGGATCCTCAAATGGCGGCGTATGTGGCGGCAGTCAGGAAGCTGGAGAAGCGCTTCGATGGCTTGGAGCTGCGGTACATCCCTTGCCGCGATAATGCTCTGGTCGACGACCTCTCCCGCCTGGCCTCCTCCTGTGCGCGCGTCCCTGCCGGAGTCTTTGAAGAAAGACTCACACGGCCTTCCGTCCTGCCTGCCAAACAGGGCGAAGGGGAAACCTCGAACTCAATTCAGAGGACCCCGACGGCGCCCTCAGTGGGAAGCCCCGTCAGGGTGCCGCCGTCCAGCGAGTGCGCTGCGCTTTTTGAATGTTCTCAAGATGCCTCGTGGACGGACAACATCCAAGGGTACTTAAAGGAAAAGTTCCTCCCCGGGGATGAGGCGTCTACCGAAAGAGTTACTCGGCAGTCCAAACGCTATGCCATAGTAGATGGGGATCTCTACCGGCGTAGCGCATGCGGTATTCTCCTGAAATGCATCTCCCGGGAAGAAGGCGGCGAGCTTCTCGCTGAGATCCACGAGGGCGAGTGCGGTGGCCATGCATCGTTCCGCACGCTGATCGGGAAGGCCTTCCGGCAAGGTTTCTACTGGCCTACAGCTCTCCAGGATGCTTCCGAGCTGGTTCGGTGCTGCAGAGCATGCCAGTTCCATGCAAAGCAGATTGACCAGCCAGCTCAGGCTCTTCACACCATCCCCCGGTCGTGGCCTTTCGCGGTCTGGGGGCTGGACATTCTGGGTCCATTCCCCCGAGCAATCGGGGGCTATGAGTACCTCTACGTCGCCATCGACAAATTCACCAAGTGGCCGGAGGCGGTCCCGGTCATTAAGGTGACCAAGAACACAGCGCTACAGTTCATCCGCGGCATCACCAGTTGCTTTGGTGTCGCGAACCGGATCATCACCGACAACGGCACTCAGTTCACAAGTGCCCTGTTCGGGGACTACTGCGAGGACCTCGGCATCAAGCTCTGCTTCGCCTCCGTCACTCATCCTCAGAGCAACGGGCAGGTTGAGCGCACCAACGCGGAGATACTAAGGGGGCTCAAAACCCGGACCTACGACGTGCTCGCAAAGCACGGAAAGGGGTGGGTTGACGAGCTGCCCGCGGTGCTATGGGCCAACCGGACCACGCCAAGCCGCGCTACCAGGGAGACTCCTTTCTTCCTCATGTACGGCGCTGAGGCGGTCCTCCCCTCCGAGCTCACTCTAGGCTCCCCTCGGGTGCATGCCTACTCTGAAGGCGAACAGGAGCAACAGAGGCGCGACGACGTCGACTACTTGGAGGAGCGCCGACGGTGTGCCGCCGTCCAGGCAGCCTGCTACCAGCAAAGTCTACGACGCTACCATTAGTGCCACGTCCGAGCCCGGTCTCTCGAGGTGGGGGATCTAGTTCTCCGACGTGTCCAGTCGCACGAAGGAAGGAATAAGCTGTCCCCTATGTGGGAAGGCCCCTTCACCGTGATCGGTGTCCCGCGAGAAGGCTCCTTCCGGCTGGCTGCAGAAGACGGGCAACCGCTCCCCAACCCATGGAACATCGAGCACCTACGCAAGTTCTACCTGTAGATGGCCATGCTCGCGGCTCAGGTCAACCAGGCCGGGAGCTTCCCCCCCCAACCAAGTTGACCGGGGCCTACCACTAGCTGGGTAAGTCATCCAACCTTGTAAAAAATTGTCAATATAGTATGAATGTTAATGTGAAATTATGTGTCAATTTTATTTTTCTGGATTCCATATGTTTAATCTGTCTGGTGAGATGCTCGATTGTGCGAGAAAAGTTCGCTCTCTCTTTTTCCCCGCTGATAAAAGAATCCCGATCGGTATGCGCGCGGGTAGTTGCCGCTGGCTTACGTCCGTTGTGGTAGGCTGTGGTGTTCGGTGTCGTGGCAGGCAACCGGGCACTACCGAGCCCCTGGGGTTCTCGGGTAATCCTATCGCTCAAGCTGCTCGAGTAGTCCGGAGCCTAGACCCCAGGGGCGGGCTGTCGGTGCTCGGTCTGGTCTGTCATACCTGGGCGCCACCGAACCATATGACCTCTGGGTTATGCCTCTGTCTGCTCTTGTCCACCGGTCTGGGTATTCGAGAGGTCTCGGGTCGAAAACGAGAGCAGTCTATAATGAGTACCGCACTAACAGAGCGCACCAAGCAAAGGATTTCTCTATTTTTTCTCAAGTTACAGATCGACAATCAAAACCAAGAGCAGCTCGACCGTGAGGGCCTCAGTGCCTAGGTCGCTGCTCAGCCCCAAGGGTCCTCTGGTGGTCCTACCGCTTAAGCGTGAGTGGTCGAGATCGCCTGGCCCTGGGCTTCTCACACGCCCCCTGGTGCTTGGGTGCCCCGGCCGTGGGAACCAAGTTCCCGGGCACCCCGAGCTCGGAGCGCATGCCCCTCCTGGATCGGTTGACCGAAAGGCTGACAGCTGTCTGGTGAGTGGTTAAATTTAGACGAATTTACATTCAATAATATTTTGTTCCCGAGTCGTCCTCGGGGGCCCTCGTATTCTAATCTGCTCAGTGAGATGGTCTCCTCGCGCACAAAACCCTACCGCGTGTCCACTTTTTCCTAGAACGACAGAACGGTCCGTAGAAAGGTGTACCGTACGTGCGGGAATGTCCGATCGAAGTCTTTCATGGTGTTCATGGTGTTCGGCCTGCTTTTAGGTCCCCGAGCACTACCGAGTCCCTAGGCGCCCTGGGTAATCCTATCGCTCGAGCTGCTCGAGTAGTCCGGAGCCTAGGCCTCAGGGGCGGGCTGTTGGTGCTCGGTCCGGTCCATCCTAAGCCCGGGCACCACCGAACCATAGGGACTCTTGGTCGCATTCCCGCCCGCGCGCGTCTCCAGTCTGCTGACTGAGTGGTCGCAAGGTGGAAAAGTGTTCACTGGTCATGGTGTGCTTCGTGCTGGATCGATCTATCTCCCGAGCAAGGAAGTTCGTGCCTTTGTCTTTTGACTTAGCCGTTGTGGACTCGCGAGGGCTCGGGGGCTGAACGCACCAAGGAGGACGATCGGGACGACTTCATTCTCGGGGAAGGAAAGGTCGGGGTCGATCCGACTGAGTACTCCTCGGGGCATCAAGTGAAAATAGCGGAAACTACGCTAAGCACTAAAAAATACTGGAGTTGCGACCCCAAAGAAAGGCTTCCATTATATTCACAAAGAAGGATAGCTGTTCTGAGGGATCACTCCCATATTTACACCAAGTCAAAAAGAAAAGAAGAAGAAAAAACTACTACAAAAGCCTAGTCGGAGTCGGAGTCGGAGCCTTCGTGGCCACTCCTCGGGACTGGGGGCGGCGGCACCTCTCGCTTGAAACTGGCCACCACCGCGGCAGCGGTGCTCCAAATTGCCTCCCAGCGGCCTCCTCCTCGGCTTCAACCACCCCTTCCTGAGCCGGCTCCAACGGGAAGTTTGGGTCTCGGCTCCGGTAGCAGGCCAGGACATGTTCGGCCACTGCTTAGGCCAAGCCACGCCCCTCCCGGGCGGCAAGTTCCTGGACGGCCCAGGGCAGCGCCTTGAGGCGCTCGCAGACCTGCTGGAAGCCTAGGGCGTACCGGCCAGGGCCTCCCCCCTTCGTCTCCACGATGAGTTGCCCGAGTCCGGCCGCTGCCACGGACTGCTGCATCCGCCGGAGGGTGTCCTCCAGCATCAGCTGCAGGCTGGCCCGTGCGACTGAGGCGGCCTCGAGCTCCTCCTTCGTGATCCGCAGCCGTTCCTCGAGCCCCTGGCCCCCGACCGCGCCAGAAGAGCTGGCATCGGGTGCATGGCCCACGGCCAGCTTTACCTGTCCCGCCAGGACGGACAGGGCCTGCTCGCGGGCGGCCAGCTCCGCCTCAGACTTGGCGATCTGCTCCTCCCTAGCAGCAGCGGCCGCCGTCGCCTCGGCAGCCTCCGCCTCCCAGTGGGCCAGCAGGTCCTCCCGGGCGCCCAAGTCCGCCGCCGTTATCTCGGCGTCGGTCTCACGGATCGCAACGTCCTCCTCCTGGCGTTGGAGATCCCCATCGACGTCCTGGAGTTCCCCCGCCCAGTGCTGGAGCTCGGCGCGGGTCCGGTCGACTTCACCTTTATGGCGAGCTAGGTCAGCCTGGAGGGTCTCTGCTGCCCTCTCGCGGTTCCCCGTCGCCTCCTCCCGCTCCTGCGCCTGCCTCTCCCTGGCAAGGGCCTCGGCAGCCTGCGGCGGCGACGCCTTGGCCAGGCGGGCGGCGTCTTCCCACTCCCGTGCAACCTCCGCACGGGTGTCCTCCAGAGCCTTCTGCTCCCGTGCGACCTCTGGGCGGGCCTCCTCCAAGACCTTCCGGCCCTCCTCCGTGGCGTGCCGCTCGTCCTCATTGGCGGCGCGTGCCGCGGCGAGCTGCGCTCTTTCCGCGGCCAGAGCGGTGCGCTCCGCCTCTCACCGCGCCATCTCCTCCGCTACGGCCGCCTCCAGCCGTTCGATCACCTCCCGGGCGCTCCCAAGCATGACCGGGAGAGGTTCGGTGGGTTGGCTAGGTGGCAGTTGGGCACTGGGTCCCCTACGAGCCTCCCCCGGGGGGCTTGGGGTCCTCGAAAACTGCCACGCGGTTGCAAGCCCCGCGCTCGGCGCGCTTGGGGCGGGCTCGGACGGCGCCGAACGCTCGAGCGGTGGCTGCGTCTCTGTCTTGGCCACCGCATCCGCCGGCCCCTTCTCGGCTGCCGTGTCCGCCGGCCCCAGCTCCGCCGCCGCGTCCGTAGGCCCCGGCACTGCCGCCACGTCCGTCGGCCCCCTCGCCGGCCGCCTCATCCAACCCGGGGATCTCAGCGGCCTCGGGACTCCGGCGCCTCGGCCGGTCGACCAACCCCTGGGTGTCGAACTCCGGCAGCTTCGCCTGGATCGCCACCCGCTCAGGATTGGTGCAGAGCGCCATTTCTTTCCATGGGAGCTCCGCCCGGCTCATCTCATCCACCCCGGTCACCACCCGGAGCATGCCCCTCAACTCCGCCGTGCCCAGGTCCCAGTCCTCGCCGATCTGGGCCCGGGTGATGTCCTCAGGGCCGGTGTAGAGCCGGCAAGGCCGGGCCCGCTCCCGCAGGGGCGCCAAGCGGCGACGCAGGAAGTCCGCCACCACCATCACCGAGGTGAGCCCGGCGTCGCGCAGGAACCCGATGCTCTCCAAGATCGGCTCCAGCCGCGCGTCCGTCGGCGGCGGCACCTCCCAGGTCGCCTTCTGGGGCTCCGCCGCCACCTCCGGCAGGGTGAGACGGTCGTGGGGGTCGACGTCGACGTAGAACCAATCGTGTCGCCATTCCTCCCACTTGCTTCGCAGCACCTGGGGGATGTATTGCTCCCCCAGGCCGTCCCGCAACCGGAAGCTGCAGCACCCCGCGACGTCCGCGGTGGAGAAACCCCTCTTCTTCCCAGCAGATCGCAGCGCGAAGAAATGCCGGAAGAGTGTCACCGATGGCGGCACTCCCACGAACATTTCGCAGAAGTGGGCGAAGACCGCCAGGATGATGACCGAATTGGGGCTCAGGTGCACCAGCTGAATCCCGTTGGTGTCGAGAATTTGAAGAAAGAACGTAGAAAACAGCGGCACCAGCCCGGTCGCCACAAAAGAGGTGAACAGGACGATGCGCCCCAGGCGGGTCATCGCCGGTGGGAAGCTCGCCGGCGTCACCACCAGGGCCCCCTGCTGGCCCTCGGGGACCAACAACTTCCTGATCTTCCCCGCCGCCTCTTCATTCGACAGGCGAGACTCCGGTAGCACGCCGTCGGGAGTCCTGTCGCGGCGGCTTCCTCCAGCTCTCGGCATTTCGTCGGGGGGGGGGGGAGATGGTCTGGACGGGGGAGAAGGGGATGTGCTCTGATCGCCTAGGGAGATTCTAAGGGCTCAAGAGTGTGAGGAAAGCAAGGGCTGGATCACGAGATGGCGTAAAGAGGAGGGCGGTTCGCTCCCCTCCTCCTTTTATACCTCGGGGAATTCAAACGTCTCCTGCCACGGCACACTCGGCGGGACAGTTTCCTCGATCGACGTAACCGCCAGGTGAGTCTCCCACAGGTCGTGCGGTGTCAGCGGTTGCCAGGCGTATTTTCCTTGATCTGCGCGGCTGCCGCGCGTGCCACCTGCTCTGTCATCACGCACCGCCCGTCCTGTTGTCATGCCCTTCGAGAGTTGTGTGGACGCGTGTCCATTCAGCTCCCCGTTGGGCCGTACCGAAGGCCCAGACCGAAGGGACCACCTTCTGAAAGCTCGCAACGAAGGGCCCATCCGTAGTCTCTGGGCCATTGCCTGCCAATGGGCCCGGGGGCTACTGTCGGTGTCTCAGGAATCAGGGGTCCACGAATCCCGAGGCCAGGCCAGCCATCCGCCACATGGCGCCATCCCGCGAGGTCTCTTCTGTAGGATGAGAAAAGGTCAAGTCCCGGGAGAAGTACCGGGAAGAAAGTGCTCGGGGAGGTGTACGGTCACCCCCGAGCACCCTAGTTCCCTGACGACCTGAAGAGCTAAGTTCTGGGAGAGAGTGCTCGGGGCTGCGCGCGATGGCCCCCGAGCACTCGGTTCCCCGAGGATCCGTACAAGAGTGCTCGGGAGAGAGTGCTCGGGGCTACACGCGGCAGCCCCCGAGCACTCGGTTCCACGAGGGTCCGTGCAAGAGTGCTCGGGAGAAAGTGCTCGGTCAGGTGAACAGTACCCCCGAGCACTCAACACTCCGAGGACAAGGAAAGGCATTCTCAGGAGAGAGTGATCAGGGATGTAAACAGTACCCCCGAGCACTCGGTACCCCGACGACCCAGAAAGGCCCCCGAGGGGCCACCGATGAGGTGTCAATCGGTCAAAGGCTCGAGGCCGCATTTAATGAGCGTGCGTGGCCCGTCACCTCCAACTGCTCCCGCCGCGCTCAGCGTCAGTCCCTGCCATGTTTTGGCGGAGAGGTGTGGGGTTATTAATTGCACGGGTCCCGTCCCGTGCCATCCGTCTTGTCTCGGGATAACGTCGTAAGCACCAAGGCGTTCCGTCTGTCGCGCTGCTGTGGCAGGGGAACAAGACAGGGCGGGCACACCGGGTTGCTCTGCGGCTGCCCGGTGGGCCCTCTCCACGGCGCCCGTTGCCAGGGCATTTATGGTGACGGATGACCGGGCGTGCGACGCATTTTCCGCCCCCGGTCACTTTGCCCAGAGGAAATGATGACGTCCTTTCCATTTATGACGCCTCGGAACTCGAGCCCCCTCCTTTCGTTCGGGGCATGTCGCGGCCGGTGAGTATTTAAAGCAGCTGGCGGCACAGAGGCAAAAAAAGAAGAAGGAGGCGAAAAAACAAGAGACGAAGAATAGCAAAACAGAGACCAAGAGCCGACATGAAGAACACAGCGCAAGAGAAACACTGTGAGGAAAGCTGAGCCTAGTTCCAGCCGAAGAACAAGGAGCCCCAAGCTCTTAGATAGTCCAACATTCTTGTAACCAGCAACATCCTTGAGGGACTTCCTAAGGACAATTATAGCATCCATACAGGAGTAGGGTATTACGCCCCCGTGCGGCCCGAACCTGTCTAAATTCCGGTGCATTTACTTCTTATTGCACTAGGTCAACTCCCCCACCACCGGCCGTTGCATTCATTCCCATTTATTTCTCCGACGAACTCATTCAGGATCATCCCTCCGGCCGAATCTCTAAAAAGGGGTCTCTCAGGATCCCTGCGACTGGAGTTAGTTCTCCGACAGAGAGCCTTACGAAACCTCCGCACAACGGAGAGTGTCGGTGGATGAACACCATGAGCAGGGATCCTGAGGGACCCCTTTTGAGGTTCGGTCGGCGGGGCTGGTCCTGGAACTATCTCGTACGCGAGGTTAATTCGTGTGGGACTTAGGCAGGATGGATCATCGTCGGCTAGTAGAACTGAATGCACCAAGAATTTAGACAGATTCAGGCCGTACGGAGGCGTAATACCCTACTCCTGTGTGTCCAGTATGTTATCAATGCTCCTTTTCTTTTCTTTTTTCCTATCTCTTCTGGATGTCTATATTTTACAAAGTGCTCCTCCTTTTATCTACCGGGGGAGGAGGCCATTCAGGGAATGCCCGGAACGAAGGCACAAGTTCCCGTAAATAATAAATGGAAAGTGACCATCATTGGTCCACAGTTGATGTTACAGAGGGAATACGTCCATCGGACGGTTCCATTGGTCTTCGCGTTCTAGCTTTAGCAGGCACAGGGGCGCCCACCGGCTAGCTTTTGAGTACTCTCTCATACCGTTTGGACAGAGTAGGTCTGACGCGGTCTAATGTGACAGGGCGTTAAGCCTCGTGCCTATCAAAGATATCTTCAAACCGTCTTTCTTCATGGGTCCCGCGAGGGGACATGCGATGGGACCTGCTGTATTAATTGTGCCCACGCCTTCCTGCTAAGCGACGGCAGGGACTAGCATATTTAGTACGGCAGGCGTGGGGGAGAGTGGTTGGATGTGACCGTCCACGCTCCCCATTAAATGCGGCATCGAGCCTCCCACCGACAGACATCTCATCATGGAGTCCCTGCGGGGTCTACCGGCATGGGGCTTGCGGGGTCCTCGGGGCTCTCTGGGTACTCGGGGACCACCTTATTGATCCCGAGCACCCACTCCCGGACCTTGCTTCCCTCGGGCCCTCAGGGAGGTGGTCCCCAAGGGAAGGCGCCATGTGGCACCGCGCTGTTCTGGCTTCGGGACTCGGGAACCCCCGGATCCCATATCATTGACAGAGAGCTTTACCAAACCTCCACCAAAACGGAGAGACTTCAAAAAAACCCCGCAATGGGGATGTTTTCCGAAAACTCCGCCGGCGGAAAGACATTACAACACCATTCTTCCAGCGCTTAATAGCAGCAAACAAAGACATTACAATATTGTAAAATAAGAAACCTACAAAAATATCAAAAAAAACATAAATTAATAAAAAAATAGCATACCAACAATATTAAGATCAATCCTAAAAAATTTACACAGATCATCATTTTACTTTTTCCAGATTTTAGAAACTCCCTTCACATGACATCACATAAAACATATTTAGTGCTCTATTTGGACTATGCTCTGAACATATAAATGATTAGTAAAGTATACCTGTTTACTGAACATTTTGGGTTCAGGACTCTTCAAATGGACTTAGTAAAGTATACCTCTCTGAGCAGGCGATGAAAGTACACATATAACACCTTTGAATCTGATTCTAACCCAAACCCTTTTTTCTTATGATGGAATTTTAACTTAAGGGACATCACATTAACCGTTTTAAGCTAACTTGATAACATTAAAATACAACTAAGGACATCACATTACTCAGTACACCCCAAAAACCCAATACATAATGATCACATGATAAAAAGCAACCCCCATTAAATCCATATCACAAAATTAAACCCACAAAAGGACAAAATAAAAAATAACAATAATGCATATCAACAAGACTCGTACAGACGATTTGCTAAAGCCTAAATTTAAATTTAATGAACGCACAAAACTCACCCCTCAAAACAAATATATATGGGAAAATGAGACTGCTTGATTCCTCTACAAGGCTCCCTGTAAGGATCGGTGACGTCCTAAGAGGGGGGGTGAATTAGGACACTTAGAACTAAACTGGCTCAAAAAATAACACAAGATAAACCTATATCAATTTCTATCTAAATGTGCTCTAGGTTTATCTAGCGTGTCTACTCTACCGATTAAGGAAACTTGCAACCTATCTAGTAAGGTAAATTGCAAGAATGTAAATGCGGAAGTGTAAAGAGGGTAGAGAGAACAAACCCGGCACAAGGATTTTTATCCCGTGGTTTCGATGGCATGAAAGCCACCCCTAGTCCACGTTGGAGCTCCACAAAGGATATGCTCCCGGTCGGCACCCGGTCACGGCCTTTGAGCCACCAAGTCACAAAGACAAGGCCTCTACCCGGATGAGCCACCAAACCACCAAGGCAAGGTCTCACCACTAGCCTCTCTTCCGGTTCCTCGCCGCCGTGATCACTTCGGAGCTTGAGCCACAAAGGCAAGGGTCTCCGCGTCCCCGCACAAATACCTTGCCGCCTCTCCACACCAAGTCGGAGGGTCAACAAGCTTACCGGCGAGTCACCAAGACTCCAAGGTGCCGGCGTACCACTTGGTACAAGTTAGGATCACTCCTTGATCCACTCTTTATGCAGCTATCAACTAGCTACACTCTCTCTAGGCCTACAAGCACTAATCACTCTCTAATGGTGTGCTTAATCGCCTTGGATTTGATCACTTAAGCACTTTGGTGGCTTGGATGTCTTCTCAAGTGTACATGAACTTCTCTGGACTCCAGCTCCTTCAAATGACTGAGTGGAGGAGTATTTATAGCCTCAAACCCGCCAACTAGCCGTTGCCCCAACGGCTCAGAAAATTGTGAGCACCGGATAATCCTGTGATGATAGTAGTACAAGCACCGGATTATCCTGTGAGTACATCAGAGAAACTAGCCATTGGAACCCACTCAAACTCAACTGTGAGCACCGGATTATCCTGTGATGAGTTAGTTAACACCGGACAAAATCACCGGATTATCCTATGCCCATAAGTTCATTTTGGAGCTCTCTGCAAAAATTAGTCCGGTGAGTTCATTTTGTGAGCACCGGATTATCCTGTGATGAGTTAGTTAACACCGGACAAAAGCACCGGATTATCCTATGCCCATAAGTTCATTTTGGAGCTCTCTGCAAAAATTAGTCCGGTGAGTTCATTTTGTGAGCACCGGATTATCCTGTGAGGCACCGGACTTATGTTGATTTGAGCACCGGAGTTATGTTGATTTGAGCACCGGATATTCCTCTGAAGCACCGGAGTTATGTTGATTTTGATCACGGGATTATCCTGTGAGGCAAATTTCAGCACAACTGTATTTTGGGCATAACTTTTCGCTCCGAACTCCGATTTTGATGATCTTGGGCTCTATTGAAAGCTTGTGAATAGATCTACAAGATTATACAAAAATCCATCCCATTTGATCACATCAAAATTCATTGTGAGCACCGGATAATCCGGTGAGGCAAATTTCAGCACAACTGCGTTTTGTATTTTGGGCATAACTTTTCGCTCCGAACTCCGATTTTGATGATCTTGGGCTCTATTGAAAGCTTGTGAAGAACTCTACAAAATTATACAGAAATCCAACCCATTTGATCACATCAAAATTCATGGAACAAGTCCAATTCATTCCTTTCTTTATTCCGGCTTTGGTGACTTCTCTTTTGTTGCATCCATGAGACCTACTAAAGCATATACTTGACAAACATGTTAGTCTTATTGACTATATTATCATTAATCACCAAAATCACATACATGCCCTTATGTAATTTAGGCAATCAACCTAAGGGCATGTTTCCTACACTCCCAGCTTCAGCACTTCAAAACAGACTGGAAAACACAAATAACCAAAAACAAAATGATACATTGAATCAAATAGAAATGACTAAAAAAAAAATCAAACGCAGACATTTGAACTCAAAACCAGACACGGTAGAATATAAATCACAAGAGCAAAAGCCAAACCTTATTCCTCTTACAAAGCTCGAACTCCTTCGCAAATCAAACCCTAGCAGATAGCAAAAATTGAAAGAAATGAGTAGATCCAGTGAAATAACATACAAGATGAGTAGATCTAGTACCAAATCGATGTAAATCACTCAATCAACCCCCCTTGAACTCACCAGTGCTTGAGGGGTTCGATTGTACAACGAAGTGTGTCACCTCTTTGCTTCGCAAATCAAACCCTAGCAGAAAGGAAAAATCGAAACAACGACAATAACATCAGTGAAATGACATACAAATATGAGTAGATCCAGTGCCAAATCGGTGTAAAATCACTCGAATCAACCCCTTGAACTCACCAGTGCTGAAGGGGTTCGGGTGCACGATGTGGTAGAAACTGCCTCACCTCGTTGCTTCACAAATCAAACCCTAGCAGATAGGAAAAAATAGAAACAAATGACGGTAACATCAGTGAAATGATAGACAAATGGGTAGATCTAGTACAAAATCGGTGCAAACAACTCGAATCAAACCTTGAATTCACCGATGCTAAAGGAGGTTTGGGTGCACAGCATGGTAGAAGAGTGCGTCACCTCTTTGCTTCGCAAATCAAACGCTAGCGAAAAATCGGATCAAAACTTGATCGAGTTCCAAATCAGTGCAAAATACTCGAATCAAAACTTGAACTCACCAGTGCTGATGGGATTTAGGCGCACAAGGTGGTAGTGAGTGTGTCGCCTCTGGGTCGCAGGAAAGAAAAAAAGACAAACAGTTGCAAGTGAGAGAGTGCGAGAGAAAGATGTATGATATGTTCAAAATAGTGGGTGAGAGAGGCACGGTAACCGATGAGTCAAATTTGAAAAAGTGTTATGGCGGCAATTTCTAGCGGGTTGCGGGTAGTTGGTGCGAGACAAAAAACAAACCCGTTGCTCAAAAATCCAACAAAAGTTAATCAAATCAGCACACAACTCAAAGTACATCAAATGGTCAACAATTAGACAGATCTTTAGCTAACGAATCTGTCAACAGATAAAAAGCATAACTAATTTGAAAAACCTCTATAAATATCACACCAAATAATTTAATAAAAAAGTAATTATCCATTTCTCAAAGTCCATCAAAGTCCCAAAACTATTTAAACATGATCCCTCCAACCCTTTGTAATGGTTTTTGTTTATGTGGATGGGCTGACTATGACATATAGGACGTTACGTGATGTAGCTGCTATATCAGCTTATTTCACATGGTTGTCTTTCCCTTTTTATCTCACTTTTCTCAACATAACGACGAGCCCGTCCATATGAACAAGCAAACACCCTCGTAAAGCCTGTTGCCCGCTTCCTCGGTCTCTTTTTAAGAATAGTTCTCTAGATTTAATCAATAGAAGGAGAGTTATCAGTCATCTTTGTATAGCATTGCTGCAAAATTAAAGCTTCCACCTTGAAGCCAAAACAGAGTGGGCAACCAATAAACACTCCATCTACTCCAGCAATACAATCACAACCTATTAAATTTCCAAATGATCAGAAAGGTGCATCACATTAATTTGATTAGGAAATCTCCTATTGGAGCACAGATCAAACTTGTCATCAAACTGTATTCCGAGGTACTCCACACCGAGCTACAACCTTCTTCCATTTTCTTTTCTTGTAAGTAATATTGTAATATTTTTTAAGGATTGATCCCCTTCTCTAGCCTCACAAAGTTCTTAATTGATTTTGCAGCTTGTCTATTGCTTGTCTGGCAACATATGAAGGAATGAATCGTGAATTTTTCCCTCTTCCTTGTGTACTTCAATCCAGAAATGTAAACGTGTGTTGTGAAACACTTTAAGGAATGAATCATGAAATTTTCCCTCTTCCTTGTGTACTTTAATCCAGAAATGCAAACTCGTGTTGTGCAACACTTTTTGTTGGCAATTTTAAGTGGTCTTAAGCTTCATGTATAGAGGAAGAGGCGGCTAAGCAGTACAAAATAGGTGGGGCGTCTCGCCTTACCACTTAAATAACTATGAATATTGTAGTACTACATTTACACGATCGAAGAAGTTAATACCAATATTCATTGGACAATGAACTTTATCCATCAATGAAAGAATACAAATAATTCTCACCAGATGTTAGCTTTTTTATTTGTACACTTGTGGTCTTTGCACATCTATATGCCTTTCATTGATATTTTGTTTTCTACAAGGAGAATCTACAAAATATTAGTAGCTAAGTGATAATGGTGTTTTTTTTGTGTGTGGTTGTTGAGTGGGGGAGGGGGTGCCTCAACAACAACGGTGCATACCAGGAGAAAACAAGTTCTTCGTTAAAATTATTCAGACCCGAACACCTAACATGCTTCCAACTAATATCTTTTGATGATGTCTTCTGTCAGAAGTACACTCTGCTTCCTTTCTAGTAAATTCCAACCCTATAGTACATACAACTTGCCATATTGATCTGAACAGATATTATGTTACGTATGATACATGCATTAGATGTGTTATATGTATGTTCTTATACCTTTTAAATGTCAATACTGATATGTGCTCTATTTGTAATCTGATCCAGGCAGCATGTACATGCATTTTGTGTTACATAATTTTTTTTGATAAAAAGCAGAGCTATATTAAACAAGAGCACAAGTACATGGACATCTTGCAAGGTGAAAAACGACACAAGGCCTATCCAGACTAGGACATACAACACGTGTACAAACATTGCTGATATCCATGGAGACACCAACGATGAACCTGCGCACGCGTCAACTCCCAGAAAGCTGAGGTGGTCCTCTCCGTTGTCGGTGAGTGGAGTGCCGGTGACTAACGCCGAAGGCGTCCGGGTGACAGGGCCGCGCATGCAACTGCTGCAGAGGTTGAAATGGGTGCGTCCTGCCGATGACGAACCGCATCTCCGACGCTCTGAAGATGGTGATGAAGAAGGCGCCGGAGGGTAAGTGGGCAGCAGCGATGACACCCGGGTGGACGGCTCTCTGCTCGGTGGCGCACGGCAAGAACTGTAACATTGGTCAAGGCACTTGGTCGCTGGGTGAAGATCTTGTGCTCAGCGGCCGGGCGGAGCTGAGGTGGGCCACAAGACTCCCTCCGGCGACCCAGAGAAGGAGGTGGCGCCGGTGAGCGTTGGATGGCTGGATCCACTCACTATATGAAAAATTGATAAAGGTGACGGGTCATAACCGTCATGAATAATAGGTCTTGCATCCGTCATTTCGAACGTGTCACTGATGACATATAATAAGTGGATCCGTCACTAATAAGGTTATTGGTGACAGATCAAAACTTGTCCTGTCACTTATTAATGTCATTGGTGGCGCTTATAACTTGTTTATGACTGATATACGGTTTTCACGCTTTTTGGACGCAAAAAAGTCAAAAAAATTATTTTTCACCTAAGTTAATCCAACTCAGGTCTATCACCACTCGTCACGCATCTCTACCTATTTTTCAGGCTGTTTTTAGAATATGCGTTCCGTGAAATCGAACTCGCGACGGCCCCTCACGCGCGTAGCTACCTAACCACCTCAACCTCGCGTGCGTCCTGAAAGGACTCGGATAAAAGATCATTTTAGCTATTTTGCCGAGGGTAATAAGTGACGGATCACAACTATAACCCGTCACTTCAGTTATGACCCATCACCATTGTTAATTTTACAATAGACATAAAAACCAGTTGACTTAGAGTGCCTTCAGTCAAATAGACATAACTTTTGCATACGGACTTCGATTTTGACGTTTTTTTATTTTACAGACATCTAAAAAAAAAGTTACATTCATTTCTCCCTCACTTTGTCGAGTTCGGCGAATTTTTCAAGGCCTAAAACGGCTTGGAAGATTGAATTCTCGCTTTCAAAAGTTTCTGCACCATTTTCGTAACGAGCATTTGTGTCCATAACTGTTACCCCTTACATCAAATTTGAGTAGAAATGTACAATAGTTCATATTCTAGTGCTTCTGAAGTGAGAAAAAAAATAAAAGAAATAAAATAAAAATAAATTTTTTGGCAATGTTTGGATTATTTTCTATATTTCTGAATAACATCATTAGTAACGGGTCATAACTTGACCCGTCACTTATGACAGGCCTATGAGACCCGTCACCGAAGAGTTAGTCATTAGTGATGGGTCAAAATTTAATCCATCATTGATGACTAGCCTACGATGACCTGTGAGTGATGAGTCCATTAGTGACGGATCAAGTTTTCACCTGTCACCAATGACTGGCATTAGTGACAGGTCACAACTACGACCCGTTAGTTTTATTATAAGTGACGGATCGTATGACCCGTCACTTATGTAGTGTCTACTTTATCTATTTTTCACGTAGTGACTGATCTAGCCGAGAAAGAGGATTTATTTTATTTGCTACCTCACCACCTCCGACATCGGATGACCGACGACGACAACTGCGGCAGTGAGGGAACAACGATTGAGAGCGGGAACACCTATCTGGGACACACACTAAAAGCTACTCTAAATCTAGATCTACCCTATACAAGACTCTGGACGCTAGGTATAACATTATGAATTTTAGTATATTAATTAATAGCAAATTTTACTCTAAATTAAAAAAATTGTAATTAATTAAATCAAGAATATATATATATATATATATACACACACTAGTATGCATATATTTATATATATTAAATTGGCTAAGGATTCCAAAATGCACTACCTTAATTTCTAAACTTCTTTGTGCATTAATTGATTCGTATACATTTGGTTTATTGTTTTTTATGGTTCTTTAAGTGGAGATTTATTTCAAATCTATTTTCAGATTTCATTCAGCTCAAATCTAATTTGAATTCAAATCTTCTTTATTCTGATCATCTTCCAAATCTCAGAGCTTTACTCCCATCTCATAATTCAAATATCCCTATTTGAATTTATGTTAAGAACCGACTCAAATCCAAATTCAAATCTCTCTTTTAAATATGTCTCAAAACCCTTTTCTTTTTTCCCTTTTTCTTTTTCTCCCTAAGCCTAATCTTTCCTCCCTCTCTCCTTGCGTGGCCTCACAAACCAGCCCACCGGCCTGGCTTCCCCTTCTCCATTTTCTCACCGCGCTCGGCCCATCGACGCGCCTCACTCGGCCCAGCAATCGTGTTGCACAGCCTGGCCGATGTAAGTCCACCGCGCGCCCACACGCGTGTATCCGTCTACGTGACACCCAACCGCCTACTCGCCCACCCGAGCCGTCTCCCTCCTCCAGTGCACCGCCGTCATACTGTGCGCCATCCCCTTGGGGAAATATCATCGCCTCCCCGCATTGAATGCGCCGGCAACTTGCCCGCGCTCTTGCTCTCTCCCCTCTCTCTGCCCTCATAGCATGCCGCCCGAGCGCCTGACGTAGATAGCATAGCGCATTTTGTTCACCGTAGACAACATAGCGCGTCACACTACCTCTCTACTCATCCCTCCCCCTTTATAAATAGGGCAGCCCGGCCTCCATTTCGTTGTTTCCTCACCTAGCCGCAACCATAGCACTGCTGCGCCGCCATTCCTCGCCGCTGCAACCTTGTCGTCATCGTTTTGTCCCCATGAGCTACCGAGGAGCACCAGGAGGTCACCATTGTCCTTGTGCTACCCTTCATCGCCCAGAAGCCCGACAGGAGCACGCTTGGGCCGAAAGGCAAGCAACTCCGCTTCCACCACTCCGTCGCATCACTGACGTCCGTCTAGCTTCTTGCCATTTTTGATCTCAATAAGCATCCCCGTCCCCTCACACAACCTCCTAGCTAGAATGCCGCTGTCCTAGTGCTTTCTCTTCGCGTGAACACGTACAACAGTGTGTTTTTTCCCTCTGTCGCTGTGCCATGGTTGCCGCTGGCATGTGTATGCTCTCTGGGTGTGGTCCGACCATCATGCTGTGTAGCCTAGGAGCTCTGGGCTCTTTTTCCTTGCAGGTAGATCGTGCATAGAACATGGAAGGTGCTGCTCGAGTATTATGCGCCGCCGCCACCTTCTTCAGCCGCCGTCTGGCGCTACTCCGATCACGGCTTGCCATTAGCGAACCCCTAGCCAAGTTCCCCGTAGCACATAGGTGAACAGCGTTAGCATATCGTGACGGAATTTTGACAGGAACGTGATTCCGGCGAGCTCACCACCATTTCCCGCCTTCGCCGCTTCGTTCACCCATCGCGCCCACACACACGAGGCTGCCCTGGCCTGCTAGCGCGGCTAGCCAAAATCTGAAAATTTGAATGTCCAATTATCCATATAAATACATGCCAAGATAAAAACCAATACTGCTACATCACCAAGCCGGTTGAATGTTATTCAGATGTCTATAGGAAGTTTAGAAATAGTTTTCTTAAGCACGGGACCTTTAAAATGTCTTTATATTTTATTGTTCCTAAACTAAAACAAATGATTAATGTGACAAAAATTCCAAAGCAAGGCAAAAAAAATTCTCACAAGTAATTATGGCATTCCTAAAGCCAAGTCATGGAATTAGATAACATCTGAACAGTGTCATCTTAAAGACATAAAAATACTCGGATTTCAAAGATAAACGCTTTTAGAACGACATAATTAGGGTAGCTGATGAAATGACCTTGGGACCCTTCAATAATTATTATAGTTAAAGGTAAAAGATGCTTGATGTCACAGGGAGACATGGTTGGGAGAAGAGATAAGAAGCTATGAGAAAACATGGTTTGTCTATTGATTAGATCAGCATTTAAGCAATGTTATAATAGGAAGAGAAGAAGAAAAACTGGCTCGAATATATAGGTGGGATTTCTACTTGAAGAAAAGTCAAAGAAGCTAGTTGGACTTATTTTTGGAATTGGTGGGAGTACCATGTTCTAACTCTTCAAATACCTGGATTTCCCAACGTATAACCAATTTGCCCTTTGTTACACACTAATTCAGGTATAGTTTGAAGATAGGATGGAAAATATAGAAGTAGATTCGATTTACCATCCATACAAACCTTCATCTACAAATAAATCAAATGATTGAAGCTAAGAAAAATAAATAAGCCATAGATACCTGCAGGTTGCTCCTCTTCCCATTCAATACCCTCATCCTTCCGTTTGTATTTCTTGCCCACCTGGCGTTCAGATTGAGAATCTGAGACAAATGTCTCGCCTTCCTGCTGCATTCTCCTTTTTGCATCTTCCTCTTCCTGCACTTTCCTCAATGCCTCGTAATAAGCCTTTATGTATTCATCCTACACGATAAAAAAGAACAAATATAAAACATTCCATAACAGTACATCAGTTTAACTGCCGAATCATGTTTATGTTCATTCCCAAGCTGACCTGTATACTCTTCTCATCTTTTGAGTCCTGATTTTTGTCATCCTTGGCTTCTGATTTTTCATCCAGCTTCAATGTGCTACTTCTGATTTTTCATCCAGCTTCAATGTGCTACTGTTCTATCCTCTTTGTTCCTTTGTAAGATTCATGCCATCTCTAATCATCCACGGAGGCATGACTTTCAAATCTGTACCCTTTTTACCAGATGCAAATTCAATTTCAACCTGAAAAACGAAACAAATACTTGACTGATCAAGCAAAGGTAGTCTGGAAAGTAAGTAAAATGACTATAAGTTACACAAACTAGTACGTGCGTACGACTTTATGTTAAATATATGCATATTATTACTATATTTACTATCACTAATGCATTTTCTTACTTTCATCATCTTTATTGGTGGATCTTGTTGGATTTCATCTCTAACCTACCCCACCTGCTTTGAACTAAAAAGCTTTGTTGTTGTATATATGCACTAGTGAGGAAATTTTGATGGAGACATTGTAACATCGTTTTAACAAAAGGAACAAATATTTTTTCAGAAAAAAGAGTAAATTTTACAAAGCCCCAGGTTTTATGGTCCAAGTGTCACATAACCCAGGTTTTTTTGCACGTGCCACTTAACCCCAGGTTTTTTTATTCTACTTGTTCACAAAATCACACCTCAACCAAATCACTAGGATTATGACATATGGGTCTGTCTTGCAGGCTTAGGTGGCGATCTTATGCACTCAAACGTAAGGGTGTGCATTGAACTATTGGAGCCGAGTGAGCCACGATCGAGAGGAGAAGAGAGGGGCCACGACCATCAAGGCGGCGGCTTGTGCACCAAAGTCTCTCGTGCGAGCCACACTCAGCACAACGTGGAATAGGAATGCGGAGTCAGAAGCAAACATGAGCGCCACCTAAGGATGCAAGGGGGATCCATTTTTTATAATCCAAGTGATTTGGTTGAGGGTGTGGTTTTGCGAAACAAATAGACCATAAAACCTGGGGTTAAGTGGCACATGCCAAATAGTTGGGGTTTTGTGACACTTGGACCATAAAACTCGGTGTTTTATGAAATTTACTCAAAAAAATATAACACCTCTGTTAAGATGTGAAAACTTCTGATTGGATTCGAAGAGTTTTTCTCATTTTGGTTGATAGTAGGGGAAACAACATTAGATTTCAGTGCAGATGAGGATGGACTAACATGATTGAGAAGTTTATTGGGATATCCAGAAGGATTTGAGATCAAACTTAATTATGGCTGTGCATATTACTCAACTAAGAAGATCCAGTAGCACTCAAAAGCTATATGACAGTCTTAACTTTGGGTCTCCAATGCATGGCATTGGCGTACCATACTGCCGTTGTGAGTTCCAAGATGAATCAACTGCACCAGGGTAACCATTTGCAAAAGCACCAATATTTGCTCTTTCCCATGATTGTAGACTCCCAAACTCAGGTGCAGGCAGATTCTTCACTCTGTCAACTTGTGCAACCAATGGCGTCAATTACTCCTAAAGTGGTACAAATATAAACAATTAGAAAAACAATATACAGAACAAATCTCAGATTCCTAACTCCTAAGTGTTGGGACCGAAATCCCAGACAAAGTAGGCCTTCGGATACAGGGATATTGAAGGGCCCTCAGAATAACATGTGTTAGAGGTGGAACAGTCTTTCGATGCCCTTTCCGAGTACAGTGTGGCCCTATTTATAGCCCGTACTTGGCCACCACAGGTACGGTTTACAAATCCTACCCCCTCACCTGCTACATTCTTGAAATATCCGGAGGCATTATGGTACAAATGAGCATAATTACATAATTACAACCCTACCCCGAACGACCGAAAACGGACCCACTGTCCCGCAGCGATCTCTGCCTCCGAAGATGTACTGAAACCTTCTCCACTCGGATGTCCGTCAGATGGCCTTCGTCCCTCGAGCGAAGGTAAGCTCGTATCTTCGCCCGCCGCGATCGCTTAGGACCGCGGGCATGGACTTCACCCGTCGGTCGAAGATCGCCCTCGTCTTCGCTGGTACGGGAGATCGAAGATGCGGGCGAGCCTACACCCTTCGACCGACGGCGCTTCGTGATCTTCGCCGCTTGCAGATGAAGTCCCTGAAACAAAACTGCAATGACAAGCATGCAATATTTCTAGTAGACTTCGTGGTACCCTCCGAAGAGGGGGGCGGGAGATCATCCCCAATAGTAGCCCCCTACTGGTAAGGTTTATCTTCGATAGGCCGAACCTGTAGTCTTCAAGATGTCTCTGAAAGGACAATGATGTCGCCTAGAGGGGGGGTGAATAGGCGTTTTACAAAAATTCGTCCCTTTTTACCGTTGGTCTAAACTTGCAGCGGAATATAAATTAACGAATTTTTCACAAGTGAAAAAACCTAAATATGCTAGGCTCAACTAGTGCACAATCACCCTAAATAAGTGTGGTTACAATCCTAAGGTGACTAAAACTATTCAACTCTAGCAAGAGATATGCAATAAAACTTAAATTGAAAAAGGCCAAAAATACTGTTCATATGACTGAAATTACTGTTCTCCGGTGAATACCGGAGTCTCCGGGTTGTACAGGTCTGGAATCTCCGGTAAAGTCCGGATTATCCGGATTCTGTACAGAACTGAGCCCGAAACTGAATATAAAGGATGGGTAGAGAGTTCTAGCTCAAACCAAGTGATGTCGTGTGTTCCCGGAGATAATTCCAAGTAGATCCACGGAGAACCTACACTCAAATACACACAAACAAGTAGATCGAGCAATATGCACAAAGATTTGAACAAGAACTCAAAATTAAAGAAACAAGAGAGGAGACACAAGATTTGTTTCCCGAAGTTCGGATTCACCACTGTGAATCCTACGTCTCCGTTGAGGAAGCTCCAACGAGCCGGGTCTCTTTCAACCGCTTTCCTCGATCCACTCTTGATTTCTTCCCTTGCGGAGGCGAAATCGAGCCCTTCACAAACTTTCCCGCGGCTCACCACAAGCACGGGAGCTCATCGGCGACACCTAACCGGCTAGGAGGCTTCACCTTCAAGAGTAACAAATGCTTCGAGAACTTCTTGTCAAGAACTCAAGTGCTCAAGATTGGATTTAGCTCACTTGCACTCAATCTTCCAATCTCTCAACCCAACTCACTTTTCTTCTCAAATCACACACTAGAATGGAGTGGGAGAGGTTCTTTTGGCTCTAAAAATGTGTTCTTTCGTGCCCCTTGCAGCAGCCCCAAAGGATGGGGTGAGTGAGGTATAAATAGCCCACTCCAAAGAACTAGCCGTTACTGTTCTGACACACCTACTCCGGAGTATCCGGTGAATACCGGAGTATCCGGTCTCAATTCCAAAAACGGCGTCAGAACGGTCACAGAACGTGTCAGAACTAGCCGTTAGGCTCTTTTCTGGACTTTTACCGGAGTATCCAGCCTACACCGGAGTCTCCGATCGGCGCTTAACATAGAAAACAGCCCCGGAGACTTCCCGGAGTCTCCGGCCATTCCAGGTACCGGAGTATCCGGACTTCACCGGAGTCTCCAGCCATTCCAGGTCCCGAAGAATCCGGTCTTCACCGGAGTCTCCGAGTACAGCACAGCTAACCTCCGAAAAACGGCGATAACTTTTGATCCCGGAGTCCGATTTCGACGATTTTGGACTCTATGGAAAGCTTATTCAGAGGGCTACACATCCCAACTAAATTTATGACCTAAAACACATAGGATCAAACTAGGAACACTCCAAAACCTATTTTGGACACTTCCACACTTTCTGCTCCGGACTCTTCACAAGAAACTCTCACTTTGGGTTTGGTTGGAAACTCTTGAGCACTGAGACACGACAATTAGCTCATGTTGCATCCCTCTTAATAGTGCGGCATACCTAGACTCAATTTCAAAGATAAAACACATTTGAACCAATTTGAGCCTTTTGAAACCTTTCAAGTACCGCTTTTTACTTTCAAACCTCTGAGGGTTGCAAACTTCCATAAAATATTCACTCCATCTATTTTTGATTCCTCATGTGATTGATGCGAATCACTCATAGCTTCTCATAGCCTTGCACGGTCCATTGGCGCGAAGCTTCACTCGCTCTTCACCATCGCCTTGGTCCTTCGACGCCAAGCCATTTGCTTGCCCTTCACCACCGGATGGTCCATCGCAGCCGAGTC
The DNA here is from genome assembly GCF_958298935.1 of Phragmites australis. Classification (NCBI taxonomy): domain Eukaryota; kingdom Viridiplantae; phylum Streptophyta; class Magnoliopsida; order Poales; family Poaceae; genus Phragmites; species Phragmites australis. The sequence goes on along the minus strand of NC_084926.1, from coordinate 28,436,715 downwards.
TTGCTTGCCCTTCACCGTCTTGCCATAGAAAACCACTTTGTATTTGACATCTTCAGAGAATTCACTTTTTCATATATGGAGTCCACTCTTGTTCTTCACTCTTGGCATATATAATTTCAATTCAACTTATGCCTTCTTATGGATCTTAACCCTAACTCACTCTCAAGCACAAAGCACATGGGTTAATCCATAAAACCTAAATGACAACATTTATACCTTAAGTTACTTGATCTCCACAAGTAACTTATTAGCCTTCATGCATATTATCAATCTTCATATAGAACCTAACCCCACTCATTCTTAAACACATAGCACACGAGTTACTCCATAGAACTCTATTGACAAGTCATACCTTTAGTTACTTGACCTCCACAAGTAACTTAGCCTTCAAGCTTATTGCCACTCTTATTGAGCTTCTTCTTCTTCTTATGAGCATCACTAGAATCTCAATGACTTTTGATGCAATTCTTTGAACTCATGGCATTTCTCAAAGAATCCATGCTTCATCATTTATGCATCTCCTATGGAATAACCTAATAGCAATTCTCAATATGATTGTTAGTCCATAGGCATTGTCATCACTTACCCGAGCATCACCTAGAGCTCATTAATCTTGATGCATTTTCATTCTCTCCATTCACCTAGAGCTCATGCATATCTCTCATCCATGCATCACCTATGGAACAACCTACTAACAAACTCAACACCATTGTTAGTCCATAGGTATTGTCATTAATTATCAAAACCACACATAGGGGCTAGATGCACTTTCAGTCTCAACGCCGCCCCCTTCAGCCTGTCGAAGTCTAATGGAGCAAATGCATGTCGTTGAAAATTATTACTATTATTGTGTCTTTTTTTATTTTTTGTCATAGGTTACCAGACGGCTCCTTGGTAACTGCCAAAAGGTTCCTTAGTAACTGCCTGCATTTAATGCTCTTGATGTACATTGAAGCATAGTTTTTCCCGCCAGTTCAATTTTCGACACGGGCAGTTCTAACTGCCATCGCCCTACACTATAAATATCACGCCACTGTCAATATTTTTTACCGCGCCTTTGCTGAAGTTGTCGCTCTCATACGAAGCCTCCTGAGTTTTTTCGAGCCTCTCGGAGGAAGCCCCGGTTTTTAGCTCTTCGCGTAATTTGTTGTTCGAGTCACCCTCTTTGAGCCAAATGGCACCGAAGGTCCGATCTTCTCGCCCGAAGATGTATTGGATCGGGCAGTCCAAGGTGGATAGCGAAGTCCTAGCCAGCCTTGTGAAGGAAGGGTTGATTAGTGATGTTTCGAAGGTTCGGCTTCCCAGTCGATAGGAGACACCGGAACCTGCCGATGGCGAAGCGGTTGTGTTTGTCCATTACTTCCGAGCGGATCTTCGCCTACCATGCGATGACATGGTCATTAAAGTACTGAAGTTATTTGAAGTCTATCTCCACCAGCTGACGCCCAACGCAATAGTGAGGATGGGGCTCTTTGCCTGCGCCGCTCGGTCGGAAGGAGTGAAGGCATCCGCTAGGGCCTTCGCTGCCGCACACTGGCTTCATGGTCAACCCAAACTGGTTTTCGCCTGCGGAGTTCAGAGCGAGGCTCACTACGGCTGCTTGAATTTCGCGTACCGCGTTGGGCTAACTACACTCGTCGTCGTGTACAAGAATAAATGGCCCAGTGACTGGACTCAATGGTGGTTCTACCACAAGGTGGACGCCGAAGAATTTCTCGTATTGAAATGGGAAGAAGTTAAGGGAAACCACGTGCCAGACGTGCGATTGAAGGCGTCGCAACAGACAGCCCTCGAGGCCTTCGCGAGTAGATAAATATCTATCTACTCGTGACCTGGTGGAGGAGTTCATAGCTGCTGGGGTTTGGCCCCTCAGCCGGGATTGGACTATCCCAGAATTTGGGGGAAAAGGGTCCGAGGGGCTCTGCCGGCCCCACCCTCCTACGCACGGCTTCATGGGTACTCGTATGCCTGTAAAACATTCATATATATATTTTTTTTGTCTTCGGCCTTATTTGGTTACTGGTTTTGATATTTTCTAGATTTATCGGTGGCCGAAGTGGAGGCCAGAGCTGTGATGCTTGTCGGCAAGTTTACACCGGGCGAAGCACAGTTGTGCGTCGAACAAGGCCTCAATCGAGTCTTTGAATACTGAGGCCTTTCTTATCTTGAAAGGCCGAAGGTCTCCACCGTGCTGCAGGGTGGTAGGGAAGGATCTCCGGCAGCAAATGTAGGCGAAGAGGCTGCCGGTGGTCCTTCAACGAAAAGGAAACATCCTGAGCGATCGCCGAAGGGAGGTCGGACGAAGAAGGCCCTTGCCCTCCGGAAGAGGCCACGCGAAGCTGCCCCCGAAGTTGCCCATGCAGAAACATCTCTGGAGGGTTCCGTCGCGTTGCGTGATGTGCTCATGCGGGAAACTCCCGAAGGCACCCAGGAGGGCCGGGCTTCAAAGTCATTGTTCTGTTGGCGCATGGACCTTCCAATGCTAATCCTGAGTGATGACGAGGAGATGACAGAGATGGGAATAGTCCCTGAGGCTACCACTCGGGAAACCAAAGTTGAGGGAACTGATAATGTTGAAGTGGTAGCATATCTTCGCCGTCTTTGCCCTCGAGTTCCTCTTCTGGGACTGAGGTGTCGACCCCGAGCGCGCCTCGCCGCGGCGGAAAGGGATTGATGGGCCTTGGCGGGCTGCTTGACGCGAAGGCCATATCGCCTGAGGCGTTCAAGCCTTCCTCTTTCGAACCAAGTGCCGGGGAGGTTGATGACGCGAAGAAGATTTTCAGCACCTTCGTCCTCCCCGAGCTTGAAATCCCGCTCGGCTAGAAACCCGCCAACGAGCTCCTCGACGCTTCCGACGTGGCGATTGCGAAGGTATACCAGTATTTTCTGATATTATTGTACTTAGTATTTTGCTCACATGTGTGCGACATTCCAGGCTTTGCTTTTATCGCAGGCTCAGCGCAAGCAAGCGGAGAAATCCGAAGCCCGTGCTCGGAGCGCACACACGCAAATTGATATGTTGCAAAAGCGCGCCGAAAAGCCGAAGGCCAGAAGCGCGAGTTATCGCGTCGAGCGAGGGATCTAAATCGCGCTTGGAACAACTTGAAAAGGAACTCAGCATCCTTCGCTCGGAGAAGCAAGTCGCTGAAGACGAAGTGAACTGCCTGTGCCAAAACCTGCAATCTTCCGAGGCGCAAGTGTGCGACCTGCAGGTGCTTTGTGCGTCGGAGAGAGCTAAGGCGCAGCAGCTGCAAGTCGAATTGAGCGAGGCGAAGGCTTTCTCCAAGGATGCTCTTAACGTGATTGGGGAGCTCGAGCCGAAGATAGTCGCCGCATGCGAAGTCATCAGCCATACATTCGAAGGTATTAGTGCCTCGGTGACTCCCCCAACAATTGATCTTGTCGGGCTGGGAGGACTTATAGGTTGGATCAGTGAAACCAGCGGAAGCCTTCTCCCTGCTGCTCAGCTTTACGGCGACTTCTGCATGATTGTTGCTGCACGAAGTCTTGTGCAATCGATTGAGATGATGGGCTGTGACATCATACTGCTCTTCAGAAGCCTACCTTCCAGTATCCGATGGACTTGTCAACTTCGGCCGTTACGAGGGTATCGAAGAGCACCGCTCGATCATTTACCACCAACTACTGGTGCAAACACTCTTCGAGAAGCGGAGATGAACCGGCAGCGGGTACGCTGCTTTATATTACTTGCTCTCTTATTTGGTTGTAGCACATAAATATTTTTTTTAATGAAATATCTCTTTTGCAGGCCAAGGCGAGGGATGATCCCTTGTTTAAAGCAACAACTGCAACGACCAAAGATACTGGAAAGGTGGGATGATTCAGCGCGAAGCGTCGTTTCGTTTTTAGTTTTCCTTTTGTGATTGGGCAATGTAATGCACATTGGTGACGTAATGTATTTTACATTTGTTACGAAGTGTTTTTGACTTGTTGTGCTCCCTGCGCAGGTCCTCCCTTCGGGCACTGCGCAGGTAGCCGAAGAGGTTGTCCCCCTAACCATGATGAGGGACAATTTTTATGTGTCTTGGTCTTGCTGGGAGTCCTTTCGCCGCCGTCATGCCGATGTTGAGCTCGAGCGGTATTGGCATGAGAAGTGTAGAGCGTATGTGTCGGTGTATCAGGAACCAGGGGTCCCTGAGTCCCGAGACCGGGCCGGCCATCCGCCACGCGTCACCATCCCGCGAGGTCCGCCGTGCGAGATAAGAAGAGGCTAAGTCCCGGGAGAAGGTGCTCGGGGCCGCCGCCTCTGATTCCCGAGCACCCCAGTTCCCCGATGATCCGCGGAGTCCAAGTACCGGGAGGGAAGTGTTCGGGAGAGAGCGCTTGGGGCTGCACGTGGCAGCCCCCGAGGACTCGGTTCCTCGAAGGTTTCCCCCAGTACTCGGGAGAGAGTGCTCGGGGCTGCACGTGGCAGCCCCCGAGGACTCGGTTCCCCGAAGGTTTCCCCCAGTACTCGGGAGAGAGTGCTAGGGGCTGCACGTGGCAGCCCCCGAGGACTCAGTTCCCCGAAGGTCTCACCAGAGTGCTCGGGAGAGAGTGCTCGGGGCTGCACGTGGCAGCCCCCGAGGACTCGGTTCCCCGAAGGTTTCCCCCAGTGCTCGGGAGAAAGTGCTCGGGGCTGCGTGTGGCAGCCCCCGAGGACTCGGTTCCCCGAAGGTCTCACCGGAGTGCTCGGGAGAGAGTGCTCGGGGCTGCACGTGGCAGCCCCTGAGGACTCGGTTCCCCGAAGGTTCGCGCAAGATCGTTCGATGACCCAAAGGGTCCCCTCGCCGGGGTGTCAGCCAGTCAAAGACACGAATGCCGCATTTAATAGGCACGCGCGGCCTGACATCCTGACATTCTCAGCTGCCCACACCCTGGTGTCAGACCCTGCCATGCTCTGGCAGGGGGGCGTGGGTCCATTAAATGCACGGGTTTCGTCCCGTTTCACCCGGGTGCCTCGGGATAACGTTGCCAGAATCGAAGCGCTCCGCCTGCAACCCTGCCCTGGCAGAAGGACAAGACAGGGTGGGCGCACCGGGCACCTCTGCGGCTGCCCGGTGGGCCCTCTTAATGGCGCCGGAGGACCTCCACAGTGGCGGGTGGTCGGATGCACGCCGCAATTTTCCACCGCCCCTGTCACTTCGCCAAGACGGAATGATGATGCCTTTCTCCGTGGCACCTTGGCACGTGCGCCCCCTCTTTCCCATTCAGGATAAGTCGAGGTCGGCGCGCCTATAAAAGGAAAGAGACAGACGGGAAAACAAGGGGAACAAGGCAAGGAAGCCCAGATCAAAAGGCGAAGAACATCACAAACAAGCTCAAGCCAAGCTAGAACACGAGAGCCTCAAGCTCTCTGTAGACAGCTCACCCCTGTAACCAGATACATTCTTGAAGAATTCCCTTCAAGAAGGGATATAACACTCACACAGGAGTAGGGTGTTACGCCTCCGTGCGGCCCGAACCTGTCTAAACCCCGGTGCACCTATCTTTCTTGCACTAGGTCGATCATCTCCCACCACCAGCCACTGCATTTATTTCCGTTCCCATTTATTCCCCCGACAAGCTCGTTCAGGATCATCCCCCTGGCCGAATCTCTAAAAAAGGGGTCTCTCGGGATCCCTGCGACAGGAGTTCATCCTCCGACAGTATGATGCTATGAATGCTAGAACGAAGGCATTTTTGGAAATCTCTTAGCCCTTCGACGCTAGTTAATCGCCGAGCTGAGCGCATCTTGCATTGTACCGCGAGGGGAGACGTCGAAGGTCCGTCTATGCTCCATGAGCCGAAGGCTGAGCCTCAAGACGACGAGCCCCTCCTGCACTGGCCGCAACTTTGCTATCGCCGCGGCCCTTCTTCGCAAGTAATAGAACACGACGGCGGCGAAGATGGTCTTTGAGCACTTCCATCGTATTCGACTCATGTTGGGGCCCCACTGGCCCCAACCATGCGTTTTCACGCAAGCAAAGGCATTACTTTTCAGTTTGCTTTCAGTCGGTGGTATAAGGATTTCGTTGATCCTGATGTTGACCGCTCTGCGAAATAAATTTTGTATTTACATTATCATTTGTTTTCTTTTGGGGCACTTTGGTGGCACCGCGCTCGAAGCGGCATTTGCGATTTAAGACGTTTCCAGGTCTTAGGAGGGCCTCATCGATTATTCATTCATATGGGGCTTTATGTCGGCCACGATGTACCGAACAACGTCGTCCCCTTGATTTTTTGCCGCAGGTACCTGCGATTGCAAAGGAATAGTCTTTTAAACGCCGTCCCCTCCCTCCCCCCCCCCCCCGATTTTTGGTCGCAGGTAACTTCGGCTGATAGAAATTTATGTTGTTGATTGGACGCTTTTGCATTAGTCGTTTGTTTTACTTTTCTCTCTCTCTCTCTCTTTTATTTGCGTCGCCTTTTCTTAGGTCGGACGACTCTTCGACTTATCTTCCGAAGGTTTGTTTATCCTTCGGTGTGGGGGTAGGCACTCTTAGCCCCCGACTTGTGCTCGAAGTGCGTCGCCTTTTCTTAGGTCGGACGACACTTCAGCTTGTCTTCCAAAGGTTTGTTTTTCCTTCGGTGCAGGGCAGGCACTCTTAGCCCCCGACTTCTGCCTGAAGTGCGTCGCCTTTTCTTAGGTCGGACGACACTTCGGCTTGTCTTCCGAAGGTTTGTTTTTCCTTCGGTACGGGGGCATGCACTCTTAGCCCCTGACTTCTTCCTGAAGTGCGTCGCCTTTTCTTAGGTTGGACGACAATTCGGCTTGTCTTCCGAAAGTTTATTTTTCCTTCGGTGCGGGGGTAGGCACTCTTAGCCCCTGACTTCTACCCAAAGTGCGTTGCCTTTTCTTAGTTCAGACGACACTTCAGCCTGTCTTCCGAAGGTTTGTTTTTCCTTCGGTGCGGGGGCAGACACTCTTAGCCCCCGGATGTTTTCTCTCTCTTTTTCTTAGAGGTCGAAAGTGTACGTCTTTTTTCGTTGACACTTCGCACCTCATTTCGCGCCGCCCATGTGCGGCCCTCCAGTTTTCGATTGGTGCGCCAATCCACCCTTAGGTTGGCGCACTTCGGCGATAAACTACTAGTACTCGAAACAAGCAGTATTTTCCGGGGGTACTACTATATCAATATGTTTACAAGGGTTCCTGCCTCGTTAAAAACCTCACCCCCTAACGAAGGGATCCCCCTGTGAGGAAAAGAATGCAGTTCCCTTACAATTTGATTACATGAAAAGATTGCATAAAGAAAAATTACATAGAGGTCTTCGTCTTGGCCGCCGACTTTCAGGCATAGAACTTGCGAAGATTGTCTGCATTCTAAGTGTGTGGAAGCTCCTCACCTTCCATTTTAGCTAGATGATATGAGCCGGGTCTTAACGACCTTTTGACTAAGAAAGGACCATCCTATTTACTCTGAAGTTTTCCCACCGATGTTGTTGTACCGAATCTTTGCAGCACCAGATCTCCGGGGGTGAAGGTTTTTTCGGATATATTCCTATCTCTCCATTTCCTTGTCTCCTGTTGGTACCTTCCCAAATTTTCGGCGGCTTGCAATCTCACTTCCTCGAGGGCATCCTTCGACGATGACTCTTTGTCTTGCTCTGGTTCGTTTCCGACCCTAAATGATTTGGTTTTGCATTCCTTTGGGGTCATGGCCTCTTCGCCGAAAAGGAGGCGAAATGGCGTGAATTGATCTTGCAACCGTTGTTCTTAATGACCATAATACTTTAGGCAATTCTTCGACCCATTTCCCTTTTGGCAGCCCCTGCAGACGCTTCGCGACACCAGCGAAGACGATGCTGTTCGCTCTGTCAACTGCCCCATTAGATTGTGGGTGGTATACGGATGCGAAAATTACTTTGATCCCCAGGCTATTGCAAAAATCCCTGAAACTGGCACTATCAAATTGAGTGCCATTGTCTACTGTTACTTCACTCTGGACTCCGAAGCGGCATATGATACTCTGCCAAAGGAATTTCTGTATGTTTCTTGATGTTATGCTTACGAGTGGCATTGCCTCCACCTATTTGGAGAAGTATTCGACCGCAACTACAGCATATCGCAAATTTCCTGCAGCAGGTGGCAACTGGCCAACAATGTCGATTCCCCACCGTCTTAGTGGCCAAATTGGCGGAATGAGTTGTGTCTTCGTCGAGGGTCTGTTTGACCCCTTCGCCCAGAACTGACACTGCTGACAACTTTGGACCATTTGATCCGCATCATTCACTGTCGTCGGCCAATAGAAGCCATGCCTATATGCTTTTCCGACTAGAGCCCTTATACCCACATCAGAACCACACAACCCGCTATGAATTTCTTTTAGCAGGTTCTGTCCTTCTTTCTGAGATATGCATTGCAAGAATGGTGCACATACTCCGGTTTTGTACAAATTATTTCCCACAACTTTGTAGTTTCTAGCTCTCTGGGCCATACGCTTTTCCCCGACATGATCCTCGATGTTGCCTTGACCACGAAGATAAGCCAGTATTGGAGAGCGCCAGTCTTCGCTTTCGATCATCGTGACGTGACGTGATTGCTTCGAAGTGTCCTCAGCGGCTGGTTCACTCAGCTTCTGGTAGAAAACATCTGATGGCATAGGCAGGTTTTGCGAAGCAGCTTTTGCTAGCTCATATGCTTCGAAGTTATCATTTCTTGATATACTCTTGACTATGAATCCCAGGAAGTATTTTTCTATTCTTCGCACCGCTGCTCTGTACTTAACCATCTCTGGGTCTTTTTCCTGGAATGTCTTGTCAATTTGGCTTGCTATGACCTTTGAGTCTGTTTTAACCAGCACTCTTCGGGTGCCCAAAGCCTTTGCCTTGCAAAAAGTCCGAGGAGGACCGCTTCGTACTCCGCCGTATTGTTTGTAGAACGGAACTCAAATCTGGCGGCATATCTCAGCTTTGTGCCCGAAGGTGAGAATAATATCGCCGCAACTCCTGCTCATGTAGCTCCCCAGGCTCCGTCGCAATATGCGGTCCAAACAAGTTCTAGCGGTTCATCATCCGGGGCTTCGGTTAGTGGAGTCCATTCCGCCATGAAGTCTGTCAATGCTTGCGATTTCAATGATGTTCTTGCCACAAAAACAATCATGAATGGGGCGACCTCCGCGGCCCACTGTGCTATTCTTCCAATGGCTTCTTTGTTTTCAAACATGTCGCGAAGAGGCAAGGAAGTTGGTATTGTAATCTTGTGAGACGTGAAGTAACGGCGAAGCTTGTGGGATGCCATCACTAGTGCATATGCTATTTTTTCCAATTCTGTGTACGTCTTTTTTGGGCCTGCCAGAGCTTCTGATACATAATATATTGGGAACTAGCATAATTTGTTGTCTTCGGGTCTTTCCTGCACAAGTACAGCGCTGACTGCCGAAGGGGATGCCGCTATGTATAACAATAAATCCGTGCCTGGATCAGGGCTGGACAGTGCTGTAAGCTTCGTCAGGTAGCTTTTTAGTTCATCGAAGGCTACTTGCTGCTATGCATCCCATCTGAATGGGTCGGAGCTTTTTAACACTTTGAAGAACGGTAGACTTCGCTCTGCAGATTTTGCAATGAACCTGTTTAATGCCGCCAATCTTCCTGCCAAGCGTTGAGCTTGCTTTCTGTTCTGCGGGGGTTTCATATCTATTATCGCCTGTATCTTTTGAGGTTCCACTTCGATGCCTCTCTTCGACACCAAGAACCCTAGTAGCCTTCCGGATTGTACTCCAAAGACGCATTTTTCTGGGTTCAACCTTAGCCCTGCTCTTCGCAAGCTTCCGAAGGTTTCACGCAGGTCTTTGAGATGTTAGCTCCTTCTGGTACTCTTGACCACTATGTCATCAACATAAGCCAAGACATTTCGTCCTAGCTGTGAACTTAGTACTGTCTGCACCAACCTGGTGAAGGTTGCGCCAGCATTTCAGAGGCCGAAGGGCATCCTCATAAAGTAGTATATGCCGAAAGAAGTTCTGAAACTTGTCTTGTCCTCATCTTCCTTTGCCATCCATATCTGGTGGTACCCTGCGTATGCATCTAGGAAGTTTAACATTTCGTAACCAGCCGCGGAGTCTACCAGCTGATCAATTCTAGGCAATGGGAAGTCATCCTTGGGACAAGCCTTGTTCAAGTCTGTGAAGTCGATGCACATTCTCCATTTTCCGTTGCTTTTCTTTACTAACACTGGGTTAGCTAGCCACTCTGAGTGCATTACTTCATGTATGACTCCGGCATCGAGCAGTTTTTTCACTTCAGCCTTCGCTGCTTCTTCTCTTTCACTTGAAGCTTTTCTAAGCTTTTGCTTCCTTGGCTTCGCTTTGGGGTCCACATTTAAGCTATGCTGAATGATTTCCCGACTTACTCCTTGCAGGTCCTTAGGGGACCAAGCGAAGACATCATCATTACTGCAGAGGAACATTATAAGTTGTTGTTGGTCCTCCGCTGGTGCCTCCGCTCCTATGGTGACTTTTTTATCTTGTTTTTCTTGATGTAGCTGCACTATTCTGTTCGCTTCTTCTGGTGCAGCCTTCGCTGCCTTGCTTATCTTCGACAGGTTGTAACTTTCCTCCCGATTTGTCGAAGGTTCTGTTATCATGTGGACATTTCATCTTCCTGGAGTTATTCCCACTTCGATTCGTCTGGCCACTCGTTGGTCTCCCAATACCGTTATGACTCCTTCAGGACCAGGCATCTTCATGCACAAGTATGCATTGTGCGGTATTGCTCCAAATGTATCGAGGACTCCCCTACCAAATATCGCATTGTATGGGTAATCAATGTCGACCACATCAAAGGTAATGTCTTCCGTGCGGAACCTCGTCCCTTCGCCAAACGACACTGGGATTGTTATCTTTCCCAGAGTGTTGATTGTATTTCCACCGAAGCCTAGCAATGGTGATCCAGCTTGCTTTAAGTCGCTTCGACGCAGCCCCATTTTGTCGAAAGCATCAGCGAAGATGATGTCCGCTGAGCTTCCTCCATCTATTAAGATCTTGTGCACTTCATTTCTGAGATGTTTGCTGTAATGCGAAGGCATCTGTGTGTGGGTAGTCTAAGACCATCATATCCTCTTGCGAGAATGTAATGGGAACGTTTGACCACCTTGAATGAATGTACGTTGGTCCCACTCCGACGTGGTTGACTCTTCGCACATATTCTTTTCGTTGTCTCTTATATTCTATCTGCTGGTTAGATCCCCCTGAGATGGCCAGCACCACGTTGTACCCATGATTTACCATGTTCACGGACTTGCTGCTCTCTGGTGGTGCTTCGATCGTGGGCCTCGGTGGCGGCGGAGGTAGCTCCCCCTGGAGATTCATTTTCCTTGTTTGATCCAACTGAGCCAAGGCTGCAGGTGTATACTGCGGTGCAGGAATTTGTCGCCACCAGTTTGCAAACGCCATGTTCTGATTGTGGTTTTGCCACCCTTCGCTTCTCCCGAAACTTGCTGCATGGTGTACGGTCCTCGCGTGATCAAGAGACTGCTTCGCCAAGCTCTCTTTCATAGCCACAACCTGCGGGCACTGCTTGGTCCAGTGGCTAGCTCCTTCACCATGCAGCTCATAGTAAAAGGTTGTTGGGTCCTGCGGAACCCATCCTCCTCGGCCTCCGCGGCCTCATCCCCTACCGGCTCAGCCTCCTCTATTGGCCGCACTATGAGCTTCGCTTGCTCCCTGAGCGACTTCAAACAGGCTGGAGTTAATCTGATTGACTTCTTTTTGCCTTAGATAGTCAGAAACTTCGGGCTTTCTTGGATGATGCAATCAGTCTCTAGTATTGCTACTGGCTGCCTCTCTGGCTGATGCACGTGGTTTTACTTTGGAGGCTGCCATTTCGTTTTTGAAAGTGCCTAGAGGGGGGGGGGGTGAATAGGCTTTTCTGAAAATTAAAACTAAAACAGCGGATTAAATCTGCCGAATACTCCGGTGAAGGTCGGATACTCCGGTATGGTCCGGAGTATCCGGTCTAGTCTGGAGTCTCCGGTCTATACAAGAATTTTAGAACAACTACGAATTAAAACTAATAGCTAGAATCTAAGGTTGAAGCTAGGTCTACTGGATATCACAGAGCTAGAATAACACTTAACACTAGCAAGATGATCACTAGAGCAATTTGTATGACAAATCACAAATTTCACACAATAAAGCAAATTGCACAAATACGAACACAAGAGATTATCCCGGAGTTCGGCCACCTCACAAAGAAGTGCCTACGTCTCCGTTGAGGAGCTCACAAAGAGCTGGGTCTTTTCCAACCCTATCATCTTCTAGCGACCACCAAGATCAAGCTAGAAATTCTTACTCAATTCGAAGATGTTTACAAACTTCCCGTTGCACTCCACAAGTTTGGGTGCTCTACGGGCGACGCCTTGCCGTCTAGAAGCACAAAGCTTCAAGAGAAATGATCGCAACGAATGCTCGATGAAGAACTCAATGCTCAAGTGGCTTGAACCCTCTCCAAACACAAACTCTCTAAAAATTTGCAAACTTTGCACTAGAGGTGGTTGGAGGGTCTTTGAATGCTCTTAAAGTGCTCAAGAGGTCTAAAGTTCACCAGCAATAGCAAACACTAAATGTCATGGGGTGTGGGAGCATTTATAGCCTTCTCTCAAAAACTAGCTGTTACTATTTTGTCAGAACTGACCGGAGTATCTGGTGAACACCGGAGTATCCGGTCCTAAATCCAAAAACAGCGTCAGAACGGTCACAGAACGTGTTAGAACTAGCCTGTCGGTGTATTCAGAACCAGGGGTCCCTAAGTCCCGAGACCAGGCCGGCCATCCGCCACATGTCACCACCCTGCAAGGTAAGAAGAAGCTAAGTCCCGGGAGAAGGTGCTCGGGGCCGCCGCCTCTGGTTCCCGAGCACCCTAGTTCCCCGATGATCCGCAGAGCCCAAATACCGGGAAGGAAGTGCTCGGGAGAGAGTGCTCGGGGCTGCACATGGCAGCCCCCGAGGACTCGGTGCCCCGAAGGTCCCACCAAGTGCTCGGGAGAGAGTGCTCGGGGTTGCACGTGGCAGCCCCCGAGGACTCGGTTCCCCGAAGGTCCCACCAAGTGCTCGGGAGAGAGTGCTCGGGGCTGCACGTGGCAGCCCCCGAGGACTCGGTGCCCCGAAGGTCCCACCGAAGTGCTCGGGAGAGAGTGCTCGGGGCTGCACGTGGTAGCCCCCGAGGACTCGGTTCCCCGAAGGTCCCACCAAGTGCTCGGGAGAGAGTGCTCGGGGCTGCACGTGGCAACCCCTGAGGACTCGGTTCCCCGAAGGTCCCACCAAGTGCTCGGGAGAGAGTGCTCGGGGCTGCACGTGGCAGCCCCCGAGGACTCGGTGCCCCGAAGGTCCCACCGAAGTGCTCGGGAGAGAGTGCTCGGGGCTGCACGTGGCAGCCCCCGAGGACTCGGTTCCCCGAAGGTTCGCGCAAGATCATTCGACGACCCGAAGGGTCCCGTCGTCAGGGTGTCATCCAGTCAAAGGCCCAGTGCCGCATTTAATAGGCACGCGCGGCCTGACATCCTGACATCCTGACATTCTCAGCTGCCCACGCCCCAGTGTCAGACCCTGCCATGCACTGGCAGGGGGGCGTGGGTCCATTAAATGCACGGGTCCCGTCCCGTTTCATCCGGGTGCCTCGGGATAACGTTGCTAGAATCGAAGCGCTCCGCCTGCCACCCTGCCCTGGCAGAAGAACAAGACAGGGTGGGCGCACCGGGCACCTCTGAGGCTACCCGGTGGGCCCCCTTTATGGCGCCCGAGGGCTTCCACAGTGGCGGGTGGTCGGATGCGCGCCGCATTTCTCCACCGCCCCTGTCACTTCGCCAAGACGAAATGATTACGCCTTTCTCCGTGGCACCTTGGCATTCGCATCCCCTCTTTCCCATTCAGGATATGTTGAGGTCGGAGCGCCTATAAAAGGAAAAGGATGGAGAACACGTAAAAAGGGGACCAAAAGGTGTGGTGTGTGAAGAAGAGGACGCAGACGCTCAAACCCGCTCAAGCCAAGCTAGAACACGAGAGCCTCAAGCTCTCAGTAAGTGTCTCTCTCTTGTAATCAGATACATCCTTGAAGAATTCCCTTCAAGGGCAGATATAACACTCACACAGGAGTAGGGTGTTACGCCTCCATGCGGCCCGAACCTGTCTAAACCCCAGTGCACCCATTTTTCTCGCATCAGGGCGATCATCTCCCACCAGCCATTGCATTTGTTTCCGTTCCCGCTTATTTCCCAACAAGCTTATCCAGGATCATCCCCCCGGCCGAATCTCTAAAAAGGGGTCTCTCGGGATCCCTGCGACAGGAGTTCATCCTCCGACAGCAGGCGCGCCAGGTAGGGGGGAGTATCCCTGGATTGTTTGTTTCACTTTTTTCCCACAGGAGAAGATGGCCGGTGGGCACCGTCTCCAGCGTTCTGGCTCCACTTCCAGTGACGGAGCGCTGCCCGACGTCAGAAGGAACCCCGTCGCTGCTGCATGCCAACAGCAGCCGCCATCCACGTGCGCGGTTTTTCCCGCTCAAGGGGATCAAGGCACTGGTCCCATCAGGGCCGCCGCCGCCGCTGCCGACGCACTTTCCAACCCCCAGCAGGTGGTCGGGATCCCGGCCGCCCGGTCCACCTCTGGACCGCGTCGGGTGCCACCACGACGCGGGCTCGGTTTCAGCGAGGCTAGCCCAGGGAGCGCGCTGCTTGCAGCACATGCTCTCCTTAGGCACCCGCCCGTTCAGGCCACGCCGAACACTCCGGAAGGTCGGTGGATCCAAGATGTCGTTGCTTTGGTCGGCACTGCTCGTCGCCAGGTGCAGGCCGGGAGTCCTCGCACCACTTCTCAGCATGGTGCCGCCAGAGCCGGCTACTCAACGGGCAACACCCGCACGGGCCGAGGGATCTCCAGGCGGAGTGCCGTCCCCCTGGCCGTGTCTGAAGCCCGAGACCTCCGCTTGCGCCTTGACGAGCGGAGGGGCCACGAGGATGCCCGAGTTACTCTCGAGCGTCAGCGGGAGACCCGGCAGGGGGTCGGGGCAGAGGACCAGGCTTCCTCTCTCTCGGCCCAAGGCCACCTGGGATCCCCGGTTCACCGCCACTCGTCACCAAGGACCACCGCTCGCGCTGCGGGATACGGCACCGGCTGCCGTGCCTTCACCGCCGAGCTCCGCCGGGTCAGGTGGCCTTCCAAGTTCCGCCCCGAGCTGCCGGAGAAGTACGACGGGTCCATCGACCCCGTCGAGTTCCTCCAAATCTACACGACGGCCGTCCAAGCGGCCGGAGGCAGCGAAAAGGTGATGGTAAACTACTTTCATGTTGCCCTGAGGGGCTCCGCCCGCTCTTGGCTTATGAACTTACCCCCAGGGTCTATCGGCTCCTGGGATGACCTGTGCCACCAGTTCGTGGCCAACTTTCAAGGCACGTTTACGCGCTCCGGTTTGGAGTGCGACCTTCATGCCGTCCAACAGCAGGAGGGGGAAACGCTACGGCGCTTTATACAGCGCTTCAGCCAGGTTCGCAACACCATTCCTCGAGTGGCCCCCCCATGCTGTTATTGTTGCTTTCCGGCAGGCGTCCGCGATGAGCGGATGCTCGAAAAGCTAGGTACGCACGAGATCGAGACCCCTGCGGAACTCTTCGCACTGGCCGATAAGTGCGCCAAGGCTGCGGAGGCCAGGGCGTGGCATGCTCCTCGCCCCACCTCCGACCAGCCAAGTTCTTCCCGCTCCGACAAGCGGGAAAAGAAGAAGAGGAGGAAGCGTGAGGCCGCTCCCATTGAGCCAGCCCAGGTCCCTGCTCATAGGGTGCCGCAAGAGCCCGACCACCGGCAAGAGCGCCGGCCGGGTGTCGATCGACGCCCCGCCAGGGCCCCTGCTCGGGCTCCTCCTCGGGCCTCCATACCCACCAGGGCCTCGGCTCCAGCAAGAGCCCCGGCCCCCGGTCGAGTTCCTGTTCCAGCGAGGGCCCCCGTTCCCGCGGGGCCCGAGCCAGGTAAATGGTGTCCTATACACCAGACCAGATGGCACGACCTCACGGAGTGTCTTACGGTCAAAGGACTCGTGGAGCAGCGCCAGAGGGAGCGCGACGAGTCCCGCGGAGGAGGCGATATTGAGGTCACCCCCAACAATGCCGAGCTCGGCTTCCAGGAGCCCGAGCATGCCGTTGCCTTCATCGACGGGGGCGCTTACACACCCTGCTCGCGTCGTGGCATCAAGATCATGCGACGCGAGGTGTGCTCGGCAACCCCGAGCGAGGAGGCCACAAGACCCCTGAGGTGGTTGGATGCTCCGATCACGTTCAGCATGGCTGATCACCCCGCCAGTACTGCAGCCGTGGGACGGCTACCTCTGGTAGTGTCTCCCACTATCTGCAATGTTAAGGTCGGCAGAGTGCTGATCGACGGTGGTGCCGGCCTCAACCTCCTTTCCAAAGAGGCTTTTGAGAAACTGCAGGTATCCTCCCGACGCCTAAAGCCGTCGCTCCCCTTCTGTGGAGTGACCCCTGGGCACTCCCTGCCCCTCGGGCAGGTTGAGTTGCCTGTCACGTTCGGGAGCCGGGACAACTTCCGCACGGAATGCATCCTCTTCGATGTCGCGGAACTCCCTCTCCCCTACATCGCCATCCTCGGGCGTCCGGCGCTTGCAAAGTTTATGATGGCCGTGCATTATGCATACCTTACGGTTAAGATGCCCGGCCCCGCAGGCTCTATCTCTGTGATCGCCGACTCCGGCGGCGCCGTCTCCTGCGCTGAACAATCATACATGGCTCTGGTCTCAGCACAGGCCGAGGTCGATGGCTCTACAGGGGGCCCGGGACCCTCTTCATCCAAACCCCGACTCGCCGCCGACACCTCTGTTCTGATAGGTGTAGAGTGCCCGATCTTTCGGCGAGTGATGATAATTTCGATTAGTGGACGTCGACCCTCACGATCCGACTACGACGAGCAAGCCCGAAGCGCCAATGCAATCGCTGAACCAACTTCCGATGGATATTAACCTTGCGGTAAACAAGATCAACCTGATCACGAGGATCAATTCTTGCAAGCAATCGAAGAACGAGCAAGAATTAGAGGCGAGCAATCTGATGTATTGCACGAAGGTGGAGTTCTGAATTCACGTCGAAGGACGGATTGTAGCTAGGCTATCAATTAAACAAAACTCAAGTAAAATAGGGGGCGCAGCCCCTGGTTTTATAGGGTGGAAAAGAGGGGGCGCAGCCCCTAGGGCCAGCTAGGAGAGGGAGAGGCACGCACCCCTAGGGGCGCCCTCCTTTGGGCCGCCTTGGCCAGATTGGCCCAAGTTGGTCCACATCAGTCTTTAGGCCTTCTGTTGGTCAAACTGAGCTTCTGGGCCTTCATTCTTCAGCACCAAAACAATCTTTAATTCTCGTGCACGGGCCCGAGTCATTGGCCTAGCTGGTGGCGCCTGGATTGATGGAGATGGCGTGTGGACTTGGGCTGATGGAGATGGCACCTGGGCTGGAGTGGATGGCGTCTGGGCTGATATATAGGTGTCGATGTCCTCATCATGTTCCAACGAAGGAGGTCGTGGTGGGCGAAGACGCTACCCAGGTTGTCCGTATCGGCAGCGACCTGGGCAGCAAATAGGAAAGCGCGCTCGTCGCCTTCCTCCGGGCCAGCATAGACGTGTTTGCCTGGCAACCGTCCGACATGCCCGGGATCCCTAGGGAGGTGATCGAGCATCACTTGGCCGTGCGTCCGGATGCCCGCCCGGTGAAGCAGAAGGTCCGGCGGCAGGCGCCAGAGCGCCAGAGTGCCAGGAGTTTATCCGCGAGCAGGTCAGCAGGCTCCTCGACGCCGGATTCATCCGAGAAGTCCTCCACCCCGACTGGCTAGCAAACCCAGTCATCGTCCCAAAGGCCAACGGCAAGCTTCGCATGTGCGTGGACTACACCGACCTTAACAAGGCTTGCCCTAAAGATCCCTTCCCCTTACCTCGCATTGATCAAATTATAGATTCAACTGCGGGATGTGATCTTTTATGCTTCCTAGATGCAAACTCTGGGTATCACCAGATTCGCATGGCCATAGGGGACGAGGAAAAAACTGCTTTTACCACCCCGGTGGGGACTTATTGCTACATGTCAATGCCTTTCGGCCTGCGCAACGCTGGATCCTCTTTCCAGCGCGCTATTCGTATCACTCTTAACTCGCAGGTTGGCCGCAACGTCGAGGCTTACATCGACGATCTCGTGGTCAAAACCCGAGACCGCGCCACCCTGCTCGAGGACCTTGCCGAGACTTTCAACAGTCTCCGCTCTACCCGCCTCAAGCTCAACCCGGAGAAATGTGTCTTCGGGGTGCTGGCGGGCAAGCTCCTTGGTTTCTTGGTCTCTGGCCGAGGGATCGAGGTCAATCCAGAGAAGATCCGGGCCATCGAGCAGATGCGACCCCCGGTTCGACTCAAGGAGGTCCAGCGCCTCGCCGGCTGCATGGCAGCCCTCGGGCGCTTCATCTCCAAGCTCGGGGAGCGAGGGCTCCCCCTCTTCAAGCTTCTGAAGAAATCCGGATGTTTTGACTGGACGCCGGAGGCCGAGCAGGCCTTCCGTGACTTAAAGAAGTACCTTACTTCGCCACCCGTGTTGGTGGCTCCCTCCCAAGGTGAGCCCCTACTACTTTATGTTTCGGCCACTCCACAGGTCGTGAGCATAGTGCTGGTGGTGGAGCGCGACGAATGTTCGGGGCCGGGTGCTGGGTCCCAGCTCCCAGAGGCCCCCGACCACTCACTTGTCCTTGTGGCTCCCCCTGGGCAAGGGGTCGAACCCGAGCACACTGCTCTTCCCAGTCAAGGAATCGAGCCCGAGTACCCGGCCAGCCTCGACCATGCCGCCGACCCTGGGGGCTGCGGCAGCCCCCCGAGTAGGGCCACCGTCCGGGCCTGCCGGATGCAGCGACCGGTATACTTCGTCAGTGAAGTCCTCCGGGAAGCCAAGACAAGGTATCCCCAGGCGCAGAAGCTACTCTATGCCGTGCTCATCACCTCCCGGAAGCTGCGCCACTACTTTCAGGCGCACAAGGTCTTGGTGGTTACCACTTATCCACTGGGACCCATTCTCCGGAACCGGGAGGGCACCGGGCGCGTTGTCAAATGGGCGGTCGAGCTGGCGGAGTTCGACCTACACTTCGTCTGTCGCCAGGCAATCAAAAGCCAGGCACTCTCCGACTTCTTGGCAGAATGGACGCCCGTCCCCTGCGTCGTCCCAGAAGAGATCTCCACCTATCCCGGGCGCGACGCGCCCGGGTACTGGGTCATGCACTTCCACGGTTCCCTCTCGCTTAAAGGCGCAGGGGCCGGAGTGGTTCTCACCTCCCCAACAGGTGAAGAGCTCCGGTACGTCGTACAGTTGCAGTTCCGTGCATCCAACAACATGGCGGAATATGAAGGTCTCATCGCTGGCCTCCGGGCTGCGGTCGGCCTACGGGAGACAGATGAAAAATGTCAAAAACTTAGTTCGGGCCAGAAATGCCCAGGAAAAAGCAAGAAAGGAGGCTCACCGATACTGCCACTTGGCCGCTGGGAGCCTAATGTCCGGGTCCGGTGCCGTCGGTCCAGACTCCTCCTGCCGCCTCTTCCGCTGGGTGTTCAGCGTGGCCGCTGCGCGGGCCTCGGGTGCCGCCGCGCGGGGCTCCGGATCAGCCGCGCGGGTCTCTGGCGCCGGCGCCGCCCCCATCCGCACCAGCCGCGGCGCCACCACCGGGAACGCCGCCGCCGCCGTCGGCGACGGCGGAGAGTCCGGTACTAGAATTAGGGCCCTGGGACGCTTTCCCCGGTCTCCCGGCGCCACCTCCTCTACGACTTCAGTGGCGCCCTCCTCTCTGGCGCGGCGGCTGCCGCCTGCGGCGACCCCTTCGCCAGCCTGCGCCGAACTGCCGGCGACCTCCTCGCCAAGTAGTTCCTCCAGCCCGGGGAGTTCGGAGGCCTCAGGACTCCGGCTTCTTGGCCGGTCCACGGGCCCCTGGGCGTCGAACTCCGGCAGCCGCCTCATGATGGCCACCCGGTTGGGGTTGGCACAGAGTGCCATCTCCGGCCACGGGAGTTCCGCCCGGCCCATGTCCTCCGTTCCGGTGATTACCCTTGTCATCCCCCGCAGTTCCGCCGGCCCCAGATCCCAGCTCGCGCCAATCTGGGTCCTGGTGATGTCCTCCGGCCCGGTGTAGAACCAGCTCGGCCGGGCCCGTTCTCGTAGAGGCGCCAACCGATGGCGCAGAAAATCCGCCACCACCATGACGGAGGTCAGCCCGGACTCGCGCAGCTCCAAGATGCGCTCCAGCACCGGCTTCAGCCTCGCGTCTTCTGGCGGCGGCGCCTCCCACGTCGATCGCCGAGGTTCCGCCGCCTTCTCTGGCAATTCGAGGCGCTCGTGGGGATCGATGTCGACGAAGAACCAGTCCCGTCGCCATTCCTCCCACTTGCTGCGCAGCACCTGGGGAATGTAATGGTCCCCCAGGCCTTCCCGGAGCCGAAGGTTGCAGCACCCCGCGACGTCCGCCGTGGAGAACCCCCTCTTCTTCCCCACCGGCCGAAGGACGAAGAAATGGCGAAGCAGCGTCGCCGACAGCATCACCCCCACGAACATTTCGCAGAGATGCGCGAAGACCGCCAACGCCACGACGGAATTGGGGCTTAGGTGCACCATTTGAATGCCGTACGTCTCCAGCACTTGCAGGAAGAAGGCGGAGAACGGCGGCACTAACCCCGCCGCCACGAAGGAAGTGAATAGGACGGTCCGCCCAGGGACGGTCGTCGCCGGCGTCAGAGTCGCCGGCCTCACCACCACAGCACCTTCCTGACCCTCCGGTACCAGCAGCTTCCTAATCTTGTCCGCCGCCTCCTCGTTCCTCAGACGAGACTCCGGCAAGATGCTGTCCGAAGTCTTGTCCCGGCGTCCTCCTCCAACCCTCGTCATCTCGACAGGATGGAGGGTGTTTTTGGTGGTGAAGAGAGAGAGAAGGGAGAACGCTCCGGTCGCCTGGGAGTTTCCTGAGGGCTTCGGAGCACAAAGAAGGCAGGAGCACAAGTGCGAGAGAGCGTAAAGAGGGGAACGGACCGATCCATTCCCCCTTTTATATCTCAAAGTTCAAAAACTGCCGCCCAAAACGGTTCGCTCGGCGAAGCGTCGCCTCGATCGACGCAACTGCCAGGCAAATCTCCCACCGATCGCGCGATGTCAGCGGCTGCCAGGCGTATTTTCCTCGATCTGCGCGGCGACCGCGCGTGCCGCCCGTATGGTCATCATACCCTTCGGAAGTTGTGTAGACACGCGTCCACTCATTTTCCCGTTGGAGCGTACTTGAGGTCTAGGTCCGCAAGGGCCACCTCTCGAAAGCTTGCCACATGGCGTCCGCGCCAGCCTCGGCCTCGGTCGCGACGAAGGGCCCATTCGCAGTCTCCGTCCCGTCGGCTACCAACGGGCCCGGGGGCTACTGTCGGTGTATTCAGAACCAGGGGTCCCTAACTCCCGAGACCAGGCCGGCCATCCGCCACATGTCACCACCCTGCAAGGTAAGAAGAAGCTAACTCCCGGGAGAAGGTGCTCGGGGCCACCGCCTCTGGTTCCCGAGCACCCTAGTTCCCCGATGATCCGCAGAGCCCAAATACCGGGAAGGAAGTGCTCGGGAGAGAGTGCGCGGGGCTGCACATGGCAACCCCCGAGGACTCGGTGCCCCGAAGGTCCCACCAAGTGCTCGGGAGAGAGTGCTCGGGACTGCACGTGGCAGCCCCCGAGGACTCGGTTCCCCGAAGGTCCCACCAAGTGCTCGGGAGAGAGTGCTCGAGGCTGCACGTGGCAGCCCCCGAGGACTCGGTGCCCCGAAGGTCCCACCGAAGTGCTCGGGAGAGAGTGCTCGGGGCTGCACGTGGCAGCCCCCGAGGACTCGGTGCCCCGAAGGTCCCACCGAAGTGCTCGGGAGAGAGTGCTCGGGGCTGCACGTGGCAGCCCCCGAGGACTCGGTTCCCCGAAGGTCCCACCGAAGTGCTCGGGAGAGAGTGCTCGGGGCTGCACGTGGCAACCCCCGAGGACTCGGTTCCCCGAAGGTTCGCGCAAGATCATTCGACGACCCGAAGGGTCCCGTCGTTAGGGTGTCATCCAGTCAAAGGCCCAATGCCGCATTTAATAGGCACGCGCGGCCTGACATCCTGACATCCTGACATTCTCAGCTGCCCACGCCCCAGTGTCAGATCCTGCCATGCACTGGCAGGGGGGCGTGGGTCCATTAAATGCACGGGTCCCGTCCCGTTTCATCCGGGTGCCTCGGGATAACGTTGCCAGAATCGAAGCGCTCCGCCTGCCACCCTGCCCTGGCAGAAGAACAAGACAGGGTGGGCGCACCGGGCACCTCTGAGGCTGCCCGGTGGGCCCCCTTTATGGCGCCCGAGGGCTTCCACAGTGGCGGGTGGTCGGATGCGCGCCGCATTTCTCCACCGCCCCTGTCACTTCGCCAAGACGAAATGATTACGCCTTTCTCCGTGGCACCTTGGCATTCGCATCCCCTCTTTCCCATTCAAGATATGTTGAGGTTGGCGCGCCTATAAAAGGAAAGGATGGAGAACACGTAAAAAGGGGACCAAAAGGTGTGGTGTGTGAAGAAGAGGACGCAGACGCTCAAACCCGCTCAAGCCAAGCTAGAACACGAGAGCCTCAAGCTCTCAGTAAGTGTCTCTCTCTTGTAATCACATACATCCTTGAAGAATTCCCTTCAAGGGCAGATATAACACTCACACAGGAGTAGGGTGTTACGCCTCCGTGCGGCCCGAACCTGTTAAACCCCAGTGCACCCATTTTTCTCGCATCAGGGCGATCATCTCCCACCAGCCATTGCATTTGTTTCCGTTCCCGCTTATTTCCCAACAAGCTTATCCAGGATCATCCCCCCGGCCGAATCTCTAAAAAGGGGTCTCTCGGGATCCCTGCGACAGTAGTTCATCCTCCGACATAGCCGTTACAGTTCTGTTAAATTACCGGAGTCTCCGGTGAACACCGGAGTCTCCGGTCCTGACAGGGCTTCCAAAAACATTAAGTTCGGAGACTGGCCGGACCCTCCGGCCTCTCCAGGTACCGGAGTATCCGGTGCACACCGGAGACTCCGATCTTTTTTATCAAAAAGGTTAAAAGCTAACCGAGAGTCTCTGCCGGAGTCTCCCTCGGAGTCTCCGGTTAACACTAAATCAATACCGGAGTATCCAGTGAACACCGGAGACTCCGGTCCTTTTTAATTAAAATAAACACCTTAACCGAGACTCTCTGGCGGAGTCTCCCTCGGAGACTCCGGTCTGTTAACCCATATATTACCGGAGTATCCGGTGAACACCGGAGACTCCGGTCTTTTTCCAATAAAAATAAACCGTAACCGAGACTCTCTGCCGTAGTCTACCTCAGAGACTCCGGGCTAAATACTGAGTACCAGAGTATCCGGTGAA
The DNA here is from genome assembly GCF_958298935.1 of Phragmites australis. Lineage (NCBI taxonomy): Eukaryota > Viridiplantae > Streptophyta > Magnoliopsida > Poales > Poaceae > Phragmites > Phragmites australis. Next base: position 28,413,333 of record NC_084926.1, on the reverse strand, counting down.
CACCGGAGTATCCGGACTCAGTGAATTTTTTCAGAATAAACTTGGTGTCCGTGAGTGATTGTGTCTCTCAACTAGTTGGTTCTAAGGGATATCTTGAGCATTGAGACACTAACCAAGCAATCAAATGCAACCCTCTTAATAGAGCAGCTATCCAAGACTCAATTTCAAAAATAAAAGAATTTAAATCCTATTAAGTACTCTTCGTTGATTCTCCATTTGTTTCGACGGGCGTCAAACGTCACTTATCTTTTCACTAATGCTTAAACCTGTTCATAACTTAGATAAGGATGTTAGTTCCTTAATTGTTTTGTCATCAATAAGCCAAAATCCCTCTTAGGTGGTCTAGATGCACTTTCAATCTCCCCCTTTTTGGTGATTGATGACAACATGATTAAAGCTTACACAAAGATATATGAAATAGGATTTTGAATTCTAGAAGATATGGTGAGCTCCCCCTAAATGTGTGCATTGGTTTAAACTCGAGTTATACACAAATGCACATATTTGAGATTTAAATTCGCAAGAGCTCCCCCTATATCCTAGAATCCGTGGGATACAATCTTAAGATAATAAAATGCTTTATGGTAGGACATGGAACACACTTAACTTAAGAAAGTACGACAATCATCACACTAACATAAAAGTCTTACAAATTTTAGCGAGCACAAGGTTCATCATAAACAATAGTCCAATTGTCCAACAACGATAGGAATTAAACAGAGTCCAAAACTAGAAAACTAAGGGAACTAAGGAATGGATAACTTTCTCTCCCCCTTTGGCATCAAGCACCAAAAAGAGAGAGCCTAATCGCTGCTGCCATCTTCATCATCATCATCGTCTTCTTCTTCTTCATCACTTCCTTCAGAGTCGTTGCCAGGAGTGGCGTCGGAGGAGTCATCTTGCACTTGTTGTTGAGAGCTCTCTGCAGCTGCTTGTGCTTCATCATACCATGCCCAAGGGTTTTCAAACTCAACCGGTGCACTCTCCGCTTCATCCAAAGCAATGGGTGAACAAGGTGGCTGAAGGTTCATGGAGGTGTACATCTCCTTCTGACGCTTCTCCATTTTCTTTAAGCGAACACCTTGCTCCTTGATTTGAGTAGCATTGTGAGTGCAAACTTTGAAGATTGCTTTGAGAGTGCTTTTGATGAATGATGACCCTCGAGGAGGAGCACGTCTTGAGGCAAACTGTCTTGAGCTAGGAGGAGCACGAGGAGGTGATGGTGATGGAGAAGGAGCTCGGATGTTCAAGGGCCTCATCCGATAGGGTTCATGCTTGACTTCCTTCACAAAGGTCTTCTTGGACACCCTCTCAATGATAAACATTAGGTAAGGGGCATATCCACAGCTTTTGATTGGCGACTTGGATGTAAATACAATTTCTTCCCAAAGAAAGTGCGCCACACTGAAGGGGGCATGGTCATTGGACATGGCGGCGAGGAGGTTTCTGGAGATACTCTGCACTGTTGTTGCATCCCCACTCTTAGGCGCCAAGGTGAGTCAAAACATGGAGTTTAAGCAACGATAGAAAGGCCTCATCCCTGTAAGCTTTCCGAACTCAACTCGTCCATGATTTAGATACATGAACCCAATTTCTTCCAAAGTCAGCTGATTCTCATTGTGAATTTGATCTTTGGATGTATCTCTAGCATCAAGATGGAAGTAGTGAGCGAAACCTTTAAAGCTAATTCTGTACTTAACTCCTTCTATCATCCAGTGCATAACGGGATTTTCAGATCCCTCAAACCACACTGTAGCATAGAACTGTGCGATAACTTCCTCGCACCAATCATACCTGAAAGCCATAATATTTTTGACCTTCTTGCTCTCACAAGCTGCAATGACCTCATTGAACACAGGGTCATCTTTCTGAGCCATATAGTTCCAGTCAATCCATTGCATAGGAGTAATCGGCTTCTTCTTGGCCAAAATCACTGTCTCATAGAAATCTGCTTGAAAATCATTCCAGAACCGATGATCTGCAACATTTTTCTCATAATCATATGGGTTGTTCAACCTTTCACTAACAACCCTGGATACATGCTTCATGTAGTTCATTGTCTGTTTTGGAGTGTCAATGATGCTAGCAGTTCTCCGAGGTCTATGAAGTTTCAATGGTCCAATAACTTCATCAGCCTGCTCTTCTTCATTATCCTCGAACTCAGACGAGTGTTCTTGAGTAACACCTTTGCCTCTCTCTTCCCTAGAGGGCATTCCTCCTTTTCCTCTTCCCGCTGTCACTTTAGCTAAGCCATTTCCCCTTCCACTTTCTCGGCCTCTCATAGCTTGAGTTTTGGTCCGGCATACGGTCACAATGTCCCTTTCATATTGTTTAGTGGCTCCTCCTTCTTCAATGTGGATGCCTCTGCTTGAGGCCACTTTGCGGACTCTTTCACCGCTTGCGTGTCCACTTCCACAATCTTCCGAATGTGCCGGTGCTCTTGCTTCTTGAGCGCGAGGGTCACTCTTTTGTTTCTTTTTCCTTTCGAAAGTATGACCCTTCACAAAATGATCTCCGGCTATTGCAAAAACCCTTTTGAGCTCAAATCCTCTGGGGATCTTGATGAATAGGAATCTCCGGAGGTTCCGGCCTTGAATCCAAGTGAGAAACTATGAAAATCTTGAAGCTCCTTGGTTGTTTCTCAAAAATCGCCGGAGAGGGTGCTTTTGGGAGAGAGGAGTTGAGAGTAGATGAAAAGGAAGAACTGTTCGGGTAGGGGAGTTATGTAGGAATCTAGAGACACCGGAGACTCCAGTGCAGACCGGAGACTCCGGTCCTGACACTTGTACCGGAGACTCCGGTCTTGACACTTGTACCGGAGACTCCGGTGAAGACCGGACTATCCGGTAACTGGAACCAGGACTAGAATCAACTTGAGCTGTGAACAGTGTCAGGTCCGGATACTCCGGTGAACATCGGACATTCCGAAACCTGGAACTGTGACAAAATAGATTTAGAGCTGAGATTTAGGGAGGAGTTTTTTGGGTGAGAATTGTTGAACATGAGGACTAATTTGCTAAATGTGATCAGCCAACAAGCATCATTACATAACTATGATCACAAATTGCAAATCATGATCGAGAGATCAAAGAGCCAAATAATTTTGAGAAAATCACTCAAAAATGCAGTTTTCGCAAACTCTTAGCTAAGAAAGCTATAAATCTATAACAAGCAAATGTATGCAACAATTCAAGCCACGTTTCGAAAATCTAGGATATTTAATTCACTTCTCAACTCGCAAAACCTTTGCTCGTCTAGTGGCTTAGTGAGGATATCGGCTAATTGTCTTTCGGTTATCACATGGCGAATATCGATATCCCCTTTTGTTGCATGATCTCTCAAGAAATGATGTCTAATGTCTATGTGCTTGGTTCTTGAGTATTGTACGGGATTGTTGGCTATTTTGATGGCACTCTCATTATCACACAAAAGTGGAATTTTGGATGTTTTGTGGCCATAGTCTCTTAGAGTTTGCCTCATCCATAGGAGTTGAGCACAACAAGCTCTCGCGGCAACATATTCGGCTTCGGCGGTAGATAGAGCTACGGAATTTTATTTCTTGGATGACCATGACACTAAGGACCTACCCAAGAATTGGCAGGTTCCCGAAGTGCTTTTTCTATCTACTTTGCAACCGGTATAATCAGAGTCCGAATAACCGATAAGGTCGAAGGATGACCCTTTAGGATACCATAAGCCAAGGTATGGAGTATGAACTAAATATCGAAGAATTCTCTTAACGGCCATTAAATGGCATTCTTTGGGAGCGGCTTGAAATCTTGCACACATGCACACACTAAGCATGATATCGGGCCTAGATGCACATAAATAAAGCAAATAGCATATCATGGAACGATATACCTTTTGATCCACGCTTTTGCCTTCTCCATTGAGATCATGATGTCCATTAGTTTGCATGGGCGTCTTGATTGGTTTGGCATTCTCCATGCCAAACTTCTTGAGCATGTCTTTGATATACTTGGTTTGGCAAATGAAGGTTCCTTTCTTGAGTTGTTTGATTTGAAATCCGAGAAAAAACTTCAATTCTCCCATCATGGATATCTCAAATCTCCTTGTCATGATCCTACTAAAGTCTTCACAAAATTGTTGATTAGTAGAACCAAATATAATGTCATCGATATATATTTGGCAAACAAATAAATCATTATCAACATTCTTAGTAAAAAGAGTAGAGTCGGCTTTGCCTATTTCAAAGCCCTTTTTTACAAGAAAATTTCTAAGGCATTCATACCATGCTCTAGGAGCTTGCTTTAGCCCATAGAGCGCCTTATGGAGTTTGAAAATATGTCCGGGATGCTTGGGATCTTCAAAGCCGGACGGTTGCTCCATATATACCAATTCGGAGATTGGTCCATTGAGAAATGCGCTCTTCACATCCATTTGATATAGCTTGAAATCATGGTGAGTAGCATAGGCTAATAAAATACGAATTGACTCAAGCCTAGCTACGGGAGCGTATGTCTCACCAAAATCCAAATCTTCGATTTGAGTGAACCCTTGAGCAACCAAGCGAGCTTTGTTCCTTGTTACTATCCCATTTTCATCTTGTTTGTTGCGGAAGACCCATTTTGTCCCAATCATATTTTGCTTTGGCCTTTCCACCAAAGACCAAACTTCATTTCTTTTGAAGTTGTTCAATTCTTCTTGCATAGCCATCACCCAATCCGGATCATCAAGCGCTTCTTCTACCTTCAAAGGCTCCAAAGAGGAAACAAAAGAGTAAAATTCACAAAAATTTGCAATTTTTGAACGAGTAGTTACCCCCTTTTGTATATCACCAAGTATGTTATCCACGGGGTGATCTCTTTGGATGCTTTGATGAACGCGTGGGTGTGGCACTTGTGATTGATGTTGAATGTCTTCCACTTCGTCATCCAAAAAATTATTTGGGTCTTCAAGGTCTTGATGTTGGTCTTGTGGTCTTTTGTCGTCTTGATCTTGAGTTGATGTTGATGGTTCTACTTGCATTGATGAAGATGGTTGATCTTGATCATTTTGAGCCTCTTGAATCTTTTGTTGCTCTAAGAGCTTGATTTCGCCAATTGCCATCTTATTAATTGCTTCGCTTGGCATTTCTTCGTCACCTAGCACATTAGGATCAACTTGCTCCACTTGGGAGCCATTAGATTCATCAAATGTTACGTCTCTTACAATTTCAACGCACTCGGTGGTTTTGTTGAAAATATGGTAGGCGTAGGCATTTAATCCATAACCAAGCATAAAGCCTTCATCTACTTTTGGAGCAAATTTTGAACTTCTAGCTTTCTTATTTAAAATAAAGCATTTGTTACCAAAGACCTTAAAGTAGGAAATGTTTGGTTTGTTACCGGTTAGAAGCTCATATGCGGTCTTGTTCAATATCTTGTGTAAATACAACCGGTTGATGACGTGGCATGCGGTGTTGATTGCTTCCGCCCAAAATTTATCCGATACCTTGAATTCATCAAGCATTGTTCTTGCGGACTCAATTAGAGTCATATTCTTTCTCTCGACTATTCTATTTTGTTGAGGGGAGTAGGGAGCCGAGAATTCATGCTTGATTCCCTCTTCATCAAGAAACTCTTCAACTTGTATGCTCTTGAACTCGCTTCCATTGTCGCTTCTCACTCTCTTGATCTTCACTTCGAACTCATTTTGGGCTCTTCTTACAAACTTCTTGAAAATAGCTTGTGTTTTGTTTTTATCATGCAAGAAGAATACCCAAGTGAAACATGAAAAGTCATCAACAATAACTAAACCATATTTGTTACCTCCAATACTTATGTAGGTGATTGGCCCAAATAAGTCCATGTGGAGGAGTTCCAATGGTCTTGTAGTTGTCATCACATTTTTCACAGGATGAGATGCTCCAACTTGTTTTCCCGCTTGACAAGCACTACAAATTCTATTTTTCTCAAAAGACACATTTGTTAGTCCTAGGATGTGTTCGCCCTTTTGAAGTTTAGACAAATTCCTCATGCCAACATGAGCAAGTCGGCGATGCCAAAGCCAACCCATGCTAGACTTAGCCATCAAGCAAGTTTTAGGCTTCACTTCATCCGTTGAAAAATCAACAAGATAAAGTTTACCTTTCAACTTACCGGTGAAGGCTATTGAGGCGTCTTCCCTTCTAGAGACAATCACACCCTCATTTGTAAAAAGACAATTATAACCTATCTCACATAATTGGGATACGGATAATAAATTGTAATTAAGAGATTTGACTAACAAGATATTTGAAATAGAATGATCATTTAAGATGGCGATTTTACCTAGGCCTATTACCTCTCCTTTTCCATTATTGCCAAAAATGATGTTTTCATGAGGTCCTCCATTTTCTTCAAAGGAGGAAAACATACTCTTTTCTCCGGTCATGTGATTTATACATCCACTATCAATGACCCAACTTGATCCACCGGAGGAGTATGCCTACAAAACAAAATTATGCCTTTATTTTAGGTACCCAAATTTGTTTGGGTTCTTTAGCGTTAGTCACAAGCACTTTTGGCACCCACACATTCCTTTTAACAATTCTATCTCTTGTGCGGGGACCAATATAGAGAGCAACCACTTTACCACAGTGGTCGCTCTTAAGCATATATGAGGCATAAAATGAACATCGGGAAGCATGAGCCTTCGGTTGCCTTGTTTGAGCTGTGTCATTAACTTGATTGCCTCCTTTGACAAACTTGAGGCATTCCACTCCATTCAATAGCACACGACCATTTGGCTTGCTCGTGTATTGGTCAAATCCAAGACCTCTCTTTTGCTTGTTGTCTTTAGCTTGGATGGTCTTGTAAAGTGCATCTTTTGATTTATAGGTTTTGATGCACCCATATTTGACCAAGACATTTAGCCTCTCATTTTCCTTTTGTAACGCTTGCAAGGATTCAACATTAGTTGTACAAGCATTTATATCAAAGTTGAAACAACAAGAGCATCCATTGCTAGTAGATGCACTAGATAGTAAATTTGCTTCACTAGAGTTGGATGAGCCTCTCTTAAGGATATCAATTTGTGTTTCAAGAGTTTTATAATTTTCATCTAAACAAGATAATTTCTCTTGAAGCAAGAAATTATTACTCTTAAGGTCGGCAATTGAGGAATTGGCTAAATCATAATCTTTAGATAATTTCTCAATTTTTTCCTTCTCTTTAGCAAAGAGCTCCTTCGAGTTCAAGGTTTCTCTCCTTTTCAAGGATGAGTAAGTCTTCTTGTCTCTCGAGGGTCTCTTCATGACTATCTATTGTATCCATTAGCTCCTTTATTTTAGCCATAACATTTTTATTCAAACCTTTGAACAAGTTATCATAATCACTATCATACTCACTATCACTATCTAAAAGCTTGGATTGAGATTTTACCTTGCGGCTTTTAGCCATGAAGCACTTCGGAGAGTCGTCATCATCATCACTCATTAAGAGTGATTTTCTTGGTGTAGGCTCATGAATGGCAATGGTGGCGACTCCTTCATCATCGAAGTCGGAGTCGGAGTTTGAATCCCACTCTTCTCTAATGTGTGCTTGGCCCGAATACTTTTTCTTGTACATCTTGTTCTTGTCCTTCTTGTATGGCTTGATTTTGTTGTCTTCTTTGTCCTTTCCTTTCTTCTTGTTTGGACAATCGGCTATGAAGTGATCAACTTTGTCACATTCATAGCATGCCCTCCTTGATGTTTTCTTCTTGGACATGTCTCTCTTGTATTTTGAATAGCCTCCCTTTCTCATGAATTTTTTGAACTTTTTCACAAAGAAGGCCATTTCTTCATCTTCGGAACTTTCATCTTCACTTGTACTTGATTCTTGGACTTGCTTGCTTTTGCTTGCCTTGAATCCAACCTTCTTGTTCTTTGAGGTTGAGCTTTGTTTTGCATGAATCTTTACTTCATTTGCTTCTTCTTCCATGAGCTCATGAGCAAGAATCCTTCCAAGCACATCGCTTGGTGTGAGCCTCTTGTAGTCCCTTTTCTCTCGGAGGAGCGTCACCAAAGTGGGATTTCTAGGAGCAAATGCTCTAAGCAATCTCTTCACCACTTTGTGATCATCAATGTCCTCGCTTCCGAGCCCTCTTAGCTTGTTCACAAGCACCATCATCCGATCATACATTGCTTGAGGAGTTTCATGATCCTCCATCACAAATCTTCCTAGCTTTCCCTCAAGCAACTCTATTTTGGATTCTCTCACACTTGTAGTCCCTTCATGAGCAACTTGAAGTGTATCCCAAATTTGCTTAGCTTCTTCAAGTCCATCCACTTTATTAAATTCTTCCAGACTCAAAGCACTAAGCAACACACTTGTGGCTTGAGCATTGCGATGCATATTTTGTTCTTCACTTGAGGTGAGCTCTTGATCTTCCTCCGGTAACTCAAAACCTGTGCAAACAATCTTCCAAATACTTGGATGAAGAGAGATTAAATGCATTTTCATTTTGTGCCTCCAAGCGGCATAATGTGTACCATTGAAGAATGGTGCACGCCCGGAAGGCACGAAAATATAGTTGCTTGAAGAATTCAAACGGTCATAATTGAAAGGAATTTCACTTCCCTTTCCTTTACCATTACCATCGTCACTCCTTGATGGATCATCTTTAAAACCCCTCGGACTTCCGGATGTCGACATAATGATTTCCTCCAAGCGGTGAAGCCTTGTAGGAGGTTAGGCTCTGATACCAATTGAAAGTGCCTTGAGGAGGGGTGAATAGGCTTTTCTGAAAATTAAAACTAAAACAGCGGATTAAATCTGCCAGATACTCCGGTGAAGGTCGGATACTCCGGTATGGTCCGGAGTATCCGGTCTAGTTCGGAGTCTCCGGTCTATACAGGAATTTTAGAACAACTACGAATTAAAGCTAATAGCTAGAATCTAAGGTTGAAGCTAGGTCTACTGGATATCACAGAGCTAGAATAACACTTAACACTAGCAAAATGATCACTAAAGCAATTTGTATGACAAATCACAAATTTCACACAATAAAGCAAATTGCACAAATATGAACACGAGAGATTATCCCGGAGTTCGAACACCTCACAAAGAAGTGCCTACGTCTCCATTGAGGAGCTCACAAAGAGCCGGGTCTTTTCCAACCCTATCATCTTCTAGCGACCACCAAGATCAAGCTAGAAATTCTTACTCAATTCGAAGATGTTTACAAACTTCCCGTGGCACTCCACAAGTTTGGGTGCTTTACGGGCGACGCCTTGCCATCTAGAAGCACAAAGCTTCAAGAGAAATGATCGCAGCAAATGCTCGATGAAGAACTCAATGCTCAAGTGGCTTGAACCCTCTCCAAACAGAAACTCTCTAAAAATTTGCAAACTTTGCACTAGAGGTGGTTGGAGGGTACTCAAGAGGTCTAAAGTTCACCAGCAACAGCAAGCACTAAATGTCATGGGATGTGGGAGCATTTATAGCCCTCTCTCAAAAACTAGCCGTTACTGTTTTGTCAGAACTGACCGGAGTATCCGGTGAACACCGGAGTATCCGGCCCTAAATCAAAAAATAGCGTCAGAACGGCCATAGAACGTGTCAGAACTAGCCGTTACAGTTCTGTTAAATTACCGGAGTCTCCGGTGAACACCGGAGTCTCCGGTCCTGACAGGGCTTCCAAAAACATTAAGTCCGGAGACTGGCCGGACCCTCCGGCCTCTCCAGGTACCGGAGTATCCGGTGCACACCAGAGACTCCGGTCTTTTTTATCAAAAATATTAAAAGCTAACTGAGAGTCTCTGCCGGAGTCTCCCTCGGAGACTCCGGTTAACACTAAATCACTTACTCCGGAGACTCCGGTCTTTTTCCAATAAAAATAAACCGTAACCGAGACTCTCTGCCGGAGTCTACCTCGGAGACTCCGGGCTAAATACTGAGTACCGGAGTATCCGGTGAACACCGGAGTATACGGACGCAGTGAATTTTTTCAGAATAAACTCGGTGTCCGTGAGTGATTGTGTCTCTCAACTAGTTGGTTCTAAGAGATATCTTGAGCATTGAGACACTAACCAAGCAATCAAATGCAACCCTCTTAATAGAGCGGCTATCCTAAACTCAATTTCAAAAATAAAAGAATTTAAATCCTATTGAGTACTCTTCGTTGATTCTCCATTTGTTTCGACGGGCGTCAAACGTCACTTATCTTTTCACTAATGCTTAAACCTGTTCATAACTTAGATAAGCATGTTAGTTCCTTAATCGTTTTGTCATCAATAAGCCAAAACCCACTTAGGGGGCCTAGATGCACTTTCAGTTTTTCCTTCGGAGATGATTGAGCTAAGATCTTGAGTACTCTTCCATCTTGTTAAGCAGCTCTTGCACGCTTCCGGGTCTTTTTCTCGTGAGCTTTCTTGCTAATAGCCCTCCTCTGATGCCCTGTATTGCCGCATCGATGATTGTATCTTCGCTCAGCCCCTTCACTTGACAACGTATGTGCACGAAGCGGCGCATGTAGCTCTGCAAGGTTTCTGTTGGTTGCTGTTTCAGCGCGAAGAGGTCGGTTGCGGTAATTTTGTCTGCTCGATTTCCCTGGAAATTGCTGTTCAGTACACTACGCAATTGCTCCCATGAATATATGGATCCCGGGGGCAACGCGGAGTACCAAGATCTTGCTATCCCTTTTATGGCCAATACAAAGGCTTTCGCCAATGTTGTACCATCCCCTCCGGCAGACTCCACAGCCGCTTCGAAGCGCATTACAAATTCCCTTGGGTCTGACTCTCCATCAAACATAACCACTCTGGGCATCTTAAACCCTGGCGACCATGGCTGATTTTGTAGATCCATGGCCAATGGGGACTCTGGGTCTCCCGTGGATGACCTCCGCCGAAGGTCCTGCAAAGTTCGTGCCATGTCTCCCGGCGACGTCACGTGGCGAGACATGCCTTCCGCTTGGTGCAGCATATCGATTTCCTCTTGGATTTTTTTTCAATGTTTTCCTAGCTTCATCTGCCCGCCTGCGGTATTCTACGGCTTTTCGACTTGCTGCCAGGCCATCTAACATGCGCTTCTTCTGCGCTATCTGCCTTTCCAACTCTTCGGCTTCTTGCCTGGTTGTTCTCTCTTCATTTGTTTCATTTTTCATACTCTGCGAAGTCGTCAAGGTCTTCCCATTCTTCATTTCGCGCCCTTTCGCCTTCTTTTACCGGAGGCTCGAAGTGTGTACGATCTATTGGTTCCATGACCCGCATCGGCTCCGCATTAACCCGGAATGCTTCGCCATGGCGACCATCACCGGGTCCTTGTGGCGCTACTTCAACTCCGCAACGTTGCTCTCGTCCGCCGGAAGCTCCACCAGCCGAAGCATTACTTGATCCTGGCATGGCCGAAGGGGTCTTTCGGTCGAAGGTCAAGCTACAGCTAGAGGTTCTGGCAATGCTTCCACTGTTCCGGCTGGCTTCGATTTCTTCTTGGGTGGCATGTCGTCGAAATGTTCAGATTCCCACGAACAGCGCCAACTGTTGGGACCAAAATCCCAAACAAGATGAGCCTTCGGATACGGGAATATCGAAGGGCCCTCAGAATGACACGTGTTAGAGGTGAAACAGCCTTTCGATGCCCTTTTCGGGTACAATGTGGCCCTATTTATAGCCTGTACCCGGCCACCACAGGTGCGGTTTACAAATCCTACCCCCTCACCTACTATATTCTTGAAATATCCGGGGGCATTATGGTACAAATGAGCATAATTACATAATTACAACCCTACCCCGATCGACCGAAAATGGGCCCACTGTCCCACAGCGATCTCTGCCTCAGAAGATGTACCGAAGCCTTCTCCACTCGGATGTCCGTCAGATGGCATTCATCCCTCGAGCGAGGGTCAGCTCGTATCTTCGCCTGCCGCGATCGCCCATGACCGCGGGCATGGACTTCGCTCGTTGGTCGAAGATCGCCCTCGTCTTCGCCGGTACGGGAGATCGAAGATGCGGGCGCGCCTACACCCTTCGACCGACGTCGCTTCATGATCTTCGCCGATTGCAGATGAAGTCCCTGAAACAAAGCTGCAATGATATGCAATATTTCCAGTAAACTTCGTGATACCCTCCGAAGAGGGAGGGAGGGGCGGGAGATCATCCCCAACACTAAGATCACCAAGGTTCTGAGACACCTGTTGATATCATATACAGGGCAAATCACATTCAAAAAGTTGCATATAGAACAGGATACATTCTTTTCCCAAAAAGGACATAATACAGTGTTCTTCTTACCAAAGAGACTAATATTCTGAATTTCTCATCCAAGTACTTCTACTCATACCGGTCAAAATATTTCTTCACTATACTGGAACTGCAAGAGATGAATCAAATTCCATTGAACTGTAAGCAGACAGTGAAGGACATAATATGATAGGTTTTATAAGTACAGCAACAAAGCAAAACCTCTTAAAATAACGGTAAGATATATGCTAGTTATGATATACTATTAATATCAATATTGAAGAACGTGTAACCTCTAGAGGTTATAGCAAAGCAAAAGCATCTGTTAGGCAAAAACTAAGAGAAGAGTCACATGTATCATTGAGAAATTCAACCAACAGTTCAAAAAAAAATATTTTCTTCTATGCAGCCACCTCTTCTCAGCAGCAGTTATGCTAGCATGTTGAAAACTCAGAACATTTTTGTTTCCTTTCGTAATATTTGGATTATGTATATAAATTTGGGCGTTAAGAGTTCTACAAAGAATTGAATACTAAGTTACTAACATCAATTATTTGCTGCATGTCCTTCAATTTCTCACGCCTACGCTTTCTTGCATTGTCATCGCCATCTCCCATTAACTCAGAAGCAAGCTTGTCACTCTCTGGAACCAGTTCACCATTGCAAGTTTCACAATGGAAGTACTCATCCGTGTAGCTTACCAGCTGTAGTGCATCAAAGGCTGAGTACCTGCAGATCAGAAGACAAAGTTAACTCAGCGTCCCAGTTTCCTATCCGGCATGAATAAACTAGACAAACACCTACTTACCTTTTATTACAGCTAGGACACATATAGTGTTGAATTGTATTTCTGCTGTCCAATTCATCCTTCATTTTTTTCTTCATGCGGTGTATCCGGTACCTTACAACATCACAGATCTGTGTTTTGGGAGGACATACATCAGTCAAATATAATTTACATTGGACTATGGAACAGCAAAAAACAGAACAAAGACGAATGGGGACAAAATGTTCTTAATATTATGTAAGCTTCATGTACAGTAAATATCAACCAATGAATGAGAATGTGAATGGTAACTACATTCCAGCAATAACCAATATAAGTTTTAGTATTTGATCAAAGAGTTTCAAGCTCAGAGGAACAGAAACGAAAGAAATATCATCAATATCACCAGCATACATGCGAACATGTCCAAAAAGAGTATATTAAAGTCATCAAGGGTATGTATAGATGAGAAGGTTCGTTAACATGACATTTTGCTCACACTAGTTCTAATTATTGTTCAACAAGAAAAATGAAGGACGCAAACTTGAGTTCAGCTATTCAGTATTCACAACGTTAATATATTGTTAGCACATAAGCACCAGAGGTCAGGTAGGGATAGGTTACTGCAGTATGACTTTCTAAAATTTCTAATATATGAAAGAAGATAGTAAAAAATACAAAGAAAATAAAAATGTGGCCCATACTTGGATAATTAACTGAACATTATACATGCGTGAACTACAGCAATAAACGCTGAAGGAAAATTTTGCTGGGGGACACTAATTTTTCTTGAAATTTGCTGTAGGACACTCGCTCCTTTGCTGTACCTAGTGTCCTGCAGCAAATAAATTTTTTTTGACTGTGTCCTACAGAAAGGGCAACTTTTATTAGTGTCCTGTAGCAAAATCTCCCTATGATGAAATATGTTAAACCACACTACCTTTTTTACACATGATCCTCTATATATCTTTTGCACTCACCCCTGACTAGTCCCAATTAAAGCTACCTTTAAAAGAAAACTTTACAAAATAATAGAGGTCAAACATTTTTCTACAAGGCTAAACAGAAAGCAGGATCGACTCATGATAGCAACACTAGAATTTCTCCGTCTTTGAAATCAAGGCCAGTCAGAATGACGTTTCGTTAAGAAACGAAAAAAAGAATCCTGAAGAGTTATCAACAGTCTAGAAAATGAATGTATTTAGAAAGTATATACTTCCTTTAAGTAAATAAAGGCACCATAGAAATATCTCCTTATTTTTTAAAAATTCGCTCTTTTATTTAAACAAGCAATAATATCTTAATGCCATAGGTTTCAGATAACTAACCTGAGCATAATCCAAGCAGCAGTACGAATGTGTGTGCATCTTTACTTTCTCTTCTCCCTCCTTAGTGATTGGTTGACCATCACTGGCAGCTGCGGCAGCAGCATTATATACTTTTGCTCCTTTTGCTGACTGCAGCAACAAAGAAAAATACAAAATCACAAAATAAGACAACCAACCACAGAACTGGCAACACAAAACATTTAAAATCATAATATAGTTGCAGGCAAGCTTTCAGATATTCACAAAAATAATTATTTTAATAAGTGTTAGAAAACATATTTGGCATGTATTACATAGCCTGCAGTTAATCATCAACTTTCTGGCCACGTACATTCAGTGGTTACTTGATCAGCCTCATACGAAAATTTCTCAAGCAAGTGTTGAACTATCTTCTTTACAACTTAGCGACATCTAAGTAAATAAACAACAAGAATATATTGTCATCAGCTGGTGTTTAAAGTTGATCATATCTACCACAAGAATTCAGAATGGCAGCAATGTAACTGCAATAACAGATCAATAAAGATAAATCTAACCTCCTTCCTGTGATCTCTCGTGACTAGTTTCTCTTCTTCAAAGAAACGGAGAATACACCGCTGCTGTTTTGAGTGGAGCTTCAATGCTTTAGCCAAATCTTCCTCCCGGACCCACTGGCGTCTGAGGGTGTAGGAAGATTTTTTTTGCATAAATCAACAGGTCCAACAAACAAAGAGGTATACACCAAAGGGAATTAATAAGTATCTGAAAGAGAAAGCATCAGAGCGTTGCTTCAGTGGACGGGCATGCCAAGTGCGTTGACTGCAGGTGAAGGCAGGGTGAACATGCAAGGAGCTGTCTCGATGGTACCCCAACTTGCCCTACCAATTTTTTTCTTTTTCCGTCCTGGCCAAATTGTAGGCATGACAACTAAACTTTGCAAAATTTGATAGCCAACTTGCTTGGGCATTACCCACAGTTGGTACGGTTGGCTCTGGCTAGCAACCAAACAAGCCCCTCGAAGACTGCAAATCAACCAAAACAATCATCCACCGCACCACCCATACTGTAATTAAGCTTCTCATGCACACCAAATTCATTCAGAAGATAGAAGGCGCAGAACGGTTCTCTCTGGTACCTGGTGAGGCGTCGAGGACAACCACGGCCCCCGGGAGGTCTTGGGCTGGTTGTCGCCCTTCATGGAGATGTCGTCCTAGAAGGCGCGCGCCGCCAGCCTCACCAGCCTGCCTCGGTACAAAATCAATCAAGCCCGCGGAGGTCAGCGACGAGCCAGCGGGCGCTGCGGCAGCGGCTAGGGTTTCGAGGGAGGAGTGGGGTCGGGGACTCGGGGCTTACCGATTGAAGGGTTCGAGGGAGACCATGGTAAAGGCTGCACCGGCGCGTCGGCGATCGGCGTGCGGGTTGTCGGGGCCGGGGCGCTCAGGGACGTCCGGCCCTCGGGCTTGTTTGGCTCGCCACCCTGAGCCGAATTTGCCTGACCGGAGTCCTGAGATTTACCGAGTCAGCGGATCAATTTATATCCGTTTCCTTTTTCCTCTGTGTTTGCAATGCTATTTCTTTTTCTGTTGTACGTCGACTAATTGAGTGTCCGTACGTGACAACAGAAATTAAAATTGAATAAGATGACCTTAAATTTATATAGGACTAGCTAAGTACATAGCCTCATGATAAATAACAAAATCGCTTTCAGATAGAGCTTGCAACTTGGATTTCAAATATAACTGTGAATTAACTTTGAATACAAATAAATAAGTCCATAGGAATAGATTTATTTCTACAACTATCTCTTTCAAATCGTCTTGTCCACGATATGACTAAGATATTCTCGTACACCTGCAGGTATTACATATCGACACGAATTCCCATCATACGTTAATAGGTTGATCAAAAAGTGTCTCCTCAGTGCTTGGTCATCCTGCACATGCATCATATATATGTAAATGTAAATATATCTCATATGTAAAGTATAGTATTTTAACTTGAAAAGTACATACGACGGTGCGACAAAGTAATATGCTCACCGTGTAGATTGGCGTGTGTAGCTTTTTACCATTCCATGCGCACATGAATTGCAAAATGAAATAACCAGATAATAAATACCTACGTAGAATGAAATGTAAACTCTGTGTTAGATAAATATATTTATTGGTTATTGCTTCCAGTGACGTTCAAAGCAAGTTACCCGTATATATCCGTTGGAGTATCAACTGGGAGTATATGCTGCCATCTATAAACATCGTCGTTCCACCCAGGGCGTGCTACTCTCATGGCAAGCATATAGTACTTGGTAATATGAATAATTTTATGTGCGTACTGCTTGTATGGCATATCTTTACACTAATCTAAAATAGGATTGGAGTCAAGTACAGTCATAGTTCTGTCCTCCTGGTCGAACACAAAAAGCAAGAACATGCCATGTTGTACAAATGGCATAAGAATCTGCAAAAAATGTAGGCATTAGGATAGCGAAGACAACGGCACCAATGGACAAAGGGAAGCAGCCTTACAAATTTGCAACGTGAGACATCATAGTTCATAAAGGGCCAGCTTTCTAACGATTTGGCCAACTCTCGAACATCGAGCTCTTTTCTATACTTTGGGTCTCGTCCAAAATCAATCAACGTCGGGGAGAAAACAAAGATTTTTAAAATATGGGTAATGAGTGCTTACGAGAATATAAAAACTCACGCAAAATTGTAGATCCATATAGTGCTTTGAAACCATTTTCTTGGAACTTTTCAATATCTTGTATTCTGTGTATGCGAGAATCTGAACACCCATATTGAAACAAACATTGGACATGGGTTGATCCATCTTTAATGATGCTTGGAGTTGCTTGACACTTAAGGAAATCAGGTAAGACTTCAAACTTTGTACCCATTATGTCCTGTAAAAAGATCAATTGTGACTAAGAATATGAGCATCAAAATAAAGTACATTATATTATTAATAAAAGGAGCATAAGAAGCTTACTCCAATGTCTCAGCATCATCAATTGACATGATATAGTTGCATACGACGTCTGTCAATTCTTCTTTGCCCATCGGCATGTCCACCATGGAAAGGGCACACAATGAATACTGGTCTCTAGATTCATCGGCATACTCATTTGCATTCATGACTTTAGATTGAATGGATTGGTGTGACCTTTTGTATAGATTAGGAGGACTTTCTAGCATCACAACATCATCTGGACTTCCACTTTCTTCGTCGTTCTCTTCGACTAATGGATGTCCTTTCCTCTTATTTAGTTCTGATGATAACAAAATAGCAGCTAATTTTGTCCTGAATTGTATCATATCATCCTGCATAGTAGTAATATCGTTAATTTTTTTTTCAGAATATATGATTAAACAGGTAACAAACTATCATGACCCTGTATGATATACCTGAGTTACATTGTCGGATAGCACATCCCCTGTCCAGTATTCCATGTAGTTTAACATGAAAAGACCGCATGAACAGCTACAGTATCAAAGTAGAATGTCATGCACATGTTCATTTCAACAGTGGAAGGAAAATTTGGGTAAACAAAATTTTTGAGATGTACCCGTCCGTCTGCATCATCTTTTCGAATTGTATCTGTCTAACCGGCCATGAAGCAACCTGAAGGTTCTGCCACTTGTGGTTTTTAAGCTCCTTCAGCTGTGATACAAGGTCTATTTGCCTCTGCAATCCCTTCAGCTATATATATATATATATATATATATATATATATATATATATATATATATATATATATATATATAATATATTAGCAAAGATATGTATAGGAGCTCATGAGCTCTCATGTGCAGACAGCTATGAGTATCCGTATTGGAGTTCTCGTGTTTCTCTGTGTGACCCCTAGACAAAAATATGCTTGCGCTTACGTTTATGTTTGAGACCGATTTGTATGTTTATGTTCAAGACCGCTTGGAATTGAGATGCGTCCATATAAATATTAATAGAGAAATATTACTTTAGTAACAATACTCACAGTACTGAGGTCTTCGCGGTCATATACAAGACCCATCGAATCGAGCACCTGTATCTCACACTTTCTGGCGTCAATCACAACAAGATACCAGTGGATTCCCTCGATGTTTATTGGAATAAATACCTAAATAATTTTTACACTTGTAGTATTAGGCACATATATATGTTAACAAGAAAAATCGTAAATTAGAAGTTAATTTTTACCATGTCATAATCCAAGTATCTTTCCACCCTTCGTTCGATGGTGCTATTTTCAATGGTGTCATATGTAGCATATAGATCCTCCATTTTAATGTCATTATCACCATCCCGCTTCAGAAGGGTGGAGACATAAGTAGTCTCCAGGTAGACCGTACCACCGGACCTACGCTGCAGATGCTCTTGAGTCCTTAATAAGCAAATGTACGCATTTATGACCTGTACTTGTAAGTTAACAACAACGATTAGATAACAGAAGTAAATATTTGTACATATATTTGCTTTTAATAGATGTACTTATTACCTCGTTATTCAAGAATGCACTCGGCTGAAAAAGGCATTCCAAATGCCTCCTGTCTACGAGAGCATCATCGATGAGCACAAGTACTTCTTTTCCAGGTAAAGAAGGCGTGTTTTTAATGGGTAGAATAATGTCAAGATCATTTTGGGTGCAAATATAATCTGCAAAAAATCAAATGCATAAGGGACTAATGTAGCAAATAAAAAAGGACACAAAATATAGTGGAAATAAGTACCTTGCGGGATAATTCCAGTCGATAGAGCCTTCTTGGGTTTGTTATGCAGCGACATAACTCTAGTTACAGTCCCGTTTCCTGTACAAGCCCTTGACGATGAAATGCATGAAAAGGCATAAGATGAGAGTTATATAGGAGAATGTCTGCATGTGACTCTCAAGTCTCAACACCTCTACAAGAAGTAAGCTAACAGAAAGTTCAGAGATAACTTCAATTTGAAAATTAGCGGGCAAAAATAGTTAACATCAAACAATAATACTATCTAAGAACAATGCACCAAACAATAGCTAACATCTATGAAAAAGACATTAAAAGATAATACACGCCGTCATGAACGCGAAAATCGCTTAAATCGGAGCTAGAACGAGAAAGTTACGCTAAAAACAAGTTTAGGGTTAAATCTGAAAAAGAAAAATGACATAGTTTGATTAAAACAGCAAGGACAGGGGCTTTTTTCAAAAACATAGGGATCTATTTGTAAATAAACAAAAGTATAAGGGTTCAACTGTAAGAAGACATGGACTTTTTCGTAAATACATGAAAGATTAGGGGGTAAAGTGCAAAAATACCAAATTTCCAGATTTAAAATAAATCTGAATTGACTGGGTAAAAACTCTGCTGACATGGCATGACACGTCGACATTGCAGCTGATGTGGCGATGGTGTGGACGATGACGTGACGCTGGGTGGCGGCTGACTGGATTATGAATCCACGTGTCATATCGTGATTGGGTGGTGAAGGGGTAGTTAGATCTAATCTCGGCCGCGGGTTTTAGATCCAACGGCCAGGAGAGAGAGGGCGGCTGGAGAAGGAGATGACCGGCGGCGGAGTGCTCGGGCACGGCGGCGCATGGCCGAAGGCTCGGCGGATCGGCGCTCTGTCTTGCCGGTGACGACGGGAAGCGGCAGAAAAGCATCACGGAGGGGTGGCAGACCACCTAGGGCGTCGGCGACTTCGGGAAGGCGGCAGAACGTGCTGGCGACGGAAGAGGCGGCGGTGGCTTTCAGTTCCTCGTCGACAGCAGTGCTCCGGTGGCCGAGATGTGAAGAAGAGCGCACCAGCGTGCTTGGAGCGTGATGGAGAAGCTCAAGGATGGCTCGGCGATGGCAAAAGGTGCTGCTTCGGCACGGCGTCGAAGCTCGGCCGAGCAGCAATTGCGGCGGCTCGGTCTGGGGCAAAACAGATCGAGGGGAGGGGGCCCGGACCTATATAGGCGGGGATATCTCATGGGGAGTTGGGATTAGGCCAGTTTTGTTGGGATTTGGGCTCGGGGAGGGCAGCAGTGTTCGTGGCCGGCTCGGACTAGAGGCGGCGTGGCATGCTCGGGTCGGAGATGGAGGAAGAGGACGGGCCCCACACGGCAACGACGCGTGACGCAAAGGCGGAGGGAGCTCGGGCACCTTCGGAGTGGGCTGGCGGAGGCGGCAGCAGGCACTCGCGCGGGAGCTGGGCCTGGCCTTCGGCCGGCCCAGTCGGGGAGGTGGGGTGAGAAGGGAGGAGGGAGCGAGCTCGGCCCAAGAGGAGAAAAGAAACAGGCCGTAAGGAAAAGGAAGAAAAAAAGGAAAAGCAAAGGGGATTTGACTCAAGGAAGGAAAAATTTGTTAAACAAAAGTAATATAGCACACGTACAACCATGAAAGTACATATAAATCAAATTTTGTTTTGCAACAGAGGAGGCATTCCCCTGTTCGAGCAGAGGAGGAGCAGAGGAGGCAGTATGACTCTGGTGCAGGCGACAAAGGAATTCTTGCATCTTGGAAGTGCCCAGTTTTACAACACATTGCTGAACAATCAGTGAAAACAAGAACAGAAGCGAAAGGAAAATGGCAGGCCTAGTTTAACACTCTAATCCCTGTCCTGGCAGCTAAACTGTCACGCCTTTCGGATTACACTCTAAGAGCCTAAGAGGCACATCCCATATGCTTGGTAATTACAGATTCTGGGCGCTGGCTTATACATAAGCTTTCACTAAGTCAATACCATTGGATCATTGTTTAGGTCTCTTTGCCTTTGCCCTTCTTAGACTTGGATGACTTCTTGTCATGGCTCTTGGACCCAGTGTTGTTAACCCAGGTGTAGTCAGCTTGGGATCGTGAAGGGGTCGGCGTTATCCGCGACCTGCGACAGATTCAGAAACTTTGATCTGGAGTTCTTGGAGCTCCACTTCAGATAGGAGCTCTTGTGGGTGTCGAGCTTCGCCATGATGCTTCCTGGCCCTAAGATCGCCAAGAGGCTGGGGCTTCACATCGCCATGAAGAAATCCTTTGGCTCAATGAGAGGAGCGAACTTGGTGAAGGTGATGACCACCCTCACGGTAGGAACAACAGGGATCGCAACCTGCACGAATCGCAACAATGAAAACTTAGCTGAATGCACAAGTATTATCACGGACAGCAAACTAATTCCAAAAAATTGTAGTACTGAATAAGCAAAATGATGCACCTCAGAACACTAAGCAGCAAAAGGTGCTAGCAGACTACTATATTTCAGCAAGTGATGCTGTGTGTGCACTCCAATGGAAACAACTTCTGTAAATCATGGAGGAAACTTTAAGCGCTCCATGCTGCATATGAAATCAGTTTCTACTTTCTATCATGGCTGGATAGTTATTCCTATCAGCTATCATTTATCTTACAAATCCCCTAGCATTCATCAAACCCGGAAGTTGCCTCTTTCCCTTTCTATGTACTTTGCACTATGCAGATGAGCACGTGAAGTGAGTAAATTTGCTTCAATTTTTGTCATACATGATGTCTCACATTTACTCACGTCAAATTTGTACTATTCTACAATACTAAACAGTGATGAACCGTTGAAACTATCATTCTCCACAGGCTATCCAAACCAGTACACCACGATTTTGCCTAGAAGTTGTCCCAATTGTAGCAAATGAAGAATCACTTATCCATACAGTAACATTATAACCCTCTGATCAAAAGACAAGGATCTGCAAGCAGATGGGGAGTAAAACAGAAACAAGTCCTATGGACATCCCCATTTTCTGTTGGTAAAATAGAAACAAGTCCTATAACCAATAACCATCCCCACATAAGGAGGGGACATAATCACAATTCGAAACACATCGACCCCAGATCTAACTTGGACCTGATGGTGTTTTTTGAATGTCAGATAGACAAACAAATTCCTATAGTCAAAAATGCGCTAGCAAAGATGATTAATTTTCCACTTGCAGTTAAAAAGTATAATCACTATTAGTATCAGGATCCCATCTCATACCTCTGGAAGCTGGACCTTGTGATCCCATTATTTTGTCACACTTGTAGATTCATGCCACACCATATGTATGGCATGAAATGGCTCGTCGTTGGGCTTTCTGGTCCTGTCATGTGTATGGTGTGGCATGAATCTACAATGGCTCCTGTATGGTGTAGACAGGATCTAGATTGGAACAAAGGTGGGTATTAAGGCTCTACTTCTTCACCCCCATCCAACCATTGTAGATTCATGCCACACCATACACATGACAGGGCCAGAAAGCCCAGAACCAGCTTGCATTGTCAACGAACGACAAGCCATTTCAAACTTTCTCGCAAAAAGATTGATCATGAGACAGTTATGTAGCATTCATTGGAAAAAGGAATAACATAGTACCATAATTCAAAATTTGACAGGAAATAGAGGTATCCAGATAAAGCAAACTCCAAACTTTGACACCCAGTTCTTAACTATAATAGAGCAAAGTGCATTAGACAACTCCCAACAAGTAGAACCCTTTACTCCTCAAACGTACTAAGCTTCTACTGTATCATGAGGGGCATCAAGCATAAGACCCTTATTTTGACTCACAAGTTGCAGCTACGGGAATGAATAAAATGTTTATTCTACCTAGTGGATCCAACACTAACAATTCTGACTACTGGTTCATGATTTGAACGTGTTGGTTGATATTACCATTCTCTCTGTTCACCAACATCACTTGAACTTGATGACGAATCTGCCTCAACACCTGCTGCCTGTTAATCAAAATCTCACATAGATCTGCAATGACACATTTACAAGAAAAATTAGAAAATAACACATTATAGATCGAGTCATGTGAATGGTAGGATTCCTCACCCTCTAGCTCCTTTGCTTGGGCAATAGTAGGCTGGAAAATGAGATGGATCGCATAGGTGGTCGCCACACCACCTGAGGATGGATAAAATTATATAAAATCGAAATGAATATTGATATAGATGAAACTTTTCCAATCTAATATGAATTGGAATTCTATTTTACCGATATTCCTGTTTATCTTTACAAATGTGGCGGCCAAACAATGGAGCTCGGCCTCGGCCCTTCTGAAACGTGTGATATGGCGTGCAATGTGCATGTCCCATACGCGCAGAAAAACAACCTCAAACCTGTTATCAATATTTAACTGTAGCTAAGAAATACAGGATCCTGAACTTCTCTACATTTACAAATGTTTGAACCATGATAAGAAACTGGTACAAGGAATTGACAACGCCCAAAAGTGGTGGAAACCATAAGGACACAATAAATAGAATGTTACTACATGGACAAACACAAGAATCCCTTCAACACTGACTTTATAAAAGACTATTAGATTGGCCTCGAGTCTAACTGCACCAAATCACAGAATAATCCATTAGATGAATCCAAAGTGCAGTTTTCAACTAATATTAAATCGAGGAAAGAAATGAATTAGAATTGTTATAGTCTTGAAGTGAATATAAAGGTGAATGAAACTTGAGGAAACAAGTTTCTAGTACTCACTATGAAAGATGACCAGTAGGAAGTTTTCTCAAGTTAAAGCAATTCTGGATACAATGAGGTAGGAAAAACAGTACAAGTGCTTTTAACTCAGCTGTACGTTAGACTAATATAACGTATCCAATGTTTATCCTAAAGAGCCAATTAGAACTATTGAATGAAAAAGCAAGTAATGAATTTAAAACTAAATTCATCAGAACTACTATGCACATCATTAATTATCAAAATATATCTAGCAAGAAACATGAAAATTAAAATCGGAGACAACACTTTCCCGTATGGTGAATACAGGATCTTGAACTTGTCTACATTTACAGCATTCGAAAGGCAAGAAATTTTGGAAGACAACTAACCTTGTGTTCATAAGCGCCATGTCTTTAACAGGAATGTTTCTAGGGAACGACCACCGATATTGAATATCCGTCACATGAAGCACTAAACCTACAACATCTATACACACAAAAATGTAAAAAGGAATGAGTTATTTATGGATATATTGTATTATATCAGAAAAAATCAGTGCAATGTATTTATGACTTTATACCTGCTATCGTCCTGTGGGGGCGTGAGTAGACGTTGTTGAAGTCCATGAAAACACTTGGACATATTGGGAACTCTATACGCCTTGCCAGGTTGTTCACAGTAGTATGAGTGATCATAGACATGTAGTACTCAGAGTCTAGGTACCAAAAAAATCTGTACGGCGTCACAGTTGGTTCAAACCCGATGTTGGCAAAGTCATATATGTGATTATCACGGAGTCCCTGATTGAACCTTTCAGCATCAGACCCACACACGATGGCCTCCATTCTAGTCCCATACAAGGCATAAAAATTGATACACTATATAATATGATGCTCCTAATCAGGGATATATTTGATCAGATGTTAGATGATCTTTCATATGAAACCACTGCATATGAACTTTCAAATTACAACATACATGATAAATAGTAAATGACACATGCAGAAGCTGATGATAAATTGTCACGTGGCCTAGAATTTCCTATATTGATCAGTACGTACAGTATTAAGGACAATAGTAGGTAAACCTATCCACAACAGAAACACCAATCTGCCACAAATACATTTGTATTAAGGACAATAAGCTTCATGAAAACTAATAAGGCAAAATACATTTGCAAAGAATATATGTCACAATTTCACCAAGCCAACAGTTTGAATTATATACTTAACTCATTCACAAAAACAAATGCCAAGTCAGCCCTCTAGTCCATTTATAAAAAAATGAAAACCATTTAATAACTAAAGTGAAGTCTAAACTGAGCAGCAACAATTGATTGAGAAAGCAGCCACAACTGAGCAGCAACAAGTGAGCTGGGTTATGTTCCCATTGTAGCATATATCTTTCTGTATTATGCCCATTTTGTTTGTTTAGGCATTGCAACAGCTAATCTAATAGGTTGTTTACAGAACACAAGAATTAGCAGACAAAAAGAAAAGGTCAACTTTGTCGAGCTACGTTCATATATATTGGAGGAATATCGGACTATTTCTTTAAGGGCTAAAAATAAAGCACTATGGATACAGCTCCATATTTTTGCCACATAGACCAGAATTGCTCGGCATATACTTTTTCCACCCCCACATCCGAATAACCAAAGATCAACTCATCCACAAGATGTCATAGTTTAATACTAACCCACATGCACATAGATACATCCTGATAGCTAAAGCTACTTGCTACTAAGACTAAATGGTTTCAGGACAGGCACTCATGTTACAATCACATTGTTGGTGACTTGGTGTGGCAGCAGCAATCCAAACAAGTATATGTATCCTGCATGTTGCTATTCCCCGACTACTCATCATGATTCAAAAACAGACACATCTGACCCCTGGAGAGAATCCAAGAATTAATCATTGTGTGCAAAACTTCTAAGAAACATCACTAAGTAAGATTACAAACATCAAGATGAAGCTGGACCAACATATTAGATAATAAAATGCACTATTTTATAGTATCAAGTTGTGAGCACAGAAAAATTAGCTATTACTTTTGAAAAAACATCGAGTTCATCAAAGCCCCTCAGTATGAGCATAATGTCTTGTTTAATATATTAATATATCTTTAGTAGTCAGTCTATATGGTTCAGGAGAAGCCAAATATTCTGAATATCAGCACCTCCAAGAATATAGATTGTAAATCCTACAAATAATCACAAGTAAGAAATAGGTATAACTCCTATAGCGAAGACCTAGCACACAAATCAGTAACAAAGGGCACCAAACAGTCTAAACTAATCAGAGAACTGCAAAAGTTTAACCCCTAAAATTGCTGATCATGAATTGTTCTCCTTCAAAATTTGCAAAGCATTTTTACATGATTACAATGTCATATGAAGATTTAACTTACCAATTGATCCATTAGAATGGCCCTTAGCAGTGGACGACCATCAAAACCCTCCCGCATCGGCGCTTTCCAGATGACCTTTGCGCGCACGATCTAGCACCGCTGGTACATGTGATCCATCTGCACCTCATGGAACTGCAGAGATCTATATGTGCAAAGAGAAAAGCTATTAGCTCCAGAACAGAATCAAACTAATAACAAAATGCTATGCATGTGTATAGGTATGGAGGATTCTACTTGCCTACTCATGGAATAGCTTCCAGGAAATGGAGGCATGGCCTGTACCCTCCTGCTCGCATGCAGACGACAGGGCACCACCATCTCGCTGCTTAGTTGGACACTTGGCTGGATGCGTGGAGATGAAAAAATGACCCAGCTGAATCAGCCATAAATATAGACACATGTGGCACCAAAAGACAATTTTTTGCGGGCTAACAGGCGCCAAAATGTTGTTATAGCAATTAGTCCGCAGTCTGTTAGGGTAATTTTGGCCGATGAATCAAAAAGTAAAAAAGAAGAAGATAAATATGGATGCCTTACCTTTGGGAACGCATCGGTTATCCTCCTTTTTATGCGGATTCTGTTACCACACCGTACCTTTATTTTCCTATCCAACAGAGATTGCATCGATTATTCCTAAGAAGGAGGGGAGTTCCAAAAATTGCAAAACCCTAAGAAAATTTCCCAATTCCTGAAACCCTAATCCCCATTAACACCAAATCCCAAAACCTAGAAGTTGATCAGTGGGCACAAAAACGGATTTTCTTTTGCTTCTTACTGTTCCGGCAGTGCACGCCATCGTCGCTGCAACGCCCTCACCTTGATGTTGGCACGGACGCTCCTTAGCTCCCGCATCCACTCCGCTCCACTGCTTGAGTCGCCATGCTTTTGATCGCGCGCGTTTTGCGCCACGGTGGATCACCTCGACGGAGCCGCGCGCAGCATCTTCGCTGCACGCGCACGCCGGTGAGAAGGTCCACCGTGCCGCCGTGCAACTTCAGTCGCGTGTTTTTCGGGAGTGAACGGTGGTGAATGGATTAGGGTTTCATGACAGATTGTTTTTGTTCCGTGTTGGGTGACTGTGACCATTCGATTGGATCCAACGGACCTGAGACTTTGGGCTTCGTGGGCCGCACGGAACCGTCCGCGAGCAACACACAACGCTCCTGCATAAGTTTTGTACCACCTCGCGAATTAACAAGGGCATTAGCATACTTAAATAACAGAGCCCACACAACCTCCTTGAACTCCTGTAAGGCATCAAATTCTCCTTGCCCTAAAGCTCGACAGGCTGATTTGGCGTGGGTTGAGCTTTGGCTCCCTACCCTTTCGCGGGTTGAGCCTTTTTTTTTTAGAAAATGAGCATGATTGTTTTGTATAAAATTTACCTGCCTTTTATTTAGGTTTTATAGGTGGGTGAGGTTTCATTTCAAAATGAAAGGAAAATGGTCAAGGTAGTTGAACTAATGAACCATCTAACTATTTTGACCTTTTTAAGGAGATTCTTCAACAATTTGATGACCGTATGTATGCTACAGCAAGAATGTAGAGGAGGTTCTACATGCATAATTTTAATTTCAATACTTATGAAAGAAAATAGTAAATATTTACACCCATCACCCTTTAGAACTTACTAAAGTCAGAAAGGGGCTATTGCCCCCATTTTCTCCAGCATCGAAGCATGAGAAACTCAAGTGATATTCCTTTCTTGTTCGTGGACATGGAATCCTATAGTGTTTAATTTGATCAGATTGCATTTACATGTTTGATGTCTCATCTTTTAGTGTTTACACTTTACATTATGTTGCTATTGGTAAGTTGAACTGAATGATATCTTCAAGAATGATGCATTTAATGGACCATGAGAAAGTAAACAATGATCTTACCAGGCTGATGGAAACAGAGGGTCTTGACATCCAGCTTAGCTATGATGTCTTGTGCGTACAGTGGAAAGCAGGCAGCGAGGAGGCCACAAAGAGGTTTGAACACATAGTTAGAATAATGAATGAAGAGTTTGCTCGTTTCCAGGAGCAAAAAACAGCTTGATATTGGACTCGCATTCCATGAATTTGCCAAAGGTCAGGCTAAGCTAGCCAAAGATATTGCTGATGCATGGCGCAGCGTCCTCCCAAAGCTTGAAGCTTATTCCACATCATAAACACATTTGAGGGTGGTAGAGCGAAATAAAAGGAAGGGGGCCATAAAAAGTTGAGAGCGGAAGAAAACGTTGAGGTGGGAGGAAGGATTGTTACGTTTTTTTAAGTAGGGGAGATAACTGCAACTGAAAAGGGACAATATTCATTGTCTCATCCAGGATGATATACAGACAATATTCATTGTCTCATTGTCTCCTCCAGACAATATTCATTGTCTCATCCAGGATGATGTACAGACAATATGCATGGTCAGACAATATTCATTGTCTCATCCAGGATGATGTACAGAAGAAAGGGAGGAATATGTACATTATTTTTTGGTGCGCTTTTTTAACACTAACTTCTATAGTTAAACTGCAGTTGTGCCTTACTGGGACAGTGACAGCAGCACTATCTACTTAAGACCAAGACACCAATTACAAGACAAAGATCAGTACAATTAAAGCTGGTCTGAACATTTTGCGTAGGAGTTTCTTCCAAAAGCTTCATGGCATCAGTAGAGCCTGATCTTTGTGTTATGTGCTGCCGGCATAGAGGGCAGCGTTCCATATCGCAAGTCTGCAGACACATATATATTATCAATCTAGCATGCAGATTGCAGAACAGGAAATATGTAGCGAAAACATTGTGTATAGTTGATGAAAGGTTTCTGCACCTGATGTCCACATCCAAACGCGAGGTCCTTCGATTTATACATGCAAATGGGGCACAGCTGCAGATAAAAAGTGTCAAGCTTCTTAGTTTGTAATCCAGAGAGAACAGAGGTTTAGCACATATTACATAGGTAAAAGGGACAGTATTTGCATGAGTATATCACGAGGCCAGCTGCTGTGCCGGCAAAAGCAACGAAGTACATCCAATCAACCTGCAGATGCGCAAAGTTTGCGTCCCTCAGATCAATTTATAAATGATTACTGCAGTAAACAAATGGAGAAAGGAAGTCTTGTGTTCATACCTTCTCATGCTAAGCAAAGATACGGATTAGAACGGCCCACATGTCTGAGGTCAAGAGTGAGAGATTTAGCATGGTTGCTCCGCATATCTGGAACAGACAAAAATGGCCCTGTTTTGTAATATTTTTCAGGAAGTTCGTGAGTTTGCCCACAAGAGGATAGTGGCCTCTACCTTAAGTATAATAGTTACTGTCGAGTAGAACAAGAACTTTGCCAGCGCAAATCCAATAAAGGGAATAATCTAAATAGATATAAAAAGGACAGAGAAAAAAAGTTCATGACTGCCAAGGTGAAAATCTAATCGAACATGCTTGAGCATAAATTATTTCTTGAAGTGTGTCAAGGAAAATGGAATATAGGATTATACTCTCTTGCTATTCTAAATACAGTCCAGGTGTTGATCTCAATTAACCTGTGGCTAACATGCAAATGGATGACCTTGTTCAGAGGAAGATCAAGTCATTGATGCTGAGGACGGCCTGGTCAACTTGAATGATGATGCACTTCGAAAGGAACCTAACTTACAGGCAGATCAAGGAAGTCAAAGCAGTACCTCTCTCTCTTTACAAAATTCCTCATCTGAAGCTTCAGTTAATGGGGGACAACCAGCTTTTGACCTGAATAGTTACGTGCCCGTGCGTTGCAACGGGGAACGGATATTTTCAAGTGGGTTGCAACGGGGAATAAATATTTTCATGTGCGTCGCGGCAGGGGATGAATATTTTCACATGTATTGCGACGGATAATGAATATTTTCGTGTGCGTCATGACAGGTGAAAGTATGTTTGCTTGCATCAATCGTTATGTTTTTCTTCCAACGGTGACTAATTCTTTTTTTAAAAAGACAGAGAGCTAAAGAAGGCAAAGTTTTGGGCAAAGGTTTGTTGTCATAACAGCAGATCGTGTACCTGCGTAATAAGTTGGCGCCCTGATTCAATCAGCACTTGGAAGCCAAGTGTGCCCATCACCGATGCAAAAACAATTATGCCCTACAATTTCAAGTTGTTCAGACAGTTAGCGTGTACATTGTCATGTGACATAAGTAGATACTCTGAATGATCAGATTATAATGTGAAATTCAGTGTAGCATTTCAGGCTGAAACACACTTATGTAAGGTAGGGGGTTGACAATTGTATAAAAAAATAAAGCCTTTTTGTAAGTAAGTTGATTCTGTGACTGGACATGAAGACAAATTTTGAGAACTACATAGGCTTTCATTTGTGATGCAAAACAGACAAACACGATCATCTTAAACACATAATGCGAACTCTACCAAAGTGACACTGTTTACTAAACAAGGCCCTTACCACTGGCTGCATGCGCCTCTTTCCAATTGGATAGCTGTACTTGTTGGGCTTTTTCATAGCATGTGTTGTAAACCAGAGTATGAAGCCTGACAAGAGATCCAATAGAGAGTGCAGCGTCGATGCCATTACCGCCATCGATAAACTTTCAATGGAGGAAACAACTTTTGTAATGAAAAGGATCAGATTAATTATATTCGACAGGTTGATCTTTTCACAAGGCACCTAAAACCAGCATGTTACCACGAAATTGCAACTAAGAATTAATACTTCAAGTGATCAATGCATCAAAAGCAAAAGACTAATTTGGTGCACACAAAATTCATTTGGAGTACACTGGTAATGTCAAATGACTGAACAGCTACCATGAAAGCATGCATATCAAAGGTTGATCATTCTTGCATCGACAAAGAGAACTTTAAACATATACTAAGATGGAACATTTATACTTATAGTTTTCTGCCCATGCGTTATATATTATTGAGAATACATTAATCGATTTTCCAAAATAGCACTGAAGAGACTACAAATGAAGAGACATAAGTTTCACCTTTTTGTTCCTTGTAAAGTCACTACAAATGAAGAGACTTTAACAACTATATTCATCCTAGACTACTTTAAACTTAGGGCCATTAATTATAAGCAAGTTTCACCTTTTTGTTCCTTGTAAAGTCACTACAAATGAAGAGATAATCATTATTCTGGCCAATCACCAGTTCATCGCTACTTTTCATACAGTCAAAGGCTATTTGGTAGCTATCACTTTATATGACGACGAAGGATAACACCTAAATAGCAGGCGGCTTTCAGAAGGAAAACACATGCAAGTACATGCATACAACAAGTGCAGGTAAAGAAACATACAAGAGAAAGAGATCAACAAAAGTATTATCCATCAAATAAATAAAACTACTGTTCAAAAGATGTCTTGATTGACAGTAAAGATATATATAACATGCCAAGTAACAAGTGATTGGCATAAGAACAACAAATGCTAACCTGACATGTCAATAGATCGATGGAAAAGTGGTGACCAAACAAAGATATGCTATCATCATTGTTAACTGCTTGAAGTAGTGCTCTTTCGATCTCGCTTCCAGTCGTATCAGCAGAATGAACAATTCTGTTGTGAGAATGTCCACCTTCCCTTGCAAAGTGCAGTCTACCATCTTCTGTGCATACTACCTGAAAGGCAAAATGAAGGTTAGTAATCAAGAAATATGAGTTAACAACTGTGCAATGCAGTGAAAGAAATAGTTTGCAAGCAAGGATTCACGGGAAAATGCATTGAAAAAAATGGTGAGGCAATGAAAAAGCAATTATTGTAGTGATGATGGGATCATGGATGCTAAACTTATCCTGACAGTCTCTTCATCACACAGGTAAGCTCCTGCAACAATTGTGTCTTTCATGTGACTTTCTACAGAATTAGAGGGGCATAGAACAGCACTAACACCACCTTGTGCATAGTTTGTGTTGCTCTCATGAGGCTCTGCTTTGGTAATAATAGCAACAGAGCCGTGCTTTGAAACTTCTAGTGCATACCTTAGGGCAGCAACACCGCTGCCAATAACCACAGGCGGGGTCGGAGGAGAAGGCCCTGTAGGTGGAGATGAAGTGCTCGATGAAATACCAGTGAGGGGACGGGAAGCGGAAGGCTCGCACGAGGATGGTGTGCGCGGCACCAGCGTCGCGGACGGCAAGGTGGGCGGCAACGGTGAAGCACAGGAGGAGGTGAGGGTGCGGGTGTTGCTGGGGGTGGGAGGGGAAGAGGAGGAGGAGGAGGGTGAGGTGCGGGTGGGAGGTGAGGAGCGGGAGCGCGAGGAGGAGATGGATCGGGCGGAGGAGCGGGAGGAAGGGGAGGGGCGGGAGAGAGGCAGGGTCCGGCGAGGCAAGCACGGTGGCTGCAAGGTGACTCGTGAGGGCGTCATCGTCCGGCGAGTCCGGGCGGGGCGGGTTGTAGTCCGGGAACAGGCGGGGCGTGGCAGTGGTCGTGAGTTCCTTGGCGGAGGCCGGCGGCGCGCAGCGGTGTCCGCGGCGGCGTGGGGACGAGGAGGAGGTGGTGGCGTGGCTACGTCGGGTGGCGCGCTCGTGCCGGAGGGCTCGCGCGTGGGTTAAAGAGGAGAAGCGCTTCGCTGCTGC
Source organism: Phragmites australis (assembly GCF_958298935.1). Lineage (NCBI taxonomy): Eukaryota > Viridiplantae > Streptophyta > Magnoliopsida > Poales > Poaceae > Phragmites > Phragmites australis. The sequence continues at coordinate 28,380,718 of NC_084926.1, read as the reverse complement.
GGCGACACGACGGAGGAGCATTCGGTGGTTGTGGGTCCGGGAGTGAGGCCCGCCCTGGCGGCGGCGGCGGGAGACGGGCATTGGGTGGGTGGAAGGCAGATTCGCGGCGTCCGATCCATTGCGGTGAGTGGACTGTGAGGACGAATCGGACGACGATGCGTGTGATGGGCGCATAGAGGAGGGGGGCAAAGGAATCGTAGGGGAATCTCGTAGAGGCAGAGGAATATTCTGGCAGATCATACATGCATTACTGCTTTTTAAGTAGGAGAGATCTTGCTACAGCCAGAACATAATGTGTATCTTCATTTTGAAGTTAATCAGGAGGACTTTGTAGATGAAATTGGACACGTGCAAGCTTATTTGGATGAGCAGCAAGACATGCTACCTCTAACAGTGCTACATATAGAGTTGTAGACTAATTCAAGAAGTGCTACAAGTATGCATCATCGATACATGGGCTTCCAGCGGATGCTCTGAATCATTTTTCTTTTTTCTGTTTGCATCCGCTTGTTGTTTGTACTAAAGAAATTAGTATGAAATAAAAGACGCTAGAACACAAAACAGGGAAAAGACGCTACTGTAATTACTATTCATCAAAGTATATCGCCATGTCAAAAAAAATTGCAGTTCTTTCTTTCTTTCGTTTCTTTCCTGGGCTGCTTGATGTTTCACTTGCAAGTTGCAACAGAGGGCAAGCTAGACAAATTTTCGTTTTTTACCGAATGTGTTAGGTCATTGCTACTATCACTTGCCAGTCTTGGATCCTCCAACTTATCCTCTGCAAATCTTGTTTCTAGCTTGAAACAAACACTCTGCCTCTTGCTTCAACTATAGCAGGAATTTTACTCATGTTAATTCAAACAAAAATAACAAGGACATGGTTATGTTATTTTAGAACATGTTTCGGTCATTTGTATTATCTCGTGAAAATTTTCGATTCCCGTTGCAACGCACGGGCATTTAACTATATATACTATATGAGTTTATAAACCTCGCCTATCCCGTAAGGACCTCTTTGTAGACGATGTTCCTCGTGTATATCCCACTTTGCTTTGAGCACTTCTTTTTTTTGTTATTAGCCGGAACGGCGAGAATCCTGATGTTCGCCCTCACGATGGCCCTAGATAGCGTAACATATAACTGACCGTGAGAGAACACCGGCTCGGGCAGGTAAATATCGACGTTGGGGATGGTCTGCCCCTGTGCCTTGTTGACTGTCATAGTGAAGCTGGGCCTGACAGGAAACTGCTTCCTTTTAAATTGGAAAGGGAACATCTCATCATCTGAGGGGCATAGGGGGATCCGAGGTAGAAAAACCCTCTTTCCAGCATGTTGCCCTAGCACAATCTCTGCATTGATGGCATTTCTCTGGAACCCCCTGACCACCAACCTCGTCCCATTGCAAAGTCCTTTCGTGAGGTCAATGTTCCTAAGTAATATGATAGGACAGTTCATCTTGAGCTTCAGAATGTGTGGAGGCAGCCCATTAGGTGTCAGCGAGTTAAGAAACTCAGGGGGTAGTAGTTATGGGGATCATCTTCTGCACGATCAAAGCTATGATACACCACCTCCTCCCCTCGGAAGCGATCGGTCATCTTCATATTAACCTGGTCCACACAATCGTTTCGTGTGGACAAGATGGCTCGCGAGGTGATGTAGTTTGGATCCGACATATTATCATCAAGCATTGGAAAAACGTTGTCTATCAGTTTATCAAGGTCTGTGTCCTCCCCTGTATACGGCATGCATATATCATCAGGAAGACATACATCGCCATCACCATCGACCTCCTCAGTGCCACCACCGATGCGCAGTAGGTATTCCGCAAACCACGGGTCAGTTTGTGTCCTCATGTTGCGTACAACCTTTAGGTGACGCATGCAATCCCATAGGTACGACCTACGCAGCGATGCATCAATTATCTGAGCCCTTGACCCCTTTCGAACAACAGGGAGGACCTGCCTGAAATCTCCACCAAACACAACCGTCTTCCCACCGAATGGCAATTCTGGTCGGCTCATTATTTCACGCATGCTGTTGTCCAACGCCTCCACCGCTTGTCTCTTAGTCATGGAGGCTTCGTCCCAAATAATGAGTGAAGTTGTTCGCAGAAGCTTGGCAGTTCCACTCTGTTTAGTGAAGCTACAGAACACACCATCGTCAACACTCAGTGGTATCTTGAAGCACGAGTGCGCGGTTCTTCCACCAGGAATTATGGAAGCTGCAACACCGGATGTAGCTGTTGCCACGGCAATCTTCCCCTACCCTCGTATCGTTGCAAGCAACGCCTTGTACAGAAAAGTCTTCCCTGTCCCTCCTGGTCCATCCATAAAAAACACACCGCCCTCGTCACTGTCAACAGTAGATAGAATCTCATCATAGGCGGCCCTCTGCTCGGTGTTGAGGGAGTCCAACAGAGTTGCGTCCTCATGGTCAAGCTCAATCGTAGACTCCTCAAAGATCTCCCTAGGCACACCGTTTGCCGTGTCATGTGCCTCGTCGATCTCAGGAAGAGGGAATGATCGTATATCTTTACCCATTGACTGTAGCATGTTTCTGATATCTATTAAAACCATTTGTTGGGTCGCGAGTGTGCATGGATTGCTGCGGCGATAGTCTTCAGACATTGCCTCAAAGTGCTTGTTCCAGAGTCCACGCACGTCGCTAGGCTCACAGAATACCAATATTGTTGCGAAGAGCCTTCGGAGCGATGGTGGCATCTGAAACAACTCGGCTTCCGTAAGACACTCATCCAATGTGTTGTCTGCCTCGATCAGGCCCCTTCTCTCTGCGGCTTCACGAAAGGTAGGTAGGATCTTGCCGTAAACCTTCCTTAGGTCATCAAAGGAGGTGGTGCCAGTCACGTGGTTTAGGAGAACCCGCAAATAGTAGCGTTCCCCCTCGACTGGAAGAGCTGACATGATCCTACCAACTTGTCCACCTTCTCGTCTCCTTCGTTGCTAGAATTTTTTATTTTTGCCTTTCTGCCAAGTATACCACTCGGGAAAATCTCGGTACAAGATACCCCGAGCATGCTCATGTACTTTGTTCGCCTTGAAATACTCTGTCAGCATTGACTTATCAGCATCTTCCCGATTGAGCACTTCTTGGATATCTTGGCCCTCTTGAAACGAAACCATGTGCATATTCGGGAGATGAAGTTGTAGTTGCATCACAGGTGGTGAGTTCTTGCTCAGGTCAAAGCCGTATATCCTCCACAAGGCTTCCGGGGGGGTCACCCATCTCGCGTCCCTATACTGCCTGATCTCATCGATATTGCCGTTCCTGTCAGCCTTGTCAGCCTCGTTCACAGACACAGACGCCCGGTCATGGCCCTTGTATATGTACTTGAATAGGTATTTAACGACCTTTATGCTCGAGCATACCTCAACATTGATGTGACAGTTGAACAGCCGTAGGAGGTAAGGGTTGTATGGGACAACCCACCTATTGTCTAGCTCGTGTTTTCGAACCATTGCATGCCGGCCATCATCACGTCTCCTATACACCGGGTAGGAGTCCTTTCCTTGTAAGGTAGTCATGTTGAAAGACCGCGGGTAATGATTCTTGCATGACGGACGGTCCTTCGTGCACGGGCAATCATGGTTCAGCACACCGCAAGGGCCATGCATCATATGCTTGACAACCATCTTGTATAGCTCTGGGTAGTTACGCTTGTCCGGGAGCTCGGCAGAGATGATACAATCATATTGCTCTGGACATGTGAGCTTGTACCGCCCCTTCATGATGAGCAGGAAGTGGGCATGCGGTAGACCCCTCTTTTGGAACTCAACCACATAGACGTAGGCCTTCACCTTGCCAAGCATGTGCTTATCAAGCAACTGCTTTTTTAGTTCCTCTAGCTTCGCCCTGAAAACACGCACGACGAGATCCGGACGATCCTGGGGTATTTGGCTAGGTTAGAGCTCGCGTGTGATCTCATCCCAGCTTGGATTGCATGTCATTGTGAGGAAGACATCCGGCTTCCCATACTTTCGCACTAAAGCCATAGCATCCATGTATCGATGCCTATTATCCCGAGGTTCACTGATAAATGATGTAGCCAGCACGGTCCATTTTCCAACTACGTCCGCTCTACCCTCCCCGGCATGCACGCTGTCCACCAAGCCTTGGTACAGGTCCGCCCTTAACTCCTTCTGATGAGCCCATATGTAGTCCAGCCGCGAGCTTTCGATCTTGATGTATGTGTCGACCGCGAACTGCTGAAAAAGACACTTGCCAAACAGTATTGGGTTGAATATCCCTGGCCGTATCTAGAATTTGTAGCAATAGTAATCCCGCACAGACACGCATAGCCTACCATTAAAATCTGCACAGAGCATATGACATTCAAAGTTAGTGTTGGACATCAACGAGTACTATGCCAAGAATTGACGGTGCAAACATCATCTTTTGAGAACACTAACCTGGGTCCTCATGATTATTACCACGAGCCATACGAGCCGCACGAGCCGCGGTAACCGCATTGATGGACACACCGACCTTTGGGATATCGGGATGCCAGCCGAGTTCGCCTCTAGGGAAAAAGAGAGGGTATGACAGAGCATCATAGCATCCATGATACGATCGGATGCCATATATTTGCTTGTTCTTCCCTTGCAGGATAACGCTATTCTCAAAGTGCCTTCAGCGTTCGCTCCCCTCAACCCAAACAGCGGCCACCTCCGAAGTGGCTGGCATGTTATATGTTCTCTGGTCCAACCTATGATCAAAGTTCAGTGTCACACGGTAGTCATCAAGGTCCTCAACCTGTCCCATACTCCTGAGTTGTTCAGAGTACGGGTTGTCACGAAGTATGTCAACCAGCTTTCTGATAAGTTCCTTGTCTTGCTGGTACTGCTCTTCGCGGCAACGGCGATACCGGTGCTCTAGACTGGGATCATCATCGTAGAAGTAAAGCTCCAAGTGCTTGGGTTCGGTCTCGTCTATACCAAACGACCGTATGTTGTGGTACATTTGGCCGTGGGCACGAAACGTGTAAATACCACTTTTTCTCATGTCAGTGGTCTCACCGTCAAGGTTACAGTATAGTGAAGTGAATGAGAAATGACCATTGAAAAACCTAATGCTTTCACGGTAGTGCCTAGCATCAGCGTCTGAACTCAACCAGAGCCTCATGAGCTCAGGTGGTGTTTCTGGGGTACATAGTTTAATCTTTCCATTACGGCAGCAGAACCCATTTGTCTCATGCTCGAACTTCTTCGCGTTGCAATGCTTGCAGTTTTCAACAGGCTTCAACATGTGCGTGGCTTGGGGTATATTGTCATACACGTGGTCATATGGATCGGGTATGCTAGAGGTAGTAGCTGAGGCATCTTTAGCTTCATCGAATTCGATATCCTCATCATCGGTATCCCCGTCTGAAGTGATTTTTAGCATGAACGAGTTAGATAAGGACGTAGAAGATATGGATGTAAGGCGAAACAATGCCAAAAATGTACCTTGACCAGCGAACATGTAGCCCTCCTCCTCTTCAAAGTCCTCATCGAATACGACGCCATCATCATCACCTATCGCATCATACAGATTTGTATAAGTATATATGATAGCCCTGATTGTATTTTTTTTGAATTACAAAATGAATACAATCAAGGAAATTACCATCATCGCTAATTGGTGGACGTGTTGTTGGCGCCTTGACGTTGGTAGTTTGAGGGGTTAAAGAGGTATTTTCTGTCAATAACAACACGAGTACAATACATCAGGGTATATGTTCTAATGGAATTTGAGGAAAGATCAATACAAGTGAAAACATTACCGTTGTTAACGACACCTGACTGCGGTGGAGGATCTAAACCATTGGTATCTTCTATAGTTAAAGTTGGATTTTCTTCTATTGAGGCATAAGCTTTCTTGTCCCGTCTACTTGCAAAGTGCTCATTACGACGGGCTAGCAATGCTATCCTTTCTCCAGGTGTTACACGTTGTCTGCGTGTTATTTGATTGGCATTCTTCATGTCTGGCATCTGATCTGAAGCTAACTGGATGTAAACAGGTGTTGGTTGGACCGGAGGAATTGACCAATCATTTGTGACTCTGGATCCATGAGGATCAGATGCATCCATAGTAAGGGGAACCACCTCAGGGATATACATTGGGTTCTGCATGGCGATGGAATCTTGGCTCAAAGTGTTGCGCCGCAACTCTCTTCTTGCTTTTTCGCGATCTCTCTTTGCCTGCTTCTCCTCGGGTGTCATATTATGCACCCTCCGACGTTCACGACTTGCTTCAATCTGCTCCTCACTTAGGGTGCTACGTCGCAATACCTCGGAGACCTTTTGACGATCATGTATCACTTGCTTTTGTTCAGGTGTCAGATTTGCATATCGTGCACATTCTCTCACTCGTTTAGCTTCAATTTGCTCGATTGTTAACTCTCCCATCAAATTATTAGGTGGTGGAGTGTGAGTGGCACAATTATCAATGGTTACAGTCTTGATGCTATCAGGGGTACATCGTAGCTGTATTGGCTCTTCTGGCATGCTAATAAGATGCGATGCATTGCGAGCACGCTTATTTCCTAAAATGGAATCACATGCTATCATCAGGAATCTAATATTGTGTGTCGCATTTGTAAGATGCATCCACATGCAAGAACATGGCATCATCATTAAAATAACCCAACATGTACTTAGCTCGATAAATAATAATGTCTGTTGGTTAGAATTCAAAGTACCTGGAAATTGAATAGAGTTCTTTGCTGTCTGAGTTTGATGCTGTTCGGCATCTTTCAAATGGGCTTGTGCTTTCTTATAATGATATGCTTCACGTTGCTTCTTTAGAATTTCATCCCTTTTCAGCGCATACCGTTCCCTGTCCTGTTGCCTCTTACTTTCTTTAGGATCTGCAAGGGGTGTCAGTGAACTGGATGTCTTTGGTGGATCAACATTGCTATTGCCAACCCTATCTGAAAAGGTACAACATGTATTTAGTCACGGAGCATCAAATGTTATTTATATATATAATGAACTCGAAGTAGGCAGAAGTAGTTTTGCAATACTTGTACCAGTAGTGTTGGTTATGTTTCCGAGTGGTGTGCGCCCCCCGGACTTGCTGGATGTTGACATCTGCGAGACAGACTACCAGTGATTATACACTCAGTCATCAAAGTTTCTGAAATCAAGATGCTCTTGTTTTGTTAAGGATAATAAACCAATGTCAAGGCATCAGCTTAGCGTATGTACAATCATATTGTAAATTTTCAAGTCAACCAAAATAAAGGTCACACCAACCATTCTACATTAGCAAAACAATTCATAGAATAGGCTAAGCTTTAAGATAATGTACATGGATTTAAAGACTGACAATAAAGATTACGTTCCTATCTATAACAGTCAAACTCTAACAAGCTAGCTTGAGGATAAGACTAAAAAATCAACCAATTCTATAAGTTCATCACAGCTAAAAATTACAATAAAGAATTAGCTTCATTTACAAAAATGTTTGCCCATTATAAATTTTTCCAAAAAGAATGGTGAAGTTCATGTGTAAATTTAATCCCTTTGCTTTTTTGTACCAGGAGGAAAGTTGCCCTCAGATTCACTGAGACCAGCAGGTCCTACTACATTTTTATAGCTAACTCACCAGCTCACACAGCTAAACCGTTTCGACAGCATTATTAGCAGCTTTGAAAACTTGGTAGTGGAAGTGTGTGATGATAGCAGATGCTCATGGAACTGAACATGGACCTATTAGTCCAGGACGGAGAAGGATATGTTGCTTTTGGGTTCTTATTAACAGCCAGGACTTATCTACATTCTGGGAACTGGAGGTTACTGTTATTGAATTATGCACTTGTCACCATCATTGATTTGAATACGATACCAAATCAGTAATGCCTCAAATTCCAAATTCATCAAGAAAGCCGAGAGACGTTATATACGCTCTTAGCGAAAATGGGCTTCATGACAAACATTGTGAGTATTTGAACTACCTTTTGTTTGTTCCTTGTGTTTGGTACCGTCCTGCTGAAGGGTGGTAGATCTACCTTTAGTGGCTAAAATACTGAAGTCTCATATTCCAACCATCTTTGGCTGCTGAGACAATACCAATCTGTAGTCGTCGGTGATTGAATAAGCATATTCCATTCCTGCAAAACAGCAAAAGTATATTGAACTGCAAATTCGTTCCTGTAAAGAAAAAAATTACTTTTGAGTCCTTTTTGACAGAATGCAACTTCAATAATTGAAGCCAAGATCATTCTTGGTACTTTAACAAGATAGGCTAATTAACACCAGTTCAGTGCCACCGGAACACTAAGTAATTGCAATATCCTTTGTGCATGTCAATTATATGATAAAGAGAGGATTTTATGGTAGCAAAGGCAATTAGCCAACCAAACTGTCGCATTGACAAATTACACTTCAGTAAATAAACTAACAATATAGCTCTAGATCTCTGACTGCGACTATATATGCTAGCTTTGGAAATCTACAATGGAACTCGAGACTTTATGCCACAGTCTTCATATGCTATAAAAGCAAGTAAAGAAGTGGCCCTACTCAAGCACCTGGTGCTAAAAGCAATGTTTATTTTCAGCATAACAGATAATGCAGTTCAGAGGATTTGCAATGCAAATGACTAAATCTCCACAACAGAAATGTAAAGCCAACAGAAATGGACCAATGACGATTAAATTAGAGAACTCGTAATACACAAGCAAGAAAATTCGCCTTCATTGCAGTTCCAGCAACTGCAGTTCCTTCAGCGAGATGCGAACCAGCTAAGCTCTAATTTAATCGTCAGCCACCTAGCAGTTCCTTCATAAGGGCAGTGACGCAAATCAATTGTCAGATCTAATCCTTTTTAGTAGTGTAAGTAGAACATATGCACATAAATGGGCACCTCAGCTCCCTGCTTCTAATCAAAAGAAATCGACACCCGGCTCCAAAAGACACCACACTCATGCAAACTTAGCTATTGCGAAAGGTGCGGAGTTCAAGTGAACTGTATTCTCTAACTTTTTAAAACCAGAGGAGAGAATTCTTCTTAAGAGAATATGACACTGCTAATTTCTTTGTTCTCTTTGTAGATTGAGAAGATAGGTACCCATGGATAAGGAAATTATGAAACGGCAGTAAAACAGAGGGCAAGCGATTTATCTACAGGGGAGATCAATTTGACGAAGGACTAAGCGACACACAGTTTTCAGAAGAATAATTGTGGAAAGTAATATACTATGCACCAGTCATCGTAATCAAGAACTTAAGAAGCAGAATCAAATGAAGGGGCCCTGGTTGTAGCAGATCAAAGGAGAATACCTTAGAAGCGGATGAAGTGGACCTTGGGAGGAGCAGGGGTGGGCGGCGGCACGGGGTGGCGGAGGTAGACCTACGGCGGCGGTGGCAGGGAGAGGGGGAGGCTAGAGGAGCAGTCGTCCATGGCGGTGGGCGGCGGATGAGGATGGAATTGGACTGGGAGAGACGGGGAGGATTGGGGGGGAGGTCACCGCCGCGGCGCGATCGGTGCAACACTAGGGCTGGTTGGTTTTTCACGGTGCTAGCGATCCCCTTTTGCTGTTGCGGCTTCTGCTCCTGCTGCGACGACCGCGAGGGGAGCGGTACCGGGACGCGGAGCGCGTTGCAGATGGGGAAGGGGAGAGGCGGCGCTTGCGTGGCGGGAGAGGCGACGACGACGAGAGGGCGGGGGCGGGGTTGGGGATTTTGGCGGATCGAGAGGAGAATAGGTGATGCGAAGGATCCGCGAGGTATCGTGCGGTCGAGGAGATGGGCAGAGGAGGGATCGAGAGGAGATCATGCTGGCTAGCGGTGGACGGGGTGGCAGAGGAATCGTAGAGGAATATTCTGGCAGAACAACATGCTTTACAACTTTTTTAAGTAGGGTAGATTGCATGTAGGGGCTAGGGGCCAAATGCGTCTGACACCTGAAGGTGTACTTTAGTTACCGGATGAAAGCGATGAAAGCGCAATTCCACAGCTTACAAAGCATTTTATATTTTTCGCACGGGCACAATTTACAGTATGACTGTTTCTGGTCTAAGTTGATGAAGTTTAAGATTAGTTACATCATAGATTTTTAAATAACTATTTAGTTTACTGTCACAATTATAACAAGTTATATTTTATTAGCTTGTGGATTCTAAGTCATACACTTAGTGTTTTTTTTACTTACTTTGTCATAATTGTGACTAAGAATTTATTAAGCCATACTTAATTAATCTTAGATATGGCAAATTTATACACGAACCAAACAGGCCCTACATAAAGGGATCTGTGATTTCGTAAGAGGATGTTGAATTAGAACATTTAAAACTAATCGGTTTTAAAACCTTTATAATATAAATCTATATCAATTTTATCTAAACGTGCTATAAGTTCATCTAGTGTGTCTACTTTACCGTTTAAAAAGGTTTACAACTTATAGCTAATCCTAGTAAACTATTTTAGAAAGTTAAACATGCAAAGATGGATTACAAGTATGTAAATACGAAAATATAAAGATAGTAGAGAGAGCAAATTTGGCATAATAGATTTTTATCATATGGTATCGATGGTATAAACGCCACCCTTAGTCTATGTTAGAGCAGTCACTTAGGCTATAGCTCTCGGATAGTACCCGGTCACGACCTTTGAGCCACCTAAGCCTCAAGTAGGTTGAGCTAATAAGCTGCCAAGGCAAGGTCTTACTATAAACCTCCCTTCCGGTCACTTGTCGCTATCTTTACTTCGAAGCTTGAGCCACTAAGACAATGGTCTTCACATCCCTACACAAAGCGTCTTGCCGCTGCTCCACACTAAGTCAAAGTGTTAATAAGCATGAGCTACTAAGGCTCACGGTGCCATCGAGTCACCAAAACTCCAAGGTACTGACGTATCACTGCTTGATCCCCTCTCTAGGCAGCAACACCTAGCTTATGCTTAATTATCTTAAATGATCGCTTTTAGTACTTTGGTATCTTTGATGTCTTCTCAAGTATCTATGAGCTTCCTTTAACTCTAGCACCCTCAAATGGCCGAGTGAGGGGTATTTATAGCCTCAAACCCACAAACTAGCTATTGCTCTAATGGCCTAAAAAGATTGTGAACCCCAGATGATCCGGAATGTACAACAATAGAAACTAGTCATTGGACCCACACTCAAACTCATTGTGAACACTGGATATTCCGGTGTTACCTTAAACTCTATCACTAGATTACCCGATGTGTATACTTGAGCCTCACTTCTCACTATATATTTGTCTGGTGTATATAATCTTCTGATCACCGGACCATCCGGTATGTACAACTCCACTCTTCATTAAAAATATTCTAAAAAATACTCTGGTGAAGCCTCTTATGTATACTCCTCTTCATCGCTGGACCATCCGTTGTGTACAACTACTCTGCTACGAGAATGCACCTCTTAAAAAAAATACTCATGTGTGTACATCACCTCAACACCGGACCATCTGTTGTGTTCTTTAACTTTTTCTTCTGTATCAAAACACTCCGGCATGTATACAAGCACCGGACCATCTGTTGTGTTCTTTAACTTTTCCTTCTGTATCTAAGCACCAGACCATCCGATGAGTGCAATTTTTCTCTGAGCTCGTCCGGTTCAAATTTTCTTGAGTTCGGCTTTGGTGGCTTCTTCATGTATTGCATCCGTGAGACCTACTAAAGCATATACTTGACAAACATGTTACTCCTATTGACTATATTGTCATTAATCACCAAAATCGCGTACATGCCTAAAAGGGTCATGTTCGCTATAACCTCCTCCTTTTTTATGATTGATGATAACACAACCAAATCAAGTGGCAAAACATAAATGATATCAAATGTTAAGTGCATAAATAATGAATGACAACAATTTATAAAGTGCATAAGACCGTACCACTTTGCTTGGATGCATGGTAAGAACAACCAATGATACTAATTGTACCGAAACTAATAATACCAATTGAAAGTGTACCAAAAATACCAACTGAAGATGGATCAATTATAAAAAAAGATCTCATCTTTATAATACCTTGTTCTTACCTTTACTTTTATCTCTTTTTTGTTGTGAGTGTCATGGAGACAATTCTCTAATTTCTCCATCATCATTGTCTCCCTTGATCGACCCATACAAGAACTCTTTGTTTTGTGCACTTCTTGCCTTGATATCACTTTAATCCTTCTATGTGCATTTTTTGCATCATACTTCTTCATTTGTCAACAATCTTGCATCACGCAACTTGAACCTGATTTGTTCATCAAAATTCTCTCCATTTATCAACGATCTAAAAAAGGCTACAAATACATGTTGAACTCGAGGAAAAATGATAGAGAATATAGGAGAGATCTTCATGAACTACGTTCCAACAAGATGATAACACTTGTAGACATCCAATTAAAAGGAATGATATCAACTGCAGGGTAAATGATACCAATCGTATGTATGCATGCTAACTGTAGGAATACAATTGAAATGATCTACATTGATACCATTTGAAATGAAAACACATGGATCGCAGTTCATGAAACTCACATAATATGATAAACTCCTCCTATTTATGTGTATACATATGATACCAGTGAAATATATTCACAACATAGATAATATGTAGAGATAGGAATTTTAAGCCATAGTATATATAGAGGTAGCTTAAGAGATAAAATGAATTGACAATAATATCAATTGATGAATAAGCATTGCATACATATGTGGACTTGTAGATTTCTCCGTGAGACTACAAAAGATACCACTTGTAACACATGTTAGTCTTAATATCACAACCTATAGGATATGCTCTCCCTAAATGTGTGCATATAAGTGTCAAATACTTATGAGAGATATGCACCTATCATTAATAATAATAGAGAATTTATCATATAGATTGGACTCATGGCACATAAATAAAAGACTTGAAAATAAGTGTCATAAAAAGAGACTACAACTAATAATAAACTATGTAGGTTGCTTATAGGATAGAGAGAAGTACAAGCAACCTACCATATGAAAAACTACACTAGGCATTGCAAAGAAATAAAATATGCACATGCAATCCTAGACAAGGCAAATGTACTAGATACAAAACAAAACGTATGAATAAAAATCTAGCTAACATTACCTTTTTTACCTTTGATGAGGGATTTTGGGTATATGATGATCAATATTTTTATCAATGTGTCCAATCCTGTACATTTGACTTCGTTGCTTGAACATTCACTTCATTTTGTGCGTCAAGTCTCCAAATCCCCTAAGGCGACCCGTGGACTTTAAGTCTTCTTTGGAACCCAAACCGGTTAGAACCCCTTCATGTTGGTGAAGACTTCCTTAGACACATAAATAGCTTGGTTCCACCTCTGGTCCTTTCTCTCAACCATATGTGCAACCACTTTACTACTTTCCTTTTTCTTGAGTTTATAGTGGTTGCTCTTGGTTTTAATCTTGTAGTTGAGTTTGGTGTAGATGTTAGAGGTCTTATTTGAACAGTTCATCATCTTCTTCTTCTCCTTGATCTCCTTCTTGACTTTCTTGCATTGGAAGGACATGTGACCTTCTTCATGACACTTGAAACATGTCACAGTAGATGTCACACCCGGTTTTAACGGCCAAAACCAAGTGCGGCTTATGTGTGCCCAGGAAGTTTAACACACATAAGGATGTCATAGGTGAAATAACAAAAGCAATACTTTATTCAATTAAACGTTCACCTCTTACAATAAAATACTTCACCTAAGCAACTTCAAAATTAACCTAAACGACATCATCTAAACGACGGCAGCGGAATGAAAGCATTGGCGACCAAAACTCCACAGGCACCGACTGGATGATACGCTCCTTAGAACACCAGGTCGTCGTCTTGGAAATCCTCAAAGTCTTCCACTGAGCAGCATATGTTTTTGGTAGGAGAAAGCAAGGGTGAGCACATAATGTACTCAGCAAGTGTGGGAAAATAATGACATGCAGGCTTATATCAAGAGTAGGCTAACATAAGGTATTATTTGCGTAAATGCGAGTAATGAAAACTCATTTGGACTCAAAAGCATTAGACATGTATTAAGTGAATGTAACCCAACTATCCATCATTTAGCATACAAGGTTCCCCACCCTGCATACCACAACCGTCTAGTACTCCCTGTACTAAGACCAAAACCACAACATCTAGTACTCCCTGTACCAGAACCAAAACCAAACCACCATCTAATCATGTGAGGATCCAAGTCTCTCATATCCGTGAGCACGGCTGTTATAACAGTTTTACATTCTGCAGAGTTTGTCCAACTTTACCCACGAGTCAGAGAATTCCATGTTGCCGTGTTTGCAAGACACTTAACACACGCCAATGGTGTGCCGTCAAGAATCACTGTATGACACTTTCCACTAACCAGAGACTAATCCAGTGCATGTTTGCCCACTAGGTTTCACCGCCAGGCTTTACGCAAGCAAAGCTCCTACCCAGAAGCCCCCTTTTGTGCTGACCCAACGCACACTAGACAGACTCTAATCAGTATGTCACACCTTACCCATATCAGCCTCGTGGTTGGTACGTTACTTCTTGGCTGGTGGCTCCACGAACCGGTCCTTACTTAGGTTACTTGAGCAAACACTAAACCAACGTCATAACCATGATAACTATCACCAACATCCCTATGCTCAAGACCTAAGGTTCCATGTTGCTAAAATATTATCATATTAACCATCATTACTGCATATGTTCATTAGTCAAAATTATGACACTTCCCAATATCCCAAAAGCAAGGCTAAGCAATCTACCCATAAAAGACTCCTAACCATAAACCATCTAGGTTCCAAGGGATGATAAGGGAATATCTCGGGAAAAACCCTAACATAGGTGACTACCCATCATATTGACAGACATTGCATGCAGTTTTGTAAAACAAAACATTTAAAATGTAGGTTCAATATGATCAAGGACACTTGCCTTCTCCTTGCTGCTGCTCAGTGTATTCTTGCTCCTGGTCTTGATGTTCTTCAAATTGATCCGAGACGTTATCGGCTAATCGCACAATTACCGGCAAACAAACAAACAAGATACACTAAGAACAGAGCACAAAACAAAAGAACAACAAGATAAAAACTGGCTAAAAAGAAAGAGCACTGAAAAACGAATCCATCGACGCAAGAATCGCTTAAATCGAAGTTACGATGGAAAAGTTAGGGTTAAAACAAGTCTAGGGTTAAATCTGGAAAAAAAGAAAAGGACTTAAATTGAATTATCAGAAAGTCCAGGGACCTTTTTGTAAAAATAGAGGGACCAAAATGTAATTATGAAAAAGTATAGGGACCTAACTGTAAAAAGATAGGGCTCTTTTTGTTATTTCAGAAAAGTTTAGGGGCTAAATTGAAAAATTACCAATTAAAGGAATTATCAGATTTATTTTTATACTGAAAAAGGTTTGAATTACTGACTGGGTAGCTCAGGCTGACGTGGCATGGTGACAGGGGTGACACATCAGCAGAAAGGTTGAGGTGGCGGCTGAGGTGGATGGGTGACATGGCATGGCTGCTGACTGGGTTAAGTGGCAACACGTGGCAGCTTCTGATTGGTTGACCGAAGGGGTAAGAACAGATCTAATCTGGGCCGAGGGCTTCGGATCCTACGGCTGGGGAAGGTTTAGGCGGTCGGCAGGGTGTTCTTCGGTGGAGCCGAGCTCGGGCACGGCGGCGTCTCACCGGAGACAAGCGCAAACCTCGTTGCCGGCCTCGGACCACGACGACAAGCGGCGGAAAAGCATCAGGAGGGAACGGCGATCTCGTTTTGGGGCTTACCGGAGGCGGCGCGTCACGGGAAGGTGGTCGGCGACGGAAGGGGGCGGCGGCTGCTTCGGGAGCTCGTCGGAGAAGGCTCTCCGGTGGCACAGAGATCAAATCGACGGTGGGAAAAGCTTCTGTGGTGGCAGGCACTCGCGATGGTGGGCTCGGGATGTGCTGCGATGCTCTGGAGCGGCGTGTCGGCAAGCTCGGTCAAAGCGGTGGCGAGGGCAGCGCGGCGAGCTCTGAACTCAGCGTCTAAGGCTCGGGTTTTGGCGAACTCTGGTTGAGATGCGTTCGGGGAGGGAGTCTCTGCTTATATAGGCAGCTCGGGGTGTCCAGGGCGACGGCGCAGTGAGATCAACTCGGACACGGCGGCGGGGAGATGCATCCGAGCTCAAATCCGCGATTTCCTTAGAGATAAGGTCGGCTAGAGATAGAGGGGATCCCGGGGGTTTGATTTGGCATCTCTCTAGAAGCTCTCGGGTTCGGTTTGGCCTCGGATTCGAACGGAAATCAGCGGCCGGCGCGTTCCCATCTCTGAGTCGGAGTCCGACTGAAGGAGGAAGAAGGTCCTGACATGCGGGACCCGCATGTCAGCGACTCGGGTGGGCGGTTCGGCATGCGGGGATGGCGCGCGGGGATGGGCCGAGGCAGGCGGCCTAGGTGGGAGGAGAAACCGGCGACGGCTGGGCCGAAGCCGAGGGGAAAACGGGCCAAAAAGAGAAAAGACGGCCCACAAGGGATTTTATTTTTTTTCTTTTTCCTATGAATTCAAATCCAAATTGAAATTCAAAATCCTGGCAAAAACTCTTCAAACAAATTCATCAAAAATCAAATAAAAATCTTATTTGCCTAATTCAGCATGAATGCAAGATATTCACTTATATCCTATGTCATTTTCTTTTTCTTTCATATAAAATAGGGTTTTCTTCTCTTTTTAAAATAAAATATTTAAACTCATTTGAACTTTAACAAATATTGAGAACAATTTGGAATTAGAAAAATTAGGGTGTTACAAACCTACCCCCCTTGGAATGAATCTCGCCCTCGAGATTCACCTGGAACAGAGAAGAGATGAGGAAACTCCGCTTTCAGATCTTCTTCCCTTTCCCAAGTTGCTTCGTCTTCCGAGTGGTGACTCCATTGTACTTTGCACATTGGGATTACCTTGGTTCTGGTTACTCTTTCCGATCTTTCAAGAATCTTCTCAGGGTATTCTATATAGGAGAGATCTTCCTGAACGTCTAATTCTTCCATAGGTAATTGCTCTTCTCGTACTCGAAGACACTTCTTCAACTAGGAGACATGAAAAAACATCATGCACATCTGACAGCTGAGGTGGTAAATCTAACTGATAAGCCACTTCTCCCCTTTTATCCAATATCTTGAAAGGTCTGATGAATCTTGGTGACAACTTTCCTTTAACCTTAAATCTACGGAGACCCCTCATTGGCGAGACCTTAAGATAGACGAAATCCCTAATTTCGAAAACCAATTCTCTTCGTCTATTATCCGCATAGCTTTTCTGGCTGGACTGTGCAATCCTCAGATTTTCCCGAATCACCTGAACTTGTCTTTCTGCATCTCGTAGAACTTCTGGGCCAAAAACCTGACTCTCTCCCGTCTCATTCCAGAACAGCGGTGTTCTACATTTCCTCCCATACAAGGCTTCAAAGGGAGACATTTGGAGGCTTGTCTGATAGCTGTTGTTATACGAGAACTCTGCATAAGGTAAACTTTTGTCCAAACTTTTTCCATACTTAAGAGCACATGCTCTCAGCATATCTTCCAATATTTGATTTACCCTTTCTATTTGACCATCTGTTTGAGGGTGATAGGCAGAACTAAAATTCCACTTCGTGTCCATAGACTCATGTAGCTTCTGCCAGAACTTAGAGGTAAACTGAGTTCCTCTATCCGAAACAATCTTCTTTGGTATTCCATACAGACATACTATTCTTGACATATACAGCTCTGCTAGTTTAGCTCCACTATACGTGGTTTTTACTGGGATGAAATGGGCGACCTTTGTGAAGCGATCAATTACCACCCAAATAGAGTCATATCCACTCTGGGTACGGGGCAATCCAACGATAAAATCCATTCCAATTTCTTCCCACTTCCACTCAGGTATCTTCAAGGATTGCAGCAAACCTGCTGGTCTCTGATGCTCTGCTTTGACCTTTTGACAAGTATCACACAGAGCTACATATTCTGCAACTTCTCTTTTCATTCCATACCACCAATAACGATCCTTAAGATCATGGTACATCTTGGTACTCCTAGGGTGAATGGAGTAAGCTAATTCGTGAGCTTCTCTCATAATCATCTTTTTAATATCCTCTCGGTTAGGTACGCAAACTCTCTTTTTGAACCATATTGTTCCTTGACTATCTTCCGTGAAACCTGGAGCTTTATCCTCCTTAATAAGCTGTCTAATTCCCTTGAGCTTCTCATCCTCCAATTGACCTTTCCGAATTTCTTGTTCAAGGGTACAATCTAATTCCATGGTGGTTGTTTCCATGTCTGCCACAAATCCAAGGATGAGCTTTTTGAACTCTTTCCATAACCCAGGTTGGTTATCTTGAACCATCATTGAATTACAGTAACCTTTCCGGCTCAAGGCGTCGGCCACGACATTTGCTTTTCCTGGGTGATAGTGTATTCCCACATCATAATCTTTAATTAACTCCAACCATCTGCGCTGACAAAGGTTTAGATCCGGTTGAGTGAAAATATACTTCAAGCTCTTATGATCCGTGTATATTTCACATCATTTTCCAATGAGGTAATGCCTCCAAATCTTCAGAGCATGAACCACAGCTGCTAGTTCTAAATCATGGGTGGGGTAGTGCTCTTCATGCTTCCTTAATTGTCTTGATGCATAGGCCACGACTCGACCTTCTTGCATGAGAACACATCCAAGTCCTTGTCGCGAAGCATCACAGTAGATGTCAAAGTTCTTGCTAATATCAGGTAGTACTAGCACTGGGACCGTAGTCAATGTCTTCTTCAACTCCTCAAAACTTGCCTGACAAGCAGGATTCCATTTAAACACCACATTCTTCTGAAGCAAAGAGATAAGAGGTCGGGCTATCCTAGAGAACCCTTCTATGAAGCGGCGATAGTACCCTGCTAATCCAAGGAAACTTCTGATTTCTGATACGTTGGTCGGTGGTAACCAATTCAGTACATCCTTCACTTTACTAGGGTCTATCGCTACACCTCCGGCGGTCAAGATATGGCCAAGGAACGCGACTTGATCTAACCAAAAATCACACTTGCTAAGCTTAGCATACAGCTGATGTTCTCTGAGTGTCTGTAGCACAATTCTCAAATGTCCTTCGTGTTCTTCTTTGCTTCTGGAGAAAATTAGAATATCGTCAATGAACACCACCACAAACTTATCCAAATAATCCATGAATACCTTGTTCATGAGATTCATGAAGTAGGCTG
Organism: Phragmites australis; assembly: GCF_958298935.1. Classification (NCBI taxonomy): domain Eukaryota; kingdom Viridiplantae; phylum Streptophyta; class Magnoliopsida; order Poales; family Poaceae; genus Phragmites; species Phragmites australis. Next base: position 28,361,536 of record NC_084926.1, on the reverse strand, counting down.
GGGCATTAGTTAATTCGAATGACATAACTGTATACTCGTATAGCCCATATCGAGTACTGAAAGCCGTCTTTGGTACATCCGACGGTCGAATCTTCAACTGATAGTATCCTGATCTTAGATCAATCTTGGAGAACACCTGGGCTCCTCTCATCTGATCAAACAAATCCTCAATCCGGGGCAACGTTTACTTGTTCTTAATGGTTACCTCATTAAGTGCCCTGTAATCTACACACATCCTTCGGCTACCATCCTTCTTATCTATGAAGAGAACTGGGGCTCCCCAAGGTGATGCACTGGGTCTAATAAAACCTTTGCTTAACTGCTCTTGAATTTGCTTCTTTAATTCGACTAGGTCGTTAGCCGAAATCCTATATGGCCTTTTTGCTATAGGGGCCATACCAGGTACCAACTCAATGACAAACTCGACTTCTCGATCAGGTGGCATACCTGGCAATTCGTCGGGGAAGACATCGGGAAACTCACAAACTATCTTGATCTGCTCAATGGTTGTTCCTTCAAGTGAATAGAGAGACCGATCCTCTGTTGCTTGTTCCGTGGCTACGAACTCCACCTTGGTACCTTCTCCATTGGTTAGGTGAACTGCCCTCCTGGCACATTCTATAACTCCATTGAACTTGCCTAACCAATCCATTCCAAGGATTACGTCTATACCATTGGTTTCCAAAACTATAAGGTTCGTGGGGAATTCTACCCCCCTTATGCTAAGCCTCATCCTAAGACATATATATTTTGCCTTCAAATTCCCTCCAGGTGAGCTAATAAACATATTATTCTTCATCATAACCATAGGTAATCCATGCTTTGCAACATACTGAATGGTGATAAAAGAATACGAAGCTCCAGAATCAAACAAAACAGATGCAGGTCGGGAGTTAACGAGGAACATACCGTACACCACATCTTAAGCATCAATAGCCTCTTCTGCTGTGACATGGTTGACCTTCCCATGCACATAGTTCTGTTGTCCACGATTATTCTGGCTGGGGTTCTGACTTCCATTGCGTGACTGGGCTGGGGTTGGAGTTGTCCTTGGTGTGTTGTTGGTTCGGGTCAAATCTTGCGTCTTCTTAGGGCATTTATTCACATAGTGCCCTTCTTCTCCGCAATAGAAACATCCTTTGTTCGGGCCTGGGGTTGCTGGGCTGTTCTTGATTTGAGGTGTGGCCGGTGGGGTTGATCGGGGCGTCTGATAGTTGGAGCGCTGAACGGAGTTTTGTGTCTGAGTCCGATACTGAACGTTGGAACGAAACATGGGGCCTTGCGGAGACATCTGTGTAGCTCCACGGGATCGTTTGTTGCTTCCTTGTCCTTGGAATGACATCTTCCTCTTCTTCTCTTCCAGTTGGCGGCGCTTGTGCTCAACCATTAGGGCTTTGTTTACCAATGCTTGGAAATTGGGAAACTCCTGGGGTAGCAAAGCATATTCTATGGCGTCATTCAGGCCTTCCAGGAAACGTTCCTGTTTCTTCTCCTCTGTGTCCACTTCATTTGGTGCGTATCTGGATAACTGAGTAAACTTGGTCAGGTACTCCCTCACAGTCATGGGTCCTTGCTTCAAACTCATGAACTCCTTCTTCTTCAGACGTACATCTCCAGAGGAAATATGATGGGTGCGGAAACTAGCTTTGAACTCCATCCATGTGATAGATGCAGGGTTTTCATGTGCTGCGCAGTAGGCTTCCCACCAATAGGGCTTGACCAGTGAGTTGATGTGAGGCATAGAGAACAATCTCCCTATCATTGCACTGTGCAACGTGTAGGTTCCTATCTATATCCTTCAGCCAATCATCTGCATCCATTGGTTCCACTGCATGACTGAAGACTGGGGGTTGAGTTCGTTTGAATTCTCCAAGCCTTGATGGTTGATGTGGTTGAGGAACATGGTTTGGTTGTTGTTGTTGCATATGCACCATTGTTTGAGCTAAAGCTTGCAAGATTTGAGTTTGCATAGCCATCTGCTACTCCAAGGTTGATGAAGGGGGCGGGGGTGGATTCTTGTTGTTGTTGTTCTCCTCTTGAGTGTTAATGCTCCTCCTTGTGTTAACCATCTGGTTAGGTTTGAAGAAAGGAACAGAAGTAGATGAGCAAGTCTGGAGAAGTTTAACTAAAGGAACCCATCTATATTATATTATATGGAAATAAAGATGCGTCTGTGGACAAAGTGCCAAAGCATCCCACAGCTCGCATCAGCACTCAAGCAAAAACTCCAACTTGCACACTTAGCACCATAACAAAGCTCACACTAACATTAATATTACCCTTAACGATTACATCGACGCTAGGTTCTAATAAGGAAAAGACTACTATGTAATGACTACACTACTGGGACTCCTCTCTAGTGCGGGACTCTGAGGGGGAGGAATCAACTGATCCATCCTCAGAGGTGGCGGGGGTGTTGAAGCAGATCCTCTTGTGTGGGGGCGAGTGGATAGACAAGTCTTTTTTGTCATCTTCAGATTTCTCTTGATTTGCATCTTGTTCATCCTCAAGGGAAGCGGAGACAAAGGCAAGGTGCTGGCGAACTTCTCCCAACTCCCATAAAGCACAGTTGAGCTCGTCCTCCAAGGCCAGTAAGGGCAACTTGCTCTCGTAGCTTGGGGTTTTCTCCAAAGGTGCTCTTCACGAACGGTTCGTCACTTCCCCGAGTTCTGCGTTGACAGTAAGCATACGGAGAGTTGTCCATCTTGTTGTTGTATTGATCATGAACACGGGATATGGCTTGACGAGCCGCATCTCGAACTCCAGCGGTGAAGGTTGCTCTCGGGACCATTGCTGAGTGAGTGCCCACCACTCTCCGAACTTCCATACCTTCGTCTTGACTTCGCTCGTAGTCATAGATAGCGACTTCAACCTTCCATTCCACATATCCAGGGTATAGTTTCTTCACTCCCCTGTAGACTGGCTTCTGAGTATGTCCAAGTCCAGAAAGTATCCCCCAAAGAAGGCGCGGAAGATGTCCAGCATGAAGACCATCACTCTCATAAATGTCAGGAACGGGATCCATATTCCGGAAGGTGGGGTCATCAATCTCCTCTTCAGTTAGCACACGTGGTAGAATAGGTGGACGTCCTCTGGTTGACTTGCGGGTAGTAAGTAGCTGGCGAACCATCTAAAAAGGAAGAGATGGGATGTAAGAAATAGTCTTATGGATAGCAAGAGACAAGTTTGAGAACTATGGAAAGGCTTGGATGGGTTTAGACGACTAGGAAATTCCTTAGGACGACCATGCTAACTAGGCTTGCGATCCTACAGTCAGTATGGCTCTGATACCACCTCTGTCACACTCGGTTTTAACGGCCAAAACCAAGTGCGGCTTATGTGTGCCCAGGAAGTTTAACACACATAAGGACGTCATAGGTGAAATAACAAAAGCAATACTTTATTCAATTAAACGTTCACCTCTTACAATAAAATACTTCACCTAAGCAACTTCAAAATTAACCTAAACGACAACATCTAAACGACGGCAGCGGAATGAAAGCATTGGCGACCAAAACTCCACAGGCACCGACTGGAATATACGCTCCTTAGAACACCAGGTCGTCGTCTTGGAAATCCTTAAAGTCTTCCACTGAGCAGCATATGTTTTTGGTAGGAGAAAGCAAGGGTGAGCACATAATGTACTCAGCAAGTGTGGGAAAACAATGACATGTAGGCTTATATCAAGAGTAGGCTGACATAATGTATTATTTGCGTAAATGCGAGTAATGAAAACACATTTGGACTCAAAAGCATTAGACTTGTATTAAGTGAATGTAACCCAACTATCCATCATTTAGCATACAAGGTTCCCCACCCTGCATACCACAACTGTCTAGTACTCCCTATACTAAGACCAAAACCACAACATCTAGTACTCCCTGTACCAGAACCAAAACCAAACCACCATCTAATCATGTGAGGATCCAAGTCTCTCATATCCGTGAGCACAACTGTTATAATAGTTTTACACTCTGCAGAGGTTGTCCAACTTTACCCACGAGTCAGTGAATTCCATGTTGCCGTGTTTGCAAGACACTTAACACACGCTAGTGTGTGCCGCCAAGAATCACTGTATGACACTTTCCACTAACCAGAGGCTAATCCAGTGCATGTCTGCCCACTAGGTTTCACCGCCAGGCTTTACGCAAGCAAAGCTCCTACCCAGAAGCCCCCTTTTGTGCTGACCCAACACACACTAGACAGACTCTAATCAGTATGTCACACCTTACCCATATCAACCTCATGGTTGGTACGTTACTTCTTGGGTGGTCACTCCACAAACCGGTCCTTACTTAGGTTACTTGAGCAAACACTAAACCAACGTCATAACCATGACAACTATCACCAACATCCCTATGCTCAAGACCTAAGGTTCCATGTTGCTAAAACATTATCATATTAACCATAATTACTGCATATGTTCATTAGTCAAAATTATGACACTTCCCAATATCCCAAAAGCAAGGCTAAGCAATCTACCCATAAAAGACTCCTAACCATAAACCATCTAGGTTCCAGGGGATGATAATGGAATATCTAGGGAAAAACCCTAACATAGATGACTACCCATCATATTGACAGACATTGCATGCAGTTTTGTAAAACAAAACATTTAAAATATAGGTTCAATATGATCAAGGACACTTGCCTTCTCCTTGCTGCTGCTCAGTGTATTCTTGCTCCTGGTCTTGATGTTCTTCAAATTGATCCGGGACGTTATCGGCTAATCGCACAATTATCGGTAAACAAACAAACAAGATACACTAAGAACAGAGCACAAAACAAAAGAACAATGAGATAAAAACTGGCTAAAAAGAAAGAGCACTGAAAAACGAATCCATCGACGCAAGAATCGCTTAAATCGGAGTTATGATGGAAAAGTTAGGGTTAAAACAAGTCTAGGGTTAAACCTGGAAAAAGAAAAGGACTTAAATTGAATTATCAGAAAGTCCAGGGACCTTTTTGTAAAAATGGAGGGACCGAAATGTAATTATGAAAAAGTATAGGGACCTAACTGTAAAAAGACAGGGCTCTTTTTGTTATTTCAGAAAAGTTCAGGGGCTAAATTGCAAAATTACCAATTAAAGGAATTATCAGATTTATTTTTATACTGAAAAAGGTTTGAATTACTGACTGGGTAGCTCAGGCTGACGTGGCATGGTGACAGGGGTGACACATCAGCAGAAAGGTTGAGGTGGCGGCTGAGGTGGATGGGTGACATGGCATGGCTGCTGACTGGGTTAAGTAGCAACATGTGGCAGCTTCTGATTGGTTGACCGAAGGGGTAAGAACAGATCTAATCTGGGCCGAGGGCTTCGGATCCTATGGCTGGGGAAGGTTTAGGCGGTCGGCAGGGTGTTCTTCGGCGGAGCCGAGCTCGGGCACGGTGGCGTCTCACCGGAGACAAGCGCAAACCTCGTCGCCGGCCTCGGATCACGACGACAAGCGGCGGAAAAGTATCAGGAGGGAACGGCGATCTCGTTTTGGGGCTTACCGGAGGCGGCGCGTCACGGGAAGGTGGTCGGCGACGGAAGGGGGCGGCGGCTGCTTCGGGAGCTCGTCGGAGAAGGCTCTCCGGCGGCGCCGAGATCAAATCGACGGCGGGAAAAGCTTATGTGGTGGCAGGCACTCGCGATGGTGGGCTCGGGATGTGCTGCAATGCTCTGGAGCGGCGTGTCGGCGAGCTCGGTCAAAGCGGTGGCGAGGGCAGCGCGGCGAGCTCTGAACTCGGCGTCTAAGGCTCGGGTTTTGGCGAACTCTGGTTGAGATGCGTTCGGGGAGGGAGTCTCTGCTTATATAGGCAGCTCGGGGTGTCCAGGGCGACGGCGCAGTGAGATCAACTCGGACACGGCGGCGGGGAGATGCATCCGAGCTCAAATCCGCGATTTCCTTAGAGATAAGGCCGGCTAGAGATAGAGGGGATCCCAGGGGTTTGATTTGGCATCTCTCTAGAAGCTCTCGGGTTCGGTTTGGCCTCGGATTCAAACGGAAATCGGCGGCCGGCGCATTCCCGTCTCTGAGTCGGAGTCCGACTGAAGGAGGAAGAAGGTCCTGACATGCGGGACCCGCATGTCAGCGACTCGGGTGGGCGGTTCGGCGCGCGGGGATGGCGCGCGGAGATGGGCCGAGGCAGGCGGCCCAGGTGGGAGGAGAAACCAGCGACGGCTGGGCCGAAGCCGAGGGAAAAACGGGCCAAAAAGAGAAAAGACAGCCCACAAGGGATTTTATTTTTTTTCTTTTTCCTATGAATTCAAATCCAAATTCAAATTCAAAATCCAGGCAAAAACTCTTCAAATAAATTCATCAAAAATCAAATAAAAATCTTATTTGCCTAATTCAGCATGAATGCAAGATTCACTTATATCCTATGTCATTTTCTTTTTCTTTCATATAAAATAGGGTTTTCTTCTCTTTTTAAAATAAAATATTTAAACTCATTTGAACTTTAACAAATATTGAGAGCAATTTGGAATTAGAAAAATTAGGGTGTTACAGTAGACCCCTCCGTAAGCTTGTTCACCATATTGTCACGATTATCTTGAGAAGGTTGGACATGATTCTTTTCCCTCAATCTTGATAAATCCTTCTTTTGCTTCTCCACTTCTTACTTGAGCTAATCATTCTCTTGTGTAATGAGATCATTACATGATTCTACAACAACATTCTCAACACACGTCTCATTGAAAAACAGTGAGCTGCATAGATCAATCAAATCATCATAAGAAATTGAAGCATCTACTTTAGGATTGGAATTAAAGAGAGAGATATAATGCTTTAAAGGGACCTTAGGTTGAGATTCAATGTTCTCAAGTTTTGCCTTAAGCTTTTCATTCTCTTTGTTTAGCAATTCAATTTTTCTTAGTAATTATTTATAACTAGAAACAAATGAAGCAAGAATGTCATTAATAGCATTGAATTTTTAAGTTTGTCGAAGATTAGTTCCTAACAATATGTCCATAATTGTCTGGGATTTAACACGAAGTGAGACACACTATGTTGACAAGTTTGGGCCCCAGGTTGGAGTAATACCCTGTGTTCTGTATGGATGATGATATATATGTATTCTCTCAAGTATAAGCAATGTGGCTAGACCTATTATAAGAAGCGGGTCGGATCTAAGCTAATCTAGAGTTGAAGTCGCCAAGTATTTCCTATGGTCTTGGTGCTTGAGTCGAGTTGCCGATATGTCAGTTTTTCTCTTCCTCTTTTTTTCTAGGTGTTTGGGTCCCTGATTTATATAGGGCTGATATGTCGCCTCCTATCCACCCGTAATCAATAGGGAGTCCTCTATCTTGTCCACCAAGACAAAGCAGATGAATCTGACTTGGATACCAGTCATTCTCGAGTTAGGCAACCAATTGAGACCTTCCTAATATACATCTTCTAGATTTTCGAGTGTACCAGGTACCGCAGATTCGGTTTCGTAGTATCCGGAGTTGTTATGCATGTGCATGGTATACCCTGTCCATATATAGTGTACTTGCGTATATACCCCATATTTAGATATTCAATAGTAGCCCTCTAACTCTACTCAGCAGGGAGGATTTTCGCAAGTGACTACTCGAGTACCACCAAGTCTGAGCTTTGTCGAGTAAGGTAGATCAAACTCATAGTCGAAAGAATCGAGTAAGAATATGCTCTATTCCGAGTGTTGAGTAGAAATGCTTTTGGGTCGAGCACCCTGTTGTTATCCGCATTCAAGACTCAAGAAAGGCTTGGACAATTTGACTTCTCGACATCCGTCTATGAGTAGAGTTAAAAAGATTTCCAAAATTTGAAACGTTGGGTATATGAGCATTTAATGCATGCAGATGTGTGTGCAGAGATTCACGCAACGCCATCATCCCGCCTTTGACGCCGGTCAAGGTGCCACAGAGACGGGGGTGGTTACCAAAAAGTCAATAACTTTTTGGCTATTTATCTGTACAAACCTGAACTATAGCAATTCTTCCTTACTCCTGCCCTCAACCTACTTACACAAGCTTCCATATTGAAATGATAAAGGGAGTGCATGTTTGTCTCATCGACAAACCTTCACGGTGGTTTTAGATTTCTAATAACAAGTTCTGGTGGTGCATTGCGGATTTTCTGGATGGAATTACCTCAGGAGATCCGTTGGGAGTCGTGGCAGTATTGGAGTAGTCGATGCCCGAGTTCAAGATCTGGCAACCTATTCTGGGAGGTTCTTGACTGCTTCTAGTAGAGATTCGCGTGTTTTTCCTAAATACTGCTGACCAGATTGACGATCCAATTGAACACAATGCCTTGATGCTAGTTTCCCTTCACGCATTCAGCGATAACATTTGAGAACCACTAGAATGGGAGGCTGTTCCTTGGCCGAAGGAAAAATCAATTCTACTGGGCATGACATCTGAAGTTGTGTCATCAGTTCCCAGAGTTACCAACCCTGACCAAATTCTTAGCTTCCACCGAGTGAACTCAACTTATGGCAGGGATGATTATGATGTGCTTGAAGTTTCCTGCCATGACAAAATTTCTAGAACCATAAAATCCCTTGAGGGAATTTTAAGTGGCATTCTTATAGATGAATATCATTGAAGCTTTCCCCTTAGTCGAGTAATAGGCTTCTTGATAGTCTTTTGTCTAATGGTTGTAAGAATGTTGCTGACATTTTGCCTATCGATTAATATGTGCTATAACCATTATCAAGACTTGTTGATTGAATATCTATTGACACCTAAAAACTCAACTAGATAGATGATTAGATGCATTGGCCTTTGAGTAACCACTCGAAGCAACCATAATAATGAGAAAAAGACTAGTATAAGACTAGAAACAAGAATAACATGATAATCTTCTGCAAATTTTTATCGGCTTGCACTTTGACCAGCGTTGTGAATATGAACTCGACAGAGAACACACATAGACGACTAGAACCTAAGAACCTTATTAGCTGTTAGCGTGAGATGTCTGACAATCTCTTGTTCTGTTATGCCTTATTAGGTATAGTTGTTCATCATTGTCACGTCCCAAAACCGTAATCACATAATTAAGCATAATTATGCTTCTTAAGCATGATGTTTAATTTTACGTGACTTTGCTTTGTAACTCTAGAGCAATTTATTTAAAGTCATTCAGATAAGAGAAAGAAAATTAGGAGAGAAAAGAATAGAAATCGCATTGAAATACCTCCTTTCTCTAACATGTGGGCCCCACAAGTGGCCCCACCATCCCAACCACCAAATGGGGTAGCACCACCTGCTCCCTCTCTGTCCTCCCTCACTCCCCACGCCCTCACTTGAGCAGCATAGCTGCTGCAGTTCACTCAGCCCCCCCCCCCTCTCTCAAGCTCTCTCTCACTCCTCCCTCGAATCCGCACTCTAGAAGCAAAGCCAAGGTATGCATGTGGTACCATTGCATTTCTAGCTCATGAGTTACTCATCTATCCAATCCATTTTTGTTTTTGTGGAAGAATCAAGTAGTTCTTGAAGTTCTTAAAACGTTCTTGAGCTTTTTGGAGCAAAAACAGAGTTTTGGTCGAAAATGAGTTCTAGAGTCGTGTTGCTAGTGGATGAGTAAGTTTCAGGACCCTTGAACTACTCCTAACATGTTCCCTTTAGGTTTGGAAAAGATCACAACTCGAATAGACAAAAAATCCACTTGAGAACTGCTTTTCTGGGCTAACCCGAATATTCTGGCCTCACCCGGATACTCCAGGTTCAGTAGAAATTGTCCGTCAATTTGTGTTCAAAATTGGTTAGGGTTTAGGGTGCGAGATTAGTTTAGAATCCTTTGGATGGGGCACATACAAGTTTGTGTAGCACAGATTTGTAAAGTATGTCGAATCATCCGAGGGAAAAGTTGTGAAGAACCCAAGTCTGTATCACCCGGATAATCCGGGTAAGCCCGGAGACTCCGGGTAATTGCGTTATTGAATAACTGAGAGCCTCTCCTGGAGCCTCACCCTGAGTGTTCGGCACATCCTGGATAGTCCGGACCAGCCCAGAGGTTCTGGGTTAAGTTAGAATAGTGGCTAACCGAATACCTTCACCAGAGGATGGCCCGAAAGCTCCGAAACCCGGATATTCTGGATTCACCCGGATACTCCAGGTCAGACAAGCAAAACGGTAGTAACCGAGCACCTCTTCTAGAGGTTCACCCGAAGGGTCCAAACCCGGATACTCCGAACCAATTCGGATACTCCGGATGGCTGTCATATTTCAGATTTCATTTAGATCATTTAGAGTTGCATTGATTCGCATGTCTTATACTTTCGGCATGTTTTTAAGCATTGTGGCATACCTTGTTGCATTCATTCATGCTCATCATTGCATGCGTTCTTGTTTAGTGAACAAGGAGCCGAAGCGTGGCGTGGTTGCAGTTGAAGATGACTCCAATCTTCCATATTTCTGCGAGTGTTACGTGGATAATTATAGGGAGCCACCTGAGCAGGAAGGGAAGCAACTAAGCATATTGCACCTTCGTTCAATTAAATGAAGTCTAAAATTGATAAACTATAATTATACATAGGTCATTTGATAGAAGTCGAGCGGTGAATTGTTTCATCGTTCGTGAGCATAGGCGTTACTTACTTTCGTATTGATCACAATAGTGGATATGGGTTGTTGATAATGGTTGTATGAGTGGTGAGTATGAGACGAGACGTTGGCGGTGCTAGGAGGTGTTTATCATGCCCGGATGTGGAGTTCCCCTGGGTAGATCAAGAGAGGAAACTGGACATCGTAGACCATTTGTGTCGTTTAAGCACCGATCATCGGTGTTGTTGGCTTTAGCACTTATCATACTCACCACATGCCGATCTAATGGTAAGGTGAGCTGAATACCTTTGTAGCTGTGGTCATTTGAGGCCTGAACATCGACGGTGTGAGCGGGCGGGCTTGTAGTAGTACTAGTTTGCTCCGGGAGTAGTTTTAGTACCGCCGCGCCGAGCGATGCATGTTTCAATGATCGGGGCTTATTGGGAAAGGTTGACATGAGTACCCCCCTTGTATGGATCTGTGTGGTCATGCAAACCGTTTGGTCCTCAAGTCGTGTGGGTCCAGGAGTATCCCCTGCAGGGTGTAAAAATATTTCGAAATGCCGTGCCGAGCATGCTTCTATCCATATATATCGGTCATAGAGTTTTCGCTTGTGGTTGATGGTTGGATATGTGGGAGATGGTTGAGTTGATCTTTGTTACATGTATGTTCATAATGGTTCCTTTTATTTATGTTCAGTTGGTTTTGGCAGGTTGGAGTTATGTTATTGTTGGTTAAGTTTGTTGTTGCTCATACATATATGTCTAGGTTGTTTACGGCTTATGTTTAACTTAACCTTGTGGCTTTTCCTTGCTAATGGCTCAATGCATAGTCCTTGGAGTCGAGCTATGTATATGTGATCTATATGGTTTAAGTCTTGCGAGTTCCTTCGTACTCATACCTACGTTTTTAGGTGCTGCTAGTGAGGAAGAGCTGGTGTTTGGCTACTTCGTGCCTGCCGATCAGGGTGGCGGGCAAGAGTAGTGCATCCTACTCTCGGAGGTCGTGCTTTTGGAGTGGAGCCTAAGGGCATGTGGCTCCACTCTCTTTTGTTGTATAGGTTTATGTTTTTGCTGCGTAGTTGTTGTTACCTTTTATTGTAAATTATTGGAAATAGTTGCATGCTAAAGACTTGTAATATAAATGTTAATTACTTGCTCTTTCTTAAGCTATGTTGTGATGCTAATCATTGGAAGGCATGTGTTTCGATCTTTGGCACAAAACACGTGTCGGGACTACCGGGATGATATTTTGTTTAATCATCGAGGTTGTGATTATGAATAATAATCTTCCTGGTGATTATTTAGAATATAATTTAGACGGTTCCCCACAGTATGGTATCAGAGCTTGGTTTAATGAAGTTGCATAAACATGATTGGAACGTTGTTTAGTAAGTGGTTAACTTCACTAAGCAGCTCACTAAAATTTCTTTTGTGCATCTTCTTGCCAATATGTATGAACCTATTATATCATACCCCTAAGTATAACGTGTGTAGTTGTGGTGCTTGATGGGATGAGATGCATTTGAGAAGGATATGTGTAGTTCGGGAGCAAGCATGCTTTCATGTTTCATTGCTCATGTTGTATCATACTTTTGAACATGCATCTTCAGTAGTATATAATATACGGGTCTAAGTAAGTGAGATCCGACATAGTAAGGTAGCATTAGTTGGAGTTTGATCTTTCACCTATGTCAGAATTTAACCTTTCACATATCTTTCTTCTCATCGCCACAACAGGATGAGAACCCGTGGCAGTTTGGGAGATCTTCCCGAGGGTTCTAATGAGAACAACCCTCCGCCACCTCCACCACCGAGCATGGCGGATGTCCTAATGCAAATCGAGCAAATCCGTCAAGCTCAAACGACGCTCCTCGAGGCTCTCGTGCGCAACATGGCCTCTCAAGGAGGAGGTGGGGCCAGGCGCCGAGATGATTTCTCATATTATCTAGTCGAGGAGGAAAATATACTCAATCAGAGAGCAAGAAACAACATACCTGCACCATCGAAAGTATGCGAAATATCTCTCGACTCTCTACTTGATGACTGAATTGAGTGGGGAGTAAAGCTGTAGCATCAAAAGTACGCATAGTGGTCCCCGACTCCATGTTTGATGTGATAATCAAGATAGAGAGTAGAGTTGTAGCATCATAATATACCTAATGTGGCCCCTGACTCTTCACTCAATAACTAAGTTCGAGTAGCAAGTGGAGCATAAGCACTGTCATCAAACGATGTAACTCCTGGCTCTCTGGTTAATGTGATAGTTAAATAGAGAGTGAAGTATAAGTATAAAAAATACATGATGTAGCTCCCGAGACTCTACTTGATGACCGGATCGAGTAGAGAGTAGAGCATAAGCATCAACTCATTCTTCTTGACCATGTGCTCGAGAGTATAAGCCCCTGGGCATACGACAACAATTATGTTATGGTCATTGAGTGAAAATCGAACAGTCGAGCAGATGAGCATTAAAAACCCACTTTCGCTCGTGCTCGTTTTCACTGCAACCTTTGATTTTAACATATCATAATGACACCACACCCTCTTTGTAAAGATTAGACAAGTCATAATGTCCCAGCAGCGCCTCGACTTCAGCCCAACACGCCGCGTGACCAAGGTGGCCTCGTCATCATGCCTGGCACTATCGGATCTTGATGATGCTGTTTCCGCAATATGACCCATTTTCCCATCTATAAATAGGTACATCCGGGGTTGTCCATTTTCATCTCGTCCCCTTCATTTTCTCCCTACCCATTGCCCAGTTGAAACTCGTAGAGCTTGAAACCATGGCTTCCACTCCATCGTCATCTCCTGAGCCATGTTCAGAAATAGGGGGAGTAAGACCTCTAGCCCCAAGGCCTCTCTCCATGGTTCCAGACGGTGTCATCATTGTTTTCTCCGACAAGGAGTAATTGATTGAAAAGCCTGAGAGGAGAAGGAATAGAATGTCTATCTGAGGTCATTGGCCCTTCACCCACCACCTCTGACATTTCCTAGATGCCGATGCCACGAAATGAGCGGCACAGAAGTCGACGGCGCGAGCCATGCCAGAGGGGAATGAAGATGGTGGTGATCTTGATGAGATCATCGACTGGGTTGCCAATGAGGTCTTTGGCGATGGAGCCCTTGAGCCTCTGGTGGTGAAGAAAGTGCGGTTGTCTTCTCCGTCGACAACCGCTAGATCGCCTTCGCATCCTATGGAGGGTTACTCAGCATCGTTAGCACCGATCAATAGCTCCAATAGGGTCTTCACCTAAGCCACCTTCCCTGGTCCTTACACTGGTTGATGGCCGATCCCGGGGCGATTAGCTGCCACTCCGCATAGGAATAGAAGAGATTCCTCGACTCGTTGGAGGACAAGTAGGGGTCCACATACTTCTGAACTCTTGGAGATGGTGGATCTTCACTATGCACGAGAGCTAGGCAAAATCCTTTTTGTTAATAATATGTAACATGATAGTAAGTTTGATCAGACCTTTGACTTACCTTATCTATGAATAGAACCGTTTGGAGTAGATAGTCGTACTGATCCAGGTCGTGTTAGTTTGACTACTATATAGGGTCATTCCCACTTTGGTGATAACTTATGGCACTAAGCTTGTTTCTGCACCATTCGTAAAACAAGGTCCCTAACAGTGAGTTTCTTGGGCTGGACTTTTGGACTGTGATATCTAAGCAATGCTTGTTAATACTTAGCCGCTCGAATGGATGCTCGATTACGATACTCCTCGAGTAAATTGGTATCATTCGCTCTTGATTGTTCTTGCCCTTCTTCTGAGTAACTTTCCACTTGAGGCGATCCATACTTCAATTCTATCGGGAGCACTGCTTCTGCTCCTTAGACTAAGAAGAAAGGAGTTTCACTAGTGGACCTATTAGTCGAAGTGCGAATGGACCATAGTACCGAGGGAAGCTCCTTCACCCATCATCTCGAGTAGGCCTTTAGCTTGTCAAAAAGCTGAGTTTTGATACCCTGCAAGACTATACCATTGGTGTGCTCAACCTGACTGTTACTTTAAGGGTTAGCTACTAAAGCAAAATAAGTTTTGATGCCTAATTCTTAATAGAACACGATAAAAGTCCCACTTTTTAACTGGCTACCATTGTCTATAATTATCCGATGCAAAATTCCGAATCAAGTAATTATGCTCCTCGTGAACTTCTTAGCCGCTTCTATGGTTATCTTCCCTACGGGTTCGGACTTGATCCACTTAGTGAACATGTTGATAGTCATGAATAGTAACTTATAACCACATTGGGCCCTTAAATGGTCCTAGGATATCCAAGTCCTAGACAGAGAAAGGCCAACAAAGATGAATTGTTTGCAGAGTTTGGGCTAGTTGAGTGGTTTGCCTTCTAAAAAATTGACAGCTTTCTCACTTTTTGACTAGCTTGAAAGCATCCTGGAGGGTAGTCGGCCAATAGAATCCCTAGCAGAAAGCTTTTCCGATCAATGTGTGGTAAGATGCATGATTACCACACATGCCTCCATGGATATCGAGCAATATTTTATTGCCCTCTTCCTGAGTGATATACTTCATCAAGATGCTATTACTCCCCTTTCGGTAGAGCTTGCCGTCTACCAAAGCATAGAGCTTGGACTTACGAGCAATTTTCTCTACAGATGTATCATCGTCAGGGATGTCTCAACCTTCGAGATAGGCTTGTTATAAAGTCATCTAAGTTGGTTCGCGTTCGAGTAGTACATCTATTATGTCTGCAGGTTTTGCCTCGTTGACTTGACCAGACTACTGGTTGAGTTGGGCTGCATTTGTTCGCTGAACTATCAGGACAAATGGTTTGAGGAGTTTATCAATAAAGACTCCCATGGGCACTGGTGCTCGAGAAGAAGCGAGTCTAGCAAGCTCATCCACATTAGCGTTATCACTTCTTCTAATGTGCATTAATTCTAGCCCTTTGAACTTTTTCTCAAGCTGTTGCACCTCATTCAGATAAGCCACCATGTTGTTGTACAAGCACTAGTACTCTTTTTTCACCTGGTTTGTGACTAGATGTGAGTCCCCTTTCATGAGAAGTCACCTAATTCCAAGTGTTGAAGCTATGTGGAGCCCGTTTACCAGTCATTCATATTCTGCAACATTGTTGGAAGCTTTAAAATTTAATTGAACAACGTATATGAGTTTGTCGCCTATTGGAAATTTAAGTACAATGTCAGCCCCTGAACCTTGAAGCGTGAGTGATCCATCAAAGAAGAGCGTCCAGTGGTCCTCAGTCACACTTGAATTTGTATCATCAATGCTTGTCCATTCGGCGATGAATTCCGCTAGTACTCCCAACTTAACACTTGTTCGCAATGCATAGTGTACATCGAACTCATTGAGGTCGACCGCCAATTGCGTGATCCATCCAGTAGCCTGCATGTTGCGTATGATATCCCTCAGCGGATATGTTGTCACAATAGTGACCTTGTGTGCCTAGAATAGTGTCGTAGCTTCTATGAAGACATCAAGACTGCATATAGCAACTTCTTTTTAGATCCTGGAAGGCGTTCTTCGCTTCTTCTGTCCACTCGTACCAGTCGTGTTTCTTTAGCAACTTGAAGAAACGAATCCCTCATTTGCCCATCCTGGAGATGAATAGACTAGGGGCTGCTATGCATCCCGTCAATTTTTAACTTCTTTCAATGTTCGAGGTGACTGCATTTGGTTGAGTGCCTCAATTTTATGTGGATTGGCCTCGATGCTCCGACTTGACACTAGGAATTTGAGAAGCTTGTTGGACAGAACACCGAACGAGCACTTCTTCGGATTAAGCATCATATAATACTTCCTGAGGTTGTCAAATGTCTCCTTGTGGTTGTTAATCAATGCCCTTCGGTTCTAGACTTGACTACAATATCATCAACATAAGCTTCAACGTTGCGCTTGATCTGGGGCTGTAAGCAGTTTTGAGTACATTATTGGTAAGTAGAACCAACATTCTTCAAACCGAAAGGCATCTTTACATAACAAAATACACCAAGGGAGTAACAAAAGCAGTTTTCTCCTCATCCTCTACTCCCATGCTAATTTGGTGATACCACGAATAGGCATTTAGGAAACACAGCAATGCATAACCCACTGTAGAGTCGATGATCTGGTCGATGTAAGTAAGAGGAAAAGGGTCTTTGGGACAGGCTTTGTTGAGGTCGGTAAAGTCGACACATATTCTCCACCTACCATTAGGTTTCTTCACGAGGATAGGATTTGCAAGCCACGTAGGATGATGAACCTCTCGAATGAAGCCTGCCTTTAAGAGTTTGGTGACCTCCTCCTGGATAGCTTGCTTCCTATCCTCTGCAAATCTTTGTTTCTGCACCACAAGTTTGGCATCGGGTTTCACAGCTAGTCAATGCTCAATCACCTCCCTAGGGAGCTCAAACATATCGGACGATTGCCATGCAAACACATCTTGGTTCACCCAGAGGAAAGTGATGAACTCGAGTTCCTATTTAGGATTAAGTTCAACCTCTATCTTGATCATCTTAGCTGATTCAGACGGGTCGAGGGGTATTGCCTTGACACCACCACCATACTTCTTGTCCTTGGCACCATCATTGTAATCTCCTTTGGTGGCCTCGTTGGACTTGGAAGTGCTAGCAAAATTAACAAGCTTGGAGTCCTTAACCTCAACGATGGCTTGATGCTTCTGGTGCTTAGACTCTGCACCTTTTGAAGTAGTTGTCATCCGACAAAAGTGCTTGACCATATCCAAACTCTGCTTATCGCATTTGACCATTGCACACTGATCCCCTTTGATATTTATGGCCCCTTTAGGGCCTAGAATCTTGAGTGTTTGATACACGTAGTGCACCACGACCATGAACTTACCCAGCAATTGGTGACCTGGAATCACACTGTAAGCTATTTTAAAGTCCGCCACATCAAATGTTAACTTCTCTGTACAGAAGTTGTGAGGCTCTCTGAATGTGGTTGGTAGCTCGAGCTAGCCAAAGGGTATATTGGATGAATTTGGGTTATATCATGAAAAGGCTCAGTTCCTGCCTTGAGCTCCAACCTTTAAATTCCCATCTTGTCTAACGTCTTATCAAAGATGAGATTAAGCAAAATACCCCCATCAACCAATATTTGATGTATCTTGATGTTAAGGATAGTAGGCTAGACCACGACCGGGTATCGACCAGGGTGTGGAACTGCAGCTGGGTGGTCAACTTAGTTAAAGGTGATCGAGACGACCACTTGAGGTATCGAGTTGGTCTTGTTAGAGCCAAGTTGACCTCTCTCTCGACCGCTTCGTACTGTCTCTTGGACTCATACGCGGTAGATCCTTCGAAGATGTGTGCCAAGCTCTAATCGGCCTTATGAAATTCAGGTTCATCATCTTTAGCATTCGGCTTGGCTTGTTTGCTGTGATACTCAACAACAGCGGCCTTGAGCTTAGCATCGAACTTCCTTTTAATGATGTGGCATTCGTCAAAGTCGTGCTGGTTGGTCCGATGGACAGAACACCACTTTCCACCACCTCAGCTCAGGCCTTTGTTATCCTCGGTGTTATGCAATTTGCTCCTATCGACCGCATCTACAGTCGTGTCAGGACCTTTATGCTTGTCACCATGTTTATTCTTCTTCCCCCCGTTCTTCGAGGACTCAGGATTGTGCTTGTCCGGCTGAGGGTTCTTGGCATGTGCTTAAGCTTCAACACACTTTGCAGACTTGTCAGTCAATTCAAAGAGCTCTTTGATCGTTTGGATCTTTCTAGTAGCTAACTTGCCGACTAGATCTATGTCCTTGACGCCTCGCTTAAAGGCGATGATGACTGATTCATTGGAGATGTCCAGGATCATGTTGCGCCTCATGCTGAACCTGCAGATGAAGTCTTGAAGATATTCGTCTTTGCCCTGGTTCAGCTGATGAAAATCGTTCTCCATTCCTAGTAGGGCTGACAATGGGTCAGGTTGGGTCCGGATCAAGCAAAACCATACCCAGCCCAAAACCCGCTAGCCATAACCTGACCCGAACTTGAATGCTCAAACAGGCTAAAATCAAAACCTGAACCCAAACCCGTCGGTTGCCCGTTGGGTTTCGGGCGCCCATCGGGCGAGGAGAGGATAGGGCAGGGCAAGATGCGGCAAGATGCCCGTGCTGTTTCTCATCCACATGCGGTCGCAGGCGAGTAGGGTAGTCAACATGGACATTGATGTGGTGGTGTTGGGGCCGACCACACCATCGCTGTGACCGGCCGTTGCGGTGCCATTCCTGAAGAGGCACCCAAGAAGCCTAAGCCATAGATCCACACTACGCACGGCGCTCTACCAGCCTCCACCGTGAGGCATGTTCACAAACACAAAGGTGCAGCTGCCACTAGCGTGGTGATCACGACGACAATGCGGGGTGAGGTAGGGTGGCGTCAGGGTGGGGTAGGCTAGGTCAAGTCGACGATAGAGCGGCAGCAATGGGCCAGCATAGCCGAGCGAGGCAGGGCAGCACAGGGGCGGGGTGAGGCAGTGACAGAGTGATGGCAGCAGGCCAGCAAGGTGGTGCTGGGGTGGGGGTGGTGTGGTGCGAGGCGGCAACAGAGCGGTGGCAATAGGCTGACGTGGTCGGGTGAGGCAGAGGCAGGATGGGACGGGTCGACATTAGGGAGGGGTAGGGCAGGGTGGGGTAGTGGCAGCGGACAGGGTGGGGTCTCCGAGGACGAGGTGCGTGAGTGTGATATGGCTAGGATGCATGAGTGTGGTGGTAGCCAGGAGTGCAGCAATCAAGACTAGGACTCTAGGAGACATGAACACGTGAGTGGATGTGAGCTTGTGACATGGTGATATCTATCGGGCGACCCATGGGCACCCATGGTTGAAAATTACAACACAACCCGCTAGACCCATGGGCAAAAATTGCAACATGAACCCAGAACCATCGGGTCTGAAACCCATGGGTACCCAAACTCATGGGTCCAATTGCTAGCCCTAGTTCCTAGATGCTCAAACATGCCCTAGAAGTTGGGGATGAACCGAGCCTTCAGCTCAACCCACGATCGGATCGAGTTGGGTGGCAAGTTCAATAGCCAAGACTGTGCTGGCCCATCGCGATCAACAGATAGTTGTTCATCACCTTGTTGTCATCGCCAGCCACTTGAATAGCATCGATATAGGTCTGCAACCACTCATTAGAATTGAGCTTTCCATCGTATTTTTGGATCGGACCTGCTTTGAACTTCTCTCGCCATCGTATCGATCGAAGCTCAGGTGCGAAAGCTTCGCAACCCCGATCAAACTCTTCAGGAGGCGGAGGATGAAGAACACCTGTTCCTTCGAACATGGGAGTCATGTTGATCCTCCTGTCCAGGAGATCTGCGCTCATTATAGCGTCGATCATCCTCACGATATTCCTCATGACGATTGTTTATCACTCTCCGTAGATCATGCCAATCGTGAGGGATACGGTTTCTCATGTCTTCCTGGTTCCTGCACCTATGAATAGGGATGTTATAGCCTTGCCCGTAGGACAACCCTGACCACTCGATCTTCCCATCTATGATTCTTTGACTCAGGGATGTCTGCGTCCGTGGCTCCTCAAACTGGCACCTTGCTGAATTGAGGGCCTAGAACTGCCAGGGTAGTTTAATCGAGTAGCCTGGATCTGAGCTGCATCGAGTAAAGTCTTCACTTGATTGAGCATTGGGGTTCAAGGATTCGCCAGATCCAATGTGGGGAAGGATCTTAGAATCATATGAGCACCCTGGACAATAGCCTTTGGAGTACTGAAGACACTACTACCGAGGCTTGGCTGTGGCTACGTCGCTGAAGCCTCGTGACAGTTGTCCTGAGAGTATCTATTCCTTGATCTCGGGACTAGTGGTGGTGGAGGGGTACCCACCGGAAGTCGTCCTTGAAGACTAGAGGGCACCTAACCTTCTGTGGTTCATTGATGATGAATAGTATTAGGAGCTAACTGTGCACCAGCCACAAACGTTCCTGGTGGTATATCTCCAACGACACCGGTACCATGGGTAGCAGCTACCACTGGTTGGATCGTAGGAATCACGGTACCATTGTTCTCTACGGTGTTTTGATCTACCACCATAGGGTTGTCGGTGGAGTTCTGACTCCTCGTGCCATGAACACAAATTGGTCCATTCGGCTACTCTAGCTATTGACCGAGTTGTTGTTTCCACTCTCCTAATCTTTGTCCTCGCTATCGGTGAATATGCATTGGAGAACATTAGTCTCCTTGAGATCCTAGTCAAGATATCCCACCTCACGGTATGCGTCCAATGGGCTAGACTCGAGAATACCAATATGGATCAGTCCACCTTGATTATCCAAGCGGAAAACCATAGCTCCGAAGAGGATCTCAGATTCGGTAGGAGGCGATAAGTAGATGGCTTCCGCTTACTCGAAGTGGTCATAGAAACCATCGTCAGAGAAACCAGCGTGTATGTGAACTCAAGACATGATCAATTCTTAAAAGTAGAAGAAGGCCCCTACCTGGCACACAAACTGTTGAAGGTTAATTCCTGATAATATGTCAATAATTGACTAGGATACCTTTCGAGATCAGGGATTGAACATGAAGCGAGACACATGATGTAGACAAGTTCGAGCCCCCGGTTAGAGTAATACCCTACGTCCTATATGGATGATGATGCATGTGTATTCTCTCAATTATAGGCAATATAGCTAGACCTATTACAAGGAGTAGATCGGATCTAAGCTAATTTAGAGCTGAAGTCACTGAGTATTTCCTATGGTCTTGGTGCTTGCGTCAAGTTACCGATGTGTCAGTTTTTCTCTTCCTCTTTTTTTCTAGGGGTTTGGGTCCCCGCTTTATATAGGGCTGATATGCCGTCTCATATCCAACTATAGTCGATAGGGAGTCATCTATGTTGTTGACCAAGACAAAGCAGATAAATTCGACTTGGATATTAGTCGTTCTCGAGTTGGGCAAGCAATCGAGACCTTCCTAGTATACGTCTTCTAGATTTTCGAGTATTCTAGATACTCTCTTTCCATAGTATCTGAAGTTGTTACACATGTGCATGGTATACACTGTCCATATATAGTGTATTTCTTATGCGTATATACCCCATATTTAGATATTCGACAAAGTTCTTTAGCTTGTTTTTTAAGTCCCTTTGTTGCTCATTGATCAATTCAAGAAGTTCTTCTTGAGAGAGTGAATTCTCATCGAATTTATCATCACTTACATACTTTTCATACCTTTGGCAATAAGGCACTTGTAAGATGACTACTTACGTGATGACGACCTTGAGGGGGAGCTTCTCTTGGAGGAGTGGATGGTGAAGCTCTCATCACTTGAGCTTCAATCTTCATCTTTACTCATCCATCTTCCTATGCTTGCAAATACTTTGCCTCTTTCTATTGTCTCTCTCTTGTTCTTGGTTTTCTTCTCTTCTTGATATGATCAATTTCGTTGACCAAGTCTTCAATGTAAATTAGAAGATTAATCTTGGCGTTGATCATCTTAAGGTCCTTCTCCAATCTTGAGATGGTATTGGCGATCTTGGGATCCATTTCTAAATCAGCTGAGGTGTTTTTCTTATCTTCTTCATCGCTTTCTTCATCTTCATCACCATCATCTTCGCTTGATCTTGACTCTTGCTCTTACTCTTGCCTTCTTATCTTCTCTTTCATGTGTGCGCAAGGAGCTTGCTTGCTTGTTAGGACAAGATTCTTGGTGTCGGATGATAATGAACCTTGAACCTTCATGTTCATGGTCATCTCATATGCGGTAATGTTGAGGAGAACTTGGCTTGGAGTCATCGTGCTAATGTTGTTGTTGTCGTAGATGATAGGCACAATCAACTTATATTTTGAAAGAAGAGCTTGAAGTATTCTTCTCACCACTTGATTGTCTCTAATTGACGTCAAACTTAGCCCATTTATCTCATTGATAAGAATATTCAAACGTGAGTATATGTCATTAGCACTTTCATAGATAAGTTATTTAATGCTATTGAGCTCAGAGACAGTGAGGAACCGCCCAAATAGTATTCTAATTAATCATCAGGAGGATCATTGTTCATAATCACAACCTCGACGATTAACCAGAATACCATTCCGGTAGCCCCGGCACGTGTTTTGTGCCCAGGATCGGGACACATGCCTTCCAACTCAAATATCACAACACAGTTTAATAGAGAGCAAGTAATTAAGCTGTATTACAATACTTAAACATGCAATTGCTTCCACAATTTACAACAAAAGAGGAACAACAACAACTACGCAGCGGAAGATAAACCTATACAACAAAAGAGTATGGAGCCGTATGCCCTTAGGCTCCATACCAAAAGCGCCGAAGTTCGGAGTAGAAGGTGCTACTCCTGCCCGCCACCCTGATCGGCAAGCACAAAGTAGCCAAACACTGCCTCTTCCTCGCCAACCTGTGAACCTGAAACTTAAGGGCAGTACCCTTAGTACGAAGGTACTAGCAAGTCTTACACAGTATGAGTATATATATTTTCGACTCCAAGGATCATGCATTTAAAGCTGTAGCAAGGATTAAGACATGTTTAAGTTCATTAAGCGGTAAGCAACTTAGACTCTAGGTGTAAGCAACTGACTTAACCAACCACCCACTCAAACCCTGCCAACCAACTGATCAGAACAGATATATAAACAACAAGTGTATAAAAGTAAACCATTACCACCAAACCACCGACCACATACCGACCAAACCACCCAAACCAACCATGCCACAACCCACATCGAAACTCTACGACCAAAACATGGTCGCTCGGTGGAGATAAGTGATAGCAATGCTCATGACCGAGAGCGCGGCAGTTCGAACTGATTATACGCCCTGCAGGGGATACTCCTGGACCCACACGACACAGGGACCATACGGCTTGTGCCACCCGCTAAGATGCACACAAGGGGGTACCCGTGACAACCTTTCCTAACCAGGCCCAACCATATGGATCAACCATAGCTCGGCGCGGCGGTATTAGAACTACTCCCCGAGCAAACTAATACCGCTAAAAGCCCGAACTCACACCGTCTATGACGAGGCCCACATGACCACGTCTGCGAAGGTAATCAGCTCGCCTACCATTATATCAGCATGTGGTGAGTAAGGTAAGTGCTAAAGACGACTACACCAACGGTCGGTGCTTAACCGGTGCAAGCGGTCTATGGTGTTCGGGTTCCCTCCCCGAACTGCCTGAGGACTCCTCGTGAGCAGATAACACCCCTAACACCGCCCACACCTCGTCTCAACTCACCACTCACCAAACCGACTCATCATCAACACAACCACAAATGTGAACAGGTAATAAGCCCTAGGCTCGCGACAACGGTGGACGTCGTCGTCGACTTCTACCGGAAAGCCTAAGTACCACTAAGCATAGCGAACTATAATTAGACCTCGACGACACCACTAGGCTCCTAGGAATAACACATGACACGTGACCGAAATGGGATAATGCATCGGCATAGGTTCTACCCAACTCGGTACCCGACACATGCAATGTATACATAAGCGTAGATAACATATTATATTTTGAATTGACACGGTGCAATATGATAGATGCTTGCCTTGCTGCCCTGACTGCTGCCTGACACTACCCGAGTCACGATCACCACTGCGGGAACCTCCGGGGACAGCCTCGCTCGCCTCGTTCGTCGGGTCGAAGTTCCCTAAAAGAATAACGCGTGCAATGCAATGAATATGAGTGCTATGAAATGAAGGATGCTCCATAGAATACGATAACAGTGCAAATCGTCAGGGCACGAGTTCTAAAGCATCGAAGATTTTTCTTAAATGGGATTACTGTTAAACGTTTGAACACTTCTAGGATTAATTAAGCTTAACCCTATATAGAATTTTAACATCCAACATGTGGGTGATTATTTTTGCTGAACAGGGGGTATTGAAACAAGAATAACAAAATTGGATTCATCAATTTTGGAAATACCAAACTTTAACTATGAATTATCAAAGCCTAGACATATTTCATTAATTTAATAATTCACAGCACAGATTTCATGGCCACTGGTATTTTTAATGGATAGATCATGTCATAAAAAAACCAAAAAAATTGGTTTCATGAATTTTGGAGCTCTACATAATTTCCTATGCATTTTTCAAGATTTTAGCCGATTTATCAACTCAACAGATATTCATTTCGCAATTTCTGATTTCCTCTAATATTAAAATGGGCCCATGCCTTTTTCTACCGGCGCTGATCTAGCTCAAGCCACTGACCGCGGGCCCGGCTCCCTTGACTGAAGTCAAAAATCGGCCCACGGCCACGGCGCGCGCGCAACAGGAAGACGACCGGCGGCCCTTGTGGTGGCTGCCGACGGCGAGCGGCGGCCTGAACGGCCCGGCCGAGGGCGGCAACAGCACTAGCACGAGCACACGGTTACGGTGGGGGCACACGTCGACGCCGGCGATGGGCGGAGCACGGCGAGCAGCGGCGAGGGGCGAGACTAGCACGGCGGCGGCACGGTTGGCGTCGCCGGCGGCGAAACCGTGGCGCAATAGACTCAGACGAGGGCGGCTATAGCTTCTACGAGGGCGGCTATAGCTTCTACGAGGGCGTGTGGACCAAATGGCGCGGCCCAACGCTGAGGAGCTCGACGGTGGCACGGCCGGCGACGAGAGCTGTGGCGCGGCAGCAGCCGGTCGTCGCGAACGCACGCGCCAGCGACGGGACGGAAGGAAAACGGCGCGCGCATAAGGTGTACAGGAGCACGGGGAAGCTCACCGTGCAGCGGGTTGGGCCGGAGAAGCGAGGGCGCGGCGGGTCGATGGAGGACGGCGGAGCTCGGTTGCCGCCGTTGGGGAAGAAAGCGCGAATGGCTCCAATCCGTGCGGGAAACGGCTGGGGAAGGAGGGAAAACGGCAGAGGAGGGCCTTGGCGTCCTCCCTCGGTGCTCCACCCTGCTCGGGCTCGGCGGGACACGCCGGTGGCACGCGTTTTTGGCCAGCGGCCGTGGCTCTGCTTTGCTCAGCGCAGCGCTGCTCTCTGTTCTCGTTGGTGCCGCGCGAGAGGGGAAAGAGAGAGGGAAAGCAGAGGGCAAGGGGAGGGGGATAAGGCCTGGCGCTGATCTTTTGGCCGGCAACATGGAGGTGGCCACCAAAGTCAAGTATGGCAAAGCCGCTTGCTCTGTGAGAGCGGGAGAAGGGGGGTAGAGAGCTGTGTGTGCGAAGGGGATGACAGGTGGGGCCGTGAACAGTGCCGGCAATACAAATATCCCACTCCACAGACCTTAACCAAATGGAAGCCTTCCCATTGCCCAAAATTGGTAAAACAAATTTTGTTTGAAACTAAAATTCATAAGGAACCCATTTGAACTTGTTTGACCCAGAATGCTTGAGCCAATTTTGAATAAAAATTGTTCAAAGATGCTATCTTTTCCATCTTGTGATGATTTTTATGTCTTCTAAATATTTCCCAAAAATTTGGGAAAATTCATTTATATTCTTCTCCTCGCATCTACTAATTTCTAAAATTGTCACTAGCCCTATGTTCCATAGAAGTTTTGGGAGATGCTTTACAACGCATCAGTTAAACCTGGTTTAACCACATTCGGTTTAATCCTCATTGCATGTCTATACTGCTCAAAAACAAAAACAAAAGATGCTAATGATGCTCATTAGCGCTTAATTACGTGTTTAGAAACTCTGGGCCGTGACAGAGACTAACTCATCATATTTCTTATTGCGCACTATATTTTTGCCTTCATGTATTTCAATGAGGTTAGTCCAAATCTCATGAGCATTGATGAGAGAATATAATTGATTAAATGCATCAATGCTTAGAGATCATAAAATGATACTTTTTGCTAAAGCATCGAATTACCTCTCCTTGTTTGTGAGACGTTGCTTCGTCCTCTCTTTGGTGGTTCTCTAAACATCTAAACTTTTGGCTTGCAAATGATAAGTCATTCAAATTTTTCAATAGAGGAAATGGGTGCCGTCAAAACGTGGAGCACTACCGATATCCATCCTTACCCCGGACGTCTCAACTCACTAGGCGGTGAAGCCTAAGCGATCAAAATGAGAACATGACTCAAATGCCACTTGAATTAGCATATCCTTGCGAAAGGTGTGAGCCCTGACTCTAATACTAACTAAAGGGATCTATGACTTCCTAAGAAAGGGTGAATTAGGACACTTAAAATTAATCGGCTCTAAAAACTTCACAAGATATACCTATATCAATTTCTATCTAAATGGGCTCTAGGTTCATTTGGTGTGTCTACTCTACCATGCAAAAAGATTTGCAACCTATATCCAATCCTAGCAAACTATTCTAAGAAGGTAAACATGAAAAGGGAGATTAGTAGGAGATCATAGATCGTTACCACTCGACGCGCAGTGCAGTGGAAGAAGAGTTGGAGTAGACCAATACAACATCGTGCGCATCAAACTCCTCGAGCAGCTTCTCGATCAGATCCGCTACCAGCCCCGCGCAGGTGGTCAAGCTCCCCGACCAACTCCAAGTAGGTGGTCGTGCTCCTCGACCAGCTCCCGATCAGGTCTATCGCGTCCTCGACCAGTTTTGAGTGGTCATGTCATGCTGCCCGACTAGATCCGAGTGGTCGTGTTGTGCTCTGCGATCAGACAAGCAAGTACGTCGACCAATTCGTCACGGTGGGTGACCAGTCCCGAACACGTCGCGATCAACTCGCCGAGAAGATCAACGCTGTAATAGCAACAACGTCTCTACGATATCCACACGTATTGGGTATAAACGCCAAGCGCCGATGTGCTAGCACCGTACGGGTGACTAGGGTTTTGGGAGATCGTGTAGAAGGTTACGACTAGTGTTTCGAAGTGGCTCAACCTTGGCACACCCTATCCATGCCTCTCCTTATATAGAGCTCGCCATTGGGCTCCTACGTTGGAAGCCATTTAGGACTCTAACTTCTCATGAATCAAAACCCATACATGAATCCAATTCGCATGTTTTCTTCTAACTTATTAAGTGTGTGATCCGTTAAGTTCATGTACAAACGGCTACGACTCGGAAACCCTTTCTAAACAGAAATCAATAGTGATCCCTAGCAGGACATGTTGACTCCCGAGTATACAGAAAAAATCATATGAGTCATTGGAGCAATGGCTAGTTTGTGGGTTTAAAGCTATAAATACCCCTCTCCCCACTCGGCCATTTGAGGGTGCGGGAGTCCAGAGAAGCTCATAAACACTTGAGAAGATATCCAAACCACCAAAGTACTAAAAGTGATCATTCAAGACAATTAAACATAATATTAGGGAGTGATTACTGCTAATAAACCTAGATAGAGTTGTTACTAAGTGTTGCTGCACAGAGAGAGGATTAAGGAGTGATCCTACATTATACTAAGTGGTACGTATGCACCTTGAGGTCTTGGTGACTCGCCGACACCGTGAGCCTTGGTGGCACATGCTTGTTGACCCTCCGATTTGGATTTGAGTGGCGGCAAGACGCTTGTACGGGGGACACAGGGACCCTTGCCTTGGTGCCCCAAGTTCCGAAGTGAAGACATCAACAAGTGAATGGAAAAGTGAAATCTTACCTTGGTGGCTTGGTGGCTCAACCTATTTGAGTCCTAGGTGACTCAAGGGTCATGACCAGGTACCGTCCGGGAGCTATGACCTAGATGGCTGCTCCAACGTGGACTAGGGGTGGTGTTTATCCCATCGATACTACAGGATAAAAATCCCGTGTGGTGAGTTTGCTCTCTCTACTATTTTTACATTTTCACATTTACGTACTTGCAATCTTGAACGTGATATGCCCTAGAGACAATCATAAAGATGATTATATCGCTCGTGTATGTTAATGTACTTTTGAATAATATGTTATTCCAAGAATGACTACCTTTTGCATTAATTGGCAAGTATGTGACTTGTTCATGAAATTCTTTGTTTATACCATGATGTTATTCTTAGTCGATCCCTAGTCGCATATCATTGTGATGATACATAAGATCAACACATGTATTGATTGATGATCACATTTCATGGATCGTAGGTATAGAGATACCAAGTCAATAATATGAACATTTATGTTAAAGAATATGATGTTGAATAGACCCACCTTGAGATACTACTAGGATTGTTATTTATGATGTGCCATCAGTTGTTATCTCAAATGGTGTACCTGTAGTATCCTTGTCATTGATTCCCAGAATGTGTAGTGGCATATTTTGAGACTGCCAAACCCTATTCCGTAACTGGGTAATCATAAAGGTAGTTTTTAGGCTTGTTATGAAACATGTCGTGGGGTGTGAGCGATCAAGATGGAATTTGCCCCTCCTTGATAACGGGAGAGATATCTCTGGGCCCCTCAAGATAGTTAGATCGAGAAAGTGCATGACCATGCCAATATGATTCAAGAGTTAATCATGATGAATTTACTACTTGATTGATTGAATGGTCGAGCTATCACAAGGGTATCACGTATCTCACCTTGAGCTTGACTAGTATCGTGAGGCAAAGGAATCGATGCATGTGTATATCAAGGTTCAGCTAATATGATCTTTTGTGTACACCGGATGATTTGGCGTTAACAATAGTACAAACACTAGACAATCCGGTGTGTACAACAGTAGAAACTAGCCATTGAAACTAGCGGTTGGACCTGTACTTGAACTCATGGTGAACACCAGATGTTCCGATGTAACTTTGAACTCCATCACCGGACTATCCAGTGTGCATACTTGAGCCAACCGAGCCACTTCTCACCATGCATTTGTCTGATGTGTATAATTTTCTGATTACCGGACCATCTGGTATGTACAACTCCTCTCTTTACTAAAAACTTTCTGGAAAATGCTCCGGTGAAACCTCCGGTGTACACTCCTCTTCATCGCCGGACGATCCGGTCTGTACAACTACTCTACTACGTGAATGCACATCCTGGAAAATGTTCTAGTGTGTACATCACCTCAACACCAGACCATCCGTTGTGTTCTTTAACTTTTTCATTGGTGTCAAAACACTCTGTCGTGTATACTTGTTTGAGCACCGGATCATCCGATGTGTTATCGCCGCCACATCCACCACACTTCGGCTGTCTTGGCTCTTGAATTAGTTCACACCTTGTCAGAGCATTTTGTACCACTGACCAATTTGTATACATAGCTCCTGGGTCCCAAATTAAGTGCCACCTTCGTTCAAAAACTTTGCTTGGTATGCCAGGAAATCCATCTCTAGTGCCTTGTCCAAGATGCATGGAAATCAGGTGCTCAAGGAAACCACTGATCTTGTTGTAGAAAATAACAGCATACTCCACCTCAAAACCAAGGAGTGAAGTACTAAACCACTTACATTCTCCAATCGGTGGCAGAAATGATACCTGTATTTCAGAAACATTGTATGTTGGAATTGGTGGAATGTCTGGCTGCCTGAACCCTTGATTTTCATTATCACCTTTCTCCATCTGGAAACTTGTTTCTCTCAGTTTTGCAATCATCATTTTCTTGCTAATCAGCAAGGAAACACTCTCATGAATAACCCAGGTATACTGCTGATGAAGCTTAATTACAAGATCACTTTGGCCCAGCTGGCAGAGAAATAGCCTCACTTCATCACAACTTTCCAGCAAAAATACTTCCCAGCTAACCAGGTATTTGAGTGTCCAATAAAAGAGCAGCAGCCCGGCATAGAGCTTTGCACAAATTCCATCATGCCTATATATATGCAGCACTGATAGCCAATAGATTTCACTGAATGGAGGCCCTAGAGAAACTATCACCAACATATGTCTGCTGCTATGATTCCAACATCGTTGCATTTCAGAAATTCCAACATCCTTACTGGATCCAATGCCATAATCCACAAACCATGCAATTAGCATATTCCAAGTCAATGAATCTTCAGGAAAATGTCCAGCACTCTTGGAAATTTTTGCACAGCAAGTAATGCGCCAATAGGACCGAAACTTGAGGATCTGAGACAACACAGACTTCTTTGCATTCAATCCTTTCACATCCAACATTGCTCTTGTTCTGAAAATTATCAAAGTTCTGATAGGTTGTGGCCATGGCTGCTTGGGCTCAGTGTCTACAACAATCAATTTCCTCTTAATGAATCCCAGTTTCATTTCAGTTGTTTCTACAAACACCTTTATCCTAGAAGATAAATACTCAACAAGCTCTTGGTTCTCTGCCGGTGTACGTCCCATGCCACTATCAACAAAAACAACCTTGCAATCTGGTAGTACTTTGCAACCACCACATGCTGAACCAAAGAACATAAATTGATATTGTGTCGAGATGTAGGTGGCCATGGGGGCTTCCAACGCAAACTGAAACTCCAGCTTGCAGAACCCTCTTCAACCATGTTGAAAGATGGCCACAATATTGGTCTCAAATCGACCCAGACACGTAACTTCAATTGCATAGGTGGTGGCCATGGTTGCTGCTTGACCTCTTTGCCAATGGTGGCCATAGGACTATAGTCCTCTCCTTGACTCCTGGGTCAGTGAAGCCAGTTGTAGCACATGTTGATGAGCGCGTGTGTGCGGTCAGCGCCCAAACCGGCTGCTCAAGAGCTTCGCTGGTTTGCCCCTCGCATATGACCAGCACCATAGTATCTAAAGCTGAAGTTGGGGTAGCCCTGTAGACGTTCCAAGATGTCCACTTGCTAGTGTTGTAGTTGGGTTTAGCATTGGAGCCAGGCAGCATTTCCTCGAACACTTGGTGGGCACACAGGTTGACACACACCGGTGACGTTGAGCTCGCCAACGCGAGGCTCATGGGTGGGGGCGCCAAGCAGCGTAGAGGTTGGTGATGATGACGGAGTAGTGTCTGGAACATCTAGGATTGTTGGAACACCGAGGTCGGAGTGTTGGCATTCCATCAAACAGTTTGCAGGATCCTCCAAGTTGATGTCGCTGGTTGCAGCTTCGATGGCTTGGTACACTACAGTAGCAGGGTCGGTGTTGGTGACGGACTCCTTGGTAATGGTAGATGTAGTGGCAGCTTGGGACAGAGTGGACGACGAGCTCGTCGTGGTGTTGCCGTGGCTCATGTCCGGGGTGGCTTCGCGCTCTTGTGATACCCCCCACTTGATGTCCAATTGACAACACCCCATCATAGATGTTTCAGCCATGCAGGTCTCCATAAGCTTCTGCAGCTTCATACTTTGATTATAATGCAGCCTGAGCAAACACCCGATCTAGTCCTCCAAACACATGCACCTTCTCCACCTTTCCAAACCGATCAAACACTCGATGAAGCACCTTCTCGGTGATGGGATAGCGAACATGGTGAATGGTGACCTCGAGGATGCGACTAGGTGACCTCCGGTCCTCCAATTCGCTTGTAGGAATTTCATCGAACATCTGGTGGGCGCTGGCCTTGTAGTCACAGTTGTTGAAAGGAATCTGGCCCCAAATCACAACTGTTGCTCCTCTGCATCTCCCACATCATATCCATGTCCAAATCCCTTGTATCGAACAGCTCGGAATACCAATTTGTTAGCAACTCAATCACACCACCTCCATTAACAAGCACAACCAAACATTGGAATAGGAACCGATACAAGTTGAGAGAGAAATGGAGTTCGGGATAGGCAGCAAAGCAAGGGAATCGAAGGAGAAAGATTAGAGGTACATCAGGGAGGAAAGCTAGATAGGAAATCTAGAGGAGGAGGAAGAGGAGCAGTGGAGAGAAAGGAACAATGCGGTTCTGTTGTTCCATGATCCCCCTCCACCCGTGTTGCCCCTGCTGCCTTTTGTACTCAGCAGCCATATGAGTCACCAACCAATATGACCCATGGCCCAAGCAACACACAGCCCAGCATAATAAGGTTCCTAACATCTTCACAATGGTAGAAGATTTAAAATAGCTTTTGACCTAGCATAAAATAGCTTTTGA
The DNA here is from genome assembly GCF_958298935.1 of Phragmites australis. Lineage (NCBI taxonomy): Eukaryota > Viridiplantae > Streptophyta > Magnoliopsida > Poales > Poaceae > Phragmites > Phragmites australis. Next base: position 28,329,236 of record NC_084926.1, on the reverse strand, counting down.
CCTAGCATATTGAAATTATGTCAAGCATTGCTACAGATAGTATAGTTTAAGACCAGATAGATGGGGCTAACTCATATAAGTTCTCTAACTTCTTCACCCGTGACATGAGTTGAGCCCGTTAATGGTTAATATGCATAACAAAATATTCTTTTTGGCAAAAGAAAAGGCAGACTCTTGTTTCCTCTAAAAGGTAGTAACTCTGAAACAACAGAAGAGGTGACCGAGAGGCATAAGATTAGCATTTACTCTAATAATTCACTCATTGATTGTAGAAAATCCATAAAAAAAAAATTCAAATTTAAAAAATAAACTTACTTCTTCACGAACTGGTGTGAGAATAGGATTTGTAGCATAAGTTCTTATTGCCTTGGGAGATGTGATGTCATCAGCTTCAGAACCAGATTCAGCAGTAGATGTGTCACTGCCCTTTTTCTGCTTACAAATTTAGATCAGTTCAGCACTTCAGCATTTTATCTAGGAAATGGAAAGAAAATTTTCGGAATGCAATCTTACAGCAGGGTATTTTTGGTTTTTCATAGGCGATTATTTTCTCATTGTCATTAGAAACTGTTACTATTTGCCTCTTACAGCGAGCTTTGCCACTAATGACTATCTGGAATCCAGCAACAAACGATATGAGCAAAATTGGCTAACTAGCGACATGAATAGATGTAACCAATACATACCTTCAATATGTTTGGGTCCATCCCGGGCCCCTTTTCACCTTTAACGCATCCTCCAATCTCTGAACAGATACAAGAGCCGCCAAGAAACTCTGGCAATTGACTATATATTTGCCCAAAGAAAAAAAAAAGAAGGAAAAAAATCAGGACAACCCTCATGGAGATATTAAAATTAAATACATTAGTGTTTACTTTGCATCAATTATTTCAAGTATCTTGGTCTGATACTTAGCTCCAAGGACCTGATAAAACATAATGAATATAAAGTAAATAACTAATAAAGAACATAAACAGTATTCATCAATAAATTTTGAAATTGGCATTCTTCTCACTTGTATCTCTGAAGTTGTCTTTGGATCAAGGAAGGACTTAACAGTGCTCCAAAGCATCCTGAATCCTGGACCAGCATTGACGAGGAACATTCTATGCAATGTCTGGAAAAACAATTAAGTAATCTAGCATAGCCAGGTGAGTAAAACCACAGAATGAAGTACATTCACATAGTAGTAAGAAAGGAAATACCTCTGGGTAGTCATCATTGTCAATCTTTTGTCGCCTCGTCATAAGATCCCTTGCGATCTTGCTGAAATTTTTTAAACTCTGCAGAGAGAAGTCACAATATTTGATTAATATTCATTTCAGAGCATTGCATGGGGAAACATACCATGCCTTGAACATCTAGAATTGTTGTACTTGAATCAATGTGCCTCTTTGCAGCAATTGAACAAGCTGGGAACTTGATTAAGAAACTCTTTTCAAATTCTTTCACATGGTACCGGACATAACGGTCCATGGTAGTTACATGCATGAGTTTGTTTGGGTCAACTTTTGCAAGCCTTTCAATGTAAACAGGTCTTCCTTCTCTGTCGACACCATGATAGCCATGAGGGTAGTACTGCAGAATTTCATCTAATTCTGCATACTCGAAGTCCTGGCCAAATGTATAAAAAAAGTGGGGAAGAAAAGAAAATATTAGCTAAAGGGCACAAATCATCAAAATGTGGATGTACAGTGGAGAACATAAAACATCATGCATCTCTCAGAAAAGTATGAAGTATAGTAACTTTGTATACATTATTGCTCTTATTTTGTTAGCTTAACCGCATAAGCTTCTGCAACTATTGGATGGTTCATACAAAAGTAAGAGGCTCTCAGTGATGATATCAACACAACTTGATGGAACTATACTACAAAAAGTAAGGGCCTCTTCTCCTGAAAATTGTTCCAAACTAAGAAGAGATAGAGACGGGTCCTGTCTCAGGGATTTACGGTAATTCCGACAACAATCTTCTGTACCATCCGGTAGGATGGAGCAAACTGTACCAACACTTAGTTACAAATTCTAGTGTAAAAAGATTGATCAAATGGATGATGTAACTAACTTGAAGAGGTAACGTTTACAGAACCCTTAAAAGCTCAAATTTCTCGCGTCCAAAAGATACATAAGTCACAACCCCTGACTGGTAATTTGCATTTTCTTCTATGTGCTTCCAATTTATGATCTTCCACTTCTCATGAATTCTTGGCCTTTTCAAAATTTCGATTAATTGAAATGGTAGTCAGTAAAACAACTTCAAGACTATAATCAAATATTGCCAACCACAAAACTGGTATCTGCCCAGTTGGTAATTCACTATAACTCAAGACAGAAACACAGATGCCGACAGCGGTGCAATGTTTCCCTAATTGTATTATTGTTTCATGTTCTAATGACTGTGCATATTTAATCTAAATTAGTGACATTAGGTACATCGTATGTTCAACAGTACTTGTTGGTGTTGATCTCAGGCTAACCGAGAGACCGAACCTAAGGGGAGTCGAACTCCATGATGCGTCCTAATCGGAGGCACCTAACCGACAATTAGTTAAGGTCCCTTGTGGCCCAGCGCTATGAAAAGGAAGGGGTGAGCCGGCATCTAGGTTTGGTCCAACGATCTCCTAGTCTCTCTTTCACCCCAACAAACTCGATCCCGATCGATCTCTCGGATCTCTCGCTGGTGCCCACAGGAAGGCCGACGCCCTTTGCAAGACGACGACACCGCCAGCTTTCTCCCAGCATCCACTACATCAAGCCGGCTATCGACCACACGCTGGCCACATCTACATCGACTACGTGAAGACCCGATGGCCTCCTCTTCCAATGATGGTATGTTGAGCCCTAATCTCTTTGATCTTAGGTGTTCATGCGTTAGGCAATTCATATTAGATCTAACAATGGTATCGGACACCTAATTGCCCTAATTCATGAACCCTAAGCATGATCAAGTTAGAATTAGCCCCTATTTTACCCTTAATTAAGGTTGAATTATTCATGTTTATTCTCAGGTTAATCCGCATTAAACATGTTTAGTCGCAAATTGATGATCTCTAGACTAGGATCATATGTATCCCTGTTAGCTATCGTTTTTTTTATATGTATCCCTGTTAGCTATCCATTTTTTATGCTCATGTGCCTACGACCCTCAAATAGATCATGTTATCACGTTGGATTTGCCTCGATTAGCAATTAGAAGGAGGGGATCAAACAAATTAGTCAAATCCTAATGAAGATCCCCTCTTGAAACCCTATTTTTTTCCCAAATCAATCCCAAACCCTAACCCTAGAAGATGCGATCGGGACCTTACCTTTTGGATCTTTTAGTTGTCGTTGCCGCCCCACCGTTAGCTCCTGTCGTCTTCCCCGCGGCCGGAGACCCACTTGTCATCATTGCCCTCATGCACATTGGCAAGGTAGAATAAGCTCAACAGCACCGCGCCGTGGACCTCGACGCCGGGGACTCCCCCGCCCCGCTACAAGCTGCCTTAATGCGCCACCACGGATCCGCTCAACGGAGCCGTGTGCCACCTCGGTCGCAAGCGCACGCCGGCGAGAGGCCCGCGGTGGCGCCTCCTTTTTTGACGATGGCGTCCCGTGCCGCCACTCTCTACTACTTGCGTGTTACTCGGGGAGAGAATGGGTGAATGAGCAAGGGTTAGGGTTACAGCGGTGTTCTGGCTAGTTTTGTTCTGCCGAAAAACATGCTCGTCCGTCGGATGATGATCAACAACTGGCATCTCTCCAGAGACGTAGTCAGGCCACCGGGGAAAATGGGCTGCTCGCAGGGGAGATAACGGGCCGAGCCAATTTCATATAAGTTTGGGTAGTTGTCCCGGCCCGTTAATAATTGGGTTGGCTTTATGTTTTTGGGCAGATTAGCATTTGTTCAATGCTTTCCAATTAAGTTTTATTTCATGTTTTATTATAAGACTATTAATTAATGTTTATTGCCCAAATAATGATGTTTTCGTTGCAAATTAAGTGATGTCTCTAATTAAATGGAACCAAAGAGAAGTCTAAGTAGAGCATTTTATGATGGCATTTAATTATATTCTGACCAACGTTGTTTATAATTATGTGTCATTAAGTTAAGCTATTGTTCTTATTTCGTTTTCTACCCAATGGTGATATAGATTAGAACAATAAATTTGCATGTTGTTAATCGGACCAACGTAGGGTTAATCACATGCATTATATTATGTTTTTCACTAATGTTTCATGTTTTAACTTCAGCTGCCAACACCTCCAACATTGCCAGCATTATCAGTGGCATTGAGCAGCTGAATGGAAACAATTTCCAATCTTGGAAAGAAAGAATTGAAGTTGTGCTCGACATTCTCAATCTCGGTTATGCCTTTAGAATGGACGCTCCCGTTGCTCCCACCATAGGTGAGGACAATTATGATGAAAAAAGAAAGAGTATGATGTCATATCTACTAATTGGAAGCGTTCAAACTAAAAGTGCCTAGAGGGGGGTGAGTAGGCTTTTCTGAAAATTAAAACTAAACAGCGGATTAAAACTACTGGATACTCCGGTGAAGGTCGGATACTCCGGTCTGGTCTGGAGTCTCCGGTCTATACAGGAAATCAAGAACAACTATGAATTAAAGCGAGCAGCTAGAATCTAAAGGTGATACTAAGTCTACTAGATATCACAAAGCTAGAACAACAATAAATACTAGCAGGATGATCACTAAGACAACTTATATGTAAATTCTCAAATCCACACGATTAAGTAAATTGCACAAATAAGAACACAAGGGATTATCACGGAGTTCGGCCACCTCACAAAGAAGTGCCTACATCTCCGCTGAGGAGCTCACAAAGAGCCGGGTCTTTTCCAACCCTATCCTCTTCTAGCGACCACCAAGATCAAGCTAGAGTTTCCTTACTCAATTTGTAGTCAATTATAAACTTCTCGTGGCACTCCACAAAGATTGGGTGCTCTACGGGCGACGCCTTGCCGTCTAGAAGCACAAAGCTTAAAGAGAAAAGATCACAGCGAATGCTCGAGGAAGAACTCAATGCTCAAGTGGCTTAACCTCACTCCAAACCCAAACTCACTAAATTTTTGCAAAACTTAGCACTAGAGGTGGTTGGAGGAATTTTGAATACTCTTGGAATGCTCAAGGAGTCTAGAGTTCACCAGCAACAGCAAGCCTTTAATGCTAAGGGGTGTGGAAGTATATATAGCCCTCTCTCAAAAACTAGCCGTTACTGTTCTGTCAGACCAAACCGGTGTATCCGGTGAACACCGGAGTATCCGGTCTTAAATCCAAAAACGACGTCAGAACGGTCACAGAACGTGTCAGAACTAGCCGTTACAATTCTGTTAACTTGCCGGAGTCTCCGGTCCTGACAGGGCTATCGATTAGACTAAGTCCGGAGACTTGCCGGACCCCCCCCCCCAGCTTCTTCAGGTACCGGAGTATCCGGTGAACACCGGAGACTCCGGTCCTTTTATCAAAAAGAATAAATGTTAACCGAGGCACCCCTGCCGGAGACTTCGGTTAAAACATTTTCTCCTACCGGAGTATCTGGTGAACACCGAAGACTCTGGTCTTTTTCAATAAAAATAAATTCTTAACCGAGGCTCTCTGGCAAAGTCTCCCTCGGAGACTCCGGCCATAAAATTCACCAACTACCGAAGTATCCGGTGAACACCGGAGACTCCGGTCTTTTTCAACAAAAATAAAGCGGAACCGAGCACCCTCTGCCGTACTGAGTACCGGAGTATCCGGTGAACACCGGAGACTCCGGACTCAGTGAACTTTGCTAAACAACCCGGTGTCCATGGGTGAGTGTGTCTCTCAACTTATTAGTTCTAAAGGATATCTTTAGCATTGAGACACTAATCAAGCAATCAAATGCAACCCTCTTAATAGAGCGGCTATCCTAGACTCAATTTTAAAAATAAAAGAATTTAAATTCTATTGAGTACTCCTAGTTGCTTCTCCTTTCTTTTCGAAGAGCGTCGAACGTCATATGTCTTCTCAATTTGGACTTAGACCTGTTCATGACTTAGATAAACATATTAGATCCTTAATCGTTTTGTCATCAATAAGCCAAAACTCACTTAGGGGGCCTAGATGCACTTTCAATCTCCCCCTTTTTGGTGATTGATGACAACACGATTAAAGCTTACAAAAGATATTTTGAAACAGGATTTTGAATCCTAGAAGATATGGTGAGATCCCCCTAAATATGTGCATTGATATAAGATTGAGTTACACTCAAATGCACATATTCAAGATTTAAATTTGCAAGAGCTCCCCCTATATCCTAGTATCCGTGGGATGCAATATCAAGTAAACAAGATGCATATGACAAGATATGAATCACACTTAATTTAAGAAATACGACAAGCATCACACTAACATGAAGAGTCTTACAAATTTAAATAGAGCACATAGTTCATCACACACACACAATAGAGTTCAAATGTCCAACAATGATGAAATAGAGTCCAAAGCTAGAAAAGAAAGAAACTAAGGAAACTAAGAATCTGATAACTCTCTCCCCCTTTGGCATCAAGCACCAAAAAGAGAGAGAACACATTCGCTGCTGGCTTCTTCGTCGTCGTCAGCGTCGTCATCACCATCATCCTCACTTCCATCATTGTTATCGCCAGGAGATGAGCTCGCTGCAGGAACGGCGTCGGAGGAGTCATCATGAGGTTGAGCTTGAGAGCTCTCGGCAGCTATTTGGGCTTCATCATACCAAGCCCATGGATTTTCAAATTCAACGGGTGCACTTTTCGAAGCGATAGGTGAGCAAGGTGGCTGAAGGTTCATGGAGGTATACATAGCTTTCTGACGTTTCTCCATTTTCTTCACACGAACACTCTGCTCCTTGATCTGTGTAGCATTATGAGTGCACACATTGAAAATAGCTTTGAGAGCGCTTTTTATAAACGATGACCCTCGAGGAGGAGCACGTCTCGAGGCAATCTTCCTTGAGCTTGATGGAACATGAGGAGGGGATGACGATGGAGATGGAGCTCGGATGTTAAGAGGTCTCATCCGATAGGGTTCATGTTTTATCTCCTCCACAAAGGTCTTCTTGGATACTCGCTCGATGATAGACATGATATAAGGAGCGTATCCACAACTCTTGATGGGCGATTTTGATGTGAACATAATTTCTTCCCAAAGAAAATACGCCACACTGAAAGGAGCATGATCGTTAGACATGGCAGCAAGGAGATTCCTAGAGATGCTCTGCACTGTAGTCGCATCCCCGCTCTTTGGTGCCAAAGTGAGTCGAAACAAAGAGTTCAAGCATCGGTAGAATGGTCTCATTCCTGTAAGTTTTCCAAATTTGACTCGTCCATGGTTAAGATACATGAACCCAAGCTCTTCCAAGGTAAGTTGATTCTCGTTATGGATTTGATCCTTGTGTGTGTCTCGAGTATCAAAATGGAAATGATGAGCAAATCCTCTGAAGCTTATTTTGTATTGAACTCCCTCGGTCATCCAATGCATGAAGGGATTCTCCGATCCCTCGAACCAAACGGTGGCATAGAATTGTGCGATGACTTCCTCGCACCAATCATACTTGAATGCCATTATATTCTTGACCTTCTTGCTCTCACATGCAGCGATGACTTCATTAAACACGGGGTAATTTTTCTGCGCCATGTAGTTCCAATCAATCCAATGCATGTGTGTGATCGACTTCTTCTTTGATAGGATCACCGTTTCATAAAAATCTGCTTGGAAGTCATTCCAAAAGCGGTGATCCGTGACATTCTTTTCATAGTTATACGGGTTGTTCATTCTCTCATTGACCACCCTGGATACGTGCCTCATGTAATTCATTGTTTGCTTCGGAGTGTCAAAGATAGAAGCAGTCCTTAGGGGTCTGTGGAGTTTTAGAGGTCCAATCACATCATCAGCTTCCTCTTCTTCCTCATCCTCTTGCTCAGCTTCATCGGACTCAGAACTGTTTTCCATGGCGATGCCTTTGCCTCTCTCTTCTCGAGAAGGCATCCCACTTCTTCCCCTCCCTGCTGTCATTGGGGCTAAACCCTTTCCACGACCACTGTCGCAGCCCCTCATCGCTTGACTCTTGGTCCTAAACAGGATGACAACGTCTCTTTGAGAAGCTCCAGCAAATGTCTCTTCTTCTATGTGAATCCCCCTTCCGGTGGCCACTTTGTGAACTCTCTCACCGCTCGCATGCCCACTCCCGCTATCCTCTGAATGGGCCGGTGCTCTTGCCTCTTGAGCACGAGGATCGCTTTTCTGTTTCTTTTTCCTCTCAAACGTGTGACCCTTCACAAAACAATCTCCGGCCATGACGAATTACCTGAGAGAGATAGAAGGAATAAGGAGGATGCGAAGATACATTGAAGAAAGAACTACTACTGAAAAACAGGCAGAGACCGAAGTATCCGGTGAACACCGGATACTCTGGTCAGCCCGAGAAAATCCCCAAAACCTAGGGTTTTGGAAGATTTGGCCGACAAGAGTTGAATCTGGTATAGGAACAAGTTCTAGGAAGTATATGGAGCTATTCTACCAAGGGAAATCGATCCTAGAGAAGGGCATTGATAGATCGGGAAGTTTTGAGAAAAAGTACCTTTTGGAGCAAAAACACTCCGGAGATTTTGATGAATAGAGATGTCCGGAGATTCCGGCCTTGAATCCAAGTGAGGAATGATGAAAATCTTGAAGCTCCTTGGTTGTTCCTCAAAAATCGCCGGAGAGACTAAGTTTGGGAGAGAGGAGTTGAGAATAGATGGGTTTGAGTAACTGTTCGGGCAGAGGGGTATATAGAAATCTGGAGACCCCGGAGACTCCGGTGAAGACCGGAGACTCCGGTCCTGATACTTTACCGGAGACTCCGGTGAAGACCGGACTATCCGGTAACTGGAACCTGGACAGGAATCAGCTGAAAAGTGAACAGTGTCAGGTCCAGATACTCCGGTGAACATCGGACATTCCGGCACCTGGAACTGTTACAGAATAGAGTGAAGGCTGAAATTTGGGGAGGAATTTTTCGGGAGAAGGCCGTTGGACATAAAAGACGAATTTGCTAATTGTGATCAGCCAACAAGCATCATTACATAACTATGATCACAAATTGCAAATTATGATCGAGAGATCAAAGAACCAAATAATTTTGAGAAATTCACTCAAAAATGTAGTTTTCGCAAACTCCTAGCTAAGAAAGCTACAAATCTATAACAAGCAAATGTATGCAACAGTTCAAGCCACATTTCGAGAATCTAGGATATTTAATTCACTTCTCAACTCGCAAAACCTTTGCTCGTCTAGTGGCTTAGTGAGGATATCGGCTAGTTGTCTTTCGGTTCTCACATGGCGAATATTGATATCCCCTTTTGTTGCATGGTCTCTCAAGAAGTGATGTCTAATGTCTATGTGCTTGATTCTTGAGTGTTGTATGGGATTATTGGCTATTTTGATGGCACTCTCATTATCACACAAAAGTGGAATTTTGGATGTTTTGTGGCCATAAATAATCTCTTAGCATTTGCCTCATCCATAGGAGTTGAGCACAACAAGCTCTCGCGGTAACATATTCGGCTTCGGCAGTGGATAGGGCTACAGAGTTTTGTTTCTTGGACGACCAAGGCACTAAGGACCTACCCAAGAATTGGCAAGTCCCCGAAGTGCTTTTTCTATCTACTTTGCAACCGGCATAGTCAGAATCCGAATAGCCGATGAGGTCGAAGGATGACCCTTTAGGATACCATAAGCCAAGGTAAGGTGTATGAACTAAATATCGAAGAATCCTCTTAACGGCCATTAAATGACACTCTTTTGGAGCGGCTTGAAATCTTGCACACATGCACACACTAAGCATGATATCGGGCCTAGATGCACAAAGATAAAGCAATGAACCTCTCATGGAGCGATATACCTTTTGATCCACGCTTTTTCCTTCTCCATTGAGATCAAGATGTCCATTAGTTTGTATAGGTGTCTTGATAGGTTTGGCATTCTCCATATCAAACTTCTTGAGCATGTCTTTGATATATTTTGTTTGGCAAATGAAGGTTCCTTCCTTGAGTTGTTTGATTTGAAATCTGAGAAAGAACTTCAATTCCCCCATCATAGACATCTCAAATCTTCTTGTCATGATCCTACTAAAATCTTCAAAAAATTGTTGATTAGTAGAACCAAATATAATGTCATCAACATATATTTGGCAAACAAATAAGTCATTATCAACATTCTTGGTAAAGAGAGTACAGTCGGCTTTGCCTATTTCAAAGCCCTTTTTGACAAGAAATTTTTTAAGGCATTCATACCATGCTCTAGGAGCTTTCTTTAGCCCATAGAGCGCCTTATGGAGTTTGTAAATATGTGCGGGATATTTGGATCTTCAAAGCCAGGCGGTTGCTCCACATACACCAATTCGGTGATTGGTCCATTGAGAAATGCACTCTTCACGTCCATTTGATATAGCTTGAAATCATGGTGAGTAGCATAGGCTAATAATATACGAATTGACTCAAGCCTAGCTACGGGAGCATAAGTCTCACCAAAATCCAAACCTTCAATTTGAGTAAACCCTTGAGCAACCAATCGTACCTTGTTCCTTGTTACTATCCCATTTTCATCTTTTTTGTTACAGAAGACCCATTTTGTGCCAATCACATTTTGCTTTAGCCTTTCCACCAAGGACCAAACTTCATTTCTTTTGAAGTTGTTCAATTCTTCTTGCATGGCCATCACCCAATCCAGATCATCAAGAGCTTCTTCTACCTTCAAGGGCTCCAAAGAGGAAACAAAGAAGTAAAATTCACAAAAATTTGCAATTCTTGAACGAGTAGTTACCCCCTTTTGTATATCACCAAGTATGTTGTCCACGGGGTGATCTCTTTTGATGCTTTGATGAACGTGTGGGTGTGGTACTTGAGATTGATGTTGCATATCTCCACTTCATCATCCAAAAAGTTATTTGGGTCTTCATAGACTTGATTTTGGTCTTATGGTCGTTTGTCGCTTTGATCTTGAGTTGATGTTGATGGTTCCACTTGCATCGATGAAGATGATTGATCTTGATCATTTTGGGTCGCTTGTAGCTTTTATTGCTCTAAAGGCTTGATTTCACCAATTGTCATCTTCTTGATTGCTTCGTTTGGTATTTCTTCATCACCTAGCACATTAGGATCAACTTGCTCCACTTGGGAGCCATTAGATTCATCAAATGTCACGTCTCTCGCAATTTCAACGTAACCGGTGGTTTTGTTGAAAATATGGTAGGCGTAGGCATTTGATCCATAACCAAGCATAAAACCTTCATCTACTTTTGGAGCAAATTTAGAACTTCTTACCTTCTTATTTAAAATAAAGCATTTGCTACCAAAAACTTTAAAGTAGGAAACATTTGGTTTGTTACCGGTTAGAAGCTCATATGCGGTCTTGTTCAATATCTTGTGTAGATACAACCGGTTGATGGCATGGCATGCGGTGTTGATTGCTTCCGCCCAAAATTGATCCGATACCTTGTATTCATCAAGCATTGTTCTTGCGGACTCAATTAGAGTCCTATTTTTCCTCTCGACCACTCCATTTTGTTGAGGGGAGTAAGGAGCCGAGAATTCATGCTTGATTCCCTCTTCATCAAGAAACTCTTCAACTTGTATATTCTTGAACTCACTTCCGTTGTCGCTTCTCACTCTCTTGATCTTCACTTCGAACTCATTTTGGGCTCTTCTTACAAACTTCTTGAAAATAGCTTGTGTTTCGCTTTAGTCATGCAAGAAGAATACCCAAGTGAAACGTGAAAAGTCATCAACAATAACTAAACCATATTTGTTACCTCCAATAATTATGTAGGCAATCGGCCCAAATAAGTCCATGTGGAGGAGTTCCAATGGTCTTGTAGTTGTCATCACATTCTTAATAGGATGAGATGCTCCAACTTGCTTTCCCGCTTGACAAGCACTACAAATTCTATTTTTCTCAAAAGACACATTTGTTAGTCCTAGGATGTGTTCGCCTTTTTAAAGTTTAGACAAATTTCTCATGCCAACATGAGCTAGTCAGCGGTGCCAAAGCCAACACATGCTAGACTTAGCCATCAAGCAAGTTTTAGGCTTCACTTCATCCGTTGAAAAATCAACAAGATAAAATTTACCCTTCAACTTACCAGTGAAAGCTATTGAGGCATCTTCCCTTCTAGAGACAATCACACCCTCATTGGTAAAAAGACAATTATAACCTATCTCACATAATTGAGACACGGATAACAAATTATAATTAAGAGATTTGACTAATAAGACATTTGAAATAGAATGATCATTGGAGATGACGATTTTACCTAGGCCTATTACCTCTCCTTTTCCATTATCGCCAAAAATGATGTTTTCATGAGGTCCTCCATTTTCTTCAAAAAAGGAAAATATACTCTTTTCTCCGGTCATGTGATTTGTACATCCACTATCAATTACCCAACTTCACCCACCGGAGGAGTATACCTACAAAACAAAGTTATGCCTTTATTTTAGGTACCCAAATTTGTTTGGGTCCTTTAGCGTTAGTCACCAGCACTTTTGGCACCCACACATTCCTTTTAACAATTCTATCTCTTGTGCGGGGACCAACATAGAGAGCAACCACTTTACCACGGTGGTCTCTCTTGAGCATATATGAGGCATAGAATGAGCATTGAGGAGCATGAGCCTTTGGTTGCTTTGTTTGAGCCGTGTGATCAACTTGCTTGCCTCCTTTGACAAACTTAAGACATTCCACTCCATTCAATAGCACACGACCATTTGGTTTGCTCGTGTATTGGTCAAATCCAAGACCTCTCTTTAGCTTGTTATCCTTGGCTTGGATGGTCTTGTAAAGTGCATCTTTTGACTTATAGGTTTTGATGCATCCATATTTGACCAAGGCATTTAGCCTCTCATTTTCCTTTTGTAATGCTTGCAAATATTCAACATTAGTCGTACAAGCATTTATATCAAAATTGAAACAACGAGAGCATCAATTGCTAGTAGATGCACTAGATAGTAAATTTGCTTCATTAGAGTTGGATGAGCCTTTCTTAAGGGTATCAATTTGCGTTTCAAGAGTTTTATAATTTTTATCCAAGCAAGATAATTTCTCTTGAAGCAAGAAATTGTTACTCTTAAGGTCGGCAATTGAGGAATTAGCCAAATCATAGTCATTTGATAATTTCTCAACTTTCTCCTTCTCTTTAGCAAAGAGCTCCTCGAGTTTAAGGTTTCTCTCCTTTTTAAGGATGAGCAAGTCCTCTTGTCTCTTGAGGGTCTCCTCATGACTATCTATTGTATCCATTAGCTCCTTTATTTTAGCCATGACATTTTTATTCAAACCTTTAAACAAGCTATCACAATCACTATCATATTCACTATCGCTATCTAGAAGCTTGGATTGAGATTTTACCTTGCGGCTTTTAGCCATGAAGCATTTTGGAGAGTTGTCATCATCATCACTCATTAAGAGTGATTTTCTTGGTTTTGGCTCGTGGATGGCAATTGTGGTGACTCCTTCATCATCGGAGTCGGAGTCGGAATTTGAATCCCACTCTTCTCCAATGTGTGCTTGACACGAATACTTCTTCTTGTATATCTTGTTTTTGTCCTTCTTGTATGGCTTGATCTTATTGTCTTCTTTATCCTTTCCTTTCTTCTTGTTCGGTCAATCGGCTATGAAGTGACCAACTTCGCCACATTCATAGCATGCCCTTCTTGATGTTCTTTTCTTGGGCATGTCTCTCTTGTATTTTGAGTAGCCTCCCTTTATCATGAACTTCTTGAATCTTTTCACAAAGAAGGTCATTTCTTCATCTTCGGAGCTTTCCTCTTCACTTGTACTTGATTCTTGAATTTGCTTGCTTTTGCTTGCCTTGAATGCAACCTCCTTGTTCTTGGAGGTTGAGCTTTGTTTGGCATAAATCTTCACTTCATTTGCTTCTTCTTCCATGAGCTCATGAGCGAGGATCCTTCCAAGCACATCGCTTGGTGTAAGCCTTTTGTAGTCCCTTCTCTCTCGGAGGAGTGTCACCAAAGTGGGGTTTCTAGGGGCAAATACTCTAAGCAATCTCTTTACCACTTTGTGATCATCAATGTCCTCACTCTCGAGCCCTCTTAGCTTGTTCACAAGCACCATCATTCGATCATACATAGCTTGAGGAGTTTCATGATCTTCCATCACAAATCTTCCTAGCTTGCCCTCAAGTAGCTCTATCTTGGATTCTCTCACGCTTGTTGTCCCTTCATGAGCAACTTGAAGAGTATCCCAAATTTACTTGGCTTCTTCAAGTCCATCCACTTTATTGAATTCTTCCGGACTCAAGGCACTAAGCAATATACTTGTGGCTTGAGCATTGCGGTGCATATTTTGTTCTTCACTTGAGGTGAGCTCTTGATCTTCCTCCGGTAACTCAAAGCCTGTGCAAATAATCTTCCAAATACTAGGATGAAGAGAGATTAAATGCATTCATTTTGTGCCTCCAAACGGCATAATGTGTACCATCGAAAAATGGTGCACGCCTGGAAGGCACGAAGATATAGTTGCTCGAAGAATTTAAACGATCATAATTGGAAGGAACTTAACTTCCCTTTCCTTTACCATTACCGTCATCATTCTTCGATGGATCATCTTTAAAACCCCTCGGACTTCCGGATGTTGACATTATAATTTCCTCCAAGCGGTCAAGCCTTGTAGGAGGTTAGGCTCTGATACCAATTGAAAGTGCCTAGAGGGGTGAATAGGTTTTTCTGAAAATTAAAACTAAACAGCGGATTAAAACTGCCGGATACTCCGGTCTGGTCCGGAGTCTCCGGTCTAGTCTGGAGTCTCCGGTCTATACAGGAAATCAAGAACAACTATGAATTAAAGCGAGCAGCTAGAATCTAAAGGTGATACTAAGTCTACTAGATATCACAAAGCTAGAACAACAATAAATACTAGCAGGATGATCACTAAGACAACTTATATGTAAATTCTCAAATCCACACGATTAAGTAAATTGCACAAATAAGAACACAAGGGATTATCCCGGAGTTCGGCCACCTCACAAAGAAGTGCCTACGTCTCCGTTGAGGAGCTCACAAAGAGCCGGGTCTTTTCCAACCATATCCTCTTCTAGCGACCACCAAGATCAAGCTAGAGTTTCCTTACTCAATTTGTAGTCGATTACAAACTTCCCGTGGCACTCCACAAAGATTGGGTGCTCTACGGGTGATGCCTTGCCGTCTAGAAGCACAAAGCTTAAAGAGAAAAGATCACAGCGAATGCTTGAGGAAGAACTCAATGATCAAGTGGCTTAACCTCACTCCAAACCCAAACTCACTAAATTTTTGCAAAACTTAGCACTAGAGGTGGTTGGAGGGATTTTGAATGCTCTTGGAATGCTCAAGGAGTCTAGAGTTCACCAGCAACAGCAAGCCTTTAATGCCAAGGGGTGTGGAAGTATATATAGCCCTCTCTCAAAAACTAGCCGTTACTGTTCTGTCAGACCTAACCGGAGTATCCGGTGAACACCGGAGTATCCGGTCTCAAATCCAAAAACGACGTCAGAACAGTCACAGAACGTGTCAGAATTAGCCGTTACAATTCTGTTAAGTTACCGGAGTCTCCGGTAAACACCAGAGTCTCCGGTCCTGATAGGGCTATCGATTATACTAAGTCCGGAGACTTGCCGGACCCTCCGGCTTCTCCAGGTACTCCGGTTAAAACATTTTCTCCTACCGGAGTATCCGGTGAACACCGGAGACTCCGGTCTTTTTCAATAAAAATAAATGCTTAACCGAGGCTCTCTAGCGGAGTCTCCCTCGGAGGCTCCGACCTTAAAACTCACCAACTACCGAAGTATCCGGTGAACACCGGAGACTCCGGTCTTTTTCAACAAAAATAAAGCGGAACCGAGCACCCTCTGCCGAAGTCTATCTCGAAGACTCCGGACTAAATACTGAGTACCGGAGTATCCGGTGAACACCGGAGACTCCAGACTCAGTGAACTTTGCTAAACAACCTGGTGTCCGTGGGTGAGTGTGTCTCTCAACTTGTTGGTTCTAAAGGATATCTTGAGCATTGAGACACTAATCAAGCAATCAAATGTAACCCTCTTAATAGAGCGGCTATCCTAGACTCAATTTTAAAAATAAAAGAATTTAAATTCTATTAAGTACTCCTAGTTGCTTCTCCTTTCTTTTCGAAGAGCGTCGAACGTCATATGTCTTCTCAATTTGGATTTAGACCTGTTCATGACTTAGATAAACATATTAGATCCTTAATCGTTTTGTCATCAATAAACCAAAACCCACTTACGGGGCCTAGATGCACTTTCACAAACCATCAGTCCTTAATGATTATTAAGAGCTCAATCTCAGAAGGGATAAGGGGAGCAATCCCTGATGCCACAAATGCTAAGGAGTATTTAAAGAAAGTTGAGAATCAATTCAAAGGGTCCTAAAGTCTATGAAAGTACACTCATTAAGAGGCTTGTAAATGACAAATATGATGGATCAAGAAGTATTAGAGAGCACATAATGAAGATGAGCAATATGGCCTCTAAGCTTAAGAAAATGGAGATGGAAATTTCTGATGGTTTCCTTGTCCATTTTATTATGACCTCTTTACCTCCTGAGTTTGCACCATTTATGATTAATTATAATGCTATGAAGGTAAAGTGGTCTATTGACGAACTAATGACCATGTGTGCCCAAGAGGAGGAAAGGCTAAAGGCTGAAAGAGTTGATCACATCAATCAATTCAGTTCTGGCAAAAGAAAGTTCCAAGGAGATTGCAAGCCTAAGAAGGAGCTACAGTTCTCCCCTAAGCCAAACAAGACAGGGGGTAAGGGGCCCAAGACTCCTGCTGCTCCTGTTCCTCCTAAGGAAGCGGATCCAAATGGGTGCTTCTTCTGTGGGAAAGGTGGACACCTCCAGAAGGAATGTGTCGACTTCTTAAAGTGGCTCAACAAGAAAGGTAACGATGAATTTACGTTCATAGATGAATCTCTTTATGCTGATTATGCTATTAATTCTTGGTGGATTGATTCTGGTGCAACTGTGCATGTTACCAATTCACTGTAGGGATTCGTTATGAGGAGGACCCTAAGAAGAGGGGAAAGAAGAATTAGAGTCACCAACAACATAGTGGTTGAAGTTGAAGCAGTGGGATAATTTCCGTTAACACTAGATAGTGGCTTTATTCTTCAGCTTAATAATGTAATTTATGTCCCTTCTATGAGACAAAACTTGATTTCAGTTTCTATGTTAGACGATGATTGTTTTCATTGTAATTTTGAGAATAAGAAGTGTGTTATTCAGTTAAATAATGTTAATGTTAGTCTTGCTATCTGACAAGATAAGCTTTATTTGCTATCTCTCAGTGATCCCTCTGTATCTATGAATGTTTGTGATGTAATTACTAAGCGTAAGAGAAGTGATAATGAGACTTCGTCGAAATTGTGGCACTGTCATTTAGGCCACATTTCAAGGGGGAGAATGAAGCGTCTCATTAAAGAAGAGAGCCTCCACTCGTTAGACTTCTCTGACTCATACCAGTGCATTGATTGCATTAAAGAAAAATATGTTAAGCAAATCAAGAAAGGAGCCACACGAAGTACATGAATCTTAGAATTAGTTCACACTGATGTATGCGGTCCTTCTCCTATGACATCAGTAGATGGTTTTGATTCTTTCATAACATTTACTGATGATTTGTCATGTTATGGATACATCTATCCCATTAAGGATCGATCTGAGTCACTAGATAAATTTAAGATATTTAAGGCTAAAGTTCAAAATCAGCACAATTTAAAGATAAAAGTAGTAAGATCAAATCATGGGGGAGAATATTATGGGAGACATGCTCCTTATGGCCAAATTCCCGGACCTTTTGCTAACTACCTTCGGGAAAATGGCATAGTAGCCCAATATTCAACACCTGGTGAACTTCGGGAAAATGGAGTTGCTGAAAGATGTAATCGTACTCTTATGGATATGGTATGAAGTATGCTAAGTTACTCCAATCTGCCGGTCAATCTGCCGCACATATACTTAATCGGGTTCCCAGTAAATCAGTACCTAAGACACCTTATGAATTATGGACTGGGAGGAAACTGACCTTAAATTATTTACGTGTGTAAGGTTGTCCAGCTCAAGCTAAAATTTTCGATCCAAGTATTGGGAAATTATACCCTAAGACTATCAGTCGCCATTTTATTGGTTACCCTAATAGATCAAAGGGGTATCGTTTTTATTGTTCAAATAAGTTTACTAAGTTTGTTGAGACAAGACATGCTGTGTTCTTTGAAAGCGATGAGATCAAGTGGAGTATCGAGCCCAGGGAAATAAATCTTGAGGAGAAATGGGGCCAAAACCAAATATGACTCTTAAGGGAAATATGACTATAAATCTCGAGGAGAAGTGGAGTCCTGATGGAGACAAAACAGTAGGTTGTAAATGAGTCTACAAAACCAAATATGATTCTTAAGGGAAATATTGAAAAGTTTAAATCAAGGCTCAGAGCAAAGGGCTACACACAAAGAGAAGGCATGGATTACAATGATACTTTCTCTCCTGTCTCAACTAAAGATTCATTTAGAATAATTATGGCGCTTGTATCTTATTATGATTTAGAGTTGCATCAGATGGATGTTAAAACTGCATTCCTTAATGGTGACTTGCATGAAAATATTTACATGCTTAATCAGAAAGTTTTATTGTGGAAGGCAAGGAACATATGGGATGTCGACTTAAGAAATATATTTATGGATTAAATCAAGCGTCTAGACAATGATACCTTAAGTTTGACCAAATAATAAGAAATTTTGACTTTAAGGAAAATGATGTGGACAATTGCATATATGTTAAGTTTAAGGGGAGCAAGTTCACTATCTTAGTTCTCTATGTGGATGACATCTTATTGGCCAGCAACGATAAGGATATCTTGTATGAGACCAAACAATTTCTTTCTACTAATTTTAATATGAAGGATCTCGGTGAAGCCTCTTATGTTCTGGGCATTGAAATTCATCGAGATAGGTCCAAAGGAGTATTAGGATTATCACAAAAGGCATACATATACAAAGTACTAAAAGAATACAATATGCATAAGTGCTCTGCCTCACCTGCTCCTGTTGTTAAGGGCGATAAGTTTGGGACATTCTAATGTCCGAGGAACCAATATGAAGTTGATCAGATGAAGGCGGTTCATTACGCTTCTGCTGTCGGAAGCATTATATATGCTCAAGTTTGCACGCGCCCTACTTAGCTTTTGTAACCCGGATGCTTAGCAAATATCAGTCTACTCTAGAACCGGGCCACTAGAAAGGAGTTAAGAAAGCTTTGTGTTATATGCAAGGCAATAAGCACTTCATGCTCACATATAGAAAATTTGATAATCTTGAAGTTGTGGGTTATTCAGACGCAGACTCCGCGAGGAGTATAAATACTAAGAAATCCACGTCTAGATATATATTCACCCTCGCTGGAGGAGCTATCCCGTGGAAAAGCTCCAAACAGACATTTACTACATTGTTGACAATGCATGCTGAGTTTGTGGTATGTTATGAGGCTACGGGGTAGGCTGTATGGTTTAAGAACTGTATTCCCGGACTTAGAGTGGTAGATAGCATTGCTAAACCACTTAAGTTATACTGCGATAGTGAACCAGCAGTTTTCTATGCGAGTAACAACAAGTCAAGTGGCTCTGCCAAATACATTGACATTAAGTATCACATTGTGAAGATAGAATCTAGGATCAAACAATTAAGATTGAGCATATAAGCACTAAGTCAATGCTCGCGGATCCGCTAACTAAAGGCTTACCACCCAATGTTTTTAGAGATCATGTTGCCAGCATGGGTTTATTGGAAAGCCTTTAATTTTGGAATTAGAGGACCATTATACAAATCCTCCCATTAAGTATAAAGTTTTCCATATCAAGATAGAATAGTGCACTATAGGTACTGGGGTTTCAGAGGTATTTCATTAGCCATTGTAACACATTGCCTTGGTGTACCGTTGTATTACGAATGGGCTTATGAGGTTAGCCTTACAATTAAGGGGAAGAATGTTGGTGTTGATCTTGGGCTAACCGAGAGACCAAACCTAAGGGGAGTCGAACTCCACGATGTGCCCTGATCGGGGGCGCCTAACCGATAATTGGTTAAGGTCCCCTATGGCCCAGCGCTATAAAAAGGAAGGGGTGAGCCAGCTTCTAGGTTTGGTGCAACGATCTTCTAGTCTCTCTCTCACCCCAACAAACTCGATCCCGATCGATCCCTCGCTGGTGCCCAAGGGAAGGCCGACGCCCTTTGCAGGGCGAGGACATCGCTAGCTTTGTCCCAGCGTCCACTACATCAACCTCATCGTCAAGTAGGCAATCGACCACACGCTGGCCACATCTACATCGCTACGTGAAGACCCGATGGCCTCCTCTTCCAATGATGGTAAGTTGGGCCCTAATCTCTTTGATCTTAGGTGTTCACACATTAGGCAATTCATATTAGATCTAATAGTACCATCATAATCATCATAAATCTTTTTCAATGACAACATAACTCAAAATAATACTCTTCGAGTGAAGAATTAAACAAGCATCTCACATTGAAGTCATATATTTTTCAAATAATACTCTTTTTCAATGACAATATAACTCCTGCATAAATGAAGAATATCTCTAACTTCCACAATTGAAGTCATATATTTGACTGTTCTTTTTGAGGAAAATACAGTAGGGGAATCTCCTAGTATGGTATATATATATAAAGAATATTAATAAGAGTAAACAAAAGAGGAAGAGTAGCAGGGCTACTCGGTCACGAGAAGAGAGAAAGACCAGATCTAAAGCAGGCCAAAGAAGAGAAAGCGATCTTTACAAGTTAGACTATTGAGTTATCCATTCTAAGATATGAGGTCTATGATCTTCTTTCACTTTGTGCAAATGCAGGGTTGCTTCATTTACCAATCCTTGTTTCCAACTTTGAAAAGATGGTCTCACTTGCTGAAAGATGACTCCATTTCTCTGTTTCCAGATGTGCCATGCAACTATTACGAATATTTCCATGAAGAAGGGAAGCTGAGCTTCATTCTTGGCCTTTTTCATCATGTTGAAGAATGGGAGTGTAAAGTCCCAATGTATCCCAATGTGAAACCAACACTGGGCACTACAAGTGCAGCCAAAAAAAAAAGATGCTGAGCATTTTCCTCTACATTTGCATTACATAGCACACAATTGTAGTTGTTTCCTTCAATTTTGCAGTTCTTTCTTCTAAGCAGCTTTCTGGTATCAAGTCTGTCCATGAGTAGCAACCATGTAAACACTTTTAGCTTCTTACAATGCTTATATTTCAAAATCCAATGGAAAGGATCCGATGGATTAATTGTTTTGAAGTGGAGTGCATTAACTTTTCTTGATGAATAAAATTGAGATCCCCAACAGTATTGCCATATGTCTTGTTGATTGTCTTGGTTCTGTACTTGTTGAACCATGGCTTGAAGTTCCTGTAGCTCCTGGTATGCTTGTTCTGTCAGTGGTATGTGAAAGTGATTTTGAATTGCCTCGTCTGCCATAAATTCTGCAGGGATATGTTTTCATTTTTTGCAAAGGAGAATAATCTTGGCAATTATTCTCTTAGGTAGTTGCCATTCCACACATCATTCCATAGTAAAACAATGGTCCCATTTGCTACTTTGCAAGCTGCAATGCCTCTGTAATGGTCACAATACTTCATTATGTCCCTCCACCAAAACGAACCTTTATCAATTGATATGTGTGGAATTTGACCATCTCAGTAGTGTGCATTTCAAATTAGATTTACCCATGGCAAATCCATCTTATTTTAGAACTTATGTAGATGCTTCATCAAGAGGGATTCATTTTGAATTCTGAAATTGATCACTCCTAACCCACCATTCTTCTTGAGCCTGCAAACCTTTTTCCAAGCCACTAGGGCTTTTCCTTTAGCATTTATGCCAGAGCCTGTCCAGAGACAATGCCTTCTAGCTCTATCTATATATTCAATCATAGCTATGGAAAGCTTGAGAGTGCACATTGTGTAGGTAGGAAGGGATGAAAGAACAGAGTTGACCAAGGTGAGTCTTCCAACCTGAGTTAGGAAGGAGCTGATTGCTGTAAGCCTTCTTTTAGTTCTATTCATAAGGGGTGTATAATCATCAACTCTTGGTTTAGTTGTACCAAGAGGTAGCCCAAGATATATGAATAGTAAAGAGCCTATCTTGCAACCAAAAACTCCCACTAAGAGTTGTACTTTCTCACTTGGAATGTTGATGGGCACCAAACATGATTTAGAGTAGTTTACTTTCAAACCGGTTGATTATACAAATGTTTCCAGCAAACCTTTGAGATAGATGAGCTCCCTTTGTGATGCTTTTAACACCAAGATGGTGTCATCTGCGTACTGTACAATCGGGAAGTCACTTTCATGAGTTAAATGCAGAGGAGAACTGAGGAGACCTTGTGAGTGTGCTTTGTTTATGATGCACTTCAAAAGATCAGCAGCAATCACAAAGAGAAGAGGGGAGAGAGGGTCTCCATGCCTTACACCCCTCTACAATGAAAATACTTGCCGGGTACACCATTGAGAAGAACAGATGAAGTTCCTAAGGATAAAATCTGATCCATCTACATGTTCCATCTGTCATTGAAACCTAGGCATTTTGACATCTCCAAGATGATACTATGTTCAACTGTGTCAAAAGCCTTCTCAAAGTTTAACTTACGGATGACAATTTCTTCTCCAGAATGATGACATTGATGAAGATATTCATATGCCCATGCTAGACAGTCTTGTATAGTTCTAGTTTTAATGAAACCATACTGTTTTGTGTGTATGAGACTAAGGATGGTGCTTTGCAATCTATTAGCCAGGAGCTTTGTAATCAATTTTAGCACTAGATTTAGCAAAGAAATTGGCCTATAATCATTTATCCCTGTTGGATTATTGACCTTTGGTGAAAGAGCTGTTGATGGCTTGCAGATCTACTTTGCCATTATAGAAATCATTGCATAATACATAGAAGTCCTCTTTGATTATATACCAGCATCTCTTCATGAAGAGCCCATTGAATCCATCTATCCCTGGAGGTTTATCAGTGGGCATGCATTTGACAGTATTGTCAATTTCTTAGTGAAAGGTTCTGTAAGGCAGTCTAGGTTGTCATGGGACTTAACTAGACCTATGATATTGAAAGTGAATATGAGGGTTCGAAGAGTGACCCATTCTTTCTTTGTAAGCCTCCCAAATGATGGCAGCCTTATCGTTGTGGTTGGTTACATTTCTCCCATCTGGTGCTTCTAGGTGAGTAATTTTATTCAGCCGATATCTTTCAATTGTTGCTGCGTGAAAAAAAAAACCTTGTATCCTCATCTCCAAATTTAACCCAATATTCATTCTTGTATCTCATTAATTGGATAATGTGTTTCTTCAAGGTTTTCCTGAAATTCTTTTCTTGAACATACAAGTTCCTTTGCTCTTCAAACTTCTCCAAGACTATCAGTACCTCATTGCATTCCTTGATAAGATTGTTCAGCCGTGATATGGATTTGCTCCATTTCTTTAGTGCTCTTCTCAAGAGCTTGAATTTTGCAGCTATTTTGGTGGCACTATTAGTGGCTCTAACTGTTGTATTCCAAGTGCTTTCCACTATCTCAAAGAATCATGGATGTTCTATCCAATAATTTTCAAATCTGAATATTTGTGCTTTTGGAATTTTAGTCCTAATCTGTACTGAGCATGGAATGTGGTCAGAGAGAGGTTTTGCAAGAGGGAGTAAAAGATTGTTGGGGTAGTCTTGAGTCCAGTTTGTAGAGGTAAAACAACAATCAAGGTGTTCAAGAAGAGGATCATCCTACATGTTGCTCCATGTGTATTTTCTACTTTTGAGGGGAATTTCTAGTAGTCCCAAATTGCATATGATCTCATTGAAAATGGATATATCGT
The DNA here is from genome assembly GCF_958298935.1 of Phragmites australis. NCBI lineage: Eukaryota > Viridiplantae > Streptophyta > Magnoliopsida > Poales > Poaceae > Phragmites > Phragmites australis. Next base: position 28,305,314 of record NC_084926.1, on the reverse strand, counting down.
TCATATTTCCTCCCGGTTTGTTTCTGTCATCAAGTGACCTGTAGAAGTTGAAGTCCCCAATAAACGTCCAATTTTCCTCATCTTCTATTTGCAAACCATTTAACCAATTGACAAATTCAACCCTATGTGACCCCTAACATGGCCCATAAACTGCTGTTAGAGACCAGCTCTCTCCATTATGATTGGACGAGAGCTTGACTGTGACTGCAAAGCTAGTGTTGTGAATGATCTGGCCATCGAACAAAGATCCATTCCAACCAATCAAAATACCTCCAGAAGCACCCACAGAAGGGGCATAAGCAAACTTGTTGAAGCGTTTGGGAGCTAGCTTTTTCATAAAGGTGCTATCAATTACTTCCCTCTTCGTTTCTTGTATGCAAAATACTGCACAAGAGCTCTCCTCTATTGTCCCTTTTATAGCTTGCCATTTGTCCTCTAAATTTATACCTAACATTCCAATTTAGGACTATCCATTGAATAAAATGTTACTTGTCTTTGGGAGCTGCTATCCTCAGTTGCCAGTAGCAGTTCCATGGCTACCTCCGAAGGAGCTATGCCGCAACTCTTCACTGCCACTTCTTGGATTGCAGATATAGCAATTTCAGGATGAGGCTCTACTGTATCATTGAGGTCTTCTATAGTTGGAAATGCAAATAAGCCAGGAAAATATGGCAGTTGAGTTGAGGGATCAACACCCACTTGCTGAGTTGAGGGATCAAGACCCACTTGCTGAGTTGAGGGATCAAGACCCACTTGCTGAGCGAGATCTTCAATCATACTCTTGACTTGACCACTTATCTTTCTTCCTTTGGATGCGGGAGCTACCTAAAATTTCTGCTTATACCCTTTATTGAGCTCACTGAGTCTTGTGCTTCTTTTTAGGTTAGTTTCCACCATGGGAGTGGTGACTTTTTTTCTTAACCGCAGCCTTTACATTGGCTAATCCCATTTTCTTTCTTGCATAAGTTTTCTGAATTATCTTGTTGGCACATCTGGCAAAGAATTTGTGTGTGATTTGTTGGAAGGTGAGCATTCTCTTTCTTCTAGAATAGGTATGTCCGAAATATTTCTTGCAGTTATTAATGTCCACTCCAGACTTCGTAACCAGATTTGTTCCTACGCTTCCCCCCATTGTCGTCTTCCAATAGTTTAATTGAAGGCCCCAAAAAATTGGTTGATGATGCACCTGCACTGTTTTGCCAAAGCAAGAATGGTAGGACAAGCAGCTGCTGTAGTGGAGAAGATGCGGGTTCAACCACGGTACTGAGAATGCTCCTTAGGTGCAAGTAATGCAAGGTGTTCTGTATACAGGATATGGTTGGTCCTGAGGTACTGTCATAATGTGAGTCTTGCATGTTTCGACAATGAGGAGAAGCTGGGATACTCTGTTGCAAGGGGAGAACTAAAGTTATCACCTGCAGCCATTTTGTGCAGCTCTCTGGCATCGCTGATTTGAGAGTTCTATCAAAATCTTCTGTCATGAGGTGCTGCATCATAAGCTGAACCTGCTCATTTAGGACTTTGGAGGGTTGCAGAAAGATGATTCGGTTGGATTCCTTTGCTTGCATGAAATGTCCCACTTTTTTATGAGGAAGAAATTCATAGCAAAAGTGTTGTCCTCTCCATGCTATTTCATGTATGTACTAGAGAACCAACAAGCTAGATGACTACATAGACAATTGTTACTGAGTTGAGGAGTATAAGAAGACATATCCGTAATGCTTGCAACCACTAGAGGGGATGCATTGTTGGCCCATATCTAACAGAGAAAAGCCAAGGGCACCAAAGAATCTGAGGATGCCAGGGAGGCCAAAAATATGTAGAAAGAGGGAAGTGCATGAGAAACCCAAATCAGTTAGGGTATTCAAGGTTGGCACAGTTATAAGGTGCACGCTTTGTCATAGTGTGGGTCACAACAGGTCTACATGCCAGCAAAGGAATGGTCAGGAATCTAATGTAGGAGGAGCAAGTGTGGGGAATTCTGCTACACCAGTGGAAAATGCTATGGTTCCTCTCACTTCTACACAACAAAGCTCAAGTTTATTGGGCAAGAGGAGCAAAAATGTATCTGACACCAATCCATCTGGTCAAAGAAAGAGGACACGCACTTCTCTGGAAACTATTACAACCATTGACAATGTAAGTTCATAAGATTCTTGTTTTGCAACATTCTTACTTCACCATTTTTTTCAGTTACCAGGAGGACTTTGTGCATGGACTTGAGCTGAAGCAGATCTAGACGTGACAGAAATATTGCATGTAGAACTGCTAATGATCCCACATTGGCCCCTAAGCTAATGGAAGCAGATCCACCTTGCTTTGTAGTGACTTTGCCCCTAGCAGAAGTACTCAGTAACCTCTCACTTGGCTTGCCAGGCTAAAAGAATGAAGCACCTACGCAGGGCAAGAAACTGAGGCCTACCAAGAATACCAAGCCTCCAAAGCTACTTAAGTTTTCTAGCACTCACTGATGTATCTTAAGAAAATTGCCAAACTGAAGGCTCTACCTAATTGCCAAACCGATGGCTTGTACTACCTAATTGCCAAACTGTTGGCTTATGTAATGTACTTTTGTGCCTTGATGTGCCAAACTATGGATTCATTATTGACAACAAATTATATTGATTCAAGGTATCAGCACAACAAATAGCATCGCAAAACAGCATACAAGTGCATATATCAGTATTTTCTGTTGCCTCTCTAGCCTACTAATCCTATCAATAATCTCAGTGCTACATTCAATTCTTGCTTCACGCAGCTCAGCAGTGTAGCAATCTCTTTTTCATGCCTCATCTTCAGCTCTGAACCTCTCCATTTGCAGCTAAAACAGCACCTCTAAGCTCATTATTCTCCCTCCTCAAATCAAGAACCATATCACGCAAATCAACCAAAAATTATCTGAGAAATGGAGTGTTTCCGAGTCAAACCACTCTCAGTACTGCCAACCCCCCCCCCTTCCCACCTGAGGAATGGCCACAAATCCAAACTCAGGACAACGCAAAAACCAGACAAAACTCAAGGAATGAATCAAAAATCCAAATTTACTCGATAACGAGCGCATGTCATGTACCTCCTCATCGGATTGTCGTCGCTCCATGAAAGCCACCGAGCAGCTTTCTTCCCACAAGAACATAACATATTGGCTTGTAATCTAGGGGTCCCTCTCAGTAAGGGATCAACAGCTGCGGCCTCACAATCGAGCTCCCCGTTCATCGAGCACCCCTTGAGCTCATCGAGCTGGCTATGGTGTCTACAAATTTAGAGGGTGACGATTGAATCAGAGCGTTAGGGTTCCTACCGACGCGAGAGATTAAGGAAAAATGAAACAAAGATAGGTAGACCGGGAGGGGAAAAGGATAAAGTACCGGCTGAGTCGGCACATGTACACATCAAATCCATGTCAGCTCATCCAAGTTGTCGAAAACAGCCGCAAACAGGATGAGGGATAGATGTTTCACTGTTTCGAGAGTTAGAGGACGATAAATTTCTGGTTGTACGATTGAGGGATCAAAATTAAATTGAGATCATAGTTGAGGGACAAGAAATATATATTTTTTCCTTTGATTTTATTTTATTTTTAAGATGGATTGAATTTGGTTGTTATCCTCCAATTTTGTTATCCGCGCCTGCCACTTCGACCGCCGCCCCGGCCTTCCCCGCGCCGCCTCTCCTCCACCTCCTCCCTACTCACGCTGGCCTCTTCCCCCTCCTACAGTCTTCGCCCTGCGCCGCTGTCGGTCCGGCGTGCATCCTGCCCTCCCCCGCTGCACCCCCCCCCCTCCATGGCCTATGCAGGCTGGGTCTAGCAGGCCGGCTCCGTTAACCCGCTGGATTTCCACGTCGCTGAGTTTGCTCCGGTGCTGAACTGAGAACCCGATATGTTGGGTTTAGCGCCCCTCCGCTTCGCTGCTCCCCCTGCTCGCGCCTCCGCCACCGCCTGCTGCGGAAACACCTCGGTAAAGCCCTCCTCCCCTCCTCTCTTCCTCCGCGCCTCCTTTCACATCTCATGTTTGGATGGCTTCTTGGCCTTACTCTCTATCTCCGACGGGCGGCGGCAGCTCGCGGATGGCGGCCAGCTCTCGGTTCTCGTGCCGGAGGCCGACGAAGGTGACGCGCTGCCGCCGGAGAATATGCATAAGTGGAGGATGGTGATCGCCTACGACGGGACCAAGTTCAAAGGTTCGTTTTGGCCTTCATATATGCGCTCTGTTTGATTTCTTTGATTGGTGGCCTCGGTGCCTTCTCTTGAGCGTTTTTATGCTTTTGTGGTTACCGGGATGAAAAATGGTGATAGGTGATGTAGTGTTCTTGTGGGAGCTATGCGATATCTCTTCTTTGTAGGCTCATTTTATTGTTTTCTAAATTTTATAGCTGTGCTATTTGGGATACATCATCTAATCTATATACTTGATTTCGCCAAGGACAGCAAGTCTTGCTAGCATCAAAAGGATTCATGATGATTTGGAGTATAATATGTTCTTTGGGCGTTATGCTCAAGCTTCATGGAGGTGAAAACCTCTAGCATAATTGAAATGACTGCTTACCGTTACAAGACTTGCTCATAGTTTAATCGTAGCTCTAGTGCAAACATGTTTTAGCTGTCATCGTATTTGCAGCTGATTTTCAGTACATCTTGTGTATGGAATTTATGCCCTTCGCTAGTGATTGGTTTATTCTTATTATTGACAGAATATCAAATGTTTCAACTTACAAAAGTGAGACTCTGAAGATTAACAGTCTCTAAAATTTAGAAGCATGACTCCCAGCTGCAATTTACTCTTGTCTGCCTGCAGTCTTTAAGAAAGAGAACTCTCACATGGGACTTCTCTGGCTTGCAAAAAGACTACTCAATAGATTTGAGTTCTAGTTAAGTAATTAGTAGTTTAGGCTTCATATTTGGATTTGCTTGGGACTTCTCTTCATGTTGGCAACACTTAGTGCTATATCGTTACTTAAGAGTATCACAATTAGATGTGAATATGAGTACTCATGGTTCAATGATCAAGGAATATGTCATCTGTGTGCCTGCATATTTGCATCTAAACATCAATGAAAGGGTTGAGAAAAATTGGGTAGAGCACTGTTCTTTTTTCCCTCTCTATCCAGGTCATCAGTTATGCTCAAACTAACAACCATCTATGATCTAATTGAATTTGTTTCACATTCCCCCCCCCCCCCCCAACATCACTAAGATTTTTATGAGAACTATGTAATTTTAAATCTCAAATGATTCTCCAATCACCATTATATCTCAGGTTGGCAGTATCAACCATCACCTCCAACAATACAATGCTTTTTAGAGAATGCACTGATACGCGTCACTAAGCTGGATCGGAAGAAGCTATGCTTGGTTGGTGCAGGCAGGACAGATACAGGTGTTCACGCATGGGGTCAGGTTTAATAAACTTATTACATAACTGTAAACTAAGGCTCACATTAATGTATATCATTCGTCTTGTGTATCCTGCACTTGTGAACATCATGTGAGGTTTATATGGATGCCAGGGATAACACTTCATATTTGTTGTTTTCAGGTTGCACATTTTACTACACCTTTTGCCTACCATTGCCTCGATAACATTCATTCTGCAATCAATGGACTTCTTCCTCCTGAGATTCGAGTCAGGGAAATCAGTGCAGCATGTCCTGAATTCCATGCTCGTACATCCACAAAGAGCAAAATTTATCACTACAAGATCTATAATGAGGCAATCATGGATCCCTTCCATAATCATTATGCTTACCATAGTGCTTATAAACTTAATCCACATGCTATGCGGGAGGCTGCAAAGCATTTTATTGGAATCCATGACTTCACATCTTTTGCCAATGCAGTGCATAACGATCGTGTGCGCAGTCCAATAAAGAAGATAACACGTTTTGATGTTAGTGAAATGGTAACTGATGGCTGAACAAAATATGTCTTTGATACTATTGTTTTTCACCCTTTAACATTTTGCTGTTTAGTTTTTTTTTTTGGAAGGATACCATTCTGTGTTAGATTGTAGTTCAGTGTTGGTTTACATGAACTCTTCTCTTGGTACTCTACAGGGTTCTGTCTTACAGCTTGAGGTTGAAGGCACTGGCTTTCTGTACAGACAAGTGAGGAACATGGTAATTTTGGTATCTTGTTTAAATGGCTAGTTCAAATTTTGTTTCTTACCATAGCATCCCTGGATGTTCCTAAATCCTAATATAAGGTCCAACCATGATCTTATGAATGCATGGGATAAAAAAGATTCTTGAGCCCATTAGTATGATCCCTGTTTTTTTTTAACGCCTGATAATTGGAGTCAACCATGAAAGCCCTTCATACATCTGCATTACTGCAGTTTGTCATTTGTGCATCTAAGTGCAAACTAGTCAGTAGGTATCTAACAGTAGTTCATATCTCCAACTGCAGTATTAGTCACTAAGCCTTTACCCTTTTACAAACAGGAAAATTAGCTGTCATACCAGGTCAACATCTACTTAGGGATTTGACATCCCATCACCTGGAAGCTTAGCCAGTAGGAAGCACCAATATGCGATGATTGTACAGCAGTACACCCAAATGATGTTTTTTTCTCTTGAAAAAACCAGCGATACCTCTATATATTGGTGAGTAGCAGGAAGTACTGGACTGTACCAGGAATTGTTAGACCCTTGATAGAGTAAGGGAGCGTAATGAGTAGGTAACCGTGATAAACTGGTGGTCTCTTATGGGCGGTCATGTGCAACCATGTTGTTGGCAGGGAAGATGTCACACAATAGAGGGAGGGAGGGAAACTTGTTTATTCTTTGTGATGTACCAATGAATTGCCATCCACTTCTAATGGGGTTGCTCATAACGAAATCAGCTAAAAAATTTTGGAGAGATAAGATAACATGCAAGTAATGAAAATAATCTGAGATGATAAATGTGCTCATCTCAGCCTGACTTCGCATGAGTGCTTGTCTTGATGCTCTGGAAATTCAAGATTGCAAATCGTAGTGCATTTATGTGTAGTGTGGACTTTGTGGTTGTGTTGCAGACATGCCGTGTTCAGCATTGTCACATATATCTTCAGTTACATGATAGCCTAGCGTGGGCAGTATCATGTTTCTCTTCGGCACACGATAACATCCGTGTTGTGTGGTGCAGGTAGCTTTATTGCTTCAAGTTGGAAAGGAAGCGCTGCCTCCTGACATCGTCCCAATGATCATTGAAGCGAGGGACCGCAAAGAGTTGGCGAAAGTGGCCTTGTCAGCACCACCACATGGACTGTATCTAATGTCGGTCAACTACGACAAGGAAATCCTGGAGCCTCCTGAAGGCTCCCCTCCAATTTCCTTTGGTAGGACTCACCAACTTAGTAAATGTAAGCTTACATTTTATTAATTGATTACTACTGAAGAAAAGATGTACTAGATTTTAGTTTTTTTACCTCCTACAGTTCCCTTGGTTTCATACTGTCAACCATAGGCCTTGATTGCTGCTAATTTCTGGGCAGAGGATTTGATTAAAAGACCCCTAACGAACTGAAGTAATTATCTCTATCGATTCATTTATTTTTTTGACTGAACAATTTCTTTGACTTAACAATATATTCATCTATGAATTTGCAACCATGCGGATTTTTGAAAGAAAAAAAGAGACTCATATAGTGGAATAAAGGATAGTACGCCCGGCTCTTTTGCTTTTTCACAAAAGGAATGCTCTATCCTTTGAGCACTGATGCATTCGCAAGAACACGGTATGATGATTTAGATATATTAGCACCAGACGTCAGTGTAAGCACGTTGAAGCATCATTGGAGACTCTATTTTGAACATCTGCATTTTCAAAAGTTTATTTGCTCGTAATTTTAGAGAGCAAATCATCCTTGGTCGTAACATGTTTCAATTTGAGAGAGCCCAACGGGTGCTAGAAAACACGAATGTGACTGGATATAGGGCCTGAACTTTTTTAGCCTCTTACCCATCTTAAATTGCTAAGGAAAATAAAGCCGAGGAAGCAAGAACAAGAGGGTTGCAAAGACAATCTTATGAGTCGTACCTCTTAACTTTACAAATAATATATTTGGAGGACTATTTTTTAGAGCGATATGGCTACTAAAGTATTCCATCCGACATCCGTACATTAAAATGACGATGTTATATGGAAGTTGTGATACTTGTAGTATGATAAGGAAATAACACAAATAACCAAAATGAGTTTCACCTAGAAAGCTTAGAAGGACTTAACTGAAATAGCTACATAAAACCAAAAAGGCACTACACTGGATAGATAGTGTTATATTGCATAGATAGACGATTCAGTGGGCAGCCGTACTTTCAGTCGGACAGGCCAACAGCTTTTCTGTCCACACCAGCATCGTTTGGTCTTTAGCTGTACGCGATCTTGTGGCCTCCGTTTCGCATCTCGACTAATTTGGGGAGGAATGCTGTGTTCGACAGGAACTGTGGGAGGGCATTATATTTAATCTGATCTTCAGAAAAGCTTGAGCTGATGATTGCATCATTTTTTACGAGATTTTTTTTTTGGCATGTTCCATTTTATTGTCGAGGGGATTGGAGCTGCCCTTTTGGCCTGCAAGAATTTGGTGCTAATTGTCACTGGCTCTCGATGGTTCAAAAGAAAAGAAAGAAATAGCATGCAATCATATCCTAGTGCATATGTCGCTTGTTGATATCTCAATTCACATATTCATAGAACCGGGTAGATTCAGAAACAGCAACCAAATGCTTACCGTGCTACTTATTTATGGTTAACGACAAGGCATTGCTTTTGATACATGCTGCAGCTGTTCCTTCTCACAACGACGGTTCAAATTGCTGTCAAGTCCCATCACTCTAGAAAAGCAAGCACTCTCACACACACGAGCATGCGTAGTTTTCCCCAAATGGAGCTCCAAATCTACCGCACTGCTGCCACTCCCTCCTGTCCAGGCATCGTTGCTTCGTTGACTGACACCATATATCCACCTCTTCAACGAAGGTGATGGCGGTGAGTGAGCGGGGGGAGGCGGTGTTAGCCATATTAATCCTGTCGCACCGTCCTTAATTAGATAGTTTCAGTTAGGAAATAATAGGTCGTGTCTGTGTGCCTGTACACAACACGAACGAGTTGTTTTTTCTGTTAGATTGTGTAGCCGTAGTTTCAGGCAGCTGGGATCTAAACGTGGGATGGCACGTTGTGGTGATCGTTAGCTGCATGTAAGGAGTTGTGCCATGAGTGGCTGTGGGATGGCACAGCCGGCATACTCGGTCCAACATCCAAATTTAGCTGAGGTTAGTTTGTAACCGAGAATAAATAGAAGAAAGAGGAGAAAAATGTGGTTAAGTTGAACACCACAACAAAATTACTCTGTCTCTCTCGTTGCCCTGTTTTTTGTGCCTGTGAGATTGTCACTGCCATCGTTGGCAACAACAAGTGGTATTAGAGCTACGATCAAGAGCGGGCAGCAATGGCAGACGAGGGATCCGGATCCAAGTCGCACTCGTGTTCCAGGACTCCGCAGCGCGCACGTGAGCAGAGCCGCGGGCGGAGCAGGACTCAGAGGGGTGGCGAGATTGTGGTGCGCGAGATCGTGAGGGAAAGCAGCGGAGGCGGCGGCGGTGTCGTGACCTACCCAACCCTCACGAAGACCAACTACTCAGAGTGGGCCATCATCATGCGCGTTAAGCTCCAGGGCGCCGGTCTTTGGGAGGCCGTCGACACGGGCGGCGGGGGTGATCGGCAGGAGCGACAAGCGCTGGGTGCCATCCTCTGCGACCGTGTTCGCGAAGCGCGCCGGCAGAAACTGCGCAAGGACTTCGAGAACATTGCGTTCAAGAGCAGGGAGGGGGCCGAGGACTTCGCTCTCAGGCTCTCTAGCATCGTCAGTGAGCTGCAGGCGCTCGGCGAAGACATGACCGAGCTCAAGGCGGTGCAGAAGTACCTACGCGTGGTGCCAGCGAGGTACGCGCAAATGGCGTGCTCCATTGAGACACTCCTCGACCTGGAAGACATGTCCATCGAGGAGCTGAGTGGGCGCCTTGCGGCGTCTGACGGGCGTGGCGAACCAAAGGTGGACGTGGGTGGCCGTTTACTTCTGACACAGGAGGAATGGCGCGCTCGCTCGTCCGCCAGCGGAAGCAGCGAGGGGTCGGTCGCCGGCGGCGGCAAGCCACGCGACAAGGGCAAGAAGCCACAAGGCCGCCCATCAGGAGATGGTGGCGGCAACAAGAGCGACGGGGGTGGCAAGCCGCCGCGTCGCAACGGCAAGTGCAATTACTGTGGGATCGAGGGACACTGGGCGCGCGAATGCCGCAAGGCCAAGCGCGAACGCGGTGACCAAGGCAAGCGCGAGGAAGCGCACCTGTCGCAAGGACAGGAGGAAGAGTCAGTAGCTCTGCTGCTGGCTATTGCGGGCGACGGCACTCCAGATGTCCAAGTCGCACCCAGAGTGCCCACGGCGTCCGCGCCGGGTGCCCAGGCCGCGCAGATCGGCGACGCGGGGGTGCAGCACGTCTTCCTAAACGAAGAGCGAGTTGTGCCCACGGCCATTGCTGACGGTCGTTGGTTCCTGGACACCGGAGCTAGCAATCACATGACCGGGAACAGAGCAGCATTCACCGAAATCGACGAACGAATCAAAGGTACGGTCAAGTTTGGTGACGGTTCTATGGTTGACATCCAGGGGCGCGGATCCGTTCTGTTCGCGTGCAGGAACAACGAGCACAAGGTTCTGATCGAGGTCTACCATATTCCTCGGCTGAAGAGCAGTATCATCTCGCTAGGACAGCTAGCTGAGGTGGGTGTCAAGACCGTCATCGAAGAGGATGAGATGCTGCTGTACGATCGTCGCCGTGCTCTACTCGCCAAGGTCAAGCGGATGCGAAACAGGCTGTACTCCGTGATCCTGACTCCGGCGAAGCCGGTGTGCTTGCTGGAGCAGGATGGAGATGTGGCGTGGCGTTGGCATGCGCGCTATGGTCATCTACATTTCCGCGGCCTCCACGATCTCACCGTCAAGGACATGGTGAGAGGTGTCCCGGCGATCAATCGCCACGAGCAATTTTGCGAGGGATGTGCTCTCGGTAAGCAACACCGTGCGCCATTTCCTCGCACCGCAGCGTATCGCGCCTGGAACTCACCCACGGGGACCTCTGCGGTCCCATCACCCCGGCAACCCTTGCCAACAACAAGTACTTCCTTCTCGTCGTCGACGACGCAAGCAGGTACATGTGGGTGGAGATGCTGAAAAGCAAGGATGAAGCTCTGAGGTTCTTCAAGAAGATCAAAGCATTGGCTGAGAACGAGTCTGGTCTCAGAATGAAGGCATTCAGAACTGATCGCGGCGATGAATTCATTTCAGCCGAGTTCGCTGAATTTTGCAGCGAGCATGGACTACGCCGACACACCACAGCCCCCTACTCGCCGCAACAAAATGGCGTAGTAGAACGACGGAATCAGACGGTCGTTGAAATGGCAAGATGCATGATGAAGAGTATGGGGGTGCCAGCAGTGCTCTGGGCAGAGGCGGTCAAGGTAGCGGTGCATGTTTTGAATAGATCACCGACGCGTGCTCTGCAAGGCGTTACACCATATGAAGTCTGGCACAAGAAGAAGCCCAATGTGAGCTATCTGCGCACTTTTGGGTGCGTAGCTCATGTGAAGACCGTGGGGCCCGGAGTGAAAAAGCTGGATGATAGGTCTGTGGCCATGGTGTTCGTCGGGTATGAGGATGGCGCGAAAGCATATCGCGTTTACAATCCGTCCACGAAGCGCCTTCACATCACCAGAGATGTGATCTTCGAGGAAGAGCGGCAGTGGGACTGGGCAGCATCAGGAGTAGAGCTGGAGCAACCAAGGGAATTCGTCATCGTCTACAACGATGATGAAGAACAGGTGCGTGGATCACCATCTGCACCAGCACCTGTGTCTCAGCCGCGCGCACCTGACAGAGAAGAAGCAGCAGCTCCGGGCAGCAGTGGGGCTCAGAGGTCTAGCCCAGATGATGGGCCTGATTCGGAGACTGAAGAAGATGGGCCTGCACTGGGGGATGAGGGAGTACCGGCAGCTGGGCCGGCCCAAGGACATCCGATGCAAACGCGCTCGAGGGACGGGATAGTGAAGCCCAACCCAAAGTACAAAGATGACGAGTTCGTTTACAGTGGCCTCTGTCTTCTCACTGCTGAGGAACCTGCTACTGTTGAGGAAGCTCTAAGTGCACCGGCTTGGAAGAAAGCAATGCAGGAAGAGTTGAGCTCGATCGTCGAAAACCAAACATGGGAACTGACAGCTCTCCCTCCTGGACACCGAGCAATCGGTCTGAAATGGGTCTTTAAGCTGAAGAAGGATCCTGCCGGGAAGGTTGTGAAACACAAGGCCAGGTTAGTGGCTAAGGGCTATGCTCAACGTCAAGGAATTGATTTTGAGGAGGTTTTTGCTCCAGTGGCTCGCATGGAGACTGTCAGACTGCTGCTGGCCCTTGCTGCTCACAACAAATGGCAAGTTCATCGTATGGACGTCAAGAGTGCATTCCTGAATGGAGACCTCGCAGAGGACGTTTATGTTCAGCAGCCGGCGGGTTTCATCGATGCCGGCAACGAGGACAAGGTGCTGCGTCTAAGGAAGGCACTATATGGGCTTCGACAAGCACCACGAGCGTGGAATGCCAAGCTGGACGCTTCTCTAGTGTCACTCGGTTTCGAGAAGTGTCCCTTGGAGCATGCTTTGTACAGACGAGGTGATGCAGTTTCGTTCCTGCTGGTAGGCGTTTATGTTGATGATTTGGTGATCACTGGCACCAATACTGAAGAGATCGAAGCATTCAAGGCGCAGATGCTGGAGTTATTCCGTATGAGCGACCTGGGTCTACTGTCATACTATCTTAGTATTGAAGTACAGCAGGAAGCAGGGAAGATCTCAATCTGTCAGGAAAGCTATGTGAGGAGAATTCTTGACACAGTCGGCATGAGCAGCTGCAACCCATGTCATACTCCAGCAGAGACCAGGAGCAAGATTGGGAAGCGCAACGGCGGGGATGCGATCGACGCTACACACTATCGTAGCGTGATCGGGAGCCTGCGCTATCTCGTGAATTCCCGGCCGGACATCGCGTATGCGGTGGGAATTGCAAGCCGCTTCATGGAGGCGCCTGGAACACAACACTGGGCTCTGGTGAAGCAAATCCTACGCTATGTGCGAGGTACGATCAGCTATGGGTGTGTGTACCGGACTGGATCAGGAGAACTGGCGATGGTTGGCTTCAGCGACAGCGATCACGTCGGCGATGTGGATGAGCGCAAGAGCACTACTGGTACTTTGTTCTTCCTAGGCTCAAGCGCCATCTCGTGGGCTTCACAGAAGCAGAAGATTGTTGCTTTGTCTTCGTGTGAGGCCGAGTATGTTGTGGCATCGGCAGCAGCCTGTCAAAGTCTCTGGCTCACAAGGGTGCTCGCTGAAATAAGGGGCACAGAACCGGCCAAGTTTCAGCTTCGCGTGGACAACAAATCGGCCATCGCATTGTGCACGAATCCGGTTTACCATGACAGGAGTAAACATATAGAGGTGCGGCATCATTTCATCGGAGAATGCGTTGAGACAGGCAAGATGGATGTCGAGCATGTCAGAACTGAACTTCAGTTGGCTGATATTCTCACCAAAGGACTTGGGCATGTCAAGTTTGTTGAAATGAGACTGAAGCTCGGAGTCGAAGAAGTGAAGCCGATGCAACAGGATTAAGGGGGTGAATTGTTAGCCATATTAATCCTGTCGCACCGTCCTTAATTAGATAGTTTCAGTTAGGTGTGGAACTCTCGGTCGGCTGCCTGTTGGCTTGGAGCTGCGCCGTTCCTTTTTTTTTCTGCTGTGGTGTTCTTTTCTTTAGACCCGTGTGTGGTAATTTTGTAATAATTTAGCGTTGTAATAAGAAGCACTGTGTCTGTTACACTAATGAAGTTGCTATATGTATGAATAACTGATCCTAGCATACATATAGTTTACATCTGGTTTTGGTCTTAAAACCGGGTGTGCCAAACAGGGAGGTGAAGGCGTTGGGGAGCGGGACCCCGGAGGCCCGGGACTTCGGGAGGCCAAAACTTCAGAGGACCGAGGCTTCAGGATGCCGTGTTTTCAAAGGCTTCGGGGGGTTGAACCAGTGGAGCCAAGGGAAGGCTTCGTAGGTGCGAAAGGGTACCGTGAAAGGATCTGATGATATCGGAGATCGAGCTTCTAACAGAGGGTTCGGAGATCAAGGCTTCGGAGGAACCTGGATGGTGATCTTCAACCGTTATCCTCAGGCTGGCTTATTTTCCCCACAACACACACCAGTCAAGAAAAACAAGGGCACATAAAACATAGAGACCAAGCCCACCCAATTTTGGCTAGTAGCAATGGTTTTGAGGACACGACATCGAGTTAGCAAAATGTCCATCTGTCTCTTCCTAGTCAATGCCAACAATCAATCCAGCCCACCCAGTTTTGACCAGTAGCAATGGTTTTGGGGACACGACACTGAGTTAGCAAAATGTTCATCTCACTCCTCCTTGTCTCTCCGAATGCCAACAATCAATGAAGCCCCCACCACACACACCAACCGAATTCCACCACCAGCTACTACATAAGTAACGGGTCATCATATAACTCATCACTTATGATAAAAGTGACGGATCATAGTTATGATCCGTCACTAATGATTACTCATTAGTGATGGGTCATCTTAGGCCAGTCATTGGTGATGGGTGAAGTTTTCACCTATCACCAGTGATGAACTCATTAGTGATAGGTCTCCTAGGATAGTCATTAGTGACGGGTCAAGTTATGACCCGTCACTAATGATGGTATTCACAAATACTTGCTCACTTTTAATAGTAGGATAGTTATAACTCGTCACTTATATACTTTACAGTCCTATATGACATAACATGATACAACACTAGCCTACTACCGTACTGATACAATAATAACATAAGTGCCCCAAACTCTAAGTATTATTGACTCAAAAGATACATATTTCAAATTGAAAGTGTATTAAAAAAAGCAAGTGAAAATACTCCAAACGTTGCAAAAAAATTTATTCTTATTTTATTTTTCTCATATTTTTTCTTATGAACTATTGTACATTACTACTCAAGTTCGATGTAAGGAGTGACGGCTGTGGACACAAAGTGTGTTTTGAAAATGGTGCAAAAACTTCTAGGGGTGATAACTCAATCTTCCAGGTCATTTTTAGCCTCGAAAAATTCACCGAACCAAAATAACATTTTCCTTAGCTTTCCTGAATGTAAAAGTGGCCCAACAAAGTGGGGGAGAAATGGTTGTAACTTTTTTTTTAGATGTTCGTAGAGTCAAAAAACATTGAAATCAAAATCTGTATGCAGAAGTTATGCATGTTTTACCGAAGGCACACGTGGTCATCTATTTTATTTGTCAAAATGAAAATTAGTCATTGATGATGGGTCAATGTTACAACCCATCACCAATAATTTTATTGGTGACAGGTCGTAATAGTGACCCATCACCAATGACCTTCGGCAAAGAAGTTAAAAGGATAACATCTCCGGCTTCCTTCAGAATGCACACGAGGGTGAGGTGGCAAGGGCACTATGTGCGCGAGGCTAGGTCATGGGTTCAATTCTATCGGAACTCAAAGTATAAAAACAATGTGAAAAATCGTCTGTGACACATGGTGAGTGGTGATAGCCTTATGTTGGGATAGCTTGAGTGATTTTTTTAATTTTTTTCATGTTAAAAAAGGGAAAAACGTTCGTCAATCATAAGTGATGGGTCACAACTATATCAGTTGTAACCAGTCACAATTTTGACCCGTCAGTAATGATCTCGAGTGCAAAACGTCTTGCTGCAGCCGTTTTATTCGTTGATTGGTGATAAGTCCTTATCCGTCACTTATGACTAATTATCAATGACGAATATGGCACCTATCACCCATTACGATTATGATCCGTCACTTTAGCTTTTTTTCACGTAGTGATTGCATATATTTAGATACACCTCCTTGATAAGCCTGAGTGTAGTTATCAATCAAGCAGCCCCCACCCCCCCTCTCTCGCCTTGTACTGAATTGTAGACCCCTTTATTCAGTCTTGCTATCCACCCTTGCCAAGCTGTCGAGGCAGGTGATGACAAGGTCTAAGGGAGCTAAAGATCACTGGCAACGTGGTCTCATCTTAAATCGCAATGTCTAGATTATGACAATGCTCTCACAGAACAGAGAGGGGAGAGGGGGCACGGCGTAGATGGCAGAAATGCCTGGAAGGTGGTGATAGGTTATTTGAGCTTATCAAGATCAACCTGCAACTTCACCACGAACTCCAAATCTCCAATTTCACCATAGCAAGGACCTCTGCAAGTGGCTTCTACATGTGATGATGTGAAGGCTGACGCACGAAGGCTGGCTGCCACCACCCTAATATAGGGCATGAGCCACCAGTTAGCACATCATGAAAACCCTAGTGTACTCCTCTTCTCCTCCATCGATGCCCAAATGAGAACTCAAAAACCACGAGCAAGGAGCAACAACCACAAGGGCCAACTACACAAATCCACCACCATCATTAACTCTTTCAAGTTCTAACCCCCGCCCCTTATGTAGGAGCACAAACATGTGGAAGCTGATACTGGCAGCAAGCAAGTAGCCCTTCGCCACCAACCTATGTGTTGATGCATCTACATCTTCAACACGCTGCACACGCACATGTACATGCGTGAACAGAGAGAGGAGTCAGGTGGCATACAGCGTCTAGACTCCACAGTTGTCAGCAAGCCAACCCCCAGTTGCCTTGAGCTTGGGCAACGAGATGAAGAGGGAAAGAGATATAAGTCGAACAGGAGGGGTTGGGGGTAAGAGAGTAACAGGTGGGCCAAGTCATTTTTTATACATTTTCTTTTGTCTAATTGATCTATGCTACATAAACATGTGAAAGCAACTAGAAGTCTATAACACAACGATGTGCACCGGTTTTGATGCAGGGAAGGGATTGTAAAGTGAACTGTTTCGAAGATAAGGATGTTTCTTGAGCTCAAGAAATAGTTTTGGCGTAACATGGACTTGTTCCAAAAGATAATACTGCCCACAATATTTATACTCCTCTAAGCTTCTTTTATAGATTTGTAACAGCAAAATCTTACTGGAATGAGCAAATATTCTGTTAACTAATAAGATTTCACAGTGCAGTAGAACAGTAAAGCAACCGTAAAGTGGCCTCAATTGGCTTAGTTACTGATTTGGGAGAAAATTGGAGAGCGAGAGAGGGAGGTGGCCAGTGGCCAGAGGCTGGGTGACGAGCTGGTTAAAGATTGCCCTTCTAATTCCTTCTTGCCCTTTATAGATAGACTACCTCTCTTTACATATAGAGGATTACTTGACCTTTAAGTAACCAGTAGATTGGATATATATATTAAATACAATCTAATCCTAACAATTCATTTTATTGACTCAACACAGGATTCAAGATATGCAATTTTTCACAAAGTCAAAATAAGTTGTGCCTTTGCAACACAAAAGAGCACATGCTCTGCTCTCCCAAGGGTTAATTATGGGCTAAATATTTACATAAACAAAGGTTAAAGACCCCGAATCCACTGAACTGAACAAAGCGGCCTAGCACAAGCTTTTCACAGAACTAATCCTAATTTAAGTACTAATCAAAACCAAATACTCAGGGGTGACAAGAGATTATGTTCACATTTCAAGTTCATTCTTTAGAAAAGACAAGCTTGCTCAACAGAATTTATGCCATGTTTCAATAAGAGCCTAAGCTAGCACAAATTGTTATATATCCACTACACTTAGCACAAATTCACAACTAGTACAAGAAAGTGCAAAGAACATATAAGTGAAGCTTGCCAACATGATTATATTACAAAATGCTATGCAATGCAAATGCAATAAAAGTAAGATAGAGTATGTACAAAGGTAACTCCCCCTCACACAATGCCATAGGGATAGCACATACCAAGCTCTCCTCTCAGAAAGGTAACCCTTGTTGCATCTAGAGGTTTGGTAAAGATATCGGCTAGCTGGTGTTGAGTATCTATGTAGCTCAACTCAATGTATCCCTTCTCATTATGGTCTCTCAGGAAGTGGAATCTCTCATCTATGTGTTTGGTTCTGGAGTGTTGAATTGGGTTATTGGCTAAGCTTGGCACACTCCTAAAATCTAACCCAAAAACCCTCAAGGTAGCAACCATTCACAAAATCTGTGAGCAACAGCTAGTAGCAGCTACATATTCAACTTTAGCAGTAGACTACATAATGCTAGCCTGCTTGCGAGAAGACCAACACACAAGAGAAGTACCCAAGAAATGACAAGTACCAGAAGTACTCTTCCTATCAATTCTACAACTAGCAAAATCTGCATCCAAAAATCCTCAAAGAGAAAGTAAAGAGGAAGCAAAAACCAAAGCCCAAACTCGAGAGTATGCTTGGATACCTCAGAATGCGCTTCACTGCTTGGTGGTGAGACATTCTCGGTGAAGCCTGGAAGCAAGCACACAAGCAGACGACGAAGTGGATGTTGGGTCTTGTCGTCGTCAGGTACAGAAGGGAGCCGATCATGCTCCTGTACGTGACATAGACCTATGTAACACCCAGTTTTAAAAGGACAAAACCGGGCACAACACATATATGCCAGGAACAAATTTTATACATGTGATTACATCATAAGTGTTATCATCACAGTGCCATTATTACAACGTTATTTAGCTTAATACAAAAGGGACCCGAGGGTCAAAAAGAAAACACACAGAAACTAAAGGGATCTTTAGCACCAGCAGGGATCCAACTTTCACAGGCATCGACCGGGGGCACCACAGCCTAGAACAGTAGCTTCGGGTCGAAGTCGTCGTCGTCGAAGGCTCCAGCTTCATCAACGGCTTCTGAACAGCGGTAGAATGCAGGGTAGGGGACAACAAGTGTGAGTAAAAAGATTATACTTCGCAAGAGTAGGGAAAAACATGATATGTGGCTAAAGTCAAGGAAAGGCTTGACACTCGCTAACCGCACTAAGCAACTATGACCTGTCTATGACTCCAACAACAGGCATCCTAATTACTAAGTGTGAAGACACTACTGAACAAGAAGGAATAACTCATCGGATTCCATCCGACTACCAAGACTCACCAGGTAACCCCATTACCTAGCTACCCGACCATCCATACCAGAACCCGGATCCCAGCTAATTCTAAAGAAGTCCAAGCTTGCTCTTGTCCATGAGCACGGCTGATCGACCAGATTGATACTCTGCAAAGTTTGCACTCCTTTCCCCACGAGTCGTGATTCCTGTGTTGCTCCACACTTCCGAGGTGTGGAGTCGGGGTCTCACTACAAGGCCTTTATAGAGCTCCCTCTAACCTGCAAGCACCCGCTGAGGTTTCACCGCTAACAGACAATTACATTGCTGTAGAAGCCCCCTCTTGTGCCTCTTATACCGACCTATGGTGCCCGCAAAGCTAGAAGGCGACTAATTAGTTGGTCAATCCGTACCCATATAGGCCTCGTGGTTGTGCAGATATAACTTGATTACATGTCCAAGAACCGGTCCTTAGGACCCCACACAGATACAAACACAAACATGCCATAGGCTCCGCCTCAAACCATCCATTCTGTTGGGGATTCCTGTACCATGTTGCTACAAAAAGAATTACCATCTCCCATCATCATTGCGTAGTTCATTAGTCAATATTAAGATTTCCCAACCAAGACCGCGCTAGCATAAACAACCCATTTTTATAACATGATGAACAACAGCGACAAGGAGAAATTCATTGAAAACTAGTAAACCCTAATCATGGGACATCATATTTGATAGCATGCATATTGAAAGATAAAAACTACACCTGCAAATCCTAAACCAGGATAAATATGCTCAAGGACACTTGCCTTCGACAAGGTGCTGCTCAACGTCCTCGAAAGCTTGGTCTTGGAGGTTACCGAACTGCTCAACTCCTAATCGACAAACCGGAAAAGCACAGACAAAACAAACTTCTAAGAACAGTACACCAGACAATACAGAATCTAAGCAAAAAAAACCCTATAAAAAGATTCTACACGTCGCTATGAACATTTGGACACGAAAATCGCCCAAAACGGAGCTACAAGCAAAAAGTAATAAGCATTTGAAGTTATAGGCGCTATTCTGCAAATTTTACTTTATTCCGAGAAAATCCGAATTGTTTTTATGCTGGAAATTGGATTTATGATGTCATAAAATGAAACCAGATTTATTTCTCAAATGAAAAAGACATTGAAACGGTCTACGGCGCTTGTGGACCACTGAAAGAGCATCGGTCCACCGGTCCATGGTGGACCGAAGGGGTAAGATACCGGCCAGTCTAATCCGGGCCGTTGGTCGGAGATCCGACGACCGAGATTCAAAAGGAGCGGTGCCGGCAGCTTTCAACGTGGGGGGGAGGGGCGGCAGCCGGCAGCGGCAAGGGCGCCAGCGAGCTTGCCGGCGATGCGCCAAACGGCTCATCCGGCCACAGAACTCAACGGCGAGCGGCGCAAAATAGAAAGGGGGGGGGGGGAAGGGGAGTCTCACCATGGGCTCGACGGCAGCAGAGGAGCTCCGGAGACGGCCGGTGATGGAGAAGAAGGCCAGCGGTGCTTCGGTCACAGCAGAAATGGCGTCCGGCTGCGAGAGACGCTCCAAAAAGCGTCGGGGAGAGGAGCTCGAGTCCCTACGACACCGAGAGAGCCAAGACCGAGATCAAAAGAGGTGTGGCATGGCCGAATTAAGGGCGGCGGTGAGCTCTTACCGGCAATAATGGCGGCAATGGTGTGGAGCTCGAATTCGTGCGCAAACAAAGGAGAAAATGGGTGGTTCGGGTGGGGAACGAAGCAAGGAAACCGAAGGAGGGCTTAAAATAGCCGAGAGGGGGAGGGAGATGGCCGGATTTGAGAAGATTTTCTGGCAGCTCTAAATGCAATCAAAGCTTCGGTTTCCATGCAAGAGAGAGGGGAATCAAGGGGGAAACAGTCGGGGCGGAGGTAATGGAGGGAGGGGATAGTGGTGGTGTGCTTTAATTCGTGAATCAAAGCGCAAGGAGGCGGAAATTGGAAACGGTGGCGGGATTTGGGTGCTCGGGGGGTGTCCGGCGGGAGGTAGGGGAAGGGGAGCTGACCGGGCGGTGGCTCGGCTCGCAGCTCGGGCAGGACCCACATGGCAGCGGGAGAGGAAGGAAAGGGGGGCTCGAGCGGGTGCTCGGCTCGGTGCTGGGAGGCCAGCTCGGCCTGCGGGCCGGTGGCCCATGCGGGAGAGAAAGAAGAGGGGGAGGAGGGGGTTTGGGCCGGGGAAGAGAGAAATCAGCCTGAGAGTGATTTTCTTTTTAGGAATTCCTTTTCCAATTTGATTTCAAACCAATTTTAGAAGGGGGGGGGGGGGGTTTAAAGCGGCGAATTCTAGCAAACTTTAGAAAACTTTTTCCACACAATAAAATCTTAATGCATCTACAACGGCATGAATGCAACAAACATTTAACCTAGGCCAAATTAAATTTAGAAATTAATTTTACTATTGAACAAAATTGCAACCACCTAATTAATTTCTACCAAAATTTTAAATTATTGCAAAATTGAAATTTAGGGTGTTACAAACCTACCTCCCTTAGGATGAATCTCGCCCTCGAGATTCGGAAGGATCAGAGAAGAGATGGGGAAACTCCGTCTTCAGATCATCTTCTCTTTCCCAGGTTGCTTCTTCTTCTGAGTGATGCTTCCACTGTACTCTGCACATTCGGACTCGCCTGTTTCTGGTAACCCTTTCTGATGTCTCAAGGATCTTGATCGGATATTCTGAATATGACAGATCTTCTCGCACATCCAGTTCTTCTACTGGCAACTGTTCTTCGGGAACTCTTAAACACTTCTTCAACTATGATACATGGAACATATCGTGTACTCTGGAGAGTTGAGGTGGTAACTAAAGCTGGTAAGCTACTTCTCCTCATTTTCCCAAAATCTTGTACGAACCAATAAACCGAGGTGAAAGCTTGCCTTTGACTTTGAATCTGCGTAGTCCTCTGATCGGTGATACTTTGAGATACACAAAGTCTCCTACTTCAAAAGTCAATTCCCGGCGTCGATGATCTTTATAACTCTTTTTCCTTGACTGTGCTATTTTTAGATTATCCCGAATCTCTTGCACTTGTCTTTCGGCTTCTCTCAGAACTTCTGGACCGAAAACTTGGCTTTCTCTGGCTTGATTCCAGAACAACGGAGTTCTACACTTCCTTCCATATAAAGCTTCAAAAGGAGACATCTTAAGACTAGCATGGTAACTGTTATTGTACGAGAATTCCGCATACGGCAGATTCTTGTCCCAACTATTACCATTGTTCAATGCACATGCTCTCAACATATCTTCAAGAATTTGATTTACTCTTTCTGTCTGTCCGTCAGTTTGCGGGTGGTATGCTGAGCTGAAATTCAATCTTGCATCCATAGACTCATGCAATCGTTGCCAGAACCGTGAGGTAAACTGGCTGCCATGATCGGATACAATTATCTTGGGTACCCCATGCAGACACACAATTCTGGACATATACAATTCAGCTAGCTTCGGACCTCGATAGGATTCCTTTACTGGAATCAAATGAGCTACTTTTGTCAACCGGTCAACTACGACCCATATAGAATCATGTCCTGATTGCGTTCGCGGTAGACCCACTATGAAGTCCATGCTGATTTCTTATCACTTCCATTCAGGTACTTTCAATGGCCATAGCAGTCCTCCTGGTCTTTGATGCTCAGCTTTGACTCGCTGACAGATATCACACAAAGCCACATATTCTGCCACTGCGCATTTCATTCCATACCACCAATACTGATATTTAAGATCTTGGTACATCTTGGTACTCCCTGGGTAAATGGAATATGCCAAATCATGGGCTTCCTTTAAGATTGTATCCCGAATAGACTTTATGTTCGGAACACAAATCTTGTGCTTATACCACACTGTGCCCTGCTCATCTACAGAAAAATCCGGGGCCTTGCCAACTTTAATGAGCTACTTGATTTCCAAAATCTTTTCATCCTCAAGTTGACCCTTTCTTATTTCTTTCTCAAGCGTCGATTCTATTTCTATTGCAATGATCTTGGTGTTATACACCATTCCCATATTTAACCTCTTGAACTCTTTGCATAGCTCGGGACTCAACTCTTGATGAGTCATTGCATTAATTTGGGACTTTCTGCTCAAGGCATCAGCTACTACATTTGCCTTTCCTGGGTGATAGTTGATTCCCAGATCATAGTCCCTTGATAAGCTTTAACCATCTGCGCTACCTGACGTTAAGATCCGGTTGAGTGAAAATATACTTCAAGCTTTTATGATCAGAATAGATCTCACATCTCTGACCAATAAGATAATGCCTCCAGATCTTGAGTGCGTGAACCACTGCGGCTAGCTCCAAGTCATGTGTCGGATAATTATCTTCATGTTTCCTTAACTGCTAGGATGCATATGCAACAACATGACCTTCTTGTATGAGCACACATCCCAAGCCTTGACGGGATGCATCACAATACACCAAAAATGGCTTCTGAGTATCTGGCATGATCAAAACAGGTGCTGAGGTCAACCTTATCTTTAATTCATTGAAACTAGCTTCTCGAGGTGTTGTCCACTTGAACTCTGCTCCTTTTTCTAGCAGTTCTATCAATGGCTTCGCTATCTTGGAGAAACCTTCTATGAAATGACGATAGTATCCTGCTAGACCTAGAAAACTACGAATCTCGGATCCATTTCGTGGTGGCTTCCAATTCAGAACATCTCTTACCTTGGACGGATCTACAAACACACCTCCTGTTGATATGATGTGACCAAGGAAAGGAACTTCCTTTAACCAGAACTCACATTTTCTCAGTTTAGCGTATAGCTGGTTTTCCCTGAGCTTCTACAAAACCATCCTTAGGTGTTCCTCGTGCTCTTCTTCATTCTTGGAGTAGACCAGGATGTCATCAATGAACACCACAACAAACTTGTCCAAATATTCCATGAAGACTTTGTTCATCAGATACATGAAGTATGCCGGGGCATTGATCAGCCCGAAAGACATCACTGTGTACTCGTACAAGCCGTACCGAGTAACAAATGTTGTCTTGGGGATTTCCGAAGCATGAATTTTCAGCTGATGGTATCCAGATCAAAGATCAATCTTGGAAAACACACATGCGCCAATCAGCATATCAAACAGATCTTCGATGCGGGGCAGAGGGTACTTGTTCTTGATTGTTACTTCATTCAGAGCTCGATAGTCTATACACATCCTCTGTGTACCATCTTTCTTCGGAACGAAGATTACTGGGACTCCCCAGGGTGAAGAACTGGGGCGGAAACCCTTTGTCTAATAGCTCTTGGATTTGTTCCTTGAGCTCAGCCAATTGATTGGCATCCATTCTATATGGCCTCTTGTATATAGGAGCCGTTCCAGGTACTAATTCAATGACGAAATCAATTTCTCGATCAGGTGGCATACCTGGCAAATCCTCCGGAAAGACGTCAGAAAATTCATTGACCACCCTGCTATCTTCCACTATGTTGGCTTTGTTTAAATTGGCATTGATAGCTGACTCTGTCATGGCTTGAAACTCCACCTTGGTTCCGTCTGTATGTGTCAACTGAACCGTCTTCGTAGCACACCCGATGACTCCTTTGTACTTGGTTAGCCAATCCATCCCCAAAATGATATCAATACCCTTGGACTCCAGAATGATGAGGTTGGCCAGAAAGTCTACCCCCCTTATGCATATACTTATTTTAGTGCATACATGCCTTGATTCCATTTCTCCTCTAGGAGAATTTACTAGCACTCGATTTTTCAATAAAGCTCTTGGCAACTTATATGTATTCACAAACTGATATGATATGAATGAATGCATAGCACCAGAATCAAATAATACTGTTGCAGGGTGAGAGTTGGCAGAAAACATACCCAGAACCACGTCAGGAGCTTCCTGGGCTTCCTCCACTGCAACATGGTTGACACGACCATACATTGCGTTCTGGCGAGGCTGCTGCTGCTGGTTGTTGCCCTGGGCTTGGCCCTGCTGCTTCTTGGGACACTTGTTGGCTAGATGCCCGAAGTTGCCGCAACTGAAGCACGACCCAATGTTGCTTGACCCTTAGCCGTTGCGGTTCTACGGCTGTTGCTGACTGTTATTGGGTCGCTGCTGCTGCTGGAAGCTGGGACAAGACTATTGCTGCTGCTGTGGCTGCACTGGCGGCTTGAACGACCCTATACCCTGATTCTGCATTTTCTGCTGCGGCCTGTATGACTGATTCTGCTACTGCTGGTTCTGCCCTCCATGGCGAAACATCGGACCAGTGGCAGGAGCATTGAAGCGGGGGCGGGTGTTGCTGCCAGAATACTGACCCTGCAGATGGCGCTTACGCTCTTCACCCAAATTCTGGCGCTTCTTCTCCATGATGAAGGCCCTATCTACCAGTTTCTGGAAACTGGGGTACTCATTGGCGGAGAGGGTATACTGCAGACCAGTGTTAAGACCCTCAAGAAAGCAATCATGTTTCTTTTCATCCGTGTCGATGTCATTGGGGGCGTAGCGAGACAATTGAGTGAACTTCGTGAGGTACTCCCTCACAGACATAGGTCCTTGCTTGAGACCGAGGAACTCCTTCCTCTTTACCTTTATTTCTCCAGTGGGGACATGGTGAGCGCGAAAGCTATTATAGAACTCTGTTGAGGTGATCTCCTGGGGATCCTCATGAGCGGCGGTGTAAGCAGCCCACCACTCCTGAGCTGGCCCAATCAGCTGGTGGGATGCAAAGAGGACTTTCTCCTGTCCATTGCACTGAGCTATCTGAAGCTTGCTTTCGATTGTTTTCATCCAATCATCTGCCTCCATTGGCTCCACTGCCTGAGAGAAGGTAGGTGGCTGGGTGCTCAAGAAAGTCCGGAGCCGAGACTGTGGCTGCTACGCCGGTGCCTGCTGAGCTTCGGGTTGCTAGTTGATTGCTTGGACCAAGCCTTGAAGAAAAGTCATGACTTGGTTGGCATCCATGAGGGGTGGCGGGGGAGGAAGATTGTTGTTGTTGGCAGCATTGTCGTTGATGTTGTCGTAGGCGTTGTTGGTGTTGTTGGTGTTGGTGTTGTGTGTTGTTGTTACGTCTGGTGTTCACCATCTGTTATCGCCAAGGTACGGGTGTTTCGCTGATTCGAAACATCCAACGTTCGAATTGTATTTGAAACACGTTCGAATTGTTATATAGTAATATATGCGGGCGTGCCAGTATACATAAAATATACAAACGAAACAGGAGACAAATGAAATTGAAACACGTAACTTTATTCATTCAATCTCGAATTCATAAAGTACCAATTGCATCGATACAATATCTCACATATACACACATAATACGCCCATGCTATCTGACTAGGCTTCAGGTGACTGTATCTCTGTCCTGGTTCCCGTGGCCTTGTGAGGCCGCCGGTTAATTACGTCCGGCTCCTAACCGAATAACCTCCGATTAAGCTGCTCTGCGTTGGTCATCGTCAAGTCATCTCCGAGTCTGCAAGGCTGTAGTCACATACATCACAGACAGAGCAGAGTAAGTGTCAGAAATTAAATGGCAGCAGAAACGGGACGAACAGTCTAACATGGACTGTCTATATATCTCAGGTCATCATCGGCCACACAGGCCTTAGACATGTAGTCCCTCATCATTGGTCGTGACCTCAAGTATTACAAAAGAATAGAGGGAGAGAGAGTCTAGCTTACACGACAGATCACCAGCAACAACCTCGCGGGAGCCCGGTGAACTGCGATGTTTCTAAACTCCTATCTACGACCTCTAACTCCAGCTCTCAAGCAACTTAACCACGAAGGCAAACACCACAAAGGCGAAGGATAATAACAATGGCAACTGAAAAAAGCAACCGCACTGCCGAGCCTCAATTCGCATCATCGGCCACAGGAACATAAATGACATTAATTCACCATCTTTAGCAAAGCCATTTCAGATACGAGTCATTCACATTAGACATAATGCATCTAAGTTTTCATCATCGAGAGCCAACAGGAAAAGCTCCCAACCTTATAGAACTAAAAGATGCCACCCACCTCACAGAAACTATGAGTAACAAGAATAGAGAGCCACCACTACTAGAGAGGCAGCAGCAGATAACCGACAAAGGAGCCATACATGCATCAAGGTCATCACAAAACAACAGTAGGATTCAATGTGCCGGAAAGTAAGGGGGGCAACATCAGATTACCCACGACCACCACTAAGCACATTGAACTAAGCTCCCAGATCAGCAAAGGCCAACAGATCATGGCCTTCAAAGATCAACACAAGTGTACACCCACGACAACAAGGGCCAGCAGATTAGGTCAGAACCAAGTGAACGGCAATAGGGTAGCAGAGGCCGGCAACAGCATTAGGCAATCGACAATGGCATAGCTCAATAGTTGGGGGGCAACCAGAAGAAGCCCACACAACAGCATCAGCCATCAACAGATAAGCGCACAATAGGGAAACAGGCAGGCGGCCATCATGGCCTTCGGCCGAACTTCATGGCAACGGACCTCAACACGGCGGAGCCTCCCGCCAATCTTCACTCTTCATCTAACAACAATCTGTGCATCGGTGGCCTGGGTGATGGGCACACGTCTATGGATCACGTGTGATGAGTAGTTGAGGGCCGATCTTCTCGAAGGATCCGCGATCTTGATAACTATCGCTGCGTGACCTGGTGAAGAGGCAGTGCACCGCGAGTCTGCAAACGCGACGAACTACCGAGACAATCACCCTTCCACGTACCGACGAAACAGCCCACGCAATCACGCCGTGTAGACGTGAAGGCACAAACTGGATGAACCGCAGTTCGGCGTTCTACAACTCCCTCAGGAATCGAAAGAACAAGTTTGCAAGCCTCTCAAGACTCACGTTAAAAGAAGAACTCAAAGAGTTTGTATTTCTGAAGTGGCAGTCAAAAAAAAGATCCCCTCGTCATCTATTACATGGATATATATAGCACTAGTGGAGTTTTCAGTTTGGATAAAATAAATGAGAACATGCAGTGGGAAGTCGTAGCTCTCCTTCTATTAATAGCCTGGCCTAATGGAACTCTTTGGATGGTTGGTATTCTTCTGCATGCTTGTACGTGTGTGAACAACAACCTGGTTGCTGACTGCTTTCCTAACTCACGAATTTATTTGCTTTGCACATCCACGACTGATCTGCATGGTAGCTGAATGGTCCATCCTCTCTATGCACGTCCAGGCTCCTTAGTCCATATATTTGGAGGGCAGAAACCATCATCATCCCATGCCCGTTCGTGCACTCCATTATTCCTAAGAACATTAAAACAAGTACTCAAAAGCATAGGCTCATTCAAAATAATCTGATTATTTAACACAAGGTTAGCGTTCACCTGAGAATGCATTTCCTTCTCCAATTGTTTGGTTCTGCGCCTTGTAATTGGACCCACTATATCAGATGCAGTTTCATTAGGAGGTGGAGAAGAGTGGATGCTAGGGATGTCCTCATTACTGGGCCTCTCCACTGATTGGCAATGAACACAACCAGACCAGTAGCAGCAAACACACAACAGCAGCCTGACAGCGATGACAAGCACCAATGAGAGCAGAAGGGCGGCCTCAACAACATCATCGGCCGATGGCGGACATGAGCATCACGACAACAGCGATGGCACAACAATAGAACCCAGCCAGTGGTGCGACTCACCCGGCCAGCGGTGTGATTGCCCTACCGGCGGCACACCCCTCCCAACCGACAACAAACATCTTGACAACGGTGAGCAAAGAGAGGCATACACACGCTGAGGCCCATATCATATCGACGGCTCAAAGCCAGAACGCATCTACTTCAACAGCCATAGCACAAAAGCACCCCAAAACGCTGTCCAGGCTAACAGCATCACGCCAGCCGGAACCTGTACGCACGGTCATGGTGCGAAGCACCGGCCGGCGACACCACCTGTGAGCACGGCGCGGCGCAAGGGCCGGCCGGCGATAACACCTGGAAGCACGGCGCGGCGCAAGTGCTGGCCGGTAACAACGCCTGTGGGCACGGTCACGGCGACGAGCACCGGCTGGCAACCTCTGTAGCACACATGGATGTGGGGGGGGGAGAGAGGATGAATCACTGCTGAGATCCACCGCATCGAGCCTCCATGATGACGGCCATATGCGGCGGCAAGATGACCTGTGCGGCAAGCTAGGATTTCTTCCCCTTTTCCCCTCTCTCTTCTCTCTCTCTCTCTCTCTCTCTCTCTCCTTCACTGGCCTCCTCCCTCTCTAGATCTCTCTTCTTCACCCCCCCACCTCTCCCTCTCTCTGGATCTCTCTTCTTTATATAGGCAGCAGCGAGGATTCAAGAAGAGGATAGAACTCGAGTTTGTTGAGATTCGAAGCTCGTGGCCGGCCGAAGCTCTCTCCAACTGAAGATTTGAGCTAGAGATAGAGGGGAAATGGTTTAGGATTTGGTGGAGATTTCATTTGAGGGCTTCTAGATGAAATTCCCTTTCTTATCTGATCTGGATTTGGAGGGGATTTTTGTGTTGCTTGGTTTGATTTTCTTTGGTTGAAGGAGATGGAGTTTGGCTGCTTCTCTGGAGAATGGAGGCGGCTGGAGCTAGCAGGTGAGCTGCTCCCGTGCTGGTGCGGTGGGAGAGGAAAAAGAGGAGGTGGCATCTGGGCCAGCCAAGGCTGCCACGGCCCAGCAAAGGACAGGAGGCTGGTGGCCTGCACCAAATAGATGGGCCAGACCCAACCACAAAAGGGAGAGAGAGGAGGCCAGGCTGGCCTAGAGAGGAAGAGGGAAGCCGAGAGGACCAATGGGCTGTTGTGCAGAAAAAAAGGGCCAGCCGGAGATAACACTTGGGCTGGAAAAAGGATTACAAGCATGCTACTGTTTAGCTCTCTCTTCTTCTTTTTTATGCATGTATATGCATAGAAAAAAAATGTGTGGATATATGACAAAATGCAGTCGTACAAATGCCCCCCACCAAGTTGAGCCTGCACGAGAGCAAGGAACAAGGACTCGACTTGGTGCTTAAATTCTTCTGGTGAGATTTCATTGCGACCGGCATAGTGTAGGTTTAGTCAAATGTCTTGATCAACTTCACTGCGACCCTGAAAAGGGGTGCCAGCCAGTGAAGGCGTAGGATGAATCTCCAAACCGACATACACCGCGACCATAGAAGGTGATAGCTGGCGTAGTCATAAGACGAACAACTCGATGGCTGCACTGCGACCATAAGGGTGCTAGCCAGTGTACCAATAAGGCAAACTTGATTGAATTAACTCCACCGCGGCCACGGAAGGTGCCAACCAGTGTAGCCATAAAACTGACTATTGACTCCACTGCGACCATAAAAGCTGCCCGCTAGTGAAGGCCTATTATGAGAGATTTTATCAACTCTATTGCGACCATATAGCAGCTTTGGTGCCAGCCAATAAGGTTGAAGGGTTTCACAGCTCCACGTGAACCGCACTGGCACGCTTCACAGCTCCTGATAATCCTCAGTTGTTGCGAGACTCTGCGCCACTTCTGAGGTGATCTTGGACTCTACTGCGACCTTGGGAGGTGCCTGCACAGTATCGTCGAAGAAGGGTAAATTGACTCCACTGCGACCTTGGGAGGTACCAGCCAGTGAAGGTGTAGAATGTTTATAGACTCCACTGCGACCTTGTAATGTGACAGCCAGTGAAGGTGTATAATGAACAATGGACTCCACTGCGACCTTGGGAGGTGCCTGCCAGTGAAATTGTAGAACATAATAAAGACTCCACTGCGACCTTGGGAGGTGCCAGCCAGTGAAGGCGTAAAATAAATATAAGACTCCACTACGACCTTGGTAGATGCCAGCCAATGAAGGCGAAGACTTCACAGATCCGTAAACACACATATGGTGTACTTCTCTGCTTCATCAACCTGCAATAGCTATGAAAAAAATGGTTAACTAATAATTAAGGGGAAATGCATACTAACAGCCCTGTTTGATGCATTTGATGTTTTGAAATATAGGCTTTTCTTATGTCACCGAGCTATGAGGTGACCCTAAGATATGGTCACAAGAGACTCCTTCGAAGACGATAAAGAGTCGTGATGGTTGCATTTAATTAGCACTTGGGTGTACGTGTGTGAAGAACACATATCTAAAAGTACTTATGAAAACAATGGGGGTTTTCCCAAAGCTGCCTCCTCGGCTAGAGCATGCTGACAATCCTGTACTCCCTGGGGGCTGTATTTGTGAGTGGCATAGATCAAAGGTGGGTAGGAAGTGAGCTTTAGCATTGTTGCCTCCATTTTCTACGAGGGTGGTGGACGATGGTCACTCTCCGGCATACGCAATTTTCATACCACATATTGATGGTGACTTTACTTGCACATTTGTTGATTCTTCTCCCTTGACGTCGGGAAGGCTTTGATTTGATGACACCTTCGTTGGGTGTTTTGAACTATAATTGACCTTATTGGGTCTTTGAATTTGCTTGAACTTGAGCTTGATCTTGGGATTGCGAATGCCTTTGAGATTCCACCATCCACGCTTTGTGGTACTAAACCTCGTGGGCAACTTTTGTGTAACAAGGCCCTTGTTTCTATCACAACGGGGTGGCAAGAAGCTACACACATACCCACGACTTATGTCGGGAAGGTAGCCCTCTCTTGCTCTTCTCCTATGGTCGTCCCCAGGTGAACTTATGCTGGGGTGGAAGAGTACGAGATTAACAACGGTTGGTCGCTTCGGAGGCAGAATGAGTCAGCCTTGACACCCAAGCATAGACAGAGGAACATGTGTCCTTTGTGCAGTCAGTGTTTATTATCATAGCATAAAACTGTCATGACACTTCATACATCTCTGGAGGTTAGTCCTGCAAGTAGCCATACCCTAGGATCGCAACTCGGCGACAAGTAGAAAGGCAATGATTATTGTTGGGTGGATCAACGCCCTTTATTTTATGAAAATACGCAACGATCTTCGGATTTCTCCCTTTTCAATGTTAATCCAAGGGGAATGGAAGACGGTTTTTTTAAGCAAAAAACTTTTTAAGAAAGCGGCCATTAATAGGGGGCATTGGACGAACGCCCTCCTGATTAATAAGCTGATACGCACCTCCATCGTAAACCTGCTCTACGACATAGGACCCCTCCCACTTTGGCTCGAATTTGCCTTTGCTTTTGCCGGTGAGAATGATCGGGCGCCTCAAAACGAGTACTAACTCGCCCTTCCTGAATACGCGAGGTTTGACAAGCTTGTCATACGCTCGGATCATGTTTTGTCGATAGAATTGTAAATTTTGGAGAGCGTTGAGGCATTCTTCTTCAAGGGCGTCCAGCTCTTGGAGCCGAAGGTGAACTTTTTCATCTTGTGTGATTTCATTGTGTATGGCAATCCGGAGCGCAGGAAGCTCCAGCTCTAGTGGCAAAACAGCCTCCGTCCCGAAGACAAGTGAGTAGGGTGTCGATTGTGTGGGGGTACGGACGGTGACCCGATATGCCCATAATGCTTCGAAGAGACGATCATGCTAATCCCTCTTGTTTTTTGTGACTGTCTTATTCAGAATGCCCACGAGGGTCTTATTAAAAGCTTCAGCCAAGCCGTTAGCCTGAGGGTAATACCCCGTGGAATAGTTCCATTGAATCTTGTATTTTTCAGCGAACTTATAGATCTTACTTGACTTGAAAGACAGTCCATTATCAGAGGTGATGCGATGAGGAACTCCGAAATGGTATATGATATTACACTCGAGGAAGTTGATGACGTTGTCGGATTTCACCTCCCTCAAAGGGACTGCTTCCGCCCACCTGGAGAAATAATCAGTGGTGGCGAGAATGAATTGTTGCCCCTTAGAAGAGGGCAGCTCGATTTTGCCAATTATGTCAATACTCCAGGCGTCGAAGGGCCAGGAGGGTACAGTGGGGTGCAATGGAACCGGGGGACGATGTTTGAAGTCCCCGTGTATCGGGCAGTCATAACAAGACCGTGCCACTTGAATGCAGTCGGTCATCATACCGGGCCAATAACCTCCTGCCAGTTTTAGGATATGATACATCTTTGGCCCACTTTGATGACCACCGCAAATTCCTCGTGTACTTCTTTTAGGGCTTTATCAGCTTCGCTTCGTGACAAGCATCGAAGTGGTATGTCATGCCCATAAGATCGTCGATATAGGACTCCCGCCTTGTATATGTATGAGGGAAGTCATCTTCGCAATTGGCGTCTTGCGACGGGATCCCTTGGCAGACCACCGTGCTTGAAATAATCCAAGAAAGGCTTACGCCAATCCTGTTCATCACCTTTAGTATCTACCACGGCATTCACTTTGTGTTCTTCAGGAACGAGCTCAAGTACGGCTGGTAGAAGCCAGCTCTCCTCAACTTTTACTTCTGCCTACCCATCAGGTAGCACGAGGGCTGCAGCTAGCTTTGCAAGAGCATCCGCTGAAGCGTTCTTGCTTCGAGGGATGTGTCCGATATGTATGAGCTCGAATTTCTCCATGAGCTTGCGAGTGGCTTTCCAATATGGAACCAACTCGGGCTTGCGTACTTCATAGACTTCATTAACCTGCCTCATGATGTGTTGTGAGTCTCCGTATGCATGAAGAATATGTATCTCCATGGATAGTGCGAGAAGAAGTCCAAAGATGAGGGCCTCGTACTCAGCTTCATTATTGGAACATTCCTCCTTAAGCAAGGAAAAGGAATGGTATAAAGTTTCTCCTTTGGGGCTTTTGAACACTATCCCTGCACCGGCTCTCTTACGAGGAGTCCCATCGAGGTCGGACTCCGTGCGTGAAGCACCGTCGTAGTAGAGTTCCCATGGAGCCTCTGTGTTAACTGTGAATACATCTTCGTCGGGGAGTTCTGTGACTAAGGGCGAATCATCCGGAATGAGATGCGCTGCTAGGAAGTAAGCTAATGCTTGCCCTTTGACGGATCTCTGAGGAACGTATGTGACGTCGTATTCCATCATTAACAACGCCCATTTTCCGACCCTGCCTATGAGAGCGGGCTGACTAAGGACGTATTTTGCAGGGTCCGCTCTTGCAATAAGCTGGACCTCATGTGCTAGCAAGTAGTGTCGCAGTTTCTTGAGCGCAAAGATTAATGCTAAGCAAAGCTTTTGAATGGGGGAGTAGTTGCGTTCTGCTCCCACCATAGTCCTGCTGAGATAATAGCATGCAACTTCCTTTCCTTCGTCGTTAATCTGCCCAAGAAGGGCTCCGACGGAAGCTTGTTGTGCTGCGATGTACAAGATGAGGGACCGCTCTTTGATGGGGGCCATTAGCACAAGTGGATGAAGCAAATATTGCTTGATATTGTTAAAGGCGTTTTGACATTGTTCGTCCCAAATGAACGGTGCGCCTTTCTTCATGAGCTTGGACAAGGGTTGAATTCGCCCCGACAAATTAGAGATAAAGTGTCTGATATACGCTAGCTTTCCCTGTAAAGACTTAAGCTCTCTCAAATTTTCTGGTGGAGGCATCTTAAGGATTGCCTTTATCTTTTCAGCTCAATTTCATTGCCTCGGTAACGCACAATAAAGCCTAGAAAGACGTCGGACTGCACGGCGAAGGAACACTTGAGCGGGTTCATCTTGAGTTGGTACTTGTGCAGTCTCTCAAATACGATGCGCAAATCTTTTTGATGATGCTCACGCTCTCGGGTCTTGACCACTAAGTCGTCGATGTAGCATTCTACAGACTGGTGGATGAGGTCATCAAAGATGGCCGTCATGGTGCGCTAGCGCCTGCATTTTTCAAACCTAAGGGCATTACTGTATTGTAAAAATTACCCTTCGGGGTACGGAATGCTGTGTCGATGGCGTCGTGTGGGTCCATCTTGATTTGGTTATAACCGAAGAACCCATCCATGAAAGAGAGGGCTCCAAAGCTTGTAGTAGAATCGATCACTAACTCGGTGATCGGAATAGGAAAATCGTCTTTCGGGCAAGTGCGATTTAAGTCACAGAAGTCTACACAGACCCAAACTTGCCCGTTCTTCTTCATTACCGAAACGATATTAGCGAGCCATCGAGGATATTGCACCTCTTTGATGAATCCCACTTTAATCAACTTATCAACTTCGGCAATGATGTCATCTTGTAATTCCGGGCGGAAACGCCGTGGATGCTGTTTAATAGGACGAAATTGCTGGTCTATCGCTAATTTATGAGTAGCAACACTTGGGTCAAGACCCGGCATTTCTTTATACGACCATGCGAAACAGTCTCGATATTTCATGAAAAATTGTTTATAATCTTCACGCTCTTCGGGTGAGAGCGTAGAGCTTACAAAAGTGGGGCGAGGATCATCCTCACTCCCGAGATTAAACTCTACAAGCTCATCTACAGTTTGCTGCCCACCGTCCTCCAACTGGTAAGGAGTCGGGGCAGCGTTGAGGATTTCTCCATGATGAAATGGTGTCGCTTCATTTATCTTGGCCAAGAGGTATTGCTCGTCTCTCAAGCCATGTCGCGCGTTTGCAGCAGCGCAGAACGATCGGGGCTGATGCGGGACTTCATATATTTCGATCAAGTCCTCTTCATCGGATGGTATTTTTTTCATCATCCTCGTGCCCCCAATCTTCACCTTCACAAATAGCATGACATGTGACGAGTTCGGGATCATCCTCATCCTCTTCGTTGCCCTCACACGAGGTGAAGGGACAGTAGCCCAATCCATACCTAGTACGGGGGAGACGACCCCTCTTTACGAGTCGTTCTGACTGGCTCCACCATTCCTCACATATGTTGGGCAGAGATGGTAATCTCTGGTTCCTCCGTAGCTTGATTCCGGACTTCTCGAGCAAGGGGACCATGCTTTGTGCAACCCTTAGAGTCCCGATAATCTCCTCCTTATCCTCTTCAGGATCTGGAAAATTGAGCATGAGGTTACAACATTGAGTATTTGGAACCTTATAGAACAGGGTTGGGCTGGTGTATCCCTGAGGATCGGGAACAACCTAGACCTCTAATGGTGTAGCAACTGAAGTGTAAAGTGATGGAAGCAGAAGAAGAGGGGAGCTCGAGACCACCTTCTCTATTTTGGCGACTATCTTTTTCACTCATCCCTCTTTATGTTCAGGGGACGTAGAGTCAGCCACTTTGCTAGGTACCTGGAGTGTTTGCGTGTTGCCTGTAGGGGCGCCTGTTGGGCCCTCATGTGCTGTCACAAGAGGTTTTTCGGTATTAGCATTATACTCAAAAAGTAGCGGGGAAGATGTGCTCCCCTCGTCTTTAGTAGGAGGCACCTCTATCAAGGTCTTAGATTCTGACCTTGTCATGGTGGTAATTGTTGATGACGTTGATGATGAAGCCTCCAAGTTCCCCGCGATTAGGGGCGTCGTGGAGGGAGGCGAAGCGGAGTTCCAACTCCAAAATGCACCTGACCTGTCTTCTTTGATTGCCCCCGATCCTTGTTGTCGTCAAGACACAGGAGCCCGCGATCGAAGCCTTCCTCGGTCCATACTGCCACGCACGCGAGGGAGAGAGCCTTGTTGCCTAGAGCATGGTGTGATGAGGAACTCCATCTCAGAACTCGAGGACGTTGGGTCAAGCGTAATCACAACATCGGCTGCTGGGTTAGAGCACCCCAAACGTTCTTCTCCTCCGGTGCCCGGGAAGAAGTACTTGGCATCTGCATGGTGCACCTCTTGCACCGTATACGGGAAGAGATTACCGATGATCCGGTGTTGCTCTCCCTTGTTATCCATAAACTTGAAGCACTGGTGCAATGTAGACGGGACGACTTGGTATTTGTGAATCCACGGTCTACCCAATAGCGCCGAATAGGATGTTACGAACTCAATCATGAAGAATTTCACCTTAAAGCTGAAAGTGGACATTTGCAGCTTTACAATGATCGAGCCCAATGCTTTGCTCCCATTGCTATCGTATCCACATATAACCGCACTGGTGGGCTCGAGATCATCCATAGTATACCCGGCTCGGGTCAAGCTGCGAATAGGCAGAAGGTTGACCACCGAGACAGGGTCTATGAGTACACGGCGAAGATGTGCGCTCCCAATGTTTCATTCAATGTAGAGTGGTTGATTATGGTTATTGGTTTCAACCATCTTATCTTCCTCAGAGAATGATATTTCATTGGCTTTGGCTAGGATGCTAAGGAGTCGATGTTTGGCCATAGCCGTTTCATATACATGAGGAGCCTGAAGGGCCTTGATTAAGGCCTCTCTTAAATCTGACATGAGCATCAATGCATCATAAACGCTCAATAATGCTGGAATGCGCTTTAAGTGAGCAATGGCATTGTACTCTACGCCATCATCTCCGTTACCTAACACTTTTGATGATGAAGGCTTGGCTTCTTTAGTGGGGAGCTTTTCACGTTGCAACCCATCGGCCTTTTCAATTCGAGGCCATTGGAGCTTTACTGGTTCGGGAAGTTCTCTCCTGTTCCTCAAATTCATATGTACTTCTTCCATGTCACCCTCCTCAGTAGATGCAGCTTCCGCTTCAAGAGCCTCACGCTCTTCGGGAGTAATAGCGACTCCCGAGTTTGAGTCCTCCTCGTCTTCACTCGCAGTGATAGCATTGCATGGCGCCACCTCGAATGAGGGAATAGCATCAAGAGACTGCTCTTCATTTGATGTCGAAGGCTTCCCCCAGGTCTCAGGGAAGAATTGACCCAGTGTAGGCAACGTGGTGATTCTCCGTGGGAAAGACTCATCTCCCTCCGACTTGGGAATGAATCGGGGAAGCATACGTCGTTGGCTTGGATGACGTCGTGCAATTCGTACCAGCGCTGGAGGAGGATCAACTTGATAGCTTGATCATCGAACCCCTGGAGGGTGCCTTTGTGGTACCTGCCGCCACTGTGGCCCCTTCACATGATGACTGACGGGAGTGAGCCGAAGACTTTCGAACTGATCTTCTACTTGGATGAATGGCACCCAATACTCTTCTTCTTCGTTTATATGGATGGACGATGACACATCATGCTTCACCATCACCACATTAGTAGTACGATAATCAGGGTTCATTGCTTCAGGTTTGAGGGCCAATCTCTTCTCATCGACCGCTCTTTGCAACCATTCTTTGAAAGCAATACAATCCTCAATGATATGCCCTACGTACCGATGGTATGGACAATACAAAGGATTTTCAATCATGGTGACCTGCTCGGGTCTTGCCGAAGTAGGTAAATTCACAAGCTCTTGCTCGTTCATTTGTTCAAAAATGCTCTTGATAAGGTCCCGTCGGAAGACATACTGTTTATTTAACATCTCCCAGACATTAGGACGTACCGCTGGTCTTGGCCGCTCATTTTTTAGACCGAAAACTGGAACGGTACTCGTAGCATTTGACTCAACGAGTGCCTTCCCTTTGTTGCCATTCCCTGTCGGCTTGCTTGACGTCCCAAATCGCCGAGTGTTATCAACGGAGCCAGCGTTCGTGTACATCTCTATGATATGGGGTACCTTTTCGAACTCCAACTTGGTGGCAGCAACAGCATCACCAAGCGAGCTAAACGTCTTGGGGTCACGCCTTGACACGCCGACCAACCAATGTTGCAACATGCCGTGGATGCACATCTGCACAGCATCTTCTGGATGCATCTCTCTTGCCAATCGGACATAGTTGTTTCTGAAGCGGACGATGTAATCTTCAATTCTCTCGTCCCGCCTTTGCCTTATTTGAGACAACTCTAGAATCGAGATGTCTTTCCTCATGGTGATAAAATGTGATTTAAAGAGCTCCTTCATGGCAACCCAACTAGGTACCGAACCTGCAGGTAAATACTATACCAGTGGAAGGCAGCTCCCGTCAAGGAAGCCGAGAACTGGCGCAGTAATAACGAAGGGTTGTTGGCGGTATCTCCACATACCGACTCAAAGTACACAAGTTGCTCAGTGGCATCACCGGTTCCATCAAACAGGCGGAACTTCGGCGGATGCCAACCTGCGGGAAATGCAACTCGGTCGTGCCATGATTCATATGGCTTATCGAGCTCGCTTTCTAATGTTCTTGGGGCCTGATCGGTCGCCAGCTGACGCATTCTCCTGTTAACCACATCTTCTGCAATAGTGTGGTAATCTCTTAATGTTATAGCTGGCACAGTGTGTGTAACTGAATTTGCTGGTGCTGCAATAATAGGTGGAGGAGTGGCACCTATCTGGTAGCTAGGTGCGCCCCCTGCCCCTACCGGAGGAGGATGGCGCGGCTAAGATGCAGCTTCCATTTCCGCAAATTGTGGGTCAGCTTGAGCAACCTGTAGTGTATGAGGGTGCGGTGGCCGTGTGCCTCCTGACGTGAAATGCATCATCATGGCACAGAGTTGGTCCACTCTTGCAGACAACTCACTCACTTGTCTTCCAAGGGCGCTATTTTGCTCATCTTGAGCGGCCGGATGTGGGGGTACCTGCTGGTTCTACCCATTTGTTCCCATCCTAGCGGATGGCTCCTGATGAGTACCATCATTTTCATTAGCCATGTTTACAGGCGCAATGTTGTTGCCTTCTAACTCTCCTTCATCCCCAGACAAAGCGGAATGTGCTAGCTGGGAATAATGCG
This sequence comes from Phragmites australis, assembly GCF_958298935.1. Taxonomy (NCBI): domain Eukaryota; kingdom Viridiplantae; phylum Streptophyta; class Magnoliopsida; order Poales; family Poaceae; genus Phragmites; species Phragmites australis. The sequence goes on along the minus strand of NC_084926.1, from coordinate 28,265,818 downwards.
GCGACTGAGAGCGAGTTTCAAGAGAGTCCATCGTATGAGCCCCCGGGCTATATTGTCCCTCATCCTCGGACGTGCCGGGGCTACTCTCTATTCTTTGTTGAGCAGTTATCTTCAAGCGTGTGTCGGGACCAGGACGTGTAGCCACCGTGTGTAACTGCCCCTTATCTTGTGGCAAGTGTGATGGAATGCTCCTGTAAGTATTGTGGTGATCACACGAAGATGACCCCCCATCAAGTGATTTACACCTTCCAGACACCGGAAAGCAATGGGCAATTATGGCCTCCTTTTGTAACTTTGCAACAAGTTGCGAGGATCTGTTGAACCATGCCTTGGGATTCGGCACAATCTCTTCATCAGAGGAGTACTCTAGCTCGTGTGTGATGGGAAGAGGCTCCCAGTCAGAATCCGACCCTTCGGGACTCAATACCCCGATTGTGCCGCACATCATGACACCTGCATTATCGGACTTTTTAGAGCTCTCAGACGTAGTATCATAGTTTGTCGAAGCATCTGAGCTTGGTTCTATAGGCTGTCGTGATCCTTTAGTAGTAGATGGCGGTGTTGCTTCCTCGGGGACAGTTTGTCCCCTGTTACTAGCTTTCCATTTTCTTTAGTAGTGATGACTTGAGAGGGTTGAGGTGGCTCAACCCTTTGCTGCTGCCCGGCAGGCCCGGTTGAAACAGGGATAGTGCCATTGTCTTATGTTTGACGCGGCTTTGGAGCCAAGCGTTCTAAGAGGAAATTGTATCTCGGGTTTTGCTCGAGATTTGGCGTTACTCGAACGCTAACTCTTCCATCCTCCGGGTGGACTTGGCCATCCACCCAAATGTGGACTTGTACATGACGTAGAACGATGTCTTGTAATTCATGGAACTAGGCTTGCCGGTTTCTCTTCCTTCGCTCGCGCCTCTGTTGATTCTCATTGAGAATTTACGGGGCTGAGTATCTAGCCGGTGAAGCAGGACGACGTGTTGGTCGTGTAGGAGCCTCGCGCCTCGGGGCTTCGTGACTGGAGGAAGCCGCTTCGTAGGGAAGCCTCCGGTCATGCCTAAAGGTCCTTCTTGGATATGCGTAGTCTTGGCGATGCGACTCTTGATCCCAACGAGTGGGTGGCCGCATTTGACGTGGCCGATATGTTGTAGGCGAAGGGCCTCTTTGTCGAGGAACCTCGGCGCGGCGATCTTGATGTTCATGATGATTTGTAGGATAGGGATTGCCCCCAGTCTGTGGAGCTTCTAACGTAGTTGTACTGCGAAGCTGTCTTTCGAGACCGTTCATTTGGTCTCTAAGTTGTTATAGTTGTCGTTGTAGCTCATCAGGTCAAGGCACCGGTACTTCACTTGGAAGCATGGCAAACTGATTTGTGTCTTTAGACGAAGAAGGGTCAGTCATCACACCGACGTGAAAACAAGGCACCCAGTGCTGGCAGCCAGCAAGACTGGGGTTGTAGAGCCTGCGCCTCCTTCCAAGGTGATGAGACAAAAATTCCTCTACTATGGCCTCTCGACCGGGGTGTCTGGCTCGTTTCTTCATCTGTGATGCAATTTGAAGTAAAACGGGAGGCGATCCATTGTCGGAGCCTCTGAGCTTTAATGATCTTACGCCGGCAATTCCGGCGTGCATGTTCCTTCCTATCTAGAAGAGCAAGGGTGACGCTTCGACGCAAGTTCTTGCAAACCGCGTCTAGTGCCACGACCAACTCAGCTTCTGTTTTCTCAGCGAGGGGTAAACCCTCTAGCATAGCTTTGGCCTTAGCGATAACGCTGTGGCACTCATCCTTCATATGTGAAAAGGCTCTCTTTTGAGCCCTGTTTGTTACGGGAGCCTGAGCTGGCTCCTTCGTCATTTTGGAGTAGATGGTACCCTCGTGTTCGATGATGACCACCGACGGGAGTGTTCCGAACTGCAGGATTGTGGGAACCGAGTTGCGGGCAGGGATGAATCCACCTACAGCCACAGGATCTCTTGGTTAGTATTTTCCCAACGATTTCTTTGCAAGCAGCACTTGTAGACTTAGGAGACCATCTTGACGACCAGCGTAGCGCAGCAAAGATGGGAGGAGAACCATGTCCCACCGGGCGTGCCATTTTGTTTCACTGATTTGAAACGTCCAACGTTCGAATTGTATTTGAAACACGTTCGAATTGTTGTATAGTAATATATGCGGGCGTGCCAGTATACAAATGAAACAGGAGACAAATGAAATTGAAACACGTAACTTTATTCATTCAATCTCGAATTCATAAAGTACCAATTGCATAGATACAATGTCTCACATATACACACATAATATGCCCATGCTATCTGACTAGGCTTCAGGTGACTGTATCTCTGTCCTGGTTCTCGTGGCCTTGTGAGGTATTACAAAAGAATAGAGGGAGAGAGAGTCTAGCTTACACGACAGATCACCAGCTACAACCTCGCGGGAGCCCGGTGAACTGCGATGTTTCTAAACTCCTATCTACGACCTCTAACTCCAGCCCTCAAGCAACTTAACCACGAAGGCAAACACCACAAAGGCGAAGGATAATAACAATGGCAACTGAAAAAAGCAACCGCACTGCCGAGCATCAATTCGCATCATCGGCCACGGGAACATAAATGACATTAATTCACCATCTTTAGCAAAGCCATTTTAGATACGAGTCATTCACATTAGACATAATGCATCTAAGCTTTCATCATCGAGAGCCAACAGGAAAAGCTCCCAACCTTATAGCACTAAAAGATGCCACCCACCTCACAGAAACCATGAGTAACAAGAACAGAGAGCCACCACTACTAGAGAGGCAGCAGCAGATAACCGACAAAGGAGCCATACAGGCATCAAGGTCATCACAAAACAACAGTAGGATTCAATGTGCTGGAAAGTAAGGGGGGCAACATCAGATTGCCCACGACCACCACTAAGCACATTGAACTAAGCTCCCAGATCAGCAAAGGCCAGCAGATCATAGCCTTCAAAGATCAACACAAGTGTACACCCACGACAACAAGGGCCAGCAGATCAGGTCAGAACCAAGTGAACGGCAACAGGGTAGCAGAGGCCGGCAACAGCATTAGGCAATCGGCAATGGCACAGCTCAATAGCTTGGGGGCAACCAGAAGAAGCCCACACAACAGCATCAGCCATCAATAGATAAGTGCACAACAGGGAAACAGGCAGGCGGCCATCATGGCCTTCGGCCGAACTTCATGGCAGCGGACCTCAACACGGCGGAGCCTCCGGCCAATCTTCACTCTTCATCTAACAACAATCTGTGCATCGGTGTCCCGGGCCTCTCCACTGACTAGCAATGAACACAACCAGACCGGTAGCGGCAAACACACAACAGCAGCCTGATAGCGGTGACAAGCACCAATGAGAGCAGAAGGGCAGCCTCAACAACATCATCGGCCGATGGCGGACATGAGCATCACGACAACAGCGATGGCACCACAATAGAACCCGGCCAGTGGTGCGACTCACCCGGCCGGCGGTGTGATTGCCCTACCAGCGGCATAGCCCTCCCAACCGACAACAAACATCTCGACAACGGTGAGCAAAGAGAGGCATACACACGCCAAGGCCCATATCATATCGACAGCTCAAAGCTAGAACGCATCTACTTCAACAGCCATAGCACAAAAGCACCCCAAAACGCTGTCCAGGCTAACAGCATCACGCCGGCTGGAACCTGTACGCACGGTCATGGTACGAAGGACCGGCCGGCGACACCACCTGTGAGCACGGCGCGGCGCAAGGGCCGGCCGGTGATAACACCTGGAAGCACGGCGCGACGCAAGTGCTGGCCGGTAACAACGCTTGTAGGCACGGTCATGGCGACGAGCACCGGCCGGCAACCTCTGTAGCACACATGGATGGGGGGGAGAGAGGATGAATCACTGCTGAGACCCACCGCATCGAGCCATCATGATGACGGACATATGCGACGGCAAGATGACCTGTGCGGCAAGCTAGGATTTCTTCCCCTTTTCCCCTCTCTCTTCTCTCTCTCTCTCTCTCTCTCTCTCCTTCACTGGCCTCCTTCCTCTCTGGATCTCTCTTCTTCACCCCCCCACCTCTCCCTCTCTCTGGATCTCTCTTCTTTATATAGGCAGCAGCGAGGATTCGAGAAGAGGATAGAACTCGAGTTTGTTGAGATTCGAAGCTCGTGGCCGGCCGAACCTCTCTCCAACTGAAGATTTGAGCTAGAGATAGAGGGGAAACGGTTTAGGATTCGATGGAGATTTCATTTGAGGGCTTCTAGATGAAATTCCCTTTCTTATCTGATCCGGATTTGGAGGGGATTTTTGTATTTCTTGGTTTGATTTTCTTTGGTTGGAGATGGAGTTTGGCTGCTTCTCTGGAGAATGGAGGCGGCTGGAGCTAGCAGATGAGCTGCTCCCGTGCTGGTGCGATGGGAGAGGAAAAAGAGGAGGTGGTGTCTGGGCCAGCCAAGGCTGCCACGGCCCAGCAAAGGATAGGAGGCTGGTGGCCTGCACCAAATAGATGGACCGGACCCAACCACAAAACGGAGAGAGAGGAGGCCAGGCTGGCCTAGAGAGGAAGAGGGAGGCCGAGAGGACCAGTGGGCTGTTGTGCAGAAAAAAAGGGCCAGCCGGAGATAACACTTGGGCTGGAAAACGGATTACAAGCATGCTACTGTTTAGCTCTCTCTTCTTCTTTTTTATGCATGTATATGCATAGAAAAAAAATGTGTGGATATATGACAAAATGCAGTCGTACAACTGGGAACATAAGAGAGAAGCAAAGGCGGAAAATGAGACAAGAATAGAAAAGAACTGATAGGAACTGAAGGAAACAGAAGGAAATAGATAGAAAGGACTCCCAACTATTATATTATTAACTGATGAAAATGCAGAGGGGAAACCCCTACATCATAGCAACACTCAGTCAAAGATCCAACTCATAACAAGGTTCATACTATAGACTCAAGCACACACACGAACAGACGACACAAGAAAACGAGGACACAGAGAACTAAATGACTTATTCAGCTAGGGACATCCTCCTAGCTCGACTCTACTCCTGGCCTACTGTGCCTAAAGGGCCTACAACATCTGTCTGATGAAGCCTCTTGCGTGGCAGAGAGCGGGGCGGTGCAGGCGCAGGTGCCGGGGCTGGGGGAACCTCGTCGCGGTGCTGGTCAGGGTCCTTTAGCATCATACCTGTCCTGCCCAGTCACTAACTAGGTCTCCTAAAGGTACTTTGTTCTGCTTCTCAAAGAAAAAGCTCGTAAATCATCTGCTCATGCTCGGTGTGGCGCTGGTGAAGATCCTCCAACTCGTGGTGTGCTCTGTCCAGCTCGGCGTAGAGGGCGGTGGTGAGGCAGACCTGCTCTCTCAGACGGAGACCAGCTCCGTTGCCCACGGGTGCGAAGGTGACCTCCAGGCTGCCTGACGGGCGCTGCAGGAACTTCCCAAACTGGGTGTGGCTGAGGTCCTTTCTATTCTCTCGGCAGAGAACATCCAGAGCCTAGCGAGCGGTGTCCTTGATCCCTGCCTCAAACGTAGCTATGAGAGCGGTGGCGGTGTGGACTCGACGAACTCGACGAAGACCATCTTTGGAGGGCTTCTCGAACATGGTCACCTCCACTGACCAGGAGTAACCACATCCTCCAAGCAGAACCCTAACACCTCTGAAGAGTGGAGTGTCGTGGTAACCAAGACCCTGCAGCAGGTACCACAAAGTGCGGGCGAAGTACCCAGCCAGCTGTCCGTCAGAGTAGTTCTCAGCTGGGGGTTGGTGCCTCCAGACTGCATCAGCAGGAACTTCCGTGTCTGGCATAAGCACGCACTTGCGTGGGGTGACCTTCATCCGGGCCATCTAAAATTTTGAACAGAGATCGAAATTAGTAACTATTTTATAAAGAATAGAAGACTGAGAAAGGAAAAACTAGAAGAAAAACAACTTTGCAAAAGTAGTTTGTACAAACATAAGTCCTTAGCACGTCCACACTATCTAAGCTGCGTCCTACGGTCAACACGGCTCTGATACCACTTCTGTAACACCCAATTTTAAAAGGACAAAACTAGGCACAACACATGTATGCCAGGAACAAATTTCATACATGTGCTTACATCATAAGTGTTATCATCACAGTGCCATTATTACAACATTATTTAGCTTAATACAAAAGGGACCCAAGGGTCAAAAAGAAAACACAACGGAAACTAAAGGGGTCTTCAGCGCCAGCGGGGATCCAACTTCCACAGGCGTCGACCGGGGGCACCATAGCCTAGAACAGCAGCTCCGGGTCAAAGTCGTTGTCGTCGAAGGCTCCAGCTTCATCGGTGGCTTTTGAATGGTGGTAGAATGCAGGGTAGGGGAAAACAAGTGTGAGTACAAAGATTGTACTCCGCAAGAGTAGGGGAAAACATGATATGCGGCTTAAGTCAAGGAAAGGCTTGACACTAGCTAACCGCACTAAGCAACTATGACCTGTCTATGACTCCAACAACAGGTATCCTGTGAAGACACTACTGAACAAGAAGGAATAACTCATCAGATTCCATCCGACCACCAACACTCACCAGGTAACCCCATTACCTGGCTACCCGACCATCCATACCAGAACCCGGATCCCAGCTAATCCTGAAGAAGTCCAAGTTTGCTCTTGTCCGTGAGCACGGCTGATCGACCAAATTGATACTCTGCAGAGTTTGCACTGCTTTCCCAATGAGTCGTGATTCCCGTGTTGCTCTACACTTCTGGGGTATGGAGTCGGGGTCTCACTACAAGGCCTTTACAGAGCTCCCTCTAACCTGCAGGCACCCACTGAGGTTTCACCGCTAACAAACAATTACATTACTGCAGAAGCCCCCTCTTGTGCCTCTTATACCGACCTATGGTGCCCGCAAAGCTAGAAGGCGACTAATTAGTTGGCCAGGCCGTACCCATATAGGCCTCGTAGTTGTGCGGATATAACTTGGTTACATGTTCAAGAACCAGTCCTTAGAACCCCACACAGATACAAACACAAACATGCCATAGGCTCCGCTTCAAACCATCCATTCTGTTGGGGATTCCTATACCATGTTGCTACAAAAAGATTTACCATCTCCCATCATCATTGTGTAGTTCATTAGTCAATATTAAAATTTCCCAACCAAGACTGCACTAGCATAAACAACCATTTTTATAACATGATGAAGAACGATGACAAGGAGAAATTCATTGAAAACTAGTAAACCCTAATCATGGGACATCATATTTGACAGCATGCATATTGAAGGATAAAAACGACACCTGCAAATCCTAAAACAGGATAAATATGCTCAAGGACACTTGCCTTTAACAAGGTGCTGCTCAACGTCCTCGAAAGCTTGGTCTTGGAGGTTACCGAACTGCTCAGCTCCTAATCGACAAACCGGAAAAGCACACACAAAACAAACTTCTAAGAACAGTACACCAGACAATATAGAATATAAGAAAAAACCCTATAACAAGATTCTACACGTCGCTATGAACATTTGGACATGAAAATCGCCCAAAATGGAGCTACGAGCAAAAAGTAATAAGCATTTGAAGTTACAGGGGCTATTCTGCAAATTTTACTTTATTCCGAGAAAATCCGAATTGTTTTTATACTGGAAATTGGATTTATGATGTCATAAAATGAAACCAGATTTATTTCTCAAATGAAAAAGACATGGAAATGGTCTACGGCGCTTGTGGACCACTAAAAGAGCATCGGTCCATCGGTCCATGGTGGACCGAAGGGGTAAGATACCAATCGGTCTAATCCGGGCTGTTGGTCGGAGATCCGACGGCCGAGATTCAAAAGGGGCGGTGCTAGCGACTTTCAACGGGGGGGGGGGGGGGGGGTGGCCGGCAGCGGCAGGGGCGGTGGCGAGCTCGCCGGTGATGCGCCAAACAGCGCATCCAACCACAGAACTCAACGGCGAGCGGTGCAAAAGAGAAGCGGGGGGGGGGGGGGGAAGGGGAGTCTCACTGTGGGCTCGACGGCGGCAGAGGAGCTCCGGAGACAGCCGGCGATGGAGAAGAAGGCCGGCGGTGCTTCGGTCACGGCGGAAACGGCATCCGGCTGTGAGAGACGCTCCAAAAAGTGTCGGGGAGAGGAGATCGAGTCCCTGCGACACCGAGAGAGCCAAGACCGAGATCAAAAGAGGTGTGGCATGGCCGAATTAAGGGCGGCGGCGAGCTCTTACCAGCAATAATGGCGGCGACGGTGTGGAGCTCGAATCAGTGGGCAAACAAAGGGGAAAATGGGTGGTTCGAGTGGGGAATGGAGCAAGGAAGCCGAAGGAGGGCTTAAATAGCCGAGAGGGGGAGGGAGATGGCCAGATTCGAGAAGATTGGCCGGCGTCTCTAAATGCAATCAAAGCTTCGGCTTCCACACAAGAGAGGGGGGAATCAAGGGGGAAACGGTCGAGGAGGAGGTAATGGAGGGAGGGGATCATGGTGTTGTGCTTTAATTCGCGAATCAAAGCGCGGGGAGGCGGAAATTGGAAATGAAGGTGGGATTTGGGGGCTCAGGGGGTGTCCGGCAGAAGGTAGGGGAAGGGGAGCCGACCGAGCGGCAGCTCGGTTCGCGGCTCAGGCGGGACCCACACGACAGCGGGAGAGGAAGGAAAGGGGCGGCTCGGGCGGGCACTCGGCTTGGTGCTGGGAGGCCGGCTCGGCCTACGGGTCGGTGCGGGGAAAGGAAGGCTGGCGGCCCATGTGGGACAGAAAGAAGAGGGGGAGGAGGGTGTTTGGGCCGGGAAAGAGAGAAATCGGCCCGAGAGCGATTTTCTTTTTAGGAATTCCTTTTCCAATTTGATTTCAAGCCAATTTTAGAAGGGGGGGGGGGTTTAAAACGGCGAATTCTAGCAAACTTTTTCCACACAATAAAACCTTAATGCATCTACAATGGCATGAATGCACCAAACATTTAACCTAGGCCAAATTAAATTTAGAAATTAATTTTACTATTGAACAAAATTGCAACCACCTAATTAATTTCTACCAAAATTTTAAATTATTGCAAAAATTGAAATTTAGGGTGTTACAACCTCTTCCTCTATGAAGCCATTTAGGAAAGATCTCTTGACATCAATTTGATACAACTTAAAACCTCGGGATGCCGCAAATGCAAGAAGGATCCTAATGGCTTCTAGTCTAGCTACCGGTGCTAAGGTTTCTTCAAAGTGTATCCCCTCTACCGGAGTGAAACCCTGAGCCACTAGTCTAGCCTTGTTTCTCACTACAGACCCATCCTCCTCCTGTTTGTTTTTGAAAACCCATTTGGTGCCTATAGTGTGAACATTAGGGGGTGACTCTATAAGGACCCAGACTTGGTTTCTCTCAAAGTTTTCAAGCTCTTCATGCATGGCATTAACCCAACTCGAATCAGATAAAGCATGTCCAACATCATGGGGCTCAAAAGGAGCAACAAATGCAGAATCAGTAAAATGAGCATGAGAAGCAGACTTAGACCTCGTTATCCTTTCCTCAAGATCTCCGATCATCATGTGTGGAGGGTGTCGCCGCTGAATGTGTTGAGGGGCTTCATGCCTAGAGGTGAACTTCCCTTCAACCTTGTGCAGGTGCAGGCTTGAGAGCAGTCGAAGTGGAAGTAGAGGCTGCAAGACCCTCTGCTAGAGTAGAAGAAGCAGGAGCCAGCTTTGGAGCTGGTGTGGTTGAGGGAAGTAGTGGATCATCCTCATCATCACCGAAATCTGGAAGATCGCCATCTACAAAGTTGTTCTCGCTCATCTCCTGATCACTTACCCATTGTTGCAAGCATGCAACCGTATGCATGGCTGTCTCACAGCCATACGCATCGTATGCATGCTCCAGCCCCGCTGCCGTGTGGGACGGTGTTCCTCCAACCTTGGCCAACCCAGAACCCTGGGTCAGTACAGGAACTCCAGACGGCGCAGAGGCCTTCCAGCCCCTACATAACGAATACCTCACCGCCTCAGGAGAGGATGCGGCTGAAGCCATAGCCAAGCAAGCCACCTTCCAATGGTTCTGGGCGGTCCAACCTAGGAATTCTCCCAACTGGGCTTGGTCCCCGAGTATCCCCTTCGACCACACTTGGAATACCCCGAGCAAGCCAACATCTTCAGAAAGTCTGTCCACCCAGCGCCCTCCTTGGGCCCCTCAGTCAAGAAAGGGTTCCAAGGAGACGGAGGGCTCTGGGAGGCATGGATCCTGCCAACGCCTCCGATGCCGCCCTCACAACGCCAACCACACGCAGGGAATTCCATGCCCACCTCGTCCAGGGAGGCATTGTCAAAACCACTTCAGCTTCAAAAACCGGTTCACTGGGCGGCCACGATGGTCTCCCAAGGAGGAAGGAAACCCTGGGGAAACCATAGGCTCTGAGGCACACCGCCTTCGGTAGTGACCTCAACAACAACTCCAAGCTCCGGTGCCCCCGGAGGCATACGGGTGTGTCCTGCATGGACCAGGGTGCTGCCACAACACCAATGACTGTCGCACCCTCATTACCTTTTGGGAGGAATACCTCAGAAGGCAAGCTGAATACCTGGCCGCAGAAGGAGCTGGCAAAGGATGACGTAGAGTTCGGGGGCCTGGGGCAAACTCCCGGACGAATCCCTGGCCCCTCAACCTTGCACCATCACCACCAACCCCACTGCCAATGGTACCATACCTAGCAACGAGAACTGAATCAGGGACACGCCGCCACTAGGCTCCGGACGAAGTACCTCCGGAGCCGAGCAGCGGTTAGGGGCCGAGGTGGTCGAGGACCGCCTCTCCCGACCAGCCTTCGACCACGCCTCCCACGTGCCACCGCCAGGCTCCGGACGGATTACCTCTGGAGCTGGGCAACGGCTAAAGGCGGAGAGGGTCAAGCACCGCCTTTCCCAGCCTAGCCACAAGTTTCGAGGCCGCCAAGCCTCACAATAGAGGCCTTATTCCTACAAAGGTACGCCCACTATTAACTACCCAGTAGTTTACCTAGTGATCCGTCTTTCATGCGGCAAGGTTAGAGTCTGTTGGAGGCCTCCAACTATATTGTTAGAAGTCTTTTGCAATAGATAGCTACTAAGTAGATGCAGTAGAACTTAAGTTACATTCTTATTTAGCATGAGCAGTTGTTAACCTAGCTATGTTTCATGCTACAAATAACTTCTTGTTGCCAACAGTAGACTGCAAAACTTAGCTAGTATAACCATGCAAAATCCCTGCACTCCTGCAGATGCATCGAGCCTAGGTCGCCTAGGGGGTGGGTCTGCCCAGTTTCCTGGAAGGCATTGTGTGGCCTCGGAAGTGTAGTTGCCACGTATTAAGGGATTTCCTTGATAGACCGTGTTGTGGCGCCACCCATAGGACATCTTCGGGTGGCGTGACAAGCCCACGTATCGCGGATGTAGCATGCCTAGGTCAACTAGAAGGCAAGACTACCTAGATTTCCTGGAAGGCATTATGCAGTCTCGATAGACAGTGAGGCCCACATCCGCGGGCGCCGCCTATGCCTAGGTCACCTGCAAGGCAGATTATGCCCAAGGTGCTCTGGAAGGCATTTGCATAGCCTTGGGTGTCAAAGCCATGCCCCAGGGGATGTCCTCGGTGGTGGAGTTGCGATGCTCTGAGGAATGCTGCCGTAAGGAATCCTCATTGCACGACATGCTTACGCACCACGAGCATAGCATGCCTAGGTCACCTGGAAGGCAAGATTGCCTAGGTTTCCTGGAAGGTATTATGTAACCTCGATAGTGTGTAGATGCTGGTTATCAAGGGACTTCCTTGGTAATGTAGTTGCGGTGCCCTCGGGGGATTTCTCCAGAGCCATGACAAGCCCACACACCAGTAAGCATCGCTTGCCTAAACCCAAGGTCACCTGAAAAAGGTTTCCCGGAAGGTAGGCTTTGCCCTGGTCGGAAGTGGAGCCCACACACCGCGGGCGTAGCATGCCTAGGTCACCTGGGGGCAAGGCTGTCCAAGTTTCCTGGAAGGTATTGTGTAGCTTCGATAGTGTGTGGATGCCGCATATTAGGGGACTGCCCTGATGTGAGGATGCAGTGTTATGAGGAATGCTGTCACAAGGAATCCTCTTTGCACGACATGCTTATATACCGCGGGCACCGCTTATACCTAGGTCACCTGCAAGGCAGATTATGCCCAGGGTGCCCTGGAAAGCATTGCACAGTTTCGGTCATTAAATGCCATGTGCTAGGGCACATCCTTGGTGGACAGTGTTGCGGTGCACCCCGGGCATTTACTTGGGAGCACGTCAAGCCTACACACCGCGGGTGTAGCATGCCTAGGTCACCTAGAAGGCAAGACTGTTTAGGTTTCTTGGAAGGTATTGCGTAGCTCCGATAGTGTGTAGAGCCTTCGGCATTAATACATGCCAAGGAACCTTACCAAAACTTCCGGTAAAAAAGGAGAGCTTTACAAACCTCCGACAAAAATGGGGAGCTTTACCAAAACCTCCGGTAAAAATGGGGAGCTTCACCAAAAACCTCCTGTAAAAACAGAGAGCTTTACAAAACCTCCGGTAAAAACAAGAACCTTACCAAAACCTCCGGTAAAAATGGAGAGCTTTACCAAAACCTCTGGTAAAAACGGAGAGCTTCACCAAAACCTCCCGTAAAAATGAAGAGCTTTACAAAACCTCCGGTGAGAGCACAAAACCTTACCAAAACGTCCGGTAAAAATGGAGAGCTCTACCAAAAACCTCCAGTAAAAACAGAGAGCTGTACCAAACCTCCGGCAAGAACGAAGAGTTTTACAAACCTCCGACAAAAACGGAGAACCTTACAAAACCTTCGGCACAAACGGAGAGCCTTTCACAAACCTCCGCACAACGAAGAGTTTTTACAAACCTCTAGCAAAAATAGGGAGCCTTTCCCAACCTCCGCACAACGGAGAGTTTTTATAAACCTCTGGCAAAAATGGACAGCCTTTTCCAAACCTCCGCACGACGGAGAGCTTTCACAAAAACCTCCGAACCACGGAGAGACTTCCAAAAACCCCCGCAATGAAGATGTTTCTTCAAAAAATCCGCCGGGCAAAAAGATTCTGAAAAGACCTAGTGGGAAAGGTACCTTGGCATCTTGAAGGCTAATGCCTCCGTGCCGAAGGGGTACAAAACCCACTAGCCACTGAAAAGGCACAACAGGCCAATCAAAGGGGTATAAAAATCCCCCTCCCTACAGGGATAGGTATGACCCGCATGACTCTAAACATGCATGGTAAAATGTAAAATCATTACCCTACATCTCCTTTTAAGACACATTTCATACGTCATTTTTGTTATACTGACATTTAATAAAAGCCCAAGCTGCATGGCACGGAAAATATAGTGGAACCCCCGGCTATCCATTGCAGGGACAGTAAGGCCTAGCAGCGGCTAAGGGCCGAGGGGGTCGCGGACCCTCTCTTCCGCCCGGCCTTCGGCTTCGCCTCCGACGCGCCGTCGCCAGACTCCGGATAGAATACCTTCGAAGCTGGGTAGCGGCTAAGGGCTGAGGGGGTCGTAGATCCACACTTCTGCCTGGCCTTCAGCTTCGCCTTCGACGCGCCGTCGCCAGGCTTCGGATGGAATACCTCCGTAGCCGGGCAGCGGCTAAGGGCCGAGGGATTCGCGAACCCTCTCTTTCGCCTGGTCTTCGTCTTCGCCTCCGACGCGCCATCACTAGGCTCTGGACGGAATACCTCTAGAGCCGGGCAGCGGATAAGGGCTGAGGGGGGCGCGGACCCTCTCTCCCGCCAGGCCTTCGACTTCGCCTCCGACACACCATCGCCAGGCTCCGGATGAAATACCTCCGGAGCCGGGCAACAGCTAAGGGCCGAGGGGGTCGCGAACCGCCTCCCTTGCCTAAGCCTTCGGTTGCTCCTCTGACACATCATCGCCTTCAACCCGGACAGTTGCTAAGGAACCCGAAGGGTCAATGACCACCTTCGAAGCTCATAAAGCAATCACATACTTTAAAACCTAGAGCAATCTAGTAAGTAAATCTAAGTAAAAATGGAATGTAGATCATCTTACTAACCTTCAAGCACCTTGGTCACATAGATTCCTCTAAATTTTGAAGTCTCCAAGCGCAAGGTTGGGCACAAATAGCGGGAGTCGAGCATAACAGAGCTCTTCTCTGTTCTATTCACACTTGGGAAGAAGAATGCGCATTTTATAGACTATACACTTATTAGTGCCAGCTCATGGTTACCAGCTAGCGCTGAAGTATCAATGCCGGCTCATTGTTACCAACCGGAACTGAAGTATCAGTGCCGATTCAACTCAGCTCAATCGATGATCGAGCACGAGAATGTACGAACCGACACTGATACTTCATCAGTGCCGGTTCTATCCTAACCAGCACTGATGACCTGGCTCGCTTGACTGTTTCAGTTGTCGTGATTGTTTAAGTTACTTAATTTCATTTTTCTTCCTTCAAGAGCAGAAATATCTCAATAGAAGATATGAATGGGTGATCACAGAATTGAAATGTCATGGAGGAAAGATCAGTATAGCTCATGAGAATCTACAAAACTGTGGAAGCATCAAGCAAATGCTTAAAGATATGGCAAATGTTTCCAAAAAATAAGTAGACATAAATTAATCCTATTTCACTCTAAAGTTGACTCCTAATGCAGAATACTTAGATTGAATCTGAAATACTAAAGGAATACTTTGATTAGACACTGTTTGGTCGACATGGTGGAAGTTTGAGAAACCGTAGACACTTTTTTCATGGAAAGGAACCCATTCATGAAAAGACACATTTATAGGCACCCTTCAGCACTTACAAATGTTTAGAATGTTAGATAGGTGAGTACATACCATTCAAGCAAACCCACAGGCCGCGAGTATTATACTAGGGATAGCACTATAAGTTTCCTACACAAAAGCCTCCAAGTGATACCTACTAGAATGTGTACTGTAACATTAGGAAAAGACCATGTTTCATAACTTGTTTAGCTGCAAACAAGTCACATCAGTTGGCTTTGATGGTCACCTGAGACAAGAAACTACATGAAGCAACAGCAGATACAAAAACAGAACAGTTCTTCACACAAGAAGCATCCAATGTAAACACCACAAACTAATGAAGCCAAACAAAAGGCAGCACCGCAGAATTAAAATGAAAGTAACCCAATACCAACAAGGCACTAATTAAAAGTCGGACAACCTTTCTGTTTCCTTTTCAACATCAAAATATAACCAATAAAGTATAAAACAATGGCTTGTCAAAATTACATCTCATGAAGCACAATTAGGAAAATAGTTACCTGCTCCCCTGCAAGAGGATCTGGGACATTTTCTACAAGGGTTCCTGATTCGAAGGGTCTGGAATCAAGGTGTTAACAATCTGAAACAACCCAAAGAATGAGAGGTTAAAAAAGTATAATCAAAATATACATAACACTGAAAACAGATAACTTATGTGAAAAGCTCCTAGCATAGCATTATTTGCAATGGAAATATCATTAACTATAGAACTGCATTATTCAATTCCTAAAGCTACGAATTTCTCCTATATAACAAACCTGATTTCCATTTTCTTCTGTTTCCATTACATCGGAGATTTTCCGCTCGCTAACAGGGCATGGGTCCTTGAGGACATCAATTTGTCCTAACTGAAAATGACCAGCACCTGACACATGGACCTTTGAGTGGAAAAGGTATTAGAAACGGAAATGAACAAAATAGCTAAGAAAAATTAAAACATCGATCACCTACAAGCTGTGCAGTCCCGTATTGTCATCAGGTTTGATGTAGGCCTGAAACAAGTCATGGGTCGGTACAAACCATTGTCAAATGAAAAGTGCACAGCAGCATTAGGAAACTTTGCAAGAGCTGGAGTTGCTGTATTTCACAGGTCGTAAACTTGTAAAAAAATACAGTTTGGCCATAGTATTATTTGATAATAAGAGATGAGAAAGCTTTGCTGCCAAATGTATAAAAACCTAAGCAAGACCAAGCCCAATATGAGCTATAGTTCCAGAATTGCAATGCTGAAACTGAACCACATGAAAGCAAATTCTATGATTTCCCCTTCAAAAACCATCAGCCCCCTCCTCCCTTCTTTTGGATCTGGAAGTCTAAGTGTTGCAACAAGCTCAAAGTTTTCGTTTGGCTTCTTCTTATGGACAGACTTAAACACTAGAAACCTTCTTAGAAAAAAGCACTATATCATGACTGGAAACAAGTAGACTGCATTATGTGTAGAACCATCTCTGAGGAAACAGCTTTCGACTTATTCTTTGGGAGCACTGGATGCTGGCAATTTATCATTTTATTGGGAGTTCCCTAGAACTTCTCTCTTCAGTTCTTCAGCATGCTAATCAAGGCTAGAGAAGACTTCCAATCCCCTTTCTTCATGGAAATCTTTGTCGTTGCAGCCTGGCACATTTGGAAACAAAGAAATGGTTTCATTTTTGAGAATCAGAGGCCTAGCATTGCTCCCTGGAAGGGTTTTCTTTTACTATCTTACCCTGCATATCTATAGAATCAAAGAAAGCTCTAGGTCCCCCTCTTTTCGCTTAGCTTGATGCTCTAGCTTAGACTCTTTGGGTGTTGTTGTTTTCTCCCTTAGTTATTTTTTCCCCTTTGCTGTACAGTGTTGTTTCTTTCTTTTTTATATATTAATATATATACCACTGTAGGGGTTTCCCCTACTGTATTCCAAAAAAAAAAGACAACCTGAAAGCATGTGGCAACTTGCTTTACCAAAGTCTAGTGCCATACAGTGGGGCCAATTAGAACCATACAGCAGCGCAAACATTACTTTTATTTGCAGCGGTTCATTCTTTATTATATAAATAAATAGTATTGTACAGAACTTTCAACACAGGAATATCAATTTAGTTCTTTTGGCAATTTGTTTTATTTAGACAGCATAAAATTGGCAACTGTTCTAGAAAAGCAACATAACATAGCATAACAAGTCATTAAATCCTTCTCAGACATAACATAAAGTCTCTGGTTTCTCCAATGTGGTGAGGACAGGTGCTGCTCATTGAAAAGTCAAAAGAACTGAACAATTTTAAGAATAAATGATCAAAACATTGAATTGGAAAGAACAAAAAGTAAGTGAAGAAAAAGGTTCTTATATTTAACAAAAATATTAAAAAGAAAATTGACCTTATGCAAATCATCCTTGGTGTCTGCTAAGTAAAACTTGCAGTCTTCAGGCAGCTCTGCAGAAAGGAAAGAAGTTGCTGCTTTCTTCAATTACTGCTTACTTCTACTGTCCGGTGGAAGATCCTGGTTATGTTAGAGAATTAAACAGGTATACCAACAGATAACCGTAAGATGACATCTTAAATGAGAAATGCTCATAACTGGAACTTACTCGAATGAAAACAGCTGTACTAGGTAAGCCCATGGCCCGAAATACAGATAGACACTGAGATCCAAATTCATCAATTGGACTGCTTGAATCACAATTGTACAATGAGTTCGCTGATAAAACGAACATTAACAAATCAGCAACCTATGTAGGATAAGTACATTTGCAAGTTCCAGATTAGAACTAAGAAATTACAATAGAGCATAGTGGCAACAAATTGAGTTTGGTTGAAACAGCGTACCTTTGCAAGTTCCATGCATGAGGTAAGATCACCATATGGTGCTTGCAGTACCTTCACATATATTGTGAATATAAAACAATGTTATAGGTGAAACTATCTAATAAATGGAAACAAATAAATTAACAGAACATTATGGATAATAAGCCAAGAATGAACTAGAATGTGATATGGAGAACAATGTATGACCCAGCTGTAGTTCAAAACATGTACAGCAAAGGGGTACACCTGTACAATAACAATCATAAAGTGTGGTGATGGATACATATGCTATGAGGCATTATGGAAAAAAAAATCTCAAAACCAGTCATTTTGAACTAGCCATGATTGTTGAGGGTCGTTATCAAGGACCCCCGACGGCTCCTTGGCTTAATCAGCCCGGCCTCCTAAAGGCTCAGCCTCTCAAAGCCTCCGCCTTCCGAAGCCCTGGTCTTCCGGAGCCCTACCTCCCGAAGGCTCAGCCCCCCAAGGGCTTAGTCTCCCGAACCCTTCGCCTTCCGGAGCCCTGCCTTTCGAAGGCTCAGCCTCCTGAAGGCTCGGTCTCCGAGGCTTCGGCCTCCCGAAGCACCGGCCTTCTAGAGTTCTGCTTCCAAGAGGCTCATCCTCCCAAAGGCTCAGTCTCCCGAGGTCTCAGCCTTCCGCTGCCCGGGCCGGCTTCCCGGAGGCTACTGGGTGAGTCATCAGGCCTCGGGAAAGATCTATCAAAAGAGAAGCACCGGTAGTACTTTGCCTGCGAGGAGGTGACTGGCATTAAATACCTAGGCTAGTGGACGCCGCTCTCACACCCGGCATGATGGAGCCTGCCCTGACAGTGCAGCTCGGGCCACAGTTGGCGACCGGCTTGTCCCCTTCAGGAGGCAGGCATCATGATAATTACCACGGTGGATATTTATCTCCCCGATAGGGTAGAAGGTAGTTATCTAGGATAAGGCCCAGTAATTTGGTTAGATCTCGAATATTTGTACATTATGATAACTTGTATATCAAGCTATGCACGGCCCTATAATTAGGAGGCCATGGTCATCTGGGGGAGGACGAGCAAGACAGCAAAAAAAAATACAAAGGTGAAAACACACCAAGTCACGCTGTGATACTCCTCCCAAAGTGATACATTTTTCTACCATCAATCATTCGTGGTGTGGTGTTCCTTCCTCTCAAACTCCATCTCCAAGCTTGAGTCTCCTCCTTAGAAGAAACTCTCGCCGTATTTGCTGGGGCAAGATCAACTCTTGCTCCAACAGTGCATCGTCCGTGGGGATTCGAACACAGAAGTGCTAAGAGAGGTTGGATACCACCCAAGGAAAAAACCACCAAGGCTGCATCGGCGGCAATCGACCCCCCAGTCACGCCTGCGCGGCAGTCCAGCCGGCTATACGCAATCAGCACCGACAACGGCTCCCCAGCCAGGGGGAACAAGAACCTTATGGCCACCACCGACCTAACCATAACTACAGCTACGGGCGACACCGAAGGGTTCTCTACCCCGGAGACCCAGCAGCAGCAAAACGAGACCCCCGCTGCGCCCCTAGGGGCTGCAGTCGACATTGCCGCCGAAAACACTATTCTGCTCGAGCAACAATCACACTTGGCGGCGCTCCTGGCGCAGATGGAGGAGCTACGAAGGGCCCTACAGGTCAAACAGTAAGCTGCACACACCTTCGCCGCCGCTCCCGGGATGGCCAGCGCGTTTCTGACCCAAGCTCCATGAACAGACAAGCCCCTTAGCGCAAGGACCCAGCTCGTTCGGTCCCCGGAGCCCTGGGGCCGGCATCATGAGGACCCCCTACAGGACCACAACTCTCCCCTGCAGGCCATGCCCTTCCTAGAGGGTTTTCGGACCCCAAAGTTGCCCAAGTTTAAAGGCGATTCAGACCCCAACAAGTTCACCCGATCCTACGCCCTAGCCATAAAGGCCAGCGGGGGCGGACCGGCCACCATGGCTAAATGCTTCCCCCTTGCCCTAGAAGGGCTGGCCATACACTGGTTCTGGACGCTGGACCCCGGCAACATTCACGCCTGGTCCCAACTCCGAGGCCTCTTCCGTAGCAACTTCCAGGGCACCTTCATCGAACCAGTAACCTCCAATAGTCTGTTCATTATCAGGCAGGGGCCATACAAAACCCTCCGAGACTACTTTCGAAGTTTCTCCCAGACCAAAGCCCAAATTAGGGGCGTATCAGGCTCTTCGATCATGAACGCCGCAACCTAGGGCCTGACCAAAGGCCCCCTATATGATCGGCTGAACTGACACCCAATATGCACGGTAGAAGTCCTCATGAGCAAGTTCGAGGAATATGCGTGGGCGGAGGAGGAAAAACTCCACCGGAGACGCTCACAAGCTAGCGAGGCTTCCCCTGCCAATTCCGAGAGACCACACTCGCAGGCTGGATCGTCACACGCCCCTGCTCCCTCAGCAAAAAGGTGCTTGGAGGAGGCCCTTACCGTAGGGTCCCACAGGGGGTGGCAACGACAACACCGAAACGTCAACAATATCAGCCCAAGCCGCGGGGCTCCGAACCAAAGCCACCCCAGGGGACGCGGTCGTGGATGCTCCGGAGGCCTCCTGGAGCGAAGCCACACCCCAAACCAGCGTTCCGAGGAAGAATCCTGGTGCATTCTACACGGCACAGGACAAGGACATAATACTGACAACTGTCGAACCCTCACCACCTTCCGAGAGGAGTGTCTCGGGAGGCAGCGGCTTTCGCCTCAACTAATGGGGCCCCCAAGGGATGGTCCAAAGATCGTGGGCCACGGCCAGCCGACGGGTCGACCATTTGGCCCTATAGAATCCCCCATAGCTAGCCCTATCTTCACCACCCTAGTCATCCCTAGAGTGGTACAGTGACGAAGGGGCACGGGGCAAACAGATCGTCCTCACCATTACCGGCGGAGGGAGCTCCTGTGGTACTTCAAAACAGCAGCAGCGAGACTACGCACACGAGGTACACCACATCAGAGCGACTAGCATCCATCGACAGGCCCCCGACTGGGCCGACGCCCTCGTAACATTCACCGTCGACGACTTTGAAAGGGTAAAATTTCCCCACTCCAATGCCCTGGTCATCTCAGCCAACATCCCTGAAGTCGAGGTCCAAAGAATACTGGTCGATGGAGGTAGCTCGGTGGACCTCCTATTTGTGCATGCCTTCGACCAGCTCCGTATCCCGTGAAGCCGACTCTCACCAAGCAGTAGACCCCTCCAGGGATTCAATGGGCCCCCCCCTCAACGGCCTAGGACAGATAGAACTCCCGGTCATCTTCGGTGAAGGCTCTGCATCACGATCCAAGGTCATCACCTTCGACGTTGTGGACATACTATATGCCTACAATGCCATCCTGGGATGGGGAACTCTGAACAGATTTAGAGTTATACCCCATCACAATTACCTCTGCCTGAGTATGCCCGGAACCAAGGGGCTAATAACCGTCCACTGCGACCAAGACCTGGCTAGACGCATCAAGTATGGGCACCCTACTCTGCTCCCCAGTCACCATATCCACACTATGATAGAGGAGGACTCAAAGGACCCTCCGTCGGCGCATCCCGGGCACCGCTGCCCTCCGAGGCCACAACCAGAGGGGACCATAAAGCTGGTCCCCATACACCAAGACCAACCTGACTGGACCTTCCAAATAGGGGCGGACCTCACCTCCGGGCAAGAAGCCCAACTTCTGGCCGTCTTGCGGAGTAATCTCGACATCTTCGCATGGTCCCCGCAGGACGTCCCAAGAGTCGACTGCAGCATCATCGAGCACTCGCTTCAGGTCGACCCGAAGGCAAGGCTCGTACGCCAGGGGCTTCACAAGCTCTCTCCGAAGCAGGTAGAAGCCGCAAAGGAAGAAGTCCAGAAGCTGCTGAAAGCCGGTGTTATCCGAGAGGTCATCCACTCTGATTGGCTCTCCAACACCGTCCTGGTCAAGAAACACAGCAGAAAATGGCGTATGTGCATCGATTTCACGTCATTAAACAAAGTATGCCCCCGGGATCCATACCCCCTTCCCTGCATCGACCATCTAGTGGATTCCACAGCCAGCTGCGAAATGCTAAGCTTCCTCGACACCTACTCTGGGTACCACCAGGTGTGGATGCCCTTCAGAGAAGCTGCAACGTCGAGGCCTACGTGGACGATATCGTGGTGAAAATCCAACTAGAAGCGGCTCTAATCTAAAGGAGGCGTACGCGGGCCTGATGGGCCTGGCCAGCCCAAATGTTAGCAGGCTGGCCCAATAAGGGATGAAAGCAAGAGCAAATAAAGAAAAAAGGGGAAAATCTTAAATTTTATTTTTAGCAACTTCGATTTTCTATTATAATTGACCACAACCTCTATAGTTTTTTTGTATTTAGGCCCCTAGTTGTTCTGAAAATTATCTAGATGCTTTATTTTTACATAGAAGTACCTCCAGAATTTGAATTTTGCATCTATTTTAGCAATTATGCAGTATTTATTTCTATGTTATTGTTAATATTTAAATTGACTGTTATGCATTTAAATTTAGTAATATTCATATAATAGCATAGAAAATATCAAAAAATTTACAGCAATCCTGTTTAGCAACACGATGCATCCTTACTAGTAGTAATGCTTGCATCATTTAAATAGAAAGATGGCTGCATCAGGAACAAGGAGTTCACTGAGCTGAGTGCAGAAGACTGCAACTATCTCACTTGGACGTCGAATGTTCGGATTGTACTAGGAGTGAAAAAACTCTGCGCTCTCATTATCCTAGGAACAAGTAGTGAAATGGTTCACATGGAGGATGAGAATGATCAGCCACTTCATTTTCTCCACCACCATCTCTCCCTTACTTTGAAGGATGAGTATATAGCAATGACCAGTGCTAAAGCACTATGGGACGCACAACATGAGCATTTTGAGCACCTTAAGTACACCATCAAACCTCTTACAGAGCAAGAATGGGCATGTCTCTGTTTCTGTGACTACAAGCATGTTAGAGAGTACAACTCTACGCTGCACCATATTTGCACACTCCTGTATCTCTATGGGAAAAAGATCACAGAAGAGGAGAAAATTGAGAAGACTCCTCTTTCCACCGGAATGCGGCAGAATCCGCACGCAATCATCGTCAATCAAAATACATGAAGTATTTTTAACTAATTGACGTGTTGGGAACTTCATGAAGTCCATGAAAAATTCATAAACAAGAACTTCTTATCCTGGCCGTAAGGAAAGAGCAGTGGCCTATAAATCAACCATAACTCTTTCAAAGCACGCAAAAACCACAATAAGAAGCGGGAGAAAGGAGGAAGGAAAGTAGTGGCAGACAAGGTCAAGCCTGATGATGATAAAGTCAAGACAAAGAAAGAAGTCAAGCCATATGGTGAGTAGAACTAGAATCTGCAAAGCACCAAAGCATGTTGTGGAAGCATACCAGAAGAAGAAGAAAGAGTAGCCAGAAACACACCTCACCATTGCGGTGGGGATGGAGGTGGACAAAGTAGCCACAATTGAAAGGGTAGCATCTCACATGGAAGTTGATGATGCTCCCACACTGGCAGTAAAAGACATCCCAATAAAGGATGCAGAGGCCTTTACTTTGCCCTCCTCCACCATCATAGAAGATGCCATGAAGGATGAAGCGGAAAACAAATCCATTGAAAAAGAAGTGGGATATTTCGTAAACTCTATCTAGAATTAGAGTAATCAACCATTTATTTTGTTGCTAAATTTAGAAGGATTGAATCAATAAATGAAAGATCTAGAAGAGCAAGCTTAGTTGCAAGCAATATTGTTTTGTATTTAATAGAATATGTGTGGCGCCCGTATGTAGGAAGTGTGTATTGTGGATAGTGAAACCACAAACACCATCTTAAGAGAAAAGGTGTATTTTCAATCTATTAGAAATAGCTTTAGAAATGTGAGGACTATCACTGGTAGTGATAATTACATAGTAGGTTCTAGAAGAGCCATAGTCATACTACCTTATGGGAATTACTTTGCACATCGAAGAAGAATTGTTATACCTTGAATCTATAAGAAATCTCTTAAGTTTTAAAGATATCCGCGTTAACAGTTTTTTTATGGAGAAACTAGTGAAGAAGATGGTGGGGAGCACCTACTCATCACTAAGGATGAAGTGAGAATAATAGAAAAACTTCCCTCCATCAACAATAGCTTGTACTACACTCGCATTAGAGCACCTGAAGTGTTAACTACCTTGAAGATTATGTTATGTAGCGCAGAATTATTCTCTCTATGGCATGATAGATTTGGTCACCTTGGTATTAGAATGATGAGGAACATAATTAATAACTCACAAGGTCATGGCATAAATGTAAAGAATTTCTCGAATCATGAAGATTTTGTATGCCCTGCATGTTCTATTGGGAAACGAATAATAAGACCATCTACCTTGAAGGTATAAGATGAAATCCTTGCATTTTTGGACCGAATCCAGGGGATATTTGTGGTCCTATTTAGCCACTTTTTGGCCCATTTCGGTACTTTATGATATTAATAGACGCATCCTCGAAGTGGTTTTATGTATGTCTATTATCTACCCGCAACCACGCCTTTGCAAAGTTGATCTCACATATCCTGGCCATCGAGTAAAATCCATTAGAATGGACAACGCTGGAGAATTTAATTCTAAAGTGTTTGATGATTATTGCACTGGTATAGGAATTAAAGTTGAACATTCTATACCAATTCCGGCGCTACATCGAACCACTATGGGACCTTGCATACGACCCACTTTGTTGACTGCATATTTGATGAAAATAATTTTCCATCATTAGGGGGAGGAAATATACCCTTGGATGAAGAATGTCAGGAAATTATTTGGCAGGAGGAAGGAATTGCAACACATGAGCCACGCATTAGTGAAGCAAATGATGAAGTATAGAAAAATATTGTTTTACAGAAATTAGCAAACGATCTGCCTAATCATTTTTGTGATTTGAAGAACGTGACTAAGTCGTGCGTGCCTGCAAAGAGTTCCAAAAAATAATAAAAGGACAAGAAATTCGGTTCCTCAAGTCCCAAGTAGCCAGAGACGTTTGGTGAAAGTGGGAAAAGAGAGCTTACAACAGTCGATAGTAAAAGTGCCCCAAAGAAAGAAGAAGGGGAGCAAGTTGAGACCTGCCGATGGTATGGAACCTATAAAATAGGCATACCACATTTGAATCTTCCCACGCAGGAAGAAACCAGCAAAAATGCACACGCTAAAATCAATGTTGGAAAACTAAAGAACCTTGCTCCCATAGTAAGAAATAATTATTAAGCACCTGAAAGTGCACCTAAAAAATTATGAAGAGCAAGATAAAGAAGCACATAAAATTACAGCCCATCATAAAATAGCAATGAACTATGTGAATTCATGAAAATCCTGGAACAGAGCAACCACAATAGTTGATATATACTTCGCAAATAAAATTGCCACAATTATAGATCAGGACTCTGAGCCTGCATCGCTCACTGAATGTAGAATGAGGACAGACTGGGAAGACTGGCAGAAGGCAATAACAGCTAAACTATTATCCCTGAATGAAAGAGAGGTTTTTGGACCAGTATGCCGAACACCTCCTCACATCAAACTAGTAGATGCAAGTGGGTTTTTGTTCGTAAGAGGAATAAAAGGAACGAAATTGTGAGGTACAAAGCATGACTAGTGGCACAAGATTTCACTCAATGACCAGCATTGATTATGAAGAAACCTATTCCTCGATGATGGGTGGTATTTACCTTTAGATATTTAATCTCAATGGCAGTCAACTTGGAGTTAAAAATGAAATTGATGGATGTTGTGACCGCATATCTTTATGGGAGCCTTGATTTTGATATTTATATGAAGGTACCTGAAGCAATACTATTGCTAAATTAGGATAGAAGAAATAGACACCTTTATAGCGTACAATTGAAGAAGTCACTATATGGGTTGAAATAGTCAGGTAGAATGTGGTATAATCGTTTGAGTGAATTCCTCAAAAAATGAAGCTACACAAATAGCACAGATTGTCCTTGTGTACTCATAAGCAGGTCCCAGAATGGATTCTGCATAATATCTATATAAGAAGATGATCTAAATATCATCGGTACAGAAGAAGAAATTGAGGAAGCAAGCTCGTACTTGAAGTCTGAATTTGAAATTAAAGATTTAGGCTGTAGCTAGAGCATGTAGCAGATATAACTTTTATACATCAGTCATGCTACACTCAAAAGGTGTTAGAGTGGTTTGGTTTTGAAGAATCACCTCCCTCTAAAACCCCCATGGTCAAAAGGTCAGTGCAAGCAGAGAAAGATTCCTATAGACCTAGAGAAGAGGGGGAGAAAGTATTGGAACCGGTATTTCTATACTTAAGTGCAATAGGTGCATTGATGTATCTGGCTAATTGCACTAGGCTAGACATAGCGTTTGTAGTAAACCTACTTGCACGATACAGTGTGCAGAACCCACTAAAAGTCATTGAAGGACGTGAAGGATATTCTATGTTACTTATAAGGTAGCAAAGATCTAGGTCTGTCCTACAGAAAGAATAAGAACTAAGTCTGGTTGGATAAGCAGATGATGGGTATCTGTCAGACCCGCATACAGTGAAATCACAAACTGGCTATATTTTCCTATACAGCGGAACTGCAATATCCTGGAAATCATCGAAGCAAAGTCTTGTATCTACTTCGACAAAACCACTCGAAAATAATAGCTTTATATGAAGCCGCATAGGAATGCGCATAGCTTAGAAGAGTGATCAATCATATCTAGCAATCATGTGGTTTGAATACTACTAACTTCTCCACCATTATCCATAAAGATAATACAACATGTGTTGCACAAGTGCAATCAGAAAAGCAACTTAACGAAGCATATCAACCCCAAGTTCTTTATGCTCATGAATTGCATAGAATGAATGCAATAAAGGTAATGCATACCAAATCCTGTGAAAATCTTGCAGATTTATTCACTAAGTCTCTCTCTGCATCTAGTTTCAAAAGATGTGTTCGTCGCATTGGGATGATGAGGCTTAGAGAGTTGCTCACTTCAGGAGGAGAATTTTCACATAATACCAATATGTGGAATTAAATCTTAGCCAACAAAATTAAGTGCCCAAAGTTAATCATGAAGATATGAAGCATTGGGTGGATTGTACTCTTTTTTCCCATAGATGAGTTTTTCTGAAGTTTCTCGTGATAAGGTTTTTGATGAGGCAATTCGTGTGACCATGTCACGAGTTCTGTACTCTTTCTCCTAATGTTTTCCACTGGGTTTTTGGGGAGCTTTGATGAGACATATGCATTTCGCGAGAAGTGCCTAAGGAGGAGTGTTGGGAAACCTAAAGTTTCACAACCAAATGTGGGTTTGTCTCGATCTCTTGAAAGATTAAATTATATCTCTTAGGGGTTTTTGTCACTATATATATGGGGCAGAACCCCTCATTGTAGAACATTAGAAGTATTAGGCCGCGCCATCTCGGTGGCCTCCGAGCGTATCCACTTTAGTATATTTTAGTTGCTCCGTTTGATATGTTTTGTATAGTCTGGATGAATGTCATTCGAAATGATTAGCGATATCCAGTGTTCCTTCATGTCCAAGACATTGCTACGTTTCATGCACAACATTACAAAAGGTGAATAGTCAGTAAATGACCGTTTGACACGAAGGAACAATAACCAGATGACAAAGAAGCCTCATGTGTTCACGCACATACCAGTGCACATTGATGAAGCTGCTGCCCGAGATAGTGAGTGTTCATTGCATCCAGTGTCACATTAATTTGCTATATCCAGTGCTCCTTCATATCACTCTGAGCATAGCCATGTTAGACTCCTTATAATATTAGTGTACGTGAGAACAAACAAATGAGAGAGAGAGAGAGAGCATGAAGGAGGACTTAGCAACCTTGCATAGCTTGCATCCATGAGAGGATTTAATGATGCAATATAATATTATGCATGCACAGGAGTCATAGCTAGCACAGTACATACTACTGTCACTGATTCTTGATAGCATGTCAGACGGAGAAGAAAACAATAACCAGACGACAAAGAAGCCTCCTGTGTTCACGCCAGTGCGCATTGATGAAGCTGCTGCCTGAGCCAGTGCGTATTGATGAACCTGCTGCATCCAGTGTTCCTTCATATCACATTAATTTGCTATATCCAGTGCTCCTTCGTATCATGTCACTTACTGACTATTCATCTTTTGTAATGTTGTTCCTGGTGGTGCATGCACATCATGATGCTTCTCTTGGCTATATAAGCATGATGCTACCTTCATTCCATCGCACCTTTCATCTAGTGCTTGCCTTGTATGCTTGATATAGTGCATACTTAAGGTACCAAAGTTACCTAATTGTGAGGTTCACACAATCCAGCTAGACGGTGCGCTTCTCACCGTACCATGCTATACAATTATTGTTTACACTAACAAAATTTCCACCGTCAAATAAAATTTATTAAGACCAATTGATGATATGATAAGAAGTTACTCCTCATATCGATAGGATAAGCCTCTATTGTGGCTTTGTAGGACCGATTGATTTTAATGTAAGAATACGTACCATGAGACTATGGACTTAATAAATCATTATGGGCCGAAAAGACATGTTTTGTGGACATGATTTGTAGTGACCTGCAGGTAGAAGCCACTTGCACACATGTCTTACTGTGACCACTATATTAATTTAAAGTCCTCTTTGCTATTTTTGTTTTTTTATTTTCCTTGGAGTCCTTCTAGCGTTTGCTTTTTTGCATTTTTCTTTCATCGTCTCTTCTTGAGGTTACTTTGTAGAGGTAATTTTTGTAGTCTGATATCCATAGGTGCAGGAATGTCACATGGAGGGGGCACCTTCCTCTAGCTAGATAAGGAAGAGGTAGTGTGGCAAAGGAGTAGCTACAGAGCCAGATGTCCTTACCTACCTTCATGCTCTTTTGATTGCATTATACAACTTTTTTAAAGTGGGAGTAATTTCTGTGAATACCCACGGCTACTCTATACTTATGCCTAGCTATGCTCATGCAAGTGTATGCATACATAGGAAAATTACTTTGTCCATTTTTTTATTATTTTGACTTTGTACAGAACCGCAAAGTGTTTATCCATGAACAAACCTCTCAGTGGTCTTCATTTCTTGGCTATATGCAATTTGATTAAGCTGCATGCGTGTTACGTCTCTTCTCCCTGGATTCTAATATGTAGTATGCTCTAGCAAATTGTTTGTGTTTTCATCTTCGCTTCAACAAAGAGGAATAATATGTTGGATCTTAAAAGGTACTGATGTGATATATGCACATGTCTTACTATACATGGAGAAGCCATGGTACACTAACCAAACAAATAAATATAATGGGTCCATGTATGCCATTGAGGTAAATGCCAACTACAGCTCGCCCTGTATTAAGTGACATATCAGTCATTGTTTCTTTTTCTCCCATCTGATCCCTGCCTCAATATTTACTCCCACATCAACTACCAGAAATGCATGCAAAGCTTAGCCTCCTCCATCGGGCCGGCCTGCCTCCCCCGATTTATTGTTTTTTGTTCGTGCACTTTCGCATTTTTATTCGCGTTTCCTAAGAATATCATTTTCAGTTGCTTCGTCTGGTTATGCTGGCTTTATTGTTTTTTGTTTTCATCCCTAGTTGTAGGTGGGGGAACGACACTTGAGAGGCAGAATTTCGATGATCCATAAGACAGGCAAAGAAAAAAGGTGAATTGTGTATCTCTTTGTGCTCAATTTTATAATTATGGATACCCAAAGATTACAATACTTATTCATTAACATGTGAGTGTTGATTCCTTATGTAGGAAATTGTGCCATCCAGCACAAAAATCCAGGTAACAACAGATGTGTTGAGATTAGTAGATAGATACATGCCGATGTTCTGAGTAAATAAATTTGTAATTTATCTAGTGGTTTGTTTCCTCTAAGTATACCTTTCACTCGAGACTTCATACTACGGCCCTCCTGCACATGAATGCCAGTACTATGGTGCACAATTTTGGTACCAAGAACATGTGAAAAGAACATATTCAGGTGAAGGTAGATGTATTCATTTTCATCTTTGTTGTAGGGGAGGTAAGGTCAGCTTGCCATTTCAACAAGATCCTCCTCCATTTCTGGCTAGGTTGTTGAATCCAAATGGTATGTTATATCTAAACACTTCATTAAGTCTATTCGGTCATATAATTCTATGTTTGCTTTTACATCACTCGATGCTAAAATTGACACTGGTATAAACAAAGGTCCTGAGCTATATGTATTTAAAATTAATGGCCAGGTCTATCATCAAATTGGATCTTTGCTACCAAATGACAGTAAACCCCTAGTGTATGCAAAACTCTATATTTTTGACACTGAAAATGAGGTTTAGAATCGAATGTTAATTTTTGATAGAGACAGGGATTGTGATAATGATAACGGAGTTGATAAAAAAAATTGTTGAGGGCTTGGTAAGGATGTTTGACGAATCAAATGAGCTGGTAAAATTATTTAGGGTGGCTAGGGACCTATTGGGACAGAGCCAATGCCAGCCTTTGCGCCTTAGGCTATAGCACGATAGGTCCAAGGTTGCACCTCAGTATAGTGCACCGACAGGGTCGGAGATAGCTGCTTTGATAGTAGGAGATTTCTCGAAGAAGAAGAAGAGTTATGACATAATCATTCAAGATAAAGGTGGTGGGCTTAGAAGAATTAGCAACCTTCATGCGAACTATATGGCCTTACAATACCCAATTTTGTTTCCTTATGGGGAACAAGGATTCAAGTTATGGATTAAATACAATCGGTCAGGAACCTTGCGGGTCGGAGTTAGAGATGAGGTTACCATGCTTGAATACTATGCTTTCTAGTTACAACAACGTAGCCGTGAGGCAACAACACTAATACGTGGTAATTGACTATTCTAGCAATACATTGTTGACACTTTTGCATCAGTAGAGGAAAATAGGCTAAGGTTTATAATAGAAAATAATAAAAACTTAAGGTCCGAGGTGTCTAAGGGCATTGAAGATGCACTGCATAGGGGTGATGTTGATGGAAATAAAGGTACATGGTACAGACTGGATTGGGAAAAAGGTTATTTTGCCTGCTAGCTTTACAGAAAGTAAAGGTACATGGTACAGACTATCAAGATGTAATGGCGATTTGTCGATTCTATGGACCACCGGACCTTTTTATTACTTTTACCTGTAATCCAAAATGGCAGGAAATTGCTGATGCTCTTGCATTTGTTACAGGGCAAAGGTCGAGGAACTTATTTCTAAGTTGAAGAAAGGTGCTTATTTTCGGAAGGCGCAAGCAGGTATGATTATCAAGTTTTTGTCACATGTGGTTCTTGTTTGGAAAAAAAAGTCGTTATGAAGCATTTAGTCCCTTATGCATTTTGTAATTGTCCACTCTGCAGAAAGCATGCATCAATGCAAGAGATCAGGATATTAGGTTTATGTGGGTGTTGCCCAATTTATTGTCCCTTATGCATGCAAACTAGTAGCATGTATCTATGTGATTTCTTAATATTGTTATTATTATTTTGTTTCAGTACTATATACTGTTGAATTTCAAAAGCGCGGTCTGCCTTACGTTCATATTTTGGTTTGGCTTGAAGGTAATACCAAAGACCCCCACCCCTCCTTTATTGACTCGATAATATATGCGGAGGTACTCGATAAATTATCTGATCCTTTGGGTTATAGCCTTGTTGATGAATTTATGGTGCATGGCCCTTGTGACGAGCTTAACCAAAAATGCCCATGCATGGAAAACAGTAAGTGCTCAAAATTCTTTCCTAAGGGTTATGAACCAAATACAATTGTTGGTGAGGATGGCTTTGTACATTATAGGTGTCGTCCTGAGCGATATGGGGTTAAAACGGTTTGGAGCCCATATAAATGTGGAGTGGTGCAATAAAACACACCTCATCAAGTACCTATTTAAGTATATTATGAAAGGACCAGATCGTGCTAGAGCCATCATTGAAACCTTTCAAGATGACATTTGTCATAGCGATTGACATGGTGAGGTAATCTGGCATATGTTCGAATTCGATATCCACTGTAGGACACCAGCAGTGGAGAGGTTAGCTGTGCATCTTCCTTTGATGAATAGTGTTGTGTACCTAGCTAACCAGTCATTGGTCGATATCGTAGATGACATACCCTTGTTACACGTAGACAACATTGACTGAGTGGTTTTCTGCTAATAGGATGTTTCCAACTGCTCGAGAGTTAACATACATAGAATTTCCAACAAAGTGGGTTTGGAATGAAAAGTATAAGGCATGGCATTCACGTAAGGGACCTAAAAAAAATGGAAGGGCTATATATATCAATCCTAGTTGTAGTGAGCTTTACTACCTCCGTATGCTTCTGAATGTTGCCAAGGATGCTACGTCATATAAGGACCTTTGAACAATTAGTGGTGTTCTGTACCCACAATTTAAGGATGCATGCTAGGCTATTGGTCCTCTTGGTGATGATAATGAGTGGCGTGAAGCTCTTAAGGAAGCATATGTGTAGGGATCAGCTACTCAAATGCGACAGTTACTTGTTACTATAATTCTTTTTTGCTCTATTTGTAATGCAGCCTCTTGGTTCACTGAGTTCTATACTTATTTCACCGATGATATACAACACAAAATTAAAAATATGATACAATTTCCTTATGATACAATTTCCTTGCTATAAAGTTCCTACAGAACATCTAAAAAATCATGTTTTGGTAGAGCTTGATAATTTGTTTATTAAGAATGATGCTTCAACGATTAATTACGGTTTACCAAAGCATGATCTAAATCTTTGTAACAAGGTGAAAAATAGATTGTTAGCTGAGGAGCTGGCTTACGACTTTGCAAAGCTTCTACATATGCATGATACCCTCCTCAACCAAATAACTTTGAACAAAGACATATATATGATGTTGTTATACAATCAGTTTACGAAAAATAGGCCAATGTTTTTTGTATACGGGTACCATGGCACTGGGAAAACATTTCTTTGGAATGCAATTATTTCACGCTTGCGATCAGAAAAGCTTATTGTCCTTGTTGTAGCATCATCAGGGGTTGCTTCCCTCTTGCTCCCTGGAGGTCGTCCTGCACATTCTTGATTTAAAATTCCTATAGTTATTGATGAGTCATCAGTGTGCGATATTAAAAGGGGGACTTTCTCTTGCTGATTTAATAGTATAGAGTTCTTTGATTATATGGGATGAGGCCCCAATGACTCATCAGCATTTTTTGAATCATTAGATCATAGTATGCGTGACATCCTTGGTCAAATGGACTCTTTCAATTTTCACCAGGTGTTTGGAGGGAAGACCGTGTTACTTGGTGGAGATTTCCACCAAGTACTACCTGTGATTGAGGGTGGCACCAGAGTAGACACAATGGATGCATCTATACTAACTCTTACCTATGGAGTCATGTTAAGATTCTAAAGCTTACAATCAACATGCATTTACTTGGGATGGCAAATAGTGGTTTACCAACTGAACAAGTGAAAGACTTTAATGACTAGGTGTTGAGTATTGGAGATGGCACTACAAAAGGGACTGCTCACACTGATGATGGGGACTCTGAGTTGATTGTGATACCACGCGACATCTTAGTTCTAAAATTAGACTCTGCTATTGATATTATTATAAGATATACTTACCCCGACTTAGAGACATCATATTCTGACCCAACCTATCTAAGGGAAAGGGCTATCTGTAACACCTTGATTTTCAGATTTCTCAAATTTCTAAAAATTTTCAAGATTATTGAATAGCTTCACCAGTAGAATAGGTTTAAAACATATTTTCTTAATCAATCAATCAATATATGTTATTATTTTGTGTGCATTGCATGCTGAGTTTTGTTAGGAGCCAGGTAAATGCATTATAGTTCTTTTTATTTTTCTTTCTCTTTGGTGTTTTGAGTGAAAAAGTTTTTGAAAAGGTTTTTTTCAAAACTCAGTAGTGAATAAGTTAAGGATCTTAATGGTTGGAATTCAAAATCTTTGAATTCATCATCTATTCAATCCTTGATCATACCTGATCGTTCTCCAGTTCAATTAAAATCTTATTCAAATCCTTGTTTAAAATCAATCTCTATTCTTTGTGTAATTCTATCCAAATCCAAATTCAAATTCCTTATCTACTCCTATTCTTGTTCAAGCTCATTTTTCGTTTCTCTTAAATTCACTCCAAACTCAATTCAAATTCAAACTCTATTCAAATTCCTTTGCAAAAGTTTCTTTTCTATACCCTAAATATATCTAAAGTGTCTTTGGGATCAATCTTCCTCAAGTCCAAACCCTTAGACAAGTTGTCTAGATGGCCCAACAAAGGATCCACGAAATCTACAAATTTTCGCGGAGTCCTGGACAGCCTCAACTTTCCATAAAGTTTCGGAGTTCAAAATGGCCTTAAATACAAATCTTGAAAATACCAAAGTTGTAGGTCTCATCGAGAACTTCTATTTGAACCTATGGAAGTCCCCTTTTGGATAATGGAGCTAGGAGTTATTGCCCCCAAAATCAGTGCTGCGCAGATAAGTCCGAGTTCAAACAGTTTATCTTGTGGTGCATTTTTGGAAATCAAGATGACGTTTTCAGAAGTTCCAATCACTACCAATGTTGTATATATTTATTTTCGAGTACTACAATTTAGAATCAAGAACATTTGGAGTCTGGATGATGGAGATATCATCCTCGGAATAGAGAGCTGCGAAAAAGGAAACCGTAACCGACTCGAACTCGAATCCGATTCGTGTTCGGTTTGGACTCCACCTCAACCAGCCGCCCCTAGCCATATAAATATGAGTTGCACACCCTCTTCTACCCCTATTCCATGCCACCAAATCCTAAAAGTTGCTGCTGCCCTGTCTGTGCATCGCCGGAGTGCCGCCGTTCGTTGGAGCCGCCGCCGCGGCCCGTGATGCGCTACGTCGTCTTCTCCGCGAATTCTCCTTCCTCGACCATCAAACCAAGGTGAGTACCCCTTCTTATCCTCCCTTACTATTGTTTTAGCATCATACTAAGTCCCTAGCCAAGCCCTAGCCCCAGCCAAAGCCCGATCTACGCTGCCATGGTCGTCGCTATAGCCGATTGGCATTGATGTTCCCGGCCAACTAGTGCACCGTTTGCCATGCCCTTTCACCAGCACGTGTCCCATGATGTTCCCCACACCCTCACCAATCGGTTCAGTCAGTAGAGTAGCCAAACCACCATAATGAAGGTGAACATACCCGCTGTCCGATTTCTGGATGAGTTCTGCACGTGCACTGGATTTGCATTCGCATTCCCCGTCAATCCGAATGCCGTATCGGTGCACCAACTGCGTCACGGTGTGTCCCATGGAGTCCTCTACGTGACCCTAGGAGCCCATCCACGTTTATGCACCGACACGACCAAAACATCATTGCCAACCACAGCACATCGCAGTCATCACCCGTCTCATCTCTGTAGATCGTTCTTCCTCTCAGTGGATGATCTACCCAAAACTATGTCATACCATTGTGTTCCCAGGATATATGAACATCTCTGTTCAAACAGTTTCTCAAATTTTATAGCCAATCTCTAGGAACGCGAGTGTCTTCGTTCCTGCATCTGTTCGCGGTCACCACTAAACCTAGCAGCAGTCATCGTTGTTTTGCCGCTACCTTGGATGACTCCTTCCAAAACCAACCATACTGCTAAGTTAGTCTTTCCATGTTCTACACCATGCTTCCCTCGTTTCACTGAAACACCACTGAAGCCCGACATCGATGTCTGTGGCCACGCACCTGATCGTCATCTCCGACGAAACCCGAACCACCACCGCTACATAGAGTCACTAGTAGTATCCTTAACCTAGAAGCGCAACCTTTGGCCTTTTTGATCCATCATAGGTGGTTGATACTAGATCTCAGCCTATCCCTTCTTTAATCTAAGATGGTACTTGCATAGTATGTCAAGTCAGCGCCACATCATTCTCCTTAGCCTAGTCAACAAAGTCTGGTCTGCCCTACACTTCTTGAACCATGCATTATGATGTTGTCAAGCCTAACATAGTGATTGTGCAATAAAACTTTTCCCGTAGGGAGATAGTTCCGGAAAATCAGCATTTCCTTTTCAGTCTAATCCATCTCTCGAAAGTTGTTCTCTTTTCATCTTCACTCCGATTTATGCGATTCTTACATCTAAATATTTCTAAAATCATCCCTATCCAACCATAGTGTTTTTAAAGTGTTTTAATGATGTTTGATATGTTGTTCTTAGTGTTTCCCTTTGTGTTGTTTGTCGGTAGTTCTCGCGATTAGTCGATAACGTTTCGGAGCAGTTCGAGGGTATTGGGTAAAAGGCAAGTCTCCTTGATCATATTGAACCTATGTTTTTAAATGTTTTGTTTTAAAAAATTGCATGCAATATCTATCAATATGATGGAACCTAGATGTTAGTGTTTTCCCTATGTTAGTGTTTTCCCTAGATTTTCCCTTATCATTCCTTGGAACCTAGATGGCTTATGGTTAGGTGTCTTTTATGGGTAGATTGCTTAGCCATGCTTTTGGGATGTTGGGAAGTATCATATACATGTTAGTGGACATACGCAATGGTGATGACGAACTTGTTTTAGCAACATGAAACCCTAGGACTTGGGCAAAGAATGGGTTTGGTGATGATGATTCAGGTGGTGGGCTTGTGGATACGTTCCAGCAGAGATGTTAGGTTGTTTATTTCCCAGTTGGATGTTGGTTCTTGTGGTGGGCTTGTGGATACGTTCCAAGCAAGAGAGGTTAGGTTTTGTTGGTTATTTCCCAGTTGGATGTTGAATAGTTGGAGAGTAATTACCCAAGTATCACATATAAGGACCGGTTCGTAGAGCGACAACCCAAGAATTACCATACCAACCACGAGGCCGATATGGGTAAGGCTTAGCATATTGATTAGACACCTGGCTGGCATTTGTTGGAGTACCAGGACCTAACCAATGGACAATACTTCGTAGTGATCTCCTGGCGGCACACCACTGGCGTGTGTTAAGTGTCTAGCTAACATGGCAACATGGAAATCACAACTCGTGGGGAAAGCTGGACAACCTCTGTAGAGTGTAAAAATGTTATAACAGCCGTGCTCACGGTTATGAGAGACTTGGATCCTCACATCATTAGTGGGTTGTGATTATGGGTTTTGGTTATGGTTCTGGTATAGGGAGTACTAGATGGTTGTGGTTATGGTTCTGGTACAGGGAGTACTAGATGGTTGTGGTTTTGGTTATAGTACAGGGAGTACTAGACGGTTATGGTATGCAAGGTGGGGAGCCTTGTATGCTGGTGTTGGACTGTATGGGTTACATTCACTTAATAATTGCTTAATGCTTTTGAGTCCGAATATATTTTCATTACTCGTATTTATGCAAATATACCATGTGTTAGCCTAGTCTTGATATAAGCCTGCATATCATTATCTTTCCCACACTTGATGAGCGCGTTATGTGCTCACACTTGCTATTCCCTATACCATGCGACATGTGTGCTGCTACTTAGTGAGTGAAGATGTTGAAGACTATCAAGACAAGGTTCTGACGTTCTATGCGCGTGTCTCCCAGTCGGTTGCCTGCGGTGTTGTTGGGCACCAATGCTTCTGTTCCGCTGCAGATATCTTCATAGTAGATAATATATGTCAATTGCTGTAAGAGTTTAACATTTATTCTATAAAAGTATTGCTTTTGTTACTTCACTTGTGACGTCCTTATGTGTGTTGAACATCCTGGGCACACATAAGCCACATCTGGTTTTGGTCGTTAAAATCGGGTGTGACACTATCATTGCTCCAAAAAATGATACATTTGATGAAATTAATAGCCGTGTTCTTTGCTTAATCCCAGGACATGAAAAGGTATACCTCAATTTAGATACTTTGGTTGAATCCTCAGAGAAACATGGTAATTTGGACTTACTTTACCCGATTGAGTTCCTAAACTCTCTACAGTTCAAAGGTATCCCTTCTCATATGCTTATGCTGAAGATTGGTTCACCTGTAGTGCTACTACACAATTTAAATCAGAGTGCTGGCCTTTGCAATGGTACACGTCTAATAACAACACAGTTAGGAGATCGGGTATTAAATAATAACTGGATCGCACATTGGTGACAAAGTACTTCTTCCTCGAATTGCCATGCACATGCCAAGCACTAAATGGCCATTTGTGCTTAGTAGGCGACAATTTCCAGTTCGATTGTGTTATGAAATGACCATAAATAAGGCTAAGGACAAAGTTTGCAGAATGTTGGCCTCTACTTGCCACGTCCAGTTTTTTCTCATGGACAACTCTATGTTGCTTTATCACATGTGACATCTAGAAATGGGCTCCGGGCTCTAATTGACGATGATACAGACCCAAACTCTAATGTGACCCAAAACATCATTTTTAAAGAAATTCTTCAGTCCTTTTGGTAATTTTTTCATTGCCAATATTGCATGTTATATACACACTTTCAACTTATAATTTGTTATCTACTGCAGATTATAATGCTCCATTTGATAGCCTTTTATTTTCTTCCCTCCTTGGTTGAACCGACAACAGATGGAGTACAACTTACTATCATAAATTAATCCAACAAGGCACAATTGGTCCATCAAAGTTAGAGTTACTAGGATGTGGCAGCTATCTGGGACTTCTAAGGGGAAAGGTTTTACTACTATGGAACTTGCTCTGGTTGATGAAGAGGTGTACCATTTGACACATGTGTCATTTTTCCTTAATAGTTTCTATGGAACTTTGAATTTCTTTGCATCAGGGTGTAGGCATTACAGCTTGCATAGAGCAAAAGGACCTTAACAAATTTGCTGAATCTTTGGTGGAAGGACGCTCTTATATGATAAAAAAATTCTAAGTTAGTAGGCAAGAAAAAAAGTTTAATGCTGTGCCTAACACACACACAATCTTCCACTCTATATTTTTAATTTTGTGGACTTTGAGGACTTAGATCGCAGAGCAAGTAACGAACATGGTTTAGTAGGTACGCACCATCCATAATTATCATTTCATGATTTGACTATCTATTTATTGAAGTCATATTGTGTAACATGATGACACGGTCATGGAATATTGAACAGATGTTATTGGACAACTTACAGTCATCCATCCAGTTGTGCAATTTAGCGATCTAAATGGCCCTTCCATTAGACGATCAGTAGAACTATATGATTTAAGGTTTGCTTCCTACTAATTTATAACATTTTAGAATTTATTGTATACTTAGGGTACATAATATTGCAACGATCGGCTTTTATCAATAACTTTGTGGGGTGAACATGCAACATCTTTTGAGGATGGGTTGCTTATTGAAACCATCGGTAAAGATCAACCAGTTGTAATCATTTTTGCTAGGATGAAAGTGAGGCAATACTTAGGTGGGTGTTAGTTTATCTCATGCTGGCCATCAATAATAAATTCTATGTCCAGCTATTATTGTAATGCACTTACCTGAATACCAAAATAGGTGCTACAACCTATGGGAGTGGTGTTGTAACAAAATGGTATATGAACATTGATATTCCTGAAGTTAATGCTTTTCGTTCTAGGTAACCTGCTATATATATCATTTATTTTCCTTGGTTAAATTCTGCATGCAAGTGTGTTTGAAGGTGTACTTTATTTTGTCCTCAGCTTACAGGGAAGAGGTTCTGAAGTTCTGTTACTACCCGGGGATGGTGATGCAGTAGCAGGTGATATTGACAAGGCAATTTCTAATAGGAAGAATGTATCAGAGCTCCTCTCCTTGGATCCTCATGACACTGACATATTTTTTGCTTCTCGGATATGTTTTATGTGTAGCTGTTATGTCATAGTACTGAAATTTAGTCTCCATTGTGTATTAGCATGTATGTTTTACTTATGATGCAAATACAAAGGACATCGATGTTTGAAATGGTTGGTGGTATAAAGGATGTAGTACATGCAAAGGGGGACTGAAAGCAACTCTCGAAGGCTTTGAATGTACCAACTGTGACGAAATGAAGCTAGTGATCATTCCCAGGTACCTCTTATTTGACATGGCATTCCCTTCAAACTTCCAAACTTGTAAATTCTTCCTAACGTGCCTTATATTCACAACACAGCTACAAGCTAAATTTGGTGATTGAGGATAGGACTGGTCGTGCAAAAATATTTCTGTTCGAAGGTGTAGTTGAGCAGGTTGTGGGGCGAACTGCTGCTAAACTTGTGGAAGAAAGCTCATCCAATAAGATCTTACTCCATGCACCCCTCCGTAGTCTTGTTGGTTGGAGGTATGTGTTTCAAGTGGTTATCAGTGTGCAAACCTTTAGAACTGGGTAGCTATGTTTTCATGATAGGAAGGTGTTTATGGCTCCAACGGTTGCTGGGGACCAACACAGTGAGGCCGATGCCACTATTCATGATCCTCCAAAGGACCCTAGCGTTAAGTTTGCAATTGGGACATCAAGCACTACCTCTGGTAAAGAAATTAAAAATAGTGCTTCTATCTTAACTGAAGCCCCCATAGATCCAGAAGGCGGATCAACACCACCTAATGAAGCTCACACAATTACCACTTGAAAAAACTCATCAACCAAGGGAAAGGAGGTTCCTTCTAGTGCTCATGATGAGCCTGGGTATGTACCTTTATCCTCTATGTTCTGTTTGTTATGGCTACATGCTACGCTTTCAATAAAATCATTAGAATAAATTCTTCTATTATAGCTCCCCATATTTGAAGAGGCGTGGAGACTAATGATGTATTTTTATAATGAAGTAGACTACTTGTGTGGGCAGTTTAATGATGTATTTTTATAATGCAGAAGTCTTCTGGGTAAAAGATGAAGATCTGCTCGCAAGGAATTGTTCTATGCAAAAAAAGAGAAGGCGAGGTAGCTTAAGTTTTATCATATTGTGTTATTGATTAAGCTTGTACAGCTGAATGACTTATAATATTCCAAATTTACAGTGACGAGTAAGCCTTCCTTTGTGGTCTGCAGCATCAGCTATCTGCTACTACATCTTCGCTTTCAATAAAATAGCGATTGTTGTATGTTCCTGTGTTGGTGTCCTAATCTTCATGGAGTAATAAGTGGTGCACTATTGTGCTTCATGCTTAGGTTATGTATTGTTACTTGTGGGGACCTTAACTGTTGGTTGGACTGGCTCCGTGGCACCTTGCTATTAGTCATGCAAGGCACTGAATTTAGAAGATATAGTTTGTAGGCCCTTGTTCATTGGTTTGAATGGCTATTTGATGTTTGGTTGTCATCAACTATATAAGTGCAGAGCTTGGATAATGGTGTTTTTCTGCACTTACCAATCACCAGAACAATGTAGTTTAGTAGTTGTTATTGGTTCGCTGAGCATGATCAGTAGTAATGGAGGAAAACAACATATAATTATAGTAAATAAATAATTATTGTGCCCTTACGATAGCAATTTGATAGGTGACCCAGAGTGCCTTCGGCAAAACGGGCATAACTTTTGCATACAGACTCGGATTTCGACGTTTTTTTATAGACATCTACAGAAAAAGTTACATCCGATACTCCTCAACTTTGTCGGGTTCGTTGAATTTTTTTGAGGCCAAAAATGCCTTGGAAGATTAAGTTCTCACCCCCGAAAGTTTCTGCACTATTTTTGAAACGCAGGTTTGTGTCTATAGCCGCCACCCCTTACATCAAACTTGAGCAAAATTGTACAATAATTTCTATTCTAGTGCTTCTGAGGTGAGAAAAATAAATGACAAATAAAAGAAAAAATTTTAAAAAAATTTGTGAACAACTCAAGATAAAAAAAATGTTGATTTTCCTTTTTTTTTGTTGCGTTTTCATGCCCACTGTGTTCGTTAAAAGACATAAAAAACTTGAAGTTATGATACATGAAACTATCAGGCAATGCAAGTAAAATCGAATTGGCATTGTTCATTAAATGGCATCTCGTACCACACATACAACAGCAAGAAGACAATACTAGACCGTACACAATCAATCCTCACTTTCTGTATGAGGTGAGGCTGATTTACAATGGAGTATCTAACCCCATTACCATTATTAACATTACTAAAACATATGTAGGAACCTACCTAAAACATAGCATTATTAGATATCTCAAATGCAGCTATTTATGTGGCTTCCTACTTAGCTTCCATCAGCTCCTTCATCAATGTGCTGAGTTTTTCCTTTAACTGATTATTATAATTGACGAGATCCTTATTTTCTTCTTTATCTTCCATCAAACAAGTTATCCTTTTCTCCATCCTCGATATTTTTATGTTCATTCTAGCCTTCTCTACAAGTAACTTACCATGTTTATTTTCTAAGTATGTGTAGTTCCTATCAAGTTCGTCTCTTTCTTCAACAACTTCCTTGCATACTTTTCCAATATTCATGACTCTTTTCTTCCACAGTTTCAACTCTTTCCTGCTGAAATCATTGATCTTAACGAGGCCATATTTTCCCAAACTGTTGATAGCATTACGAGTGGCCTTCCCAATAGCTCTTCTTGCAAAAATTGTTGACCTCCCTGTGAATTCTCGTGGGCCTCTAAATCCCATAGATACCCAGTTAACATGGTCCACTTCTATGGCAGCATGAAACATCCTATTCTCTCTTTCCTCATATATTATTTTGGGTTTCTCCAGTCCATGTTGATCCACGATTTGTGATAGGGTCTTCAGGTAGCTTATGGTTAATTTTGCCATGTAGTTCTCATGGAATCATAGTTAATTCTATGAAGTACAATCGAGGCAAATTGTGTCTAAATATTTTGGTACCACTTGTATAAGAAATGCCAAGTATACAGTTTAGATCCTATCTTAAATAAAACCATGGACATTTGAATTAATATTAGACCTAGAATAAGCCATATAAATCTATGAATGTGCTTGCTGTCGCTAAGCTTACCTTGTCCTCTATAGTTTCCTTATTGCACGTAGACTGGCGATGAGTCTCCCTTGGTACTTCCACATCAACTATGTATGTCCTTTTATAGATCCTATTGAGTAAGTGTAATACTACTACAAAAAACTCCTTTACTACCGGCTCCAAAACGCCCTTAATTGCCAGTTTTGGAGCCGGCAGTGGGCACGGATAGAGATAATCGAGGACTATCACTGCCAGCTTGGTGGACCGGTAGTGAAGGGGGTTATCACTGCCGGCTAAAGGATTCAGCCGGCAGTGATTCTCTGGCATCACTGCCGGTTGTATCTTCGGTCGGCAGTGATTTGTTGGAATCACTGCCAGCCGAAGGTTTGAGCCGACAATGTTTTCCCTCTCCCCCCTCCACGGTCCTCCTCTCTGTCCTCTTTGTACTCTCTCTCTCTCCTCAATCTCTCCATCTCTCTCTCAATACATGCATACAATGATACGCCTGATCGACCGCAGCGTTGCCTATGCTCCAGACTGGCCGGTGTGTCAAAGCCTAAACGCCTCTAGGTTTTGAGCATTCGGCCTCCTCCGCAGCACACTGACGGGCCACCTTTTCGTCCTCCTCCTCTTGGGCGTGTTTACGAGATACTACTTCTTGCTCCTCCATAGTGCATAGCTCACGGGCTAGCCTCTCATCCTCCTCCTCTTGGGCACGTTTACGAGACATCGCTTCTTGCTCCTCCTTTGCATCATCGTTGGAAGGCCATTGTGTCCAAGAGTCGTCCAACGATACCAACTTCACATCATACATAGTAATTCATATCATTCATTATAAATGTAAAAATCTACGATTTACAACTGAATATGTGTTGGTTCTATGATATGCTATCCATTGTGAGGATGACAAATGGGACTTGGTCCCACATGTCATTGACACACCGGTGGCATATCGTAGAACAGGTAATGTCATTCATTAATATTTTGTGAATTCCAGAAATAGAATATGTTGTTAAGCCCCTTGGTAGCCTTCCTTCTTGTCGCATACTCTTTGCTTGAAGGTAAGGTGTCATCTGAAGGTCTCGCATGCGTGGACGGAATGATCAGTTCATGAAACTCGTCATTTGGGTTGATAACATGTTTCAATAAGAACCCGGCCATCTGTTCTTGAAGGGCATGTATTTCAATAGGTTGTAACACACTTATGCGTAGTATGGAGAGCTACGTTTGAAGAATCGAAAAATTAGTCCTTGAACACGGGTAAAAATTGAAAAGAAGGCATCGATATGTTATTTCATACCTCAAGGTCATTGAACCTAACAGCATCTCCGTCCAGGCTAAATGCGTACATGAAAGTAAGAACATAAAACGCATAGAGATTGTTGCCGGGTGGCTGCCTCATACACTTCAAGAGGAAAGGATTCGTCGGTGGAATGAATTGACCCTTTTTATTTAATAGAAAATGCAAGACATGAATATGTATTGTGTACCAGAAAGTGGGTTTTTACAGCGTACTCCTTCCTGAATGGAAAGTGGATAACACTCTTCTTGTGGTATCTTGTGTACACCATGTACATGAATATGAATACCAATTAAACTTAGATGCAATCGTCGAGAAGATAAATGATCGAGTTAACCTATTTAGCATGTCGATGAGGTGCTGGTAAGTCGTCTGATCTCTCTTTGCTGAGTCCAACACAATGATCTTGCTCCAGTCTGGGTGGATAACAAAGAGGATCCAATGAAAACTACAGAATATGTCACCATAGCAAATTAGTACTAGAATCGAGTTGCCCATAAAATGAGGACGCCCTTGCGCACAAACATGTACTCATAGCTGTAGGGTAAGAGTAAATTTCTTGTATTGGTGGTGAAGCAGACACTTCGATAAGTAAGTCTCAGTGAAGTCTGGATTCTTCGTTACAAGTTTCTGGTTCACAAGGCTAGGATCTAAGTCTTGTTCGTATGCTTGGATCTCCATTCTACGAAAGAGAGATACTGAAGATTTGAAGGATACCAAAGATTCAAAGGATTAGGTTTTTCTAGGGTAATAAATTCCAAGTTTCCAGAAGTTAGCTATGCAATTACAGGGTGCAAGATCATATAACATGAATTATATGCATAAATCACTTACAGAGTCCATGCTCTGACTATAGCCACATCAAGGGCATCTTCCTTGTACAGTTCATACAAGTGCAAGAATTCCAACCAGAAGTTGTCCCCATTGAGGAAATATTCTTCTTTGTATCCCACGGGGAACCCCTGAAAACCCTGACTGGACTGCTCCAAGTACCATTGATATAATCAACGCATTTGAGTTGTAAGGTTTCTTTCTATATCTGGTTTAACCAAAGGTTTGTCCAACTCAAATGGCCATATAATATCCGACTTTGATATATCCGCTCCCACAGTAAGTCATGCTAGTTCTTCTGCTGTTTATCTAGAAGAAGTCAGGAAGTCCACAATTCTTGGAACATCCTTAATGATTGGGCCTAGTTTGCTCTTGGCCTGCATCTTGCTAATGTGTTCATAGTCAGTCGGCAGCTTACTTGAAGCCGA
This sequence comes from Phragmites australis, assembly GCF_958298935.1. Classification (NCBI taxonomy): domain Eukaryota; kingdom Viridiplantae; phylum Streptophyta; class Magnoliopsida; order Poales; family Poaceae; genus Phragmites; species Phragmites australis. The sequence goes on along the minus strand of NC_084926.1, from coordinate 28,220,958 downwards.
CCCCATTTGTTTAGCTTTGGCCATTTTCATGAAAAAAATCCAAGACATCTTCAAGCACAACAGGCTTCGATGGAGGTGGTGGAGGATGGAAATGAGACGTGACACTGGCATCCACAACCTTTTTTGTTTCCTCAGCAGTGAGTGAATAGACATCCTTAGGTTGCGCCAACTTTTTAGATGCCACCGACTTCTTAGATGATGTCATCCACTTAAATGTTGCAGAACCTGATCTTGTTTTTCGAGCTAATGGCTGGCTTCTTGATGGTGTTGGCTTCTTCAGTGATGGACTTCTTTGAGGCGATGGCTAAGGAGGTGGACCTCTTTTGGGAGATGGTTGAGGAGAGGGAGATCTTTGAGGCAACGACGGCCCGGAGTGTAGTGGAGAGTGGAGAGTCTCGGGAGCTATCCCTAGTGGAAAACCTATGTAGACCTTCTCCCACATGATGAATGTGTGCTCGTTCTCTCCTATAGTGTCCGCCCCCTCCTCTGCGGGATAGTCCACCTCAACATGGTGGTGCTGGTCAACTGCCTCATATAATTCGACCGCAGCATAGCCATCCGGTATCTGACGTCCGTGCAAATGTTCATGGGAGCCACGGGGATAAGCCACGCTGGAAGCCACCTTGATGGTAATGTTCCTAGCACCATTGTGTACTTCACACGATCTTCATGCTGTAATGAGATCCACAGGATAAGTGATGGGGGTCAGCTCCCGAAACTCTCATGGACGTACAGCTACTCCGACGACCACCGAGGCTGGAGCGCATAAACTTAGGAAACGTTGTCGGCTGTTCCTGTTCGCTCATAATGGTGCCTCATTCACGTATGAGGGCTTATGCTACTGCTTGTGCTATTTTTTCTTTTGTATGTTCCCTCTCCTTTTTTAGCGCTTGTTCAAGCATTTTCATCATCCTAGCTTGTTCTACCTCTCATTCTGCATCTCGCTCTACTTGGGATTCTTTCGGCTCTTGTAACCGTCGACTTCGCCTGGGAATCCATATTTCCAACCCATCACCCCAACGCCTCGTATGCAACCAGCATACTCCTTGTTTCCCAGGGCCAAAGTGAGCTCGTCCCTATCCCTGTCTGGCTTGAAAGAGCCTTTGCAGACTGCTCATGGACTTCTGCAAGCTTTTTTTTTAGCGTTTGCGTCACTTCCTAGTCTTTGGAGGTCATAAAGAATAAGCTTCCATCAGACGAGTAAGAAGTACCCCTCCCAAGAAGGAAGCGCGTCGATCAATTGCTCCAGCCCTCCGTCTCAGGCGTGACACCTCTCTCTCTCATAGTTGATCTAGCTGTTGTTGCCACTGCCGTTCTTTCCTCACGTACCCATGGCTGCCGACTTTGTGTGGGTAGAGGTTCTTCTTTGAGTTCACTTTGTTCACCGCACACAACCTCTGTGCTTCTTCCGACAACTTGTATTCCGCAAAGGCTTGCCAATGATCTTCCAATTACGGCCACTTGCGGAAATCTAGTGTTGTACCTTTCTGCACATATGTTCTGTTCAGTGTGCCCTTCCAATTCTTAAATGAAAGGCTCATGATCATTAGCGTCTTACGCTTAACTACTTCCATATCTGTCCCTTCAGGGAAGTCAAACTTCTCTAATATCTTGGACCACAAGATGTCATTTTTTATCGAATCAGGAACCACCTGCGGATAATCTTGTTTGCTAGTCCACAATCTGTAGTTGATGGGCATGTGATCCTTAACAGCAATCCCACAGACTGACTTGTATGGCCCCAGAACTCTCTCAGGTACAGTTGGCTCCCATGCTGGAGAGACCTCCATGATCACAAATTGCATGGTAGGCATCTTCGAGGGACCTCAGACACGATATCACACCTAGGATTACTCATTGTCGTGACCCTCCAGAGCATCAAGCATCTGCACAGATGTGAAAAACTATTGGCAACCTATATGATAATATGTAGAAGAGATGCATTCATCTAATTATGAATTACCTCATTGACTCCACAGGTGCCTATTTGTTCCAGGTTGAGGTAGTGGCTCGGGCTACCATCATATGCAACCACCATCCAATAAAATGTCTATTATTTGATTGATCCGCATCAGATTATGAAGATAATTATATACGATTGGAAGCTTGACTAGGATAGTGAAAAGACATGCAAGGTGCATGTGTAATAACCATCCCAGTCGAGGTTTGCAGTCATATGTATGGTAAATGAGTTATCTCCTTTCATCATTTGCAACTGCAAAATATGCTTGAGGACCACCTGAATATAAGAATCAAGAAACAAAGTAGTTCATATACAATGAACATGAACATACACGTAAGTGCCATAAGTACAGAAGCAAAACCACCTCCCATCAAGCAAGATAATGAATTGAACAGCACATATGGATGATTGAATAAAATTGCTCTCAGATAAATATAACAATTGGCCCCGGGACTATGATATCCTACTCCCTAATTGTTCATTTGACACATCACAAGATGGGCTAGAAACTAAGATCACAACTAGATGTAAAACTGAAAAAAATGTTCTCTGAAATTGAGCTTTCTTCCTGGACAATGCTGCTGGACATAAAAGCTGATAGGGAGAGGATTACTCCTTGAGAAACAAACACTAACCGAGTATCAAAATATCAGAGTAGTACCAAAGGTTTTCTTGCTCTTCCAGAATTCAATCAAAACAAGATTAATTGAATCAACAAATACAATAGCTCCTAGTCCAGGAATCAAGCCTAACTGGTAATGTTAGACTACCAACAATAAGCACAGGGACTAAACAATGGAATGCACCACTATTATCAGGACAATCTGTGCCGATCCAGCAATAGAGAACAAATATATTTAACACCTATTGCACTTAGACATCTAGCCCAACCTCAGTGTTCCATTTGATCATCACAGAGCATATCACCAAGCCGTCTAGAGAGAATATTATCAATACAGTCAATAAGCACCTCCAACACAGCACCTTTACCAACACAGCACCACCACCAAATGATTGCCTGAGCACCAAAGTTCTAAACACCAGAACCGAGCTCACTCGGCTCAATTTCAATTGACTAAACAACCCAGTGGTGAAACTAGAACTCAATTAGCAAATCAACCATTAACCTCATAGTACCTATCACTTCGCAGCAACCACAAACATCGTCTGGGAGATGGAGGGAGACGGCGGGCGGTGGAGTACTCACTGTGATGATGTATTGGAGCTCGGGGATGACAGCGTCGGGGACAGCTTCGTGGAGGAACGTGGCCTCGGGAACGGGGCAATGACATAGAGGCAGGCAACTCCGAGGAAGGCGGTGTTGGGGACTGAAAATGGGGTCAGTGTCGGGGAGGACGGTGTCATCAAGGAGGACAGGGAACAGCATCGAGGAGGATGAGAATGGCATCGGAAAGGAGGAAGGTGACGACAGCGGGGAGGAGGATGACGGTGTCGAGGAGGACGGGAATGGCACTGGGCAGGAGGATGGCATCTGCGGCGGGGAGGAGGATGACAACATCGAGGAGGACACAGACAGCAGGCACGGGCTCGTGGACCTCCGGTGGCATGGGCTCCTTGGCAGCGGGAGGCGTTTCAGCGAACGGCATAGGGAACGGGAAAAGTTTTCTAAGTGTCAAAGGGCGCAGGGTGTCGAGCTTTTTTATATGTGAGGACTTTCACTGCCGGCTCAATATGACCATCAGTAGTGAAATGGTACCTTCACTACCAGCTCACTAGGACAACCGACAGTGATACTACTTTCACTATCGGCTCAATATGTACACGGACAGTGAAAGTAGTTTCACTACCGACCCAATATGTCCACTAGCAGTGAAACCCCTTTCATTGCTGGTACCGTGGGGTGCAAAAAATTTGTTTTAGTTTCATGCACGCACGCAGACTCGAACCCACGCCCTACACCAAGCAAGACTGAACAAGCCGCTGCGCTACTCAAGTTATTTCGATTGAGTTTGTACTATCTATATTTATTAACATTAAGTTGACCTAGTAGACCTAATACATATTTATTTAAATTTGAACTTGCTATATACCAAAATTAATTTTTGTATATACCTAAAATCAAAAATCAATATGGTCAATAATAAATATATCTTCCACCATACACTACAAATTGAAGATTCCATAACAAAAGTGAGGTATAATTGCATCTAAAACAAATTCATACATAGTAATTAATACAATTTACCTACTTTGTCTTAACGATTCGCCCTTTATTATGATCACGACGTACATAGGGAGGTTCGTCGGTGTCTTCCATGGGACCTAGGTCGACGTCCTCTCCGAAAGGAGGTAGTGCGTCGAATTGATTGTAGTCTTCCTTGTCAACAACATTCTCCACTCTGACAATCCTTCTTTTTCCTTGGAAAAACACATGGCGATCCTCCTTGTTAGCCGGGTCCAAGTCCTTAACATAGAAGTTCTGCATAACATCATTCTCAAGTACAAATGGTTCTTCTCTATATCCAACGAGTTTTTGGTCCACTGTAGTCATACCGTACTTGTCGATCTTCACACCCCCTGAGAGTCTAACCCATTGGCATCGGAAAAGATGAACCTTTACACTCCATAGTCGAGCTCCTAGATCTCCTCTATGAATCCATAATAGATCTCCCTATTTCTATTGCAGTTGTAGGCATCTATACAGACACCGCTATTTTGGTCAGAGCTCTTATTATCTTGATCTCTCATATAAAATGTATAGCCATTCATATCATATCCTTGGAATGTGAGGATTGTAGTAGATGGTCCGTGAGCCAACACATTCAACTGAGCACACTCTATCTGCTTATACATAACCTGTCTACGTAACCAAGTGCCAAAATGATCTCTATGCTCTCGCATGATCCAAATATCGGACTTCTCTGGGTTTCTGGTGTGTAGCATCGTCTAGTGTTTTTTGACCTACGGGTCCACTACAACTGATTGTTGCAGGACTGCAAAATGTTCTTACGTTTGCACCTATCGTCCCTTTCCCCTGTAGCCTCCCCTCATGGCGAGATACAGGCACACCAATCGATTTAAGATTCATGTAGTCGACATAGAAATCAATGGCCTCCTTGGTTCCCCAGCCCTCGACCATGCAACCTTCTGGCTGATTTCGGTTACGAACATATTTCTTAAGATCTCCCATGAACCTCTCGAAAGGGTACATCTGATGCAGAAACACGGGACCAAGAATTTGTATCTCCTTCACAATGTGAACAATGAGATGCACCATGATATCAAAAAACAATGGAGGGAACAATGCCTCAAGCTGGGATAGAGTCTCAACCACGTAACTGCAGCTTATCTAGCTTGGTCAGATTGATGGCCTTCTATGATATCGCGTTGAAGAATGAACACAACTTTATGATTGGGTTTCGAACCTTCAGCGATAGAATACCTCTAATTGCAATTGGAAGCATCTGTGTCATCATCACATAACAATCATGAGACTTCATGCCAGTTAATTTCAAGTCTTTGATGTTTACTAGTCTCTTTATGTTGGTGGAGTAACCGTATGAAACTTTTATTCCATGCAAGCACTTGCACATTGCAATTTTCTCCGCCTTGCTTAGATTGTAGCTCGCGGGGCTAAGATATTTGTTGCCTTCTTCTATCTCTTCGGGATGTAGATCATGTCTGAGTTTCAAACATTTTAGGTCCTTCCATACTTGGAGTGTATCCTTTGTTTTGCCAGGTATGTCTAGTAACGTACCAATCAAGCTATCACACACGTTCTTCTCAATGTGCATGACATTGATTGCGTGTTGAACCACCAAATCCGGCCAATATGCTAAGTCATAAAAGACATATTTCTTTTTGAACATAGGAGCTCTAAGATTAGATTTCGGAACCGGTGTACTCCCGTATCCCTTTCCAAGGATAACCCTAAGTCCCTTTACCATCTCATATACCTGTCTCCCAGTGCGATGCTTAGGAGGTGATCGAGTCTCAACTTTCCCATGAAAAGCTCTCATGTTGCTGCGGTACAGGTGATCCTTGCGAAGAAATTTATGATGACCTAGGTACACCATTTTTTGACTGTTCTTCAGCCACAAGCTCTCTGTTTCATCCAAGCAATGCACATATGCACAATAGCATTTGATAGTCTGGCCCAATAGGTTGCCAACGGCTGGCCAATCTTTGATTGTTACGAACAGCATTGCGTGTAGGGTGAAGTTCTCTAGTTTGTATGCATCCCATACCTGCACACCACCGTTCCACAGTATTACAAGATCTTCCATTAATGGTTTCAGGTAGACATCGATATCGTTGCTAGGTTGCCTCGGCCCTGGTATCAGCACCGGCATCATAATGTACTTCCGCTTCATACACAACCAAGGAGGAAGGTTGTAGATACATAGAGTCATAGGCCAAGTGCTATGACTACTGCTCATGTTGCCGAATGGATTCATGCCATCCGTACTAAACCCAAATCTTATATTCGTCACATCTTCTGCAAAGGGTTTCTTGTATTTCTATCGATGTTTCTCCACTACATAGAATCAACGGGGTGTCTCAGCATTCCATCATCCTTGTACTCATCGGTGTGCCATCGCATCAGTTTGGCATGCCTTTTGTTCGCGAATAAATGCTCCAAATGGGAGACTATAGGAAATGCCACATCACCTTCATGGGACGCCTTTTCTTTTTTCCTTCACCATTGATATCATCACCGTCACGCTTGTACCATGCTACACCACACACGAGACACGCTTGCATGTCTCTCAGTGCAATTTTAGGAGGTGATCAAGTCTCAACTTTCCCATCAAAAGCTCTCCTATTGCTGCGTTATGGGTGATTCTTGCAAAGAAATTTACGATGACCTAGGTACACCATTTTTTGGCTATTCTACAGCCACAAGCTCTCTGTTTCATCCAAATAATGCACGCATGCACAGTAGCCTTTGACAATCTGGCCCAATAGGTTGCCAAGGGTTGGCCAATCCTGGATTGTTACAAATAGCATTGCACGTAGGGTGAAGTTCTCTCGTTTGTATGCATCCCATACCTGCACACCATCGTTCCACAATATTACAAGATCTTCCATTAATGGTTTTAGGTATACATCGATATCGTTGTCAGGTTTCCTCAGCCCTGGTATCAGCACCAGCATCATAATGTACTTCCACTTCATACACAACCAAGGAGGAAGGTTGTAGATACATAGAGTCACAGGCCAAGTGCTATGACTACTGTTCATATTGCCGAATAGATTCATCCCATTCGTACTCAACCCAAATCTTATATTCCTCGCATCTTCTGCAAAGGGCTCCTTGTATTTCCTATCTATGTTTCTCCACCGCGTAGAATCAGCAGGGTGTCTCAGCATTCCATCAACCTTGCGCTCCTCAGCGTGCCACCGATCTATTCGCATGCCTTTTTGTTCGCAAATAAATGCTCCAAAAGGGGGACTATAGGAAAATACCACATCACCTTGACGGGAGGCCTTTTATTCTTTCCTTCACCGTCGATATCATCACGTTCACGCTTGTACCATGATGCATCACAGATGAGACATGCTTCCAAGTCTACATGCTCTCTGCAATACAACATGCAATCGTTTGGACATGCATGTATTTTCTGCACTTCCAACCCCAATGGGCACACAACTTGCTTGGCCTGGTACGTGTTTTCTCGCAGCATATTTTCCTTTCGATGCAATTTCTTTAAGAGCAGTAACAACTCTATGAAGCTTGTATCAGACCACTCGTTGCTTGCCTTCAATTGTAGTAGTGAAAGCACGGTACGCAACTTTGTGTGATCCTTCTCGCGACCTGGGAACAACGGTGTTTTAAGGTCCTCTAACATACACTAAAACTTTTGAAACTCTCTTTCATTGGTGAAGTTGCCCTTCCCATCGCGCAACATCTGCTTCAGATCATCGACGTCAGTGTCGACCAACATCTCCTCTAGATCATCATCGGCTAAGTATCTCCAGCAGGCGGCATATCGATGTATTCATCGACTAGCATATTGGTGCACATGTCTTCATATTCTCTTTCAATGTGTTGTCCTTCCTGTACGATCTCAGGTTCACCGTGCTAGGTCCAATGGGTATAGCCAGGCATAAGGCACCTTGGCATTAAGTGGGAATGTATCTGCTGGATGGTAGAGAACTGCTTCTTGTTCTCACAATCGACACATGGACAGCACATGTACTGAGACTGTGTATTTGACTTGTGCGTCGTGGCTTGTACCAGGAAACAATCCACACCGTTCTTATATTCTGTGCTCACACGACTCGCATCGTAAATCTATCTTCTATCCATCTACAATTATATCATTATTGTAAATCCAAATTCATAACATCTAGAACATTTTGTGATCACCAACAAATAAATTACCTCGTCATCTCCTACCAGTAATTAGCCTAGGTTGGAGGAGCCGCCTATTTTGACGAGTATTTATTGGTACCATCCATATAATTTTTCTTTATTATTCAACACCTTATCTATGACTCATTAAGGAAACATGAAAAATAAACACGCTCATACATAAATATAATTGTATCTTGCTACATACCTAAATATCATGGCGAAATTTTCTAATTCATTAAAAATCAAAATAACTACGCTGATACCTAAAGTTTCCATATTGGGAACATGATAATTAATTAAAATAGAAAAATATAATTGGAGCTTTCTACATACCTAAATATCATGGCTAATTTTTCTAATTCACTAAAAATCAACCATAAATATGCTCATACCTTAAGTTTCTATATTGGAGCTTGCTAATTAATTAAAATATAAAAAATATAATGGAGTTTACTATATACCTTAATGTCATGGCTAAATTTTCTAATTCATTAAAAACCAAAAATGAATATGCTCATACAGATAGCTAATGTAAATCAATAATAAAGACACTTTCCACCAGAATTGAAGCTTCCGTATAATAAATGTGGTATAATTGCATCTACATTGTCTTAAAACATCATGGCTATAGGTTCATCTCCATCATTTCAAAATCTAGAGCAATTTAGCAAATAAAATTCAAATAGAAATGGATTGTAGATGAAGTTACACACCTTGGAACACCTATGGCATGATGATTCCTCAAAATTTTGAAGCCACCAAGATCCTGTGAGCAAAAAATGGTCGCCACTGAGCAAGAACAGAGCTCCTCTCTGTTGTGCTCGAGCTTACAGAAGGAGAGGGTGACTTTTATATAGCCGGGACATCACTACCGGCTCATTTAACCAGTCGGCAGTGATGTTATACTATCACTGCTGGTAGGTGGATTAAGCCGACAGTGATGAGGGAGCAGGGCATCACTATCGGCTCAATCCATCGACCGGCAGTGATGACTGTTACACCCTGATTTTCAGATTTCTCAAATTTCTAAAAAATTTCAAGATTATTGAATAGCTTTACCATTAGAGTAGGTTTAAAACTTATTTTCTTAATCAATCAATCAATATAGGTTATTATTTTGTGTGCATTGCATGCTTAGTTTTGTTAGGAGCTAGGTAAATGCATTAGAGTTCTTTTTCTTTCTCTTTGGTGTTTTGAGTGAAAAAGATTTTAGAAATATTTTTATAAAACTCAGTAGTAAATAAGTTAAGGATCTTAATGGTTGGAATTCAAAATCTTTGAATTCATCATCTATTCAATCCTTGATCATACCTGATCCTTCTTCAGTTCAATTCAAATCTTATCCAAATCCTTGTTTAAAGCCAATCACTCATCTTTCTCAAAATTCTACCCAAATCTAAATTCAAATTCTTTATCTACTCCTATTCTTGTTCAACCTCAATTTTTTCGTTTCTCTTAAATTCACTCCAAGGTCAGTTAAAATTCAAACCCTATTCAAATTTCTCTACAAAAGTTTCTTTTCTAAACCCTAGATATACCTAAAGCATCTTTGGGCTCAATCTTGCTCAAGTCCAAACCCTTAGCCAAGCCTTCTAGATGACCCAACACAAGGGATCCATGAAATCTGCATATTTTCGCGGAGTCCTGGATAGTCTCATCTTCTCATGAAGTTTCGGAGTTCAAAATGGCCTCAAATGTAAATTTTGACAATACCAAAGTTGTAGGTCTCGTCGAGATCTTAGATTTCAACCTATGGAAGCCCTCTTTTGCATAATGGAGCAAGGGGTTATGGCCCCCAAAATCAATGCTACGCAGATAAGTCCGAGTTCAAATAATTTACCTTGTAGTTCATTTTTTAAACTTAAGATGACGTTTTCAGAAGTTCCAATGACTACCAAAGTTGTAGATCTTTTCGAGTAATACAATGTAGAATCAAGAAACGTCCAATTTGGAGTCCGAACGATGAAGATATCATCCTCGGAATACAAAGCTGCGAAAAAGGAAACCGTAACCGACTCGAACTCGAATCCGATTCGTGTTCGGTTTGGACTCAACCTCAACCAGCCGCCACCTAGCCCTATAAATATTAGTTGCACGCCCTCTCCTACCCCTATTCCAGACCCCTAAGCCCTATAAGTCTATGCTACCATGCCCGTGCATCGCCAGAGCGCCGCCGTTCGCCGGAGCCGCCGCCGCCCGTGATGCGCTACGTCGTCTTCTCCGCGAATCCTCCTTCCTCGACCATCAAAGCAAGGTGAGGACCCCTTCTTCTCCTCCCTTACTACTGTTTTAGCACCATACTAAGTCCCTAGCCAAGCCCTAGCCCCGGCCAAAGCCCGATCTACGCCGCCACGGTCGTCGCCGTTGCGGATAGCCGCGGGACAGTCGCGCTGTAGCCGATTAGCATCGACGTTCCCAACTGACCAGATGTCAAATCACCAAGCCCTTTCACCGGTGCATGTCCCATGATGTTCCCCGTACCCTCACCAACCAGGTCGGCCAATAGAGTAGCCAAACTATCGAAATCAAGGTCGACATACTCGTAGTTCGGTTTCTGGACGCGTTCTGCGCACGCACTGGATTTGCATTTGCATTCCCCGTCAATCCGAAAGATGTATGGATGCACCAACCACGTCACGACGTGTCCCATGGAGTCTTCTATGAGACCCTAGGAGCCCATCCTCGTTTGTGCAGCGACATGACCAAGACGCCATTGCCAACCACAGCACGTCGCAACCATCACCCGTCTCATCTCTGCTGATCGTTCTTCCTCTCAGTGGATGATCTACGCAAAACTATGCCATAGCATTGTGTTCCCGTGATATATGAACATCTTTGTTCAAACGGTTCCTCAAATTTCATAGCCAATCTCTGTGAACGCTAGCGTCTTCATTTTTGAATCTGTTCGCGGTCACCACCAAACCTAAAAGCAGTTATCGCTGTTTTGCCGCTACCTCGGATGACCCCTTCCAAAACCAACCATACCGCTGAGTTAGTCTTTCCGTGTTCTGCGATATGCTTCCCTCATTTCACTGAAACACCACTGAAGCCGACATCGATGCCTGTGGCCACATGCCCGATCGCTGTCTTCGACGAAACCCGAACCACCACCGCTACATAGAGTCACCAATAGTATCCTTAACCTAGAAGCACAACCTTCAGCCTTTTTGATCCGTCATAGGTGGTTGATACTAGATCTCAGTGTATCCCTTCTTTATACCAAGATGTTAATTGCGTAGCATGCCAAGTCAGCGCCACATCATTCTCCATAGCCTAGTCAGCGAAGTCTGGTCTGCCCTACACTTCTTGAATCTTGCATAAGGATGTTGTCAAGCTTAACACAATGATTGTGCGATAAAACCTTTTCCAAAAGATGATAGTTCCAAAAAATCAGTATTTCTTTTTCAGCCTAATCCATCTCTCAAAAGTAGTTCTCTTTTCATCTTAACTCTGATTTAGGCGATTTTTGCGTCTAAATATTTCTAAAATCATCCCTATCCAACCATAGTATTTTTAAAGTGTTTTAATGATGTTTGGTATGTTGTTCTTAGTGTTTTCCTTTGTGTTGTTTGTCGGTAGTTCTCGCGATTAGTCGATAACATTCCAGAGCAGTTCAAGGGACTTCAAGACCAAGATTTTGACAACACTGAGCAGCATTGGGTAAAAGGCAAGTGTCCTTGATCATCTTGAACCTATATTTTTAAATGTTTTGTTTTACAAAATTGCATGCTGTGTTAATATGATGGGTAGTCACCTATGTTAGGGTTTTTACCTAGATATTTCCTTATCATCCCTTGGAGCCTAAATGGTTAATGGTTAGGTGTCTTGTTGGTAGAATTGCTTAGCCATGCTTTTGGGATGTTGGGAAGTGTCATAATCTTGACTAATGAACATATGCAACAATGGTGGTTAATGTGTTAACGATCTAACAACATAGAACCTTAGACCTTGAGCAAAGTGGTTTTGATGGTTATCATGGTTATGATGTTGGTTTAGTGTTTGCTCAAGTAACCTAAGTAAGGATCGGTTCATGGAGCGACAACCCAAGAAGTAACGTACCAACCACGAGGCTGATATGGGTAAGGCTGCCAACCTAGACATTAGCTATCCAAAAACTCATTTATAGTAGTAAGTGCATGACCACTAACATCGCGTTCCCACCATATGGCCTTCACAGTATAGTTTGATCCAGTGAGATGTGCACATATGGTTTCTGTGGCATCAAGGGAGCAAATAGGCCAATCCCAAACATCAGCAATATGTTGAATCTTTGTAGTCTGTGCTTTTGCAAGGGCATGCGTATTAGCTTTCATCTCATCGGTGCAAACACATAGTCTCTTGCATTCGGTAAAATATTCACTTAGTTCCGACACATCGATTGCCCTAGCTAGCCCAGTGTGCTCGGCAAGCTTGCGAATGGACATAGAATCAAAAAAAAATCTTTGAGTTCCTCCACCAAACCAGCATCAACCATATCGTCAACACGACAGTTGAGATATTCCTTAAGAACCAACTCATGAGCATGGAGCCACAAGAGGTAACTTTTGAACCTTAAAGTTAGCCGATACCTCGCGATTGCAAAAGGACCAACAAGGGAGGGATCAAAATGGTCAACAAGGAATCCATGGATCAGTGAGTTTCATCTACCTACCAGAACCGGTGCATGACCATGCCTTACAATAGACTTTGTAGTAATGGTTGCAATAGAGTGAAAGAAAGATACAGGAAAATCATCGGTAATTGCTGAAATAGCCCCAATAAGGTGATGAGGGATACCACATTGATCATTCAGATGGACCTTGTTGGTTGCGATGTCAAGCCCAACATAGATTTGCATCTTGTCAGCATTCACCACTTCGCCACTAATCACCTTAGATACATCAATTGATAGCTTCGTCTTACCTGTGCCCATAGCACCCATGATCACCTCTGGTTTAATCGTCAACATCTAGGGGATGTAGTCAGGGGAAAGCGAGTGTAGGGTGAACTGGGAAGAGGAAGGGGAAAGTGCTTCAATTGTTGTGAACCCAAGGTCTATCGGCCCATGTTATATCGGTCCATGTTATCAGATCCACCCATGTTCTGCCACACATTCGCGTGGCAGGCATATATAGTAAGTGGGTACACTTATTGACTTGATATCTGCAGATATGTCAGCTGATTTCTTTATGTTTTCTGTAGGTGCAACGACTAATATGAGGTTAGAAATAAATAAATAAATAAAATATATAGGTATGTGTTGGAGTTAGTTGATATTTAATGCAAAATGCTTTATTTGCAACTTTAAACTAAAAAATTAGATAAATTTCCATTCTATTCATTTATAAACAACTTGTTCAACATTAATTTTGGTATGACGTAAATATTGTTTAGACATGCCCTTTCACTTGAGATGGCAAATAAAACTAACTTTACCAACTGGTCACCCGCAACAAAGTGCAAGCATCAGTTAGTTATTGTATGTGCATAATTTGCAAAAAAGAGTAAAGTAGTTTACATACTTTTAATAGAGATTGTACATGGTTTATTATATTCTAATTGATTAAAAAACAAGTAAAGTGTTTTCTTTCCTAAAGTCACCCAAATCTAAAACCTAATTTCAAAATCTAATTTCAAAAAAATGTTCAAACTTCTCTCTTGGGCCAGCCCAGCCCGCTCCAGCCAATCCTAACTCCACCTCCCTCTCCTTATCTTCTACCTCCTCTCGCCTATGCACATCTTACACATATGCATGTGTGATCATGAAGCATAGAGCACGTCGTTCCTCATCTGACCACTGCTGTCACACTGTCACCTCACCACCTCCTATATCACTATGCCCCACCACCCACCTTTACCGCTCCTTTACTCACGCAGACCGTCAGTCACCACACGCGCCACAGAGGCGATGACCCATATACAAGGTCCCTGCTCCCTCCTCCTGCCTATAAAATGCAATGCTAGGAGGCTCCCCAGCCATCCCAAAGCTCAGCCAACACCACTACCTTTCCATCGAGCCTCTGCCATCCAGTTTCTCTCCCTTAGATCTCTTACATAAATTGGGCCACCTGGCCAATCTCCCTCTCCAGCCACACCCTTGGAAAGGTGAGCATCCGGTGAGAGTCTACAAAAACTCTTACCCTCTCCTCTCTATTGAAGAAATTTTTACCCATCCTTTTTCTCACAGATGGCAGAAGAAGGATGGACCACCAGTTACTGCTTGAACAAGGAAGGTTTTCCCAAGCTCCTATACACCACTATGGTAAGACTTGGTATTCTGGACCACCCGGAATACGTGGGCAGAGAGTACTAAGAGTATGGCCCAAAACGGTCTGAAGTGATCATCCATGTTGGAGCAAGTAAGGATTTCCCTAACATAAAGCCGTGGAGGGTATCCACGATAGGGTTCCGGTTCAAGGACACCTACTAGGCTATCGCTTGCAAGGCTTTATGTTAGGGAATTTCTCCATTTCCTCTAGCAGAGCGCACCAAGCAAGGAATTTCTCCATTTTCTGTTAAGTCACAGATCGACAATCAAAGCAAAAGCAGCTCGACCGCGAGGGCCTCGATGCCTAGGTCGCTGCTCGGCCCCAAGGGTCCTCGGGTGGTCCTACCGCTCAAGCATGAGTGGTCGAGATCGCCTGACCCCGGGCTCCTTATGCGCCCCTTGATGCTCGGGTGCCCCGGCTGAGGGAACCAAGTCCCCGGGCACCCCGAGCTCGGAGCGCACGCCCCTCCTGGATCGGTTGGCCGAAAGGCTGACAGCTGTCCGGTGAGTGGTTAAATTCAGACGCATTTGCATTCAATAATATTTTGCTCCCGAGTCATCCTCGGGGACCCTCGTATTCTAATCTGCCCGGTGAGATGGTCCCCTCGCGCACAAAACCCTACCGTGTGTCCACTTTTTCCTAGAACAACAGAACGGTCCGTAGAAAGGTGTACCGTACGTGCGGTAATGTCCGATCGAAGTCTTTCATGGTGGTCGTGGTGTTCGGTCCGCTTTTAGGGCCCCGAGCACTACCGAGTCCCTGGGCGCCCTGGGTAATCCTATCGCTCGAGCTGCTCGAGTAGTCCGGAGCCTAGGCCTCAGGGGCGGGCTGTCGGTGCTCGGTCCGGTCCGTCCTAAGCCCGGACACCACCGAACCATGGGGACTCTTGGTCGCATTCCCGCCTGCGCGTGTCTCCGATCTGCTGACTGAGTGGTCGCAAGGTGGAAAAGTGTTCACCGGTCATGGCGTGCTCTGTGCTGGATCGATCTATCTCCCGAGCAAGGAAGTTCGTGCCTTTGTCTTTTGACTTAGCCGATGCAGACTCGCGAGGGCTCAGGGGCTGAACGCACCGAGAAGGACGATCAAGACGACTTCGTTCTTGGGGAAGGAAAGGTCGGGGCCGGTCCGACTGAGTACTCCTCGGGGCATCAAGTGAAAACAGCGGAAACTACACTAAGTACTCAGAAATACTGGAGTTGCGACCCCAAAGAAAGGCTTCCATTATATTCACAAAGAAGGATAGCTGTTCTGAGGGATCACTCCCGTATTTACATCAAGTTAAAAAGAAAAGAAGAAGGAAAAACTACTACAAAAGCCTAGTCAGAGTCGGAGTCAGAGCCTTCGTGGCCGCTCCTCGGGGCTGGGTGCGGCGGCACCTCCCGCTTGAAGCCGACCGCCACCACGGCGGTGGTGCTCCGAACTACCTCCCGGGTGGCCTCCTCCTCGGCTTCAACCACCCCTTCCTGAGCCGGCTCCAGCGGGAAGTTCGTGTCTCGGCTCCGGTAGCAAGCCAGGACGTGTTCGGCCACTGCTTGGGCCAAACCACGCCCCTCCCAGGCGGCGAGTTCCTGGACGGCCCAGGGCAGCGCCTCGAGGCGCTCGCAGACCTGCTGGAATCCTAGGGTGTACCGGCCAGGGCCTCCCCCCTTCATCTCCATGATGAGTTGCCCGAGCTCGGCCGCCGCCACGGACCGCTGCATCCGCCGGAGGGTGTCCTCCAGCATCAGCTGCAGGCTGGTCCGCGCGACCTTGGCGGCCTCAAGCTCCTCCTTCACGATCCGCAGCCTTTCCTCGAGCCCCTGGCCTCCGACCGGGTGCATGGCCGGCGGCCAACTTTACCTGCCCTGCCAGCATGGACAAGGCCTGCTCGCGGGCGGCCAGCTCCGCCTCGGACTTGGCGATCCGCTCCTCCCTAGCAACAGCGGCCGCCGCCGCCTCGGCAGCCTCCGACTCCCGGCGGGCCAGCAGGTCCTCCCGGGTGCCCAAGTCCTCCGCCGTTATCTCGGCGTCGGTCTCCCGGATCGTGATGTCTTCCTCCCGGCGTTGGAGTTCCCCATCGACGTCCTGGAGTTCCGCCGCAAAGTGCTGGAGCTCGGCGTGGGTCCGATCGACTTTGCTTTTTTGGCGAGCCAGGTCGGCCTGGAGAGCCTCTGCTGCCCTCTCACGGTTCCCCGCCGCCTCCTCCCACTCCTGCGCCTGCCTCTCCCTGGCAAGGGCCTCGGCAGCCTGCTGCCGTGACGCCTCAACCAGGCGGGCGGCGTCTTCCCGCTCCCGCGCAACTTCCCCGCGGGTGTCCTCCAAAACCTTCCGCTCCCGCGCGACTTCCGCGTGGGCCTCCTCGAAGGCCTTCTGGCCCTCCTCCATGGCGTGCCGCTCGTCCTCATTAGCGGCGCGCGCCGCGGTGAGCTGCGCTCTTTCCGCAGCCAGAGCGGCGCACTCAGCCTCTCACCGCGCCATCTCCTCCGCTACGGCAGCCTCCAGCCGCCCTATCGCCTCCTGGACGCTCCCCAGCGCAACCGGGAGAGGTTCGACGGGCTGGCTGGGCGGCGGCTGGGCGCTGGGTCCCTTGCGAGCCTCCCTCGGGGGGCTCAGGGTCCCCGAAAGTTGTCACGCGGTCACCAGCCCCGCACTCGGCGCGCTTGGGGCGGGCTCGGATGACGCCGGGCGCTCGGGCGGCGGCTGCGTCTCTGTAGGCAGCCTGCGGGAGAAGGACAAAGATCAAAACCAAAATCCAGAGCTTGGTTCAGGCGAAGCACGCCCAAGGAAGAATGAAGGACAAGACTTACGCAGTGGTGGGCCTTCGGTACTGCCATTTCGCTGCTGGAATCCTGAACTCCGGGCTCGATGGCGCCGGCCCGGAGTCCTCCCTCCTCCTCTTCCGTCGGGGGTTCTGTGGGGCCGTTGCGTGGTCTCCGTGTGCCGGATCGGGCCCCAACCAAACAAGGCGTGGTTCCAGAACCGGGAACGCCGCCCCCACCGATGGCGACGGCGGGGACTCCGGCACAGGAGTGAAGAGCCGGGGGCGCTTCCCCCAGTCCTCCGGCGCCGGCGCCGCTCCGCTGCCGGCGGTGCCTCCTCCTCCGGTGCAGTGGCTGCTGCCCGCAGCGGCCCCACTGCTGGCCTGTGGCTCGCCGCTCGCGGTGCCCGGGCCACCAGTCCGCGCCAAACCGCTTGCGGCCCCCTCACCGGCCGC
Organism: Phragmites australis; assembly: GCF_958298935.1. Taxonomy (NCBI): domain Eukaryota; kingdom Viridiplantae; phylum Streptophyta; class Magnoliopsida; order Poales; family Poaceae; genus Phragmites; species Phragmites australis. The sequence continues at coordinate 28,203,232 of NC_084926.1, read as the reverse complement.
CTCATCCAACCCGGGGATCTCAGCAGCCTCGGGACTCCGGCTCCTCGGCCGGTCGACCAACCCCTGGGTGTCGAACTCCGGCAGCTTCGCCTAGATCGCCACCCACTCAGGATTGGCGCAGAGCACTATTTCTCTCCACGGGAGCTCTGCCCGGCTCATGACATCCACGCCGGTCACCACCTAGAGCATGCCCCTCAATTCCGGCGTCCCAGGTCCCAGTCCGCGCCGATCTGGGTCCGAGTGATGTCCTCAGGCCCGGTGTAGAGCCAGCAGGGCCGGGCCCGCTCCCGCAGGGGCGCCAAGCGGCGGCACAGGAAGTCCGCCACCACCATCACCGAGGTGAGCCTGGCGTCGCTCAGGAACCCGATGCCCTCGAAGACCGGCTCCAGCCGCGCATCCTACGGCGGCGGTACCTCCCAGGACGCCTTCTGGGGCTCCGCCGCCACCTCTGGTAGGGTGAGACGGTCGTGGGGGTCGACGTCGATGTAAAACCAATCGCGCCGCCACTCCTCCCACTTGCTTCGCAGCACCTGGGGGATGTATCGCTCCCCCATGCCGTCCCGCAGCCGGAGATTGCAGCAGCCCGCGACGTCCGCGGTGGAGTAGCCCCTCTTCTTCCCGGAAGATCGCAGCACGAAGAAATACCGGAGGAGTGTCACCGACGGCGCCACCCCCATGACATCTCGCAGAAGTGGGTGAAGACCGCCAGGACGACGACCGAGTTGGGGCTCAGGTGCACCAGCTGAATGCCGTAGGTGTCGAGGACTTGAAGAAAAAATGTGGAGAACGGCGGCACCAGCCCAGCCGCCATGAAAGATGTGAACAGGACGATGCGCCCCGGGCGTGTCGTCACCGGCGGGAAGCTCGCCGGTGTCACCACCAGGGCCCCCTGCTGGCCCTCGGGGGCCAACAGCTTCCTGATCTTCCCCGCCGCCTCTTCGTACGTCAGGCGAGACTCTGGCAATACGCCGTCTGGAGCCCTATCGCGGCGGCTTCCTCCAGCTTTCGGTATTTCGTCGGAGGGGGAGGTGGTCTGGGTGGTGGAGAGGGAGATGTGCTCTGATCGCCTAGGAGATTCTAAGGGCTCAAGAGCGTGAAGGAGCAAGGGCTGGATCACGAGATGGCGTAAAGAGGACTGCGGTTCGCTCCCCTCCCCCTTTTATACTTCAGAGAATTCAAACGTCTCCTGCCATGGCACACTCGGCGGGACGGTTTCCTCGATCGATGCAACTGCCAGGCGAGTCTCCCACAGGTCGTGCGGTGTCAGCGGTTGCCAGGCGTACTTTCCTCGATCTACGCGGCTGCCGCGTGTGCCGCCCGTCCTGTTGTCATGCCCTTCGGGAGTTGTGCGGACGCGTGTCCATTCATCTCCCCGTTGGGCCGTACCAAAGGCCCGGACCGAAGGGGCCACCTTCTGAAAGCTTGCCACGTGACGTCCACACCGGCTTCGGCCTTGTTCGCGACGAAGGGCCCATCCGCAGTCTCTGGGCCATCGCCTACCAATGGGCCCGGGGGCTACTGTTGGTGTATCAGGAACCGGGGGTCCCCGAATCCCGAGGCCAGGCCAGCCATCCGCCACATGGCGCCATCCCGCGAGGTCTCTCTTGTGGGATGAGAAAAGGCTAAGTCCCGGGAGAAGGTGCTTGGGGCCACGGTCGGTGGCCCCCGAGTACCCCAGTACCCCGAAGATCCACGGAACCCAAGCACCGAGAAGAAAGTGCTCGGGGAGGTGTCCAGTCACCCCCGAGCACCCTAGTCCCCCGACGATCAGAAGAGCTAAGTTCCGGGAGAGAGTGCTCGGGGCTGCGCGCGGCAGCTCTCGAGCGCTCAGATCCCCGAAGATCCGCACAAGAGTGCTCGGGAGAGAGTGCTCGAGGCTGCACGTGGCAGCCCCCGAGCACTCGGTTCCCCGAGGGTTCGAGCAAGAGTGCTCGGGGGAAAGTGCTCGGGGAGGTAAACAGTACCCCCGAGCACCCGGCGCCCCGAGGACAAGGATGGGCATTCTCGGGAGAGAGTGCTCGGGGATGTGAACGGTACCCCCGAGCACTCGGTACCCCGACGACCCAGAAAGGCCCCTGAGGGGCCTGCCGATGAGGTGTCAACTAGCCAGAGGTCCGAGGCCGCATTTAATGAGCGTGCGTGGCCTGACACCTCCAACTGCTCCCGCCGCGCTCAGCGTCAGTTCCTGCCACGTTTTGGCAGAGAGGCATGGGGTCATTAATTGCACAGGTCCCGTCCCGTGCCATCCGGCTTGTCCCGGGATAACGTCGTAAGGATCAAGGCGTTCCGTCTACCGCACTACTATGGCAGGGGAACAAGACAGGGCGGGCACGCTGGGTTGCTCTGCGGCTGCCCGGTGGGCCCTCTCCATGGCGCCTGTTGCCAAGGCATTTATGGTGACGGGCGACCGGGCGTGCGACGCTTTTTCCACCCCCGGTCACTTCGCCTAGAAGAAATGATGACGCCCTTTCCATTTATGGTGTCTCGGGACTCGAGCCCCCTCTTTTCCGTTCGGGGCATGTCGTGGTCGGCGAGTACTTAAAGCAGCCGGTGGCACAGAAGCAAAGAGGACAACGGCAAAAAAAACCCCAACCCCAAGACGAACCGAACCGACGATGAGAGACCGAGAGTAGACACGAAGAACACAGCGCAAGAGAGACACTGTGAGCAAGGTGGAGCACAGTTCCAGCCGAAGAACAAGGAGCCTCAAGCTCTTAGTTAGGCCAACATTCTTGTAACCAGCAACATCCTTGAGGGACTTCCTCAGGACAGTTATAGCATCCATACAGGAGTAGGGTATTACGCCCCCGTGCGGCCCGAACCTGTCTAAATTCTAGTGCATTTACTTCTTCTCGCACTAGGTCGACACCCCCACCACCGGCCGTTGCATTCATTCCCATTTATTTCTCCGACGAACTTATTCAGGATCATCCCCTCGGCCGAATATCTGAAAAGGGGTCTCTCGGGATCCCTGCGACAGGAGTTAATCCTCCGACAATATGCTTGATGAGTAATTTGAGAGATTGTAACTATATTTATGATTGGTGTATCCCAAGGTCACGTCTGTCCAAACCATAACACTTGAACTCCTCCTACTGCCATAATCTTGTAATTCATTGTTGTTATACGGGCAAAAGAAATTTTCTCTGGTCCACATGCCCACATCTGTAGGACAAATTGGGTGCAAGGGTATCCCCACCCACTTTTTAGCACTCCTCTCTAACTTTCTTCGCTACTCTTTTTTTTATTAAAGATTTGCATGTTCATGTGGGGAATACTATTTCAAACAAAGGATACAAACAAAATTAGGATATTATATTTTGCTGCTATACCAGTTGAGTCACTCGCAGCGAACCGCGGGCATCAATGGGTAGTAGATGAATAAAGAAAAGAAATCTTTTCCCCTACATTGTGTCTCCTTTGTGTGATTGTTTTCTTGAGGGATCTCTAGACTATACCATAGCAATGGTTCCTCAATAAGTAATACATAGAGTTGTAGGAAGGGGCAAAGCAATGGATGCACAGGAAGGGAAGAGGAACAGGGGGAGGTGCGACTATACCAATTTTGTAGGGGACGCGGTTCACGTACTGCACAACTACTACACACCTGCTGACATTTGGGCCCAAGGCTCACGTGTCAGTGAGCGTGCGGTACATCATAGGATCCCTGTCCGGACTAGGGTTAAATTAGAAATATGGAGTGGAGTTGCGCACCTGGTAGCTCATTCGTTGGGCCCTGTAAGGTTGTTCTTCTTCATTTATTTTCGTATGTAATTATTTGTTCCAATATATGCCCAATTTGGCACGTTAGATGGCCTTTTCTCTATTGTTTATATGCAGCATCATTGATAATCTGCGCAGAGATAAACACAGTGGTATTTAGTAGTAAACATTAGTCCGTAGTGAAAATAGGTGTTGGAGCAAGAGTTCATCTTGCCCCAGCAAGTACAACGAGAGTTCTTCTAAGGAGGAGACTCAAGCTTGGAGACGGAGTTTAAGAGGAAGGAACACCACAATGTATTGATGGTAGAAAAATGTATCACTCTGGGAGGAGTATCACAATGTGACTTGGTGTGTCTTCACCTTTGTGTCTTTTTTTTTTTGCTGTCTTGCTTGTCCTCCTCCTGCTATCCCCTTTGCCCAGAGGACCATGGCCTCCTATTTATAGGTGCATGTGTAGCTTGGCGTACAAGTTATCCTAATATACAAATATTCGGGATCTGACCAAATTAATGGGTCTTATCCCGGATAACTACCTTCTACCCTATCGGGGAGATAAATATCCACCGTGGTAATTATCGTGGTGCATGCTCCTTGAAGGGGGTGAGCTGGTCGCCGATTGTAGCCCGGTGTCATACGATCAGGGGTGTCAGGATAGCCTTCATCACGTCGGGGTGTCAGAGCGGCGTCCATTAGCCTAGGCCTTTAATGCCAATCACTTCTTTGCAGGCAAAGCACGACCGGTGCTCCCCTTCCGGTAGATCTTTCCTAAGACCTGCTAACTCACCTTGCTACCTTCGGGAAGGCGGCCCGAGCAGCCCGAGGGGAGGGCCTCGGGAGGCATGGAACCGAGAGGTGAAGGGTTTGGGAAGCAGGACCCCAGAGGGCAGGGGCTTCAGGAGGCCGAAGCTTCGAAGGACCGAGGCTTCGGGAGTTCGTGTTTTTGAGAGGCTTCGGGAGGTCAAGCTGGTGGAACCAAGGGAAGGCTTTGTAGGTACGAAGGGGTGCTGTGAAGGGATCTGATAACATCGGAGATCGAGCTTTTAACAGAGGGTCCGAAGCTTGAGGCTTTGGAGGGACCTGGATGGTGATCTTTAACCATTATCCGCAGGCTGGTTTATTTTTCCCCCAACAGTACCCCTTCATTCTCGAGCCCCGATGTTTCGGAGGGGGAGAGGATGCAGAGGAAAAATCAATCCCAGCCTAGTATAGTATCAAGGATGCCTGATGGTAATTCTCTGTCCTTTGAGGTCACTAGAGTAGAGATTACGTGTGGGTTTGGAGAATCCCACGTGTTCGCCTGGCGGGACTAGACGTGCCACTGCCGCATTCTAACTGAATAATGTGGGGGGGTCGTTTAGGGTCTTGTGCCCATGCCCCTGTCACGCGCCGAAAGGGATTTGGGTTATTAATGTGACTGAACGTCCATGCGAGAAAATGAGGCATTCATCGTGGAGCGCTGCCACGTGTTGGAGGAAACCCGGATATGGCCACAGCCCCCCCAGGTATTCAATGGAGGGGACACGATGGTGTTCGTCCCACTTCATCTTCCGGACCTACATAGCTGCATGGCCTGGGTATAAGCCGGGGTTACCCGGTTGGAGTCTCCACAGCCCCACAAGTGAGCAGTTAACGTTGACTTGAGTATGGCATCGTCTTCCTCCTTATCCTCCTCAAAGATGTCGATGATCTTGACGGCTTCTTCGGGAGCTGGACCATTTCGATCGTCGGCAAAGGCGACGATGGCCACATCGCTTCCATCTTTGCAGGGGAGGCGGTTGCCCATCGAGATCATTGATATCTCCGATGACGATGAGGAGATCGACTGGGATCTCCTGCGAAGGGAGAGTGAGCTGGCATCTATGGGGCCAGTGGTAAAGCAAGAGGAGGCTGGGAAGGCGAGGGAGAAGGCCCCGCCAATGACCTCCTCGGACTCCTTAGCGTCCTCTGACAGCTCAGGAGCCGGCTACTGTAACGACTCCGCAGCGGTAGGCCGCGGATGAGGCGCATACGCCGTCCCATGCGTGGCCCCTACCAGGACCCGTAGGAGGTGAAGGTGGTCATCGAGATGGCGTACTTGGTGACACCATGATATATCCGTGTCATGGCTGAACTTAGTCACCTTGTACTCTTTCTCGCCCTGTTTTGCTCCATAGGGATCTATCTTCTTCGTGGCAATTTCTGTATTGTTGCTTTAGTGTGTATTCCCTGGATGTACTAGTTGTTTAATAATATAATGTGGACCTTCGGGAACGGTCGTGTCTCCTTCCGTATCGGAGTGTGAGAGGATCTTTCGAACAGGTGACCACATGAGCGCGTGCTTTCGTGCCTCCAAACCATGCTTCTTCATTCCTTTCGAAGGCGATGGCTAGTTTTCCTGACGACCAGGGCACCAAGCCTTCGTATAGATCATCGCTAATTTCGTTCCTTCTAGGGGAGAGGTGGCCTCGAGAATCTGGTGGTGATGGATACGTAGGGTAACTAAGGAGAATTGGGTGGAGCAGTGGCGACCTCGTCGTCCCCGGTTACTGCATACTCCTCGGGCCTAGGACTGGTAGGGCCTCCTTCCTAATTTGTTCCAGATTTCCGACTTAGCGAGGTCCATCAGGAACCTTTGGAGATGAGCTCTGGAGGTGGTCCTTGACCCTTTGGGTTCCTTAGCGACTGCCTGGGTTGAAGGTGATGATGTGTCCAAGGCGCAACCGAAGGCTAAGCAAGAGAGGTAGTCTGCGACCCTCCCCGGCCCTTAGCTGCTGCCCAGCTCCGGAGGTATTCCATCCGAAGCCTGGTGACGGCGCATCAAAGGCTAGGCGGGAGAGGTGGTCCGCGACCCCCTCGGCCCTTAGCCGCTGCCTGGCTCCGGAGGTATTCCGTCCGGAGCCTAGTGATGGCGTGTCAGAGGCGAAGCTGGAGGCTAGGTGGGAGAGGTGGTCCGTGACCCCCTCGGCCCTTAGCCGCTGCCCAGCTTCAGAGTTATTCTGCCTAGAGCCTGGCAATGGTGCATCGTAGGTGAAGTCAAAGGCTAGGCGGGATAGGTGGTCCGCGACCCCCTCGGCCTTAGCCGCTGCCCGGCTCCGGAGGTATTCTGTCCAGAGCCTGGCGACTGCGTGTTGGAGGCAAAGCTGAAGGCTAGGCAGAAGAGGTGGTCCGCAACCCCCTCGGCCCTTAGCCGCTGCCCAGCTCCAGAGGTATTCCGTCCGGAGCCTGGCGATGGCGCATCGAAGGCGAAGCTGAAGGATAGGCGGGAGAGGTGGTCCGCGACCCCCTCGGCCCTTATCTGTTGCCATGAATTGCAGTCTCTGCAATGGATAGTCGAGGGTTCCACTATATTTCCCGTGCCATGAAGCGTGGGCTTTTATTAAATGTTAGCATAACACTCATAGAATGACATATGAAATGTGTTTTTAAAAGGAGATGGTAGGATAATGATTTTACCTTTTACCATACGTGTTTGAGTCACGCGGGTCATACCTTCCCCTATAGGGAGGGGATCTTTATACCGCTTTGATCTGCATGTGGTGCTCTTTGGAGGCCAGCGGGATTCGTATCCCTTTGGCACAGAGGCATTAGCCTTCAAGATGCCGGGGTACTTTTCCCGTTAGGTCCTTCCAAAACCTTTTCGCCTGGCGGAGTTTCCGGAAAACATCTCCATCGCGGGGGTTTTCTGGAAGTCTCTCTGTTTTGCCGGAGGTTTTGTAAGGCTCTCAGTTGTGCGAAGGTTTGGTTAAAGCTCTCCGCTTTTATCGGAGGTTTGGTAAAGCTTTCCGTCTTTGCTGGATGTTTGGTAAAGCTCTCCATTTTTACCAGAGGTTTGGTAAAGCTCTCCATTTTGCCAGAAGTTTGGTAAAGCTCCCCGTTTTTATCGGAGGCTGAGTAAAGCTCTCCGTCTTTGTCGGAGGTTTGGTAAAGCATCCCGTTTTTATCTGAGGTTTTGGTAAAGCTCTCTATTTATACCGGAGGTTTGGTAGAACTCTCCGTTTTTGCCGAAGGTTTTGTAGGACTCTTCATTTTTGTTGGAGGTTTTGTAAAGTTTTTCGTTTTTGCCAGAGGTTTTGTGCGACTCTCTGTTTTTGTCGGAGGTTTTTATGAAACTCTCTATTTTTGTCAGAGTTTTGTACAAGTTCTCCATTTTTACCGGAGGTTTTTGTAAGACTCTCCATTTTTGTCAGAGGTTTTTGTTAGACTCTTCGTTTTTGTCGGAGGTTTTTGTAAGACTCCGTTTTTGTCGGAGGTTTTTGTAAAGTTCTCCATTTCTATCAGAGGTTTTTGTAAGGTTCCTTGGCATGTATTAATGCCGAATGTCCTACACACTATCGTAGCTATGCAATACCTTCCAGAAAACCTAGGCAGTTTTGTCTTCCAAGTGACCTAGGCATGCTACGCCCGCAGTGTGTAGATCTTGTCGTGCTCCCGAGGAAATGCCCGGGGTGCACCGCAACACTGTCCACAAAGTATGTGCCCTGGCGCGTGGTATTTATATGACCGAAGCTATGCAATGCCTTCCAGGGCACCATAGGCATAATCTACCTTGCAGGTGACCTAGGCACAAGCGGCGCCCGCGGTATATAAGCATGTCATCTAAAGAGAATTCCTTGCGACAACATTCCTCAAAGCACCGCATCCTCACATCAGGGTAGTCCCCTAATATGCGGCGTCTACACACTATCAACGCTACACAATACATTCCAAGAAACCTAGGCAGTCATGCCTTCCAGGTGACCTAGGCATGCTATGCCTGCAGTGTGTGGGCTCCACTTCCTACCAGGGCAAAGCCTGCCCTCCGGGAAACCTTTTTAGGTGACCTTGGGTTCAAGCAAGCGATGCTTACTGGTGTGTGGGCTTGTCACGCCTCCGGAGAAATCCCCCGGGGGTGCCGCAACTATATTGCCAAGGAAGTCCCCTGATAACCGGCATCTACACACTATCGAGGCTACATAATACCTTCCAGGAAACCTAGGCAATCTTGCCTTCCAGATGACCTAGGCATGCTATGCCTGTGGTGTGTAGGCATGTTGTGCAACGAGGATTCCTTACGACAGCATTCCTCGGAGCACCACAACTCCGCCACTGGGGACATCCCCCGGGGCGTGGCTTCAACACCCGAGGCTATGCAAATGCCTTCCAGGTGATGAGAACATCACTCATTTAGATACACGCGCTACAAGTGATCCTCCGGTGATAGATCTATTACAAGGACCGATTACACGGGCTCGTGCATGTCGTTTAACTGATGAGATGAATTCGTTACTCGCTATCCATACTACTAATTGTAAGGATGGGATGCTACTCAATTTTTGTGAATTTTTTATGCTTAGTAATATGGGAGAAGCACCTATGGAACAGCCAAGTCAGACGGGGCTCAAGCCAACTTCAAGTCGGAGTCAGAACTCGGTTCGGATTCAGCAGACAACGCCGCACTAAAATGGCCATAACTACTTCATATAGAGTCCAAATAAGGTGTTCTTTGATGCGTTGGAAAGCTAAGGACGAGAGCTTTGTTTTGGTACTGGTCCTAGCTCCAGATTCATGGTGGATTATTTTGTGTCATCAAAACAATGTGCTGTGTCACTATTTTGGGCTATATCGGGCCTTGTAATCGTGTTCGGGTCTAAGACCAAGTTGTGGACGCCCCCCTGGTTGCCCAAAACCCTAGCACGCCCCTCTTCATATATCTAGCAGCCGTTATCATAGACTTTTTGAGTTTTGCTTAGATTAATCTGTCATTGAACAGTTTCGCCGTCGTTCGGTTTGTGAAACCCCAACTCGTGAGCTTAATCATATTTGCAATTTCAGATTATGTTCTTCCGTGTTCTTGCTGTGTTCTCGATTTGCTTGCAGGAATTAGCCTTCTTTGCAAGGTCAATCGTGCCGCACGTAGTTGATAACCAACGGAGTAGTGGTGTAGCGATTGCAAGGGTTGCGTTCTGTCCTAATCGGAAGCCTTGGATCGTCAATGTCGAGTCTCCACCAATCGACTTACCATTACCTAACGGAAGGTCGGGCCTAATCCTCTCATCAACTGGTATCAGATTTTCAGGTTGCCCGCTAGGTAATTTTGTTTTCCCTTAGATTAGTTTTGTTTTGATCACCTAGAGTCTACAGAAAGCCAAAAATATTTCCCTTGTCCTCTGTCCTACAACCCTTTGGGCCTTGCAGTTTCGTTTTTGGTGTCGCATTGTTGAGTTTGTGTCCATCGTGGTCGAGTCTTGTTGCTGGTCTAGAGTAGTATTCTTGGTCTTAGTTCAACGCCCGTGCTATTTGTCGCTCTGCTCTCCCACCACCCCCACCCCCACCAACAAGTCGAGCCACTACATCACTCGATTTGCCCTCGTGAACTGCCTTGTGTTAATTCTTGCCACACTAGCCCTAGATAGGTTGCAAGCCATCTTGTATCACTCGCCCTGCCACCGCAGCCCTCCTTTTTCATCTGGCGATCCGATTGCTTGCTTGCCCTAATTTCGTGGGCTTATCGATTGAGTAGGGTAGCTTTGCCCTAATTTTCCGCTGCTGTTATCATCCATAGCCCAGGGAAGCTTTTCCCTAGGTGTGTTTACATCACTAAGTAGAGTTACTTAGCCATGTCCTATGTTCGGTTGATAGGGCAGCTTTGCCCTAAACCGACAGAAGAAAATAAGTGTGCAGAAATCCTAGTTTGAGCAGTGTTCTCAGGCATACCTTTTGCCTACAAACTCGGATTTGGACATTCTATACGCCATTGGAAAGCTAATTTCGAGCCCGACATGAAAAAAGCAACTCGCCTTCGACATGTTGCCTTGTTTGACCCCCAAATTCGACTGTTTAGACACTCTTTCGGGGCCCGGAAGTTTCAGCACCTGTTTTTCACATTCTGTTGTCTACCGCTTTGTGATTTGTTTTGGCTTTGCTTGCTTCCAAATTTTGTGCCTATCCTTTAGACCCTTTATAAGTGTGTGCTACAACATCTGGAAAAGAAAGTGTGCAAAACAAAATAGAGAAAAAATATTATGGTAAAAATCAGAAATATTAAAGGCAATCATATTGTGGTAGCACACTGTGTTCTTTGTGCTTGGTCCTTTGTTTCAGCTTGTTGTGCTAGGTCTAGGGACACGCTAGGGACCAGCAACGATAATTACTTTGGATATTTATTCAGCTTTGCTAATCTGATTATGATTTTTGCTACTCCTTGCTACCATATTGTTCCGTGCCAAGCTACACTTTCTCTTGATCAGAACAGGTCCTCTCTTGCAATCATACCCTTGCTCGACAAGTTGTCAAGAAGCAGTCGCCGATTGTTCCACCTGCTGCATTGGTAAGAACACTTGTAAGAGCTTGGTAAGACGCTTGAGTGTGTGTGATTCCCCTGCCTAATAGTGATAGGGATAATTTTGTTTTGTCCTTTGCTTTCTACTAACCATGGCAGATGATCCGACGAATTTCAAGGACTGTGTCTCCAAGGGAGAACTTAACACCCTTGTTTAGCAACAGAATCAAGCATTGAACGACATGATGGCAAGACAGAATCAAACATTGAACGACATTGTCACAAGGATGAACAACATGAGAGCAAGCATTGCTAATCTAGTCACACAGGTGAACGACATTGAGTTGCGGGATCCACAGGAAGAAGATGCTTCTGACAATGATGATCCCAATGCTGGACATGAAGATGATCATGCTGGTGTTTTTTGTGGGACAAGATTGGAGGCTACAACTTCAGCACCGGCCGAACAACAATAACAACAACCGTAACCACCGCATGGGAGGTAATGTTTGAGGTAATGATGATCACTACGCTAAGGTCAAGTTTAAGATACCCTCTTTTGATGGTTCATATGATGCTGATGCTTATTTAGATTGGGAAATGACGGTTGAGCAGAAGTTTAATTCTCACATGGTTCCTGACATACATAGAGTTAGACAAGCCACTAGTGAGTTCACTAATTATGCAATTATTTGGTGGAATGGGTTGGTAAATGCTGGATTAGAACCTACTACCTGGGAGAGATTAAAGCATGCCATGCATAGTAGATTTATACCCCCTGAGTACAAATGAGATTTAAAAAACAAATTGCAGCACTTCAATCAAGGTAGTCTATCTGTTAATGAATACTATATTGAACTACACATTGCTGTCCTTCGTTGTGGTATACAAGAAAATGATGAGGATACAATGATTCATTTTTATTCGGGATTACGACATGAAATTTAGGATTTGGTTGACTATAGAGATTATAATACCATGGATAGGTTGTTCCATCTTGCTATGTTGGCAGAGAAAGAATTGCAGGGACATGAGCCAAAGTCGCGGAACATTGGGAGTTCATTTTCCTCCAGATCACAGCACCGTCACCACCAGCACCACATACAACCGAGGTGAGCAAATCTGTTTCTGTGCAGCAACCAGCGACGAAGACCACTCCTTCAACTGGCTCCACGAGTAGTTCAGCGAGTATTGTGTGCCGCCGTTGCAAGGGCATGGGCCATGTCATGAAGGATTGCCCCTGTCAACGCGCTTATGTTGCAACCGATGACGGTGGGTACATCAATACTAGTGATGTTGAGGATGAATTTGTGCTTCAAGCTAACCTTGCAGGTGATCATGAGACCGATAGCGATGGTGATGAGATTTTAGGTGCCGCTGCCTCTGAGGACTACAAAAATAGAACATTTGTTTTACAACGGGTTTTGAGTGCTCATATGGAGCAAGCGGAGCAGCTTCAACGCTATAATTTGTTTCAAATGTTTCTCATTGTCAAGGAATGCCGTGTTCAAGTTATAATTGATGGTGGGAGTTGCAATAACTTGGTGAGTTCATATTTTGTCAAGAAGCTTGGCTTGGCCACTCGCACACACTCTTGTCCATATCACATTCAATGGCTCAAAAACAGTGGTAAGGCGAAGGTAACACACACTGTTCGTGTTCATTTTTTCATTGGTTCCTACAATGATTATGCCAATTGTGATGTCGTGCCTATGCAAGCATGTTCCCTTTTGTTAGGCCGTCCTTGGGAGTTTGATACTAATGCTACACACCATAGTAGAAGTAATAAATATACACTTATGCACAAAGGAAAAAAATAACCTTGCTTCCTTTAACACCGAGTGAGATTATGCAATGTGATAAAGCGATAACTGAAAATGCGAAGAGAGAGCAAGATTTACAATCTGAAAATCAGCAAGTAGCTAAACATGTTTTTCCACCAAAGAAAGAGCAACCAACACCTTCTTCTAGTTCCACATGCATTAAATTAAAAGGTGGTGTTATGCTTGTTACAAAATCAGACCTTGCTGAAATTGTTAACAATGATGTTCCTTGCTACGCTTTGATATGCAAAGAGGCTTTATTTTCACTTGATGATATACCTTACTCTTTGCCTTCTGCTGTCACTAATCTTTTGCAGGAGTATAAGGATGTGTTTCTAACCGAGATACCCCTAGGGCTGCCACCTTTGAGAGGAATCAAGCACCAAATTGATTTGATCTTGGGAGCGACTTTGCCAAACTGTGCAGCATATAGGACCAATCCGGAGGAGACTAAGGAAATTCAGTGGCAAGTCCAAAACCTTTTTGATCGTGGGTATGTACGAGAAAGCCTTAGTCCTTGTGTTGTTCCTGTTCTTTTGGTTCCAAAAAAATACGGTAGTTGGCGCATGTGTGTTGATTGTAGAGCTATTAATAACATTACCATAAGATATCGTCATCCTATCCCTAGGCTAGATAACATGCTTGATGAGTTAAGTGGTTCTATTGTGTTCACAAAAATTGACTTGCGTAGTGGTTACCACCAAATAAGAATGAAATTGGGAGATGAATGGAAAACTGCTTTTAAAACAAAGTTTGGTTTATATGAGTGGTTAGTGATGCCTTTTGGTTTAACTAATGCACCTAGCACGTTTATGAGATTGATGAATGAGGTTCTACGTGCTTTCATTGGTAAATTTGTGGTGGTTTATTTTGATGACATCTTGATCTATAGCAAGTCACATACACAACATATTGATCATCTACGTGCTGTTTTTGATGCTTTGCGAGAGGCACGTTTGTTTGCTAATCTTGAGAAGTACACCTTTTGCATCGATCGAGTTGGTTTTCTTGGCTATGTTGTTACTCCACAGGAAATTGAAGTGGATGAATTGAAAATTGAAGCCATCAAGAGCTGGCCGACCCCGGAGACTATTACACAGGTGAGAAGTTTTCATGGTCTTACAGGGTTTTATCGGTGTTTTGTGAGAGATTTCAGCACCATTGTTGCGCCCTTTAATGAGTTGACAAAAAAGGGTGTTCCATTCCATTGGGGTCCAGCACAAGAAGAAGCTTTTAACACGCTGAAAGAGAAGCTTACACATGCACCTCTACTCCAACTTCCGGACTTTGGTAAGACTTTTGAGTTAGAATGTGATGCTAGCGGAATTGGAATTGGAGGAGTGTTACTTCAAGAAGGTAAACCTGTTGCTTAGTTTAGTGAGAAATTAAATGGGCCATCTTTGAATTATTCGACTTATGATAAGGAGTTGTATGCTTTAGATGTTACACCATGTTGTCCCAACTAGATCACAAGATCTTTGGTTTAGAAACAATAAAAGGGTTGTATGCAATTGATTTGGACTTTAAAGATGCTTTTCAAAATTGTAAAGAAGGGAGAACTTGGAATAAGTATGTGCTTAATGATGGACTTCTTTATCGCGCTAATAAGCTATGCGTTCCAGCTAGCTCCGTTCGTCTTTTGTTTTTACAGGAGGCGCATGGAGTAGGTTTGATGGGACATTTTGGAGTGAAGGAAACTGAAGATGTGCTAGCCACTCATTTCTTTTGGCCAAAGATGAAGATCGTGATGCGAAGTTTTTGAGTCATTTTTGGAGGATATTATGGAATAAATTGGGGACGAAGCTGCTGTTCTCTACTACATGTCATCCCCAAACTGATGGACAAATGGAGGTTGTTAATCGCACATTATCTACTAAGTTGTGGGAAGAGTGTTTGCCTCATATTGAGTTCGCTTACAACAGATCCGTCCACTCCACCACCAAGGTAAGTCCGTTTTAGGTAGTGTATGGTTATAATTCCCGTGTTCCTATTGATTTACTACCTTTACCTTCTTCTGAAACTCTGAATTTGGATGCTACACAACGTGCTGAATTTATTCTAAAGATGCATGAAACAACTAAAGAAAATATTAAAAAAAATGAATGAGAAATATAGAGCTTATAGTAGTCAGGGTAGAAAACATTTAACTTTTGAACCTGGTGATCTTGTTTGGTTACACTTGCGTAAAGATCGATTTTCTGAGTTGAGAAAATCTAAATTGATGCCTCGAGCTGATGGTCCTTTTAAAGTTCTTGAGAAGATTAATGATAATACATATCAGCTTGAGTTGCCTGCAGATTTTGGTGTTAGTCCCACATTTAACATTTTAGATTTAAAACCATATGTTGGAGAGGAAGATGAGGTTGCGTCGAGAACAACTCCAATTCAAGAGGGGGAGGATGATGAGGACATCACTCATTTAGATACACGCGCTACAAGTGATCCTCTGGTGATAGATCCATTACAAGGACCGATTACACAGGCTCATACACGTCGTTTAACTCATGAGGTGAATTCGTTACTCGCTATCCATACTACTAATTATAAGGATGGGATGCTACTCAATTTTTATGAATTTTTGATGCTTAGGAATATGGGAGAAGCACCTATGGAACAGCCAAGTTGGACGGGGCTCAAGCCAACTTCAAGTCGGAGTCGGAACTCGGTTCGGATTCAGCAGACAGCACCACACTAAAACGGCCATAACTACTTCATATGGAGTCTAAATAAGATGTTCTTTGATGCGTTGGAAAGCTAAGGACGATAGCTTTGTTTTGGTACTGTTACCAGCTCTAGATTCACGATGGATTATTTTGTGTCATCAAAACAATGTGCTGTGTCACAATTTTGGGCCATATCGGGTCTTGTAAACGTGTTTGGGTCTAAGACCAAGTTGTGGACGCCCCCCTGGTCGCCCAAAACCCTAGCACACCCCTCTTCATATATCTAGTAGCCGTCATCATAGACTTTTTGAGTTTTTCTTAGATTAATCTGCCATTGAACAGTTTCGTCGTCGTTCGGTTTGTGAAACCCCAACTCGTGAGCTTAATCATATTTGCAATTTCAGATTGTGTTCTTCTGTGTTCTTGCTGTGTTCTCTATTTGCTTGTAGGAATTAGCCTTCTTGGCGAGGTCAATCGTGCCACGCGTGGTTGATAACCAACGGAGCAGTGGTGTGGCGATTGCAAGGGTTGCGTTTTGTCCTGATCGGAAGCCTTGGATCGTCAACGTCGAGTCTCCACCAATCGACTTACCATTACCTAACGGAAGGTCGGGCCTAATCCTCTCATCAACAGGGCATCCTGGGCATAATTTGCCTTACAGGTGACCTAGGCATAAGCAACGCCCGCGGTGTGGGCCTCACTGTCTACCAAGACTACGCAATGTCTTCCAGGAAATCTAGGCAGTCTTGCCTTCCAGTTGACCTAGACATGCTATATCCATGGTACGTGGGCTTGTCATGCCACCCGAAGATGTCCTACGGGTGGTGCTGCAACACGGTCTATCAAGGAAATCCCTTGATACGTGGAAACTACGCTTCTGAGGATGCACAATGGCTTCCGAGAAACCTGGGCAGACCCGCCCCCCAGGCGACCTAGGCATGATCCATCTGGGGCCTGGTGACGGCATGTTGGAGGCATAGTCGAAGGTTAGTCGGGAAAGGTGGTTTGCGACCCCCTCGGCCCTAAGCTGATGCTTGGCACTGGAGGTACTCCATCAGGAACCTTGTGACGGCGTGTCCGCGACTCGGTTCTTATTGCTAGTTGTGGTACCATTGGTAGGGTTGGTAGCGACGATGCAGGGTTGAGGGGTCGAGGATTTGCTAGGGAGTTGGCCCCAGGCCTCCGGACCCAGCGTCATCCTTCACCCGCTCTTTCTGCGGTCATGTATTCTGCTTGCCTTCCGAGGTATTCCTCCCAGAAGGTCATGAGGGTGTGGCAGTCGTTGGTGTTGTGGTCGCGCTCTAGTCCGTGCAGGACGCATCTATGTGCCTCCGGGGGCGTCGGAGCTTGGAGTTGTCATTGGGGTCGTTGTCGAAGGCAGTATGTCCCAAAGCCTGTTGTTTCCCCTGGGTCTGCTTCCCCCTTGGGCGACCATCAAGGCTGCCCGATAGACCTGACCTTTGGAGCCAAAGTGGTTCTGACTATGCCTCCCCAGACGAGGTGGGCTAGGGGTTCCCTGTGCGTGGTTGGCATTGCGAGGGTAGCGTTGGAGGTGTTGGCGGGGTCCGCGCACCCCAGAGCCCTCTGTCTCCTTGGAACCCTCTTTCACCTTAGGGGCCCAAGGAGGGCGCTAGGTGGACAGACGTTACGAAGATGTTGGCTCACTCGGGGTATCCCAGGTGTGGTCAAAGGGGATACCTGGGGACCAAGTCCAGGTGGGAGCACTCCTGGGTTGGACCACCCAGAACCTTTGGAAGGCGGCCTGCTTGGCCGTGGCTTCGGCCGCATCTTCTCCTGAGGCGGTGAGGTCTTCGTTGTGCAGAGGCTAGAAGTCCCCTACACCGTCTGGAGTTCCTGTACCGACCCAGGGTTTTGAGTTGGCCAAGGTCGGAGGAACACCGTCCCTCATGGCAATGGGGCTGGAGCATGCATACGGTGCATATGGCTGAGGTAGCCATGCATATGGTTGCATGCTTGCAACAGTGGGTATGGTTGTATTAGCTAACCCTTGGGTGGTTTTTCTGGTGGATTCATACCTCTCTTAGCACTTCTGTGTTCGAGTCCCCACGGATGGCGCGCTGTTGGAGCAAGAGTTTGTCTTGCCCCAACAAGTACAGTGAAAGTTTCTTCTAAAGAGAAGACTCAAGCTTGGAGACGATGTTTAAGAGGAAGGAACACCCCGATGTATTGATGGTAGAAAAATGTATTACTCTGGGAGAAGTATCACAGCGTGACTTGGTATGTTTCACCTTTGTGTCTTTTTTTGCTGTCTTGCTCGTCCTCCTCCCGCTGTCCCCTTAGCCTAGATGACCATGGCCTCCTATTTATAGGGATGTGCGTAACTTAGCGTACAAGTTATCATAATGTACAAATATCCAGGATCTGATCAAATTACTGGGCCTTATCCCAGATAACTACCATCTACCCTATCGGGGAGATAAATATCCACCGTGGTAATTATCGTCGTGCCTGCCCCTGAAGGGGATGAGCCGGTCACCAATTGTGGCTCGGCACCGCACTGTCAGGGGTGTCAGGATAGCCTCCATCACGCCGGGGTGTCAGAGCAGCATCCATTAGCCTAGGCCTTTAATGCCGGTCACTTCATTGTAGCCAAAGCACGACCGATGCTCCCCTTCTGGTAGATCTTTCCTAAGGCCTGCTCACTCACTTTGCTGCCTTCGAGAAGGCAGCCCGAGCAACACGAGGTGAGGGCCTCAGGAGGCATGGAACCGGGTGGTGAAGGCTTTAGGAAGCAGGACCCCGGAGGGTCGGGGCTTCGGGAGACCGAAGCTTCAAAGGACCGAGGCTTCAGGAGGTCATGTTTTTGGGAGGCTTCAGGAGATCGAGCCGGCGGAGCCAAGGGAAGACTTCGTAGGTACGAAGGGGTACCATGAAGGGATCTGATGACATCGGAGATCGAGTTTTTAACAGAGGATCCGGAGCTCGAGGCTCCGGAGGGACCTAGATGGTGATCTTCAACCATTATCCTCAGGCCGGTTTATTTTCCCCCCAACAATAGGTGAATAAAATGGAAGACCACTTAATATTAGCAGTCCCATACTTAGTTATAAAGATAATAGACATAGTTACATCAGGTTTGATATATAGATATGGCATAGTTAACGCTACAATGTTCATAGCCTTCAAAATACTCTGAAGAGAAGAACATCTCGTTTATTTCCAAAAGTGACAAATACCTCTAGTATCAGTAGAAGTTAGGGATAATTCCTTCTATGCCATTGGCTAAAATTTTTATCCCCGATCTGCCACCAATAAAACTCATATCCCGTATATGCCAGTGGTCTTAAACTTTAATCCATTCTATGCCGCGGCCGTTGCATCCGTTAGCTTCCAGCATGAGTGAAACATGAAAATGCCAATATTGCCCCTATGTGAGCATCTAGCTGACTAATGGGCCCAAGCATCCTGCGTTATTCAGCCCAAGCGAGCTACTGAGCACCTCGCCTCCATTCCCCTCTCCCACATCGAGCTCTAGCCTAGAACCCTAATCGCCCCCGCCAATCGCCTTCTCCTAGACCTAATCAACCAAGATTGGAAGGAATCGACGGATCTCTCACGTGGAGACCGGTGAGGTCTAGTTCCTAGAGGCGCCAGCTCCCTCGCCTGTTCCATGCCCCTGCCTTGTTGCCTCCCATCTCGAGCGCAAGAGCTAGAGCATGACTTCGCCACGCTGCTCAACCTCCTCCCCGTCACAAGATGGAGAGCTACAGCAAATGGATCCTTCTCAGGTTCTAAATGGGTATGCGTCACCCACCAAATCACCTCCTCATGTACCTAGGCTTGCAGTGTCGCAGCATAGAATCATGTTATCTTTTGCTCATGTGTAGTTGTATTGACCATATTGACATAATGGACCCGACATCAATTTTCAATTGAAAATTCAATTTACCTCTCAATCCAGTAGAAAGGGCGTGGTCGTCGGCTATGCAGTCTTGGAATATCGTCACGTCCTAAATTCTTAATCATGCAATTAAGCATAATCATGCTTTTTAAGAATTATGTTTAATTTTGCGTAATTATAATTCGAAATACAATGCAATTCGTTTGAAATCATTTGGATGAGAGAAAGAAATCTGAGAGAGAAAAGGATTTAATTCGCAGCGAAAATGGACCCTTTTCACTTATCTGTGGGCCCCACATGTGGCCTCACCCTCTAACCACTCAAGTGGGCAGCCCCCACCTGCCATCTCTCTCTCCCACCTGCTCCTCTCACTCTCGTGCTCCAACCAGCCACAAGGAGGAGTTTTCCCCTCCCACTCAAGCTCTCACTCCCTCTCTCCATTTCTTCCAAAATCCGAGCTCAAGAGAGGGATTGAAGGTATGCATGCGGTACCATTGCATTCTGGAGCTCATAAGCTACTCATCCATCCAATTCATTTTTGTTTTCTCGAAAGATTCGAGCCGGATTTGATGTCTTTTGGTGTTCTTGGTTGAAGCACAAGGAACACCGAAATTCTTCGATTTCCCTCCGTTTCCTTCATTCCTCGATGGTCACCCAACTCCACAAGCATCTTGAGTAAGTCTCTTAGGCTCCCCATGGCAAGAATTCGTGATTTGGTTGAACGATTTCGAGTTTTAGCAAAGTTCATGAGTTTTTGAGGTTTTGGACCAAAATGAGGATTTAGATGAGATTTGAGTTAGGAATCGAGTTGCTACGTTGATGAGTGAATTCTAGACTCCATAAACCATCTCAAACATGTTCCTCTTTAGTTGTAAAAGATCGCAATTCGATTTGGCAAATTTTTCCCCAAAATCAGAGAAGTTCTAGGCAGTGCGGAGTATCCGCATAAAAGTGCGGATAGTCCGCACAAATGCGGGGGTTCCGCATCAAAGTGCGGAGGGTCCGCACTTTCTGGGAAAATGGCAATTTGAATTGTATTCAAGATTTTCTTAGGGTTAAGCTACAAAGTTAGTCTAGAACCCTTGGTATGGTATATACGCAGGAGTATGTAGCATAGATTCAAGTCTGGGATTAAATCGATCGATGAATAGTTGAAAACACATTTTCAGCCCAGGTCCGAAGTGTCCGGACAAAAGTTCGGAGGGTCCTCATATGTCCGGAGTATCCGGAGAATTCTCTGGATAGTCCGGAGTTTGCTTGAGTTGTGCAGTGTTCGGATGTTCCGTATAATTTTGCGGATAGTCCGCATATGTCCGGAGGTTCCGGAGAATTCTCTGGAGGTTCTGCACTTTTGGCAACTTTTCAAATTGGTTTGAGTCCCAATTTTGTTCTAGCTCGTATGTTTGCACTTTTAACATATTTTGCGCATCTTATGGCTACATTGTTGCATTTCATCCATACTCATGGCATTGCACACGTTATTCTTTTTAGAGAATGCCGATCCAACGATCCCGGCAAGCGAGGGCGATTCAGAGGTACCCCACCTTTGTGAGCCAGGGCAGCAAGGCAAGCAACTAAGCATATTGATCCCTCTTGTGTAATTGGATAAGTCTAAAATTGATGAAATATGCTTATATATGTGTGCATGTTTAGTGAGTCAGTGTCGGGTACCCATAGGTAGAACCTATGCCAATTGATGATATCGAGTACAAGCAATGAGGCTAAATCTATTATAAAAAGTATATTAGATCTGATCTAACTTAAAGCTAAAGTATCTGAGTAACTTCTCTGCTAGGGTCTTGATGCTTGCCTCGAGTTCTCTCTTTCTCCTATGTTTCGTGTCCTTCTCCTCGCCCCCAGCCTTTTCGCCTTATATAGGATGAGGTACCAACTCCTATCCAGCCGTGGTCGATAGGGAGTTATCTTCCTTGATGTCCAAGTAGATAAATCTGTTTTGAGTACTAATTGTATCGAGTTAGGTAACCAATCGAAACCTTCCTGATATGTACTTCCTTGATTCCAGGTGTCTCAGGTACCGCTGATTTGGTCCCATGATATTTAAAGCTTCTTAATATGTGTCGTGCATACCCTGTTCATATATGATATATTCCTTATGTGCATATACCCCATAATTAGATATTCGACAGTTTAAGAGCTCTGATGAACCTGGGGCCTCTAAGAGGATACGGAAAGGAAGTGCACATGAGTGCCCAATCTGCCACAAGCATGGGCATCACTGGAACCGTTGTAGAAATGGAGACCCAGAAGCTAAAGAAGCACTTGCATTGTTGGTAGCCCAAAGGTGTGTATTTTACACTTTACTTTCAAGCACTTAATCATTTTCATGTTGTTCTAATGTGTCCTTCCATTGAAAAAAAGCTGAAAAGAAAAAAGCCCAAGAAATGCCAAGCATTGAAGGTGGCAGCAAAACAAAGAGAACTAATAACACTAATCCTTCTAGAAGGTTAGGGATGTAAACGGTTGGAAATGATCGGAAAATATCCTAAACCACTTTCACTTTCACATTTGTTCTTGGAATCAAAATCGGAAACAATAATGTCAGAAATGATTACGATATCAGAGATATCAGAAACTTCAAACGATTAAGATTCAATATATTTACACTAGATAATTTATAATCCATTCAATATATTGATACCACAATGCAAAACTATTCCATAAGTACCATAAAATGTACTACAACATGAAAATTACAAAAAACCCATCTATTATATAAAAAAATTATAAAATGACTAGGGTGCAGCTGGCAATCTTACTATTTTATGGCCTCTTGCCTGGTATGGAGTCGAGGCCAACAAAAATTAGAATGGTCTGAGCCTAGAAAAACAAAAATTATTCGGAGTTTACTTAGAAATTTCCGGTGAAATATGGTATTTTGAAAATACGGTAGGAAATCAGGCTAGATTGTTTTTTATTTTGTTTTCGTATTCATCGGTTCAGAATTAGTCCGGTTTTATATAAGTTCTAGAGAAATAGAAAATGATCGGGAAAAAACAGAAAATGATATCGGTCGGTTCGGGATTTTATCATTCCATTTTAATCCCTAAAAAAGCTACACTCATCAATAATTGGTTATGTTACTTTCTTGTGAATTGCTCGTTCAATCCTTTTTTAAGGCCAAGCTCACCTCCTATACCAAACCAGATTGAGGCTCTCCAAACTAGTCTACCACTTGTTCCATATAGTGCACCGTCTAGTCAACCAGTAAGTACAATAGGACCTACAACAACAACAACAAAGGGAAAGGGGAAGAAGAAAGAGGAGGGGAAGGGGAAGGAGAATGAAGGGAAAGACAGGACACCTGCCAAAGCAACATCTACCACGACATCTATAGATAGTCCTACCATGGGGACTAGGAGCAAGAAGAAGGGTACAAATAGTCCTGCCATAGGGACTAGGAGCAAGAAAAAGCTCAGTAACCTTCTGTGATTGATTCTTGTCCACCATTAATTTATGGGTGTTTCTTTTGGGTGTTTCGTAAACTTGACCATGTTATCGACTGATGCATGCCTACCATGTTAACAAACTACTGGTGGGACATTGTAACACCCTAATTTTTAGAATTTACAACTTCTTAAAATTTTTCAAGATTATTGAATAGCTTCAACAGTAGTATAGGTTTAAAACCTATTTTCTTAATCAATCAATCAATATAGGTTATTATTTTGTACGCATTGTATGCTAAGTTTTGTTAGGAGCCAGGTAAATGCATTAGAGTTGTTTTTCTTTTTCTTTCTTTTTGGTGTTTTGAGTGAAAAAGATTTTGAAAAGGTTTTTATAATACTCAATAGTGAATAAGTTTAGGATCTTAATGGTTGGAATTCAAATTCTTTGAATTCATCATATATTCAATATTTGATCATACCTGATCCTTTTCTAGGTCAATTCAAATCTTATCCAAATCCTTGTTTAAAACCAATCTCTCCTATTTCTCAAATTCTACCCAAATCCAAATTCAAATTCCTTATCTACTCCTATTCTTGTTCAACCTTATTTTTCGTTTCTCTTAACTTCACTCCAAACTCAATTCAAATTCAAACTCTATTCAAATTTCTCTACAAAAATTTCTTTTCTAAACCCAAGATATACCTAAAGTGTCTTTGGGCTCAATTTTGCTCAAGTCCAAACCCTTAGCTAAGTCTTCTAGATGGCCCAATAAAGGATCCACGAAATCTGCAAATTTTCGCGGAGTCCTGGACAGCCTCATTTCTCATGAAGTTTCAGAGTTCAAAACAGCCTCAAATGCAAATCTTGACAATATCAAAGTTTTAGGTCTCGTCGAGAGATTCGATTTGAACCTACGGAAGTCCCCTTTTGGATAATGGAGCTAGGAGTTATGGCCCCAAAAATTAATGTTGAGCAGATAAGTCCGAGTTCAAACAGTTTATCTTGTGGTGCATTTTTGGAAATCAAGATGACGTTTTCAGAAGTTCCAATGAATACCAAAGTTGTAGATATTTTCTAGTAATATAATTTAATCAAGAAATATCAAATTTGGAGTCCGAACGATGGAGATATCATCCTCGGAATATAGAGCTGCGAAAAAGGAAACCGTAACCGACTTGAACTCGAATCTGATTCGTGTTCAGCTTGGACTCCACCACAACTAGCCGCCTCTAGCCCTATAAATATGAGTTGCACGCCCTCCCCTACCCCTATTTCATGCCACGAAACCCTAGAAGTCGTTGCTGCCCCTGTCCGTGCACCGCCGTTCGCCGGAACCGCCGTCGCCACCGCCCGTGATGCGCTACCTCGTCGTCTTCTCCACGAATCCTCCTTCCTCGACCATCAAAGCAAGGTGAGGACCCCTTATTCTCCTCCCTTAGTACTGTTTTAGTATCATACTAAGTCCCTAGCCAAGCCCTAGTCTCGGCCAAAGCCCGATCTACACCGCCACGGTCGTCGCCGTAGCAGACAATCGTGCTATAGCTGATTAGCATCGACGTTCCCAACCGACCAGAGGTCAAATCACCAAGCCTTTTCACCGGTGCATGTTCCATGATGTTTCCCACGTCCTCCCAAACCAGGTCGGCCAGTAGAGCAGCCAAACCACCGTAATCAAGGTTGACATACCTGTTGTCCGATTTCTGGATGCATTCTGCGCGTGCACCAGATTTGCATTCGTGTTCCCTGTCAATTCGAAAGCTATATGGATGCATCAACCGTGTCACGGCGTGTCCCATCAAGTCTTATACGTGACCCTAGGAGCTCATCCTCGTTTGTGCAGCGACACAACCAGGATGCCTTTTCCAACCATAGCACATCGCAGCCATCACTCGTCTCATCTCTGCTGATCGTTCTTCATCTCAGTGGATGATATACCCAAAATTATGCCGTAGCATTGTGTTCCTGGGATATATGAACATCTCTGTTCAAACGGTTTCTCAAATTTCATAGCCAATCTCTAGGAACACAAGCGTCTTCTTTCCTGCATCTGTTCGCGGTCACCACCAAACCTAGCAGCAGTCATCGCTGTTTTGCCGCTACCTTGGATGACCTCTTCCAAAACCAACCATATCGTTGAGTTAGTCTTTCAGTGTTCTATGCTATGCTCCCCTCGTTTCACTGAAACACCGCTGAAGCCCGATATCGATGTCAGTGACCACGTGCTCGATCGCTGTCTTCGATGAAACCCTAACCACCACCGCTACATAAAGTCACTAGTAGTATCCTTAACCTAGAAGCGCAACCTTCGGCCTTTTTGATGCATCATAGGTGGTCGATACTAGATCTCAGTGTATCCCTTCTTTAATCCAAGATGGTACTTGCATAGCATGCCAAGTCAGCGCCACATCATCCTCCTTAGTCTAGTCAGCCCTACACTTCTTGAATCTTGCGCAATAATGTTGTCAAGCCTGATACAGTGATTGTGCAATAAAACATTTCCCATAGGAAGATAGTTTCGGAAAATCAGCATTTTCTTTTTAGTCTAATCCATCTCTCGAAAGTTGTTTTCTTTTCATCTTAACTCTAATTTAGGTGATTCTTGCGTCTAAATGTTTCTAAAATTATCCCTATCCAACAATAGTATTTTTCAAGTGTTTTAATAATGTTTGGTATATTGTTCTTAGTGTTTGTTTTGCGTTGTTTGTCGGTAGTTCTCGCGATTAGTCAATAATGCTCTGAAGCATACCAAGGAATTTCAAGACCAAGATTTCGACAATATTGAGTAGCATTGGATAAAAAGCAAGTGTCATTGATAATCTTGAACCTATGTTTTAAATATTTTGTTTTACAAAATTGCATATAGTGTCTGTTAATATGATGGGTAGTCACCTATGTTAGGGTTTACCTAGTTCTTCCTTTACATTCCTTGAAGCCTAAGGGGTGGTTGATATGAGTCTCTTGGGTAGATTTGCTTAGCCATGCTTTTGGGATGCTGAGAAGTGTCATATATATGTTTAGTGAACATACAGAATGGTGATGATGAACTTATTTTAGCAACATGAAACCCTAGAACTTGGGCAAAGAATGGGTTAGGGGATGTTGGTTCTTGTGGTGGGCTTGTGGATACGTTCCAAGCAGAGATGTTAGGTTTTGTTGGTTATTTCCCTGTTGGATAGTTGAAAAGTCTTTGCCCAAGTGTCATATATAAGGACTGGTTCGTGGAGCGATAACCCAAGAATTATCGTACCAACCACGAGGCTGATATGGGTAAGGCTTAGCATATTGGTTAGACACCTAGATGGTATTCGTTGGAGTACCAGGATCTAATCAATGGACAATGCTTCGTAGTGATCTCCTAGCGGCACACCACTGGCGTGTGTTAAGTATCTAGCTAACACGGCAATATGAAATCACGACTCGTGGGGAAAGCTAGACAACCTCTGCAGAGTGTAAAAACTGTTATAACAGTAGTGCTCACGGTTATGAGAGACTTAGATCCTCACATGATTAGTGGATTGTGGTTATGGGTTGTGGTTATGGGTTTGGTTGTGGTTATTGTTCTGGTACAGGGAGTAATAAATGGTTATGGTTTTGGTTATAGTACAGGGAGTACTGGACGGTTATGGTGTGCAAGGTGGGGAGCCTTGTATGCTAGGTGTTGAACTGTATGGGTTACATTCACTTAATAATTGTTTAATATTTTTTTAGTCCAAATGTGTTTTCATTACTCGCATTTACGCAAATATACCATGTGTTAGCCTATTCTTGATATAAGCCTGCATATCATTATCTTTCACACACTTGCTGAGTGCATCATGTGCTCACACTTGATATTTTCCCTATACCATGCGACATGTGTGCTGCTGCTCAGTGAGTGAAGATGTTGAAGACTATCAAGACGAGGTTGTAATGTTCTAGGCACGTGTCTCCCGGTCTGTTGCCTGCGGTGTTGTTGAGCATCAGTGCTTCTGTTCCGCTGCAGATATCTTCATAGAAGACAATGTATGTCAATTGCTGTAAGAGTTTAACATTTATTTAATAAAAGTATTGCTTTTGTTACTTCACCTGTGACGTCCTTATGTGTGTTGAACATCCTGGATACACATAACCCGCATCTGGTTTTGGCTGTTAAAACCGGGTGTGATAGACATGTTTATGTATTTTGGTGCTCTATGATACTATGTTCTACAACTTTTATGTAGTGTTTGGTTGGAGAACGAGATGGGATGGAATGATTTTATTCATATATTTGAGGATGAGATGATTCCATTTATATATAGATGTTTTTTTGGTAGGTGGGATGGAACGAGTTCATTTTAGTACCTCGGGCCCATCGTTAGTGTCACGTTCGAAGTGGGACGGCTGTGTTCCACCATTTTTTTAGAATGGCTATCCCGAATCTTTGAAGAATAATCTCTAATTCTAAACCATTCTATCCTACTGCTTTTCATCCAAACAACTCAAAAATGGGATGGATCTGCTCCTTCCCATGAATCAAACACTACCTTAAATATCTAGAATGAACATGAAGTGATTGTGGTGCTCTTGTATAGTTTATGTTGTAATTTGTGATATCATATTCATATGCTATCTCTTGTGTTCATCTAGTGGCATAAAAGGGATCAGTCGAGTGAAATTTGTGTCCACCAGATGAACCGAAGGGCAAATGGGTCATTTTGATGTGTCTGTTAGGCAAGACTAGCGAAATATAGTCAATATTGGCATGAAAGGGATTAAAATTTAAGACCACTGGTATATACGGGATATGAGTTTTATCGGTGGCGGATCAAAGATAAAAGTTTTAGCCAATGACATAGAAGGAATTATCCCTAGAAGTTACTTGCTAGAAGAAATTTAATACATATGATTAATTCAATGTTTAATATGTTGCACAAATATAAGTAGTGCAGCAGGGTAAAGTGCTGCAGATATGCATTGTGATCACCTTTTGTTTTGGCTAAGAGGATTCCTTTTACTGTCTTGGTTTTTTTATGTGTCTTGAACTCTTCTTATTTGTATTAACGTCTAGATCATCATCATCTTTGCTTTCATTAGAAGGTTCCTGTTATTATTTTGTAGTTAGAAAGTTAAGTAAATCATTGCACGAAAAAAGGAGCAGTATATTTTAAATTAAGCAATGGAGCTATCGAATGATTAGTGGAGATTTAATACATGTGAGTTAATTGATGTAGTGATATATGCCCTCTTGCTCTAGATAGAGTTTCTCTATTTATATTCCTTAAAATTTTCCAGTGCAAAACAATAAATGTAGCTAGTATTATATACAAGAGTGAAATTTGGAAGCTTTGTCAAGTAAATAATAGCGTACTCATTATGTTCTATCTCCATTGGATCATTTTCACTTTGAAGCTGTTGTAATTGTGAAAATATTGTGTAGTGAGTAGTCTTCAATTTATACTAACTTTAATTGTAATATATAGTTGGTCTGATAATAGGGATGATAAGTAAAACTAATATTGAAATTTACTTCCTGCATTTGTTCTTGAATCGAGCTGCACGTTCTTGAAACAAGCTCTCATCAAATGTGGCATTCGCTGCTGAGTTAACGATGATATACACTTGTTCTGCGATATCGTCGGCCAGCTCAGGGGCAATGCCAATGTTGGCTTCTCTGACATCATCCTTGATGCAAAGCTATGGTAGTCTTTCCCGTAGATTTCTTGCAAGCATTTGAACAAATTTGTGTCTACTACCTACATATCATGGACAAAAACGTTATGATCCTTCGAATGAAGAACAAAAACCAGTCTGGAGTACGTGCTCAGAAGTACAGTTACCATACCTCGTTCGCAATCTTTTCAATGACTGTCCTTTGCCTTGATCAACATATATCTTGCCAACATCAGGAACTGATACACAGAAGAATAATGGAAATCAAGCACAGAATTAGGATTGCAACAACATGCTAATTAATCCAAAGAAGATAGAGAGAGAGAGAGAGAGAAAGAATCGATACCTTTTACTAGGAACCTAGTTCCACCAATGATGAGAAAGTTCTTGCCCTGAGAGAATTGAGCGATCCCAATGCCATCACTGTGATCTGATGATGCCGAACCGGCTCCGAAATTCTTGCCGTGCATCCAGAAGGAAGGCCTTGACCCACCGGAGCTGCTCAATCATTGATGAGGGTTTTAGCTGTGCTTATATAAAAGCAATAGAGCTCAAGCAGTTGTTGCACATATGCATGCCTACACTTGCTTGATCAAAGGGGTAGCATTAATACAATGTCCAATAATAAGAAGATTTTCCAAAAAAAATTTCTTTACATACAAGTCATATGTTGTTATTAATCTATGATTATTATTTCTTAATTTCTATATAACATTAACAAAAAAATCTGTAGCCAAAGTTTAGAATACACTAAGAGCACCATTAAGAGCACCACCTGCTACCTGTGCTCTTAACAATAAGAGGAAGAGGCACTTTCAGAACACAAATAATCAAATACAATCTACCTTAATTGAAATAAAACACAATAATCAGAAAAACAACATACCACCTTCAGGCAGATGGATCTATGGGAAATTGGCGGTGGTGGGAAAGCTTAAAATTTTTAGGTCCATCAAGCAACCAGCAAAATTATCTACTTAGAAATTCATTATTGACCAATTCATAAGACCAATTCAAGAATATATGAACTTGCATAAAGATAAAGCATAAGACCAATTCATTATTGACTTCCATGTCAAGATCACCTATTTATCCATAACCTCTATGGCATGGATGATATTCTCCAACTATTTCAATCATCCGACTAGGGATGGCAACAAGCACAATACCTACGGATAGGGGCTATACAAACCAATGCCTGTGAGCTAGATCCCAAACTTACACTCGCACTTATTACCCGTCATAGGTAGAAAATGCCACCTCAGCCCTTGGGCACCATGTACCCGCTGGCATGCCTGTTTGCATAGTGGATTTGTGGTGATGGGGCTCTAGCAGTGTGGCAGATCCGGTGGCGTAGTTGCTTTGGTAGGATGGCTTGCTTAGGGCTACAGTGAATGGTGAGATACGACGGACGGGGGACAATGAGATGGGGTTGAAGAGCTCGTACAGGAGCGACACCTTGTTGGTGGGGTAGACAATGAGCGGGAAGTCCTTGCTAACCTCGAAGGACGGTGAGCGTGGATGACATATGGCGAGATAGCACGGATGACGGATGGCAGAGTGTGAGGAGCGACAGAGAGGCCAGTGGTAGCCACACTCATGTGCTAGTGTCCCGTCTCCATAGCGCTCACGATCTACGACTCTATCACTTAGGTGTATCCTATGTCGTGTGTGGCGGCTGGGTGAGGAAGGGGTGTGAGGGTATGAGATAAGTGAAACACTAAGAACTGCTAGTTTATATACTCTTAATTAACTTGGGTTCACATGTTATATAATTGAAGCGGTTACACGGGTAAAGCGGGTACGGGTGAGGCTTTTTCATACCTATTTGTGTTTGTTCATTGGGAAGTCAAACCCTAACTCAGACCAATAGGTTAGAATAAGACCCGCACCAGCGCCCATTAGGGTTTTTACCTGTCAACACATTGGTAGTCTGTTCTCATTGCTAGCTTATGACTCGTACATCCAACTCACTTTTCCTAAATCTTTTGATACCAATACCATATGTGCACTTTTCAAAAAGAGCCGGTAAGTAAAGCCTTAGGGTGTGTTTTGTTGCACGCATTAGGGGCATCCTAGCTGCTGTCCGTATATATATTTTCGTTAAGAAGATTGTTTGGTTGCTTGCATTTACTATTCCTCATAGCATACGCAGATGCAATTAGACGGTTAGAGTCTAGCCTACTGGATAAACGAATTGAGTTTCTCTCCCTGGCTCAGTAGATGTATTACATCTGCTACAGTGCTGCAATGGGTCTACTCGTTAGTCTCAAGTGCAGAGGTATTGCATCCGCTCATACTGGTAGCAAAATACCTTCATATGATCATTACATTTGTAGGTACAGGGTCATTACATCCGTCCATACAGACAATCAAACACTTTTCTTTTTAGATTTATTATATCCACTCAGCCTGCTTGTACTCATCTAAAATAAATATTCGCTATAGCTATTAAAAACCCAAACACAACCTTAATACAGGTACCTACCAGATTATAACCAAGACCTGTAACATCGAAGGTCATGTCCCACGTAATCAAACGGGACCCACCTGTAAGCCATCATGTCCTCCGGCCGAAGGCGGTCCCACCCGAAACCCTATAAACCCCCTTCCTCCCGAAACCACGCCCGCTCCGATCCACGGGTCTCCCTCCTCCCTCCCTCCCGGCCGCCGGCGCGATGAGGCGCTTCCTCGCCCATCTCGATCGCCACTCCCACCGCTTCCTCCCGCCCTCGCCTCCTGTGCCACCTTGCAAACCCGCAGCCACCACCAACCTCCCCTTCCTCCTGCCCCGCCGCTTCCTCTCCGCCGCCGCCTCGCCCCCGGCAGCTGCGCCGCCGCCGCCTCCTCCGCCCACCGCCGACGTCCCGAATGAAGGTAGTTTCTTCATCATCCCCACCCTCTTGATCCAATCGGCGAAGGAACACCACGTACTCCAACTTCAAAAGACATTCATTTGTACTTCGTCCAGGCTCCGACCTCACCTTCGTACTAGAGAAATCGAAGTGTCCACCCCGCCCCTTGCACACCACCAGCTCGGCCAAATGTAACGCACGGAGGAACGCCCTTGCCGCTTGCATTCCGTACTTTCCCCAGTGAAATGCAAGTTGTGGAAGGGCACTGCCGCTCGCATACCACCTGTTCGACCAAGTGCCGCGGCCAGAAACTGTGTGCCACATTCGTGCACAACGCTTTCTCTTGCAATTCCATAGCGTACAAATCAGGAAATGTCATGCATACATGATCTTGTTGATCTGCCCTTACGATGCCTCTGCTTGCAGAGTTGAAGAAGAGGTTGGAGAATTACTACAAGGTAGATGAGGAGGCGGAGTTGTCGTCTGTTGCCGAGGCTGTTCTCGAGCGGAAGCTCGCAGATGCCCATAGTGAGACTGATGATGACCTTATTGAGGAGCTGCGCAATAAGCCACTCCCTGAGGTCCGTGACCGGGACTTTGAGTCCGACTTCGAGGAGATGCACGATACCGATGATGAGCTGAATGATCTGTACAACGCGAGGCAGTATGTTGAGAAAAAGATCAAGAGGGATGAGTTCTTTAACATGGATGACACCAAGTGGGACGTGATGATCAAGGAGGCCATGGATAAAGGGCACCTGAGTAGCATGAAGGAGTGCGAGGATATCCTCGAGGACATGCTACACTGGGACAAGCTACTGCCTGGTTAGTGGGGTTGAATCTTTATCTCTATCTTGTTCTCATTGTTCGGAATATGATGAACGTTTTGGAAACACAATCATTAATTATCATGAGTAGAAGTTTATAGGATGTTGGAGATAAAGGATGAAATGGATTTCATTTATACAAAATAAGGGTGCATCCTATTGACTTGGCCAATTAGTTCTGTGATAGTTAGACTCTGAAGAATATCTTTTCTTCTTCTATGCTTCAAATTCTTGTGGGTGTAGCATTTCCTGGAACTGGGAAAATCGGAACAACATGATCGAGTAACTATTGTTTAGTGAGGTCAGTATGCCAGCTTCTAATTTCGTTGAGGTTTGAATTATTCTTAGACTGCTGGATATACAGCATAGGTGGGCTTGGTCATCTGAATTTTCATGTGACTTAAACTGCTTTGCGCAAAATTATACCACTAATAATGTTTCTTGTTCTATATTGTACCCATTTTTGAGAAATGTTACTCTATAAGAGTATAAAGCCAAATAAAGTTCAAGTGATGCTTCCTTTTGTTTCTGTTGACCTGTTAAGTGCTCTTTTGGTCTGCTTTGTTTTCTAGGGAAGAAGTCAGGATGTCATTTGCTATTGCCCTGACCTCTTCCAAGATATGTTGGTGCATCTAGCTATATGCACAACTCTCATCTTTCCACCAAATTTTATGCTGCAGAATTTTGATGCAGGGAATTATACTGATCTCTGTTTTCTTTCCTTTTTTTTTTGAGCTCATTGTTGAGTTATCGTCATCTGGTTAGGGCTCTTTTTATATAAGTGGACAACTAGTTATAGGGGCAAATCTATGTGTAATTACCACAGAGTACTGTGTTTAGTTCATCAAATTGTTGTTGTAGGGTATTGTAGTTTACACACAGAACGCCGCGATTTATTTATTGGGTAGTTGTCGTTGTTTGACTTATTTTGCATCAGTGATGTGGTCAACTATTTGCGGAAACCTGCCTTGTTAAATGATGTTTAACCTATACCCACATGATTCTTTTTGTTAGCTCATTTTGGGTGTCTGACCTTGATGAGTTGAACATAACATAGAATGACCTTTTTATATTGAACTTTGCATCAGTAATCAGTACTCAACCCAAAAAGACTTTACAAATTTGATAGCAAATAAAAATGAAGCCAAATGTAATTATGGTGTAACTTCAAGGAGGGTAGTGTTGCCATTTTCTTGTGCCTAGTTGGGCTACAAATGAGTTAATTTGGCATCTCATTAGCTTCTTCAGATTTCAGCGAGATTGGTATGCCGTGTCCCTGGTTGTTAATGAAAGATCCTCCTTTGAGGTGTTGTACCATGTTCATAAATCATGACATTCCATGTGTGAGTAGGACAGTAGGTTGATGCGATGTTGGGGGTGGCCAAGCAAGCCAGCATTTGCAGCACTGCAATGGCCATAACATTCTACCCTTCATTTGTGCTCAGATAGTACAATGTACCATCCTCTGCAAATAGATCACATGCATCTGCGTGTGCTCCCATATATGGTAGATCCAAGAATGCATCTAGGAGAGAAATCATGTGAACCGTCAATGTGTAGATACACGAGACAACAGTAATTGTAATTGCAAACAGGTAAAAGTTTATACTGATCTTTTAAAAAATGGCTAGAAGCAAATTGAGGATTTGAACATTTAGCTAGGTGGGGACCAAAGAATCAAGCCTATCGCCATGAGATAGTATGTTGGGCTTGCTATTATAGAAGTCAACATTTGTACCTGTTGTACTTTGTGGCATGAAGCATATTCTGTCAATAGAATATAAAGGTGGTTTCTCTGTTTACATGTTATCTGGTTTCTTTCCAATAGGGATGCTATGCAACAATACAAACAGCCCAGTTTTCCTTGTGCGCCTGTTTGTTGGATTTGATCTTGTGAGAGGTGGGTCGTATGAACACACACGAGCACACATTAGACACATGAGTTTTCTTGCTGCTTCTGATGTTTATTTAAACACCTAAAAGTCTATAGCTACTAACAGCCTCTATTGGATCGAAACTCATCCAAAGGTGTTACAAAGGGGTGGTTCAGCCCAATGTATACTGGTTAGTACAGTAGTCGCTTTACTATTGCAGAAAGATTAAACTAACTACACACAAGGATTTACTTTAACATTACTCTCCCGAAGCCTTGTGTGTTTGCTTAAGCTTAATTTGGACCATTCGAGTCCTAGCTCTAAGTTATTAGAAACGAACTCGTCCTAATGCCTTTGTTAAGATATCTGCGAGCTGGTCCTTAGTGCTAATGAAGTCTGCATTAACACTCATGTTGTCCAAGCACTTCCTGATGAAGTGGTAGCACACATCGATGTGCTTGCTGCACTTATGGAACATAGGTTTTTGCTCAGTGCTAGAGCTGATTGGTTATCAACCTTGAGCTTGACAGCGACATACTCTGCTTCATAGGACGATAGGGCCACCACCCTCTGTTTGAGAGAATACCAACTCACCAGGCTGTCTCCGTAGAAGAACAGAGCGCCAGAAGTGCTCTTCTGCCCATCAATGTCGCTGGCGAGGTCGTTGTTGCGGTAGCCAACCATCTGTCCCTCCTCCGTTTTCCCGTAGTGGCATCCATAGTTGATCATCTCGGCAACATAGCGCAGGACCCTCTTCACGGCCGCCATATGCTCTTGAGTTGGCTGCTCCACGAAGCGGCTCACGAACCCGACGCTGAAGGCGAGATCTGGCTGTGTGTGGACGAGGTAGTGGAGACGTTCGACAAGCCTCCTGTACTCCGTCACGTCCACTCTGCCGCTGTGCTCTCGAGGCTGAGCTTGAGCCGTTTCTCGATCAGGGTGTGAGTGGGATTGCAGTCTCTCATCCCCATCATCTCCAGGTCTTGAGCGGCGTAGTGCGCTTGGCATAGCGTGATGCTGTCGTCGCCGCTGCTCTGCTGGACCTCAATCTCAAGGTAGAAGGAGAGCAAACCGAGGTCGCTCATCCTAAATTAAGTCTTCATCCCTGCCTCGAATTGATCAATCTCCTCCTTTGCCAATTTCGTGATGATCAGATCATCCATGTAGAGCCCAAGGAGCAATAGCGTGTTGCCATGGCTGCGCCGGTACGTTGCATGTCCGTGTGCGCTTTGCTTGAAGTCGAGAGCCCTAAATGTGCTGTCGAGCTTTGCGTTTCATGCGTGCGGTGCTTGTCAGAGGCCGTAGAGCGCCTTCCACAGCCGCATGACCTTGTGCTCTTCTCCAGCGACAATGAACCCTGGCTGCTGTGCAACATATACTTCCTCCAGTTCGCCATTGAGAAATGCTACCGATTTTACATCCATGTGATGGATTGGCCATTCCTCTTGGGTAGCTAGCGCCAGTAGCAGGCCCACGAACTCCAGACGGGCAACAAGTATGAATACCTTGTAGAAGTTGACGCTCGGCTACTGCATATAGCCCTTGGCGATGAGGCGACCTTTGTGCTTGATCACAGCCTCGGTTTTGTCTTTCTTGAGCTTGAACATCCATTTGAGCTCGATTGGGCGGTGTCCACGCGGTAGCTCCACCAGCGTCCATGTCTCGTTCTCCTTGATGGACTTCATCTCTTCCAGCATCGCTACTCACCACACCGCATCGCGTTCCGCCTCGACAAAAGAGTTCATCTCTCCTACGCTCGCCAGGTGCAGCTCGGCGTCGTCCAGGACGCGAGTTGCGTATCCCTCCAGAGCTTCCCCGCCCTGAGCAGCTTATTGACGATACAATAGCGTACTTGGCTTTCGCCATGGTGTGTGTCGAGCCTGTCGCTATCATTCGGTGGTGGTGTGACAAAGTCTGTCTCCCCGGTAGATTCGCCGCTCCGCGTTCTCGGCGATGCATTGGTCGCCATTGGACTTGGTGCTGGCGGTTCAGCCACCGGTGTTCCTCCTTTGGTTGAGGTGAGCCCGTCAGCAGCCGGGAGACGTACTTGACTCACCATGAATTCTATGGCGAAGTTGCTCGATGGAACCACTCTCCCAACTCCATCCGACGCCCTTGTCGAAGATCACATCTTGCGACACGTGGACGCGCTTGGTGCTCGGGTCGTAGAGGCGGTACACCTTCGTGGCACGTTTGTATCCGATGAAGACATAGGGCGTGCTCTTGTCATCAAGCTTCCGTAGATGCGGTCACGCCTCCTTGACATACGCCAGACAGCTGAATGTGCCGCAAGAAGTTAACCGCTAGCTTCCAGCTGTGCCATGCCTCGAACGACGTCATGCCATCCAGGCTCTTTGTTTGTGCGCTATTGAGCAGGAAGACAACGGTACTCACCGCCTCTCTCGAAAACTCTGTCGACATGCCACTCTGTTTTAGGGGCACGCACGTCGTCTTGACGATCAATTGATTGCGCTTTTCTACCACGTTGTTCTGTTGTGGACGCCACGATTCGCGCAGTGGTGCGTGAATTCGCCGCCGTTGTCGGTGCGGAGGATGCGAAGCTTCCGACCACTCCACCTCCGCCTCCACCTGGATCACCTTGATCACCACCGTCGCGTCACTCTTCGTAGCTAGGAGCGTCAGCTGCATATAGTGGCTGACATCGTCCATCATCAGCAGGAAGAATCGACGTCCACTTGGTGTCGCGGATGTGATGGGACCGCGAAGATCTCCATGGACAAGGTCGAGGCGCTATTTTGCTTGATACTTGGCTTGTGATGGGAACGGAGCTCGACGGTGCTTGGTGGTGACACGTATCGCACAACTGCTTGATATGCTTCAGCTGCGTTAGGTCTCACGCCATCTTATGGTGCGCCAGCTACCGGAGTGCGTCGAAGTTTATGTGGACGTAGCACGTCTGCCATCACTAGGTGTTGTCGCAGTACTAGCCCTCCAGGTGGTGGTCATCGTCGCTGGCACCAAGGTAGACTTGCGCGTGCGGCTCGTCAACGTGGCTTGGCGGTGCTCCTGTGCATCATTGAGAGCGAACACCTGCGGCATTAGGAGCGCATGCTCATCTTCTTTCTCGCCCTGGGCCAACTAAGCCTGCGCCTTTTTGGGTGATCGACGGTCTATAGTGCCCATAATTGCGGCATTTGTCATCGGAGAGATCGCACGCGGCCTCTTTGCCATCGAAGCCGTTGCCTCCCCCTTTCTTCCGCGGTGTGCGCAAACGGCAATGGGCATTGCTGCTGCTCGAGGACCCTTCACTCTGCTTCCGCTCCTTCATGCGCGTGAGCCATTGCTCCTCGTTTAGGAGGAGCTTTCCACCGATGGCAAAGGATTCATTCGGATTGAGATAATTCTCCACCGCTTTTAGCCTTCTTGTCACTTCCTCCAGCTTGAGCGTCGAGAGATCGAGAAGAATCTCAATGGACAGAGCAATCTGCGAAAATCTCTTGGGGTCTACTCGCAGATATTTTTCTACCATCTTTTGTTCTTCCATCGTTTCTCCGAGCGTGGCAAGGTTGGTAATGAGGCCGGGGAGACGCATCACGAAATTGTCGATCATCTCCCCGACACGGAAGGAAATTGCGTCGAATTTTTTATGCAGCTGTTACGTTGAGGCCTTGCAGACACGATTGTCGTCAACGCTCATCGATGTGATAGTGTCCCAAGCTTGCTTGGTGCTCGTTTTGACAGCGAGCGTGTCAATCATCTCCTGGGGCACAGCACAGAGGATGGCCTCCAGCGCCATGCGATCTTCCTGGAAATTCGCATCGCCAAACTCCACTACGTCCCCATAGACCGCGAGCCTACAACATGACCTTCAATTAGAAGGTGCCAGTTGGCGTAGTTACTCCGTGTGAGGATTGGGTACGATGCGCCACCAACCTCCTTAACCACACGCTGTACAACCACATTGCGTTGCGACGACGATGGGGAGCTGCGGTAGTTGTACGGGGACTCACAGCCGCACCACTCGTAGGAGCCGACATCATTGGGATCGATCAATCTTGGCTTTGATACCGATTATTGGATTTGATCCTGCGAGAGGTGGGTCGTATGAACACACACTGGACACAGGAGTTTTTTACTGTTAGCAGCTTTTGATGTTTATTTAAACACCTAAAAGTCTGTAGCTGCTAACAACCTCTATTGGATACAACTCATCTAGGTATGAAATTCTTTTTTTTAAAAAAACTTTGTTCATACTTTAAATACTAATTCCTTGTAATTATTTGCATAGAATACTGACGGTTGTGTTTCTTATTTTCCTGTATTGTAGTTATCATATTATTTACATTGTTTTTTTCAATCTTCACATGTTCCATCCAGATGAGATTAAGCAAAAGGTGGAGGGCAAATTTAATGAGTTGGGAGACATGTGCGAGACGGGAGAGATTGAACCTGAGCAGGCTTATGCATTATTCAAAGAATTTGAGGATAAAATGGTAGCTGAGTGCACAGAACTAATGGAAGCAGAGGTGCCAACTGACGCAGATGAAGTTACTGAAACAGGAAGTAAGAAAGTTGAGTTGGATGATCCACCTGGCGAGGGACCTGTTCTAAGGTGGGAATCAAGCGTTGTGTTTGCTCCTGGTGGCGATGCATGGCATCCCAAAAACAGAAAAGTCAAACTCAGTGTAACTGTTAAGGAGCTGGGACTTTCACGACATGCGTTCCGCCGATTACGTGAGGTTGTTGGAGAGAGGTATAATTCTGGGAAAGATGAACTCACAATAACCAGTGAAAGGTATGGTAAATTTCATGTTTACACATTTAAGTTAGATTATTAAATTATGTGATACATAATCCATCACTAAAATTGCCGATTATATGTTGCTCCTATTATCAGAACTAGAATTTTTCGAGGTGTAATAGTTCATGAGCCTTAATTCAAATGCTGTGATTGTAATCCAAGATATGTGGTGTGGATCCTAATGGTTGGAATTAAAACGTTCATCTAGAATCTAGATGAAGGTTTTAACTGTACTTTCATAATCAAATCGTTAAATGAAATGTAGAAAATTAGAAAAGCATATTTGCTTGTACCATCAAATTTCCTTTGTAGGTGAAAAAAAATATTTCTATTCTGCAATAAAAAAATATTTCTATTCTGCAATAAAAAAATATTTCTATTCTGCAATTCATTGTATTTTTTGGTTGTCATGTCAATTTAGCATATACATGTTATTGACTTCTTTCTACATGTTATACTTGATTCTGAGGATTGCTGAAAGCTGTCGACACTATTATTCAAGATGCTTGTTTAGTTTTGGTATGCTTACAGTTTATGTTTTTGGCGAAAATGTGATGGATTTTGACGAAGATATAAGTATGTTAATTGTGGTTTTCATGGTATGGCATCTGTTACTGCAGAATTACTGTTTAACTACTTATTGTAGCATGGATTGTATTCCCTTTAGTCACAAATACTTGTCGCTTTGGACAAGATCTGGTCAAACTTTGACTATCAATAACTTTTGTTTTGAAAAAGAAACTTTCATAATCTCATAATGTTATTGAATTTTATAACTATATTCTAGTAGAAAATATTGGTCAATGTATACAGTGGAGACCTGTTATGTCGAAAATGTCATGTATTTTTTGTTGGAGGGAGTAAATGTGGTTCTGTTGCGCTTGATGGGCCACGATGAGGCTTAGGGAAGCTTCATCTTCCCCTACAACAATCTGTTTTCCTAAAATAATTAATTAGTTTCCTTGGTTAAGGATTAGCTATTTTGTACCTTTTTTAACAGCTAGTTAGGTTATTGTTTGGATTGTTCATATCCATTATTGCTAGGAGAGTTCGATGCTATATGAAGGAGGCTTATTGTAATCGGTATTCTCGATCAAGAATAAACAGGATGTTCTCTAGTCTCCGTCTATCTACTCCTATCGACTTCAAAGCCTCGGTTGAGGACATAGGAGATGAGCTCCTGGTTGGCCCACCCAGGCCGAGGACACTACCTACAGTATCGAACCATTTCCCAATCTACTATTTCAGCATTTCAATCGCTTTTTTTGTTTGGATGCCTCTATAGAGCCAGAAGTGTGTATTTCTAAAAGTAGGCTATATTATTTTTGGCTTCGATACATACTCATAGAACCATCTTGTTCTCAAGGATGATAGCCTTACTACTGCAATTTAATTACATTTTTCAGGTTTGAGCATCGGGAAGAGAACAGAAAAGATTGCTTAAGGACACTGTATGCAATAATAAAAGAAGCAATGAAAGCTGATGAATTTGCTGAGGATGCCAGAAATGCTTATGTTAAAGGAAGACTTAAGGCTAATCCTCAATTTATGGAACGGTTGAAGAGGAAAACAGAGAAGTTGAGGGCAGCTGCATAAGACACGTTATACAGCACCAATTTTGAACAATTCCTCTCTTTCCTGTACCAGCTGACTCTTCTGCTTTCTCGTTTGTATTGTTAGCTACAGCAATAGACAGGGGGAAGAATATGTTGCTTGTGCTTTACCTTTTCTGCCTTTAATTGCTTCGACTTTGTGTAGGGTTACTTTTAGTTAAAGATACCCTTTTTGTGTTGAACTTAGCTTCCCATGCAGATCAGTTTGCGTGAGAGCTTAGATGAGAGAACAGACTATACCTTAATTATCCCGAATAACAAAGTCAACGAAAATTTCCAGTCCATGCTCTTATGCTGCTTCCTAATTCTTAAATTCCTGAGTTAGCGGAGGATAGGTGAACTACGGTAGCAAGATGTTTTATCACTCCCGTGCCATGGAACCGTGTGTTTAAGAAGCAGATTATGATTCAACTCAGCGACTGGCACGTTTTGATGTATTCAAAAACAGTTTCAGTTGCTTTCTTATCTAGATAATTATCAGTTAAATTTTTTGGATGCTCAACAGAAAGTTGAGCAGCAGCGTGTTCTTCGCACTGTTTATAATCAGTCCAAATTCAGTAATCACACATTAGGGCAGTTTTCCCAGATAGCAATAAGAGGGATTCCAAAATTATGAACAATCAGTGGGATTCCAAAATCATCGTTGCTTTCATTGTCTCTCCTAGGGCCACATTGCCATATTTTGCCAAAGCATTGTACGCTGCAAGATTTGTTTCCGTTATGGTCATGCCTCCTATAGATGCTTAAATAACGTTCACAAGTTATAGAATAAAAGGAAAAGAATCATCTATTGAGGTTAACCCTAGCGGAGGCCTTTTGTTGGCCCAGCCTATTTACTCCATGGAGACTATTTAAGTACCCTGGACTTGAGGATGTTTCCTCAACCTCCCCAAAACAAACCACACCCACCTCTGCGGCAAAAATTGCAGAAGAGATCGCTGCCATGGCTCACTATGCTGTGAATCTGGTGCCACTAGTGCCGTTTGGATTCCACCTTGGAAGCTTGGTAAGGGAGGAGGAACATCCTCAGCAGACTTTCGTCTTCCCTGTCACGCAATGAAGAGAATCAATGAAGATGTTGCCATTACAGTGCTAAACCCTGCAGTCGCACCATAAGACTTCCCCCAAGTTTTCATGGCCATCCGCAACTTTGTGGTAAATACATTTCGCCTTCGTGTCACTCAGTTAGGGGTTTCGGGCCTTGGAGCAGCAACTGTTACTTTTGCTAGTTGTATGGAGTGTGAGCATGCTATAGAGCATGGGGCAACATGCCATGTAGCAGCAGGTGGGGCTATTTTTACTTGTCCCAGCGTTGATCTTGATCTAGTTGTTCTTCCAAAATTATTCATTGGTCTCTTTTGTTATCTCTGTAATTCTTTTTCTGCCAAACATGTCTAGGAACACTAACAAATTCTTTGTAATAAACTATATCCTGAATTTCATGCCTTAACCCTCCAAAAAACATGTTATAGTAGCATCTTCATCCTCATTAATATCACAACATAACATACTAATTTGTAGCTCATTATAATATTCTTCTATGGATCTATTGCCTTGGTTTAAGTGCTACTATTTCTTACAAAAATTATGTTTAAAAGATGGTGGAACAAATCTATTATACATAGCAACCTTTAAAGCATACCATGTAGTAGGTGCTAACCTATCATTGCATACCCTATTCTACCAGATGATGACAAAATCTTTAAATTCACTAGTGGCTTACCTAACTCTATGCACTTCAGGAATTAAGTAAGCATTAATTTTTTGTTCTACCGTCATCTCCTAATATAGATAAATTTAGCATCATAAACAACCGCAAAATAAACAACCGCAAAAGATGGAATGGTAAACTTAACTTTAGGAAATGGATCATCAATAATGTGTGCATTATGTTGCTGAAAGTTATTACCTCTACCTTGAAGGTTGAAGTTCAATCGGTTCCGTTGTCATGCATCAAAAGCATCATTGTTGTGCATCTCATTATAATCGTCATCCTCATGTTCATGGGCTGCACTGAGGATCTACACGCCAGTTAGTCGGCGGTTGATTGACCAACCTATCAAAGCGTACATTAAGCAATGCAATACTATCGTTGAGTTGTTGCAATGCAGTATTTGCTTCTGCAAGCTTTTTTCATTGTCATCATTGATAGCATGGTGGTGCTCATTGTGGAGAACCATTCAAATAGTATTTGAGCTAATCATTAGGACGATCATTTTCCATAATCATGCCCACAATGATTAACCGAAATATCATTCCGGTAGTCCCGATATGTGTTTACTTCCAGGATCAAAACACACGCATTTACAACAAACAAGCGCATCATCACAATACATAATAAAGAGCGAGTAGTTAAATTAAGTTACATGTCTTTAAGTAGATTAAACTTTACAACAAAATACATATATAACCCAAACATTTATTAGAGTAGTTACGCAGTGGAACAAGTTACATGATGACAAAAGATGGGTAGCACCGTTTGCCCTAAGGGGCCACCCCAAAATAACAACATGCGAATAGAATGGCACTACTCCTGTCTGTCACCAACATCGATGGACATAAAATAGATAAAAACTAAATCTTCCTCACCTGAAAAGCAAACAAAGCACGTGTGTATGAAGGTACTCGCAAGACTTAATCCATAATAGGCACTTATAAATAGCCCAACTCCAAGGAGAATGTATATGGGTAATTAGCAAGAACTCGGCCACAAAGGTTAAGTAAATTCCTATGCAAAAGCAATTTGGACTCAAGTATAGGCATCTACACCTAACCAAAACACGCTTGTATCCTGAGATCATCAACATAACAAAGTTGTGATTTATACCATGTCAACTCCTTATCAACACTACCAACCACTTTCCAACATACCATCACAACATCCTGATATCGAAGACTCTACGATTGATGTAAATGGACGGAAGCATGCTCATAACTGAGAGTGTGGCAATTCGAATTGATATTATACCCTGCAGGAGGGTACATCTTTACTCACACGACAGGAGGACCATTCGGCTTGTGTCACCCACTAAAGTGCACACAAAGCGTACCCGTGTCGAACTTTTTGAATTGACCCCTGACCGTTTTAACATGCACCTATAGGTGTGGAGGTCCACTAGAACTACTCCCGGTGTACCCTATTTACACCTAAAGGTGTGAAGATAGCTAGAATTACTCTCCGAGTAAACTAGATACCTCTACAAGCCTATTATGCCCACAACACCTTTACGATGTTACCTCTACAATCCTATTATGCCCACGACACCATAGGCCAACAAGCCAAAAGGTCATAGCTACAAAAGATATTCAGCTCATCTACTATTATATCTACATGTGGTAAGTACGAAAAGTGCTAAAGCCAACTACAACAACGGATGGTGCTTAATCGATTCAAGCGAGCCTATAGCATTTGAGACTCCCTTCTCGAGCCATCCCTATTGTTGTAACACCCTAATTTTTTTCTAATTCTAAAATTTTCTCAATATTTGTTAAAGTTCAAATGAGTTTATATATTTTATTTAAAAAGAGAGAAAACCCTATTTTATATGAAAGAAGAAGAAAATGACATAGGATATAAGTGAATATTTTGCATTCATGCTGAATTAGGCAAATAAGATTTTTATTTGATTTTTGATGAATTTATTTGAAGAGTTTTTGCCTGGATTTTTGAATTTGAGTTTGGATTTGAAATCATAGGAAAAAGAAAAAGAATAAAACTTCTTCTGGGCTGCCTTTCTCCTTTTCGGCCCAACTCCTCGGCTTCGGCCCAGCCGCCGCCAATCTCATCTCCCACCTGGGCCTCAACCCAGCCTCGGCCCAGTCTCGCGCGCGCCAGCCCACGCGCCGAAGACGCCGCGCCGAGCCGCCCACACCTGAGTCACCGACGTGTGGGTCCCGCTCGTCAGACCTTTCTTCCTCCTTCGGTCGGATTCTGACTCGAACTCAAACACGCGCCGGCCGCCGCCTTCCGATCCGAATCCGAGCCGTCCCGAGCCTTAAAGCTTCTAGATTTTTGCCAAATCAAAGCCCGGGATCTCCTCTATCTCTAACCTACCATATCTCTAAGGATTCCGCGTTTAAACGAGGAAGCCAAGCTCCGATTTGGCCCTCCGCCGCCGTGTCCGAGCAAACGCGTTGCGCTGTCGCCCTGGACACCCCGAGCTGCCTATATAAGTAGAGCCTCCCTCCCTGAACGCATCTCAACCAGAATTCGCCAAAACCCGAGCCTTAGA
Source organism: Phragmites australis (assembly GCF_958298935.1). Lineage (NCBI taxonomy): Eukaryota > Viridiplantae > Streptophyta > Magnoliopsida > Poales > Poaceae > Phragmites > Phragmites australis. The sequence goes on along the minus strand of NC_084926.1, from coordinate 28,158,722 downwards.
TGCCGAGTTCAGAGCTCGCCGCGCCGCCCTCGCCGCCGCTTCCGCTGAGCTCGCCGCCACGCCGTTCCAGAGCAACACAGAGCATCCCGAGCCCACCATCGCGAGTGCCTGCCACCACAGAAGCTTTTCCCACCGTCGATTTGATCTCTGTGCCGCCGGAGAGCCTTCTCCGACGAGCTCCTGAAGCAGCCGCCGCCCCCTTCCGTCGCCGACCACCTTCCCGTGACGCGCCGCCTTCGGTAAGCCCCAAAACAAGATCGCCGTTTCCTCATGATGCTTTTCCGCCGCTTGTCGTCGTGAGCTGAGGCCGGCGACGAGGTTTGCGCTTGTCTCCGGCGAGTCGCCGCCGTGCCCGAGCTCGGCTCCGCCGAGAACCACCTTGCCGACCGCCCCCTTTAAGCTCAGCCGTCCGATCTGTCCTCAACGGCCTAGATTAGATCCCATCTGTACCCCTTCGCTGACCAACCAGAGGCTGCCACGTGTGGCCACTTAACCCAGTCAGCAGCCATGCCATGTCACCCATCCACCTCAGCCGCCACCTCAGCCTTTCTGCTGATGTGTCACCCCTGTCACCATGCCACGTCAGCCTGAGCTACCCAGTAAGTAATTCAAACCTTTTTCAGTATAAAAATAAATCTGATAATTCCTTTAATTGGTAATTTTGCAATTTAGCCCCTGAACTTTTCTAAAATAACAAAAATAGCCCTATCTTTTTACAGTTAGGTCCCTATACTTTTTCATAATTACATTTTGGTCCCTTTGTTTTTACAAAAAGGTCCCTGGACTTTCTGTTAATTCAATTTAAGTCCTTTTCTTTTTCCAGATTTAACCCTAGACTTGTTTTAGCCCTAACTTTTCCATCGTAACTCCGATTTAAGCGATTCTTGAGTCGATGGATTCGTTTTTCAGTGCTCTTTCTTTTTAGCCAGTTTTTATCTCGTTGTTCTTTTGTTTTGTGCTCTGTTCTTAGTGTATCTTATTTGTTTGTTTGTCGGTAATTATGCCATTAGTCGATAACATTTCGGATCAATTTGAAGAACAGCAAGACCAGGACCAAGAATACACTGAGCAGCAGCATGGAGAAGGCAAGTGTCCTTGATCATATTGAACCTACATTTTTAGATGTTTTGTTTTACAAAACTGCATGCAATGTCTGTCAATATGATGGGTAGTCACCTATGTTAGGGTTTTCCCCTAGATATTCCCTTATCATCCCTTGGAACCTAGATGGTTTATGGTTAGGAGTCTTTTATGGGTAGATTGCTTAGCCTTGCTTTTGGAATATTGGGAAGTGTCATAATTTTGACTAATGACCATATGCAATAATGATGGTTAATATGATGATGTTTTAGCAACATGGAACCTTAGGTATTGAGCATAGGGATGTTGGTGATAGCTGTCATGGTTATGACTTTGGTTTAGTGTTTGCTCAAGTAACCTAAGTAAGGACCGGTTCGTGGAGGGATAACCCAAAAAGTAACGTACCAACCACGAGGCTGATATGGGTAAGGTGTGACATACTGATTAGAGTCTGTCCAGTGTACGTTGGGTCAGCACAAAAGGGGGCTTCTGGGTAGGAGCTTTGCTTGCGTAAAGCCTGGCGGTGAAACCTAGTGGGCAGACATGCACTGGATTAGTCTCTGGTTAGTGAAAAGTGTCATGCAGTGATTCTTGGTGGCACACCACTGGCGTGTGTTAAGTGTCTTGCAAACACGACAACATGAAATTCACTGACTCGTGGGTAAAGTTGGACAACCTCTGCAGAGTGTAAAACTGTTATAACAGCCGTGCTCACGGATATGAGAGACTTAGATCCTCACATGATTAGATGGTGGTTTGGTTTTGGTTCTGGTACAGGGAGTACTAGGTGTTGTGATTTTGGTCTTAGTACGGGGAGTACTATACGGTTGTGGTATGCAGGGTGGGGAACCTTGTATGCCAGGTGACGGATTGTTGGGTTACATTCATTTAATACCTGTCTAATGCTTTTGAGTCCAATTGTGTTTTCATTACTCGTATTTACGCAAATAATACCTTGTGTCAGCCTACTCTTGATATAAGCCTGCATGTCATTATTTTCCCACACTTGCTGAGTACATTATGTGCTCACCCTTGCTTTCTCCTACCAAAAACATATGCTTCTCAGTGGAAGACTTTGAGGATTTCCAAGATGACAACCTGGTGTTCTAAGGAGCGTGTCTTCCAGTCGGTGCCTGTGGAGTTTTGGTCGCCAATGCTTTCGTCCCGCTGCCTTCATTTAGATGATGTCGTTTAGGTTAATTTTGATGTTGCTTAGGTGAAGTCTTCTATTGTAAGAGGTGAACGTTTAATTGAATAAAGTATTGCTTTTGTTACTTCACCTATGACGTCCTTATGTGTGTTAAACTTCCTGGGCACACATAAGCCGCACTTGGTTTTGGCCGTTAAAACCGGGTGTGACAGAGGTGGTATCAGAGCCATACTGACTGTAGGATCGCAAGCCTAGTTAGCATGGTCGTCCTAAGGAATTTCCTAGTCGTCTAAACCCATCCAAGCCTTTCCATAGTTCTCAAACTTGTTTCTTGCTATCCATAAGACTATTTCTTACATCCCATCTCTTCCTTTTTAGATGGTTCGCCAGCTACTTACTGCCCGCAAGTCAACCGGAGGACGTCCACCTATTCTACCACGTGTGCCAACTGAAGAGGAGATTGATGACCCCACCTTCCGGAATATGGATCCCGTTCCTGACGTTTATGAGAGTGATGGTCTTCATGCTGGACATCTCCCGCGCCTTCTTTGGGGGATACTTTCTGGACTTGGACATACTCAGAAGCCAGTCTACAGGTGAGTGAAGAAACTATACCCTGGATATGGAAGGTTGAAGTCAGTATTTATGACTATGAGCGAAGTCAAGACGAGGGTATGGAAGTTCGAAGAGTGGTGGGCATTCACTCAGCAATGGTCCCGAGAGCAACCTTCACCGCTGGAGTTCGAGATGCGGCTCGTCAAGCCATATCCCGTGTTCATGATCAATACAACAACAAGATGGATAACTCCTCGTATGCTTACTGTCCCCGCAGAACTCGGGGAAGTGACGAACCGTTCGTGAAAAGTACCTTTGGAGAAAACCCCAAGCTACGAGAGCAAGTTGCCCTTACCATGGCCTTGGAGGACGAGCTCAACTATGCTTTATGGGAATTGAGAGAAGTTCGCTAGCACCTTGCCTTCATCTCCGCTTCCCTTGAGGATGAACAAGATGCAAATCAAGAGGAATCTGAAGATGACGAAGAAGACTTGTCTATCCACTCGCCCCCGCGCAAGAGGATCTGCTCCAACACCCCCGCCGCCTCTGAGGAAGGATCAGTTGATTCCTCCCCCTTAGGGTCCCGCACTAGAGAGGAGTCCTAGTAGTGTAGTCATTCCATAGTAGTCTTTTCCTTATTAGAACCTAGTGTCGATGTAATCGTTAAGGGTAATATTAATGTTAGTGTGAGCTTTGTTATGGTGCTAAGTGTGCAAGTTGGAGTTTTTGTTTGAGTGCTGATGCGAGCTGTGGGATGCTTTGGCACTTTGTCCACAGACGCATCTTTATTTCTATATAATATAATATAGATGGGTTCCTTTAGTTAAACTTCTCCAGACTTGCTCATCTACTTCTATTCTTTTCTTCAACCCTAACCAGATGGTTAACATAAGGAGGAGCATTAACACTCAAGAGGAGAACAACAACAACCAGAATCCACCCCCGCCCCCTCCATCAACCTTGGAGCAGCAGATGGCTATGCAAACTCAAATCTTGCAAGCTTTAGCTCAAACAATGGTGCATATGCAACAACAACAACCAAACCATGTTCCTCAACCACATCAACCATCAAGGCTTGGAGAATTCAAACGAACTCAACCCCTAGTCTTCAGTCATGCAGTGGAACCAATGGATGCAGATGATTGGCTGAAGGATATAGATAGGAAGCTACACGTTGCTCAGTGCAATGATAGGGAGATGGTTCTCTACGCCTCACATCAACTCACTCGTCAAGCCCTAGATTGGTGGGAAGCCTACTGCGCAGCACATGAAAACCCTGCATCTATCACATGGATGGAGTTCAAAGCTAGTTTTCGCACCCATCATCTTTCCTCTGGAGATGTACGTCTGAAGAAGAAGGAGTTCATGAGTTTGAAGCAAGGACCCATGACTGTGAGGGAGTACCTGACCAAGTTTACTCAGTTATCCAGATACGCACCCAATGAAGTGGACACAGAGGAGAAGAAACAGGAACGTTTCCTGGAAGGCCTGAATGACGCCATAGAATATGCGTTGCTACCCCAGGAGTTTCCCAATTTCCAAGCATTGGTAAACAAAGCCCTAATGGTTGAGCACAAGCGCCGCCAGCTGGAAGAGAAGAAGAGGAAGAAGTCATTCCAAGGACAAGGAAGCAACACACGATCCCGTGGAGCTACACAGATGTCTCCGCAAGGCCCCATGTTTCGTTCCAACGTTCAGTATCGGACTCAGTCACAAAACTCCGTTCAGCGCTCCAACTATCAGACGCCCCGATCAACCCCACCGGCCACACCTCAAATCAAGAACAGCCCAGCAACTCCAGGCCCGAACAAAGGATGTTTCTATTGTGGAGAAGAAGGGCACTATGTGAATAAATGCCCTAAGAAGACGCAAGATCTGGCTCGAACCAACAACATACCAAGGACAACTCCAACCCCAGCCAAGTCATGCAATGGAAGTCAGAACCCCAGCCAGAATAATTGTGGACAACATAACTATGTGCATGGGAAGGTCAACCATGTCACAGCAGAAGAGGCTATTGATACTCAAGATGTGGTGTACGGTATGTTCCTCGTTAACTCCCGACCTGCATCTGTTTTGTTTGATTCTGGAGCTTCGCATTCTTTTATCACCATTCAGTATGTTGCAAAGCATGAATTGCCTATGGTTATGATGAAGAATAATATGTTTATTAGCTCGCCTAGAGGGAATTTGAAGGCAAAATATATATGTCTTAGGATGAGGCTTAGCATAAGGGGGGGGGGGGTAGAATTCCCCGCGAACCTTATAGTTTTGGAAACCAATGGCATAGACGTAATCCTTGGAATGGATTGGTTAGCCAAGTTCAATGGAGTTATAGAATGTGCCAGAAGAGCAGTTCACCTGACCAATGGAGAAGGTACCAAGGTGGAGTTCGTAGCCACGAAACAAGCAACAGAGGATTGGTCTCTCTATTCACTTGAAGGAACAACCATTGAGCAGATCAAGATAGTTTGTGAGTTTCCCGATGTCTTCCCCGACGAATTGCCAGGTATGCCACCTGATCGAGAAGTCGAGTTTGTCATTGAGTTGGTACCTCGTACGACCCCTATAGCAAAAAGGCCATATAGGATGTCGGCTAACGACCTAGTCGAGTTAAAGAAGCAAATTCAAGAGCAGTTAAGCAAAGGTTTTATTAGACCCAGTGCATCACCTTGGGTAGCACCAGTTCTTTTCGTAGATAAGAAGGATGGTAGCCGAAGGATGTGTGTAGATTACAGGGCACTTAATGAGGTAACCATTAAGAACAAGTATCCGTTGCCCCGGATTGAGGATTTGTTTGATCAGATGAGAGGAGTCCAGGTGTTCTCCAAGATTGATCTAAGATCAGGATACTATCAGCTGAAGATTCAACCGTCAGATGTACCAAATACGGCTTTCAGTACTCGATATGGGCTATACGAGTATACAGTTATGTCATTCGGATTAACCAATGCCCCAGCCTACTTCATGAATCTCATGAACAAGGTATTCATGGATTATTTGGACAAGTTTGTGGTGGTGTTCATTGATGATATTCTAATCTTCTCCAGAAGCAAAGAACACGAAGGACATTTGAGAATTGTGCTACAGACACTCAGAGAACATTAGCTGTATGCCAAGCTTAGCAAGTGTGATTTTTGGTTAGACCAAGTCGCATTCCTTGGCCATATCTTAACAGCCAGAGGTGTAGCAGTAGACCCTAGTAAAGTGAAGGATGTACTGAATTGGTTACCACCAACCAACGTGTTAGAAATTAGAAGCTTTCTTGGATTAGCAGGGTACTATCGCCGTTTTATAGAAGGGTTCTCTTGGATAGCCCGACCTCTTACCTCTTTGCTTCAGAAGAATGTGGTGTTTAAATGGAGTCCTATTTGTCAGGCAAGTTTTGAAGAATTGAAGAAGAGATTGACTACGGCCCCAGTGCTAGTACTACCTGATATTAGCAAGAACTTTGACAACTACTGTGATGCTTCGCGACAAGGACTTGGATGTGTTCTCATGCAAGAAGGTCGAGTCGTGGCCTATGCGTCAAGACAATTAAGGAAGCATGAAGAGCACTACCCCACCCATGATTTAGAACTAACAGCTGTGGTTCATGCTCTGAAGATTTGGAGGCATTACCTCATTGGAAAACGATGTGAAATATACACGGATCATAAGAGCTTGAAGTATATTTTCACCCAACCGGATCTAAACCTTTGTCAGCACAGATGGTTGGAGTTAATTAAAGGTTACGATGTGGGAATTCACTATCACCCAGGAAAAGCAAATGTTGTGGCTGATGCCTTGAGTCGGAAAGGTTACTGCAATTCAATGATGGTTCAAGATAACCAACTTGGGTTATGGAAAGAGTTCGAAAAGCTCAACCTTGGATTTGTGGCAGACATGGAAACAACCACCATGGAATTAGATTGTACCCTTGAACAAGAAATTCGGAAAGGTCAACTGGAGGACGAGAAGCTCAAGGGAATTAGATAGCTTATTAAGGAGGATAAAGCTCCAGGTTTCACGGAAGATAGTCAAGGTACAATATGGTTCAAAAAGAGAGTTTGCGTACCTAACTGGGAAGATATTAAAAATACGATTCTGAGAGAAGCTCACGAATCAGCTTACTCCATTCACCCTGGGAGTACCAAGATGTATCATGATCTTAAGGATTGTTATTGGTGGTATGGAATGAAAAGAGAAGTTGCAGAATATGTAGCTCTGTGTGATACTTGTCAAAAAGTCAAAGCAAAGCATCAGAGACCAGCAGGCTTACTGCAACCCTTGAAGATACCTGAGTGGAAGTGGGAAGAAATCGGAATGGATTTTATCGTTGGATTGCCCCGTACCCAGAGTGGATATGACTCTATTTGGGTGGTAATTGATTGCTTGACAAAGGTCGCCCATTTCATCCCAGTAAAAACCACGTATAGTGGAGCTAAACTAGCAGAGCTGTATATGTCAAGAATAGTATGTCTGCATGGAATACCAAAGAAGATTGTTTCGGATAGAGGAACTCAGTTTACCTCTAAGTTTTGGCAAAAGCTACATGAGTCTATGGACACGAAGTTGAATTTTAGTTCTACCTATCACCCTCAAACAGATGGTCAAACAGAAAGGGTAAATCAAATATTAGAAGATATGCTGAGAGCATGTGCTCTTAAGTATGGAAAAAGTTGGGACAAAAGTTTACCTTATGCCGAGTTCTCGTATAACAACAGCTATCAAACAAGCCTCCAAATGTCTCCCTTTGAAGCCATGTATGGGAGGAAATGTAGAACACCGCTGTTCTGGAATGAGACGGGAGAGAGTCAGGTTTTTGGACCAGAAGTTCTATGAGATGCAGAAAAACAAGTTCAGGTGATTCGGGAAAATCTGAGGATTGCACAGTCCAGACAGAAAAGCTATGCAGATAATAGACGAAGAGAATTGGTTTTCGAAATTGGGGATTTTGTCTATCTTAAGGTCTCTCCAATGAGGGGTCTTCGTAGATTTAAGGTTAAAGGAAAGTTGTCACCAAGATTCATCGGGCCTTTCAAGATATTGGATAAAAGGGGAGAAGTGGCTTATCAGTTAGAATTACCACCTCAGCTGTCAGATGTGCACGATGTTTTTCATGTTTCCGAGTTGAAGAAGTGTCTTTGGGTACCAGAAGAACAATTACCTATGGAAGAATTAGACGTTCAAGAAGATCTCTCCTATATAGAATACCCTGAGAAGATTTTTGAAAGATCGGAAAGAGTAACCAGAACCAAGGTAATCCCAATGTGCAAAGTGCAATGGAGTCACCACTCGGAAGATGAAGCAACTTGGGAAAGAGAAGAAGATCTGAAAGCGGAGTTTCCTCATCTCTTCTCTGTTCCAGGTGAATCTCGAGGGTGAGATTCATTCCAAGGGGGGTAGGTTTGTAACACCCTAATTTTTCTCATTCTAAAATTTTCTCAATATTTGTTAAAATTCAAATGAGTTTATATATTTTATTTAAAAAGAGAGAAAACCCTATTTTATATGAAAGAAGAAGAAAATGACATAGGATATAAGTGAATATTTTGCATTCATGCTGAATTAGGCAAATAAGATTTTATTTGATTTTTGATGAATTTATTTGAAGAGTTTTTGCCTGGATTTTTGAATTTGAATTTGAATTTGAATTCATAGGAAAAAGAAAAAGAATAAAACTTCTTCTGGGCTGCCTTTCTCCTTTTCGGCCCAACTCCTCGGCTTCAGCCCAGCCGCCGCCGATCTCCTCTCCCACCTGGGCCTCAACCCAGCCTCGGCCCAGTCGCGCACGCGCCAGCCCACGCGCCGAAGACGCCGCACCGAGCCGCCCACACCTGAGTCGCTGACGTGCGGGTCCCGCTCGTCAGACCTTTCTTCCTCCTTTGGTCGGATTCTGACTCGAACTCAAACACGCGCCGGACGCCGCCTTCCAATCCGAGGCTGATATGGGTAAGGTGTGACAAACTGATTAGAGTCTGTCCAGTGTACGTTGGGTCAGCACAAAGGGGGGCTTCTGGGTAGGAGCTTTGCTTGCGTAAAGTCTGGCGGTGAAACCTAGTGGGCAGACATGCACTGGATTAGTCTCTAGTTAGTGGAAAGTGTCATGCAGTGATTCTTGGCGGCACACCACTGGCGTGTGTTAAGTGTTTTGCAAACATGGCAACATGAAATTCACTGACTCGTGGGTAAAGTTGGACAACCTCTGCAGAGTGTAAAACTGTTATAACAGCCGTGCTCACAGATATGAGAGACTTGGATCCTCACATGATTAGATGGTGGTTTGGTTTTGGTTCTGGTACAGGGAGTACTAGGTGTTGTGGTTTTGGTCTTAGTACGGGGAGTACTAGACGATTGTGGTATGCAGGGTGGGGAACCTTGTATGCCAGGTGACGGATTGTTGGGTTACATTCATTTAATACCTGTCTAATGCTTTTGAGTCCAAAAGTGTTTTCATTACTCGCATTTACGCAAATAATACCTTGTGTCAGCCTACTCTTGATATAAGCCTGCATGTCATTATTTTCCCACACTTGCTGAGTACATTATGTGCTCACCCTTGCTTTCTCCTACCAAAAACATATGCTGCTCAGTGGAAGACTTTGAGGATTTCCGAGATGATGACCTGGTGTTCTAAGGAGCGTGTCTTCCAGTCGGTGCCTGTGGAGTTTTGGTCGCTAATGCTTTCATCCCGCTGCCGTCGTTTAGATGATGTCGTTTAGGTTAATTTTGATGTTGCTTAGGTGAAGCCTTTTATTGTAAGAGGTGAACATTTAATTGAATAAAGTATTGCTTTTGTTACTTCACCTATGACGTCCTTATGTGTGTTAAACCAAGTGCGGCTTATGTGTGCCCAGGAAGTTTAACACACATAAGGTTATCAACCATGTCGCGCGGTTGACCTCGCCAAGAAGGCTCAATCCCTGCAAGCGTACCGAGAACACAAGCAAGAACATAGAAGATGCAATCTGAAATATTACAAATTGAATTCAAGCACTCGAAGTCGGGGTTCCACAAACACTTGCGGCGGCCTAGTCGGTCCGGAACAAGAGCGAAAATCTCACAACTCTGTGTAGATCAATATCTAAGCAAAACCCAACCCTAATTAGGGCGGCGGCTACTGTATATAAAAGACTAGGGTCGGTCAAGGACCCCTGGACGCGTCCCTAATGGACTCCAACACGATACACGGCCCAACAGCCCAAAAGATGGTGGCGCAGCACCCTGATAGATTCTGGATGTCCATTTATTTCGATGATTCCCGTTGACTCAGAAAGAATTTAGACATGGGACCAGTCCCGTTGGAAAGCTTATCTCCTTAGCTTTCCAACCATGTGTAGAATATGAAAAACGGAGTCCGTATACGTCCTGGGAGATGATTTTAGTGCAGGCTAGTCCTGGACTCCGAAACGGACTCGAACTTGATTGGACCTCCACCTTGGCAAAAATTTGCAATTGTAGAACGAGTAGTTACCCCCATTTGTATATCACCAAGGATATTATACACCGGGTGATCTCTTTGGATACTTTGATGAACTCTTGGATGTGGCACTTGGGATTGAGATGAATATCTTCCACTTCACCATTATAAAGGAACTTGTTAGAGTCATCAATAATTTGATCTTGATCTTGAGTTGATGTTGATGGCTCTACTCGAGTTGATGAAGATAGATGAGCTTGATCATTGTGATCCATTTGTTTCTCTTGGGGTTCTTAAGGCTTGATCTCACCAATTGCCATCTTCTTGATTACTTCGCTTGGAATTTCTTCATCACCTAAAACATTAGGATCAACTTGCTCCACTTGGGAGCCGTTAGATTCATCAAATGTCATGTCACACGTGATTTCAACACAACGAAGGTTTTGTTGAAGACACGGTAGGCATAGGCATGTGATCCATAACTAAGCATAAAATCTTCATCTACTTTAGGAGCAAATTTGGAACTTTTGGCCTTTTTATTTAGAATAAAGCATTTACTACCAAAGACTCTGAAGTAGGATACATTAGGATTGTTACTGGTTAGAAGCTCGTAGGTGGTCTTCTTCAAAATCTAGTGAAGGTATAGACGGTTGATGGCATGGCATGCGGTGTTGACAGCTTCCGCCCAAAATTGATCCAAGATCTTGTACTCATCAAGCATTGTCATTGCCGACTCTATGAGAGCCCTATTCTTCCTCTCGACAACCCCATTTTGTTAAGGGGGGTAGGGTGCCGAGAACTCATGGTTGATCCCTTCTTCATCAAGAAATTCTTTGACTTGCGTATTCTTGAATTCACTTCTATTGTCGCTTCTCACCCTTTTGATCTTCACATCAAACTTGCTTTGAGCTCTTCTCAAGAATTTTTTGAATATGGCTTGTGTTTCACTCTTATCATGCAAAAAGAATACCTAAGTGAAACGAGAATAATCATCAACAATCACCAAACCATATTTGTTATCAAAAATGATTATGTAGGAGATTGGTCCAAATAAATCTATGTGTAGAAGTTCCAATGCCCTTATGGTTTTTATTACATTCTTGGTGAGGTGAGGAGCTCCAATTTGCTTTCTCGCTTGACAAGCACTACAAATTCTATCTTTATCAAAGGAAACATTTGTTAGTCCTAGGATGTACTCCCCTTTTAGAAGTTTAGACAAATTCCTTATGCCAACATAGGCTAGTCGGCGATGCCAAAGCCAACCCATGCTAGACTTAGCAATCAAGCAAGTTTCAGGCCTCACTTCATCCGTTGAAAAATTAACAAGATAAAGTTTACCCTTCAACCTACCGGTGAAAGCTATTGAGACGTCATCCCTTCTAGAGACAATCAAACCCTCATTAGTAATAAGGCTATTATAGCCCATTTCACAAAGTTGTGATACGGACAACAAATTGTAACTAAGAGATTTAACTAGCAAAACATTTGAAATAGAATGATAAATGGAAATAGCAATTTTACCTAAATCAATTACCACTCTTTTTCCATCATCACCAAAAATGATATCTTCAAATGATGAGAACATACTCTTTTCTCCGGTCATGATTTGTGCAACCGCTATCAAGCACCCAACTTGATCCACCAGAAGAGTATGCCTACAAAACAATTTTAAGCTTTTGTTTTAGATACCCAAATTTGATTGGGTCCTTTCATGTTAGTCACAAGCACTTTTGGTACCCACACACTCCTTTTCACAACTCTATCTTTTGTGCGGGCACCAATATATAAAGTAACTACTTTATCACAGTGGTTCCTCTTAAGCATATAAGAAGCATAAAAAGTAGATTGTGGAGCATGGCTCTTGGGTTTCTTTGCTTGAGTGATCTGATCAACTTGCTTGCCTCCCTTGATGAACTTGAGGCACTTATTGCCAATGATCATCACACGCTCATTTAGCTTGCTTGTATGCATGTCAAAGGCAAGTCCTTTCTTTTGCTTGTTGTCCTTGGTCTCAATGGTCTTGTATAGTGTATCTTTGGATTTGTATGTTTTGATGCATCCATACTTAACCAATGCATTTAGCCTCTCATTTTCCTTTTGTAATACTTGCAAAGATTCAATATTAGTAGTACAAGCATTTATATCAACATTGTAGCACTGAGAGTAACCATTACTAGTGGAAGCACTAGAGTGTAAGTTTGCATCATTAGAGATGGATGTGCTATTCTTGAGGGTATTAATTTGCATTTCAAGAGTTTTATCAGTTTCATCCAAACATGAGAGTTTCTCTTGAAGTGTAGAATTGTTACTCTCAAGACTAGTAATAGAAGCATTGGCCAAATCAAGATCTTTGGTCAATTTCTCAATTTTCTCCTTCTCTTTAGCAAGAATCTCCTCGAGTTCAAGGTTTCTCTCCTTTTCAAGGATGAGCAAGTCCTCTTACTTCTCGAGGATCTCCTCTTGACTCACTATTGTTTCCATGAGCTCTTTTATTTAAGATACGGTATTTTTGCTAAGACCTTTAAGCATGCTTTCACAACTACTATCACTATCACTATATAGGAGCTTGGGTTGTGATTTTACCTTGAGCCCTTTCGCCATGAGACAATCGAGAGTGTCGTCATCGCTCATGTCACCAAAAAGTGTCTTTGTTGGTGTAGAGGTGCGGATGGCGATGGTGGTGACTCCTTTATCGTTGGAGTAGGAGTCGGAGTTGGAATCCCGTTCCTCTCCAATGTGAGCTTGACCCGAGTACTTCTTCTTGTGGGTCTTATATTTGTCCTTCTTGAAGGTCTTGTTCTTCTTTTCTTCCTTGTCCTTGTTCTTCTTGTTAGGACACTCGGCGATGAAGTGACCAACTTCACCACATTCATAGCAAGCTCTCTATGATGTTCTTTTCTTGGGCATATCTCTCTTGTACTTGCTATAGCCTTCCTTCTTCATAAATTATTTGAATTTTCTTACAAAGAATGCTATTTCTTCATCATCCAAGTCTTCATCTTTACTTGAGCTTAATTCTTTGATCTGCTTGCTCTTCCTTGCCTTTATTGCAACTTCTTTGTTCTTGGAGGTTGAGATTTGCTTTGAAAGATTTTTTACTTCATTGGCTTCCTCCTCTATAAGCTCATGAGCAAGAATCCTCCCAAATACATCACTTGGTGTGAGCCTCTTGTAATCACTTCTCTCTCAGACGAGTGTGACCAAGGTGGGATTTCTTGGTGCAAAGGCTCTAAGCAAACTCCTCACCACCTTGTGATCATCAAGCTCTTCACTTCCAAGCCCTCTAAATTTGTTCACCAACACCATCATTCGGTCATACATGGCTTGGGGGGTTTCTTCATCCTCCATAACAAATCTTCCCAACTTGCCTTCAAGCAATTCTATCTTAAACTATCTCACACTTGTGGCGCCTTCATGTGAGACTTGGAGTCTATCCCAAATTTCTTTAGCCTTCTCAAGCCCATCCACTTTGTTGAATTCCTCGGGGCTCAAGGCACTAAGGGGAATGCTTGTTGCTTCAGCATTTTGATGGATTGCTTGCTCCTGTTCCGGTGCGAGTTCAATGTCATCCGCCGAAAAGTCGAGTCCTACACACACAATCTTCCCTATGCTCAGATGGAGCTAGATTACATGCATCTTCATCTTGTGCCTCCAAGCGACATAATGTGTGCCATCAAAGAGCGGCGCACACCCGGAAGGCACGGAGATGAAGTTGTTAGAAGGAGAATTCAATTTACTATAATTAAAACTAACTTTGACTCCCCTTCTATCTTTGGAGCCAAAAGCTGTTGAAGCAATGCCCGAATCCATGGGCCTACTTGAGCCACCACCCGAAGTTTCACCCTTCGGACTCTTCGGGCTTTTCTTCCTGGATGCTGGCATCTTCAAATCCTCCAAGCGGTGAAGCCTTGTAGGAGGTTAGGCTCTAATACCAATTAAAATGTACGAGATGTCACCTAGAGGGGGTGAATAGGCGATTCCTAAAATTTAAAACTTTACAGCAGATTACTGAATCCGAATACTCCGGTCCGGGTTAATCCGGAGACTCCGGGTTATACAGAACCTAGAGACTCTAGCCTTATCCGAATAATCCAAATTATACAAGAAATTAAAACTAATGAACTTTCGAGTAAATCTAAATGATTCTATAAGTTACCACATGTTCTAAAAGAAGTCTAAATAACTTATCACCAACAACCTGTAGTCACACTCACACAAATAAGTAGATCAGGAAAATCCCGAAAGATTAACTAAAACAAGTAAATGTGCAACAAAGTAAAGGAGATAAGGATTTGTTCCCAGAGTTCGGCCACTTCACAAAGAGGTGCCTACGTCTCCGTTGAGGAGCTCAAAGAGCCGAGTGTTTTTAACCCTTTCCTCTCCCAAGCGGCCACAAAAATCAAGCGAGGGTTCTTACTCAAATTAAAGAGTGTAGTACAAACTTCCTGGGGCACTCCACAAACTTAGGTGCCCTTCGGGTGACGTCTTGCCATCTAGAAGCTCAAAGCTCCAAGAGAAAAGAATACGAATCGAAGCCTTGGCGATGACCTCAAGTGCTCAAGAGTGGATTTTTGCTTTCTAGCACGCAATCTCACTTCCCAAAACCTAATCTCCAAATCTTGCACAAATTAAAGCTCTAGAGGAGTTAGGAGGGTTATTGAATGGCTTTGAATGTTGTCCACAAGTTGGTTCAGCAGCTACTCTAGAGGGTGTGTGGGGTATTTATAGCTCACTTCAAAAAACTAGCCGTTACAGTGTATTTTGAACTGACCTAGAGTATTTTGATTCACCTGGAGACTCTCTGGCGGGTGCGGAGACACCAGAACCCGGAGTATCCGGGCCAACCTGGAGACTCTATGGCGGAGTCTCAGTCAGAGACTCTGGCCACAAACAGAACTCTAGAGAATCTGGGCTAAGCACTCACGCTCACACCGAGACTCTCTACCGGAGTCTCACGTGGAGGCTCCGACCACATACCAAACACCGGAGTCTCCGGGTCCGAGTTGAGCTTCTCAAACTCAAACCGAGACTCTTTGCCGGAGTCTCACTCGGAGACTCCAACCAACTGAACAGAGTACGGAGTATCCGGGTTCACCCGGAGACTCCGTGCTTAGACAACTAAACCTTTTTCCCGGTGTCCGTGGTTGATTATGTCTCTAAACATTTTGTTCTAAAAGGATATTTTGAGCACTGGGACACCTTCAAGACTATCAACATGCATCCCTTTTGATAATACGACTATCCTTAACTCAATTTCAAAATAAAATGAATTAAAGCCTATTGAGTAACTACACGCCGCTTCTCTTTTTCTTTTTGCGGGACACCAACATCTCTAAACTTAACCAGTGGGACTTAAAACATGTTCATAACTTCAGCAAACCCATTAATCCCTTAATCGTTTGTCATCAATAAGCCAAAACCCACATAGGGGGCCTAGATGCACTTTCAACAAGGCGTAATCGCGCCTTTCTCACGGGGTGCATTCAATGCCCCTTGTCACCAGCGTCATCGAATGGACAGATCGGATCAAGTGGATCGAATCTTCCCATGAGCCATCAACAGCAAGCTGGGGACTGCCGGAGGCCTTGCTTCAAAAGAACCGCGGGCCCGATCGCTCTGCTAGCCATCCTCGCGAGAGGCTACTGTTGGGGATCATTGTTAAGGACCCCCGATAGCCCATTGGCTCAGCTAGCCTATGCCCATGGGCCCACACCTCCCAAAGGCCACTTTCTGACTTCTGGGCTTCAAAGTAACCACCTCCCAGATCCATGATTCTCGAAGCCTCCATCTCCTGAAGCCATGCCTCTCCTCGGAGCCCCCATCTCCAGGGCTCGAGCAGGCTTCCTAAAGGCTACGGGTTAAGCCATCGAATCTCAAGAAAGATTTGCCAGAAGAGAAACACTGGTCATGCTTTGCCTGCAAGGAAGTGACCGGCATTAAGTACCTAGGCTAGTGGGCGTCATCCTAACACCCCAGTATCCTGACACCCCTAACAGCGTGGCACCGGGCCGCAATTGGCGACCGGCTCACCCCTCTGGGTACAGCCACCACAATAGTTACCATGGTAGATATTTATCTTCTATGTAGGGCAAAAAATAGTTATCCATGGTAAGGCCATGTAACTCAGCCAGATCCTGAATATTTTGCACATAGCGGTAACGTGTACGCTAAGCTACGCACAACCCTATAAATAAGGGGCCATGGTCATCTAAGAAAGGGAGCATGCTCAACACAACATGGAGGAGAACAATCACAATGTCTTCCTATGATACTCCCCCTAGCCCGGTCCATATTTTTACTATCAATACATTTGTGGTGTTCCTTCCTCTCAAACTTCGTCTCTAAGCTTGAGTCTCGTCTCGCTGTACTTGTTGGGGCAAGATGATCTCTTGCTCCAACAACAAGTGGTGTGCCAACTAGTGGTGTGACAGTTCGAAGTACCCTGCAAAGGAACTGTGTCTTTTGGCAACTAGTGGTGTGCCAGTTCGAAGTACCCTGCAAAGTGACATTGGACAATGGTATGCAATTTGACTCTTCATTGTTTTAGAAATTGTACAAAGGTATTGGGCTGAAGCTATGTTTCATGTATGTCAGTCATCTGTAAACCAATGGAGCAGTTGAGCGGGCCAAAGGAACTGTGTCCACCACATTGGCCAAATGGTTAATCGAACTGTCAAAGGTAAGTGGGTTGAAGAGTTACCAAAGGTCCTATGGGCTCTTAACACAACTACCACGTGACCAAGGAGGTTCACTCCATTCCATTTTTTATTTGGGGATGAAGCTGTTACTCCAGAGGAAACGAAGACCCAATCTTTATGAACACTCTCTATAACCGCAGGCGAAGAGTCCCTTTTAAAAGACCTGGTAGAAGAAACTTGTCTATTGGCAGTAGCGAACCACATGAAGTACCATCAAGAAACCAAGTGATAGGTAGATAAGAAAATCAGGATCAAGGTATACCAACTCATAGACCTCGTCCTTCATAGAAGACTCAACCAGGAGATGGTTGGCAAACTTCAGACCAAATGGGACGACCCTTTCCTTGTAACAGAGTCCCGAAGACCAGGATCCTACCACTTAGCCACACTGCGATGATGACATCACTCCTTCAAATATGTGAGACACTAATATTTCTTCTCAAGACATATAAGGGCCAATTACAAGAGCACGTGTATGACAATTAAACCATAAGGTAAACTTGTTGCTCATTATTCATACTTCCTTGGTAAAGGATGGGATGCTACTAAATTTTTGTGATGTTTTGTTGCTTAAGAATATGTAAGAAGCACCATAACTTTACTTGGACATCACCCCTCAAAGGCCAAGTCAAACCGGACTCCAAGTCATTCTCAATTCGGACTCCAAGTACGATTAGGAGTCTACGGATACCACTTCAATAAATAGGCATATCTCTCTTATACTGAGTCCAATAGAGGAGTTCTTGTATTTGCTGGAAAGATTATGATGAGCCCTTTTCAACGGATTTGGTCCCACCCTAGAGTCCATGTCAATGAATCAGAATTAATGAAACGAGGTGGTGCGCCGCCATTTTGGGCCGGGTCAGGCCTTGTAAGTGTGTTGGGATCCAAGCCCAAGTGTGTGTACCCCTCCCCATTCCCACACAACCCTTGGACGACCTCCTCACGTCCCCCTTTCATATATTCAGTATCCCATATTTGATGCCGTGAAGGTCCATCACACTGTTCAACCATGAAAACTTGATATTGTCGACCATCTTATCGCGTTCGACCGTCGAGTAGGGACCGATCAAGGCCTCGGCCACTACTTCCACAGCCTTGGTGCTAGCCACTACAAAAGAGTAAAATCAAATGTGATTGCACAAATGAGATGACGTATCAAAGGCCAAGGTTTGTCTACCAACCAGCTACACCCCCATATTTGAGAATTGAGCGACAGAGGCCATCTTCAGCCGCAGGAGCGACAAGATCATCAAATGCCCACTCGGTGCTAAGGGGATAGATACCTGTGGTGCTGTACTCCTCGACTAGGTCGCGTGTCCCCAGCTAAAGAGAGATCTTCTCACCGATCTCCACCTTCAGAATGGTGGTCATTATCAATCATCTTCTAGCTTCTGAACGTAGAGAATTTCTTTGGTAGCTGATCGCAGAGGACAACTCGAATGACCTTGTGGTAGAACCACCACTCTATCTAGTCCGTCCTCCATCGGTTGCGGTAGGCCTTAACAGCTATCTCCAAAATCCCATACAGAATGAAGAAGACATTTTCGAAGGAAACCTGTGAGGAACCGTCCAAATAATATTCTAATTAATTACCAGGAGGATCATTATCGATAATCACAACCTCGATGATTAACCAAAATATCATCCCGGTAGTCCCGGCATGTGTTTTGTGCCCAAGGATCGAAACACATGCCTTCCAACATGTACATCACAACATAGCTTAATAAAGAACGAGTAATGAATATTTATATTACAAGTATTAAGATGGAGTTGAGCAGGCACGAAGTAGCCAAAAATAGCCTCTTCTCCAGCAACAAGAGTACCTGAAAGCGCAGGCATGAGTACGAAGGTACTCGCAAGACTTAAACCATATAGAGCACATATACATCGCTCAACTCCAAGGATTATGCATTGATCATTAGCAAGGATGAACCACAGGTTAAGTAAAATATATGCACTAAGCATTCTAGACATATGTGTGAGCGACTAAAACTTTACCAAAACATATGAAAAACTACCCTGCAACTAACAACTGAACAAAAGTAACTGTAAACAACATGTATACCAATAAGTAACAAGAACCAACATCACCATCTCCCCCATACTGAACCACAAACCATACTCGAAACTCTACAACCGATGCAGATGGACGTAAGCATGCTCATGACCGAGAGCGTGGCAGTTCGAACTATTTATACACCCTGCAGGGAGATACTCCTGGACCCACACGATACAAGGACCATTCAGCTTGTGCCACCTGCCAAAGTGCACACAAGGGGGTACTCGTGACAACCTTTCCCAACCAGCCCTAACCGGTTGGATCATGCATAGCTCGGCGTGGCGGTACTATAACTACTCCCGAAGCAAACTAGTACCGCTACAATCCCATCCACTCACACCGTCGATGTCCAAGCCAAAAAGCCACAGCTGCGAAGGTATTCGGCTAGCATTACCATTAGATCGGCATGTGGTGAGTAAGGTAAGTGCTAAAGCCAACAACACCGATGATCAGTGCTTAACCGGTACAAAGCAGTCTACTGTGTCCGTTTTTTCTCTACCGACCTACCCAGGGAAACTCCACATCCGGGCAAGACAAAACACCATCCTAGCACCGCTCACACCTCGTCTCATACTCACCACTCATACAACCATCTCAACCTCAACAAGTGTATGTAATCATAAGAAGGTCCTATGCTCGCGAACAACAGAATGTGCCGTCGTTCGACTTCTACTGAATGACCTAAGCATGGCTAAGCATATAAGTCGAACTCATACCTAGACATTAACAACACCTCAAGGCTACAAGGAATGTAAATACACAAGTATTCAAAGTAGAAGAATGCAATCGGCATAGGTTCTACCCATTAGTACCCGACACTGACTCACTAAACATGCATACGTACATAAGCATATTTCATCAGTTTTAAACTTATCCAATTACACAAGAGGGATCAACATGCTTAGTTGCTTGCCTGGATGCACTAGCTCAAACAGATGGGGCGCCTCGGGATTACCCTCGGCCTCCGGAATCGATGGATCAGTGATCTCTAAAAAGGATCAACGCGTGCAATTCTATGAGTATGTAAGAAGAGCAAAAAGTATGCCACAAAGCTTAACAACATGCTAGAAGCATAAGATATGCGAATCAACGCAAAACTAAATGATCTAAATGAAATCCGAAAAATAATAGTCATCTGGAGTATCCGGAATGGCTCGAAGTATCCGAGTTCGGACCCTCCAGGTGGTCCTCCGAAAGAGGTGCTCGGTTGCTGCTTTTTAATTGACTAGCCCGGAGTATCTGGGTGAATCCGGAATGTCCGAGTTCCAGAGTATCAGAGCCATCCTCTGATGAAGGCTCTCGATTAGCACTATTCTAACTTGACCTGGAACCTCCGAGTTGGTCCAGACTATCCGGGATATACCGCACACTCCAAGTGAGGTTCTGAATGAAGCTCTCGGCTACACGATCACATAACTACCCGGAGTCTCCGGGTTTGTCCAGATAATCTGAGTGATACAGACTTGGGTTCTTCACGAATTTTCCACTCGGATGATTTGACTTATTTTACAAATCTGTGCTACACAAACGTGCATATGCCTTATCCAAGAGATCCTAAACCAAACTCGCACCCTAAACCCTAACCAATTTTGAACATAATTCAACGAACTCTTTCTGCTAAACCCGGAGTATCTAGGTGAGTTCGGTATATCCGTGTCAGCCCAGAAAAGTTGTTCTCGAATGGATTTTTGGTTGATTCGAGTTGCGATCTTTTCCAAGCCTAAAGGAAACATGTTAGGGATAGTCTAAGGGTACTAGAACTTACTCATCAACTAGCAACACGACTCTAGAGCTCAGATTCGACCAAAACTCCATTTTTGCTCCAAAAAACTCAAGAATGCTAAGAACTTCAAGAACTACTCAATTCTTCCAATTTTCTTCTCTCATCCAAGTGACTTTTAACGAAGTGCATTAGAGCTCTGAATTACCATTATGCAAAATTTAAGTATAATGCTTAAGAAGCATAATTTTTCTTAACTGCGTGATTAAGAATTTGGGACGTGACAAAACCACATGCTCCACACCGTTCACCTTCACCTTGTTCAGCTAATAGTTTGTGTAGTGCAGCGACGCAAAAGCAACCAGAGAAGGAACCACCACTTCGGCTTTCCACACTCACACGAAGGTCGTGAGGTGCACAAAGGCATTTAGGGATAGTTGTTGAATCTCGAGGTTGTATTTTTCTAACACACCTCTGAGAAACTTCCTGCAGGGAAACCTGTGTCCTGCGGCAAAGAACTCGATGAAGACCACCACTTTGTCCTCCTTCGGGGCTAGATTTTGAGCCCCTACGGCTGGTACCATGGTACCTTTGGCTTGGCAAATCCACCCTCGCTCTACAAGGGATGCACGGGGTGGCCTCGGTGAATTGCAACAAAGCCTCGAAGAGTGGGGTGGAGGGAAGCTTGTCACTAACTCGCTATGAATTGACCTTCGCCATGATCACTGCCAAGACCAAGGCTTGACTGCAAAGTTCTCTTATGCCTAGACCAAAGCTTCATATGTGTGTCTATGGGGAACAGACAAGGAAGGAAGAAAGCAGAACAATATGGTAGGCCAGAGGAGTGATTGGCTAGTGCGAAGGGGGGTTAAGGTTCTATTTATACCACAAAGCCAACCACACGCACGGGAAAACTTGGCATTGAACGCGAGTAACAAATGGTGGAGAAACATGTGTCACACTGAATATACGTGGCCGAAGTTCGTGGAATCCGCCTAGTAAAAAACTATCTGGGAAAATCATTGGATATGCCTGGGTGAACATGGAAAGGAAAAATAATAAACTTCTCATCATCGGTTGAGTTCAGCTAGCCAAAGGGGGATCGTGAGAGGTGGGACCACCATCTAAAGAGTCTCGGCTTAGCCCCCCTCCCTCCAAGTTCAACCTCAACCAAGAGGGGCCACTGTTAGGAGAATGGTACCACATTGACTCCTCTCGACTTTCACCGGCCTTATCCAACCCCATAGACAGGAAGTGATCAGTTATGCTACCACTTCTGTTGAGCTACTTTGGTCGCAAGTATGGATTCAAAGGGTGGCCAAAGAGTGAGGAGTCCGAAGGTTAAACCTCCGGGAGATCGAAGATCATTGAAGGAGTCAACCAGGCAAAGGTTCGACTGATGCGGAGCAAGGAAACCGAAGGAACGATGCCTAAAGAAGATTTGGAGGTTTGGTTGCCAAAGGCCCAATGGTAGCGATGACCACGGGGATGAAGGCGGTGTACCGAAGGTCTCACTGGTCGAAGATGCTACAAGAGACATAATTGTAAAATCACATGTTTGTACAGCATGCACGGGTATAACAAATATAATACCCTGAGGATATATTGAGAATATCTGACATACAGGGACACTCCAGTAATATAGGCCAGGTGTCACACCCAGTTTTATAAAGGGACAAAACTAGATGTAAACCACATGTATGCTAGGATTAAGTTTCATACATGCAGCGACTTTATCAGTGTATCACACACAGTGCCATTATTACAACATTTAACTTAAATAAGATAAAAAGACTTCAAAGTATTTAACCAAAACAAACTAGCAAAACACAGCGAAGCTCCCATCTTCCACAGGCAATTGACCAAGGGTCTACCAACCTAGCAATCTTCATCTTCATCGATGTAGTAGTCTGGTTCTCCTTCATTGTCTGAGCAGCGTTTGATATACATTTGGATGGAAATAGTAAGTGTGAGTATATGTCATACTCTACAAGTGTGGAAAGTAAATGACATGTAAGCTTAAATAAAGGAACAAGCTGTAACATGTTAAATTTACATAAATGCCAACTATACTATCGTAAAGTTATAAAGGCATCCTATTTAACTATGTGATTCATCACTAGACTTCCATCTCCTAAAAACATCTCCACATGTTTCCCAACTACTTGAAAACCACTTCAGATTCCCAAACCATCTGACTTGATACCCTCCACAAGTAACCAAGAACCATCCAACAAAACAAACTAATCCAAGTCAACTAATTATGTGAGGATCCAAGTCTCTTATGAACATGAGCATGACTGATATATCAGATTTTGTACTCTACAGAGGTTGTCTATCTTTCTCCATGAGTTGTGATTTCCTAGTTTCTATGTCCGAAGAACACTTAACACATGCCAGTGGTGTATCATCCGAAAAGTCACTACAAGGCCGTTACAAAGTTTCATTCAGTATGTTCACACACCCTAGGTTTCACCACCGTCAAAGTGGTATTCACGCCACCCAGAAGCCCCCTTTTGCGCCTTGTAGCTCTAGCAAGATTTCACTCTTCCCTTCCACTACACATCACATACCACTAACCAAATAGTTCCAGACTTAGCTGTCCCCACGCATCCACTCTTACGATTTAGCACGCACAACACTGGAATCCACTAATTAATAGGGCAAGTCTATCTCATACCAGGTCTCGTGGTTGGTACGATACTTATTGGATTGTCGCTCCACGAACCGGTCCTTACTTAGGTCACTTGAGCAATTGCCAAACCAACAACATAACTGTAACCACCATCACTAGCACCTCTTTGCTCAAGACCTAAAGTTCCATGTTGCTATACCATTACCAAAATTTCCCAATTCATAGTTGCATAGTACATTAGTCATGTTTAACTGACTACCCATCCATACCCTTGTCCAAAACTAAGCATAAGCTACCCAACATAGCCACTACTGACAACTAGTCGACAAGGAATATCGGGAAAAAGGTATTGTAAGTAAATAGGATTCAGAATTAACAGCATGCATGTTTGAAATAAAGAACGCATTTGAAAAACTAGCATCGGAATATTCAAGGACATTTGCCTCTTCCAACTTACTGCTCAGGCTGTTCAAAGACTTTGTCCTAGAGTTTCTCGATCTGCTCTCGAAACACACCAGAAAAGCACACAATAAAACTAACTAAGAATAGTACACCCAAACAATAGCTAACGTCTATGAAATAGATACTAAAAGCTAGTACACGCTGCTACGAACACGAGAGTGTGAAAATCATCTAAATCGAAGCTAGGACAAGAAAGTTACGCTACAAACAAGTTTAGGGTTAAAACTGTAAAAGAAAAGGACTTAATTTGAATAAAAACATAGAGGATAGAGCTCTTTTTATAAAAATAGAGGGACCTATTCATAAATAAAGAAAATTTTAAGAACTAAACTATAAAAATATAAGAGCTCTTTGATAAATACAGAGAAGTTCAGGGGCTAATGTGCAAAATTGCCGATTTTTCCATATTAAAAATAATTAGAATTGACTGCGTAAAGGCTCTGCTGACATGGTTGGACAGGTTGGCATTGCGGCTAATGTGGCGGCTAACGTGGCCAGCCACGTGGGACAAAACATGACTAGGATTAAGGTGGCCACGTAGCGGTTTTTGATTTGATGGTGAATGGGTAAGTGGGGATCTAATCTCATCCGTCAACTTTGGATCTAACGGCAGAGGGAAAGTGGGAACTGCTCTGGCTGACTGAGAGACGGTGGGAGGGGAACGAGCGGTGACGACCTTGCCGGCACACAGGCAAAGCTCGTCGCGGGGCACAAAAAATGATGGCGAGCGGCGGAGGATGATGCAGAGGCTACGACGAATCCATTTGAGGGAGAAGTGGGCATTACTGAGACTCACCGAAGCATGTTCACGGTGCACAGCAGCAGAGAAGATTGGCGAGCGGCTGGGGGGCACTTCTGGCATCCATTTGGCATCAAGGAGGGGCCAGCGAGCTTGGTCTCGAGCTTAAGAAGCTGGAGATCCAATCAAGGAGGGTGGAGCGGCTTCGGTGCGGTGGATTGCATGAGTTCGGCGAGTTCGGCAATGGCGGCGGTAGCTGGGATCTCAGGGCAGCTCGGTTTGAGGAAACAGATCAAAGGGGGGAGGGGAACTTGTATAGGAGGGAAGGATACACGCATAGAGAAGAGTCCATATTCGATTGGGTTGGTTGGGATTTGGTGGCGATGGCGCTCGTGGTAGGCTCAGGCTTGAACAGCGACACGAGGAAAGAGACGAGCTCGAGGGCGCTGAACAACAGGGACGGCGGCTTCGGTCATGGTGCCAATAGAGAGGAGAAGGGGAGGAGAAATGGGCATGGCCTTCTGTCGGCCCAAGTTGGGAGGCAGAGGAGGAAGGGAGGTGGAGGATGGGCTCGGCCTGGGCCGAAAGAAAAAGAAGGGAAAGGGAATTCCGGTCCAAGGAATAAAGATTTGATTTCTTTTCTTTAAAGGATTTTCAGACTTTTCCAAAATTTGAATGGTGTGCCTCGAAGCTTTTAAAAATTAATGTTTCACACAACAAACCCCAATGCTACTACTCAGCATGAATGCAACACATTCAAAATATAACCTAAATTAATTATTTAATTTAGAAAGTAAATTTACACCTAGGGTTTTGAGACAAAGTTTAACACCCTAATTCTAAGGAAAAGATATATTGTTACTATTTTGAAAAACTTGAAAGTTAGGGTGTTACACCGGGGTGGTTGGGATATGGCTATAAATATCCTAGCTCCACTGGTGTAATGGACCAATAAATTATGGGCGCCAGATTTGCTGTCCCGAGGTGCCTGGGCTGCCAAGTTCCATGTCCTCTGGTGTAAGGGACCAATAAATCCTAGGCGCCGGATTTGCTGGCCCAAGGTGCCTCGGCTGCCAAATCCTATGGAACCTTGATGTGGCAACAAACTATAGGGCAACCAAATTCAACAACAAGTGAATTAATTGTTGGATAACAAACATTCGAATGACCATAGCTCTTAAGCAGTGATTCTAATCTGTAATCCGATTGAACTACCAAACTCCTTGCAATTTAATCAACAAATCAAGACTCATAATAGCTATATTTTATCGCTAGAAATTTTTAAGCTATGATGAACCCACATGTCATACTGACACACTAGATTTTGTTGGCATTGTTTTAAGCATTTGGTATGGTCACCATCCGAACATCTCAACTTTAACCAAAATTTAACCATGCCTAGGGCAGATATGTTGGTGACACAACCCAAACAGCCCTCTAATGCCTCCCCCTCGGGTAGGAGGTACCTGAGAGGCCTCCTAGGTCCAATCTTCACTGATGGGAGTCCTCATTGTCCTCCTAGACGCATTTAACAATGCACATTTATCGTCCATGCCCAATCACATTTGACATGTCCCGACAGTCACCGCAATGGAATTAGTATACACACGCATGCTCACCTAACCCTCATGACAATCCCCAACCATCCAACTTTCCTTGTTCTCCCAAATTGACTCCAAGATATTGATTTGTAAACATTATTTTGTTTTATCTGATGGCAGACCTAATCAAAATGTGAATTTCACTGATGTTCGTCAATTGTTTTTGAACTATAATACAAAATTCATGTTTCTTCAGCTTTGCATGGAGCTCCGTCTACTTTGGTATATGGCAATTTTTGGGTCCAGTCGCGTAGACTTTGAGTGTGCTTGGTTGCCCGAATTCGTCTTACCTGGCCCGGTGGATGCATACAATCTTAGAAAAAACGTGTTTGGTTGTCCACATCTACTGTTCCAGCTAGGCTCAACAAATGAAAAAATGTGCTTTCAACCTGGCCCTAGATTGAAGCTTCACTCTGTAGCCTCACCCAGCAGATGCAAGCTCCTGCATCCGCTCATATAGGCAGGTCCACTTGTTAATGTCACAAAATCATATTCATGCGAGCAACCAATCACAATCTTAACTCTTGCATTCTCTTATGTAGCCTCAAATTCGTTCAACCAAACAAAAACTTAGCTCAAGCTGTCCAGACAGATACAACCAACCACTCTTTTTTAAAACAAATATGACTTCACTCTACCTGCTACCGCTCAACCAAACCATACAATGTAGCTCTACGATGCAACCCTTTTGTTCAAATCATGTGAATGCGGATGGTGTGAAGCAGTTTCATAGTAATGCATGATGGCCAAATAATCCAGGACATAGCTCCAAATAATCTGTCGTTTCATGTCGAGTTAGTAGAATGTATTGAACTGTTGATGAGGCATCGTTCCCTGAGTAAGTTGTGTTGTATTATTTTTTCACTTCTTTGATAACTTTTGTATCCTTTGTTGCATTTCTGAATGTTTTCTTGATGGACTTGTGACTATAATATTGTATGTTAGGTTCTTTGCATGGGTGCAGCTCATCCATGCTATCATTTTGACTACATGCTAGGCTTGCACAATTATCTCAGACAGGTCTCAAGATTATATGCATGGCTCTTAGAAAGTTTCCCTTAACACCTCCTTCATAGTGCATGAGGTTGACCTCAGAATTGCCACAAAAACCTTAGTACCCAATTCAATTTGTTATTAATAGCAACATATATTTTCTGGAGACCCTAGGCCAATATATATACACACGTACAGGTGAAATATGCAAAGAACCCTTTATAGTCTGGGAATATTACACAAAGGAATATATATATCTAACACCCCATCAAACTTATGGAGGATCAACCACATTGAGTTTGAAGAGATAGAACCTATGTTGAGCTGTACTTCTTGCCTTCTGAAAAGTAGTCCCTGTAAGCCAACCCCCTAAAGCGAAACAATCACAAGGAAAGAGAAATAGGCCAGACCATCCTACAAAAACGAAACAATCCCTTTGTAACCAGTCGTCCATAATATCAAATAGATCATTTTCTTCTTTAGTAACTCTACCAACTGAAGTTCAGAAGGAACATAATGAAGAGCAATCACTTCATCATATATGTCCATGTGTAAGAAGCATCAACACCAATATGTTTGGTGAGCTCATGCTTCACCGGATCTCGAGCAATACTGATAGCACTTGTACTATCTGAGTAAAGTGGAGTAGATGCAGGAGAAGAAACACCAAAATCCTTAAGTAACCACCATAACCAATTGAGCTTTGATGTCAACAACACCATGGCTCAGAACTTAGCCTCTGCACTAAATGAGAAACTACGGTCTGATTTTTAGTCTTCTAAGAAATAAGAGAAACACCAAGGAAAACATAGTAGGAAAAAATAGGCTAGTGATCAGAAGGATCACTAGCACGAGTAGCATCATAATAAGCACAAGGCTGTAAAGAGCTATAGCGTTGAAAGAAGATGACAAGAGATAGTTCCACGAAGATAGCACAAAACACGCAGGAGATGACTATAGTGGAGCTGAGTGGGAGCATAAATGAACTGACTGAGGATGTACACTGCCTGAGAAATGTCAGGACGAGTGACATCAAGGTAAACAAGACTTCCAACTAGATGACGGTAGTGAGTAGGATCCGCAAGAGGCTCACCATCAATAGACTAAAGCAGAAGATTAAGCTCCAAGAGAGTCTCAATAGTGCACTCATTAGTGAGAGAAGCACGATGAAGAAGATTCTGAATATACTTCTTTTGGGACAGAAAGAAGCCCTCAGAAGTAGAAGAAATCTAAATCCCAAGAAAGTAATGAAGAGGACCAAGATCGGACATAAGAATTGCTCATTGAGATGAGCATTCACAAAGGCAATATACTCATAATCATCTTCTGTAATGATCATGTCATCAATGTACAAGAGAAGAAGAGTTCGACCATGAGAGGAAGTGTGAACAAAGAGCGTAGGATCATGAGCACTAGACGAAAAACCAACATCAATGATAATAGAAGAAAAACATTCAGACCATGCTTGAGGGTCTTGCTTA
This sequence comes from Phragmites australis, assembly GCF_958298935.1. NCBI lineage: Eukaryota > Viridiplantae > Streptophyta > Magnoliopsida > Poales > Poaceae > Phragmites > Phragmites australis. Next base: position 28,130,144 of record NC_084926.1, on the reverse strand, counting down.
AGACCATAGAGAGGGATGGAGACAACAAACCATGCCCTCAGGAACATAATACCCTAGCGGTGGATGCAAGTAGACCTTCTCAGGCAACTCACCATTAAGAAAGGCATTCTTGAAAACAAGTTGGGAGATAGACCACTGATGCATAGATGGAACAACAAGAAGAGTGTGCACTGTGGTCATGTGAGCCACTAGAGCAAAAATTTCATCATAGTCATGACCATGCTCCTGTTGGAAACCATGGGCGACAAGATGAGCCTTATAACGCTCAAGAGAACCATCAGAGAAGATCTTAACCTTATAGACCCACTTGCAAATGATAGGACAAACATGTGGAGGAACAAGAATAAGATCCCACATGTCAGTGCGCTCAAGAGCAGCAAGCTCCTCTACCATCGCATGCTGCCATTCCTGACGATCAACAACATCATAATAAGAAGACAGCTCGACAGGAACAGCATCGGCAGAGCCAAAGCAATCAGGAGGTCAAATCAAATGGAGATCATGAAGACAATAGTGAGGAGAAGATGGAGGAATTGAATCGCTAGAAGGAGTCTCATCAAAAGGTGGCACAATAGGATGGGAGACGATACGAGAACGACGAGTGTAGTGGAAAGGAAACGACTCAATAAGGCCAGAAGAAGGAGGAGCATGTGAGGTGGAGGCTAAAGGTGTGGAAGGCACCGAAGAAGGCACAATAGGAGAGGGTGCTAATGGTGCCCAGGGAAGAGAAGAAGAAACAATGACAGGTATTGCAGGAAAAATGAGAAAAGACAGAGGCTCGACCAAGGAAGCTAAAGAAGTGGTAGGAAGAGGTATGAGGATAGAAAGGATGAGACTCATCAAGCGTAACATCCAGAGAAATGCGCATCCAATGAGCAACAAGGTCCCAACACCTATAACCCTTAACCCTTATTATCAGCATTGTAACCAAGAAAGACACACTCAACAGATTGAGCAGTCAGTTTGGTACGTTCACTGGGGGGCGAGAAGAACGTAACAAACATAGCCAGGAAGGCATCCACTAGATGCTCAAAAGGAATCCCACCCTTGAGTTGAGAGCAGAGGAGGGTTGGATATTGACCAAGTATGTGGTAGTAGAGACTATCTCAGCCTAAAAATAAGGTGGAATAGAAGAGGCAATCATAAGCGCACGAGCTGTCTCAAGGAGATGACGATGCTTGCACTCAGCAACGCTATTCTAAGCATGATGCACAGAAAGAAATTCGCCAGTAGAGTCAGGATGAAAAACATGAATAGGAGTGTTAAATTGAGTGTGAATCATAGTGGCAAAGCGTTTATATATAGGTAAGACATCGCTACGAGAAGACATGAAATAAATCCAAGTGTGGCCAATAGAGAAATCATCTATAAAGATAATATAGTAGCTATGACCCCCTTTCGAAACAAAGGGAGCCGGAGCCCATACATTTGAGAGAACAATATCAAAAGGACATTGAGATACTGACTCATTATGAGTATAATGAAGTTGAATCTATTTACCAAGCTTACAACCCTGACAATCTAAAGACGCATCTCCTCAGACAGATCCTAAAAGACCACGACGAACTAATGAAGATAGACACAACCCACAAACTTGACCAAGACGATGATGCCATTGCTGGAAGGAGCTAGTAGTCGAGGAAGTAGAGAGACCGACAGCGACAGCGGAAGGAAGAAAAGTCAGTCAAATTCCCTTAGATGCTAAGAATCATGGAGCTAAGGGCTAGTACCAACCAGAGCACCTATGCGATGATCCTGAACATAGCAAGAGTCAAAATCTAGGATAACACGGCAACCATGGTCAGTAAGCTGACTAGCTAACATGAGCTACATGGTGAGTTAGGGAACATGAGCAACAAAAGGAACGCTAAAAAAAGTGCTAAGGGTGCCCCAAGCAGCAACGGAAAGAGAAATATCATCAGTGGTAACGACATGAATAAGAGAAACAAGAAGATGAAGCGAAGACAAATAGGAAGAATTAGAAGTCATATGAAAAGATGCTACCAAGTCAAAAATCTAAAAAGAAGTACCTGACTAGGTAAAAGGTGGTCTCTCAGTGATAGAAGAGAGAGTAGCAGAACTAGTAGAACCTGTTGGTGCAGAGCTAGAGGTAGCAACCAGGCGATGAAGCAGCATAAAAATCTCCTGCTGAGTGTCAGTCGAAAAGTAGTCAATGAGGTAGCCAAGGTAGAAGCACCAAAGGAACATCGAAGGTACTTCTTCTTCCAGTAGCAGTTCTAGTCAACATGGTCCTCCTTGCTATAGTAGGCACAAAGAGGGTAACCACCACCACTTGAAGAGGTCACAGAAGGCGAAGAAGTCGCACGAGGAGCAGATGACGGTATAGTCGAAGACATAGGCACAGTAGGTGGATAAGCAACCAACACTAAAGGAAGCAGTAACAATCCAGAACCACGCAAACAAATCTCCTCCAAGCACAACTCCATAAGAGCCTCCACAAGCGTGACATGAAGATGTTGTGCAAGTAGCTGACCCCAACACTGCTCAAACTTCAGACGAAGATGAGTTAGGAACTTGTAGAGGCATCGAAAATCACATTCAACACATAAATCCAAGCAGCACTGCAAGAGTGGCAAACAACAATACAAAGAGAGACCAACTGATGCCACACAGCTGACATTTGAGCATAGAACACATCAACTGTGGCATCACCTTACTGAAGAGACTACTCCTAGTGAACAATAGACAAATGGAGAGAATCCCCAGATAGCTCTTATGTTTGATGAAGATGAGTCCACATCTGAAAGGCAGTAGAGAAACCAACAAACTCAGAAGAAAATATGTGCTCCTCACTAGCAATCAGAATGGATGTTGCATGAGCATCATCATCCATCCACTAAGCACAGTCAAATAACTGATCACGGTATAGCTCCAAAGCTTCTTGATAGGTGGAGATAGCCTTCTCATAGGCAGCGGTGGTGATGTCAATAGCTGATTTGTCTCCTTTTTCGATAGATGGTTGCACGGGCTCCATCGGAAGCTTAGGGGAAAGCGGACAAGGAACATTGCCATAGAGACAAAGGTCGTGCATGTGAATGCGCATATGTTGCATAAAGTCCCTATAGTTGGCACCATCAAAGATCACCGAGCACCAAGAAATGAAAACGGTGCTCGATGACATATTGTAGAAGTGACAAACGACGGCGAGAGCGCAAAGGAGAAGCGGCAGTCGAACGAGAGCACAAAAGAAGCGGCAAGTTACCAACAAGTGATGACGAGAGTGGAAAATAGAAGTGGCGATCGTCAACGAGAGCGCAAAAGAAGCGATGTGTGGCTTTTTTTTTTCCTTTTTTGCTTTTTCTTTTTTTCTTTTCTTCACCCGGAGTTGGCTCTATTAAGAGCAGAAGTCACACACAAGCAAACGGGCGACAAGAGCCAAGTGGCAGGTAGGCGTCAGAGCCAGGTGGTGCTTAGGCGAAGGCCGACAAGGCCAAGTGACGACTGGACGGAGGCGGGCAGGGCCGAGCGGCGCTAGGCCAGGACGCTTAGAGGCGCTAAGACTAGCTGGGCCGACGCAGATCTAAAGGGCAGGGGCTGACCGACGGATCCAGGTGACCTAGGAGGCGGAGACAATAGCCGATGGTGGGTGGGCAGCCAGGAGGTCCCTACGTGGCAAGCCCTTAGGCGACATCCGATGTGGCAAAGACGACTGGCAGACAACACAATGGATGGGCAGGAGGTGCGTCAACAAGCAAACAAAGGAGATCGGATCAAGGACAGACCTAATCGCAAAACCCTGCAAGGAAAAAGTAGCCGATGCGAAAGAGGAAAAAATCTAGGGTTCAAGGACGAGTTGCTACGTCAGGAAAAAAAATTAGCTCTAATACCATATTAGCAATAGCAACTTATATTCCATGAAGACTATACCAATACATATACACATATATAGGTAACAATATGCAAATAACTCCGTATAATTTTGAAATATTACACAGAGCAATATATATCTAACACAATTCAACATTGTTGATGCCCTAATGCCAATGCTATTACATACATAGAACGGTAACAAGAGCCAACTGCTCAATATATGCGTTTCTTATCAATTTTGAGCTGATACATAGGACTACCTAATCTGTGTAGCAAAGCTTCTTCAGCAAATTTGCGACCTCTAGAAGTACGCATGACTACTGGATGACATATCTCAATGAGTCATTGAACCTGCTGCCACAAAATTATTGTGCTTCAACCTTGGTTGAGAAATTGCCTGGCTACTGGATGCTTTATTCGAAGGTTCAATAGAGCTGTGCGCATGAACAATACAACTACTTATTGGCTTCTGAACCTTGCCAAACAAAACAGTTTTACGAGAGTACATCTCAACGAACCTGTAGACACAAAATAAAAAATGTCTTCAGTAGTTAAAATTAAAGGTACACATGGGTTGAGAATAATTACAACAAATTATGAATGCATCGTTCTAAGAAACTTATCCAAGTTCAGTACCACAAATCTAAAAGTAAGGCATAAAGGAACCTAATCAGTCTAACATTGATGTAATCTATGTTAAGTGAACTGTAACAAATGGGATAACAAAACATCTTGTAGAAGTGACATGGCCTGAATCTAAAATGGGTGATATGGCTGGAATAAGGAGCCAATAACCAGTAAATTCGTTGAATCCAAGGGAGTATTTAAGGTGGGTTCAAAAAAGGCGGAAGAGAAAAGTTCATTGGAGAAGAGAAAAACAAAAAGAACACTTCAATGCTCTCAATATTTACCATGTCTATTTGACTAAAGAGTAAATAATTAGACATGGTGAAATAGGGGTACCTACAGGCTATTCTGGAGTAACTAAGCTTTTCTGCCCAGTAGATTGATCTAGTAATGTACTGTTTCTGAATAATTCAGCGTTCTTTCAATGGCCTATGGCTTCAGGACCAATTCAAGGGCTTTAGGAAGATTACTGTACTTCCCATAATTATTTCTGCTGCGCACTGCAGGCTTTTTAGATTTACAAAAAGGATTTGCTTTTGTTGTTCTCTATACTCTCACAAACGGTAATAATGAGAACATACTATGCAGGATTTGGTCATTATTATAGCTTGTAATCAGAAGGAGAAGCAATGTGTCACCTTAGTCCCTCAAGAATCTTAGCAAGCCGGTGGCAGGAGTTCAGAAGAAAAACCTAAATAATGTTATTGGGTTCAACCATACTCCATGTTCGGTAATTACTCCATTATGGGTCGGATATAGGGCAATTTTCATACCCACGGGTCTATTAACAAGTGAAATCGGCACTCATCAAGTACAACAGGTTCGGGTACATTCTTTTAGTACCCGAACCTGTTTACCCATGGGTCTGGGATCCCCGCGCCAACCCACCAGGTAGCAGCCCACTGCGGCACCAGCCCACCTCATTTTATCATTCATCCGACCCAATCCCAAACCCTAACCCCGTCTACACTCTGCAGACTCCCGTGACCCCGTGAGGCTGTGACTCGGTGACTCCCGAGTCCCATCATCTTGTGACCCAATCGCCTCTCGCGTCGCCCCAGCTACCCACCGCTCAACGCCCATGCCGCCAGCCGCCAACACCCAGCCGGCCACCGCCCACAAAGCCATGCCCCCAACTAGCCAGCCGCCAGCCCCCTCGCCTGGCTTCCTGGCCACCGCACGACCACACTGCTCCCCTCCTGGCCAACCGCCTCCCAACCTTCGACGCTCTGAACGACTACTCTATGACGGCGCTCTCCGGCACCACCGACGACGACAGCCAATGATGTTCCTTAGATTCCTTCTTCCTTGTTGCGCCTAGCCCTCTACTGACTCGTGTTCGATGGACCCATACACCGAAGGGACGCCACTGGCACTGACCGAGCTTCGCCGGATCCGAAGGACAAGGAAGTCGGTAAAGAAGACCCACCGGCTGCTCCTTCATCCCTTCAGCTAGTACCTCCTCCAGTTGAAGACAGCACCGTCACAGTCGCCCTTGATCCAGAGCCGGTTGCTTCTCTGATTCTTTCACCGCCGTTGCCACCCATCCAAGCTCCAACTGCCGCTGTCCGTGAGCCTAAGCGACGCCTCATCAAGTGTACCATAGGCAAGAACCGCTGGCCTCCCAAATCTCCCAATTCGGGCGTTCCCGTTGGCCGCAACAACCTGCTCCTGCAGCCTCTGGGGTAATGACATAAACTTTGAACTATATAATATTGGTAACAGTTGATGGTACAAAAAGTGATGTTTTGGTATATGGATGGGTTTCACTTCTGCAGTGTTTATGAAACAATGTGTACTGAAGTAAAAAATTATTTCTGGTTGTTTTTAGCACTCTTGCATCCTTCATTGATAAAGTAGGTAGCAGGTTAAATTTCTTGTGTGTTGTATCATCAAATTTCCCTACTGTGCTAGATGTTTGGCATTCACTGCGTTTATGATTCTATGTTGTATGTTATTATTTTGGTGAAGCTATCTAGATACCCTTGTAGCTTGTATTCACCTATATACCTCCTTTGTTTTTCAGTCTAGGTTTTAAGCCTTTTAGAATTGCATCATTTGCATCCATAGCACCTGTTCTGAACTGAAAATGTTCAATGTAACTCTTCCAAGGCAGCAACCTCATTTACTGCTGCAGTTGGTTCATACCTGGGTGAATAGCAAACAGATAATGGTAAAATGGTTATGTCATATTTGGCAAACTAGTGAAGAAAGCAATTTCCTTTGATTCTATGCCAGGAAGGTTAAGGATAATTGGATAAGAGATCATTTTTCAAATTCTGATTTCATGATTTGGTGTCACTATAGTCACCTAGTGTTATGGGAGACAGATTAGTCTAGGTTCAGATAGAATCCAACTATGTTAGGCTTAGCTGTTGGGTTATTTTAGATTTAGTTTGTTAGCTAGCTAGATTAGGATTGGGTTTGTTAGCAGGTTTGTTAGTTGGATAGGATTAGGTGGCCGGCTATATATAGCTGGCATTAGGCATCATGTATCCTCAAACAATAAAGAAGTCCCTCCTTTATCTATCTCTCTACCTCTTGGCTGTTTCTCCCTTCTCTCTGTTCTGCCTCCGTCCTTTCTGCTGTTCTATTCTTCTCCCGTCGAAACCCCCTGCTGATCTTGCTGCTCCCCTGCGCCTCCCTCTCTGCTTCCCCTCTCTCCTGTGCTACCTTAGCCAGGCTCTACCACCCAACAACTTTTTTTTAGTTTGGATCAGGTCTATCTAAGGTCTATCATGTGTTGTGACATTAGTTTCCTATCTAAATAAAGGCAACAAATATGCATAATTGTTAAACCGTAAAGGTTGCAGCATTTGAGTTCACTTACAATGGAGTGTTGTTACCCGACAGGTCTAGACCATTTGTCATCCCTACCCGCAGCCCATTCATGTAATTATTTGACCATATACTAGGAAAGGGGCAGAATTCTGCTTGAGAGCAAATGCTGGTTGGATCTCATACACCTAATATTCAGAGCAGATAATTCGTCACTCATATCTAAGAATGTCTGCAGATAATTCTTTACTAGATTGAATGAGTTATTTTGGTGCAGGTTGAAAAAAAATATATCAATCTCCATTGTCTCAAGCATCATATCCAGACTCATGTCCAGAACCAATTCTTATAGATGATGATGATGTAGAGGAGATTAAGGTAGAAGAAGAGGAAGAAGGTGTTGATCCGGGGTCAAAGAGAAAACTCGCTTCAATTGTTTGGAAAGAGTTTAAGAGAGTGAAATACATGGACACAACTAAGGCTAAATGCATGTATTGTTTTAAGAAGCTCTCTGTGAAAAAAAAGAATGGAACTAAGCACCTTCATGATCATTTGAAGACCTGCTCACTTAAAAAGATCAAGTTGATGGGAAACAAGACATTGACTCAATCTTCTTTGAGGTTTGGTTCCGTAGATTCGGGGAAAATATCAGTGTAGAATTACACATTTGATCAAGACATAGCTAGAAAAAAACTTTGTGCAATGATAATACTCCATGAGTACCCTTTAAGCATGATTGATCATACTAAATTAAGGAAATTTGTAAGTGCCAACCACTATTCAAGATTGGGACTAGGAACACAATAAGGTATATGAGTATATGACTTGTAATATTGTTTTATTATGCTTTGTCCAAGTGTTAAATGCATTTCTTAAGGGTTTCTTTTTATTTTGTTTCAGAAATGACATTATGGTGTAATATGAGTTGGAGAGGAAGAAAGTCATTCAACACATGGCTATAATGAATTCTAGGGTGGCTATCACTAGAGGAAGAAAGTCATTCAATACATGGCTATAATGAATTCTAGGGTGGCTATCACTACTAATATGTGGACCTCTGACAATCAAAAGAGAGGTTATCTTGGACTCTTAGAAATATCATGAGGTAATTATTGTGACTTGTCAATATGATTGTGCTTTATTGTAGATTTTTGTTATTAATCTGATTTCATTTATAGGTTTATTTATGTTCCTACTCCTCACATTGCTGAAGTCACCGGTCTTGATGAGAAGATATCCACCGTGACGCTTGACAACTGCATTACAAATGATGCAGTAATTCCTATACTTTTGAGGAAGATTGGCAAAAGTAACTTATCTATGATGGGGAAGTGTTACACCTGCGTTGTTGTGCTCATATCCTTAATTTGATTGTTAAGAATGGCTTAGAATAGTTAAAAGATGCAATTGAGAATATTCGTGAAAGTGTAGCTTATTGGACAGCCACACCAAAACGGACAGAGAAGTTTGAGGAGATAGCTAAGTATGTCAAAGTTAGTGTTGACAAAAAGATAGGCCTTGATTGCAAGACTAGATGGAATTCAACTTTCAAAATGCTTAGTATTGCATTGCCTTACAAGGTTGTTTTCAAGAGAGCAAGTCGTGTAGATAGGCAATATACTAGTTTGCCAAGTGACGAAGAATGGCAATTTGCATCAGATGTTGTAGAAAAGCTTAGACTATTTAATGACATAACTGAATTATTTTCTGGAACTGAGTATGTCACTGTCAATATCACTTCACCAAAATTTGTGAGATTAGAACAAAAATCAGTCAATGGTCGACTTGTGGCAATCCATTAATAGAAGCCATGTTAGCAAGTATGATAGAAAAATTTGATATGTATTGGTCTGACATTTAAGGATTAATGGGAATCATAACTGCTCTTGATCCTCGATTCAAAACTTTAATGTTGCTTATGTATTTTGAGTGGTTACTTGGTACGACTGGTAAAATTTGTGAGGATAAGGTTGCTGAAGTAAAAGACTTGTTAAGTGATTTGATGCTTGAGTACCATGTGGAAGAGAATGAAGGTAACACCGAATCACCAGCACCTTCACTTGGCAATATGGATTTCTTATCTTCCTTTAGTGCACGCATTGCAAGTAAAAGGCTAGCAGACATGAGGTTTAAATTTGAGCTAGACCGCTACTTGGAGGATGAATTGGTTCCATTAGCAACAAAGAACTTCAAGGTTTTAGATTGGTGGAAAGTGGCTGGAACATGTTATCCCACTTTAAGGAGGATACCAAGGGATATTTTTGCAATTCATGTTACCACAGTAGCTTCAGAATCTGCTTTCAGCACTAGTGGGAGAGTTGTTAGTGAGCATCGTAGCATGCTCACTTCTCAGTTGTTAGAGGCTCTAATGTGCTCACAAAATTGGATTCAAAACAAGACAAAGATATATCTTTTGTGCAATTTTTAGTTTATTATGGCTGCAAACTAATTCTTCATTTTTATTTTGTAGTCGATGAGAAAGAAAAGCAACTTGCTAGCTTCTGGTCTTGTCTCCAAGATATTCAAGAGGGCCTTCATGTGAGTCATGTGGCATTCATTTCATTTTTGGGGCCACATTATTTCGTTTTTTTTTTGTGGTTGTTCATATTTACTAACATAGTAACTTACACTTTGAGATTGCCTAGGGACCACGATGCCGACCAGGTGCGCCTTGCCTCGTCTTGCATAGCTATTACAAGCCTAGTCATCGCATTGTCAGATACTAGTACTATATATTTTTGGGGAACAAGTGACATTACTTTAGATAAAAGTTTGATATGGTAAGCTGCATACATTCCATGCCCCTATGACTCATCTTTAACTGTTCTTTGATGACACTTGTCACTGGTGAATGCAAACAATTTCATGATACACCAAGATGCATGCTTCTGTATAATATATTACACATGACCTTCTGTTGGAGATAGTCACTTGTCACTGGTGAGAGAAGGAGCACATGTATTTTGTGCAAGTGCAATGTCTTGAGACTTGACAGAGGAAGGAGAGGTGGGACAGGGAGCACGCATAGTTTGTGCAAGTGCAATGTCTTTTGTGCAAATTTATGCATCTCCTTGACTCCAGAATTTGTAATAGCTAGTATCCTTTAAACTTGATGGACTGATGGTCCATGTAATGTGGTATTAGTCTATTTGGTATGTACCTGTGCTAGTCTATTTGTATGCTGCCTGATAAACTACTTGTATGCTGAATTGTTGATGCCTAATGCCTTGTGCTACTGAGTGCACATATGTTGTTAACTTGTGATGTCTGATACACTTGCCCTGCTGAGACAGCTGAGTGCATATCTGAGATCACAATAACAGCATGTGCACTTGAATTGATGAATGATAATGCCTGATGGACTTCCTGACTATTTGGTTCTAGGACAATCACATTTGTTGTTTAGCTATTACTGTGTATGTGGCCTGCATCCTGTATTCCTGCTGTAGCTCTGTTATTGTGCAGCTTCCTGTTGAAGCGGGTGTGGGTAACCCGTCGGGTACCCATTACACGCTCAGGTACAGGTATGGATAAAAATTATAACCGTGTGCGGGTATGGGTATTGTAGCGGTTGCATTTGTTTGAGATGAGTACGTGTATGGAGTGCTGTTACCCGGCGTGTCTGGACCCATTGCCATCCCAATGGCCAAAATATTAGCCAGACTGAGTTCTTAGCTCAGCATCTTCTGATGGGATAGCAAGAATAGACGAAGACAAGTGCACTGGGTGCCTACGTGTCATGGGATGCTATGATGAGGTTTAAATTTTGAGAAAGTTAGATTCCTATCTAGATATGTTTGACATTTCACTGTTGGCAAGGAAAGAATGATGATTGTTGACTAGTCCTAGTTCCCTGCGAGCAAGAGCGCTAAAAGTAATATACTATCCATGCACAAACATGGCAGAAACTGAACTGAAATCAAGAATCGTCTTTTACATAAAATAGCATCATGGGTGCAGAGCACATCATCTGGAAGGCACACTTGATAGGATACGCTATAGTGTTTCTACACACCTATGGACTGATTGCTTTGAATTCCAGGCAGTTGAGCATGAAGCGTGTAGTATTTCGGATTATCACCAGACTGTCCATTGCAGTTTGCCATAAGTTGATTGATTAACAAACTTATACATGGTGGGTCAATGTAATTAACAGATTACTCATGGAGGTAGACATGCATGATATAATAAAGATAACACTAGCATTTTTTAGTGAGATTGACATATATAATGCAAATCAGTTCAGCAGAATGTGGATGAATGGTATTAAGATGACTAGCAGATGGAATGAAGCCAAGAATTTCAATATGACGTGAACTGATGTGGCACTTTGAGGTAGTAAGATCAATAGTTTTTCTCATGCCTGCTAAAGCTAGCAGTTAGAATTCAACGGATGATTCAAGAAAGGGATGACACATATGAAAAGGGATGTTGAAGAGAAGCAATGACTGATGTAATTCGAGCAATACCGGATGAACAGCAGATTTGACTAACAGTGATTTTAGAGAAATTTGACGCAACTGAGCAACCGCGGCATAACTGTCCACTGACGTGATGAAAACCTCACATGAAATTTGGTTTGACTAAAACATAATGCTGTAGAGATCCGACAATGAGCTAACAGTACTATTTTAATGTAAGCAATAACCACATGGAATTGCACTAAAAAAGGAATAATCACATGGAATTTTGATGTATATCACAAGAAACGGAAAAGAACAAAGGATTCTGGGAACAAATTAAAGGAGTTTAACAAAAACAAATTACCTGGTTGCAGCCTCCTCAGACTCCAGTTTGAGATATGCAAAACCCTTACAGATAGGATCACGAGTTTTCTTATTTGCGGAAACTGCTGGATTTATAGACAAGAGGCCAGGAAACCCTTTAAAAGCTTGCTTCAGATCCTTGTGTATGTTTTTCTTTTTTGGGAGGTTCCAAAGACGAACTTGAACACCATCATCACTGAGATCTGTGACAAAGTATAGAAAATGGATAAAAAGAACAACGTTTATGCTCAATAATAGCTCCTTCAAGGCCTACTGCAGTAGCTCAATGAAGTCCTATCAATTTCAAAGGAGCTGCAAAAAGTAATGCCGATGCAGTTCAGCTTTTTACAAATGAAGACTATGCATGGATAACAATAATAATAAAGAACATTTATCTCAATATGTACTTCTGCGAATAGAAGAAGATAGATTGCATCAATCAATATTCACTTTGACGCTTAAAAAAAATTTCATGTGGCAGTTTCTTAATATGTTTTCATCATAAGATTTGGAAGTGGGATTCGGGGTAAAAAGAAAAACTTACAAAGACCGTGTTGACATGAAGGAACATGTGGCATCAGTTTTGGTTGGTGTTGGAAGGAACAACAAAAATTCTAACAATTATTAGCTCATTGTTCATAGAATCTGAACATTTCTCAACCATTTTTTAAGCTGTTTCACGCGTTATAGGGCCATTGCATTTTCTACCTCATATTAAGCTTAATTAATTCGATTGTATCTTTGTCCCTTGAAAATGATTATTAATATACACTATTTCATTTCTTTACGTTTCATCAGTATTACCAGCTTTAAATGAGAAGTACTGCTATTGTTTACAACTTATTTATACTTGTCGGTACCATCTGTGTTGTCTATCAAGTACGTGACATATTAGGGCAATACTTACCCGGTCAAGCAGGATAGCAATATGGATTCAAGTATGCCTTTTAGCTGAAACAAGAATATGCATGTTCTTCTTAATATTAAAACTAGTGTGCAAGTCATTGGCTGTTCCTGCTGCAGATTGAACACATCTGTAACAGCCCTAGGAGAAATTTCTTTGAAGGATTGGCCGCTAACATCATTGATTTTAATAGTATTCTTTAGTGCATTGTTCTAATATTTTTTTGCTTAAGAAACAGATTCCCCAACCTAGCATGTACGCATGATTTTTTGTTTCTTTTTTAACTGTAACTCACAATACATTGTCTGGGGATTTTATTAGTTCAAGGGCATCATATTTTGGGCGATTTATTCAACATTCAAACAATTGGATAGCAAGGACATATATTGAGCTTGAGGATGCAGCAGTCTTTATTTGTATGACAAAAGTACGAAATATATTGAATCCTAGTGTTATGTGCAAGAATTCGAGAGGGAGTAGGGCGGAGATTAGCGGTGGAGATGGTGATGAGATGGGTTAAGGGAGCGGCGCTGGCAGCCCGTGGTGGGCAGCCGGAGTGGGAGATGAAGGCGCCAGTGCTGCAGAGGGGGCGGCAGCGCAGAGGGAGGCACGCGCGGGTGCGCGCGTGAGAGAGAGAGAGAGAGAGAAAATGAGGAAACTCTCATTTTCCTTGCTTGATGAATTATGATGCCCTTAAGTATATTTATAGCAGAGGAAACTCCTCTTTTTCCTTGTTTGATGAATTATGATGCCCTGGCCTTATATTTAATTATTTATAGCCAGGGGACTCCTAATATGGAATTCTAGAACCTTCACCTATTACAGATAAACTATTATCTTTAAGAGATATGACTTCCTAACTTAAGAAACTCCCTAACTTAATGACCAAGGAACCTAATTGTGGATAACGCCGGCAACTCCAGCTTGGAGGGGAAAGTGGTGGCGGTGGCCATCCCTAGGGCTTGGGCAGCCTCACGCCTCAAGTGAAGGCTGTGGCAGCAGCCTTTGCCCTGGCTACTGCCGCGGCTACCAGGTTGGGCCGGCCCATGGGCTGGTCCTCCTGGCCCATCTACATAAGGGCCCTAACATAGAGATTAATTGAGATATACATCACACAGTGCATTACTGCTTCGCTTTCTAGTAGTGGATCACCAAATGAGTTGCATCTTCTTAAGATGTAATTATCTTAGCAAAATATTGCAGATTTGTGAAATCAAGGGGAAGACATCACAATGGAGCTCAACTGCATTCCAGATGAGTAGCAGTCGCAATCTATTATGGAAATGAGTAAATCAACATGTCAGGCTGTGTAGACTTCTGGAGGTTGTCAAAGAAGCTAAGCGCATCCCAGCGACAGAGGATCTCAAGGGGAAAGACATCATGATAGCTAGGACTAGAGAGGTGAAAGCTACTGTTGGGGAAGACAAAATGGGAAGCGATATTTGTACCATTAAAAAACAAAATTGAAGGAACGTCCACCAAAGTGCTCCTTTCTGACGTTATTTATCCAATTTCACCACATTGCAGGATGTTGTTGGGCTAAGGGCCTGTTTGTTTCAGCTAGAGATTCTGAAAAGCAGCTTATAAAAGCTGGATTGTTAAAAGCTGGATTGTGAAAAGCTTTTAGATTGTAGATTCTAAAAAAATTAAATGGACAGTTTAGTAAAATGGACTTTCACAATCTATCAAAAGCTGAGGAAAACCAGCTTCTCAGATTCTCACAATCCAACCAGCAGATTTTAAAAAGCTATAACCAAAAGCTGCCTGTTTGTTTCAGCTTCGGATTATAAAAGCTGAAAGCCAGAATCCGAAGCTGAAACAAACAGGGCCTAAATCCTAAATGTTTATTTTCTTAATGGATTTACTCACAGCGGACCTTCTTCTAAAATATCGTTTATATCTTGTATCTTTCGATCTCTTTGAATCCTATAACTTTACAGTATAAAAACCCCTGAAACTCTCTACAGATGCAGCATCTGAGACTCCCAGCCTATTACCCGGATGATAACTCTCATTAACATAATAAGTCATAACAAAGAAAGAGAAAGCAATACTCGGCGATAAGAGGGCAGATAGCCAACCTGCGCCCGTTTCTTTGGCCGCATTGTCCCCGGCGGGCTCGCCGCCGCGCCGCGCCCCGCCAAGGCCCGTCTCCTGGAGAAGCTGCTCTTCGATGTCCGTGGAGTAGGTCTTCCCCGCACCAAAACCCACCGGCTTGGGCCGCGTCGCCAGAAACTCCTCGTCTACCTCCACCTCTTCTTCATCCTCGTCGTACTCCCAATCCTCCTCCTCCGCCTCCTCATCGTCGTCGTCGTCGAAGCTGCGGGCCGCCACGTAATCCCGGTGGCGGCGGCCGTATTTCCGCAGGCGCGGGAAGGCGGAGAGGACGTGGGACGCGCGGAGCCGGGAAGGCAGGGGCCGCGAGAACGCGACCGACGCCGGCGCAGCCGCTGTTGTGGCGCACCAGGCCGTTGGCGGTAGCAACAAGAGTGGCATTTCGTTTTTTTTTCCTTTCTATCCAGGTTGGTTGCGGGGATATCTTCTTATCACCATCACAGAAGAGCGAATTCCAGCCGTCCGATGCTTATCACATTCCAACCGACCACGCTTTCACAGCGGCGCCGTCTTCTCCCCCTCCAGCTCTCGCCGCCGGCCACCCCTAGCCGTCCACGACTCATCGCGTCCGGTCGTCCTCTCTCACCTTCGCCGCTGGGACCGGGTAGGATTATGCTCCGCTTCCATCACTGCCCCCATCTCCCCCTACCCGCCGTTTGCCGCCAGCCTCTCGCCGCCCCATCGCCGGCCACCCCTAAGCGCCCCATTCCGTTCTTGGTCTCTGGGGTTCGCGTTCGAGGTCCTCTGCGGCTGGATGCGTTTAGCCGCGCAGCGCTTGGAGAACAGCAGCAACGGAGGCACGTGAGTTATGATGACGACGAGGAGGACCTGGGCGAGGCGCTCGACCGGACGCGGCAGCTCGTGGAGTGCGCCATGTTCGCGGCCGTCGCTGGCCTCGCGTACTTCCTCAGCAACTCCCTCGCCATCGAGGTCGGTCTGCTTCCTTGCTTCTTTCTGTACGTTGTGCAATGTGCCAGTTTGTTCTTGATTATTTTATTTTCTTTATAGATTTATTGGGATGCTGGTACATGGCACTTTCGGTAGATGTGCTTGCTAATTTGTGATGTTAATAGCATTACCTCACCGGCGATTCTATTTGATCAAATTGAACTGAATATTCGAGATTTCCGACGAGGATTGAGGGGTTTGCTTGATTTATGGTCAGAGTGTTCCTTGCTTAGCTTTGTTAAGTAGTTTTCACGTAACATATTGTGCTCTCGTGCTGGTACATGGGTGCAACGTGCCCTTTAGTGAGTATTGTTCAGGATCCGTTAAGAAACCAGTCCATGATTATTGTTTCTTTTCTTGTGAGGTCACTAATCAATTGTATGTTAAGCGTGGGCATATTCTCTTACAATAGAAGCTGGGTTAGAGTTAGAATACCTGTTCTCTGAATGACCTGATCACTTTAGGAAATTGGGAAGTGGATTCAAAAACAGTCTGTCTCTAAACATAGAAATTGGGAAATGGATAGTACTAACAAAATGTTTTGTTTGAGTCAGCTGGTTTGAATTCAACCTACACAAGCAAGTTCATGCCATTATTACGTGAATAGCTGCTGAAAAGTTTTTGGAAGTATTTTGTTGGCACAATATGCATATAATAGCAGAGGGATGGTGCTGGGAGGCCAAATTTTGAACTAGAACAGATTAATCCTTGTAAAAAAGGACTTACTCTTCCTTAGAATCTTCCTTAGTTTTTCATAAATATTATGACATCAGCTTAGCCGCAATTTTATGGTTACTGTCCAGAGTAGGTCTAATCCTAATAATTTCCTGCCTGTTCATGCAATATTTGACTGTAGTTCACTGAAAATCTTTAACCACTGTAATTCTTTTTATTCAATATATCTTTCATATTCTTTGAGTAAATTTGATCCGTACCATTGCAGTAATCCAAGAACTGACAAATCACATCACAGATGCCAAAATTTCTAGAAAATGCCCCTATTGTCAGTTTTTTTTTCCATTAGTTTTGTGTGAAATGGCTCCGTGCCCTTGCCACTCCAACAACCCTTCTTTACCTCTTTCTTTCACTCATCTGGTCACCCCTGTGAAAACCACGCCTGTGTGTGTTATGCTGCTGCTAACACCCTTCAACCAAGCCTTGGCCTAAGCATGACTCCCTCTGGAGCACTGTGTTGAACATGTTGAGCATGATTTCAGGGAAATTAAGCTGTTTCTGGATGTTTCATTGCATAGCAGTGTTTGTGGGAGGAGCAAATATCGCATCAACCAAACACCAGTACCCAAGTGATGGAATCAATTCCATGTTCCTTTTTGGAGTGTTTGTTTGGCATGCCAAGTGGGCATTAGCAATGCATCTGTCTTGCTCTCAATCTTAACTCACATCATGGGGCCTTGAGGATGGCGCTGTAGATGGAGATGGTGGGGGTGGCATCTGAACTCGCCCATCCTAGAAATCACCTCATGGTGTGGCTGCCGATACAAGCATGCGTTTTGATGGGGGCGGTAAAAATGGGGAGGCTAATGACGCAGTTGTTGAAAACGGCAGTACTGAAGTTGGAGGTGAGGAGGGCGACAACATGGGCTGAACAAGTGGGGAGTAGATGCATGGCATTTGTGAGGATATGAAACATGGTGGTATGGTGATCGGAGGCATTGTGGGACGAGACATCACAGGAGGTGGTGTGTGGAGTGCGGAGGCACAAGGAGAGAGAGGCACGTGGGAGGCAAATGTAGTGAGTTGACGACTCGGTGATGCACAAGACATTCCCAGTGATAGAAGTGTTGGTGTGGAGTGGTGGGAGGCAGGAGAGGCATGGGTAGCTTTTACAATTTTTTGGATATTCTTTCCTCTTTCCCTCCATACACTTAATGGCAGCAAGTGACGAAACACTAATAATAAGGGCATTTTAGAGTGTGATGGCATTTGCAAGCCATGGCTCTTCAGGTTGTTGTTTAACAACACCGAGTCGATTGTGATTGTAAAAGTAATAATTACTTTTTTTCCTCGTGCAGAATTACTTTAGTTGCTTTTTTCCATTGCCGATAGTTATTTCCTCCTTAAGATGGGGACTAGAAGCCGGCAGGAAAACTGTGGTAAGTCCAATCAAATAGTTGACTTGATATATTCTTTTGCCAAATTTTAAAACTGTTTCTCGAATTTTCTCACTAGGTGGCTACTGTTTTTTTATTATTCACATTGTCTGGCCCTGTAAAAGCATCAACTTATCTGGTACGTAACATTCTGCCTTATGAGTTAGTCATTGCAATGGTAACTGTGTGGCTAACACATCTAAAATTAACAACTGATATATTTAGCTCAAAATTAACTCTGTTTGTCATGCTGTTGACTTGGGTGCTTTATTGGCGAAACCAACATTGAAATGAATAGTTGAATAGTAGCATTGTATTCAAGAAGCAACAAGTAGGAAATACTTAGCATGAAAAGAAAACAATGTTTGAAGTGAAACAACTCCAAGATTCGCAAGTTTCAAGCAGCAACCTAGGGTTTATCTATCATCAATGGTGGTATCTCTTATATTACTTCAGTTATGGTTTTGTAGGTGAACTTATCAATTTTCCCCTTAACTTTTATATGTATATATCCTTCCGTTTTTATTACTTATGTAAGATTCAAAGGCTAAATGGATATGTGTTCCCGATGAATTGCACTTTTATTGGCTTTCCACTTTTATGCAGCTTATGCATGGAGTAGTTGGTCTCGCCATGGGTACTATTTGGAGGTGAGAAGTACAAAGGTTAAATATTGAAGTTTCCGCTTTCACTATTGGCTTTTTGTGAGAAATATCTATTTTATGGATTTGCGTCAAAGATGCATGTGTGCAAGTGATAACATTCTTTCCTCCTCTGTCACCAGGTTGGAGACCAATTGGATTGTTTCCATCATACTCTGCTCCATTGTAAATTCTATTTCTACTTTTTAGATATCTTGTTGAAAACATACAGACTGTGTCACCTTTAACCTCATAGGCTCTGGGTCTGAACTTGGCAACCTCACCATAAACTTGTTAATTGTTAACATATTCTACATGCAGTTATGCCTTTGATCTTTCCTAAATTTTAGACAGAATTTAAATATTTAATAGTTTGCACATGAAGATTGAATCAGTATGTCTAGCTTTGTTATAAACTTTAATTGAAAATCTTATTATGCTTGATGGCATTGCATATGCAATTTCTTTTTTTGCACAGTGAAGGGGGTATCTTGGTGCTACTTCTTGTCACAAAACTACCAAGCATATTAAACTAGCAACAAATTTTTCTTATTTGAGTGGGGAGTGGCCACTGGCCAGTTTTCTTTCTTCTTAACTTCGTTTCTAATCTCAGCATATGACCAATTGAAACTTCGAAATTACAAGAACAGATGTGGGAACAGATAATAGATGCTGGTACAAGCTCGTGTGTCTATAAAGGAGAAAGGGGATAATGATAATCAATGATCATTGGGTAGAATAAACTAACAGAATAACAGCTAGTTTTGCTTACCTCATAGTTCCAATAGATCCAAGTCTGGATTCCTTATGAAATTTAGTTAAGTGGCATCTCAAGTTGTGTTGATGTATGCTATTATTATTTTCACTGCATCGAACAAGTTGAATCTAATCGAACAATTTGTCATGCAGATCCGTGCACTGGGAGCTTGCGGATATGTTCTAGTGTCATCGTTCCTGATAAGAGAGAATATTCTTGCACTGGTATCTGTACTTCTCTATTCAATATTAAGAGTGAGGGGAATAAAAAAGACTGGTTTATTCAGTAATTTCTACTCAATTTCAGATAACGGTTAATATTCATGCTTCCTTGACATATATCCTGGCGGCAGCTGGTGTGAACACAATTCCTTCCATGGATGCAATATATGTACTCTTTGGGACACTGGTAATGTCCAACCTGACAATCTGGGCTTATTAAAAAAACTGTTCCAATTTTAACTTTTCTTCTCTATTGCAGCTTCTACTTAACTGTGGATTCTTTCTCTTCCTGCTGCATATAATGTATACAATATTTCTGACTAAGCTTGGAATAAAGCCATCACTAAGACCCCCAAGATGGCTTGACAAAGCAATTTGAGCGTAGAGGGCCACCGTAGTGACCGTACTAATTTGTGGATGGAAGCTTGCACTCTGCCTGAACCTGTAAAATGAGCATTCTTGCTCAACTTTGTGGGTACATGATTCTTGTTACCCCTACATACATTAGATCTGTAACCGTAGAATACATGTATGGTATTTCTTTGTTTTGGATCAGGCCAGAGTTGACAACAAGATTTTGTCTGACATTGATTCATCATTGATTGCATTGGCTAATTGCTACACCTAATTCAGTTGTCAAGAGCTGTGGTGCAGATGCATCTAAGCATAGCATGGGTGCAACTTTTGGTCCTTTTAAGATCTGCGTCCTAGTAGAAAACAAAGGTGATGTAGAAAATTTTAGAGAACCAAGAATAACCGGTTCTTGGCTTAATGTGTCAAAATTCTAGTTCACTTTATTAATGTGGAGTCAGCCAAACAAAACGTATAGTAAGGAACTTCACAAATTGAACTATGTTTACCAACCACAGAACTAACATATTGATATAGCATTCAACTGATAGTTCACTTGAATCCAAACAAACGAACCATCATATACACATAATAAGAATATTATGTTATTACCACTGCAACCTGGCTTCTTTCTCCAACAATTTCTTCAGTATTAAGAAGGCTTTGTTTCTGGTTCTGTTTGATCCCCTCTTCAGGTTCCTGGCTTGCCTTCATATACAGTTGCCTCCTCTTGGTCCATGATCCTGGCCCAATGAGCACCGAGCCCACGCAGTAGCCCATTTGTCTTTCCCTTCACAAACTTGGGGCATGACATTTATAATAGCAGCTGTTCAATAATAGCATTTGGAGCCCCCAATGTATAGCAGCTTCAGATAGTGGTTGCATAACTTCATTTGTTAAGCCTCCAGCGCAAGCAAACCATATTGATATGGCAAATGCAGTGCCATGTTGCTTACTGTCAAAACGCAACTTGTCTTGCTTAGATACAGAGATACACCATAGTAGATTTCATAAGTTTTTTACTAGGTTCTATTTGTTTAGGCTTCAGAAAACAGTATATTTTTGTTGGCTTCTGACTCTGGTTTCTGAGAAATAAAAATAGTTTTTACTACTACAGAAACTTAAAAAGCCAGAAGCAAATCTGGATGAGCTTTTATCAGAAGCAAGCTTTTAGAGAAGTCATAGCTCATAGAAGCCCAAACAAATAAGATCTAAGACTATTTATTTGTAATTTCTTATAAATGTGTATGGATCTCAAAATATTTATTTCTTTTTGCTGATTTTGTGTACTGACATTCTTGCAAATTATAGTGTATAACGGAAATGGAAATATTGGCACAAAATCAATTGCATATGTCTTCCGCATACGGTTTTATGATAAATTTTATATTTACAAATTTAGTGCTATTGAGTACTATTTTAACACTACCTTTTGAAATAACTGACGAGGACATCACTTCTTTAGTTCAACCCATATCACCTATTGCTGCCACACCACCAGAACCAACCACTTGGAGAGGAGTGAGATTCCAACTCTGACTCCGACTCCGATGATGGAGTCGCCACCATCGCCATTCGTGCCCCTACATCGACAAACTCACTTTTTGATGACATGAGCGACGACAACACGCCCAACTGTCTAATGGCGAAAGGGCGCAAGGTAAAATCACAACCTAAGCTTCTAGATAGTGATAGTGGTAGTGAAAGCATGTTTAAAAGTTTTAGCAAAAATGCCATGTCTAAATTAAAAGAGCTTATGGAAACAATAAAGAGTCAAGAGGAGATTCTCGAGAAGCAAGAGGACTTGCTCATCCTTGAAAAAGAGAGAAATTTTGAACTTGAGGAGATCCTTGCTAAAGAGAAGGAGAAGGTTGAGAAATTAACCAAATGTCCTGATTTGGCCAATGTCTCTATTACTAGTCTTGAGAGTAAAAATTCTACACTTCAAGAGAAACTATCATGTTTGCTCATAAGACTCTTGAAATGCAAATTGATACTCTTAAGAATCGCACATTCATCTCTAATGATGCAAACTTACTCTCTAGTGCCTCCACTAGTAATGGTTGCTCTCGGTGCTATAATATTGATTTAAATGCTTGTATTACTAATGTTGAATCTTTGCAAGCATTACAAAAGGAAAATGCGAGACTAAATGCTTTGGTTAAGTATGGATGCATCAAAACTTACAAATCCAAAGATGCATTATACAAGACCATTGAGACTAAGGACAACAAGCAAAAGGGAGGTCTTGGGTTTGACATGCATACAAGCAAGATAAATCATGTAGTGATCAATGGCAAGGAGTGCCTCAAATTCATCAAGGGATGCAAGCAAGTTGATCATATCTCTCAAGCGAAGCAACCGAAGACTCATGCTCCACAATCTACTTTCTATGCTTCTTATATGCTCAAGAGGAACCACCGTGGTAAAATAGTTGCTCTATATGTTGGTGCCCACACAAAAGATAGAGTTATGAAAAGGAGTGTGTGGGTACCAAAAGTACATGTCACTAACATGAAAGAACCCAAATAAATTTGGGTACCTAAAGCAAGAGCTTAAAATTATTTTGTAGGCATACTCCTCCAGTGAATCAAGTTGGATGCTTGATAGCGGTGGCACAAATCATATGACTGAAGAAAAGAGTATATTCTCATCATTTGAAGAAGATGGAGGACCACATGAAAATATCATATTTGGTGATGATGGAAAAGGAGAGGTACTTGATTTAGGTAATATAATTGTCTTTTTACCAATGAGGGTGTGACCGTCTCTAGAAGGGATGATGCATCAATAGCTTTCACGATAGGTTGAAGAGTAAACTTTATTTTGTTGATTTTTCAACGGATGAAGTAAGGCCTAAAACTCACTTGATTGCTAAGTCCTCGGGGACCTCTGGGTACTCGGGGGCCAACTGTTCTTGGCCCCGAGCACCCCCTCCTGGTTCTGGCTTTTCTCGGGTCCTCGGGGAACTCTGGGCACTCGGGGACCAACTATCCTTGGCCCCGAGCATCCCCTCCCGGACTTGGCTCTTCTCAGGTCCTCGGGGAACTCTGGGTACTCGGGGACCAACTGTTCTTGGCCCCGAGCACCCCCTCCTGGTTTTGGCTTTTCTCGGGCCCTCGGGGAGATGGTCCCCGAGGGATGGCGCCATGTGGCACTATGCTATCCTAGCCTCGGGACTCGGGAACCTCCGGTTCCCATATCACCGACACCTCTGGATCGATCGTTGGTGGTATTTTTGCCCTAAAAAGGTACTTCAAGAACTCTTTCACCTGATCTCTCAAATCCTCGATCTAGAGTTCGATTCCTTTGGTAGATATACTTCATTTACATCATAGTATCACATACTCAAAGGATATCGCAATGCCTTGCTCCAATCTCTCATACCTTAAATTATTGCTACGGAGTCGGGTTACCCGGAGTATCCGGGTTAGTCAGTGAATTTTCCTGCAAAAGCCTATTTCATCGATTCCTTCGTGAGAAATCTTTCTAGTATCTTAATATGTTCATCCTCTGGTGTGTCTTAGGATTTGTAAAGATGGGACGAGAAAAGGGCAACGCTTATCAAAGACGAACTAAAGTGAAGTTTTATCCGCTTACCCAATCTTCTCCACATCAAGTAGAAGGAAGTGAGAGTAGCAATGGCAATGGCCATGGGGGTGGTCTTGGTCGATCTCGATCAGTTGTTTGGAAAGTACCTCACTCATCATTAGGGATTCATATTAATGAGCCCATTCCCACAACAACTTCAACTCGTGGGAGATCAAAGATACAAGCTATGAGAGGTAGAGGAAGATGTGCAACGGAAGATAGAGGAAAAGGGAAAGCTACTGCTTCTAGCTTTTAGAGTCAACATCATAAAGAAATTGAAGAAGAAGAAGCTCCAATGATGAGTCCTTTGAAGCTTCATCGACCCATTAGACTTCACAAAACAAATGACATTCCAAAGCAAGTGGTTAATTACATGAAGAGGGCAAGTAGAGTCAAGAAAGAGAGAGATGAGGATCCTTTTCAGTATGTGAAGAATGTGTCTGATCATCGTTTCTGGAGTGACTTTCAAGCAGATTTTTATGAAACGATGATCCTTACAAAGAAGAAGCCAATCACTCCTATGCAATGGATTGATTGGGACTACATGATCAACAAAATGATCCAACTTTCAATGAGGTGATTTCAGCTTATGACCACAAAAGAATCAAGTCCATCATGAGTCTGAGATATGACTGGAGTGAAGAAGTAATTGCTCAATTCTACGCTACACTCTGGTATGACCGGGAAGATAACCAATCCATGTTTTGGACTATCGAAGAAGAAAAGTATGAAATCTCGTATCAAGCCTTTGCTCATGTTTTTGGCTTTGACATCCATGACACTCAGAAGACTAAGATCCATATTGAAAATCAACTCTCAACAGAAGACCTGGATTTCATGTATTCGGATCACAGAAGAGTAGTTCATGGCATGGTCACTGGCTTGAGGCCTTTCTATAAATGCATGAACTCATTGTTTAGGGTCACCTTGGCTCCTAAAAGTGGAGATGCCATCGTTGTATAAGGAATTTCAAGAAATCTTCTTGCCAGAATGTCCAATGAGGGAGATCCCTTCAGTGTGATTGATTTTATTTGGAAAGAAATTCACACAGCATCTCACACTCCCAGCAAAAACTGCCCATATGCTCCCTATATCATGTTCATGATTGAGAGAATCTCCTAGAAAAACTTCTTCAAGGAAGTGAAGCAAGAGCCTTACAGAATGAGGTTGGTGAGCAATAGATCAGCCACACCTCCTCGTTCACCTCCTCCTACAGCTCTAAGCGCTCACAGGCAAGCTTCACAACGTATGTCTTCCTCGCATAGCTCCCGATCTTTCATAAAAAGAGCTCTCAAGTCAATTTTCAAAGTGTGCACTCACAACGCCATCAAGATCAAAGAGCACAAGGACAAAACAAATCTGAGATTGAGGAAGATAGAAGAGAGGCAGAAAGCTATATATGCCAACTTGAGGATTGAGCCTCCTTGCTCTCCACTTGCCTTAGAAGAAGAAGTGAGTGAATCAGCAGCGTTTGAAAACCCTTGGGCATGGTATGATGAGGCATAATTAGCTGCAGTCGGGACCTCTCGTGTCCAATATGATGATGATGATGATGAGACAGAAGAAGATGTGAAAGGGGCCGAGGACAGCTCTCCAGACAACAATGACGGCTCCGACGATGATGGCGATGAGGACTTCGCAGCAGACAGTAATTAGTTTCTATTCGATGCTTCTCTTTCTTTTTGGTGCTTGATGCCAAAGGGGGAGAGAATGTAATCTCTAAGGCTGTTCGTCTTCTCGTGTTTATTTCTTTGAGTTTCTATCTTTCCGTTGGACATGTAAGACATATGTATCTATTTGTGATGAACTATGTGTGGTGTGGTAGTTGTTAAATTCGTATTTGTAAGTTAATTAAATTTGTGCTAGTGTGATGCCATGAGATGCTTTGATGGTTATTTCTCTCTTTCTTTTGTTTGTGATATATATTGTCATATGCATCACGTACTATCATGTTCACACACTTGCACCCCATGGATTCTAAGATATAGGGGGAGCTCTCACAAAATTTCTTTAAATATGTGCATTTGATCTCAAACTCTAATTTCAAACCAATGCACACATTTAGGGGGAGCTCACCATAGATCTTAAAATTCAAAATTCTTTAATTCAATTATTTCTTGTAAGCTTTAACCGTATTGTGGTCAATCACAAAAAGGGAGAGATTGAAAGTGCATCTAGACCCCCTAAGTGAGTTTTGGCTTATTGATGGCAAACGATTAAGAGACTAATGGTTTGCTGAGTTTATGAACAGGTTTTAAGCCCCATTGGTTTAGATAAGAATTGTTGGCGTCCCTCAAAAAGAAAAGAGAAGCGGCATAGTTAATCAATAGGTTTAAATTTATTTTATTTTGAATTTGAGTTAAGGATAGCCGTACTATTAAGATGGATGCATGTTGATAGTCTTGAAGATGTCTCAGTGCTCAAAATATCCTTTTAGGACAAAAGGATGAGAGACACAATCTAATGGACACTGGAAAATAGTTTTGTTGTTTGAGCCCGGAGTCTCCGAGTTAGCCCTAATACTCCGAACTCTGTCTAGTTGGCCGAAGTCTCTGAGTGAGACTCCGTGAGAGAGTCTCGGACTCTGTAAGTGACTTATGCATATAATTCATGTTATATGATCTTGTACCTTGAAATTGCATAGCTAACTTTTCTCTTTCGTAGAATGGAGATCCAAGCATGTGGACAAGACTTAATAAGCAAGTAGGATTCATCGATCCTAGGCTTGTGAACCAGAAACTTATAAGGGAGAATCCAGACTTCACTGAGGACTACTTATTAAAGTGTCTGCTTCACCACCAATACAAGAAATTCATACTCTTACCCTACATTTATGAGTACGTGTTTGTGCGCCAGGTTGTCCTCATTTTATAGGAAACTCGATTCTAGTACTAATTTGTTATGGTGACATATTCTGCAGTTTTCATTGGATCCTCCTTGTGATCCACCCAAACTTGAGCAAGATCATTGTCTTGGACTCACAAAAGAGAGCTCAGACGACTTACCAACACCTCATCGACATGCTAAACAGGTTAACTTGATCATTTAATCTTCTCGATGATTGCATCTAAGTTTAATTGGAATTCATATTCACGTACAGGGCGTACACAAGATACTGAAAAAAGAGTATCATCTACTTTCCATTCAGGAAGTAATATGATGTAAAAACCGACTTTCCGGTACACAGGAAATATTCATGTCTTGCATTTCCTACTGAATAAAAAGGTTCAATTTATTCCACTGATGAATCCTTTTCTCTTGAAGTGTATGAGGCAGACAATCGGCAACAATCTCTGCGTGTTTTATGTTGTTACTAACATGCACGCATTCAGCCCGGACGGAGACACTGTTAGGTTCAATGATCTTGAGGTATGAAATAACATATCGATACCTTCTTTTCAATTTCTATACGTGTTCAAAAACTAATTCTTTTGATTCTTCAAACGCAGCATTCGAAACTACGCACAAATGCGTTACAACCTGCAGAAATACATGCCCTTCAAGAACAGATCTCCGGGTTCTTCTCGGAACATATTATCAACCCAAATGGCGAGTTTCGTGAATCGATCGTGCAGTCCACGCGTGAAAGATCTTCAGATGACACCATTCCTTCTAGTAGAGAGTATGCGACAAGGAGGAAGGCTACCAAGGGGCTTGACAACATATTATATTTCACCAAATAACACGATATTAATGTATGTCATTAATTACTATTTATTAATGAATGATATGAATTACTATGCATGATGCGAAGTTGGTATCGATGGGATGGCCTTCCAACGATGATGCAAAGGAGGAGCAAGAAGCAGCGGCCAGGAAGCGTGCCCAGAAGGAGGATGAGAGGCTGGTCCGTTAGTTGTGCGTTGCGGAGGAGCAAGAAGCTGCATCCTGTAAGCATGCCCAGGAGGAGGAGGACGAGGGGGTGGCCCGTCAGTGTGCTGCAGAGGATGCTAAAGGCTCAAACCGTAGAGGCATTCAGGTGTCAGACTTCGATGTCTTTGATATGTTGGCAAGCCTGGAGCTTAGGCGATATTGCGGTCGATCAGGCATGGCTGGGTCCTCCGCTCCACCACCATCGGCCCCCTGGCGTCCTCGGACGTACACACGCCAACAGTTGATAGTGCGGAGATGTGGTCCTCATCGCGGGAGAGGTAGAGGTAGAGGTAGAGGTAGAGGTAGAGGTAGAGGGATACTGGACTGGTTGAACTCCACCGACTTTTCAGGGGGTGACTTGTGAGAACTACTATGTATATATGTGTGTTTATCGATGCCTATGACTTGAAATATGTGTTCATTACTATGTATTAATAACGAAGGTGCTTTTATTATTGATTTACATTGAATATATGTATCATTGTATGCATGTATTGAGAGAGAAATAGAGAGATTTAGGAGTGAGAAGGAGTACAGAGAGGACAGAGAAAGGGAGGAGGGGAGGGAGGAGAGGCAAAACACTACCGGCTGAATCCTTTAGCTGGCAGTGATTCCAAGTTTATCACTGCCGGCTGAATCCTTGAGCCGACAGTGATAAGGCCCTTCACTACTGGTCCACCGAGCTGGCAGTGATAGTCCACGACTATCACTGCCCGTTGCCCACTGCCGGCTCCAAAATCGACAGTGAAGGTGGTTTTGGAGCCGGCAGTGAAGGGGGTTTCTGCAGTAGTGTATTTTGGTGAATATGCTCTATTCTCTGTCTTGATTATCACATCAAACAGAGAGTCAGGGGCTACATTGCATACTTTCGATGCTACGACTTTACTCTTTACTCGATCCAATCATCAAGTAGATAGTCGAGGGCTACAAGACCATAAACTTTTAATAACACAGGTATATTCCTTTCTACTCTTAGATCGAGTAATCTTCTCCTTGGCCATAGAGTTGGGGGCTACATAATAATGTCATACTTTTCGTAAATTTTGTATGTCTTTTGCAAAAGTTTATCTGGCTTTGTATCAACTGCTTTGGATAAGAGCCAGTAGAGACATATATTGGGTTGATGATGGATAACAACACATAATAAAGCATAATGACACAAGAGATTGCTAGACATCTCATGCCTAATGGCTAAAAAAAGTTCTGAAATTCTAATTGATCCTATGTGTGTTCTTTGTTGATTTCATGTCCATATGCTCGTCAAACGCGCAAGTCAGTGAAAGTTTGCAAAAGGTCATCATTATTTTCTGTTTCTAGTTTTACACTAAGTCTTTTTCTTATTCTTACGGTTGTCGCGAGTGATTACTCGAGGGCCAATATTTGTAATCGTTTGTGTAGTTGAGTTTTTAGATATCAATGAATATTCAATCAATAAGTCTTGAAGGTGGTCTACATGCCTACGGATCATGATTGCACCTACTCATGCTAACTCTATTTCATCAATAAGGAAATAGTGACAATAACATGTTACATGGGCAAAACATCAGCAATGTTTCATTGCAACCATCAGACAAAAGCATACCAAAAAGTCTACTACTCGGTTAAGGTGATATCCATTTATAAGAACGCCACTTGAAATTCCCCTCAAAGAATTTTATGGTCCTGGAAACCTCGTCATGATAGAAAACTTCAAGCATGTCATAATCGTCCAGGTGGTAAGCGGAGTTCACTCGGCGAAAGCTAAGAATTCGACCAGGGTTTGTAACTCTAGGTACAAATGGTACGACTTCAGAGGTCATGCCGAGCAGAATTGATATTTCTTTCATCCAAGGAACAACCTCCCATTCTAGTGGCTCCCAAATGTCATCACCGAATGCGTGGAGGGAAACCTACGTCAATGCATTGTGCTCGGCTTGAATCATCAATTTGCTCACCAACCTTAAAAAAAACGTGAGACTCGACCAGGAGCAGTCAAGGACCACTCAGACTAGATTGTCAGATCTCAAACTCGGGCATCGATTGTTCCAATGTCACCACAGCTCCCAGTGGATCTCTCGAAGCCACCCCATCTAGAAAATCCAAAATACGCCACCAAAACTTGCCACTAGAGATCTGAAACCACCGTGGTGGTTCATTTATAAGATAAACGTGCACTCCTTTCATCATCTAAAGATGAAAGCATGACATTCTTAGAACAATGATGATGAATAATTTCCCATCTTTTCTCACTACGAACCCCTCCAGGTTCACCCAGAACACATCATAGGAAAGTGATGGGAGATTAATGAACCATTCGGTCACCGGGTTAATTACCATACCTTTGATCCGATGCCCTTGCTCGATGATGATCAAGAACCCATTCGAGGGCCCAATCATCTCGCAGCTGTCGCTGACTAAACCTCGAAAACGAAGATCAAAAACTGCTTCACTTCCCAGGCGGTGGGCCTCCACCAAGCCATCCTCGTGCACGAACAGTCCCTTCAAGATCCAAGGAGCAAATTCCGCCATCCTACGCACTCCACGCCATGAGGTGCAGACACAACAAAAGAAGGTGAAAACTTCTAGATGCCGCAGTTTGCTGAAGATAGTGTCGAGCACCCCCAAAGGCAAAGTTGCCCAATCGGGAGTTTCCGCCATAAGATCCAAAGTGAAAGACGAAGTCTTTGAGTAGAATACGAACAATGGTGGATGAATTCGAAGGGCGAGACTGCAGAGGAGGCAACGAGGCTAAGACAATGATGATGAAGTTCTCCCCTTAGATAATTAAATAGGCCTTGCCTCAAGATGAGACTCGGAAATTATTTCCACTTCAGATAAAAATTATGGCGCTTCGATCGGTGTGAAAAGCGGGATGATGGTGCCGTGCGAATCTCTGCACGCCCGTATGATCGCATTTAATGCACCTATACCTACTGTTTCAAATTTTGAAAGGATTTTTAATTCTACTCAGAGACGGATATTGAAAAGTCGATATTACTGGCCCTTATTGAGTCTCGAGTGCAACAGCAGGGCACTCAACCAAAAAGTGTTTCCACTCGATACTTGGAACAGAGTCTCTTCTTATTTGATTCTTTTGACTGTGAGTTCGATCTACCTTACTCGATCAGGCTTAGACTTTGCGGTACTTAAGTAGGTGCTTGTGGAAATCCTCTTTGCTGAGTAGAGTTAGGGGCTACTGTCGAATATCTAACTATGTGGTATATACACATAAGAAGTATATCATATACGGACGGGGTATACCATGAGCATACTTAACAACTCCGGATATTATGGAACTAAATCCGTGGTACCTGATACGCTCGAAATCCAAAAAGTGTATACTAGGAAGGCCTCAATCGCTTACCCAACTCGAGAAGACTAGTATCCAGGACAGATCTATCTACTTAGACGATAAGGAAAAGGACTCCCTATCGATGATGGTTATATAGAAGACTGTACATTACTCTTATATAAGGAGGGGACCTAGACCCCCCGGGGGAGACTCTCTTTCTCTTGGCTATTAGATGCGGGCATCAAGACCTTAGCGCATGAGCAACTTGACAACTTTACCCTAAGTTAGACTAGATCCAATGTACTCCTTATAATAGGTTAGCCACATTGTCTGTACTCGAGTGAATACATACAAATAATCATCCACATAGGACGCAGGATATTACTCTAACTGGAGGCCCGAACCTATATATATTGCGTGTGCTTCGCTTTATGTTCAATCTTTGATCCATGAAGGTAACCCCATTATTTCTGAACATATTGTCAGGAACAAATTCTCGACATGCCAGCACAAGAGATAGGGCGAAATCTTCTCCCAAACTTTCCATATTTGTCGAAACTACCTAAATGCAGACTTTATTATATGGGTCCAGCCTAAAGATAGGTGACGCAACACCCCTTTGATGTCGCTCTCATTTGCTGCTATCTTCTAGTCCTTTATTCCTTAAAAGAATCACATAATTGAGGTTTTTTCAATTTTCTTACAAAAAATGCTATTTCTTCATCATCCGAATCTTCATCCTTACTTGAACTTGATTGTTCGATTTGCTTACTCTTCTTTGATTTGAATACTACTTCTTCGTTCTTAGAGGTTGAGCTTTGCTTTGCAAGATTTTTTACTACATTGACTTCTTCCTCCATAAGCTCATGAGCAAGGATCCTTCCAAGTATGTCACTTGGAGTGAGCCTCTCGTAATCCTTTCTTTCTCGGATTAGTGTGACCAAGGTGGGATTTCTTGGTGCAAAGGCTCTAAGCAACCTCCTCACCACCTTGTGATCATCGAGCTCTTCACTTCCAAGCCCTCTAATCTTGTTTATCAACGCCATCATTCGGTCATACATGGCTTGGGGGGTTTCATTGTCCTCCATAACGAATCTTCCCAACTTTCTTTCAAGCAATTCTATCTTAGACTCTCTCACACTAGTGGTGCCTTCATGGGAGACTTGGAGTGTATCCTAAATTGCTTTAGCTTCCTCAAGCTTATTCATCTTGTTGAATTCCTTGGGGCTTAAGGCACTAATGAGAATGCTTGTTACTTGAGCATTTCGATGGATTGCTTGCTCTTGTTCGGGTGTGAGTTCAATGTCTTCCGCCGGAAAGTCGAGACCTACACACATGATCTTCCAAATGCTCGGATGGAGCGATATTAAATGCATTCATCTTGTGCCTCCAAGTGGCGTAATGTGTGCCATCAAAGAATGGCGCACGCCCGGAAGGTACGGAGATGAAGTTGTTAGACGGAGAATTCAATTTACTATAATCAAAATTAAATTCGACTCCCCTTCTATCTTTGGAGCCACCGGCTGTTTGAAGCATCGCTTGAATCCATTGGCCTTCTTGAGCCACCACCGAAGTCACACCTTTCGAACTCCTCGGGCTTTTGTCTCCAGATACCGACATCTTTAAATCCTCCAAGCGGTGAAGCCTTGTAGTAGATTAGGCTCTAATACCAATTGAAATGTACGAGATATCGCCTATAGAGGGGTGAATAGGTGATTTCAGCAATTTAAAAACTTGACAACGGATAACTGAATCCGAATACTCCCGGTTAATCTGGAGACTCTGCTTATACAGAACCCAGATACTCCGGCCTTATCCGGATACTCTGGATTATATAGTAAATAGAAATTGAATAAATGTTGAGTAAATCTAAGTGATTCCAAGGGTTACCACAGGTTCTAGAGGAGGTCTAAGTACCTTATCACTAACACCCTGCAGTCACAAGCACACTGACGAGTACATCGTGAAAAATCCCCAAATATTAACTATAGCAAGTTAATGTGCAACAAAATGAAATGGACAAGAATTTGTTCCTAAAGTTCAGCCACTTCACAAAGATGTGTCTACGTCTCCGTTGTGGAGCTCACAAAGAGCTGGGTCTTTTTCAACCCTTTCCTCTCCTAAGAGACCACAAAGATCAAGCGAGAGTTCTTACTCAATTCAACGAGGGTAACACAAACTTCCCGTGGCACTCCACAAATTTGGGTGCTTTCCGGGTGACGCCTTGCCGTTTAGGAGCTCACAGCTCCAAGAGAAAAGATTGCGAATCAAAAGCTCGTTGATGACCTCAAGTGCTCAAAAATAGAATTTTTGCTTTCTAGCACTCAATCTCACTTCCCAAACCCTAATATCCAAATCTTGCACAAATTTGAGCTCTAGAGGAGTTAGGGAGGCTATTAGATGGCTTTGGAAGTATGTGTGCATGAGTTGGTTCAGCAGCACCCCAATAAAGGGGGTGAGGGGGTATATATAGCTCACTTCAAAAAACTAGCTGTTACAGTCTATTTTGAACTGATCTGGAGTATCCGGGTTCACCAGGAGACTCCAGGTAACACACGAAGACTTAGGCAGGATACACTGTCCAGAGCCTCTCCGGAGGGTCTGGAGAGACTCCAGGTAACACACTTAAGGCCTACCCGAGACTCTCTGGCGGAGTCTCACTCAAAGACTCCGACCACGAATAGAACACCGGAGTATCCGGGTTAACTCGGAGACTCCGGGTTAAGCACACAAGGCTTTACCCGAGACTTGCTAGTGGAGTCTCACTCGGAGACTCCGGCTGCAACCAGAACACCAGAGTACCCGGGCCAATCCGGAGACTCCAGGTTGAGCACACACGGCTTTACTCGAGACTCGCTGACGGAGTCTCACTCGGAGGCTTCGGTCACTAACAGAACCCCGGAGTATCTGGGCTAACTTGGAAACTTCAAGTTGAGTTTCTTCGACTTAAACCGAGACTCTCTGGTGGAGTCTCACTCGGAGACTCCGACCAACTTAACAAAGTCCGAAGTATCCGGGCTCAGACAACATAACTATTTTCCGGTATCCATGAGTGATTATGTCTCACATCTTTTGGTCCTAAAAGGATATTTTGAGCACTGAGACATCTTCAAGACTATCAACATGCATCCCTCTTGATAGTACGACTATCCTTAACTCAAATTCAAAATAAAATAAATTTAAACCTATTGAGTAACTATGCCGCTTCTCTTTTCTTTTTGAGGGACGTCAACAACTCTTATCTTAACCAATGGCACTTAAAACCTGTTCATAAACTCAGCAAACTATTAGTCCCTTAATCGTTTGTTATCAATAAGCCAAAACCCACTTAAGGGGCCTAGATGCATTTTCACTCATCGTACATGATGCCTTATCTTGGTGACTTATATTTCAAGAGCCGTGACCAGAAGAGTCTTGGTGACCGTGAGCGTATCCTTTATGGAGTTCCAACGTGGATTAAGGATGGCTTATGTACCACCGATACCACGGGATAAAAATCCTTCATGCTGAGTTTGTCTCTCTATTTTATTTATATTTTCGTATTTACATACATGTAATTTACCTTAATAGAGTAGGTTGTAATCCTTTTAATTGGTAGAGTAGACATACTAGATAAACCTAGAACATATTTAGATAGAATTTGAGATAGATTTATCTTGTAAAGTTTTTAGAGCCATTAGTTTCTAAGTGTCATAATTCATCCCTCTTAAAACGTCACCAATCCTCACACAACCCCTCCTCCATCGGCGGGGGGCTCACCTTCGTTGTCACCGACGATGACATCGCCCTAGGCGACGCCGGACCCTACATCGGCGTCTCCATCGGGACTGACATCACCGCCATCGAGTTCGACATGCTCACAGATGAGCAGTTAGGGATGTTAATAGGAACCATGTGGGTCTGGATCTTGGATCCATGGTGTTCATGGTCGTGGCTACCTCGACGAAGCTAGCGTCAAGCTCACCAGCAGGAGCCACGTGGCCCCCGTCACGCTCCCCTCTAATCCTAGTGTCGGTTAAACCATGGTCCTCTCCGCGACGTCGGCATCGAGGCCGCCGGCCCCGCCGCCTTCCTTGTCAAGGTCGACGCGTCCTCCCACCTGCGCCCCTGGTTGCCTTCCCCTGCTCCTGGTTGGAGCTCACGGTGCACGACGGCATAGAGGTTGGAGACAAGGAAGTTTGTGACGTCAAGGGCCATTGCAGCCTGCCGGAATCGGCACCATAGGTGGTCATGGCGGCGGCATCCGGCAGTTAGAGGGGAGTGTGGTGGTGACGTCACTGGCGTAGCACAAGCAGGCGAGGGACCACACAGGAAACTAGATCCGATCGCACCGAGACGCTGCATGAGCGTGAGGGGTGAAAACATCTTTTCCCCTTAGTAGGGGCAAACACAAAAGAAAATTGCCACGTGGTGAGGGACAATGCCTTTAATGACAAATAAGCAAGATGTTTTACGGCCCAGGTGACATTTTAGCACATCATCTAAAAAGGTGTCTTTTAAAGTGTGCCATCGATTAGAGTGAATTTTTTTTAATTAACCCATGGTTTGGGCGGCAGGATACTACAGCCTGGAATCCATGACCGGCGACCGGCCAAGCCTCCTGAAAGACTGTTA
Source organism: Phragmites australis (assembly GCF_958298935.1). NCBI lineage: Eukaryota > Viridiplantae > Streptophyta > Magnoliopsida > Poales > Poaceae > Phragmites > Phragmites australis. Next base: position 28,094,745 of record NC_084926.1, on the reverse strand, counting down.
TCCTGCAGACGGTGTACGTCAATACCATCATCGTACACAAATCAGCCACACTACATCAACATGGGGAAGTGGGGCCCTGATGTCAGAGGCAATTAAAGAAAAGAGGAAGGAGAGGATTGCAGCCAAGGAGACGACGACCTGCTGTTCCGAGTCGTCGTGTCTCCTCCACCTCCTCCCAACAAACTCCGCACCAAAATCCCGCGAGGAATTCCCCTTCTCCCCCCACCAAAACCCGCCTTGGCTGAAGTAGGGTTTGCCATCTCCTCCCCTCGCGCTGCCCAGGTACGGAGATCCTTACGTCCTCTACTTCTATGTTGTCTAAAGGTTTTAGTTACGTGTTGCTCTTGTTGGATCGGTAGCTGGGATTCGTGGATTGGTCGACGAGTTCGTAGTTTCCGTATCCGATTTGTTCTGTTAGGGCTTAAAGGTTCGATCTTTGAGTGATTCGGAGGTGAATTGATGGTTGAGTCGTTGAGTTGGGCCCGAATTCGTGCTCAACTTTGGGATCTTGTCGTTGTTGGAGGGATTGACCGGAGGGGTACGCGGTATTTGTCGCAAGGCTTTGACCTTTCCGTCCTTCGTCAGCTACGGCAGGAATAGATGGGCTTAGTTGTTTGGCTGAATTGGATTTGGTGCTGAAAATTCAGGATATTATGGTAATTTTCTATTAAAATTGCTTTTTCCCCCTCAAGGTGCAGGAGTACAAACTTGTGCTGCTTTTCTTATAATTTTCCCTATTTCTGTTCAGAAAACTTCAAATTTCGAGCAATTAAAAAGTTTTTTCCCTGACACAGTGAATTTGGTCGAACTTAGGTTGCAGTTTGTCATCTTTAACAAGCGAAGTTTCTTTTTTGCGAAGTTTTTACTTTTTAGGGGTATTATTTTATTTCTCGGTACAAACTCCTTCATGATACCTGCTGAATCAGCCTGTTTTACCTATCTGAAAATCATTGTAGTAATTTGCACATGTGAGGAAAGTTTGAGGTGGCCTTGCGTAGCTCAAATCGTCTGTGGTGTGACGGTTAAGAACCATTTGTGATGACCCCTTAATCACTAGGATCGCGGACGATGCCACGATCCCGGTCCCAAGTTTGTCGTCTCAAAATGAGGGGCAGGATCTATGCGGGTCGCAGCCGGGTCGCACATCGTTCGCATCCTGGGACGCCGGCCTCGAGTCAACGTCAGATGAGGAAAGAGCGAGCAGTTGGCAGATAATGGTGAGGGCTACCGATTTTGCTGGTCGCTGGTCCTATATGGTGGCTGGCGGTGGCGGCGCTATATCGTGGGAGCGGAGAGGAACAGCGAGGGCAAGGAGAGGCGGTGGCTGCATGTTAGATCACTGGAACAGACGAGGGCTTAGGGAAGTTAACATGTATGTGGGCTGGATGGGCCAGCAAATCGTAGGCCATCTCATCCTTTCTCCCGTTTTCTTTTTCTTTTCTTTTCTTTTCTTCTATAACCAGTGGACCCCTAATGAATGTGTGTGATTTTCTAAAAAGCCATATGTGTGTGACAATTCGATATGAATTTTGGATGACAGGGAGTTATTTGTAGACTCAAACTTGGACTTCTGTTAAAAGTTGAGTAAGTACTATGACTCATGGGATCATGTACAGCGACCCCATTGTAGCGTCCTAGGTCATTGTCCCGAAAATTCTTGGTTCACGACCCACGTTCCGAAGAGGTATACCCCTATGCGTACTATGTTTTTTGGTGGGTGGCATACCGCGTCCCACGTTCCCATTCCTTGACCCTATCAACCCGGGAACATGGTGACTAAGGATGGCCCTGTTGAAGATGTAGGGAGAAGGATAACAGCCTTTCATTTTTTTCCCTGCTATACTAGGAAAGGGAAAAGTGCTGCTCAAAAGAAAAAGAAAACATGAAAAACCACTGCCTAGTGGCTTAAAAATGCAGTCATAGCAAGCTAGCAAAGTAATAGGCTCTTGCACTACATGTGTTTAGTGATCACTTGTATATATTTGTTGCTCTGTACATTTATATGTTTCTTGCTCTTCTCTAGTAGTATTCCAATGTAAAAGGCAGTTAATATTTCTTTCTAAAAAGTTCCTGATTCTACAGGTTGCTTAGCGAAAGTGATAACATCCAGGATACGACTAGCCACGAGCTATTACTTCAACTTCCTCTGAAGGATTCAGGGGGAAGTTGCAGAGAGTCCATCAATTTGGTTTTCTCAGACATACTGATGGATGGGGAACCCAAGATCATTGAGAAATTATCACATGAACACATGTACTCTTGGTACTTCACCAGGGAAGAACTAGTGAAGTTTTCCCTATCACGGAAAGATGGTATTACTGAAAGCAAGGAGTCAGAAATTCGGCATTTATACTGTTCATTTATTTGGGATGTTGGCATCAGGCTGAAACTGTACGTAATTTTTTTCATCCTCTCAACTGAAATGGACTTATACCTTCTTCTAGTACGTGCTTTCTAGTTTCTACTACATTATACGGTGGCTCATAACATGATTCTCCACATTGACCTTATCTGTCTGTTGATGAACCTAAAAGACTTCTTTTTTCTTTTTAACGAAATTTCTTCCTTGTTATACAACTGATATGCTTGACTCTGCTATCAGATTGTATTTTGTATTTTTTGTACACGATAATTCTCCTAGTTATTTTGGCAAGTTTGCTAAACTTGTCTATCCATTGTAACATGCTTCTTTCTTTCTTTCACAGACCTCAGATGACTATAGCAACAGCAATAATGTTTTGTCATCGCTTCTATTTACACCAGTCCCTTGCCAAAAATGGATGGCAGGTGAGAAGCTATGTTTTGTTGCTGCAGTGATGGTTGTTGCTGTCTATGAAAGTGAGAAGAGTGCAGATTTTCTTTGACAAGCATTTATTGGAATGATTGGCAATTTGTTCTCCATTGCCAACTTAACATTTCAAAATATCCTTCATATTATTGGAAAGTATTTAACCACGTGATAGCAGTAACATTTTGTCTTCTGATTACTTGCTAATTGCTAATCCATCTTAATCCTACTCTACCTTGAGTTCACTCATTGATTTGGAAATTTCCAAAGAATCTACTTAGCAACAATGTTACAAAAACATTATCTTTTTGTAGAACTTTTAATTGCTAATCCATTTCTCTTGGTATACTAAGGAGTTTTGAGGTAGTCAGTGTTGTTTTCAGTTTACCTAGGAAGTTTGGCTGTTATGGCTTGCGGCTGGTGGTAGGTTGCGGAGGTTGTAGTTGTGGTCGATGGGAGGGCGAGACCAGTCTTGCCACTGCCTCCCCGTCGTGGTTCTGCTGGAGAAGAAGACCAAGAGGGAGAGAGGTTCCGCCAGTAGAGAGAGAGAAATAGGGGGAGAACAGGACTATTAATTGCTTGCTTGATTATGAGTATTGCCTCTCCTTATATAGGGAGGATTTACAATCACACACCGACTCCAAATCCAAACTTCCCTAAAACTTCTGCTGAATTGGAAACTTATCTCAAACCAAATCAAATCTATCTCCTACTAAACGTATCTCTAAGCCGGATTGGCTCCTGCGACTGCCGCCGCCCCCACATAACACCTCTCCTCTCCTCAACAAACAGCTCATCCTCGAGCTAAAAAGTAGGATATCGATCCTGGAAATATTAGAGGTCCTCCCATGTAGCGGTTGATGCTGGCTGCCCTATCCACTGAATTAAAACTTGACGAACACCACAAGCCATCCGAACTTTGAGTGCACGATCTGGAACAGGGATAACAACACTGTGATAGGTGGGTGGCAAGGAGGGAGGTGCAGCAAGGGGCTCTCCCACAAGCTTCTTTAGTAGCTTGATCTGGAAGATGTTTAGACGAGAACCTGCTAGCGGCTCTATTTTGTAAGCCATTGGGTTGATTACGTCCACAATTTTGTACGGTCCATAGAAACGGGGCTGTAATTTCCCTCGATTGTTGTCTGTAGCTAGCATAGGAAGATGATGACGCAAGCAGAGCCACACCAATCGCCCACAGAGTAAGAGGCATCCCTGTGGCTAGCAGTTGTGCCTGCTCCAGTCTATGGCGGATGTCGTCCAGGAACTCGTCATGCTCGATCATCGCTTGCGCCACTGCAGCCACCCTGAGCTCGCTGGTATCATAGGACCGTATAGAAGGGGGGTCCTGGCCATGCACCACCTTGAATGGTGTGTTGCTTAGGGCAAAGTGGTACGAGGTGTTGTAGATGAATTCCTCCCATGGCAGCCAACGAACCCATTGACGGGGTCGATCTCTTGTCAAACAACGAAGGTACATGGTGATTACCTTGTTCATAGCCTTGGACTGCCCATCAGTCTGCGGGTGAAATGCTGAGCTTATGTGCAACTTGGAGCCTGATGCACGAAACAGCTCTTGCCAGAACATTGATTTGAAGACGGGATCACGATCGGAGACGATGGAGGTAGGAATCCGGGCACAATCTCAGCGAAGAATACTCGAGCCACCGTTTCCGCTGAATATGGGTGAGATAGCGGGATGAAGTGGTTGTACTTTGAGAATCTATCCACCACCATGAGGATGACTGATTTTCCTCCAACGTTGGGTAGGCCTTCAATGAAGTCCATGGCGACATTTGTCTAGACGACCGATGGCACGGGCAAGAGCAGGAGACGACCGACCAAGTGGAGGTGCTCCATTTTGTTCCTTTGGTAGGTGACGCAGCCATGGACGAACTCCTGTAATGCCGTGCACGCGTTAGGCGTGTGGAAGTCGGGCACAACCGATGGAGCGTCTTTTGGACCCCTTCGTGACCCTCATGTACTGCCGCCAGCACCGCGGAAAGCATGGCGGACGAAAGCGGCAGGTATATGTGCCGGTAGGTGATGACGCTGTCGGTGAGGGCCCATGGTTCACCCAATGTGCCAACTTCAATTTGCTCCTGGAGTGCCACCAGTACCGGGTCCTCAGATGCTGCCGCACTCCATTGAGCAAGGAAGTCGAAGCTTGGTCCAGAGATAGCCAAAGCCGACCCCAGCTCGACGTCCCGTCTTGACAGCGCATCAGCCACCGTGTTGAGGCGACCTGGTTTGAATTCCACCCTGAAATCAAAGCCTGACAATTTGCTTACCCATTGATGTTGGGGAATCGTGGCGAGATGTTGGTCCAGGAGGAATTTGAGGTTGTAGTGATTGGTCTTGATGATGAACGGCCAACCCCACAAATACGTCACCAATGGCGGACGGCTTGTACGAGACCAATCAGCTCCCATTTGTAAGCTGCAAGATGCTTGTGACGTTGGCAATGGGCCTGTCATCCTGGTGTAGCACTGCCCCGAATCCAGAGTCTGACGCGTCGCACTCCACTAAGAACAGTCACATGAAGTCAAGAAGAGAGAGTACCGACCTGATCGAGAGTGCGCTTGAGTGCCTAGAATGCCATCTCCGCTTGCTTGTTCCAGGCGAAGCCCTCCTTTAGTATCTGGGTAAGGGGAGCTGCTAGCCCTTCAAAGTCTTTGATGAAGCGTCTGTAGTAGCCAGCTAGTCCCAGGAAGCCGCGCAGAGCGCGAGACGATCACAGGGGCGGCCACTCTGCCATTGCCTTGATCTTGTCAGAGTCCATGGCGACGCCGGCCGCTGAAACCACATGGCCCAAATAAGGCACTATCTCCTCGCCGAATGAGCACTTGGGATGCTTGACGAAGAGCTTATGATGCCGCAGGAGAGACAACATAGCCCGAAGGTGTTGAAGATGAGCCAACCATGACGGGATGTAGATAAGTATGTCGTCGAAGAAGACGAGGACGAAGCAATGAGGGTAGGGGCGCATAACGTCATTCATCAATGCTTGGGATGTTAGAGCGTTCGTGAGACCGAACGATATCACCAGAAACTCGTACAACACTTTGTGTGTTCGAAACGATGTCTTGACCACATCTGCGGGATGCATGCGCTTAAAGCAGAGGCTGCAGTAGTGGCGGTTGTCCATCTCAGCCTGTGACAGCCACTTCACCATACGGCCGGCTACGTTAGCTATGGACATCTGCGACGTGTCGGCCGATGCTGGGTTGCTAGTGTCGGTGCTAGTCCTCAGGAACAACGAGTGGAACACGACATGAAGCGCTTGACCACTTGCTTGTACTGCCTGTTTTCGGCGCTCGAAGAAGCTCGCCAGGATCATGGCAATTTCCAGGGGTTGTGGATTCTGCAGCTAGACATCGATACCTATTGGTTCCTGTAAACCAATAGTAAAGAGTTGCACCTGTTGAGATGCCATTAGAGGAACAACATAGGCCAAGAGCTCGAGGAAGTGATCGCAGTAGACGGTGACAACTCCTGTGCGCCCAAGGGATTAGCGCGCGGGGGTGGACCAAAGCGAAGGTTGAGGAGCTCGGTGAAGCGGGTCCAAGACGATGTGCCTTCTTCGTGTTCCAGGCGCATGTACCACTGCTGACCGCGGTCGGTCAAGTGGAATGCTGCCCACTAGACCTTATCCTCCTCGTTAGTGTGTAGCCCTCGGAAGAATTTCTCGCATCGGTTAAGGTACAACAGGGGATCGCTTTCCTGTCGTATTTTTGGGAAAGTCGAATTTGTGTAGATGAGGGAGACGGTCGGTGCCGCAGTCATCTAGGCGTGTGCCATCGACCTGGCCGTCGGTGACCCCCTTGGTGTGTGGGTTGACCAGCAGGCCGCCGCCTCCTGATGATCGTGATGACGATGACGAGTCGTGCTGAGCTTTCAGGTGCATGATGGCGAGGTGGTGTGCTCCTTGTTGGTTGTCGATGTCGCGTAACGTGTCGCCTTGTTAGCTTCTGCAGTATGATGTCCAGTGTGGTTTGGTCAGCTGCAGGAGCCTTGTCACCGGTACCGGGCATGGTGGAGGCCTTAGGAAAGTATGATCCTGATAACAAGATGTTATGGCTTGTGGTTGGGGGTAGGTTGCGGAGGTTGTTATTGTGGTCGACAGGAGGGCGAGACTAGTCTCGCCGCCACCTCCTCGTCGTGGCTCTGCTCGAGAAGAAGACCAAGAGGGAGAGAGGTTCGGCCAGTAGAGAGAGAGAAATAGGGGGAGAATAGGACTATTAATTGCTTGCTTGATTATGAGTATTGCCTCTCCTTATATAAGGAGGATTTTACAATCACACACAGACTCCAGATCCAAACCTCCCTAACTTAACTCCTGCTGAATTGGAAACTTATCTCTAACCAAATCGAATCTATTTCCTACTAAACTTATCTTTTATTCAAAAGGAAACTTATCTCTAAGCCGGATTGGCTCCTGCTGCTGCTGCCACCGCCACATTCCTCATATTGCGGTGGCTGTAGTACTTGCCCCACATAACATTGGCAATCGTGATACTATTGCGATTGTATTGTACAATACTTCGGCAGTTTTGGACCAGTCCATTCAGCATTTTCCTATTGAAGTTACTTAGCTCCCATCGGCCAACTGGGTAGCAACTTATCATTACAACTTAAGCAAGTTTGACATGCTTTGATGGATCATCTTGTAAAATACAAACTCTCCAGTACGTTCTGTAAATATGGCTCACTGTACCACATTCCTTTTGTTTCTTAGTTATGCCGGATTTGGTTATCTCATTTTTTTTAATCTCAGTTGTTGTATTTTTTTATCGGATCAGTTTATGCGGACATTATTTATCTGTGTTTCTGTTATTATGTGCTGCCCTTAGTTATTTGAGACACTAGTAACAGTTTCTGTTCAATGCTATTTGTCCATAATATTTACTTTGTTTGGTGTCCTTGTTATATTTATGATTTGCTTATTGTCATTTCTGGACTGGTGGTTCTTCCTGAACTTCCATCAATTATCCATAATCTTGTATTCCCCTTTACCGGTTTTAATGGTTACTTTTGTTCTTCCCCTGTTTTCAGACAGTTGCAACAGTATGTGTATTTCTTGCATCAAAAGTTGAAGATACTCCTTGCCCCCTGGACCTGGTAGTAAGAGTAGCCTATGAAACAATGTATAGGCGGGACTTGGCTACAGCTCAAAGGATCCGGCAGAAGGTGCCACTAAATCATTATTTGAACTTTCAGTATACTGTTGTCCATTTGTTTGACCATCATCTATTAAACAGGATGTTTTTGAGAAGCAGAAAGCGCTTATTTTGATCGGAGAGAGATTGGTTCTTACAACTATTCGATTTGATTTCAACATTCAGCATCCTTATAGACCACTTCTTGATGCGATGAAAAATCTTGGCATCATTCAAAAGGAAGTGAAGCAAGTAGCATGGAACTTTGTGAATGATTGGTATGCGATCTATTATTTCAATCTTTAATATCAATTTTTTGAATATTCCTTAGCAATTCGGATGTATTAATCCTGCCACTTATGTTTCAGGCTTAAAACAACACTGTGCCTACAGTATAAGCCCCAGTACATAGCTGCTGGTTCTCTCTACCTGGCTGCGAAGCTTCACAATATTAAGCTTCCGTTGCATGGAGCGCATGTATGGTGGCACCAATTTGATGTTGCCCCAAAGCCTTTGGAAGGTATGTAGACCACTAAGCAGATCATATTATCATAGCACTTCGTGCTTTTTGGAACTTGAAAAGAGAACGTTGCATTGCTGCAGCTATCATTCAGCAAATGATGGAGCATGTTGCCATGAAAAGATTGATGTCTGCTCGTCCCAGTTTAGTTAAGCAAAAGGAAGCTCTATCTGAAGCTAAACTGCTTGCATCTAACAGCCCGGACTCTGTGTTGAATCAATCTAGCTTGTCAATAAACAGCTCAAGTCCCGATATTGGTGAGCCCAATGACCACATCCAGGTGAATTCAGGTCAATACTCGATAAGCAGTCATACTGGTGATTGTAGGATCTCAGGCCCTGATGGCAGTTTATTGAATGTTAGTGCTAATAGAAATGAAGAGAGCTGGGATCAGGCTTTAATAACCAATCATGGTGTGATGTCATGCAGTAATCAGACATCATTAGATGTTGCAGCCACTGAGGGCAATGCTGGATGTGTGAAGCACGATGTAAGCAATTGTAAGGACTCCAATAACACAGTCAGTGGTCAAAACTTGAACCAGGCATCAATAAATCGGCATGGCGATGGAGTGAACCCATTCTCTGTGGTGATCTCATTGGACGCTGATGTGGACAGAGAAGGCACTCAGTGTGTGGAACCATCGGTTGCAAACTCTAATCCTTGTACTGAAAGTCTCAATGCAGACAGTTTGTGCTCTGATCGGAGTTTGGCTGATCCTGCTGCAGGTACCATCAATGATGCACCATCTGCACTGCCAGTTGGGATGGAGGTTGATCCATTGAGTGCAGAACTTAAAAAGGTAGATGTTGCCCGGATAAAGAATCTGTTAATGAAGAGGAAGAGGCGGAGAGACGTCCAAGAGCAAGCCATTGCTTCAGATGATATAACTGAAGAAGCCTGGATTGAGAGAGAGCTCGAAGCTGGGATTGTTGCTACAAAACAAGAAGCTCATCATGCTGCCACCTCAGATGAATTAAGTGATGACGCCTGGATAGAGAGAGAGCTCGAGTCTGGGATTGTTGTTGGACCAAGAAATGAGCAAGTAATCACTCTGGATGGCTTAAGTGAAGATGATTGGATTGAGAGAGAACTCGAGTCTGGGATTATTGTAGAGCCAGCACCTGCTAGCAAGAAGCAGAAGCTAGAGTCAAGCTGCCGTTAGCTCCTTTGCTTCTGCACTCGGAGGGTGTTGGACGAGCAAGTGAATAATGGCAGATGGAGGTACCTTTTCCGAACGAAAGCACAAGTCACAGATATGAAACAAATAGGAGCACCATTATTTTCCCTTTTTATTATTTGTTTAACCAGACACCACCTCGAGTGCTTTCCACACAAGGGGTGTGCACAGTGGGATCTTCCCATTTTCTTTAATTCAGAATCATATCCATTGTTTGTTCTTTTTTGTTGCGAGTGTAAATGCGGCATGCCCAAAGTTGGGCTTTAGATTATAGGTGTAAGTGTAGCAGAAATTATGTTGTTAAACCCTAATAGGAATTAATTTCTTCAGTGTACCTGTAACTGTTAACAAAAGAAAAGTTCTTCAGTGTAGCTGTTATTGTTAACAAAAGAAAAGCAGCTCTTTGGTATATAATGTTTATAAATTGAAGATAAATGTATGCTAGGAGCAGAGAGCTGTTCACATGCATCAATCTGCCCTGTTGAGCTGGCTGGTCGTTGACCTTTCTTTTTTTTTTTTCCATTGTGAACTGTTTAATGTATTTAATGGGACCATTCAGGGCACATGCCCTTAGGGCAATTTTAACTTACCCAATCGCCGCCCACCCCTAACCACACTGGTTTGGCACCAGGACGACCCGCCCACTGCCTGCATACGCCGGCGGCCACGGCTGGACCGTATTGACATTGTAATATGGATAGGGTATGACTACCCTGTGCATATGATGTCTTGAAGATGGTGGATGTGTAACCATACCGTCCTCGCTCCCAAATGTTGCTTTTTTTAAAGAAACGTTAGTCATATTTGTTATGCTATTTGTACCCTTCACGGGTTTATGGGGGTAACGATGATGTTTCACTCAAGTTTCAGTCGTTTCCCTTGGTTTTCTAAGAGTTCCAAGTAGGTTTCTGAACATTAGGCATGTTTTTCGAAAGCTTCAAAGAGTTGAGATACGTTTCAGAATGTTCCAAGATGATTTTTCAAGCTTCAGAGTTCATGACACGTTTTCAAATTCTAGAACATGATGTGTAGATGTTTCAAACTAGTTTCAGGTTTCAAACACAAAATTCCAAAAGTTTCTAAGCAAGTTTTAGGTTTCACGACAAAAGTTTGAAAACGAAGTTTCAAAATTTTCAAACAGGATCCAAGTTTTAGAATACATGGTCGGAAAGGTTTCGTCGATGCAAAGACGAGGTAACCCGGTCAGTTTGAGGCACTGGTTCAGGGCCCCACTGGGTCGGCCTGCCACTTCACCTGCAAGCGCCCCTCATCAGTCTCGCTGGCGCCACACACTGCTAGTCTGCTACACCACAACAAAACAAGCTCGCGCCACTGCTTCGCCCATGCCATTGCAACTGGCTTTCATGAGCCGCCTGTTGTTGCCAACGATGGCAGTGACAATCTCACAGGCACAAAAAACAGGGCAACGAGAGAGACAGAGTAATTTTGTTGTGGTGTTCAACTTAACCACATTTTTCTCCTCTTTCTTCTATTTATTCTCGGTTACAAACTAACCTCAGCTAAATTTGGATGTTGGACCGAGTATGCTGGCTGTGCCATCCCACAGCCACTCATGGCACAACTCCTTACATGCAGCTAACGATCACCACAACGTGCCATCCCACGTTTAGATCCCAGCTGCCTGAAACTACGGCTACACAATCTAACAGAAAAAACAACTCGTTCATGTTGTGTACAGGCACACAAACACGACCTAAAAAATGAATTTGATATGGTGGCTTGAGACAAGGTTTCCTATTCTAGGGTTTCATTTGCATAAAAGCCGATTTTTAGTCCTGAACTATGGAAAATAAATTTTTATTTTAACCGAGAAAAGATGTACCAAAGATTTTCTTCAACCTCCGGTAATTCAACCCAATTCCCAAAGATCTTCTTTAACCTCCGGGAATTCAACCCAATTCCCAAACCAAGAGAAACACCCACCCGACTAATCATGTGAGGGTCCATGCTGCTCATAACCGTGAGCACGGCTGAATATTCAGTTTGACACTCTGCAGAGTTTATACACTTTACCCACGAGTCGTGATCTTCTCTGTTGTTGGCACATAATGGTACCTTACACACTTCCGGGGTGTGCACCAAGAGATCACTACGAGGCTTTTCCAGAGAGTCTCCCAGTATGCACTCGCCCACTGAGGTTTCACCGCCGTACATAAGTGGAGTAACCCTCCACCCCAGAAGCCCCCTCTTGTGCCGGGTAGAATTGGGAAGTAACCCTTCCTTATCTACACATCCGATTGGCTCATACAACACTGGGAGAACATCTAATTACTAGGCTAAGCCGTACCATATTGGTCTCGTGGTTGCTCTGTTTGCCATGGATGTTCGCTCCATGAATCGGTCCTTAAAATGGTCTGGGCAAGACCTCCAATAATCCCATAAGGGTATATTACCAAACAACCAACCATGCTGGGAAAAGTACCCCTTTCTTGCCCAAAACCCCAATTATCTCTGTTGTTAACTCCCTTAACAACATCAGTTTCCATGATATTCTTCCTATCTCAATTTTTAGTTCATAACTCAAGATTCATCATCCTACACGCTACATGTTCATCTAAAGCATGGCTAAGCATAAACATGATGATCTTGTATGGATAAAGCACCTATATCTAACACTAGTATTTGCTATACTACCCATTTGTAAAACAGCATGCATACTTGACAAAGACTCGCTTTATGTAAAAAAACTGGGTTAGCAACATGGTCAAGACACTTGCCTTCATCGAAGTGTTGCACAGGTCCTTCAAAATCTTCCTCTTGAAAGTTGCCGAACTCCTGGACTGAATCGTCTACACGAGCACACAATCTAACATAAGAACAGTACACCAAACATTCCTAAAACTAGATGAAAACCCTATAAACAGATTCTACGTGACGCTACGATCGTTTGAGCATGAAAATCACCTAAATCGGAACTATGAACAAAACGTTATGATTATTTGAAGTTCCAGGGGTGTTTCTGCAAAATTTCCTTATTATCAGAGAAAATCCGAATTGTTTTTATACTGGAAATTGGATTTATGATGTCATAAAGCAAAACAGATTTAATTCTTAAAAGGAAAAGGCGTGGAAAAGGTTCACGGGGCTTGTGGACCACGGAGGACACACCGGTCCACCAGTCCATGGTGGACCGAAGGGGTATGCCCCCGGCTAGTCTAATCCAAGCCGTAGATCGGAGATCCGATGGTCGGGGTTTGAAACAGCGGTGCCGACAGCTTCCAACGGAGGGGGCGATGGTCAGCAGCGGCAGGGGCGGCGGCGAGCTCACCGGCGATGCGCCAAACGATGCATCCAGCCATGATACTCAATGGTGAGCGGCGGAAAAGAGAAAGGGAGAGAAAGGGAATCTCACCACGGGTTCGACGGTGGCAGAGGAGTACCGGAGATGGCTGGCGACGGTGAGGGGGCTGGCAGCGCTTCGGTCTTCGGCGGAAGTGGAGTCCGGTCACGAGAGACACTCCAAAAAGCGCCAAGGGACGAAGACCGAGACCCTACGGATCCGTTTGAGCGAAGAACAAGGTTAAATGAGGCTCGGCCATGGAGGAAACGGGCGGCGGCTGAGCTTCTTACCGTCAATAATGGTGGTCTCGGCGGAGGGCTTAAACCCGAGCGCAAATCGAGGGGAAAAAGGATGGTTCGGGTGGGGAATGATGCAACGATGCTGATGGAGGGCTTAAATAGCCGAAAGGGGAAGGGAGGCGGCCGGATTCGAGAGGATTGGCCGGCAGCCCCAAATTTTATTCCAACTACGGTTTCCATGCAAGGGGAAGGGGAAACGAAGGGGAAACGGTCGGAATCAAGAGTGGGGAGGGGGAGGATCACGGCCATGCGATTGATTTCGCGATTTAATGCGCGGGGTGGCTTCGATTTGAAACGACGGCGGCAAAAGAGAGCTCGGCGTCGGGCGTCGGGAGGAGGAAGAAGGCGAGCCGACGGCTTCGAGGCTCAGCGCTGGCTTCGGCTTGGGCTCGGCGGGTCCACACGTCAGCGAGAGCGGGGCGACGGGACCGGCTGGAGTGGGAGGCGGGTCGGCTCGGCGTTGGCTTGGGCCGGCGCTGAGAGGGATTCCGGCCCACGTGAGAGGGGAAGAAGGGAGGGGAGAGGGGAAAACTGGGCCGGAAAAAGGATTCGGCCCAAACGAATTTCTTTATTTTCAAAACCTTTTTCCAATTGAATTTCAGCATATTTTCCAATGAGGTTTTAAAGCGACGAAACCTAGCGAAATTTTGCAAACTTTTTCCACCCAATAAAACCTTATTGCATCTACAACGGCATGAATGCATTCAAACAATTATCCTAGGCCAAATTAATTTTAGAAATTAATTTCCTATTGAGCTAAGTTGCAACACCTGAGTTAATTTCTAGGGAAATTTTAAATTATAGCAAATATTGAAATTTGGGTGTTACACTGTTCTATGCCTCCCAAGGCCCCCGCCTCGTGATGATCGGGCCACCTTCCCAAAGGCAGCGGGGTGAGTCAGCAGGCCCTGGGAAGATTTGCCGAAAAGGGAGTGACGATTGTGCTTTACCTGCCAGGAAGTGACCGGCATTAAAGGCCTAGGTTGATGGGCGCCACTCTGACACCCTGGCGTGATGAGGGCTATCCCGACACCCCTGGCAATGCGGCGTCGGGCTGCAATTGGCGATCGGCTCGCCCCTTTCAAGGGGTAGGAACCACGATAATTACCACAGTGGATATTTATCTCCCGACAGGATAGAAGGTAGTTATCCAGGATAAGGCTCAGTAATTTAGCCGGATCCCGGATATTTTGTACATTATGATAACTTGTACGCCAAGCTACACATGACCCTATAAATAGGAGGCCATGGTCCTCTGGGCAAAAGGGGGACACAGGGAGAAAGAACACGCATCACAGCGAACGTTGTGATACTCCTCCCAAAGTGATACATTTTTCTATCATCAATATACTCGTGGTGTTCCTTCCTCTCAAACTTTGTCTCCAAGCTTGAGTCTCCTCCTTAGAAGAAACTCTTGCCGTACTTATTGGAGCAAGACAATAGTGGCACCGTCCATAGGGATCTCGAACACAGAAGTGCTAAGAGAGGTAGGAATCCACTAGGGAAACCACCAAAGGATTAGCTAAAACTGCCATACCCACCATTGCAAGCATGCAACCATATGCATGGCTTCCTCAGCCATACGCACCATATGCATGCTCCAGCCCCACTGCTGTATGGGACGGTGTTCCTCTGACCTTTGCCAACTTAGAACCCTAGGTCGGTACAGGAACTCCAGATGGAGTGGAGGCCTTCTAGCCTCTGCGTGACGAAGACCTCACCACCTCAAGAGAGGGTGCGGCTGAAGCCACAGCCAAGTAGGCCGCCTTCCAATTGTTCTGGGCGGTCCAACCCAGGAATGCTCCTACCTGGACTTGATCCCCAGGTGTCCCCTTCAACCACACCTGGGATACCCCGAGCGAGCCAACATCTTCGGAAAGTCTGTCCACCCAGCACCCTCCTTGGGCCCCTCAGGAGAAAGAGGGTTCCAAGGGGACGGAGGGCTCGGGGGTCGGACCCTGCCAGCGCCTCCGACGCTGCCCTTGCAATGCCATCCACGAGCAAGGAACCCTAGGCCCATCTTGTCTAGTGAGGCATAGTTAGAACCACTTTGGCTCCAAAATTCGGTTCATTGGGCAGCCTCGATGGTCTCCCAAAGGGGATGGAGCCCCTGGGGAAACCACAGGCTCTGGGACACACCGCCTTCGGCAGCGACCCCGACGAGTACTCCAAGCTCCAATGCCCCCAGAGGCACATGGGTGCATCCAGCACGGGCCAGGGTGTGGCCACAACACCAACGACTGCCGCACCCTCATGATCTTCCGGGAGGAATACCTCAAAAGGCAAGCAGAATACCTAGCCACAGAAGGAGCGGGTGAAGGACGACGCAGGGTTCGAAGGCCTGGGGCAAACTCCCAGGCAAATCCCCGGCCCCTCAACCCTGCACCGTCACTACCGACCCTGCTAACAACGGTACCACATCCAGCAACGAGAACTGACTCGGGGACACGTCGTCAACAAGCTCCAGACCGAATACCTCTGGAGCCAGGCAGCGGCCAAGGACCAAGGGGGTCAAGCACCGCCTCTCCCGACTAGCCTTCGACTACACCTCCAACATGCCATCGTCAGGTTCCGGACGGATTACCTCCGGGGCCAGACAATGGCTAAAGGCTGAGGGGGTCAAGCACCGCCTCTCCCAGCCTAGCCATAGGCTTCAAGGTCACCAAGCCGCACAATAGAGACCTCATTCCTACAAAAGTACACCCACTGCTAACTACCAAATAGTTTACCTAGTGATCCGTCTTTCATACGGCAAGGTTAAAGCCTTTTAGAGGCCTCTAACCTTACTGATGTGAGTCTTTTATCAATAAATAGCCACTGAGTAGAAGCAGTAGAACTTAAGTTACATCTTCACTTAGCATGAACAGTTATATCACTTAGCTTTGTTTTATGCTACAAATAGCTTCTCATTACCAACAGTAGACTACAAAACTTAGCTAGTATAAACCATCCAAAATCCCTACACTCCCGCAGACGAATCATGCCTAGGTCGCCTGAGGGGGCGGGTCTGCCCAGGTTTCCTGGAAGGCATTGTGTGGCCTCGGAAGCATAGTTACCACGTATCAAGGGATTTCCTTGATAGATCGTGTTGTGGCGCCACCCGTAGGACATCTTCGGGTGGCATGACAAGCCCACATACCAGTAAGCATCGCTTGCCTAAACCCAAGGTCACCTGAAAAGGTTTCCCGGAGGGTAGGCTTTGCCCTAGTAGGAAGTGGAGCCTACACACCGTAGGCATAGCATGCCTAGGTCACCTGGAAGGCAAGATTGCCTAGGTTTTCTGGAAGGTATTGTGTAGCCTCGATAGTGTGTAGATGCTGGTTATCAAGGGACTTCCTTGGTAATGTAGTTGCGGGGACCTTGGGGGATTTCTCCGGAGGCATGACAAGCCCACGCACCAGTAAGCATCGCTTGCCTAAACCCAAGGTCACCTGAAAAGGTTTCCTGGAGGGTAGGCTTTGCCCTAGTAGGAAGTGGAGCCCACACACCGCGGGTGTAGCATACCTAGGTCACCTGGGGGGCAAGACTGCCTAGGTTTCCTAGAAGGTATTGTGTAACCTCGATAGTTTGTGGACGCCGCATATCAAGGGATTGCCCTAATGTGAGGATGTAGTGCTCTGAGGAATGCTGTTGCAAGGAATCCTCTTTGCACGACATGCTTATATACCGCGGGCGCCGCTTATGCCTAGGTCACTTGCAAGATAGATTATGCCCAGGGTGCCCTGGAAGGCATTGCATAGCTTCGGTCATATAAATGCCACGCGCCAGGGCAGATCCTTGGTGGATAGTGTTGTGGTGCACCCCAGGTGTTTTCTTCGGAGCACGACAAGCCTACACACCGTGGGCGTAGCATGCCTAGGTCACCTAGAAGGCAAGACTGCCTAGGTTTCCTAGAAGGTATTGCGTAGCTCTGATAATGTGTAGGACCTTCGGCATTAATACATGCCAAGGAGTCTTACCAAACCTCCGGCAAAAACAGAGAGTCTTACCAAACCTCCGGACAAAACGTAGAGTCTTACCAAAACTTCCGACAAAAACAGAGAGTTTTACCAAACCTCCGGCAAAAACAGAGAGTCTTACTAAACCTCTGGCAAAATTGAAGAGTCTTACCAAACCTCCGGACCAAACGGAGAGTCTTACCCAAAATCTCCAACAAAAACGGAGAGTCTTTCCTAACCTCCGACAAAATCAGAGAGTCTTACCAAACCTCCGGCAAAAACGGAGAGTCTTACAAAAACCTCCGGTAAAAATGGAAAACCTTACAAAAACCTCCAGTAAAAATGGAGAGCTTTACCAAAATCTCTGGTAAAAATTGAGAACCTTACCAAAACCTCCGGTAAAAACGGAGAGCTTTACCAAACCTCCGGTAAGAACAGAGAACTTTACCAAAACCACCGGTAAAAACGGAGAGCTTTACCAAACCTCTGGTAAGAACAGAGAACCTTACCAAACCTTCAGTAAAAACGGTGAACTCTACCAAAAACCTCCGGTAAAACAGAGAACTTTACCAAACCTCCGGTAAAAACGGAGAGCTTTACCAAACCTCTAGTAAAAACGGAGAGCTTTTCCAAACCTCCGCCCAACGGAGAGCCTTACAAAACCTCCACACCACAGAGAGACTTCCGAAAACCCCCCACGATGGAGATATTTTTTTGAAACTTCACCAGGCGAAAAGATTCTAAAAAGACCTAACGGGAAAGGTACTCTGGCATCTTGAAGGCTAATGCCTCCGTGCCGAAGGGGTACGAAACCCGCTGGTCTCCAAAGAGCACCGCTCATAGATCGAAGAGGTACAAAGATCCCCC
This sequence comes from Phragmites australis, assembly GCF_958298935.1. Classification (NCBI taxonomy): domain Eukaryota; kingdom Viridiplantae; phylum Streptophyta; class Magnoliopsida; order Poales; family Poaceae; genus Phragmites; species Phragmites australis. The sequence continues at coordinate 28,076,696 of NC_084926.1, read as the reverse complement.
TTCCTACAGGGGAAGGTATGATCACATGACTCAAACACGTATGGTAAACGGTAACAACATTACCCTACCATCTCCTTTGAAAACACCTTTTACATATCATTTAATAAGGGTCATACTAACATTCAATAAAAGCCTGCGCCTCATGGCACGGGAAACATAGTGGAACCCACGACTATACATTGCAGAGACCGCAAAACCAGGCAGCGGCTAAGGGTCGAGGGGGTCGCGGACCCTCTCTCCCGCCTGGCCTTCGGCTTTGCCTCTGATGCGCCGTCGCCAGGCTCCGGACAGAATACCTCTGGAGTCAGGCAGTGGCTAAGGGCCAAGGGGGTCTCAAACGCTCTCTCCCGCCTGGCCTTCGGCTTCACCTCCGACGCACCATCGCCAGGCTTCGGATGGACTACCTTCAGAGCGGGGTAGTGGCTAAGGGCTGAGGGGGTCACAGACCCTCTCTTTCGCCTGGCCTTCAGTTTCGCCTCTAACGCACTGTCGCTAGGCTCTGGACGAAATACCTCCGAAGTGGAGTAGCGGCTATAGGCCGAGGGATCGCGGACCCTCTCTTTCACCTGGCGTTCGGATTCACCTCCGATGAGCCGTCGCCAGGCTCCGGACGGAATACCTTCAGAGCCGGGCAGTGGCTAAGGGCCGAGGGGGTCGCGGACCCTCTCTTCCGCCTGGCCTTCGGTTTCACCTTCGACGCGCCGTTGTCAGGCTCCGGACGAAATACCTCTGGAGCTGGGCAGCGGTGAAGGGCCAAGGGGATCGCGGACCGCCTCTTCCACCTAACCTTTGGCTTCACCTCCGATGCGCCACCGCTAGGTTCTGGACGGAATACCTTCGGAACCGAGTAACGGCTAAGCGCCGAGTGGGTCACGGACCCTCTATTTCACCTGGCCTTCAGCTTCACCTCTGATGCACCGTTGCCAGGCTCCGGACGGAATACCTCCGGAGCCGAGTAGCGGCTAAGGACCAAGGGGGTCACGGATCGCCTCTTCCACCTGGCCTTCGGTTGTGCTGATGCTCTGTCACCAAGCTCCGGATGGAATACCTCCAGAGCCGGGCAGTGGCTAAGGGCCGAGGGGGTTGCGGACCGCCTCTCTTGCCTAACCTTCGGCTGCACCTCAGGCACATCATCGCCGTCAACCCGGACAGTCACTAAACAACTCGAAGGGTCAAGAACCACCTCCGGAGTTCATCTCCAAATGTTCTAGAGGGACTGCGCTGAGTTGGAAATCTGGAACAAATTAGAAAGGAGGCCTTACTAGCCCCAGGCCCGAGGAGTACGCAGTAACCAGGGACGACGAGGTCACCACTACTCGACCTGGTTCTCCTTAGCTACCCTACGTATCCATCGGCCGTCAGAAAAACTAGCCATTGCCTTCGAAAGGGACGAAGAAGTACGGCTTGGAGGCATGAAAGCAAGCACGCATGTGGCCACCCATTCAAAAGGCCCTCTCGCATTGCGATACGAAAGGAGACACGACCATTCCTGAAGATCCACGTTACATTATTAAAAAAACAACCAATACATCCAGGGGATACAAACTAAAACAACCGTAAAGAAATTGCCACGAAGAAGATAGATCCCTACAGAGCAAAACAAGGAGAGAAAGAGTACAAGGTGACTAAGTTCAGCTGTGACATGGATATATCATGGCGTCACCAAGTATGTCATCCCGGTGACCGCCTTCACCTCCTACGGGTCTCGGTAGGGGCCACGCATGTGGCGGCATATGCGCCTCATCTGCAGCCTGCTGTTGTGGAAGCCGATACAGTAGCCGGCACCTGAGCTATCAGAGGAAGCTGAGGAGTCTGAGGAGGTCACCGGCGTGGCCTTCTCCCTCGCCTTCTCGACCTCTTCTTGCTTTGCCGCTGGGCCCACAAACGTTGGCTCACTCTCCCTTCGTAGGAGATCCCAGTCAATCTCCTCATCGCCATCGGAGATATCGATGATCTCGACAGGCATGCCCTCCCCGGCCAAAGGTCGGGCCGGAGCGGCGGACAACCGCCTCCCCTACAGAGGTGGAAGCAGTTTCGCCTCCGGCGCCTCTGCCGATGACCGAAACAACCCGGGTACTGAAGGATCCGTCGATATCATCGATGTCTCCGAGGAGGATGAGGAGGAAGACGATGCCATACTCAAGTCAAGGTTAACTGCTACTCATGGAGCTGTGGAGACTCCAACCGGGTAACCCCGGCTTTATACCCGAGCCATGCAACCACGTAGGTCCGGAAGATGAAGCGGGGCGAACGTCGCCGTGTCCTCCCATTAAACACCTAGGGGACAGGGCCGTGGCCATATCCGGTTTCTGTCTAACACGTGGCAGCACTCCACGACAAAATACCTCATTTTCTTGCGCGGACGTCCCATTACATTAATGACCCAAACATCTTTCGACGCGTGACAGGATCGCGGGCACAAGACCCTAGTGACCCCTCTACTCTAGCGACTCTGGAGCATCTTGTCCCGCCAGGCGAACGTGGGGGATTCTCCAAACCCACATGAAACCTCTACTCTAGCGACTTTGAAGGACAGAGAATTACCATCAGGCATCCTTGATACGATACCAGGCTGGGGTTGATTTTTCTCTGCATCTTCTCCCCCCTCCAAAACATCGGGGCCCGAGAATGAGGAGCTACTGTTTGGGGGAAATAAGCTAGCTTGAGGATAATGATTGAAGATCACTATCCAGGTCCCTCGGAAGCCTTGATCTCCAAACCCTCTGTTAGAAGCTCAATCTCTGATATCATCAAATCCTTTCACGGTACCCCTTCACACTTACGAAGCCTTCCCTTAGCTCCGTCGGTTCAACCCCCCGAAGCCTTCTAAAATACGGCCTCCCGAAGCCTCGGTCCTCCGAAGCATTAGCCTCCCAAAGTCCCGGCTCTCCTGGGTCCCGCTTCCCAACGCCTTCACCTCCTTGTTCTATGCCTCCTGAAGCTCCCGCCTCGGGATGATCGGGCCACCTTCCCGATGGCAGCGAGGTGAGTCAGTAGGCCCTGAGAAGATCTGCTGAAAGGGGAGCGCCAGTCATGATTTGCCTACCAGGAAGTGATCAGCATTAAAGGCCTAGGCTGATGGGCACCACTCTGACACCGTGGCGTGATGAGGGCTATCCTGACACCCCTGATAGTGTGGCATCGGGTTGCATTTGGCGACCAGCTCGCCCCCTTCAGGGGGCAGGCACCACGATAATTACCATGATGGATATTTATCTCTCGATAGGATAGAAGGTAGTTATTCGGGATAAGGCTCAGTAATTTAGCCGGATCCCGGATATTTGTACATTATGATAACTTATACACCAAACTACGCATGGCCCTATAAATAGGAGGCCATGGTCCTCTGGGCAAAAGGGGGACACAGGGAGAAAGAACATGCATCACAGTGAACGTTGTGATACTCCTCCCAGAGTGATACATTTTTCTATCATCAATATACTCATGGTATTCCTTCCTCTCAAACTTCCTCTCCAAGCTTGAGTCTCCTCCTTAGAAGAAACTCTCGCCGTACTTGCTAGAGCAAGACGAACTCTTGCTCCAACAGGGTGTCCAATGAACAGCTTGAGTTGTGTTATGATACAAATCCAATGATCAATTGGAGACCTATTGGGAAGTGATGTTTTCCCAATGGGACACTTATTGGGGAGGGATACCTCCCTGAAGGGATATGAACTTATCCCTTCATCATGTATAAATCTAGCCTGAATGCAATAAAAGAAATGGTGAGTTCTACTCTCTATTCTGTGTTGTGTCTATTTTCAATTGTTCTCCAACACGTTATCAGCAACGGCGGCGGCTATGGGGGGATGGGGAAACCCTAACAACCCCAACCAATGTTTTTATACCCACTTCATGGGCCAGCTGGAATGGGCCCATAATAGGCTTAGATGCACAACAAAAGCCCATGCCACCAATTTTGCAAAAAAGTCCTCAAAAAATAACGTGCCATCCGACAAGCAATGCAATTTTATAGAAACCCCCTAGGTTTTTAGTAAATTATGTGCTGTCATAATGTAATATTGTTTTATTGCAAATAAGCCCTTTAGGACTTCAATAATTGCAGTGCAAGCATTGATAACATTAATAAAAACTCACTATTATTTACGTTTAAGTCCTCAAACTTTTCACAAATTGTATTATGCTACATTTACTTCACGTAAATATATATTCTAGGCCCTCAGGTCATCTGGAATTGCATAAGTACAACTGCATTATACATGTATTACCTCAGTAATACTCAGCTATTAAGTATATTGCAGTTCATTACACATTTATATTTATTCCTTCCAAACATTTCCTTTGCAATTTTATTGGAACAAATATTTTCTGCTTTTAAAATTTATTTAGGCCTCACATGTGCTTAAATAATTTGCAGAAAATTATGCAAAATAAATTTAAGGTGATTACCTTATTATTGTATTGGCATAAACACAAGGTAGTAGAGACTATAACCATAGCTACGACTGTAGTGTCGTCCACCTTAGTTGGATGGTGTCCATGTTATAGTAGGGAGTCACTCACCACTACAAGAAAATCATTATTTTGTGATGAAAATCCTTGTGACGACAACAATTTTTGTCATGTATTGTACCATTTTATGACGGTGGAAACACCACCATCACAATATTGGCCTCATTGTAACTATATATGACGAAAACACAAAAAATGTCACAAAAGGTGATGAGTGTTCGTCATAAAATCCACTATCCTGGGGTCGATCTGTGGGAGGTGATTTTATGACGCTAGTTATAGTTTTTGTGCCGATTGTGTAGGTGTCATATATTGTTTGGTTTATTGTGATGACCTTGGTCATCACAGATGGCGGATGCGCTAACCCAGTATCCGTGTTTTTTATGATGATTGTTTGTTTGTTGTCACTTATTGTCGACTGTTCCTCTAGCGGAAATTCATCCTTGGTTGTTCGATGCCCTAGCGCGGTGGCGCCCCTATTTTCCCTAACTTGTGTGGGCTTGCAGCAGGTCCAATCTTCGATGCTCTTTGCTCCTCTTAGCCTCCCAATTGGTTGGTTGTAGGCAAGGGAAGACGCACGGTTGAGGGATTGGACATCGGAGGTGAGTTCATTTATGTGTTCCATGTGCAGATGATTTGATAGTCCATTAAGATTTTCATGAACTATGAAAATTGGTGTCTTTGAAGCTATGCCTTGTGGATTCTCATTTCTGAAACCATGGCTTCATTGCTTGCCCGGTTAATAAATCGATTTGAATTAGCAATAGATGCAAGCCACCCACAGGGTGGTCAATGAAATTCCTAAACAAGACATTCATGTTCCTGTTGGTCAAATATCTAACTCCGAACTCATTTTTCCCTAGGATAAAATGGATAGGAGCTAGATTTATAATAGTTCGCCATTTACTCATTTTTGGCTGGTGTGGATCAATTTATGCAACATGTCAGAGCGCATTTCAATGAAAATGAAGAAATAAAATGCCCTTGCCACCGATAGCTTAATCATAAATTGCTATCTCATGATGAAGTGGAGGATCACATTAATATTTCTGGTGTGTCAAGGACCTACACTCAATGGATACACCATGGAGAATCAGTTAGTGATGAGGAATGTGATGGCAATGATGATGGCCATGGTTATGATGAAGATCAGCAAGGGTTGTATGGTGAGGGTCTTGGGATTGGAGATGGTGAAGACAACATAGAAGAGAACGGTGGAGTTCAAGGCTTAATTGAGGATATGTACAGAGCTGCAAACAATGGCACTAGTGGAAACATATATGCAAAATTGATGGAAGAAGCAAAGCAGGAACTTTATCCAAGCTGTACAGAATTCTCAAGGTTGTCTTTCCTAATTAAACTGCTTGATATAAAGGTATATAATCGGATTACAAACTCAGGTTTCAATGCATTGCTTTAGTTGCTTTCATCAGCATTGCCAAATGGTACTGCTATACCAAAGTCCTTCAATGAAACCAAGACTATACTCCGGAAAGTTGGGTTTGGGTATGAGTCAATTCATGTTTGCAGATATGATTGTGCATTATTCTGGAAGGAGCATGCAAATGATATCCAATGTCTAGTATGTGGTGAGTCAAGGTGGAAAGACAACAGTGAGGGGAAAAATAGAGTTCCCCACAAGGTGCTTTGGTATTTGCCAATAATTCCAAGATTGCAAAGGCTTTTTGTGTCAAAGGTAGAGCTGAGCTTGTACAATGGCACAAGAAGAAGAGGGTGCCCATTAAAAATGAAATGAGATATCCTGCAGATGGAGAAGGTTGGAAAGATTTTGATAGGACCTTTGAGTCATTTGCACAAGATCCTCGCAATTTAAGGCTAGGCATTGCTACAGATGGTTTCAACCAGTTTGGTAACATGAGCAACGCGTATACCATGTGGCTAGTGATAGTAGTACCATATAATTTTTTACCATGGATGTGCATGGAGCAATCCAATTATATGTTGGCTTTACTTATTCCAGGACCAAAAGCACCAGGAAAAGAGTTTCATGTATACATGCAACCTTTCATACAAGATTTGATTCGTCTTTGGAATGGAGTTCCTACTTATGATGCATATGGTAGAGAACAATTTTCACCACATGCAGTGATTATTTGGGGAATCAATGATTATCCTGCACTAGGCACCATGACAGGGAGAAGCATAAAGGGTTACTTTGCATGTGTGCACTGTGACGAGGATCCGTGCTCTGAATGGTTGAGAAACAAAATTGGGTATGTTGGCCACCGTAGATTTCTACCGCATAACCATCCATGGAGGAAAAATAAAGCTTTCAATGGGAAGATTAAAAACAGGGATAAACCAAGAAAATTTTCTGCTGATGAAGTGTTGAAGAGGTTAGAGAAAGTTCAAGACGTTACAGGTAAGCATCCTGCAAATAATAAGAGAAAACACACAAACAAGGATGAACCAACCTGGCATAGTAAGATTAGCCTGTATGATTTTCCATATTGGTGGAAACTTAAGTTACAAAACAACCTAGATGTTATGCATATAGAAAAGAACATATGTGATAACATCATTGGGACCCTTCTTGACATCGAGGGCAAGTCAAAGGACACAATTAGTGCTAGACCTGATTTGGAAGATCAAGGTATAAGGAGAGAGGTGCATATGTAGGAAGATGGTAATTCCTACTCCAAGCCAAAAGCTTGCTATATTTTCAACAAGGAGGCAAGGAGAAAGTTCTGTCAGTTTCTTAGTGCAGTTAAATTTCTAGATGGATATGCCTCTAACATATCAAGACGTGTGGATCTTAATGGATGTAAAGCGGATGGATTAAAAACACATGACTCCCATATACTCCTTCAGCGTATTTTACTAGCTGGCCTACGAGGATTGGTGCGAGAAGATGTATATGAGGCAATAGTTGAGTTGGGAACCTTTTTTAGACAACTATGTTCTAAGACACTAAAAGTTGATGTTGTGCATCGGTTAAAAGATGAAATCGTACTAATCTTGTGCAATCTAGAGAAAAATTTTCCTCCTGCATTGTTTGATGTCATGGTTCATCTAGCTGTGCATTTTCTTGATGAGGCCATTCTAAGGGGCCCAGTTCAATATGGATGGATGTATCCCATCGAACGATGGTTGTGCACCTTCAAGAGATTTGTGCACAATAAAGCAAGACTAGAAGGATCTGCTGCAGAAGTATATACTGCATACAAGTGTTTGTTACATTGCTCAAGCTATTTCAGTGACATTCAAACAAAATTCAGCAGGGAAGAAAGAAACAAAGATGGGCGAGAAAATATCTTGGCCGATGATTTATCAATTTTTGCACATGGTACTAATGCACTGGGAGCTTCAAAACTGAAATACATGGATAGTGAACATGAATCAATGGTTTGGTTTGTGCTTAATAATTGTCCTGAGGTTGATCAATACAAAGAGTAAGTCCCAAGTTGCATAGATTTGCAAAGTTATTCAATGTCACTCCTATTACAAACTCGCATATGTTTTATGTTTCATAGGATGTTTAGAGATGCACTGGAGCAATAAAATGCAGATAACATTAAGCAAAGAATGGAGAAAGAATTTCCAATGTGGTTTCAGAACCATGTAAGTGCAAGTCTCAGTTTGTTTCTGATTTTTATAAAATATCATAATTGATAGTTTGCATTACTTACCTATAGATTTGCAGGTTACATCATAGAGGGATAGGAGATGTCGATGAAGACCTTTATGCACTCGCATGTGGTCCTGATAAGTGCGTGAGATCATACTCTGCATGTGTGGTAAATGGTGTTCGATACCACATTGTCGCTCGTGAGGCGAATAGGGAAACTCAAAATTGTGGCATCAAGACTTAAGGTACTCACAATAATGAAACTATCAACTTCTATGAGATCCTAACAGAAATTATAGAGTTGACTTATATTGTAAATAAGAATGGAGCTAGATGTGTGATTTTATTACGATGTGAGTGGTTCAATCTGGAGGGAAAGAATAACCGTATGAAAGATGATGGTTACTTGAAAAGCATTAATGTTGGAGGTCATTAGTAGAAGAATGATCCATTCATTCTTGCCACACAAGCATCACAGGTATTTTACTTGGAAGATAAAAAATTTGGAAAAGGTTGGCGAGTTGTGCAGGATTTTGATCACAAGCACATATATGACATGATAGAATCTGAGGAAAGTCAGAGTAATGAAAATGAACTACATGTGCGGTCTGAAGTGGCATATAAAGTAGATAATTCTTCATCAGAAGCTTGTGTTCTAGGAGGCATTAATCCTGATCTAGATTTATTGTACTGTGCTGATGAGACCGCATCTAATATTGATTCTCAGATTGTTGACAAGATCTGCAACCGTGAAGCACCACCTCATGGCAACGAAACAGATAGTGAAGATGAAGATGACACAATAATGGAGTATTGTAGTACTGATGAGGCCAATGCCTCAGATTACGAAAGTGATGACGATTAATGTATGCAATTCATAATATTAGCAGAACTTTGTAACTTTAACATGTACTCCTGTACTTTGCAACTTTATCTCTGTTTCTCTGGTTTTGATCAATGCTCGATGCCCAATTGCATATTCACAACATGGCTATGTTCAGATCGTTTTTATTTCTGCTTCTCAACATTTCTAAAAATTGCAATACATGTCTTGACATTGCTGCATATTACAAGCAAAAGAAACAATTCATTTATGAATAGGGGTCTGCTGTCATCACATTGCTTCAATAATATTAGACAAAGAGCCTTCTTTTAATACATATGTGAATCACATTTGAACTTGTTACAATTTCTTGTCACACTACTACATTGCCATTGCTGCTAAAGTGCTTTCGTGCACTGAGTACATGCAAGAACCACTGAAATATGGCATACTTCTACTGCTAGCCTGCAACTAGGAGACCATAAATACTTCTTCTACTCACAGATGATCAGAGAGTAAAGAATCATGCAGATGTTCAACTGTTTGGCCCTGGACATTTACTTAAGAAGTTGCACTAAGATGGACAACACTACAAGAACAACATTCATCAAAACGAACATCAGTATAGCTTTTCCCCATCCACTTAGCTTAAATGCACTACTCACTTCCTATGTCAAACACCTCAAACATAACCTTCTCCAATGCTTCCACTCGTTCCTACAAGCCACCTATTACTTCAAGCTGCTCAGGTACCAATTCATCTCCAAATGAGGCAGATTCAGCCTCCAGCTTGGCCTTGTACGACACAATCGTTCTGTATGTTGCTTCCCACTTGAAAAAGGGGCATTTGTTTGGCATCTACAATATGTAAATCAAATGACAATTTCAGAAATTGAAGAACCCTAAAGCAACAAACAAAATTGGGAGCAATACTCACTTCACGGTCATTAGCAAGGCACTTGAAGAATATCGTCCCCTTGTTCTCACCGGTTGTACATGTCAGCTCTATCACATTGCAGTTCTTGAAAGTTGGGCACTAGATCAGAGGAAACCCGGTGGTCGATCCCATCACCGGCGGCCCCTCGAACTCGTGCTGTGAGTGGTTGATGAAGAGCCTCACATCACTGGGACTAGGACACAAGCACCAGCTGTAGATGAGGCACTACATGACTAGGAGGGAGTGCTCAACGGACAATAGCATCAGTGGTGCAGGGGAGATGGCAAAGGGGAAGAAGAAAAGCGATGGCGTAAGGAGGGGCTAGAGGATGGCGCATGGCTGGGGATAGCGCATGGCTGGGCAGACGGTGCACGGGACAAAGGGAAAACTGGTCAGACGACACATGGGAAAATGATAAGATCGGTTCCCCTCAAGAAAAGTGGCGACGCAAGGAGGGGCTGGAGGACGGCGCACGGCTGGGCGGATGGGGCACAAGAGAAATTGGAAACTGGGCAGACGATGCATGGGAAAATAACTTCAGATAAATGATAAGATCGGCCATATGCTAAGAAGGCCCACCGGTCAGTCTGACATGATTTCCACAAATTCCAAATGCATTCAAATTCAAATAAATAACTTCATGTAAATAGGTGAAAATTTTGTCCGATACATCTAGTTGACCTAGGTCGATGACTTGAAACAAGAAGCTCCATTTATTGGCTATTAGTGATCACCATCCGATACTTCCCTCAATAACTTCATGTATTGTTTTGGCTATAGTCATAGTAAATATGTCTTGTTTTGGCTCTCCAGCACCAAAGTTGGATAAATGGCATCACTATATTGTCTTGAGATTCACCCATCCTAGGAGATTCACCAGGATATCATGAACGTCTCGCTGTGGCATCCAGATATAACAAACTGTATTCCGTGATACAACTAACTATTAGGGATGAAAACGGTCAGAAATGATCAGAAAATGTCCTAAATCACTTTCACTTTTGTTGCTAGAATCGAAATTGGAAACGATTACAATATCAGAAACTTCAAAAACAAAACCATCGAAACGGAAACATGTCGATTATAGTCGAGAACCGATAGTTTAGATCAGAAACATGTTGATTACGGTTCAGGATTTTACCGTTCTGTTTTCATCCCTACTAACTATATTTTGTGGAGGATCGAGACCTAAGTTCGTAGTTCCTGTCTCCTTTGTTACTAACTCTCTACTAGCTGATTCATCAAAGGTTTCTAGGGAATCAAATTCCACTCATTCTTGTCTTGATATGTCTCTTTCTAAAGTGGGAGTGAATCGTGGATGTGCTTTACTAATTGAAAATATGAAATGCTTTTGCTCATAAATGCATCTATCCCATCTGAAAAATGGATAATATGTAGCCCAAAATGTCGCTTATCCATGACAACTTATCCCTCTTTTCTACTTTGAAAGGGGACTTGGGGTTGGTTTTTGTGTTGCTGGACTTCGAAAGTGGGCTATGGGGAGGTGGTCAGCCTTGCGAGGTGCCGGCTGAGGAGGAGCTCAAAAACGGATGAGCACGTTTTAAGTCGAGTGAAGGATATCACAACCAATTCTTATAACCCTACCAATTATTGGTGAACCCTGATCGTTAAGACAAACAAATCTCAAAAAATTTCAGAAATTATGGTTCTTTTCTCCCCCTTGGTCATAATGTTTACCCGATAAACATGGAAAGTGCAATTATGTTAAAAAATCAATTTTTGATATTTATTTTATTAAATATAACCAAATTTATCTATTAGAACCAAATTTTCTTCCGCGCCACACACTCCCGCGCTTGTTTTCATCTCCTGCGTGTCGTTTTCATCTTCCACACCACACACTACCAATGACAACATGGACCCCCCCCCCCAAATCCCCTCGTCTCCACTCTCGCAAAATTGATCCCCATTCTATCTTATCCACCTTTGCCGTCTCACTCTTCATACTGCTCTCACCCGGCCACATCCTCTCCCATGCTCCCTCCACTAACCCATCCGTCCCACCGCTCTGCCGTTGGCTGTTGCACCTTCATCGACCCAGAAGCTGCACTCTTTGCATTGATGGCGTCACCTTGACATTCACAACGGCTGTGCCCTCCTGTCCACCGTCCCCCAAGAACAACATGTCCTCCTCCGAAGTCCGCAAGTGATTCAACCCTGACATATATTTTTTGGGTTTTTACTCCTCCGACTTGCTTTCACCCAGCAACATCCTCTTCCCTCCACACTCCACTCACGTAGCCGCCCCGCCACTCTGCCTCTTCCTATTGTGCCTTCGTCGACCCAGAAGCTGCCACTCTTCGCATCGATGGCATCGTCATGACATTCGCGACGGCCGCCCTCCTCTCCATAGTTCCCCAAGAACACCACGTCTTCCTCCCAAGACCCGATGTGATTCAACCCTGACATATCTATTTTGCCATTTTTACTCATGTATTTCACCCTTTTTACATTTGGAAAGTTTTGAGTTGATAGTTTTGTAGGGCATGATGCTTTGGTGCATTTTGAGTTCTTTTCTCTTCTCACAGAAAAACCATGTCGGTTGCCAACACACTACATTCCCATATATCATGTTCTGCATAATGACTTCTTGATTTTGCGATGCCTAATACAAGCGACCAGTGCTCCGATTACAAAGTATAAGCTCTGTTTCATCAAAAGTTTTTGAGCAAATCCTATCTAATATGTCAGTATAAGTGGTCTGTTGATATACATAGATGATAGATCTCAGTTCACATTATTCTGTTTGATTACAAATTTGCCATGGTACTTCTGTGTTCTTGTATTGCATCAGCAAGCTTGTGATGGGGTCTTGATTACATTGTTTTGTTCTGTATCTGCATTCTATCATAAAAAATATTTAAAGCAATGTCTCTTTCAGCGTACGAGAGGAAAAGGAATGAGAACGTACAGAAGAATGAAGTTGTAGTACAATATTTTGGTCTGCCTACATTAGCAAAGAATGTTAATAGCTTGTTCTCCATTGGCATCAACATGAGTGTTGTTCCTGACGAAGAAGAATCTGAAGCTATATATGATCCAGGCCACGATTCCGCAAATTAAAGCGAGGAAGATGACACTGACCTTGAGGAAGAAGTTAAGGTGCTAACCCTTTCATACAATAGGCTAGGGTCATTAAGCCATGCATTATAAGGACATTCAACCTCATTTAGTTTGTACATATAACTTCCGCATACACATTTGTTTACTCTTGTTTCTGTACTCATATAGTTCATTGTTTAATTTCTATATTCTTGTGTTTTGCAAACTACTCCTATGGCTCTAGGAAATAGACCTCAACCAACGAATTAAAAGGCCACCTCAAACCCTGTGTCGGCTAGCCCCCCAAGATTGACAAGGTCAACTATTGGCCAATTGCAACAAACTGCTAGCCAATTGCAACAGACTGCTAGCCCCCCAAGATTGACAAGGTCAACTACTGGCCAATTGCAGCACACTGCTGGTCAATTGCAGCAAACCCCAGCTGCCAGATGCACAAGGTCAGTTGCCTCCCAATTGCAGCTCAGCCCTGGAAGGTTCAGAAGGTCAAATGCCTCCCAATTGCAGCTCAACCCTGTAAGGTGCACAAGGTCCATGGCACCTGAGTTGCGCACTTTGGATGATGTTAGAAGGAACCCGTTGATCCTTACGGACAACTCACCGGGAGGACGGAGTTCCCAACAGAGCAATGAGATCACTGAGGAAAACACTGATGAAGATAAATGCATTGCTTGATGTTGCTAACACTGGTGAAGAAAATGCATTTCTTGATCTTGATCCTCTTGAGACAACACAAATTGCTCACATAGAAGTGCTACAGTTGATACTACAGGTACACAGTGTCAATATCCATGCAATCACATTTTCCCTTTTGTGACTAGATCATGTACCGTAGACATAACACTTTTTTTTCTCAGTATATGCAGCTCCCACCAAGCCTAAAGAGGTTCATAAGAAGACCATGGGTCATGGGCTATAGAGGATGAACAAAAGAGGAAGCAAAATTCTTGTGCCTGAAGGGAAGATAAGACAAGAGGTTCCAGTACAAGCTGCAAATTTGGCTTCAGAATGTGCTGTTGCTGTCGGATGTTGAACTCCTCTAGCGGGGATCCAGAGGGACCTCCTTTGAGATTCGACCGGGGGGATGATTCTGAATCCGTTTTGCGGGTGAAATAAATGTGCGTAAATGCGATGCAGGTGGAATGGAATGATCGGATGCAGGAAGTAGTGAATGATCGGATGCAGGAAGTAGTAAATGCTCAAGGGATTTTTAGACAGGTTCGGGCCGCATTGAGCGTAACACCCTACTCCTGTGTGTATGCTATAAATGCTATGAGAATGTCTCTCTGAGTGTTTGCTGGATTACAAGAATATTTGTCTAGTCTAGAGCTTTGTGCTCCTTGTTCTATAATGCTCGTCTAGGCTCCAAGACTTGAACCGAACTCTCCAACTTGTCTGTGCTTCTCCTTTCTGCGTCCTCACTGGGGAGCCCGCCCCGCCTTAAATACCCGCTGGGGCGGTAGCGTGCCCAGGAAGGGATGGCGCGAGTTTCAAGGCACCATAAATGGAAAGCAGCCATCATGGGCTGCTGCGCGAGGTGACGAGGAGGCTTGAAAACGCGCCCCATCCGGTCTTGTAAGTCATCATGCCGTTTTTCAACGGGCGCCGCAGGGAGGGCCCACCAGACAGCCACAGAGCAGCCCGACGTGCCCGCCCAGTCATAGCAAGCCTGGCACAGCAGGGCAGTAGGCGGGACGCCTTGGGCTTCGTGATGTTATCCCGAGGCGCACCAGATGTCCCGCGATGGGACCCGTGCATTAAATGTTCCCACGCCTCCCTGCCAGGCCGTGGCAAGGACTGACAGCAAGGGTGGGGGAGCAGTTGGAGGTGACAGGCCACACGCCCTCTTAAATGCAGCATCGGGCCTCTCACCAGTTGACACCTCATCGCTGGACCTCTGTGGGGGCCACCGGCAAAGGACTTCTCAGGCCCTCGGGGAACCGAGTGCTCGGGGGTCACTATTCACCGCCCCGAGCACTCTCTCCTGGATATGCCCTTTCTTGATCCTCGAGGAATCGAGTGCTTGGGGGCCACTGTTCACGACCCCGAGCACTCTCTCCCGGAATTGGCTTTTCGGGTCCTCGGGGAACCGAGTGCTCGGGGTTCACTGTTCGCCGCTCTGAGCACTCTCTCCCAGAACTGACTTCCCTTGGGTGCTCGGGGGACTCGGGTGCTCGGGGGCCACCGTCCGCAGCCCCGAGCACCCTCTTCCTGGTACTTGGCTTTTCATGTCATCGGGGGACTTGAGTGCTCGTTGGCCACTGTTCGAAGCCCCGAGCATTCTCTTCCTGGTACTTGGTCTTCTCGGGTCATCGGAGAACTCGGGTACTCAGGGACCACTGTTCATGGCCCCGAGCACCCTCTCCCGGGACTTGGTCTTCTCGTACCTCGGGGGGAGATCCCCCATGGGAGGGGGCCACATGGCACTCTGCTATTCTGGCCTCGGGACTCGGGGACCCCTGGTTCCTGTGTCACCGACAGCAGCCGCCGGGCCTATTGGTAGGCGATGGCCCAGAGACTGCGAATGGGGCCCTCGTCTTTATCGAGGCTGATCCCAGCACTGATGCCACATGGCCGGTTTTTAGGCGCTGGTCTCTCTGGCCCAGGCTTCTGGTACGGCCCAACGGGGATCCGAACGGACGCGTGTCCATCCGTCTCCTGAGGCGCTTGATAACGAGGCGGGCGGCGCGCGTGGCAACCGCGTAGATCGAGGATAGTGCATCTGGCAACCGCACGGATCGAGGGAGATTCGCTTGGTGCCCGTGCCGAACGAGAAAATTCGTCTCGCCGAATGCGCCGTGGCAGGCGTTGTTTGAAATCCCCAGGATATAAAAAGGAGAGGGGAGCGAACCGTTGCCCCTTTATGCCATTCTTGCGATCAATACTCTTGCCTTCTTCTTCCTTGCGCTCGAGAGCTCTCGCCTTCCCTTCGGCCCGCAGCGCACTCCTTTCCCCCACCCGTTCCAGCACACTCCCCACCCCCGAAAAAATGCCGAGGGCAGGAAGCAGCCGCCGTGACAAGGGGCCTGACAGCGTGTTGTCGGAGTCAAGAATTGTCAACGAGGAGGGGGCGGAGAAGGTCCGCAAACTTATGGTGCCCGAAGGCCAGCGGGAGGCATCGATGGTGAGGCTGGCGAGCTTCCCACCCATCACGGACCGGTCGGAGCGCATCGTCGTCTTCGTCTCCTTTGTCACCGCCGGGCTGTTGCCGTCGTTCTCCACGTTCTTCCTCCAAGTACTAGACACGTTTGGCATCCAACTGGTGCATCTGAGTCCGAACTCAGTGGTCATCCTGGCCATCTTTGCGCACTTCTGTGAAATGTTTGTGGGAGTGCCGCCGTCGGTGGCCTTGTTCCGCCACTTCTTCATCCTGCGGCCAGCCAGGAAGAAGAGAGGCTCCTCCGGCATGGAGGTTGCCGGCTGCTGCAACTTCCGGCTGCGGGACGAGCTGGCCGAGCTATACACACCGTAGATACTGCAGAGCAAGTGGGAGGACTGGCGGCGCGACTGGGTCTACGTCGACGTCAGCCCCCACGACTGCCTCACGCTACCGGAGATGGCGACGGAGCCCCACAGGCTGACCTGGGAGGCGGCCTCGACGGAGGACGAGAGGATGCGACTGGTACTGAACTGCATCGATGACCTGCACCGGGCGGGGCTAACATCAATGATGGTGGTGGCGGATTATCTGCGCCGCCGCCTGGTGCCCCTGCGGGAACGAGCCCGCCCTTGCTGGATGTACACGGGCCCCAACGACATCACCAGGACCCAGATCAGCGAGGATGGGAACCTGGATGAGGGAGCGCTGGCGGCCCTGCTACGGGTGGTGACCGGTGTTGAAGACCTCACCCGGGCAGTCCTGCCCCGGGAGTAGTTGGCACTCTGCGTGGGCCCGGGGCGGGTGGCGCTGCAAGCGACACTGCCGGAGTTTGACGCCCAGGGTCTGGTAGACCGTCTGGGGCACCGAAACCCCAGGACTATCCAGATTCCCGGGGTAGATGAAGAGACGGGCGGCGCACAGTGGACCGGCGGCAGGGGCGCCGTGGGCGGCAGGCCGCAGGCTGGCAGCAGGGATGCCGCGGGCGGTAGGACGCAGGCTGGCGGCAGGGACGACGTGGGCAGCAGGCCGCAGGCTGACCGTGGAGCTGCTGCAGGTAGCAGCCATCAGGCTGGCGGTAGAGGTGCCGCCAGTAGAAGAGCGGCGGCCCCAAGGGACAAAGGAAGACGCCCCCGGGCTGCTGGGGTTCTCAGGTAATCCTACCGCTTGAGCAAAGAGTGGTCGGGACCGCCTAGACCCTGGGGGCAGGCTGTCGGTGCTCGGTCTGGTCTGTCCTAGCCTGGATACCACCAAATTGTGGGGACTCTTGGTCGCATTTCTGCCCGCATGTGTCTCCGGTCTGCTTGTTTGAGAGGCCGCAAAAGTGGAAAAGTGTTCACTAGTCGTGGCGTGCTCCGTGCTGGATTGACCTATCTCCCGAGCAAGAAAGTTTGTGCCTTTGTCTTGTGACTTAGCAGCTGCAGACTCGCGAGGGCTCGGGGGCCGGACGCTCGGTTGGTTGCACTACTCGGACGATGAGTGGTCGGGGCGACTCCGCTCTCGGGGAAGGAAGGTCGGGCTCGCTCCGGCTAAGTTCCTCTTGGGACGTCAAGTGAAAAGCAAAAAGACGACATCAAGACAAGCATTGGAGTTGTGATCCAAAGAAAGGCTTCTATTATATTCAAAAAGAACCATTTGGAGGGGATCACTCCCATATTTACAACAAGTCAAAAAACAAAAAGCAAATCTAAGTCGGCGGGCTCTGAAGGCGGCGAGGAGGCTTCACTGCTGCTCGGTTCCGGCGGTGGCTTCCGCGTGAAGCACGCTGCCACCTCGGCGGCGACACCCCGGACAGCTTCCCGGGCGGCCGCTTCCTCGTCCTCGACCTCTCCCTACCAGACCGGTTCTAGCGAGAAGGTGGGATCTCGGCTTCGGTAGCAGGCAAGGACGTGCTCGGCCACTACTTGGGCCAGAGCGCGCCCCTCCCGGGATGCCAACTCCTGCACAACCCGCGGAAGAGCCTTGAGGCGCCGGCTGATCTCCTCGAAGCCGAGGGCAAGGTAGCCGATGGTCTCTTGGTCCATCCCCTTCTCGCCCATGTTGACTCGCCCGAGCCGGCTACCCTCACGGACCTCCGTGCCTGACGAAGGATGTCTCGCATCATCAGCTTCACGTTGGCCCGCTTGGCCATGACGGTCTCGAGCTCGTCCATCGCGATCTGCAGCCGCTCCTCTAGGCTGATCCCCTCGGCCGCACTGGTTGGGACGCCGCCAGTCGCCGGGGCTTCGGCTTGTCCCCGCTTCACCTGCTCAGCTAAGGCAGCAACATCCTCTTCCCTCCACACTCCACTCACGTAGCCGCCCCGCCACTCTGCCTCTTCCTATTGTGCCTTCGTCGACCCAGAAGCTGCCACTCTTCGCATCGATGGCATCGTCATGACATTCGCGACGGCCGCCCTCCTCTCCATAGTTCCCCAAGAACACCACGTCTTCCTCCCAAGACCCGATGTGATTCAACCCTGACATATCTATTTTGCCATTTTTACTCATGTATTTCACCCTTTTTACATTTGGAAAGTTTTGAGTTGATAGTTTTGTAGGGCATGATGCTTTGGTGCATTTTGAGTTCTTTTCTCTTCTCACAGAAAAACCATGTCGGTTGCCAACACACTACATTCCCATATATCATGTTCTGCATAATGACTTCTTGATTTTGCGATGCCTAATACAAGCGACCAGTGCTCCGATTACAAAGTATAAGCTCTGTTTCATCAAAAGTTTTTGAGCAAATCCTATCTAATATGTCAGTATAAGTGGTCTGTTGATATACATAGATGATAGATCTCAGTTCACATTATTCTGTTTGATTACAAATTTGCCATGGTACTTCTGTGTTCTTGTATTGCATCAGCAAGCTTGTGATGGGGTCTTGATTACATTGTTTTGTTCTTCTGTGTTCTCAGGGCATTTATAGCATCCACACAGGACTAGGGTGTTACGCGCATTGCGGCCCGAACCTGTCTAAAAATCCCCCCAGCACATTTACTCTTTTCTGCAAATGTGGGAAAAATAATGATATGCAGGCTTATATCAAGAATAGGCTAACACAAGGGTTTATTTGCGTAAATGCGAGTATTGAAAACATATTTGGACTCAAAAACATTAATCAATTATTAAATGAATGTAACCCAAACAGTGCAACACCCAGCATACAAGGTTCCCCACCTTGCATACCATAACCGTCTAGTATTCCCTGTACTATAACCAAAACCACAACCATCTAGTACTCCCTGTACTAGAACCACAACCATAACCATCTAGTACTCCCTGTACCAGAACCATAACCACAACCATCTAGTACTCCCTGTACCAGAACCATAACCACAACCAAACCCATAACCACAACCCACTAATCATGTAAGGATCCAAGTCTCTCATATCCGTGAGCACAGCTGTTATAACAGTTTTACACTCTGCAGAGGTTGTCCAGCTTTCCCCACGAGTCTGTGAATTCCATGTTGCCGTGTTCACGAAACACTTAACACACGCCACTGGTGTGCCGCCAAGATTCACTGCATGACATTTTTCACTAACCAGAGGCTAATCCAGTATGTGTCTGCCCACTAGGTTTCATCGCCAGGCTTTACGCAAGCTAAGCTCCTACCCAGAAACCCCCTTTTGTGTTGACCCAACACACACTGGATAGACTCTAATCAGTATGTCACGCCTTACCCATATCAGCCTCATGGTTGGTACGTTACTTCTTAGGTTGTTGCTCCACGAACCGGTCCTTACTTAGGTTACTTGAGCAAACACTAAACCAACATCATAACCATGACAACCATCAAAACTACTTTCCTCAAGGCCTAAGGTTCCATGTTGCTAGACCATTAGCAAATTAACCACCAATGTTGCATATGTTCATTAGTCAAGATCATGACACTTCTTAACATCCCAAAAGCATGGCTAAGCAATCTACCAACAAAGACACCTAACCATAAACCATCTAGGTTCCAAGGGATGATAAGGGAAAATCTAGGAAAAACCCTAACATAGGTGACTACCCATCATATTGACACTGCATGCAATTTTGTAAAACAAAATATTTAAAAACATAGGTTCAATATGATCAAGGACACTTGCCTTTTTCCCAATGCTGCTCAGTGTTGTCGAAATCTTGGTCTTAAAGTCCCTCGAACTGCTCCGGAACGTTATCGACTAATCGCGAGAACAACCGACAAACAACACAAAGTAAACACTAAGAACAACATACCAAACATCATTAAAACACTTTAAAAACACTATGGTTGGATAGGGATGATTTTAGAAATATTTAGACGTAAGAATCGCCTAAATCGGAGTTAAGATGAAAAGAGAACAACTTTCGGGACATGGATTAGGTTGAAAAGGAAATGCTGATTTTTCAGAACTATCTTCCTATGGGAAAAACATTATTGCACAATCACTGTGTCAAGCTTGACAACATTATTGCGTAATATTCAAGAAGTAGGGCAGAGTAGACTTCACTGACTAGGCTAAGGAGAATGATGAGGCGCTGACTTGGCATGCTATGCAAGTACCATCTTCGATTAAAGAAGGGATACGCTGAGATCTAGTATCGACCACCTATGATGGATCAAAAAGGGCGAAGGTTGTGCTTCTAGGTTAAGGATACTACTGGTGACTCTATGTAGCGGGGGTGGTTCGGGTTTTGTCGGAGATGGCGATCGGGCAGGTGGCCACAAACATTGATGTCGGCTTCAGTGGTGTTTCAATGAAACGAGGGAAGCATGGTGTAGAACGCGGAAAGACTAACTCAGCGACATGGTTGGTTTTGGAAGGGGTCATCTGAGGTAGCGGCAAAACAGCGATGACTGCTTCTAGGTTTGGTGGTGACCGCGAACAAATGCAGGAACGAAGACGCTCGCGTTCCACGAGATTGGCTATGAAATTTATGAAACTGTTTGAACAAAGATGTTCATATAATCCGGGAACACAATGCTATGGCATAGCTTTTGGTAGATCATCCACTGAGAGGAAGAACGATCAACGAAGATGAGACGGGCGATGGCTGCGACATGCTGTGGTTGGCAAGAGCATCCTGGTTGTGTCGCTGCACAAACGGGGATGGGCTCCTAGGGTAACGTAGAAGACTCCATGGGACATGCCGTGACGCAGTTGGTGCATCCATACGGCTTTCGGATTGACGGGGAACGCGAATACAAATCCGGTG
Source organism: Phragmites australis (assembly GCF_958298935.1). Lineage (NCBI taxonomy): Eukaryota > Viridiplantae > Streptophyta > Magnoliopsida > Poales > Poaceae > Phragmites > Phragmites australis. Next base: position 28,055,524 of record NC_084926.1, on the reverse strand, counting down.
CGCGCGCAGAACACGTCCAGAAACCGGACATCTGGTATGTCGCCCTTGATTGCGGTCGTTTGGCTGCTCTACTGGTTGACCTGGTTTGTGAGGATGTGGGGAACATCATGGGACATGCATCGGTGAAAGGGCTTGGTGATTTGACCTCTAGTCGGTCGGGAACATCGATGTCAATCAGCTACAGCGCGGCTGTCTCGCGGCTGTCCACGACGGTGACGACCGTGGCGGTGTAGATCGGGCTTTGGCTGGGGCTAGAGTTTGGCTAGGGACTTAGTATGATGCTAAAACAGTAGTAAGGGAGGAGAAGAAGGGGTCCTCACATTGCTTTGATGGTCGAGGAAGGAGGATTCACGGAGAAGACGACGTAGCGCATCACGGGCGGCGGCGGCGGCAGCTCCGGTGAACGGCGGCGCTCCGGCGATGTACGGGCAGGGCAGCAGCGACTTCTGGGGTTTGGAGGCTTGGAATAGGGGTAAGAGAGGGTGTTCAACTCATATATATAGGGCTAGGGACGGCTGGTTGAGGTGGAGTCCAAACCGAACACGAATCGGATTCGAGTTCGAGTCGGTTACGATTTCCCTTTTCGCAGCTCTGTATTCCGAGGATGATATCTCCATCGTCCGGACTCCAAATTGGACGTTTCTTGATTCTAAATTGTATTACTCGAAAATATGTACAACTTTGGTAGTCATTGGAACTTCTGAAAACATCATCTTGATTTCCAAATATGCACCACAAAATAAACTGTTTGAACTCGGACTTCTCTGCGTAGCACTGATTTCGGGGGCCATAACTCCCAGCTCCATTATCCAAAAGAGGACTTTCATAGGTTCAAATCGAATCTCTCGACGAAACCTACAACTTTGGTATTTTCAAGATATGCATTTGAGGCCGTTTTGAACTCCGAAACGTCATGAGAAGATGAGGCTATCCAGGACTCCGCGAAAATTTGCAGATTTCTTGGATCCTTTGTTGGGCCTTCTAGATGACTTGGCTAAGGGTTTGGACTTGAGCAAGATTGAGCCCAAAGATATTTTAGGTATATCTAGGGTTTAGAAAAGAAACTTTTGCAGAGAAATTTGAATAGGATTTGAATTTGAATTGTGTTCGGAGTGAATTTAAGAGAAACGAAAAAGATGAGGTTGAACAAGAATAGGACTAGATAAGGAATTTGAATTTGGATTTCGGTAGAATTTGAGAAAGAGAAGAGATTGACTTTAAACAAGGATTTGGATAAGATTTGAATTGACCTAGAGAAGGATCAGGTATAATAAAGGATTGAATAGATGATGAATTCAAAGATTTTGAATTCCAACCATTAAGATACTTAACTTATTCACTACTGAGTTTTGTAAAAACCTTTTGAAAATCTTTTTCACTCAAAACACCAAAGAAAAAAGAAAAGGAAAAAGAACTCTAATGCATTTACCTGGCTCTTAACAAAACTCAGCATGCAATGCACAAGAAAATAATAACCTATATTGATTGATTGATTAAGAAAATAGGTTTTAAACTTATACTACTAGTGAAGTATTCAATAATCTTGGAAAATTTTAGAAATTTGAGAAATCTGAAAATCAGGTTGTTATAGACGCCCGGGAGGAGCAGATTTCAAGGCGTGAAGTGGAGGCCGCCTCGGCGTCTGTAGCCCTTACAGCTTGGGAGCAGCAGGCCACCAAATGGGAGGCCAAGCTGGCCGCCCGGGAGCGGGCCCTTGCTGCCTTAGCTGAGCAGGTGAAGTGGGGACAAGCCGAAGCCCCGGCGACCGGCGGCGTCCCAACCAGCGCGGCCGAGGGGATCAGCCTTGAGGAGCGGCTGCAGATCGCGATGGACGAGCTCGAGACCGTCGTGGCCAAGCGGGCCAACGTGAAGCTGATGATGCGAGACATCCTTCGTCAGGCACGGAGGTCCGTGAGGGTAGCCGGCTCGGGCGAGTCAACATGGGCGAGAAGGGGATGGACCAAGAGACCATCGGCCACCTTGCCCTCGGCTTCGAGGAGATCAGCCGGCGCCTCAAGGCTCTTCCGCGGGTTGTGCAGGAGTTGGCATCCCGGGAGGGGCGCGCTCTGGCCCAAGTAGTGGCCGAGCACGTCCTTGCCTGCTACCGAAGCCGAGATCCCACCTTCTCGCTAGAACCGGTCTGGTAGGGAGAGGTCGAGGCCGAGGAAGCGGCCGCCCAGGAAGCTGTCCGGGGTGTCGCCGCCGAGGTGGCAGCGTGCTTCACGCGGAAGCCACCACCGGAACCGAGCAGCAGTGAAGCCTCCTCGCCGCCTTCAGAGCCCGCCGACTTAGATTTGGTTTTTGTTTTTTGACTTGTTGTAAATATGGGAGTGATCCCCTCCAAATGGTTCTTTTTGAATATAATAGAAGCCTTTCTTTGGATCACAACTCCAATGTTTGTCTTGATGTCGTCTTTTCGCTTTTCACTTGACGTCCCAAGAGGAACTTAGCCGGAGCGAGCCCGACCTTCCTTCCCCGAGAGCGGAGTCGCCCCGACCACTCATCGTCCGAGTAGTGCAACCAACCGAGCGTCCGGCCCCCGAGCCCTCGCGAGTCTGCAGCTGCTAAGTCACGAGACAAAGGCACAAACTTTCTTGCTCGGGAGATAGGTCAATCCAGCACGGAGCACGCCACGACTAGTGAACACTTTTCCACTTTTGCGGCCTCTCAAACAAGCAGACCGGAGACACATGCGGGCAGAAATGCGACCAAGAGTCCCCACAATTTGGTGGTATCCAGGCTAGGACAGACCAGACCGAGCACCGACAGCCTGCCCCCAGGGTCTAGGCGGTCCCGACCACTCTTTGCTCAAGCGGTAGGATTACCTGAGAACCCCAGAGGCTCGGTAGTGCCCGGGGTACTGCCAAGCCGGCCGAACACCACGACCACCATGAAGGACTTCAGTCAAACATCGCCGTTTGTACGGTACACCTTACTATTGTCTGTTCCTTTTGTTCTGGAAAAAGCGAACACGTGGGCAGGGTTTTGTGCGCAAGGAGACCATCTCGCCGAAAAGATTATAATGCGAGGGTCCCGAGGATAACTCGGGAACAATAGTTTACAGAGTAAGTAAGAATGTAAATTTGTATGACTTTAGTCACTCACCGGATAGCTGTGAGCTCGGGGTGGTGCGCGCTCCAGGAGTGGTGCGCGCTCCGAGCTCGGGGTACCCGGGAACTTGGTTCCCTCGTACGGAGTGCCTGAGCACTGGAAAGCATGAGAGGGAGCCATGGGCTAGGTGGTCCCGACCACTCATGCCCAAGTGGTAGGACTACCCGAGGACCCCATAGGCTCGAGCAGCGCCCTGGGCACTGAGGCCCTTGCGGTCGGGCTGCTTTATTCTTGATTGTTGATCTGTAAGGTTTAGAAAATAGGGAAAGATTCCTTGTTTTGTGCGCTCTGTTAGTGCGGTACTTATTATAGACTGCTCTCATTTTTTACCCGAGACCTCTCGAATACCGGGACTGGCGAAGTATACAGACAGAAGCATAACCAAGAGGTACTATGGTTCGGTGCTGCCCGGGAAGGACTGACCAGACCGAGCACCGACAGCCCACCCCTGGGGTCTAGGTGGTCCTGACCACTCTTTGCTCAAGCGGTAGGATTACCCGAGAACCCCAGAGGCTCGGTGATGCTCGGGGTACTGCCATGGCACCGGACACCACAGCCTACCACAACAGACTTACGTCAGCGGCAACTGCCTTTGCGCATACCGATCGGGATTCTTTTTATCAACGGGAAAAATGAGAGAGCGTGCTTTTCTCGCACAATCGAATATCTCACCAAACAAATTAAACATATGGATCCCAGAGGAGCGAACTGAAAAATAAGAGTATATATTGACAATTTTGTACAAGATTGGGTGACTTACATGGTTGGTGGTAGCCCCCGGCCAACTTGGGCAGGGGGGACCCCCGACCTGATTGGCCCGAGCACAAACATGTCCACCTAGGGATAGAACCTGCGCATATGCTCGATATTCCACACATTTGGGAGCGGCTACCCATCCTCCGCAGCCAGTCGGAACGAGCCTTGCCGCGGGACACCGATCACGGTAAAGGGGCCATCCCACATAGGGGACAGTTTATTCCTTCCTTCGACCTACTAACACGTCGGAGAACTAGATCCCCAACCTCGAGTGACCGGGCCTGGATGTGGCGCTGATGATAGCGCCACAAGCTCTGCTGGTATCTGGCTGCTCGGACGGCGGCACGTCGCCGGCTCTCCTCCAAGTAGTCAACATCGTCGCGCCTTCGCTGTTCCTGTTCACCTTCGGAGTAGGCATGCACCCGAGGGGAGCCAAGAGTGAGCTCGGAGGGGAGGACCACCTCAGCACCATACACGAGGAAGAAGGAGTCTCCCCGGTGGCGTGGCTTGGCGTGGTCCGGTTGGCCCATAGCACAGCAGGTAGCTCATCGATCCACTCTTTCCCGTGCTTTGCGAGCACGTCGTAGGTCCGGGTTTTGAGCCCCTTCAGTATCTCGGCATTTGCACGCTCGACCTGCCCATTGCTTCAAGGATGAGCGACAGAGGTGAAGCAGAGCTTGATGCCGAGGTCCTCGCAGTAGTCCCCGAACAAGGCACTTGTGAACTGAGTGCCATTATCGGTGATGATTCTGATCGGGACGCCGAAGCGACTTGTGATACCACAGATGAACTGAAGCGCAGTGTTCTTGGTAACCTTGATGACTGAAACCGCCTCTGGCCACTTGATGAACTTGTCGATGGCGACGTAGAGGTACTCATAGCCCCCGATTGCTCGGGGGAATGGACCCAGGATGTCCAGCCCCCAGACTGTGAAGGGCCATGACAGGGGGATGGTATGAAGAGCCTGAGCTGGCTGGTGAATCTGTGTTGCGTGGAACTGGCATGCCCTGCAGCGCCGAACCAACTCGGAAGCGTCCTGGAGAGCTGTAGGCCAGTAGAAACCTTGCTGGAAGGCCATCCCGACTAGCATGCGGAACGATGCATGGACACCGCACTCGCCGTCGTGGATCTCAGTGAGAAGCTCACCACCTTCTGCCCGGGTGATGCATTTCAGGAGGACACCGTCCATGCCGCGCTGGTAGAGACCCCCGTCTACTATGGCATAGTGTTTGGACTACCGTGCAATCCTCTCGGCAGAGGCATCATCCCCGGGAAGGATATTTTCTTTCAAGTACCCTCGGATCTCATCGATCCACGAGGTATCTTGAGAACCGCCGACGAGCGCAGCGCACTCACCGGGCGGCGGCACCCTGATGGGAATCCCCACTGAGGGCGCCGCCTGGGTTCCCTCAACTAGGCTCTAGGGTTCCCCTTCGCTCTGGTCAGCAGGCAGAACGGAAGGCCGTGTGAGCCTTTCTTCAAAGGCTCTGGCAGGGACGCGCACCCGGGAAGAGGCCAGGCAAGAGAGGTCATCGACCAGAGCGTTGTCGCGGCGAGATATGTACCGCAGCTCCAGGCCATCAAAGTGCCTCTCCACCCTCCTGACTTTTGCCACGTACGCCGCCATCTGAGGGTCCGTGCACTGGTATTCCTTGGACACTTGGTTGACCACCAGCTGGGAGTCTCCCTCGACCAGCAGGCGATGAATCCCAAGGCCCGCCGCGGCTCGGAGGCCAGCGATGAGGCCCTCATACTCCGTCATGTTGTTGGTTGCTCAGAAATGAAGCTGCACGATGTACCGGAGTACTTCACCCGTTGGGGAGGTGAGAACCACTCTAGCCACCGCACAAAGTCAGATCTCAGGGACAGGTGTCCACTCTGCCACAAAGTCAGACAGCGCCTGACTCTTGATTGCCTAGCGACTGACGAAGTGTAGATCGAACTCCGCCAGCTCCACCGCCCATTTGACGATGCGCCTAGTGCCTTCTCGGTTTCGGAGGATCGGCCCTAGTGGATATGTAGTAACCACCGAGACCTTGTGCGCCTGAAAGTAGTGGTGCAGCTTCCGGGAAGCGACGAGCATGGCATAGAGCAGCTTCTAGGCTTGGGGGTACCTTGTCTTGGCGTCTCGGAGGACTTCACTGACGAAGTACACCAGTCGCTGTACATGGCGGGCTCAGACTGTGGCCTCACCCAAGGGCTTGTCATAGCCCCCAAGCTCGGAGATGTGGTCAGGGCTGTCCAAGTGCTCGGGCTCAACTCCCTGATCAGGAGGAACCGAGTGCTCGGCTCAACTCCCTGGTCGGGAGGAGCCGGGTGCTCGGGCACGACTCCCTGATCGGGAGGAACCGAGTGCTCGGGCTCGACTCCCTGGTCGGGAGGAGCCGGGTGCTCGGGCTCGACTCCCTGGTCGGGAGGGGCCGCGAGGACTGGAGACTGCTCAGGGGTGGCTGAGAGCTGGGACCCAGCACCTTGCCTCGAGAACTCATCACGCTCCACCACTAGTACCATGCTCACGACCTGGGGGTGGCCGAGACGTAGAGCAGTAAAGGCTCACCCTCAGAGGGGGCCACCCGTACGGGTGGTGAGATGAGGTACTTCTTTAAGTCTTGGAGGGCCTTCTCGGCCTCCAGCGTCCAGTCAAAGTGACCGGTCTTCTTCAAGAGTTTGAAGAGAGGGAGCCCTCGCTCCCCGATCTTGGAGATAAAGCACCCCAGGGCCGCCATGCAGCCGGCGAGATGCTGGACTTCCTTGAGTTGAGCCACGGGTTACATCTGCTCGATGGCCTGGATCTTCTCTGGGTTGGCCTCGATTCCTCAGCTAGAAACCAAGAAACCGAGGAGCTTGCCCGCAGGCACCCTAAAGACGCCTTTCTCGGGGTTGAGCTTCAAGTGGGTGGTGCGGAGACTATTGAAGGTCTCGGCCACATCTTCCAGCAAGGTGGCGCAGTCTCGGGATTTGACCACGTGATCGTCGATGTAAGCCTCAATGTTGCGGCCAACCTGCGAATCAAGGGTAATGCGCACGGCGCGCTGGAAAGATGACCCAGCGTTGCGCAAACCAAATGGCATTGACACATAACAATAACTCCCTACCGGAGTGGTAAAAGAAGTTTTTTTCTCGTCCTCTACGGCCATGCGGATTTGGTGATAACCAGAATTTGCATGTAAAAAACATAAAAGATCGCATCCCGCAGTGGCATCTACAATTTGGTCTATGCGGGGTAAAGGAAAAGGATCTTTTGGGCAAGCCTTGTTTAGGTCGGTGTAGTCGATGCACATGCGGAGTTTGCCGTTGGCCTCCGGGAAGATGACCGGGTTTACCAGCCACTCTGGGTGGAGGACTTCTCGGATGAAGCCGGTGTCAAGGAGCTTGCTTACTTGCTCCCGGATGAACTCCTGGCGCTCGAGCGCCTGCCGCCGGACCTTCTATCTCACCAGCCGCGCGTCGGGGCACACAGCAAGGTAGTGCTCGATAACCTCGCTAGGGATCCCGGGCATATCGGACAGTTGCCACGTAAACACATCGATGTTAGCCCAGAGTAAGGCGATGAGCGCGCTTCCCTATTTGCCACCCAGGTCACCGCCGATTCGGACGACCTGGGAAGCATCTTCGCCCACCACGACCTCCTTTGTAGGAACGGAGGCGTCGACGGCGAGTCGGGGTTTGGATGAAGAGGGTCACAAGCCCCCTGGGTGTCCTTCGACCTTGGCTCGAGCAGAGACCAAGGTCGAGTAAAGCTGCTCGGCGCAGGAGACGGCGCTGCCGGTCTCGGCGGGCACAGAGATGGGACCTGTAGGGCCTGGCATCTTAACTGTGAGGTATGCATAGTGTGTGACCACCATGAACCGAATGAGCGCCGGGTGCCTGAGAATGGCATTGTAGGGGAGGGGGACTTCCGCAACATCAAAGATGACGTTCTCCGTCCAGAAATTGTCCTGGCTCCCGAATGTTACGGGCAGCTCGACCTACCCGAGGGGCAGGGTATGCCCTGGTGTCACCCCGTAGAAGGGGAGTGACGGCTTTAGGCACCTGGAAGGCACCTGCAGCTTCTCGAAGGCCTCCCGGGAGAGGAGGTTCAGGCCTGTACCCCCGTCGATCAGCACTCTACTAACCTTTACATTGTAGATGGTGGGGGACACTACCAGGGGTAGTCGCCCCATGCCTGTAGTACTTGCGGGGTGGTCCACCAGGCTGAACGTGATCGGGGAGTCTGACCACTTCAGGAGCCTTGCGACCTCCATGCTCGGGGTTGCTGAGCAGACCTCGCGCCGCATGGTCTTAACACAGCGGCGGGAGGAGGGCGTGTACGCGCCTCCGTTGATGAAGGCGACGGTGTGCTCAAGCTCCTAGAACCCGAGCTCTTGGTTCTCTGGGGCGGCTCTGTCATCATCGTCCCTTCGGCGCTCCTCACGGTCCTTCTGGCGCCGCTTGATGATGAGGCCCTTGACCGAGCAGCACTCCATGAGGTCATGCCACTTAGTTTGGTGGATCTGGCACCACTTTCCCAGCTCGGGCCTCGCAGGAGCAGGGGCCCTTGTGGGAGCTAGAGCCCTCACGGGAGCTGAAGCCCTTGCAGGAGCCGGAGCCCTTGCGGGAGTGGGCCTTCTGTTGGCGGCCACCCGGCGGTCAGGTTCCTCCACCGGCCTACGGGCAAGGCCCTGAGCTGGCACGATAGGGACAGCCTCGCGCCTTCTTCTCTTTTTCTTTTCCAGCCTGTCAGAGCGGGAAGGACCAGGTTGATCGGCAGCAGGTTGCTCAAGGCGCGGAATGTGCCACGCCCGAGCCTCCGCCGCCTTGGCGCACTTTTCGGCCAACGTGAAGAGCTCCGCCGCCTTGGCGCACTTGTCGGCCAACACGAAGAGCTCCGCGGTGGTCTTGACTTCATGCGTGCCCAGCTTTTCGAGCATCCGCTCATCGCGGACGCCCTGCCGGAACGCGACGATAATGGCGTGGGGGGTTATCCGTGGGATGATGTTGCGGACCTGGATGAAGCGCTGTATGAAGCGCTGCAGCGTCTCCCCCTCCTGCTGTTTCATAGCGTGGAGGTCGCACTCCAGGCCGGAGTGCGTGAATGTGCCCTGAAAGTTAGCCACAAACTTGTGGCAGAGGTCATCCCAGGAGGCAATGGATCCTTGGGGTAAGTTCATAAGCCAAGAACGGTCAGAGCCCCTCAAGGCTACATGGAAATAATTGGCCATCACCTTTTCACTACCGCCCGCCACTTGGACGATGGTGGTGTAGATCTGGAGGAACTCGACGGGGTCAATGGACCCGTCGTACTTCACCGGCAGCTCTGGCCTGAACTTCGTGGGCTTGTTGACCCGTCGGAGCTTGCTGGTGAAGGCACAGCAGCCTGTGCGGTACCCTATAGTGCATGCAGCGCCCCTGGGTGGTGAACGCCGATGAGCCGGGGAACCCCAGCGGTCGTGGGCCGGCATAGAGGAGGCCTGGTCCTCTGCCTTGGCCTCGTGCCGGGACTCCCATTAGCGCTCAAGGGTAACGCGCGCTTCTTCGACGGCCCTCCGCTCATTGAGATGTAAGCGGAGGTCCTGAGCTTCGGTAGTGGCCAGGGGGCGGCACTCCACTTGGAGGCCTCCCGGCCGGTTCAGCCACCACCTAAGGATGAATCGGCCTTGGTTGCGCCGCACTGGGAGGTGGCACGGGAGCTCTCGGCCAGCACCTGCCGGTGAGCCGTGCCCACCAGAGAGGCCACCTCCTGGAGCCAGCGGCGTTGTGGGGTTTCCCCCGCTGCCTGGACAGGCAGGTGCCTGAGGAGCACTTGCGCCGCAAGCAGTGCGCTCCCAGGACTAGCGTCGCCGAAGGCGAGCCTGCGCCGTAACAGCGCCCGGCATTGTCCAGATGTGGACCTCGCGACAGGAGTTTCTGCCACTTGCTGAGGGTTGGGCGGCACGCCTGCAACGGCGGTGGCGGCCCTACTGGGCCCAGCGCCATTATCCCCATGAGAGGGGAGCATCGTGCGGGCGGACCGTGGCTGCTGCTGAGGAGTAGCAGAGACTGGGGCCTCCTGAGCAATGGACTCCATTTCTTCACTAAAGCTGGAGCCGGTGCATCGAAGACGGTGTCCACCTACCATTTTTTCTGCAGAGAACAAAATAAAATCAGGGATGCAACCCCCTACCTGGCGCGCAAGCTGTCGGAGGGTGAACTCCTCTAGCGGGGATCCGGAGGGACCCCCTTTGAGATTCGGCCGGGGGATGATTCTGAATCCGTTTTGCAGGTGAAATAAATGGGCGTAAATGCGATGCAAGTGGAATGGAATGATCGGATGCAGGATGTAGTAAATGCTCAGGGGATTTTTAGGCAGGTTCGAGCCGCACTGAGCGTAACACCCTACTCCTGTGTGTATGATATAAATGCTCTGAGAATGTCTCTCTGAGTGTTTGCTGGGTTACAAGAATATTTGTCTAGTCTAAAGCTTTGTACTCCTTGTTCTTCAATGCTCGTCGAGGCTCCAAGACTTGAACCGAACTCTCCAACTTGTCTGTGCTTCTCTTTTCTCCGTCATCACCGGGGAGCCCGCCCCGCCTTAAATACCCGTCGGGGCGGTAGCGTACCCAGAAAGGGATGGCACGAGTTCCAAGGAACCATAAATGGAAAGCAACCATCATGGGCTGCTGCGCGAGGTGACGGGGAGGGTTGAAAACGCGCCCCGTCCGGTCTTGTAAGTCATCATGCCGTTTTTCAATGGGCGCCGCGCGAAGGGCCCACCGGGCAGCCACCGAGTAGCCCGGCGTGCCCGCCCGGTCAGAGCAAGCCTGACATAGCAGGGTGGCAGGTGGGTCGCCTTGGGTTCCACGATGTTATCTCGAGGCATGCCGGATGTCCCGCGAGTAAATGTTCCCACGCCTCCCTGCCAGGCCGTGGCAGGGATTGACAGCAAGCGTCGGGGAGCAGTTGGAGGTGACAGGCCACGCGCCCTCTTAAATGCAGCATCGGGCCTCTCACCAGTTGACACCTCACCGCTGGACCTCTGTGGGGGCCACCGGCAAAGGACTTCTCAGGCCCTCGGGGAACTGAGTGCTCGGGGGTCACTATTCGCCACCCCGAGCACTCTCTCCCGGATATGCCCTTTCTTGGACCTCGGGGAACCGAGTGCTTGCGGGCCACTGTTCACGGCCCCGAGCACTCTCTCCCAGAACTGGCTGTTCGGGTCCTCGGGGAACCAAGTGCTCAGGGGCCACTGTTCGCCGCCCGAGCACTCTCTCCCGACTGACTTCCCTTGGGTCCTCGGGAGACTCGGGTGCTCGGGGGCTACCGTCCGCAGCCCCGAGCACCCTCTTCCCGGTACTTAGCTTTTCATGTCGTCGGGGGACTTGAGTGCTCGGGGCCACTGTTCACAGCCCCGAGCACTCTCTTCCCGGTACTTGGTCTTCTCGGGTCATCGGGGAACTCGGGTACTCGGGGACCACTGTTCATGGCCCCGAGCACCCTCTCCCGGGACTTGGTCTTCTCGTACCTCGGGGGGATATCCCCCACGGGAGGACGCCACGTGGCACTCTGCTGTTCTGGCCTCGGGACTCGGGGACCCCTGGTTCCTGTGTCACCGACAGTTGCCCTTAGAGATAACCTACCTATGTATCCAACATGGAAAGACTACAAAGATGGCAATGGCAAGGAACTTGTATCTAGAGTAGTAAGAAAAGTTGCGGTAAGTCACTTATTTCATTGTTCATAATACTTTCTGCTTTTGAAGTTTCATATGTGACAAATCTGACTACAAGTACGATCTATTATATTAGACAAGACTGGATATTGAGGTTAGACAAGATGGACCTAGCAAGGATGCATGTACAGATATAATTAAGAGAGGAGTAAGGCTGCAGCAATATTTGCTTAAAAGGAAGTACTTCAATGCATCACTCACAAAAGAACAACTGCTGGCCCAAGAACCCCCCACCTAAAAATGAAAAAAGAAGAGTGGACCGGGCTGGTTGAATATTGGTATCAACCGAACGACCAAGTACATACATGCAACAGTCATCTTTTTTTGCATATGTGTTGCAAATCTACAATTGAGCTCATATGTTTTTACTATACCTGCTGGCAAAGAGCAAGACAGTGACACTGTCCTAAAGGCTAATGCATTACTCTATTATGCTTTCTTGTTTTAAATATATTCCTTGTGCTTTCTATTAGTTCAAAAGTGCTGCATAGCAAATGTTCATTGTTTATTGTTACTAAGATCAATTTACACCGAATAAAAGCAAGATTGAAACTATGCCTACTTTGGAGTCTCAATTCTGTGGAAAATTCACTTATTATTAAATCATTCAATGTCATCATTTAGGTTGTTCCAAGAAATGCCTGTTAGATGATCTTGCACCTATCATTGCCAACATCTGCTATAAACATTGCCATTAGGAATTCTAAATTCAGACTGCTTTTTGCATCTTTCTTATAGGAAAGATGTGTTAAGAAAAAAGAAAATAGAGGCCAAGTCCAGCTTCACCAAAGAACAGGATCTCGGTCCTATATTGCCCATCGCTACTCCCTTGTAAGCATATTTGTGTATGCGTACCATCATATATGTTTATACCGGTCTTTTCAGATCATTTTGTAAGTCATAATGCATTCATCTTGCAGAGGTCGAAGTACAATGACCGAGACCCAGATCCTGTAGAATTCTTTGGAGAATGTATGACTAGTGCTCAAAAATGTTATACTGCATTAGCAACTGAGATCTTTGTAAGTTACTTGCTGAGATCAAGTCTAAATTATTTGAAATGTAGAGATTTTTTTCTGTATTGCTGCATCAATAATCTGTACTATAACATGATTAGCTATGATTAGACCTAGAATCATCACTACTCTCTATTTGATGCAGAGAACAGGTTCGAGTGTATGACACAGGAGCAACAAAAGTACATTCTTAAAAATTTGGAAGAATATTCTAATTCCTCAGCTCTAATCTAACAAGCTTTCATGCTTTCGATAATTGCGGCAATATGGTCATTTTTTTCATAGTTAAGTTCAATAACTAGACACATTTGTGCATGGTCAGTCCTGAATTTTCTTTTCTTTTTTGGCTGGGGATTCAGCTTAGTAAGTTAACCAGGTAAGCTTCATAATTCACCACAAAGTGGCACAGTACTCCACTATATTCAACTCTGGGTGATGCATCTTGACCTTGGATAAAACTTTGGTTTTTCTCAACATTTTTGAGAATTGTTTTTCTCAAGATTTGCATGACATATTTCTAAATTGCAAACATGCTACTGCTGATATGTATTTCCTGCCCTTGTTGACATCTGTATTTCTTCTCCTTAGGACAAGATGACCTTTGAGAAGGAAAAGGAGCCTGAAGAAGGTGAAGAACCGAAGTCTCCTACTCAGATTGTTGATGACACTCTCAGCCAAGTCAGTCACTCAACCAACTTCCTTCCACACATGGGCATTGCGCCCCCCTCCAAGAGGTCTAGGTCTAGTTCTTCTACTTCAGAAATCGGATTTCGTGAGTAATTTGAGGCGACACTACAAGCACAAAGAGAGGAAGGTTCTCGCAAACAACAAGATTTGCATGACCAGATAGTTGCTCACCAGGCTGCACTTGAGGCTAATCAAAATTTACTTCGGTAAACCCAAGATGAGGTGAGGGGGATGAGTCAAAAATTTATAGAGACTGATAACCTATTGCGTACTTCGTTTCAAGGTCAAACGCGCTGTCATTCGGCTAGGGGTAAGTCTCCATGATATTAGGTTGCTTATGGCTTTTGCATCTATTTCGCTGGAACAATGTGTGGTGGTTAGAGGTCTTATGTTCCTATCTGCACAAGTGTTTGTTGCCATCTCATGTTAAGCTTTGTTGGTTGTTGTGGCTACTGGTATTTGCCATGTAGTTGGCATATTATAATTTCTGTTCTATTATACTGTACCTGATCGAGTTCAATATGTCAGGCATATCCTAATGTTAAGGTTTATTATGTGAGATTGGTGTTGCAACCTTTATGGTAGTGAGCTCTGTAATGTTGCAACTTGTATGGCAGTGTGTTGTGTTCACTTTGATTCAGAATCTTCTATGACAACATCACGCAATAAGTTTATGATTCTTGTGCACCATTTTCTGTCACGTCATAGAAAGCACATTGTCACCGAAAATACGAACATCATTGACGAGATCTTATGTCATAAAACACACTATCCATGCTTACTAGGATAGGATTCAGTGATGAAATAGAGCTACTATTTGTGATGGGAACAACCATCTTAAAATGTTAACACTTCTTACGACAACCCAAGTATTGTCATATATATACCTTAACCATGGTTACTGTTGCCCTTTTGTACGCAATAGGACATTTTATGTTACATATGGACGCGTCATAAAATGTACACATGTATTATGATATATATTGTTTCGTCACAAAAACCATTGTAACCATGGTCCGAACCCACTTTTTATGATGACTATAGGTATTTGTGACAAGTTGGACATACCATTTTGTGACACAGATTAGATGTCCTGAAATGTTAGTGTGTTATGACATCCTACTGATCTTCATAAAAAGTTTGAACATTTTGTGACAAAAGTGCGAGAAAACGTCACAAGGTACATTTAGTGACGGTTGATATATGAGGACTCGCATGACGCTCATTCACAAAAGGAATTTTATGACGAAAATTAGACCTACAATGACATTTTGGCTTTTTCATAGAAGGCCATTTTTTTTTGTAGTGTGCCTACTGCTGTGACGTCTACACCAAATGATGATTACCTTGTTTTCCAATATTTACATGCACGGAGACTAAGTATTTGGCAGTGACCACATATCACCCATTTTTCTAAATGGAGGCCGATACTTTAGCAGCGAATTTTTTGCCTTTCATGAAGGTCTACACCAATAATTATTCAATACTCATATTGAATTTTAACTTTGCATTATTACCTCATATTTAATATGTACAAAGTCTATGTCTTTGACAATGACCATATGTCACCCACTTCTCATAAGTGGAGTCCGAGACATTAGCATCAAATTTTTCACCTCATGTATTGGAGGTTTACACCTAATGTCACTCTTGACATATTTTGGTTAATATTTTTGCTACAATATATAGCAAAAATCAGTGCAAAATATTTTTGATGAAATCTTCTATAATATTGGTAAAACACAAGGCAGTGGTGCATTTCTCGCCCACTACTGTGAGGTCTACATCATGTTACAAATCAACATGATGACTACCTTCAATATGTATAACCAAAGTTTATAGAACAAAGACTATATTTTGGTAGTGATTATCCTATTCCCACAGGAATAGAGACCAAAATATTAGCAGCGACCTTGTCACCTGTTCTTTATAGAAGGCTACATCTATATTCAAGACACATCTTGAATTTAAATTTTGCACATATTACAATATTTCCATGCTATTTTATTTATTATCATGGTAAATTAATTGATTACATGATCATTTCATGTAATACATGGCTCATATTTCCAACAAAGAGTTTGATAAACTCGTGTTAGATGGTCACAATTATCTAACTTGGGCTATGCACGTAAAACTCTATTTGACATCTTGAGGACTAATAGCAGCAATAACTGCACCTCAATTTGAAGCCGTAGCGGTATTTGGACAACTCATATGTGCTGCTTTATATCTTTTCAAGGCGTAACGTCTATTTAGATCCAATATCAGATGGAAGAGGATCCACATGCTCTTTGGACATCATTCAGAGAGAGCTATGATCAGCAAAAAGTTTTTTTCTTCTGCCAAAAGCAATATGCGAATGTCCTATCATTCGTTTGCAGGGCTATAAGTCTATGGCAGATTATAACTATGATGTTCATAAATTTTGCTCACAATTGCAATCTTGTGACCAACCCGTCTCAGACGCGGATATGATCAAAAAGATTTTATTCACTTTCATTCCGGCTAACAGGGTACTGCCTCAGCAATACTGCACTTGGAAGAAATTCAAAGGAAGGTGGACATGCAATATTAAGTAGAATTTTCATGGATCTAACAAGGTTAATGGCATTTTTCAAGAAAAATATTCACAATGACAACTCGCAAGTTTGTCATAATTATGATTGTACGAATCAACATACCAAGAAATGGCATACCTTAAGCATGTGGTTGATCTATATCTCACATCCGTTGGAAATGAATCATAAGTTCAAGGGGATAAGTTTGAAGCTCACTTCAAACCAAATGTAACATACTTGTGGAATTAAATTCCCAAGATATGTTTAAGACCTCAATTAGTCTCCCAATCTAAACAATTGTTATAAGCCGATCTATGTACTACTAAATGTTGTAATATGTGTTGTCATTCTATTGATATGAATTCTATATATAAGTTTACTCTGATATAGAATGTACGGGAAAATCAGATGAAGGAAGCAATATGTTTAGTGGACAACTATACCACTAATACAATATTAAGGGAGATAAAATATTTCCATACTCTTCAAAAGAGGCAAGGAAATATTAAAACAATCATAGTTTGCGATGCATTGATTGTCGGTTCCAGCAAAGCCACAATCATTCTCTCAATGGGTACTCAAATTAGTAATCGAGGATAAACTCATATATCCTAATTCTATACATACCCTGTTAAATTACAAAGATATCTGCCAAAATAGTTTGTATTGGAAACTCATAATAACAACAATGATGAATATTTCTTCATCACCATAATGGATATGAAAAGCAAAAATGCTTGAGAAAATTCCTTCATTTACATCTAAATAGTATTATACATACATCAATCCCGTATCACATGTCACGTTCAAGATAATTTTTTAGAATCTTGATTAAATTCAAGACTTGGCATAATCACCATTGGTCATCCTAATTTAAGGATGAAAAGAAAAATTATCAGCAATGTTATTATCACAACATCAATGTTGCAATATTCCCAAAATCTACAAATTTTGTGTGCACCGCATGTGCCACAAGGAAATTAATTTTAAGGTTCTCTTAACTTAAAGTTTAAAATGAGCCACTCGATCTTCTTGAACGCATACAAGGAGATATTTGTGCTCATATTCAGCTATTATCTTGACCATTAAGGTACTTTATGATGCTCATAGATGCATCTACAAATTTATTGCTCAAATTAAGAGCAAATTATCTTGAACATAGGGTAAAATCCATTGCAATGGACAATGCCACTGAATTCAATTCACAGGCCTTCAATGATTATTGTATGTCCTTAGGTATTAATTTAGAGCATTGAGTACCTTATGTGTGCATGCTCAAAATGGTCTAGCTGAACCTCTCACCAAGAGAGTTAAATGGTGCACAACCATTATTTTAGAATTGCAATTTTCCAACCTCATGTTGGAGGTCATGCGGTCTTACATGCCACAGACTTATTTCAGTAAAGACCAACTGCATATCATACAGCTTCCCCGTTGCAGTTAAGTATGTGAAAATCAACTAAGTATTTCTCATATGCGAAATTTTGATTACATTATACGTACCGATATCACCACCGCAGCGTACATCAATGGGCCCTCACAGGTCATTGGGGATCTATATGAGGTATATTTTTTGTCAATCATAAATACCTCTAGATCCTAACAACGGACTTATTTACAGCCCGGTACGCTAAAGAGGATAATTTCCAGGCATTAGGGGGAGATCGAAAGTACCACAAAGAATGCCAGGAAATAGATTCAAATGCCACATGTATTCAGTCCTCATATATGGCCATTTAGTCCATAGATTCACATACTAAAGAATCTGAACATAACGTTTAAAGATTCATAAATTTGCAACACATTGCAAATAATCTGTCATATGCATTTACTGACATGAAAGGTGTCACTAAATCATATCCCCGTACTCAATGTGCCAGAAAAGTGTGGAGGTATCTAATAAAACCCCTCAATTCCTAAATACAAATAAGAGGGGGAGAAGTATGGTTATAAAGGATAATGCTTTTTATAGGCATCAGTGGAAACAAAATAGTAAATGCAAATCAACCTGAAGTTGATTGACACCTTATGGATACTCAATATCCAAGGCCTATGCATGCTCAATATTCACGACCCAGCACAAATGTGCGCATTATTTTGAGGTGTTGGGATATTGAAACACTCTAACTCCATTGTTGTGGGAAATCATAAGGAGTTGGAAAGGGTAAATAATATATCTACACAACTATATTGATTCCGGAGAATCATATAACATAAATTCTACTATTATCGACAAATATTTCTACTTGAAAATTGCCAAAGGTCTTCAACTGGATCCAGGCCAAAGTCCATGGCCATGACAGAGTGCCTCAAGCACTCGGACTAGACCAAATAAAAGGAAGCAATTAAGGTAGAATTGCATTCGCTCAATAAAAAGAGAGGTACTTACCACAATAATGGAATGAAAACAATGAGATGGTGATACAAAGCGAGGCATGTAGCACAGGGTTCATGCAAAGACCCGGCATCGATTTTTGATGAAATATTCTCTCCAGATATAACTTTCTTCGCCTTGCTGCTGCCTGTTTCCTTGCTGAAGTGCTTCTTTGATTTTGGCGTCTATCATCTGACGCTCTTGTACAAGTTCTCATCATACTAAAGCTAGCAGATCTTCTAGTTCTTCTCTCCTTCTCTTCTGACTCCTATAACTTTCGGCGACTTCTGGAAAACCCTCTTCCCAAGGCACCACACCCTTGCCTCTGGTGCGACCTGGGTGCTCCTTGGTTCCCAGTGCCAAGGTTAGCTAGTCTTTCTCCCTTTCTGGCCTGAAAGAGCTTTGCGAAGACTGGGTGTGGGCATCTGCAATTGTTTGCATCACTTCCTGTTCTCTATCACTTTTGAAGATTAGGCTGCCATCTGCCGACAAAGTCACCCCTCTCGCATACAGATAGTGCTTCGCTCGTTCAATCCAGTCAGTTGTCTGAGGTGTGGCACCACTGCGGTTTATTTGTTCTTCCATCTCTTCCCACTCATCGTATATCCTTACGTACCCATGAGATAGTTCTGTGGGGGTACATGTTCTTGTGGGAGTTGGCCTTGTTTATCTTACTTAGTCATTGTGCTTCCTTTGACCGCTTGTACTCTATCAAATCGTTCCAAAATGGTTCCACTGTCGGATAATTATCCCATTTCGGTGTCCGGCCCACCAAGTAATAATTTCTCCACAGCTTACCCTTGAAATTCTTGAACGCAATGGTCATTGTTGATAGGGCATGATGCTTCGCTTTGGCCATATTGCATCTTTTAGGGTATTCAAACTTTGCCATCAACTTGTCCCACATAAGATCCTTGATGTTATCTGGAACCACCCACATGTCATCTCGTCTGCCTCTCCAACTTGTATATATGATTGCAACATGGTCCGTCACTAGACACCCGATTATTGTTTTGAACGGATCTAGAACAACTTTAGGTCTCGTGGGCATCCTGCTGGGAACTTGTCCACACTTCTCTTCTCCTATCATCTCATTGCCCTCCGGAGAATCAGCATCAGGATCGATCTGACTCTCCGGAGTATCATCTTTGGTCCTGCCCTATGCAGCCTAAGTGGCTGTCTCCAACTCAAACTGATCCATGTTCAGGTACGCACTCGGGCTACCACCTCCTGTCTGGTCCAGCTCCATGTTTGCAAGCTCATCTTGTACCGAGGCTGGAGCCGGATCTGAGGAGGGGCCTTGCATCAGAGGGGGGATGGGAGGGGGCCGTGCATGGTGGTTGGATTTTGTACGTGCTATTCCTACATAAAAGTTTTAGACTCAAAAAAACACTTAATTTATAGTTAAAATTAATGAGATTTGTATTCAAATTATGGTCAAGAAGGTACTAACATGCACTTGATTTTTACTTAGTAAGTTTATCTCTGTACTTATTTTAAATTTCAAGAAGGTACAAACATGCAATATATATTTTTCCTTACCGCATACTTATGACTCACTTTGATTCTTGATTTCTCAGCATTTTGAATATGTGTTACATGAGGACCTTTACCAGAGACATAGACATGGTTTGCCTGAAGTGAAAATAACCTGCTGACTCTAGTCAAGAGCATTTTTTTTCTTATCCGCATCTTCTCGTCCAATGGTTTCATTGCCCATCATTAACCAATACTATCGATTCTAATGACCTTTACAAGAGCTGGACTCTACACATAACTTTTAGCTATTTTATGAATGATGCATTCTATTTTATGAACAGCTATCTTATTAGTGATTAGGATTTCCTTTTATCATCTTAGGGATCTTATTTTCTTGTTCATTGGAAGATACAATTTCTTATATTTTTTTGTCTGCATTATATTGGCAAGAGTCCTTAAAAAACCTTCTGTGATACATGTGCTAGACATAAGGTCTTCGTTCCCATGACTCAATATATATATATACTTACATCATTTTAGGACATAGATGGAACAATATTGCCACAACTATTTGTCAATGTTAAATTTTTTTTATTAAAGCATCATATAAGCACAATACTTTTTAAAATATGTTCTTTGCGCTATCTCTTTTGTGTATAATCACAATAGTTGTACTAATAAATTGTTACTTTTTGTTTAGGGGGAGGCAACAAAGACAAAATCTTCACAATTGAAAGCGTTGTCCTGTGTTGACAGAATTTCATGTGCTGATGATTTGATATCCTTGCGGGGAGATTTTTTATAAATTAGCAATTGATAGTAGAGCTGAGATGACTATAGAGCAAAATAAATATCAAATTTTATACAATGGGAGCCTTTATATAGCTTAAATATTGAAGATAAACATTATGTATATAATAGCTTAAATGTGTAAATCACTTAAATGTTGAAGATAAACACTTTGTATACAATAGCTTTTGGAACTTTTAATTATCATGCATGCGCACACAATACTGCATCACAGATATGCATTCTTGACTAGCTCATGGAAGCAATGAAAGTAGTCCACTTCTTCAATTCAACCCCTGCATCACAGATATGCATTCTCTACTGAAGATTTTTTTACTTAAGTTTGACCCTTCTTCGATTTTGCCTGACCCCACACCACTGAAGAGGTGGACAATCCAATTCGTACCTGTGTATGTTAGATGGTGGGGGTGCGGCGGCTTCATCCCAGGGAGATGGGTCTTCCTTCCTAGCGGCGGCTGCGGGGAGCAGTCGACGCGTCAGGAGGAGGAGCGGCGGTGCGTTAGGAGGAGGCGACGCATCGAGGTGCGGTCGAGGAGGAGGTGTCGGGAGGAGGCAGCGGCCAGGGAGCAAACGTCATGGTCGGGGAGGAGTCTACACATTGGGAGGAGGACCAGCAGCGCGTCGGGAGGAGGCGGCGCGTCAAGGTGCGGTAGGGGAGGAGGCGTCGGAACGAGGCTGCAGCCGGGGAGGAGGCGGCGGTCGGGGTGGATGCAGCCGCCGGGGAGGAGCGGCACTCAGGGATGGAGGAGGAGCGGGCTGAAATGGTGAATGGAGCAAAAAAGGAGAGTGGACAAGTGTTCATATATATATGTATCAAAGCATCAGTGCCAGTTCTAATTGATAACCGACATTGATAAACATATCAGTGCCCGTTCTATTTACTAACCGGCACTAATATGTGGAGTATAAGTGCCGGTTACTACTTAGAACCGTCACTGATAAATATTTTTTCCCTGCAAATATTCTTCTATTGTTAGATTTAGCTGAACACTTGAAAAATTCATAGACAAATGATTAGAGTTGAGAAAAATATAAAACCAAATTTGTTGAGTTTGTATTACTATCGCCTACATGATAAAAATACTTTCATACATGAAATGTGCATTGAATTATCTTTATTTCAGTAATAAGTTGGTAATTTGTTAATTGCGTAAAGAAATTATGAAATATCCATATAAAAAACATGTGAAACAAATTATGTTAAACTAAATTTTTCAGACCCTTTACATGAAAATTAACGTTAACAACTGATTCTTGGTTAACTTTGTGATTATTATCTCTTCATTTGGTTTTCTCCTTTTAATCCAATTTGAATTCTAACCAATTCGCATAAGTCCAATTACATGGTGTGGCACTTAGATAAGAACTTCCAAAAAATTACTCTACACCATACATGTTCTCGATACAAATTAAAGCTTATCCTAAATTTGTACAAATTTCACCAAATACATGAAAGCTACTTTCATTAAATGATTAATAATTCGTTATGGTCGCGGCGTATGTGGTAGCTTCCTTAGTGTCATCAATGGCACGAAGTTCAACATTCTCTCCAAAAGGAGGTAGGTCATCGAATTTTGTCGCAGTCTTCTTCGTTGACAACATCCTCAACACCGACAATCTTTCTTTTTCCTTGAAGAACCACGTGATGCTCCTCCTTGATAGCTGGGCCCGGGTCCTTTACATAGAAGACTTGTGCAACATCCTTGGCAAAAACAAATGGTTGTTCTCTGTAACCGACGAGTTTGAGGTCCACGGTAGTCATACCATACTTGTCGACCTTGACTCCCACTAGGAGCCTAACCCATTGGCACCGAAACAGAAGGACCATCTTCTCGCCATATTCAAGCTCCCAAATCTCCTCTATGAATCCATGGTAGGTCTCCCTAGTGCCAGCGCGGTCATAGGCATCAATACGAACACTGCTATTTTGATTAGTGCACTTGTTGTCTTGTGCTCTCGTATAAAATGTATAGCCATTGATCTCGTATGCTTGGAATGTGCGAATCATAGTTGATGGACCATTGGCTAGTAGTTCTAACAGAGCATCATCAGTATCCTTACCCATCATATGTTGACGTAACCAATTACCAAAATTAGCTCGGTGCTCTCTTGCGATCCAGTCATCTGACTTTGTTGGATTTGTGGAGTGTAGCATGCTCAAGTGCATATTGACATGCGGGCTCACTACAAGTGACTATTGTAGAACTGCAAAGTGTGCTTGAGTGAATAAAACACGATCATTGATATGGATTGAAGTATGACCTATCATCCCTTTCCCCTTTAGCCTCCCCTCATAGCGAGATATAAGCATACTAATCGTGTTCAGTTTCATGTAGTCAATGCAAAACTCAATGACCTCCTCTGTACTCCACCCTTGGGCAATGCAACCTTTTGGGCGATCTTGGTTCTGAACATATTTCTTCAGAACCCCCATGAACCTTTTGAAAGGATACATCTGATGCAGAAACACAGGGCCAAGACTCTTTATCTCACCCACAATGTGAACAATTAGATGGGGCATTACATAAAAAAATATCGGCGAGAACATAGTCTCAAACTGACATATAGTATGGACAATGTCTTCCTGCAGCTTTGCCAGTTTGTTTGGATCAATGACGTTATGTGAAATTGCGTTGAAGAACGAACACAACTTTATGATTGGGTCTCAGACCGTATCCGACAGAATACCTCTAATTGAAACTGGAAGCATCTGCGTCATCATCACGTGACAATCATGAGACTTCATGCCAACTAACTTCTTATCTTTCATGTTTACTAAGCTCCTGATGTTGGAGAAGTAGCCAGTTGGAACTTTGACATCACGCAAGCAACCACACAGGCGGATCTTCTCTTACTTGCTCATAGTTTAGCAAACTATGGGAAGGTTCTTTTTGCCGTTGTCTAATTGTATGTAATGTACGTCCTTCCTAAGGTTCATTTCTTCCAGGTCCAGTTGTGCATTTAGTGTATCTTTTGTTTTCCCAGATATGTCTAATAAGGTACCAATCAAGCTATCAAACATATTCTTCTCCACACACATGACATCAATTACGTGTCGGACCATAAGATACTTCCAATAAGGGAGCAACCAAAATATTGATATCTTTTTCCACATAGGAGCATTTGCCTAGCCGGGATTTTTGTACTGCCTGGTCCCTTTCCAAGTACAACTCTAAGTGTCTTTACCATCTTAAATACATGTTCTCTAGTGCGAATCTTCAGAGGTTGACAATGCTCCACTGTCCCATCAAAAGCTCTTTTATTCTCATTGTATGGGTGATATGGACCAAGGAACCTACAATGACTCTTGAAGATCATTTTCTGATTGTTTGTCAGCCATCGCCCCCCTGTTTCCTCCAAGCACTGAACACATCTATTGTACCCTTTCACAGTCTGTCCTGATAGGTTACCAAGAGTAGGCCAATCGAAGATCATTACGAACAGCATTGCATACAGGGTGAAATTCTCACGTTTGTAGTCATCCCATACCCGTACGCCATCTTTCCACAATACATGAAGATCTTGAACTAATGGTTCGAGGTATACATCGATATCATTGTTTGGTTGATTCAGCCCACTAATCAGCATAGACATCATAAGTTACTTCCGCTTCATGCACATCCAAGATTTAAAATCGTCATCAGTGACGGATTTTGAACCGACACTAATGAGGTGTTTTGGTGTAGTGCTGCTGTGGTAATGTCTCCATGGAAGTGTTATCTGAGAAATGATATACGTCCTTGTTGATCAAGCTTGTAGCTAAGAAAGTTTCTAGTAGTATGACCTGTCCAAGTCAATATCGGTTTGACGAACTTTTAGCTCCAGTTAATTTTTAGCAGTGTTTACCGTTGCATTAAGTGATTGACAAAAGGTGCATATCTCATATAATGTTTCAGAATTTCCTGATGAGGTGGAGACACCCATTAGATGTCCCAGCACAAAAACGGTTTGCAAAATACAGAGGGCTAAAGTCATTTAGGACGTCATGCATCCTGGGATCCTAAGGTGTGTATTGTTTAAGTGCCACTAATTGCTGCCATTTTAATAGCCTTATCATTCATGTTACATGGTTGTTTCTCTCCATCTTGTTGACTGTAGGAATCTTTACCACCTGAATACGCAAGAATATTTGCATTTGATAACTTCACACGAACGCAAAAGCATGTCTTTGCTAAAATTGCCGAGCTAGACGGAGGCACCGAGGATTGTGCTCGAGTTGGATCATATGTGAGGCTTCACGTGAAAAACGTTGATGTTGCCTACAAACTTTGTCATCCATCAAGAAGGATACCAGCGGCTGTTTCTGGTCTTCTTCAACACGAGTCAAAAATGTCAGTTCTTCACTTCAGGTACTCATCCTGTACTCACCACAAATTTCACCTACTCCAATTTTCTTGCAGTATGCCTTATCTCCAATGGTGTGTAGTTCGATTCTTATGTCCGAATAGCCTAGGATACATTTGAATATTAATTTGGACTCCTCTGGCCATATTGACAAGTAGCAGTAGGTTTTTTTTTATGCTTTCTACATTTTAGTTTAGATTTATTGCTTGTTGGGCAGCCATTTAAGGATCATATATAGTTTCCGTTCTCTGTTTTCTTTTGGATTCCTATATCAGTGTGCTTGGAATCAGTGTCGACAGATTGGGATGTAAACACGCTAAAATACATTTTAAATACAAAGCAAATATAGACGATCGAGTGGTTTCAACTCATCGTGTTCTTTAATCTTTCCAAATCTAAACTAGCTGTGTTGATTGATGCCTTGCATGTCATATGCAGTTATCTTAGTTTCCAAGAATTGTGTGCTTGTCTGCTGAAAGTAGTATTGCTATAATATGTACTGCTATTAGGCTTACCTTTCCTTTTTTTTCCCGCCTTTTTGTTGCAGAATAAAGAAGCATGACTCCTATCAATCTAAGGAGCCTTTGATTTTCAATGTTGGGTTTCGGCAATTTACAGGAAGGTAACGGAAGTTCTATTTTATTACTCTCAGGAAATATTTACTTTTCTCTCTCTTTGTTTGCCTTTGCGATTGCACCTGTCAAACCCGTCCAAACCAC
This sequence comes from Phragmites australis, assembly GCF_958298935.1. Classification (NCBI taxonomy): domain Eukaryota; kingdom Viridiplantae; phylum Streptophyta; class Magnoliopsida; order Poales; family Poaceae; genus Phragmites; species Phragmites australis. The sequence continues at coordinate 28,029,980 of NC_084926.1, read as the reverse complement.
ATTCGACTCAATCGACAGTGCCGGTTGTTTATAAAGATAAGAGCTAGCATAAACCCGTCTTTTGACGTGTCGAATGCTAACACCCATCTAAAAACATCCATCGCAACTACTATTTGATTAAAACGAGAGCAGTTTCAGCTGTCCCAATATATGCTCACAAAGCCTAAGATCACAACACGTATCGTTTACAATATAGTTTCATCATAAGATATGAATAGAGTGCGAAGAGTGTAAAGTCTTAACTTATATTACATATCTTGTTCATGATCCCAGTTTCTACTTATATCAAAGTTTCCGTACGCATCGGAAGTATTAACAACCAAAGATCAGTTACGCCATTGCCCAAAAGGCTCTACCGAGATTAGTTCAAGCAGACCTTCTCTACTCTTGCTCATCACTGGCATCAGCTAGTGGGATAAAAATATCCATAAACTAATTCGCCATTACCTTCCTCAATTTAAGGGTAATACTCTGAGTACGAAGGTACTTATAAGACTTACACAATATAGGTATGTAATAGTCCCAACTCCAAGGATAATGTATATTGATGAATAGCAAGGAAAAGCCACAAATTTAAGTTGATTTAGCGAAAAACACTTTAACCGATATAATGACATGACGCAACAAATATTGATCAACCATAATCAAAACCTCCAATAATATAAACTTACTTAACTCCATTAAGCATCAACATAGGCTTCTCCTAAAAGCCCACATACTTTCCCATCCCACCAAACTAAACAAAATTCTACGATGATGCCCAATAGACATTAAGTGTACTCATGATCGAGAGCGTGGCTATTCGAATAGTTCTTACACCCTACAAGGGAGTACTTCTTTATCCACACGACACGAGATCATCGACCATACAACTCTAGATTGCAAGTGATGATTCACGTGACAACCGTTCACGTACCCACCTTGAACCTTTGTTCCCATGCCCAAGCCTGTGGAGAGTACCTAGGTTCACGCTCAAAAACTCTAGGAGTCTCTTACAATTACAACTCACACCTAGGAAAGATGAGTCAAATGAATATGGTGTCGTACGATACTTAGCTCATCCTTACCATATTTAGATATGTGGTAGTATGAAAAAGTGCTTAAGCTAAATGAAACCATGGACAGGGCTTAAATGATACAAGCGGTCAAATGGCACATGTGTCTCTTCTTCTGAACTGCCCCTAGCACCGCCCACATCTCATCTCAAACTCACATGCATCCAGGTCTCCTCTCCCGAACTGCCCCAAACACTGTTCACATCTTTCCTTAATCTCACAACTCATCATCCCAACTTGTCATTCTTTTGAATGCAGTAATTGAAAGCCATATAGCTCGCGAACAATGGACGTTCCACCACTCAACTTCTACCGGTGACCCATGCATTGCTAAGCATTTTGAACTTCTTTTATGTTGGACATTAACATGGTTACACCCAGGTTACAATGCTGGAGATCATCAATATATTAAGGTATGGACACATGCATCAAATGGGTTTGACACCGACTAGCTAAAACATGCATATACAACTCATAGCAATATCTAGCAAACTGACTAATAATTTATCAAAATATAGGAGAAATATGATAGATGCTTGTCTGGTGCTTCCTGTTTTTCACTCACGAATTCCACTGGTTCACCCTCGAGTTCAAGCACACAACTCTCCGAAACATCGTTTGCTAAATAAAGGAAGGATGCACCGCAATGAGTATGGATGATACGCGATGAGAGATGCTCCATAGAGCATGAAAAAAGTGGAGATGCAATGCATCATGTCTTGAGTTTATAGAGTCAATGATTTTCTTAATTTGGGCTATTGTTAATCGTTTAATATTTTTGCTAGATTAATTAAGCATAAACAAAATCTTAAACCTCAACAGAAAGTTAATTATGCATAACATGAGTGCAAGTATTTTTAATGAACATGGCATAATATAATAAAATTAACAAAATTCGTTTCACAAATTTTGGACATACCAATAATTAATTATGAATTATTAAAGCAAAAACACATTTCATTAATTATATGAATTTCAGTACATATTTCATGTCTCCTAGCATTTTTAATATGTAGAGCATGGTAACAAAAAGCTAAAAAAATTGGTCTCATGATTTTTGGATCCATATTTATTTTCCTATGGATTTTACAATATTTCAGCCGATTTAATAATGTAACAATAAACTATTTCGCATTTTCTGAATTAACTAAATTTATAAAATCCTCTAAAAGCCATAAATTATTTTTGTAGTAGTTAGCCATAGAGATGACAATGGGCTGAGATATTTTGACCTCGGTCAAAATGGCCATGAGGCAATGGCACACAGGGCTGAGCTGGTCGATGGCTCAGCTCAGCCAGCTCTCGTTTCGGCATGCCAATGGTGAGGGCACGATGGCGCTCAGCCAAAGAGGCACGGCAGGGGGACTAGTGCGTGGAGGGGGCTTCGTTTAGTGTCAACTGGCTGGTAAGGGTTACCAGAGATGGCTGACAACGGGAAGAGCAGCACATCGGCGCTAGGCGTGCGGGGAGGAGCATGCCAGCGTCGAGCGGTGGCTATTAGCCTGGCCAAGGACACCTAGCAAATCTACGTGGATGTGTAGACTTGACTGGGTGGCTCTCAGTCGATGGGCCTGTCATGTCCTAAAAAGCTAATTACATAATTAGGCATGCATAATCGTCATTGCATGTGCTCGCACGTGTTTGTCTAAGAAAAACTAGTTAAACATGCCTCAAACACCTTAGAGATTGTTTAGAGCACTTTGAATAATCCCTACATGCCTTAGAGAAGGAAAAAAAATAGAAGGAGGATGATGAGGGGAGACTTAGGAAAATTTCAGCGAAAGAACCCCCTCGTGGTCTAACTGGTGTCATCCGCGGTCTGACTGCTAGGTGCGCTACCACGTGGGATGCCACATGGATTTCCCGCGGTCTGAGGGCCAAAGCTCACGGTCTGACCACCAGCACACAAAATTTTGGGTTAAGTGGATCAATCACTTCCTTTTTCTCTCTCCCTCTCACTTTTCTCTCACTCTCCCTCTTTCACTCGACCCTAGAGAGAGAAAAAGAGCTCTACTCGTAGTGTTCGAAGGCCGACGATCGGAGGTGGGAACTCCCACGAGTTTTATGGAGTACTTCCCCAAGTTTTCCCCCTCTTCTCTCTCGCCGGAGACCCGTTCATCGACCACAAGATTTACCACCACTCCGAGAGCCGATCCACAAATCGAAGCCTAACCAAAAGCATTCCAATCAAATAGAAAGCTTCCATAAGCTGAGGTGAGCTATCCCCTACCGTTTCCCTGTTGTTTTCGAGCTTGATTCGACCCTCATGTCGTTTAGGCCGAAGTTCAACCTAACATACATCCAGTCCATGAGGTATTTTAAGTTTAGCTCGGCAAATGGTATCCAAATCACTTTAGAAACACTCCACTAGTCCCATAGACCATTTTGGTACCCTTCGTTCTTGAAGGACTCGCCAGAATCCTCACTGGCGACCCCGCCAAAGGGGCTGCCGGCAAGGTCTGGTGGTCTAACCACCGCTAGGGTCGGTCTGACCACCAGTTGGGAACCAAAGGATCTGAGTTGAAAACTTATACAGGAGTCTAACTGCCACTTGTGCTGGTCTAACCGTTGGTGGGCGGTCTGACTGGCACCATGCCTACGGTCAAATTGTCAGTGGCCAAAACTCTCTGCTGGCCATCGGTCAGACCGCCACCCCGATACCAGTCTGACCGCCAACATGAGAAGGCTAAGGTGAGGCTAGGTTAGCTTAGCGGTTTCAAACTTCAAAACCGTAATCCTTTAGCAATCCTTTGCAATTGTTTTTGAGTCGTAGCGCTCTACTATTACTTGAGCATGCATATTGCATCCTTTTTGCAGTGTTTGTTTAATTATGCATTGCTCCCATGTTTCTTTTAGAGAGCATCGATCTGACAGTTCTACCGGACTTCTATGAGTTCTATGCGGCTAGTATCAGGCAACCGACAGAATAGCAAGGCAAGTATCTAAGAATTTTGCACCCTTTGTTCAATTGAAGGGACTCTAAATTGATAAATTATGCTTTATGTATGTTTGCATGTGTTGAGTCAAGCGTCGGGCTTATTCGGGTATAACCTATGTTGAATTGCATATCCTCTACCTTGAGTTGTTGATTATCCTCATCCTTGTCGCCTCGATAATGTTGTTGATGTCTAGCTTAAGAGTTGTACGACATGCTTAGCAATGCATAGGTCCTCGGTAGAAGTTGAGCGACAATGATGCTATTCTTCGCGAGCATAGGGCTCACATATGGTTTACAAATACTTTTATGATGTTGAGATGGTTGGATGAGTGGTGAGTATGAGGCGAGATGTGCGTGATGTTACGGGTGTTTTCTGCTCAGGAGGAGTCCTCGGGGTAGTTCGAGAGAGGAACTCGAACATCGTAGACCACTTTGCATCATTTAAGCACCGACAGTTGGCCGCCGTTGGCTTTAGCACTTACGGTACTCAACACATGCTGATCAAATGGTAAGACGAGTTGAATACCTTTGTAATTGTGATCATTTGGGCCTAAACATCGATGGTGTGAGCGAGCGGACTTGTAGGAGTATCTAGTTTACTCCGGGAGTAGTTCTAGATATCCCCGCGTCGAGCGATGCACGATCCAAATGAAAATTGTTAAACTTGTTAAGAGTTGATCAATTTTAGTATCCTCCGAGATCTCTTTGTTGTAAATTGTTAAACTTGTAAATGGTTAAGAACTTGTAATATAATTTAATTTGTCACTCTTTATTAAGCTTGGTTATGATTGCTTATGTTGGAAAGGAATGTGTTCCGATCTTGGGCACAAAACACATGCCGGGACTACCGGGATGGTATTCTAATTAATCATCGAGGTTGTGATTATAAATAATGATCTTCCTAATGATTAATTAGAATACTATTTGGACGGTTTCTCACAGCAGGGTATAAGAGCTTGGTTTAATTAAGTAACCTAAACATGACTAAGACATTGTTTAGTATGTTTGTTAACTTCACTAAGCAACTCACTAAAGTTTACATGTGCCTCTTTCTGCCAATATGTATGAAAATGCTATATTATGCCCCTAAGTGTAATACATTGATATGTGCGGCGCTTAAGTGTTGTTTCCGCATTTTGATGCATTTATGGTTTATGTTGCATCGACAAAGGATGTAAGGAACACCTCCCGATGATGGTTAATATCGGGGGCTGATCCAGTGCGAGGCAGTGGCCCAGTGTGTTCCGTACGGTGATGGTACAAAATGTGAATACATTAGCAATAACGTATGAACATCCACCATATGATGGTACATACGGTCGTCTACTCATGTGGTGTTTACATGAGGTGTTCTGTAAGGCGACGATACGGGAAGTGAATATGTTGACAACAACGTATGAATTGTCGCTTGTGTGACATGATGCACAAGCATCGTTTGTGCCTCTTATTCTTTCTCGTGTGAAGGGTGATGTTTGTTATGGAGAGATACGCTTAAGGAAGAAATGGTAGACAGGAGTCGAGCGTGCATTCATTTCTCCCTGTTGCTCATGTGCATGCATATTTCCATATGCACGGCATTACATGTAAAATTTATCCAACGAATGCTTTTTGGCTATGTTGGAATTTGACTTTTCCCTCTCTATCTTATCATTGAAACAGATGAGAACAACCCTCCACCGCCTCCATCGCCGAGTATGGCGGATGTGCTCATGCAAATTGAGTAGAACAGTCAGGCTTAGACGGCACTTCTCGAGGCTCTCGTGCGTACCATGGCCCCTCAAGGAGGAGGTGGGGCCAGGCGCCGAGACAACTTCTCGGATTTCTTGCGGACTCAGCCGCCCACTTTCACTTGGGGTGAGAATCCTCTGGATGCCGACCATTGGCTCCGTACCATTGAGCAGAAGCTCACTCTCCTCACAAGGGAGTGTGACAGGTGGCCCCGGTGGCCTATGTTACAACTGTGGTCATGTTGAGGATTATGATCGAGGTTGCCCATACCCGAAGCCGGGATCTATGGTGACCGCACCATGGCCACCACCCGCTCAATTTACTCCACAGGCTTTTCAGGCTATGCATGTCCCCAAGCATGGCCGAGTGCGCCACACCACCGCCGAGGAGCCTCACAAGGGTGACAACGTACTGATGGCTACGTTACTTATAAGTTTTAATTCTGTCATCATTACTACAGTGGTTCTATTTGATTTCGGGGCTTCTTACTCCTTCATAGCTACGAGTTATGCTCGACAACATGGGTTGAAGGTTAATGCCACTCCTACACCCTATCTCATAGATGCACCAGGAGCCAAGATTCTTATTAATTAGTGTGTGACCAAGGCGTCGGTTATTATCAACGAGATACTCTTCAGTGCAAATTTGTTGGTAATGGACTGCAAGGGGATAGACGTCATTTTAGGAATGAATTGGCTCACCAAGAATAAGGCAGTCATAGATTGTGCTTAGCCGACCATCACCCTTAATGATCTGTCCGATATCCAAGTCCATTTGAAGCTTAAGGAGATCCATCCTTGCTTTTGTGCCCTGAAAGTCATCTCAACCATGGATCTTCTGAGTATTCCGTTTATTTGTGAATTTCCTGATGTCTTCCCAGAAGAGTTGCTAGGAATGCTGCCGGACTGAGTGATAGAATTCTTAATTGATCTTTTTCTTAGAATGGCCCCAATTTTGAAGTCTTCTAATATTCTACCAAATGAGTTAGCCGAGTTGAAGATACATATTCAAGAGTTGCTTTCAAAGGATTTCATTCGCCCGAGCTCCTCACCTTGGAGATGCCCGACACTCTTTGTGAAGAAAAAGGATGGTACTCTGTGGATGTGTGTTGATTACCGTCTGTTGAATGAGGTCATGATCAAGAATAAGTATTTGCTTCCCATGTGTTGATTACCGTCTGCTGAATGAGGTCACGATCAAGAATAAGTATTTACTTCCCATGATCGATATTCTGTTCGATCAGTTGACCGGTGCCCGAGTTTTCTCGAAGATTAACTTGAGACTGGGCAATCATCAAATCAAGGTCCGACTAGAGATATTCCAAAGACAGTTTTCTCTACTCGCTACATTCTTTGTGAGTTCACTGGCATGTCCTTTGGTTTGATGAATGCGCTGGTATTCTTCATGTATTTGGTGAACACTGTCTTAATTGAGGAACTTAACAAGTTTATCATGGTTTTCATTAACGACATTCTTATATACTCCAAGACTGAGGAAGAGCATGTAGAGCACCTCCGTGTTGTACTTAGCCACCTTCGAGATCACCAACTCTATGCCAAGTTCAGCAAGTGTGAGTTCTGGCTCAAGGAGGTTGCTTTTCTGGATTATGTCTTGTCACAGAATGGTGTCACAGTTGACCCGAGTAAAGTGTAGGATGTGCTTAATTTGGTGCAGCCTAAGAATGTCACCGACATCTAAAGTTTTCTCGAACTTGCATGCTATTACCACCGGTTCATCGGGAAGTTCTCCAAGATTGCAAAGCCTATGATTGAGCTATTGAAACAAGGAAGCGTGTTCGAGTATTCAAATGAGTGTGAGTCAGCTTTCCAGACCTTGAAGAAGCTTCTCACGACCACCTCCGTTCTTGCTCAGCCTGAAGTGGACAAAGGTTTCAACGTCTATTGCGATGCCTCCCACATAGGCCTCGAATGTGTCCTTATGCAAGAGGGCAGAGTTGTGACTTATGCCTCACATTAGTTGAAGCATCATGAAGAGAACTACCTAACCCATGACTTAGAGCTTGTGGTAGTGGTGCATGCTCTGAAGATTTAGCACCATTATCTGTTGGGCAATTTGTGCCGTATCTATACGGATCACAAAAGTCTCAAATACATCTTCACTCAAGCCGATCTAAATATGAGACAGCGAAGATGGCTCTAGTTGATCAAGAATTATGAGTTGGAAGTGCATTATCATCCCGGCAAGGCGAATGTGGTCGTCGATGCGCTAAGTCGAAAAGCTCGATGCAATTGCCTCTCGCTCTGGCCCGGGGTGACCACAATTTGTGATGATTTCTGGCGGCTTGGACTCAAGATGGTTCCAAAGGGATTTCTTGCAAATTAGGATATCAAATCCACCCTCCTGGACGATATCAAAGCGGCTCAAAAGGATGACAAGGGCATGGCTTGAATCCGAGACAAAATGAAGGAAGGCAAGGCTATCTGTTTCTCTGAAGATGATCAGGGTATTCTATGGTTTGGGAACCGTCTAGTGGTTCTAAAGGTCATATCATTGAGGAAGAAGATCCTAGATGAAGCTCATAACTCTTTGCTATCCATTCATCCAGGGAGCATGAAAATGTATCAAGACCTCAAGCCACGGTTTTGGTGGACTCGCATGAAGCAGGAAATCGTTCGATATGTTACTGAGTGTGATGTCTGCTGAAGGGTGAAGGCTGAGCACCTTAAGCCAGCCTGTACACTCAAACCTTTGCCTACTCCCTCCTGGAAGTGGGAAGAGATCGACATGGATTTCATTACCGAGTTGTCGAATACTTCCCATAGTTATGACTCGATTTGGGTCATTGTGGACCGGCTGACAAAGCCTGCTCATTTCTTACCCATCAAGACCACATTTTCACTGAAGCAATATGCGGAGCTGTACTTCACTCTGATTGTTTGCCTCCATGGGATTCCGAGGAAGATCATTTCTAATCGAGGTACTCAGTTCACTTCTCATTTTTGAAGGAGCCTTCATAAAGCTATGGGAACCGAGCTCTTCCACAGCACCATTTACCACCCCCCAAACTGATGGTCAAACGGAGAGGATGAATCAGATTCTGGAGGACATGCTTCGAGCTTGTGTTCTCACATATGGGAAAATGTGGGACATTCTTGCCATTTGCCAAGTTATCCTACAACAATAGCTATCAAGCTAGTATTGACCATTTGAACCTCTTTATGGCTGAAGATGTCACACACTGTTGTATTGGTCCAAATCCAGCTAACGGGCTTTTCTAGGCCTGGATTTGGTCAAAGAGGCTGAAGAGCACATTCTGGCCATTTGCAAATGTCTCCTCATGGCTCAGTCTGACACAAGAGCTATTCAAATCACCGACACTGAGATCTTGAGTTCGCCATTGGAGATTATGTGTATCTCAAGGTGTCACCTCTCAAAGGTGTTAGACGTTTCCAAGTCCAGGCAAGCTAGCTCCATGTTATGCTGATCCATTCAAAATCATTGCCTGGTGTGCAGAGGTAGCCTATTAATTGGACTTGCCTCTGTCTCTCTCCGCCGTGCACAATGTATTCCATGTGTCGCTACTGAAGAAATGCCTCCGAGTTTCAACGGAGGTGATCGAAGCTGCAAACCAAGAGTTATAGTCGGATCTCTCATATTTTGAGCAGCCAATCCAAATATTGGATGAAGCCGAGTGCAAGACATGGCGGCAATCCATCAAATTCATCAAGGTTCAATGGAGAAACCATTCGGAGGCTGAGGCGACGTGGGAGCGGGATGATAAAATCCACTCCGAATATCCCGAACTTTTTGAGAACTTGTAAATACCATTGTAATTTTTGCACATTGGAACATCTCAAGTGTCTATATTCATCGCTATGTCAAATGGAAGTTTTGTTCCAAAGGTTTGTGCCTAAAAACCACCCAACCAGGAGAGTCATGCTACTGCCGGTCTGACTGCTAGTGTCATGTGGAACTCAAAACTCTCTGTTCCCTGGGCAGTCTAACTGCCAAGGCCTACGGTCTGATCGTTGGTTAGCGGTCTGACCATCACGTCACTGTCAGTTTGACCGTAGGTGCCCAAAACTCTCTGTATAGATTCGGTCAAATAGGTGTTTCTGTGGTATAACGAGCCGCGGTCTGACCAGGCCTAGCTTCAGTTTGATCGCCAGCTCATACGTAGGTTCCCCGTTATCTTTTCGTTCATCGATGAAGGTCAACATGATTCTTTCCCCAATAGTGGAGAATTCTTTTCCATTTCATCGCTAGCACCTTCTCCCTAAGTCTACCGAATCTCGGGATGAGATTCTTCTTAAAGGGGGAGGTTTGTCACGTCCCAAATGCTAATTACATAGGCATGCATAATTATCATTGCATGTGCTCATTTATCTATCAAAAACGGGTTAAACATGTCCCAAACACCTTAGAGATGATTTAGAGCACTTTGGAGAATCCGTACATGCCTTGGAGAAGCAAAAGAATACAAGAAGGATGATGAAGGGAGACTTAGGAAAATTTCAGCAAAAGAACCTCCTCACAGTCTAACCGGTGACACCCGCGGTCTAACCGTCAGGTGCGCCGCCATGTGGGATGCCATGTGGATTTTGCATAGTCTGACTGCACAAGCTCGTAGTTTGACTACCAGCACACAGAAGCTCGGGTTAAGTGGATCGATCACTTCCTTTTGCTCTCTTCCTCTCACTTTTCTCTCACTCTCCCTCTCTTCACCCAACCCTAGAGAGAGAAAGAGAGCTCTACTAGTCGCGTTCGAAGGCTGGAGATCGGAGGTGAGAACTCCCACAAACTTCCTAGAGGACTCCCCCAAGTTGTCCCCCTGTTCTCCCTCACCGGAGAAACGTTCATCGACCGCACGCTTCACCACCACTCCGGGAACTGATCCGCGAATCAGAGCCTTCCCGAAGCATTCCAATTCAATAGAAAGCTTCCATAAGCTGAGGTGAGCTATCCCCTACCATTTCCTCGTTGTTTCTGAGCTCAATTCGACCCTTGTGTCATTTAGGCCCAAGTGCAACCTAGCCTAGATCCAATCCATAGGGTATTTCGAGTTTAGCTCGGTGAATGATGTCCAAATCACTTTAAAAACATTCCACTAGTCCCAAAGAGCATTTTTGTACCCTTCATTGTCGAAGGTCTCTCGAGAATACTCGCCAGTGACCCCGCAAAGGTGTTGTTGGCAAGGTCTGGCAGACTAACCGCTGCTAGGGCCGGTCTAACTGCTAGTTAAGGACTGGAGAATCTGAGTTGAAAGCTTATATAAGAGTTTGATCACCACTAGGGCCAGTCTGACCGTTGCTGGGCGATCTGACTAGCACCATGCCTATGGTCAGACTGTCAGAGGCGAAAACTCTCTGCTGACCACCGGTCAGACCGCAACCCCAAGACCGGTCTGACCGCCATCCTATGAAGGCTAAGGTGAGGCTAGGTTAGCTTATTCTTTTCATAGGCGGTGGTGGGCGCCAGCTGGGAGCCTGGGACAGGGTGCTGGGAACAGAATGCGAATGGGATGGGTGCAAGGATTGTGGACCTAACCTTTTTTTTTTATCGGGCCGCGCACGGGAGATATTTGGTTGGGCCGGCGGCAAAATGAATATTCGGCTGAAGCTCGCTGCCAACGCGCTCGTCCTGTCGCCAACCACGAACAGATTGAATCAAGGGAGGTGAAAAACACTTTTGGAAGGATCGATTTGTTTCCAAACGTGGGCGTGATTTTAAGGATGCTGCGGTGTGCTTGGGCGCGAAATCGTTTTCGTGCGCGCTAAAACTCAGCCATCGGGCCGCCCATCCATGAAGCTAATTACGCTAGCCAACTCTCTCCCGCCCATCCACGTTGTTAAACTCATATAGCACCCTGTCCTATCAAAAAACAAAACTCAGTTTGTAGCTCGCATTTCAAGTTCCATCATGTTAAAAGTATTTTTGTGACAAGTAATACACACTTCATATATGCGATAGCCATAACTAACCAACCATATGAGTCATCCAAGAAATTTTAAAAAGTAAAAAAAAAAATACTTGTCAGACCTCTCGAGTTAGTTTTGACCATCAGTCACTCAAAAAATAGCTGAGCGTTACTTCAACAACCGTCGGTAACTATTAGTGATGAGGACATCACTCATTTAGATACACGCGCCACAAGTGATCCTCGGTGATTGATCCATTACCAGGACTGATTACACGGACTCGTTCACGTCGTTTAACTCATGAGGTGAATTCGTTACTCGTTGTCTATACTACTAATTATAGGGATGGGATGCTACTCAATTTTTGTGAATTTTTTATACTTAGGAATATGGGAGAAGCACCTATGGAACAGGCAAGTCGGACGGAGCTCAAGCCAACTTCAAGTCAGAATCGGAACTCGGATCGGATTCAGCAGACAACGCCGCACTAAAACAGCCATAACTTCTTCATATGGAGTCCAAATAAGGTGTTCTTTGATGCGTTGGAAAGCTAAGGACTATAGCTTTGTTTTGGTACTAGCCCCAGCTCTAGATTCACGGTGGATTATTTTGTGTCGTCAAAATAATGTGCTGTATCACATTTTTAGGCCATATCGGGCCTTGTAAATGTGTTCGGGTCTAAGCCCAAGTTGTGGACACCCCCCTGGTCGCCCAAAACCCTAGCACGCCCCTGTTCATATATCTAGCAGCCGTCATCATAGACTTTTTAGGTTTTGCTTAGATTAATCTATCATTAAACAGTTTCGTCATCGTTCGATTTGTGAAATCCCAACTCGTGAGCTTAATCATATTTGCAATTTCAGATTGTGTTCTTCCGTGTTCTTGCTTGTGTTTTCGATTCGCTTGCAGGAATTAGCTTTCTTGGCGAGGTCAATCGTGCTGTGCGCGATTGATAACCAACAGAGCAGTGGTGTAGCGATTGCAAGGGTTGCATTCTGTCCTGATCGGAAGCCTTGGATCGTTAACGTCGAGTCTCCACCAATCGACTTACCATTACCTAACGGAAGATCGGGCCTAACCCTCTCATCAATTAGGTACTCAGCTATAAGTCACCTAATACCCGACCATTACTTTAATATTGTCGGGTACAAATCAAATTGTCGGCAATGAGTCAGATAATAGTCGACTGTACACTAAAGACCATTGGCAATTGTCGAACTGTCGACCATTTGGTCTAAGTCCCCAACGGGACATAGTGTGGCCGTCGAAAAATGTTTGAACCGTCACTCATCTGGTACAAGGGGTGAGGGTTCAACTTCTAACCATCGGGAACATCATAAATGTCGGCCATCGCATAATTTCACCGATGGGCTGCCGACTTTTCTATACTACCATCGGCCTAGGTTAGGTTTCTAGTAGTGGTAACGGCGAGCTGGGTGGATCAAGGTTCGAGGAGAGGGAGATGGGGAGAGGGTGATGAGCTCATGGCTCCTTCGGATACGATCAATACCACCAATAATCCTCAAATCATAAAATGTCCAATTACAAGAGCACATGCACGACAATTAGACCACCAGGTGAACTCGTTCTTTGCTGTTCATATTTTCTTGGATGGATTACTACTAAATTCTTGTGATGTTTTATTGCATAGGAACATAGGAGAAGCACCACAACCTTACTCGGACATCACTCCTCAAAGGCCAAGTCTACTCGGACTCAAGGCTGAGCTCTAGTCGTGGTCGTGGTCGTGGTTGAAGTCATGGTCATGGTCGAAGTCGAGTTTCGGGATAGCATGTCAGTAAAACGGGCATAACTCTCTCATAGAAAGTCTGTTTTAGGCTATCTTGGACATTCTGGAAAGCTTACGACGATCCCTTTCCAATGGATATGAGCTCAACCAAATATTCCTTATAGTTTAGTCAGAGTTAAAGGAATAAGGTGTTGCATCACCATTTTGAACCCTTCCGGGTTTTGTAATCGTGTCGGAGTCAGAGTCCAGGTTGTGCATGACTCTCTCCACGGTTGCACAACCCTAGGTCGACCTCCTCACACCCCCTATATATATACAGTATCCATTGTACTTTAGGCTTGGGTTTAGCTTAGATTATTCTATTTAATACAATTTTGTCGCTTATCAGTTTGTTGAACCCCAAACTCTAGTGCTTCATTGGTAATTAGCAATATTCAGATTGCATCTACCTGTTCTTGCTTGTGTTCTCGATTCGCTTGCAGGAAAATCCTTCTTGGCAAGGTCAACCACGTCTTGGCACGGTTGATAACTACAGAGTAGTGGTGTAGTAGTTGCGAGGGTTCTTGATCTGTTTTGATCAGAGCCTTTAGATAATCAACGTCAAAACTCCACTAATCGACTTATCATATTACATTCGGAAGATTGGGCAAACACGCATCAAGTGATATCAGAGCCTCGGTTGCCTGTTAAGTAATCTCAGTTATCCCTTTTGTTTCGTCGAGTTCCTTTACCCAGAGTCAAGAAAATTACCCCCCAAAAAAAAAGGATTTAGATCTTAGTTTTCCACTATCCAAACCACTTTGTGCCTTTTACAATTTTGGTTTCAGTTTTGCGTTGTGAGTTTGAGTCCATTGTCGGTATCTTGTTGCTGGTCGAGTCATCATGTTCTAGTTTCTAGTGTCGAGTCTTTGCTAATTTAATCATCGAGTTACTTGGCTTGCCTAGTCTGCGAAAGCCGAGTTTGTGTCCCACTTGGGGTCCCGACAAGTCACTCTGACCACCCACCAGTCACTTCGACCACCGACCAGTCACTCCGACCAACCATTCATGGTCCGACCAGTCACTCCGACCATCCACCCATTGTCCGATCAGTCACTCCGCCCACCTTCTCGGATCCGACCACTTAGTCGGAGTTGTCCACCTTCTTGGATTCGACCACCACAGCCGAAACAAAGGTATCTAGAGTTCAGAGAGAGAGAGAGAGTATCTTTTTATTACCTTTATACCCCTACTCTCTGAAAAAAAATTGTGACCCACATACCTCACTGGTCTTAGAAAAGGCAGCAGAAGAGTTTTGAGTTTGTGTCACATTCACAAAAAAAAGCAAGAAGCAAAGAAAAAAAGATAAGAAGCAAAGAGTGTAAAAAGAAGAGAGAGAATTCAAAAAAAAGGGAATCAGATTGCATTGCGAATTTTGTTCCATGGTGCTAGTGTCTCTTATAGTTTTCGGCTTGCTTGAGCTAGTTCTAGGAACGTGTTCGGGCCAACAACTGTGACGAGTCTGTGGACTTTTATTCAGCTTTGCTAATCTGATTTCAATTATTGCTATTCCTTGCTATTAAATATTGCCTGTCTAAGCTACACATTCTCTCGATCAGAACGATTTCTCCCCTTGCAACTACCTCACTCGCATCCAAGAAGGTATCACGATCCAGCCACCGGTTGTGCCAACTGATTCCCTATAGTAAGAACACTTGCAAGAGCGTGGTAAGATGCTTGAGAGTGTGTGACTCTACCTCCACCACCTAGTAGTCGATAGGGATAATATCTTTTGTTATCTTCTGTTTACTACTAACCATGGCAGGTGAAACAGTGGATGCGAAAGAGTGTGTTTTGAGAGAAGAACTCACAATATTGTTGGATGATCATCGGCAAACTATTGGTAACGACATTTACAAGAAGCTTGCGGGAACCAATACCGCATGGCAACGACTCAATGAAAGCATTGCAATACTCAATACACGCTTTGATCGATTGGTTAATTTTTCACCAAACAATGGTCGACTGGATCTTCATGTTGCAGCTCATGAACAAGAGGAGTATGTCGCGGATGAAGAAATTTTGAGGCAAGAATGTGATGCCTTTGATGCACGACAACGGAATCGATTGAACTTCAACCGTCAAGGTATGAGAGGTAATGATTTTCAGCAACATAACCCACGTGTTAATGATGATTCATTTGCTAAGGTTAACTTTACTATACCATCTTTTGTGGGTGCTTATGATGCTGAAAAGTATTTAGATAGGAAGATGATGGTCGAACAGAAGTTTAATGCTCATTTGGTTCCTGAAGTGCATAGAGTTAGGCAAGCCACTAGTGAATTTCAAGATTTTGCAATCATCTAGTGGAATAGAGTTTGCATCGATGGATTAGCGGACATGAAATGCTTTAAAGGTTGCTATGCGTAACAGATTTGTTCCACCCTCTTTTAAACGTGATCTACGTAAGAAATTGCAGCGCTTAAACTAAGGTGATAGATCTGTAGAAGAATATTATTAGGAGCTACAAATTAGTATGTTGCATTGTGATATTATTGAGGATGAAGAGACTACAATTGCACGCTTTTATGGAGGGTTAAGGAGTGGAATTCAGGACATAGTTGATTACAAAGAATACGATAATGTTCCTAGATAGTTCCAACTTGCGTGTTTGGCAGTAAAAGAATTGCAGGGACGACAACAGAGGCCAAGGAACAATTTTGGAAGCTCAACTTCTTCAAAATCAATGTCAGGTTGAGACAAATCAGCCCCCATATTCAGCTTCACAGTCTGCTACCCCCTTCTCGAGTAGGGCGCGCTCAGCAGTACCCTCAACACTATCACACGCTCCTGAGGTAAGCAAATCCGTAAGTGTGCAGGGTCCAGCCAAGAGCTCTTCTTCGATTGCCTCTACAGGCCGATCGACCGGGATTATATGCCACCGATGCAAGGGAATGGACCATGTAATGAAGGATTGCCCAAGTCAGCGAGCATACATTGCAATAGAGGATGGTGGATATGTTAGTGCTAGTGATGTTGAGGATGAATATGCTCTTACAGCTAACCTTGCAGGTAAAGAGGACAAACTCAAGACGGATATCGACCATGAGGAAGAATTGAGTGCAGCTGCTACGGAGAATTATAGGACACTCATTGTGTAGCGAGTGTTAAGTACTCAAATGGAGCAAGAGGAACAGTTACAATGCCATAATCTATTTCAAATGTTCCTCATAGTCAAGGACTTTCGTGTTCGAGTCATTATTGACGGAGGAAGTTGCAACAATTTGGTAAGTTCAGATTTGATAAAAAAACTTTCCTTGCCGACAAGAACACATCATCATCCATACCATATTCAGTGGTTCAACATTAGCGGTAAGGTGAAGGTAATGCAAATAGCTAGGGTGCATTTTTCTATTGGTTCATACCATGATTGTGCTGATTTCGATGTAGTTCCCATACAAGCATGCTCTCTTTTGCTAGGATGACCATGGGAGTTTGATACTGATGCAACACATCATGATAGAAGTAATAAGTACACTCTTATATATAAAGGAAAGAAAATAACTTTTCTACCTTTAACCCCTGCTGAAATTGTGAAATGTGAACAAGAGATAGCTGAAAATAAGAGAAAAGAGCTTGAGAATGAATCTGAAAATTAGCAAGTAGCGAAAAAAGTTTTTCCACCCAAAAGGATAAAGTAACAACAACTTCTAAGTCCGATGGAATTAAACTGAAAGGGTGTGTTATGCTTGCCACTAAATCTGACCTTGTTGAAATTTATGATAATGAGCTACCATGCTATGCTTTGATATGCAAAGATGCTTTAGTTTCACTTGAGG
Organism: Phragmites australis; assembly: GCF_958298935.1. NCBI lineage: Eukaryota > Viridiplantae > Streptophyta > Magnoliopsida > Poales > Poaceae > Phragmites > Phragmites australis. Next base: position 28,012,812 of record NC_084926.1, on the reverse strand, counting down.
ATATATCTACTTCTTTGCCTCCTGTTGTTACTAACTTTTTGCATGAGTTTGTGGGTGTATTTCAAGCTGAGGTACCCCCGGGATTACCACCTACTCGGGATTGAGCATCAAATTGATTTGATTCTGGGAGCAACTTTGTCAAACCGTGCTGCATATAGGACCAATCTGGAAGAGACTAAGGAAATTCAACGACAAGTCTAAGACCTTTTGGACCGTGGGTATGTACGAGAAAGTCTTAGCCCTTGTCTTAGCTCCGTTCGTCTTTTGTTATTGCAGGAGGCATATGGAGGATGATTGATAGCACATTTTGGAGCAAAGAAGACTGAAGATGTGTTGGCCGCTCATTTATTTTGGCCCAAGATGAGACGTGACGTCGAGTGCTACGTGTCACGTTGCACCACTTGCAATAAAGCTAAGTCTCGCTTAAATCCACATGGCCTTTACATGCCTCTTCCTGTTCCTAGTGTACCTTGGGAGGATATTTCCATGAATTTTATTTTAGGATTGCCTAAGACAATGAGGGGGAGGGATAGCATAGTTGTAGTTGTGGTTCGATTATCTAAAACGGCACATTTTATACCTTGTCGCAAAAGCGATGATGCTACAAACATAGCTGATTTGTTTTTCAGGGAAATCATTCGACTACATGGAGTGCCTAATACTATCGTCTCGGATCGTGACACAAAGTTTTTGAGTCACTTTTGGAGATCACTTCGGAATAAATTAGGGACAAAACTGTTGTTTTCTACTACGTGTCATCCCCAAACTGATGGTCAAATAGAGGTCGTCAACCGCACATTATCGACCATGTTGCGGGCAGTTCTAAAGAAGAATTTGAGGATGTGGGAAGAGTGTTTACCACATATTGAATTCTCTTACAATAGGTCGGTACACTCCACCATCAAGGTAAGTCTGTTCCAGGTAGTGTGTGGATTTAATCCCCATGCTCCTATTGAATTACTACCTTTGCCTACTTCTAAAAGACTTAATTTAGATGCTAAGAAACGTGCTGAGTTTATTCTTAAGTTGCATGACACAACTAAAAAGAATATAGAGAGCATGACTGAAAAGTATAAGATTGCTAGAAGTAAAGGTAGGAAGGAAATAAAATTTAAACCGGGTAATTTAGTTTTGTTGCATTTGAGGAAGGATAGGTTTCTAGAACTAAGAAAATCAAATATGATGTCTAGAGCTGATGGACCATTTAAGATAATAGAGAAAATCAATGACAATGCATACAAATTGGAGCTACCTGCAGATTTTGGAGTTAGTCCCACGTTTAATATTTCAGAACTGAAGTCATATTTGGGAGAAGAAGATGAGCTTGAGTCGTGGACCACTCCAATTCAAGAGGATGATGAGCCCATGGCTCCTTCGGATACGATCAATACCACCAATAATCCTCAAATCAAAGGTCCAATTACAAGAGCACATGCAAGACAATTAGACCACCAGGTGAACTCGTTCTTTGCTGTTCATGTTTCCTTGGATGGATTACTACTAAATTCTTGTGATGTTTTATTGCATAGGAACATCGAAGAAGCACCACAACCTTGGACGTCACTCCTCGAAGGCCAAGTCTACTCGGACTCAAGGCTGAGCTCTAGTCATGGTCGTGGTCGAAGTCATGGTCGTGGTTGGAGTCGTGGTTGTGGTCAAAGTCGTGGTCGTGGTTGAGGACAGAACGTCAGTAAAATAGGCATAACTCTCTCACACGAAGTCAGTTTTAGGCAATCTTGGACACTCTAGAAATCTTACGACAAGCCCATTCCAATGGATATGAGCTCGGCTAAATATTCCTTATAGTTTAGTTAGAGTCAAAGAAATAAGGTGTTGTGTCACCATTTTGAACCCTGCCGGGTTTTGTAATCGTGTCGAAGTCGGAGTCCAGGTTGTGCACGCCTCTCTCCATGGTTGCACAACCCTAGATTGACCTCCTCACGCCCCCTATATATACACAGTAGTCATCATAGTTTAGACTTGGGTTTAGCTTAGATTATTCTGTTTAATACAGTTTCGTCGTTTATCAGTTTGTTGAACCCCAAACTCGAGTGTTTCATTGGTAATTAGCAATATTCAGATTGCATCTACCTGTTCTTCCTTGTGTTCTTGATTCGTTTGCAGGAAAAGCCTTCTTGGCAAGGTCAACCGCGTCTTAGCACAGTTGATAACCACGGAGTAGTGGTGTAGTAGTTGCGAGGGTTCTTGATCTATTCTGATCGGAGCCTTTGGATCATCAACATCGAAACTCCACTAATCGACTTATCATATTACCTTTAGAAGATCAGGCAAACACGCATCAGAGGGAGGCAACGGTGAGCTATTGGATTGGGGTGCGGGGAGAGGGAGAGGGAGAGGGAGAGGGAGGGGGAGATGGGGACGGGAGAGGGAGAGGGAGACTGGAGAATTAGGCCCACCTGTCAGACTAGTTTCATGGGTAAACATGTTTCATGGGTATGGGTATTCCTTACGCATACCCATACCTATCTACCTATCGGGTAGTATTTTCTACTCATGAACGTACCCGTTGGTACCAAATGCTACCCATACCCTACCCTATTTGGTTATTTACCCATGGGTAATCAGGATAAATTGCCATCTCTAAGAGAGGGTGAGTGACAGAGAGGATAAAGGTGGCGGTCAACTCTACTTCGGATCAAATAAGGCAACACCGATCTATCTCAAAGCAGCTAGGCCGATGAGGAAGTCGCTGGATAAACAACAATCTTCATGAACAGTGACTGACATGAACAAAATATCTCCGTCTGTGATCCAAAAGATCTTTCCAAGTCCCAAAATTTTTAGGAGAATTTTTGTGAGATATTTTAAATCATAAGAAACCTATTTTAACTAGGTTGACCCAAAGAGCCTCGGCCAAATCTAAACTAAAATTCTTCAAAGTTGCAACCTTTTCTAAATTGTTCCAACTTTTAAGACTTCAATTTAATTCCCAAAAATCCAGAAAAATTCACTAATATTCTTCACATGCCATGGACTAATTTCTAAAATTATTTAAAGCACTAAGTTACATAGTAATTTTGTGAGTTCCTTCACAATGCACCATTTGTCACTACTACAAAATCAGGCTTATATGACGCCCCATAACTGCCAGTTCCTAATGGGCCAGTAGTGATGTGGCATCACTACCGGTTGGTAAGCCGCACGGGACGAATCAACCATCATGGCTTATAAACTGGCAATTATAAGTGTCATCACACCTAGTCGATGGATTGAGTCGGCAATGATACCCTGCTCCCTCCCTCATCACTGCCGGCTCAATCTACCAACTGACAATGATAGCATAACATCACTACTGGATTGCTCAATGAGCCGGCAGTGATACCCCCTTCCCTACCTTCTCTAAGCTCGAGCTAATAGACAGTTCGATCAGAACTTCCTCTTCCCTCACAAACTCTCACATGGCAGCACCCACTTCATTCCTTCTCCCCCTTTGATCCCCCCACCACTCAAGCTCATTTTTGGTCAAGAAGAAAGTCTAGATGACTCTCTCTATCTATCCAAACAAAATCCCTTCTTTCCTCTCCATTTGTTCATTTTCCTTTTCTTCATTTTTTGGGCAAGTGAACCCTGGATTTTTCCCAAATAACAAGCAAGCTTCTAGGAGCCTCTTGAGCTCAAGTAAGTTGAAATCCCCAAGTTAAATCCTAGATTTAGCATTTTAACTCAAAATGTTACCTTAAAAACCAATGTTGATCTTATCCCTTATTTTGATTTTTAATGAATTAGAAAATTTCACCATGATATCTAGCTATGTAGCAAGATCCAATTGTATTTTTGATATTTTATTTAATTAGCAAGTTACAATATAGAAACTTTATGTATGAGCTTATTTATTTTTCATGTTTTCTTAATGAGTCAAAGATAAGGGGTTGAATAATAAAAAATTTCTAGGGATGACACCAACAACTTCTCATCGGAAGCGGACGCAAAAGCATGCAAAAGGAAGCTCCTCCAACCCAGGTCAATTGCCGGTAGGAGATTGTCGGTGTCACAGGAACCAGGGGTCCCCGAGTCCCGAGGCCAGATCAGCAGTTTACCACGTGGTGCCCTCCCGCAGGGATCATCTCCGCGAGGTACGAGAAGACTAAGTCCCGGGAGAGGGTGCTCGGGGCCATGAACAGTGGTCCCCGAGTACTCGAGTTCCCCGATGATCCGAGAAGACCAAATGCTGGGAAGAGAGCACTCGGGGCCGTGAACAGTGGCCCCTGAGCACTCAAGTCCCCCGATGACCAGAAAAGCCAAGTACCGGGAAGGAGATGCTCGGGGCTGCGAACAGTGGCCCCCGCGCAACCGAGTACTCCGAGGACCCAAGGAAACTAGTTCCGGGAGAGAGTGCTCGGGGCCGTGGACAGTGGCCCCCGAGCCTTCGGTTCCCCGAGGACCAAGAAAGGGCAAATCCGGGAGAGAGTGCTCGGGGCTGTGAACAGTGACCCCCGAGCACTCTCTCCCGGAATTGGCTATTCGGTGGCTACCCAGTGGGCCCTCTCCGCGGTGCCCATTGCAGAACGGCATGATGACGAACCAGACCGGACGGGGGCGCATTTTCAACCCTCCCCGTCACTTCACGCAGCAGCCCATGATGGTTGCTTTCCATTTATGGCACCTCGGAACTCGCGCCCTCCCTTTCTGGGCACGCTACCGTCCGGCGAGTATTTAAGGCAGGGCGGGCTCCCCGGAGAAGACAAGAGTAGGTTGGAGGCAGTCAAGAAGAAGGTTGAGTACTGGAAGCCGAGAAAGAAGGCAGAGTCTCAGTACAAGCACAGAAGCTGAGATCACCGAAGAATACGGAGCCCGAAGCTCTAGGCTAGACAAATATTCTTGTAACCAGCAACATCTATGAGAGACATTCTCAAAGCATTTATAGCACACACACAGGAGTAGGGTGTTACGCTCAGTGCAGCCCGAACCTATCTAAAAACCTGTAGTGCATTTACTACTTCTGCATCCGATCCTTCCATCCCACCTGCATTGCATTTAAGCCCATTTATTTCACCCGCAAAACAGATTCAGAATCATCCCCCCTGGCCGAATTTCAAAGGGGGTCCCAGAGTTTCTAAACATGTAATTATGTGCTAATGAGCATCATTAGCATCATTTGTTTTTGTTTTGAGCAGTATAGACTTGCAATGTGGATTAAACCGAATTTGGTTAAACCAGGTTTAACTGATGCGTTGTAAAGCATCTCCCAAAACTTCCACGGAACATAGGGCTGGTGACAATTTTAGAAATTAGTAGATGCCAGGAGAAGAATATAAATGAATTTTCCCAAATTTTTGGGAAATATTTAGAAGGCATAAAAATTATCACAAGTTGGAAAAGATAGCATCTTTCAACAATTTTTATTCAAAATTGGCTCAAGCTTTCTGGGTCAAACAAGTTCAAATGGGTTCCTTATGAATTTTAGTTTCAAACAAAATTTGTTTTACCAATTTTGGACCTTGGGAAGGCATTCAAATGGATGTCTAAAGTAGTGGGGATATTTTGCCGGCCGGTTACTGTTTCTCGGGCCCGCTTGTCATTCCCCCCCCCCCCCGGCTTCTCTGCTCTCTCTGCCATCCCCTCTCACAGAGCAAGCGGCGGCCGCCCTTGTTGACTACGGTGGCCAGGCCACGTCACCGAAAAACCGGGACACGGCACTGTGCCTTTATCTTCCCCTCCCTGCCCTCTGCTTTCCTCTCTCTCTCTGCTCCTCCTCTCGCACAACCGGTGCAGGCAGAGCGCAGATCACACACACACAAGCACCGGACGCCGGCCAAATCACCGCGCCACCGACAACCTCCACTGAGCCCGGGCCAGGAGAAGCGCAGAGGAGGGTCGCCGAAGCTCTTCCCCGCCGTTTCCCCTCCTTTCCCGGCGTTTCCCGCGCGGTTTGAGCTCGGCCGAGCCTTCTCCCTCAACGCCGGCAGCCTCCTCTCCGCCCCTCTCCATTGCCCCGCTGTTCTACAGCCTCACCGGCCCAACCCGCTGCACGGTGAGCTTCCCCGTGCTCCTGTACACCTTATGCGCGCGCCGTTTTCCCTCCGTCCCGTCGCTGGCGCGGTGGTTCGCGATGGTCGAACCACCGCCGCCTCCCCGCGCATGCCGCCGGCCGTGCCGCCATTGAGCTCGTCGGCTGGGAAGCACGCAATTCAGTCCACGCACTCACGTAGAACGTGTAGGTGTGCTCGGCCGGGCTTATTACGCCGCCGTCTAGCCACCGGCGGTCTAAACCAAGCCGCCGCCGTGCCCGTTCCGCTGTGCACTGCCGCTCGCCGTGCTCCGGCCATCGCCGGCATCAACGTGTGCCCCCACCAGGTCCGCGTGCCTCCCCTGGTGGTGTTGCTGCCCTCCCCGGCTGCTGGCGTGGCGCCGCTCGCTGCCGGCGGGCGCAACCCGGGCCGCCGGCCGTTTTGGCGCCGCGCGCCTTTGGCGCCTGGCTGTTTTGACCCGGGGTCAAACAGCCGACCCCACTGGTCAGTCCCTGGGTTAGCCGGCCCAGGGTAGAAAAAGTTTTAGGGATTTTAATATCCGGTAAATGGGGTTTTAAATTGTTTTCCAATGTATAAATTTGGTTGAAATATTGTAAATTGCGTAGAAAATTGTAGATAGCTCCAAAAATTGTGAAACCAATTTTGTTGGCTTTGTTATGGCATGCTCTACCCATTAAAAATACCAGGGGGCATGAAATGTGTGCTGTAATTTATTGAATAAATGAAACATGTTTAAGATTTGATAATTCATAATTAAATCTTGGTAGCTCCAAAATTGATGAATCCAATTTTGTGAATCTTGCTAAATTGTGCCCTATTCAGTAAAAATATACACCCTCATGTTAAGAATAATTAACTTTCCAGTTTGGTTTAAGCTTTGGTTTATGCTTTAAAGTATTTCGGGAAATGTTTAAATGGTTAACGCTAATTGCAATTAGGAAATATTTGATGTTTTAAGTGCGGGGCATAATGCATGTCACCTTCGCTGTTGCATGGCTTTCATACTCATCATTGCACGCGATTATTCTTATAGAGAACGTCGATTCGACGACACAGGCGAGCGAGGCTATTCCCGGAGGTTCTAACGGTGGTGATCGTGGTTCGAGTAGCTGTGAGCAGCAGCTAGGGCAGCAAGGCAAGCATCATTCATATTGCACCGTGTCTACTTGAAAATCTAATATGTTATCTACGCTTATGTATACATTGCATGTCTCGGGTACCGAGTTGGGTAGAACCTAGGCTGATGCATTCTCCCATTTTGGTCATGTGTCATGTGTTATTCCTTGGAGCCTAGTGGTGTCGTCGAGGTCTAATTATAGTTCTGTTTGGGATCATCTCCTACCGTCCCCGTACCCGAAGGCAACTGCGAAGTTAGTTGGAGGTGCTGCGGGCCAACCGCTGTGTTGGTTGCATCTTCCATAACTGAATTGGCGTATGTGAAGACTGATCTGCCTCGACTGTCGGGCGAAGCTCCAATTCGCGTCCCGCGCCCTTCGCTCGGTGCGAAGACAAGACCAGGCCTTCGCCAGGAGGCGGCGAAGGCAGCTCGTCAAGAGGTCGGACGGAGAGGGCTTCGATACCCTTCGGTTGAAAAATAGCTGGACAGTGGGCCCAATTGTCATGGGCACTGTTGTAATTATGGGATCATGCTTATTTGTACTATATTGCCCCCGGATATTCCGGGAATGTAGCAGGTTAGGGGGTAATATGTGTAAACCGGGTCCTTGATCGCCGGGTACGGGCTATAAATAGAGCTACAGTGTAAACATGAAGGGTAACCCGAGACTGTTCTACTTCCAGTACACGTCACCGTAAGGAGCCTTCGCTAGTTCCACCCCCGAAGGCCCATCTTGTCTGGAACTTCGATCCTAACAGTTGGCGCCGACCGTGGGGATCGAACCCACGAAGGCATTCCACCAAAAAAGAAAGCTCCATGATTGGCATTTGGGCTTCGCAAGAAGTTCGGCGATCTATTGGCTCCATGATTGGCATTTGGGCTTCGCAAGAAGTTCAGCGAAGATCTTCCACAGGAGATCCTGAGTCACCCCTAGCAATGGACCTACAAAATCAGCCATGGCCGATAGGATTCAAAATGCCCAGGGTGGTTATGTTCGATGGAGAATCGGATCCGAGGGAATTTGTCATGAGCTTCGAGGCAGCCGTGGAGTCAGCTGGCGGAGACGGTGTAACCTTGGCGAAGGCTTTTGTATTGGCAATCAAGGGAATAGCAAGGTCGTGGTACTCCGCTCTGCCCCCGGGGTCCATATATTCATGGGAACAGCTGCGCACTGCCCTACACAGCAACTTCCAAGGGAACCGGGTGGATAACATCACCGCAACCGACCTCTTCGCGCTGAAGCAACAACCAACAGAAACTTTACAAAGCTATATGCGCCGATTCGTACACATACGATGTCAAGCGAAGGGATTGAGCGAAGATACCATCATCGATGCTGCAATACAGGGCATCACAGGGGGGCCTTTTGGCAAGGAAGCTCACTAGAAAATGACCCACAAGCGTCCAAGAGCTACTAAACAAGATAGAAGAATACACAAGATCTGAACTAGATCATCTACGAAGGAAAAACGAGTTTACGGGCTCAAGAGCAAAACATGCACCACATAAGGAGGCAGTTGGTGGCAATCCAAGAAACAGACCTCAGCGACCAAGAAAACCCGAAGGTCCTGATTATCCATGCCAAAAAGAAATCAACCAGATCAACCCCGGCCCGCCCGAAGCAGTCCAAAGCTCGTGCGAAGCCTACAACTCGTCCAATAGAGGGGGCCGAGCAGGCAGGGGAAGAGGCCGCGGAGGTAGAGGAGGTCGACCTTCACATGACCCAGCAACCTTTTACTGTGAACTGCACGGCGAAGGAGCAGGCCACCGGACTAAACATTGTCCACAAGTCGTGGCCATGAAAGAAAGTATAGCGAAGCAGTCAGTAGATAACGGACGAGCGGTTCACCACGCAACAAGCTTCGCAAGAGGTGAAGGGTGGCAGAACCACAATCAAAACATGATGTTTCCGAACCAATGGCATCAAGTTCCAGCACCACAATTTGCACCCGCACCTCCAGTCCAATTTGATCAAACTAGGCAACTGAACATTCGGGGTGATCTACCCCCGCCTCCGCCAAGACCAGCAATCGAGGCACCACCAGAAAGTAGAAAATCAGTCAATACCATAAACAATGGGTACAATGTGGTGCTGGCTATTTCAGGGGGGTCCAACCAGCAAACAGAATCCAAGAGACAGCAAAAAGAATACGTACGAAGGGTTAACCACGTCGGAGTGGGACCAACGTACATCAATTCAAGATGGTCTAACATTCCCATTACATTCTCGCAAGAGGATATGAGGGTATTAGATTATCCGCACACAGATGCCCTAGTCATTACTGCGAACATCTCGGGAAACGAAGTACACAGGATATTGATCGATGGAGGAAGTTCTGCAGACATTATCTTCGTTGATGCCTTCGATAAGATGGGGCTGCGAAGAGATGACTTGAAACAAGCTGGGTCGCCGTTGCTGGGCTTCGGCGGAAGCGCAATCAACGCCCTGGGGAAATTAACAATTCCAGTGTCATTCGGCGAACACACAAATTTCCGCACAAAGGAAATTACCTTTGACGTGGTGGACATTAATTACCCATACAATGCTATATTTGGGAGGGGGTTCCTCAATAAATTCAGAGCAATACCACACCACGCTTATTTGTGCATGAAGATGCCTGGCCCAGAAGGAGTCATAAAGGTGTTGGGAGATCAGCGAGTTGCTAGGCGAATCGAAGTAGGCATAGCCCCAGGGAGAAGAAATGTCCACAACATCGAAGACCCTTCGACGGGGGCCGAAGCAGGGCAAAGCAGGAAAATCATAGAGAAATGCACGAAGGCTGCACCAGAAGGACCTACCAGATAGTGCTGCTAAATCATGAAGAAGATAAGAAGATTACAATAGGGGCAGAGGCCCCGGAAGAAGATCAGCAACAACTTGTTATGTTCCTTCGCAGAAACAGCGATGTCTTCGCATGGTCGCCTAGGGACCTGCAAGGAGTGAGTGGAAGCATCATTCAACACAAGTTAAATGTGGACCCCAAAGCGAAGCCAAGGAAACGGAAGCTTAGAAAGGCTTCGGCGGAAAGAGAAGAAGCAGCAAAAGTCGAAGTAGAAAAATTGCTCGATGCCGGAGTAATACGCGAAGTTATACACTCGGAATGGCTGGCCAACCCAGTATTAGTAAGAAAAAGCAATGGAAAATGGAGAATGTGCATCGATTTCACAGATTTAAACAAAGCTTGCCCAAAAGATGACTTTCCATTGCCTAGAATTGACCAGCTTATAGACTCCGCAGCCGACTGCGAGATGTTAAGCTTCCTCGATGCCTATGCTGGGTACCATCAAATATGGATGGCAAAGGAAGACGAAGAAAAAACAAGTTTCAGAACCTCCTTCGGAACATACTGTTTTGTAAGAATGCCTTTTGGACTCCGCAATGCTGGAGCAACCTTTACAAGATTGGTACAAGCCACGTTAAAGCCGCAGCTGGGACAAAATGTATTGGCCTATGTTGATGACATAGTAGTAAAAAGTACCAGGAAAAGCCAACACATCGAAGACCTCCGGGAAACATTCGATAATCTGCGAAGAGCAGGTTTAAAATTAAACCCGGAGAAATGCGTCTTCGGAGTGCAATCCGGAAGACTCCTAGGGTTTCTAGTGTCGAAGAGAGGAATCGAAGCGGATCCTCAGAAGATACAAGCGCTTTTGGATATGAAACCGCCACATAACAGAAAGCAAGCCCTACGCTTGACAGGAAGACTAGCAGCATTGAACAGGTTCATTGCGAAGTCCGCCGAGCGAAGTCTACCACTCTTCAAGGTGTTAAGAAGTTCTGAACCTTTCAAATGGGGTGCCGAGCAGCAGGCTTCTTTCGATGAGTTAAAAGTATACTTGACAAAGCTTACAGCATTGACCAGCCTGGATCCGGGCGCAGATTTGATATTATACATAGCAGCTTCCCCATCAGCAGTCAGCGCTGTTCTCGTGCAGGAAAAAACTGAAGATACCAGACTGCTGCAAGCACCAGTGTATTACGTATTTGAAGTACTAGCAGGACCGAAGAAGTCATACACAGAGTTGGAAAAAGTGGCGTATGCACTTGTAATGGCATCCCGCAAGCTTCGCCACTATTTTACTTCTCACAAGATTACAGTGCCAACTTCCCTACCCCTTCGCGACATGTTCAAAAACAAAGAAGCCATCGGAAGAATAGCGAAGTGGGCAACGGAGATAGCTCCATTCATGATTGTCTTCGTGGCACGAACATCATTAAAATCGCAAGCGCTGGCGGATTTCGTGGCAGAATGGACACCTTCATCTGAGGCTTCGGATGACGAAGCAGCAGAACTAATCTGGACCGCGTACTGCGATGGAGCTTGGGGAGCTGCAGGAGCAGGAGTCTCGGCAGTAATATTTTCACCGTCGGGGGCGAAGCTGCGATACGCCGCCAGGTTGGAGTTCCGATCCACAAACAATACAGCGGAATACGAAGCTGTACTCCTGGCACTTCGCAAGGCGAAGGCTTTGGGAGCTCGAAGAATACTTGTCAAAACAGACTCGAAGGTTGTAGCAAGCCAGATTGAAAAAACATTCCAGGCAAAGGAACCAGAGCTGATCAAGTACAGGGCAGCAGTGCGAAGGTTGGAAAAATACTTCGTCGGATTCATGATGAAAAGTGTATCAAGGAATGATAACAACGAAGCAAATGAGCTAGCCAAAGCGGCTTCGCAGAACATGCCCATGCCTCCAGATGTCTTCTATCAGAAACTAAGTGAATCGGCCTGCGATGACAAGTCCAGCCAAACACGAGTGGTCGCATCAGTTGGGAGCAAAGACTGGCGTTTCCCGATAATGGCATATCTGTGGGGTCAAAGGGATATCGAAGATCACGTCGAAGAAAAGCGCATGGCTCAGAGAGTAAGAAATTATAAAGTTATAGATGAAGATCTGTACAAAGCAGGAGTCTGCGCACCATTTTTGCGATGCATATCTCAGAAAGAGGGCCAACAACTGTTGAGTGAAATTCACAGCGGGTTGTGCGGCTCACATATCGGAACAAGAGCCTTGGTAGGAAAAGCTTACAGATAGGGCTTCTATTGGCCAACGGCTGTAAGTGATGCAGACCAGTTGGTAAGGAGTTGCCAACAATGCCAATTCTGGGCGAAGGGATCAAACAGACCGACAACAAAGACACAACTTATTCCGCCGATCTGGCCATTACGGCGATGGGGAATCGATATTGTCGGGCAGTTGCCGCCAGCCCCAGGAAATTTGCGCTATGCCGTGGTGGCGGTAGAGTACTTTTCAAAATGGGTAGAAGCAATGCCACTCGTGAGCATAACATCAAAAAACATACAAAAATTCCTATGGCAGAATATTGTGTGCCGCTTCGGGGTTCCGAGCGAAGTAACCGTGGACAACGGTACTCAGTTCGATAGCGCGGGATTTAGAGAATTTTGTAATGGCCTGGGCATAAAATTAATGTTTGCATCAGTTTACCACCCACAATCTAATGGCGCAGTTGAGAGAGCAAATGGCATCATCTTCGCAAGGGTTGCGAAGCGTCTTCAAGGATTGCCAAAAGGAAAATGGGTCAAAGAATTGCCCAAGGTGTTATGGTCAGTAAGAACAACGGTTGCAAGACCAACAGGATACACGCCGTTTCGCCTACTGTTTGGCGAAGAGGCCATGACTCTAGAAGAGTGCAAAGCGAAATCATTCAGGGTCGGGAATGAACTAGAACAATGCGATGAATTTTCATCGAAGGATGCCCTCGAAGAAGTAAGATTGCAAGCCGCAAAAAACCTGGCCATTTACCAAAAAGAGACAAGAAAATGGAGAGATAAGAATGTATCCGAAAAGACCTTCGCACCGGGAGATTTGGTGTTACGAAGATTTGGTATAGCAGCATCGTTTGGCAAACTTAAGAGTAAATGGGATGGCCCCTTCATAGTTAAAAGATCTCTGAGACCCGGTTCTTATCATCTAGCCAATATGGAGGGTGAAGAGCTCCCACACACCTGGAATGCAAAGAACCTTCGCAAGTTCTACGCCTGAAGATCGGCACCAAGAGTCCAAGACTCCAATGTAATTTTTAATTTTTGTAATAGTTCTTGTAATCGCCATGTAAGGGTACTGCACTCTTTTCCTCACAGGGGGACCCCTTCGCTAGGGGGTGAGGTTTTAAACGAGGCAGAAACCCATATGAACAAAGATAGTGGCCCCCAAAAAATATTGCTTGTCTCGAGTAGTACTACTTTTCATCGAAGTGTGCCACACTAGGAGATTGGCGCACCAATCGACGATCAGAACAAGGTGCAAAGTGTAGGCATGCAAGCGTACACTTACGACCTTCGCGGAATTATAAAAACCGCCAGCGAACTTCGCCAAAAGTCAGGGGCTAAGAGTGCCTGCACCCGCAACGAAGGAAAAAACAAACCTTCGCTGAAACGAAGTATCGCCGAGCCAAAGAAAAGGCAGCGAACTTCGCCAAAAGACGGGGGCTAAGAGTGCCTGCCCCCGCACCGAAGGGAAAAACAAACCTTCGCTAAAACGAAGTATCACCGAGCCAAAGAAAAGGCAGTGAACTTCGCCGAAAGATGGGGGCTAAGAGTGCCTGCCCCCGCACCGAAGGGAAAAACAAACCTTCGCTAAAACTAAGTATCGCCGAGCCAAATAAAAGGCAGCAAACTTCGCCAAAAGTCGGGGGCTAAGAGTGCCTGCCCCCGCACCGAAGGAATAAACAAACCTTCGAGAAAAAATGTCCCTAAGCCAACCAAGAGGCAGCACACTTCGTCAAGTACAGGGGGCTAGCACTGCCTGCCCAAATATCAACGGTCAAACAAGTTGAAGCCAAAAAACTTCAAAAGCTAAGCGTCAGAGACCAACCCACCCAAAATAGGCCGAAGTTACCTACGAGTAAAAGTCAGGGGGGGGGGGCGGGGGACGGCGCTTCGCAAAGGTAACACTGACTAAGAGAAAATTATCATCCCAATAGAATCGCAGGAAACTGCGGTGAAAATCGGGGGATGGTTTTCGTCCAGAAAGTCTAACCCGGAGAATTCAACTTATGTCCAGGGCGCATCGAACCAAAAAAAAAAACACACTTCGCGCGACATGCCGGTAAGGGTGTACAAAAAGAGCAAATCACAACACAAACCCAGTTTATTCCGCATCCAAATCAACCTCTGGATCAACAAAATCCTTATACAAATGACTAAAATAAAATTGATACTCGATGCCTTCGCTGGCATGGAAACGCGACGATGGGGCCGAAGTGGCCCCAACTTGATTACAATACGACATCGACATAGGAGTTTTGCCATCACTACCACAATGCCTAGCTACTTGCGAAGAGGGACCACGCCGATAACACAATTGGGGTCTGTGTGAAAACGGCTCCTCGTCTTGAGGTTCAATTTTCGGCTCAACGAGCACCGATGTGCCGTCAACGTCCCCTCTCGCCGCACGGCGCAGATTTCGTTCAGCTCATCGACTAACTATTGTCGAAGGACAAACAGATTTCCAAAACGCCTTCGTTCTAGCATTCATATCGTCATACGATCTACACTTCACGTGCCAATACCGTTCCAAGTCGATATTAGCATGACGTCGGTGAAATGATTCCCAGCAGGACCAGGAAACATAAAAATTATCCCTCATCATAGTCAAAGGCACAGCTTCTTCGGCTACCTGCGCAATGTCCGAAGCAAGGACCTGCGCAGGGAGCGCAAAAAGGTCAATATCACTTCGACATGAATCCATAATGTATTACACAGCCAGTGTATGACATCATTAATTACAAAAACCAAAGCATAAACACGACCCTTCGCGCCAATTCATCCCACCTTCCCAGTATCTTCGACCGCCATATTAGTCGGTTTCGACGAGGTGTCTTCCCTCGCCTTGGCCTGAAAAATTTCAACAACAATAAATACATTATTGCCACATATAACCACTTTCATAACCTTCGACAAGAGAAAACATAAGTTTGGTATCTGTACCCTTTGACAATTCAATTCGGCCTCTTGAAGAGCTAGCTCGCGGCCATGCTTGCACCAATAATTAGTGGTGAATGAACGAGCAGTGCTCTTCGACGACTTGGAAACAGCCGAAGTTGACAGATCCGAAGGATACTGGAAGGAAGGTCGTTGAAGAGCAGTGTGATGGTTGCAACCCGTCATCTCCACAGACTGCAGGGACTCCGGGCGGCGACCATGGCGCAGAAATTGCCATAAAGCTGAGCAGGTGGAAGGAGGCTACCGCTGGTCTCGTTGATCCAACCGATAAGCCCACCCAGTCCAACGAGTTCAAGTGATGGAGGAGTCGCCGAGGCACCTATACCTTCAAAGGTTGATTGCTTCGCAGGCGGCAACCGCCTTCGGCTCAAGCTCCCCAATGACATTAAGGGCATCGTCATTGTAAGCCTTCGCTTCGCTTAGTTCATTCTGCAGCCGCTCCGCTCTCTCTCTCTCTCCGACGCACATTGTGATTGCAATTCGCAAACTTGTGCTTCGGAAGATTGCAGATTCTGGCGAAGGCAACTCACTTCGTTGTCAGCAATACCCTTCGCTGAGCGAAGGGCTTCGAGCTCCGCTTCAAGCCTCTCCGATCGTAACTCTGCATCCTTCGCCCGCCGCAACAACTCGCGCTTCTGGCTCTCAGCTTTCTTCGCCCATTTTTGTAGCAATTCAATCTGGGCCTGAGCGCTTCGGGCACGGGCTTCGGACTTTTCTACTTGCTTGCGTTGAGCTCGGGAGAGAAGTAAAACCTGAAATTTCAACTACAAGTTAGTAAAATACAAAGTTTTCTTTCTCTCATTATAAGAAAATATCCGATATACCTTCGCGATAGCCACATCGGAAGCATCAATCAATTCGCTTGAAGACTTCTGACCAAGCGGGATCTCGACCTCAGGAAGAACGAAGGTACCAAAAATCTTCTTCGCATCGCTTACCTCCCCGACACTCGGCTCAAAAGCGGTGGGCCGCAAAGCCTCGGGGGTAAGGGCCTTCGCGTCAAGCAGCCTGCCAAGACCCATCAGGCCCTTCCCCCTGCGGCGGGGCGCACTTGGCGTGGAATCTTCGCTCTCGGAAGATGAGCTTGAGGATGAGGAGGGCGACGAGTGCGTAGCCACCTCTACGTCATCGCCACCTTCTTCAACAGGCTCCTCTGGAACACCGGGCTCCAATGCTGCGCCCGTCCCCGTCAATTCTTCGTCGTCGCTCAGAATCAACGTTGGAAGATCGACGCGCGTGCAAAACAGGGATTTCGGCGCCTGGGCCTCCTACGCTCCTTCGGAACTCTCCCGACGGGTCAGGCCGCGTGAGGCAGCGAAGCCCTCCGGCGACGTTTCTGCGTGATACTCGGACGCAGCTTCGCGTGGTTTTTTACGGAGTGCGACAGCCTTTTTGGTACGGCCAGTTTTTGGCGATCGCTCCGAAACCTTCCTTTTCGTCGTAGGGCAAGCAGCGAGTTCTTCGCTCACTTCCACTGGTGGGGAGCCTCCCGCATTGCTTTGCAGAACAGCAGAAATCTTCGACCGCTCATCATACGACAAACCACGATAGTCGAAGATTCTGTTTAACCTATGGTTAAGTCCCTGGTCCACGCACAGCTGCGCTTTGCCAGGAGTAACCTTGCCAACCAGCATCACAGCCTTCGTCTCCACTTCGGCTACCGACAAATCTAATAAAAAAAATTTAAAACAACTGTTAGACGAGAAGATTTAAATTAAGCAACAGTGCACGATCAAGAGGGTACCTGCGAAGCCTTCTACATTAGGATGAGGACGGCAGAGCCCCTCAGGCCCTTTCTCTCCGAAGGCCAGAATACTCCAGCCGCGGCTAAGGGGCCAAACCCCGGCCGCCAAAAACTCCTCGACCAAGTCACGAGTTGATAGATGCTTCGCGCACCGTGCGAAGGCTTCAAGCACCGTTTGCTGCGATACTTTCAACCACACATCCGGTGCACAGTTTCCCTTGACCCCTTCGCATTTCGAAACAAGGTAATCTTCAGCTTCAACCTTGTGGTAAAACCACCATTGAGTCCAGTCGCTAGGCCACTTGTTCTTGTATACAACTACGGGAGTGGACAGGCCGGAGTGATAGGCGAAGTTTAGACAACCGTAGTGCGCTTCGCTCTGTACTCCGCGGACAAAAACTGGTTTTGGTTGATGGTGTAGGTGGTGCGCAGCAGAGAAGGCCCTTGCGGAAGCCTTAACTCCCTCGAATCGAGCAGCCCAGGCAAAAAGACTCATCCTGACTATGGTGTTAGGCGTTAACTGATGCAAATATACTTCGAAGAGCTTCAACACCTTGATTACCATTTCGTCACAGGGAAGTCGAAGGCCAGCCCTAAAGTAATGCACAAACACGATGGCTTCGTCGTCAGCGGGCTCCGGGATCTCCTACTTCCCGGGAAGCCGGACCTTCGATACATCACTAATCAGCCCTTCCCTGACAAGGCCAGCTAAAACTTCGCCATCCACCTTGGATTGTCCAATCCAGTAAGTCTTCGGACACGACGATCTATATTTCAGAGCCATCTAGTTCAAGGAAATCTTCTAGCAGCGCGAAGACAATCGGGGGCTAAGTCTAAGGCGTCCGAAGGACTCAAACTTACTTCGTACAAGAGAAACAACTCTAAGCGAGGGCACGGTAAAAAAATTTTTGACAGCTTCTGATATTTATAGGAGGAATCGAGCGCGGTTAACACTACCAGCATCGAAAATTGAACCGGCACCGGAAACCGTGCTCAGATAACTACCATGAACATTAAATGCAGGTAGTTACCCATATCGTTCCAACACCCAAAAAATAATAATAATAATAACAATAATAATAATAATATAATATATATACATATAACAGCATGCATTGGATCCAACTAACTTCGATAGGCCGAAGGGGGACGGTGCTTAGATATCTCGAAGTCTACAGGCTCGGCCAATCGAAAATAAACCTTGCCAGTAGGGGGCTACTGTTGGGGATCATCTCCTATCGTACCCGTACCTGAAGGCAACTGCGAAGTTAGTTGGAGGTGCTGCGGGCCAACCGCTGTGTTGGTTGCATCTTCCATAACTGAATTGGCGTATGCGAAGACTGATCTGCCTCGACTGTCGGGCGAAGCTCCAATTCGCGTCCCGCGCCCTTCGCTCGGTGCAAAGACAAGACCAGGCCTTCACCAGGTGGCGACGAAGGCAGCTCGTCAAGAGGTTGGACGGAGAGGGCTTCGATACCCTTCGGTTGAAAAACAGTTGGATAGTGGGCCCAATTGTCATGGGCACTGTTGTAATTATGGGATCATGCTTATTTGTACTATATTGCCCCCGGATATTCCGGGAATGTAGCAGGTTAGGGGGTAATATATCCGGGAATGTAGCAGGTTAGGGGGTAATATGTGTAAACCGGGTCCGTGATCGCCGGGTACAAGCTATAAATAGAGCCACAGTGTAAACATGAAGGGTAACCCGAGACTGTTCTACTTCCAGTACACGTCACCGTAAGGAGCCTTCGCTAGTTCCACCCCCGAAGGCCCATCTTGTCTGGGACTTCGATCCCAACAAGTTCACTATGCTTAATGGTACTTAGGCTTTCCGGTAGAAGTCGATGACAACGTCCACCGTTGTCGCGAGCCTAGGGCTTATTACTTGTTCACATTTGTGGTTGTGTTGATGATGAGTCGGTTTGGTGAGTGGTGAGTTGAGATGAGGTGTGGGCGGTGTTAGGGGTGTCATCTACTCACGAGGAGTCCTCAGGCAGTTCGGGGAGGGAACCTGGACACCGTAGACCGCTTGTACCGGTTAAGCACCGATCGTCGGTGTAGTCGGCTTTAGTACTTACCTTACTCACCACATGCTGATATAATGGTAGGCAAGCTGATTACCTTCGCAGACGTGGTCATGTGGGCCTCGTCATAGACGGTGTGAGTCTGGTTTGAGTCCGGGCTTTTAGCGGTATTAGTTTGCTCGTGGAGTAGTTGTAATACCGCCGCGCCGAGCTATGCTTGATCCACATGGTTGGGCCTGGTTGGGAAAGGTTGTCACGGGTACCCCCTTGTGTGCATCTTAGCGGGTGGCACAAGCCGTATGGTCCCTGTGTCGTGTGGGTCCAGGAGTATCCCCTTGCAAGGTGTATAATCAGTTCGAACTGCCGCGCTCTCGGTCATGAGCATTGCTATTGCTTATCTCCACCGAGCGACCATGTTTTGGTCGTAGAGTTTCGATGTGGGTTGTGGCATGGTTGGTTTAGGTGGTTTGGTCGGTATGTGGTCGGTGGTTTGGTGGTAATGGTTTACTCTTATACACTTGTTGTTTATATATCTGTTCTGATCAGTTGGTTGGCAGGGTTTGAGTTGGTGGTTGGTTAAGTCAGTTGCTTACACCTAGAGTCTAGGTTGCTTACCGCTTAATGAACTTAAACCTGTTTTAATCCTTGCTACAGCTTTAAATGCATGATCCTTGGAGTCGAGAATATATATACTCATACTGTGTAAGACTTGCTAGTACCTTCGTACTAAGGGTACTGCCCTTAAGTTTCAGGTTCACAGGTTGGCGAGGAAGAGGCAGTGTTTGGCTACTTTGTGCCTACCGATCAGGGTGGCGGGCAGGAGTAGCACCTTCTACTCCGAACCCCGACGCTTTTGGTATGGAGCCTAAGGGCATACGGCTCCATACTCTTTTGTTGTATAGGTTTATCTTCCGCTGCGTAGTTGTTGTTGTTCCTCTTTTGTTGTAAATTGTGGAAGTAGTTGCATGTTTAAGTGTTGTAATACAGCTTAATTACTTGCTCTCTATTAAACTGTGTTGTGATATTTGGGTTGGAAGGCATGTGTTCCGATCCTGGGCACAAAACACGTGCCGGGACTACCGGAATGGTATTCTGGTTAATCGTCAAGGTTGTGATTATGAATAATGATCCTCCTGATGATTAATTAAAATACTATTTGGACGGTTCCTCACAGCTTGGTATCAGAGCTTGGTTTAATTTAGTAGCCTAAACATAATTAGTGCGTTGTTTAGTAAGTCGACAACTCCACCTAAACAACCCACAATTTATGTTTACGCCTCTTCATGTTTAATATGTATTAAACTGCTATCGTTTATGCCCCTAAGTTAAAATGTGTATTATGAGTGGCATTTATATGTCTTATACCACATTGTTTCGCTTTCGACCCTGCATTGATTCATGTTGAGCATTGCATCTTCGGCTTTGCATCGTCGGAAGGTAAGGTACGACGCTCGGTGGCGGTTAATCACCGAGGGGTCAGCCGGATGCGAGGCAGGGGCCCGGCATGTCCCGTACAGCGATCAGTATGGGAAGTGAATACGCTAGCGATAGCGTATGAACATCCACCATGCGATGGGAGACATGGTCGTCTACTCGTGTGGCGATTACACGAGATGTCCCGTAGGGTCTACGGGAAGTGAATACGTCGTAATTGACGTATGGATTGTCGCTTGTACGGCATGTGGTACAAGGGCCGTTCGTGCTCTTAATCTTTCTAGCGTGAAGGGTGGTTCTGGAATTTATAACTGCCTGTGATTTTGATGCTTGCAGGTGCGATTCGTGTTTTGAGAAAGACGTAGTAGCTAGGTTGCAAGCATACCGTCATTCTCATGTTGCATTCATGCATGCATCATCTATTCTTGCAAAAATTGCTTCCAAAGGGAAATATGCTACCAGAGAATACGTACCAGGCCAAGCAAGTTGTGTGCCCATTGGGGTTGGAAGTGCAGAAAATACATGCATGTCCAAATGATTGAGCATGCATACTTGGAAGCATGTCTCGTCTGTGGTGCATCATGGTACAAGTGTGATCGTGATGATATCGATGGTAAAGGAAAGAATAAAAGGCCTCCTATCAAGGTGATGTGATATTTTCCTATAGTGCCCCATTTGGAGTGTTATTCGTGAGCAAAAGGATGCTGAACTGATGCAGTGGCACATCGAGGACCGCAAGGATGATGGAATGCTGAGACACCTTGTTGATTCTATGCAGTGGAGAAACATCGATAGGAAATACAAGGAGGCTTTTGCAGAAGATGTGAGGAATATAAGATTTGGGTTGAGTACGACTATGATGAATCCATTCGGCAACATGAGCAGTAGTCATAGCACTTGGTATGTGACTCTATATATCTACAACCTTCCTCCTTAGTTGTGTATGAAGCAGAAGTATATTATGATGCTGTTGTTGATACCAGGGCTAAGGCAACCTAGCAATAATATCGATGTCTACCTGAAACCATTAATTGAAGATCTTGAGATACTGTGGAACGATGGTGTGTAGGTATTTGATGCATACAAACAAGAGAACTTCACCCTACGCGCAATGCTGTTTGTAACAATCCAGAATTGGCCAGTCCTTGTCAACCTATCAGGCCAGACTGTCAAAGGCTACTGTGCATACGTGCATTTTTTGGATGAAACGGAGAGCTTGTGGCTGAAGAATAGTCGAAAAATGGTGTACCTAGGTCATCATAAATTTCTTCTCAAGTACCACTCGTATCGCAGCAACAGGAGAGCTTTTGATGGGAAAGTTGAGACTCGATTACCTCCTAAGCATCGCATTGGGAGATAGGTACATGAGATGGTAAAGGGACTTAGGGTTATCCTTGGAAAGGGACGCGGGAGTACACCAATTCCAAAATCTAATCTTAGAGCTCCTATGTTCAAAAATAAATCTCCTTTTTATGACTTAGCTTATTGGCGGATTTGGTGGTTCGATATGCAATCGATGTCATGCACATCGAGAAGAACATGTGTGATAGATTGATTGGTGCATTACTAGACATATCTGGCAAAACAAAGGTTACACTCCAAGCACAGAAGGAATTGAAATATTTGAAACTTAAACATGATCTACATCCCAAAGATATGGAAGAATGCGACAAATATCTTGGTCCTGCTAGCTATGGTCTAAGCAAGGCGGAGAAAATTGCAATGTGCAAGTGCTTGCATGGAATTAAAGTTCCATCCAGTTACTCCGCCAACATAAAGAGACTAGTAAACATGAAAGATTTGAAATTAACTAGCATGAAGTCTCATGATTATCATGTGATGATGACACAGATGCTTCCAATTGTAATTAGAGGTATTCTACAGCCGAAGGTCCAAAACCTAATCATAAAGCTATGTTCATTCTTCAACGCGATATCACAGAAGGCCATCGATCTGAACAAGCTAGATAAGCTACATGAGGATGTGGTCAAGACTCTATCCTAGCTTGAGGCATTGTTCCCTCCATCATTTTTTGATATCATGGTGCATCTCATTGTTCACATTATGAAAGATATACGGATTCTTGGCCCCGTGTTTTTGCATTAGATGTACCCTTTCGAGAGGTTCATGGGAGTTCTGAAGAAATATGTTCATAACTGTAATCGGCCAGAAGGCTGCATGGCCAAGGGCTAGCGAACCGATCGAGGAGGTCATTGATTTCTACGTTGACTATATGAATCTCAAATCGATTGGTGTGCCTGTATCTTGCCATGAGGGGAGGCTGGACGATAGGTGCAAACTCATTCTGCAATAACAACCCATTTCATTCATGCAAGCAAATTTTGTAGTTCTGCAACAATCAGTTGTAGTGGACCCATATGTCGAAGAACACCAGAAGATGCTACGCACTAGAAACCCAGGGAAGTCCAATGTTTGGATCGCGCAAAAGCACCGAGATCATTTTGGTGCCTGGTTACGTAGACATGTGATGTATAAGCAGATAGAGTGTGCATAGTTGGCTATGTTGGCTCACAAACTGTCAACAACAATCCTCACAATCCAAGGATATGACATAAATGGCTATACATATTATTGAGAGCTCAGGATAATAAGAGCGCCAACCAAAATAGTGGTGTCCTTATAAATGCATATGATTGCAATGGAAATAGGGAGACATACTACGGATTCGTAGAGGAGATATGAGAGCTCGACTATGGAGTGTTAAAGGTTCATCTTTTCCTGTACCAATGGGTCAGACTCCCAGGGGTTGTGAAGATCGACAAGTATGGTATGACTACATTGGACAAAAAAACTCGTTGGATACAAAGAAGAACCATTCGTACATATGAATGATGTTATGCAAGTCTTCTATGTAAATGACCCGGACCCAACTAACAAGGAGGAGCGCCATGTGGTTCTTTAAGGAAAAAAAGGATTGTCGGAGTGGAGAATGTTATTGATGAGGAAGACTACAATCAATTCGACGTGCTACCTCCTTTCAGAGAGGACATCGACCTAAGTCTAGGGGAAGATACTGACAAACCTCCCTATGTACGCCATGATCATAATGAAGGACGAATCGTTAAGACAAAGTAGCTAAATTGTATTAATTACTATGTTAAATTTATTTTAGATGCAATTATACCTCACTTTGTTATGGAAGCTTCAATTTGTAGTTTATGGTGGATATGTCTTTATTATTGAGCATATTGATTTTTGATTTTTAATAATGAATTAGCGATAGCACAAGCTAGCACTATTGCTATGTATTACTATTTTTATTTTTAATGAATTACCTATAGTTATGAGCATATTTATTTTCAATTTTTAATGATTTAAAATATTATTGATGAAATTAAGATATATAGGAAGCTCCAATTATATTTTTAATTAATTAGCAAGCCCCAATATAGAAACTTAGGTATGAACATATTTATTTTAATTTTTTATTGAATTATAAAATTGAACTATGAAATTTAGGTATATACAAAACTTAATTTTGGTATATAGAAAGTTCAAATTTAAATAAATATATTAGGATTTTAGATCAATAGAATGTTAATAAATATAGATAGTGCAAACTCAATCGAAATCACTTGAGTAGTGCCGCGGTTTGTTCGGTCTTACTTGGTGTAGGTCGTGGGTTCGAGTCTTTACACGTGTGTGAAGATAAAATAAATTTTTTGCACCCCGTGACACTAGCTGTGCAGGTCGTGGGTTCGAGTCTTTACACGTGTGTGAAGATAAAATAAATTTTTTGCACCCCGTGACACTAGCAGTGAAAGGGGTTTCACTACCGGTGGACATATTGGGCTGGCAGTGAAACTACTTTCACTGCCGGTGGACTTATTGAGCCGGTAGTGAAAGTAGTTTCATTGCCGATAGTCCTCTTGGGCTGGCAGTAAAGGTACCATTTTACTGTGGGTGGTCATATTGAGCTAGCAGTGAAAGTCCTCCCCTATAAAATAGCTCAACTCCCTGTGCCCTTTGACACTTAGAAAAATTTTTCCCTTCCATGTGCCCTCCGCCGAAACGCCTCCCAACACCGAGGAGCCCACGCCGCTAGAGGACCACGAGCCCGTGCCTGCTGTCCCTGTCCTCCTCGATGCCATCGTCCTCCTCCCCGGTGCCATTGCTGTCCTCCTCCTCGGCACCATTCCCATCCTCCTCGATGCCCAGCCCACGCACCTCGTAGTCCAGACTATTGTTGTCGTGCAGGTACTAACCGTTCTGAGCTTTAATTATGTGCTGCACTTGACCAATTCGAGTTCTAAGGTGGTTCCAGTGGTGATCGTTGGAATAACTGGTCGATCATGAGGACTACATTAGCTTGGAATGTTGGATTAGAGGAGAAGAGGAGAGGGAGTTCCAGTGGTAATTGTTGGAGTAACTGAATCATCTTTCTTCTTGTTAAGTTTGTTGATGTGCTATGAAATGGTATAGCATCGGTACATCATTGACATATTCGAAGAGAGAAATAATGTGTGGATATTGCCAGCTGGACAGAGAGATTGGTTTATTTAGTTGTAAAGAGAGTTCATGTGTTTAATAGAATCAATCATATGGCAATATAAATCTAAATTGCAATGTAATTACACATGCATATCATCAATGCAATATATTGGTTGATTTACTCCAAAAGAGAGTTCAACATGTATGGATATATCCAACTTAAAAGAATGTGTTTTTAATATAGACTCCTGGTTATCTGCATTGTTTCTTGTTTTTCTATGTGTGGAACATACGTAGACTTGTTAGTTTCATGTTCTTCAGTAGCAAATGGTTTTACCTATACTGACACTCTATTTGATTAGGCTGTGGATAGGGTGGAGTTTTTTCAAGGTTGTTTTAGAATTAGAATTTCTAGCTCATGAATTATGTATGCATGGTCTTTGTTGTTAGTGTGGTTTGTAGTATATCATTTTTTGCATATTCTCTGAAATTTAGGACTACTATGACATGGTATGTTGTTTATCGTGGTCGGCAAAGTGAAGTGTTCTCCAGTTGGGAGGAATATCATATACAAGTTAATGGATTCAAAGAGCATATTACAAATGATACAAGTCCAAACATAAAGCTATTGCAGCATACAATAGTCAAGTCATCCAAGCCGCGCTAAAATTAGCTAACTTCGAAAATAAGAAGAAGTGTGATTTCATGTGTAAAGATGTTATAATCCTAGTTATATTTGTAATCGTCATTATTTTACTATGTAAGATGGTGTGACTTATAAGATTAATGTGTCAACTGTCAGTACCTTTATGCCTATTTTTGTTAAATATGGTCATAATGTACTTATTTACAATATTATATGTGTATGCATTCTATCTATTGACTCCTTCATGGTTATCTCACTCTTTCGACAACCTCCCTCCCTCCCTCATCGGCTTTATCTCTATCTCCCACCATCCTCTGCTCTTTATATATAGAATACTCAACAACTCATCATCATCGTATGCAGAACTCCCAGGAAGGGATGGCATCACCAACCTCCGATCCAGCCCAGGTGCTAGAAGGAGATGTAGTGCCACCATCAAACATTGAAGAAGGTAGTCTAGGCCACTACCTCAATCAGGACCAAATAGACACCTATAAAGGCGATGAGGTAATTCAAAAGTACAGACTAACGACAAGGCACTTGATTTGCTTGCTAAATTGGCTCTTTCTCCCATTTCCATGCCTCCATTTACATTAAGAGATGGCCTGCTACAACGAGAATTTGGTTGGGTACTAATGTTGATCTCCACACTCGAGTTATAGCTGCTTTGCATAACAATGTCATGAGGGCCATTCAAGTATTCCTGTCACCTACGGGCTCAAGTAGCTATTCGCTTGTCCCGGCATGAAAAACTCTATCTGACACTATGTCCAATAGTGCAGTATCTATCAACAAGCCAAGCATGACCGATTTGCTTACCCAGGTTTACTCCAGCCCCTTCCCATCCCTACACACTCTTGGCAAGTTATTTCCATGGATTTTGTGGAACGACTTCTTGTTTCTGGTTCCTTTAACTGCATTTTCATTGTTGTTGACAAATTCAGTCGGTATGCTCACTTCATTCCTCTCCATCATCCATTTACTGTTGCTCATGTGGCTACTACATTTCTAGAGCAAATCTATCATTTACATGGTGTGCCGCAATCTATAATTTCTGACCGCGACAAGATCTTCACTAGCCACTTTTGGAAGGAATTATTTTGGCTTACCAATACTCAATTGCAGATGAGCACTTCTTATCATCCGTAGTCTGACAGCCAAACGGAACGAGTAAACCAGTGCCTCGAGACTTTCTTACGATGCTTTGTTCATGCTTGTCCCAAACAATGGCAAAAATGGCTTGCACATGTTGAGTTTTGGTATAATACAAGTACTCATTGTTCCTTGGGTCATTCCCCATTTGAAATATTGTACAGTCATACACTGAGGCATTTTGGTATTGACCCAACGCAGTCGTGCTCTGCCAGCGACTTGGAATTGTGGATGACAAAAGAGAACTTATGCAAAAGTTGATCTGGCAGCACCTTCTTCATGCCCAGCAGCGCATGAAACTCCAAGCCAACAAGAAACACGTTGAGCAAGTGTTCACAGTGAGGGATTGGGTCTATTTGAAACTACAACCATATGTCCAGTCGTCCATCGCCACTCACTCTAGTTCCAAACTTCCATTCAAGTTCTTTGGCCCCTTCCGTATACCCCCCTCGGATTGGGTCTGTAGCGTATCGTTTGGATTTACCTGCATCTAGTAACATCCACCCAGTGTTCCATGTTTCCCAATTGAACTAGGCAATTGGCTACAAACACCAGGTATCATCGTCATTACTATCTGATGCTTCAACCATGCAGATTCCTTTACAGGTCTTGCATCGGATGATCACGCACAGCGGCACATAAGTGTCTCAAGTCAAGGTCCACTGGTCTGGATTAGGTGACACCCTAGCCACCTAGGAAGAACTGAAGCTCCCAAACAGAAGTTCCCATTTGCGCCTGCTTGGGAGCAAGCAGGTTCCCAAGGAGAGGGGACTATCAGGACTCCTTCATCGCCTACAGATGCGAGCGCTAACGCCGTCGGCACTGACGGGAAGAGGCAACGCAGTTCACGCGCTCTCTAGCCAAGCACTCGAGTCCATGGGCTGGAATGGATGTAAGCGGGCAGATCTTGTCTAGGCCTGGCCCATCGAGAGATAGAATAGAAGTATAAGTAGGCAAAGGGAATTTGGCTAGAGGCAAAAAGAAACACGCAGAATGGCTGAACCTCTGTGCCTCTGAACCTTTGATCTCGGAACCTCTTCTGCTAATCCAAATCCATTCCTACCCAATTCTCTCTTCCTCCGATTCCTTTCTCCACTACCTCTACTGCAAACCTAACAAAGGGATTAGTTGTGACATTATTCTTTATGTCCAGCTACTATGGAGGAGAATTGGAGCACGATATCCCATTGTCTTACAAGAACTGAACTGAGTACACATGTTGACATGCTTTTTTATGGGTTTTGTTCTAGTTTCTCAGGGGAAACACACATCGGCCAAAGGGACATATTAGAGACCTTGTCAAATATAAGGAAAATGCTGAAAGGTGGTAACCCTCGTGGTAGGATAGTTCATGAAATGGAGAAAGTTTGCGGTTGTGCACAAGGGGGAAAAGAGGTCACCATTCATGTGTCTGGTTTCTTCGTCGTGGGGAATCAGTTCCTAGTGCGTGGAGATGGGTTGCGAGCTGAAGGGATGCCAAGCGTCAATGAGATCTCTTTTGACATGATGGACAACCGGGTAGGCGATTTTCGAGAGGAGTTCTTTATGGAGCCAGGGAACTCTATGGGATGGTTCATCCTATTAAGTCAAGAACTGGACATTGTTGAAATATGAAGGCGTTTCTACTACTCAGCTCAGAACCCTTGGTAAACATTGCCTTGTGAATGCATGCCATGTTTTTTATTTCCTGATGAAGCAGCTTATCTTGTAGCAAATAAATCTTGGGATTGTGAATCTGTTCGTGAGACTTGAAAAAAATAAAGCATCGACAGTAGCCTCTGCAGCGAGCGTTCATGTGGAGCCGTCAAGGAATTACTGAATGCAATTGCATATTCACCACCAGTTCACAGAGCATGGATTTGGAGAGCAGAAATATTAGTTTCATTAATTTAGGCAGCCTAAGAAGAACTGCCCATACACGGTACATGTATTCTTTGAGGGTACATTCTAGATCATATAATGGCAGGCACACTTGTCAGTACATTTCTGTAAAGAATTGTAAAATTCACCTGAGGAGTCGTAAATATGCCACTAACAAAAAAAAACTCCACACGAGAAGGCTCAAATTTTATGTCTGATACTCTGAAGATCAAATTGTTCAAATGTAACTATAAATATTTCTGATACTCTGACTATTTACAGCATTTATTTGCCATTGCAGCCATTTATTGTCATCTCTGTTTTCATGTTCCGTTTAAGCATATGCATGAAGCTGAATAAGCCTGAATCATGAGTATGATTGTTCCCTGTGTCTCCATTTTTTTTCTTTGGAAATGGATCTTTTATTGAAGATATGAAAGCAGATTAAAGTTCATACAATGTTCAGCTAAGGCCAATGCCATACATAGAGTCAAAATTGTGCCAGCCAGTGCCCAAAAAATGATGACAAAATGTGCCAGAACACTGTAGCAAAACAACAACGACTATGAAGCAACAACAAAGATAAGCTATGAGATCAAGTGTGCTAAAAAATTGGTATTATTGTGAACTTGGCAAAAATACAAAGTGAATTAACATTGTGAGTTAGATGGTGTGCATGTGTTGCGAATATCTTGCTTGTTATGCTCATGATGGCATAGTTTTATTTGTGGTTTTGATATATGCGATACACTCGTGTGAGTGGTGTTGTGAAGATTAACGTGAGTCAAGTCTATAAGAACTTATGCTCAAAATTGGTTGTTGGTTTTGTTCACGTGTAAATGTTGTTCTAAGGGCAGATGTGATTGGTGACGGAATCATGACTAGATTCAAGGAGGAACTGAGGTCAAGACAATGAGTGACTTTGATCCAATTCATCTCAAGTCAGCACACAAGGTATGAGATTTGAGATGAAGCTTAGAGAGTCGTTTGATAATTTCTTTGCTCAATTTAATAAAATCCTTATCAATTTACGTATTGTTAATGTTACATATACGGATGCTGAAAATGCACGTCAATTACTAGGAGCCTTGGACATGACAGTATGGGAGATAAAAGTTATGTCTATTAGAGAATCTACTATGCTGAGTACACTTGAATGATCTCCTCGTCCTAGGCCAAACTAGTCTAGAATGATTGAATGCTAGCCAGGCGGGACCAGAATCAATTCATCGCTCACTTCACTGATCTACCAATGACATGACAGTACGTACTCTCTGCCACAAATTGACGACCAGTTTATCAGGTAGCCAACCGATAACTCATGAGTTAGATGTATTTGCTAGGAAGAATACTAATAAATCAATTACTTTGGTTTCTCAATCTAATATGTCTCTTCTTCATCAAGTGTTTTATTATCTTCTATTTCTTCATTAACTGATGATTGGCTTGAGCAGATTTCAGAAGAAGAGTTAGTAATTTTTTCTACTTGTTTTTTCTAAAACTTTGCAGAATGTCAAGATGATGAGGAAAAGAAGTGAAGATCCTCAAAGAGCTATGAATGTGGTGATCTAACCATATTCATCCCAACTGTCCAAATCTTGGAGATAAAGCATCGAAGGAAAAGAAGGAGAAAAAGAAGCACACTTTCAACAACAACAAGAAGACCTTTCTGAATCGTAAGGTTGTGCATCGAGTTATTTTAGCACTTGAGCAAGTCAATTTAAGCGATGCTGATTATAGAGAGCAGTGAAGATAACGCAACATACAAGGGCAAGATGGTACGTGATTGACGGGGTTGTCTCATGGCAAGCAACAAGGAAAGTTCCATTGAGGATGAATTTGACAATGATGGTAATGAGTTATTACCCAATTATGATGATTTATCTAATAATGTTGTTTGTGTTGGTACACTCTTAGAGAATAGAAACAAGAAAATTAAGAAACATGATATTTTAATTGAATCACTTAATTATGAAATTGCAATAATTAAAACTTTGGTTCCCATTGTTAATGCTTTTGAATATTATGTGACTTGATTTATTCTAAGCTTACTTCTCTTATAGATGTTCATGCTTCTACTCTTGAGAAACTAAACGATGAAATTGAGAAGAATGAGAAACTTGTTGTGTTAAATAGTGAACAAACTAAAGATGCTAGTTGTTCAACTTCTGATTTTCTTAATTCGACTTCTTGTTCTAATTGCTCAATTGTTGAATTAAAGTTGCATGATGGCAATGCTAGAGTTTCTCAAATAGCTAGTGACATAGTTACTCGTGAGATTCTTTCATGCTCTAATTGTCGTAATCAAAAGAAACCCATGAATATTGCTTGTGACAAGTGTCCGGTTCTTTCTAAACAAGTTTATTACTTAAAAGGAACTTTAGAATGCTTTTCAAATGAAAGGAAACATCTAAACTTGATTTAGATTCATCTAAGTCAAGTACATGTAAATAATATTTAGGTTTCGATCCTTATGCTCATTCTAAACAAATGCACCCACTGTTGTTAGAGCTCTTGGTAGTGGAAAATTTGAAACTCTTGCTAAACCTAAAAAGGTTGTCTTTAAGTTCTCTAGATTTTTATCTTCTACTATGAATGCAAATATTGCTTCTTCTCCTAAATCTAAATATCATGTTAAGTACACTTGCACTCATTGTGTTAGAGATAAATATTTAATAGATTTTTTATTTAGACTAACTAAACAATAAAAAAAAACATGTTTAATGCTATGTCTAATTTGAGAAAGGAACGTTTTGTTCCTCGTGAGGTTGTGGTACCTCATTTAGTGCCTTAGGTGAAACAGTAATCACCTTTTATTGCTAGTAATACGAGAAAAGCTAATATTAATTTTGTTCATAAGAATGCTCGTGCTGTGCCTACTTTTGCTCGAGTGTCTCAGTACTAGATTCATAAATGTTTTATCACTAACCTCAGTATTAAGCCCTTGACAACTTTTGTTTCTTCATTGGCTTCTCGAGCGAGAAAGGAGAATATATGACTAGTGGATTCCAAATACTCACGCACATGTCCAGTGATAAAAATTGCTTCTCCTCTCTTGTATGTGCATCTCATGTTGGAATTTGTAGATTTGGAGATGCTTTCTCTACTTCTATTGTGGTAAAAGGTATGATATAGGTAAATGATAAGTTTATGTTTAACTATGTTGCTCTTGTTGAGAACTTGAAATTTAACTTGCTTTTTTTTCACAAATGATTGATGAAAATCTTGAGGTTTGTTTTAAGAAAAATGAATGTAAAGTGTTACATGCTTCAGGTGATATAGTTTTTAGAATATCACGTTTTGGAAGAGTTTTTAAGGCTGATTTTGATACATCATATTCTAATAAGCTTAGATGTCTTGTTGCAAATGATTCTAAAGATTTATTCTTTTGGCATTATAGACTTGATCAAGTTAGTCTTGATCATCTTACTCATGTTAGTGGTTTAGACCTTATCCGTGGCTTGCATAAGCTAAAAACATGATAGTGAGTTAGTATGCTCTTCTTGTAGACATGGTAAAATGTATTTAGGTTCATACCCACATATTACCATGGTTATGAAAAATGCACCCGGCAAACTTTTGCACTTTGATACTGTTTGTCCTTCTAGAGTACAGTCTTTTGGAGGTAATTGGTATATGCTTGTTATTGTTGATGATTACTCTAGATATTCTTGGATTTTCTTTATGGCATCTAAGGATGAAGCTTATGATAACTTTAAAAATCTAGTTCTTAGATTGTCTGTAGATCTCTCAAGGATAACTTGAGTGATTAAAAGTGATAATGGAATTGAATTTAAAATTTCTTTATTTGATCACTTTTGTGCTGAGAAAGGTATTGAGCATAAATTTTCATCTCCTAGAGTACCTCAACAAAATGGTGTAATTTAATGGAGAAATAAAAGTTTGGTTGAGATGACTAGGACAATGCTAGATATATTTTATAATCCTAGAAATTTTGGGCTGAAGCTACGTCTACTGCAAGCTATGTTTCAAACCATGTTTACTTGAGATTTAAATTAGGCTGAACTTCATATGAGTTGCAGTTTGGTCATAAGCCTAATGTTTCCCACTTTAGAATTTTTGGTTGTAAATGCTTTGTGCTGAATTATGATAATTTGGATAAATTTTAAGCTAAATCTATTGATGGTATTTTTCTTGGATATCTTGCTCATACTTATGGTTATCGTGTGCTTTTTTTGGAGACTAACAAAATTGTAGAAACCTATGAGGTTACTTTTTATGCGGCTAGTTCTGGCATTAGATCAAGTGATGCAGGTTTAGGTACACATGTTCAGGGGGGTCTGAAAGCTTATTTGTGGATGATGATGAAGAGGAGGATGAGATTTTAATTCCTATGACACAATCAGTTGTAGATCCTTTGAAACCTTACTTCGGCTATAGTTGGACATCCTCAATCTACTACATCATATGTGCATACTAAAAGAGCAGAAGAGATTGCTTCTGAAGCCACAACTCCTTTGCACATGCACCGAAGGCATCCATCTGAACAAATGATTGGAGACATTCATGAGTGAGTTACAAGGTCCAGATTTATTCATCCTAACTCTTATACTCATTCTGCTTTTGTTATTTCTTTTGAACCTAAAGATGTATCACATGCATCAACTGATGAATCTTGGATCAATGCCATACATAAGGAATTTAAATTTTTTTGAAAATAACAAAGTCTGAAAATTAGTTTCACCACCTTGGGGCCATACACTTATTGGTACTTGATGAGTTTCTAAAAATAAATAAAGTGAGGACGGTGTTGTTGTTAGAAACAAAGTTAGACTTGTAGCTTAGGGTTTTACACAGGTAGAGGGTCTAGATTTTGAGAAAACTTTTGTTCTTGTTGCTAGATTATAAGCCATTATAATTCTTTTAGCATTTGTTACATCTAAAAGTTTAATATCATATCAAATAGATGTTAAAAGTGCTTTTCTAAATGGCTACATTAATGAGGAAGCTTATGTGATGCGGAATCCACTCGACAAACTCCAAGTTGATGCAATGTTGTTCCAATCTTTCATGGCACAAACCAGCAAGAACAATCGATAATTGATAGGATTGACGTTTACAATCTAAATAGCAAGAATTTAGCAGAATAGATGCTAACTATGAATATAGAGTTTCTCTAAACTGTGCACCAGTAGAGAATCATGAATTGAAGAGTTGAATTTGAACGATTCACCACAAATTGAAACATAGCAAGGAGAACAATTCACGTGGCAAAATTAGAAAACTTCAGATTAGTTTTCAGCTTCTTTCAAGAATTCAACAACTTCTCCAAACCCTAGCCATCATGGCAATCCATAAATCATGAAAATAATAATGGTCCGACCCTTACATGGGTGTGGCCCTTTTTTTTTATAATGCACGTAGGCCCTTTACAACTCTGACTCCAATACGACTCAAACTAGGACTTCTAGACTTAACTAGTTTAGACTCTATTTTGTGATGCACATTGTGACCTGCACATGATGAACCTGAACATGGGACTAGACCTATTGGAAAGTACTTGGAGTAAGCTTTCCAACGAGTATTCATACACCCCCAAACGGATTCCGTATGCAAGTAGGATGTAACTTTTATTCAGAGCATGTCTAGCTGAATACGACTTGAGTTCAAACCCTCATATTCAAACTCAAACAAAAGGAAACCTAAATTTTGAATTGTGGCAACATCTATGACGTATCTCCGTACTAAATACTTATGTAGCCTACTTGAACTCATATTGGAATTGGAATAGAGCCAATCCAAATAGTCCTTCCTTTTGATTTTCACCTTGTTCTCCCTTCAGCTTGGATGTTTTGACATGGCATGGTTCCTCCTTGCAACCAGCATAGCACCTTTAAATTTTTGGCAAGCCTTATCTGAAATGCAAATATAAGAAACTAAGGAATTTAGGGTTGTATCATTATTTTAAGCAACAATTTGGATTTCAAAATCCTAAATATCTAGATCATGTGTACAAGTTGTCCAAAGTTTTGTATGGTTTTAAACAAGCACCTAAAGCATGATATGATAGGCTAAAAATATTCTTGCTTGAAAAAGACTTTGAGATTGGAAAAATGGGTAAGACATTGTTTGTCCTTAAGCATGGTAATTATCAACTATTTGTTCACATTTATGTAGATGATATCATCTTTGGTTGTTCTTCTCATGTTTTGGTATCCTAAATTTCAGGAACAATGAGTAGGTAATTTGAGATGAGTATGATGTGTGAACTTGTGTACTTTTTGGGACTTCAAATTAAACTAAACAAAGATGGTATTTTTGTTCATCAAAGTAAATACACGATAGATCTCCTATGTCATTTTGAGATGAAAATGACAAGACAATCTTGACACTGATTGGGGCAACAACGACACTTAATCTCGATAAAGATGGTGAGTCTAGTAATCAAAAGGAGTATAGAAGTATGATTAGATCAATTTTGTATCAAGCATACAATTTGTTGTGTGTTTGTGTGCATGTTTTCAAGCTTCCCCATGTGCTTCACATTGACAAGCTGTCAAATGGATTTTCAGTATCTTCATGGCACTCAAGATTTTGGCATTTGACTTTCTACTTATTCATGTGTTAGCTTAAGAGCTTTTTCTGATACTAATTTTGGAAGTTGTAGAATTGATGTAAAAAGTACATCTGGTACATATTTTTCTTAGGTAATTATCTTGTTGCATGATCATCTAGGAAACAATCATTTGTTACACATTCTACTGCCAAATCTGAATATGTAGTTGTTGCTTTATTGTTCACAAATTCTTTGGATATTTTCTACATTTAAATATTATGAGGTTACTTTGGAGCATATTTCACTGTTCTATGATAACACAAGTGATATAAGTATTGCTAAGAACCATATGCAACATTCTAGGGCTAAACATATTGATATCATGTTTCACTTTCTTAGAGACAATGTAGAAAAAGGGAATATTGAACTTCAGAAAATGGATACTGAGCACCAATTGGTAGATAGTTTTTACAAAACCTTTGGATTCTTCTTGTTTTGCTTTTCTTTGAGGAGAACTTGGGGTTATTCATCCTATGGGACTATTATTGGGGGGGGGGGGGGGTTCTTGAACTCTTTGTAATGTATTTGTTTTTCTTTTGTGTGTTCCAAAATTTAAAAAGAACAAAAAATAGGAAACAATAAAAAATGATAAGCATTATACTTTATACATATATGACATTTGGAGCCATACTTATGTTACAAGGTTTTTGCATCTTAATATATATACATGTTTGGTGTAGTTTTTATCATGACTTCTTAATTGGAATGACAACTTAAAATTAAATCTTGTCATGATTGAACTTTCTTGACTACTTTTATCTTTTCTAAAAGTGCTAAATGTGAAGTATCAAAGTTTTATGCTAAGTGTTGAGTTATAGTCGATAGGTAAGATATCAAGGAAATATGTATTGTCACAGTTTTTTTACGAGACTGCTTATCATTGCACTTTGGTATGAACTTAGAAGAAGTTGTGTATAACCAAAACTATTGACCTTAAGCTCTGATTGTCTTATGGATATAGGCTTGGCTTGGTCAAAAAGTAAGGCAAGATAATGCATATAATTTTTGCAAATGTTTATCTTTTTGCATTCATGCAATCGATTATTTTTTTTCAAGCACAATAAAGTTGTGAAGTTCCAATGTTTTTTTAAGATTGAATTAGTTGAGATTTGGAGAACATACCTTGCAAATAAATTATTAATTATACTTGATAAGTTGTGCTTACACTACATTTTTACATGTGTAGATGGGTTGGTGCAATTATTTTTGATACCATGGCTTGGACAAGTATTTGCTACATGTGCGGATGATCTATGATGCTCATTATGAAAAAAATGAGAAAAGTTAACAAAAAAATTTCTCTCTTTTGTCAAAGCGATGACTTCTTATTTTTCTTCTTTTTATTCCTTTGTCAAAGGGGGAGATTTGTGATTTTATTACTTCTTTTTTATCAAAGTGGAGACTTCTTCTTTTCTTCTTTTTATTTTTCTTAGGGACAGAATTTTGATTTTGAAGAAAGGGAGATCATTCTTGGATTGATTAATCTTTTGGTTTTTAATTTGCTTATTGTTTTTTAAAAATAAAACAGTTTGAAAAGGTGTTGCCAATATTTTTATCAAGGGGGAGATTCTGAGATCATGTGAGCTGAAAAATTGGTATTATTGTGAAATTGACAAAAGTTGGTGGCATAGTATTATTTGTGGTTTTGATATGTGCAATACACTAATGTGAGTGGTGTTGTGCGCATTAACATGAGTCAAGTCTATAAGAGCTTGTGTTTGAAATTGGTTGTTGGTTTTGTTCATGTGCAGGTGTTGTCCTTAGGGTGGACGTGGACGCTGACAGGATCAGAACTAGATTCAGGGAGAAACTAAGGTAAAGACGGTAAGGAGGTTGTCGGAGGATTAACTCCTGTCGCAGGGATCCCGAGAGACCCCTTTTTAGAGATTCGGCCGGGGGGATGATCCTGAATAAGTTCGTCGGAGAAATAAA
The DNA here is from genome assembly GCF_958298935.1 of Phragmites australis. NCBI lineage: Eukaryota > Viridiplantae > Streptophyta > Magnoliopsida > Poales > Poaceae > Phragmites > Phragmites australis. The sequence goes on along the minus strand of NC_084926.1, from coordinate 27,975,917 downwards.
TGGGAATGAATGCAACAGCCGGTGGTGGGGGCAGCGACCTAGTGCGAGAAGAAGTAAAAGCACCGGAATTTAGACAGGTTCGGGCCGCACAGGGGCGTAATACCCTACTCCTGTATGGATGCTATAACTGTCCTGAGGAAGTCCCTCAAGGATGTTGCTAGTTACAAGAAAGTTGGACTAACTAAGAGCTTGAGGCTCCTTGTTCTTCGGCTGGAACTGTGCTCAACCTTGCTCACAGTGTCTCTCTTGCGCTGTGTTCTTCGTGTCTACTCTTGGTCTCTCGTCCTCGGTCCGGTTCGTCTTGGGGTTGGGGTTTTTTCGCCGTTGTCCTCTCTTGCTGCTGTGCCGCCGGCTGCTTTAAGTACTCACCGGCCACGACATGCCCCTAACGGAAAAGAGGGGGCTCGAGTCCCGAGATGCCATAAATGGAAAGGGCGTCATCATTTCTTCTGGGCGAAGTGACCGGGGGTGGAAAAAGCATCGCACGCCCGGTCACCCGTCACCATAAATGCCCTGGCAACGGGCGCCATGGAAAGGGCCCACCGGGCAGCCGCAGAGCAACCTGGCGTGCCCGTCCTGTCTTGTTCCCCTACCACAGCAGTGCTGCAGATGGAACGCCTTGATCCTTACGACGTTATCCCGGGACAAGCCGGATGGCACGGGACGGGACCTGTGCAATTAATGACCCCACGCCTCTCTGCCAAAATGTGGCAGGAACTGACGCTGAGCGCGGCAGGAGCAGTTGGAGGTGTCAGGCTACGCACGCTCATTAAATACGGCCTCGGACCTCTGGCTGGTTGACACCTCATCGGAAGGCCCCTCGGGGCCCTTTCTGGGTCGTCGGGGTACCGAGTGCTCGGGGGTACTGTTCACATCCCCGATCACTCTCTCCTGTGAATGCCCATCCTTGTCCTCGGGGTGCCGGGTGCTCAGGGGTACTGTTCACCTCCCCGAGCACTTTCTCCCGAGCACTCTTGCACGAATCCTCGGGGAACCGAGTGCTCGGGCGCTACCACGTGCAGCCCCGAGCACTCTCTCCCGAGCACTCTTGTACAGATCTTCGGGGAACCGAGCGCTCGGGAGCTACCGCACGCAGCCCCGAGCACTCTCTCCCGGAACATAGCTCTTCTGATAGTCGGGGGACTAGGGTGCTCGGGGGTGACCGGACACCTCCCCGAGCACTTTCTTCCTGGTGCTTGGATTCCATGGATCATCGGGGTACTGGGGTACTCGGGGGCCATCGACCGTGGCCCCGAGCATCTTCTCCCGGGACTTGACCTTTTCTCATCCCACAAGAGAGACCTTGCGGGATGGCGCCATGTGGCGGATGGCTGGCCTGGCCTCGGGATTCGGGGACCCTCGGTTCCTGATACACCGACAGAGGTCATGCAGGATGTTCATCCTAGTGAGCAATGAACATGATGAGGACATCACTACTTCAGATACGGGCAACACTACTCCTTAAGACATACAAGGACCAATTACAAGAGCACGTGCGACAAGTAAATCATCATGTGAACTCATTTTTGTTGTTCATGCTTTTTTGGATGGATTGCTACTAAATTTTTGTGATATTTTGTTGCTTATGAATATGGGAAAAACATCACAAGCTCACCTGGACATCATCCCTCAAAGGTCAAGTCTACTTGGACTCAAAGTCGAGTTGTAGTCAGACTCCAAATTCAGTTAAGAGTCTTAGGACAACATGTTAATAAAATGGGCATAACTTTTACATACGGAGTCCAATTGAGGAATTCTTGGACTTGCTATAAAGCTTATAATGATACATTTCCAATGAATCTTATCTCACCCTTAGATTTCTTATAGATTAATTAGAGTCGATGAAATAAGATATTGCGTCACCATTGCGGGCCTTGTCAGGTCTTGTAAGCGTGTTGTGGTAAGAGTCTAGGTTGTGTATGCCTCTGCTAATGGCTGCACAACCCTAGGTTGACCTCCTCACAATCCCCCTGTCTATATATAGTAGCTATCATAGTTTAGGTTTGGGTTTTTGTTAGATTATTCTTTTATAGACAGTTTCACCGCTTGCTCGGTTTGCGGAACCCTAATTTCTAGTTCTTCATTGGTAATTAGTATATTCGGATTGCATATACCTTACTCTTGCTTGTGTTATCGATTCACTTAAATGAACTTCTTGGCGACTTCAACCATGTTTTGGCATGTTTGATAACAACAGAGTAGTGGTGTAGTGGTTGCGAGGGTTCTCTATCTATTCTGGTCAGAGCCTTTGGATCATCAACGTCGAAACTTCACCAATTGACTTGTCACATTACCTTTGGAAGATTGAACCAAAAAGTTTGTATCCCACTCACAGAAAATATTTATGTCCCACTCACCTTATTGGATCTAGGAAAGGTAGTGGAAGAGTTTTGAGTTTGTGTCACATCCCAAAAAAAAGAGAAAAGAAAGGAAGAAGCATAGAGTGCCAAAAAAATAGAGAAAAACAAAAAAAGAAAGCAAGAAGCAAAGAGTGCCAAAAAAAGAAAAGAATTCAAAAAGACAAAAAGGAAGAAGGAGGAGAATTCAGTTTGCTTTGCGAATTTTATTTCATTGTGCTTCTATCTATCCTATTTTTTTGACTTGCTTGAGCTAGTTCTAGGAACATGTTCGGGCCAGCAACTGTGACGAGTACTTTGGACTTTTATTTAGCTTTGCTAATCTGAATTCATTTGTTGCTATTTCTTGCTACTAAATATTTCTTGTCCAAGTTCCACTTTCTCTTGAAGAGAACAAGTTCTCCCCTTGCAACCGCCTCACTCACATCCGATAAGGTGTGATGAACCAGCCACCTGTTGTGATTGGTAAGAACACTTGCAAGAGTTGGTTAGATACTTGAGAGTATGTGATTCCATCTCCACCTCCACTACCCCTTAGTTGACAGGGATAATATATTTTTGTTGTCTCTTGTTTGCTACTAACTATGGTAAGTGAAGCATCGGATGCACAATAGTGTATTTTGAGGGAAGAACTCACAATATTGTGGTAGAGCATCATCTTGCTATTAATGATGACATCGATAAGAAGTTTGTGGAAATAAGTACTGCATTGCAACAATTCAATGATAGTATTGTAATGGTTGAACTAACAATACACGCTTTATGCAGCCACCGAACAATGCGTGTGTGGATCCTCATGGTGCAGCCCATGAACATGAGGTTGTCGATGATACTAAGATGTGCAACCATGACGCCTTTGATGCACGACAACGGAACCAATTGAACTTCAACCATCAAGGTATGAGAGGTAATAATTTTCAATAACATAACACACGTGTTAATAATGATACATTTGCTAAAGTTAAGTTTACCATACCATCTTTTGTGAGTATTTATGATGCTAAAATTTATTTATATTGAGAGATGATGGTAGGACAAAAATTTAATACTCGCTTAGTTTCTGAAGTGTATAGAGTTAGGCAAGCTACTAGTGAATTTAAAGACTTTGCAATCATCTGGCGGAATAGGGTTTGTAACAAAGGGTTAGCACCCACTACATAGGGATGATTTGAAGATACCTATGCATAACAGATTTGTTCCACCCCCTTTTAAACATGACTTGCGTACAAAATTACAGCGCTTAAACCAAGGTAATAGATTTGTAGAAGAGTCAAAACAGCCCCACCTTCCACTACATGGCATGTTGCCCCCTTCTCGAGTAGGGCACATTCAACATCACCTCTGAAACCTTCACATGCACCCAAGGAAAGCAAATCTACTAGTGTGCAGGCTCCAACCAAGAGTTCCTCTTCAGTGGCTGCTACGGGCTGTACAACTGGGATTGTTTGCCATCGATGCAAGAGAATGGGCCACATCATGAAGGATTTCCCAAGTCAGCGAGCGTACATTGTGATAGAAGACAGTGGAAATGTAAGTGCTAATAATGTTGAGGATGAATATGCTCTTGCAGCTAACCATGTAGGTGATGAGGACGAACATGAGATGAATATCAACAATGAGGAAGTGTTGGGTGCTGCTACCATAGAAAATTATAGGACCCTCTTGTATAGTGAATGTTAAGCACTCAAATAGAGCAAGTAGAACAGCTACAATGCCACAATTTATTTTAAATATTCCTCATAGTGAAGGATTGTCGTGTTTGTGTCATTATTGACGGAGGGAGCTACAACAATTTGGAAAGTTTAGATTTGATCAAGAAGCTTGACTTGCCCACAAGAACATATCCTCACCCATACCACATTCATTGGTTCAACAATAGCGGTAAGGTGAAGATGATGGAAACAGCTATGGTGCATTTCTCAATCGGTTCATACCATGATTGCGCTAATTTTGATGTAGTGCACATGCAAGCATGTTCACTTTTGTTAGGACGACCATGGGAGTTTGATACTAATACAACACATCATGGTAGAAGTAATAAGTACACCCTCCTACATAAAGGAAAGAAAATAATTTTTCTATTGTTAACCCCGGCTGAAATTGTAAAATATGAAAAAGAGATAACTAAAAATGAGAGAAAAGAGTGTGAGCATGAATCTAAAAATTAGCAAGTAGAAAAACATGTTTTCCCACCCAAAAAGGAGAAAGCAATGATAAATTCTAAGTCCGATGGAATTAAATTGAAAGGGTGTGTTATGCTTGTTACTAAATCTAACATTGCTAAAATTTATCATAATGAGCTACAATGCTATGCTTCGATATGCAAAGATGCATTAGTTTCAATTGATGATATATCTACCTCTTTCCTTCCTTCTATTGCTAGCCTTTTGTAGGAGTATATTGATGTATCTCTAGCTAAGATACCCCCAGGACTGCCACCTATTCAATGGATTGAGCATCAAATTGATTCGAACCAGGGAGCGACTTTGCCAAACCAAGCTGAATATAGAACCAACATGAAGGAGACTAAGGGAATTCAACGACAAGTCCAAGACCTTTTAGACTGATGGTATGTACGAGAAAGCCTTAGTCCTTGTAATGTTCCAATTCTTTAGGTTCCTAAGAAAGATGGTAGTTGGCGTATGTGTGTTGATTGTAAAGTCATCAATAATATTACCATAAGATATCGTCATCCTATCCCTAGACAAGATGACATGCTTGATGTGTTGAGGGGTTCTATCATTTTCACTAAAATTGACTTGCGAAGTGGATACCATCAAATTATAATGAAACTTGGAGATAATGGAAAACTGCATTTAAAACTAAGTTTGGCTTGTATGAGTGGTTAGTAATGCCTTTTGGGTTAACTAGTGCACCAAGTACCTTTATCCTATTGATGAATGAAGTTTTACATGCTTTCATTGGAAGATTTGTGGTGGTTTATTTTGATGATATTTTGATTTATAGCAAGTCACACGAACTACACTTTGATCATTTACGTGTTGTTTTTAAGGCTTTGGGAGATGCACATTTGTTTGGTAACCTCGAAAAGTGCACCTTTTGTATGGATCGAGTCTCATTTCTTGGTTGTGTTGTTACTCCACAAGGAATAGAGGTGGATGAAGCAAAAATTGAAGCCATAAAGAACTGGCTGACTCCTGAGACGATCACACAGGTGAGAAGCTTTCTAGGTCTTTGCAGGGTTCTATTGGCACTTTGTGCAGGATTTCAGCACCATTGCTACCCCATTGAACAAGTTGACATAGAAAGGTGTAGCTTTCAAATGAGGACCTGCACAAGAAAAAAACATTCAAGTTGTTGAAAGATAAGCTCACCCACGCTTCATTGCTCCAACTCCTGGATTTCGGTAAGACTTTGAGCTAGAATGTGATGAGGGGAAAGTCATGAGCCAGCACTCTTGATCACATAAGCAGAGCATTAAAAGTAGCATGCGGAGCGCATCAATGTACCTTGGGCTTCGTGTATGGCCTCTAGCGGACACAGTCCACCATTAGCTCATCGAACTGGTGAACAAAGTTCAGATACATGTAGTGTGTCTGCACGCTAGACCAACTCGACTGTGCAACCAATCTAAGTTAGAGAAACACAAAAGAAGTAATGAACATATATGTACACAAGTAGCATAGCACTTACCCTACGTCTGCACCACAAGGACCCCATGTCAGGCCGTCGACGCCATCCGCAGCGAACTGGTATGCGCTATGGTCCACAACGGGCCTACCGATGGCGATGCACTCATACAACCACATCTAAAGCAGTAGGCGACACTCGGTGAGGATTGCATTGATGTCGGTCTTCGTGCAGCCATTGCATACGCCATGGTACGTCACAGCCAGCATAGCTAAAGCCAAGCTATACTGTAGGACCTCCCCCGGGTCAGTGTCCACAACTCTGGCGTAGGGGATCATGTTCCTCGATATTGTGTTGCCATCAGTCTCAGTGAACATGACCCACCCAAACAACCATAAGAGGTATGCCTCCAGGTGGCGGGAGATGTCCTCATCACCATCCTGTGGGTAGATGTTGTCCATGTACAAAAAAAGAAACAAGTACCAATATCTTCATCCATTAGTAACTTAAAGGAGATGAGAATATAGTACAAGACATACATACAACAAACTGAATGAGAAAGGCTTCGTCGGGACGTGCTTCTCGGTCCCTGGAAAAGGCCTAAACAGGGCTACGCCATCCCTCTGTTCAACAATGGAGAAGCAGTCTAGCATCTCGTTGCGCCAGCCCACGGCCACATCCCTAGCCCCAACAATGGCACCCGTCCAAGGCAAGCCTGTCAGAAGCGAGACGTCCTCGAGCGTGGGCGCCATCTCACTGCACGGGAGGTGGAACATGTGTGTCTCGAGATGCCACTTATCGACGAGGGCCACGAGGAGGGCCCTGTCGTAGCTGAACCGCATTGCCACCTCTGAGGCCCCCACCAACACGTCCATCTCCACCAGCTGACACAGGTGAAGTAGGACGGTAGGATGCAACTTGCAAACATAATACAGTTAGAGACAAATACCGATAAAAATCGGTATGAAACATTAAATTCAAAATAGACAAATCTTGGGATCCAACGCTTGTCAATACTCATGAGCTCATCTTGATGAGGACATCACTCTTTCGGATACACACACACTGAGTATTCCTGCAACAATAGGTCCATTGACACGAGCTCGTGCACGTCAACTAAATCATGAGGTGAGCTCGTTCCTTAGTGTTCCTTTATATTTTGATAAGGATGAGATGCTACTGAATAATTGTGATGTATTGTTACTTAGGAACACGGGAGAAGAACAGCAAGGGCGCCCAAGCCAAGGTGGAGGTCCAATCAAGTTCGAGTCCGTTTCGGAATCCAGGACCAGCCTGCACTAAAATCGTCGCCCAGGACGCATACGGACTCCGTTTTTGACGTTCTACACATGGTTGGAAAGCTAAGGACATAAGCTTTCCAACGGGACTGGTCCCATGTTCAAATTCTTTCTGAGTCAACAGGAATCGTCGAAATAAGTGGACGTCCAGAATCTGTCAGGGTGCTGCACCACCATCTTTTAGGTCGTTGGGCCGTGTAACGTGTTCGAGTCCATTAGGAACGCGTCCAGGGGTCCTTGGCCGACCCTAGTCTTTTATATACAGTAGCCGCCGCCCTAATTAGGGTTGGGTTTTGCTTAGATATTGATCTTCACACAGTTGTGAGATTTTCGTTCTTGTTCCGGACCGATTAGGCCGCCGCAAGTGTTTGTGGAACCCCAACTTCGAGTGCTTAAATTCTATTCGCAATATTTCAGATTGCATCTTCTACGTTCTTGCTTGTGTTCTCGGTACGCTTGCAGGGATTGAGCCTTCTTGGCGAGGTCAACCGCGTGACACGGTTGATAACCAATAGAGCTGTGGTGTAGTGATTGCAAGGGAGACGATCTGTTCGGGTCGAAGCCTTTGGATCATCAACGTTGAGTTCTCCACCCACCGACTTATCGCTACCTATCGGAAGATCAGGCCAACATTACTCATCAACTGGTATCAGATTTTCAGGTTGCCCGTCAGGTAATTTCGTTTTTCCCCTTTAGATTAGTCTGTTTTTCATTACCTAGAGTCCAGAAAAAGCCAAAAAAAAATTCCGTCAATTTCCGCTGCCCTAGAACCCTTTGTGCCTTTGCAATTTTTGTTTTCAGTTGCGCGTTGTTGAGTTTGTGTCCGTGGTCGAGTCTTGTTGCTGGTTTTAGAGTCGTGTTCTTGGTCTTTAGTCAACGCTCCGTGCTGTTTTGATCACGCCGCTATCCCATCACCACTATCCCCACCAACAAGTCGAGCCACCACATTACTCGATTTGCCACCGCGAGCCGCCTTGTGTTACTTCTTGCCACGCCAACCCTAGATAGGTCGCAAGCCGCCTTGTATCAATTGCCCTACCACCGCTGCCCTCCTTGTTCATCTCGCGATCCTATTGCTTGCAATACCTTAAAGAGGTCAATTTCTGCAAGAGGTGCTTTGAAAAACACCCTAATTACTAATAAAAACATAACTATAAAAAAATACCAAAAAATGCAATCCAAAATACGCAGATCGAAAACAGTAGGGCTTCGCCATGCTGCCTCCCTCTCCTCTCCTTGTCTCCTCTCTCTTTCTTGTTTTCCAGAATAAAATGAGCATGTTTCCTCATTTTTGAGGTTTATATAGAGGAGGGGGTGGAGCGGCCCCCTAACCACCCCTTGAGAGAGAGGCAATGGGCCTAACAGCTCTCTCAGAAGGCGGTAAGGGTGACGGCCACGTGGATACTCCCTACCTACCCTTTGAGAGGACAGTTAGCCCCACCCGTCTTTTCAGATGACGGTAAGAGGTGGCATTGCTACTGTGGCTATCCTTACCGCCCTCTGACCCTTTCAGAGAGTGGTAGACCCTTATTTCTACAAATCTTCCTACGAAAAATATATATTTAAATATTTAATTAAAAATATAAAAATAAAAAACTCTCACAGACGCGCGAGGGACGGCCCAGCCGAGCAAGGATGAGGCCATGTCGGGTGCGGTAGGAGGCTGAGTCAGCCACGACTACTGTGTTGGGTGGGAAATAAAAGGAAATATCGATTGGTGTTTTCTTACAGTGAACAATAGGTAGCGTCGACAGAGACCGAGAGAGATTAGAGAGGAGAATAGAAAGAGAAAAAATAGGGTTTTAAGGAGAAACGTTTTAGGGATGCTTTTAGATGGATCTTGTAAAGTCATTTATACAATGAAGATTAAATTTTGTAAGTTGATAAGTTATTAATTCCGTTCTTTGTGCTTTTTTTGGTTGTTTCGTGTTGAGTTGGTAATTCTTGCATAATCACTAATTTAGTGTTTAATCTATTTTTATCACCATCTATTACAGTCTGCTTGTGAAAAACATAATTATTATTTAGAGATTCGATACACTTGATTTTTATTGAAATAGTTTTATATCATTAGTTTTTACAGTTAAAATTTGAGAGCAATCAAACTATCGGATCTTTCTATATATTGTTTTTATTGATGCGATAGCAGTCTATCTCTAACTGATTTTAAGATTAAATTCAATGTTTTGTTAGAGTGAATTAAAATTTGAATTTAACTTGCACATCATTCATGGTTGCATATTTTGAGCGAAATCCATAACGCTGCTTGTTGGCTTATTGTTGTCGGTGTCCAGCCGACGCTTCTGTATGCTCTGTTGGGTCTGGAGTGTAACCTGTTGGTAGCTCCGACTTTCACATGGGCGAATGCGATTGTTTCTTTCTTACCACACGTTCCACCGAGCAGTAGATTACTGCCCCGGTGAGGTTGCATCTCATAAGCGATGTAATTAACGCTTCATCGGCGCTAAATCAGCGGTGATGTTTGCAGCATTGCTGTGGCAGATATGCAAAACAAAATAGTAGATGTTTGATGCCAAACTCCGCTTGGCACCGAGGTCGATTTTGATTGTATCATTTGGCGGGACAAATATAGTAATGCCAAATTTTAGTGCTTGTCTAGCTTCCAAGTTGCAGACAAATATAGTAATGCGTTTCAAATTACACCACAAGTAGAAGACAAACAACACTTGTATAACAGAATTTGTCGAAACTTACTTTGATTGCTCAAACATAAGATTTTTCACAAATGCGTTTTTTAGTTGGACCCATATTCCATTAAGGACTAGTGCCAGCTAATCGCTAGGAACCAGATCATGAACAAAATTCGGGACACCCTCTACAACGTGCCGGGGTTTATGTCACACCCATGCGCCGCGCCGCTAAAGAACGCCCAATCTTATCAATTAAAATCATGAGGACAATACGAGACTCGAAATAACTTAAAAAGTAGCACAATAGTCGGCACGGCATAACAGCCTCGGGTAGCTCATGTCTTTTGACGACGAAAACACAGCCTATTCCGGGAACTTGGAGGCTTTTACGCTAGCCAAGTGCCTAAAGATAGGCCCGGGTCATAAGGCCATTTCAGACTCGTCCCAGACCATGCACGCTGCGCTGCGTTGTTGGTTGCAAATAATTGCAACAGTTTGCATGATGCCGCGGTTCTCTCTGGTCTTGGTAGTCGTGCTCACTGCCGCGGCAGCGTCGTCGTGCCACGCCGCGGTCGATGCGAAGATCGTGGACGGCCTCCGGGTGGGGTTCTACAATCAGACATGCCCCGACGCCGAGAGCACCGTTCGCGACATCGTCAACGCCGACATGACGAACGACCCCACCATCGCCGCGGGCATCATCCGCATCTTCTTCCATGACTGCTTCGTCAAGGTACGTATGTAATGGTAGACAAAGACAGCAACCTTGATTAATTATTGCTAACTAGCTCACTGATATTAATGGCTTGATTTGCATCTACGAGCAATACATCAGGGATGCGACGCGTCCATTCTTCTGGACGAGACGCCGACGACAGGGGAGGAAACGGAGAAGGACTCGCCGGCGAACGGGTTCACGCTCAATGGGCTGAGCACCATCGACGTCGCCAAATCGACCATCGAGTCCCTCTGCCCGCGCACCGTCTCCTGCGCCGACATCCTCGCCTTCGCGGCCCGCGACTCCACCGTTGCTACAGGTCACCCCGGGTACGCCGTCGCGGCGGGCCGCCGGGACGGCCGGACCTCGTTCAAGTCCAGCCTCCCAGGCAACCTTCCTGGGCCGAGCCAGAACGCAGCTGATCTCACCAAGGTGTTCGCCGGGAAGGGCATGTCCCAGGAGGACATGGTGGTGCTCTCCGGCGCGCACTCCATTGGCGGCGCCCACTGCTTCATGTTCTCCGACCGCCTGTACAACTTCTCCGAAGGCACCGACATGGACCCGGCCATGGATCAAGGCTACGCCAGGCAGCTCCGGAACGTCTGCCCGGCGCCGGGCCGCGCCGACAACGACCCGGAGAGCGCCCCCAAGGTGGCGTTCGACGCGCGGACGGAGCAGAGGCTCGACAGCTCGTACTACAAGGAGCTGCTTGCCGGGCGCGGGCTGCTGTCGTCCGACAACGCGCTGGTGGACGACCCGACGACGCGGGCGACGGTGGAGCAGCTGGCGAGCGACGTCGCACTATTCCACCGCAAGTTCGGGGAGGCGATGCAGAGGCTTGGCATGGTGGACGTGCTCGTGGGCGAGGGGCAGGGGGAGGTCCGGCTGGACTGCCGTTCGGTGAACAGCCCGAGGGCGGAGGTGTCATCGACGCTGCCGAGTTTCTTCTTAGAAGAACGGAAGGACGCAACGCAGCACTGCTGCATGCAGCCATAGCTCATTGAGCTGATGAGCCATGTACGCATTATGTGTGCAGCATGCATGGAGAATCGACTAGTAGCACAATATGACACATGGTAACAAAGGAGATACGGGGAAGAATGGAGCGTTGGTTAATGATTCCCTCTATTCCATCATTTGACTGACGTCTATTTTTTCGTCCGATAAATTGGTTCATTGTAATTTTTCACCCACGTTCCTCAACCGCTATATTAAGATTCGGCCACTACCACTGATCATGATTCAGACTAAACCTGAGCCAGCCTGAAAAAAGCCCGAGCTCCGCCGGGTGGGCCCGACTTTGGCCTGCCCAAGCTGGCCCCTAACTACTGCTGGTAGGGGGTTTGAGCAGCAAGGTGCAACCCAAAACAAATTGGGCCTAGCCCAAGCCCATCCCAAAACATTAAAATATCTATATTGTCTCCCTCAACTGTTGCTCGAATCTGTTTTTCTCTCGAACCATAAAACCAGATATCTCACCTCTCCAACTATTCAAACCGGTGCAATTTACTTTCTTAACTGTTTTTTTATTGTGGTTTCATCCTACATGACGCTGATGTGGTGGTGGGACCCACATATCATATAACATGTGGCATGAGTTATTGTACACGAAGACATTCCAGTCGGCAGGCTCCTGACCACACTCCTAACCATGCACCTGCCCTTACTCCCCCTTTCTTCCCGAGCTCCGGTAACAGTTGTTACCACTCCTCGAAGCTTGATTGCTCGATCCGAGCACACCACCATGACCGTCACACTCCCCTGGTTCCATTTTGCTGCTCCCCCAACCTCGATTTGCACTAAGCCCGAAACGCCTAATTTGGGCCGCCTCCGTTGCCTTCGCCAATTTCTCACCAATAGTAAGACCTCGCTCCAATCCTCTCTGTCTACACCATCTAGGGCATCACTGCTAGCTAGCTGAGTCCCCAATTTGAGCCCTCGTGCACCGAGATGCCCTAGCATCATGCACCTCTGCTCCATCACTAGACTAATGGCCTTTAGACCTCATCCAAGCACGAGACTAGTGTCGCCCTAGACTCTAGCTACTTCGGCCAAGCTCAATTGACTCGAGATGCCTTGGTCTTCTCTCCCTTCTCCGACGACCAAACATCCACGGCGCCGCCACTCGTTGTGTTCCCAAGCCCTAGAGCCCGATCGGAGCTGCTCATCTCCTTCCTCTCTCTCTCTCTCTCTCTCTCTGCAAAATATCAGAGCCAGAGTCACCATGGTTTGCCCGGCTGAGCTCGAGCATCGCTAGTCATCCATCACCTTCTTCTACCTCCAACCGCCCACGCCCGACGCCCTCTCGCCCGCCCGTGAGCGCAGTGGTTGGCAGTTGTGGTTGGGTGCGTGGTTGGGAGCAAGGATGCCGAGGGAGGGGATGACGAGGCAACGGTGCCGCTTGGGCTAGTCACCGCAGCGCTGGACATGTCGTCACAGTTGGAGGCAGCACTGGAACTCTGGGCGTGTGCGCTCCTCGCTCTTCGGCGCTACAGTAACGTCACGGACATGCTCAGTGACTATATCTCCAGTTGCGGCAAGTCCTGCTCCGGCGACAAAGCGACATCCTCCTCCTTCTTGTCATCCTCCTTCTCATCCGACTCCGGTGACTTCGGCGCCGCCTCCCGGACAGAGCTCCTGTCCCTAGGGCGCCACTGCTCTACGATAGCTAGCGTGCACCGCACGCTCACGGCATAGCAACGTCGAGGGTGCATGACCACAGCCCAGCATGCCGGCGCTGTGCCTTCTTGGGAGTGCTAGGAACCTGCACCTGAGCCAACTGAGGTGGTCGAGGAGGGTGGACTCGACACTGGCGGCAAGGAGGCAGGAGACTGTGGCATGGGACGAGATGTCTCCTCCTCTCTCTGAGATGCACGTATGGGTAGAAGACGGGGAGAGAGAAGAGGGATGAATATGATGATGAGATGTCGTCTAACATGTGGGTTCCACTGTCACATAGGACGAAATCACCATCAAAACTAGTTAAGAAGGTAAATTACACTGGTTTGAATAGTTTGAGGAGGTGGAATATCCGGTTTTGTGGTTTGGAGGGAGGGGGTAGATTCGAACAATAGTTGAGGGAGACAATACGGATTTTTTCCATGTAAAAGCAAACAAGAGGCTCAGCCTGATTTTGGCCCTAATTTTCTGCCAAGTGGAATTATAGGGCTAGGATTGGGTAGCTATTTTTGGCCCAAACAAGCTAGGTTTTTCTTTGTCCAGCCCAAGCTCGGCCCGACCAGCCCATGCTCAATTCTGTTTCAGACATTGCTAGTGCCCCTTGTCATCCATATATTAACCCACTAACCTGAATCCAATAATGCCTCCCTCCAACTAGCCAACATCACACTTTCCAACATGTTGCCTCTAGCCACATGTACCGCAATTTTTAATACAATTGACATGGTCGAGAGTGGTGCTACCACCACCTACCTCAATCTCCACCAACTCTACTCTCCTTACTTGTCTTCAAGAGTAGCAACTGTGCAACTCACAGCCGCACTCCTTCCTTGTCTCTGATAGCGTGCCGCAAGTCCACCTACAGCTTCACTCCTTGCTACCTTTCTTAATAGCGCTACCCTTCCATCCCTGTTAGGTTGAGCCCATGTGGACTTGATCCCTGACATCTCCTTCATTTAAACCATTGTCGCCACACCGGCACACAACGAAGATGTATTGGAGCATATATCACAGTTTGACCCGAGGGTTAGCAAAGTTGACAAACATCCTACTGATATTAAACAATTGAAAATAGCGTACCAATTAAATGGAGTGTCTCTGTGTCACTTGGCAGAATGAAATCCTTTGATCCTGTGAAGAAATTCCTGCTATTCCAAACAACAGCATATACGGTACCATGAAATTTCCATTATATTCTAGATCGTGGAGTCGTGTGCAAACTGTAGGCCTAGGCATGGCAAATAGCCGAGTGGTTCCCTTCTCCGTTCCCTTCATTTCGTTCCCTTCCCGATTCCCTTCTCCGTTCCCATTCCCTTTATTTCCTCTCATCTCCAACAGCTTCCCTTCGAGGGGAATCGCGAAGGGAACGGAGAGAGAATCCCGTCCTGAAGGAAATGACCCTGGGAATCCCGTCGTGAAGGGAACCGTGAAGGGAAACCGTTGGGAGCGCTGAAGGGAACGGGAATCCCTTCACGACGGGAATCTGCCCGTGAAGGGATTCCCTTGGCATGGTCTTTAACTACTCCAATACATTCTTCTTAAAGGAAGCCATTGGGAAATGGGCAGATGGCACATGTCTTTTCTATTAAACCTTACTAAAAAAATGCTTGCCAAAAATATGAGACAAGGTGGCGCGAGAAATGTCGAAGATACTTCGGAGCACAAATCATTTTGTGGTTCCATCAAAAAGACCCTTAACCCATAAACACAATCCCCGATTACCAACCATTTCTGCGTAACCCGATATTTGGAAATGAGGATTGCCCCGGGACCTTATAGATTTATCTTAAATTTCAAATAAGGGTTTGGGTTCAAATCCTTCCTATCCACACAAGCACTAAAAGTGCTTTAGCAACCAAAAACATGAAAAATCCGAAATATATGTTAGATGTGTTAATCACTTGTAAACGGGTGACAGCTCTGTTTATACATCAAAGAGATACAATGGTGTTCAAAAGATACACCCGTGCTATACAGATAAATACGTAAAACACAATAATTACACACTACACTAGCATTTTAAGCACCCACTAGCTAGTCACTGGTTGTAATCAAGTTACCCAAATTTTAGTGAATAAAACTGCCTTGACTTCAAATATTTGAGAAATGAGAAACGCTTAAATAACTTCAAAAATAGCACGAAGACTTGCGCAACCAATTCCCTGTTCCCTACCATCTCTGGAAAAAAAAAACTAAGGAAAAAAACCTCCTAAATTAGCCAATTTCACGGCTGCTTCCTCTGACCTTCCCCTCCGAAGCAGCCGCGATAAAACCACGGTAAGCTCAGCGAGAAACATCCGATATTTCGTACGATCCGTGCCGTGCCGTCCTTGACCCGGCTACCGCCGCGTAGGCAACAACACGATGCTAAACGCACAGGGCCTCCGCTTAATTTTCCACCAAGAACCGCGTGTGCGCGAGCCGGATGAACCGAGCCGAGCGGACAGGTCACAGTGCTGTCAAGGCGCACGCGATTGATCAAGCAGCCGGGTCCTCTTCATCTTTGCCTCACTATTATATTGCCGCCGGCGCCGTGAAGCTGCTCTGCTCCGGTTCTTGCCCTATTCCCAGCCGCGGATTCCGATCTTCCTAGGTGCGTCGCGTCCGGGTGCTTGATTTGATGATTGTCGCTTCTGTCGCTGTTCTTTCTTTTTCCTTTTTCTTGTTCCCTGATTAGTTCTTGGGTGTTGGGTGCTCTTGACTGATGATGGGTGAAATTTGGCCTCGATTCTCCGCAGAAACTGGAATTTTTGCGAAAGCTATCTGCCATTCTTGGTTTGTTACTTGCCGCGGCGCCAAGATTTCACCATGAGCGCGACGAGATCGTTCTTCTCGTCCAGGAAGAAGGCCGCCAACGGCCCGGGCGCCTCGCGGAGCAACCCCTTCGACTCCGACTCCGAAGACGGCGAGAAGCAGTAGAGGCCGACCAGGGCCTCCTCCGTGCCGCCCCCAGCCGACCAGCGGGACTCCCTCTTCGGCGCCGGCGCCGGCGGAGCCCACGAGAAGGGCCGGTTCTTCTCTTCGTCGGCGTCTTCTCGTCCAGGAAGAAGGCCGCCAACGGCCCGGGCGCCTCGCGGAGCAACCCCTTCGACTCCGACTCCGAAGACGGCGAGAAGCAGTAGAGGCCGACCAGGGCCTCCTCCGTGCCGCCCCCAGCCGACCAGCGGGACTCCCTCTTCGGCGCCGGCGCCGGCGGAGCCCACGAGAAGGGCCGGTTCTTCTCTTCGTCGGCGGCGACGCGGAACAGCCACTACAGGAACGACTTCCGCGACGCCGGCGGCCTGGAGAGCCAGTCGGTGCAGGAGCTGGAGGGCTGCGCGGCGTACAAGGATGAGGAGACCACGCGGCGGACGCAGGGCTGCGTCAGGATCGCAGAGGAGACGAGGGACACCGCCTCCAAGACCCTCGTCACCATCCACCAGCAGGGTCAGCAGATCCACCGCACGCACATGATGGCCGTCGACATCGACAGGGATCTCTCCAGGGTAAAACAACTACAGAAATTTCCGCTCAATTTTCATTCATTAATCGGCCTGCAGCTTAGTCCTGCTGAAGCAGGGGATGGCAAAAGTAGTCCCAAGTGCAGATCAGAATTGGACGGTTTCAGAAATCCTGAACTCCATGGGGATTCCGGGTAACCAGTGGTTACCAACTAGTTTCTACTATCTAGAGGGGAATTGAAACCTAGATGTACTAAAATTGCTTGATACTTTATAGATTGTAACTGAAACTTGCAAGTTTATGGTGCCCCATTGCGTATTGCTGACCAGTTTCAGTAGTGGTAGGAACCGAAGACTCTGGATGATCTTTTTCATTCACACATATTCAGAGTGAAAAGCTACTGGGTGATCTTGGTGGCCTATTTTTCCAAGAAGTGAAAGCCAAAGAAGAAGGCACAGTCAGGGGTCCTATGCTAACTAGAGGTAATTTCAATTGTAACCTTAAAATAGACTGCAAGATGATAGGAGAAACTTGTACTGTGCGGTATAGGTTATGTGCTATTCGTAACTAAAATTATGCAATGATATGGATGCAGATGATTCCTTCATAAGGAAGGGCAGAGCAAAGGCAGAAACTGGGGCTGGTGGATCTTCCGTCTCGATCGAATGCATGTCAAGTCCATTCTGAGCCCACATCAACGCTTGAGAAAGTTGAGGTATTTGCAGACAGAACTATGGATATATTACAGTTCCTGCTCATTCTAGATGTGGTGGATGTCCTAGATTTGTATTTTTTATGACCATCTTGTTTTGCGTAGGCAGAGAAGGCAAAGCAGGATGACGCGTTGTCTTACCTAAGTGTTATACTGACCGAGCTGAAAGGGATGGCCGTTGACATGGGCTCTGAGATCAAAAGGTAATGTCACATTTCACTCTCTTTTTTTTCAGAATGATGTGTGGTTTTGTGAATTAGCGTGAATTGCATGCTTTATCTTTCTGATGTCTAGTCAAATATAGTTGTTGTGTAAATTACATGCTTTGATTGTTTGATTTATACCCAGTCTATGTTCCATCCACTCTCTAATTCTATTAAAATTTTCTTCATAATATAAACAAGAACAATAGTTCTGAACAAAGTATCTGCAAAGTCCAAAACAAAATTCCATTCTGTCAATTCGTATGGTGGTAGCCTTTATGCAGACATGGGTGTGACATGCTGTTTGTACATTTGTTGGATTCAGGCAAACAAAGTCAATGGGTGATGCAGAGAAGGATTATGACGAGCTGAACTTCAGGGTCAAGGGAGCGAACAATCGAGCTCGTCCTCTGCTAGGGAGATAAAGAGCATAAGTTCTTCTCTCTGGAAGATTCATATGACATTGACAAATCTTCGGGGTTTTCGCAACTCCTCTCTTTCGAAGTTTATGGAGCATTAGTTCTGATGATTCTGTGCATCAGATTTTGATCCGTATGGTTGGCTGTGGACATTTCAGCGTGTATTGTACATATGCTACAGACAGTAATATATTCTGTATGTTTTTATCTTTTTTTTTACAAAAAAGTCTGCCAATTGTTTAGCATTCTTGAGCTTCATTTCAATGGTTACCTGGAAACTTTACCTAATTACAAACTCGGGTTTATTTGGACCTAATGCTGACATATAGTGATATCGCCTTATATTCTCAACGTCCGCAAATACTTAGATGTAGTTAGCTTGATGCATATACATGTGTATGTAACGTAGCAACAAAAGGGTGAAGAGGTAGGAAAAATACAAGCGTTCGGGACAGTATGCATTTTCACCATGCTCGAGCACTATATTATACTGCACCAGGATGGTTCTGGCTCCCGCCCCGCCTCGTTCCACCCACCCAGCTTGTTTAATATCTAATATATACGTATAAAAGTATATCATATACAAACATAGTATATACAACATGTATTAGATAGTTCCAAATATCACTAAATCGAATCAGCGGTACTTGATGCACCCAGAATTACGGAAGTATATACCAGTAAGGTTTAGATTGGTTACCTAACTCGATACGATCAGTATTCAAAACAAATCAATCTATTTGGATGTCAAGAAAGACAACTCTCTATCAACTACGGCTGGATAGAAATCAATATATCACCTCTATATAAGGTAGGGAGACGAACACGACTAAAAGAATAAGAGAGGCAACCATCAGGACCCCAACAGAGGAGCTACTCGACAACTTTAGCCCTAGGATAGATTATATTTGATCTACTTCTTGTAATAGTCTTAGCCACATTACTTGTACAGATCATTAATATACGGCAGCAACACCTCCACAGGACGTAGGGTATTACTTCAACCGGAGACCTAAACCTGTATACATTGTGTGCCTTATCTTATAATTAATCCCTGCACTCGAAGGTAACTAGTTAATTTACAAACATATTGTCAGGAACTAATCTTTAACACACCCATCACCTTGGACTATCCTAAAGCTTGTCGGAGTGCTTTTGCTTCTCAGCGCTGCCATGGCAAGCAGTGTTGAGAATCTGGCTGAGCTCGAGTACGGCAAGTAACTAGCGGATCTCGTGCGAGATTAGGATCTTTTTGCTGGCAAGAGCTTTCAGTCGGAGATTTTGGCCAAGTTTAAGTCATTGGAACACCACTCCTCTTTCTCTCCCCATGATCTTTCTACTTGCTTGCGGTCTTCTGTAGATACATCTTTCGTCTGACAGAAGATTCTGCTACTCTTGCTTTGCATGCTTGCTGGTGTTCATATCTTTTTTGAAACAAAATGGGCAGGAGAGCTGTCTATTAATATTAAAAACCAGGAGTAAAAGCGCCACACAGGCGAAGAAACAAACACAAAACACTATCTAAAAACATTATCTACCACATCAACGCCACCCTACGCGACCCAGCTGCATGCCATGTGACGCAAAGACGACAATGAGATTACGAGAACGATGACGAAGGCCGACAACAGGGTCGGCAACAGCATGCAGGGTTCGCCGAGGGTCTGATCCCCACGGTTGGCCAAGGCACTGCCCACGCCCAACGCACATCCGCGTCGTCGAGGGCCTCGTCCCCGTAGCCGGCCATGGCATCGCCCACACCCGGCGCACACCCGCACAATTGAGGGCCATGTCCCCGTAGCCGGCAAATGCACTCCCCACGCCTGGCGCACATCCGCGCCGTCGAGGGCCTCATCCTTGCAGCCTGCCACTTCCCCCACCGTGCCGCCCAGCACGAAGCCACCTGCTCATTTCCTTGCCGACTGCCGCGACACCGCACAGCCACACAATACACGCCGCGACGATGCAGGTTTTCATGTCGCTTATCAGAAACATCGCCATTTTTGCTTTTCTGTTTCTTCCAAGCAAGTTGGTTCCCGTAGTCGGCCACGGGATTTGCTCTCTCAAAGAACCATCACCGACTAGATATTTACTTCTATCTCTGGAGAGATGGTGGTGACAATTGAAAGAGAGAAGAGAAACGTTGGATTCAGGAAGAACAGAGTAGCCGGAGTCATGTTTCCTATCGCAAATAAAAAAAAGAAGCATGAAAAGCATGCTTCTTTTAATAAGAAATTGAATCAGGACCCTCTGATCGTGAAATCCAATCCCCCTGAGTTCAGATCAATTGTCAAGATTGGTAGTGTTTACTGTACAATACCTTCTCCGTCAAGGAAATTGATTTTTGGTGTTCATCCTTCAGTTCATCGTAATCAAATTTCTATTGACCCTATCTTTAGCAATCAGAAGCATATTCTTGGCATTAACTCCATTGTCGGGAGTGCTACAAGGCAAGACGCGGCGCACGCTAGCTTGATGACATTTCCATAGCAGCAGGTGCAACTTCCAACTCTCCCCCATCTCCTCCAATGCTTTTATATAACTAACAACTATCTACATGTTACACATACGTGGAATCAATAATATTGTGTGTTAGGAAATTAGCCAGCAGCAAAACTAACAGATCGATCTACCAAGATGATGCACACGATCACATACAACAACATATGCATGATGTTTGTTAACGAGATTCAGCCGAATCCTACATTTCGGGGCATGACTACGGGTGCTCCTCCTCAACTAGCAACAATGACTGCCATCATGGTAACAAACAGCGATCCTCCTCTCATATTTATGAGGAGACCTAGATACAAGAGTCCTATTCTTACTCTACCATGTACCACTAATATAACTTCAAGTCATATACGTAACAAACTTCATACAATTGTTCAACATATATTTAATAAACTCCACCTTGACAAATAATTAGCCACCTTAAAGCCATCATGCACGAAACTCCATGTACACCGGACTTGAGTTGTCGCTTTTGCCGCTCAACGGGAGCTACCTGATGAGTTTTACTCAGACTTACCGCCTTCCAGGGACACTATTATCCCTGCAATTGTAGTCTCCATGACTCCACCTGTAACCAAGCACCTTTCTCTCCTATTAGCACAATCTCTTCGAGCGAAATCAGATTCCTTTTTAGCCTTGACACATGCCTAACTCTTCGAAGCACATAACTCCATTATAGATCTTGATTTTGATAGTACCTACTCCAACAGCACGGTAGCTCGCATCGTCACATAAGTAGATAAAACCAGAATCATCAAATTTCATAAAAAAAACTGCTCCGTATTGTGTCCGTGGTCAAGTCTTGTTGCTGGTTTTAGAGTCGTGTTCTTGGTCTTTAGTCAACGCTCCGTGCTGTTTTTGATCACGCCGCTATCCCATCACCACCATCCCCACCAACAAGTCGAGCCACCACATTAGTCGATTTGCCACCGTGAGCCGCCTTGTGTTATTTTCCGCCACGCCAAACCTAGATAGGTCGCAAGCCGCCTTGTATCAATTGCCCTACCACCGCTGCCCTCCTTGTTCATCTCGCGATCCTATTGCTTGCAATACCTTAAAGAGGCTAATTTCTGCAAGAGGTGCTTTGAAAAAAACCCTAACTCGATAGGGGTTCAGTAAAACGGCCATAACTTTCTCATACGGACTCGGAATCAGGCAAAAAAAATTTTCACGGACATCTACAGAAAAAGTTACATCCGTTGCTCCCCGGCTTTGCCGGGTTCCGCCAAAATTTTTTTCCAAATTCGGCTCGGAAGATTGAGTATTCGAGCCGCGAAGTTTCTGCACGTTTTTCAGAGAACGTGCTAGATTTTCTATAGGCCACATCTTGCATCCGTTTGAGTTGAAAATTTCTGTGGTTGTTTCTTGTGTGCTCCTAGTTCAGAAAAAAATATCAGAAAAATACAAAAAAAAAAATTCATGATTCCTACTAGTGCTAAAAGACAAAAAAGAGGAGCACATAGAGAACACCCAGATCATTGTGCTATTTGCTGTGTCTTTCTCTGATCATCCTTTTTAGCTTTGTTTCAGCTGTTGTGCTAGGACTAGGGACACGTGATAGACCAGCAACTGTGATTCATACTTTGGACACTTATTTAGCTTTGCTCTTCTGATTACAGTTATTGCTAATCCTTGCTACCATATTGTGCCTTCTAAGCTCCACCTCCTTTGATCCAAACAGGTTCACTCTTGCAATCATCCCATGCTTCCAGACTCGTCACCGGTTGTTCCTCCTTGCTGCGTTGGTAAGAACATTTGTAAGAGCATGGTAAGACGCTTGAGTGTGTGTGATTCCACCTTCCACAACCTAGTAGTTGATAGGGATAATATTGTGTTGTCCTTTGTTTTCTACTAACCATGTCAGGTGATGGCTCTTCGTCGGATTTTAAGGATTGTGTGTCCAAGGAAGAACTCAACAAAGCCTTGCAGGATCATACTAGACTATTGACAAACATTAGAACAAGCATTGCTAACCTTGTTATGCGAGTCAACGACCTTGAGTTGCGACAGCCACCACAGGATGATGACCATTCACATGATGATGATGATACTAATAATGGTGACCAAGAAGATGGTGAGGTTTTTGTTGGGCAAGATGCGCGTGCTGAGCAACGTCCTCGTGCTGAACAATTACGTCGTGACCAACAACAACGTCGTCAAGGTAATGGAGGTAATAATGTTAATCGCAACGGTCGCGATGATCCTTATTCTAAGATTAAGTTTTCAATGCCTCCTTTTGATGGTGCATATGATGCTGATGCTTACTTGAATTGGGAAATGACGGTTGATCAAAAGTATAGTTCTCATATGGTTCCTGAAATGCATAGAGTTAGACTAGCCACTTGTGAGTTCACGAATTATGCTATTTGGTGGAATGGTTTAGTTTCTAGTGGCTTAGAACCTGAATCATGGCCTAGACTAAAGCGTGCCATGCGCAATAGATTTATTCCTCCTGATTATACACGTGAATTAAAAAAGAAATTACAACGCTTAAATCAAGGTTCTAAATCTGTGCATGATTACTATCAAGAGCTTCAAATTGCTATGCTTCATTGTAGTATACAAGAGGATGATGAGGATACCATGATTCGTTTTTACTCCGGGTTGAGACGTGAAATTCAGGACCTTGTTGATTATAAAGATTACAATACTACTAATAGGTTGTTCTATTTTGCTATCTTGGCAGAAAAAGAACTGCAGGGTCGACAACAGGTGCAGAAATTGCGGAACAATTTTGGGAGTACATCTACTTCACGAGTACCACCGAGACAAGCAACAACATTCCCTTCTACATCTACACGATCTGCTGCCCCCTTCTCCAACACTCGGGCGCGTTCAGCAGGAGCACCACAACCATCACGTGAGGTGAGTAAATCTACTGTTTCGCAGGATCCAATGCCACGCTCTTCTTCAAGTGCAGCTACCACGGGTCATACAACGGGCATTGTGTGCCGTCGCTGCCAAGGTATTGGCCACGTCATGAAGGATTGCCCAAGCCAGCAAGCATACTCCGCAACAGCAGATGGTGAATATGTTAGTCATAGTGATGTCGAGGAAGAATATGCATTTGAAGCTAATCTTGCAGCCGATCATGACATGGATAGTGAGGGGGGGGGGGGAGATTAGTGGTACCGCTGCCACGGAGAGTTATGCAGCACGCACCTTCATTGTGAAGCGAGTTTTGAGTTCTCAAATGGGGCATGCAGAGCAGCTACAACGCCATAATCTATTCCAGACATTCCTCATTGTCAAAGATGCACGTGTTCGTACCATAATTGATGGCGGGAGTTGCAACAACCTCTTGAGCTCCGATCTTGTGAAGAATCTTTCCTTGCCAACACGTGCACATCCTCATCCATACTACATTCAGTGGTTCAATAACAGCGGTAAGGTTAAGGTAACACAATCTGCGAGAGTACATTTTTCTATTGGTTCCTACGATGATTATGCTGATTTTGATGTAGTGCCTATGCAAGCATGTTCATTTTTGTTAGGCCGTCCTTGGGAATTTGATACCGATGCTACACACCATGGTAGAAGTAATAAATACTCTCTCATGCACAAGGGAAAGAAAATCTCTTTGCTTCCTTTGACACCTGCTGAAATTATGCAATGTGATAAAGCTTTAGCTGAAAAAGAAAAGAAAGAACGTGTTTTGGAATCTGAAAATCAGCAAGTAGCTCAATCTGTTTTTCCACCTAAGAAAGAGAAGAACACACCTAGGTCCGAAGGCATTAAGTTAAAGGGTGGTGTTAAGCTTGCTACTAAATCTGACCTTGCTGAAATTCAAGATAATGATACTTTGTGCTATGCTTTCGTATGCAAAGAGGTTTCATTTTCAATTGATGATATACCTAGCTCTTTGCCTGCTGCTATCACTAATCTTTTGCAGGAGTATAAGGATGTCTTTCCAGCTGAGATACCCTCGGGGCTGCCACCATTGAGAGGGATAGAGCACCAAATAGATTTGATCCCAGGAGCGACTTTGCCAAACCGCGCTGCATATAGGACCAATCCGGAGGAGACTAAGGAAATTCAGCGACAAGTCCAAGACCTTTTGGACCGTGGGTACGTACGAGAGAGCCTTAGTCCTTGTGCTGTTCCTGTTCTTTTGGTTCCTAAGAAAGATGGTACATGGCGCGTGTGTGTTGATTGTAGAGCTATTAATAATATCACAATAAGGTATCGTCACCCTATTCCTAGGCTAGACGACATTCTTGATGAGTTGAGTGGTTCTATTATTTTCACGAAGATTGACTTGCGTAGTGGTTACCACCAAATAAGAATGAAATTGAGAGATGAATGGAAAACTGCTTTCAAAACTAAGTTCGGTCTATATGAGTGGTTAGTGATGCCTTTTGGTTTAACTAATGCACCTAGCACTTTTATGAGATTGATGAATGAGGTTTTACGTGCTTTCATAGGAAGATTTGTGGTGGTGTACTTTGATGATATTTTGATCTATAGCAAGTCACATGAAGAACACATTGATCATCTACGTGCTGTTTTTACTGCTTTGAGAGAGGCACGTTTGTTTGCTAACCTTGACAAGTGCACCTTTTGCACGAATAGAGTTGCTTTTCTTGGCTATGTTGTTACTCCACAGGGAATTGAAGTGGATGAAGCTAAAATTGAAGCCATCAAGAGCTGACCGACCCCTGGGACTATCACACAGGTGAGAAGCTTTCATGGCCTTGCAGGGTTCTATCGGTGTTTTGTGAGAGATTTCAGCACCATTGCTGCCCCACTCAATGAGTTGACAAAGAAGGGCGTTCCGTTCCAATGGGGGCCAGCACAAGAATAAGCTTTTAATACGCTGAAAGATAAGCTTATGCATGCACCTCTACTCCAACTTCCGGACTTTCGTAAGACTTTTGAGTTAGAATGTGATGCTAGCGGCATTGGAATTGGAGGAGTGCTACTACAAGGAGGTAAACCCGTTGCTTATTTTAGTGAGAAATTGAATGGGCCATCTCTTAATTATTCGACTTATGATAAGGAGTTGTATGCTTTAGTGCGAGTTTTAGAAACATGGCAACATTATCTTTGGCCCAAGGAGTTTATTATTCATTTTGATCATGAAGCTTTGAAACATATTAGAAGCCAAGCCAAATTGAACAAACGTCATGCTAAATGGGTTGAATTTATAGAGTCATTTCCTTATATCATTAAACACAAGAAAGGTAAAGACAATGTCATTGCAGATGCATTATGTAGACGTTATACCATGCTGTCCCAACTCGATCATAAAATTTTTGGTTTAGAAACAATTAAAGGATTATATGCTACTGATTTGGACTTTAAAGATGCTTTTGAACATTGTAAAGAAGGAAGAACTTGGAATAAATATGTGCTGAATGATGGATTACTATACCGTGCTAACAGGCTATGCATCCCAGCTAGCTCTATTCGCCTATTGTTCTTGTAGGAAGCGGATGGAGGTGGTTTGATGGGACATTTTGGAGTGAAGAAGACCGAGGATGTACTGGCTGCTCACTTCTTTTGGCCTAAGATGAGGCGCGACGTCGAGCGCTACGTGGCACGCTGCACTACTTGCAATAAAGCTAAGTCTCGCTTGAACCCACATGGACTTTATATGCCTCTTCCTATTCCTAGTATGCCTTGGGAGGATATTTCTATGAATTTTGTTTTAGGATTGCCTAGGATCAAGAGGGGGAGGGATAGTATATTTGTCGTTGTGGATCATTTTTCAAAGATGGCACATTTTATACCTTTTCACAAGAGCGATGATGCTACAAACATAGCTGATTTATTTTTCAGGGAAATCATTCGCTTGCATGGAGTGCCTAACACCATTGTTTCGGATCGTGATGCAAAATTTTTGAGCCACTTTTGGAGGACACTTTGGAATAAACTTGGGACAAAGCTGCTATTTTTGACGACATATCACCCTCAAACCGACGGACAAATGGAGGTTGTGAACCGCACATTATCCACCATGTTGCGGGCTGTTTTGAAGAAAAATTTGAGGATGTGGGAAGAGTGTCTACCCCATATTGAGTTTGCTTACAACAGATCAGTTCACTCCACCACCAAGGTAAGTCCGTTTCAGGTAGTGTATGGTTTTAACCCCCGTGCCCCTATTGATTTACTTCCTTTACCAACATCTGAGAAATTAAATTTTGATGCTAAGACATGTGCTGATTTGATTCTGAAAATGTATGAGTTGACTAAGGAAAATATTGAAAAGATGAATGAGAAGTATAGAACTTATGGTAGCCAAGGTCGGAAACATATTACTTTTAAAATTGGTGATCTTGTGTGGTTACATTTGCGCAAAGATAGGTTTCCTGATTTGAGAAAGTATAAATTGTTGCCTCGAGCTGATGGTCCTTTTAAAATTGTAGAAAAGATCAATGATAATGCATATAAGCTTGAGTTGCCTGCAGATTATGGGGTTAGTCCCACATTTAACATTTCAGATTTAAAGCCTTACTTGGGAGAAGAAGATGACATTGCGTCGAGGACGACTCCAATTCAAGAGGGGGAGGATGATGAGGACATCACTCTTTCGGATACACACACACACACCGATTATTCCTCCAACAATAGGTCCATTAACACGAGCTCGTGCACGTCAACTAAATCTTGAGGTGAGCTCGTTCCTTAGTGTTCCTTTATATTTTGATAAGGATGGGATGCTACTGTATAATTGTGATGTATTATTACTTAGGAACATGGGAGAAGAACAGCAAGGGCGCCCAAGCCAAGGTGGAGGTCCAATCAAGTTCGAGTCCGTTTCGGAGTTCAGGACCAGCCTGCACTAAAATCGTCGCCCAGGACTCATACGGACTCCGTTTTCAACGTTCTACACATGGTTGGAAAGTTAAGGAGATAAGCTTTCCAACGGGACTAGTCCCATGTCCAAATTCTTTCTGAGTCAACAGGAATCATCGAAATAACTGGACATCCAGAATCTGTTAGGGTGCTGCGCCAGCATCTTTTGGGCCGTTGGGCCGTGTAACGTGTTGGAGTTCATTAGGGACGCGTCCAGGGGTCCTTGGCCGACCCTAGTCTTTTATATACAGTAGCCGCCGCCCTAATTAGGGTTGGGTTTTGCTTAGATATTGATCTTCACACAGTTGTGAGATTTTCGCTCTTGTTCCGGACCGACTAGGCTGCCGCAAGTGTTTGTGGAACCCCAACTTCGAGTGCTTGAATTCTATTTGCAATATTTCAAATTGCATCTTCTACGTTCTTGCTTGTGTTCTCGGTACGCTTGCAGGGATTGAGCCTTCTTGGCGAGGTCAACCGCGCGACACGGTTGATAACCAACGGAGCTGTGGTGTAGTGATTGCAAGGGAG
The DNA here is from genome assembly GCF_958298935.1 of Phragmites australis. Taxonomy (NCBI): domain Eukaryota; kingdom Viridiplantae; phylum Streptophyta; class Magnoliopsida; order Poales; family Poaceae; genus Phragmites; species Phragmites australis. The sequence goes on along the minus strand of NC_084926.1, from coordinate 27,948,008 downwards.
ACGATCTGTTTGGGTCGAAATGTGTGTCTGATTCATGATAGACATGCAGGGTTGTTACAGGCTTTGCTGGATATGCAACATGGTAGTGTTCGACGGGGTGTAGCATCACAGTGGCCCGACCTGAAGAGCAGGTGGTGCATGCGCCATATGGGTGCGAACTTCTACATACAGTTCAAAAACAAAGAGTTGATGAAGCTTTTAAAAAAGTTGTGCAGTCAAAACCAGCAACAAAAGTTCAATGCCCTATGGGCAAGACTGGATGAACTAACTCTGCAACAGACAACGGAGGCTGCACCCACTAGTGATGAACCGATAGCTCTTGGACCTCTCCCAATAGATACTCCGTAGATAGTAAGGAGGTCAGGGTACGCTATTAGGAGTTTTTCACAGTGGATACGTAATGAGCCAAATGAAAAATGGGCTTTGCTGTACAACAGTGGTGGGGCAAGGTATGGAGTAATGACAACAAATCTTGCTGAGTTTATAACTGGGTCATGCGAGGAATGAGGTCCCTTCCACTTGTTGGAATTGTAGAAGGCATTTTGCATGGGACCTGTAAGTACTTTATTGATCGGTATTCAGCTGCTAAAAATGTAATGGAGGATAATCGTATGCTTTATGGACGGATGCTATGTAAGTATATAGAGAAGGCCACAAAGAAGGCTCACATGCATCGCACAAATCAAGAGGGGACTACGGAGCACAGGTTCAGTGTCCTGTGCCGGGATAAGGGTCGAAGGGGTGGAAGACGTGAGCGGCATGTGCAAGAGTGCGTGCTTAGGAGTGGGACATGCATTTGTACTTGCCAGAAGCCACAATTACTCCACAAACCTTGTACACACATCATAGCTGCATGTGTGGAGCACAATATGCTTCCCAGGCAATATGTTTCAAAGTATTTTATGAAGGATCAAATACTGAACACCTGGAATCATGAGCTGTATGGTTACGGCATTATTGACACTTTTACAAGTAATCCAGGCCCTTTATGAATCTATGTGCCTGATTTGGAAAAGATGAAGAATGCACCGGGCCGTCGACAAACTCGCCGGATTCGCAACGATATGGATGAATCTGAGGTGGGTCCTAGGGTCAAGCGATGCAGTCAGTGCAATGAAACAGGTCACACATACAATGTCACACCCGGTTTTAAGACCAAAACCAGATGTAAACTATATGTATGCCAGGATCAGTTTATTCATACATATAGCGACTTCATTAGTGTAACAGACACAATGCTTCTTATTACAACGCTAATTATTACAAAATGACCACACACGGGTCTAAAGAAAAGAAACACCACAGCGGACAAAGGACGACGCAGCTCCAAGCCAACAGGCAGCCGACCGGGAGTTCCACAAGCCTATAACTCGGCATCATCTTCAGGGAAGTCATCCTCAGGAAATTCTTCAAAAGTTTCACCTTCTGAAATAGCAAGCGTGAGTATTTCCAATACTCAACAAGGGGGGGGGGGAGAATTTAATTTGATATGGTGGCTTGAATCAAGGCTTCCTATTCTCTAGGGTTTCATTTGCATAAAAGCCAATTTTAGCCCTGAACTATGGAAAACACATTTTATTTTAAACGGGAAAAGATGTACCAAAGATTTTCTTTAACCTCCGAGAATTCAACCCAATTCCCAATCCAAGAAAAACAACCACCCGACTAATCATGTGAGGGTCCATGCTGCTCATAACCGTGAGCACGGCTGAATATTCAGTTTGACACTCTGCAGAGTTTGTACACTTTACCCATGAGACGTGATCTTCTCTGTTGCCGGCACCTGATGGTACCTTACACACTTCCGAGGTGTACACTAAGAGATCACTACGAGCCTTTTCCAAAGAGTCTCCCAGTTATGCACTTGCCCACTGAGGTTTCACCGCCGTACATAAGTGGAGTAACTCTCCACCCCAGAAGCCCCCTCTTGTGCCGGATAGAATCGGGAAGTAACCCTTCCTTATCTACACATCCGATTGGCTCATACAACATTGGGAGAACATCTAATTACTAGGCTAAGCCGTACCATATTGGTCTCATGGTTGTTCTGTTTGCCATGGATGGTCGCTCCATGAACCAGTCCTTAAAATGGTCTGACCAAACATTTCCAAACAACCAACCATGCTGAGAAAAGTAGCCGTTTCTTACCCAAAACCCCAATTATCTTTGTTGTTAACTCCCTTAACAACATTCAGTTTCCATGATATTCTTCCTATATCAACTTTTAGTTCATAACTCATGATTCATCACCTACACGCTACATGTTCATCTAAAGCATGGCTAAGCATAAACATGATGATATTGTAAGGATAAAACATCTACATATAATACTAGTATTTGCTATACTACCCATTTTGTAAAACAGCATGCATATTTGATAAAGAATATGTTTATGTAAAATCTAGGTTTGCAACATGGTCAAGACACTTGCCTTCGTCGAAGTGATGCACAGGTCCTTCAAAATCTTCCTCCTGAAAGTTGTCGAACTCCTGGACAGAATCGTCTACACGAGCACACAATCTAACATAAGAATAGTACACCAAACAAACCTAAAACTAGGGAAATACCCTATAAACAGAATCTACATGTCGCTATGAGAATATGAGCGCAAAGATCGCCTAAATCGGAGCTATGAGCAAAAAGTTATGAGCGTTTGAAGTTCCAGGGGTGTTTCTGCAAAATTTCCTTATTATCAGAGAAAATCCGAATTGTTTTTATACTGGAAAATTGGATTTATGATGTCATAAAGTGAAACATATTTATTTCTTAAAAGAAAAGGCATGGAAAAGGTTCATGGGGCTTGTGGACCACGGAGGACACACCGGTCCACCGGTCCATGGTGGACCGAAGGGGTATGCTACCGACCGATCTAATCCAGGCCGTTGGTTGGATATCCGATGGCTGAGATTTAAAAGAGCGGTGCCGGCAGCTTTCAATGGAGGGGGTGACGGCCGGCAGCGGCGAGCTTGCCGGCGATGCGCCAGACGGCGCATCCGGCCACAGAGCTCAATGGCGAGCGGCGCAAAAGAGAAAGAGGGAGAAAGGGAATCTCACCACGGGTTCGATGGTGGCAGAGGAGTACCGGAGATGACTAGCGATGGTGAGGGAGGTCGGCGGTGCTTCGGTCTCGGCGAAAGGCTTAAACCCGAGAGCAAATCGAGGGGAAAAAGGATGGTTCGGGTGGGGAATGAAGCAACGATGCCGAAGGAGGGTTTAAATAGCCTAGAGGGGGAGGGAGGCGGCCGGATTCGAGAAGATTGGCCGGTGGCCCCAATTTTAATCCAAACTTCGGTTTCCATGCAAGCGGAAGGGGAAATGAGGGGGAAATGGCCGGAGTCAAGAGAGGGGAGGGGGAGGATCACGGCCATGCGATTGATTTCGCGAATTAATGTGCAGGGCGGCTCTGATTTGAAACGGCGGCGGCATAAGAGGGCTCGGGTGCTGGGCGGTGAGAGGAGGAAGAAGGTGACCCGATTAGGCGGTGGCTCGGCTCGCGGCTTGGTGGGTCCCACACGGCAGCAAGAGCGGGGCGACGGGCTGGCTGGAGGAGGATTGATTGGGGGCTGGCTTGGGCCGACGCTGAAGGGGATTTCGGCCCACGCGGGAGGGGAAGAAGGGAGGAGGAGGGGGTTTGGGCCGAGGGAAAAGCAGATTTTGGCCTGAGAGCATTTTCTTAATTTCCAAAACTTTTTCCATTAGAATTTTCATCAAATTTCAAAAGAGGTTTTAAATCGACGAATCCTAGCGAAATTTTGCAAACTTTTTCCACCCAATAAAACCTTATTGCATCTATAATGGCATGAATGCAACCAAACAATTTCTCTTAGGCCAGGTTAAATTTAGAAATTAATTTCCTATTGAACGAAGTTGCAACACTTGATTAAATTTCTAGCAAAATTTTAAATTATTGCAAAAATTTGAATTTTGGGTGTTACAAACCTACCCCCCTTAGGATGAATCTCGCCCTCGAGATTCGGGTTGATCTTCAAACAACTACGGGAATTATGCCTTCAGATCATCTTCTCGCTCCCAGGTTGCCTCATCTTCTGAGTGATGACACCATTGAACCTTGCACATTCTAATAGCCTTTCTTCTCGTCGTTCGCTCTGCAGTGTCCAGAATCCTGATAGGATATTCTGCATAGGTCAGATCTTCTTTTGGGTCCACTTCTTCCAGGGACAACTGTTCTTCTGGCATTCTTAAACATTTCTTTAATTGAGACACATGAAATACTTTATGCACATCAGCTAGTGCAGATGGTAGTTCCAACTGATAGGCTACCTCTCCACATTTAGCGATTATCTTGAATGGTCCAATATACCTGGGTGCCAATTTTCCTTTAACCTTAAACCTGCGGAGACCTCTGATAGGTGAGACTTTCAAATACACCATATCTCCCACTTCAAAGGTCAATCCTCTCCGTCGATTATCCGCATAACTCTTTTGTCGGGACTGTGCAGTCCTCAAGTTTTCCCGTATGGCCTGAACCTGCTCTTCTGCTCTTCTAAGAACTTCTGGCCCAAACACTTGGCTTTCTCCAGTTTCGTTCCAATACAGTAGAGTTCTGCACTTTCTACCATACAAAGCTTCATATGGAGACATTTTGAGGCTGGCTTGGTAGCTGTTATTGTAAGAAAACTCTGCATATGGTAAGCTTTTATCCCAACTATGCTTGTACTTCAAGGTACCGCAGTTTAGTTGGGCATTTGCTGTCCTTGCTGCGATGTATCGGGCGCTGTGCGACGCATGCACGAAGAAGGAGCCACTTGCCACTTTTGCTGGGTGCCCACTTCTTCTGTAGCTATGGTCATACGAGCGGTTTTCCATAGGCCGGCCAGTGGTGGACCTCTCCCCGTACCCTGAGGAATGATATGGCGAGACCGAGGAGGACGCGCCTACCATGGCCTCGCTTTGGTGTCATCTCCAGGTACGTACTTTTTGTTAACACTTTAATTGGCACATGTTATTTCTAATAAATTCTAACGATGTTTGTCACACAACCACATTGGGTGCATGAGTAGCCTCGCAGTGCTTATGAGCATTTTCGGTCGCAGTTCGACGTCTTTGTCTGGACAACGTGATATGGCAGCCATACAGCTTCTTGGCCATCCAAGGCCGTGTGGGTTTGGGTCTGTCACCGTTGTGTACCTGAGATGAGGACTACTGGCTTACAAAGACACCGCTTGTCTTCAACATCTACGTCAAGGAGTACTCACCGCACCGCGTCATGCGGCAGTTTGGCTACCACCAGGCATTCCCTCTCATCCACATTCGCACAGTTCCCGTGCACGTCCACAGGTACATATGAAGAATTCAATATTTTGTAACATTCGTCTTACTATCAATTATATTTAACATGGTTCGCTTGCAGGTATACACACAAGGGCCAGCCGGCTCGCAACCTCTGGGCAGATCGCTTGGCCCCGTACGTCTCAGCATGGGCCCAAGCGCTTCAGGATGTCGTGGAGGAGGCGCGTCCCTTCAACGCGCAGAGCTTCAACAACTACCTATGGTGGTATGTGCCACGTACATGCACACAGGTCACCTACACCCCAGAGTGTGTCCGGCCCCACGTTGTGTCGACTACGGATGCGTACCCGGTCCATTGGGACGAGGACGCTGCATTGATGGTATGTGTAACTTACAAGTTAGTACTCCATACTCGTGTAACAATGACTATAAATTAAAATTGTTTTTTCTTCTTTGTTTCCACATGCTGATATCATTATGATATCCATAGGGATGCAGCTGGTACCATGGACTGCCTCAGGCAAGGGGTGCACCTTAGTGCATCGGATGTCGCGGGGTTCGTCAAGCAGGTTTTTGACAAGACCGCGCGAGCCTTGAAGCTTACCTCATGCCGGTCCTCCACAGACGTCACTGGAGCGCCTCCCAGGTCTAGTGGGGTCCATGTCAAGTCATCCTGGAGGTCTGATGTGCACCGCCGTTCATCGATGTCGGCACCCACATGATCCCTTTTACCACGTCATGCAGGCTCGGAGCAAATAGGTACGGATTTTTTATTTGCACGGCGTTAAAATATATTTGTTTCTTACTAGTGCATTGATTTTTAAACAAATATTAGGTGCACCTACACACGCCTCAACGCAACCATGTAGACCGAGCCCTGTGCCTCCACCCTCAGGTACTGGGTGACACTACATCCCCGTATTCAATATATTCAGCAATACATCTAATATTGTCCACAGGTTATTTCGGTGATGAGGCCGGCCCGCCTTCAGCTGCCCCGCACCTGATCCCACCAGCACCGCTCGAGCCCTACTACGGCACGCCCGCCTGCCATCTTCTGCTGCATCGGCATACCACACAGGTACCATTGTGCATTTTGTACAACTACATTCATTTCCACATTGTCCATATGTAATACAATTATTTGTTCATAGGCCCCTCCAGCTAGTACACATGGACACTAGCGGATCCTTCACAGTCGTCGTACCCTAATCAGGAGGATGAGGCTAGCCCGGACCCTGCTTATGACCTCGTTCTGGACTTCTTCGGGGGCACACCAGACTACGACGTCCTTCAGCGGTCCCAGGTACCCAGTGCTCCACTTCGGACACAGCCCACGCAGGACGAGGCCTCAACACCGGTGCTCCCTACTAGGCCTACCATGCAGGTCGGTCCACCCGACCCCCTCACCTACTCTAGGGGCCACGCGAGGGTCAACCAGCGGCAACGGCAGCGGGACCACGATGGGGGGAACGGTCGACGGCAGCGGGGAGACAGCAGTAGGATTGTACATTTGTTTTTTAACTTACATATGCATATTCGATTCGCGATGTACTCTTACATATTCGCACACGTGTAATCTTTATGGTCCACTTAGCATGTCGTAACTGCGTTTCTTATTCCAATGTGATGGCACGCTAGTTGCATTTCTTAATCCAACATGACCACACGCTACTTTCTATCGTCCTCACCCATGTATGAACCGTTCAAGGCAGACCTAGAAAAGTATATCTTACAAAGCTACTTATACACGAAGTGAACGCTCGATAACTCTGTCGAGAGTCTAACTGTTGGGGATGATCTCTCGCCCCCCCTCTTCGGAGGGTACCTCAAAGTGTACAGGAAATATCGCGTGCTTGCCACTGCAGCTTTGTTTCAGGGACTTCATCTGCAAGCGGCGAAGATCACGAAGATCACGAAGCGCCATCGGTTGAAGGGTGTAGGCACACCCACATCTTCGATCTCTCGTGCCGGCGAAGACGAGGGCGATCTTTGACTGAAGGGCGAATTCCATGCCCGTGGTCCTAAGTGATCGCAGTGGGCGAAGATACTAGTGGACCTTCGCTCAGGGGACGAAGGCCATCTGATGGACATCCGAGTGGAGAAGGCTTCGGTACATCTTCGAAGGCAGAGATCACTACAGGACAGTGGGCCCATTTTTGGCCGTTTGGGGCAGGGTTGTAATTATATAATTATGCTCACTTGTACCATAATGCCCCCGGATATTCCGAGAATGTAGCAGGTGAAGAGGTAGGATTTGTAAACCGCACATGTGGTGGCTGAGTTCAGGGTATAAATAGGGCCACACTGTACCCGCAAGAGACATCAAAAAACTGTTCCACCTCTAACACGTGTCACTACGAGGACCCTTCGATATCCCCGTAACTGAAGGCCCACCTTGTCTGGGATTTCGGTCCCAACAGTTGGCACCGTTCGTGGGGATCGAACACTTCGACGACGTGCCACCCAAGAAGAAATCGACGCCAGCCGGAACAGTGGAAGAATTGCCGGAACCTTCAGCCGCAGCTGGGCCTTCGGCCAAACGATCCCCTTCGGCCATGCTAGGATCAAGTAATGCTTCAGCTGGTGGAGCTTCGGGCGGACGAGAGCAATGTTGCGGAGTTGAAGTAGCGCCACAAGGACCCAGTGATGGCCGCCACGGTGAAGCAATCCAGGTTAATGCATAGCCGATGCGGGTCATGGAACCAATTGATCGTGCACACTTCGAGCCTCTGGCAAAAGAAGGCGAAAGGGTGCGAAATGAAGAATGGGAAGAACTTGATGACTTTGCATAGTATGAAAATGAGGATGAAACAAATGAAGAGAGAACAACCAGGCAAGAAGCCGAAGAGTTGGAAAGGCAGATAGCGCAGAAGAAGCGCATGTTAGATGGCCTGGCAACAAGTCAAAAAGCTGCAGAATATCGCAGGCAGGCAGATGAAGCTAGGAAAACATTGGAAATAATCCAAGAGGAAATCGATATGCTACACCAAGCGGAAGGCATGTCTCGCCAGGTGACGCCACCGGGAGACATGGCATGAACTTCGCAGGACCTTCGGCGGAGGTCGTCCATGGGAGACCCAGAGTCCCCGTTGGCCATGGATCTGCAAAATCAGCCATGGCCGCCAGGGTTCAAGATGCCCAGAGTGGTTATGTTTGACGGAGAGTCAGACCCAAGGGAATTTGTAATGAGCTTCGAAGCGGTTGTGGAGTCTGCTGGAGGGGATGGTACAACACTGGCGAAAGCCTTTGTATTGGCCATAAAAGGGATAGCAAGATCCTGGTACTCTACGTTGCCCTCGAGATCCATATACTCATGGGAGCAATTGCGTAGTGCACTGTACAACAATTTCTAGGGAAATCGAGCAGATAAAATTACCGCTACCGACCTCTTCACACTGAAGCAGCAACCAACAGAAACCTTGCAGAGCTACATGCACCGCTTCGTGCACATACGTTGTCAAGCGAAGGGGCTGAGCGAAGATACAATCATCGATGCGGCGATACAGGGCATCATCGGAGGGCTATTAGCAAGAAAGCTCATGAGAAAAAGACCTAGAAGCGTACAAGAGCTGCTTAACAAGATGGAAGAATACTCAAGATCTGAGCTTGATCATCTCGAAGGAAAAACAAAATGGCAACCTCCAAAGTAAAACCACATCCATCAGCCAGAGAGGTAGGCAGTAGCAATCCTAGAGACAGATTGTACCATCCAAGAAAGCCCGAAGTTTCCGACTATTTAAGGAAAAAAGAAGTCAATCAGATTAACTCTAGCCCATTCGAAGTCGCTCAAGGGGCAAGCGAAGCTCACAGTGCGGCCAATAGAGGAGGCCGAGTCGGTAGGGGAAGAGGCCACGGAGGCCGAGGAGGACGGGTCTCATAGGACCCAACAACGTTTTACTGCGAGCTGCATGGCGAAGGAGCCGACCACAGGACCAAGCAGTGTCCGCAGGTCGTGGCTATTAAAGAGAGCTTGGCGAAGCAGTCTCTTGAAACTGCAAGGACCGTACACCATGCAGCAAGTTTCGGGAGAAGCGAAGCGTGGCAAAACCACAATCAGAACATGGCATTTGCAAACCAGTGGCGACAGACTCCTACAGCGCAGTATAAACCTGTAGCCTCGACTCAGTAAGATCAAACGAGGCAAATGAATCTCTAGGGGGAGCTACCTCCGCCACCACCAAGGCCTGCGATCGAAGCACCACCAGAGAGCAGCAAGTCCGTGAACACGGTAAATCGTGGATACAATATGGTGTTGGCCATCTCAGGGGGATCTAACCAGTAGACTGTACCCGGAGAGACAACAAAAAGAATATGTGCGAAGGGTCAACCCGTCGGAGTGGAACCAACGTACATTCATTGAAGGTGGTCGAACATTCCCATTACATTCTCGCAAGAGGTCATGAGGGTGTTAGACTACACACACACATATGCCTTCGTTATTACAGCAAACATCTCGGGAAATGAAGTGCATAGGATCTTAATAGATGGAGGAAGCTCAGCGGATATCATCTTCACTGATGCTTTCGACAAAATGGGACTACGTCAAAGCGACTTGAAGCAAGCTGGATCACCATTGCTAGGCTTTGGCGGAAATACAATCAACGCTCTGGGAAAGATAACAATCCCAATGTCGTTTGGTGAAGGGAAGAATTTCCGCACGGAAGATATTACCTTCGATGTGGTTGACAATGATTACCCATACAATGCGATATTTAGTAGGGGAGTCCTCAATACATTTGGAGCAATACCGCACCACACGTACTTGTGCATGAAGATGCCTGGTCCTAAAGGCGTCATAACGGTATTGGGAGACTAGCAAGTGGCCAGACGAATCGAAGTGGGAATAACTCCAGGAAGACGAAATGTCCACATGATAATAGAACCTTTGACAAATCAGGAGGAAAGTTACAACCAGTCGAAGATAAGCAAGGCAGCGAAGGCTGCACCAGAAGGAGCAACCAGAATAGTGCAGTTACATCAAGAAAAATAAGATAAAAAAGTCACCATAGGAGCAGAGGCCCTGGCGGAGGACCAACAACAACTTATAATGTTCCTCCACAGTAATGATGATGTCTTCGCTTGGTCCCCTAAGGACCTGGAAGGAGTAAGCCGGGAAATCATCCAGCACAGCTTAAATGTGGATCTCAAAGCGAAGCCAAGGAAGCAAAAGCTTAGGAAAGCTTCAAGTGAAAGAGAAGAAGCAGCGAATGCTAAAGTGAAAAAGCTGCTCGATGCCAGAGTCATACGTGAAGTAATGCACTCAGAGTGACTAGCTAACTCAGTGTTAGTAAAGAAAAGCAACAGAAAATGGAGAATGTGCATCGACTTCATAGACTTGAACAAGGCTTGTCCCAAGGATGACTTCCATTGCTTAGAATTGATCAGCTGGTAGACTCCGCGGCTGGTTGCGAAATGTTAAGCTTCCTAGATGCATATGCAGGGTACCACCAGATATGGATGGTGAAGGAAGATGAGGACAAGGCAAGTTTCAGAACCTCCTTCGACATATACTGCTTTATAAGGATGCCCTTCGGCCTCCGAAATGCTGGCAGCAACCTTCACCAGGTTGGTGCAGACAGTACTAAGTTCACAGCTAGGGCGAAATGTCTTAGCCTATGTTGATGACATAGTGGTCAAGAGTACCAGAAGGAGCCAACATCTCGAAGACCTGTGTGAAACCTTCGGAAGCTTGCAAAGAGCAGGGCTAAGGTTGAATCGACATTGTTGGCCAGCTGCCGCCCGCTCCAGGAAATTTGTGATATGCTGTAATTGCGGTCGAATACTTCTCCAAATGGGTGGAGGCCATGCCACTCGTAAGCATAACATCAGGAAACATACATAAATTCCTATGGCAGAGTATCGTATGCCGCTTTGGCGTCCCGAGCGAAGTAACAGTAGACAATGGCACTCAGTTTGATAGTGCCAGTTTCAGGGATTTTTGCAATAGTCTGGGGATCAAAGTAATTATCGCATACGTATACCAACCACAGTCTAATGGGGCAGTTGAGAGAGCGAACGACATCATCTTCGCTGGTGTCGCGAAGCGTTTGCAGGGGCTGCCAAAAGGGAAATGGGTCAAAGAATTGCCTAAAGTATTATGGTCATTAAGAACAACGGTTGCAAGACCAACCGGATTCACGCCATTTCGCCTCCTTTTCGGCGAAGAGGCAAAACCAAATCATTTAGGGTCGGAAACGAACTAGAGCAAAGCGAAGAGTCATCGTCAAAGGGTGCCTTCGAGGAAGTGAGATTGCAAGCCGCCGAAAATCTGGGCACGTATCAACAGGAGACAAGAAAATGGAGAGATAGGAATATATCCAAAAAACAACTTCACCCCTGGAGATTTGGTGCTGCGAAGATTCGGTACAACAACATCGGTGGGAAAACTACAGAGTAAATGGGATGGTCCTTTCTTAGTCAAAAGGTCGTTAAGACCCAACTCATATCATCTGGCTAATATGGAAGGTGAGGAGCTTCCACACACTTGGAATGCAGACAATCTCCGCAAGTTCTACGCCTGAAAGTCGGCGGCCAAGATGAAGACTCTTATGTAATTTTTCTTTATGCAATCTTCTTTTCATGTAATTTAATTGTAAGGGAACTGCACTCTTTTCCTCACAGGGGGACCCCTTCGTTAGGGGGTGAGGTTTTTAACGAGGCAGGAACCCATGTAAACATATTGATATAGTAGTACCCCCAGAAAATACTGCTTGTTTCGAGTACTAGTAACTTATCGTCGAAGTGCACCAACCTAAGGGTGGGATGACGCACCAATCGACAACTGGAGGGCCGCATGTGGACGGCACGAAATGAGGTGCGAAGTGTCAACGAAAAAAGACGTACACTTTTGACCTTAGGAAAAAAACCTCCGGAAGATAAGCTGAAGTGTTGTCCGACCTAAGAAAAGGCGAAGCACTTCGAGCAGAAGTTGGGAGCTAAGAGTGTCTGCCCCCGCACCGAAGGAAAAACAAACCTTCGAAAGATAAGCCGAAGTGTTGCCCGACCTAAGAAAAGGCGACGCACTTCGAGCAAAAGCCGGGGGCTAAGAGTGCCTGCCCCCGCACCGAAGGAAAAAACAAACCTTCGGAAGATAAGCTGAAGTGTAGTCCGACCTAAGAAAAGTTGACGCACTTCGAGCAGAAGTCGGGGGCTAAGAGTGGGAAAAACAAACCGTTGGAAGATAAGCCGAAGTGTCGTCCGACCTAAGAAAAGGTGACACACTTCGAGCAAAAGCTAGGGGCTAAGAGTGCCTGCCCCCGCACCAAAGGAAAAACAAACCTTCAGAAGATAAGCTGAAGTGTCATCTGACCTAAGAAAAGGCGACGAACTTCGAGCAAAAGTCAGGGGCTAAGAGTGCCTGCCCCCGCACCGAAGGAAAAACAAACCTTCGAAAGATAAGCCGAAGTGTCGTCCGACCTAAGAAAAGGCGATGCACTTCGAGCAAAAGCCGGGGGCTAAGAGTGCCTGCCCCCGCACCGAAGGAAAAATAAACCTTCATAAGATAAGTCGAAGAGTCATCCGACCTAAGAAAAGGCGACGCAAATAAAAAAAAGGAAGGAAAACTAAAATGACTAACGATCAACAACATAAATTTCTATCAGTCGAAGTTACCTGCGACCAAAAATCGAGTGGGGACGGCGTTATTCGGTACATCGTGGCCGACGTGACGCCCCATATGAATAATCGAGAATGCCATTCGCCAAAGATAACACCGCGTGAATAATCGATAACGTGTTCCTAATATCTGGAAACATCATAAATCGCCAACGTCACTTCGAGCGTGGTGCCGCTGAAGTGCTCCAAAAGGAAACAAGTGATAATGTAAATACAAAATTTATTCCGCAAAGCGGTCAACATCAGGATCAACAAAATCCTTATACCACCGACTGAAAGAAAACTGAAAAGCAATACCTTCGCTTGCAAGAAAACGCATGGTTGGGGCCAGTGGGGCCCCAACATGAGTCGAATACGACGGAGGTGCTCGAAGACCATCTTCGCTGCTGTCGTGTTCTACTAGTTGCGAAGAAGGGCCGCGGCGATAGCAAAGTTGCGGCCGGTGCAGGAGGGGCTCGTCATCTTGAGGCTCAACCTTTGGCTCAAGGAGCGTAGACGGACCTTCGACGTCTCCCCTCGCGGTACGGCGCAAGTCGCGCTCAACTCGGCGATTAACTAGCATCGAAGGGCTAAGAGATTTCCAAAACGCCTTCGTCCTAGTATTCATAGCATCATACACTTTACACTTCGCATGCCAATACTGCTCGAGCTCGACATTGGCATGACGGCGGCGAAAAGACTCCCAGCAAGACCAAGACACATAAAAATTGTCTCTCATCATGGTAAGGGAGGACCTGCACAGGGAGCGCAACAAGTCAAAAACACTTCATAACAAATGTAAAATATATTACGTCACCAATGTGCATTACATTGTCCGATCACAAAAGGAAAACTAAAAACAAAAGGACACTTCACATTGAATCATCCCTCCTTTCTAGTATGTTCGACCATCGCAGTTGTTGCTTTAGACGAGGTATCATCCCTCGCCTTGGCCTGCAAAAGAGATTTCATTACAAAATAATAATAATTATGTGGTACAACCAAATAAGAGAACAAGTAATATAAAGCAACGCACCCGCTGCCGGTTCATCTCCGCTTCTTGAAGGGCGAGCTCGTGACCCTGTTTGCACCAGTAGTTGGTGGTAAACGATCGGGCGATGCTCTTCAACGCCCTCGTAATGGCCGAAGTTGACAAGTCCGTCGGATACTGGAAGGTAAGTTTTTGAAGTGCAGTATGATGGTCACAGCCCGTCATTTCAATCGATTGCACAAGACTCCGGGCAGCGACTATCGCGCAGAAGTTGCTGTAAAGCTAAGCAACAGGGAGAAGGCTTCCGCTAGTTTCACTGATCCAACCTATAAGTCCTCCCAGCCTGACGAGATCAATTGCTGAGGCACCAATACCTTTGAAGGTATGGCTGATAGCTTCACATGAGGCGACTGCTTTCGGCTCGAGCTCCCCAATCACGTTCAGAGCATCTTCGGAGAAAGCCTTCGCCTCGCTCAATTCGCCTTGCAGCTGCTGTGCCTTAGCTCTCTCCGAGGCACAAAGTGCCTGCAGGTCACATACTTGCGCCTCGGAAGATTGCAGGTTTTGGCACAAGCATTTCACTTCGTCTTTAGCAACTTGCTTCTTCGAGCGAAGGGTGTTGAGTTCCTTTTCAAGCTGTTCCAAGCGCGACTCAGCATCCCTCACTCGACGCGTTAACTCGCGCTTTTGACCTTCGGCTTTTTTGGCGCGCTTTTGCAGCATATCAATTTGCGCGTGTGCGCTCCGGGCACGGGCTTCGGATTTCTCTGCTTGCTTGCGCTGAGCTCGCAATAAAAGCAAAGCCTAGAATGTCGCACATATGTGAGCAAAATACTAAGTACAGCAACAATATCAGAAAATACTGGTATACCTTCTTAATCACCACGTCGGAAGTGTCGAGGAGCTCGTTGGCGGGTTTCTGGCCAAGCGGGATTTCAAGCTCGGGGAGGACGAAGGTGCTGAAAATCTTCTTTGCGTCATCGACCTCCCCAGCGCTTGGTTTGAAGGAGGAAGACTTGAACGCCTCGGGCGCTATGGCCTTCACGTCAAGCAGCCAGCCAAGGCCCATCAATCCCTTTCCGCCGCGGCGAGGCGTGCTTGGGGTTGACGCCTCAGTCCCGGAAGAGGAACTTGAGGGCGAAGACGGCGAAGAATATGCTACCACTTCAACATTATTCGACTTTGGTTTCCCGAGTGGTTGCCTCAAGGATTGTTCCTGTCTCTGTCATCTCCTCGTCATCACTCAGGATTAGTGTTGGAAGGTCCACGCGCGAACAGAACAATAAATTCGGAGGTCGGGCCTCCTGGGTGCCTTCGGGGGTTTCCCACCTGGGCACGTCACGTGACGCGGCGGAACCCTCTGGAGACGTTTCCGCATGGGCAACATCAGGGGCAGCTTCGCGTGGCCTTTTCCGGAGGGCAAGGGCCTTCTTCGTCCGACCACCCTGCGGTGATCGCTCAGGCTGTTTCCTTTTCATTTAAGGACCACCGGCAACCTCTTGGCCTACATCTGCTGCCAGAGACCCATCCCTTGCACCCTTCAGCACGTTCGAGGCCTTCGGCCTTTCAAGATAAGAAAGGCCTCGGTATCCAAGACTCTATTGAGTCTTTGAACGAGGCCTTGTTCGGCGCACAACTGTGCTTCGCCTGGTGTAAACTTGCCGACAAGCATCACAGCTCTGGCCTCCACTTCGGCCACTGACAAATCTGGAAAATATCAAAACCAGTAAGAAAATGAGGCCGAAGATATAAATTATATATGAATGTTTTACAGGCAATCGCGTACTCGTGAAGCCGTGCACAGGAGGGTGGGGTCGGCAAAGCCCCTCGGACCCTTTTTCCCCAAATTCTGGGATAATCCAATCCCGGCTGAGGGGCCAAACCCAAGCAGCTATAAACTCCTCCACCAGGTCGCGGGTAGATAGATATTTCGCGCACCTAGCGAAGGCCTCGAGAGTTTTCTGTTGCGACGCTTTCAATCGCACGTTTGGCGCGCGGTTTCCCTTAACCTCTTCTCATTTCAACACGAGAAATTCTTTGGCATCCACCTTGTGGTAGAACCACCATTGAGTCCTGTCGCTGGGCTATTTATTCTTGTACACGATGTCGGGCATAGTTAGCCCAGCGCGGTACGCGAAGTTCAAACAGCCGTAGTGAGCCTCGCTCTGAACTCCATGGGCGAAAACCAGTTTGGGTTGATGATGAAGCTGATGCACAGCAGCGAAGGCCCTAGTGGATGCCTTCACTCCTTCTGACCGAGCGGCCCAGGCAAAGAGCGCCATCCTCACTATCGCATTGGGCATCAGCTGGTGGAGATATACTTCGAATAACTTCAGTACTTTAATAACCATGTCATCGCATGGTAGGCAAAGACCCGCTCGGAAGTAATGGACAAATACAACCGCTTCGTCATCGGCAGGCTCCGGTGTCTCCTGCCGACCGGGGAGCCAAACCTTCGAAACATCACCAATCAACCCTTCCTTTACAAGGCTGGCTAGCACTTCGTTATCCACCTTGGACTGCCCAATCCAGTACGTCTTCGGGCGAGAAGATCGGATCTTCGGTGCCATTCGGCTCAAAGAGGGTGACTCAAACAACAAATTACGCGAAGAGCTCAAAAGCAGGGCTTCCTCCGAGAAAGGCTCGAAAAACCGTAAGAGGCTTTGTACGAGAGCGACAGCTTCAGCAAAGGCACGGTAAAAACAATTGACCGCGGCGTGATATTTATAGTGTAGGGCGATGGCGGTTAGAACTGCGCGCATCGAAACATGAACCGATGGGAAAAACTATGCTTCGGTGTACATCAAGAACATTAAATGCATGAAGTTACCAAGGAACCGTTTGGCAACCTATGACAAATAATAATAATAATAATAATGATAATAATCTTCAACGACATGCATTTGCTCCATTAGACTTCGATAGGCCGAATGGGACGGCGTTGAGACATCTTCCAGGCTACAGGTTCGGCCTATCGAAGATAAATCTTGCCAGTAGGGGGCTACTGTTGGGGATGATCTCCCACCCCCCCCCTCTTCGGAGGGTACCTTGAAGTCTACTGGAAATATCGCGTGCTTGCCACTGCAACTTTGTTTCAGGGACTTCATCTGCAAGCGGTGAAGATCACGAAGATCACGAAGCGCCATCAGTCGAAGGGTGTAGGCACGCCTGCATCTTCGATCTCTCATGCCGGTGAAGACGAGGGCGATCTTCGACCGAAGGGCGAAGTCCATGCTCGTGGTCCTGAGTGATCGCGACAGGCGAAGATACGAGCGGACCTTCGCTCGAGGGACGAAGGCCATTTGACGGACATCCGAATGGAGAAGGCTTTGGTACATCTTCAGAGGTAGAGATCACTGCGGGACAGTGGGCCCATTTTTAGCCATTCGGAGCAGGGTTGTAATTATATAATTATGCTCACTTGTACCATAATGCCCCCGGATATTCCGAGAATGTAGCAGGTGAAGGGGTAGGATTTGTAAACCGCACCTGTGCTGGCCGAGTACGGGCTATAAATAGGGCCATACTGTACCCAGAAGAGACATCAAAAAACTGTTCCACCTCTAACACGTGTCACTACGAGGACCCTTCGATATCCCCGTAACCGAAGGCCCATCTTGTTTGGGATTTCAGTCCCAATAATAACTTTAATCACAAAGTGACCACACTACTGAACTTCAACCATTAAATGACATCACTTGTTTCCTGGTGTAATCTCTAGAAATGATATGACCGCTCAACTTTAACCATGAAATGCCAACACATGTCTCCTTGCGTAGGCTTTAGACAACAAATGACAACACGGGACAGCTTTTACCACAAAATAAATGACAACACATATACCAATACACATGAAATCTCTGTCCAGCATCAATGCCACAACTTTCCCATTCTTCAAGATGGAATCCAATGCTCCTGCCTTCCCCCACCATAAATAGCCCAACCTCCATACATTGATGCACCACTCATTTCTCAGATCTCTTAACTGCAATGTATTCCTTAGCTCCACCAAGCTCACCAAATAAACATTGGAGGATTTTCATCTCTCAAGGGATCGAACCACCGATGTGCTTCTGTGGTGACCGTTGCAGGCTTTGTGAGTCGCAGGACATCTCATACACCTATGGGCTGCGCTTTTTCATGTGTGCCAACTACCAATATGACAAGCCTCAACATGGAACATATGAGTATCCACCAGTATAGCAACAAATATCAGCCACATCTTTGCCGATTTCGCACCTTGTTTTACTAACTGCTCTTCTTGTTCTATTTGTTCAGTCCCCTCCACCACTCTGTGATTTTATTGAATGGCTCGACAATGAGAAAAATGACGAGCAGAAGCAGTGGATCGACATGACCATGAGGTGGAGAAGAGAAGCTTACGCACGTCGGGAGTACGAGCAACAGCAAGAGGAACTTCGCCTGAAGCGGCAGGAAGAAGAGTGCATGAGGAAGGAGACGCATGACCATACCGTGGCTCAGGCTCGGGAAGCTGAGAGGACAAGGAAGCGGGAGAGAGCCCGCCGTGCTAAGGCGGCAGGTCCCGATGCCCTCTGAAAGGGAAAATATTCTAGATGCACTCAGTAGAGAGTATCTAATGTATCCCGACATATTTCCACTCCCTAAGACATGTTATGATTAGGAGTGGCACACTAATAAGTAGGTCTTTGTGAGAACCGTACATGCCACCTTCTTTTCCTCGTCGTGTCATCGTGGTTACAGTCTCATGTAATATTTTCCACCATATGTTTAATCTTATGTTTGTCGCCGTTCGCAACCTCATACCCGCGTAATATGCTGCGAGTGCTTCACATATACAATTTGTTCACAAATATTGATTTTTTATCCTCGAATATTACGTAATCTACTTCAAATTCTCGCTTCCTCACTATACCGTTTTCACTACTTTTCAACCTTTTTAATTCCAAATTTTACAAAATTCCTATTTTAAATTTTGACGAAATACACTAAATTTTGCAACTTTTACAAAATAATATGTCATAACCGCCCCTTGGGAGGGCAGCAAGGCTGCTAACCGCCCTCCCACTGGGCGGTAGGTCCTACCCGCCCCCCTCAGCGGGCGGTTCGCAGGCTTGCCGCCCTCTGAGGGGGCGGTTAGGCCACTGCCCTCTCAGGGGGCGGTAAACGTCTAGTTTTACAATTTTATCCACGAGGAATCTATTTATTTAAATTTTAATTTAAAAAATAAAAATTAAAAAAACTCCTCAGCAGAAGCCATGGATGGCCCAAGGGGGCGGAGTCCACAGGCAGCGGCCCAGGCTGGGGCTTGGCAGGTGGACACGGCCCATGGTGAGGCCTTGCAACTAGCGCAGCCCAAGGCGCACGTGTCCCAGGACTTGCAGGCTAAGCCAGGCAGTGATCGGGGCGTCGGCTCGGCTGGAGAGTTTGGCAGTTTTAGCCAGTCTAGCAGGGTGACCTAACGTGTGTGGAGCGCGTGGTGTGTGCGGGAGCAGGAGCTGCGTGGGTGTCAAGCGAGCTCGTGTAAAGCGTGAGATGGCAAGACCTGTGCAGACATGCATCGACTGCGAGCGTGCAGTGTGAGGAGCACAGTTTTTTATCTGGGCTCGGCTACATGCATCGGTTTCCTTTCTGCTTCGGTCATGAGCGTAACAGGATAGGACTCAACTGGGAGTCAATTTTGCTGTGGACTCGTTGACTCAGCTGGGAAATAAAAGGATGCGGGCGGGTACTGTTGCAGCAACAGATCAGAAGTGTAGCAACAGAAGAACACAAAGAGGCAATCAAGAGGAAGTCCACGGGGATTATGGAAATTTCAATTGGTCTGTTCGTGAACCATTTCTTGTGACGGTTGATGATAAGCACACGCCTAGGCAGCACGTGTAGCAAGTTGTTGTGGCCCGATCTTCTCGTAGGATCTGCGAACTTGATAAATTGTCGCTGCGTGACCTGGTGAAGAGGCAGCGCACCGCGAGGCTGTCCACGCGACGAACTACCGAGACAATCACCCTTCCACGTATCGACGAAACAGCCCACGCAATCACGCCCTATAGACGTGAAGGCACGAACTGGGTGAACCGCAGTTCGGCGTTCTACAACTCCCTCAGGGGTCGAAAGAACAAATGTTGCAAGCCTCTCAAGACTCACGCATAAACAAACTCCACGAATTTGTGTATTCTGAATTCAATCAAAAATAATATCTGTCTTTTCATTGTCTAGTACAAGATATAGAGATAGGGGCGTTCAGCTTTGAGTAAATGGCTGCATGCGCATGCTCTAATGGATTTCGTGGCTGGTTCGCGCGTCTTTTCAGCTTCTGGCAGCAGTTACTAAAATGAGCATAACTCCTTATTGGGACGTCCAAATAATGAACCGTTTGATGGGCTGGAAAGTAGACTTGAAGACGCTTCCATCCACTTATAGAACACCGTCTAACTCCTTGTATTCTGTCCGCAGTGATGCTTGGAATTCGTACCATGTGTCAGTCATCTAGCTTCTGGTTGCATTCCCATGCTAAGGTGATGAACCACCATTTTATTCATGCACACCATAGGCTTCTTGGTTTCAGATGTCCAGAGGCTTGAATCCATCTTGATCCCATGCTGGTTCATACACTCCATCATTCCTAAGGACATTGAAACAAGAACTCAAAAGCATAGGCTCATTCAACATAGACTGATTATTAAACATAAGGTTAGCGTTCACCTGAGAATGAATTTCCTTCTGCAATTGTTTAGCTCTACTCCTTGTAATTGGACCAGCTATATCAAGTGGAGTTTCATTTGAAGATGAGTGAATGCTAGGCATGTCCTCATTAGCCTCCCCCTCTTGAGAAGGAGTCGTCCTCGACTCAGGCTCACCAACAAATGGAAGCAAGTCTTTGACATTGAATGTTGTACTCACATTGGAATATTCAGGTGGCAGCTCAATTTTGTAAGCATTATCATTTATCTTTTGGAGAACCTTGAACGGACCATCACCCCGAGGAGATAACTTACTCTTACGCTGTTGGGGAAAGCGATCCTTTCGTAGATGCAACCATACAAGATCTCCTGGCTGAAATGTAACCTTCTTCTTACCTTTGTTTGCTTGCTTTGCATATTGTGCTGATTTCTTCTCAATATTCTTTCTTGTCTCCGCATGTAACCGCTTGATAAAGTCTGATCTTTTTGTGGCATCCAAGTTAACTTGTTCCTGTAATGGTAAAGGCAAAAGATCCATGGGAGTATGCGGTTTAAACCCATAAACTATTTCAAATGGACTAGAGTTTGTTGTGGAATGGACTGCCCTGTTATAAGCAAATTCAACATGTGGAAGGCAGTCTTCCCAGAGCTTCAAATTCTTTTTCAACACAGCACGCAACATGGTTGACAAGGTACGGTTGACAACTTCAGTTTGCCCATCCGTTTGTGGATGACAAGTGGTTGAAAATAACAACTTTGTGCCAAGCTTAGCCCACAATGTCTTCCAAAAGTAGCTGAGAAATTTTGTATCCCGGTCTGAAACAATAGTCTTTGGAACTCCATGTAAACGAACAATCTCCCTGAAAAACAAATCAGCAACGTGTGAAGCATCATCGCTCTTATGACAGGGGATAAAATGTGCCATTTTAGAAAAGCGATCTACAACAACAAAAATAGAATCCCTCCCCCTCTGAGACCGAGGTAACCCCAGAACAAAGTCCATAGATATATCTTCCCAAGGTACATGTGGAATAGGTAATGGAGTATATAAACCATGGGG
Source organism: Phragmites australis (assembly GCF_958298935.1). Taxonomy (NCBI): domain Eukaryota; kingdom Viridiplantae; phylum Streptophyta; class Magnoliopsida; order Poales; family Poaceae; genus Phragmites; species Phragmites australis. The sequence goes on along the minus strand of NC_084926.1, from coordinate 27,926,449 downwards.
ATTGAGGCGGGACTTAGCTTTCAAGCAAACGATGCAGCACCCAACGTGCCGCTGGACATCACGTCGCATATGTGGCCAAAAGAAATGATCGGAGAGCATGTCCAATGTCTTTTTGACACCAAAATGACCAGCTAGTCCACCTTCATGTGCTTCCTGCAAAAGAACTGGGCGAATCGAACAAGCTGGGATGCATATTTTGTTAGTCCGAAATAAGAAGCCATCATGCACATAATATTTATCCCAACCTTTTCCATCAATGCAACGAGAGAAAGGTTCTTTAAAATCAGCATCAGCAGCATAAAGTGTTTTAATGGATTCCAAACCAAGCACTTTTGTATCTAGTTGTGTAATCAATGCACATCTTCTAGACAAGGCATCGGCAACAATGTTATCTTTACCACGCTTATGTTTGACAACATAGGGAAACATTTCAATGAACTCAATCCATTTAGCATGTCGACGGTTCAGCTTGCCTTGGCTTTTAAGATATTTCAAAGCTTCATGATCAGAATGGATTACAAATTCTTTAGGGAACAAGTAATGTTGCCAAACTTCCAAAACACGAACTAACGCATAAAGCTCCTTGTCATAAACTGAGTAATTTAGATGTGGACCATTTAGCTTTTCAGAAAAGTAGGCAACAGGTTTACCTTCTTGCAGCAGTACACCTCCTATGCCAATACCACTTGCATCACATTCGATCTCAAATGTCTTACCAAAATCAGGAAGTTGTAGCAGCGGTGCTTCACAAAGCTTTGTTTTCAGCTCATTGAAGGCTTGGTCTTGTTCATCTCCCCACTTGAATGGAACATCCTTCTTTGTCAAATTATTGAGGGGTGCAGCGATCATGCTGAAATCTTTAACAAAACGCCTGTAAAAACCTGCAAGACCATGAAAGCTTCGAACTTGGCTCACATTTACCGGTGTAGGCCAATCCTTTATTGCTTTAACCTTCTCTTCATCAACCTGAATACCATCTGCGGAAACAACAAAGCCAAGGAAAACAACACGGTCTGTGCAAAAGGTGCACTTAGCAATGTTGCCATACAATTTCTCTTCCCTCAAAACAGCAAGTACTTGACGGATATGATCAAGATGTTCATCAAATGATTTGCTATAGATCAGAATATCATCAAAATAAACAACTACAAACTTGCCAATGAAAGCTCGTAAAACATGATTCATTAAGCGCATAAAAGTTGAAGGAGCATTTGTCAAGCCAAATGGCATCACAAGCCATTCATAGAGACCAAATTTAGTTTTAAACGCTGTTTTCCATTCATCACCAAGTTTCATGCGGATTTGATGATAACCACTACGCAAATCTATCTTGGTGAAAATGATAGAACCACTCAATTCATCTAACATGTCATCAAGTCGTGGAATGGGATGGCGATATCGAACAGTTATAGCATTGATAGCACGACAATCAACACACATGCGCCAAGAGCCAGCTTTCTTTGGGACTAAAAGAACGGGAACTGCACATGGTGATAAGGATTCACGAACATACCCTTTGTCCAAAAGCTCTTTTACCTGTCGCTGAATTTCCTTTGTTTCTTCAGGATTGGTGCGGTAGGCTGGACGATTTGGAAGCGAAGCACCTGGTACTAAATCAATTTGATGCTCAATTCCACGGAGTGGAGGAAGTCCAGCTGGTATCTCATCGGGAAAAACATCTTCGAAGTCCTGTAAGAGATCAAGAACAACACTAGGCAGCGATGAAGGTAAATTGTTAGTTGAAAGTAGGACCTCCTTGTGCAAGAGCACAAAGAATGGGGCTGTGGTGTTTCTCACTTCTCTCAAATCACTCTTGCTCACAAAGAGACACTCAGTGTGGCGTGGCTGTTTAGGATTGGCATGAGGCTTTATGTGGCTGGATGGGTTAGAACTCTCTCCCTTACTTGGGTTGGGGGTCTCACTCAATTTTCTTTTGTCTGATTCCTCTCTTTTCTTGCGAGCCATATCTGAAGTATGTATCTCCTCTGGAGATAATGGAACAAGAACCACCTTCTTGTCATTGTGAATGAAAGTGTATTTGTTAGACTGTCCAAAATGCACCGAGTCCACATCAAATTGCCAGGGCCGACCAAGCAGCAAATGGCATGCTTGCATGGGGACAATATCACAATCAACCTCTCCATGATAATCACCAATAGAAAATGACAAACGAATCATCGCTGAAACCTTAACTGTCCCAGAATTATTCAACCATTGCATATGGTATGGATGTGGATGGCGACGTGGCTGCAAACCAAGCTTATCAACAAGCAAAGCACTAACAATATTATTGCAGCTCCCACCATCTATGATGAAACGGCACACTTGTCCTTTCACTTTGCATCGGGATTGAAACAAATTATGGCGTTGTCCTTGTTCAGCAGCAACAAATTGAGTGGAAAGAACTCGCCTAACCACCAAAGAAGGAGATGGTGTGTTCATTATAGAAGGCTTCAAATCAGGAAAATCAGCAAGCAACTCATCAAAATCAGCACTAGTAATCTCGTCGGAAGATGGAGAAACTACATCGTGTAATATGTCATTGTGAGCAAAAGTTGGAATAGGTTGAATGGCTAAACAATTCAGACCGAGCTCAAATGTACCATCCTCTGCTGAATACTCACAAGTGTCAAGATTAAGATCTGCAAATACAGTGGTAAACTCGTCCTCCTCTTCACTTTGTGAATCATAAGAACCATCAGCAAGTGCAATAATAGTACGACGATTGGGACATTCAGCTTGCTTATGCCCATGACCACCACACTTAAAACACTCAATCTTGCTTGTCTTGCGTTGGGTGGCTGCAGTAGAAGAAGTGGGCTGATTTGAACTCACAGCTTTACCTTTCGCATCCAATTGTTTCGAAGAAGTTGGAATAGATCTATTTGCTCCACGAGATGAGGATTTGGGCGTTGCAGCTCCTTGCTGTTGGAATTGAGGCGTGACATCCCCTTGCTGTTGGGAATGACGCCATGAAGCATTGTATTTGTAAGACGTAGCAACTTGCCGTTCAGCCCTCTTTGCAAAATGAACCAACTCAGTGAGACAAGTGTAATTTGTCATATCCACTTTATCAGCAATGGATTTATTGAGGCCAACCATAAACCGGGCCATTGTGGATTCCTCATCTTCAGTTATCCCTGTACGAAGTAAACACATTTCCAATTCTTGAAAATATTCATCAACAGTACGAGTACCTTGCACAAGACGTTTCAGCTTCAAATGTAGGTCACGAGAATAATATGCAGGAACAAAACGACGTCACATTTCCCTCTTCATGTCTTCCCAAGTTATACGGTCATGCCCAACTCTATGATATTCAGTACGGATCTGATTCCACCAAGTTATGGCATAGCCTTTGAACTCAATGGCTGCAAGCTTTGCCTTCTTTTCAGCAGGGTATTCATACAAATCAAATAGTTGCTCCACTTTGGTTTCCCATTCAAAGTAATCATCAGCATTCTCCTTGCCGCTGAATGGAGGAATGGACACTTTAACCTTGCCCAAACCATCATCATTGTGACGTCGTTCATGATGACGCCGACGGTGATCACCATAACGACCACGGGTTCCAAAACGGCCAAAGTTGTCACCACCATGATCATCATATGCACCACGGCGACCATAAGGATCACCTCCATGTTCAGCACTATAATTTGAAAATGTTTCAGCATCAAAATCAGGAGGATGCCCAACAGGGACACGTCGTGCACGACCAAAACCAGCAGCAAATCCTCGGCCACGGCCACCTGCAAAGTTATCAAAACCAGCAGCGAATCCTTGGCCACGACCACCACCACCGCCACCGGCATGTTGATCATCATCCTCAATGTGTTCATCATCATGAGGTGGATGCTCCCCGTGTTGCTGCTGTAGTGATTGTTGAAGCGCTTGCATCCCTTGCATCAATTGTTGCATTTGTGCACGCACTTCCTGAATTTCTTGAGCAGAAACAGTGTGAGAAGGGGAATCTTCATTTCCTGCCATGTTAGTAACAAAGGGAGAAAGTAATAGGACAAAATATATGTGGAATCACTCCCTCACCACTTACAAAACAAGTTCTTTCTCTCCCTGAAAAGAGCAAGAACCGGGGCTGCAATTTGTAGTGGAAGAGTGATTGTAACAGCGACGACGGTGCAACAACTCACGGTGCTTTTTAAGTGGAGCTTGGTGGGGTAATATGTAAGTGGAATGCGCTGAAAAATGTAGTGATGCAAAACCGAATAATAATCCAAGAACACAAGTCTAAGTTGCTGAATATAAAGGAAAAGATGCACAAAGAAAGGAACAAGATGTAGGAAGTGGATAGATGAACACCAATTGCACCAAACAAAACTTGTTGCTGCCCAAACCCCTTTTTGGTGTGCTGAACACAATTCTCTTTTATTTCTTTTCTTTCCTTTTTTTTTTTGAACAAGAACTCGTTGTTTTCAGTCCTTCTTTTGACCAATATACATCTTTTCTTTTAACATTTGTGACAACACAGCACAACTTTCAACTGAGGGGCGCACAAGGATCAACCAAGATGGATGGTGCAGCACAAAAACAAGAAACTCGGGAGGGGAATATGTGGCGGGTAGAAAAACAAGGGTGGGACGGGTGGGTATTTTTTTGTTTATATATATGCAGCAAGCAATGACGATCAGATCAAGGATGGGATGGAACAAAGATATCAGCTAGAACGATGAGGGGGAAAAAAAATTCAGCAACTAGACAAATCTTAAAGGATTAAAACTCGATAAAGCAAACTACAAAATCAGTAGCACATATGAATTTGGGCTGTAGGTTTTCTTTTTGGCTATTAGTGGACAGTAGGTATATAAAATCTATCCTACCAAAAACAAGAACAATCCTACTGAGGAAACGGAGGCTTTGATACCAGATGATAAGCACACGCCTAGGCAGCACGTGTAGCAAGTTGTTGTGGCCCGATCTTCTCGTAGGATCTGCGAACTTGATAAATTGTCGCTGCGTGACCTGGTGAAGAGGCAGCGCACCGCGAGGCTGTCCACGCGACGAACTACCGAGACAATCACCCTTCCACGTATCGACGAAACAGCCCACGCAATCACGCCCTATAGACGTGAAGGCACGAACTGGGTGAACCGCAGTTCGGCGTTCTACAACTCCCTCAGGGGTCGAAAGAACAAATGTTGCAAGCCTCTCAAGACTCACGCATAAACAAACTCCACGAATTTGTGTATTCTGAATTCAATCAAAAATAATATCTGTCTTTTCATTGTCTAGTACAAGATATAGAGATAGGGGCGTTCAGCTTTGAGTAAATGGCTGCATGCGCATGCTCTAATGGATTTCGTGGCTGGTTCGCGCGTCTTTTCAGCTTCTGGCAGCAGTTACTAAAATGAGCATAACTCCTTATTGGGACGTCCAAATAATGAACCGTTTGATGGGCTGGAAAGTAGACTTGAAGACGCTTCCATCCACTTATAGAACACCGTCTAACTCCTTGTATTCTGTCCGCAGTGATGCTTGGAATTCGTACCATGTGTCAGTCATCTAGCTTCTGGTTGCATTCCCATGCTAAGGTGATGAACCACCATTTTATTCATGCACACCATAGGCTTCTTGGTTTCAGATGTCCAGAGGCTTGAATCCATCTTGATCCCATGCTGGTTCATACACTCCATCATTCCTAAGGACATTGAAACAAGAACTCAAAAGCATAGGCTCATTCAACATAGACTGATTATTAAACATAAGGTTAGCGTTCACCTGAGAATGAATTTCCTTCTGCAATTGTTTAGCTCTACTCCTTGTAATTGGACCAGCTATATCAAGTGGAGTTTCATTTGAAGATGAGTGAATGCTAGGCATGTCCTCATTAGTTGATGGCGAACAGCAGGCGGCGATCGAGCTGATCGACTTCATCATGTGCATGTGGCGTGTTAGTCGATAGGGCTTGAGAGTGGCAGATCATACACATGTGGTGCGTTAGGTGGCGTGCATGCAGTTCGTCATGTACGTGTCTGGTATTTAACGAGGTGGGACTGAAGTTTTGGTCTAGCACCAGATGGATCGACGTACAGGTGATAAGGCATGTCGTGAGGGCATGTCACGAGGTGTGCAGATGTTGGAGTGCGACAGGAGGTCACAGACACGAGGTGCATAGGTGTTGTAGCATTACAAGAGGTCACAAACACTGATGAATATTGCAACAGGCAAAGGAGAAGAGGTAGTCGACTAGTTGGCCAGACCTCAGTCTGGTTTTGCGGTGCTCGGTGATGAGCAGAGGTTGTCGATGGTGTTAGGTCATGATACGCATGATGACTGATAAGAGTTCGACAGTTTGCAAGCACATGGTAGACAGTCCAAGAAAGGCTGACAGATAATTCAATTGGAGGTTAAACATACTATGGTGCAGGACGTACAGGCTGACAGCGACATGCCAGTCATACCGCGGGCTGCAGAGATGAAGACACTAGCAACAATGATATAGGAGCCTGAGGGCTAGTGGTGGTTGTTCTATGTGGTGTGGCAACATGTGGTGCGAGCTCATGATGCATGTTTGCACTGGAGAGGGCTTGCATGCTTCCAAATCGGGAAGGGTGTGGATCGATTCAAGTTTTACGTATGAGTTTCTGAAGTGTGTATCGAATATCGAATGGCGTGAAGAAGCTTCAAGGGTTTAATTGGAAGGAAGTACACATTAGGTCCAAACAATCTCCCTCATCACACACAGCTAGTGTAACCCTGGAGACATGTCGAGCTCACCCACAACCATGCAACCCTAGAGATGTTTTGGGTTTGCCGACCCTAGGCTTTGATACCACTTGTTAGGAAATTAGTCATCAGCGGAAGCAACAGATCGATCTACCTAGACTATGCACATGATCGTAGATGACAATAGAGGCACGATGTTTGTTAATGAGGTTCACCCGAAGCCTACATCCCCGAGGCATGGCTACGAGTGCTCCTCCCCAACTAGCAACACTGGTCGCTTCCCGGGGTTCTGGTAGAACTACTATCATCCCCTACAAACCTATCACTATATCGTCATTATTACAAACAGCAGCCCTCCTCTCATACATACGAGGAGGCTTGGATACATGAGTCCTACTAGGATTCTATCTGGAGTCCTACTCTTACTCCACCATATACACTTAAAGGAAATGATACCAATGCACTGATACCAATTGAAGGGGGTTGTGAATTAGGACACCTAAAACTTATCGGCTCTAAAAACCAAGTAGGAGGTTGAAAAGCTTGATCCACCAAGGTTCATGATGCCAGTGAGTCACTAAGACTTCGAGACGCCAACGTACCACTTGGTATAAGGTAGGATCACTCCTTGATCTCCTCTTTAGGCAGCAATACCAAGCAACAACTCTCTCTAGGCCTCCCCTAATCTTGTGCTAATTTCCTTAAATGATCGCTTTTAGCACTTTGGCAACTTTGATGTCTCCTTAAGTGTATGTGAGCTTTTCTGGACTCCAGAACACTCAAATGACCGAGTGGGGGGGGGGGAGTATATACAGCCTTAGCCCCACGAACTAGCCATTGCTCCAACAGCTCAAAAAGATTGAGAGCACCAGATGTTCCAGCGTTAACAGTAGTACAAGCACGGAACATCTGGCATGTATAAAAGCAGCAACTAGCCATTGGACCCCCACTCAATCTTATTGTGAACACTGGACGTTCCGGTGTTAATTTGAACTCCATCATTGGACTATCCGATGTACAGACTTGAGCCAACCGAGCCACTTCTGTTCATTGTGCAGTTCTCCGGTTTGTAGATTTTCAATGTGCCGAAACATCCTGCGTGTACAACCACACCAAAACTAGTCGTTGCAATACAAAATCCTTCGGCAAAGCCTCCGATACAAGCATTGGACTATTCGGTGTGTATAACTCCATCTTCCATTGTACCGTAGGAAATCTTTGGAAAATACTCTGGCGAAGCCTCCAGCGTGCACAACTTCAAGCGCCAGACCATCTGATGTTTGGAACACTTGAACTTCAACATCCAGAATACTCTGGTGTGCACAACTTCTTCGATCACCAGATTATCCGGTGAGTACAAATGCTCAGAGATAAAAGCTTCAGTGTGTACAAATCCTCCATCGCCACATCATCCGACGTGTACATTTTTTTTGGGATTTGTCCAATTCAATCCAATCTTTGTCCCGCTTCGGTGACTTCTTCTTGTATTGCTACCATGAGACCTACTAAAGCATATACTTGACAAACATGTTAGTCCCATTGACTATGTTGTCATTAATCACCAAAATCACATACATGCCCTAAAAAGGCCATGTTCGTTACAATCTTCCCCTTTTTAGTGATTGATGATAATACAACTAAAGCAAGTGGCAAATAATAAATGATACTAATTGTAAAGTGCACAAATAATAAATAACATCAATTGTAAAGTGCACAAGGACTTACCACTTTGCTTGGATGCATGGTAAGAACAACCAATGATACCAATTTTAAGGGAAATATCTTATCTTTGTTATACCTTGTTCTTACCTTCACTTTATCCCCCATATGTTGTGACTGCCATGGAGACAATTCTCTATCACCACTATATCCCTTGATTGACCTATGCAAGAGTTCCTTGTTTTGCACACTTCTTGCCTTGATACCACTTGTAATCATTCCATGCGTGTTTCTTACATCATGCTTCTCCCTTTGTCAACAATTTTGCATCTTGCTTTGTTCGCCAAAATTCTCCCCCTTTATCACCAATCTAAAAAAGGCTACAACCACATGTTGAACTTAAGGGAAAATATTAGAGCATTCATGAACCATGATCCAATAATAAATGATAACAATTGTATGAATGCAATTGAAAGGGTTATGTGGAAACCATTTGAAATAAAAAAATGAATCACATTTCATGAAATTTACATAATATAGTCGAATACCCCCTATGTGTGTGCATACATATGATGAGACCCACTTGTAGGTATGTAACAATATATGCACAACTAGATAATATGTAGAGATAGGAAGTTTAAGCCATATTGTGCATGGAGGTAGCTTAAATAAATTGACAAAAATACCAACTGATGAATAAGCATTGCATACCTTCGGGAACTTGTAGATCACTCCATTAGGCTACAAAAGATACCATCTGCAGCACATGTTAGTCTCAAAATCACAACCCATAGGATATGCTCCTCCTAAATGTGTGCATACAAGTGTCGAATACTTGTGAGAGACATGCACTTATCATTGATAATAATAGAAAGGGTACCGTATAGGTTGGATTCATGACACATTAATTATACTGCTTGTAAAAATATGTCGTGAAAAGAACCCACAACTAATAAATTATGTTGGTTTCTCTTGTGTTAGAGAGAAACACAAGCAACCTACCATGTGAAAAATTACACTAGGCATTGCAAGGAAATGGAATTTGAAAAGACAATCCTACACAGGGCAAAGGTACTAGATACAAAACAAAAAACATTAATAAAATCTAGGCACCATTACTTCGTTTACCTTTGGATGGGGGATTTAGGTATATAATGATCAAAGTCTTCATCAATTCCCCCAATCTTGTACACTTGGCTTCTTTGCTTCAATCTTCACTTTATCTTGTGCGCCAAGTCACTAAATCCTCCGAGCTGACCTGTGTATTTCAAGTCTTCTTTGAAACCCAAACCGATTGGGATCCATTCATGTTGGTGATGACTTCGTTGGGCACCCAAATGGGTTTGTTCCAACCCGGTTCTTTTGCCCAACCATGTGTGTAACCACTTCGCTATTGTCCTTCTTCTTGAGCTTGTAGTGATTGCTCTTGGTCTTGATCTTACCATTTGGCTTGATGTAGATGTTAGAGGTCTTATTTGACACGTTCATTGTCTTCTTCTTCTCCTGTGTCTCCTTCTTGACTTACCTGCGTTGGAAGTAGTTGAAGAATGTCATGGTGCACCCCTTCGCAAGCTTGCTTACCATGTTGTCATGGTTATCTTAAGGAGGTTGGACATGATTCTTGCCTTTCAATTTTGCTAAGTCCTTCTTAAGCTTCTTCACTCCTTACTTGAGCTCATTATTATCTTGTACAATGAGATCATTACATGATTCTACAACAACATTCTTAACATATCTCATTACAAAGGGGTGAGCTAGATAGATCAATCAAATCATCACAAGAAGTAGAAGCATATACCTTAGGATTGAAATTAAAGAGATACGTAGATTGCTTCAAGAGGGCCTTAGGTTGTGATTCAATGCCCTCAAGTTTTTCCTTAAGCTCTTCTGGCTCCTTATTTAGCAATTCAAATTTGCTTAATAATTGTTTATAATTAGAAACAAAGGTAGCATGAATGTCATTAAGAGAATTTGATTTCTTAAGTTCTTTAGCTTGTTTCTTTAAGGCCTTTTGTTGCTCATTGATCAATTCAAGAAGTTCTTCTTGAGAGAGTGAATCCCATCAGATTAATCATCACTTACATCACTTTCCATACCTTGTGCCATAAATTACTTGTGTGATGATGACTTATGTGATGACGACCTTGAGAAAGATCTTATCTTTGAGGGAATGGTGAGGCTCTTATCACTTGAGCTTGAATCTTCATCTTCACACATCCATCTTCCTATGCTTGCAAGTGCTTTGGCTCTTCTCCTTGCCTCCCTCTTGTTCTTGGTCTTTGTCTCCTTCCTGATATGATCAATTTTGTTGACCAAGTTTTTAATGGAAATTGGATGATCAATCTTAGCATTGATCCTCTTGATGTTCTTCTTCAATCTTGAGATGAACTTGGTGATCTTAGGGTCCATTTCTTCATCACTTGAACTGCTTTGCTCATCTTCTTCATCGCTCTCTTCATCTTCATTACTATCATCTTCGCTTGAGCTTGACTCTTGATCTTGTCTCATCTTCTCTTGGATGTGTGGGAAATGAGCTTGCTTGCTTGTGTGGGCAAGGTTCTTGGCGCCAGATGAGGAGGAAGCTTCAACACCCATGTTCATAGTCATCTCATGGGCGGTGATCTTACTGAGTACATGGCTTGGAGTTCTCTTGCTAACATCATTGTTATCGTATATGATGTAGACAATCAACTTGTACTTTGGAAGAAGAGCTTAAAGTATCCTTCTCACCACTTGATCATTTCCAATTGGCGTCAAACCTAGCCTATTGATCTTATTGTCAAGAATATTCAAACGTGAATACATGTAAATAGCACTTTCATGGCAAGTTGTTTATTGCTATTGAGCTTAGAGACTAGCACATGATATTTCTCATCGCGCACATCCTTTGTCACTTCATGTATTTCAATGTGGTTAGTCCAAATATCATGTGCATTGGTGAGAGAATCTATTTGATTGAATGCATTGATGCATAGAGAAGATAAAAGGATACTATTCGCCAAGGCATCGAATTGCCTCTCCTTATTTGTGGGATGTTTCTTCATCCCCTCCTCGGTGACTCTCCAAACATCTAAACTTTTGGCTTGCAGAAAATAAGTTATTAGAATCTTCCACTGGGGGAAGTGAGTGCCATCTAGAGCACTACTGATATCTATCCTTACCCCAGATGTCACAACTCACTAGGCGGTAAAGCCTAACCGATAAAAAAGAGATCATGACTCAAATGCCACTTGGATTGGCGTATCCTTATGAAAGGTGTGAGCCCTAACACTGGTACCAATTGAAAGGAAATGATACCAATGCACTGATACCAATTGAAAGGGATCGGTGACGTCCAAAGAGAGGGCTGAATTTGGACAACTAAAACTTACTGGCTCCAAAAATTTCTCAAGATAAACTTATATCAATTTCTATCTAAATATGCTCTAGGTTTATCTAGTGTGTCTACTCTACTGCTCAAAAAGGGTTTAGAACCTATAGCCAATCCTAGCAAACTACTCTAGGAAGGTAAATAAGCAAACGTAAATTGTAAGTATGTAAATACGGAAACGTAAAGAAGGTAGAGAGAGCAAACTCGACATAAATAATTTTTATCTCATAGTATTGATGGCATAAATACCACTCCTAGTCCATGTTGGAGTAGCCACCTAGGCTATTGCTCCATATCGACATCTGATCATGAACCTTGAGCCACCTAGGCCTAAAGTAAGTTGAGTCACCAAGCCGCTAAGGCAAGGCTCACCAGAAGTCTCTCTTCTGGTAACTTGCTGTTGTTTTCACTTTGGAGCTTGAGCCACCAAGACAAGGGTCACCGCGTCCCCGTACAAGCTTCTTGTCGCCGCTCCACACCAAGTCGGAGGGTTGACAAGCTTGAGCCACCAATTCTCATGATGTCGGTGAGTCAACAAAAGTTCAAGGCACCAGTGTATCACTTGGTACAAGGTAGGATCACTTCTTGATCCCCACTCTATGCAGCATTACCTAGCAAGAAATCTCTCTAGTCCTAATAGCACTAATCACTCCATAATGTTTTGCTAATTGCCTTAGATGATCACTTTTAGCACTTTGGTGGCTTGGATGTCTCCTCAAGTATATGTTAGCTTCTCTAGACTCTAGCACACTCAAATGACCTAGTGAGGAGGGGTTATGTATAGCCTCAACCGCATGAACTAGCCGTTGCTTCAATGGCTCAAAAATACTGTAAACATCGGATGTTCTAGCGTTAACAATAGTACAAGCACCATAACATCTGACGTGTACGAAAGTAGTAACTTGCCGTTGAACCCCCACTCAATCTCATTGTGAACACTGAATGTTCCGGTATTACCTTGAACTCTATCGTTGGACTATCGAGTGTACAGACTTGAGCTAACTGAGCCACTTCTCTTCACTGTGAATTTCTCTAGCATGTAGATCTACAATGGGCCAGAACATCCCACGTGTACAACCACGTCAAAACAAGCCATTGCAATACAAAATCCTCTGGCAAAGCCTTGGATATAAGCACCAGACCATCCGGCGTGTATAACTCTATCTTCCATTGAACCAAAGAAAATATTTGGAAAATATTCCAGTGTGCACAACTTCAAGCACCGGACCATCTGACGTTTGGAACACTTGAACTTCAACTTCTGGAATGTTTTGGCATGCACAACTTTTTCAATCACCAGATTATCTGGCGACTACAAACGTTTGGAGACAAAAGCTCAGGTGTGTAAATTTTTCTTGGGACTACTTTGGTGGCTTCTTCATGTGTTGTATCTGTCGGTGTATCAGGAACCGGGGGTCCCTAAGTCCCGAGGCCAGGCCAGCCATCTGCCACGTGTCACCATCCCGCGAGGTCCCACCTGCGGGGTGAGGAAAGTCCAAGTTCCGGGAGAAGGTGCTCGGGGCCACAGTCTTTGGTTTCCGAGCACCCCAGTTCCCCGACGATCCGCGGAGTCTAAGTACCGGGAAGAAAAGTGCTCGGGCCGGTGCCAGGTCATCCCCGAGCGCCCTAGTTCCCCGATGACCAGAAGAGCTAAAGTTCCGGGAGAGAGTGCTTGGGGCTGCGAGTGGCAGTCCCCGAGTGCTCGGTTCCCTGAAGGTTCCACACAAAGAGTGCTCGGGAGAGAATGCTCGGGGCTGCGCGTGGCGGCCCCAAGCGTTCGGTTCCCCGAAGGATCGGGCAAGAGTGCTCGGGAGAGAGTGCTCGGGGAGGTGAACAGTACCCCCGAGCACTCGGTTCCCCGACGACCCAGAAAGGCTCCCGAGGGGCCCACCGATGAGGTGTCCGCCAGTCAGAGGCCGAAGCCGCATTCAATGAGCGTGTGTGGTCTGACACATCCAACTGCTCCCGCCGCAGTGTCAGTCCCTGTCATGCTTTGGCAGGGGGGCGTGGGGCTATTAATTGCACGGGTCCCGTCCCGTATCATCCGGTGTGTCTCGGGATAACATCGCCAGGATCAAGGCATTCCGCCTGCCGCCGTGCCGTGGCAGAGGAACAAGACAGGGCGGGCACGCCGGGTGGCTCGGTGGCTGCCCGGTGGGCCCTCTCAATGGCGCCCGTTGCCAGGGCGTCCACAGTGACGAGTGACCGAACGCGCGCCGCGTTTTTCCACCGCCCCAGTCATTTCACCCAGAGGAAATGATGACACCTTTTTCAGTCATGGCGTCTTGGAACTTGTACCCCTTCCTTCCCGTTCGGGGTATGTCGTGGCCGGCGAGTGCATAAAAGAGTCGGCACACTGGAGGAACAAAAAGAAAAAAACCCAGACGAAGAAGACGAACCCCACAACGAACCAAGCCAACAGACGAAGACATTGCAAGCAAGCCTGAGCAGAGCTCCTGCCGAAGAACAAGGAGCCTCAAGCTCTTAGTTAGACACTATATTCTTGTAACCAGATACATCCTTAGGGGACATCCCTCAGGACGGTTATTGCATCCATACAAGCGTAGGGTATTACGCCCCCGTGTGGCCCGAACCTGTCTAAACCCCGGTGCATTTATTTCTCTTTGCACTAGGTCAATCATCCCCCACCACCGGCCGTCTTATTTACGTTCACTTTCATTTATTTCTCCGACGAACTTATTCAGGATCATCCCCCAGGCCGAATCTCTAAAAAGGGGTCTCTCGGGATCCCTGCGATAGGAGTTAATCCTCCGACAGTATCCATAAGACCTACTAAAGCATATACTTAACAAACATGTTAGTTCTATTTACTATGTTGTCATTAATCACCAAAATCACATACATGCCTTAAAAGGACCATGTTTGCTACAACCGCTAATACAACTTCAAGTCATACATGTAACCAACTCATACGATTATTCGACACATATCCAACATTGTGACCAGGGCAATAATTTTCACAAAAAAATAATTGAAAACAAAAATCTGATGATACATCCCTAAATCTTCTCAACTTAAGACAGTGAAAACATACCCATTTTTTGCATAGGGAAAGGAAATGACACAGAAAGGAAGGGAATGGAAAGGACATGAGATTACGCTAAGCTCCGATGCGCAGCATGGTGAAGTAGGCTTGAAGTTGGATGAGACCATGTGAGGCATGTGAGGTGATTGGTTGTTGCTGGGGGGAGGGGATCAAAGAATTTGAGTCATGCATAGCTCTTGCATTCTATATATAATTATGATAGAAGATATAGATTGATTCTAGTTAGTGGATATAGATGAAAAGAAATAATGGTGTATTAATACTTTGTAATTCTGATAGCGCATATTAATTCTGGTCAGCATATGTTTAGGTTTGTAAAGCATAACCAGGCTTTAGAGAATAAGAGTTCTCCTTTTGAAAGGGCTTTAGACAAGGTGGAGCATCAAGTTATCCTTTATATCGTTTTTCACAAAGGTTTTAGTCAGCATTGGATTTCCTGGATCTTTGACATTCTTCAATCTGATACTTTTGCAGTTCTTTTGAATGGGGTGCCTGGAAAAGTTTTCCATTACAGAAAGGGGTGCGGCAAGGGGATCCTCTTTCACCCCTCCTCTTTGTTTTGGCTGCGGATCTTCTATGGAGTATTTTAAATAAAGCTACAGATCTAGGTCTCCTTCATCTTCATCTTAAAATTGGGGCTAATCAGGATTTCCCTATTGCACAATATGTTGATGACACACTTCTTATCCTTCAAGCTTGCTCGAGACAACTCTTTGTGCTTAAAGCTTTGCTCAAGACTTTTGCTAAATCTACAGGTTTAAGGGTCAATTATTCAAAGTCGGTCATGGTTCCTATTAATGTGTCAGATGAGAAAATGGACATTCTTGATAAGACTTTCAATTGTCAAAACGGAAGTCTTCCCTTCACTTATCTGGGTTTACCTTTGGGACTTACAAAACCCAATCTGGGGGATTTTCTTCCTTTAATGAATAGAGCTGAAAAGAAGGCTTATTTGTACTTCTACTCATTTATCCTAAGATGGTTGTCTTGAAATGGTGAATATTGTTCTTTCTTCTTTGCCCACTATCTATATGTGCACTCTCAGGCTTCCTTTGGGGGTTATAAGACAATTGACAATTATAGAAGACAATGTCTATGGAGGGGGTTTGATTTGATTGGTAAAAAGACACCGCTAGCTTCATGGAAAATGGTCTGTAGACCTAAACAGGAGGGAGACCTTGGTACCATAAAGCTAACAACTCATAATGATGCTCTACTTCTCAAGAACCTTCATAAGATTTTCAACAAGAAAGACCTACCATGGGTACATTTAATCAGGGAGAGCTATTACAAAACTGGAACCTTGCATTCTAATTCTAGAAGAGGGTCTTTTTGGTGGAGAGATACAGTTAAGTTACTGGATATTTATAAAGGTATCGCCTCTCCAATTGTTGGAAATAGATCTTCAGTTCTCCTGTGGACAAATATTTGGAATGGTTTTGTTCCTCTCTTTCTTTCCTTGAGCTCTTCTCTTTTACTAGAAATGCTAAAATTACTCTTCTACAGGTTTCTTAGCTAAATAATCTAACTAAGTATTTTCATTTACCCCTGTCTGTTCAAGCTTATCAGCAGTTTTAGCAGCTTCAAGATCATCTTTCTCAGTTACCTTTTACTTCTCAAAATGATACTTGGACTAACATTTGGGAAGAGCCCTCTTCTATGCGAGCAAAGTTTATATTTATCTAATGGGACATAGGCCTATTCTTCCGATCTTCAAATGGAACTTTAAATGAAGCATAAAGTTTTCTTTTTGTTGCTTCTAAAAGATAGGCTTAATACAAGAGAGCTTCTACGATGGAAAAATATGACACTCCCTTCTTATACTTGTGATCTATGTCTTTTTGACAGCTTGAAGAAACTAGATTTCATCTTTTCCTCTCCTGCAATTTTGCTCAAAACTGTTAGGCATTGTTGAATCTCTAGTCCAACCCCAATGTCAGATTGTTTTAAAATTTTAGAATCTTCAAGAGAAGACTTGTTATACCTTCTGCAATGGAAATTGTTACCATGTGCTAGATCATCTAGGTGATTCGAAATGACTAGATTTTTAATGATTCGCTCCCAACCGTTCATGCAGTTTGGTATTTTTTTCAAGGAAGATTTCACTCAAATAATTAACCGAGCTAAAAGTTCTAGAGTTGATGACATGTGTCAATAGCTTGCTTCTTCAGAATAACTATTTTAGGGCTTTTCTTGGTTTTTGTTTTTGGTTGGTAATCTATTTTTGTACTCTCCCTTTATTTTAATTTAATATATGACCAGTAGAGGACGATCCTACAGTTTCATAAAAAAAAGAGATCTCCTTTCACTAGCTTTGGTTGGAAGTTGGATTATGCTTTCAGGATCCCCCTTTGATTACAAGGAATTACATTACCTTGATCATGTTTGTGTTTCTTTTGGTAAACTAGTTCATTGGCACTGTAGTGACCACAACATGTCCTGAGTATTGGTCAAATGTAACACCCTAATTTTTTCTAATTCAAAAATTTCTCAATATTTGTTAAAGTTCAAATGAGTTTAAATATTTTATTTTAAAAGAGAGAAAACCCTATTTTATATGAAAGAAGAAGCAAATGACATAAGATATAAGTGAATATTTTGCATTCATGCTGAATTAGGCAAATAGTATTTTATTTGATTTTTGATGAATTTATTTGAAGAGTTTTGTGTGGATTTTGAATTTGAATTTGGATTTTGAATTCATAGGAAAAAGAAAAAGGAATAAAATCTCTACCGGGCTGCCTTTTCCCTTTTCGGCCCAGTTTCTCCTCGGCTTCGACCCAGCCGCCGCGACTTCCCCTCCCACCCGGGCCGCCTGCCTCGGCCCATCTCCGCGCGCCAGCCCGCGCGCCGAACCACTCACCCGAGCCGCTGACATGCAAGTCCCGCATGTCAGAACCTTCTTCCTCCTCAGTCGGATTCCGACGCAGAGACGGGAACGCGTCGGTCGCCGATTTCCGTTCGAATCCAAGGCCAAACCGAACCCGAGAACTTCTAGAAAGCAGTCGAATCAAATCCCTGGGATCCCTTATATCTTTAGCCGGCCTTATCTCTAAGGAAATCGTGGATTTCAGCTCGGATGCATCTCCCCGCCACCGTGTCCGAGTTGATCTCCTGTGCCGTCGCCCTGGACACCCCGAGCTGCCTATATAAGTAGAGCCTCCCTCCCCGAACGCATCTCAACTAGAAATCGCCAAAACCCGAGCCTTAGATGCCGAGTTCAGAGCTTGCCGAGCCGCCCTCGCCGCCGCTTCGACTGAGCTCGCCGCCACGCCGTTCCAGAGCATCGCAGCGCACCCCGAGTCCACCATCGCGAGTGCCTGCCACCACAGAAGCTTTTCCCGCCGTCGATTTGGTCTCTGCGCCGCCGGGGCACCCTCTCCGACGAGTTCCCGAAGCAGCCGCCGCCCCCTTCCGTCACCGACCACCTTCCCGTGCCGCGTAGCCCTCGGTAAGCTCCAAAACGAGATCGTCGTTACCTTCTTGTCGTGTTCCGCCGCTTGTCGTCGTGATCCGAGGCCGGCGACAAGGTTTGCTCATGTCTCCGACGAGCCGTCGCCGTGCCCGAGCTCGACTCCGCCGAGAACCACCTTGCCGACCGCCTGATCTGTTTTGTGCCATCGGATCTGTCCTCAACGGCCTAGATTAGATCGCATCTATACCCCTTCGCTGACCAACCAGAAGCTGCCACGTGTTGCCACTTAACCCAGTCAGCAGCCATGCCATGTCACCCATCCACCTCAGCCGCCACCTCAACCTTTCTGCTGATGTGTCACGCCTGTCACCATGCAATATCAACCAGAGCTACCCAGTCAGTAATTCAAACCTTTTTAAGTATTAAAATAAATCTGATAATTTCTTTAATTGGTAATTTTGCAATTTAGCCCTTGAACTTTTCTGAAATAACAAAAAGAGCCATGTCTTTTTGCAGTTAGGTCCCTATACTTTTTCATAATTACATTTTGGTCCCTCTATTTTTACAAAAAGGTCCCTGAACTTTTTGTTAATTCAATTTAGGTCCTTTTCTTTTTTTTTCCAGATTTAACCCTAGACTTGTTTTAGCCCTAACTTTTTCATCGTAACTCCGATTTAAGCGATTCTTGCGCCGATGGATTCGTTTTTCAGTGTTCTTTCTTTTTAGCTAGTCTTTATCTCGTTATTCTTTTGTTTTGTGCTCTGTTCTTAGTGTATATTGTTTGTTTGTTTGCCGGTGATTGTGCGATTAGCCGATAACATTCCGGATCAATTTGAAGAACATTAAGACTAGGAGCAAGAATACACTGAGCAGCAACAAGGAGAAGGCAAGTGTCCTTGATCATATTGAACCTATGTTTTTAAATGTTTTGTTTTACAAAACTGCATGCAATGTCTGTCAATATGATGGGTAGTCACCTATGTTAGGATTTTTCCCTAGATATTCCCTTATCATCCCTTGGAACCTAGATGGTTTATGGTTAGCTGTCTTTTATGGATAGGTTGCTTAGCCTTGCTTTTGGGATGTTGGGAGGTGTCATAATTTTGACTAATGAACATATGCAGTAATGATGGTTAATATGATGATGTTTTAGCAACATGGAACCTTAGGTCTTGAGCATAGGGATGTTGGTGATAGTTGTCATGATTATGACATTGGATTAATGTTTGCTCAAGTAACCTAAGTAAGGACCGGTTCGTGGAGCGACAACCCAAGAAGTAACGTACCAACCACGAGGCTGATATGGGTAAAGCGTGACATACTGATTAGAGTCTGTCCAGTGTGCGTTGGGTCAGCACAAAAGGGGGCTTCTGGGTAGGAGCTTTGCTTGCGTAAAGCCTGGCGGTGAAACCTAGTGGGCAGACACACACTGGGTTAGTCTCTGTTTAGTGGAAAGTGTCATACAGTGATTCTTGGCGGCACACCCTGGCGTGTGTTAAGTGTCTTGCAAACACGACAACATGGAATTCATGACTCGTGGGTAAAGTTGGACAACCTCTGCAGAGTGTAAAACTGTTATAACAGCCGTGCTCACGGATATGAGAGACTTGGATCCTCACATGATTAGATGGTGGATGGTTTTGGTTCTGGTACAGGGAGTACTAGATTGTTTGGTTTTGGTCTTAGTACAGGGAGTACTAGACGGTTGAGGTATGCAGGGTGGGGAACCTTGTATGCTAGATGATGGATTGTTGGGTTACATTCATTTAATACTTGTCTAATGCTTTTGAGTTCAAATGTGTTTTCATTACTCGCATTTACGCAAATAATACCTTGTGTCAGCCTATTCTTGATATAAGCCTGCATGTCATTATTTTCCCACACTTGTTGAGTACATTATGTGCTCACCCTTGCTTTCTCCTACCAAAAACATATGCTGCTCAGTGGAAGACTTTGAGGATTTCAAAGACGATGACCTGGTGTTCTAAGGAGCGTGTCTTCCAGTCGGTGCCTGTGGAGTTTTGGTCGCAAGTGCTTTCGTCCCGCTGCCGTCATTTAGATGATGTCGTTTAGGTTAATCTTGAGATTTGCTTAGGTAAAGTATTTTTTTGTAAGAGGTGAACGTTTAATGAAATAAAGTATTGCTTTTGTTACTTCACCTATAACGTCCTTATGTGTGTTAAACTTCCTGGGCACACATAAGCCGCATCTGGTTTTGGTCGTTAAAACCGGGTGTGACATCAAAGCACTCATTGATGACCCCCTAGAGGTGCCAAGAAGCCTTGTCATCAAGCAAGGAAGCAATATGGATGGTTAAGGGAGATCATTGACTGTCTAAGTTTATATCTCCAATAGTCATCATGCTGACCAAATCCCTCCTAATGAAGACAAACCACCAACTAACAATGGTAATCCTCATCCCTTTGAGGGTTCTATTTTACCAGGAGAACCAAAGGTGGTGGATAACATGGCAGACTAGCATCTTGCACAACACTTTGGTCAGAATAGTCAAGGAAATGTTGATGAGCAACTTCCTAGATATGGCCAACAAGACCAAGTTACAAATGAAAGTTCCGTCCAAAGATCCTCCATCCTAGTACACTAATTTTTCTTGCCAAGAGCAGGTCCAACTCAATAATTAAAGTGCAAAATCAACTTCATCAATTAAATGAAAATCTGCTTGTTGATCCATACAAGCCTATGGATCCACAAGATCCTGAAGCCAGTCATCATGAACAAATCACTCAGTTCCTTGCTAACAACCTAATACGTCTGCTCAGGGAGTATTTATAGCAACCTCAGAGCCATGGACAGACCATTGTAACAATCCATATTCCCGCATCTGTTATCAAGATACTATCAGGGTTGAATATTAACAAACTTGAAAATTGATATAAGTGCCTTGAAAATTGTGAGCCACAAAGACCAGGAAAGAATCATGCCAAGAAAGGAGAAAGAAACACGAACCTTTATCCTCAGTGTGGTGGCTCCACTATACTTTGCACATACGTATGACCTTTCTTCTAGTCACACCCTCTGTTGTTTCCAAAATTTTGACTAGATACTCCGAATAAGTTAGATTCTCTTGGGGATTGACTTCTTCTAAGGGTAACTATTCCTCTAGCACATTTAAACACTTCTTCAACTATGATATGTGAAACACGTCATGTACATCGTCTGGCTTAGGTGGCAGTTCCAACTGATAAGCCACATCTCCCCGTCTAGCAGTCACTTTAAATGGTCCAATATAGCATGGTGATAGTTTGCCTTTAACTTTAAAAGATGCAGTCCTCTTAGAGGCAGAACCATGAGATACACAAAATCTCCAATATGAAAGGTTAACTCCCAACGATGGTTATTTGCATAGCTCTTCTGCCTAGACTAGGAGGTCTGTAACTTCTCTCGTATTACCTATACTTGCTCTTCACCTTCTTGAAGCTTCTTGGGTCCAAACACGTGGCCTTCTTCAGTTTCACTCTAATGTAAAGGTGTTCTACACTTTCTTCCATATAATGCCTCGAATGGATTTGTAAACTGGACTGGTGTAACACCCTGATTTTTAAATTTTGCAATTCTCTAAAATTTTCCTAGATTTAATTTGAGATTAAATAAATAGCATAGGATAAAACCTAATTTCTAAATGTTAAATTCAAATTTGAATTAGGATTATTAATTGTTTGAATGCATTCATGCTGAAGTTAGGCATTTAGATTTTTGTTTGACTTGTTTGACTTGTTTGCTTGAGAATAGATTTAGCAATGTTTAGAAAATAATAGAAAATAGTTTTGGAAAAAGGGAAAGAAATAAAAAGAAAAAAAAGAGAAAAACCTAAGTCTACCAGGCCTCCCTTCTTTCCCTCTCATCCCTTCGGCCCAGTCCAACCAGCCTGCCCCGGCCCGCTTTCCCCGGCCTAACCCCCTCTCCCTTCTCTCTCTCTGGCCCATTTTCCCGCACCGGCCCACTTCCCTCTTTCCCTTCCCGCCTGGGCCATGCCCGAGCCGGCCCAGCCAGCTGCACGCGCCCGCGCTCACCCGCGAACACGCTTTCTGCCGTGCCGCCTTCGCCTGAGTAACTGCCATGTGGGTTCCGCGTGTCAGGACCATCTCCTACCTCCGGACGGAGTCCCAACCGAGCACGATACCGCAGCGCCGCCGCCTTCCTCCTTGTCGTTCGCACCCTGGACTCCTTGGATATCCGCCTATAAATAGCACCCGACGCCCCTCCATCCCATCTCGCCAAAAGCCGTTGCCTCCCGTGCCCTTTTTTGCCGAATCGCCGAGCTGCGCCGCCGCTCGCCGTCCGCCGTTGCCGTCGCCTCTCCGCCGCTTCTCAGAGCACCGTTGTGACCGCGTGCTTTTGTAGAGTCTCCCCCGCCGCTCGTCACCGCCTTTCCGCCGCCGGAGCCCCATCCCCGACGAAGAGCCGAGCGTCGCCGACGTCTACCCCGCCGCCGCACACCACCTGAGCCGCGCCGTAGCCGGTACGTGACTAAAATGGAATCCCCGTGCTCCCTTCTCTCTCTGCCGCCGCTCGCCGTCGAGGACCGACGTCGGCGACGAGGTCTGCGCCAATCTCTGGCGAGATCGCCAACGTGATCCCCTCGGCTCAGCCATGTTCATCCTCTCAGCCGCCCGATCCATCCTGAGCCGTCCGATCTAGTCCGAACGGCCGAGATTAGATCGCACCTATACCTCTTCAGTAGCCAGTAGCGAGTTGCCATGTGTCATCTCTTTAAACACAGTCAGCACCTTAGCCACATCACCTTGCCACATCAGTGCCACATGTACGCCACATCAGCCATTATGCCCAGTCATCTACCCAGTCAGCAATTCAAGCTTTTCCAGTACAAAGATAATTCCAAAAATTCCAGATAATTCCTTTAATTGGTAATTTTGCAGAAAGACCCCTAGATTTTTCTGTAAATACCTAAAAGCCCCTGTCTTTTTACAGTTTAGTCCCTGAACTTTTTCATAATTACAAATAGGTCCCTCTATTTTTACAAAAAGGTTCCTATAGTTTTCCATAATTACAATTAAGTCCTTTTCTTAATTAAAATAAACCCTAATCTTGTTTTTAGCATATCTTTTCCATCGTAACTCCGATTTAAGCGATTCTTGCGCCGATAGATGCGTTTCTCCGAGCTCTATCTTTCTAGATAGGTTTTGTCTTGTTGTTTTTCTTGTTTGTGCTCTGTTCTTAGTATGTTTGTTTGTGTGCTTTACTGGCTATTGTGCGATTAGTCGTCAACGCCCCGGATCAGTTTGAAGAATATCAAGACCAGGAGCAAGAATACACTGAGCAGCAGCAAGGAGAAGGCAAGTGTCCTTGATCATATTGAACCTACGTTTTTAAATGTTTTGTTTTACAAAACTGCATGCATTGTCTATCAATATGATGGGTAGTCACCTATGTTAGGGTTTTTTTCCCTAGATATTTCCTTATCATCCCTTGGAACCTAGATGGTCTATGGTTAGGTGTCTTTTATGGGTAGATTGCTTAGCCATGCTTTTGGGATATTGGGAAGTGTCATAATTTTGACTAATGAACATATGCAACATTGGTGGTTAATTTGTTAATGATTTAGCAACATGGAACCTTAGGCCTTGAGCAAAGTGGTTTTGATGGTTGTCATGGTTATGACGTTGGTTTAGTGTTTGCTCAAGTAACCTAAGTAAGGACCAGTTCATGGAGCGACAACCTGAGAAGTTCCGTACAAACACGAGACTAATATGGGAAGGCTTAGCCGATTAATTAGGGTTCTTCCAGTGTTGTGTGGGCCAGAGGGGAGGCGTGGATGAGAGAAGGAAATTCTCAAAAACCACATGGCACAAGAGGGGGCTTCTAGGTGGTAGTACCTAGCGGTGAAACCTGGAGTGTTGGTGACACATACTGGGAGGATTCTTTGTAAAGGCTTCGTAGTGATCTCCTGGTAACACACCACTGGCGTGTGTATAATGCTTGGCCGGCATTGCAACATGAAGACTTTAGTCATCTGCTTGCAGGTGATGAAATCATGACTCGTGGGAAAGTTGTACAACCTCTGCAGAGTGTAAAACTGTTATAACAGCCGTGCTCACGGATACGAGAGACTTGGATCCTCACATGATTAGATGGTGGATTGGTTTTGGTTCTGGTACAGGGAGTACTAGATGGTGTGGTTCTGGTCTTAGTACAGGGAGTACTAGACGGTGGTGGTATGCAGGGTGGGGAACCTTGTATGCTAGATGATGGATTGTTGGGTTACATTCACTTAATGAATGTTTAGTGCTTTGAGTCCAAAAATGTTTTCTTTACTTGCATTTTTGCAAAAATATCATGTGTTAGCTTATTCTTGTTGAAAGCTTGCATATCATTATTTTCCCACACTTGCTGAGTACTCCATGTGCTCACCCTTGCTATCCCCCACAATACACATGCTGCTCAGTGGAAGACTTCCAAGACTTTCAAGATGACGACCTGGTGTTCTAAGAGTGTGTCTTCCAATCGGTGCCTGTGGAGTGCTTGGTCGCCGATGCTTTCGTTTCGTTCTGCTGCCGTCGTTTAATAGTTATAGATTGGTTAGTAGAGTTGTTTAGGTGAAGGCTTTGTGTAAGAGTTTGACGATTGTAAGTTAAAGTATTGCTTTTGTTACTTCACCTGTGACGTCCTTATGTGTGTTGAACATCCTGGGCACACATAAGCCGCATCTGGTTTTGGCCATTAAAACCGGGTGTGACAACTGGTAACTATTGTTATATGAAAACTTCGCATATGGTAGATTCTTGTCCCAACTATTACGATTATGGAGAGCACACACTTATAACATATCCTTGAGTATTTGATTTACTCTTTCTGTCTCTCCATCTGCCTATGGATGATACATCGAGCTGAAATTCAACTTCGTATTGAGAAACTCATATACGCTCTGCCAAAACCTTGAGGTAAATTGGGTTCCTCAATTTGGCACTATGCTCTTTAGAACTCCATGTAAACACACAATCCTTGACATATATAGCTATGCTAAGTCTTAATAGGAATGAAATAAGAAACCTTAGTAAGGCGATCCATAATGTCCCATATTGAATCATAGCCTGACTGGGTACATGGTAAACCACCTATAAAGGCCATACCATTTCTTCCCATTTCTATTTAGGTATCTTCAAAGGTTGTAGCAAACCGGCTAGTTTCTGATATTCTGCTTTCACTCGTTGGTATATATCACAAACTGCTACATACTCGGTGATTTCTCGCTTCATACCAAGCCACCAATAGCGATCCTTTAGATCCTGGTACATCTAAAGGATCGCTGACTCGTGAGATTCTTTTAGGAGTGTCTCCTTGAGATCCTTCCAGTCCAGTACATAGATATACTTCACGAACCATACTATGCCTTTCTCATCTTCTGAGAACCTTGGGGCCTTGCCTGCTTTGATATTCTGTTTGATCTCCTTGATATTTTCATCTTCTACCTGTCCTTTTCAAATGTTCTCATCTAGAGTAGGTTCCACTTCCATAGTTATTGCCTCCATGTATGCGACAAACCATATGTTAAGTCGCCATAATTCTTCACATAAGGCTGGTTGAGCATCTTGTAAGAGTCATGTTGCAATAAGCCTTTTGACTTAACACATCTACAACTATGTTTGTCTTTCCAGGTTGGTAATGAATTCTAATATCATAGTCCTTGATTAGCTTTAACCATCTGCATTGTATCAAGTTAAGATCCATTAGCGAATATATACTTCAAGCTCTTGTGATCCGTATATATCTCACATCTTTTTCCGATAGGGTAATATCTCCGTATCTTTAAAGCATGCACTACATCTTCTAGTTCTAGGTCATGAGTCAGATAGTTCTTTTCATGAGTCCTTAACTGTCTTGAGGTGCAAGCTACGACTTGTCCTTCATGCATCAAAACACATCCAAGGCCTTGGCGAGATGCATCACAATATATTTGAAGTTCTTCTGGATATCTGGTAACACTAACACTGGGGCTATGGCTAGCTTCTTCTTGAGCTCCTTAAAATTTGCCTCATAGGCAACAACCCATACATGCTTTTTTTCTTTCTTGAGCAACTTCGTGAGTGGCTTCGCTATCTTCGAGAACCCTTCTATGAAGCAACGATGGTATTCGGCTAAACCAAGAAAACTTCATACTTCTATGACACTCATAGGTGACTTCCAATTCAGCACATCTTTCACCTTACTTGGATCCACTATGACTCTTCTGGCAGATAGGATATGTCTGAGAAATGGCACTTCTATTAGTCAGAACTCACACTTACTGAACTTAGCATACAACTGATGCTCTCTAAGTTCTCCCCAGACTATCCTTAGGTGTTCCTCATGTTCTTATTCACACTTAGAGTAAACCAACATGCCATTGATAAACACTACCACGAACTTATCCAAATACTTCGTGAAAACTTTATTCATGAGGTACTAAAACAAGCCGAGGCATTAGTGAAACCGAACGACATGATCGTAAACACATATTATCCATATCAGGTAACAAAGGTTGTCCTAGGTATATCCGTTTCTTGAATTTTTAGCTGGTAATAACCTAAGCTTAAGTCTTAGAAAACACATGATCCGTTAAGTTTGTCAAAAAGATCTTCGATCTTGGGTAAGGGATACTTATTCTTGATGTTGACATCATTGAGTGCTCTGTAGTCTATGCACATCATTTGGCTTCTGTCTTTCTTCTGCATGAAAAGCATGGGTGCTCCCAATGGTGAGGAACTAGGGTGAACATGACCCTTCTCTAACAACTGTTGAATCTACTTCTTAATTTCAGTTGAATCATCAGCAGAAATCCTATAGGGCCTTTTAGCTATAGGTGCAGTTCCATGAACAAGTTCAATAACAAACTTGCTGCCTTGGTACGGTGGTATACTAGGCAGTTCATCCGGGAAAACATCTTGGAATTCACAAACTATTTGAATCTAGTCCACTATCGATCCTTTTGTGTGATTCAACTTGCATTCTTTCGTTGACAGTGTGTCTGCCACAGACTCATTCTCCATTAATCAAAGTGACTACCCTTCTGGTGCATTCTTTCACTCCTTTGAACTTTGCTAGCTGTCGGAAGGTGAACTCCTAAAGTAGGGATCCGGAGGGACCCCCTTTGAGATTCAGCCGGGGGGATGATTCTGAATCTATTTTGCGGGTGAAATAAATGAGCATAAAGGCAATGGCAGGTGGAATGGAATGATTGAAAGCAGAATGTAGTAAATGCACTGGAGGTTTTCAGACAGGTTCGGGCCGCACTGAGCATAATACCCTACTCCTGTGTGGATGCTATAAATGCACTAAGAATGTCTCTCAGGGATGTTGCTGGTTACAAGAATGTTTGTCTATCCTAGAGCTTCGGGCTCCTTATTCTTCGGTGGTCTCAGCTTCTGTACTTGTACTGAACCTCTGTCTTGTTCCTTGGCTCTGAGTGTTCGAAACTGGGCTGGGGCTTTTTTCCGTGTCCTCCGGCTCCTCTTAAATACTCGCCGGCGGTAGCGTGCCTCGAAAGGGAGGGCACGAGTTCCAAGGTGCCATAAATGGAAAAGCAACCAACATGGGCTATTGCGTGAAGTGACGGGGGGTTGAAAACGCACCCCCCGCCTGGTCTCGGTCGTCATGATGGTGTTCTGCAACAGGCGCCGCGGAGAGGGCCCACCGGGCAGCCACCGAGCAGCTCGGCACGCCATCCTGTCTTGCACGCCTGACACAGTAGGGTGGCAGGCGGGGCACCTTGGGCCTCGCGATGCTATCCCGAGGCGCGCCGGATGACGCAGGATAGGACCCGTGCATTAAATGACCCCACGCCCTCCTGCCAGAATGTGGCAGGGACTGACACCGAGCGTGGCAGGAGCAGTTGGAAGTGATAGGCCACGCGCCCTCTTAAATGCGGCATTGGGCCTTTCACTGGTTGACACCTCACTGCTCGACCTCTGTGGGGGCCATTGGTGAAGGACTTCTCAGGCCGTCGGGGAACCGAGTGCTCGGGGGTCACTGTTCACATCCCCGAGCACTCTCTCCTGGGTATGTCCTTTCTTGGTCCTCGGGGAACTGAGTACTCGGGGGCCACTGTTCACGGCCCCGAGCACTCTCTCCTGGAATTGACTGTTCAGATCCTCGGGGAACCGAGTGCTCGGGGGCCGCTGTTCACAGCCCCGAGCACTCTCTCTCCGAAACTAACTCCCTTGGGTCCTCGGGGTACTCGGGTGCTTAGGGACCACTATTCGCAGCCCCGAGCACGCCCTTCTGGGTACTCGTCTTTTCTGGTCGTCGAGGGACTTGGGTGCTCGGGGGCCACTGCTCATGGCCCCGAGCACTTTCTTCCTGGCATGTGGTCTTCGCAGATCATCGGGGAACTCAGGTACTCGGGGGCTACTGTTCATGGCCCCAAGCACCCTCTCCCGGGACTTAGTCTTCTCGTACCTCGTGGAGATGATCCCCGCGGGAGGGCGCCATGTGGCAAATTGCTGATCTGGCCTCGGGACTCGGGGACCCCTGGTTCCTAATTCACCGACAGCAGCCCCCGGGCCCATTGGCAGGCGATGGCCCAGAGACAACGGATGGGGCCCTCATCTTCATCGAGGCTGATCCTAGCACCGAAGCCACGTGGCGTGTTTTTAGGCGCTGGCCTCTCTGGTCCAGGCTTCTGGTACGGCCCTGCGGGGAGCCGAACAGACGCGTGTCCAGCCGACCCCGAGGCAAGTGACAACGAGGCAGGCGGCACATGATAACGAGGCAGGCGGCGCGCGATGACGAGGCAGGCGACGCTTGTGGCAACTGCAAAGATCTAGGGTAGTGCGCCTGACGACTGCTGACAACAGCGCAAATCGAGGGAGATTCACTTGGCGCTCGCGCCGGCCGAGGAAGTTTGTCTCGCTGAGCACGCCGCGACAGGCGTCGTTTGAAATCCTTAGGGTATAAAAGGAGGAGGGGAGAAAACCATTGCCCCTTTACGCCATTTTCGCAATCAATCCCTTTTGCCTTCTTCTTCTTCCTCTCGCTCCAGAGCTTTCGCCTTCCCTTAGGCCAACAGCTCACTCTCTTCCCCCCCACCTTCCAGCACACCCCCCACCCTGACACAATGCCGAGGGCGGGAGGCAGCCGCCGTGACATGGGACCCGACAGCATACTGCCGGAGTCGAGAATTGTCAACGAAGAGGGGGTGGACAAGGTCTGCAAGTTGATGGTGCTTGAAGGCTAGCGGGAGGCCTCGATGGTGATGCCGGTGAGCTTTCCGCCTGTCACGGACCCACCAGAGCGCATCATCGTCTTCCTTTGCTTCGTGGCGGCTGGGCTGGTGTCGCCATTCTCGACGTTCTTCCTCCAAATCCTGGACATGTTCGGCATCCAACTGGCGCACCTCAGCCTGAACTCGGTGGTCATCTTGGCCATCTTCGCGCATTTCTGCGAGATGTTCGTGGGGGTGCCACCGTAGGTGACGCTGTTCCGCCACTTCTTCGTGCTGCGGCCGGCCGGGAAGAAGAGGGGTTCCTCCATCGTGGACGTCACCAGCTGCTGCAACTTCTGGCTATGGGATGGCCTGGCAGAGGTGTATATCCCCCAGGTGCTGCGGAGCAAGTGGGACGACTGGCGACGCGACTGGGTCTACGTCGACATCAGCCCCCAGAGATCGATCTAGGAGGCAGCGCCGGTGGAGGACGAGCGGATGCGGTCAGTACCGAACTGTATCGACGACCTGCGCCAGGCGGGGTTGACGTTGGTGATGGTGGTGGCGGATTATCTGCGCCACCGCCTGGCGCCCCTTCGGGAGCGGGCCCACCCCACTTGGATGTACACAGGCTCCCAGGACATCACCAGGACCCGGATCGGCGAGGACGGGGACCTGGATGAGGCGGCGCTGTCGGGCCTCCTCCGGGTGGTGACCAGTGTGGAAGACTTGACCCGGGTGGTGCTTCCCCGGGAGCAGCAGACGCTCTGCGCTGACCCAGGCCAGGTGGCACTGCAAGCGACGCTACCCAAGTTCGACGCCCAGGGTTTGGTCGACCGGCCAGGGCGCCCGAACCCTGGGACTATCCAGATCCCAAGGGTAGATGAGGAGACCGACGGTGCACCGAGGACCGACGGCAGGGACGCCGCAGGTGGCAGGCTATAGGCGAGCGGCAGGGAGGCCGTGGGCAGCCGGACACAGACTGGCGGCAGGCCACAGGCCGGCCGTGGGGCTGCCGCAGGCAGCAGCCATCAGGCCGGCGAAAGAGGCACCGCCAGTAGCGGAACGGCGGCCCCAGGGGACAAGGGAAAATGCCCCCGGACGTTCGTGCCTCAGCTGTCGCCGTCGCCTCCACGGCAGCGGCCGTCGGCGGGCGACGCGAAGGAGGGAGGCTGGGGTGCTCAGTCGTCCGGCGCGGAATCCACGATGAAGGCGAGGTCCACGGTGCGGGAGCCCGAAGACCATGGCCGGTGCGGGAGCGCGTCTATAGCGAGTGCCCAAGCCGGCCCGCCGCTGGAGACGAGCTCCACGGCGGAGGTCAGAACCGGGGCACCAGAGCCCGGAGACCAAGGCTGGCGCGGGAGCGCGTCTACAGCGAGTGACCAAGCCGACTCGCCGCCGGAGACGAGTTCCACACCGGAGGCGAGAACCAGGGCATCGGAGCCCGAAGACCAGGGCCGGCACGGGAGCGCGTCTACAGCGAGTGACCAAGCCGTCCCGCCGCCGGAGACTGGCTCCACGGTGGAGGCGAGGCCCAGGGCGCCTTAGCCCGGAGACCAAGGCCGTCGTGGGAGCACGTCTACAGTGAGTGCTCAAGCAGGCCCACCGCCGGAGACGGGCTCCACGGCAGCCCCTCAGAGCCCCCCGCCGAAGAGGAGGAGGGCGGACTTTGGGTTGAAGCCGCCGGGCCCAGAGTTGAAGATCCCGGAGTCATGATGGCAATACCGTGGACCAAAGTCAGTGTAAGTTTTCTTTTTCCCGTGCGTGCTGCGCCTGAAGTAAGTTCGGGGACTAACCTGCATTTGCTTTCATGCCGCCCAAAGACGCCGCCGGAGACCAAAGGTGACCGGAAGCGCCAAGGCCGGCTCCCGCCTCTGAGCTGAGCGCGCCTGAGCTGAGTGCGCCGGCCGAGGGCAGCGACCGCGCCTGAGCCACCGGCGCTGGCTGAGCCCGCCCTGAGCACTTTGAGGGTGGGGCAAATGGCCACAACGAGGGCGGGGCAAATGGCTGTGGCGAGGGCGGCGCCGACGTGGTAGCAATCGGGGACCCCGAGCGCCTCTGCAGAGAGGGCTCGCAGGGGACCCAGCACCTGGCCGCCGTCCAACCAGGCCGCAGAACCCCTCCCGGACGTGCTAGGAAGCTCACGGGAGGTGATCGAGCGGCTGGAGGCGGCCGTGGCAGGGGAGTGGGGACAGCTCGAGGAGGACCGTGTCGCCCTTGTAGACGAGAGGGGGCGTTTGGAGGAGGTCGGCTGACTTTTGGAGGCCCGCATTGCCTCGGCCCGCGCCGCCCATCAGAGGGAGAGGCGCGCAGTGGCCGAGGAGCGAGAGGCCCTGGAGGAGGTGCGCGAGGAGGCTGTAGCCGCGCAGGAGGAACCTACCCGCTTGGGGGAGATATCACGGTGGCAGGCCGCGGAGCTGCTTGCCAGGGAGCGGCTGGTGTGCGCTCGGGAGGACGCCATCGTGCCATGCGAGAAGGTTGTGGAGGCCTCCCGGGAAGACTTAGCCCGCCGGAATGACGAGCTCGTGCGGAGTCGCGCCGAAGTCCTCCGTCGAGAGGAGGAGGTGGCGGTCCACGAGACTGACATTGAGATCACGGCGATGGCTCTGGATGCCCGGGAGGAGCAGCTTACCCTGCGCGAGGAGGAGGTTGCCATGACGTCGGTGGCTGTAACTGCTCGGGAGGAGCAGGCCGCCAAGTGGGAGGCCAAGCTGGCCGCCTGGGAGCAGGCCCTTAGTGCCCTCAGCGAGCAGGTGAAGTGGGGCCAAGCCCCGGCGACCAGGGCGTCCCAGCCAGCGCGGCCGAGGAGATTAGCCTCGAGGAGTGGCTGCAGATTGCAAAGGACGAGCTCGAGACCGTCGTCACCGAGCAGGCCAACATCAAGCTGATGATGCGAGACATTCTTCGGTAAGCACAGAGGTCTATGAGGGTGGCCGGGCTCGGGTGAGTCAACGTGGGCGAGAAGGGGATGGATCGAGAGACCATCAGCCACATCGCCCTCAGGTTCGAGGAGATCAGCCGGCGATTGAAGGCTCTTCCCCGGGCCGTGCAGGAGTTAGCCTCTCGGGAAGGGCGCGCTTTGGCCCTAGCGGTGGCCGAGCATGTCCTGGCCTGTTACCAGAGCTGGGACCCCAACTTCTCGCTGGAGCCAGCCCAGTAGGGGGTGGTCGAGGCTGAGGAAGGGGCCGCCCGGGAGGCTATCCAGGGCGTTGCCGCCGAGGTGGCGGCTTGCTTCACACGGGAGCCGCCGCTGGGACCGAGAAGTGGCAGCAGCAGCGAAGACTCCTCGCCACCTCCAGAGCCTGCTAACCTAGATTAGGCTTTTGTATTTTGTTTTCTTTTGACTTGGTGTAAATATGGGAGTGATCCCTATGAATAGCTCTTTTTTGAATATAGTGGAAGCCTTTCCTTGGGATTGCAACTCCAATGTTGTCTTGATGCTTGATGAAGTCTTTTCTCTTTTCACTTGATGTCCCGAGGAGTACTTAGCTGGACCGAGCCCGACCTTCACCCCCCCCCCGAGAACGAAGTCGCCCTAACCACTCATCGCCCGAGTAGTGAGGCCTCTCCGCGCGTTCAGCTCCTGAGCCCTCGCGAGTTCGCAGCGGCTAAGTCAAGAGACAAAGGCACGAACTTCCTTGCTCGGGAGATAGGTTGATCCAGCACGGGGCACACCACGACCAGTGAACATTTTGGTGGTGTCCGGGCTATGACGGACGGGACCGAGCACCAACAGCCTGGCCCCAGGGTCTAGGCTCCCGGCCGTTTTTTGCTCAAGCGGTAGGATTACCCGAGAACCCCAGAGGCTCGGTAGTGCCCGGGGTACTACCAAGCGGGCCGAACACCACGACCACCATGAAGGATTTCGGTCAAACATCGCCGTTCGCATGGTACACCTTTCTACTGTCTGTTCTGTCCTTCCGAAAAAAGCGAACGCATGGGCAGGGTTTTGTGCGCGAGGAGACCATCTCGCTGAACAGATTAGAATGCGATGGTCCAGAGGATAACTCGGGACCAATAGATTGCTGAGTATGTAAGAATGTAAATTCGTATGTCTTTAGCCACTCACCGGACAGCTATCAGCCTTTCGACCGACCGGTCCAGGAGGGGTATGCGCTCCGAGCTCGGGGTGCCCGGGAACTTGGTTCCTTCGGTCGGACCGCCCGAGCACTTGAAAGCAATAGGGGGAGCCAGGGGCTAGGGGGTCCCGACCACTCGTGCCCGAGCGGTAGGACTACCCGAGGACCCCCTAGGCTTGAGCAGCGGCCTGGGCACTGAGGCCCTTGCGGTCGAGCTGCTTTCATTCTTGGTTGTTGATCTGTGAACTTAGGAAAATAGGAAAAGATTCTTTGTTTGGTGCGCTCTGCTAGTGTGGTACTCATTATAGACTGCTCTCATTTTTGACCCGAGACCTCTCAAATACTCGGACCGGCAAAGTATACAGACAGAGGCATAACCCAGAGGTCCTATGGTTCAGTGGCGCCTGGAAAAGACTAACCAGACCAAGCACTGACAGCCCACCCCTGAGGTCTAGGCTCCCGACCACTCTTTGCTCAAGCGGTAGGATTACCCAAGAACCCCAGAGGCTCAATGATGCTCAGGGTACTGCCATGACACCGAACACCACAGCCTATCACAACAGACTTAGGTTAGTGGCAATTGCCTGCGCGCATGCCGATCGGGATTCTTTTTATCAACGGGAAAAATGAGAGAGCATGTTTTTCTCGCACAATCGAGCTTCTCACTAGATAGATTAAACATATGGATTCCAGAGAGAGGATAAAATTTGAAATAAGAACTGGACAATGATAATATATATTGACAATTTTGTACACGATTGGGTGACTTACATGGTTGGTGGTAGCCCCCGGCCAACTTGGGCGGGGGAACCCCCGGCTTTGTTGGCCCGAGCACAAGCATTCCACCTATGGATAGAACATACGTAGATGCTCGATGTTCCACGCATTTGGGAGCGCTGCCCATCCTCCGCAGCCAGCCGAAAAGAGCCTTCTCGTGGGACACCGATCACGCTAAAGGGGCCTTCCCACATATGGGACAGTTTATTCCTTCCTTCGCGTGACTGGACGCATCAGAGAACTAGATCCCCAACCTCGAGAGACTGGGCCCAGATGTGACGCTGATGATAGTGTCACAGGCTTTGCTGGTATCGGGCTGCTCGGACGAAGGCACGCCGTTGGCGCTCTTCCAAGTAGTCGACGTCGTCGCGCCTTCGCTGTTCCTGTTCGCCTTCGGAATAGGCATGCACCCGAGGGGAGCCAAGAGTGAGCTCGGAGGGGAGGACCGCCTCAGCGCCATACATGAGGAAGAAAGGAGTCTCCCAGGTGGCGTGGCTTGGCATGGTTTGATTGGTCCATAGCACAACAGGTAGCTTGTCGATCCACCCTTTCCCGTGCTTTGCGAGCACGTCGTAGGTCCGGATTTTGAGCCCCTTCAGTATCTCAGCATTGGCACGCTCGACCTGCCCATTGCTCCGAGGTTGAGCAACAGAGGCGAAGCAGAGCTTGATGCCGAGGTCCTCGCAGTAGTCCCCCAACAGGGCACTTGTGAACTGAGTGCCATTGTCGGTGATGATCCTGTTCGGGACACCGAAGCGACTTGTGATACCACGGATGAACTAAAGCGCCGTGTTCTTGGTAACCTTGATGACTGGAACTGCCTCCGACCACTTGGTGAACTTGTCGATGGCAACGTAGAGGTACTCATAGC
Organism: Phragmites australis; assembly: GCF_958298935.1. NCBI lineage: Eukaryota > Viridiplantae > Streptophyta > Magnoliopsida > Poales > Poaceae > Phragmites > Phragmites australis. The sequence goes on along the minus strand of NC_084926.1, from coordinate 27,891,372 downwards.
CCCCGATTCCTCAAGGGAATGGACCTAGGATGTCCAGCCCCCATACCGCGAAGGGCCACGACAGAGGGATGGTGTGAAGAGCCTGAGCTGGCTGGTGAATCTGCTTTGCGTGGAACTGGCATGCCCTGCAGCCTCGAACCAACTCGGAAGCATCCTGGAGAGCTGTAGGCCAGTAGAAACCTTGCCAGAAGGCCTTCCCGACTAGCGTGCGAAACGATGCATGACCACTGCACTCACCCTCATGGATCTCAGTGAGAAGCTCACTGCCTTCTGCCCGAGTGATGCATTTCAGGAGGACACCGTCCGTGCCGCGCCGGTAGAGACCCCCGTCTATTATGGCATAGCGTTTGCACTGCTGTGCAATCCTCTCGGTAGAGGCATCATCCCCGGGAAGGAACTTTTCTTTCAAGTACCCTCGGATCTCATCCATCCACGAGGCATCTTGAGAACCGCCAGCAAGCGCAGCGCAATTGCCGGGTGGCAGCACCCTCACAGGGCTCCCCACTGAGGGCGCCGCTTGGGTCCCCTCAACTAGACTCAAGGGTTCCCCTTCATCCTGGTCGGCAGGCAGGACGGAAGGCCGTGTGAGCCTTTCTTCAAAAACTCCGGCAGGGACGCGTGCACGGGAAGAAGCCAGGCAAGAAAGGTCATTAGCCAGAGCATTATCGCGGCGAGATATATACCGCAGCTCCAGGCCATCTAGGTACCTCTCCAGCCTCCTGACTTCCGCTACGTACGTCACCATTTGAGGATCCGTGCACTGGTACTCTTTCGACACCTGGTTGACCACTAGCTAGGAGTCTCCCTTGACTAGGAGACGACGAATCCTGAGGCCCACCGCGGCCCGGAGGCGAGCGATGAGGCCCTCATATTCCGCTATGTTATTGGTTGCTCGGAGCTGCAGCTGCACGACGTACCGAGGTTCTTCACCCGTTGGGGAGGTGAGAACCACTCCGGCCCCCACGCCTTTCAGCGTGAGGGAACTTTCGAAGTGCATAATCCAGTACCCGGATGCATCGTGCCCAGGATATGCAGAAATCTCTTCTTAGTCGATCTCGGGGACGGGCGTCCACTCTACCACAAAGTCAGAGAGCACCTGGCTTTTGATTGCCTGGCGGCTGACAAAGTGCAGATCAAACTCCGCCAGCTCCACCGCCCACTTGACGATGCACCCAGTGCCTTCTTGGTTCCGGAGGATTGGCCCCAGGGGATACGTGGTAACCACCGAGACCTTGTGCACCTGGAAGTAGTGGCGCAGCTTCCGGGAAGCGACGAGCACGGCATAGAGCAGCTTCTGGGCTTAGGGATATCTTGTCTTGGAGTCTCAGAGGACTTCGCTGATGAAGTACACCAGTCGGTGTACACGGCGGGCCCAGACTACGGCTTCACCCGAGGGCTTGTCACAGCCCCCGAGCTCAGCGGCGTGGTCGGGGCTGGCCGAGTGCTCGGGCTCAACTCCCTGCTCGGGAGGAGCCAAGTGCTCGGGCTCGACTCCCTGCTCGGGAGGAGCCAAGTGCTCAGACTCGACTCCCTGCTCGGGAGGAGCTGCGAGGATTGGAGACTGCCCGGGGGCGGCTGGGAGCTGGGACCCAACACCTTGCCCCCAGCACTCATCACGCTCCCCCACCAGTACCATACTCACGACCTGAGGAGTGGCTGAGACGTAGAGCAGTAGAGGCTCACCCTCGGAGGGGGCCACCAGTACAGGCGACAAGGTCAGATATTTCTTCAAATCGCGGAAGGCTTGCTCGGCCTCCAGCGTCCAGTCAAAATGACCGGTCTTCTTCAGGAGTTTGAAGAGGGGGAGTCCTCGCTCCCCGAGCTTGGAGATGAAGCACCCAAGGGCCGCCATGCAGCCGACGAGGCGCTAAACTTCCTTGAGTCGAGCCGGGGGTCGCATTTGCTCGATGGCCCTGATCTTCTCTGGGTTGGCCTCGATTCCTCGGCTAGAGACCAAGAAACCGAGGAGCTTGCCCGCAGGTACCCCGAAAACACACTTCTCGGGGTTGAGCTTCAAGCGGGTAGTGCGGAGACTGTTGAAAGTCTCGGCCAGATCTTCGAGCAGGGTGGCGCGGTCTCGGAATTTGACCACGAGATCGTCGATGTAAGCCTCGACGTTGCGGCCAACCTGCGAGTCAAGGGTAATGTGCATAGCACGCTGGAAGGACGACCCAGCGTTGCACAAACCAAATGGCATCGATACATAAGAATAAGTCCTCACCGAAGTGGTAAAAGAAGTTTTTCTTCATCCTCTATGGCCATGCAAATTTGGTGATAACCAGAGTTTGGATCTAGAAAACATAAAAGATCGCACCTCGCGGTTGCATCTACAATCTGATCTATGCGGGGTAAAGGAAAAGGATCTTTTGGGCAGGCCTTGATTAAGTCGGTGTAGTCGACGCACATGCGGAGCTTGCCGTTGGCCTTTGGGACGATGACTGGGTTTGCCAGCCACTCAGGGTGGAGGACTTCTTGGATGAAGCCGGCGTCAAGGAGCTTACTTACTTGCTCCCGAATGAACTCCTGGCGCTCAAGAGCCTGCCGCCGGACTTTTTACCTCACCGGCCGTGTGTCCGGGCGCACAGCAAGGTGGTGCTCGATCACCTCCCTAGGGATCCCGGGCATATCAAATGGCTGCCATGCAAACACGTCGATGTTAGCCCAGAGGAGGCGACGAGCGTGCTTTCCTATTTGCTGCCTAGGTCACCGCAGATTCGGACGACCTGGGAAGCGTCTTCACCCACCACGACCTCCTTTGTAGGAACGGAGGCGTCGGCGGCGAGTTGGGGTTTGGATGAAGAGGGTACCGGGCCCCCTGGGTAACCTTCGACCTCGGCCCAAGCAGAGACCAAGGCCGAGTATAGCTGCTCAGCGTAGGAGACGGCGCTGCCGGTTTCGGCGGACACGAAGATGGGGCCTGTGGGGCCCGGCATCTTGACTGTGAGGCATGCGTAGTGGGTGACCACCATGAACCAGGCGAGCACCGAGTGCCCGAGGATGGCGTTGTAGGGGAGGGGGAGTTCCACGACATCAAAGATGACATTCTCCGTCCGGAAGTTATCCTGGCTCCTGAATGTCACGGGCAGCTTGACTTGCCGGAGGGGCAGGGAGTGCCCGGGCGTCACCCCGTAGAAGGGGAGTGACGGCTTTATGCGCCTAGAAGGCACCTACAGCTTCTCGAAGGCCTCCCGGGAAAGGAGGTTCAGGCCTGCACCCCCGTCGATCAGCACTCTGCTGACCTTTACGTTGCAGATGGTGGGGGACACTACCAGGGGTAGTCGTCCCAAGCCTGCAGTACTTGTGGGATGGTCGGCCAGGCTGAACATGATCGGGGAGTCCGACCACTTCAGGGGCCTTGCGGCCTCTGTGCTCAGGGTCACCGAGCACACCTCACGCCGCATGGTCTTGAAGCTGCGGTGGGAGGAGGGCGTGTACGCGCCTCCATCGATGAAAGTGATGGTGTGCTCAGGCTCCTGAAAACCGAGCTCTTGGTTGTCAGGGGCGGCTCTGTCGTCACCGCCCCTGCAGGGCTCTTCGCGGTCCCTCTGCACCGCTCGATGAGACCTTTGACCATGTGGCACTCCGTTAGGTCATGCCACTCAGTCTGGTGGATCTGGCACCACTTCCCTGGCTTGGGCCTCGCAGGAGTGGGGGCCCTTGCAGTAGCAGGAACCCTCGCGGGAGCCGGAGCCCTAGGAGGGGCTCGGGCCGGAGCTCTTGCGAGCGTGGGCCTTCTGTCGACGGCCGCCCGGCGCTCTGGCCGGCGGTCAGGCTCCTAGGCTGGCCCATGGGAAGGGCCCTGGGCCAGCACGGCAGGGACAACCTCGCGCCTCCTTCTCTTTTTCTTTTCCCGCCTATTAGAGCGGAAAGGACCTGGTTGCTCGGCAGCTGGATGCTCAGGGCGCGGAACATGCCACGCCCGAGCCTCCGCCGCCTTGGCGCACTTGTCGGCCGATGCGAAGAGTTCTGCGGTGGTTTCGACTTCATGCGTGCCCAGCTTCTCAAGCATCCGCTCATCGCGGACACCCTGTCGGAATGTGACAATGATGGCGTGGGGGGTTATCCGCAGGATGGTGTTGCGGACCTGGCTGAAGCACTGTATGAAGCACCGCAGCGTCTCCCCCTCCTGCTGTTTGACGGCATGGAGGTCACACTCCAGGGCGGGGCATGTGAACGTGCCCTGAAAGTTCACCACAAACTGGTGGCAGAGGTCATCCAAGGAGCCGATGGATCCTGGGGGTAAGTTCATAAGCCAAGAGCGGGCAGAGCCCCTCAAGGCAACATGGAAATAATTAGCCATCACCTTTTCACTGCCGCCAATCGCTTGGACAGTGGTGGTGTAGATTTGGAGGAACTCGACAAGGTCGATGGACCCGTCGTACTTCTCCGGCAGTTCTGGCCGGAACTTGTTGGGCCATTTGACCCGGTGGAGCTCACTGGTGAAGGCGCGGCAACCTGTGTCGTACCCTACTGTGCGGGTAGTGCCCTTGGGCGATGAACGCCGGTGAGCTGGGGAGCCCCAGCGGTCATGGGTCGGCATGGAGGAGGCTTGGTCCTCAGCTTCGGCCTCATGCCAGGACTCCCGTTGGCGCTCAAGGGTAACATGCGCATCTTCGACGGCCCTCCGTTCGTTGAGGTGCAAGCGGAGGTCCTGAGCTCCGGTAGTGGCTAGGGGGGCAGCACTCCGCTTGGAGGCCCCCCGGCCAGTTTGACCGCCACCTGATGATGGGCCGATCTTGATTGCGCCGCGGTGGGAGGTAGCCCTGGAGCTCTCGGCCAGCACCTGACGGTGAGCCGTGCCCACCAGAGCGGCCACCTCCTGGAACTAGTGGCCTTCTGGGGTTTCCCCCACCGCCTGGACTGGCGAGTGCCTAAGGAGAGCTTGCGCCACAAGCAGCGCGCTCCCAGGACTGGCATCACCGAAGGCGAGCCTACGTTGCAACGACGCCCGGCGCTGTCCAGATGTGGACCTCGCGGCAGGAGTTTCTGTCGTTTGCTGAGGGTTAGGCGATGCGCTTGCAATGGCGGCGATGGCCCTGCTGGGCCCAGTGCCATGGTCCCCATGAGAAGGGAGCGCCGTGCCGGCGGATCGTGGCTGCTGCTAAGGTGCAGCAGCGACTGGGGCCTCCTGCGCAAGGGGCTCCATTTCCTCACTGGAGCTGGAGCCGGTGCGTCAGAGACGATGGCCACCTGCCATTTTTTCTGCAGGAAAACAAAACAAATTCAGGGATGCAAACCCCCTACCTGGCATGCCAGCTGTCAGAGGGTGAACTCCTAAAGCAGGGATCCGGAGGGACCCCCTTTGAGATTCGGCCGGGGCGATGATTCTGAATCTGTTTTGCTGGTGAAATAAATGAGCGTAAAGGCAATGGCAGGTGTAATGGAATGATCGAATGCAGAATGCAGTAAATGCACTGGAGGTTTTTAGACAGGTTCAGACCGCACTGAGCGTAATACCCTACTCTTGTGTGGATGCTATAAATGCACTGAGAATGTCTCTCAGGGATGTTGCTGGTTACAAGAATGTTTGTCTATCCTAGAGCTTCGGGCTCCTTGTTCTTCGGTGGTATCAGCTTCTGTGTTTGTACTGAACCTCTGTCTTGTTCCTTGGCTCTGAGTGTTCGAAACCGGGCCGGGGCTTTTTTTCGTGTTCTCCGGCTCCTCTTAAAAACTCACCGGCGGTAGCGTGCCCTGAAAGGGAGGGCACGAGTTCCAAGGTGCCATAAATGGAAAAGCAACCATCATGGGCTGCTGCATGAAGTGACGGGGGGTTGAAAATGCACCCCCGCCCGGTCTCGGTCGTTATGATGGCGTTCTGTAACGGGCGCCGCGGAGAGGGCCCATCGGGCAGCCACCGAGCAACCCGACGCGCCCGCCTGGTCTTGCACGCCTGACACAGCAGGGTGGCAGGCGGGGCGCCTTGGGCCTCACGATGCTATCCCGAGGCACGCCGGATGACGCGGGATGGGACCCATGCATTAAATGACCCCACGCCCTCTTAAATGCGGCATCGGGCCTTTCACTGGTTGACACCTCACCGCTGGACCTCTTTGGGGGCCACCTGCGAAGGACTTCTCAGGCCGTCGGGGAACCGAGTGCTCGGGGTCACTATTCACATCCCCGAGCACTCTCTCCGGGTATGCCCTTTCTTGGTCCTCGGGGAACCGAGTGCTCGGGGGCCCCTGTTCACGACGCCGAGCACTCTCTCCCGGAATTGACTGTTCAGATCCTTGGGGAACCGAATGCTCAGGGGTTGCTATTCACGGCCCCAAGCACTCTCTCCCGGAACTAACTCCCTTGGGTCCTCGGGGTACTCAGGTGCTCGGGGGCCGCTGTTCGCAGCCTTGAGCACGCCCTTCCCGCTACTCGGCTTTTCTAGTCGTCGGGGGACTTGGGTGCTCGGGGGCCACTGCTCATGGCCCCGAGCACTTTCTTCCCAGCACGTGGTCTTCGCGAATCATCGGGGAACTCTGGTACTCGGGGGCCACTGTTCATGGCCCCGAGCACCCTCTCCCGGGACTTAGTCTTCTCGTACCTCGCGGAGATGATCCCCGCGGGAGGGCACCATGTGGCAAATTGCTGATCTGGCGTCGGGACTCGGGGACCCCTGGTTCCTAATTCACCGACACTAGCCAATCCATTCAAAGCATCACATCTATCCCATCTGATTCTAGGATGATGAGGTTGGTTGGCAATTCTACCCCCCTTAACTTAAGGTTTACTTTAGGGTAGATGATACTAGCTCTCGTTTCTCTACCAGGGTAGCTAATTCATATCTTATGTTAAAAGTTATTACTAACAGGCTATACTTGGCCACATACTTCGATATAATAAATGAATACAAAGCTCTAGAATCAAACAATACAGATGCAGGGGCTGAGTTAACAAAGAACATACCAAGTACAATGTCGGTGCATCATGAGCTTCTTCTGTGGTGATGTGGTTCATGCATCCCTTCACATGGTTCTACTGAGCTCTATTAGGTGGAGCAGGTATTTAATACTTGTTGCAGTTCTGAGTTGGAGCAAGAGTCTTCACTAGTGTGTTCAAAGTGAATGGAAGTGGTGTCTGATGTTGGACCAGTATTCTCCGGACCTCGACTTTGGTGATGTTGGCTCAGATGACCCGGGCATCAGAGTGGGGAAATTTTACCCCTCGGAGTCATCGATGGTGAATGTCACGGGGGCGTCATTCCATTCAGGCGCCTATCGATGGATTCTGGTTGCTCCAATGTGGTACACCGCACATGTGTAGTCTCGCTGCTGTCATTTTGAAGCGCAGCCGAAGCTCTCTGCACCGATTATAGCGAGGAAGATCTGTTTGGCCTATGCCCTCTCGTTGTTGTATCACTTGCGAATGTCTAGGGTGGAGAAGGTAGGGCCAGCTGCGGAGGGTTCTGCAAGGCCTGCGATCTTCGGACTGCTCCTTGGTGGCCTCCTCAGTTGAGGCGAAGGCTACCTGCCTCTCGAGGTATTCTTCTCGGAAGGTAGTGGGGGTCCGATAGTTGTCGGTGTTGTGTCCCCGTCCCGCGCTGTGTAGAGTGCAGTAGGATTCCTCCTTGAAGCACCAGTTTAGGGCGCGGCCTCGCTCCGGGATGCCTCCAAGGTGTCCTCGGCCGTGTCCCCTGGAGTGGTTTTGGTTTGGAGCCCCACGGCTAGGGCTGATGTTGTTGATGTTACGACATCGCCGCTGCCACCCCCTTTGGGACCCGGAGGTATGAGCCTCCTCAGAGCCCCTCTTCGCTAGGGGAGAGGGGGCGTGTGATGGTCCTGCATCCGAGGGTGACTTCTCAATACCTAGGGCTGTTCATGCCGGCCGCGGAAGTCAACAAAGCCGGCGCCGCCCTCTGGAAGCAGCGCGGTTGAGTGAGGAGGGAGGATGACGAGTGGGTCCCGCATGAACAGTACCACCAGGCAAAATATCTCCACCACTTTAGCCATCCATTTGAACGCCTTCCCAAAGTCCAAAATTGGTAAAATGAATTTTTTTTGAAACTAAAATTCACAAGGAACCCATTTGAACTTGTTTGACCCAGAATGCTTGAGCCAATTGTGAATAAAAATTTCTCAAAATGCTATCCTTTCCAACTTGTGATAATTTTTATGCCTTCTAAATATTTCCCAAAAATTTGGGAAAATTCATTTATATTCTTCTCTTGGCATCTACTAATTTCTAAAATTATCACCAGCCCTAGGTTCCATAGAAGTTTTAGGAGATGCTTCACAACGCATCAGTTAAACCCAGTTCAACTAAATTCGGTTTAATCCACACTGCAAGTCTATATGGCTCAAAACGAAAACAAATGATGCTAATGATGCTCATTAGCACTTAATTACATGTTTAGAAACTCTGGGCCGTGACAAACCTCCCCCTCTAAAAAGAATCTCGTCCCGAGATTCGGTACGAGCCGGAGAGGGGACAATGAGCACGCTGTGATGACTTAGCAGGTTCTGAGCCGACATCTTGACGCAAGCGATGGAATCCCACGCAGATTTTTATTCAATCATAGAGATGAACACATACATGCGAGAGATTCCAAATACGCTATATTACATTGGTATTACAAAATTCTCAGAGAATTCAGGATACTCGGAACGAAGCTGATCTTCCCGCTCCCAAGTCGCTTCGGACTCGGAGTGGTTACTCCACTGAATCTTCAAGAATTTGATTGAACTCCGCCGTGTCTTGCGCTCGGCTTCATCCAAGACTCGCATCAGCTTCTCACAATATGTCAAGTCCGGTTGCAATTCTTCGGGCGCAACATCAACAACATCGGTCGGGACTCGGAGACACTTCTTGAGTTGTGAGACATGAAACACATTATGTACCGCGGAGAGGGACGACGGCAACTCCAATTGATATGCAACCTCTCCACGCCGAGCTAGAATCTGAAATGGCCCAACATACCGAGGCGCCAGTTTGCCTCGGACTTGGAATCGACGAACGCCTTTGAGAGGTGAGACCTTCAGATACACATGATCCCCCACCTCAAATGTGAGCTCCCGACGACGTCGATCTGCATAGCTCTTCTGCCTAGACTGGGCCGTGAGAATACTCTTGCGGATATTCTGGACATGACCTTCTGCCTCCTTGACCAAATCCGGACCCAGAAAAGCCCGCTCACCAGATTCGGACCAATTCAGCGGCGTACGACACCTCCGACCATAAAGGGCCCCGAATGGCTCCATCTCAATACTAGCCTGGAAACTGTTGTTATACGAGAATTCCGCGAACGGCAGGCATATATCCCACTTCTTCCTATAAGTGAGCACACAAGCACGGAGCATATCTTCGAGAACCTGATTTACCCTCTCCGTCTGACCATCTGTCTGTGGGTGATACGCCGTGCTGTGGAACAACTCGGTCTCCATAGCCTCCTGGAAATTTCTCCAGAAATGAGAAGTAAACTGTGTACCCCGATCAGAAATGATCTTCTTCGGCACCCCATGGAGGCAAACAATTCTAGTGAGGTACAATTCCGCATACTGCTTAGCAGAATAAGTGGTCCTGACAGGTAGAAAGTGTGCGGACTTTATCAACCGGTCCACGATGACCCAAATAGAGTCATACCCACTCGAAGTCTTCGGTAAGCCGGTAATGAAATCCATCCCAACTTCTTCCCACTTCCAAGATGGGATGGGCAAGGGCTGGAGTGTGCCGGCAGGCTTGACGTGTTCAGCCTTAACCCTTCGGCAGACGTCGCACTCAAACACACACCTAGCAATCTCCCGCTTCATGCGAGTCCACCAGAAACGGGGTTTCAAATCCTGATACATCTTCGTACTGCCTGGGTGAATGGATAGCAACGAATCGTGAGCCTCATCAAGGATCTTCTTCCTCAGCGCCTCGACCCTCGGAACCACTAGACGGTTCCCAAACCAGATAACGCCCTGATCATCTTCAGTAAAGCACAAGGCCTGCACGATCTTCCTCTTCTCTCGAATTCGGGCCATACCCTTATCATCCCTCTGAGCAGCCTTAATTTCATCAATGAGCGTGGACTTGATTTTGAGATTTGCAATAAAATCGTCCGGCACCATATCAAGCCCAAGACGCCGGAAATCATCACACAACGTGGAATCCATCGGCGAGGCTACAAGACAATGACAATGAGCCTTTCGACTCAAAGCATCGGCGACCACATTCGCCTTGACGGGATGGTAGTGAACCTCTAGCTCGTAGTCTTTGATCAACTCAAGCCATCTGCGCTGCCTCATGTTCAAATCCGCTTGCGTGAAAATGTACTTTAGGCTCTTGTGGTCTGTGTAGATATGCACAAGTTGCCCATCAAGTAGTGGCGCCACATCTTCAGAGCGTGCACGGCAGCTGCAAGTTCAAGATCATGTGTCGGATAGTTCTCCTCGTGACGCTTCAACTGTCGGGATGCATATGCAACGACTCGGAGCTCCTGCATCAAAACACAGCCGAGACCGATGTCGGACGCGTCGCAATACACATCAAACCCTCTGGTCACATCAGGCTGAGCCAGCACTGGAGCGGTCGTGAGCAGCTTCTTCAACGTCTAGAAAGTAGACTCACAGGCATCTGACCACTTAAACACGCTGCCTTGCTTTAACAACTCAGTCATCGACTTCGCAACCTTGGAGAAGTTCTCAATGAATCGGCGGTAATAGCCCGCAAGTCCAAGAAAACTCCGGATCTCACTGACATTCTGGGGCTGAACCCAGTCGAGCACATCATGCACCTTGCTCGGGTCAACTGCCACCCCGTTCTCTGATAGAACATGTCCTAGAAAGGCCACCTCCCTGAGCCAGAACTCACACTTGCTGAACTTGGCGTACAGCTGATGCTCTCGGAGTCTGCCCAGAACAACACGAAGATGCCCAATGTGTTCTTGCTCAGTCTTGGAGTATATCAGAATGTCGTCGATGAAAACAATGACAAACTTGTCCAATTCCTCCATGAACACCGAGTTCATGAGGTACATAAAGAAAGCCGGCGCATTAGTCAAGCCAAACGACATAACGGTGAACTCATACAAGCCGTATCGAGTAGAGAACGCTGTCTTTGGAATATCCTCTGGCCGGACCTTGATCTGGTGATAGCCCAGCCTTAAGTCAATCTTTGAGAAGACTCGGGCTCCAGTCAACTGATCAAACAAGATGTCAATCCTAGGAAGCGGATACACATTCTTCACCGTGACTGCATTCAGCGGACGGTAATCAACACACATCCGGAGAGTGTCATCTTTCTTCTTCACAAATAGAGCCAAGCATCCCCAAGGTGAGGAACTCGGACGAATGAAACCCTTCGCCAGCAGCTCCTGAATCTGCTTCTTCAGCTCAACTAGCTCAACTGGTGACATCTTGTACATCTTCTTCGAAATCGGGGCCGCACCGGGCACGAGATCAATCGAGAACTCCACTGCCCTGCCAGGCGGCATTCCAGGCAACTCATCCGGAGAGACATCCGGAAATTTCCACACCACAGGAATGGTCTCCATAATCCTGGCTGGGACAGCCTTTATGGCGAACAGGCAGGATTTGACACCCTTTAGCTTCAACTTGACCCGAGTACCTGACAGACCATTTAGGGTGACGGTCCGCCGAGCACAGTCCAACACAGCCTTGTTCTTGGAGAGCCAATTCATTCCCAGAATAACATCAATTCCCTTCGAGTTCATCACTAACAGATTGACAAAGAAGGGCACTTCGTTGACAATTACCGCCGCTTTATTCACACACTGGTTGATTAGAACTTTGGCCCCCGGGGCGTCTATAAGATACGACGTGTGGGTAGCACTGACTCTCAACCCGCTGCTGCGACTGACAGTGGGGCCGAGGAACGGCAGCGGTTCACCGGTTCAACGGAGAAGGGTGGAGACGGCTGCCGCCGTTGGGGAAGAAGACGCGGCCGGCTCAACTCGTGCGGAAAAATGGCCGGGGAAGGAGGGGAAACGGCGGAGGAGCTCGGGGCGCTCCTCCCTGCGGCTCCACGGGGCTCGGGCTCGACGGGAACTTGCCGGTGGTGCGTCGGATTTGGTCGGCGGCGCGGCGCAACGCTGCTCTGCTCTGTGGTGTGCTGGGCGACAGGGAGAGCAAGCGAGGGAGAGAGAGGAGAGGCACCACGAGAGAGCGTCCAGGGGGGGTTAAGGCCGACGACGCTTCCACTCGAAGGCTCAGCCGGTGACTCGACGGCATGCTGGGTTTGCCGGCCGCGGAAGTCAACAAAGCCGGCGCCGCCCTCTGGAAGCAGCGCGGCTGAGTGAGGAGGGAGGATGACGAGTGGGTCCCGCATGAACAGTAACCGCCAGGCAAAATATCTCCACCACTTTAGCCATCCATTTGAACGCCTTCCCAAAGTCCAAAATTGGTAAAACGAATTTTGTTTGAAACTAAAATTCACAAGGAACCCATTTGAACTTGTTTGACCCAGAATGCTTGAGCCAATTGTGAATAAAAATTTCTCAAAATGCTATCCTTTCCAACTTGTGATAATTTTATGCCTTCTAAATATTTCCCAAAAATTTGGGAAAATTCATTTATATTCTTCTCTTGGCATCTACTAATTTCTAAAATTATCACCAGCCCTAGGTTCCATAGAAGTTTTAGGATATGCTTCACAACGCATCAGTTAAACCCAGTTCAACTAAATTCGGTTTAATCCACACTGCAAGTCTATATGGCTCAAAACGAAAACAAATGATGCTAATGATGCTCATTAGCACCTAATTACGTGTTTAGAAACTCTGGGCCGTGACAAAAACCCCAAGCTACGTGAACAAGTTGCCCTCACTGTGGCCTTGGAAGATGAACTAGATTGCGCTTTATGGGAGTTGGGAGAAGTTCGCCAACACCTTCCTTTCGTCTCTACATTTCTTGAGGATGAACATGATGCCAACCAAAAAGGATCTGAAGATGACGAAGAAAACTTGTCTATCCACTCAACCCCGCACAAGAGGATCTATCTCAACACCCCCACCATAATTGGAGATGGATCAGTTGATTCCTTCCCCTCAGGGTCCCATACTAGAGAGGAGTCCCAATAGTATGGTCCTTTTATAGATAGTCTTAGTGTTGTTAGAATCGAGCGTCGTTGTAATCGTTAAGGATAATAATATTGTTAGTGTGAGCTTTGTTATGGTGCTAAGTGTGTAAGTTGGATCTTTTGTTTGAGTGCTGATGTGAGCTGTGGAATGCTTTGGCACCTTATTCACAGACACATCTTTATTCCTATATAATATAATATAGATGGGTTTCCTTAGTTAAATTATTTCCAGACTTGCTTACCTACTCCTGTTACCCTTTCCAACCCTAATCAGATGGTTAACACAAGGAGGAGTATTAATACCCAAGAAGAGAACAACAACAACCAGAATCCACCCCACCCCCTCCAATGACCTTGGAACAACAGATGGCTATGCAAACTCAGATCTTGCAAGCTCTAGCCCAAACCATGGTGTAGATGCAGCAGCAATAACCAAATCATGTTCCTCAACTGCATCAACCCCCAGTCTTCAGTCATGCAGTGGAACCTATGGATGTAGATGATTGGCTGAAGGATATAGAATGGAAGCTACAAGTTGCTCAGTGCAATTATAGAGAGATGGTTCTCTATGCCTCACATCAACTTGCCGATCAAGCCCTAGACTGGTGGGAAGCATACTGTGCTGCACATGAAAATCTAGCAGCTATCACTTGGATGGAGTTTAAATCCAGTTTTTGCACTCATCACCTGTCGTCAGGAGATATCCGTCTAAAGAAGAAGGAGTTCATGAGCCTTAAGCAAGGACCAATGACTATAAGGGAGTATGTGACCAAGTTTACTCAGCTGTCTAGGTATGCTCCTAATGAAGTGGATACAGATGAGATGAAGCAGGAACATTTTCTGGAAGGTCTGAATGATGCCATAAAATATGCTCTATAGCTGGTAAACAAAGCTTTGATGGTTGAACACAAGCCCCATCAGCTGGATGAGAAGAAGAGAAAGCTGTCTTTCCAAGGACAAGGAAGCAACACATGTTCCCATGGGGCAACACAGATGTCTCTGCAAGGCCCTATGTTTTGTTCCAACATTCAGTACCGGACTCAGTCGCAAGTCCCTGTTCAGCGCTCCAACTATCAGACACCCCGATCAACTCCACCAGCTACTCCTCAAGTCAAGAACAGCCTAGCTACTCCTGGCCCAAACAAAGGATGTTTCTACTATGGAGAGGAAGGGCACTATGTGAGTAAATGCCTTAAGAGGGTGCAGGATCAGGCCAAAACCAATAACACACCAAGGTCAACTCCAACCCCAGCTTAGTCATGCAGTGGGAGTCAGAACCCCGGTCAAAACAACCATGGATAACAGATTATTTTCATGGAAAAGTCAACCATGTCACAGCAGAGGAAGCTCGCGATGCTCAGGATGTGGTGCATGGTATGTTCCTCGTTAACTCCCGATCTGCATCTATTTTGTTTGATTCTGGAGCTTCGCATTCCTTTATAACTACTCAGTATGTTGCAAAGCATGGTTTGCCTATGGTTATGATGAAGAATAATATGCTTATTAGCTCTCTTGGAGGAGGATTGAAGGCAAAGTATATATGTCTTAGGATAAGACTTAAAATAAGGGGGTAGACTGCGAATCTCATAGTCTTGGAAACTAAGGGCATAGATGTTATTCTTGGGATGGATTGGTTAGCCAAGTATGATGGAGTAATAGAGTGTGCCAGAAGGGCAGTTCGTCTAATAAATGGAGATGGATCCAAGGTCGAGTTCGTAGCTACCATACCAGCAATAGAGGATTGTTCTCTCAACCTATTGGAAGGATCACCTAGTGATCAGATCAAAGTTGTTTGCGAGTTTCCCGATGTTTTCCTTGATGAATTGCCAGGCATGCCACCAGATCGTGATATTGAATTTGTTATAGAATTGGTACCCGGTACGGCTCCTATAGCCAAAAGGCCATATAGAATGTCCGCCAATTACCTAGCTGAGTTAAGAAACAAATTCAAGAGCAATTAGATAAAAGTTTTATCAGACCAAGTGCGCCACCTCGGGGAGCCACAATTCTTTTCGTAGATAAGAAAGATGGTACCAGACGAATGCGTGTAGATTATAGAGCACTCAACGACGTGACCATTAAGAACAAGTATCCGTTACCCCGGATTGAGGATTTGTTTGATCAGATGAGAGGAGCCTGAGTGTTCTCCAAGATTGATCTATGGTCTAGAGACTATCAATTAAAGATTCGACCGTCAGATGTGCCCAAGACTGCCTTCAGTATTCGCTATGGGTTATATGAGTATACCGTCATGTCTTTTGGATTGACCAATGCACCAGCCTATTTCATGAACCTTATGAAAAAAGTATTTATGGACTACTTGGATACATTTGTGGTAGTATTTATTGATGACATTTTGGTTTTCTCTAAGAGTGAGGAAGAACATGAAGAGCATTTGAAAATGGTGTTACAGATACTCAGGGAGCATCAATTGTATGCCAAGCTTAGTAAGTGTGATTTTTGGTTAGATCAAGTTGCCTTCTTCGAACATATCATAACGGCTGGAGGTGTAGCAGTAGATCCAAGTAAAGTAAAGGATGTGTTGAATTGGTTACCACCTACCAATGTGTCAGAAATTAGGAGTTTTCTTGGATTGGCAGGATACTATCGCCACTTTATAGAAGGGTTCTCTAAGATAGTTCAACCTCTTACCTCCCTGCTTCAGAAAAACGTGGTTTTAAGTGGAGCCCTGCTTGTCAAGCAAGTTTTGAAGAGTTGAAGAATAGATTGACTACGGCCCCAGTGCTAGTTCTATCAGACATTAGCAAGAATTTTGATATCTACTATGATGCTTCGCGACAAGGACTTGGATGTGTTCTTATGCAAGAAGGTCAAGTCGTGGCCTATGCGTTAAGATAGTTAAGGAAGCATGAGGAGCACTACCCTATGCATGATCTGGAATTAGCAGCTGTGGTTCATGCATTGAAGATTTGGAGACATTACCATTGGAAAACGGTGTGACATATATACGGATCATAAGAGTTTAAAGTATATCTTCACTCAACCGGATCTAAACCTTCGTCAACGCAGATGGTTAGAGTTAATCAAGGACTATGATGTGGGAGTTCACTACCATCTAGGAAAAGCAAATGTAGTAGCCAATGCTTTGAGCTGGAAGAGTTACAGTAACTCGGTGACGGTTCAAGATAGTCAACCTGGGTTATGGAAAGAGTTTGAGAAGCTCAACCTTGGATTTGTAGCGGATATGGAAACAACCCACTCTTGAACAAGAAATTCGGAAGGGTCAATTGGAGGACGAGAAGCTCAAGGAAATTAGACAGCTTATTAAGGATGATAAAGCTCCAGATTTTACAGAAGACAATCAAGGTATTGTGTGGTTCAAAAAGAGAATTTGTGTGCCTAACCAGAAGGATATTAAAGGGATAATTCTGAAAGAAGCTCATGATTCAGCATATTCATTCACCCTGGAAGTACAAAGATGTATCAAGATCTCAAGGATCACTACTGGTGATATGGGATGAAGAGAGAGGTTGTGGAATACGTAGCCATGTGTGATACTTGCCAGAAGGTCAATGTAGAACATCAGAGACTAGCAGGATTACTGCAACCCTTTAAGATACCTGAATGGAAATAGGAAGAAATTGATATGGATTTTATTGTCGATTTACCCCGTACGCAAGGAGGATATGATTCAATATGGGTCATAGTTGATCGATTGACAAAAGTCGCCCACTTTATCCCAGTTAAGACTACATACAGTGGAGCCAGATTCAAAGTCAAGGGGAAGTTGTCACCAAGATTCATTGGACCTTTCAAAATAATAGAGAAAAGAGGGGAAGTAGCATATTAGATAGAGTTACCGCCTCAAATGGCAGATGTGCATGATGTCTTTCATGTGTCTCAGTTGAAGAAGTGTCTTCGTGTGCCTAAAGAACAGTTGCAAATGGAAGAGCTAGATGTTCAGGAAGATCTCTCCTATATAGAGTATCCTGTAAAGATTCTTGAGAGATCAAAAAGAGTGAACAGAACCAAAATAATACCAATGTGTAAAGTGCAATGGAGTCACCACTCGGAAGATGAGGCGACGTGGGAAATAGAAGAAGACCTGAAGACCGAGTTTCCTCATCTTTTCTCCAATCTGTCCGAATCACGAGGGCGAGATTCATTTCCACTTTTGTAATTTCTTTAAATTTGCTAGAGTTTAAATTGAGTTTAAACATTTGACAAAGGCAAAACCCTATTTTACAAAAAGAAAAAACCAATTTGACATAGGATATATTTGAATATTGTGCATCCATGCTGTCCTTAGGCTGGTAGGGTTTTTCTTTGTGTGGATAGTATTTATTTGAGTGAATTTGATTCAAATTTCAACTTCAAAATGAATTTAGAAAAATCAAATTAAAAAGGAAAAAGATAAAACCTTACCTCGGGCCGCCTCCTCTTCTTTTTGGCCCACCTCTAGCGCCAGCCCACTCATTCTTGTTTCCCTGGGCCGCTCGCCCGTGCCAGCCCAGCCGCACGCCTACGCTCCATCGAAGATGCCCGCGCCGAAGCCATCTTCGCCCGAGCCGCTGCCAGTGGGACCCCAACATCAGATTCGTCGTCTCCAGCCCGGACTCTCGCCGCCGTGTCTGAGACGAGTACGCCGCCGAGTCTGAGACGAGTTCGCCACCGCCACGAAATCCCAGGCGCCCCTGAGAGACTCAAGCCACCTATATATGTAGCCCCACCCCTCCTTGGTCTTTTCGCCAAGCCAACTCGCCGAGTTCCATCGTATCTCGCTGAAACCTGAGCTCCTCGCAGCCATTAGCACCGCCGGTCGAGTGCCCTCACGGCTGCGCCATTCCAATGCCGCTTTGCCTCCATCAAGCCACCTCTGAGCATCACAGCTGCCCGCCGAAGCTCAAGCCGCCAACGCCCTCGCCGTTTGGTCGCCAGAGCAACCGCCCGTCGAGCTCCGAAGCCCTCCGCCGTTTCTGCCGTCGCCGATGCCCTTCCTGAGTCGATCTGTCCTCGGTAAGCCCCAAAACCAAGTTCCCATAAGCTTGCAACCATGTTCCACCACTCACCAGAGTTCCTAGATCACCGGAGCGTCGTCCGCGCGTGTTCTCCAGCCATGCGCCGCCGCAATCCTTTTGGGCGCCGCTGAGAACCTCCTCCTCCGACCGCCGGTCTCACCCGAGCCGTTAGATCCATCTTGTACGGTCTAGATTAAAACATCCCGTACCCCTTCAACACCCAATCAAACATCGCCACGTGTCATATGCTTAAACCCAGTCAGCAACCTTTGCCACGTCACCGTGCCACCTCAGCTGCCACCTCAATCTTCTTGCCTATGTGTCAAGCCCAGTCAGCAGCCATGTATTAAATGAGATTTCAATCTAAAAATAATTCCAGATAATTCTTTTAATTGGTAACTTTGCAATCTAGCCCCTAAACTTTTCTATAATTACAAAAAGAGCTCTATCTTTTTACACTTAGGTCCTTGAACTTTTCTAAAATTGCATATAGGTCCTTTTATTTTTGCAAAATAGGTCCCTAAAACTTTCTGATAATTACAAATAAGTCCTTTTCTTAATTAAAATAAACCCTAATCTTGTTTTTAGCATATCTTTTTCATCGTAACTCCGTTTTAAGCGATTCTTGCACCGTTAGATTCATTTTTCAGTGCTCCTTCTTTCTAGATAGGTTTTATCTTGTTGTTCATTTGTTTTATGCTCTGTTCTTAGTGTACCTTATTTGTGTGTTTACCGGTTATTGTGCGATTAGTCGACAATGCCCCGGATCAATTTGAGGAACATCCAGACCCGGAGCAAGAATACACTGAGCAGCAGCAAGGAGAAGGCAAGTGTCCTTGACCATCTTGAACCGATGCTTTTAAATGTTTTGTTTTACAAAATTACATGCAGTGTCAATATGATGGGTAGTCACCTATGTTAGGGTTTCCCCTAGATTTTCCGTTATCATCCCTTGGAACCTAGATGGTTTATGGTTAGGTATTTTTGTTGGGTAGATTGCTTAGCCATGCTTTTGGGATATTAGGAAGTTTCATAATCTTGACTAATGAACATATGCAACAATGGTGGTTAATTTGTTAATGGTCTAGCAACATGGAACCTTAGGCCTTGAGCATAGGGATGTTGGTGGTAGTGGTCATGGTTATGATGTTGGTTTAGTGTTTGCTCAAGTAACCTAATTAAGGACCAGTTCATGGAGCAACAACCCAAGAAGTAACGTACCAACCACGAGGCTGATATGGGTAAGGCGTGACATACTAGTTAGAGTCTATCCAATGTGTGTTGTGTTGGCACAAAAGGGGGCTTCTGGGTAGGAGTTTAGCTTCCGTAAATCCTGGCGGTGAAACCTAGTGGGC
This sequence comes from Phragmites australis, assembly GCF_958298935.1. Lineage (NCBI taxonomy): Eukaryota > Viridiplantae > Streptophyta > Magnoliopsida > Poales > Poaceae > Phragmites > Phragmites australis. The sequence goes on along the minus strand of NC_084926.1, from coordinate 27,872,030 downwards.
AGACACATACTGGATTAGTCTTCGGTTAGTGGAAAATGTCATTGAGTGATTTTTTGTGGCACACCACTGGCGTGTGTTAAGTATTTCGTGAACACGGCAACATGAAATTTTCTGCCTCGTGGGGAAAGCTGGACAACCTCTGCGGAGTGTAAAACTGTTATAACAGCCATGCTCACTATTATGAGAGACTTGGACCCTCACATGATTAGTGGGTTGTGGTTACGAGTTTGGTTGTGGTTATGGTTCTGGTACAGGGAGTACTAGATGGTTGTGGTTTTGGTTATAGTACAGGGAGTACTAGACGGTTATGGTATGCAAGGTGGGGAGCCTTGTATGCTTGGTGATGAACTATCTGGGTTACAGTTACTTAATAATTGTTTATTGCTTTTGAGTCAAGTATGTTTTCCTTACTCGCGTTTATGCAAATACACTATGTTTGCCTATTCTTGGTATAAGCGTGCATATCACTACTTTCTCACACTTGCTGAGTACTCTATGTGCTCACCCTTGCTATCTCCTACGAATCATATGATGCTCAGTGGAAGACTTTGGAGATTTCCAAGATGACAACCTGGCGTTCTAGGAGTGTGTCGTCTGGTCCGTGCCTGTGGAGTGTTTGGTCGCCGATGCTTTCGTCCCGCTGTTGTTGTTTAGATGGTGTTGTTCAGCTTTTGAGGTTGTTTAGGTGAAGTCTTTATTGTAAGAAGTGAACCATTATAAGTTAAAGTATTGCTTTTGTTACTTCAGCTATGACGTCCTTATGTGTGTTAAACTTCCTGGGCAGACATAAGCCACACTTGGTTTTGTCCGTTAAAACCGGGTGTGACACACACCTTGACCAATGTTCCCACCACTAAGGTTGAACAACACATCAGTCATAGTTCCCACCATAATGATTGACCAAACTGACCAAAGCTTCAAGTCCTAATCTTGTGACGTTTTCCTTGCCACTCGTAACCATGAATATTGCTGATTAATCAATTTTACACTATACCGAGATCATACACTTTACCCACAAGTCATGACCATTGTGCCCATGTTGATTAAACACTTACACACTTTTGAGGTGTGAGGCCAGGTAATCATTACAAAGCCATTACAAAGCCCCTCTTAGCACGTGGATACCCTCTAAGGTTTCACAGCCGCATTAATACACGTCAATAATGGAAGCTCCCTCTTGTGCCAATAGAACACCCTAGATGTACACGCTTATGTTCCACGCAACCTGATGGTTTACATAATGTTGAGAGTATGCAAATTAATTGGCTTGGCCCATCCTATTACATGCTTGTGGTTGTAGTGTTAACTCGAAAAGATCACTGCACAAACTGGTCCTTAGATTTGAGCAAGACTAACACAACCTAAATGTACAACTTATACCAGTCCCATCAAAACATTGCTTAAATCCCTATATCATGTTGCTACAAAAATTATACCATCCATTTCTATCATTGTTGCATAAGACCATTATCATATTCATGGGGCTATTATCATTATCATCATCCGAAAGCAAAGCTTAGCAGCATCTTCTACCATTCCATAACCCAAAACTATAACTATGGTGACAAGGATGATAAGAGAAAACTAGGGTAAAGTCTAACTCTTGAGATTCCCGATAAATTACTAGCATGCATGTTTGCAAAACAAAATATTTAAAAAACTAGGATAAATATGTTAAAGAACATAACTTGCATTCACTGTACTCAATTGGATCTTCAAAGTCTTGATCCTTCTGTCCTTCTAGCTTCTCTGGAACGTTGATGTCTACTCGCAAACATAAGTGAAAAGACAGCGCATAAACACCAATATCCAAAAAGAACCAAACATCACAAAACAAACATCATCACACACAAGATCATACTTTTCCGGACAATCCAACGAAAGAACGAGTCAAATTGAAGCTACGGTTAAGGAAAGATTATAACAGGACCAAAAGATTAACTATGGATGAAATTATGATGTTAGGTGTTGGGGGGAAATATTTTGTTAAGAGCCACGCTGTGATACTCCTCCCAGAGTGATATATTTTTCTACCATCAATACATTTGTGGTGTTCCTTCCTCTCAAACTTCATCTCCAAGCTTGAGTCTCCACCTTAGAAGAAACTCTCACCGTACTTGATGGGGCAAGACAAACTCTTGCTCCAACAGCGCGCCGTCCGTGGGTACTCGAACATAGAAGTGCTAAGAGAGGTAGGAATCCACCAAGAAAACCACCAAAGGGTTAGCTAAAACTGCCATACCCACCGTTGCAAGCTTGCAACCATATGCATGGCTGCCTCAGCCATACGCAGCGTATGCATGCTGCAGCCCTGCAGCCGTGTGGGATGGCGTTCCTACGACCTTGGCCAACTCAGAACCCTGGGTCGGTACAGGAACTCCAGACGGCGCGGGGGGCTTCCAGCCTCTACACGACGAAGACCTCACTGCCTCAGGAGAAGATGCGCCGAAGCCATGGCCAAGAAGGCCGCCTTCCAATGGTTCTGGGCAGTCCAACCCAGGAGTGCTCCGACCTGTACTTGGTCCCCAGGTATCCCCTTTGACCACACTTAGGATACCCCCAGCGAGCCAACATCTTTGAAAAGTCTATCCACCCAGCACCCTCCTTGGGCCCCTCAGGCAAAAGAGGGATCCAAGGAGACAGAGGGCTCCGGGGTGCATAGACCCCGTCAGCGCCTTCGACGCTGACCTTGCAACCCTAACTACACACAGGGAACCCCTAGCCCACCTCGTCCTGGGAGGCATAGTCAGAACCACTTCAGCTCCAAAGGCCGGTGCACTGGGCAGCCTCACCCGGGGGAAACCACAGGCTCCGGGACACACCGCCTTTGGTAACGACCCCAATGATAACTCCAAGCTCCGGCGCCCCTAGAGGCACACGGGTGTGTCCTGCATGGACCAGGGCGCGGCCACAACACCAATGACTACCGCACCCTCTTGACCTTCCGGGAGGAATACCTCGGAAGGCAAGGAGAATACATGACCGCAGAAAGAGCAGGCGAAGGATGACGTAGGGTCTGGAGGCCTGAGGCCAACTCCCGAGCAGATCCCAGCCCCTCAACCCTGCACCGTTGCTACCAACCCTACAAACGGTTCCACAACTAGCAACAAGAACTGAGTCGCGGTCACACCACTGCTAGGCTCCGGATGGACTACCTCGGGAGCCGAGCATCAGCTTAGGGCCAAGGGGGTCGCGGACCACCTCTCCCGACTAACCTTCGACTATGCCTCTAACATGCCATCGCCAGGCCTCGGATGGATTACCTCTGGTGCCGGGCAACGGTTAAAGGCTGAGGGGGTCAAGCACCGCCTCTCCCAGCCTAGCCACAGGCTTCGAGGCCACCAAACCTTACATTAGAGGCCTTATTCCTACAAAGGTACGTCTTCTATTAACAACCAAGTAGTTTACCTAGTGATCCGTCTTTTATACAGCCAGGTTAGAGTCTGTTGGAGGCCTCCAACCTTACTACTACAAGTCTTTTTTCAGTAGATAGCTACTAGGTAGAAGCAGTAGAACTTAAGTTACATTCTCACTTAGCATGAATAGTTATATAACCTAGCTATGTTTTATGCTACAACTAGCTTCTTATTGCCATCTTCAGGTGGCGTGACAAGCCCACGTATCGCGGACGTAGCATGCTTAGGTGACCTGGAAGGCAAGACTGTCTAGATTTCTTGGAAGGAATTGTGTAGTCTCGGTAGACAGTGAGTCCCACACACCGCAGGCGCCGCTTATGCCTAGGTCACCTTCAAGGCAAATTATGCCCAGGGTGCCCTGGAAGGCATTTGCATAGGTCACCTGCAAGGCAGATTATGCCTAGGTCACTTGCAAGGTAGATTATGCCCAGGGTGCCCTGGAAGGCATTTGCATAGCCTCGGGTGTCAAAGCCACACCCCAGGGGATGTCCCCGATGGCGGAGTTACGGTGCTCTGAGGAATGCTGTCGCAAGGAATCCTCATTGCACGACATGCCTACATGTTGCGGGCGTAGCAAGCCTAGGTCACCTGGAAGGCAAGACTGCCTAGGTTTCCTAGAAGGTATTGTGTAGCCTCGATAGTGTGTAGATGGCGGTTATTAAGGGACTTCCGTGGTAATGTAGTTGCGGTGCCGTCGGGGGATTTCTCTGGAGGCATGACAAGCCCACGCACCAATAAGCATCGCTTGCCTAAACCCAAGGTCAGCTGAAAAGGTTTCCCAGAGGGTAGGCTTTGCCCTAGTAGGAAGTGGAGCCCACACACCGTGGGTGTAGCATGCCTAGGTCACCTGGATGCAAGACTGCCTAGATTTCCTAGAAGGTATTGTGTAGCCTCGATAGTGTGTCGACGCTGCATATCAGGGGACTACCCTGATGTGAGGATGCAGTGCTCTGAGAATTACTATCGCAAGGAATCCTCTCTGCACGACATGCTTATATACCACGGCGCTACATGTGCCTAGTTCACCTGCAAGGCAGATTATGCCCAGGGCGCCCTGGAAGGCATTGCATAGCTTCAGTCATATAAATGCAATGCGCTAGGGCACATCCTTGGTGGATAGTGTTGCGGAACACCCCAGGCGTTTCCTCGGGAGCACGACAAGCCTACAAACCACAGGCATAGCATGCCTAGGTCACCTGGAAAGCAAGACTGCCTAGGTTTCCTGGAAGGTATTGCGTAGCTCCGATAGTGTGTAGGACCTTCGGCATTAATACATGCCAAGGTGTCTTACAAAACCTCCAACAAAAATGGAGAACCTTACAGAAACCTCTGACAAAATCGGAGAGTCTAGAGTCTTACAAAACCTCTAATAGAAATGGAGAACCTTACAAAAACCTCCGACAAAAATGGAGAGTCTTACAAAACCTCCGGCAAAAACGGAGAGTCTTACAAAACCTCCCGCAAAAACGGAGAACTTTACAAAACCTTCGACAAAAAGGGAGTGCTTTACAAAACCTCCAGTAAAAACCGAGAGCTTTACCCAACCTCAGATAAAAACGGGGAGCTTTACCAAACCTTCGGTAAAAACGGAGAGCTTTACCAAACCTTCGGTAAAAACGGAGAGCTTTACCTAACCTCCGATAAAAACGGGGAGCCTTACCAAACCTCCGACAAAGACGGTGAGCTTTACCAAACCTCCAGGAAAAATAGAGAGATTTCCTAAACCTTAGCACAACGGAGAGCCTTACAAAACCTCCAGCAAAATGGAGAGACTTCCAAAAAACCCCGTGATGGAGATGTTTTTTGGAAACTCCGTCGGGCAAAAAGGTTCTGAAAGAACCTAAGTGGAAAAGTACACCGGCATCTTGAAGGCTAATGCCTCCGTGCTGAAGGGATACGAAACCTGCTGGCCTCCAAAGAGCACCGCACACAGATTAAAGGAGTATAAAGATCCCCCTCCCTACACGAAAAGGTATGACCCGCGTGACTCAAACACGTATAGTAAAAGGTAAAATCATTACCCTACCATCTCCAATAAAAACACATTTCAGGGCAACGGCTAAGGACCGGATGAGGTCGCGGACCACCTCTCCCGCCTAGCCTTCAGCTTGGCCTCCACCGCGTCGTCGCCAGGCTCTGGAAGGAGTTCCTCCGGAACTGGGCAACAACTAAGGGCTGAGGGGGTCGTGGACCACCTCTCCCTCCTAGCTGCCTCCGACGCGCCGTCACCAGGCTCCGGACAGAGTTACCTCCAGAGCCGGGCAGTCGCTAAGGTCCGAGGGGGTCAGAGACCACCTCTCCAGCCTAGCCTTCGACTTCATCTCCAACACGCCGTCACCAAGCTCCGGACGGAGTACCTCCGGAGCAGGGCAGTTGCTAAGGACCGGACGAGGTCGCGGACCACCTCTCCCTCCTATCCTTCGGTTTTGCCTCCACCGCACCGTCACCAGGCTCTAGAAGGAGTTCCTCCAGAACCGGGCAACAGCTAAGGGCCAAGGGGGTCGTGGACAGCCTCTCCCACCTAGCCTTCAGATTCGCCTCCAACGCGCCTTCAGCAGGCTCCAGACGGAGTACCTCTGGAGTAGGGCAGCGGCTAAGGGCCGAGGGGGTCGCGGACCTTCCTAGACTTTAGCTTCGTCTCCAATGCCCCATCACCAGGCTCTAGACGGAGTACCTCCAGAGCAGGGCAGCGGCTAAGGACCAGACGAGGTCGCGGACCACCTCTCCCACATAGCCTTCGGCTTCGCCTCTGACACAGTGTCACTAAGCTCCGAACAGACTACCACCAGAGCCGGGCAGTGGTTGAGGGCCAAGGGGGTCACGGACCACTTCTCTCTCCTGGACTTCGGCTTTGCCTCCTACACGCCGTCGCCATGCTTCAGACGAAGTACCTCCAGTGTTGGGCAGCGGCTAAGGGCCAAGGGGGTCGTGGACCACCTCTCCCACCTAGCCTTCAGCTTCGCCTCCTCACCTCCAACACGCCGTCGGCAAGCTCCGGACAGAGTACCTCTGGATTAGGGCAGCGGCTAAGGATTGGACAAGGTAGTAGACCACCTCTCCCGCATAGCCTTCGGCTTCACCTTCGACATGGAGTCACCAGGCTCAAGACAGAGTACCTCTGGATCCGGGCAACGGCTAAGGGCCGAGGGTGTCGTGGACCACCTCTCCAACCTAGCCTTATGCTTTGCCTCCGATGCCCATTGCCATGCACCGGACGAAGTGCCTTCAGAGCCGGGCAGCGGCTAAGTGCTAAGGGGGTCACGAACTAGCTCTCCCGCCTAGCCTTCGTATTTGTCTCCAACGCCCCATCGCCAGGCTCTGGACGGAGTACCTCCGGAGCAGGGCAGTGGCTAAGGACCGGATGAGGTCATGGACCACCTCTCCCACATTGCCTTCGGCTTCGGCTCCGACACGGTGTCACCAAGCTCCGGAAAGAGTACCTCCAGAGCCAAGCAGCGGCTAAAGGCCGAGGGGGTCGTGGACCATCTCACCCGCCTGGCCTTCGGCTTCGCCACCGACGCTTCATCGCCAGGCTCCGGACGGAGTACCTCCAGAGCCGGGCAGTGGCTTAGGGCCAAGGGGTCATGAACAACCTCTCTCGCCTAGCCTTCGGCTTCACCTCCAACGCGCTATTGCCAGGCTCCAGACGGAGTACCTCTGAAGCAGGGCAGCGGCTGAGGACCGGACGAGGTCACATACCACCTCTCCCACCTAGCCTTCAGCTTCACATCCGACGCGGTGTCATCACGCTCTGGACAGAGTACCTCGGGAGCCGAGCAACGGTTGAGGGCCGAGGGGGTTGCGCACCACCTCTCTCGTCTGGCCTTTTGCTTCGCCTCTGACGTACCTCGCCAGGCTCCGGATGGAGTACCTCCAGAGCCGGGCAGCGGCTAAGGGCCAAGGGGGTCATGTACCACCTCTCGCGTCTAGTCTTCAGCTTCACCTTCAACACGTCATCGCCAGATTTCGGATGGAGTACCTCCGGAGCAGGGTAGTGGCTAAGGAATGAACGAGGTCGCGGACCACCTCTCCTGCCTAGCCTTCGGCGTCACCTTCGATGCACCATCACCAAGCTCCGAACGGAGTACCCCCGAAGCTAGGTAGCGACTGAGGGCTGAGGGGGTCACAGACCACCTCTCCCACTTGGCCTTAGGCTGTGCCTCCGACATGCCGTCGCCAGGCTCTAGACGGTGTACCTCCTGAGCCGGGTAGTGGCTTAGGGCCGAGGGGGTCACGGATCACCTCTTCCGCCAGGCCTTCAGCTTCGCCTCTGATGCGCTGTCGCCAGGCTCCAGACGAAGTACCTCCGGAGCCGGGCAGTAGCTAAGGGCCAAGGGGGTCGCGGACCACCTCTCTAACCTAGCCTTCGGCTTCGCCTCCAATGCACCATCGCCAGGCTCCGGATGGAGTACCTCCGGAGCACGGCAACGGCTAAGGACCGGACGATGTCGCAGACCAACTCTCCCGTTTAGCCTTCGGCCTCGCCTCTGATGCGCCTCACCATGCTCCGGATGGAGTACCTCTAGAGCCTGGCAGTGGCTAAGGGCTGACGTGGTCGCGGACCACCTCTCCCACCTAGTCTTCGGCTTCACCTCCGACACGCTAACGCTAGGCTCCAAACCGATTGCATCTGGAGCTAGGCAGTAGCTAAGGACTGGACGAGGTCGCGGACCACCTCTCTTGCCTAGCCTTCGGCTGCGCCTTCGACACATCAGCACCTTCAACCCAGGCAGTCACTAAGGAACCTGAAGGGTCAAGGACCACCTCTGGAGCTTGTCTCCAAAGGTTCCAGATGGACTTCGCTGAGTCAAAAATCTAGAACAAATTAGGAAGGAGGCCCTACCTATCCTGGGCCCGAGGAGTACGTAGTAACTGGGGACAACATGGTCGCCACTGCTCCACTCGGTTCCCCTTAATTACCATACGTATCCATCACCACCAGATTCCCAAGGCCACCTCTCCCCCAGAAGGAACAAAATCAGCGATGATCTATGCAAAGACTCGGTGCCCCGGACGTTAGAAAAACTAGTCATCGCCTTCGAAGGGGATCCTGAAGAAGCACAGTTTGGAGGCACGAAAGCACGTGCATGTGGTCACCCGTTCGAAAGATCGCCTCACACTCCGATACGAAAGGAGACATGACCATTCTTGAAGATACATGTTACATTATTAAATAACTAGTACATCCAGGGGACACACACTAAAGCAACAGTACAGACAATGCCACGAAGAAGATAGATCCCTACGGAGCAAAACAGGGCAAGAAAGAGTACAAGGTGACTAAGTTCAACCATGACATGGATATATCACAGTGTCACCAATTATGCCATCCTGGTGACTGCCTTCACCTCCTACAAGTCCCGGCAGGGGCCACGCACGAGATGGTGTATGCACCTCATCTCTGGCCTGCCGCTGCGGAAACCGATACAGTAGCTGGCTCTCGAACTGTCGGAGGACGCTGAGGCCTTCTCCCTCACCTTCCTGGCCTCCTCCTGCATCGTCATCGGCCCTACAGACACCCGCTCACTCTCCCTTCGCAGGAGATCCCAGTTGATCTCCTCATTGTCATTGGAGATATCGATGATCTCGGCAGGCATGGCCTCCCAAGCCAAAGGTCAGGCCAGAGCGATGGGTAACTGCCTCCCCTGGAGAGTTGGTAGCGGTGTGATAACCAGTGCCTCTGACGACAACCAAAATGGTTCGGCTCCCAAAGAAGCCATCGAGATCATCGACATCTCCGAATAGGATAAGGAGGAAGACGATGCCATACTCAAGTGAAGGTTAACTTCTCGCTCGTGGGGCTATGGAGACTCCAACAGGGTAACCCTGGCTTTATACCCAGGCTACGTGGCCACGTAGGTTCGGAAGATAAAGCTGGACGAACACCGCCGTGTCCCCCCATTGAACACCTGGGGGGGCTGTGGCCATATCCGGGTTTCCTCCACCACGTGGTAGCGCTCCACGACGAAGGCCTCGATTTCTAAAACGGACGTCCTGTCACATTAATAAGCTAAACCCCTTTCAGCGTGTGATAGGGGTGTGGGCACAAGACCCTAAACGACCCCCAGCATTATCCAATCAGAACATGACAGTGGCACATCTTGTCCCACCAGGCGAACACGTGGGATTCTCAAATCCCACACGTAACCTCTACTCTAGCGACCTCAAAGGACAGAGAATTGCCATTAGGCTTCCTTAATACGTTGATTTTTCCTCTGCATCCTCTCGCCCCTCTGAAACATCGGGGCCTGAGAATGAGGGGGTACTATTGGGGGGAAAATAAACCAGCCTGAGGATAATGGTTAAAGATCACCATCCAGGTCCCTCCGGAGCCTTTATCTCTGGACCCTCTGTTAAAAGCTCGATCTCTGATGTCATCAGATCCCTTCGGTACCCCTTCGTACCAACGAAGCCTTCCCTTGGCTCCACTGGCTCGATCTTCTGAAGCCTCCCAAAAACACAACCTCCTGAAGCCTCGGTCCTCCGAAGCATCAGCCTCCCGAAGCCCCGGCCCTTCAGGGTCCTGCTTCCCAACGCCTTCACCTCCCGGTTCCATGCCTCTCGAGGCCCCCTCCTCGAGCTGCTCGAGCCACCTTCCTGAAGGCAACAGGGTGAGTCAGCAGGCCTTGGGAAAGATCTTCCAGAAGGGGAGCACTTGTCGTGCTTTTCCTGCAAGGAAGTGACCAGCATTAAATGCCTTGGCTAATGGACGCCGCTCTGACACCCCGGTGTGATGGAGGCTATCCTGACACCCCTGACAGTGCAGTGTCGGGCCGCAATCGGTGATCGGCTCGCCCCCTTCAAGGGGCAGGCACCACGATAATTACCATACTGGATATTTATCTCCCCGATAGGGTAGAAGGTAGTTATCCGGGATAAGGCCCAATAATTTGATCAGATCCCAGATATTTATAGATTATGATAACTTGTATGCTAAGCTACACACGGCCATATAAAAAGGAGGCCATTGTCCTCTGGGCAAGAGAGATGGTGGGAGAGAACTAGTAAGACAACAAAAAAAAAAGATAGAAGGTGAAAACACACAAAGTCACGCTGTGATACTCCTCCCAGAGTGACACATTTTTTTAGCATCAATACATTCGTGGTGTTCCTTCCTCTCAAACTTCGTCTCCAAGCTTGAGTCTCCTCCTTAGAAAAACTCTCGCCGTACTTGCTGGAGCAAGACGAACTCTTGCTCCAACACTAGGATATTCTTAAAAAATTTTAGAGTCATCTATGATTTTCCAGAGCTTCATAGGAATTTTCTAGAGCTCACTAGCATTTTTTGAATTACTTTACCAAAGAAAACTTTCAAACAGAATGAAATAAACATTATCCAAAATTTATTAAAACTATTTTATTAATTAAACCTTCTTTAGATTTATTTTACTTCTGGATAATGAGTTATCACATAATATATTGAATTAATGATGTCATCAGCAAAATTAAATAAATCGAAAAGGAGATATGCTGACTGGATGGCCACATGGCAGCTGACTTAGTGGGCAACTCAGTGGTGACTGGACGACTGCTAAGCGCTAAGGCTGACATGGCACAATGTCGTGGTGCCTGGGTGGCAGATGACTCGAATCGATATGGTCTTCTAATATGGTCGGTCCAAAGGAGACCCAACGGCGCAGAGGCCTCCTTGGTCAGCTCCAGTATAGAATAAGGCAGCGATGGTGCCTTGCTGGGGACACGCAAGAATTGGCTGTGGGGCTTGAGCGGCGAAGATGAATGGGGGCTACTCGGCAAGCTCACCTACACGGTAGGACAGGGACGAATGAGTTCGGAGATGGTTAGCGTCGTGCAACGGAGGCTCGGGTCGAGGAAGATCGATGCAGGCACACTCCAATGGTGGGATCTCCTTGGGAAGCAGAGCAAAAGGCTATGGGATGCATTCCAGGGGTCCTAGGGGTCTCCTTTTATATTCCGAAGGTCATATCCGGAGAGGATAGCCCAAGGCGACGGTAGCGCTTGTAACCAGGGGCGGACCCATAGGGTAGTCCTGGTAGGCCTAGGACTACCCTGGTCCAGCCTAAAGTTTGATTAGCAATTAGCATGATTGTCTTAAAAAACTAAAAAAAGCCCACTGTTGCTGGACTGGCATCAACTGTCATGGGTCGTACCTCCTCCGTGCTCTCAGTCATGCGCACGGCTGCATGTAGGATGGTTCCGGTTTTCCTTGCCGACTCAAAGGCACAATGGACAAAAAAGCAATGATGGGCGGCTCGAGCACCGCCAGACCTTCGGACCAATGAGTTCTCCTGCTCGACCCTCCCTCCTCCAATGTGACACCACCGTCTGTTTAGCTTTGGTCATTTTTATGAAAATTTCAAGGCATCTTCAGACACAACAAGGTTCGATGGAGGTGGTGGAGGATGGAAATGAGACGTGACACTAGCGTCCACAATATTTTTGGTTTCCTTAGCAGTGAGTGAATAGATATCCTTGGGTTTCGCCAACTTCTTAGATGCCACCGACTTCTTAGATGATGTCGTCTGCTTGGATGTTGCAGAACCTGATCTTGTTTTCTGAGATGATGACTGGCTTCTTATGGTGCTGGCTTCTTGAGCGGTAGACTTCTTCGAGGTGATGCCTAAGGAGATGGATTGCTTTTGGGATATGGCTAAGGAGAGGGAGATCTTCGAAGCAATGGTGGCCTGGGGTGTAGTGTAGAGTAGAGATTCTCGGGAGCTGTCTCTGGTGGAAACACTATATAGACCTTCTCCCATGCGATGAATATGTGCTCATTTTCTCCTATAGTGTTTGCCCCCTCCTCTACAAGGTAATCCACCTCAACATGGTGGTATTGGTGAACTGCCTCATCTACTTCGACCATGACGTAGCCCTCCGGTATCGGACGTCTGTGCAAATGTTCATGGAAACTGTGGGGATAAGCCACGCTGGAAGACACCTTGATGGTAATGTTCCTAGCACTAATGTGTAGTTCACACGGTGTCCATGTTGTGATGAGGTCCACAACATAAGTGATGGAGTCAGCTCTCAGAACTCCCGTGGATGAACAGCTACTCCAACGACCACCGGGGTTGGAGCGCGCAACATTGGAAGACGCTGTCAGCTGTTCCTGTTCGCTCACAATGGCACCTCGTTCACGTATGAGGGCTTGTCATACTGCTTGTGCTATTTTTTCTTCTGTATGTTCCCTCTCCTTATTTAGCGCTTATTCAAGCATTTCCATCATCCTAGCTTGTTTTGTCTCTCATTCTGCATCTTGCTCTATTTGGGATCTCTTTTAACTCTTGTAACTGTCGACATTGCCTGAGAATCCATATTTCCAACCCATCACCCCAACGCCTCGTGTGCGACCATTGTGCTCCTTGTTTCCCAGGGCCAAGGTGAGCTCATCCCTATCCATGTCTAGCTTGAAAGAGCCTTGTGCAGATTGCTCGTGGGCTTCTGCAAGCTTTTTTGCAAGATCTTGTGTCACTTCTAGGTCTTTGGAGGTCATAAAGGGTTAGCTTTTGTCATATGAGTAAGAAGCACCCCTCCCAAGAACGAAGTGTGTCGATCATTTGCTCCAGCCCTCCATCTTCGGTGTAACACCTCTCTCTTGCAGTTCATCTAGCAGTTGTTGCCACTGTCTTTCTTTCCTCATGTACCCATGACTGCTGACTATTTGGGGGTACAGGTTCTTCTTCAAGTTTGCTTTGTTCACCTCACTCAACCTCTGTGTTTCTTCCGAAAACTTGTACTCCATAAAGGCTTGTCAATGATCTTCCAGTTGCAGCCATTTGGGAAAATCTAGCATTGTACCTTTCTGCGCATACATTCTGTTCAGTGTCCCCTTCAAGTTCATAAATGAAAGGCCTATGATTATTAGTGTCTTATGCTTAATTACTTCTATATCTATCTCATCAGGGAATTTGAACTTCTCTAATATCTTGGGCCACAAGATGTTGTTCATGATCAAATCGGGAACCACGTGCGGATCACCTCTTTCGCTAGTCTATAATCTGTAGCTGATATGCAAGTGATCCTTAATAGCAATCTCACAGACTGACTTGTATGGCCTCAGAACACTCTTTGGTGCAGTTCACTCCCCTGCTGGTGTGACCTCCGTGATAAGAAGTCATTCCATAGGCATCTTTGAGGGACCTCGGACACGATGCCGCTCCTGGGATTGCTCATTGTTGTGACCCTCTGGAGCATCAAGCATCTGCACATACGTGAAAAAACTATTAGAAACCTATACGATAATATGTAGAACAAGGACAGACAATAAATAGGCTGGCACTGTAACTGAAGGGACACACTAATAAGACTAGATAACTACCCATAAACACGTGTCAAATTACGAAGCCTTCGGCTCTCCCTCTTAGCCAAAGATCTCCTCTATGGTTCAGTAACTTAGTTGCCAACAGTTGGCACTATCCGTGGGGATCGAACAATCCGAAGCCATGCCACCTAAAAAGAAGATGAAGTCACTTGTTACATTGGCAACATTGCCAGAGCAATTGAGTCCAGTGGGGGCTTCGGTAGAAACACTCCCTTCGGCGATGTTGGACCAGATCAACATGTCGACTGGTGGAGCTTATGGTGGCCAGCATGGGCACGGTGTGAATGTAGTGCCCCCAGAAAGATGATGGAGAGCATCATGAAGTAGCTCTCCAAGAGGATGCAACGGTAGCAGTACGAAGAGTAGAAGCTAACCTTCGTGTCTGCTTTGAAGGCTTCGGTAGAAGAAAGGGGTAAGGAGCATGTTGTCAAAGAGTTGGATGACGTTGGTAACTTCAAAGAATATGATGTCGAAGAAGATGAAATAGAAGAGGAAAAATCAACCAGGCTAGAAGCCGAAGAGTTGGAGAGGTAGCTCACGCAAAAAAAGCGCACGCTGGATAGTTTGGTAGCAAGTCAGAAGGCCACAGAGTATCGCCAGTGAGCCAACGAGGCCAGAAGGACCCTGGAGAAAATGCAAGAAGTGATTGACATGTTGCAGCACGCAGATGAGCAGGTTCACCACATGACTTCCATTAGTAGTTGCAGCACGACTGGAACAGGACCTTCGGCATAGGTCATGCGCGGGTGATCCAGAATCACCACTCTCCATTGGCTTGCAGAATTGGCCTTGGCCTTCGGTCTTCAAGATGCCTAGGGTGGTAATGTTTGACGGGGAGTCAGATCCAAAAGAATTCGTTATGAGTTTTAAGGTGGTAACTGAATCGGCTGGAGGAGATGACACAACATTGGCGAAGGCCTTTGTGTTGGTAGTCAAGGGGATAACGAGGTCGTGGTACTCCGCGTTGCCTCCACGATCCATTTACTCATGGGAGAAATTGTGTAATGCCCTATATAGTAATTTTCAAGGAAATCAAGTAGAGAAGGTTACCGCCGGTGACCTCTTTGCAGCAAAGCAACAGCCAATGGAGACACTACAGAGTTATATTTGTCGCTTTGTGCATGTTCGCCGCTAGGCGAAGGGCTTGAGCGAAGACACTATCATCGATGCCGCTATCCAGGGCATCAGAGGAGGGCTTTCGACTGGAAAGTTTACACACAAGAGGCCGGAGAGTGTGTAGGAGCTCTTCAATAAGATGGAAGAGTACGCAAGGTCTGAATTGGACCACATTTGGAGGAAGAGTGAGCTGGAAGCATCTAAAACATTGAAGACAAATGCATCAAGTAAGGACATAAATGCCGGATAGTCGAGAGACAGATCGAAGCATGTTAAAAAAGTAGAAGCATTTGAATACACATCAAAGCAAAAAGAAATCAACCAGATAGACTCCAGACTAGTTAGGTCATCCAAGAGTTCACCGAAGCACAAGGTGGGGGTACTCGAGGAGGTCGAAGTGGTACAGGCTGCGGAAGCCGAGGGGCTTAAGAAGGACGGGCTCCGTGAGACCCAACCACATTATACTATGAGTTGCATGGTGAAGGTGCTGGTCACAGAACTAAGCAGTGCTTGCAGGTCATATCCATGAAAGAAAGTTTAGGGAAACAACCCTTCGGTCTTGCAAGAATTGTGCATCATGCCACACATTTCAGACAGGGGAAGTGTGGGAATCCAACCAGACCCGTGGCCCAAGCACAACGTTCGCTAATCAGTGGCGACCAATGGCTGCACCAACATAGCTGTATATTCTTGTGCCTTCGGCTCCGCCGGACTATACCTTTGGCCAGTTGACTTTCCAAGGAGAACTCCCATCGCCTCCGCCAAGACCATCAATCGAAGCCCCTCCAAAAGCAAGTAGATCAGTGAGCACAGTAAACCCTGGATACAATGTTGTCTTGGCAATCATTGTAGAATGTAATGAGGAAACTGAGTTGAAAAGACAACAAAAAGAATATGTGCGAATGGTTAACCATGTTGGTGTAGGGCCTACTTATGTCCATTCAAAATGGTCTCATGTGCCCATTACCTTCTCACAGGAGGACATGAGGGTCCTAGATTTCTGCATACGAATGCCTTTGTCATCACTGCAAACATCTCAGAAAATGAACTGTATAGAATCCTCATAGATGGCAGAAGCTCAGCAGATATCATCTTCGCTGTTGCTTTTGATAGGATGGGCTTGCAACGAAATGACCTTCAACAGGCTGGGTCCCCGTTGCTAGGCTTTGGGGGGAAAGCAATTAATGCTTTGGGAAAGAGAGCAATCCCGATTTCATTTGGCGAAGGGTCGTACTTGAACGAAGGACATTACCATCGATGTGGTTGATATCAATTATCCCTATAATGAATTTTTTGGACGGGGAGTCCTGAATATATTTGGAGCAATACCGTACCATGGGTATTTGTGCATGAAAATGTCTGGTCCCAGAGGTGTCATAACAGTGCTTGGAGATCAACAAGTAGCCCGTAGGATTGAAGTGGGAAGTACTCCATGTAGGCGAAGTGTTCACATAGTGGCAGAACCTTCTGTGAATCCTGAACAACGCGAAGAGTAGCCACATACATAGCGGATGATGAAGGCTAGACCCAAAGGCTAGACCAAGAAAGTGCTGCTGTGTCAAGATAGACCAGACAAAAAAGTTGTCATTGGGGCAAAAATCATAGAAGAAACTGAGTGAATGTTGATATTGTTCCTTCGCAACAACGAAGATATCTTCACTTGGTCTCCGAAGGATTTACAAGGAGTAAGCAGATAAATCATTCAACATACTCTTAGCATTGACCTGAATGCGAAGCCAAAGAAGCAAAAGCTTCAGAAGGCTTCAAAAGAGAGGTAAGATGCAGCGAAGGCTGAGGTGCAAAAGCTGCTTGATGCCGGGGTGGTGCATGAAGTATTGCATCCTGAGTGGCTAGCCAACCTGGTGTTAGTTAAGAAAAGTAATGGAAAATGGAGGATGTGTGTAGATTTCACATACCTAAATAGAGCTTGTTCAAAGGATGACTTTCCGTTGCCATGCATTGATCAGTTGGTGCACTCCGCTGCATGCTGAGAGATGTTGAGTTTTCTGGATAAGGAAAAAACAAGTTTTAGAACCTCCTTTGATATATATTGTTTTGTAAGAGTTCATGTTGCTCTAGCAAGTACGGTGAGAGTTTCTTCTAAGGAGGAGACTCAAGCTTGGAGACGAAGTTTGAGAGGAAGGAACACCACAAATGTATTGATAATAGAAAAATGGATCGGTCTGGGGGAGTATGACTTGTGTGTTGCCTTGAGTGTTCTCCTTGTGACCTCCTCCTCCCCTAGATGATCACGGCCCCCTATTTATAGGGTGGTACGTAACTTATACAAGTTATCACGATGTATAAATATTTAGGACCTAACCGAATTACTGAGCCTTATCCTGGATAACTACTTTTACCCTGCATAGAGGATAAATATGTACCATAGTAACTATTGTGGTGCCTACACCCTGAGGGGTGAGCCGATCGCCAATTGTGACCCGGCGCCGCGCTGTCAGGGGTGTCAGGATAATCTCCATTGTACTAGGGTGTCAGGGCGGCATCCACTAACCTAGGTATTTAAAGCCAATCACTTCCTTGCAGGCAAAGGGTGACCCGCATTCCCCTTCTGGTCGATCTTTCTTGAGGCTTTATGACTCACCTTGTAGCCTTTGGGAAGCCTGCTCGTGCACAAGAGATAGGGGCTCTAGGGGAGGCATGGCTCCAAGAGATGGAGGCTTCGAGAGGTATGGCTCCAGGAGATGGAGGCTTCAGGAGGTATGGCTCTGGGAGATGGAGGCTTCGGGAGGTATGGCTCCCTAGGCATGGGCTAGCTGAGCCATGGGGCCGTCAATTTTCCTTAACAATGACCCCCAATAGTAGCCCCTTGCGAGGGCGGCCAGCTGAGTGGTCGGGCCCATGGTTCTTTCGGAGCAGGGCCTCCGGCACTCCCTAGCTTTGCCGTTGATGGCTTATGGTTCCTAGTATCACTTGGCTTGTCTTGGAGGATTCGATCCACTTGATCTAGACTGTCTGTTTGATGATGTTGGTGATAAGGGGCATTCAATGCACCTTGTGAAGAAAGACATGATATGTCCTGTCAGGCGGACATGGGACGCGTGACATCTTGTGGTTGGGGGGTCACGGGGGGCGGTTCCGCTCCCCCATGATCGTGGCTTGGCAGGCAAATGGACAGGGCATGCGCCCACTTTTCTATGGGAGGTAATCTCTCCCTTACCTTTATAAGCAAAGGGATTACCATGAGCTGCATTTTCACCCGCGCCTTGTTCTCGCCTACCCTTTACCTCCTGTTGTTCTTGCTTTGCGTGTGCGTCTATTGGTTGTTGTTCTTCTCTCCTTCTTGCCGTCCAGCGCCCTTCGCCATCTTCCTGCGATCCGTATGGCTATCTTGAGTGTCCCGGGCGGAGCTGGAACTCAGGCCCGAGCGAAGCTGCCGATGCGGCCGTGACGGGGTGCCCTCAGGTGGCACCAGTTCCTTCATCGCCAATGGGGCCACCGCCAGGGGTGGGGCTCCATCGCACCAGCAGAAGTCATCCCCAGTAGACCACCATGCTGGGGATGTCTGCCATTGATGATGAGGAGCTTGACCGAATGGTTAGGGATGGGAAGATTCCCTCTAGGGCCGTCACTCGGTCCCCGCTGGAGGAGGAGGTTCTAGAGCCTCTAGCCCATGAGATCATGGTGTTCGAGGCTTTCTTCGAAGCGGGCCTGTGATTTTCGTCGGTGCCACTGCACGAGGAGGTGCTCCGCCACTACTACGTGGAGCTTCCATACCTCCATGCCAATGCCATCGCCCACCTAGCCACCTTCGAGTGGGCCATGCGGGCAAAGGGGTGTGAAGGGAGGGAGGATTTCTTTGCGGCCCTCCACTTTGCCAGCTGCTAGCCGAAGATGATCAAGGGCGATGGGACGAAGAGGCCCCTTAGCATTAGCAGTGTTAAGTTCCAGATAAGGCTGCAGTACCGCGATGCCTTCACGATGAAGGCTATTAATGGTTGGTGGTATACCGGCTAGTTGCAGCGATGATTTAACTATGACGTAGGCTTCGCATCCCCCTTCGCTCCACAAATCGGGATATTGCGTATGTTTTGGAGCTGGAGACGGGGATCACGAACGACCAATTTGCTTTGCGACTGGCCTTTCTTCGGAGGGTGGCTAAGAAGATGAGCATGCGTGACCTCGTGGAGGAGTTCACCATGTTGTGCATTTGGCCCCTTCAGATGGGCTAATACTGCACCTTTGAGCAAGGTGCAGAAGAGTGGCCAAAGGTGTACTCTACCCCCCTGGTCAACTCTGGTGAGTCCTCTTTGTTTGTCTATTTTTAACCCGTGGATGTGAGCCTCCTTTTTCTTGTGGAGCGGAGATAGCAGAGGTGATCCTGGGCCCACCTACTCAAGTGGAGCGGGAGCGGCGGGTGGCTCTAACACAGAGCTAGGAGTGGTACAACCGCATCTGCTTTTGTCTTGGAATGGAGGCTCTGGCATGGCGGGCCGGCCAAAGCCAGAGGGTCGCCATCAGGGGGAGATGGCGCTCCATGAGCATGAGGAGGGACTCCGGCGAGAGGAGGCTTTGAAGCTGGAGCGCACAGAGGCTGAGGTGCGAAAGGCTGCTGAAGATCTACGGGAGGCGAGGGAGTTCATTGATGTGGCCAGCGCAGCCTGTGTCTCGGCCGAAAGTGATTTTGAGATCCTTTGGGCTACGGTGGGAGAGGTGCAGAGAGATCTGAAGGAGGCTCAGGCATCGGAGGTGGCACTGCGCTTGGAGTGCCAGCAGTTAGCTGCTCTTACGTCAGACGTTGACTGAATCACCTTCAATGCTATGAGCAGCCTTAGGGCCAGGTGTCCACCACTACCCTTTGACTCAGAGGTGTTCGTTATGCTGCTCTATTGGCTTCGATCTGCTACAAAGGTCGTGGTTAGGGTCGCAAAGACCTACGCGAGGTCCAGCGCATGTGTGGCTGCGGCGCTCCTACTGACCCTGCTGCGCCAAGCGGGGGTTGGTCCCTTCGAGGTACTGGAGCAGCAGGTGCCGGAATCCATGGTCGAGTGTTTTTGGCCAGAGGCACCTCCAGCGGAGATTCAGGCGACTCGAGACAACTTATGCCATAACTTATGGACGAGGCATGGCTGGAGCAAGATGCTGCACTATATGGCGGGTCAGGTGACTCCAGGCGCTCCGGGGGGTCTTCACCCAGGTTCTTCGTCGGCAGGCTCCGGTCCTTTATCCAAAGCCTGCAGGTGCACCGCGTCCCTCTGAAGTCCTTTCTATTTGCATCGTTGCTCCGCGGGAGTGGTCTTCGCGTGTGGATGCCCCAGAGGTGTGGCTCCCTCTTAGGCTGTCTGTTTTTTGCTTTCTTTTCTTTTTGAAGAGGGTCAAAGTCTTAGTATGGTTACTACCCCTATCTGCTTTATGTGCTTGGTCTTTTCCTTATCTAATAGAACCATGTATGTCTTCTTATGGTTCGCCTTTGTTGTTCCAGATTGTTCGTTCCTTTGAGGCTAACTGGAGTCTGATCTGTGTATATAGGAGCGGTGACCTGAAGCCGGACGGGGCCTTGCTCGTATCTAGGATGGTGCCTCCGGGGAGGGATCAAGTGTGTCCAGAGCGTCTGGGGCTACTCCGTCCATCCAACGGCGGAGTCATTTTGTTATGCCTCGCGATTCCGATGGTCATGTGGATCCGAAGGTGGCCGACGATATCTTGGTCAAGATTGAGCCAGAGGGCTCCCTTGCATCTGCTCTAAATGTCTATTTTGTTGCAAAGGATGACTGGTGTGCAGCCCGAGTGGCCCAGGAGGTTGCTGGCTCACGCTTCTTTCAACACCTTGTCCTCCCCCGGAATTCTGATGGAAGGGTGCCTTCGGAAATCCCTGAGCCTATTCTGGCTGAGGTGAAGGTGGAGGAGGTACAAGCTGCGGAGTCCCCGCCGGAGGAGCAGAGGGAAGAGCTGGATTTCTTGGCCTTCGACTCGTATCCCTTCCAGCGGATCATCTTGCCGAGGCCGAGGGGGCTTTGTTTTAGGCAACAGCTCCCTCTGTGGAGGGGATTCACGTCGACCCCCTGTGCACAGTTACCGGGGTCAATAGGAGGCATGGCGGTCAAGTGCCTTTGTCCTCCTGTGGTACTTCAGGGAGGCGTAACGGCTAGCAAGTTTGCTAGGCATAGATTCAATGTATAGTGGTTAGCTGAATGCAAACTCTTTGTATGCCATGTATGAATAAACTTGCGTTTGTGTTAGCTTTGTTTTTTTGCATTAATAATCTATCGTATCGATGCTTCGTTATCGTATCAATGCTTCGCATGTGCCCTCTATCCCAGCCCCTTCGCATTATGCGGTTGTTAGCGGCCGCGGGGTGCGAGATCCTATGGGTGTTGCGTTGCATTGGGCGTGAGTAGGGAAGAACATATCATTTAATAACATTTCAATGTGCGATGCCTTGTAGTACGGAGGCTAGGACTTCAAGATACTAGAGGGGTCAGATGATTTTGGCACGGAAACTTTTAGTCTTCAAGGTGCTAGTGAATCCTTACTTTGTATGAATCCTTTTTGGCACGCAGGCTAGGCCTTCAAGATGTCTGGGAGGTTATCCCTTCGCCATGTAGGTCAGCCAGGCCATAAAGATGACTAAGGGTCTTACGCCTGTCCAGCATGGAGGCAATGCCTTCAAGATGCTGGAGTGGTCTTTGCCTCTCCATCGCGTAGGTCAGCCAGGCCTTAAAGATGGTGGAGGGATATACTTCTCCGAAACGGAGGCACTACCTTCAAGATGCTAGAGACTTTTACCACTCCGGCATGGACGCAATACCTTCAAGATGCTGAAGGGTCTTCATAGGTTTTGTGTGAGGTTGTTCGGTGGGGTAAAGGCTTTTTTCTAGAAGGTAACACCTCTAGCTTTGGTGGCTATTTGTGGGTGTGTAAACCTATGGTTTATAATTGTTCTGAATTTTTGGAGAGGACTGAGGCTGGGGTTGTCTATACATAGTATTTGTGGAGAGTCTTCGCATTCCAACTGTATTCGAGAGGGTACCTTCTATATCGGCCAGGCGGTAGGAGCCGGGCCTGTTAGACCTAAGGACCAGGTATGGGCCCTTCCACTTGTTGCATAGTTTCCCAAGAGCTAGGGCATGACGAAGTACTAGGTCACCGAGCTTGAATCTTCGTGGTGCAACCTTAGGATTGTATGAGGCCTTGGTTTTCTTGATGTAGTGATCGATATTCTAGATGGCATGGAGCCGTGTGCCTTCGGTGAGATCAAGGAAGAGCTCTCTTTCTCCGGTAGTTTGTGGAAGTTGTACTCAGAGTGAGCATCCCTTGATTTCGCTGGGGGTCATGGCCTCGTCGCCATATAGGAGGCGGAAGGGGGGTGAACCTGGTGGCTCGTGTGCCAGTGGTGCAGAGGGACAATGAAACCATAGGAAGCTCTTCGACCCATAGGCCTTGAGCTAGGCCAACGAGTTCGCAATTTAAGCCGAAGAGGATGTTGCTGTTGGCCTGTTCAACGACGCTGTTGGACTGAGGATGTCAAACTGCGGCGAAGCATAATTCGATGCCGAGGTCACCATACAATTGTCTGAAAGGGTCAGAGTCAAATTGCGTGCCATTGTCGACCGTGAGCTATCATGGAACACCGAAGTGGCAAATTATGTTCTTCCAGAAGAATTTTTGGACATTCTTCAATGTGATCGTTGTGATTGGCTCGACCTTGACCCATTTGAAGAAGTATTCCAATGCTACCACCATGTACTGAAGGTTGCCTTTGGCACAAGGGAATGGCCCAATGAGGTCCATGCCCCAATGAGCCAGGGGCCCGACGGGAGCAATTGGTTGTAGGGGGAGCTGGGGGCTGGTGGCTTCAGCGTCCCATCCACTGGCATCCTTGGCAGGTGCGAACGAGGTCAGCTGCATCGGAATTGATTGTAGGCCAATGGAGCCCCTGGAGAATTGCCTTCCCAGCTAGGGCGTGAGGCGCTAAATAGTTACCGCAAAGGCCTTCATGTATCTCCTGGGGGAGGTTGGCCCCTTCTTGTCTGGTAATGCAGCGAAGGAGGGGAGTGCAGACACCAATCTTGTAAAGGGCGCCTTCTATGAGATGGTAGCCCCTGGCGCGATGCTGAATGCGGCGAAGCACGATCAGGTCTTCTAGCTCTTCTATTCTAGTGAGGAAGGATAAGAGGGGAGCTCTCCAGTCAGCGGTTTTGATGGGGAGGATGGTGGTAACCGTCTCGTTAAGGGTTTTAGCAGCCGGCTGGTGTAGAGTTTCGAGGAAGGTGCCCAATGGTGGGTCTTTGTCTGTTGCGGCAGCTTTTGCCAGGGCATCTACCTCGCTGTTGTCTGTTCGCGGTATGCTCTGTATTGATATGCCATGGAAGGGTGCCTCCAAGGCTCAGGCGTTCCGGAGTCCTAAGAGGACGGCTTCGTATTTGGCTATGTTGTTGGTCATCTTGAAATTCAGGTGAGCAGCAAATTGGACTTGCTAGCCTATGGGGGAGATGAGGACCGCATCAGCTTTGGCTCCCATGGAGTCGTATGCTCCATCAGTGTAGATAGTCTAGATGTCTTGGGGAGGGGTAACGGCGGGTTCAGCGGGCGTTGGAGTCCATTCGGCGATAAAGTCTACCAAGATTTGTGATTTTATGGTGGTGCGGGCCAAAAACCTTACCACGAAGGGGGCTAGTTCTACTACCCATTTGCCGATGTGTCCCGTCGCCTCCCGGTTGCGAAACATGTCGCCAAGTGGGTAAGAGGTTGGGACAGTGATGTTGTAGGCGAGAAAGTAGTGCCGGAGCTTGAGTGAGGCCATCAACAAGGTGTATGCTATCTTTTCGAGCTCGATGTAGTGTTTCTTGGCTCCGGCTAAGGCCTCTGAGATATAGTATACAATCCTTTGGGTAGAGCGACTATCAATTTTCTCCTCCCTTACCAGCGCGATGTTGACAGCAGAGGTAGAGACGGACAAATATAAGAGCAGCCCTTCACCGGGGAGGGGTATCGTGACTGTTTCGAGGTGGAAAAGGTGGGCCTGGAGGGCCTCGAATACCACCTGGCACGCCGGAGTCCAGTTGAATTGTTCGAAGCCCCCTAGCATTTTGAAGAAGGGGAGGCTAGGCTCAGCAGATTTGGTGAGGAAGCAGCTGAGGGCTACGAGGCGGCTGGCCAAATGTTGTACTTCCTTTGGATTGGTGGGAGGTGACATTTCTGTGATGGCATGAATCTTGCTCGGATTAGCCTTGATGCCACTTCGGGAGATGAGATATCCTAGCATCTTTCTTGCCTTAGCGTTGAATGCACACTTCTCCGGGTTCAGCTGCATGCCTGCAACCCAGAGGCTATCAAATGTTTCTTCTAGGTCGGCAACATGGTTGGCTTCAAACTAGCTTTTTACCACGATATCGTCTACGTAGACTTCGACATTATGGCCCAGTTGCTGTCGTAGTACCTTGTGCACTAGGCGAGAGAAGGTGGCCCCAGCATTCCGAAGACTGAAGGGCATCCAGACGTAGCAGTATACCCGAAGAGGGTAATGAAGCTAGTCTTGCTCTCATCCTCCATCGCCATCCACACCTGGTGGTACCCAGAGTAGGTGTCCAGGAAACTTAGCAACTTGTAGCCGGAATCCACTAGCTGGTCAATGCGAGGAAGGGGGTATGGATCCTGAGGGCATACTTTATTTAGCAATGTGAAATTGATGCACATAAGCCACTTTCCGCTGTGTTTCTTGACCAGGATAGTGTTGGAGAGCCAATCTGAGTGGATGACCTCTAGGATAACATCGGCCCTTAGTAGCTTCTAGACCTCCTCTTTTGTGGCTTCTACCTGCTCTGGGGACAAGTTGCAAAGCCCCTGGCATATGGGCCTAGCCTTCGGGTCAACCTGAACAGAGTGTTCGATAATGGAGTAGTTGACTCCCGGGAGATCCTTCGGGAACCATGCGAAGGTGTTGAGGTTACCCTGTAGGACAGTCAAAAGTTGGGCTTCCCGTCCGGAGGTGAGGTCCGCCCCTATTTGGAAGGTCTGATCAGGTTGGTCTTGATGCACGGGGACACACTTTATGTCCCGCTCCAGTTGTGGCCTTGGAGGGCAACGGTGCTCTGGATGCGCCAACGGGGGGGGGGGGGGGGTCCTCGGAGCCCTCCTTGGTCATGGCCTGGATGTGGTGGCTGGGGAGTAGAGTAGGGTGCATGTACTTGATGCGCCTAGCTAGGTCTTGGTCGTCATGGATGGTTATTAGCCCCCGGGGTCCGGGCATCTTCAAGCAGAGGTAATTGTGATGGGGTATAGCTCTAAATCTGTTTATAGTTTCTCATCCCAGAATGACACTGTAGGCGTAAGGTACATCTACAACGTCGAATGTGATTACTTCAATCCGTGTTGTGGGGCCCTCACCTAAGATGATCGGGAGTTGACCCATTCAGGGGCCTGCCAATGGATGGAATCATCGACGGTGAATGTCATGGGGGTGTTGGCCCGTTCGGGGGCCTACCGATGGATGTTAATTGCTCCGATGTGGTGCACCTCGTGCACATAGTCTCGCCACTACCATTTCGAAGTGAAGCCGGAACTCCCTCCACCGTTATAGAAAGGACGATCTGTTTGCCCCATGTCCCTTCGTCATTGTACCACTCTATAGATGATTGGGGCAAACAAGGTTGGGCCAGCTGCGGAGGGTTCTCCAAGGCTAGTTGGTTGACCCGCCAGCTAGCCGGTGGCTTGCGATTCTCAAATCATTCCTTGGTGGCCCCCACGGTCAAGGCGAAGGCTGCCTACCTCCCGAGGTACTCTTCTCGGAAGGTGGTGAGGGTTCGGCAGTTGTTGATGTTATGTCCTTGTCATGCGTCGTGTAGAGTGCACCAGGATTCCTCCTCGAACACTGATTCGGAGTGCGGCTGCGCACCGGGAGGCCTCCGTAGCGTTCTCGGCTGCGTCCCCTAGGGTGGTTTTGGTTTGGAGCCCCATGGCTTGGGATGATGTTGTTGATGTTTTGACGTTGTCGATGTCGCTCCCTTTGGGACCCGAAGGTATGAGCCTCCTGGAAGCCCCTCTTCGGTGGTAGGGAGGGGGCGTGTGACGATCCCTCCTGTTAGTGTGACTTCTCGGGGATGACACGGGAAGTCTCAGTAGCTCACGAGCGCTTTCGGTGGATTTTTTCCTCCTGTGCCTGTGCATATTCCTTGAACTTGCTCATGGGGACTTCCACCGTGCGTATGGGACGTTGGTTCAACCGATCGTATAAGGGGCCTTAGGCTAGGCCCTGGGTTACGGCATCGATGACCGAGGAGTCCGATATGCCCCAAATCTAGCCTTTGTCTGGTAGAACCTTCAGAAGTAATCTCAAAGGGTTTCGTCCGGCTCCTGCCTGATAGTGAACAGGCTTCCGGAGGTTACTGGTTCGACGAAGGTGCCTTGGAAATTGTTGCGAAAGAGGTCTCGGAATTGGGACTAGGCGTGAATGGTGCCAGGGTCCATTGCCCAGAACCAGTGTATGGCCACCCCTTCTAAGGCAAGAGGGAAGCATTTAGCCATGGTGACCGATTCACCCCCACTGGCTCTGTGGCGAGGGCGTAGGAACGGACGGAATCATTGGGGTCCAAATCGCCCTTGAATATAGGTAGCTTTGGGGTCCGAAAACCCTTCGGGAAGGGTGTAGCCTGCAGGTCGGCATGCAGGGAGAGCATAGTTTTGCGGGAGATCCTCGTGATGTTGTCCCCAATGCTCCAAAGGCTGAACGGGCAGGGTCCTAGTGTCAAAGAGTTCATCTGCCCGTAGGGCAATCCTAGAAGTGATCATCAAAAAATGACGCTTCGCACGCGGTACTACTGAAGGTCCCTGCGTCTTCAAAGTCAAGGGGATGACATTTTCGTAATGACACTTCGTGCGTGGCGCAGTCAAAGGTCCCTACGGCTTCAAAGTCCGGGGGATGGTGTTTTCAGAATGATGCTTCGTGCACGGTGCTGCTGAACATGTAATGTCCCATTCGATGTAAAGCGATGACCAAATTGATACGCTCAACATGTAATGGCTGAAGATAATAATTGTTTCAACATCAACAACTTTATTCCACAAATTCATCAATGTTAGGATCTATAAAGTCTTTGTACCATCGGCTGAAGCCAAATTGAAAGGCAATGCCTTGAGTCGTATGAAAAGGCAGTGCTGGATCCAGCGGGGATCCAATATAGCTAGATGAAGAGGTGGCAGAAAAAGGTGTAGGTGAAGTACTCCTACCTTCGACATGTCGCACTACTTGCGAAGAAGACCACTGGCGTCTTCTGGCTCAGGCTTCGGGTCGATGAACATATGCGGAGGCTTGAAGTTTTCGTGCGTAATCCTATGAGCCTCACGCTCAGCCCTACGAGTCTCTAAAACTGAAGGGCTAAACGACTTCCAAAATGCTTTGGAGTTGGCATTCATTACATCATAAGACCTACACTTCGCTTTCCAGTATTTCCCAAAATCAATAGTTGGCTGGTGACAGTGGAAGGAGTCCCAGCAAGACCAAGACATGGAAAAATTGTCCCGCATCATAGTGATGGGAACAACATCTTTGGCTACCTATGCAGTATCCAAAGGGAGGACCTGCACAGGGAGCAAAGGTAGTCAAAACATTTAACAAGAAATAAAAGTGTATATATTACATAATATTGCAGTTGGTAACCAAATGTTCAACATCCCGAAAAGCACTTCGAACAACCCTCAGACCTGCTCCTTGTCTTTGGCCGCCTTGGTCTTAGCTTGTGAGGCTGGTACGACAGAAGCTATGGCGGAAGAGGGGGTCCTCCTTCGCCTTTGCCTGCAGAACAAAAGGTCCACGAATATGCAGGTGGCAAACATCTTGAAAGCATGGATAAAAAACATACTCGTTGCTGGTTGATTTCCACCTCCCGGAGGGCAAGCTCGTGACCATATTTACACCAGTAATTGGTGGTGAACGATCATGCAGTGGCCTTGGTTGCCTTCATCACAGCCGAAGTCAACATGTCTGAAGGGTAGCAGAAAGTTGATTTTTGAAGCTCAATGTGATGGTCATAGCTAGTCATCTCAATTGACTGAACTAAACTCCTACCTGAGACCATGGCACAGAAGTCACCGTACAACTGGGCCGTGGGAAAAAGGCTGCTGTTGGTATCGTAGACCCATCCGAGAAGGGCACTCAGCCTGATAAGGTTAAGCGATGGAGGCGTTGTCGAAGAACTGATTCCCTCAAAAGTCTTCCTAATTGCTTCACAAGCTACGAAATCCTTCAGCTCGAGTTCCTATAGCAAAATAAGGGCGTCATTAAATACCTCTATGTCACATCCCAAATCTTTAATTATGCAATTAAGCATAATCACACTTCTTAAGCATTATGTTTAATTTTGTGTAATTTTATTTCGGAACACTAATGCAATTCATCTAAAGTCAATTGGATGAGATAAATGAATTCGGGAGAGAAAATAATGAAATTCGCAGTTAAAACAGACCCTTTTTTAACATGTGGGCCCACCACCCTAACCACCTAGAGGGGCAGCAGCCACCTAGTCCCTCTCCCTCACTCCCCCACACCTCCCTCTCCCATTCCAGCTAGCAAAAGCAAGGGAGGAGCTCCCCCTTTCACTCTCTCTCAAGCATTCTCTCCCTTTCCCCAAAATCCAACCTCAAGAGTAGGATTTGAGTTATGCATTTGGTATCCACACGATCACAAGCTCATGAGCTACTGATCTATCCAATTCGTTTCCATTTTCATGGAGGAATAGAGTTGTTCTTGAGTTCTTTAGATGTTCTTGACTTTTTGGAGCAAAATGTAGTTTTGGGCAAATTTGAGCTATGGAGCCATGTTGCTAGGTTGATGAGTGAGTTCTAGACTCCTTGAACTATCCCTAGCATGTTTCCCTTAGGCTTGGAGAGGCTCGCAAATCAAATCGACCCTAAAATTCCCTAGAAAATGGTTGTTCTAGATAGCCCAGATACTCTGGCTAAACCTGGATACTTCGGGTTCAACAGGAAAAAGCCCATTGAATTGTATTCAAAAATCGTTAGGATTTAGGGTGCAAGTTGGGTCTAGAATCCTTTGGATAGGGCATATACATGTTTATGTGGCATAGATCTATCATGCGAGTCGAATTGCCTGAGGGAAAATTTTGAAAATGTCAAAATCTGCCCCACTCGAATAATCCAGGTAAGCCTGGAGGGTCCAAGTTTAACCGGTGGATTTAACCAAGCTCCCTCACCTGAAGCCTCACATAGAGTGTCCGGTACAACCCGGATAGTTCGGACCAACCCGTAGGTTCTGGGTTAAATCGAAAATGTCTAACAAAGAACCCTCTCCCAAAGGTTGGCTTGGAGGCTCCGAAACCCAGATACTCTGGCTTCCTGATATTTTTCGGACTTCGTTTAGTCACTTAGTGTGACATTAATTCATGTGTTTTGCGCATCTAACATGTTTTTATGCATATTGTGGCATGCATTGTTGCACTTCAATCATACTCGTCACTGCATGCGTTCTTCTCTAGTGAGCTGAGAACCGAGGCGTGAACTGGTGGTGATTTAAGACGACGCCCATCTCCCCGAATTTTGTGAGTGTTGCGCGAGTAGCATAGGGCAAA
This sequence comes from Phragmites australis, assembly GCF_958298935.1. NCBI lineage: Eukaryota > Viridiplantae > Streptophyta > Magnoliopsida > Poales > Poaceae > Phragmites > Phragmites australis. The sequence continues at coordinate 27,842,658 of NC_084926.1, read as the reverse complement.
CTCCATAGTAGCAAGGCAAGCATCTAAGCATACTTATCCCAATACTTTGGATCTCGTATGGTATAAATTGATAAATAGGCCTTATGTATGTACGCATGAGTTTGAATCGATGTCGGAATACAGTGGGTAGAACTTATGTAGATGCATGATCTTTTCCTTCAATTGTTGTTGATCCATATACTTGTAGCCTGGGCATAATCATGTTAATGTCTAAATTAAAATGTGATACGAGTTGCTTAGTATTGCATAGGTTTACGGTAGAAGTCGAGCAGTGAAATGTTTCATTGTTCGCGAGTATAGGCTTAATAATTACTTACACAATGATATTGATGATGAGTTGATGAGCGGTGAGCATGAGACGAGATGTGAGCAGTATTAGGGGTATCATCTGCCCTAGAGGAGGTTCCCGGGGTAGTTCGAGGAAGGAGCCCGAATACCATAGACCGCTTTGGATCAGTTAAGAACCGATCCTTGGACACCGTTAGCTTAAGCACTTACCTTACTCACCACATGCCGATTTAATGGTAAGGTGAGTCGAATACCTTTGTAGCTATGATCATTTGGGCCTGAACATCCACGGTGTGAACGATCGGGCTTGGAAGAGGTATCTAGTTTGCTCTATGAGTAGTTCTAGATACCTCCGTGCCGAGCGATGCATGTACCAAATGGTTGGGGCTTATTGGGAAAGGTTGTCACGAGTACCCCCTTGTGTGCACTTTAGCGGGTGGCACAAGCCGAATGGTCCTCGTGTCGTGTGGGTAAAGGAGTATCCCCTTGCAGGTGTAAAAATATTTCAAAATGCCGCGCTCTCGGTCATGAGCATGCCTCTGTCCATGCACACCATCGTAGAATTCTGTTGTAGATTGTGATTAGTTATGTTGGTTATGGTGGAGATGGTTCGTGTTACATATATTTTTGTTATGGTTCCAGTTACATTTATGTACAGTTGTATTTGCAGGGTATAGTGGTATTGTTGTTAGTTAAGTTTAGATGCTCACACATGTATGTGTCAAGTTGCTTTTGCATGTAAATTTTACTTAACCATGTGGCTGTTTTCTTGCTAACATCCAAATGCATGATTCTTGGAGTCGGGCTAATTATAAGTTGCCCATTATGGATTAAGTCTTGAGAGTAGCTTCGTACTCAGTTACTCTACATGTTTCGTAGGTGAGGAGGAGTTGGTCTTTGGCTACTTCATGCCTGCCGAGGGTGGTGACGGGCATCAGTAGTGCATCCTACTCTGTTGGCGTGCTTTTGTGATGGACCCTAAGGGCTTGTGGCTCCATCCTACTTTTGTTGTATAATTTTAGTCTTTCACTGCATAGTTTCTTTTGCATGTTAGGAGTTGAGCAGGTTTTAGTACCCTCCTTGCTCTCTTTTTCTATAAATTGTAATAACTTGGTAAATCCTTAAGAATTTGTAATGTAATTTAATTACTTGCTTTTTCTTAAGCTGTGTTGTGGTGCTATATGTTGTAAAAGCATGTGTTCCGATCCTGGAAGTAAACACATGCCGGGACTACTGGAATGACATTTTATTTAATCATCGAGGTTGTGATTATGAATAATGATCGTCCTAGTGATTAACTAGAATATTGTTTGGATGGTTCCCCACACTCCGTCACCTCCTCTAGTTCTTCATGCAGCCGCTGCACTTTAGCTTTTTTAGAGTCGTAGAGGGATTGCAGCTCCGAGATGTGGGCTTTGGACACTATTAGATTCTTGCGAAGGGAAGTGACTTCTTCTTCTATGCTTTGTTTGCACAAGCCAAGGGAACTCAATTCTTTTTCAAGCTGTTCGAGTGCAAATCAGCCTCCTTTGCTTTTTGCACGAACTCCCTCTTCTAGCCTTCGGCTTTCTCCGCCCGTGCTTCATAAAGGGCCCTTTGCGCCTCCTCATTTTTTGCGCAGGCCTCTGAAAGCTCTGCATGCTTGCATTGAGCACGCGAAATAAGTGTAGCCTGTGATATCACAGTAGTATGAGAATGGGTATGCGAAGAAAACTTGAATAACAATACAAAATACCTTTGCGATCGCCACGTCGGAGGCATCGATAAGCTCAGCAGTGGGCTTCTGCGCTAACAAAATCTCAAGTTCGGGGAGAACGAAGCTGTTAAAAATCTTCTTTACTTCATTAACCTCTCAATTCTTTTTGAACCTATTGCGAGTGCAGATCAGCCTCCTTTGCTTGTTGCACGAACTCCCTCTTCTGGCCTTCGGCTTTCTCCGCACGTGCTTCATAAAGGGCCCTTTGCGCCTCCTCATTTTTTGCGTAGGCCTCTGAAAGCTCCGCATGCTTGCATTGAGCACGCGAAATAAGTATAGCCTGTGATATCACAGTAGTATGAGAATGGGTATGCGAAGAAAAGTTGAATAACAATACAAATACCCTTGCGATTGCCACGTCGGAGGCATCAATAAGCTCAGCAGCGGGCTTCTGCGCTAACAAAATCTCAAGTTCGGGGAGAACAAAGCTGTTAAAAATCTTCTTTACTTCATTAACCTCCCTCGAGCTTGGCTCAAAAAAAAAAGAAAGCTTTAAGGCTTCAGCGTCGATGGCCTTCACATAGAGCAAGCCGCTGTGACTCATGAGCCCCTTACCGCCACGGTGGTGCAAGGGAGGAGAAGTGTTCTCTTTGGTATATGTGTCTCTGTGGCCTTCGGACGAACTGTCCTTAGAAAAAGAACTTGAAAATGAAGAGGTAGAGGGCGACTTAGCTCCAGCTTCAACATTTTTTGCTCCTTCGGGTTCCTCGGCTTACCTCTCCGCTTGTTCGGTAGTAACGAGCAGATCCAAAGGCTCATCCTCCTCGTCGCTGAGTATTAGCGTAGCAAGGTCCATGCGCACAAAAAAAATAGGCTTCGGCGAGGAGGTGGCATGGTCCTATGCGCCCTTCAATGGTGCCTATCTAAGCGGCACAGCATGAATGGCCAATGAGCCATCAAGAGTCTCTTCATTTCTGAAGTCATTGAATGCCACTTCACTTCTTTAGGGCAGGAGCCTTCTTCTTTCTGCCCCCTTGCAGTGAAGGGTTTTCCATTTTTCGCTTCTTTTAGCTTCCTGCGGTAGATGCTCTGTCGGTCCCGGCATTTGGGGAGCGGTCACCTTTGCCCTGGCCCGATGAGAGCATGGAAACCTTCGGCCTATCCTTATAGGTGAGACCTTGTAGATCAAAAATCCAGTTTAGTCGTCGACCAAGCCCCTGGTTGGGGCAGAGTTGTGCTTTACCTTGGGTAAATTTCCAAGAAGAAGCAAATAATGTAAAACCTATAAGGAAATAATGTAAAATATTACCCAAGGAAATAATGTAAGGAAAGGATAGAACCGATGTGAGGTTAAGAACATGATAAAAAATAATACTTGTAAACCCTCAGAAGTCAGGCTGGGGACGACAAAGTCCCTCTGGCCCTTTATCACTGAAGGTCGGGATGGTCCAGCTCTGGCTGAGGGGCCACACCCTCAATGCCACAAACTCTTCTATGAGATCGCGTGTGCTCAGGTGCTTCGCGCACCTGGTGAAGGCCTTGAATGCCTCCCTCTGGGAGGCCTTCAGCACTACATCTGGGGCACAATTCCCCTTCACCTCTTTGCACTTAGACATGAGATACTCCTCTCGGTCCACCTTGTGGTAGACCACCATTGTGTCCAGTCCTTCAGCCATTTGTTTTTGTATGCCATGACTGGCATGGCCAGGTTGGCATGATAAGTGAAGTTCAAATAGCCATAATGGGCTTTGCTTTGCAAGCTCGAAGTGAAGACTGGCTTCGGTTGGTGATGGAGTTTGTGGGCTGCAGCAAAAGCCCTGGCTGATGCCTTCACTCCTTCTGAATGTGCCGCCCGAGCGAAGAGGTTGAGCTGAACAATGGCATTCGGCGTCAGCTAGTGGAGGTAGATTTCGAATAGCTTCAAAATCTTTGCCACCATCTCATCACAAGGGAAGTGAAGCCCTCCTTAGAAGTAGTCCATGAAAATGGCTTCGTTATCTTTGGGCTCCAAAGTCCCCTGGCCTTTTAGGAGTCTACCCTTCGAAATATCACTAATCAAACCCTGTTTAATTAGTCCAACCAGGACTTCTTCGTCAACTTTAGATTTTCCAAGCTAGTACATCTTTGGGTGGCTTTTTTGCCTCTCGGAGCCATGGAGTCTCACTAGGCTTCGGAAGGAGATGTGGGCGCAGGAGTCTTCGTACGAGAGCTAGAGCTTTAGCAAATTCAAGTGGTAAAGATGGGGGCACCGGGTAGAGTGTATTTATAGTAGCAAAAAGTTAGGCTAACGGCGGATATAACGAGGCACGTTGGAAATTGAACCATTGCCTTAAAAGATGGTTGACCATGTGGTGAAGGCATTTAGAGCTCTTGAACCCTAACCGTTGTGTGGGGGTAGAATGGTCATAAGAAAACATTTGAACAAACAAAGGGGGCTATCTGCTAAAAGGTAAAATGAGTCCCCAAGGATCTTCACCAGGCCGAAGGGGACGGCTTTCGGTCATACCAATTTATTCACAGGTTCATCCCATCAAAGGTGAACCTTATCTGTAGGGGGCTACTGTTGGGGAATGGTCTCACGTTCCCCTTTGGATGGTGAGTCAAAGGCCAATGGTGGTCATTTACAGACGAATAATGCAATTGTGTTTTAGGAAGCGCTGGTGAGGCCTCAGGCACACCTTCAGATGGAGACCGCAGGTCAACTCGCGATGCCGAGTATCATCATAGGCGAAGTCTCTAGCGGGCCTTCGAACGTAGCGTCAAAGCTAGTCGAAGGTGCATCGAAGGCCCCCCGAAGGTCAATCACAAACGGGGGCCTTTGAATATGCTGGTCAATAAATGTACTAATGTGTTTTGGGTTGTACCAAAATGCCCTCGAATATGCTGGAAATGTGGCAGTTAGGGGCAAGCAATGCGGTGAATTATGGCGTGGAGTGGTTGAGTACAGGCTATAAATAGGCCAGCACAGTAGCTAAAGGGACACACTGATAAGACTAGATAACTACCCATAAACACGTGTCGCATTATGAAGCCTTTTGCTCTCCCTCTTAGCCAAAGATCTCCTATGTTGTTCAGTAACTTAGTTGCCAATAGTATTTGTCTGGAGAACAACAGGGAGATACCACCAAAATTCTCTCTAGAACCATACAAGATCACAGAAACCTACTACTCGAGCCACATATCCTCGAAATATCCAAAGTTTGTCGGGAGCATCTTCTTATAAATATGACAAGTTGTTAAGTCATATTTATAATCAAATACTCTAGAATAGGAGACGTAGGTTACGCACGTACACTAAAATCACCAAGATTTGATTGGTCCTCAACAGAATCACCAAAAAAATCACCCCTTTACCGAGCAGCGGATGGAAAGACATTGTCTGGTCATGCTGCTCAACATAGAAAATAACAGTAAAAATTACTCATTAGTGACGGGTGATAAAGACACTCATTATGAATAACTTTCACATTACTGACGGGTGAATCAAATTTTGAACTAAAACTGTGAGGAACCGTCCAAATAGTATTCTAATTAATCATCAGGAGGATCATTATTCATAATCACAACCTCGACGATTAACCAGAATACCATTCCGGTAGTCCCGGCACGTGTTTTATGCCCAGGATCGGAACACATGCCTTCCAACTCAAATATCACAACACAGTTTAATAGAGAGCAAGTAATTAAGCTGAATTACAATACTTAAACATGCAACTGTTTCCACAATTTACAACAAAAGAGGAACAACAACAACTACGCAGCGGAAGATAAACCTATACAACAAAAGAGTATGGAGCCGTATGCCCTTAGGCTCCACACCAAAAGCGCCGGAGTTCGGAGTAGAAGGTGCTACTCCTGCCCGCCACCCAGATCGGCAGGCACAAAGTAGCCGAACACTGCCTCTTTGTGAGGAACCGTCCAAATAGTATTCTAATTAATCATTAGGAGGATCATTATTCGTAATCACAACCTCGACGATTAACCAGAATACCATTCCGGTAGTCCCGGCACGTGTTTTGTGCCCAGGATCAGAACACATGCCTTCCAACTCAAATATCACAACACAGTTTAATAGAGAGCAAATAATTAAACTTGATTACAATTATTAAACATGCAACTGCTTCCACAATTTACAACAAAAGAGGAACAACAACAACTATGCAGCGGAAGAAAAACCTATACAACAAAAGAGTATGGAGCCGTATGCCCTTAGGCTCCATACCAAAAGCGCCGGAGTTCGAAGTAGAAGGTGCTACTCCTGCCCGCCACCCTTATCGGCAGGCACAAAGTAGCCGAACACACCCTTATCGGCAGGCACAAAGTAGGGAGAGCAAGCGAGGGAGAGAGAGGAGAGGCACCACGAGAGAGCGTCCAGGGGGGGGGGGGGGTTAAGGCCGACGACGCTTCCACTCGAAGGCTCGGCCGGTGACTCGACGGCGTGTTGGGTTTGCCGGCTGCGGAAGTCAACAAAGCCGGCGCCGCCCTCTGGAAGCAGCGCGGCTGAGTGAGGAGGGAGGATGACGAGTGGGTCCCGCATGAACAGTAACCGCCAGGCAAAATATCTCCACCACATTAGCCATCCATTTGAACGCCTTCCCAAAGTCCAAAATTGGTAAAACGAATTTTGTTTGAAACTAAAATTCACAAGGAACCCATTTGAACTTGTTTGACCCAGAATGCTTGAGCCAATTGTGAATAAAAATTTCTCAAAGATGCTATCCTTTCCAACTTGTGATAATTTTTATGCCTTCTAAATATTTCCCAAAAATTTGGGAAAATTCATTTATATTCTTCTCTTGGCATCTACTAATTTCTAAAATTATCACCAGCCCTAGGTTCCATAGAAGTTTTAGGAGATGCTTCACAACGCATCAGTTAAACCCAGTTCAACTAAATTCGGTTTAATCCACACTGCAAGTCTATATGGCTCAAAACGAAAACAAATGATGCTAATGATGCTCATTAGCACTTAATTACGTGTTTAGAAACTCTGGGCCGTGACACTCTTCCTCGCCAACCTGTGAACCTGAAAGCAACTTAAGGGCAGCACCCCTTAGTACGAAGGTACTAGCAAGTCTTACACAGTATGAGTATATATATTCTCGACTCCAAGGATCATGCATTTAAAGCTGTAGCAAGGATTAAGACACGTTTAAGTTCATTAAGCGGTAAGCAACCTAGACGCTAGGTGTAAGCAACTGACTTAACCAACCACCCGCTCAAACCCTGCCAATCAACTGATCAGAATAGATATGTAAACAACAAGTGTATAAAAGTGGAACATCCTGATTTTCAGATTTCTCAAATTTCTAAAATTTTCCAAGAGTATTGAATAGCTTCACTAGTAGTATAGGTTTAAAACCTATTTTCTTAATCAATCAATCAACATAGGTTATTATTTTCTGTGCATTGCATGCTGAGTTTTGTTAGGAGCAGGTAAATGCATTAGAGTTTTTTTTTCTTTTCATTCTCTTTGGTGTTTTGAGTGAAAAAGATTTTGAAAAGGTTTTTACAAAACTCAGTAGTGAATAAGTTAAGGATCTTAATGGTTGGAATTCAAAATCTTTGAATTCATCATCTATTCAATCCTTGATCAGACCTAATCATTCTCCAAACTCAATTCAAATTCAAATCCTATTCAAATTTCTCTGCAAAAGTTTCTTTTCTAAACCCTAGATATACCTAAAGTGTCTTTGGGCTCAATCTTGCTCAAGTCCAAACCCTTAGCCAAGTCTTCTAGATGGCCCAACAAAGGATCCACGAAATCTGTAAATTTTCGCGGAGTCCTGGATAGCCTCATCTTCTCATAACGTTTTGGAGTTCAAAAAGGCCTCAAATGCAAATCTTGACAATACGAAAGTTGTAGGTCTCGTCAAGAGCTTCGATTTGAACCTATGGAAGTCACCTTTTGGATAATGGAGCTGGGAGTTATGGCCCCCGAAATCAGTGCTGCGCAGAGAAGTCCGAGTTCAAACAGTTTATCTTGTAACGCATTTTTGGAAATCAAGATGACGTTTTCAGAAGTTCCAATGACTACCAAAGTTGTAGATATTTTCGAGTACTATAATTTAGAATCTAGAAACGTCCAATTTGGAGTCCGGACGATAGAGATATCATCCTCGCAATACAGAGCTGCGAAAAAGGAAACCGTAACCGACTCGAACTCGAATCCAACTCGTGTTCGGTTTGGACTCTACCGCATCCAGCCGTCCCTAGCCCTATATATATGAGTTGCACGCCCTCTCCTACCTCTATTTCACGTCCTCAAGCCCTAGAAGTCGTTACTGCCCTGTCCGTGCGTCGCCGGAGCGCCGCCGTTCGCCGGAGTCGCCGCCGCCGCCGCCCGTGATGCGCTACGTCGTCTTCTCCGCGAATCCTTCTTCCTCGACCACCAAAGCAACGTGAGGACCTCTTCTTCTCCTCCCTTACTACTGTTTTAGCATCATACTAAGTCCCTAGCAAAACCCTAGTCCCGATCAAAGCCCGATCTTCGCTGCCACGGTCGTCACCGTCGCGGACAGCCGCGAGACAGCAGCACTGTAGCCGATTGGCATCAATGTTCCCGACCGACCAGAGGTCAAATCACCAAGCCCTTTCACCGGTGCATGTCCCATGATGTTCCGCACGCCCTCACCAACCAGCTCGGCCATTAGAGTAGCCAAACTACCGCAATAAAGGTTGACATACCCGCTGTCCGGTTTCTGCACGCGTTCTGCGCGCGCACCGGTTTTGCATTCGCGTCCCCCGTCAATCCAAAAGCCGTATGGATGCACCAACCACGTCACGGCGTGTCCCATGGAGTCTTCTATGTTACCCTAGGAGCCCATCCCCGTTTGTGCAGCGACACGATCAGGACGCCATTGCCAACCACAGCATGTCGCAGCCATCAACCGTTTCATCTATACTGATCGTTCTTGCTCTTAGTGGATGATCTACCAAAACCCATGCCATAGCATTGTGTTCCCGGGTTATATGAACATCCTTGTTCAAACGGTTCCTCAAATTTCATAGCCAATCTCCTGGAACGCGAGTGTCTTCGTTCCTGCATTTGTTCGCGGTCACCACCAAACCTAGAAGCAGTCATCGCTGTTTTGCCGCTACCTTGGATGATCCCTTCCAAAACCAACCATAACATTGAGTTAGTCTTTCCGCGTTCTATGCCATGCTTCCCTCGTTTCACTGGAACACCACTGAAGCTGACATCGATGTCTGTGGCCACATGCCCGATCGCCATCTCCGACGAAACCCGAACCACCACCGCTACATAGAATGACCAGTAGTATCCTTAACCTAGAAGTGCAACCTTCGGCCTTTTTGATCCATCATAGGTGATCGATACTAGACCTTAGTATATCCCTTCTTTAATCCAAGATGGTACTTGCATAGCATGCCAAATCAGCGCCACATCATTCTCCTTAGCCTAATCAGCGAAGTCTAGTCTGCCCTACACTTCTTGAATCTTGCACAATGACGTTGTCAAGCCTGACACAGTGATTGTGAAATAAACTCTTTCCCATAGGAAGATAACTCCAGTAAACTAGTTTTTCTTTTCAGTCTAATCCATCTCTCGAAAGCTATTCTCTTTTCATCTTAACTCCGATTTAGGCGAATCTTGCGTCTAAATGTTTCTAAAATCATCCCTATCCAACCATAGTGTTTTTAAAGTGTTTTAATGATGTTTGGTATGTTGTTCTTAGTGTTTTCCTTTGTGTTATTTGTCGGTAGTTCTCGCGATTAGTTGATAACGTTCCGGAGCAGTTCGAAGGACTTCAAGACCAAGATTTTGATAACACTGAGCAGCATTGGGAAAAAGGCAAGTGTCCTTGATCATTTTGAACCTATGTTTTTAAATGTTTTGTTTTACAAAACTGCATGCAGTGTCAATATGATGGGTAGTCACCTATGTTAGGGTTTTCCCTAGATTTTCACTTATCATCCCTTGGAACCTAGATGGTTTATGGTTATGTGTCTTTTATGGGTAGATTGCTTAGCCATGCTTTTGGGATGTTAAGAAGTGTCATAATCTTGAGTAATGAACATATACAACATTGATGGTTAATTTGTTAACGGTCTAGCAACATGGAACCTTAGGCCTTGAGCAAATTAGTTTTGATGGTTGTCATGGTTATGATGTTGGTTTAGTGTTTGCTCAAGTAACCTAAGTAAGGACCGGTTCGTGGAGCGACAACCCAAGAAGTAACGTACCAACCACGAGGCTGATATGGGTAAGGTGTGACATATTGATTAGAGTCTGTCCAGTGTGTGTTGGGTCAGCACAAAAGGGGGCTTCTGGGTAGGAGCTGTTGCTTGCGTAAAGCCTGGCGGTGAAACCTAGTGGGCAGACATGCACTGGATTAGTCTCTGGTTAGTGGAAAGTGTCATACAGTGATTCTTGGTGGCACACCACTGGCGTGTGTTAAGTGTTTCGCGAACACGGCAACATGGAATTCACTGACTCGTGGGTAAAGTTGGACAACCTCTGCAGAGTGTAAAACTGTTATAACAGCCGTGCTCACGGATATGAGAGACTTGGATCCTCACATGATTAGTTGGGTTGTGGTTATGAGTTTGGTTGTGGTTATGATTCTGGTACAGGGAGTACTAGATGATTGTGGTTTTGGTTATAGTACAGGGAGTACTAGAAGGTTATGGTGTGCAAGGTGGGGAGCCTTGTATGCTAGGTGTTGGACTGTATGGGTTACATTCACTTAATAATTGCTTAATGCTTTTGAGTCCAAATATGTTTTCACTACTCGCATTTACGCAAAAATACCATTTGTTAGCCTATTCTTGATATAAGCCTGCATGTCATTACTTTCCCCCACTTGCTGAGTACTCTATGTGCTCACACTTGCTATTTTCCCTATACCATGCGATATGTATGCTGCTGCTCAGTGAGTGAAGCTGTTGAAGACTATCAAGACGAGGTTGTGACGTTCTAGGCGCGTGTCTCCCGGTCAGTTACCTGCGGTGTTGTTGGGCACCAGTGCTTCTGTTCCGCTGCAGATATCTTCATAGAAGACAATATATGTCAATTGCTGTAAGAGTTTAACGTTTATTTAATAAAAGTATTGCTTTTGTTACTTCACCTATGACGTCCTTATGTGTGTTGAACATCCTGGGCACACATAAGCCGCATCTGGTTTTGGCCGTTAAAACCGGGTGTGACAAAAAGTAAACCATTACCACCAAACCACCGACCACATACCGACAAAACCACCCAAACCAACCATGCCACAACCCACATCGAAACTCTACGACCAAAACATGGTCGCTCGGTGGAGATAAGCGATAGCGATGCTCATGACCGAGAGCGTGGCAGTTCGAACTGATTATACACCCTGCAGGGGGATACTCCTGGACCCACACGACACAGGGACCATACAGCTTGTGCCACCCGCTAAGATGCACACAAGGGGGTACCCGTGACAACCTTTCCCAACCAGGCCCAACCATGTGGATCAACCATAGCTCGGCACGACGGTATTAGAACTACTCCCCGAGCAAACTAATACCGCTAAAAGCTCGGACTCAAACCGGACTCACACCGTCTATGACGAGGCCCACATGACCACGTCTGCGAAGGTAATCGGATCGCCTACCATTATATCAGCATGTGGTGAGTAAGGTAAGTGCTAAAGCCGACTACACCGACGGTCGGTGCTTAACCGGTGCAAGCGGTCTACGGTGTCCGAGTTCCCCCCCCCCCCAAACTATCTGAGGACTCCTCATGAGCAGATGACACCCCTAACACCGCCCACACCTCGTCTCAACTCACCACTCACCAACCGACTCATCATCAACACAACCACAAGTGTGAACAAGTAATAAGCCCTAGGCTCGCGACAACGGTGGACGCCGTCGTCGACTTCTACCGGAAAGCCCAAGTACCACTAAGCATAGCGAACTAAAATTAGACCGCGGCGACACCACTAGGCTCCAAGGAATAACACATGACACGTGACCGAAATGGGAGAATGCATCGGCATAGGTTCTACCCGACTCGGTACCCGACACATGCAATGTATTCATAAGCGTAGATAACATATTAGATTTTCAAGTAGACACGGTGCAATATGAACGATGCTTGCCTTGCTGCTCTAGCTGCTGCTCACAGCTACCCGAGTCACAAGCACCACTGCGGGAACCTCTGGGGACAGCCTCGTTCGCCGGGTCGAAGTTCCCTAAAAGAATCACGCGTGCAATGCAATGAATATGAATGTTATGAAATAAAGGATGCTCCATAGAACGCGATAATAGTGCAAATCGTCAGGGCACGAGTTCTAAAGCATCGAAGATTTTTCTTAAATGGGATTACTGTTAAACGCTTGAACACTTCTAGGATTAATTAAGCTTAACCCTATATAGAATTGTAACAACATCTAACATGTGGGTGATTATTTTTTCTGAACAGGGGGTATTAAAACAAGAATAACAAAATTGGATTCATCAATTTTGGAAATACCAAACTTTAACTATGAATTATCAAAGCCTAGACATATTTCATTAATTCAATTATTCACAGCACACATTTCATGGCCACTGGTATTTTTAATGGATAGATCATGTTATAAAAAAACCAACAAAATTGGTTTCATGAATTTTGGAGCTTTACATAATTTCCCATGCATTTTTCAAGATTTCAGCCGATTTATCAACTCAACAAATATTCTAATTCGTATTTTCTGGAGTTTACCGATTATTAAAAATGCCCGCAATACTCTTTGCGCACCCAGCCGGCTAGCCACTGAGGCTGACAGTGGGCCCGGCGGGTTTGACCCGGGTCAAAATTGACCGGGGCAGGGCTGCACAGTGCCGGCGGCACGATCTGGCTTCACCGGTGGCGATCGGCGGCGAACTTCGGCCGGCCGAGGGCATCAACAGCACCAGCATGCTTAGGGGGACTCTTTGGTGGCACAAGTGGTCGCCGGAGATGATCGGAGGACAGCGAGCGGCGACGCACAGCGGAACAAGCACGACGGCGGCTCGGTTTCAATGTGCCGACGACGAACAGCGGCGCAATTGGTTCGGCCGGGGACTCCTATAGCTTCTACGCAAGCATGCTGTTCTAAGGGCGCAGCTAGTTCGCGACGGGCCCGACGGAAATTAGGCCGGCGGCGATCGCCATGGCAAGGCGGCGGCTGGTTCCCGCGGAGAACGACGCCGGCGATGGGCCAAATGGAATCCAGCGCGCGCACAAGACTCAAAAGGGGGACGGGAAGCTCACCGAGCGCTTCAATGGGCCGAAGAAGCAGCAACGAGGCAGCTCGACGGTGAGGTGCGGAAGGAGGCCGCCGGCGCCGAGGAAGACGGCACGAGCTTGCCAAATCCGACCGAGAGGGGAGGGGATTCGCGCGAAAATTAGTTGGAGAGGCTTCGACGATCCTCCTTAGCGCTTCTCGCGGCTCGAGCTTGAGGGAGCTTGCCGGTGGCGCGTCGGATTTGGCCGGCGGCGCGGCGCAATGCTGCTCTGCTTTCGTGTGCTGGGCGACAGGGAGAGCGAGGGAGGGAGAGAGAGGAGAGAAACCACGAGAGAGCGTCCAGGGGGGGTTAAGGCCGACGATGCTTCCACTCGAAGGCTCGGCCGGTGACTCGATGGCGTGTTGGGTTTGCCGGCTGCGGGAGTCAACAAAGCCGGCGCCGCCCTCTTGAAGTAGCACAGCTGGGTGAGGAGGGAGGATGACGAGTGGGTCCCGCATGAACAGTAACCGGCAAAGAAATATCTTCACCACTTTGGTTATCAAAGTGGAGGTCTTACTGTGGTCTAAAATTCGCGGAACAAATTTTGTTGGCTTCTATAAATCATGAATAATTCATTTTACCTTGCGTTGATTGCACCAATTTCAAATGAAAATTCTCCAAAGAGGCAAGCTTTTCTAACTTGCGTTGATTTTTATGCCTTTAAAATAATCCCCAAATATTAGGGAAAATTCATTTATGTTCAATAGATGGCATAGTCTAATTTCTAAAATTATTTCCAGATCTATGTTGTATAGCAATACTGTGAGTTGCTTAACAATGCATCAATTAACATTGATTTTTACAACTTGTTTAATTGAAACTGCATGCTCATAAATCACCAAAGAAATTAAGCATGATACCAATGATGTTTATGATGCTTAATGACATGCTTAAGCCTTTGGGCTGTTACAAAAACTCACTTGTGTGTTGGCCTCGTCACATGTCGAGAGGCTTGACCCTGTGTCCGAAGCACTTCTTCTCCTTCTCCTTCAGTACGTGGCCTCTTGTTTCTTTGGCCATTGGCCACTGAGTTTGTTGCAGGAGTAGGACAGTGTCTTTGCCAGTGGCCACATGGAATCGAGGTGTCATTGGGGGTAGGGGCACCTTGGTCTCCTCTGGCTTCTGTGACTGGAATAGACCAAGTGTTCACTGCTTCGCCCTATGGAGCTCCATGCTATCGAGACCGATTAAATGAACTAACCAATTTTATCTATGTGCTGATCTCAGAATTCAATCTTAACACATAGTGACTTCATAGATGAATATCATTATAATATCATACTTAATCATTATTAAATCATCTTACAAAAGTGACATTTGAGGACCAGGATCCAAATAAAGCTGCAACATATCTACGTGTTCTCTAATCCCTCAAGAAATCTCCACAGGCATGATCGATGTAGAATGCATCTTAGAATGATCCATCCTTAGCGAACTCTTTGATTTCTCCTCTAACTAAGTGTTTGGTGGTAGAAAGAGTGAGCACATATCACAACAAGGTGTGACACAATAATATGCATATGAAGGCTTAACAATAATATGACAATATGGCTCTTTTGCATGAAACAACATTTAAGTAAAACAACATTTGAAAAACAGTAATAATTAAGTAAATAAGTGTAAATAAATAACCACCTCAAGACTCCAATCATCTTGACTTAACCAATCTTTCGACACCTCAACCAAAGTTCCCACAACCAAGGTTGAACAACACCTCAATCATAGTTTCCATTGCCAAGATTGACCAAACCAACCAAACCATCAAGTTCTAATCATGTGAGGTTTTCTTTGCCACTTGTAACTATGAGTACAGCTAATTAACCAGCTTTACACTCTGCAGAGGTTGTACACTTTACACACTCACCATGATCATACTATGTTGCCAGTACCTATCAATACCTTACACACTTCTATGGTGTGCGTTGAGTTGACCACTACAAAGCCTTTACAATGCCCCTCTCAACAAGTGCATACCTGTTAAGGTTTCACCGCTGTGTGAATACACCTCAACAACGGAAGCCCCCTCTTGCATCAATGGAACACCCTCGAAGTACACCATTCGGTTCCACAAAACTTGATGGTCTACACAATGCTGAGAGAATAAAAATTAATTGGCTAGGCCTATCCCATTCCAGGCTTATGGTTGTACTGTTAACTCAAAAAGATCACTCCATGAACCAGTCCTTAGATTTTAGAAAGATTACCATATCCCAACTTTACAACCTGCAGTAGTCTCATGAAACTCTTGCTCAAATCCCTATACTATGTCACTACATAAATTATATAAATATCTTTTCACATTGTTGTATAGGACCATTATCAAATTTCATGGAACCATTATCATGATCACCATCCCAAAGCATCATCTACCCTTCCATATACCCAAAACCAAACTCTGGCTATAAGGATGATAAGAGAAATCTAGGTTAAAGCCTAACTTTTGGTGTTCTCGATAAATTATGAGCATACATTTTTGTAAAATAAAATTTTTAAACAGTGGAATAAATATGTTCATGAACACAACTAGCCTTCATCGTACGCAGTTGATTCTTCATTGTCTTGATCCTGTAGTTCTTCTAGTTCATCTAGAACATTAGCGTCTACTCACGAACATAAGAGAAAATGCAACACATAAACATCAATATCCAAAAAAAACCAAATAGCACACAACAAACATCATCACACATAAGATCACACTTTTCTAGACAATCCAGTGAAAGAAGAGGTCAAATTGAAGCTACGGTTAACAAGCTAAGGCCTCCAAAAGATTAAAACATGACCAAAAAGATTATCTACAGATGAATTTATGTTGCTAGAAATTTTCTAGAATTTTTCCAAAGTGATCTATGATTTTTGGGATTTTCTAGGATGTTTCTAGAACTTTCTATCATTTAGTTGAATTATAAAACTGTATAAAACACTATTAAAATATTATTAAAATTATTTTCCAAAATATTCCTCTTTTTTACTAAAAATTAATTATAATATATGATGTCAGTAGATCAGAAAAAAATTAAAAAGAAAAAGAAAACACTAATTAGGCTTGTTGATTCAGCAGCTCTTGCCGATGTGGCCGCTACATTAGCTAAAAGGCTGATGTGGCCTAATGGTGGCGTCATCGTGACTAACAGTGCCGTCATCTTCATAAAATTTGAGCTGTCCATCTTAGATCTAATGACTCACGATCAACTCGCCAAAAATGTATCTATGTTCTAATCTTAGTCATTCAAACGAGATCAAGCGGAGGATCTCTTACCTCAACTCCGATGCTCGGTTCAACGATACGCAGAGCTCCCGAGGTGGTTCTTGGCTGGAGAATGGCCGGAACCTCATCACGTAGCGTGATGTACTCTGACAAGCGATGGAAAACGTTCTTGATCTCACAGCGAATTTGGCTAGACCACACGCCATCGTCGGTGGGCTGTGCGGAAGGCTAACGATGGTGAGGTGTGACTAAGGTGCTCAAAGCTCAGCGGCTCTATTGTTCTAATGGCGATTTTGCCTCAAAGAGTTAGGAAAAAGGTGTGGTGCGGTCTGGGGAGGGTGTCGGGGGCTCCTATTTATACTCAAGGCGATCAGAGAGTCCTAATTAGAGCCAACTATGGTTATGTGTTTGGCGACTTCATGTTTTTGAATCCTGAGTTGATTTCTTCCTTTGAACTTGATTTCGTGAAGATAAAATAGGCAAAAGACTCGTGGGAATCATATGGACTCTTTAGATAAGCTTCTAGAGGACATCTCGCATAGATTGAACTCAATTCGACTTAGATTTTGTTGGGGCACGAAAACAAGCCCCGAACAGAACATGGTGAGAGCCCACCGAGTGGAGGCTCAAGCTAGGAGAAGAATGGTGAGCCTAGAGAAGAGAGAGAGAGAGAGAACAGATGCGGTGTAATGGGTGAAAAGTTGGAGGCATACCTCCTGCTCGTTAAGGGCTTATTTTATAGAGAGAAAGGGCAGAGGAAATTATCAGCCTGCAGAGGAAATTATCGGCCTACCCCTAAGATATTATGTTACAATCACGTGCATCTCAAAGTATTTATGGCCCTTCACTCCTTTACATGTGACGTGGTAACTGGGATACTATGATCGCCATAACAGTACAACCGTACCTCATCTAAATATCTAAAGGTCAAGGGGCGTTTCCCAAATAGCACCCACTCGTCCACTAGTTCTGAGGTCCCGAGGGGCGAGCAGATCTAAATATCTAGAGTACCACAGTGTGCTTCGGAGGCAAACTAATTGGTGAGGGCCAAGGGACATAATCCGTCACCCCCTCAGCATATAGCCAGCGCCGTGATGCTCGAAGGAAATGTTCACATCCTCATAGCCACAATGATGTTCAACAGAGGCAGGGTCGTTCAGAGCGCCATGGCTAGGGCAAGAGGTGAAGTTGATGAAGCACCACGGTGAGGGCTGGAGGCGAAGTCGTGGTGAGGGCTGAGGGCGGCAGTCAATGACGCCCTCAGCAGATGGCCACCACTATGCTCAATAGCTAGGAGTGCCACGGCAAGGGCCAGAGGCAAAGTGGATAGCTAGGCCGTCTGCGATCTCCTCAGTGGATAGCCACAGCAAGGCTTGACTGAGGCGGGGCTGTCCGGAGCTCCACAGCTAGGGCCAAAGGCGAAGTCAACGGAATGCCACGGCATGGGCCAGAGGCAAAGTTGACAAAGTGCCATGGCGAGGGCCGAGGGCGGCAGTCCATGATCCCCTCAGCAGATAGCCTTCGCAATGCTAGATGGAGGCGAGGCAGTCTCAAGCACTGTGGGGAGGGGTAGAGGTGAAGTTGATAGAGCACCACAGTGAGGGTTGGAGGCAAAATTGATGGATCACCATGGAGAGGGCTGAGGGAGGCAGTCCGAGACCCCCTCAGTAGATAGCCATGGCGAGGCTTGATGTAGGTGTTTGCCTCCTCAGCGGATAGCCATGGTATGGCTTAATGTAGGTGCGGCCGTCTCGAGTGCAGTGGCAAGGGATGGAGGCCAAGTCGACGGCGAGGGCTGAGGGAGGTAGTCCATGACCCACTCGGTAGATAAACATGGCGAGGCTCGAAGGAGGTGGGTTCATCAGGAGCACAATGACTAGGGCAGGAGGCGGGGTCAACAACGAGGGACAAGGGAGGCAGTCCACGACCCCTTCAATAGATAGCTGCAATGAGGCTCAGCAAGGCGTTCACCCCCTCAGCAGCTAGCCACGGCGAGGTTCGACGAAGGTGGGGTCGTTCAGACCACCACGGTGAGGGTTAGAGGCAAAGTCGATAGAGCACTACCGTGAGGTCGGATGCGAAATTGATGGTGAGGGCTGAGTGACGCAATTTGTGACCCCCTCAGTAGATAGTCGCCATGAGGGTCGATGGAGGTGAGACCATTCGGAGCATCTCAGCGAGGGCCAAAGGCAAAGCCGAGGGTGGTTGTGATGACAGCGAAGCCTCGGAGCCAACATATTCTAAGTCCCACTCAAGTTTCTTGCAATCTCGGTCACTGCATTGTTCCTATAATTGTCTGATCTAGTGTTGCATGGTGCCTACCATGATTGGTTTCTTGACCCTCGGGCACCCTAGTATTTATTGGTTGCGAGAATGTGGTGGGCGTGTCTTGCACCTTATGTGCAGTGTGTATTGCATGGATCTTCATTCCCCAACCCCCTCGCGGATTTCATTTGTGAGCGAGCGTAGGGCATGTGTTGCATCTTATGTGCAGGTGTGGTCTCTTTCCGAGGTATGGAGCCTTTATATAGTATATTTCACTACTAAGGTTGGTTCTTTGAGGTAGTCAATAGTGCCATGGTGACGGCTAATTTGGATCGATATTACTGGTTTTACCAAGGAGGGTTACCACCTGCTCGATGAGACTGAGGCATGTGGGCTTCGAGGTGACAGATGGTTTTGATCTCAACAAGACCAAGGCTAATGCCTTTGAGGTGCCAAAGGATTTGGACCTCGATATGACTGAGGCTGATACCTTCGAGGTGGTGGAGGGTTGCCTCAACGCGACCGATGCTGATGCCTTCGAGGTGGTAAGGGTTTGCAACTTGACGTGACCAAGGCTGATGCCATCAATTTGGTGGAGGGTTTGAACCTTGACACGACTAAGGCTAATGCCTTCGAGGTGGTAGAGAGTTACCTTGACTCGACTAAGGCCTATGGCCTTCAAGGTGGTAGAGGGTTTGGACCTTGACACGACCGAGCCTGATGCCTTAGAGGTGGTGGAGTTAGTACCACTGTGATGGGCTTCTGCCATCATCGTGGGCTTTTGCCGAGGCACGGGGTCATCAAGGCAGTTCATCACGTGATCGTGGCTTATAGCCTACGATCTACAAAGGGTTACCACGATGTGATCGAGTCTTATGGCCTTCAAGGTGGTGAAGCGTTTGGACCTCGACATGACCGAGACTGAGGCCTTCGAGGTGGTGGAGGGTTTGGGCCTCAAGGCGAGTGGCGAAGGGTTACCTCGACACGATCGAGGCCTATGACCTTGGAGGTGGCGGAGGGTTTGGGCCTCGATGCGACCGAGGTGGAAGCCTTCAAGGTGGCAGGGGGTTCGGACCTTGACGCAACCGATACTGATTCCTTTGAGGTGGTGGAGTTAGTGCCACTATGATGTGCTTCTACCATTTTTGTGGGCTTTTCCCAAGGCATGGGGGCATCGAGACAGTGCGTCACACAACCAAGGTTTATAATCTACAAGGTACGAAGGGTTATCTCGATGCGGCCGAGGCCTGTGGCCTTCAAGGTGTAGAGAGTTTGGACCTCGATGCTACCGAGGCTGATGCCTTCAAGGTGGCATAGAGTTTGGACCTCGATGCAACTGAGGCTGATGCCTTGGAGGTGGCAAAGTTAGTGACACTGTGATGGGCTTCTGCCATCGTCATGGGCTTTTACTGAGGCATGGGGCCATTGAGGTAGTGCGCCAAGCGAGTGAGATTTATAGCCTACGAGATGGCGAGGGTTACCTTGACGTGACCGAGGCCTATGACCTTTGAGGTGGTGAAGCGTTTGGACCTCAATGTGACCGAGGTTGATACCTTCAAGTTGGCAAAGGGTTTGGAACTCGACACGAGGGGCGAAGGGTTACCTTGATGCGACCGAGGACTATGGCCTTCCAGGTGGCGGAGGGTTTGGACCTCGACACTTCTGAGGCTGATGCCTTCAAGGTGGTAGAGGGTTTGGACCTCGATGTGACCGAGGCTGATGCCTTCAAGGTGGTAGAGTTAGTGCCACTACGATGGGCTACTGCCATCGTCATGGGCTTTTGGAGGTATCTTCAGTTGTGCGATGTGTCACATGGTGGTTGATTGCATTATAAAGTACAAGTAGTCAGCAGTGGACACATAACCATGTCAAACCAATATGCAAGAGAGTAATGTAGGTAGCTGAGGCCATCCATAGCATTGGAAATATGACAACCTATCAAAGCCGTCTAGCCAGTAGCCGAGAAATGTTAACACATGAGATACCAAACGTCCGCATGTGTATGTAAAACAAAAAGTATCTTCCTCGCATCATACGACCAATACATAAATTTGTAAGCGTATGTGCGGGAGTATGTGGGGCTACTTGTGATGATTATTAGTTCATGGGCCATGCGAAGAAGTCCATTGATAATCTTACACTGCCTACATGGTTATAGCCTTCATTTCCATGTGGGTATCGATGACCATAAAGCTGGCTTTTAGCTTACCCAAATGGGTCTGCAACAACTTCTAAACATAGCGCGTGTTTTGGATGTGGTAATCAGCTAGCAGTAGCGTGGAAGTATGTAAACAGGGGCTATGTCAACTAGGCACCAAGCCGAGCAAGGGCCTGGTAGCCAGCCTAAGTGAGCTAGTGCATATGAACTAGATTGGGGTTTCGACTCGCATCAGCTGCAATAACTTTTTGTGCAATTTACAGGGGGTATAAACACCTAGAGTGGGAGGTGGCCAACAGTGCATCGTTGTCTATGCGGAGGTGGACAGAGGTGAGGAGGAGGGTCTCCATAGGCCTCTGTTGCTGATCCAGCCTGATTCCATCGGGAGGCATCGCGTGGCCCTCGGGGGCCTCCATTGCAGAGGTAGCTCATGGTCCTTATGTAACACCCAGTTTTAAATGAACAAAATCGGGAACAACACGTGTGCCAAGATCAAGTTTCATACATGCGTTACATTACTAGTCTATCATCACAGTGCCATTAATACAATAACGATATAAACTTATTACAAAAGGACCTTGGGGTCTAAACGAAAACACGATAGAACAAGAGAGCTTTAGCGCCAGCGGGTCTTCCATCATCCACAGGCATCAACCGCGGCAAACTAGCCTAGAACAGCAACTCCGGATCGATGTCATCTTTGTCGAAGGAAGCAACATCATTGATAGCTTCTGAACGGTAGAGGGAAAGCCAGAAAGGAGACAACGGGTGTGAGTACATAATCTACTCCACAAGAGAAGGGAAAACATGCTATGGTGCTTAAGTCAAGGAGAGGTTAGACACTGGTTAACTGCATTAAGCAACTATGACCTATCACTTTAACAAGAGACAATCTACTTACTAAGTGTGGAGACACAACCATAACAAAAGGAATGACTCATCGGATTCCATCCGACTACCAAAACTCACCAGGTAATTCCACTAACCACTACCTAACCAACCATACTAAAACCCTACTCCCAACTAATCATGAAGGAGTCCAAGCTTCTCTTGACCATGAGTACGACTGATCTAATCAGTTTGATACTCTGCAGAGTTTGCACAGCTTTCCCCACGAGTCATGATTTTCATGTTGCTTCACACTTTAGAGGTGTGGAATCGGGGTCTCACTACAAGGCCTTTACAAAGCTCCCACCGATCCGTAGGCACCCACTGAGGTTTCACCGCTAACAGACGATTCCATCGCTGCAGAAGCCCCCTCTTGTGCCACTTAAATTGTCCATTGGTGCCCACAGAACCTGAAGCATAGAAAATTAGTTGGCCAGGCCGTACCCATATAAGCCTCACGGTTGTGTGATTTATCTAGGTTACATGCTTCAAGAACCAGTCCTTAGGATCCCACAAAAGTGCAACCACAAACCAACTGTGCACTACCCGCATATGTGCATTCCCGCACCATCATCAAACGAACATTCCGTTGGGATACCTATACCATGTTGCTACAAAATTACCATACCAATTCTTGTTGCATAGTTATTAGTCAAGATTAACATTTACTCAACTATGACAACACTAGCATACCTACCCATCGTTAACCATGACTCATCAACAGCGACAAGGAATATTCATAACAAAAGCTAGTAAAATCTAACATGGGATTCCAATTTAGACAAGCATACAATGAAGGATTAAATAGCTACACATGAATCCTAAATGGGAGCAAGATGTTCAAGGACACTTGCCTTTAGCTGAGGGTTGCTTGAAGTCTTCCAAAACTTGATCTTGAAGATTCCCGAACTGATCACCTCCTAAACAACACACCAGAAAAGCACATAAGGGAAACTACTAAGAACAGTACACCAAACAGTGCTAAAACTAGGTCAACCCTATAAAAAGATTCTACGAGCAAAAAGTTATAAGTTTTTAAAGTTTTAGGGGCTTTTCTAAAAGTTTTATTTAATTTCAGAGAATAAACCGAATATATTTTATACTAAAAATCTTGATTATGACATCATAAAGCATTTACTGAATTTTTCGATTGGAAAACACAATGGTAGGTCCATGGACCCATGGACCACAATGGACCAATTACAAAAAGGATGAAGGGGTATGCAATCTGGGCCGTTAAATCGAGATCGGAAAGGTGGGGTTCAAAGCGGGGTCGGGCCGACGGTGCTGGACATGGCCGGTGGCTAGCCGATGGCATCGCACGACCAAAACATCACTTGAGAAGCTTGAAGTCGCACATTCGGCCACAGATTGCAATGGGGAAAATACAAAATGAAGAGGAGGGCATGCAGAGTCTCACCATGGGCTTCTCAGCGGCAGAGAGGGGTGGACGATGGCCGGCGATGAAGAGGAGTGGCTGGCAGTGTTTAAGCTCGGTGCGGCGGCGCTCTGGAGATTGGGCGATGCTGAGAAGCGGCCGAGAAGTCCACCGGTGTCCCTACAAAGCCGCAGAGGGAAGAGAAAGGGTCAAAGATGGCTTGGACACAGAGAATTGCAGCGAAGGCGAAACTCTCACCGACACAAAGAATAAGACGACGCTGAGGTCGAAACTGAGCAGGAGAAAAGGGGAAACATGTGGGAAATGTGTGAAACGTCGTAAGGAAGACAATTGATGCCTTATATATGCGAGAGGGGAAGGCAATCAGCCAGATTCAAAGAAAAAGAATGCAGCAATTTTTTTTGCTTTTGAGAGGGTTAAACGAGGGGGAAATGGTCAGGATTGAGGGATTGCGGGGTGGGGATCGCGGTAGAGGCACTTAATTGATGTGAAATGGCTTGGGGAGGTGCAAATTTGAATGCCCTAGTAGGATTTGGGGGTGGTGATAGCGGGCAGGAGGAGGAAGGAGCGGAGCCGATGGCTCAAGCGTGCGGCTCATCCATGGCTCCAGCCAGGCCCACATGACAGTGAGAGGAGGCAGGGAAGGGGATCAGCTCGGGTGGCTGTGGCATACCGGCTCGACACGACCTAGTGCGGGAGAAGGGGCAACCCATTCGGGTGAAAGAGAGGGGAGGGAAAAGGTGGGCCGGAGGAGGAAATGGGCTAGGGGAGGGATTCGGCCCGAGATCCTTTTGAGAATTTTGAAAAGCTTTTTCTTTTCTAGCAAAATTTTGCAAACATTTTTCACACGTAGAAACCTATTGCAACTACAACAGCATGAATGCATCAAACTTATATATAACCTATGGCAAAATGAAATTTAAAAATTAATTTCTTCTATTGAACAAAATTTGCAGCTCCTGTTTAAATTCCAGCAAGATTTTAAAGTATTGAAAAAAATTGAAACTTTAGGGTGTTACAAACCTACCCCCCTTAGGTTGAATTTTGCCCTCGAGATTCAGAAAGATCGGAGAAGAGGTGGAGAAATTCTGCCTTCAGATCA
Source organism: Phragmites australis (assembly GCF_958298935.1). Lineage (NCBI taxonomy): Eukaryota > Viridiplantae > Streptophyta > Magnoliopsida > Poales > Poaceae > Phragmites > Phragmites australis. The sequence goes on along the minus strand of NC_084926.1, from coordinate 27,818,416 downwards.
TCTTCTCTTTCCGAAGTTGCTCCCTCTTATGAGTGAGGCTTCCACTGCACTTTGCACATACGGACTTTCCTGTTTTGGGTAACCCGTTCTGACATCTCAAGAATCTTGATTGCATATTCTGAGTAGGAGAGATCTTCTTGCACATTCAGTTCTTCTACTGGAAGTTGCTCTTCGGGAACTCTCAGACACTTTTTCAATTGCTACACATGAAAAACATCATGTACTCCTGAGAGTTGAGGTGGTAACTCAAGCTGGTAAGCTATTTCTCCTCGTCTTCCCAATATCTTGTACGGAGTAATAAACTGAAGTGAAAGCTTTCCTTTGACCTTGAATCTGTGTAGACCTCTAATTGGCGACACCTTGAGATACACAGAGTCTCCTACTTCGAAAGTCAGTTCTCGGTGTTGATTATCTAGATAGTTCTTTTGTCTTGATTGAGCAGTTTTTAGATCATCTCTGATCTCTTATACTTGTCTTCGGCTTCTCTCAGAACTTCTGGGCCGAAAACTTGGCTTTCCCCAGTATGGTTCCAGAACAACGGGGTTCTACACTTTCTTCCATATAAGGCTTCAAAAGGAGACATCTTGAGGCTAGCTTGATAGCTGTTATTGTACGAGAACTCCGCATATGGCCGATTCTTGTCCCAACAATTACCATTCTTTAGTGCAGACGCTCTCAACATATCTTCAAGGATTTGATTCACTCTTTCCGTTTGACTGTTAGTTTGCCGGTGATATGCTGAGCTGAAATTCATCCCCTTATCCATAGATTCATGTAGGCATTGCCAGAACTATGAAGTGAACTAACTGCCATGATCAGATATGATGATCTTGGGTACTCCATGTAGACAAACAATTCTGGACATATATAACTCAGCTCATTTTGGACCTTGATAGGTTCCCTTGATTGGAATGAAATGGGCTACTCTTGTCAACTGATCGACTATGACCCATATGGAATCATATCTTGACTATGTTCGCGGTAGACCCACTATGAAAGCCATGCTAATTTCTTCCTACTTCCATTCAAGTACTTTTAATGGCTGTAGTAGCCCTGTGGGTCTTTAATGCTTGGCTTTGACTCGTTGATAGATATCACACAAAGTCACAAATTCTATACTGCACGTTTCATTCTGTATCACCAATACTGATCTTTAAGATCTTGGTAAATCTTGGTACTCCTTAGGTGAATTGAATATGCTGAATCATGAGCTTCTCTTAAAATTGTATCCCGAATAGCCTTTATGTCCAGAACACATATCCTATGGTTGTACCACACTGTACCATGCTCATTTTCTACGAAATCTGGGGCATTACCAACTTTGATCAGCTGCTTGATTTCCAAAATCTTCTCATCCTCAAGCTAACCCTTCCTTATATCTCGTTCAAGCGTTGAGTCTATTTCCATTGCAACTATCTTGATGTTACATACCATTCTCAAATTCAACTTCTCAATTCCTTTCATAGCTCAGGACTCATCTCTTGAAGAGTTATAGAGTTGTATTGAGATTTTCTACTCAAGGCATTAGCTACTACATTTGCCTTTCCTGGATGATAGTTGATTCCCAAATTGTAATCCTTGATGAGCTCTAACCATCTGCATTGTCTGAGATTAAGATCTGGTTAAGTGAAGATATACTTCAAGCTCTTATGATCTGAATAGATCTCACATCTTTGACCTATCAAATAATGCCTCTAGATCTTGAGTGCATGAACTACCACGGCTACCTCCAAGTCATGCATTGGGTAGTTCTCTTCATGTTTCCTTAACTGCATGGATACATATGTTACAACATGACCTTCTTGCATGAGCACACAGCCCAAACCTTGATGAGATGCAACACAATATACAGAAAATGGCTTCTAAGTATTTGGCATGATCAATACCAGAGCTGAGGTTAATCTTTTCTTCAATTCATTGAAACTAGCTTCTCAAGCGATGGTCCACTTGAACTCTGCTCCTTTTTCTAGCAGTTCTGTCATTGGCTTTGCTATCTTAAAGAAACCTTCTATAAACCGATGGTAGTATCTCACTAGACCCAAGAAACTGTGGATCTCCAAAACATTCCGTGGTGGTTTCCAGTTCATAACATCCCTTACTTTAGATGGGTCCACAGACACACCTCCTGCTGATATAATGTGACCAAGGAAGGGAACTTCCTTCAACCAAAACTCACATTTACTCAATTTAGCATACAATTGATTCTCTCTGAGCTTCTGCAATACCATCCTTAGATGTTCCTCATGCTCTTATTTGTTCTTGGAGTAAACCTGGATGTCGTCAATAAATACTACAATGAAATTTTCCAAATACTCCATGAAGACCTCATTCATCAGATACATGAAGTAGGCTGGGCATTTGTGAATGCGAATGACATTACTGTATACTCGTATAGACCATACCAAGTGACGAATGTTGTCTTTGGAATATCCGAGGCACGAATCTTTAGTTGAAGATACCCAGACTGAATATCGATCTTGGAGAATACACATGCTCTTTTTAATTGGTCAGGAAAATCTTCAATGCGGGGTAGAGGATACTTTTTCTTGATTGTTACTTCATTCAGGGATCGATAATGTATATACATCCTTTGGGTTCCATCCTTCTTAGGTACAAATATAACTGGGGCTCCCCAGGGTGAAGAACTGGGGCAGATAAACCCTTTGTAGTAGCTCTTGGATTTGATCCTTGAGCTCAGCCAACTGATTGACATCCATTCTATATGGCCTCTTATATAGATGAGCTATTCCAGGTACTAACTCAATGATGAACTCAATTTCATGATCAGGTGGCATACTTGGCAAATCCTAAAGGAAGACGTCTGAAAATTCACTGATCACTCTGCTATGTTCCACTGCATTGGCCTTGTTGAGACTGGCTTTGATAGCTGACGCCATCATTGCCTGGAATTCTACCTTAGTACTATCTATGTGTGTCAACTGTATTGACTTCGTGGCACATCCAATGATTCCATTGTACTTGGTCAACTAGTCCATTCCTAGTATGATATCAATTCCTCCAGAATCCAAAATGTTGAGGTTGGCAAGAAAGTCTACCCCCCTTATGCATATATTTATTTTAGGGCATACATGCCTTGATTCCATTTCTCCTATAGGAGAACTAACTAGCACCCAATTTTTTATTAATGCTCTTGGGAATTTATATGTATTCACAAACTGAGATTATATGAAAGAATGCGTAGCACCAGAATCAAACAAAACTGTAGTAGGGTGAGAGTTTGCAGAAAACAGACCCAACACTGCATCAGGAGCATCCTGGGCTTCTTCCACTACAACGTGATTGACTTGACCATACATCGCATTCTACCGAGACTGCTACTGCTGATTGTTGTTGCCTTGGGCCTGTGTTTGACCTTGCTGCTTCTTGAGACACTTGTTAGCAAGGTGCCCAAAGTTGCCACAACTGAAACATGGGCCTATGTTGCCCAATCCTTGACCGGTGCAATTCTGCTTCTAGGGCCGGTTGTTGTTAGGTTGCTACTGCTGAGAGTTGGGGGTGAGACTACTATGCTGGTTGCACTGGCGGCTTGTACGACCCTGCAAACTGATTATGCATCTTTTGTTGTGGCCTTAGATGCTAATTCTACCATCCATAGTGGAACATTGGACCTGTGGCAAGAGGGTTGAAGTAGGGATGGGTGTTGCTGCCAGAAGACTGTCCTTGCAGACTGCGCTTGTGTTCTTCTCCCAGATTCTAGCACTTATTCTCCATGATGAATGTTCTATCCACCAGCTTCTGGAAAATGGGGTACTCATTGACTGAGAGGGCATACTGTAAGCTAGCGTTGAGACCCTCCAGGAAACAATCTTGTTACTTTTCATCAGAATCCACATCATTGGGGGCATAGCGGGAGATCTAGGTGAACTTGGTGAGGTATTCACTTACTGACATGGGTCTTTACTTCAGACCGAGGAACTCCTTCCTCTTCAGCTTCAGTTCACCTGCGGGAACATGATGTGCACGGAAGCTATTCTGGAACTCTGCCCAAGTGATCTCATGGGGATCCTCGTGGGTGGAAGTGTAAGCTATGCACCATTCTTGAGCTGGATGAATCAGTTGATGGGATGCGAAAAGAACTTTCTCCTATCCAGTGCACTGAGTTATCTCCAGCTTGCTCTCTATTGTCTTCAGTCAGTCATTAGCCTCCATGGGCTCAACTGCCTGAGAGAAGGTGGGTGGTTGAGTGCTCAAGAAAGTTTTGAGCCTGAACTGCGGCTGCTGCGGCAGTGCTTGCTGGCCTTGGTGTTGCTGGTTGATAACCTGCACCAGGCCTTGGAGAATGGTCATCACGTGATTAGCAACCATCAAACGGGGCGGGGGTGGAAGGTCGTGTTGGTTGGCGTTGGTGTTGTTGTTGACATTGTTGTTGGTGGTGTTGGTGTTGCCACGCTTGGTGTTCACCATCGGATGGTAGCCAAGGTATGAGCGGGGAACATAGGAGAAAAGCAATGGCAGAAAAATAGGACAAGAATAGGAAAGGACAGATATAGAACGAATGAAAGAAAGGGACTCCCAATAATTATTATATTATTAATTGATGTAATGTAGTGGGGAAATCTCTACATGACACTAACACTCAAGCAAAGATCAAACTCATTACAAGGTTTACACTACAGACACCAGCACAAGCACGCACTAGAACAGATGACACAAGACAACTAGAACGCACGGTACTAAACGATTATTCAGTTAAGGATATCCTCCTAGCTCGACTCTACTCCTCACCTGCTGCGCCTGAAGGACCTACTGCATCTACCATACAAAGCTTCTTGCGCGATGGGGAACAGGTGGTGCAACCACGGGTGCCTCGGGAGCCTCTTCGGGGAAGTGGTCAGGGTCCTCCAGAGAATCTATAGCTTGTGGATGCTTTGCTCCTGCTCTTCATGATGCTGATGCATATCCTCCAGTTTGTCGAAGGCTTTGTCGAGCTCGGCATACAAGGCAGCAGTGAGGCGGACCTGCTCTCTCAGACAGAGATCTGGCTTGTTGTTGACAAGAGCGAAGATGACCTCCAGACTGCCGGACGGGCGCTGTGGGAACTTGAAGAACTGAGTGGACGGAGGGCCAATCTGTTCTCCCTGCAGAGAATAGCTAGAGCCTGGTGGGCGGCATACTCGATCCATGGCCTCCAAGCAGTACTCTTACTCCCTTGTAGAGTGGAGAGTATGATAGCCTAGTCCTTGAAGCAGGTACCATAGTGTACGGGCGAAGTAGCTGGCAAGCTGTCTGTTGGCGTAGAACTCAGCAGGGGTTGATGCTCTCAGACAGCACAGGCGGGAATCTCTTGATCTAGGACCAGCATAAGCTTGCACGGGGTGATCTTCGTGTGGGCCATCTAAAATTTTAAAGAAGACAGAAAATTAGTAATAGTTTTATAAAGAACAATAGACAGGGTAAGGAAAATCTGAAAGAAAAACAATTTTACAAAAATAGTTTGTACAAACATAGGTCCTTAACACATCCTAAATATCTAGGTTGCGTCCTACGATCAACATGGCTCTGATACCACTTTTATTAAACCCAATTTTAAAGGAACAAAACCGGGCACAACAGATGTATGCCAGGATCAAATTTCATACATGCGTTACATCATTCATCAACAGGCGTCAACCGGGGCACACCAGCCTAGAACAGCAACTCTAGATCGAGTTGGGATTCACACTTCTAGGTGTGGAGTCAAGGTCTCACTACAAGGCCTTTACAAAGCTGCAACTGATCTGAAGGCACCCACTGAGGTTTCACCGCTAATAGACAATTCTATCGCTGTAGAAGCCCCTTCTTGTGCCACTCAACCGTCCATTGGTACTCAAAGAACCAGAAGGGTAGCTAATTAGTTGGCCAGGCTGTACCCATATAAGCCTCGTGGTTGTGTGGTTTAGCCGGGTTACATGCTTTAAGAATCGGTCCTTATGATCCGACACAAGAGCAACCATAAACCAATTGTGTACTACCCGCACATGTGCATTGGCGCACCATCATCAAACGAACATTCTGTTGGGATCCCTATACCATGTTGCTATAAAATTACCATACCCGATTCTTGTTGCATAGTTATTATTCATGATTAAATTTACTCAACTATGATAGCACTAGCATATCTACCCATCATTAACCATGACTCATCAACGACGACAAGAAATATTCATATAAAAAGCTAGGAAACACTAACATGGGATTCCTATTTAGCTAAGCATGCAATGAAGGATTAAATAGCTACAAATGAATCCTAAACAGGAACAAGATGTTCAAGGACACTTGCCTTCAGTTGAGGGTTGCTCAAAGTCTTTAAAAACTTGATGTTGCTGATTCCCGAACTGATCACCTCCTAAACGACACACCAAAAAAGCACACAAGGGAAACTGCTGAGAACAGTACACAAAATAGTATTAAAACTAGGTAAAAACCCTATAAAAAGATTCTACAGGATGCTATGAACATTTGAATGTGAAGATCGCCCAAATCGGAGCTACGAGCAAAATGTTATAACCTTTAGAAGTTCTATGGGCTTTTCTGCAAATTTTACTTAATTTTAGAGAATAAGCCAAATACATTTTATACTAAAAATCTTGATTATGACGTGATAAAGCATTTACTGAATTATTTTTCAATTGGAAAATGCATGGAATAGGTCCATGGTCCCAAGGACCACGGTCTGGAGGTCAGTCCATGTCCACGGTGGAACAATTACGAAAAGGATGAAGGGGTATGCAATCCGGGCCGTTAGATTAAGATCGGACGACTGGGGTTCGAAAGGGGGTTGGGCCGTTGGTGCTAGATATGGCCAGCAGCTGGTCGACAACAGTGCATAGTTGGAACATTGCTGGAGAAGCATGAAGTTGCGCATTTGACCACAAATCGCAATGGGGAAAATGCAAAATGAAGAGGAGGGCACGGGGAGTATCACCACGGGCTTCTCAGTGGCGGAGAGGGGCGGTGGGCACCCGACGATGGAGAGGAGCAGCCAGTGGGGTTCTAGCTTGGTGCAACGGTGCTCTGGAGCTCACGCGACACCAAGAAGCAGTCGGGAAGTCCATCAGTGTCCGTACGAATCCGACGAGGGAACAGAAAGGGTCAAAGATAGCTCAGGCGTGTAGAATTGTGGCGGTGGCAGAGCTCTCACCGGACACAAAGGATACGATGACACCAAGGTCAAAACCGAGTAGGAGAAAAGGAGAAAACGGGTGGAAAATGTGTGGAACATCGCAAGGAAGACAATGGATGGTTTATATACGCGAGAGGGGAAGGCAATCGGCTGCATTCAAAGAAATTGGCCAGCGTCCTTAAAGGAAATGAATGCGGTGGTTTTTTGCATTTGAGAGGGTTAAACAAGGGGGAAACGGTTAGGGTTGAGGGATTGCTGGGCAGGGATCACGATAGAGGCACTTAATTGATGCGAAATGGCTCGGGGAGGCGTGAATTTGAAGTCCCCACCGGGATTTGGGGGCGGTGAGGGCGGGTGGGAGGTGGAAGAAGCCGAGCCAGCGTCTTGAGTGCACTACTCGGCTGCTCATCCATGGCTCCAGCTGGGCCCATGCGGCAACGAGAGAAGGCGGGGAAGGGGATCGGCTGAGGCAGCTATGGCAGGGCGGCTCGGTGCGACCCAATGCGGGAGAAGAGTGGGCGGCCCACGCGGGTGGAAGATAGGGAGAGAAGAGGTGGGCTCGAAGAGGAAATGGGCCGGGGGGAGGGATTCAGCCCGAGATCCTTTTGAGAAATTTGAAAAGCCTTTTCTTTTGTTTTTTTTAGATTTTGAACCAAATTCAAAAGGGGTTAAATGAGCGACTTCTAGCGAACTTTCACAAACAGTTTTCACTCGTAAAAACCTATTGCAACTACAGTGGTATGAATGCATCAAACTTATATATAACCAATGGCAAAATAAATTTAAAAATTAATTTCTTCTATTAAACAAATTTTCAAATCCTATTTAAATTCTAGTGAGATTTTAAACTATTGCAAAAATTTAAAATTTAGGTGTTACACCTTTAATGCGACGTGTGATGCCCGGTGGATAGCCATGCTGATGTGACTGGAGCTGGTCCTGTGAAAGCTGAGCACGTGCTCGAGGTCGCCCTTGGCTAGCTAAAGGAATGGTCAGAATATGCATATAACACTACAACAACTCCTAGGTGCTAGTGGCGATAGCACAGGAATATTAATGGTTTAACAAGCTACTGACACCAGTACTATAGTTGGTGTACCAAGATGACACTACTGCAGCCATATCTTCGGGCTTGAGTTCGTGTCACTACAGTAACCATATTGACTGCCACTACTTTTTCATATCATGTGGCCTACACACCCCACAAGAGCACGACTCACAGCCCCAGTCATACCCAGTGCTGCTATAAACAAAAGGAGCACCAACTATGTCATTTGGTGGACGTTCACTCGTAACACGCTACAACCAGTGCCCTTACAAAGACGGTCAACCATTACTAGGACCTACCCCTAGCCTTCAGCAAGCTGGTGACAAGTCAGTAGCTCAAAGCATGCGGCTAAGTGACATGTTGAGGTCCCGCAGTTGGTCATTTACTGCCCTTTCCTCTACACGACATGCACTCACCTTCGTAGGAGCCGTGCATGACAGGGTAGTGGTGGTTGCTACAAGCCAGTCGTGCTTGGTAATGCTTGGTGGTCGCGATGAGCTGTCCGCATGTGTCGACGCAACAGCAGTGGCAGTGAGCTAAGAAATGGGTCGAAGCATGGCCACCGGCAAGCAGAGGGGCATGGAGAGCGGCTTTCAGTGCTAGGCGAGGCCTCCTGCCTGAGCATGGCCTTCGGAGCTCGGCCTTGGACACGGAGCGTGGCCTTCGGCTGGAGCATGAAGGTGGCTTCCGGTGAAGAGGTGGGCTGGAACTCGGCTTCCACCACAGAGGTGGGCACAGATGTCGGCCTTCGACCAAAGCATGGCCTCCAGAGCTCTGCCTCCAGTGTGGGGCGCGGCCTTCAGAGATAAGGCTGATTGATTCGCGTACGGGGCCTCCACCCCTGCAGCATAGGGTATGGACCTCCAACGAAGAGGCTGGTTGGAACTCAACCTCCAGCATGGAGGTGGCAAAAGCCCAGAGGTTGGCACGGAGCTTGGTCTTTGACTGCCACATGGGCCTATAGAGCGTCTGATGCACACCGTCTGCTGTGGGGGGGGGTCTTCTGCTTGGGTCTTCAAGCTCCGTTGGGCCCTCTGGCTGTCGCTTGGGCACCAACAGTAGCTTGGAGTTAGAGAGGCCTCTGGAGCCTCTGACGCTAGCCAACTGCTAGGTGGGCCTCCGGCTTGGCCTTCAAACTCAGTCTACTGAAGGGTCCAACTTTCACGTGGGCCTCCTGAGCCTCTGACACATGCCGTCCACTAGAGGGCTTCCGCTTGGGCCTCTGAGCTCTGTTGGGCCGTCCAGCTGTCGCTTGGGGTCAGAGAGGCCTTTGAAGCCTCCGATGTAGTCCAACTGCCAGAGGGACCTCTAGCTTGGCCTTCAGCCTCCATCTGCCAGAGTGTCTTCTGACTGCCTACTAGGCCTCTGGTCTCCACTTGGTAGGCCTCTAGAGTTACGTGTGCAGGGTCATCTGGCTCGGTGCTGCACCTCGCCTCATGCTCTGCTTCCTCCGCCTTCTCATGGATCTAGCATGCGGTTGCTTCATCGGTCTTGACCAGAATGGCGTGGTGGTGGTGCTACAGCCGATCGGCCAATGCCCATTGGAGTTGCTAGCCCTATGCTTGGAGGAATTGATCGATCTCCTCATCATGCTGCTTCACCTACACAGCCAGCTCATCGGAGACAGGGATGAACAATGAGGGAGACAACGAGTAGCACAAGGCATTCATCTATTGCACTCGTATTACTACTGTTGCTGCTAGAGTGTGAACAGGTTGACGCACTCCCCCTCGGCCAGTGGTGGCACCATAGCCACCCTCACTCGCCTCTGTATGGGCCTTCTCTCGCGTCCTCCTACCAGGAGGCTTTGTCATGGAGCGCAAGCCTACTAGGTGGCCCACATCACCCTGATCTCCTACACATAAAGCAGAAAGGGTAGAAAGTGCAACTGACACTGCTTGCATGTACTATTGTTATCGCTTAGGGGAGTGTGCAATCAGAAAACTTGGCACACCTTTCTTTGGTTGACGTGACCATACCACGTGCATGCTTAGGAACCATTGATTCCTTTAAAGATATAGTATTCATGAAGGATAAGCTAGGCCACATGACCTTGTAATGCTTTAAAAGGTGCCAATGTGGTAGAAGCATAGCCTGACACACTACTTGGACCTGCCGCTCCCAGGCCTGCCATCATGTCACAATAAATGAAAAAGGTGCTCTAGGTGCAGTATGATGTGGTGCATAACCTGTGACCCTGAAAACGTGCTGATCGCACCAGGGATGTGAACTATGGTTGGCTGTATACTAAGAAATACTTTCTAGCTTTCGGAAAACTAGAAGGAGTATTGGCTGGTCCAATTGACCACCAGCTGATACTAGTAATAAATAAGGGTACATCCAACTATTGCACAATAAATGGGCTCATGCTCTTACGTGACACACAGAGGCGTGCATCTTTCCCTCCTTTTTTTTTGTCTATTTACCTTTGCTTTCACCCTCACATGGGTTTGCCTTTGCTCCAGGCTGGACAGACATGGGGAAGACACACTCATACATACTGCTTGCGTAGTGATTGGGAGCGGCTTGCTGTAGGCCACAACCGCTGATTGCTCGCGTGCCCGAGCTTATGCGACCAAGGCTTCTTCACCTAGAAGATGCTAATGAGGACATGCTCATAGATTGGCACTCGTGGTTGTATCTTCTTCATGGTGTGTTAAGCTTATGCATTGCAACCTTCTCCACGGTGAGCCCCTGCGGACAGGGTGGCCAGGTGACAAACCCACGCATGTGGAGCTACCCAACGATGGCTCTCGAGACTGCGAGATGATGGTGAGATCACTGTGGTGCATGGTGATGTTGTGGCAACTCCCCTGCCAAGCGGGACAGTGGCAAGCCGCGTGCCCAGGGCAGCGCAACAGCTTCCTTACGATCATGAGCTCACATGTGGGGCCAGCGCGGTGGTGTCTCCCATGAAACTCTAAATATTCATTCTCTCTACTCATGATGAGCTCCCAACTCCCTTTTCTCATGGCCTCTAGTGTTCGTCCCATGGATGGCACCTTCTATTTTTGCACGAAAATATGCCTGAATAGAACATGGCGAGAGCCCCTCCCTATCGGGGGAGGCTCAAGCTTGGAGAAGAACAGCGAGCCTAGAGAAAAGAGATAGAGAGAACATATGCGGTGTAGTGGGTGAAAAGTTAGAGCTAGACCTGTTTCCCTTTGAGAGCTTATTTTATAGAGAGGAGGGGCAGAAAAAATTACCAATCTGTCCTTAAGATATTATGTTACAATTATATGTATATGAGGGTATTTATGGTCTTTCACCCTTTTACATATAACGTGGTAACTACGATTCTATGATCACTATATCATCATATGTCGTCTAAATATCTAAAGGTTTGGGCGTTTCCCTAAAAGATTTGAATTGGCTGGTAGTTTAGGTTCGAAGGTGATCTCGAGATTATCTCGGAATAAGTGGAAAACGGTGCAGACCACTTATTCACACCAGTCGGGCAGACGGGTTTTGATGGTCTCCAAGCATAACCTGGCTTGGGCATAGCTTCCTTGTGGGATACTTTTTGTCCGCCAGCATGCTAGTCTTAAGCAGAGAGGAGATGGATGGGAGGAAGAAGAGAGGAGCGAGGATCTGAGTTGACGCACGTGGACTAAAAGGCAGAGAAGGCACACAAGCCAAAGAGAAAAGGGAGTGGAGGGAGGAAGGAGAGGTCGGCTGGGTTGGGCTACTGATTGGGCCGAAAAGTGAGGGGACAGATGGTGGAGATGGGAGTGGGCCACCGGCCAGATTTGGCCCGGGACGGTTCATCTTTTCTATTTCTTTTTTTCCTTTCTATTCTATTTCTTGTATTATCTTGTATAAATATATATACAAATACAATATACACTCTATACACATGTGTATATTAGCTCACATAAGAAATCAACAAACAATCATTTGTTTATAAAAATCTATAAATACTTATATATTCCCATATAAAGAAATAACCCTTTCATATATACACACACACATATACATACTCATATATGTGTATATAGGCATGTATATATATATATATATACTTTGGATGTATTCAAATTTGCAAAAGTTTTTATTTACTTTGTAAAATATTTTTTATTTCTTGGGGTTTTACAAATTGGGCTGTTACACTTGCTCCTCCACCACAGGTTGCTTCCCGTACCATTCAATGGGGACATGCCAAAGTCCCTAATGTGCTTTGGAAAGTTATTCTTCCAAACACAAAACTAAATCAAAGGCATGCGAAAAGGAATTCAATAAGAAGGTTTTACTCCGACCAATGGTGATCTGTAAGTGGATTCCATACTACAAACTGTCGTCGGGATCCTTCTCTGGTCACTGAAATTTTGCTCCACGAGAAGGTTCTAGGTCCTATGAGTAATCTCGCTCAATGACAACTCTAAAAGATAATTCTACATTTAGCTTTACGAATGCAATAGAGAAAAAGAAAGCTTGAGAGGAGATGAGTTAACCTCGCCAGCTATCTCCGGTACAGTCGTTGCAGCAGATGTACCAACTCACCAGATAAGTTCAGTCCTTAAGGGGACTAAGGCGGTGAGCTATGAAATCGTACAACATGTCCGAAGCTGTGAGACCACGGGCCTTCAAATGTTCGATTCGCTCAACATAAAAATTCAGTGTATCATTATCTTTGGGGATCGGACTCATCCAATCTAGATTCCTCTCCGCGTGCACACTGAAATACTCGAAGGAACGGGGGCGGCCCCATGAAGGTAAAACCACTTCAGGGTGCCATTTTGACCATGAAGATTTCATGGTAATCTTCGGATACGCCACCATTGCTTTGGTACGGAGGCGAAAGCTTGCCAAACCTGCAACTGAACCTTGCTCCTAATGAGGACATCACTGCTACGGCTACATGACTGCAAGTAATCCTCCATAACTGGTTTTTGTTGGGCCATTGCAAGGTCCCATGCTATGAGATTGTGCACGTTAATTATATCATTAAGTGAGCTCATTCCTTTACATTTGAATCCATATGATGAGATGCTCATAAATAATTCTTGTGATATCTTATTACTTAGAAATATGGGAGAAGATAGCTTGAGTCGAACCCTTGTCAAAGCTTGTCGGACTCTGAGTCCATTTCCTACCTGTTTCCCTACAGTGGGAAAGTCGGACTCCGAGTCCCAGTCAAATCGAAAACCATGACAAGTTGGGTTCCAAGTCAATTACAACTCAGACTCTAAATTCGTTTCAGATTCAATAAATAGCCAATAAAAGGAATATCTCTCTCTCATACGGAGTCCAATGGAAGTGTTTAGCCACAATTTGGAAAGATTATGTCATGGTCTTTCCAACCGATCCAGCCCCATCAACAGATTTGTCATGAGCGACCTGGAAACCTCAAAATAAGTTGACATTATAACAAATAGAGTTAGAGTAGGATTTTATTTCCTCAGTTTGTTTTGTAGCATCTAGGGGGCTTGCATGCTCTATAAATAGAGACCAGGTATGGCTATAGTACTCAGGTTTTGTTGAAGCATAGTTTTGCCTCGGGCCAAACAACATTATCTCTAGTTGTATCTTTCAACCACCTAGTTGACTAGTTGGCATAACTCCACCACATCAATACATCGTTCTTCATCAATATTTGTAATTTCAGATTGCCTTCAATTATTTATGCTTGTTCTCTAGTTTCTTGCAGGGATAAAAACTTCGACTTCAGGATGATCATGCCCATGACACGATCAGTAACCTCCATGAGTGTGTTTAGCGATTGCTAAGGTACTCTGTTGTCTTACGAGTGTAGCCAGATCATCAAAGTTGTCTCCACTAAACTAACTTGTGTTCCTCATCGAAAGATAGAGACACCCATACCCATATTAGCTCCCTTTGAGGCAATAGAAACACCGGAAGAGAACCACAAATGGCCTCACCATAGCAAATGCCTCATAATGATGTGCGAAAATGCTAAGCATGATAATAGAGTTGGGGTCTAGGTTTTACTAGTTTGATCTTGTAAAAATGCAGGATCTCCCTAAAAAACTTGGAGACTGATAGCAACAGCCTACACTAAGTGAACTCTATGAAAATGAAAACATCTTCCATGTGCATTGATGGAAAGATGTCACCTTCACTGGCCTCCAGGGTAAGACCATTATAGGATCAATGTACTCCGCATACTTCATGACCTATCTTCTCCCACGTCATCTCTGAGGGATTCCATCCCACTGCCATAGATCTTTTTTGGTGGCAAGGGGTTTTCTTGGATTTGGCCAAAGGTGGTAGAAAGGATAAAAGCTTGGGTGTTGCGAGGAAGAAGATGAAGAGCTCACCAATGCGCAAAGGAAGAGATTGAGGCCGCTATGTATATCCTTATTAACAGGAAGGAATCTTAATGTTCTGATTTTGCCACCCTTGATCTTGACGCGTATTCTTTTCCCTCAGAACGGTTCGATTATTAAAAGATCAAATTTTCAAACCTCTGGATGTGATTTGATGGGATAACTCCTCTAAAGAGTCATGAAATATTCCCTGATAAAACATATACAAAGAGAGTAGCCTTTGAAGATTTTCTACCCAAAAATATTTCTCGATAGTAGAAATAATCTTTTTGTGAGAAATTTTTTGAAAATTGCTTTCCTTAACCATGAGTGTTGTGACCTAGCCAGAGCTCTTCCTGACAAGAAATAGCATAGTGACAATTAAGAGTTATTCACTGAATACATAAAATTCTGATCTAGTTAAATTTTTGACTAGGTTGCTTATCAAATATCAAACTATAGGGTATATACATGTAAGGAGTATATCATATATGATTAGGATACCTTATTAGCATCTTTAACGACTCTTGATATTGCAGACCAGAATCTGTGGGATATGGTATACTCGGAGATCGTGAAAGCCCATACTAGGAAGGTCTTAATCTTATTAACCAACTCAAGTACGACTAGTATCCAAGCTGGATTTGGTTGCCTTGCCTTGATCAGCAAGACAGAGGAATCCTCATCGATTAGAGCAGGATTCAGGTTAGTGCCAGGGCCTATATATGGTGGGGACCCAGACCCTTGAAAGGAGAACTTCTACAAACCCCACAACTTCGACAACCTAGAGCAATTCAACACAACTCAACTTGACACAAGCCACAGGACCATAGGAGATACTTGGAGACTTAAACTCTAGTTTAATTTAGATCCGATCTACTTCTTGTAATAGGTCTAGCAACCTTGTTTGTACTCGAGAAGAATACATATACATCAACCTCCATACATGATGTACATTATTACTCCAGACAAGGGCCCAAACTTGTCTACATCACTTTTCTTGTTTTGTGCTCGATCCCTAATCTCAAAGGTACCCTAGTTTAATTATGGATACATTGTCAAAAAAAATCTTCAATAGCTGGCACACCAGGTTGGGGCCTTCTTCTAATTTTCAGGATCATCATGTCTCAAGTGCGCATCAGTGTTGGATTCTCTGACACTGGTTTCTATGACCACTTTGAGTCAACGGTAGTCATCTTCAAATCATCTCCCGCTGACTTTGAAATCACCTTCAGAACTATGGTTTACCACTAGGACAATCAGGGTGGACTCATCCACACCTGTATTCTCGAGTCCAGCCTATTGGACGTATATCACAAGGTGGGACACCTTGACTAGGATCCCAAGAAGCCTAACATTCTCTAGTTCAAGGACACCGATAGTGACAGAGAAAGTCAGTAATAATGGTGGCCCCATCGATGGCTAGAGCAGTCGAACAAATTGATTCATGTTTATGGCCAGAGCCATCGAAACACCCATTGAGTAGAACCCTGGAGATTAGGATACAGTGATGAACGATGATGCGGAAATCCTTGAAGACCCAGCGGGGGCAGCCGCAACTGCAAGAACTAGCACCATCGAGGTCCAATCACCGGGCTCGGTCCCTGATACAACTCTTCATTGATGGATCGTAGGAGGTCATGTTCATCCTAGTCTTCAACATCAACATGCTGTGGATATGCCTGCACCAGTAGCGCCACAGAGATCAAGGGATGAACTCCCTCAGAATAGCAATCCAGGCGACATCGGCTTGACCATATATAAGCCTAGGTAGCGGTGTTTTCATTACCCCGAAGGCCAATATCCAGGGCGCCCACATGATTCTAAGATCTTTCCCCGAGTTGGATCCGACGAATCTGCTGACCCCGATGGTCAACCAACTTAAGACCCTCCTCGATGGGGCTCAAGTCCAGGTGACTCGAGCAAATAACCCTAGTTGCTCTAGAGGAAGGTGCCAGTTCAAGGAGCAATGGATGTGAATATCCCCGAGTTGAGGGATCGCAGATGAGAAGCTCGGGTGGTCGAACTTGAGCATAGCCATGTGGGCTGAATTGTAACTGCCTATCCATAGGTGCACGAATCAGGAAGACTTAAGGAACCACATTCCTCATGGTTGGCACGATCTACGGAGAGTGATGGACAACTATTGTGAGAAACATCGTGAGGATGATTAACAGTACAATGACCATAGATCTCCAAAATGAGATGGTCGACATGGCTCCCCTGGTTGAAGGAACAAGCAAGATAGTCTTCTATATCTCCTCCCGAGGAATTCGATGAAGGCTGTGAAGCTTTCATGGCTTTGGTCGACACGATAGCCTGAGAAGTTTAAAGTGGGTCTGATTCAGAAGTACGATGTGAAGCTCAACCCTAACTAGTGGTTGTAGATATATACCACTGTAATTCGAGTAGTCTACAGTGACAACAGAGGGATTGTCAATTATCTTTTAACCACCCTTGATGGACCTGCGAGGTCCTACTTGCTAAACTTGCCACCTAACTCAATTTGATCATGGGCCGAGCTGAAGGCTCAGTTCATCGCAAACTCCTAGGGTACGTTTGAGTGCCTGTGATGGAAGATGGTCTTCATCAACTGAAGTAGGGTAAGGGATAATCCCTTCTAGATTTTATTCGTAGGTCCAAATAGGCGTAATATGATCCTAGACGTCTTTGAGGAGTGAGTCATCATCGCCTTCAAACGAGGTGTCAAGGACACGGATCTGGTCAGGAATTTGTCTACCTAGAAGATTCATATGGTTAATGAGCTATTCAAGTTGGCCGACAAGTATGCAAAGTGTGCTGAAGCCCAAGTACACACCAAGAATCACCAGTTTGGCAAGGGCAAGCCCGAGTCGTCAAAGTATGAGGAGAAGAAGAATAAACCTGGTGACAAGCACAAGGGTCTGGACATGACTGTAGCCGTGGTCAATAGGAGCGAGTCGCGCAACACCGGAGATTACAAAGTCCTAAGCCGAGGTGGTGGGAAGTGGTGTCCCATCCATCGGACTAACCAACAAAACTTTGACGAATGCCATGTCATTAAAAAGAAGGTTGATGATAAGATCCTTACTGTCACTGTTGAGTATCACAGCAAAGAGGCCAAGCCAAATGCCATAGATGACGAGCCCGAATTCCATGAGGCTAATCAGAGCTCAGGTTTGTTTGCTAAGTGGCACATCTTCAGAGGATCCGCCTCGTATGAGTCCAAAAGACAATATAAGGCAGTCAAAAGGGAGGTCAATCTAGCATTGACATGGCCTCCTCGGTACCTCAAGTGGTTATAAGTCAAGATCACCTTTGATCATGCTGACCATCTAGTCATAGTTCCACAACCGGATTGGTATCCAGTTGTGGTCTAGCTGACTATCCTCAACATCAAAGTTTCTTGGACCTTGATCGACCAGGGCTGTTCGCTTAACCTCATCTTCGCCAAAACTTTAGACAAGATGGGGATCGAATGGTCGGAGCTCAAGAAAGGAGCTAAACCTTTCCACGGCATAACTCCAAATTCATAGACCATGCCCCTTGGCCAGATCAGGTTACCAGTCACATTTGGCGAGCCTGACAACTTTCACACTAAAAAGTTAACTTTCAATGTCACAGACTTTGAGACGGCTTACAATGTGATCCTAGGCTGCCCAATGCTCACCATATTCATGACTGTAGTACACTACGCATATCAGGCACTCAAGATCCCAGGCCCCAAAGGGGTCATAACTATCAAGGGAGATCAACGTGCAATAGTCAATTGTGACAAGCAGAGCCTACATCGAACACTTCTGCCAAGTCATAACCAGTTCGAAAGGCGTAGAGTCCAAGCACCAGAAGAAACAAGCTGCCACCAAGATCAAGGACTCCAAATTCATGAGCCTCACCAATGCCTCCCAGTCCAATGACACTGCCAAAGGAGAGAACACCGATGGTGCTAAGGACAAGAACGCAGGTGGTAGTTCCCCTCGACCCGTCTGAACCAGCCAAGATGGTCAGGATAGGGGTCGACATTGATCCTAAATAGGAACTTGAGCCCATCGCTTTCCTCCGAGGAAACCAAGATGTGTTTGTGTGGCAACCATCTGATATGCCCGGAGTCCCTAGGGAGGTGATTGAGCATCGACTAGCTGTGAAATCTGATGCTAAACCTATGGTGCAGAAGTAGCAAAATTTGTGAAAGATAGAAAGCAGGCCATCCAGGAGGAGGTTAGAAAAATCCTAAAAGCAGGCTTCATTCGAGAAGTTCATCATCCTGCGTGGCTCACGAACCTTGTCCTTGTAAAGAAAGCCAACGACAAGTGGAGGTTATGTCTCAATTTCACCGACCTCAACTGTAACACCCTGATTTTTAGAATTTACAAATTTCTAAGAATTTTCCAAGATTATTGAATAGCTTCAACAGTAGTATAGGTTTAAAACCTATTTTCTTAATCAATCAATCAATATAGGTTATTATTTTGTGTGCATTGCATGCTGAGTTTTGTTAGGAGCCAGGTAAATGCATTAGAGTTCTTTTTCCTTTTCTTTCTCTTTGGTGTTTTGAGTGAAAAAGATTTTGAAAAGGTTTTTACAAAACTTAGTAGTGAATAAGTTAAGGATCTTAATGGTTGGAATTCAAAATCTTTGAATTCATCATCTATTCAATCCTTGATCATACCTGATCCTTCTCCAGCTCAATTCAAATCTTATCCAAATCCTTGTTTAAAGTCAATCTCTCTTCTTTCTCAAATTCTACCCAAATCCAAATTCAAATTCATATTCTTGTTCAACCTCATCTTTTTTGTTTCTCTTAAATTCACTCCAAGCTCAATTCAAATTCAAACCATATTCAAATTTCTCTGTAAAAGTTTCTTTTCTAAACCCTAGATATACCTAAAGTGTCTTTGGGCTCAATCTTGCTCAAGTCCAAACCCTTAGCCAAGTCTTCTAGATGGCCCAACAAAGGATCCACGAAATCTGGAAATTTTCGCGGAGTCCTGGACAGCCTCATTTTCTCATGAAGTTTCGGAGTTCAAAACGGCCTCAAATGCAAATCTTGACAATACCAAAGTTGTAGGCCTCGTCGAGAGCTTCGATTTGAACCTATGGAAGTTACCTTTAAAATAATGGAGCAAGAAGTTATGGCCCCCGAAATCAGTGCTGCGCAGAGAAGTCCGAGTTCAAACAGTTTATCTTGTGGTGCATTTTTTGAAATCAAGATGATGCTTTCAGAAGTTCTAATGACTACCAAAGTTGTAGATCTTTTCGATTACTACAATTTAGAATCAAGAAACATCCAATTTGGTGTCTGGACAATGGAGATATCATCCTCGGAATAGAGAGCTGTGAAAAAGGAAATCGTAACCGACTCGAACTCGAATCCGATTCGTATTCGGTTTGGACTCCACCTCAACCAGCCGGCCCTAGCCCTATAAATATGAGTTTTACGCCCTCTACTACCCCTATTCCATGCCACCAAACCCTAGAAGTCGCTGCTACCCTGTCCGTATGTCGCCGGAGCCGCCGCCGCCGCCTGTGATGCGCTACGTCGTATTCTCCGCGATTCCTCCTTCCACGACCATCAAAGCAATGTGAGGACCCCTTCTTCTCCTCCCTTACTACTGTTTTAGCATCATACTAAATCCCTAAACAAGCCCTATTCCTGGCCAAAGCCCGATCTACGCCGCCACGGTCGTCGCCGTCGCGGACAGCAGCGAGACAGCTGCGTTGTAGCCGATTGGCATCGATGTTCCCGACCGACCAGAGGTCAAATCACCAAGCCCTTTCACTGGTGCATGTCCCATGATGTTCCCCACGCCCTCACCAACCAGGTCAGCCAGTAGATTAGCCAAACTATCGAAATCAAGGTCGACGTACCCGCTGTCCGGTTTCTAGACGTGTTCTGCACGCGCACCGGATTTGCATTCGCGTCACCCATCAATCCAAAAGCTGTATGGATGAACCAACCACGTCACGGCGTGTCCCATGGAGTCTTCTATGTTACCCTAGGAGCCCATCCTCTTTTGTGCAGCGACACGACCAAGACGTCATTGCCAACCACAGCATATCACAGCCATCACCCGTTTCATCTATGCTGATCATTCTTCCTCTCAGTGGATGATCTACCAAAACCCATGCCATAGCATTGTGTTCCCGGGTTATATGAACATCCTTGTTCAAACGGTTCCTCAAAATTCATAGCCAATCTCTGGGAACGCGAGCGTCTTTATTCCTGCATTTGTTCGCGGTCACCACCAAACCTAGAAGCAGTCATCGCTGTTTTGCCGCTACCTCAGATGACCCCTTCCAAAACCAACCATACCGCTGAATTAGTCTTTTTGTGTTCTACACCATGCTTCCCTTGTTTCACTGAAACACCACTGAAACCGATATCGATGTCTGTGGCCACATGCCCGATCGCCATCTTCGTTCGACGAAACCCGAACCACCACCACTACATAGAGTGACTAGTAGTATCCTTAACCTAGAAGCATAACCTTTGGCATTTTTGATCCATCATAGGTGGTCGATACTAGATCTCAGCGTATCCCTTCTTTAATCCAAGATGTTACTTGCATAGCATGCCAAGTCAGCGCCACATCATTATCCTTAGCCTAGTCAGTGAAGTCTAGTCTGCCCTACACTTCTTTAACCATGCTTTATGACGTTGTCAAGCCTATCGCAATGATTGCGCAATAAAACCTTTCCTATAGGAAGATAGTTCCGGTAAATCAGCATTTTCTTTTCAGCCTAATCCATCTCTCGAAAGCTGTTCTGTTTTCATCTTAACTCCGATTTAGGCGATTCTTGTGTCTAAATGTTTCTAAAATCATCCCTATCTAGCCATAGTATTTTTAAAGTGTTTTGATGATGTTTGGTATGTTGTTCTTAGTGTTTTCCTTTGTGTTGTTTGTCGGTAGTTCTCGCGATTAGTCGATAGCATTCCGGAGCAGTTTGCGGGACTTCAAGACCAAGATTTCGACAACACTGAGCAGCATTGGGAAAAAGGCAAGTGTCCTTGATCATCTTGAACCTATGTTTTTAAATGTTTTGGTTTACAAAATTGCATGCAGTGTGTGTCAATATGATGGGTAGTCACTTATGTTAGGGTTTTCCCTATATTTTCCCTTATCATCTCTTGGAACCTAGATGGTTTATGGTTAGGTATCTTTGATGGGTAGATTGCTTAGCCATGCTTTTGGGATTTTGGAAAGTGTCATAATCTTGACTAATGAATATATGAAATATTGGTGGTTAATGTGTTAATGGGCTAGCAACATGGAACCTTAGGCCTTGAGCAAAGTGGTTTTGATGGTTGTCATGGTTATGATGTTGGTGATAGTGATGATGGTTATGTTGTTGGTTTAGTGTTTGCTCAAGTAACCTAAGTAAGGACCGGTTTGTGGAGCGACAACCCAAGAAGTATCGTACCAACCACGAGACCTGGTATGGGACAGGCCTAGCCTATTAATTAGTGGATTCCAGTTTTTGTGCGTGCCAAACGGAAGAGTGGTTGTGTGGGGACGGCAAAGGCCAGAACCATTTGGTTAGTGGTATGAGATGTGTAGTGGAAGGGAAGAGTGAAAACTTCCTGGAGCTATAAGGCGCAAAAGGGGGCTTCTGGGTGGTGTGAATGCCACTTTGACGGCGGTGAAACCTAGCGGGCATGCACATACTGGATGAAACTTTGTAACGGCTTTGTAGTGACTTTCCGGGTGACACACCACTAGCGTGTGTTAAGTGTCTAGCTAACACGGTAACATGGAAATCACGACTTGTGGGGAAAGCTGGACAACCTCTGCAGAGTGTAAAACTGTTATAACAGCCATGCTCACGGTTATGAGAGACTTGGATCCTCACATGATTAGTGGGTTGTGGTTATGAGTTTGGTTGTGGTTGTGGTTATGGTTCTGGTACATGAAGTACTAGATGGTTGTGGTTTTGGTTATAATACAGGGAGTACTAGACGGTTATGGAATGCAATGTGGGGAGCCTTGTATGCTGCGTGTTGGACTGTATGGGTTACTTTCACTTAATAATTGCTTAATGCTTTTGAGTCAAAATATGTTTTCATTACTCGCATTTACGCAAATATACCATGTGTTAGCCTATTCTTGATAAAAGCCTGCATATCATTATTTTTCCCACACTTGCTGAGCGCATCATGTGCTCACACTTGCTATTTTTCCTATACCATGCGACATGTATGCTGCTGCTCAGTGAGTGAAGATGTTGAAGACTATCACGACGAGGTTGCAACGTTCTAGGCGCGTGTCTCCCGGTCGGTTGCCTGCGGTGTTGTTGGGCACCAGTGCTTCTATTCCGCTGTAGATATCTTCATAGAAAACAATATATGTCAATTGCTGTAAGAGTTTAACATTTATTTAATAAAAGTATTGCTTTTGTTACTTCACCTGTGATGTCCTTATGTGTGTTGAACATCCTGGGCACACATAAGCCGCATCTGGTTTTGGCCGTTAAAACCGGGTGTGACATCAACAAAGCTTGTCCTAAGGATCCTTCTATTCTTCCTTGCATCGACCATATTGTTGACTCTACAGCGGGTTATGAGTTGTTGTGTTTTCTAGATGTTTATTCGAGGTATCACCAAACTAGCATGGGGATAGAGGATGAAGAGAAAACTACTTTTATTACTCCTTTGGTGTATTTTGCTATGTAAAGATGTCTTTCGATTTAAAGAGTGCTGGTGCTACTTATCAACAGTGTATCCAAAATTGTTTATAAACCCAAATCAGGTGCAACATTGAAGCTTATGTCGATGATATTGTAGTTAAGTCTGGAACCAAAGATGCATTGATTGTTGACCTCGAGGAAACATCTGACAACCTCAGGAAATATTGTATGATGCTTAACCCTGAGAAGTGCATGTTTGGCACTCCGTCCGACAAGCTTCTTAGCTTCCTAGTGTCAAGTCATGGCATTGAGGCCAATCCGGGCAAATCGAGGCTCTCGACTAGATGCGATCACCTCGAACACTGAAGGATGTTAAAAAAATTGACAGGATGCATAGCAACCCTTAGTCGATTCATCTCCATTATGGGTAAGCAAGGGATACCCTTTTTCAATCTTTTGACGAAGAACGACCGGTTTGAGTGGACGAAAGAGGCGGAGAAGGCATTTCTGGAGTTAAAAAAGTATTTATTGTCTCTATTGATTCTAACCCAACTAACAAAAAAGAAGAGCTCTTTTTGTACATTTCATCGCGGTCCTACTAGAGCTATTGACCGGTGCCGGCGATGCCGAGTGGTCCTCTGTGGGGCACAGAGATAATCTGGCGATTGTTGATGGAGAAGATGATCGTGCTTGCTTCACCACTGGATGCTTGGGGGCTCCATTGCTAAAGACCTTGTTGATGACCTGGTCAATGATCTCATCAACATCACCACTATTGTCATCTTCCCCCTGTGCAGCCCGTGTCACCAATTCTTGTGCCGCTCATTCTGTGGCATCGGTGTCATGGAAACGTCAGAGGTGGTAGGTGAAAGATCAATGACCTCCAATGGACATTCTGCTCCCACTCCTCCTAGGCCTTTCACTCAATTCCTCCTCATTAGAGGAAATGATGATGATGCCAGGTGGAACCATGGTTAGAGGGCTTGGGGCAAGAGGCCTTACGGCTATGATTTCTAAACATGGCTTGGGAGACGACTGTGGAGTGGAGGCCATGGTTTCAAGATCTACAAGTTTCTACTGGGTAGTGTGTAGGGAGAAAAGGAAAGAAATGAGATGAGAACAGATGGCCTAGATTTTCCTTATTTGTAGCTGTGGAAACAGGTCATACTGTGGAAATAGTGCCATCAAGATCCGATATTGCCGGGCTAGATAACGAGGTTACCTCTGTTGGGCGGCACGTCTGGCGGAAGTCGAGGCATCGTTGAGGCGTTATGACTTATCTTATCTCTGGAAAGAGGGGTGTGTTGTCCGTGTCAAAACAAAGGGTGCGGTGAAAACGAGCACAAGTGGGAGTGGGTTTTTAATACTCACCTACCCGATTGATTGGATTCATTTGATGACAATGATAAAATTGCAGCCATATTCTTGGGGGCAGACGCCTTTGAGTGTGTGGTCGAGAAGAAGGTGTCGTTGCTTATGCTCTACTCTCTGGTCAATTCAGTCATCGAGCGGAGTGTCGGGGGCTACATTGTAGATTTTAATGCTTATACTTCACTCTAACTATCATATTAACCAGAGAGCAGTAGGAAGTTACATTGTTTAATGCATGTGCTATGCTCTACTTTTTTTACTCAAACTTAGCTATTGAGCGAAGAGTCAGGGGCCACGTTGGTTATCTTTTGATGCTACAACTCTACTCTTTGTCTTAATTATCACATCAAATAGAGATTCGGGGGCTACATCACATACTTTTGATGCTATAGCTTTACTTTCCGCTCGATTCAGTCATCGAGTAGAGAGTCAGGGGCTACATCATATATTTTTAATGGTACAGGTATGTTCTTTCTTACTCCCCGATCGAGCATTCCCCCCTGAACCAGAGAGTTGGGGGCTACATAGTACTACCATATTCTGTAAATATATTTTTTTTGCAAAGTTTTTCTGGCTTTGTGTCGATTGCTTTGGATAGAGCCAACGGAGCCATGTGTTGGGTTGATAACGAACAACTACACCTCATAAGGCATAACTACATAAGAGATTGTCAGATATCTCATGCCTAACAGTCCACAAGGTTCTGAAGTTCTAGTTGATCCCATCTGTGTTTCCTATTTAGTTTATGTTTGTATGTTTGTCAAATACACAAGTTGGTGAAAGTTTTCAAAAAATGTCATCATGCTATTTCTGTTTTGATAAGGGCATAGATCCCTGAGATACACACAGAGTGAATTCGTTCCTCATTATTCGTACTTTCTAAAATGTAAAGAATAGAATACTACTAAGTTTTTGTGTTGTTTTGTTGCTTAGGACATGGGACAAGCATGATAAGATCACCTAGATGTTATCACTCGAAGGCAAAGTCTACTCGAAGACAAAGTAGAGTCCTAGTCGAACTCTTAAGTCTAGTCAGAATCTCAGGATATCACGACAGTAAAATAGGCATAACTCTCACATACGAAATCCAATTGAGACGTTCTTAGATATTCTGGAAAGCTTATGGTGAGTCCATTCCAATGGATCTAGGATCAACCAAATATTCCTTATATATTAGTTACAATCAATGGAATAATGTGTTGCATCACCATTTTGGGCCTTGTGTGGTCTTGTAATCGTGTCAGGGTTGGAGTCCAGGTTGTGTTGCCTCTTTCAATGACTACACAACCCTAGGTTAAACTCCTCATGTCCCCCTATATATACACAGTAGCCATCATAGTTTAGGGTTGGGTTTTGCTTAGATTATTCTGTTTTAGACAATTTCGCCATATATCAGTTTGTAAAGCCCCAACTCGAGTATTTCATTAGTAATCAGCAATATTTAGGTTGCATTTACCTATTCTTGCTTGTATTCTCGATTCTCTTGTTGGAAAAGCCTTCTTGGTGAGGTCAACCGCGTCTTGTCAAGGTTGATAACCACAAAGTAGTGGTGTAGTGGTTGCAAAAGTTTCTTATCTATTTTGGTCAGAGCCTTTGGATCATCAATGTTGAAGCTTTACCAAATCGACTTATCATATTACCTTTCGGAATATCGAGCACCCTATTCCCTATCATTTTTCTAGTTGTGTACTAGTCTTTTCTCTCATTCTTTCGGTTGCTTCGAGTGTATACTTGAGGACAATTGCATCTAACGATTTGTCTAGTTGAGTTTTCAAGCATCAACAAATATTTAGTCAACAAGTCTCAAGGATGGTTATAGCATGTGCTGATTAGTTTTTGCATCTACTTATGCTAATTCTATTTCATAGATAAAGGAATAGAAGCAATAGCATAATAGAACGGTAAAATATCAGTACTATTAAAAACATTCTCAGACCACGAAACAAGGTCTGAATGTTTTGAGTCAAATGGACAATCAGCTTGAGGGACTTTCCTCACTATCATCATTAGGTAGGTTGAGCCCTAATGACTCAACAAAGGTAGGAACTGTAGGCTTGATGCTGAGAATCAATTCTATTGCTTCCTCTGTGGTGCAATCAAACCCTTCTGTCACTACTGATGTGTTGAGTGCAAGGTTGTAGCTCTTGAGGATACCAAGTACTACTTTATGCTTATGGAGGCTGCTTGGTTCATGCGATCGAGGGTCTACTCCTTCATCATTCCAAGTGCTGAGACATCAGTGTCTCGTTCAACAACCATGGAGTTTCATTCAGCTCTCACTGTATTCACATCATTTTTGAGTTTTTCCTGATATCTGGAATTACCGTTGAGGGTTTTCACTGTGTCATTGATGAGGGCCTCTTTGCTATTCAAGGAGGACTCAAGAACTAGAGAAGAAAATAGAAATTGATTATCATTAGTTGCCCAAATATTGAATCCTATACTTGTGATCTAGGAGTGGATTTACGTTCAATTCTTTCTTGGTTGGCATTGAGCTCTTTTTGGCATTCGGTACGGTCAATCTCTGAATATTGGGCCTTAGCAGCAACCACTTGAGCACTTGGAGCTTTGAGGAGAACCTCTAGGGTCATTAGTTGGGATCGATATCAAGGTCTCGGCTTTCTTAGGATGTGGGTTTGCTTTAGGTGCGTCCGAGGTAGGATCTTCCACTCGAGGAGCTGGAGCTGGCATAATAGGAGAGGTTGACGTCAGTTAGCTGACATTTTGTTCTTTCATTTTCTCTAGAAGTGATGGCCTACAATCGATAGGATGAGGAAGGGAAAGGAAAGTTGCTGGTAAAGATGAAGATTCAAGCCAAACCTCTTGGTAATCGGGAGGTACGAGATGATGTTCACTTTCTGTTTCTTAACGGTTATTTTCCTCCACTTTGCACTAGCAACTAGGGATGGCTTTGTCAAAGGGATGGCCTGGGAATCAGATCAAGTCAAGGGAGCAATCGCTTGCTAGAAATCAGCTAATAGTAATTCATCATTCTGGGCTTATCGAGTGAATACTAAAAGAGAATGAACAATGAAAGGGTGATAACTCGAGGCAAGTTAGCTCTTTGGCCGAGTCATCAAGCATGGAGGCTTCTTCAGGAGGCAATCGAGGGGTTGCATTTGTTGTTCACTGAAGGAAGGCCGCCCATGCAGATCACATATTAATAATCATTTGCTTGATAAGCACGGAGGCAAATGAACAAGTAGTCATTGAAAGATTCGATCTCAATACCAATGAACTTTTCCCCACGTGCATTTTGGGGGAGGTTGGTTGGATGGTGAAGAAGATCTCATGGATCGAAGAGACCCTTCAGCCTCTTGACTAGTCGATGTAGTCGCTTTGTCGCCAACGCCAGAGGAAGTTTCTTCTTGGTAGAAGTCTGGAATCTAAAATCAAAAACACAAGTCAGATCGAATAAGCAATAATTAGTGCTTCTCTCCTAATCCAAGCAAGTTCTTACTTGTGGTCAAGAATCCTTAAGGGAATAGGGCTGGATAGAGCATTGATGTCCCTCCTCGTAAAGACAGAGCTGAAGAAAAGAAGAAGTTACTTGATAGAGATCAATTGCATCTACAAAGAGCATTAAGGGCTAACTAAGTCTTGCATCCGGTTGCGTCCCGGGAGCTATTGCTGTCTCCAGCATGTTCCCAAGCAAAGTGATTTTGTGCTTTCAAGGGGCTTAGCCTTTGAATGATGAAGTCTTTGGCCACATGCCACCCGGTTAATCCACTCTACCTAAGTTCACCAGTCTTCTTGACCAAGACGGATTTGGGTAGGGCTGAAGACCTCTATAGACGAAGGGAGAGGTGACGGGGTCGGGATTGTAGACATAAAACGAAAGTTTTTTCTAATCTTTTTGCTAGGAGGAGGTCAAAGCAACCAAGATATAGGAATTCTTCATTTCGTTCTGCTGATGGAAACCACAACCCCTGGCACATTTATTTTTAGTATTCTTCTTCAGATGGTAGAAATACTCAAAAAGATTCAAACTTGGTTCGATGCTGAGGAAGGCTTTGCAAAGATGAACAAAAATACTAAGCATGGTGATTGAGTTTAGGTTTAGGTGGTTAAGCTCGATTTGGTACCAATCAAGTACATTAAGAAGAAACTTAGAAGGGGGAACATTAAAACCGCAACGAAAACATAACACAAAAACCACAATCTCATGGTCGAATTGGCAGGATGGGGATTCGTCACCCAATGTTGGCTTCTAGTTGGCCAAATTGCGAGGAGGAATGATGCATTCGCCTTAAAGTTCCTTGAGCCTTGATTCTTGCATCGACCAGATTGCCCAGGAATCCGTTAGCAATCTCATCTCGTCTAATTGCTTGGGGGATGCATTGGCAGCCTTCGAGTTGGAGTCTTTCTCTGGCGAGGAAGGAGAGGTGGCATTCTCGAAAGGGCTAGAGGCCATGAGACGGAGATTCCTATATGGCAACGCACATTTGGGTGAAGAAAGGAGAATGCTTGAGTGAAAGAACAGGTGGCGCAATGGTGAAGAATGACTACAATCCATATTTGTATGGATAAATATATTAGAGTTCAACTTTTTCTTTGGGAACTGCTCCTGTCACTGTGGTACTCGTCCGGCGTGAAACACGGGATGATGGCATCGTGCGAATCTCTACACACCGATCTGGATGCATTAAATGCGCATATACCCAACTTTTCAAATTTCGGAGATGTTCATTTTAACTCTACACAGAGAAGGATGTCGGGAAGTCAAGTTTTTTAAGCCTTTCTCAAGTCTCGAATGTGGACAACGGTAGGGCATTTTGTTCACTCGATATTCAGAACAAAGATTTTCCTTGCTCGATCCTTTCGACTGCAGGCTTGATCTACCTTACTCAACCAGGTTATGACTTGGCAATACTCAAGTAGACGCTTGTGGAAATCATCCTTGCTAAGCAGAATTAGAGGGCTACTATCGAATATCTATCTGTAGGGTACATATGCATAAGGAGTATATCATATATGAATATGATACCTTGTTCGCATATTTAACGACTCTGGATATTGCAGACCCAAATCTATAGGACCAGATATACTCAGAGATCACGAAAGCCCATACTAGGAAGGTGTCGATCAGGTTAACCGACTTGAGTATGACTAGTATCCATATTGGATTCGGCTGCCTTGCCTGGATCGACAAGATGGAGGACTCCTCATCAGTTACAGCAGGATTTAGGGCAGTGCCGATGACCTAGAGCAGTTTAACACAACTCAACTCAACGCAAGCCCCAAAACCTTCCTAGTATATACTCGGTGACTTCAAGTCTAGTTTAGTTTAGGTCCGTATACTTCTTGTAATAGGTCTAGCCACCATAGTGGTACTCGAGATAATACATATACATCAACCTCGATACAAGATGTAGGGTATCTTGTTTTGTACTCTATCCTTGATCTCAAAGGTAGCCGGTCTATCCCTTATTAACAGGAAGGAATCTTGTTATTCCGATTTTGCCACCCTCGATCTTGACGCATGTTCTTTATGCTCACAACACTTCGATGATTAAAAAAATCAAATTTTTGAACCTCCGGATATGATTTCTCAAGATGCTTTGATGGGACAACTCCTTTAAGGACTCGTGCAATATTCCATGATAAAACACATAAAAAGAGAGTAGCCTTTAAAATTTTCTACCTGATAATATTTCTCGATAGTAGAGTGTTGTGACCTAGTCGGAGCTCTTCCTGATTAGAAATAGCATAGTGACAATTAAGAGTTATTCTACATAAAATTCTGATCTAGTTAAATTTTTAACTAGATTGCAAATTTCTGAGTAAAGTTGGTGCCTAGATGATGAGTATTGTACATGGATACTACTAGAAATACAGTAGAAATCCAAGAATGATATGGATGCTCCACACATGTCATATGATCCTTCGGTAGATTAACGAAACCACTATTAATTATTTTACCTTCTAGAAATAAAGTCTTTATGTAACGAAGAAATTTTCGAATAAGGGAAGATTTCCTCGTATATCACAGAAAGGACAAGTAATACTCAGAACTCTAAGTAGGACACGACCTCTCTCCACCAAACTATATAAACTGGGGTAGGGGATCGGATCAACAGAAGACCAGTTCTTTCAACACAGGAGCCTACACAACTCGTAGAGATTCAAGCCCTCAAGACTAGCTCCAAGAATTCACCGAATATCTTAGGGTTTAGATCTAAAACACCATACATTATAATAGCCGGCTTGAATTAATATAATGCTCAAGGCAACACATATGAGATAGGGTTATTATCATTTGGGAGGTCTGAATCTGTCTACATCGTGTGTCTTTCTTCTTCTTATCTATCAATCGATAGCTATCGGCCAGGTGATCCCTAGCCTATACAAAGACTATTTGTCCTTTTACTAAACCTAGACAAGTATTGAGGAATCCATACAAGAAAATTTACTAAATTTGAAAGAAACGAGAGTTTAGATCTTGTGGAGTACAAGTTATTTCTCAATTCTCAAGCTCAAATGTGCATGTGCCTACTACCAATAATGAATTATCTTTAAAAAGATTATGGCAGAAGGATGAGGGTCCGATTTATCATAGGATGAGGGTCCGATTTATCATCACACACATGAGGGGGCTCCATATAGAGTAAGAGTAATTGGGGAGGTTAATTAGGGTACCTAAACGGGACAAGTAATTGCAGTTGGAATGTTTCAGGTGATTTTGGGCATTTGGACTTCCAGGAATAAGAGTGCTAATGAAGACGTTTCGTTTCTCCACTAACAATGCATTTCTAGGAAATCAGGGGGACCTACCAATATAGGAACAGCTCACCACTAAATTAGGCGTACATGTAAATCAAATCACAAATTTGTACATTTTTTGCGAGGTAACATATTTTGTACATGAAGACAAAAAGTATCTATATATAGTATGTGAGCTTCGTGGGCGAGTTGTTTCGTGTCGAGCCGGGCCAAAAATGCTTAAGTCTAATCGGCTACCTCTTTATTTAATATGTGAGGACTGTTTGAACTGGCAATGTCTGTTGGCGAAAATTCCAAATGTTGTAGTAATTCATCACTACAAAAGTTGTCAATGACAAGATCTTTTGTGATGACATCACATTTTGACACTACTGATAATAGTAATGAAAAAGCTATAGTTCAGTGTTGTGATATTTTGTGTCGCTATAATATTTTATCATTAATAAACTATATGATAATGAGGATAAATAGTTTACTCATAATTAGACAGGTAAACAGTGACAAAAATATTTTGCCACTACTTTTTCATCACTAATGCAATATCGGGTGGCCATATATTGTTTTGTTACGTATGAAGTACATAATAGTGAGAACAAATACATAGTTTAGTCACAATTAATCTAGTAATGTGATGACATGTGGCGATATAATATTTTGCCACAGATAAATGGCATAATAGTGAGAAAAATTGGTATAGTCACAATTAACCTACGAAACAGTGGCAAAACAATATTTCATCACTACGTTTCATCACTAATGATATATTATATAACTGTATAAAATTTTGCCACTAATAAAATACACAGTAGTGAGGAAAAATAGTTTGGTCACAATTAATGTGGAAATCTGTGACAAAATAAAATTACATCACTACTTTTCATCGTTGATGCTCCGTTTTCTTGGAGTGACAACAAGTTTTGTCCATCCTGCGAAGGAGATATTTGTGTATTCACTAAGATTTCTGACTCTGACTCCTATGGGAAAATAAATGACGTGTGATGTATGAAAGGTGTGAAGCAAAACTTTAAATTTTCGAGATAATTTTTAGAGGAATCGTCAAA
The DNA here is from genome assembly GCF_958298935.1 of Phragmites australis. Classification (NCBI taxonomy): domain Eukaryota; kingdom Viridiplantae; phylum Streptophyta; class Magnoliopsida; order Poales; family Poaceae; genus Phragmites; species Phragmites australis. Next base: position 27,786,220 of record NC_084926.1, on the reverse strand, counting down.
TTCACTCGGGTGTTTTCTACCTCTCCAACAATCAGTTTTTTGGCATCCGATGAGGGCTGCGATTAGTGCTCGGGTTCTTCTTCTCTGACTCTAGTGAGATCTTTAGCGGGTTAGTGGTTCTTCGTGATTGGCGGTTATGGTTCGGAGTTGGCGGGTTCTTTGGTGTCCGATAGACGTAGAGGATATCCCGTGGTGGAAGGTCGTCCCGACGGTGGTTGCGGCTTGTGGGTGGGGCAGCAAGGCAGCGATGCCATCACCGACCGGTGGTGTGAAGACAGTCCGTGGGTGTAGGGATTGGTGATGCTCTAAGAGGATGTGAATTGGGACATCTAAAATTAATCTGCTTCAACTTCAAAAAGATAAATCTATTTTAACTTCTATCTAAATGTGCTCTAGATTTATCTAGTATGTCTACTCTACTGCTCAAAAGGGTTTGCAGCCTACAACCAATCTTAGCAAACTACTCTAGGAAGCTAAATATGCAGAGGTAGATTGCAAGTATGTCAATGCGGAAATGTAAAGATGGTAGAGAGAGTAACTCAGCACAAATAATTTTTATCCCTTGGTATCGATGGCATAAATACAACTCCTAGTCCAGTTGGAGCCACCCGGTCACAACCCTTGAGCCACCTAGGCTTCAAGTAGGTTGAACCATCAAGCCATTAAGGCAAGACCTCACCATAAGCCTGGTCAATTGCCGCCGTCTTCACTTCGGAGCGTAAGCCACCAAGCCAAGGGTCTTTGTGTCCCCATACAAGCGTCTCGTTGCCGCTTCACACCAAGTCGAGCCACCAAAGCTCATAGTGCCGGCGAGTCAGCAAGACTCCAAGGCACCGACGTACCACTTGGTACAAAGTAGGATCACTCCTTGATCCCCTTTCTAAGCAGCAACACTTAGCAACAACTCTCTCTAGGCCTAATAGCACAAATCACTCCCTTAATATTGTGCTAATTGACTTCGATGATCACTTTTAGTATTTTTGTGGCTTAGATGTCTTCTCAACTGTCTATAAACTTCCCTGGACTTTAGCACACTCAAATGGCCGAGTGATGGGGTATTTATAGCCTCAAGCTCTCGAGCTAATCATTGCTCCAATGGTCAAAAAGTCTATGAAAACCGGATGATCTGGCATCAATAGCAGTAAAAAAAGGACCATCCGGCGTGTATAGCAACAGAAACTGCCCGTTGCGAGCTATCACTAGTCGTTAGAACTCCACTCCAACTCATTGTGAACACTGAATATTCTGATGTTATCTTGAATTTCATCACCGGACTATCTGGTGTGTATACTTGAGCCAACCGAGTCACTTCTCACTAAAAATTGTTTGCGTGTGTAGATCTTCTGATCACTGGAACATCTAGCATGCACAACTATGCCAAAACTTGCCGTTGCAACATCTTCTAGAAAATGCTATGACATAGCCAACTCTTCATTGTCGGACCATCCGATGTGTACAGCCTTTGAACCATCTTCCAAGAATGCTTTGGCATGTACAAGTCTCTGAGTGTTGGACCATCCAGCATGTACAGAACTACTGGAAAAATGCTTCAAGGTGTACAAACTTTTTAATCACTAGACCATTCGGTATTACCAATTATTTCTGAACTTGTCCAATTCAAACTTCACTTTGTCCCCTTTTGTTGTGACTTCCATAGAGACAATTCTCTCCATTTCTCCATTGCCAATATCTCCCTTGTGACCCATGCAAAATTCTCCCATCCGAAGAACAATCTTGCATCTTGCTTAACAATCATGCATCTTGTTTTGGTTATCAAAATTCTCCCCCTTTGTCAACAATCTCAAAAAAGCTATAAACACATGTTGGACTCAAGGGAAAACATTAGAGCACTCAGGGGCAAGCTTCATAAATCATGATCCAATAATAAATGATACCAATTGTAAAAATGCAATTGAAAAGGTAATGTGGATACCATTTGAAATAAACTACATGAATCACAATTCATGAAACTCAGATAATATGATCTAAACTCCCCCTATATGTGTGAATACATATGATGATAGTGAAACATATGCACAACTAGACAATATGTAGAGAGAGGAAGTTTAAGCCATATTATGCATGGAAGTAAATGAACGAATAAATTGAGAATAATACCAATTGACAAATAAGCATTGTATACCTCCGGGGACTTGTAGATTACTCCATGAGACTACAAAGATACCACTTGAAATACATGTTAGTCTAAAAATCACAACCCATAGGATAAGATATAATTCATTTACAAGAAATTATATGCACCACCAGCCTTACTTTTCAACCATACCAAGCCTATGTCAAAAGGACAATTAGAAACTTAAGATCAATGGTTTCGGTAATACACAACTTCGTCCAATTTCATATAAAAGTACAATGATTAGAAGTCTTGTAAAGAATAAGTGCGACTATGCATACTTCCTTGATCTTTCCCTATCAACTATTTTTCAGCATTTAGCACATAACTTTGATATTTCAAATTTAGTACTTTTAGAAAATATCAAAGCAGTCAAGAAAGTTTGACCATGACAAGATTTAATTCATGTTTTCATTCCAATTAAAAAGTCATGACTAAAACTACACAATTACATGTATACGTATGGAAGTGCAACAACCTTGTAGCATAAACATGGCTTCAAATGTCATACATGTATAAAGTACAATGCTCATTACACTTTCATTGTTTTTTTAATATTCAAAAACTCTCCCTCAAACCAATCATAAAAAAAAATCATTTTCCAAAAAGTTGATTGAAAGAGAATTCTTCCCTCTACGCAAAAGAAAAGAATTTTCATAAATTGCTCCCCCTCATACAATACTATAGGGATGACACGTTCCAAGCTCTCCCCTCTGAAAAATAAACTAAAATGCCCATGAAATCAAGAACTCAAGAAGCATCATGCTTGAAGCTCAGTTCCAAATCTTCATCCAACAACTAAGATACAAAAAGCAAATTGTACCCTAGATGCTCCACCAAAGCCACATCTCTGAGAGTAAAACTCTCACTTACCTTTATTATACCTTTGGCTTTCATTCTTCCCTTTCTATCATCACCGAATGTAATGAACTCATGCCGCTTCATCAGGGTGAGGTTGGGAAACCATGATGTATCCCCAGTCATATGACACGAACAACCGGTGTTAATGAGCCACTTGTTCTTTAGGCCTCCACCTACCTCCTACAAAAAGTAAGTAGAGCCTGAGTACTCGGTGCTAGGGTAAGTCAGAAATTTCCTAGGAATCCAACACCGAGTCACTCGAGGAGAAAAAGTAAAAATTGGTGTATGTAAATCAGACCTAGCACACTAGGGGCAGGTACAATGATAAGGAAAACGTGGGTTGCCAAAATGCTGTGACTCAAAACCTCCAACACACAGACCAAAATCATATGTACCATGGTATGGTCTACGCCGAGCACCTTCTCTAGACGAAAACTGAAAAGCAATGGAAACCCGTGAGTGAGGGCGAGGAAAAGGCTGGTACATGTCCCGAGTTCTCCACTTCCATTTACATCACTCATCTCTCCTACGATGAAAGTAGAATTCAACTAGGTGACCCTCTCTCTTGCAGTAAGTGCAAAGATAGCATCTCTCAGGAACTAGCGTACTGATCACTCTAGAATATCTCATAGGGGCTTCCCTCTCAAGCTAAGGAGCTCTTCTGGGTTATGTTTGTGGAAGCTCTCTCTTCATATGTTGTGGTATGTGATTTTCCTTTCTGGCACAAGCTGTGTGGTATTGATATTGGATTTTTTTAGTCTCAAGGGTACTGGATGTGGTGAATACAGTCTTGCCAAGCCTATTGTAAGCCACTCTCTCAAAACCTAAACCTAGAGCTAGTCCTGCCTTATCTGCACATAACTGGGTCTTGGCCACAATCAAATCCATCCTTCCCTTGCCTCCTGAGCACTTCTCCATAAGAGAAAAGATGTACTCATTTTCAGCCATGAGCTTATGAACTTGCTCTCTTACCCAGCTGAGTTTCTCCTTAAAGATGATACAAGTGGAACAATTCGGCTGCACATCCTTAGAACACCAAGCACTCTCCAATCTAGACTCTAACTCCTTAATGCACTAGACATTCATTTCAAGGTCCTTTGCGAGTAAAGGACAATTTTTGCAAGCACCTAAAAGAGTGGGTCTAGACTCCTCCTCAAGAAGCTTCTTCTCAGCAGTCTCAAGCTGATTGACAACTTGAGTATGTAAAGTCTAAAGTTCAGCAAGCTCATTCATGACTATAACGCAACTTTCACTCACCCCTTAATCATCATTAGCCCTGGACCTAAGCAACTCAAGCTCAAACATAGAACACTCTTGCTTAGATTTGACTTCCTTAACCTCTGTAGCCGCACTATGAACCTACCTATCTTTTCTAACCAGCATATCACTTAGACGATCTACCTCAATAGAAAACTGATCATAGGATGGTTGTACCTCATGTGAATGAGGCTCGAGGTTGTCGTTCTCACCTGCCATGAAGCATAGGCCGCTGAAGTCCTTTGTTCTCCTTCTTGTTCTTCATGGGCTGCTCCTCCTCTCCTGAGCTCTCATCCTCACCTGATGAAGTGTCATTGTTGCTGAGCACCGCCATAAAGGCTTGTGAAGCAGCCTTGGCCACTGTTGGAGCAAGAGATCGTCTTGCCCCAACAAGTACAGTGGGAATTTCTTCTAAGGAGGAGACTCAAACTTGGAGATGAAGTTTGAGAGGAAGGAACACCACAAATGTATTGATAGTAAAAGTATGAACCGTGTTAGGGGGAGTATCATAGGAAAACTTTGTGATACTGCTCTTCCGTGTTGTCTTGAGCGGCCTCTTTTTCTTGACCTCCTTTTCCAAGTGACCTTGACCCCCTATTTATAAGGTAGTATGTAGCTTATTGTACAAGTTATCACGATGTACAAATATATAGGACCTGGCCGAATTACTGGACCTTATCCTGGATAACTACCTTTTACTCTACATAGACAATAAATATCTACCGTGGTAACTATTTTGGTGCTTGCCCCTTGAGGAGTGAGCCGGTTGCCAATTATAGCCTAGCACTACTCTATGGGGGGTGTCAGGATGACTTGCATCATGTTGGGGTGTCAGGATAAAAACCACTTGCACCGGCATTTATCGCCCATCACCTCCCACCAAGTCGGTGGAAGAGGGGGTGTCCTTTCTTCCTTGATATTATCTCTGGAGTTCGGTCACGCCTTTAGGCTTCGGAAGGCCGGATGGGCACCGGAGGGGCGGCCTGGAGAGATCTGCAGCCCCTGGGGATAACGCCTTCCATTGAGTTTAGAGGCTGAAGGCCCTGGGGTACTTGCTGTAGCTCCGAGTCTTCAGAAGGCCACGTACGAGCTATCCCAAAGGGATTTGCAGCCTCCGGGGATGGGGCCTGTTGCCAAGTCTGGAGGCCGAAGGCTCTGGAGGGACCTTTTATAGCAACCGCCAACTATTATCCTCACACTGCTCCATTTTCCTCGAATAGTACCCCCTCATTCTCTGGCCACGACGTTTGGAGGGGTGAGAGGATGTAGAGGAAAACCAACTCCAGCCTTGGTTTGTAACAAGAATGCCCGAAGGACATTCCTTGTTCCTGAGGAGTTTTCAATGAGAACTGCGGGTGTTGATGGTGAAGCTCAATACTAACAGTGCATTGGTGATCGCAGCACACCTTGGGTTATGGTTAGGTCGGAGGTGCAGTCGGCGTCGAAGTCAAAGTGGAAGACCGAAGACGTATCTGGAGCCTGTTGGAGTTGGAGTATGTGGTATTGGGACTCGAGGTTGGAGAGGCATCGATGGAGGTGATGCACTCTGGGGTCCGTGCCGATGCCGATTTAGATTCTTTGGACTTTTTTGGTGATGGGTCTTCTTGCCATTTGAGTTTGTCATAGTGGGGATTACATGTGGGATCGAGGAATCCCCACATTTGCCAATTTGAGGATGGTAGGATGGGATGTGTCACTGGTGGGTTTCTGACTAGAAAATGCATGGGTTCATCTAGGGTCTTGCGCCCACGCCCCTAGCAGGTGCTGAAAGGAGTTTAGGTCATTAATTTTACGGGACATTCGTGCAGGAAGACAAGGCGTTATCGTGGGATGGTGCCATGTGTTGGTGCAGCGACCGGGATATGGCCACAGGCCCCAGAAATTAATGAGGGATTCCACAGAGTGACACCAAGTTGGTTCCGCTTCAATTCCTAGGGGAAAGGTGTCCTCGGGAATCTGGCGGTGGTAGATACCCAGGGTAACTAAGAAGGGCTGGGTGAAGCGGTGGTGACCTCATCGTTTCTGGATATCGTGTACTCCTCGGGCTCAACGCTAGTAGGGCCTTCTTACAAATTTGTTCCAGATTTCTGACCCAACGAAGCCCATCTGGAACCTTTGGAGACAAGGTTCGGAGGTGGTCTTCGACCCTTCGGGTCCTTAGCCGCTGCCCGGCTCTGGAGGTAATCCGCCCAGAGCCTGGTGATAGCGTGTTGGAGGCGAAGCCGAAGGCTAGATGGGAGAGGTGGTCCTCGAGCCCATCGGCCCTTAGCCGCTACCCAGCTCCGGAGGTAATCCGCTCGGAGCCTGGGGATGGCGTATCGAAGGCGAAGCTGAAGGCCAGATAGGAGAGGTGGTCCTCGACCCCATCAACCCTTAGCCGCTACCCGGCACCAGAGTAATCCACCCGAAGCCTGACGATGGTGTGTCGAAGGCGAAGTCGAAGGCCATACAGGAGAGGTGGTACTTGACCCCCTCGACCCTTTTCCGCTGCCTGGCTCTAGAGGTAATCCGCTCGGAGCCTAGGGACGGCATTTTGGAGGCGAAGCCGAAGGCCAGACGCGAGAGGTGGTCCTCAACCCCCTAGGCCCTTAGCCGCTGCCTGGCTCCTAAGGTAATCTGCCCGGAGCCTGGCGATAGTCTGTCGAAGGTGAAGCCGAAGGCTAGACGGGAGATGTGGTCCTCGACCCCCTCGACCCTTAGCCGCTGCCTAACTCCTGAGGTAATCCGCTCGGAGCCTGGCAACGGCGTGTCGGAGGTGAAGCCGAAGGCCAGACGGGAGGTGGTCCTTAACCCCCTCAGCCCTTAGCCACTGCCTGGCTCCGGAGGTAATCCGCCCGGAGCCTGGTGACAACGTGTCTGAGTTGAAGCTGAAGGCCAGCCAGGAGAGCTGGACCTTGACCCCCTCAGCCCTTAGCTGCTGCCCGGCTCTGAAGGTAGACTTCCCGGAGCCTGGCGATGGCGTATCGGAGGCGAAGCCGAAGGCCGGACGAGAGAGGTGGTCCTCCAGCCCCTCGGCCCCTAGCCGCTACGCGGCTCCACAGGTAATCCGCTCGGAGCTTGGTGACGGGGTGTCGGAGGAGAAACTGAAGGCCAGATGTGAGAGGTGGTCCTCGACCCCCTTAGCCCATAGCCATTGCCCGGCTCCTGCAATAACCAGCTGGGGATACCATGCTATTTCCCGTGCCATGTAGGGTGGGTTTTTAGTTAATGTTAGCATGATCTTCATAAACGATGTATGAATTGTGTCTTTAGATGAGACGGTAGGGTAGTGGATTTGCCTGTTACCATACGTGTCTGAGTCATGAGGGCCATACCTCTTCCTGTGGGGAGGGGAATTCTTACCCCTTTGGTCTGTTAGCAGTGCCTGTCGGGGCTAGTGGGCTTAACATTCCTCCGGCATGGAGGCGCTTGCAATAAAGATGCCCGATAGGTTTTTAGGAACCTCTCCGTCTGGTGGAGGCTTTCTAAGACTCTCCATCTTGTAGAGGTTTTGGGAGTCTCTCCGTTTTGGCAGAGGTTTTGCAAGACTCTCCGTCTTGCGGAGGTTTTCGGAAGTCTCTCCATTTTGGTGGAGGTTTTCCAAGACTATTTAGTGAGGGTTTTCGTAAGACGCTCTGCCTCGGGAAGGTTTTTGGAAGTCTCTCCATTTTGGCAGAGGTTTTGCAAGACTATTTGGCGGAGGTTTTCGTAAGACGCTCTGCCTCGTGAAGGTTTTCGTAAGACACTCTGCCTCGCGGAGGTTTTCAAAAGTCTCTCCATTTTTGCCGAAGCTTTTGTAAGACTCTCCGTCTTGTGGAGGTTTCCAGAAGTCTCTCCATTTTTGCCGGAGCTTTTGCAAGACTCTCCATCTTTGTCAGAGGTTTTGTAGGACTCTTCGTTTCAACCTGGGGTTTTATACAGGGCTCTCTATTTTTGCTGGAGGTTTTGTAGGACTCTCCGTTTTTTTCGGAGGTTTGGTAGGACTCTCCGTTTTTAACAGATGTTTTTTAGGACTCTCCATTTTTGCTAAAGGTTTGGTACGATTCTTTGTTTTTGTAGGAGGTTTTGTAGAGGGCTCTCTATTTTTGCCAGAGGTTTTGTAAGACTCTCCATTTATGCCAGAGGTTTGGTAGGACTCTCCGTTTTTGCTGGAGGTTTTGTAGGACTATCCATTTTTGCTGGAGGTTTGGTATCCCCTTCGGCATGTATTAACACCGAAGGCTATACACACTAGGGGCTACTCAATACTTTCTAGGAAACCTAGGTAGTGTTGCCTTCCAGGCGACCTAGGCATGCTACGCCAGCGGTGTGTAGGCTCGTCGTGCTCCCAAGGAAACACCCCGGGTGCACCGCAACACTGTCCACCAAGGGTGTGCCTTGACACGTGGCATTTATACAATCGAAGCCATGCAATACCTTTCAGGAAACCTAGGCTTGATGCCATCACAGTGAACTAGACATGCTGCGCTCATGGTGTATAAGCATGTCATGCAACGAGGATTCCTTGTGAAAATATTCCTCAGAGCATAGCATCTTCACATCATGGTAATCCCTTGATATGCGGCATCCACACTACCGAGGCTACGCAATGCCTTCCATGCGACCCTGGCATAATCTGCCCCCTGGGTAACCTAGTCATGCTATGCTGCTGTAGGTGTGTGGGCCCCACTACCTACCAGGTCAAAGCCTACCCTCCGTGAAACCTTTTCAGGTGATTTTAGGTTTAGGCAAGTGTTGGAGCAAGAGTTCATCTTGCCCCAGCAAGTACGGCGAGAGTTTCTTCTAAGGAGGAGACTCAAGCTTGGAGATGAAGTTTGAGAGGAAGGAACACCACGGATATATTGATTGTAGAAAAATGTATCACCCTGAAAGGAGTATCACAGCATGACTTGGTGTGCTTTCACCTTTGTATCTTTTTTTTCGTGTTTTGCTCATTCTCTCCCATTGTGTCCCCTTTTCCCAGAGGATCGTGGCCTCCTATTTATAGGGTCATCTGTAGCTTGGCGTACAAGTTATCATAATGTACAAATATCTGGGATTTGACCAAATTACTAGGCCTTATCCTGGATAACTACCCTCTACCGTATCGGGGAGATAAATATCCACCGTGGTAATAATCGTGATGCCTACCCCTAAGGGGGGGGGGGGGCGAGCCGATCGCCGATTACGGCCCGACGCCGCACTGTCAAGGGTGTCAGGATAGCCTCCATCATGCCGCCGTGTCAGAGTGGCATCCATTAGCCTAGGCCTTTTCTGTCAGTCACTTCCTTGTAGACAAAGAACGACCATTACTCCCTTTCCGGTAGATCTTTCCTAAGGCCTGCTGACTCACCCCGCTACCTTCGAAAAGGCAGCCCGATTAGCCCGCGGCGGGGGCCTCGGGACGTATAGAATCGGGAGGTGAAGGCTTTGGGAAGCGGGACCCCGGAGGGCTGGGGCTTCGGGAGGCCGAAGGTTCGGAGGACCGAGGCTTCGGGGGGTCGTGTTTTGGGAGGTTTCGGGAGGTCGAGCCAGAGCGGAGCCAAGGGAAGGCTTCATAAGTACGAAGGGGTACCGTGAAGGGATCCAATGACATCAGAGGTTGAGCTTTTAACAGAGGGTCCAGAGATAAAGGCTCTGGAGGGTACAGTGAAGGGATCTGTTGGAGCAAGAGTTCATCTTGCCCCAGCAAGTACGGCAAGAGTTTCTTCTAAGGAGGAGACTCAAGCTTGGAGACGAAGTTTGAGAGGAAGGAACACCACAAATATATTGATGGTAGAAAAATGTATCACTTTGGAAGGAGTATCACAGCGTGACATGGTGTGCTTTCACCTTTGTATCTTTTTTTGCTTCTTTGATCATTCTCTCCCATTGTGTCCCCTTTGCCCAGAGGACCATGACCTATTTATAGGGCTGGGGCTTCGGGAGGCTGAAGCTTCGGAGGAGCGAGGCTTCAGGGGGTCGTGTTTTGGGAGGCCGAGCCGGAGGAGCCAAGGGAAGGCTTCGTGCGTACGAAGGGGTACCGTGAAGGGATCTGATCCCATCAGAGGTCGAGCTTTTAATAGAGGGTCCGGAGATCAAGGCTCCAAAGGGGCCCAGAGGTTGATCTTCAACCATTATCCTCAGGCTGGTCTATTTCCCCCCAACAGCAAGCAATGCCTACAGGTACATGGGCGTGTCACGCCTCCTGAAGAAATCTGTCGGGGGCGCCGCAACTACATTACACAGGAAGTCCCTTGATAAATAGCTTCTACACAATATCGATGCTATGCAACACCTTCCAAGAAACCTAGGATTGATGCTTTAGCGGTGACCTAGGCCTGCTATGCCCATGGTGTGTAGGCATGTCGTGCAACAAGGATTCCTTGTGACAGCATTCCTTAGAGCACCGCATCATCGCCCCCGAGGCGTGGCTTCAACAGTGCTGAGGCTATGCAATGCCTTCTAAGACACCCTGGGAAAATCTGCCCTCTGGGTGACCTAGGCAAGCGGCGCAACTACAGGCGTGGGTTTTGCATGGTTACGTTACTAGTTAGTTTTGCAGTGTACTATTGGCAGTAAGCAGCTAATTGCAGTATAAGACATGATGGCTAGGTCAGATGACTACTCGTTACTCATGTCAAAGGAAGAAGTAACTTAAGTTCTACTGCTTATTGCTAAACAGGGACATAATCTAGATATACCATTCTACCTAATGGCTATCTATTGTAAAATCTTCTAGCAGTAAGGTTGGAGGCCTCCAACATATTTTTTATCGTACTGTACGGAAGATAAACCAACTGGGAAAACTATCTATAGCTAATAGCAGGTGTACCTTTGCCAGAATAAAGCCTTTACTGTGAGGCTTGAAGGCCTTGAGGCCTACGGCTAGGCCGAGAGAGATGGTCCTCGACCCCCTCGGCCCTTAGCCGCTGCTCGGCTCTGGGGATAATCCACCCGGAGCCTAGCGACGACGTGTCAGAGGCGAAGCTGAAGGCCAAGCGGGAGAGGTGGTCCTCGACTCCCATGGCCCTTAGCCGCTGCCCGGGTCAGGAGGTAATCCGCCTGGAGCCTAGCGACGGCGTGTCGGAGGTGAAGCCGAAGGCCAGGTGAGAGAGGTGGTCCTCAACCCCCTCGGCCCTTAGCCGCTGCATAGCTCCGGAGGTAATCCGCTCGGAGCCTGGCGAAGACATGTCAGAGGTGAAGCTGAAGGCCAGGCGAGAGAGGTGGTCCTCAAACCCCTCAGCCCTTAGCCGTTGTCCGACTCCAGAGGTATCCTCTAAGAACCTGGCGACGACATGTCAGAGGTGAAGCCGAAGGCCAGGCGGGAGAGGTGGTCCTCGACCCCCTCGGCCCTTAGTTGCTACCCGGTTCTAGAGGCTTCTTGTTCTTCTTGTGCTTGTCATAGTCATGGTTGAGGTCTCCCTTCTTCTTGAGCTTGAGGTAGTCCACTTTGAAATGAGTTATGTCACCATACTCATAGCAAGCACGAGGACTACTCCTCCCTTGGTCTTAACGGTTGTTGTAGAAATGGGTAAATTTCTTCATGATCAATGCCAGATCTTCATCATCAAGTTCATCCACCTACTCTTCTATAAAAGATACCAAAGAAGACAAAGCAAAACCACCTCCTGCCTGAATGCCACTACTAGATCCTAAAACCAATACCATGTTCTGGGACAAGGGAGTTCCTAGACCTATCATAGCTGCCTTGGCTATCTCTATGGACTTAAGCTTGCTAAAGAACTCATCACAAGTTAGGGTATTGTAGCTAGAGGACTCCTCAATACTAGAGATCTTCACCTCCCAAATGCTACGATCAAGTGTATTGAGAAGCTTGATCGCCTTCTCATGATCAGAATAAGGCAAGACCTCAGTGGATCTAAGATTGCTCACAATCCCATGAAACCTCGCAAACATGACATCTAAAGTGTATCTGGGACCCTACACAAACATCTAATACTCCTGATTGTAAGTGCTCTTATGTCTAGTCTTAATCTTATTTGTGATCTCATGAAAAACACTAAGTGTAAACCAAATCTCTCTAGCAGCACGAAAGTGTTGTATCTTATTAAACTCGCTATGACTCAGACTGGTGAACAAGATATTCCTAGCCTTGTTGTTGGCTAATCGAAGGCTAAGAAGTTTGAGTAGTAGGAACTTCATAGTTGGAGTCAACAATCTCCCATATAGCACTTCCTTGGCTCAAGAGATAAGCCTCCATGCGCACCTTCCAATACATTCAGTCATGACCCTCAAAGAATGGTATTTTCCATTTCTCTCCATTGTCGCGTATGGATCACAAAGCTGGTTAAGGTCAACTAGTGATCAAACTCAGCTTTGGTACCAATTGTATGAACTAGGAAGGCAACTAGAGGGAGGTGGATAGGAGCATCACCAAATTCTTGGATGACCTATCCTAATCTTTCACCCAACATGCCTCAAATAAAAATAGAAGTAAGAAAATGAGACAAACATGAATAAATAACATCAGACATCTTGAAAAGATTGTTTTGATTAAAAGTTTCAATAGATGGATCTGAATCCTAGGTTCCATATAAAACCATTACAAGTGTCATAGCTCCCAAAAACTTGATACTAGATGAGGAAACACTCAAATCCAAAGAACTAGGCACCAGGTGAAAAAACTCTTCAAGTTGATGAATTTAGAGGTACGGATGGTTTACGACCAACTTATAGATGATTCTTATCCCTTTAGCAACAAGAAGAATAGCTTCAACATATTGCAAAAAATTCAGCTCTCCAACAAAAATGAAAAACACAACAAAACAGAAAAACTTGTGATTATGCAAGGGAGATAAGAGAGGAAAACTAGAAGGAGATGAACACAAGGGTAAGATGAAACACAATTGTCATTACTTCCAGAGGAACGCCCTATTTTGGGCTGATTACAAATTGGTTTTGGATACACAGCTCTCACAAAAACTATAGGCTAAGCATTCCTCTCTTCCTCTTCTAAAACGTTAGAACTTAACTCTTAAATGGATGGCTCCACGAGGATCTCATAGCCCTCCCCTCATATTTATAGGCCTTGGGAGCTTCCTTAAATCCCAAGTTTCCTAGATTTCTTGCATCACAAATTTTCTAGATTTCTTGCATCCCAAGTAACCTAGATTTCTTGCATCCCAAGTAAACTTCCTGACGATGGCATGTTTGCTTTGTCTTGCGATCTTGACTCCTGCTAAGTCTCTCCCGCTCCCAATTCCTCGAGCTTCCTTGTCACTTGTACCGGCATCCCTTTCTCTTGATTTTGTCAACACACCATCTTCATCCATCTTCTCAAACTTCGCTTGCTCTCCATGTGTACAGCTAGGATCACCTTTGACTCCGCCTAGCCTCCTTGATCATCTGACATCAAGCACAATGCTTAGCCCTAATCATCCCTCCATCAATTGCCAAGTTGCATCCATCAGCTACACATCATAAGAAAAGCACACAAGTTTCTTAAACTCCATTTCTCTCTATCTCTGGTTAGTCATAGTCATAATCATGCATTGTAATACACAGAATTGCTCATGCAAACTAAATTTAACTCAACCCAATATTTGTCCATGACTCATCACATATAAACCAAGGTACATATCTAATTGGGTTCTCAGATAATAGACTACGTCTTGAATTGCAAGTTTTGTGCAAACGAGTGTCACTTAAACCCATAACTGATAATTAACTGAGAGTAGGTCACCCCTCGGGTGGAGCATATAATTCATACTCCTTGGTCTCTTTATGAGCGTATACCCCTCGGATGGAGCATATTATTCATACTCATTAGTCTCTTCATGAGCCTATTAGAGATCGCCCAAATCTCATAGATTGCGACTAACAATCAAGATTATATAGGTGTGTTCTTTCAAAAATGCCCTGTAGGACAACATCTTTGCTAATTATAGCCAATAAAACACATTAAGGTAAAAGCCAACCTACCTTACAGATTATGAGAGTATTGCATCTTTATTGGAGTGGGTTGTGTAGTACTCTCCTTCTATTAACCAATAGCTTGTTCTTCTCAGGTCCTAAATCATGGGATCTCCGATCATATATGCTGCCATACCACTATAGTATAACTCATATGTGTCTCATACCTATCTCCTTTGATGCACTATCTATCGTATTATGTGATAGTCCCTTTGTAAATAGATATATTGGGCTTTTAGTTGTTTGGATATAATCCAAGGCTATCACTCCAGAGTTCCTTAGTTTCCTGACAATTTCAATCGTCTATTTACATGTCTTGAGGATTTCATGTTATCCTTGGAACTATTCATTTTAATTATAACCGTTTGATTATCACAATTCATAAGAATAGCTCAAGCAACCATTCTACCTCAACAGTACTTGTATCTAACATTGTGAGTTCTGCTTCCATAGTTGGCCTCATCAATATGATATGTTTGCGAGACCTCCATGAGACATCAACACCACCAAAAGTGAATATATACCCACTTGCGACCTTAATCTCATCAGCATCGGATATCTAGTTTGAATCACTATAACCCTCTAGTATTGATGGTTACCCAATATAGTGAAGTCCATATTTCATAGTACCTAGCAAGTAGTGCATAACTTGCTCAAGCGTGGGCCAATGACCATAACCCAGGTTAGAAGTAAACTGGCTCAATTTGCTTACAACATGAGATATCAGGCCTTGTGGCACTAGCTAAGTACATGAGTGGTCCAATAATTTGAGAGTGTCACAATTGATCTGTAGCACTCATTTTATTCTTTCAAAGTAGTAAGTTATGATCATAAGGTGTTGGAACGTTTGTTGTCCATGTAGCTAAATCGACTCAAGACCTTTTCCACATAATAAGAATGTAAAAATGTAATCCTATTCTCACCCTTGATCAACTTGATGTCTAAGATCACATTAGCCTCTCCTAGATCATTCGTATCAAAATTTTAAGACAAATAAGACTTGACCTTGTTAATCCCATAAGTTATAGATATATATAAAGAATGTCGCTATCAACAGATGCTAAAGCAACTCACAATGCATTCCAGCACTCAAATAGAAAAAACCAAACCACACAAGGCACACATCACAAAAACACACTACCAACATCACTCTAACATTTCCAAAGAATAGGGAATAGAACCTCCTATGACTCAAAAAACTGAAGTTGAGAGCGGTGCGGAGGTAGATCTTCATGTCTTCAGTGTTGCGGTAGATGACTCTTCCGTATAGCAAAAAATCTTCGATCTTCATCATCAAAATCTTCATTCGACGTAGAAGCGTCAGATGAGATCTGCAAGTGCATCCTTCTTAACAAAAGTAACCAGGATAGTTCAACAACTAAAAATTTTGAAAACGGAGGGAGTGTTGGAAATTTGTTTTGCTCAATAGGTTGGAGTAGATAAGTGGAGAGAGAAACTTAGGGGTCAGAAAAGTAGGGGGATGGATTTTTCAAAATAAGCTTTTAAAATATGACCTTGTGGTATAATAATTCTATCTAGGCTTGCGTCCTACGGTCAGTATGGCTCTGATACCATTTCTGTCACACCCGGTTTTAACGGATAAAACCAAATGTGGCTTATGTGTACCAAGGATGTTTAATACATATAAGAATGTCACACGTGAAGTAACAAAAGCAATATTTTTATAAAAGGAATAAGTCAATTTACTCCCTCGAACTATCACGTTTGTCTGTATAACCCCCTGAACTTTTAAACCATCCATTTTAGCCCCCGAAGTGGTTTTTCTCGGTAGTTTTGATGACGTGATGGCGTTTTCGCCACGTGGCAGTCTTAGTTGGCATGTCTAGCCAGCGTGCTGACATCAGCGTTGTGCAGTAATTTAATTTTTCTTTACAAAAATAATTCATGAAAGTAGATTATTTCGAAAAATAGGTTTATGCTTAGAAAAAATCCAAAAAATATAAAATGGTTTAGATAAATTTTTAATATGTTTTTAAATCTATTTTTTTTATTTTTATTAATATTACTTAATATTTTTATAGTGCAAAAATTATTCCAAAAATGTTAGAATAAATGTTTTAATTTGGAAAATAGTTTTAGAAAATATAGAATAATTCTGATAAAGTTTAAAAATATTTTCTTTGATAAAAAATGCTTTTAATATGTTTTGTTGTATATAAAATTAGTTTTAATTCAAGAAAAATTAGGTTTAATTCCAAAAAAGTAGTTTTTGTTATTTTTAGCCATAGTTTTTGCATCGTTTCTAGCCAACTAAAATTAGTTTAGCCGTACTTTTTGGACACATTTTGAGCACATTTTAGCACATTTGGACACATTTGGCCATATTTTAGCCACATTTGGGCACATTTAGCCACATTTTGACACATTTTAGCGACATTTTGGTGACATTTGGGTATATTTTGGGCACATTTGGACCCATTATAAACACATTTTGAGCACATTTTTATACATTTTTGTTAAATTTGGGCATATTTTGGGCATATTTGGCCATATTTGGGCACATTTTAGACATATTTGGCCACATTTGGACACATTTTAGTCATATTTGGACACATTTTGGCATATTTTGGGCATATTTGGGAACATTTTGAGCACATTTTCGGCACATTTGGACAGAATATGGCCAAATGTGCCCAAATATGCCAAAATGTACCCAAATGTGCTCTAATATGTCCAAAGTATGGAAAAATGTGCCCAAAATATGCTCAAATGTGGCCAAATATGCCAAAATGTGACCAAAATATGTCCAAATGTGCTAAAAATGTGCCCAAATATGACCAAAATGTGCCCAAATATCACCAAAATATGGACAAATGTGATCAAAATGTGCCTAAATGGCACCAAAATGTGGTAAATGTGCCGAAAATATGCTCAAATGTGTCCAAATGTACCACAAATATTCTCAAATGTGCTCAAATAAGTCCGAAATATGCACAAAAGTACGGCTAAACGAATTTTACACGGCTAGAAATGACGCAAAACTACGACTAAAACGACGAAAACTTTTTTTTTTCTAGATTTAAACCGAATTTTTCTAGAAATAAAACTAATTTTATATGCAACAAAACATATTAAAAGAATTAATTTTATCAAAGAAAATATTTTTAAACTTTATCAGAATTAATCTGTATTTTCTAGAACTATTTTCCAAATTAAAACATTTATTCTAACATTTTTGGAATAATTTTTAACTAAAAAATATTAAATAAGATTTATAGAAATAAAAATAGAGCTAAAAACATATTAAAACATTTATCTAAATAATTTTATATTTTTGGATTTTTTAAACATAAAACCTATTTTTTCAGAATAATCTAATTTCATAAATTATTTTTCTAAAGAAAAATCGAATTAATGCGCAACGCTGATGTCAGCACGCTGATTGGACATGCTAACTAGGACTGCCACATGGTGAAACCACCTCCACGTTATCAAAACCACAGCGAAAAACCACCCTGGGAGGTAAAATGGACGGTATTGATAGTTCGGGGGAGTAAAATGGGTGGTTAAAAGTTCAGGGGGTTATCCAAACAAACGTGATATTTCAAGTGAGTGAAATTGACATATATTGTCTACTATGAAGATATTTGCAGCGGAACAAAAACACTAGTGGCTAACAACACCGCAGGCAACCGATTGGCAGACATGCGCCTAAAACGTCAAAACCTCGTCTTGATAATCTTCAACATCTTCATTCACTAAGCAGCACCACACATATCGCATAGCATAGGGAAAATAGCAAGTGTGAGCATATGACGTGCTCAACAAGTATGGGAAATATATGACATGCAAGCTTGATTAAAGGAATAGGCTATAACAGGTAAATTTACATAAATGCCAACTATACTATCGTAAAAGAGTTATAAAAGCATCCTATTCAACTATGTGATTCATCACTAGACTTCCAACTCCTAGGAATATCTCCACCTGCTTCCCAACTACCTGAATTCCATGTCAGATTCCCAAACCAACCAACTTGATACCCATCACAGGTAACTAAGAACCATCCACTGACATTCACCCTTCATAGGTAACCAACCAAATCAACTAATCATGTGAGTATCCAAGTGATGAGGACATCACTCATTTAGATACACGTGCTACAAGTGATCCTCCGGTGATTGATCCATTACAAGGACCAATTACACAGGCTCGTGCATGTCGTTTAACTCATGAGGTGAATTCGTTACTCGCTGTCCATACTGCTAATTATAAGGATGGGATGCTACTCAATTTTTATGAATTTTTTATGCTTAGGAATATACGAGAAGCACCTATGGAACATCCAAGTCGGACGGGGCTCAAGCCAACTTCAAGTCGGAGTCGGAACTCGGTTCGGATTCAGCAGACAGCACCGCACTAAAACGGCCATAACTTCTTCATATGGAGTCCAAATAAGGTGTTCTTTGATGCGTTAGAAAGCTAAGGATGATAGCATTGTTTTGGTACTGGTCTCAGATCCAGATTCACGGTGGATTATTTTGTGTCATCAAAACAATATCCTGTGTCACAATTTTGGGTCATATCGGGCCTTGTAAATGTGTTCGGGTCTAAGCCCAAGTTTTGAACGCCCCCCTGGTCACCCAAAACCCTAGCACGCCCCTTTTCATATATATAGCAGCCGTCATCATAGACTTTTTTTTGTTTTGCTTAGATTAATCTGTTATTGAACAGTTTCGCCGTCGTTCGGTTTATGAAACCCCAACTAGTGAGCTTAATCATATTTGCAATTTCAGATTGTGTTCTTCCATGTTGTTGCTTGTGTTCTGGATTCGCTTGCAGGAATTAGCCTTCTTGGCAAGGTCAATCGTACCGTGCGGTGTTGATAACCAACGAAGCAGTGGTGTAGCGATTGCAAGGGTTGCGTTCTGTCCTGATCGGAAGCCTTGGATCGTCAACGTCGAGTCTCCACCAATCGACTTACCATTACCTAACGAAAGATCGGCCCTAATCCTCTCATCAACTGGTTTCAGATTTTCAGGTTTCCCGCTAGGTAATTTCGTTTTTCCCTTAGGTTAGTTCTGTTTTCATCACCTAGAGTCTACAAAAAGCCAATAATATTTCCCTCGTCCGCTGTCCTACAACCCTTTGTGCCTTGCAGTTTTTTTTTGGTGTCGCGTTTGTGTCCATTGTGCTCGAGTCTTCTTGCTGGTCTAGAGTAGTGTTCTTGGTCTTAGTTCAATGCCCATGCTATTTGTCGCGCCGCTCTCCCACCACCCGACCCACACAACCAAGTCGAGCCACTACATCACTCGATTTGCCCTCACGAACTGCCTTGTGTTAATTCTCACCAAGCTAGCCCTAGATAGGTCGCAAGCCATCTTGTATCACTCGCCCTACCACCGCAGCCCTCCTTTTTCATCTGGCGATCCGATTGCTTGTTTGCCCTAATTTCGTGGGCTTACCAATTGAGTAGGGAACCTTTGCCTTAATTTTCCGCTGCTGTTATCATCCATAGCCCAAGGAAGCTTTGCCCTAAATGGATAGAAGAAAATAAGTGCGCAAAAATCCTAGTTTAAGTAGTGTTCACTAAATCAGGCGTAACTTTTTCCTATGAACTCGGATTTGGACGTTCTATACGCTGTTGGAAAGCTAATTTCGAGCCCGACGTGAAAAGAGCAACTGGTCTTTGACATGTTGCCCTGATTGACTCCCAAATTCAACTGTTTAGATCCTCTTTCGGGGCCCGAAAGTTTCACATCCTGCTGTCTACCACTTTGTGATCTGTTTTGGATTTGCTTGCTTTCAAATTTTGTGCCTATCTTTTTTAGACCCTTTATAAGTGTGTTCTACAACATCTGGAAAAGAAAGTGTGCAAAAAAAAATAGAGAAAAAATATTATGGTAAAAATCAGAAATATTAAAGGCAATCAGATTGTGGTAGCACACTGTGTTGTTTGTGCTTGGTCCTTTCTTTCAGCTTGTTGTGCTAGGTATAGGGACACGCTAGGGACCAGCAAGGATAACTACTTTGGACATTTATTTAACTTTGCTAATCTGATTACAATTTTGCTACTCCTTACTACCATATTGTTCCGTGCCAAGCTACACTTTCTCTTGATCAGAACAGGTCCTCTATTGCAATCATACCCTCGCTCGACAAGTTATCAAGAACCAGCAAATGATTGTTCCACTTGCTGCATTGGTAAGAACACTTGTAAGAGCATGGTAAGACGCTTGAGTGTGTGTGATTCCACTTCCTAATAGTGATAGGGATAATTTTGTTTTGTCCTTTGCTTTCTACTAACCATGGCAGATGATCCGATGGATTTCAAGGACTATGTCTCCAAGGGAGAACTTAACACCCTTGTTCAGCAACAGAATCAAGCATTGAACAACATGATGGCAAGACAGAATCAAACATTGAACAAAATTGTCACAAGGATGAACGACATGAGAGCAAGCATTGCTAATCTAGTCACACGGGTGAACGACATTGAGCTGCGGGATCCACAGGAAGAAGATGCTTCTGACAATAATGATCCCAATGCTGGACATGAAGATGATGATGCAGGTGTTTTTGTGGGACAAGATTGGAGGGCACAACATCAGCGCCGGCTGAACAACAATAACAACAACCGTAACCACTGCATGGGAGGTAATGTTCGAGGTAATGATGATCACTACGCTAAGGTCAAGTTTAAGATACCCTCTTTTGATGGTTCATATGATGCTGATGCTTATTTAGATTAGAAAATGACGGTTGAGCAGAAGTTTAATTCTCACATGGTTCTTGACATACATAGAGTTAGATAAGCCACTAGTGAGTTCACTAATTATGCAATTATTTGGTGGAATGGGCTGCTAAATGCTGGGTTAGAACCTACTACTTGGGAGAGATTAAAGCATGCCATGCGTAGTAGATTTATACCCCCTGAGTACAGACGAGATTTAAAAAAGAAATTATAGCGCTTCAATCAAGGTATTCGATCTGTTAATGAATACTATAATGAACTACACATTGCTGTCCTTCGCTGTGGTACACAAGAAAATGATGAGGATATAATGATTCATTTTTATGCAGGGTTAAGACGTGAAATTTAGGACTTGGTTGATTATATAGAATATAATACCATGGATAGGTTGTTCCATCTTGCTATGTTAGCAGAGAAAAAATTGCAGGGACGTGAGCCAAAGTCGCGGAACATTGGGAATTCATTTTCCTCCAGATCACAATCAGGCAAAGCAAAATCAGCATCGTTCACTCTGGCACGGTCTGCTGCCCCCTCCAATAATAGGGCGCGTACAACAGCACTGTCACATACAACCGAGGTGAGCAAATTTGTTTCTGTGCCGCAAGCAGCGACGAAGACCACTCCTTCAACTGGCTCCACGAGTAGTTCAGCGAGTATTGTGTGCCGCCGTTGTAAGGGCATGGGCCATGTCACGAAGGATTGCCCCAGTCAACACGCTTACGTTGCAACCGATGATGGTGGGTACATTAGTACTAGTGATGTTGAGGATGAATTTGGGCTTCAAGCTAACCTTGTAGGTGATCGTGAGAATGATAGCGATGGTGATGAGATTTTAGGTGCCGCTTCCACTGAGGACTACAAAAATAGAACATTTGTTGTACAACAGGTTTTGAGTGCTCAAATGGAGCAAACGGAGCAGCTTCAATGCCATAATTTGTTTCAGATGTTTCTCATTGTTAAGGACTGCCATGTTCGAGTTATAATTGATGGTGGGAGTTGCAATAACTTGGTGAGTTCAGATTTTGTCAAGAAGCTTGGCTTGGCCACTCACGCACACCCTCGTCCATATCACATTCAATGGCTCAACAACAGTGGTAAGGCGAAGGTAACACACACTGTTCATGTTTATTTTTCCATTGGTTCATACCATGATTATGCAGATTGTGATGTCGTGCCTATGCAAGCATGTTCCCTTTTGTTAGGCCATCCTTAGGAGTTCGATACTAATGCTACACACCATGGTAGAAGTAATAAATACACACTTATGCACAAAGGAAATAAAATAACCTTGCTTCCTTTAACACCGAGTGAGATTGTGCGATGTGATAAAGCGATAGCTCAAAATGCAAAGAGAGAGCAAGATTTACAATCTGAAAATCAGCAAGTAGCTAAACATGTTTTTCCACCAAAGAAAGAGCAACCAACAACTTCTTCTAGTTCCACAGGCATTAAATTAAAAGGTGGTGTTATGCTTGTTACAAAATCAGACCTTGCTAAAATTGTTAACAATGATGTTCCTTGCTGCGCTTTGGTATGTAAAGAGACTTTATTTTCACTTGATGATATACCTTCCCGTTTGCCTTCTGCTGTCACTAACTTTTTGCTGGAGTATAAGGATGTGTTTCCAACCGAGATACCCCCGGGGTTGCCACCTTTGAGAGGAATCAAGCACCAAATTGATTTGATCCAGGTTGCGACTTTGCCAAACCGTGCAGCATATAGGACCAATCTGGAGGAGACTAAGGAAATTTAGTGGCAAGTCCAAGACCTTTTGGACCGTGGGTATGTACGAGAAAGCCTTAGTCCTTGTGCTGTTCCTGTTCTTTTGGTTCCTAAAAAAGACGTTAGTTGGCGCATGTGTGTTGATTGTAGAGCCATTAATAACATTACCATAAGATATCGTCATCCTATCCCTAGGCTAGATGACATGCTTGATGAGTTAAGGGGTTCTATTGTGTTCACAAAGATTGACTTGCATAGTGGTTACCACCAAATAAGAATGAACTTGGGAGATGAATGGAAAACTACTTTTAAAACAAAGTTTGGTTTATATGAGTGGTTAGTGATGCCTTTTGGTTTAACTAATGCACCTAGCACATTTATGAGATTGATGAATGAGGTTCTACGTGCTTTCAATGGTAAATTTGTGGTGGTTTATTTCGATGACATCTTGATCTATAGCAATTCACATACACAACATATTGATCATCTACATTCTGTTTTTGATACTTTGCGAGAGGCACGTATATTTGCTAATCTTGAGAAGTGAACCTTTTGCACCGATCGAGTTGGTTTTCTTGGCTATGTTGTTACTCCACAGGAAATTGAAGTGGATGAATTGAAAATTGAAGCCATCAAGAGCTGGCCGACCCCGGAGACTATTACACAGGTGAGAAGTTTTCATGGTCTTGCAGGGTTCTATCGGCGTTTTGTGAGAGATTTCAGCACCATTGCTGCGCCCCTTAATTAGTTAACAAAAAAGGGTGTTACATTCCATCGGGGTCCAACACAAGAAGCTTTTAACACGTTGAATGAGAAGCTTACACATGGACCTCTACTCCAACTTCCGGACTTTGGTAAGACTTTTGAGTTAGAATGTGATGCTAGCGGAATTGGAATTGGAGGAGTGTTACTTCAAGAAGGTAAACCTATTGCTTACTTTAGTGAGAAATTAAATGGGTCATCTCTGAATTATTCGGCTTATGATAAGGAGTTGTATGCTTTAGTTCAAGTTTTAGAAACATGGCAACACTATCTTTGGCCTAAAGAGTTTATTATTCATTCTGATTATGAATCTTTGAAGCACATTATAAGTCAAGCTAAACTGAATAAACGACATGCTAAATGGGTTGAGTTCATAGAATCTTTTCCATACATAATTAAACACAAGAAAGGTAAAAACAATGTCATTGCGGATGCATTATCTAGACGTTACATCATGTTGTCCCAACTAGATCACAAAATCTTTGGTTTAGAAACAATAAAAGGGTTGTATGCAACTGATTCGGACTTTAAAGATGCTTTTCAAAATTGTAAAGAAGGGAGAACTTGGAATAAGTATGTGCTGAATGATAGACTTCTTCATCGCGCTAATAAGCTATGCGTTCTAGCTAGCTCCGTTCGTCTTTTGTTTTTACAAGAGACGCATAGAGGAGGTTTGATGGGATATTTTGGAGTGAAGAAAATTGAAGATATGCTAGCCACTCATTTCTTTTAGCCAAAGATGAGACGCGATGTCGAGCGCTACATGTCACGCTGCACTACTTGCAATAAAGCTAAGTCTCGCTTGAATCCACATGGTCTTTATATGCCTCTTCTTGTTCCTAGTGTAGCTTGGGAGGATATTTCTATGGATTTTGTTTTAGGATTGCCTAGGACAAACAGGGGGAGGGATAGTATATTTGTAGTGGTGGATCATTTTTCTAAAATGGCACATTTTATACCTTGTCACAAGAGTGATGATGCTACACATATAGCTAATTTATTTTTCAGGGAGATTATACACTTACATGGAGTGCCAAATACCATTGTCTCTGATCGTGATGCGAAGTTTTCGAGTCATTTTTGGAGGACATTATGGAATAAATTGGGGACAAAGCTGCTGTTCTTTACTACATGTCATCCCCAAACTGATGGACAAATAGAGGTTGTTAATCGCACATTATCTACTATGTTGTGAGCTATTTTGAAAAAGAATTTGAAGATGTGGGAAGAGTGTTTGCCTCATATTGAGTTAGCTTACAACAGATCCGTCCACTCCACCACCAAGATAAGTCCGTTTCAGGTAGTGTATGGTTTCAATCCCCGTGCTCCTATTGATTTACAACCTTTACCTCCTTCTGAAACTCTGAATTTGGATGCTACACAACGTGCTGAATTTATTCTAAAGATACATGAAACAACTAAAGAAAATACTAAAAAAATGAATGAGAAATATAGAGCTTATGGTAGTCAGGGTAGAAAACATTTAACTTTTGAACCTGGTGATCTTGTTTGGTTACACTTGCTTAAAGATTGATTTCTTGAGTTGAGAAAATATAAATTGATGCCTCGAGCTGATGGTCCTTTTAAATTTCTTGAGAAGATAAATGATAATGCATATAAGCTTGAGTTGTCTACAGATTTTGGGGTTAGTCCCACATTTAACATTTTCGATTTAAAACCATATGTTGGAGAGGAAGATGAGGTTGCGTCGAGGACGACACCAATTCAAGAAGGGGAGGATAATGAGGACATCAATCATTTAGATACACGCGCTACAAGTGATCCTAGTCACTGTGCTAACATCAGTATTGCGCAGAAATTCAATTTTTCTTTAGAAAAATAATTCATGAAAATAGATTATTCCGAAAAATAGGTTTTACGTTTAGAAAAAAATAAAAAAAATGATTTAGATAAATATTTTAATATGTTTTTAGCTCTATTTTTTATGTAAATATTATTGAATAATTTTCGAGTGTAAAAATTATGCCAAAAATGTTAGAATAAATGTTTTAAATTGTAAAATAGTTTTAGAAAATAAAGATTAATTCTAATAAAGTTTAACAATATTTTATTTGATAAAATAAATGCTTTTAATATCTTTTGTTGTATATAAAATTAGTTTTAATTCTAGAAAAATTAGGTTTAATTCCAGAAAATAGTCTTCATCATTTTTAGCCGTAGTTTTCCCGTCGTTTCTAGCCATTTAAAATTATTTTAGCCATACTTTTTGGACACATTTTGGGTACATTTGAGCACATTTTGAGCATATTTTGGCAAATTTGGATACATTTTGCCATATTTGTGCACATTTGGCCACATTTTAACACATTTTAGCCACATTTTGGTCACATTTGGGTACAATTTGGTCACATTTGGGCCCATTTTAAACACATTTTGAGCATATTTTTTTATACATTTTTGCTAAATTTAGGCACATTTTGGGCACATTTGGGTACATTTTAGGCATATTTGGTCACATTTGGACAAATTTTAGCCAAATTTGGGCACATTTTGGTCATATTTGGGCACATTTTGAACACATTTTGGGCACATTTTGAACACATTTTGGGCACATTTGGACAAAATATGGCCAAATGTGCCCAATATGCTGAAATGTACCAAAATGTGCTCAAATATGTCCAAAATATGGCCAAATGTGCCCAAAATATGCCCAAATGTAGCCAAATGTGCCAAAATGTGACCAAAATATGTCCAAATGTGCTAAAAATGTGCCCAAATATGACCAATATAACTAAAACCGATGAAAACTATTTTTCTGGATTTATACCTAATTTTTCTAGAATTAGAACTAATTTTATATGCAAAAAAATATTAAAAGAATTTATTTTATCAAAGAAAATATTTTGAAACTTATTATGATTAATCTATATTTTCTAAAACTATTTTCCAAATTAAAACATTTATTATAACATTTTTGGAATAATTTTTACACTAGAAAACATTAAATATTATTTACAGAAATAAAACAGAGCGAAAAACATATTAAAACATTTATCTAAATCATTTTATATTTTTTGGAATTTTTTCTAAATATAAAACCTATTTTTTGGAATAATCTATTTTCATGAATTATTTTTCTAAAGAAAAATTGAATTACTGCGCAACGCTGATCTCAGCACGCTGACTGGATACGCTGACTAGGACTACTACGTGGGGAAACCGCCACCACGTCATCAAAACCTTTGAGAAAACGACCCCGTGGGGTAAAATGGACGGTTTAAAAGTTTAGGTTGTTATCGGGACAAACGTGATAGTTCGAGGGAGTAAAATGGACTTATTCCTAAAAAATAAATATACTCATACCTAAGGTTTCTATATTGTAGACTTCTAAATTTATTCCTATGGTTCATTAGGATCAACTTTGAAGATTTGCCTAGGTCTCTATAGCGATAAGATCAACTTTGGTTTTTAGGTAACATTTTGAGTTAGAATGCTAAATATGGGATTAACCTTGAGGATTTCAACTTGCTTGAGCTCAAGAGGCTCCTGCTAGAAGCTTGCTTGCTATTGGGGAAAAATCCAGAGTTCAGATGGAGAGGAAAGAAGGGATTTTGTTTGGATAGGTAGAGAGAGCTCATGTAGACCTCCTTCTTGATCAAAATTGAGCTTAAGTGGCGGGGGAATCAATGCGGGAGAAGGGATGAAGTGGTTGTTGCCATAGGAGATTTTGTGAGGCAGAGAGTTCTGAAATAGCTCTGTTAGGTCGAGGTAGATGAAGGTGGAGAAGAGGAGAACATCATTGCTAGCTCATATAATCCGTCGACAGTGATGTACATATATCACTGCTGGTTAGTGGGTTAAGCCGGTAGTGATGAAGGTGATGGGTATCGTTGCCAGCTCAATCCATCAACTAGCAGTGGTGACCCTTGTCACTGCCGGTTCATAAGCCACGTCTTATGAACCAGCAGTGATAGGCCGGCATATAAGCCTAGTTATGTAGTAGTGTGTTACCCTACTAGTGCATTTTATTTGCATGCATATCCTTTACAAGGTAGTACAAGTGCATGGGCATGCCCATCGCAGGCTGAAACACGCACAAACTACCTTGGACCAAAAACTTGGCTTTCTCCTGTTTGGTTCCAGAACAACAGGGTTCTACACTTCCTTCCATATAAAGCTTCAAACGGAGACATCTTGAGACTAGCTTGATAACTGTTATTGTACGAGAATTCCGCATACGGTAGATTCTTGTCCCAACTATTACCATTCTTCAGTGCACATGCTCTCAATATATCTTCGAGGATTTGGTTTACTCTTTCTGTTTGTCCGTCTGTCTGCGGGTGATATGCTAAACTAAAATTTAACCTTGTATCCATAGATTTATGCAGGCGTTGCTAGAACCATGAGATAAACTGACTGCCACGATCAGATACAATTATCTTAGGTACTCTATGTAGACACACAATTCTGGACATATACAACTCAGCTAGTTTTGGACCTCGATAGGATTCTTTGACTAGAATGAAGTGAGCTACATTTGTCAACCGGTCCACTACGGCCCATATGGAATCATATCCTAACTAAGTTCAAGGTAGACCTACTATGAAGTCCATGCTAATTTCTTCCCACTTCCATTCAGGTATGTTCAGTGGCTGTAGCAGTCCTGCTGGTCTCTGATGCTCGGCTTTGACTCACCGACAGATATCACACAAAGCCACATATTCTGCTATGGCCCATTTCATTCCGTACAACCAATACTGATATTTAATATCTTAACTCACATATTAATGATGATCCGTTTGCTAAGGTTAAGTTTACTATACTATGTTTTGAGGATGCTTATGGTGCTGAAAGGTATTTAGATTGGGAGATAACGGTAGAACAAAAGTTTAATGCTCACTTAGTTCCTGAAGTGCATAGAGTTAAGCAAGCCACTAGTGGATTTAAAATTTTTGCAATCACCTAGTGGAATAGGGTATGCACTCACGGATTATCATCTACTACATTGAATGCTTTAAAGGTTGCTATGCGTAACAGATTTATTCCATCTCCTTTTAAACATGATTTGCATAAGAAATTGCAGTGTTTAAACTAAGGTGATAGTTCTGTAGAAGAGTATTATGAGGAGCTACAAATTAGCATGCTGCGTTGCGATATTATTGACGATGAAGAGGCTACAATTGCACGCTTTTATAGAGGGTTAAGGCATGAAATTCAGGACATAGTCAATTACAAAGAATATGATAGCATTCCTAGGTTGTTCCAACTTGTATGTTTGGTAGAAAAAGAATTGTAGGGATAGCAACAGAGGCTAAGGAACAATTTTGGAAGCTTGACTACTTCAAAATCAACACTGGGTCAAGAAAAAAAAGCCCCATGTTCACCTTCACGGTCTTCTGCCCCCTTCTCGAGTAGGGCGCGTTTAGCAGTACCCTCGACGCCATTACATTCTCCCGAGGTAAGCAAATCTGCTAGTGTGCAGGCTCCAGCGAAGAGCTCTTCTTTAGTTGCTTTGAGTGGTCACACGATTGGTCATTATTGATGGAGGGAGCTACACAATTAGGTAAGTTTAGATATGATCGAGAAGCTTGCCTTGCTGACAAGAACTCATCCTCACCCTTAACATATTCAATGGTTCAACAACAGCGGTAAGGTGAAGGTAATGCAAATGGCTAGGGTGCATTTTTCTATTGGTTCATACCATGATTGTGTTGATTTTGACATAGTACCCATGCAAGCATGCTCTGTTTTGCTAAGTCGACCATGGGAGTTTGATACAAATGCAACACATCATAGTAGAAATAATAAGTACACCCTTATGTATAAAGGAAAAAAATAACCTTTCTACCTTTAACCCTTGCTAAAATTGTGAAATGTGAAAAAGAGTAGCTGAAAATAAGAGAAAAGCGCATAAGCATGAATCTGAAAATCAGGAAGTAGCGAAACAATTTTTTCCACCTAAAAAGGAGAAGGTGACAACAACTTCTAAGTCTGATAGAATTAAATTGAAAGAGTGTGTTATGCTTTCTACAAAATATGATCTTGCTGAAATTTGTGACAATGAGCTGCCATACTATGCTTTGATATGCAAAGATTCTTTAGCTTGACTCGATGATATATCTTGCTATTTGCCTCCTGCTCTTGCTAACCTTTTGCAGGAGTTTGTGGATGTTCATCCAACTGAAGTACACCCGGGATTACCACCAATTCGCGGAATAGAACATCAAATTGATTTGATTATGGGAGCAACTTTGCCAAATCATGCTGCATATAGGATCAACCCGGAAGAGACTAAGGAAATTCAACGACAAATGTAAGACCTTTTGGATCATGGGTATATACGAGAAAGCCTTAGTCCTTGTGTTGTTCCTGTTCTTTTGGTTCCTAAGAAAGACAGTAGTTGGCGTATGTGTGTTGATTGTAGAGTCATCAACAATATTACTATAAGATATCGTCATCCTATTCCTAGGCTAGATGACATGCTTGATGAGTTGAGTGGTTCTATAATTTTCACTAAAATTGACTTATGAAGTGGTTACAACAAGATTAGAATGAAACATGGACATGAATGAAAAATTATATTTAAAACTAAGTTTGGCTTGTGTGAGTGGTTAGTAATGCATTTTGGGTCAACTAATGCACCTAGTACTTTCATGCGATTGATGAACGAAGTTTTACATGCTTTAATTGGAAGATTTTTGGTGGTATAAATTGATATCTTGATTTATAGCAAGTCACATGAGTCACACTTTTATCATCTACATGCTGTTTTTAATGCTTTGGGAGATGCACGTTTGTTCGGTAACCTTTAAAAGTGCATCTTTTCAGTCTCTTTTCTTGGCTATGTTGTTACTCTACAGGAAATAGAAGTGGATGAAGCAAAAATTGAAGCCACAGAGAGCTGGCCAACCCCTAAGATTGTTACTCAAGTGAGAAGCTTTCATGGTCTTGCAGGTATCTATCGATGCTTTGTGCAGGATTTCAGCACCATTGGTACCCCATTGAATGAATTGACGAAGAAATGAGTGGTTTTCAAATAGGGACCTGCACAAGAAGAAAGAATTCTAGTTGATGAAAGAGAAACTTAGCCATGCTCCTTTACTCCAACTCCCTTATTTTGGTAAGACCTTTGAGCTAGAGTGTGATGCTAGTAGGATTAGAATTGGAGGTGTGTTAATTCAAGAAGGTAAACCTGTTGCTTATTTCAACGAGAAATTAAGTAGTCCTAGTCTGAATTATTCTACCTACAATAAAGAATTGTATGCTTTAGTTCTTGTGCTTGAAACTAGGCAACATTATCTACGACTCAAATAATTTGTTATACATTCTGATTATGAATTGCTGAAACATATTAGGAGTCAAGAAAAATTGAATAAATAACATGCTAAATAGGTCGAATTTATGTCATAAAGCATAATGAAGGAAAGGACAATGTGATAGTTGATGTGCTTTCTAGGCGTTATACCATGTTATCTCAACTTGATCATAAAAGTTTTGGTTTAGAGACTATTAAGGACTTATATGCTACTGATTTAGACTTTAAAGAAGTGCTTGAACATGGAATAAATGTGTGCTGAATGAAGGATTGCTCTATCGTGCTAACAAGCTATGCGTTCTAGCTAGCTCCGTTCGTCTTTTGTTGTTACAGGAGGCGCATGAAGGAGGATTGATGGCACATTTTGGAGCAAAGATGACTAAAGATGTATTGGCCGCCTACTTCTTTTGGCCAGAGATGAGACGTGATGTCGAGCGCTATGTTTTACATTGTACCACTTGCAACAAAGCTAAGTTTCGCTTAAATTCACATAGTCTTTATATGCCTCTTCCTGTTCCTAGTGCACCATCGGAGGATATTTCTATGGATTTTGTTTTAAGACTGCCTAGGACAATGAGGGGGAGGGATAGCATATTTGTAGTTGTAGATAGATTTTCTAAATGGCACATTTTATACCTTCTCATAAGAGTAATGATGCTACAAACATAGCTAAATTATTTTTCAAGAAAATCATTTGACTACATGGAGTGCCTAATACTATCATCTTGAATCGTAACACAAAGTTTTTGAGTCACTTTTGGAGATCAATCTTGAATAAATTAGGGATCGTGTCATCCCCATACCGGGGTCAAACAGAGGTCAGTACACTCCACCACCAAGATTTGAAGCCCTACTTGGGAGAAGAAAAAGAGCTTGAGTCGAGGACGACTCCAATTAAAGAGGGAGAGGATGATGAGCCCATGGCTCCTTCAGATACGAAAAATACTGCCAATAATCCTCAAACCATACAAGGTCCAATCACAAGAGTACGTGCACGACAATTAGACCACCAGGTGAACTCATTTCTCACTGTTCATACTTCCTTGAATGGATTACTACGAAATTGTTGTGATGTTTTATTTCTTAGGAATGTGGGAGAAGCACCACAACCTTACCGGAACGTCACCCCTTGAAGGCCAAGTCTACTCGGACTCGAGGTTGAGCTCTAGTTGTGCTCGTGGTCGAAGTCGTGGTCGTAGTCGTGGTCGAGTCTCAGGACAGCATGTCAGTAAAATTAGGCATAACTCTCTCATACGAAGTCAGTTTTAGGCGATCTTAGACATTCTAGAAAGCTTACCATGAGCCCTTTCCAATGGATATGAGATCGACCAAATATTCCTTATAGTTTAGTTAGAGTCAAAGAAATAAGATGTTGCGCCATTGTTTTGGACCTAGTTGGGTCTTGTAATCATGTCGCAGTCAAAGACCAGGCTGTGTACGTCTCTTTTCATGGCTGCACAACCCTAGGTCAACCTCCTCATGTCCCCCTATAAATATACAATAGCTATCATAGTTTAGGCTCGGGTTTAGCTTAGATTACTCTATTTTAGATAGTTTTACCATTTATAGGCTTGTTGAACCCTAACTTGAGTACTTCATTGGTAATCAGTAATATTCAGATTGCATCTACTTGTTCTTGCTTGTATTCTCAATTTGCTGACAGAAAAGCCTTCTTGGTGAGGTAAACCGCGTCTTGGCACGGTTGATAACTATAGAGTAGTGGTGTAGTGGCTGTGAGGGTTCTTGATTTGTTTTGATCAGAGCCTTTGGACCACCAACGTCGAAGCTCCACCAAATTGACTTATCATATTACCTACAGAAGATCAAGCATCCTCGCATCACACACTTCCCTAATATGATGGGCCACAAGATGTCATTCTTGATTGAATCAAGAACCACTTGTGGATCACCTCATTCGCTAGTCCACAACCTATAGCTAATGGGCACGTGATCCTTAACAACTATCTCACAAACTGACTTGTACGGCCCCAGAACTTTCTTTGGTGGAATTGGCTCCACAGCTGGTGAGACCTCTGTGATGATAAATCATCCCATAGGGATCTTCAAGGGACCTCGGGCACAATGCCACTACTGGGATTACTCATTGTCATGACCCTCCGGAGCATCAAGCATCTACACATAAGCGAAAAAGTATTAAGTACCTATATGATCATATATACAATAAATGCATTCATCTACTTATGAAGTATCTCATCGCCTCCATTGGTATCTGTTTGGTCTATGTTGAGGTAGTTACTTAGGCTACCTTCTTCATTCCGGTACTTGGGTTATATTGGAGGAGCCACCTTCCTGAGTGTTCTGCATACAATGCGACGAGCGGTTTGTGGCACCATCCCTTCCTAAGTATTCTGCATAAGATGACAATGAGCAGCTGAGTGTTATGCAGGTAGAGAGCTGAGGAAGGAGGGATATAGAGACAAAGCTGACTAGGGAGGGAGAGAGGTTGGCAAAGCAATAAGATAACTGGGAGGGAGTCTATAGATAGAATACATACACATACAATATTGTAAATGAGTACATCATGACCACATTTAACCAAAAAAAAAAACATTATCATGATATGGTTGTCTTTACACAACTCATACTACATAATTACAACTAATATATCTGATTTATTCCATGAAAACACATACCATTATGCTTAAAAGTGTAAATGTACTAATTGGGCAAACTTTAGAAATGAAACTAAAACTAAACTAGAAAAAATGAGCTTTCACACAAATAGGCACAGAGGCACTCATAAGTGACACATTGATCTTATAGTCACTTCATCTTACATAGCAAAATAATGATGATTACAACCTTAACTAGGATTATGACATATTTACATGTGAAATCACACTTCTTCTCCTTATTTTCAAAGTTAGACAATTTTAGATCGGTTTGGATGACTTGACTGTTGTATGTCATAACAGCTTCTTGTTTGGACTTGTATCCTTTACTAGGATTCATGTATTCAACGTAGAAATCAATGACCTCCTTGGTTCCCCAGCCCTTTGCCATGCAGCCTTCCAACCGATTATGGTTACAAACATATTTCTTTATAATTCCCATGAACCTCTCGAAAGGGTACATATGATACAAAAACACGAGGCCAAAAATCTGAATCTCTTTCACAATATGAACAATTAGATGCACCATGATATCAAAAAATGATGAAGGGAAACACACCTCAAGCTGAGATATTGTCTCAACCATGTCTTCCTACAGCTTATCTAGCTTGGTCAGATCGGTGGCCTTCTGTCATATCACGTTGAAAAATCAACACAACTTTATAATTGAGTTTTGGACCTTCGGCAGTAGAATACCTCTAATTGCAAGTGAAAGCATTTGTGTCATCATCACATGACAATCATTAGACTTCACGCTAGTTAATTTCAAATCTTTCATGTTTACTAGTCTCTTTATGTTAGTGCAGTAACCAGATGGAACTTTAATTCCATGCAAGCGTTTGCACATGGCAATTTTCCTTGCCTTGCTTGGACTGTAGCTAGCGGGACAAAGATATTTGTCGCCTTCTTCCATATCTTCGGGATGTAGATCCTATCTGAGTTACAAACTTGTCAAGTCCTTTCATGCTTGGATTGTATCCTTGTTTTTCCAAGTATGTCTAGTAATCTACCAATCAAGCTATTACACACATTCTTCTTAATATGCATGACATCGATTGCATGTCGAACCACCAAATTCGGCCAATAAGCTAAGTCATCAAAAATAGATTTCTTTATGAACAAAGGAGGTCTAAGATTAGATTTCAGAACCGATGTACTCTCACATCCCTTTCCAAGGATAACCCTAAGTCCCTTTACCATCTTATATACCTGTCTCCCAGTGCGATGCTTAGGACGTGATCGAGTCTCAACTTTCCCATCAAAAGCTCTCCTATTGATGCGGTATGTGTGATCCTTGTGAAGAAATTTACGATGACTTAGGTACACCATTTTTTGGTAGTTCTTCAGCCACAAGCTCTCTATTTCATCCAAGCAATGCATGCATGCAAAGTAGCCTTTGATAGTCTGGCCTGTTAGGTTTCCAAGAGCTATCCAATCTTGGATTGTTACAAACATTATTGCACATAGGGTGAAATTCTCTCGTTTTATTCATCCCATACCTCACACCATCATTCCATAGTGTTACAAGATCTTCCATTAATGGTTTCACGTAGATATTGATATCATTGCCAGGTTGCCTCGGCCCTTGCATCAACATCGGCATCATAATATACTTCCGCTTCATACACAACTAAGGCCAAGTGCTATGACTACGGCTCATGTTGTCGAATGGATTCATCCTATCCGTACTCAACCTAAATCTTATATTCCTCACATCTTCTGCAAAGGGCTTCTTGTATTTCCTATCGTTATTTCTCCACTGCATAGAATCAACGGGTTGTCTTAGCATTCCATCATCCTTCATCTCCTCGGCGTGCCATCGCATCAATTCGGCATACCTTTTGTTTGTGAATAAACACTTCAAACGGGGGACTATAGGAAAATACCACACCACCTTGACAAAAGGCCTGTAATACCCTAATTTTCAATTTTTGACAATTTATAAAGCTGGCTAGAATTTATTTTTTGAGCTTAAATAAATTCAAAGAGTAAATGCTATTTTCATAAAAAGAGAATCTAATTTTTTACATAGGAAATATTTGATTAATATGCATTCATGCTGTTTTAGGCATCTGGGTTTTCCCTTGTATTTTATTTGGATTTTGTTGATGGCTTTTGATTTGAGTGTTTGCTTTGATTTGAATTCAAAAGAATTTAAAAAGAAAATGAAATGAATTAGAAAAGGTGAAAACCCTTCTCAGGCCTCCTTTCCCTCTTTCTCCCTCGGCCCAAGCTGTGCCGGCCTGCTTAGACCTCTCCACCCACCTCCTCACATGGGCCAACGCCGAGCCGGCCCAGCCGCGCGCGCCCGCAGCAGAACGTGCCTCGGTCATTTCGGCCTTCACCTGTGCCGCCATCATGCGGGACCCACCGGTCATGATCTTCGTCTCCAATTCAAAGCCGTTGTGCCACTGAGTCCTATTCAATCCGCGACGCCGCCGGTGGAGTCCTGAGCCACCCCGAGCCCTTTTCGCCACCTATATATGTGGCCACCCTTCCTCAATCATTCCCATCAAGCCAAGTCGTCAAAACCCGAGTAGATCGTTGAGTTCGAGCGCATACCGCCCGCCATCTTCAATCGAGCTCGCTGTCCCGCCACTCCAAAACATCTCAGAGAAGGCTGAGCCCCTCAGCAGAACCGCTTGCGATCGCAGAAGCTCCTCCGGTTCTCGCCATCGCCGTCGACGTGTTTCCGAGAGCTCCGCCACCCCTTCTATCGTCAAACCTCTTCTCGTGCCAATCCGCTCATGGTAAGCCCTCAAATTGACTCCCCGTGCGCATCTGGTGGTGTTCTGCCACTAACAGTCACCACCGACGAGCCGGAGCGCCGTTTTTGTGACTTTTTGGTGAGTCCGCCTCCTCTTCCCCCTCAGCGCAGCCTCAATCCACTTCCCCACTTGGCCGATCCATCGGGAACCGTTAGATCCGAAACCAGTGGCCTAGATTAGATTGGAGAATACCCCTTTGCTGCCCAATCATAAGCCGACGCATGTTGTCTCTTTAATCCCAATTAGCCCTGACCACTTCATATGCCCCGTCATCAGCCACTCAGCGCCACATTGGGAAAAGCGCTGACGTGTCTATTGAGTCAGTGCCTACGCATTAAATCAAGGTTTTTCAATACAAAAATAAATCTTATAATTCCTAGAAGTTGGTAATTTTGTAATTTAGCCCTAAACTTTTCTATAATTACAAAAAGAGCCATATCTTTTTACACTTAGGTCCCTAAACTTTTCCAAAATTACATATAGGTCCTTTTGTTTTTACAGAAAGGTCCCTAGACTTTCTGTTAATTATAAATAAGTCCTTTTCTTTTATAAACTAAACCCTAATCTTGTTTTAGCATATCTTTTTCGTTGTAGCTCCGTTTTAAGAGATTCTTACGCCGTTAGATTCAGTTTTTAGAGCTCTATCTTTCTAGATAGGTTTTGTCTTTATTGTTCTTTTGTTTGTGTTATATTCTTAGTGTATTTTGTTTGTGTGCTTTGCTGGTAAATGTGCGATTATTCAACAATGCCCTAGATCAATTTGAGGAACATCAAGACCAGGAGCAAGAATACACTTAGTAGCAGTAAGGAGAAGGTAAGTGTCCTTGATCATCTTGTACCTATATTTTTAAATGTTTCGGATGACAAATTGCATGCAGTGTCTATCAATATGATGGGTAGTCACCTATGTTAGGGTTTTCCCAATATTTTCCCTTATCATCCTTTGGAACCTAAATGGTTTATGGTTAGGTATCTTTGGTGGGTAGATTGCTTAGCCATGCTTTTGGATATTGGGAAGTGTCATAATCTTGACTAATAAACATATGCAACAATGGTGGTTAATTTGATAATGGTCTAGCAACATGGAAGCTTAGGCCTTGAGCAAAGTGGTTTTGATGATCGTCATGGTTATGAAGTTAGTTTAGTGTTTGCTCAAGTAACCTAAGAAGGACCTATTTGTGGAGGGACAACCTAAGAACTAACGTATCAACCACGAGACTGATATGGGTAAGGCGTGACATACTAGCTAGAGCCTATCCAGTGTGTGTTGTGTCGGCACAAAAGGGGCTTCTGGGTAGGAGTTGAACTCGCGTAAATCATGGCGGTGAAACCTAGTAGGCAGACGCATACTGGATTAGTCTCTGGTTAGTGGAAAATGTCATTTAGTGATTTCTTTGTGGCACACCACTGACGTGTATTAAGTGTCTTGCAAACATGGCAACATGGAATTCACTGACTCTTGGGGAAAGCTGGACAACCTCTGCAGAATATAAAACTGTTATAACAGCCGTGCCCATAGTTATGGGAGACTTGGATTCTCACATGATTAGATGGTTATGGATATGGGTTTGGTCATGGTTTTGGTTATAGTACAGGGATTACTACATGGTTATGGTGTGCAAGGTGGCGAGCCTTGTCTGCTGGGTGTTGGACTATTTGGGTTACATTCACTTAATAATTGCTTAATGTTTTTGAGTCCAAATATCTTTTCATTACTCGCATTTACGTAAGTATACCATGTGTTAGCCTATTCTTATTGTAAGCCTACATATCATTATTTTCCTACACTTGCTGAGTACTCTATGTGCTTACCCTTGCTATCTCCCACCATACATATCCTGCTCAATGGAAGACTTTGAAGATTTCCAGGATGACAACCTGGCATTCTAGGAGCATGTCTTCCGGTCGGTGCCTGTGGAGTGCTTGGGTCCCCGATGCTTTCGTTCCATTGTCGTCATTTAGATGTTATCGTTTAGTTATTGAAGTTGTTTAGGTGAAGTCTTTTTTGTAAGAAGTGAACGATTGTAAGTTAAAATATTGCTTTTGTTACTTTACCTATGATGTCCTTATATGTGTTAAACTTTCTGAGCACATATAAGCCACACTTGGTTTTGTCCGTTAAAATTGGGTATGACAGAGGTGGTATTGGAGCCATACTGATTGTAGGACCACGAGCCTAGATAGAATTGTCGTTCTAAGGTTCTTTCTAATTTGTCTAAAACCATCAGAGCCTTTCTCTTAGTTCTCATACTTGTCTCTTGCTATCCATAAGGTTAATTCTTATATCCCACCGCTTCCTTTTTAGATGGTTCGCCAGCTACTCACTGCTCGCAAGTCAACCGGAGGACGTCCACCCATTCTTCAATGTGTTACAACCGAAGAGGACATTGATGACCCCACTTTCCGTAGTATGGACCCTGTTCCCGACGCCTATGAGAGTGATGGTCTTCACGCTGGACAGCTTCCTCGCTTACTGTGGGGAATACTTTCTGAACTTGTACATACACAGAAGCCAGTCTATAGGGGAGTTAAGAAGCAACACTCTTTGTATGTAGAATGGAAGGTCAAAATCACTATCTATGATTATGAGCGAAGCCAAGATGAAGGTCTGGATGTTCGTCGAGTTGCGGGCATTCACTCAGTAATGGCCCCAAGAGCTACCTTCACCACCGGTGTTTGAGATGCAGCTCGTCAAGCCATATCCCGTGTTCGAGAACAATACAATAGCAAGATGGTTGACTCTCCTTATGCATATTGTCCAAACGGAGAACTCGTGGAAGTAATGAACCGTTCGTGAAGCGTCCCTTTGAAGAAAACCCCAAGCTACGTGAACAAGTTGCTCTCACTATGGCCTTGGAAGATGAACTAGAATGCACCTTATGGGAGTTGGGAGATGTTCGCCAATGCCTTGCTTTCATCAATACACTTCTAGAGGATGAACATGATGCCAACCAAAAAGAATGTGAAGATGAAGAAGAAGACCTGTCTATCCACTCACCCCCACACAAGAGGACTATCTCAATGCCCCTGCTATAGATGAAGATGGATCAGTTGATTCCTCCCCCTCAGCATCCCATACTAGAGAGGAATCCCAATAGTATAGTCTTTTAGTAGATCGTCTTTGAGTCGTTAAAGTCGAGCATCGATGTAATCGTTAAGTATAATAATACTTCTAGTGTGAGATTTTTTTTTTGGTGCTAAGTGTGTGATTTGGATCTTTTGTTTGAGTATCGATGTGAGCCGTGGAATGCTTTGGTACATTGTCCATAGACACATCTTTATTATCTATATAATATAATATAGATGGGTTTCCCTAGTTAAATTATTTTCATCTCACTTATGTACTCCTGTCCCTCTTTCCAACCCTAATCAGATGGTTAACACAAGGAGTATCAATACCCACGAGGAGAACAACAGCAACCAGAATCCACCCCCACCCCCTCCAACGACCCTGGAACAACAGATGGCTATGCAGACTCAGATCTTGCAAGCTTTAGCCCAAACCATGGTGCAAATGCAGCAGCAACAACCAAATCATGTTCCTCAACCGCATCAACCATCAAGACTTGGAGAAATCAAAAGAACTCAACCTCCAATCTTTAGTCATGCAGTGGAGCCTATGGCTGCAAATGATTGGCTGAAAGATATAGAAAGGAAGCTACAAGTTACTCAGTGCAATGACAGATAGATGGTTCTGTATGTCTCACATCAACGCCGGTCAAGCTCTAGACTAGTGGGAAGCATACTGTAGCGCACATGAAAATCCAGCAGGAGTTTAAATCCAGTTTCCGCACTCATCACATGTCATTAGGAGATGTCCGTCTGAAGAAGAAGGAATTCATGAGCCTGAAGCAAGGACCAATGACTGTAAGGGAGTATGTGACAAAGTTTACTCAGTTGTCCAAGTATGCTCCTAATGAAGTGGATACAGATGAGAAGAAGCAGGAACATTTTCTGGGAGGTCTGAATGATGCCATAGAGTATGCCCTACTTCCTCAAGAGTTCCCCAATTTCCAAGCAATGGTGAACAAAGCTTTGTTGATTGAACACAAGCACCGTCAGCTGGATGAGAAGAAAAGGAAGATGTCTTTCCAAGGACAAGGAAGCAACACATGTTCCCGTGTGGCAACTCAAATGTCTCTGCAAGGCCCTATGTTCTATTCCAACATTCAGTACAGGACTCAGTCGCAAGTTCCTATTTAGTGCTCCAATTATCAGACATCCCGTTCAACTCCACCAGCTACTCCTCAAGTTAAGAACAGCCCAGCTACCCCTAGCCCAAACAAAGGAAGTTTCTACTCTGTAAAGGAAGGGAACTATGTGAATACCAAAGTTGTAGATCTTTTCGAGTAATACAATTTAGAGTCAAGAAACGTGCAATTTGGAGTCCGGATGATAGAGATATCATCCTTGGAATAGAGAGTTGCCAAAAAGGAAACCGTAACCGACTCGAACTCGAATCTGATCCGTGTTCGGCTAGGACATGACCTTAAAAAGCCACCCCTAACCCAATAAATATGAGTTGCATGCCCTCTCCTATCCTATTCCATACCACTAAACCCTAGAAGTCACTATTGTGCTGTCCGTACGCCGCCATTGGCCAGAGCTGCCGTTGCCGCCGCACGTAATGCGCTACGTTGTCTTCTCCGTGAATCCTCCTTCCTCGACCATCAAAGCAAGGTGATGACCCCTTCTTATCCTCCCTTAATACTGTTTTAGAATCATACTAAGTCACTAGCCAAGCCCTAGCCTCGGCCAAAGCCCAATCTACACCGTCACGGTCGTCGCCATCACGGACAACCGCATTGTAGCCGATTGGCATCAACGTTCCCAACTGACCAGAGGTCAAACCACCAAGCCCTTTCACCGGTGCATATCACATGATGTTCCCCACGCCCTCACCAACCAGGTCGGCCAATAGAGGAGCCAAACCACCATAATCATGGTCGACATACCCGCTGTCCGGTTTCTGGACGCGTTCTGCGCGCGCACCGGATTTGCAT
The DNA here is from genome assembly GCF_958298935.1 of Phragmites australis. Lineage (NCBI taxonomy): Eukaryota > Viridiplantae > Streptophyta > Magnoliopsida > Poales > Poaceae > Phragmites > Phragmites australis. The sequence continues at coordinate 27,745,216 of NC_084926.1, read as the reverse complement.
TTGCGTTCCCCGTCAATCCGAAAGCCGTATGGATGCACCAACTGCGTCACGACGTGTCCCATCAAGTCTTCTACATGAACCTAGGAGGCCATCCCTGTTTGTGCAGCGACACGACCAGGACGCCATTGCCAACCGCAGCATGTCGTAGCTGTCACCCATCACATCTCCGTTGATTGTTCTTCCTCTCAGTGGATGATCTACCCAAAACTATACCGTACCATTGTGTTCCCGGAATATATGAATATCTCTATTCAAACGGATTCTCAGATTTCATAGCCAATCTCCTAGAACGCGAGCGTTTTTGTTCCTGCATCTGTTCGCGGTCACCACCGAACCTAGAAGCAGTCATCGCTATTTTGCTGCTACCTTGGATGACCCTTTCCAAAACCAACCATACCACTAAGTTAGTCTTTCCACATTCTATACCATGTTTCCCTCGTTTCACTGAAACACCACTGAAGCCTGACATCGATGTATGTGGCCACGTTCTCGATCTCCATCTCCGACGAAACCCGAACCACCACCGCTACACAAAGTCACCAGTAGTATCCTTAACCTAGAAGCGCAACCTTCGGCCTTTTTGATCCATCATAGGTGGTTGAGACTAGATCTCCGCGTATCCTTTCTTTAATCCAAGATGGTACTTGCAGAGCATGCCAAGGTAGCACCACATCAATCTCCTTAGCCTACACTTCTTGAATCTTGCGCAATAATGTTGTCACTCCTGACATAGTGACTGTGCAGTAAAACCTTTCCCATAGGAAGATAGTTCCAAAAAGTCAGCATTTCCTTTTAAGTCTAATCCATCTCTCGAAAGTTGTTCTCTTTTCATCTTAACTCCGATTTAGGCGATTCTTACATCTAAATGTTTCTAAAATCTTACCTATCCAACCATAGTGTTTTTAAAGTGTTTTAATGATGTTTGGTATGTTGTTCTTAGTATTTGCTTTGTGTTGTTTGTCAGTAGTTCTCGCGATTAGTCGATAATATTCCGGAGCAGATCAAGGGACTTCAAGGCCAAGATTTCGACAACACAGAGTAGCATTGAGTTAAAGGCAAGTGTCATTGATTATCTTGAACCTATGTTTTTAAATGTTTTATTTTACAAATTGCATGCAGTGTCTATCAATGTGATGGGTAGTCACCTATTTTAGGGTTTACCTAGTTCTTCCTTTACATTCCTTGAAGCCTAAGTGGTAGTTGATATGAGTTTCTTGGGTAGAATTGCTTAGCCATGCTTTTGGCATGTTGGGAAGTGTCATACACATGCTTAATGGACAAACGCAATGGTGATGATGAACTTGTTCTGGAAACATGAAACCCTAGGACTTAGACAAAGAGTGGGTCCGGGATGTTGGTTCTTGTGGTGAGCTTGTGGATACGTTCCGAGCAGAGATGTTAAGTTTTGTTGGTTATTTCCCTGTTGAATAGTTGGATAGTCTTTGCCCAAGTATCACATATAAGGACCGATTCGTGGAGCGACAACCCAAGAATTATCGTACCAACCACAAGGCTGATATGGGTAAGGCTTAGCATATTGGTTAGACACCTGGCTGGTATTTGTTGGACTACTAGGACCTAATCAATGGACAATGCTTCGTCGTGATCTCCTGGCGACACACCACTGGTGTGTGTTAAGTGTCTTACAAACACGGCAACATGGAATTCACTAACTCGTGGGGAAAGCTGGACAACCTCTGCAGAGTGTAAAACTGTTATAACAGTTGTGCTCGCGATTATGAGAGATTTGGATCCTCACATGATTAGTGGGTTGTGTTTTTGGGTTTAGTTGTGGTTATGGTTCTGGTACAGGGAGTACTAGATGGTTGTGGTTTTGGTTATAGTACAGCGATAATGTTCCCACACTTACTGAGCACGTCATGTGCTCACACTTGCTATTTTTCCTATACCATGTAACATGTATGCTGCTGCTCAGTGAGTGAAGATGTTGAAGACTATCAAGATGAGGATGTGACATTCTAGGCGCGTGTCTTCTAGTCGGTTGCCTATGGTGTTGTTGGGCACTAGTGCTTCTGTTCCATTGCAAATATCTTCATAGAAGACAATATATGTCAATTGTTGTAAGAGTTTAACGTTTATTCTATAAAGTATTGCTTTTGTTACTTCACCTGTGATGTCCTTATGTGTGTTGAACATCCTGGGCACACATAAGTCACATCTAGTTTTGTCCGTTAAAAATGGATGTGACAGAGATGGTATCAGAGCCATACTGACCGCAGGACACAAGCATAGATAGAATGGTCGTGCCATAAGGTCATATTTTAAAAGCTTATTTTGAAAAATCCATCCCCATGCTTTTCTGACCTCTCAGTTTCTCTCTACTTAACCATTTGAATCTATTGAGCAAAATGAATTTCCAACACTCCTCCTTTTAAACTATTAGTTGTTGAACCATCACAGTTACTCTGTTCGAGGAGGATGCACTTGAAGATCTCTCTTGGTGCTCCTACCTTGCGTGAACATTTATATCATAAAGATGAAGATCCATCACGACAAGAAAGATTATTCTACCACAACACTGAATACATGAAGATCTACCTCTGCGCCGCTCCCAGTTTTAGTTCTTCGAGTTATAGGAGGATTTTCTCTGATCTTCAGAAACGTTAGAGCGCTGTTAGTAGTGTGTGCTTTGTGTGATTTGGGTTTAATGTTTGAGTGCTGGTATGCGTTGTGGGATGCCTTAGCATCTGGTAACAGCGGCATTCCTTATATATCTCTATAGTTAATAGTATAGCTGGGTTTTCTCCTTTTAGTCCCTTATCTTCTTGCCCCAACCTTCTGCCTCAATCCCAATTAGATGGTGAACATAAAGAAAGATCAGCTTGGTAAAGGTACCAACAACAATAACAACAACATCCAGTAGATGCCACCTCAATTCAACAACTAACAATTTTTGGAGACGCAGAGACAGATCTTTCAAAACATGGCTCAGAAAATGGAAAGTCTGGTACAGATCGTTGAAGCTCTGGGTGCAGAAGACGAGCATAGAAAGCAAAGCAACAACAAGAAGTGGAAGAAAGCCTTTAAAGACCATCAAGTAAACAACAGTTCTCGGTTACTTTAACACCTTGATTTTCAGATTTCTCAAATTTCTAAAAATTTCCAAGATTATTGAATAGCTTCACCAGTAGAATAGGTTTAAAACCTATTTTCTTAATCAATCAATAAATATAGGTTATTATTTTTTGTGCATTGCATGCCAAGTTTTGTTAGAAGCCAGGTAAATGCATTAGAGTTTTTTTTTTCTCTTTAGTGTTTTGAGTGAAAAAGATTTTGAAAAGATTTTTACAAAACTCAGTAGTGAATAAGTTAAGGATCTTAATGGTTGGAATTCAAAATCCTTGAATTCATCATCTATTCAATCCTTGATCATACCTGATCCTTCTCCAGGTCAATTCAAATCTTATCCAAATCCTTGTTTAAAGTCAATCTCTCCTCTTTCTCAAATCTACCCAAATCCAAATTCAAATTCCTTATCTACTCCTATTCTTGTTCAACCTCATCTTTTTCGTTTCTCTTAAATTCACTCCAAACTCAATTCAAATTCAAACCTTATTCAAATTTCTCTGCAAAAGTTTCTTTTCTAAACCCTAGATAAACCTAAAATGTCTTTGGGATCAATCTTGCTCGAGTCCAAACCCTTAGCCAAGTCTTCTAGATGGCCCAACAAAGGATCCACGAAATCTGTAAATTTTCGCGGAGTCTTGGACAGCCTCATCTTCTCATGACGTTTCGGAGTTCAAAACTGCCTCAAATGCAAATCTTGAAAATACCAAAGTTGTAGGTCTCGTCGAGAGCTTCGATTTAAACCTATGGAAGTTCTCTTTTGGATAATGGAGCTAGGAGTTATGGCCCCCGAAATCAGTACTGCACAGATAAGTCCGAGTTCAAACAGTTTATCTTGTGGCGCATTTTTGGAAATCAAGATGGTGTTTTCAGAAGTTCGACTACCAAAGTTGTAGATTTTTTTGAGTACTACAATTTAGAATCAAGAAACGTCCAATTTGGAGTCCGGACGATGGAGATATCATCCTCGGAATACAGAGCTGCGAAAAAAGGAAACCGTAACCGACTCGAACTCGAATCTGATTCGTGTTCGGCTTGGACTCCACCTCAACCAGCCGCCCCTAGCCCTATAAATATGAGTTGCACACACTCTCCTACCCCTATTCCATACCCCCAAGACCTAGAAGTCGCTGCTGCCCTGTCCGTGCATCGCCGGAGCGCCGCCGTTCGCCGGAGCCGCCGGAGCCGTCGCCCGTGATGCGCTACGTCGTCTTCTCCGTGAATCCTGCTTCTTCCACCATCAAAGCAAGGTGAGGACCCCTTCTTCTCCTCCCTTACTACTGTTTTAGAATCATACTAATTCCCTAGCCAAGCCCTAGCCCCGGCCAAAGCCTGATCTACGCCGCCACGGTAGTCGCCATCGCGGACAGCCACGCTGTAGCCGATTGGCATCGACGTTCCCGACCGACCAGAGGTCAAATCACCAAGCCCTTTCACCAATGCATGTCCCATGATGTTCCCCACGCCCTCACCAACCAAGTCGGCCGGTAGAGCAGCCAAACTACCGTAATCAAGGTCGACATACTCACTGTCTGATTTCTAGACGCGTTCTACGCGCGCACCAGATTTGGATTCATGTCCCCCGTCAATCCGAAAACCGTATGGATGCACCAACCACGTCACGGCGTGTCCCATGGAGTCTTCTACGTTACCCTAGGAGCCATTCCCCGTTTGTGTAGCGACACGACCAGGACGCCATTGCCAACCACAGCACGTCGCTGCCATCACCCGTCTCATCTCTGCAGATTGTTCTTCCTCTCAGTGGATGATCTACCCAAAACTATGCCATAGTATTGTGTTCTTGGGATATATGAACATCTCTATTTAAATGGATTACCAAATTTCATAGCCAATCTCTGGGAATGCTAGTGTCTTCGTTCTTGAATCTGTTCGCGTTCACCACCAAACCTAGAAGCAGTCATCACTGTTTTTCCGCTACCTTGGATGACCCCTTCCAAAACCAACCATACCGCTGAGTTAGTCTTTCCGCATTCTACACCATGCGTCCCTCGTTTCACTGAAACACCACTGAAGCCGACATCGATGTCTGTGGCCATGCGCCCGATCGCTGTCTCCGACGAAACCCGAACCACCACCGCTACATAGAGTCACCAGTAGTATCCTTAACCTAGAAGCGCAACATTCGGCCTTTTTGATCCATCATAGGTGGTTGATACTAGATCTCAGTGTATCCCTTCTTTAATCCAAGATGTTACTTGCATAGCATGTCAAGTCAGCACCACATCAGTCTCCTTAGCCTAGACAGCGAAGTCTAGTCTACCCTAAACTTCTTGAATCTTGCGCAATGATGTTGTTAAGCCTAGCGCAATGATTGTGCAATAAAGCTTTTCCTATAGGAAGATAGTTCCGGGAAATCAGCATTTCCTTTTGAGCCTAATCCATCTCCCGAAAACTGTTCTCTTTTCATCTTAACTCCGATTTAGGTGATTCTTGTGTCTAAACGTTTCTAAAATCATTCCTATCCAACCATAGTGTTTTTAAAGTGTTTTGATGATTTTTGGTATGTTGTTCTTAGTGTTTGCTTTGAGTTGTTTGTCGGTAGTTCTCGCGATTAGTTGATAACATTCCGGAGCAGTTCGAGGGACTTCAACACCAAGATTTCAACAACACTGAGCAGCATTGGGTAAAAGGCAAGTGTCCTTGATCATATTGAACCTATATTTTTAAATGTTTTATTTTACAAAATTGCATGCAATGTCTGTCAATATGATGGGTAGTCACCTATGTTAGGGGTTTCCCTAGATTTTCCCTTATCATCTCTTGGAATCTAGATGGTTTATGGTTAGGTGTCCTTTGTGGGTAGATTGCTTAGCCATGCTTTTGGGATGTTGAGAAGTGTCATAATCTTGACTAATGAACATATGCAACAATGGTCGTTAATGTGTTAATGGTTTAGCAACATGGAATATTAGGCCTTGAGCAAAGTGGTTTGGATAGTTGTCATGGTTATGATGTTGGTTTAGTGTTTGCTCAAGTAACCTAAGTAAGGACCGGTTTGTGGAGCGACAACCCAAGAAGTAAAGTACCAACAATGAGGCTAATATGGGTAAGGCGTGACATACTGATTAGAGTCTATCCAGTGTGTGTTGGGTCAGCACAAAAGGGGGCTTTTGGGTAGGAGCTTAGCTTGCGTAAAGCCTGGCGGTGAAACCTAGTGGGCAGACACATACTGGATTAGTCTCTGATTAGTGGCAAATGTCATGCAGTGATTCTTGGTGGCACACCACTGGCGTGTGTTAAGTGTTTCGCGAACATGACAACATGGAATTAACTGACTCGTGGGGAAAGCTGGACAACCTCTGCAAAGTGTAAGACTGTTATAACAGCCATGCTCACGGATATGAGAGACTTGGATCCTCACATGATTAGTGGGTTGTGGTTATGAGTTTGGTTGTGGTTATGAGTTTGGTTGTGGTTATGGTTCTGATATAGGGAGTACTAGATGGTTGTGGTTATGGTTCTGGTACAGGGAGTACTAGATGGTTGTGGTTTTAGTTATAATACAGGGAGTACTAGACGGTTATGGTGTGCAAGGTGGGGAGCCTTGTATGCTATGCGTTGGAGTGTATGGGTTACATTCACTTAATAATTGCTTAATGCTTTTGAGTCCAAATATGTTTTCATTACTCACATTTACGCAAATATACCATGTGTTAGCCTATTCTTGGTATAAGCCTGCATATCATTATCTTTCCCACACTTGCTGAGTGCATCATGTGCTCACACTTGCTATTTTCCCTACACCATGCGACATGTATGCTGTTGCTCAGTGAGTGAAGATGTTGAAGACTATCAAGACGTAGTTGTGACGTTCTAGGTGCGTGTCTCCCGGTCGATTGCCTACGGTGTTGTTGGGCACCAGCGCTTCTGTTCCGCTGCAGATATCTTCATAGAAGATAATATATGTCAATTGCTGTAAGAGTTTAACGTTTATTTAATAAAAGTATTGCTTTTGTTACTTCACCTGTGACGTCCTTATGTGTGTTGAACATCCTGGGCACACATAAGCCGCATCTGGTTTTGTCCGTTAAAATCGGGTGTGACAGTTACATTTCACTCCTAAACAAGCACTTTGTTCTATCAACCAGGAAGTTTCACAGGTCAAGAGAAAAGTTGCAGAGTACCCCTATAAGGAAGGTGTGTTTTTGCAGTGAAGAAGATAGACACTATACCAATCGATGTCCCCTGAGGATCCTTGTACCTGACGATAAGAAGGTGTGTGTCCACTCTGGAGAACCTACGCGCTGGGTAAAAAGATGTCCCATGAAGCACCCCGCACAGAATTGGATCAACCCCAAACCCCATATGAAGCTCTCAGTTCAACATTCAAACTGTTACGACTTTCAAGTTGTAACTCAAGGTAACCAAGATCGACGAGATCCCATCAAGCTCATAGAAGCTCAGTAGGTACCAAAAAAAAACGAGTGATATATTCCATGTCAAAGGCTACAAGTCTATCTACTTCTCAAGAACTAGAAATGTAAGTCAGAGAAGTCTGCTCCTTTTTAAGGGGGGTAGTCTTCCCAGCTAATCTCTTGGTTCTGCAACCTAAAGATAGATATTGGAAACTGCTAGTCAGCAAAGGTAATTCGGTAATAAAGTGTGCTAAAGGAAGGACAGTACCCAGAAGCTGCACTCCGACCACACAAATGATTGCTAAGAATAAGTACTCTTTCCTCAGAATTAGGATATGCCTTAATCTTCAAGGATAAAAAGGTCCGCCAAGGTCAATCAACAGATGAGAAGATCATTAAAAAAATATTAAAAGAAACTTATCAGGAGTGCTAAAGCTACGGAATTCCCAGGAATCAGAAAGCACTAAGATGTACCATGATCTCAAGGATTCTTATCAGTAGTATGGAAACAAGAGTGGTGTAGCAGAGTATATGGTCTTATGTGACACATGTCGAAAAAGTTCGAACAGTACATCAGAGACAACTACAACCATTGAAGATATACAGAATAGAATATCCGAGAAAATCCAACATACTCAAGGTAATCAATCAAGATTTGTCAAGATAGATGCGAAAGCTATTAAAAGCAAAGTGAGCAGAGTATGTCAGGGCAATGAGGTTAACACTATGAAGAAAAAGCAATTTGGAAAGCGAGAAGAAAACTTGAAGACTAAGATTACTTATCTCATTTCCGATCTGCCCGAATCTCGAGGGCGAGATTCCTTTGAGGGGGTGGTAGATTTGTAACACCCTGATTTTCAAATTTCTCAAATTTCTAAAATATTACAAAATTATTAAATAGCTTCACCATTAGAATAGGTTTAAAACCTATTTTCTTAATCAATCAATCAATATAGGTTATTATTTTGTGTGCATTGCATGCTGAGTTTTGCTAGGAGCTAGGTAAATGCATTAGAGTTCTTTTTCTTTTTCTTTTCTTTGATGTTTTGAGTGAAAAATATTTTGAAAAGGTTTTTACAAAACTCGGTAGTGAATAATTTAAGGATCTTAATGGTTGGAATTAAATGTCTTTGAATTCATCATCTATTCAGTCCTTGATCATACCTGATCCTTCTCCAGTTTAATTCAAATCTTATCCAAATGTTTGTTTAAAGTCAATCTCTCCTCTTTCTCAAATTCTACCCAAATCCAAATTCAAATTCCTTATCTACTCCTATTCTTGTTCAACCTCATTTTTTGTTTCTTTTAAATTCACTTCGAACTCAATTCAAATTCAAACCCTATTCAAATTTCTCTACCAAAGTTTCTTTTCTAAACCCTAGATGTACCTAAAGTATATCCATCTTGCTCAAGTCAAAACCCTTAGCCAAGTCATCTAGAAGGCCCAACACAAAGGATCCATGAAATCTACAAATTTTCGCAGAGTCCTGGACAGACTCATCTTCTCATGAAGTTTCGGAGTTCAAAACGGCCTCAAATGCATATCTTGACAATATATGTCAATTGATGTAAGAGTTTAATATTTATTCTATAAAAGTATTGCTTTTGTTACTTCACCTGTGACATCCTTATGTGTGTTGAAATCCTGGGCACACATAAGCCGCATCTGGTTTTGTCCGTTAAAACCGAGTGTGACAGGATTGACAGCAAAGTATATGTCTCCTAGGTTGAAACTTAAAATAAGGGGGTAGACTTCCAGCAAATCTTATAGCCTTGGAATCTAAAGGCATAGATGTTATTATTGGAATGGATTGCTTAGCCAAGTACGATGGAGTAATAGAGTGTGCCAGAAGGGCAGTTCACCTAACAAATGGAGATGGAACCAAAGTCGAGTTCGTAGCTACCATACCAGCAGTAGAGGATTGTTCTCTCAACCTACTGGACGATGCACCCATTGATCAGATCAGAGTGGTTTGCGAGTTTCCCGATGTCTCCCCCGATAAATTTCCAGGTATGCCACCAGCTCAAGATATTGAGTTTGTTATAGAATTGGTACCCGGTACGCCCTCCATAGCAAAAAGGCTATATAGAATGTCCGCTAATGACCTAGCTGAGTTAGATAAAGGTTTTATTAGACCATGTGCGTCACCTTGAGGAGCCCCAGTTCTTTTCGTAGATAAGAATGATGGTACCCGACGAATGCGTGTAGAGTATAGAACACTCAATGATGTGACCATTAAGAACAAGTATCCGTTACCCTGGATTGAGGATTTGTTTGATCAGATGAGAGGAGCTAGAGTGTTCTCCATGATTGATCTAAGGTCTGGATACTATCAATTAAAAATTCGATCATCAGATGTGCCCAAGACTACCTTCAGTACTCGATATGGATTATATGAGTATACCATCATGTGTTTCAGATTGACCAATGCACTAGCCTATTTCATGAACCTTATGAACAAAGTATTTATGGACTACTTGGATAAATTTGTGGTAGTATTCATTGATGACATTCTGGTTTTCTCTAAGAGTGAGGAAGAACATGAAGAGCAGTTGAGAATAGTGTTACAGACACTTAGAGAGCATCAGTTATATGCCAAGCTTAACAAGTGTGATTTTTGGTTAAATCAAGTTTCTTTCCTCAGACATATCATAACTACTGGAGGTTTAGCAATAGATCCAAGTAAAGTGAAGGATGTGTTGAATTGGTTACCACCTACCAATGTGTCAGAGATCAAGGGTTTCCTTGGGTTAGCAGGTTATTATCATCGCTTTATAGAAGGGTTCTCTTAGATAGCTCAGCCCCTCACCTCTTTGCTTCAGAAAAACATGTTTTTTAAGTGGAGCCTGGCTTGTCAAGCAAGTTTTGAAGAGTTGAAGGAGAGATTGACTACAGCCCCAATGTTAGTTCTACCAGATATCAGCAAGAACTTCAATATCTACTGTGATGCTTAGCGACAAGAACTTGGATGTGTTCTCATGCAAGAAGGTCAAGTCAAAGCCTATGTGTCAAGGCAGTTAAGGAAGCATGAGAAGCACTACCCTACACATGACCTGGAGTTAGCAGCTATGGTTCATGCATTAAAAATTTGGAGACATTATCTCATTGGAAAATGGTGTGAGATATATACGGATCATAAGAGTTTAAAGTATTTCTTCACCCAACCAAACTTAAACCTTCATCAGCGCAGATGGCTAGAGTTAATCAAGGACTATGATGTGGGAATTCACTACCATCCATGAAAGGCTAATGTAGTAGCCGATGCTTTGAGTTGGAAGAGTTATTGTAACTCAGCGATGGTTCAAGATAGTCAACCTGTGTTATGGAAAGAGTTTGAGAAGCTCAACCTTGGATTTGTGGCGGATATGGAAACAACCACCATGGAAGTAGATTGCACTCTTGAATGAGATATTCGTAAGGGTCAACTGGAGGATGAGAAGCTCAAGGAATTAGGTAGCTTATCAAGGATGATAAAGCTCCAGACTTTACAGAGGATAGTCAAGGTACTGTGCGGTTCACAAAGAGAATATGTGTGCCTAACCAGAAGGAAATTAAAGGGTTTTTGAGAGAAGCTCATGATTTAGCATATTCTATTCACCCCAAAAGTACAAAGATGAATCAAGATCTCAAGGATCGCAACTGGTGGTACAGAATGAAGAGAGATGTTGTAGAATACGTAGCCATGTGTGATGTTGGAGCAAGAGTTCATTTTGCCCCAGCAAGTACGGCGAGAGTTTATTCTAAGGAGGAGATTCAACCTTGAAGACGAAGTTTAAGAGGAAGGAACACCACGATGTATTGATGGTAGAAAAATGTATCACACTCTAAGAGGAGTATCACAGCGTGACTTTGCATGTTTTCACCTTTGTGCCCTTTTTTGCTATCTTGCTCGTCCTCCTCCCGCTCTTTCTGCGGAGCAAGAGTTTGTCTTGCCCCAACAAGTATGGCAAGAGTTTCTTCTAAAGAGGAGGCTCCAGCTTGGAGACAAAGTTTAAGAGGAAGGAACACCACGATGTATTGATGGTAGAAAAATGTATCACTCTAGGAGGAGTATCACAACGTGACTTGGGATGTTTTCACCTTTTTCTCTTTCTTTTTATGTCTTGCTCGTTGTCCTCCTGCTGTCCCCTTTTCCCAGAGGACCATGGCATCCTATTTATAGGGCCATGCGTAGCTTGGCGTACAAGTTATCATAATATACAAATATCCAGGATTAGACCAAATTACAATCTTCTACCCTATCGGGGAGATAAATATCCACCGTGGTAATTATCGTGATGCTTGCCCCCTAAAGGGAGCGAGCTAGTCACTGATTGCGGCCCAGCGCCGCACTGTCAAGGGTGTCAGGATAGCCTCTATCATGCCGGGGTGTCAGAGCGACGTCCATTAGCATAGGCCTTTAATGCCGGTCACTTCCTTGCAGGTAAAGCACGGCCGATTCTCCCCTTCCGGCTGATCTTTCCTAAGGCCGGCTGACTCACCTTACTGCCTTCGGGAAGGCGGCCTGAGCAGCCTGAGGCGAGGTCCTCAGGAGGCATGGAACCGGGAGGTGAAGGCTTTAGGAAGCAGGACCCGAAGGCCCGGAACTTCAGGAGGCCAAAGCTTCGGAGGACTGAGGCTTTGGGAGGTCGTGTTTTTGGGAGGCTGCGAGAGATCGAGCTGGCGGAGCCAAGGGAAGGGTTCATAGGTACAAACGGGTACCATGAAGGGATCTGATGACATCAGAGATCGAGCTTTTAAGGGAGGGTCAGGAGCTCCACGCTCCAGATGGACCTGGATGGTGATCTTCAACCATTATCCTCAGGCTGGTTTATTTTCCTCCCAACAGTACCCCCTCATTCTCGGGCCCCTATGTTTTGGAGGGGGGAGAGGATGTAGAGGAAAAATCAACCCCAGCCTGGTATAGTATCAAGGATGCCTGATGACAATTCTCTATCCTTTGAGGTCGCTAGAGTAGAGGTTACATGTGGGTTTGGAGAATGCAGGGGGTTGTTTAGGGTCTTGTGCCCACGCCCCTGTCACATGCCGAAAGGGGTTTGGGTTATTAATGTGACGGGACATCCATGCGATAAAACAAGGCATTCATCATGGAGCGCTGCCACGTGTTGGAGGAAACCCAGATATTGCCACGCCCCCCCATGTGTTCAATGGGGGGGCCACGACGGTGTTCGTCCTGCTTCATCTTCCGGACCTACGTGGCTGCGTGGCCTGGGTATAAAGCTAAGGTTACCCGGTCGGAGTCTCCATAGCCCCACAAGCGAGTAGTTAACCTTGAATTGAGTATGGAATTGTCTTCCTCCTTATCCTCTTCGAAGATGTCGATGATCTCGATAGCTTCTTTGGGAGCCAAACTATTTCAATCGTTGGCAGAGGTGCTAGTGGCCACGTCGCTTCAATCTTTGTAGGGGAGGCAGTTGCCCATCGAGATCATCGATATCTCTGATGACGATGAGGAGATTGACTGGGATCTCCTGCGAAGGTAGAGTGAGCTGGTGGCTGTAGGGCCAGTGGCGAAGCAGGAGGAGGCCGGGAAGGCGAGGGAGAAGGCCCCGCCGGTGACCTCCTAGAACTCCTCAGCGTCCTCCGACAGCTCCAGAGCCAGCTACTGTATCACCTTCCGCAGTGGTAGGCCACAGATGAGGCACATACGTCGTCCCATGCGTGGCCCCTACCGGGATCCGTAGGAGGTGAAGGCGATCACCAGGATGGCGTACTTGGTGACAGAGTGATATATCCATGCCATGGTTGAACTTAGTCACCTTGTACTCTTTCTCGCCCTGTTTTGCTCCGTAGGGATCTATCTTCTTCGTGGCAATTTCTTATTGTTGCTTTAGTGTGTATCCCCTGGATGTACTAGTTTTTAAAAATATAACGTGGACCTTCAGGAACAGTCATGTCTCCTTCCGTATCGGAGTGCTAGGGGATCTTTCGAACGGGTGACCGCGCGTGTGCTTTCATGCCTCCAAACCATGCTTCTTCTTCCCTTTCAAAGGCGATGGGTAGTTTTTCTGACGACCGGGGCACCGAGCCTTCGTATAGATCATCGCTGATTTCGTTCCTTCTAGGGGAGAGGTGACCTCGAGAATCTAGTTGTGATGGATACGTAAGGTAACTAAGCAGAACCGGGTGGAGCAGTGGCGACCTCGTCGTCCCAAGTTACTACGTACTCCTCAGGCTTAGGACTGGTAGGGTCTCTTTCCTAATTTGTTGCAGATTTCCGACTCAGTGAGGTCCATTTGAAACCTTTGGAGACAAGCTCCGGAGGTGGTCCTTGACCCATCGGGTTCCTTAGCGACTGCCCAGGTTGAACGCGATGATGTGTCGGAGGCGCAGCTAAAGGCTAGGCAAGACAGGTGGTCCATGACCCTCCCTAGCCCTTAGCCGCTGCCCATCTACGGAGGTATTCCATCTGGATCCTGGTGACGGCGCGTCGGAGAAGAAGTTGAAGCCTAGGCGGGAGAGGTGGTTCGCGACCCCCTCGGCCCTTAGCCACTGCCTGGCTCCAGAGGTATTCTGTCTGGAGCCTAGTGACGGCACGTCAAAGGCGAAGCCGAAGGCTAGGCTGGAGAGGTGGTCCATGACCACCTCGGCCCTTAGCCACTGCCCAGCTCCGGAGGTATTCCGTCCGGAGCCTGGCGACAGTGCGTCAAAGGAGAAGCTGAAGGCTAGGCCGAAGAGGTGGTCCGCGACCCCTCGGCCCTTAGCCGCTGCCTGGCTCCGGAGGTATTCCATCTGGAGCCTGGCAACGATGCGTCGAAGGCGAAGACAAAGGCTAGGCGGAAGAGCTGGTCCGTGACCCCCTCGACCCTCAGCCGCTGCCATGAATTACGGTCTCTGCAATGGATAGTCGAGGGTTCAACTATGTTTCCTGTGCCATGAAGCATGAGATTTTATTAAATGTTAGCATAACACTCATAAAATGACATATGAAATGTGTTTTTGAAGGAGATGGTAGGGTAATGAATTTCCCTTTTACTATACGTGTTTGAGTCACGCAGGTCATACCTTCCCCTGTAGGGAGGGGGATCTTTATACCCCTTTGATCTGTGTGCGGTGCTCTTTGAAGGCCAGCAGGTTTCGTATCCCTTCGGCACGGAGGCATTAGCCTTCAAGATGCCAGGGTACTTTTCTCGTTATGACCTTTAAGAATCTTTTCGCCCGGCGGAGTTTCTGAAAAACATCTCCATCACGGGGTTTTTTTGGAAGTCTCTCCATTTTGCTAGAGGTTTTGTAATGCTCTCTTGATGAGGACATCACTCATTCGGTTACACGCACCACAAATATTCCTCCTCTCTCTACTGTAATTCAAGGTCCTTTGACAAGAGCTCGTGCACGAGAACTTAATTATCAGGTGAACTCGTTCCTCGCTGTCTATACAAATGTTTCTAAGGATTGGATGCTACTAACTTATTGCGATGATTTTATTATCCTTAGGAACCTGAGAGAAGATCCATATAAGCACAAGTGTAACCGGAGGGCTACTGCGCATAAATCCAGTTCTGTCCCCAAGATCAATTCGGAATCGGAATTACAGACAACACCAAATTCAAACGACCATAACTCTTGATTCCGAAAGGTGGTCGAGGCCCATGAGTACTTGTTGGAAAGATCGCGGAGTCTACTTTCATACGAATCCAACCTTATCTCCAAATACCTTTTGTGCTATCCGGAATCGGCAAAACAAGTCGCGTCGCTCTTCTAGTCCGAATCAGTTTGGGCCTTGGGCCTTGTAATTGAGTTGTATTCGAGCTCCATCAGTTGTGGCCGAATCCTTTCTCCTCCTAGCTTATAAATAGATAGCCGCCCCCTCTTCTAGGGTTTAGGTTTTGCTTAGATTACAACTAGACAATTTGTCAGTTTTTTATCGTTCATCGGTTTGTGGAACCCCAACTCGTGTGTTTCATCTTTATTAGCAATTCGGATTGCATCTTCCTTGTTCTTATGAGTTGCTTCGATTGCTTGTAGGAACAATAACCCTCGTGGTAAGGTCGATCGCGTGCGAGCATGGTTGATAACGACAGTCGTGCGGGTGTAACAATTGAGAGGTGACAATCTGCGGGTTGAAAGCCTCCAAGCGTCAACGTCCTCACGATGAAATCAATCGAACCTATCGGAAGATCAGGCCGCTGTTCTCATCACGTGGTACCAGAGCCTCAGTTGCCCGATAGGTAACTTTGTATCCCCTTTTGTTAGATTAAATTTGCCACCGTCCTAGAATCCAGAAAATTAGCTCCCCCCCCCCCCCAAAAAAAAATTATTCATCGTCTTCCGCTATCCTACAACCCCTTTGTGCCGTGCAATTTTCAGTTTGGTTTGCTTTTCTAAAGTGCCAAGACCGTTTTGCTACGCTGGCTCAGTTCTGCTAAGCTGTAGCTTTCAAGCATTGTAAATTCCAAAGCCGAAAGCTTATTTGTTCTATAGCGTGGCTGCTAGTTTATTGCCAGTGGTGAGTTTGCTTAGTGCGGAAAGTCTATTTGCATATTGGAGAGTGTTTATTTGTCTAGTGCAACAGTTTCCGGTGCAAAAGCTTTGTAGTTCGATCTCAAGTTGTAATTTATTTCTTGCGGCACTTTCTATCATAAAAAAAAAGAAAAGGAAAAGAGCAAAAGGCAAAGAGGTGCAGAAAAAGTGAAGAAAAAAAAAGCCGCACCAAAAGAAAAGAAGATAAAAAAAACAGAAGCAGAAGTGCTTGCATTCTTTAAGTTCTTGAGCTGAGTTGGATTTCTGCTTGCTTGAACTAGGTTAGAGACAAGTTTAGGCTGGCAGCATAGACTAGCTTGGGACTACTTTTCAGTCTTGCAATTTCTGAATTGAACTATTGCTAATCCTTGCTACCGTATATTGTGCCTATCCAAGCTCCATATACTTTTGGCCCTCAGATTTGGATCCTCGTATTCGCCTCCGTCTCGGTCATACATCCCACCTTCTCCGGTCATACCACCTGCTGCAATTTGGTAAGAAATTCATAAGAGCTTGGTAAAACGCTTAAGAGTGTGTGATTCCACCTTCACCTCCACAACCCAGTAGTCAATAGGGATAATATATATATATATATAGTTTTATCTCTTGTTTGCTACTAACCATGGCAGGTAAAATGTTCGAGGAGGAGATGCAGGAATTCATGAGTTATGGACGTAAGATAGATGAACTGGTTGAGAGTGCGAACAATCAAACTGAGAAGACGGACGAGATGCAACAATTACTTCGGAGCCATGAGACCCGACTTCAACATGTGGATGAAACATTAGGTTCTGCTAACCGTATAATTGTTAATTTCACTGATAGGTTGACCAGGATGGAGACGCGCATTCCAGAGCAGCCCCCAATGCAACATGGTATTCATGGCAACAATGGCCATCTTCAAGGTGCAGCCCATGAACATGAAGAGTCTGTCGCTGATGATGAAATTTTGAGGCAAGAGCGTGACGCCTTTGATGCACGACAAAGGAACCGATTGAACTTCAACCGTCAAGGTATGAGAGGTAACAATTTTCAGCAACATAATACACATGGTAATGATGATCCATTTGCTAAAGTTAAGTTTACCATACCATATTTTTTGGATACTATGATGTTGAAATATATCTAGATTGGGAGATGATGGTGGAACAAAAATTTAATGCTCACCTAGTTCCTGAAGTGCATAGAGTTAGGCAAGCCACTAGTGAGTTTAAAGACTTTGCTATCATTTGGTGGAATAGGATATGCAATGATGGGTTATCGCCTACTACATGGGATGCTTTAAAGGTGGCTATGCGCAATAGATTTGTTCCACCATCTTTTAGATGTGATTTGCGTAAGAAATTACAGCGCTTAAACCAAGGCAATAGGTTAGTAGAAGAATATTATCAGGAGCTACAAATTGGTATGTTACGTTGTGATATTGTTGAGGATGAAGAGGTTGCTTTGGCACGCTTTTATGGAGGGTTGAGATGTGAAATTCAGGACATAGTAGATTACAAAGAATATGGTAATATTCCTAGATTGTTCCAACTTGCATCTTTGGCAGAAAAAGAATTACAGGGACGACAACAGAAGCCAAAGAACAATTTTGGAAGAACGTCTACACCAAGATCAACGCCGGGGCAAGTTAAAACTATTCCACCTTCTGCTACACGGTCTGCTGCCCCCTCCTCGAGTAGGGCGCGTTCAGCAGGACCTACTACACCGTCACATGCAACTGAGGTAAGTAAATCTACTAGTGTGCAGGCCCCCGCTAAGAGTTCTTCCTCGGTTGCTTCAACGGGCTGTACAACTGGGATTGTTTGCCACCGATGCAAGGGAATGAGCCATGTCATGAAGGACTGCCCAAGTCAGCGCACGTACATTGCAACAGAAGATGGTGGTTATGTAAGTGCTAGTGATATTGAGGATGAATATGTATTGGCTGCTAACATTGCAGGTGAAGGAGACAAGACAGAAAATGATGCTGATGATGGAGAGGAACAAGTAGCTACTGTTGATACAGGGAGATACGTGAGCCTTGTTGTACAACAAGTTCTAAGTGCACAAATGGGGAAAGCAGAGCAAAATCAGCGGCACAACTTGTTTCAATCCAGATTTCTTGTGAAGGAGAGAGCTTGCAGAGTCATCATTGATGGGGGTAGCTGCAACAACCTTGCCAGTTCCGAGATGGTTGAGAAGCTTGGCTTGACCACACAGCCACACCCACGCCCCTACTACATCCAATGGTTCAATTCGTGTGGCAAGTTGAAGGTAAACAAAGTTGTGAGAGTGCAATTTTCGGCTGGTAATTATAAAGACAGTGCAGACTTTGATGTAGTGCCTATGCAAGCATGCTCTTTGTTGCTAGGTAGGACTTGGATAGATGATAATGATGTTTTGCACCATGGTAGAGCTAATACCTACTCATTCTCACATACGGGTAAGAAGATTAAGTTGTTGCCTATGACACCTGCTGAAATTTTGAAAGATGAAGTAGAACGTGCTGAAAATGAAAGAAAATGCAATGATAACAAATCTGAAAATCAGGTTGTAGCTAAAAATATTTTTCCACTTCAACATGAGAACAAAAATACACATGCTAGGAAAGACACCATTAAGTTGAAGGGTGCTGCAATGTTAGCTACTAAATCTGAAATTTCTGATTTATTAGCACATAATTCATTTTTCTATGCTTTGATTTGCAAAGAGGCCTTGTTTACACTTGAGGATATGCCTCCCTCTTTGCCTCCTGCTGTTGCTAACCTTTTGCAGGAGTATGCTGATGTGTTTCCAAGTGAAATACCCCCGGGACTGCCACCTTTGAGAGGAATTGAGCATCAAATTGACTTGATTCCGGGAGCTACTATGCCAAACCGAGCTGCATATAGGACCAACCCAGAAGAGACTAAGGAGATTCAACGACAAGTCCAAGATTTATTGGACCGAGGGTACGTACGAGAAAGTCTTAGTCCATGTGCTGTTCCTGTTATTTTGGTTCCTAAGAAAGATGGTAGTTGGCGAATGTGTGTTGATTGTAGAGCCATTAATAATATCACAATTAGGTATCGTCATCCTATTGCTAGGCTAGACGACATGCTTGATGAGTTGAGTGGTACTATAATTTTCACTAAAATTGACTTGCGGAGTGGATACCACCAAATTAGAATAAAATTTGGAGATGAATGGAAGACCGCATTTAAGACTAAGTTTGGGTTGTATGAGTAGTTAGTGATGCCTTTTGGGTTAACTAATGCACCTAGTACCTTCATGCGATTAATAAACGAAGTTTTACGTGCTTTTATTGGAAAATTTGTGGTGGTTTATTTTGATGATATCTTGATTTATAGCAAGTCATATGATCTACATTTTGATCACATGCGTGCTGTTTTTAATGCTTTAAGAGATGCACGTTTATTTGGTAACCTTGAGAAGTGCACCTTTTGCACCGATCGAGTTGCGTTTCTCGGTTATGTTGTGACACCACAGGGAATTGAGGTGGATGAGGCAAAGATTGAAGCCATCCAAAGCTGGCTGACGCCTACTACTGTGTCACAGGTGCGGAGCTTCCATGGCCTTGCTGGATTCTATCGTCGTTTTGTACGGGATTTCAGTACCATTGCCGCACCATTGAATGAATTGACAAAGAAAGGAGTGCCTTTCCAATGGGGTCCTGCACAAGTGAAGGCATTCAACCTTTTGAAAGAGAAGCTCACTCAAGCACCACTACTCTAACTCCCTGATTTTGGTAAGACTTTTGAAATTGAGTGTGATGCTAGCGGAATTGGGATAGGTGGTGTATTGATTCAACAAGGTAAGCCTGTTGCATATTTTAGTGAGAAATTAAATGGGCCTAGTCTTAATTACTCTACTTATGATAAGGAATTATATGCTTTAGTTCGTGTTCTTGAAACATGGCAACATTATTTATGGCCCAGGGAATTTATTATACATTCGGATCATGAATCACTTAAACATATTAGAAGTCAAGCAAAATTGAATAGACGTCATGCTAAATGTGTAGAATTTGTTGAGTCATTTCCTTATGTCATTAAACACAAGAAAGGTAAAGAAAATGTCATTGCTGATGTCTTATCTAGACGATATACCATGTTGTCCCAATTGGATCATAGAATTTTCGGTTTGGAGACAATAAAAGATTTGTATGCTACTGATTTGGACTTTAAAGAAGTGATAGAACATTGTAAAGAAGGAAGAGAATGGAATAAATATGTGTTGAATGATGGTTTGCTCTATCGTGCTAACAAGCTATGCGTTCCAGCTAGCTCCGTTCATCTTTTGTTGTTGTAGGAGGCACATGGAGGAGGTTTGATGGCGTATTTTGGAGCAAAGAAGACCGAAGATGTGCTAGCCGCCCACTTCTTTTGGCCAAAGATGAGACGTGACGTCGAGCGTTATGTGTCACGTTGCACTACTTGCAATAAAGCTAAATCTCGCTTAAATCCACATGATCTTTATATGCCTTTTCCTGTTCCTAGTGTACCTTGGGAGGATATTTCTATGGACTTTGTTTTAGGGTTGCCTAGAACAAAGAGGGGGAGGGATAGTATTTTTGTGGTTGTGGATCGTTTTTCAAAAATGGCACATTTTATACCTTATCACAAGAGCGATGATGCTATAAATATAGTTGATTTGTTTTTCAGGGAAATTATTCACCTACATGGAGTGCCCAATACCATTGTCTCAGATCATGATGCGAAATTTTTGAGTCACTTTTGGAGGTCACTTTGGAATAAATTGGGAATGAAGCTACTGTTTTCTACTACATGTCATCCCCAAACCGATGGACAAACGGAGGTTGTTAACCGCACGTTATCTACCATGTTGCGGGCTGTTTTGAAGAAAAACTTGAAGCTGTGGGAAGAGTGATTACCTCATATAGAGTTTGCTTACAACAGGTCCGTCCACTCCACCATCAAGGTAAGTCCGTTTCAGGTTGTATATGGTTTTAATCCACATGCTCCTATTTATTTTCTACCTTTACCTACTTCTAAAAAGTTGAATTTTGATTCTAAGACACGTGCTCAACTGATTCTTAAAATGCATGAATTAACTAAAGAAAATATTGAGAAGATGAATGAAAAATATCGTGCTTATGGTAGCCAGGGTAGGAAACATTTAACTTTTGAACCGGGTGATCTTGTTTGGTTACACTTGCGTAAAGATCATTTTCCCGAGTTGAGGAAATCTAAATTGATGCCTCGAGCTGATGGTCCTTTTAAAATACATGAGAAGATTAATGATAATGCATAGAAGCTTGAGTTGCCTGGAGATTTCGGGGTTAGTCCCACATTTAACGTTTCAGACTTAAAACTGTATGTGGGAGAAGAAGATGAGATTGAGTCGAGGACGACTCTAATTCAAGAGGGGGAGGATGATGAGGACACCACTCCTTCGGTTACACGCACCACAAATATTCCTCCTCCCGCTGCTATAATTCAAGGTCCTTTGACAAGAGCTCGTGCACGAGAACTTAATTATCAGGTGAACTCATTCCTCGCTGTCCATACAAATGCTTCTAAGGATTGGATGCTACTAACTTATTGCGATGATTTTATTATCCTTCGGAACCTGAGAGAAGATCCATATAAGCACAAGTGTAACCGTAGGGCTACCGCGCATAAATCCAGTTCTGTCCCCAAGATCAATTCGGAATCGAAATTACAGACAGCACCAAATTCAAATGACCATAACTCTTGATTCCGAAAGGTGGTCGAGGCCCATGAGTACTTGTTGGAAAGGTCGCGGAGTCTACTTTCATACGGATCCGACCTCATCTCCAAATACCTTCTGTGCTGTCCGAAATCGGCAAAACAAGTCACGTCGCTCTTCCATTCCGAATTAGTTTGGGCCTTGGGCCTTGTAATTGAGTTGTATTCAAGCTCCATCAGTTGTGGCCGAATCCTTTCTCCTCCTAGCTTATAAATAGCCACCCCTCTTCTAGGATTTGGGTTTTGCTTAGATTACAACTAGACAATTTGTCAGTTTTTCGCTATTCATCGGTTTGTGGAACCCCAACTCGTGTGTTTCATCTTTATTAGCAATTCGGATTACATCTTCCTTGTTCTTGTGAGTTGCTTTGATTGCTTGCAGGAACAATAACCCTCGTGGTAAGGTCGATTGCATGCGAGCATGGTTGATAATTACAGTCATTCGGGTGTAACGAATTGCGAGGTGATAATCTGCGGGTTGAAAGTCTCCAAGCATCAACGTCCTCATGACGAAATCAATCGAACCTATCGGAAGATCGGGCCGTTGTTCTCATCATCTCTGTTGTGCGGAGGTTTGGTAAAAGCTCTCCATTTTTGCCAGAGGTTTGGTGAAGTTCTCCGTCTTTGCCGGAGGTTTGGTAAATATCTTCGTTTTTGCTGGAGGTTTGGTAAAACTCTCCGTTTTTGCTGGAGGTTTGGTAAAGCTCCCCATTTTTGTCGAAGGCTTGGTAAAGCTCCCCGTTTTTATCGGAGGTTTTGGTAAAGCTCTCCATTTTTATCGGTGCTTTGGAAAAGCTCTCCGTTTTTACCGAAGGTTTGGTAGAGCTCTCAGATTTTTGTCGGAGGTTTTGTAAAGTTCTCCGTTTTTGCCGGAGGTTTTGTAAGACTCTCCATTTTTGTCAGAGGTTTTCGTGAGACTCTCCATTTTTGTCGGAGGTTTTGTAAAAGTTCTTCGTTTTTGCCAGAGGTTTTTGTAAGACTCTTCATTTTTGTCGGAGGTTTTTGTAAGACTCTCTGTTCTTGTCGGACAGTTTTGTAAGACTCTACATTTTTCTGGAGGTTTTTTTAAGGTTCTCCATTTTTTTCAGAGGTTTTTGTAAGGTTACTTGGCATGTATTAATGCCGAAGATCCTACACACTATCGGAGCTACGCAATACCTTCCAGGAAACCTAGGTAGTCTTGCCTTCTAGGTGACCTAGGCATGCTACGCCCGCGGTGTGGAGGCATGTTGTGCTCCTGAGGAAATGCCCGGGGTGCACCGCAACACTGTCCACCAAGGATGTGCCTTGGCGCGTGGTATTTATATGACCGAAGCTATGCAATGCCCTCCAGGGCACCCTAGGCATAATCTGCCTTGTAGGTGACCGAGGCACAAGCAGCACCCGCGGTATATAAGCATGTCGTGCAGAGAGGATTCCTTGCGACAGCATTCCTCAGAGCACCACATCCTCACATCAGGGCAGACCCTGATATGCAGTGTCCCCACATGATCGAGACTACACAATATCTTCCAGGAAACCTAGGCAGTCTTGCCTTCTAGGTGACCTAGGCATGCTACGCCCGCGGTGTGTCAGCTCCACTTCCTACTAGAGCAAAGCCTACCCTCTGGGAAACCTTTTCAGGTGACCTTGGATTTAGGCAAGCGATGCTTACTGGTGCATGTGCTTGTCACGCCTCGGGAGAAATCCCCTGAGGGCGCCGCAACTACATTACCAAGGAAGTCCCTCGATAACCGGCATCTACACACTATTGAGACTACACAATACCTTTTAGGAAACATAGGCAGTCTTGCCTTCCAGGAGACCTAGGCATGCTATGCCCGCGGTGTGTAGGCATGTCGTGCAACGAGAATTCCTTGAGACAGCATTCCTCGGAGCACCGCAACTCCGCCACCGGGGACATCCCCCGGGGCATGGTTTCGACACCCGAGGCTATGCAAATGCCTTCCAGGCCACCCTGGACATAATCTGCCTTGCAGGTGACCTAGGCATAAGCGGCTTGCGTGGTGTGTGGGCCTCACTGTCTACCGAAACTACACAATGCCTTCCAAAAAATCTAGGTAGTTTTACCTTCCAGTTGACCTAGGCATGCTATATCCGCGGTACGTGAGCTTGTAGCGCCACCTGAAGATGTCCTACGGGTGGTGCTGCAACACAGTCTATCAAAGAAATCCCTTGATACGTGGCAACTATGCTTCTGAGGCTGCACAATGCCTTCCAGGAAACCTGGGCAGACCCATCCCCCAGGTGACCTAGGCACGATGCGTCTGCGGGGGTGTAGGGATTTTGCACGGTTATACTAGCTAAGTTTTGCAGTCTACTGTTGGCAATAAGAAGCTAGTTGTAGCATAAAACATAGCTAAGTTATATAACTGTTCATGCTAAGTGAAAATGTAACTTAAGTTCTACTGCTTCTACCTAGTGGCTATCTATTAAAGAATACTTCTAGCAGTAAGGTTGGAGGCCTCCAATAGACTCTAACCTGGCCATATGAAGATGGATCACTAGGTAAATTACTTGGTGGTTAATAGCGGGTGTACCTTTGTAGAAATAAGGCCTCTATTGTGAGGTTTGGTGGCCTCGAAGCCTGTGGCTAGGCTGGAAGAGGCGGTGCTTGACCCCCTCAGCCTTTAGCCATTGCCTGACCCCGGAGGTAATCCATCTCGGGCCTGGTGATGGCATGTTGGAGGCGTAGTCAAAGGTTAGTCAAGAGAGGTGGTCCGCGACCCCCTCGGCCCTAAGACGATTTCCGGCTCCGGAGGTACTCTGTTCGGAGCCTGACGACAGTGTCTCCGTGACTTAGTTCTTGTTGCTGGTTGTGGTACCGTTGGTAGGGTTGGTAGCGATGGTGCAGGATTGAGGGGCCGAGGATTTGCTGGGGAGTTGGCCTCAGGCCTCTGGACCCTGCATCGTCCTTCACCCGCTCTTTCTGCAGTCATGTATTCTGCTTGCCTTCCGAGGTATTCCTCCCGGAAGGTCATGAGGGTGCGGGAGTTGTTGGTGTTGTGGTCGTACCCTGGTCCGTACAGGATGCACTCGTGTGCCTCCAGGGGCGCCGGAGCTTAGAGTTGTTGTTGGGGTCGTTGTTGAAGGCGGTGTATCCCATAGCCTATGGTTTCCCCCTAGTCTGTTCCCCCCTTAGGAGACCATCGAGGCTGCCCGGTGCACCGGCCTTTGGGGCCGAAGTGGTTTTGACTATGCCTCCCCATACGAGGTGGGCTAGGGGTTCCCTGTGCTCGGTTGGTGTTGCGAGGGCGGCATCGGAGGCACTGGCGGGGTCCGCACACCCTAGAGCCCTCCATCTCCTTAGAACCCTCTTTCGCCTAAGGGGCCCAAGGAGGGCGTTGGGTGGACAGACTTTTCGAAGATGTTGGATCGCTCGGGGTATCCCAGGTGTGGTCGAAGGGGATACCTGGGGACCAAGTCTAGGTGGGAGCACTCCTAGGTTGGACCGCCCAGAACCATTGAAAGGTGGGCTGCTTGGCCGTGGCTTCGACCGCATCTTCTCTTAAGGCGGTGAGGTCTTCGTCGTGTAGAGCCCAGAAGCCTCTCGCGCCATCTGGAATTCCTGTACTGACTCTGGGTTCTAAGTAGGCCAAGGTCGGAGGAACGCCGTCCCACACGGCAACGGGACTGGAGCATGCATACGTTGTGTATGGCTAACGCAGCCACGCATATGGTTGCATGCTTGCAACAGTGGGTATGACGATATTAGCTAACCCTTTGGTGGTTTTCCTGGTGGATTCCTACCTCTCTTAGCACTTCTGTGTTCGAGTCCCCACGGGCGGCGCGCTGTTGGACCAAGAGTTCGTCTTGCCCCAGCAAGTACGGTGAGAGTTTCTTCTAAGGAGGAGACTCAAGCTTGGAGAAGTTGTTTAAGAGGAAGGAACACCACGATGTATTGATTGTAGAAAAATGTATCACTCTGGGAGGAGTATCATAGCGTGACTTGGTGTGTTTTCACCTTTGTGTGTTTTTTTGGCTATCTTGCTCATCCTCCTCCCGCTGTCCCCTTTGCCCAGAGGACCATGGCCTCCTATTTATAAGGCCATGCGTAGCTTGGCTTACAAGTTATCATAATGTTCAAATATCCGGGATCTAACCAAATTACTGGGCCTTATCCTGGATAACTACCTTATACCCTATCGGCGAGACAAATATCCACCGTGGTAATTATCGTGGTGCCTGCCCCCTGAAGAGGGCGAGCCTTCGAGAGGTCGTGTTTTTGGGAGGTTTCGAGAGATCGAGCTAGAGGAGCCAAGGGAAGGCTTCGTAGGTACGAAGGGATACCGTGAAGGGATCTGATGACATCGTAGATCGAGCTTTTAATATACGGTCCAGAGCTCGAGGCTCCGGAGGGAACTGGATGGTGATCTCCAACCATTATCCTCAGGCTGGTTTATTTTCCCCCCAACATGTGATATTTGCTAGAAGGTCAAAGAAAAACATTAGAGACCACCAGGATTACTGCAACCCTTGAAGAAACCTGAATGGAAATGGGAGGAAATTGGTATGGATTTTATTGTCGGTTTACCCCGTACGCAAGGAGGATTTGATTCAATATGGGTTATGTTGATCAATTGACTAAAGTCGCTCATTTTATCCTAGTTAAGACTACATATAGTAGAGACATACTAGTAGAGTTGGATATGTCAGGAATAGTATGTTTGTACGGAGTGCAAAGAAGATTGTCTCAGAGAGAGGTACGCAGCTTACGTCAAAGTTTTGGCAAAAGCTGCATGAGTCTATCGATACAAAGCTGAACTTCAGTTCTACCTATCACCCTCAAACAGATGGTTAAACTGAGAGAGTCAATCAGATACTGGAGGATATGTTAAGAGATTGTGCTCTAAAGTATGGTAAAAGTTGGGATAAGAGTCTGCTATATGCAGAGTTCTCATACAATAATAGTTATCAAGCAAGTCTCCAAATGTCTCCGTTTGAAGCACTGCATGGAAGAAAGTGTAGAACATCACTGTCCTGGAATGATACCAGAGAAATTCAAGTTTTTGTCCAGAAGTTCTACGAAATGCAGAGAAACAAGTTTAGATAATTCAAGAGAATCTAAGGATTGCACAATCAAGGCATAAAAGTTACACTGATAACCGGCAAAAAGAATTGGTTTTTGAAATTAGAGATTTCGTCTATCTCGAGGTTTCACCCATAAGAGGTCTTCGTAGATTTAAGATCAAAGGGAAGTTATCACAAAGATTCATTGGAGCTTTCAAAATACTAGATAAAAGAGGAGAAGTATCAGTTGGATTTACCGTCTCAGATGGTAGATGTGCATCATGTCTTTCATGTGTCTGAGTTGAAGAAGTGTCTTTGAATGCCCGAAAAATAGTTGCCAATGGAAGAACTAGATGTTCAGGAAGATCTCTCCTATATAGAGTATCCCGTGAAGATTCTTGAGAGATCAGAAAGAGTGAATAGAACTAAAATAATACCAATGTGTAAAGTGCAATGGAGTCACCACTCGGAAGATGAAGCAACGTGAGAACGAGAAGAAGACCTGAAGATAGAGTTTCCTCATCTTTTCTCCAATCTGTCCGAATCTCGAGTGTGAGATTCATTCCAAGGGGGTAGGTTTGTAACACCCTAATTTTCAATTTTTTTGCCAATTTATACAATTTGCAAGAATTTATTTTTTGAGCTTAAATAATTTCAAAAGATTAAATGTTATTTTCATATAAAGAAAATCTAATTTTTTACATCGAAAATATATGATTAATATACATTCATGCTGTTTTAGGCATCTAGGTTTCCCTTGTTTTTATTTGGATTTTGTTGGTGGCTTTTGATTTGAGTCTTTGCTTTGATTTGAATTCAAAAGAATTTTAAAAGAAAATGAAATGAATTAGAAAAGGTCAAAACCCTTCTCAGGCCTCCTTTCCCTCTTTCTCCCTCGGCCCAACCCGCGTCGGCCTGCTTATCCCTCCCCACCCACCTCCCAGCGTGGGCCAACGCCGAGCCCACCCAGCCGCACGCACCCGCAGTAGAACGCGACTCGGCCGTTTCCACCTTCCCCTGTGGTGCCGCCAGGTGGGACACACCGGTCAAGACCTTCGTCTCCGATTCGAAGTCATTGCGCCGTCGAGTCCGATTCAGTGTCGCAACGCTGCCCGTTGAGTCCTGAGCTACCCTAAGCCCTTTTCATCGCCTATATATGTGGCCGCACTTCCTCAATTGTTCCCATCAAGCCAAGTCACCGAAACTCGACTAGATAGCCGAGTTCGAGCACATACCACCGTCTTATATCGAGCTCGCTGCCCCACCGCTCCAAAGCCTCTCAGAGCCAGCTGAGCCCCTTAGTAGAACCTCCTGCGACTGCGGAAGCTCCTCCGGTTCTCACCGTCGCCGTTTGGCCACTGGAACGTCACCGTCGACATGTTTCCATGAGCTCCGTCACCAGTTCCGTCGTTGAACCTCTTCCTGTGTTGATCTGCTCAAGGTAAGCCCTCAAATCGACTCCCCGTGTGCACCTGGTGGTGTTATGCCACTAACCGTCGTCGCCGGCAAGCCGGAGCCCCGTTTTCGTGACTATTCGGCGAGTCCGCGGCCGCTTCCCCCTCAGCACCGCCGCAATCCGCTTCCCCTGCTGGACGATCCATCGGGAACCGTTTGATCCAAAACTAGTGGCCTAGATTAGATTGGAGAATACCCCCTTCGTTGGCCAATTAGAAGCCTACGCGTGTCTCCTTTTTAATCCCAATCAACTCCAACCACCTCATCTACACGTCATCAGCCACCTTAGTGCCACATCAGGAAAAGCGTGAACGTGTGTACCGAGTTAGCGCCTACACATTAAATCAAGATTTTTCAATACAAAAGTAGATCTGATAATTCCTAGAAATTGGTAATTCTGTAATTTAGCCCCCTGAACTTTTCTGTAATTAAAAAATATCACTATCTTTTTACACTTAGGTCCTTGAACTTTTACAAAATTACATATAGGTCCTTCTATTTTTACAAAAAGGTCCCTAGACTTTCTTTTAATTACAAATAAGTCCTTTTATTTTATAAAATAAACCTTAATCTTTTTTTTTAGCATATCTTTTTCGTCGTAGCTCCGTTTTAAGCGATTCTTGCGCTGTTAGATTTGTTTTTCAGAGCTCTATCTTTCTAGATAGATTTTGTCTTGTTGTTCTTTTATTTTGTGTTCTGTTCTTAGTATATTTTGTTTATGTGCTTTGCCATAAATGTGCAATTAGTCGACAATGCCCGGATCAATTTGAGGAACATCAAGACCAGGAACAAGAATACACTGAGCAGCAGCAAGGAGAAGGCAAGTGTCCTTGATCATCTTGTACCTATGTTTTTAAATGTTTTGTTTTACAAATTGCATGTAGTGTCTGTCAATATGATGGGTAGTCACCTATGTTAGGGTTTTTCCTAGATTTTCCCTTGTCATCCCTTGAAACCTAGATGGTTTATGGTTAGGTACATTTGGTGGGTAGATTGCTTAGCCATGCTTTTGGGATACTGGGAAGTGTTATAATATTGACTAATAAACATATGCAACAATGGTGATTAATTTGTTAATGGTCTAGTAACATGGAACCTTAGGCCTTAAGTAAAGTGGTTTTGATGGTTATCTTAGTTATGATGTTGGTTTAGTGTTTGCTCAAGTAGCCTAAGTAAGGACCTGTTAATGGAACGACAACCCAAGAAGTAATGTACCAACCACGAGGCTGATATGGGTAAGGCGTGACATACTAATTACAGCCTATCTAGTGTGTGTTGTGTCGGCACAAAAGGGGGCTTCTGAGTAGGAGTTGAACTCACGTAAATCCTGGCGGTGAAACCTAGTGGGCAGACGCATACTGAATTAGTCTCTGGATAGTGAAAATTATCATTTAATGATGTCTTGGTGGCACACCACAGGCATGTATTAAGTGTCTTGCAAACACAGCAGTATGGAATTCACTGACTCGTGGGGTAAGCTGGACAACCTCTGCAGAGTGTAAAACAGTTATAACAGTTGTGCCCACGGTTATGGGAAACTTGGATCCTCACATCATTAGTTGGTTATGGATATTGGTTTGGTCATGGTTTTGGTTATAATACAGGTAGTACTAGATGGTTATGGTGTACAAGGTGGGGAGCCTTGTCTGCTGGTTGTTAAACTATTTGTGTTATATTCACTTAATAACTGCTTAATGCTTTGAGTCCAAATATCTTTTCATTACTCGCATTTACACAAATATACCATGTGTTAGCCTATTCTTGTTGTAAGCCTACATATCATTATTTTTTCAGACTTGCTAAGTACTCTATGTGCTCATCCTTACTATCTCCCACCATATATATGCTGCTCAGTGGAAGACTTTAAAGATTTTCAAGATGATGACCTGGCATTCTAGGAGAGTGCCTTCCGATCGGTGCCTGTGGAGTGCTTGGGTAGCCGAGGCTTTCGTCCTGCTACCATCATTTAGATGTTGTCATTTAGTTATTGAAGTTGTTTAGGTGAAGTCTTTTTTTGTAAGAAGTGAATAATTGTAAGTTAAAGTATTTCTTTTGTTACTTCACCTATGGTGTCCTTATGTGTGTTAAACTTCTTAGGCACACATAAGCCGCACTTGGTTTTGTCTGTTAAAACCATGTGTGACAAGGCCTTTTCGTTTTTCCTTCACCACCAATATCAAAACTATCACACTTGTACCGTGCTGCATCACAGACGAGACAAGCTTTGTCAGACCCGGTTTTATGGCCAAACCAAATGTAAACTATATGTATGCCAGGATCAGTTACACATATATATAGCAACGTTATTCGTGGAAAACAGACATAATGTTCATTATTACAACGTTATTTATTACAAAATGACCACACAGGTCTAAAAAAATTACATAGCAGCGGAAAGGAGAGACAACACAGTGGCCACTCCTCAGGCAGTCAACCGGAAGCTCCACAAACCTAGAACTCTATGTCGTCTTCAGGATATTCCTCAAAAGCTTCACCTTCTAAAAACCAAGCGTGAGTATTTCCAATACTCAGTAGGTGGGGGAAAGTATCACATGGAGGCTTAAACCAAGATTTTTCTATCATCTACTATTTAATTTGCATAAAAGTCAATTTTAGACTAATGTTAGAGAAATCTAGTTTTCAAAAGAAAAGAAGTGTAATTGATCTCCTTTAACCTCCAAGAATTCAATAATATCATTACCACAGCGAACAACCACCCAACTAATCATGCGAGGGTTATTGCCGCTCATAACCGTGAGCACGGCTAAGTATTCAGTTTGGCACTCTATAGAGGTTGTACACTTTACCAACAAGTCGTGATCAACTCTTTTACCGGTACCCATCGGTACCATCCACATTTCTGAGGTGTGCACTGAGAGATCACTACAAGGCTTTTCCAAAGAGTCTCCTAGCATGTATTTGCCCACTGATGTTTCACCACCGTACATAAGTGGAGTAACCCTCCACCTCAGAAGTCCCTCCTGTGCCAAGTATAATCGGGAAGTAGCCTTTCCTTCTCTAAACATTTATTTGGCTCATACACCACTGGGAGAATAACTAGTTACTTAGACAACCCGTACCATATAAGTCTCGTGGTTGTACTGTTGTCATGAGTGGTCACTTCACAAACAAGTCCTTAACATGGTTTGGGCAAGACCGCCAACCAACCAACAATGGTAATCATCAGAATATCCATCTAGATCTAACCATGCCTGGAACGCATCAACAGGCACATATTGACATCGCCTTCTTTTCCAAACCCTAGATTCCTCACTGGTAAAACTTTAACAATATCAATTATCACTTATCTCAACTTTTAATTCCATAGCTCATGATTCATCACCCATATACTATATGTTCATCTAAAAGCATGGCTAAGAAGCATACTCATGATATCAAATAAAGCATCTATAGAGGAAAACTACACATCGAAACTACCCTATTTCACCACAAAAACAACATGCATGTTTTGTAAAACTGACTTTAATGACAACTAGGCTCACAACATGGTCAAAACACTTGCCTTCATCAAGGTGATGCATGGTTCCTTCAAAGTCTTCTTCTTGGAGACTTCTGAACTGCTCTTGAACTGATTCGTCTACACGAGCACACAAACAACAAAAGAACAGTATAACAAATACTACTAAAACTTGGCAAAAACCTTATAAAAGATTATACACGTCTCAACGAGAACTTGAGCCAAAAAATCACCTACAATGGAGCTACGAGAAAAACATTATAAGCATTTGATGTTCTAGGAGTGTTTCTACAACTTTCCGTATTATCAAAGAAATAAATGATTAATTTTGATATTGAAAAATTTATTTATTGTGTATGCTAATGTCATTGTTCATAATTGAAATATTTTTATTATTGAAAGTCATGCGGACTGGGTCTACGTGGCTGTGAACCAAAGGGGACCCTCAGTCCATGGGTCCATAGTGGACTAGAGGTGCCGGCTGGGCTCAGCATAGCGGCGGACGGCCGAAGAACTGCTGAAACGATGCTCCAGCGACCGAGGAGCTTTGACGAGCGGTCATAGTTTAGGCTTGGGTTTAGCTTAGATTATTCTGTTTTAGACAGTTTTTTGCCATTTATCGGTTTGTTGAACCCCAAACTCGAGTACTTTATTGGTAATTAGCAATATTCAGATTGCATCTACCTGTTCTTACTTGTGTTCTCAATTCACTTGCAGGAAAAGCCTTCTTGGCGCGGTCAACGGCATCTTGGCATAGTTGATAACCACGGAGTAGTGGTGTAGTGGTTACGAGGGTTCTCGATCTATTCTGTTCGGAGCCATTAGGTCATCAACATCGAAGCTCCACCAATCGAATTATCATATTACCTTCGGAAGATCGGGCAAACGCGCATCACAAGACAACTGAAATAAATGGGTTTAAATGATTCATTCTGTGGGAAACATCCTCCTAACTCAATACTACGCCTGCTGGACTTGCAGCACATGCTAGACCTACTACAGCCTCCAGACGAAGCCTCCTACATGGAAGGGAACAGGATGGTGCAGCCATGGGTCTCTCAGGGATATCGTCAGGAACCTAGTCAGGATCCTCTAGCAGCATCTAAAGCTCACAAATGCACTGCTCCTTCTCTGTGTGATGCACATGCATATCTTCAAGCTCATCGAGGGCTCTATCAAGCTCAATGTATAGGGCGGTGGTGAGGCGGACCTGCTCTCTCAAACAACCATCTGGCTCATTGTTGACAGGAGTGAAGATGACCTCCAAGCTGCCAGTCAAACGTTGTAGAAACTTGCCGAACTGGGTGAGGTAGATGACCTATTTGTTCTCCCTATAGGGAACAGCTAGAGCCTGGCGGGCGGCACCCTCAATCCTTGCCTCGAAGGTAGCTCTGGGGGCAATGGCAGAATAAACATGGTGAACTCCACGAAGACTATCATCGGTAGCCTTCTCGAACATGGTGAGCACCACTGTGCAGGAGTAGCCATGGTCACCAAGGGGAATCCTGACCCCCTTGTAGACTAGGGCATCGTGGAAGCCTAGTCCTTGGAGTAGGTGCTACAACATGTGGGAGAAGTAGTCAGTGTACTATCCTTTGGAGAGAAACTCAGGAGGGGGCTAGAGCGCCCACCCAACACCATCGGGAACTTCCTGTGCAGGGACCAGAACACACTTGCACAGGGTTATCTTTGTGCGGGCCATCTATATGTTGAAAATAGGAGAGTATTAGTAAGACAATTTTTATCAAAATGAAACAATAAAATTAAAGTACAAGGGTAAACCAAAATTTTAAAATTATAGTTTTTATAAATTAAATCCTTAATATGTGACCATTTCTAGCTAGCCTTGCGTCATACGGTCAACACGGCTCTGATACCATTCTGTCACACCCAGTTTTAAGGTCAAATCGAATATAAACTATATGTATACCAGGATCAGTTACACATACATATAGTGATATCATTAGTGGAAAACAGACATAGTGTTTATTATTAAAATGTTATTTATTACAAAATGACCACACGGATCTAAAAAAATTACATAGCAGTGGAAAGGAAACACAACACAGTGCTCACTCCTCAGGCAGTCGATTTTTCTATCATCTATGGTTTAATTTGTACAAAAGCCAATTTTAGACTAATGTTACCAAAAATAGTTTTTCAAAAGAAAAGAAGTGTAATTGATCTCCTTTAACCTCCGAGAATTCAACAATATCTTTACCAAGGTAAACATCCACCCAACTAATCATGTGAGGGTCCATGCCGCTCGTAACTGTGAGCACATATGAATATTCAGTTTGACACTCTGCAGAGGTTGTACACTTTACCCATGAGTCGTGATCAACTCTTTTGCCGGTACCCATAGGTACCTTTCATACTTCTGAGATGTGCGTCGAGAGATCACTACGAGGCTTTTCCAAAGAGTCTCCCAGCATGTATTTGTCCACTAAGGTTTTGCCA
Organism: Phragmites australis; assembly: GCF_958298935.1. Classification (NCBI taxonomy): domain Eukaryota; kingdom Viridiplantae; phylum Streptophyta; class Magnoliopsida; order Poales; family Poaceae; genus Phragmites; species Phragmites australis. The sequence goes on along the minus strand of NC_084926.1, from coordinate 27,711,175 downwards.
CTGTACATAATTGGAGTAACCCTCCACCCCAGAAGCCCCATGTGCCAGTAGAATTGGAAAGTACCCCTTCTTTTTCTACACATTCATTTGGCTCATAAACCTCTGGGAGAACATCTGGTTACTTAGCCAAGCCATACCATATAGGTCTTGTAGTCGTACTATTGTCATGGGTTGTCGCTCCACAAACCGATCCTTAACATGGGCAAGATCGCCAACTAACCAACCAAGGTAATCACAAGAATATCCATCCAGAGATAACCATGCCTAGAAAGCATCAACAGGCACACATCGACATACCCTTCTTGCCGAAACCCTAGATTCCTTGTTGCTAAAAACCTTAACAACATCAATTATCACTTATCTTAACTTTTAATTCCATAGCTCACGATTCATCACCAATATACTACATGTTCATCGAAAAGCATGGCTATCGAATAAAACATCTACAGAGGAAAACTACACATGTTGCTAGTGTTTCCTAAACTACCACATTTGACCACAAAAATAGCATGCATGTTTTGTAAAATTGAATGTAATTGAAAATTGTTCTCACAACATGGTCAAGACACTTGCCTTCGTCAAGGTGATTCATCGTTCCTTGAAAGTCTTCTTCCTGACGATTTTTGAATTGCTCTTGAACTGATTTGTCTGCATGAGCACAAAAAAAACATAATAACAGTACACCAAACAATACTAAAACTTTGTAAAACCCATAAAAAAGATTCGACAAGTCTCTATGAGAATTTGAGTGCAAAAATCGCCTAAAACGGAGCTACAGGCAAAAAGTTATAAGCTTTTGATGTTCTAGGAGTGTTTCTACAAATTTTCTTATTATCAGAGAAATAACCGATTAATTTTATACTGAAACACTTATTTATTGCACATGCTAATGTCATTATTCATAATTGAAATATTTTTATTATTGAAAGTCACATGGATCGGGTCTATGCGGCTATGAACCGAAGGGGGGGCCTTGGTCCATGGGTCCATGGTGGACTAGAGGCGCCGATTGGGCTCAGCACGGCGACGGACAGCCGGAGAGTGGCCGAAACGGCGCTCTGACGGCCGGGGAGCTTCGATGAGCGGCTGAAAAGGAAGCAGAGGCGCCGGCGAGCTCAGCCCGAGCGAGAACGAGGCCAAAGCAAGGTTGAGGCAGCCAGACGACAGAGATGGCGATGGCGAAGGGAAGGGGTTCTGGCGGCCAAACATCGATGAAAACCCATGGGATCAATTGTCCTACAGTGCTGAAGAGGGATTAGCTCAACCGGAGATAGCGCAAACATGAAGAATGGTGGCGGCGGAGCTTCTCACCAGAGACGAAGAAGGAGCGTGCGACGATGGCACTACAAGGAAACAAGGCGTGAGTGTGTGAAACAGATGTGGAACCTCACTGTGCAGGAGGAGAGTGGCTTAAATAGGGGAGAGAGTGGCTTAAGGATCGGTGATGAAGGGGCGTTGGCCATGGCCTTAAAGGCCGATGGTTTTCGCATTGATTCGGCATTAGAGATGGAATAAAGAGGGAGAAACAGGTGAGGGTACCTTGATGGCGCTTAATTCCTCGGATTTAACCATTGCGGTTGGGAGAACGGGCATGAGGAGGCGTGGATTTGAACGGCAACCATCTAAGGAGATCGAACGGTGCGGGAGAAGGAAGAAGGCGAGCTAGCTTCATCCGGTGGCTCAGTGGCTCTGCTTGGGCTCGCATGGCAGAGAGAGAGAGAGAGAGAGAGAGAGAGAGAGAGAGAGAGAGAGAGAGAGAGAGAGAGAGAGAGGCATGAATGCATCAAGCATGGTTATAACCTATGGCAAATTAAAATTAGAAATTAATTTGCTTTCTAATTGAACATAAATCTACTACCCCTATTTAATTATAGCAAAATTTTATACTATTGAGAAAATTTGAAAGTTAGGTGTTACATGCTTCCAAGTTTGCATGTTCTTCATGATACAACTTGCAATCGTTTAGACAAGCATATATTTTCTGTACTTCCAACCCCAATATGCACACAAGCTGCTTGGCCTGGTACATGTTTTCTACCAGCATATTTTCCTTTGGAAGCAATTTCTTCAAGAACAGTAACAACTCTGTGAAACTTGTATCAGACCACCCATTGGTTGCCTTCTTCAATTGTAGAAGTGAAAGCATGATATGCATCTTTATGTGCTCCTTCTCGCAGCTCGGGAACAATAGTGTTTTAGAGTCCTCTAACATATGGTGAAACTTTTGAAACTCTCTTTCATTGGTGAAGTTCCCCTCACCATCACGCAACATCTGCTCCAGATCGTCGTCGTCATCATCAGCCAACATCTACTCTAGATCATCATCAACCAATGTATCTCCGACATGAGGCATATCGGTGTATTCATCAACCGGTATATTAGTGCACAAGTCTTTATATTCTTTGCCAATGTGTTACCCTTTCTATACGATCTTAGCTTTGTTGTGCTCGGTCCAATGGGTATAGCCAGACATAAAGCTCCTTTACATCAAGTGGAAATGTATCTACTGGGTGGTGAAAAACTGTTTCTTGTTCTCGCAATTAACATATGGACAACATATATACTGAGACTATGTACTTGACTTATACACCATGGTTGCTGCCAAGAAATACTTCACGTCATTCTTGTACTTTGCGCTCACACAGCTCGCATCGTACATCCATCTTTTGTCCATCTACAATTATATCAATATTGTAAATCCATATCCAAAATATCTAGAACATTTTGCAATCACCAACAAATAAATCACCTCACCATCTCCTACCGGCAATTGGCACAGGTTGGAATAGTCGACTTTTGTATGCTTTCACGTTCATTTCCGATGAGTATTTATTGGTGCCGTCCCTTCAAATTTTTATTATGATTTAAGCCTTATGTAAGACTAATTAAGTAAAAATAAAAATAAATACGCTCATACATAATGTTTCTATATTAGATCTTGCTAATTAATTAAAATGTAAAAAATATAATTGGATCTTGCTACATACCTAAATATCACGGTGGAATTTTTAATTAATTAAAAATCAAAATTAATACGCTCATACCTAAAGTTTTCATATTGGAGCATGCTAATTAATTAAAATATAAAAATATAATTGGAGCTTAGTACGTAACTAAATATCATGGCTATTTTTTCTAATTCATTAAAAAATAAAAAATAAATATGCTCATACCTAAAGTTTCTATATTGGAGCTTGAGAATTAATTAAAAAACAAAAATTATAATTGGAGCTTGCTATATACCTTAATACAATAGCTAAATTTTCTAATTTATTAAAAATAAAAAGAAATACGCTCATACCTAAAGTTTCCATATTGGAGCATGCTAATTAATTAAAATATAAAAAATATAATTGGATCTTGCTACATTCCAAAATATCATGGCTAATTTTTCTAATTCATTAAAAATCAAAAATAAATATGCTCAAACCATAAGTTTCTATATTAGAGCTTACTAGTTAATTAAAATATAAAATTATAATTGGAGCTTGCTATATACCTTAATATCATAGCTAGATTTTCATTATTATTCAAAGTAACATTCTTTGTGTGGGAAACATTTCCTATATGTCGGAGCCTAGCCTATGAACATCGTCTACTTGCCCACCACGCCCCCCCCCCCCCTAATCCTTACTCCACGCGTGGCATCATTGTCCCAGTCTCACAAACCTACCCTTTCTATGCTGTCGTAATCCCTAGCACCGGATCGCGTCCTCCTTTTCCTCTCCTCCCTCCCATTAAAGTCTCAAGAGCATGATATGATTTAAACGACAGCAGAAAGAAAAGAGGTTTTAATTTACTTTCTATTAGTCTTTGGTATGACTCATAGTCCGAACAGTTATTACCATAGTAGGTTTGCTTTATATAGCACAAATTTTACAGCAAATGGCAGCGGTAATCAAAAGACAGTTAAGCCTGACAACAAGTAAAATTGCCAGCAAAAGATGAAAAGTAACAGTTGCTTTCCCAACGACTCCATTCAAATTGAGACGTCCGATTAGAACAATGGGGTATCGGCATCCGACAAACCTTTGATCTTCGTAAATGAAAAGGTGACACCGCACCAGAGGCATCCTTGTGCCTCCCTTTTCTAGCTGACAACCTGCTAAACTTCTGAGCTGGAAATTTGCCCCGCCTTTAAAATCAGCTGTAGGATCGAGGGTATTTTGATTTAACTTCTAGCTTTTTTCTAAAATACTCCTCTCTTGTAGTGCACTCCTACCTACCACCGAGGATATTTTGATCCATTTTCTTCTCAATTCATCGGACGGCCGCGGCTCCTTCATGACTTAACTTTATCTCGACGCAAGCTTCGCAATCGTGCCCATACTCCTCAAGTCCTCCCACGGTTTTGAGGCCAAACCGCGAAACCGCTGCACGCTTCTCAAAGCGTGACTCACCGCCTTGCTTACACCTTAAGCAAGCACTTCGATGTCGACGTGTGTACTCCGTCACGCGATCCTGACCGCTGGCAAGTCTCTCCCGCTCCCGATCCCTTGAGCCGCCTTTCACTTGCACCAGCATCCCCTTTTCTTGCCTTTGTCAACATGTCGTCTCCATCCGCCTTCGATGCTTTACTTGACCTCCACGTGTTCAGCTAGGATCACCCTTGACTCCGCCCGGCCTCCTTGATCGTTTGGCACCAAGCTGCTTGGCCCTGATCATCCCGCCGTCGATCGACAAGATGCATCCATCACCTGCACACCATGAGACAAGCAAACACATATCTCTAACTCTAATTCCAATTAGTTCATAATCAATATGCTCAAATGAAATCTCAAATCAATTCAAATCACATCAAAGCTCATGCAAAACCGAAGATCATCAAACCAAATAAATGACAATGTCAATCACTCATCACAAGAAAACCAAGGCACATTTCAACTTGGTTTCTCAATCTCCCCCTTGTTGAGTGCATTGACAACCCGCAAAGCACAAAGATTTTGGTTTGAAGAAATTAAAACAAGATAAACTCATCCAAGTGACCAAAAACTCGAGAAAGAGAAAAATATGTCACTTGGCATAAGAAAGGTTGCAAAAGCCCTAAAAATGGTAAAGACGAGCCAAAAACCTCAAAAGAGCAAGAAAAACTCAAAAACCCAAAACACATCCTTTGTTGAATATTTGAGCATAATATTTTTGGGCAAACATCAAAGATAACACACTATGAAAAAGATGTGCAAATGAAATGCATGCCTACAAAGCTTCACATATAGATCACAAGGCACTTGCAAGAACTAGAGATGTCAAAGCACTATGAGAAGTAAACAATATAACTCAAAGGCGCATAAAGTCTCGAAGTGAGTTCATGTCACAAGCACCGGGAGTGAAGCAAGTTTTGATCATGTTGTTCAATTATCCAAAAAATGTCACCACAAAAACATCCGCAGTTTCATGATCAGTGCAAAGATTAGAGAAACTAGTGTTATGTCAAGTTCAAACTAGGCAACCAAGTTCAACCCGACGGGTTATGCAAACACCCACATATCAATCCAAGCCTTAGTTTGACAACATGAAAAAGAACATTCTTAGCACATTAAAAAAGCACAAGTTAACTTTCTCATTTGATCATTTAACAATCCTCAAGTGAGTTTTAAGCAACCATGGGTTCACTTCTTTAGCAAACCACATGAAGCCTTAAGCCACCGTATTGGATTCAATTTTAGCTCAAAACTTGATCATTCATTTTATTAACTCAACATTGAATTCAAGATATGTAATTTTTCACAAAGCCAAAACAAGTTGTACGTTTGTGACACAAAAGAGCACATGCTCTCCCAAGGGTTAATCATGGGCTAAACATTTACATAGACAAAGGTCAAAGACCCCCAATCCGCTGAACTGAACAAAGCGGCCTAGCACAAGCTTTTCACAGAACTAGCCCTAATTTAAGCACTGATTAAGCTAAAGCAAATACTCAAGGGTGACAAGAGATTATGTTCGTATTTCAAGTTCATTCTTTAGAAAAGACAAGCTTGCTCAACAGATTTTATGCCATGTTTCAAAAAGAGTCTAAGCTTTCACAAATTGTTATAGATCCACTACACTTAGCACAAATTCACAACTAGTACAAGAAAGTGCAAAGAACATATAAGTGAAGCTTGCTGGCATGATTATATTACAAAATGTATGCAATGCAAATACAATAAAAGTAAGATAGAGTATGTATAAAGGCAACTCCCCCTCATACAATGCCATAGGGATGACACACACCAAGCTCTCCTCTCAGAAAGGCAAACCTTGTTGCATCTAGAGGCTTGGTAAAGATATCAGCTAGCTGGTGTTAGGTATCTATGTAGCTCAACTCAATATCTCCCGTCTCATTATGCTCCTTATCAGCATGGTAAGATGGTTGCCGCTCATCACCCACCAGTTAATCTGGTGATGACTGAACGATCAGGAAAACTTCTCCATATGGACACTGTTGGTCCTTCTCGGCTTCGTTCGGCGGGTGGGAAGTGGTATGTTCTTGTCATTGTTGATGATTTCTCTCGCTACTCTTGGGTCTTATTTCTTGTGAGCAAGGATGAATTATTTTCACACTTTCGGAGCTTAGCTTTGAGATTGTTCCAAGAACTTCCTGGTGCATTGAAAGTAATTCGCAGTGATAATGGCACTGAGTTCAAAAACTATCTCTTTGATCCTTTCTACCTTGAACATGGCATTGAACATCAATTTTTTGCCCCACGTGTTCCTTAGCAGAATGGCGTGGTTGAGAGAAAGAACAGGACTTTGGTGGAGATGGCTAGGACGACGCTCGATGAGCATAGGACTCCTAGGAAGTTTTGGACTGAGGCCATTAGCACAACGTGCTACATCTCTAATCAGATTTTCTTGTGCTCGATCTTAAATTTAACTTCTTATGAGTTGCGCTTTGGGAGGAAGCCGAAGGTTTCACATTTGAGAGTTTTCGATTGCCGTTGCTTCATCCTAAAGCATGGCAATCTTGACAAGTTCGAGTCGCGTTCTTCCGATGGTATTTTCTTGGGGTATTCTCTTCATGATCATTCTTACAGGGTTTATAATCTTGACACTAACACCATCATGGAATCCTGTGATGTGACTTTTGATGAATCAACCCCCTGTGCTAGTTCTGCCTTTGAGTATGCAGGTGATCAGGAGATGAGCGAGAGTATCTTTGTAGATGGCGATCTTCCAGCTTTCGGTGATGACAAGGATGATCCACTACTTCCCTCGACCACACCTACTCTAGGGCTTACTCCTGCTTCTTCTACTCCAGCAGAGGGTCCTACAGCCTCTACTTCCACTTCGGCTGCTCTCGTGCTTGCACCCGCACAGGTTGAGGGGGAGTTCACCTCTAGGAGTGAGGCCCCTCAACACATTCAGTGGCGACACCCTCCACACATGATGATCGGAGATCTTGAGAAGGGGGTAACGAGGTCCAAGTCTGCTTCTCATGCTCATTTTACTGATTTTGCATTTGTTGCTTCTTTTGAGCCCCATGATGTTGGACGTGCTTTATCTGATTCGTGTTGGGTCAATGCCATGCATGAAGAGCTTGAAAACATTAAAAGAAACCAAGTTTGGGTCCTTGTAGAGCCACCCCCTAATGTTCACACCATAGGCACCAAATGGGTTTTCAAAAACAAACAAGGGAAGGATGGGTCTGTAATAAGAAACAAGGCTAGACTAGTGGCTCAGGGTTTCACTCAGGTAGAGGGGATAGACTTTGGAGAAACCTTTGCACCAGTAGCTAGACTAGAAGCCATTAGAATCCTTCTTGCATTTGCGGTATCCCGAGGTTTTAAGTTGTATCAAATGGATGTTAAGAGTGCTTTCCTAAATGGCTTCATAGAGGAAGAGGTCTATATCAAGCAACCCCTAGGCTTTGAGCACCCCAAATACTCACATAGAGTATACAACCTTCAGAAAGCTTTGTATGGGCTTAAGCAGGCACCTAGGGCTTGATATGATAGGCTTAGGTCTTTCTTGCTAGGGCATGGGTATGTGATGGGGTCAGTTGATAAAACTTTGTTCAGATTTACGTGGATGATATCATTTTTTGTGGCTCTTCTCATGCACTTGTGGCTAATTTTGCAGAAACTATGAGCAGGGAATTTGAGGTGTCAATGATGGGTGAGCTCACCTTCTTCCTTAGGCTGCAAATCAAGCAATGCAAGAAAGGTACATTCGTCCATCAGACGAAGTGCACCAAGGATTTGCTGAAAAAGTTCGACATTAGCGATGCAAAGCCATTGGCGTCATCGATGGCTACCTCGACCGTGCTTGATCCGGACGAAGATGGCGAGGAGGTGGACCAGCGAGAGTACAGGAGCATCATCGACTCCCTTCTGTACATGACGGCGACAAGACCCGACATCCACTTCGCGGCAACTCTCGAGTTTGGGCTTTGGTTTTTTGCTTCCTCTTCGCTTTCTCTTCGAGGATTTTTGGATGCGGATTTTGCTGGCTGTAGAATTGACAGGAAGAGTACCTCTAGTACTTGTCATTTCTTAGGTACTTCTCTTGTGTGTTGGTCTTCTCGCAAGCAGTCTAGTGTTGCGTAGTCTACTGCTGAAGCTGAATATATAGCTACTGCTAGCTGTTGCTCACAGATTTTATGGATGGTTGCTACCTTGAGGGATTTTGGGTTAAATTTCAAGAGTGTGCCACTTTTGTGTGAGAACACCAGTGCTATAAGCTTAGCCGACAAGGAGCACACACAAGAAGCAGAAATAGTAGGTAACTCAACACCAACATGCTGGGGGTGAGTACCACGATGAGGAAAACGTGGTCTGTCAAAGTGCTAGGACTCAAAGCCTCTTACACGTGGACCAAAACCATATGAGTCATGTTAAAATCCACGCCGGGTACCACCTTTAGGAAAAGACTAAAAAGCGCTAAGGAGTCATGAGTGAAAGCGAGGAAAAGACTCATGTACACCAACAGAGGGGCGGTACATGTCCCGGGTGCTCCATTCCCACTCACGCCGCTCATCTCTCCTACAACGAAAGCAAAACCCAACCAAGTGACCATCTCTCTAGTAGTAGGTGCAGTGGTAGTGTCTCTCGGGAACTCGAGTCGGTCACTCGGGGCTCTCTTACAGGCTCTCTCATCTTAGGTTGTGGAGCTCTCTTGGGTTGTGGTGCGGGCTTCTTCTTTGTGGGTTGTGGAATTAGTTTCTTGATTGATTGTAGTGTGGTATTGATTTTGGACTTCGCGGCATCTAGGGTAGTAGGTGTGGTGAACACAGTCTTACTCTCCCCTTTGTTAGCCACTCTCTCAAAACCCAACCCAAGAGCTAAACTCGCCTTGTCAGCACACATCTTGGTCTTGGCCAAGATCAAATTCATTTTCCCTTTGCCCTCTGAACACTTCTCCACCAGAGAAAGGAGATACTCATTCTCAGTCAGAAGCTTTTGAACTTGCTCTCTAACCCAGCTGAGTTTGTCCTGAAAGATGGTGCAGGTGGAACAATTCGGCTGCACATCCTTAGAACTCCCAGCACTCTCCAATCTAGACACTAGCTCCTTCAGGCACTTGTCTTTCAGATCAACATCCTTTGCAAGCAAAAGGCAATTTATACAAGCACCTAAGAGAGTAGATCTAGACTCCTCCTCAAGGAGCTTCTTCTCGGCACTCTCATGTCGACTGGTGACTTGAGCATGCACATTATGAAGCTCAGCAAGTTCAGCTATGACAATCAGGCAACTCTCACACTCCTCAACATCGGGCCTAAACCTAAGCAATGCAAGTTTAGTAGAGGCAGACTCATACTTAGTCCTAAGATCCTTCAATTCATGCACAACTTTCTTAAGTAACCTATCCTAGCTAATGAGAGCATCATTCAAGGTATCGACTTGGATGGTGTGAGATCATGTGTGATTAAATATTGGAACATTGGTTTTGTGCTTAAAAACATTGGAACATTGAAATATAAATTTTAGTGAAAGAAAAAGAAAATTGTTTTGTGTGCATGTGCATGTACGCGTGTGGTTATTTGTGTGTGTGCAAGGAACGGCATGCATCCTTAGGCTCGATGATGTGTGGGCAGCTGATGCTTGCATGTGGGCTGCTGGAGAGGCTCACGTGGAGCGATCACAGGCACGTTGTCGAGCGTGGCAGGCTAAGGAGGCTGCTGCAAGGAGGTGCGGCGCGTGCTAGTGGAGACTGCGGCCAGGTGAGCTGGAGGCCAGGCGCTGCAACCTGAGGCAGGGCAGCCCAGCTGCAGTGGTAGCAGGCCAGTTGGTTAGCGCGTAGTGCTGAGGAGACCACGTGGACAAGAAGGGATTGGGCTGGCTGATGTAGTTCAACGCGCTCGCAGGTGTTTGCTGTGTTGGCCCAGTTGAGTTCGATCCGGAGTCGGTTGGCTGGCTTATAAAAAGAGTCGTGTTCCTTAGCGTGCGGGACTGAGCAGAACAGAACAGCCGCTAGACGATTTTGAGAGAGATTATAACACAGAAAAATTAGGGTTTCGTGAGGAAACTTTAGATGCTTAGGAGAAGCATCTTGCAAGCACATCTACGCAATAAAGGTCAAGGTTTGCAAATCAATGTGTTGGTAATCTCGTTCAATTCTTGATCTTTGCGTTTGTGTGCTCGGTGTTATTTCTAGATTAATTTCTTGTTTTCAAGTTTAGTCTTGGTTTGATTCATTTAAAACTGTGCCAGGACATCAAGTTAGTGATCTGTAAAGTTTGGTTGGTTAATTCCTTACGGTTTTTGCTTAATCGCGAAATTAGGGCTTAATCAATTTGCGTCACCATCTGCGACAACGATCTTGTTTCGTTAATATCTCTAGATCCAGAAGTCCGATTGACCTGATTCTTGTGGAAATAGTTTCGTATGATTATCTAGTTTCTACAGTAAAACGTTGAGGACAATCCAACGGTTGGATCTTTCTGTACATCACTTTTAGTGATATGATACCAGTCTGTCCCGAACTGAATTTCGTGAATAAATCGAATATTTGTTTAGGATAATTTAAATTTTGAATTTAGCTTCCGCAATCATTCACCCCCTCCTCTGATTGGGTCTTTTACCATATTCGATCCTACAAGTGGTACCAGAGCTAGTTTTTTAATCTAGTTGATCTTAACTGGTGATTAGATTTAGCAGCAATGGAACGTTATTCTACGAAACCTTGTGTTTTCGATGGTGTTGATTTTCAGTATTGGAAAGCTAAGATGGAGGCCTACATTCAAGCACAAGGCTATGCTATTTGGGAGAAGGTGTGCACTCCTTTTGAGGTACCGGTACAAGTAACAAATTTAAACTTGGCAGATGTTGAGCTAAATAGCAAGGCGAGGAACTTGATCATCCAAGGTCTTGGACGAAGTGACTTTCATAAGGTTGTTCATCTCAAATCAGCGTACCAGGTATGAAAAGCTCTTTGTGATTATCATGAAGGTTCATCTACTATTAAGAAGGTAAGGCAGGATTTATATAAGAAAGATTACATGAAATTTGAGATGAAATCTGGTGAATCTATTGATGAATTTTTTGCTAGGTTTAATAAAATCCTTAGCAATTTACGTGCTGTTGATGTTAATTTTACTAATGCTGAAAATGCACGTCAATTACTTGGAGCTTTAGACATGTCTATTTGGGAGATGAAAGTAACATCTATTAGAGAATCTACTGTCATGAGTACTCTTACTTTAGATATACTTTATTCTAAATTGAAAACTCATGAATTAGATGTTCTTGCTAGGAAGCATGGAGGTAAATCAATTGCTTTAGTCTCACAACCTAGCATGTCTAATAACGATACTTCTTCATCTAGCTATACTTTGTCTTCTTTGTCTTCACTGACTGATGAACAGCTAGAGCAAATTCCAGAAGATAATTTGGCACTACTCTCTACTCGTTTTTTCTAAAGCTCTGCAGAATGTGAGAATGAGAAGGAGAGGAAGTGGAGGTCCTCAAAGATGCTATGAATGTGGTGAAACTAATCATTTTTGTTATAATTGTCCTAAGCTCTCAGGTAAATCATCAAAGAAGGAGAATGAAGAAGAGAATGAAAAAGAAAGTAAGAAACGCACACTCAAGGACAATAAAAAGAAGAAGAGCTTTGTGAACCGGAAGGTTGTGCATCGTGTACTTTTAGCACTTAAGCAAATCAACATGAGCGATGTGGACTAAGAGAGCAGCGAGGATGATGCAACTCCCAAGGGCAAGACGGTGCGTGACTTGACAGGGTTATGTCTCATGGCAAGCAACAAAGAAAGCTCCACTGAGGATGATCTTGACAGCGACTACAATGAGGTAGAACCTACTTATGATGATTTAGCTAAAGCTGTTGCTAAACTTGGTACATTGCTTGAGAAACGTGATAAGAAAATCAAAAAACATGATATTGTTGTTGAATCTTTGAATGCTGAAATTGCTAGACTTAGATTATTGATTCTTGATGATGATGCTTGCAAATCATGTGAATTGATTTATGATGAGCTTACTTCTCTTAGAAAAGAGCATGTTTCCTTGTTAGAGCAAGTTAAAGTTACACATGATAAAAATGAGAAACTTATTAAAGATGCTAGTTGCTCCACTGTTGATTTGCATGATTCAACTTCTTGTGATAAATGCTCAATTCTTGAATTGAAGTTACATGATGCTAATGCTAGAGTTTCTCAATTGACAAATGCTTTGCTCACACATGAGGTTCTTTCTTGCTCTAATTATAGCAAACAAAAGGGAAAAGTAGATGCTACTTGTGATAATTGTTTAGTTCTTTCTCAAAAGGTAGACTACTTGAATGGAGCTTTAGTGCGTTTCACTAAAGGAAAGAAAAACTTGAATATGATTTTAGATCAATCAAAGGTTAGCACACATAAGAAAGGTTTAGGTTTTGATCCTTATGCTCATAATAAATCACATGCTCCCACTGTTGTTAAGGCCCTTGGTAGTGGAAAAATTGAAACTGTTGATGAGCCTAAGAAGGTTGTTTTTAAGTCTGCTGAAACTTTATCTTCTACTGTTATGAATGCAAATGTAGCTTCTACTTCTAGATCTAAACATCATGTTAATTACACTTGCACTCATTGTGGTAGAGATGGACATCTAGTAGATTTTTGCTTTAGACTAGCTAAGCAACAAAGGAAAGAAAGGGTTAAAGCTTTGTCTAATTTGAAAAAGGCACGTGTTATTCCTCATAATTTTTTGACTTCTCATTATGTGCCTAGGGTGAAGCAAACACATTTTGTTGCTAGAAACACGAGATATGCTAAATCTGATTTTGCTTTTAAGAATACTCGTGGTGTGTCTATTGTTGCTCGTCGTGTGTTTCAGTACTGAGGCCTCGACATCTTTTGTTTCTATGTAGGCTTCTAGAGCGAGGAACAAGAACATATGGTTAGTGGATTCCGGATGCTCACGCCACATGTTCGGTAATAAAAATTGGTTCTCCTCCCTCACACGTGCATCTCGTTCCGGAACTGTTACATTTGGAGATGCTTCTACTTCTATTATTGTGGCAAAAGGTATAGTGAAGGTAAATGACAAGTTTATGTTCAAGGATGTGGCTCTTGTTGAGAACTTGAAATATAACTTGCTTTCTGTCTCACAAATGATTTATGAAGATCTTGAGGTATGCTTTAAGAAAGATGAATGCAAAGTGTTAGATGCTTCAGGTGATCTTGTGTTTAGGATTACACGCTTTGGAAGAGTTTTTAAAGCTGATTTTGATGCATCACCTTTTTCTAAGCATAGGTGTCTAGTTGCAAATGTTTCTAAAGATTTATATTTTTGGCATCATAGACTTGGTCATGTTGGTTTTGATCATCTCACTCGTGTTAGTGGTTTAGATCTTATACGTGGGTTGCCTAAGCTTAAGGGTGATTCTGAGTTGGTATGTTCTTCTTGTAGACATGGTAAGATGCATGCAGGTTCACATCCACCTCTTACCATGGTGATGACAAATGCACCGGGACAACTATTACACCTTGACACGATTGGACCTTCTCGTGTTCAATCTTTTGGAGGTAAATGGTATATGCTTGTGATTGTTGATGATCTCTCTAGATATTCTTGGGTTTACTTTATGGCATCTAAAGATGAGGCTTTTAGTCATGTTAGAAGTCTTGTTCTTAGATTATCTCTTGATCACCCAGGATCTCTTAGAGCTATTAGAAGTGATAATGGAACTGAATTTAAAAATTCATTTTTTGATCACTTTTGTGCTGAAAAAGGAATTGAACATCAATTTTCATCACTATATGTTCCACAACAAAACGGTGTAGTTGAGAGAAAAAATAGAACTTTGGTTGAGATGGCTAGGACAATGCTTGATGAATATCATACTCCTAGGAAGTTTTGGGCTGAAGCTATATCTACGACATGTTATATTTCAAACCGTGTGTTTTTGAGATCTAAACTTTGTAAAACTCCATATGAGCTTCGGTTTGGACATAGGCCTAGTATATCTCATTTCAGAGTTTTTGGGTGCAAATGCTTTGTATTAAAATCTGGAAACTTAGATAAATTTGAAGATAGATCAACTGATGGTATTTTTCTTGGATACCCTGCTCATTCACGTGGCTATCGTGTGCTTGTTTTGGAGACTAACAAAATAATAGAAACCTGTGAAGTTACTTTTGATGAGACTAGTCCTTGCACTAGTCTATGTGATGCAGGTACAAGTGAACATGTTCAGGGGGAGAGCATCTCTGTAGATGATGATGACGACGATGATGACGATGAGTTTTTGGCTCCTGTTACACAACCACCTGTAGCGTCTTTGACACCTTCGACTACTTCGGCTACAGCTGGTCATCCTCAACCTACTGCATCATCTACACTTGCTAAAAATGAACAAGAAAGTGCTCCTGAGGTTACTGCTCCATTACACATTCAGAGGAGACATCCACCTAAACAAATGATTGGAAATCTTCATGAGCGAGTCACACGATCCAGGTTTAATGATTTTGATTATCATGCTCATTCAGCTTTTGCTGCTTCTTTTGAACCCAAAGATGTATCTCATGCATTAACTGATGAATCTTGGGTCAATGCCATGCATGAGGAATTAGAGAATTTTGAACGTAATAAGGTTTGGAAGCTTGTTCCACCTCCTCCTGGTCACTCTTTAATTGGCACTAAATGGGTTTTTAAAAATAAACAAAGTGAGGATGGTGTTGTTGTCAGAAACAAAGCTAGGTTGGTTGCTCAAGGTTTTACATAAATAGAAGGTTTAGATTTTGATGAAACTTTTGCTCCTGTTGCTAGATTGGAAGCTATTAGAATTTTGTTAGCCTTTGCTGCATCTAAAGGTTTTTAATTATATCAAATGGACGTAAAAAGTGCATTTCTAAACGGTTACATAAATGAGGAGCTTTATGTTAAGCAACCGCCCGGTTTTGAAAATCCACAGTTTCCTAATCATGTTTACAAATTGTCAAAAGCTTTATATGGTTTGAAACAAGCCCCTAGAGCATGGTATGATAGGTTGAAAAACTTTTTAATTGAAAAGGGGTTTTCCATGGGAAAAGTTGATAAAACTCTCTTTGTACTTAAGCAAGGCAATGATCAATTATTCGTTCAGATTTATGTTGATGATATCATTTTTGGGTGTGCTTCTCATGCTTTGGTGACTGAGTTTTCAGCTACAATGTGTAAAGAATTTGAGATGAGTATGATGGGCGAGTTGGCTTACTTTTTGGGATTGCAAATCAAACAAACAAATGAGGGTACTTTTGTGCATCAAAGTAAGTATACAAAGGATCTTCTACGTCGTTTTGGGATGGAAAACTGCAAGCCTATTATGACACCTATGGGAGCTACTTCGACACTTGATCTTGATGAAGATGGTGAGCCTGTTGATCAAAAGGAGTATAGGAGTATGATTGGTTCACTTTTATATCTTGCTGCTTCGAGGAAAGATATAAAATTTGCTGTGTGTTTATGTGCTCGTTTTCAAGCTTCCCCACGTGCTTCACATCGACAAGCTGTCAAAAGAATTCTCAGGTATTTACATGGTACTCAAAATTTTGGCATATGGCTTCTTGCTTCCTCATGTATTAGCTTAAGAGCTTTTTCTGATGCTGATTTTGGAGGTTGTAGAATTGATAGAAAAAGTACATCTGGCTCATGTCACTTTTTGGGTAATTCACTTATTACATGGTCATCTAGAAAACAATCTTCTGTTGCACAATCTACTGCTGAATCTGAATATGTAGCTGCTGCTAGTTGTTGTTCACAAATTCTTTGGATAATAGCTACACTTAAAGATTATGGGGTAAATTTGGATAGTGTTCCACTTTTCTGTGATAATACTAGTGCTATATGTATTGCTAAGAACCCAGTGCAACATTCTATAACTAAGCATATTGATATAAGATTTTATTTTCTTAGAGATCATGTGGATAAAGGAAATATTGTGCTTCATCATATAGATACTGAACATCAGTTGGCAGACATTTTCACAAAACCTTTGGATTCTTCTCGTTTTGCTTTTCTTCGGGGAGAACTTGGGGTTATTCATCCAACTGGATTGGTTTGAAGGGGAGTTTGTGTTCTTGTAAAATATTTTTCTTTTGTAGAAAAATGTGAAAAAGTAATGAGCATTGTATGTGATACATATATGACATTTGAAGCCATATTTATGCTACAAGGTAAATGCAACTTCATATCTTGCATGTATGGTGTCGTTTATGTCATAACTGTCTAAATGGAATGACAACTTGAATTAAATCTTGTCATGGTTGAACTTATTTGACTGCTTTGATCTTATTTTAAAATAAGTGCTAACTGAATATCAATGTTAAGTGAAAAAGTGATAAATGATAGATACAAGATCAAGGAAATATGTATTATCGCACTTCTCCTTTTGAGACGGCTTATCATTGCACTTTGATATGAACTTGAAAGAAGTTGTGTATGACTGTGACCTTGTCCTTAAGCTTCTGATTGTCTAATTGTTGACATAGGCTTGGCTTGGTCGGATAGAATAAGGCTGATGATGCATATAATTCCTTGCAATTTTTATCTCGTTGTAATAAATCAATACATCAGTTTTTCCAGCACCAATTAAGTGAAAAAATTCAATGATTTCATGTATTGAGGTAGTCAAGTAAGGGAGACCATGTCACGCAATAAATTGTTAATTGTACTTGATTTCTAGTTGTGCTTAAATTACATTATATATGTATGGATGTGAGGGTGCACATATTTTCTAGCATGGCTTGGGTGCCAACTTGCTCATATGTGAATTATCTATGATGCTCATTACATAAAAATTGATAAACATAGAAAACAACAAAAAGTTTTTTTTTCTCTTTTATGATCTTGATGACTCCATTGTCAAAGGGGGAGAATTTTGTACACACATTGGGTATTCACACGCATACATTTGTGTTTTTATTTTCTTCTTTTCTAGCAAGAGATTTTTTTTTTTTGATTCAACAACAATTTTCTTGTGAATGTGAATGCCAATGTTCATTATTTATGTGGTGTTGCCAATGTTTTCATCAAGGGAGAGATTGTGAGATCATGTGTGATTAAAATATTGGAACATTGGTTTTGTGCTTAAAAACATTGGAACATTGAAATATAAATTTTAGTGAAAGAAAAGAAAATTGTTTTGTGTGCATGTGCATGTACGCGTGTGGTTATTTGTGTGTGTGCAGGGAATGGCATGCATCCTGAGGCTCAATGATGTGTGGGCAACTGATGCTTGCATGTGGGCTGCTGGAGAGGCTCACGTGGAGTGATCACAGGCACGTTGTCGAGCGTGGCAGGCTGAGGAGGCTGCTGTAAGGAGGTGCAGGCGCGCTAGTGGAGACTACGGCCAGGTGAGCTGGAGGCCAGGCGTTGCGACCTGAGGCAGGGCAGCCCAGCTGCAGTGGTAGCAGGCCAGTTGGTTAGCACGTAGTGCTGAGGTGATATGACCACGCCATCAAGCAACATGTTACAACATCCAATTCAAGCTATACCAACTCAAGTACTACTTACATCGACACCAGCCCAAGTCTTTGATGGACCGATTACACGTAGTCGAGCAAAGAAACTACAACAAGAGGTGAACGCGCTACTTTATGAAGTTCATCTTAATATTAATGAGAATTTTATACTGCTTAAGTCGTGCACGTTGCTATTGCTCAGGTTCACCAAGGAGGATGGCAAGAACACACAAGGCGATGACTACAGAGAAGAACCACACTCGAACCAGGCCAATCCTGCAGAACAGTCGGAAAGAAACATTCATAACTTTTGATTTCCAAAGGCTATGAAGGTGAATGAGCACATTTTGGAAAGCTTATTAAGTCTAGTTTTCAATTCCACCAGGGCCGAGTACTTTGGAATTTCCAATGCTGAGTTTCGACTGGATTAGTGAAGACTGGTCAGAAAGTCAACAGTCATCCTGATGTTCAAGTTCCCGTGTAAAACTGTACCACTCTAGAAAGTTTCGTGGTGCATGCTGCACATGGTGTGAAAGCTTATCAAGTTAGCTTTCCAACGCAACCAACAGCACATCATTTGGACTTTCCAAGATGGAGTTATTGCCAAAACACTGAAGACTGCGCAGAAGACCAACAACCACGCGGGAACTACTCAGAGACTCTTTTCGTGGAAGCCTATTCACATAGTCTATCTTTTTATTTTCTTTTCGTGTTTATACCTATCTAGGAGGGCTGTTCCTAGTATAAATACCCCATTGCTTCATAGCAAACGCAGACTTTTTGATCATCGAAATACCGAACCCCTTTGTTCAGCTGTGTGCTAACAAATATTGAGAGTGATCTCTATCTCTTTGCTCTTGTGATTTCCTTCGCGGGATTACAGAAGCGGCGGCTTCATCTGCTCCCAATTGGTGCTCCTACTCCCTTCAAGGTTCGCCTTGATTGATTGTAGGCTGTGTTGGTTGGTACTTTGAGAGTGTGGTTGGGCAAATCCTCGATTCAGGTTGCCGGTTAAAGACGGTGATTGGCTTCGAGTTTTATTTGCCAGGTTGCACTAGTTATCATTGCTTGCAGCAAGTTATCTTGGCTTCTTTGAAGCTAGTTATCTGGTGATTGATCCTACGTCGTGAAGATCGGGACATCGTGACGTATCATCTGGTATCAGAGCTTTCGTTCCCACGGTAGGATTCTTTACCCTTAGCTACATATATTTTTGTTTCGTTCTATCCACACAAAAAAAAGCCTAAAAAAAAATTTGGCCATAGCCCTTTGTTTCAATCTGTTATTTTAGTGAGTTTTGTTAAGTTTCAGTCCATTAGAGTCTTTGTTTTAGTTGCTGATCATATCATCCTTTGCCTATCCTTTGAGCCTCTTTCATATATCTGAAAATCCCTACAAAAAAAAAATCTATAGCCAACATCATCCTTCGCGTAAACTTTGATCCTATCAAGTTATAGCTTCTGGTTGTGTTTTGTTCTATCATAAAGTGTGCAAGTGTTATAGCTGATCCTTGTGTTTAGTACTATAAAAAGAGTGTGTCCAAAAAAAAAGGGAAGAAAGAAAAGTTGCAAAAAAAAAAAGAAAGAATTGAGAAAGATTGTGAAAGAATAGTTGAAGATCAGTTTGTTTATGTGCACGTGTTGAAAGTTTATCACATCAAGTTGTGCAACCAGTTGGCTATTCGTGTTTGGTGCAAAATTTTGGTTGGGTTTGATCGCAACACTTGCATCCCAATCATATTCCTTGTTTGCATCAACTCTGAAATTTCTTTGCGCGCGAGTGTGATCCATTTATATCTTTCATATCTTGTGGTCAGCACTAGGCAGAGTACTTCTAGTTTGGATTATTATTTAACTTTACAACAACTAGAATTCAGATTGCATTCCTTGTGTATCACTCCCCACCAAGCTCCACATACAAGCCATCGTAATCGGTACTCTGGTCTTGTATTCGCCTAACCATCACTTTCTTTTACCACCACACGTTGTTTTTCCTGTAACCCGCGGGGACTTCATAAGAGCTTCGGTTGGTAAAAGAGGTGAGGTTGTGAGAGCTACCAAATTTTTATAATTCCACAAATACCTATTGTCCGTGTTTAGCTAACTTTACAGGAAGATGGGTGGAATTGAGGTAGAAGATTGTGTTACTATGGCACAATTTAATGAACTAAAGCAAAGCATTGAAGATAAGCAAGATAGGTTGACACAAGATCTTCAGGCCCTTATGGCTGAAATCAGAGTACGTCGCCAACCTCATGATGGTGCAAGCAACCATGGTGAAGATGGGGAAGAAAGTGAAGGAGGAGCTGCTGCTAGAAGAGCAAGAGAACATGAAAGAAGGAACCGAGGTGCTGCACATGGTAGAGGAAGAGGACGAGGTCGAAGAAATGATGACAATGATGAATCTGAAGATGTGGATGATGATAACCATTCACAATATCATTTTGGTCGCCAACGTCATAGAGGAGGCAACCATGAGGAGAGGTTCGGAAAGCTGAAATTTACCATGCCAAAATTTGATGGCGGGTCTGATCCTGAAGCTTATTTCACTTGGGAGTTGAAAGTGGACAAGATCTTTCGCCTGCATAATTATTCAGAGGAGAAGAAATTAGCAATGGCATCTCTTGAGTTTGATGGATATGCTCTGATATGGTGGGAACAACTTCTCCGTGATCGTGAAGAAGATGGAGAAAATCCTATTGCTACTTGGGATGAGATGAAGCGAGAAATGAGAATTCGTTTTGTGCCGAAGCACTATCGGCGTGATCTTTTTGATAAATTGTAGAATCTGAAGCAAGGAAGTTTCTCTGTTGAAGAGTATTATAAAGAGATGGAGACGGCTATGATTAGAGCCAATGTGTATGAAGATGAAGAGCAAACTATTGCACGTTTTATGGCTGGTCTACATCGCAATATTCAGCGCATTGTTGAGTTTCAGCCATACCGTCATCTTATTGATTTGGTACATCAAGCAACCAAAGCTGAACGCCAACTGCAGCAAGATGCTAAGAATAGCAAGTCCTTATCATATGGCACGAGGACTATGTCATGAGGAAGCAAGTCAATCTCAAGGTTTGCTGCTGCACCCTCATCGGTGAAAAACTCAAGTGGAGGCTTACGTTCTAATGTTCAAGGTGTTTTTAGTGGGAAGAACACTGCTGTCCCAAGCATGAGTTCTAAACCTGCAGCATCCACCTCTACTTCAGTGGGTTCTACAGCCAAGAGTAGTGGGATTCAGTGCTTCAAGTGTGGAGGCCGTGGGCACGTAATTAAGGAGTGTCCAAATAATCGTGTGATCATTGTGAATGATAATGGAGAATTTGAATCAGCTAGTGAAGAGGAAGTTGAGGAAGACTATGTTGATGAAGCCCATGAAGAAGAGGAACATACCAGGTGTGAATTTGAGCAAGGCACTGCTCTTGTGGTGACTCAAATCTTGAGTGTTCAGATGAAGGAAGCTGAAATTGGACAGCGACATAATCTTTTTCAAACCAGAGCTAAAGTGCAAGATAAAGTAGTCAAGGTGATCATTGATGGCGGGAGCTGCCATAATCTTGCTAGTCGTGAGATGGTTGACAAGCTTGGTTTGAAACTACAGCGGCATCCTCATCCATACCATGTCCAATGGTTGAATGATTCGGGAGATATCAAGATTGGATATAAAGTAAAAGTTCCATTCAAAATTGGTGAATATGTTGACACAGTGGAGTGTGATGTGGCACCCATGTCTGTGTGCCACATGCTGCTTGGAAGACCTTGGCAATATGATCGATATACTCAGCATTGTGGGAGAACAAATCAGTACACACTAGATTTGAAAGGGAAGAAGTTTGTACTCAAGCCTATGACACCTCAACAAATCATGGCTGAGCACTTACAAAAGAAATCTGAAATTAGTCCAGCAAGTAAAGGAGGAGAAGAGCAAAAGAAATTGAGTGCCATCCCCAATTCGGTGAGTGAGTGCCACAAGCCAAATTTGAGGGATAAAAAGAAAGGAGAGGAAGAGCATCTAGTTATGCTAGCCACAAAATCTGAGCTGAGAGAAGTGAGGAACAACCCAGATCAAGTGCTCTTTGTACTTGTGTGCAAAGACATTCTAATTTCACCTAACGATATCACCTCTCTTCCGAGTGTTGTGTCTCATCTTTTGCAGGACTATGAAGACGTTTTTTCAAAAGAAACACCGGCTGGACTACCTCCAATTCGTGGGATTGAGCATCAAATCGATCTCATTCCAGGGGCTGCACTCCCTAACCGTCCACCATACCGAACCAATCCTGAAGAAACGAAGGAGATACAAAGGCAAGTACAAGAACTTCTTGATAAAGGTTTTGTTCGAGAAAGCTTAAGTCCTTGTGCTGTTCCCGTGATATTAGTACCTAAAAGGGATGGTTCTTGGAGGACGTGTGTTGACTGTAGAGCTATAAATAATATCACTGTTTGCTATCGTCATCCTATTCCACGGTTAGATGATATGCTTGATGAATTGAGTGGTTCCATAATATTTACTAAAATTGATTTGAGAAATGGTTACCATCAAATAAGAATGAAAACTGGAGACGAATGGAAAACTGCATTTAAAACTAAATTTGGGCTGTATGAAAGGTTAGTTATGCCATTTGGTTTGACTAATGCTCCTAGTACTTTCATGAGATTAATGAACCATGTCCTGAGAGCTTTCATTGGAAAATTTGTTGTTGTCTACTTTGATGATATCCTAATCTACAGCAAGTCTTTTGAAGAGCATGTGAATCACATTCGCCAAGCCTTGGATGAGCTTAGAAAGGAGAAATTATTTGCTAATCTTGAGAAGTGCAGTTTTTGCACAGACCATGTTGTGTTTCTTGGCTTTGTTGTTTCAGGAAAAGGAATACAAGTGGATGAATCAAAGGTGAAAGCCATCAAGGATTGGCCAACTCCTACGAATGTAAGTCAAGTAAGAAGTTTTCATGGCCTTGCTGGTTTTTATAGGAGATTTGTGTGAGAATTCAGTACCATAGCTGCTCCTTTGAATGAATTAACAAAGAAAGGGGTTGATTTTAAGTGGGAGAACTCACAGGAAAATGCTTTTCAAGAATTAAAGAAACGTTTGACTGAAGCACTGTTACTTGTTCTTCCTGATTTCACAAAAACTTTTGAAGTAGAATGTGATGCTAGTGGGATTGGCATAGGAGGAGTTTTAATGCAACAAGGAAAACCAGTAGCATATTTTAGTGAAAAACTGGGAGGTGCTCAATTGAATTATTCTGTATATGACAAAGAATTGTATGCTTTGGTGCGTGTGCTTGAAACATGGCAACACTACTTATGGCCAAAAGAGTTTGTTATTCATTCGGATCATGAAGCTTTGAAATACTTGAAAGGACAAGCTAAGCTGAACCGTCGCCATGCCAAATGGGTTGAGTTCATTGAAATATTTCCATACATTGTGAAATACAAGAAAGGTAAGGACAATGTGGTTGCCGATGCCTTGTCCCAAAAGAGTGTGTTGCTGAATCAACTCGAAGTGAAGGTGTTGGGTCTTGAAAGTTTGAAAGGTATGTATAATGATGATCCTGAATTTTCAGAACCATATAATCATTGTAAAGATGGAAAAGGTTCGGAAAAATATCACATACATGATGGATTTCTGTTTAGAGCTAACAAGCTTTGTGTTCCAAATTCTTCGGTTAGATTGCTTTTGTTACAGGAATCACATGGAGGTGGATTAACAGGTCATTTTGGACAAAAGAAAACTTACGAACTGCTGAGTGATAATTTCTATTGGCCCAAGATGAGGAGAGATGTCATCAGATTTGTGGAGCGATGCGTCACCTATCACAAAGCTAAGTCAAAACTAAATCCTCATGGATTATACACTCCTTTACCTGCTCCTAATATCCCTTGGGAAGACATAAGCATGGATTTTATTTTGGGGTTACCTAGAACTCAGAGAGGAAAGGATTCTATTTTTGTTGTGGTTGATAGATTTTCAAAGATGGCTCATTTTATCCCTTGCAACAAGAGCGACGATGCTTCACATGTTGCTAATTTATTTTTCAGGGAAATTGTGAGGCTACATGGAATGCCTAGGACCATTGTGTCTGATCGTGATGTCAAGTTCGTGAGCTATTTTTGGAAAACGTTATGGACCAAACTTGGGACCAAGCTGTTGTTTTCAACAACTTGTCACCCTCAAACCGATGGGCAAACCGAAGTGGTGAATCGTACATTGTCAATGTTGCTGCGAACCATGGTGAAAAAGAACTTGAAGATTTGGGAGGATTGCTTGCCACACGTGGAGTTTGCTTATAACAGGACAGTGCACACTACCACTAACTTGTGTCCTTTTGAAATTGTATATGGTTTCAAACCTATTGCTCCGATAGATTTGTTGCCCTTCCATTGCAGGAGAGAACCAACATGGAAGCCTCCAAGCGTGCTGCATATGTAAAGAAGATACATGAGAAGACTAAGGAAGCAATTGAACTAAAGGCAGAGCGCAAGGCTGCAAGTCTGAACAAACATAGGAAGAAAGTGATATTCGAACCATGGGACTTAGTGTGGATACATTTGCGCAAGGATCGCTTTCCTGATAAGCGCAAATCCAAATTGTTGCCTCGAGGAGATGGTCCATTTCGTGTTCTTGCAAAGATCAATGATAACGCATACAAGATAGATCTTCCAGCAAGTTATGGCGTGAGCAACACCTTCAATGTGGCTGACCTATTACCATTCACAAGTGAAGACGCTTCAGAGTCGAGGACGACTCCTTTTCAAGGGGGGAGGATGATATGACCACGCCATCAAGCAACATGTTACAACCTCCAATTCAAGCTACACCAACTCAAGTACCACCTACATCGACACCAGCCCAAGTCTTTGATGGACCGATTACACATAGTCAAGCAAAGAAGCTACAACAAGAGGTGAACGCGCTACTTTATGAAGTTCATCTTAATATTAATGAGAATTTTATACTACCTAAGTCATGCACGTTGCTATTACTCAGGTTCACCAAAGAGGATGGCAAGAACACACAAGGCGATGACTACGGAGAAGAACCACACTCGAACCAGGCCAGTCCTGCAGAACAGTCGGAAAGAAACATTCATAACTTTTGATTTCCAAAGGCTATGAAGGTGAATGAGCACATTTTGGAAAGCTTATTAAGTCTAGTTTTCAATGCCACCAGGGCCGAGTACTTTGGAATTTCCAATGCCAAGTTTCGACTGGATTAGTGAAGACTGTTCAGAAAGTCAACAGTCATCTTGATGTTCAAGTTCCCGTGTAAAACTGTACCACTATAGAAAGTTTCGTGGTGCATGCTGCACATGGTGTGAAAGCTTATCAAGTTAGCTTTCTAACGCAACCAACAGCACATCATTTGGACTTTCCAAGATGGAGTTATTGCCAAAACACTGAAGACTGCGCAGAAGACCAACAGCCACGCGGGAACTACTCAGAGACTCTTTTCGTGGAAGCCTATTCACATAGTCTATCTTTTTATTTTCTTTTCGTGTTTATACCTATCTAGGAGGGCTGTTCCTAGTATAAATACCCCATTGCTTCATAGCTAACGCAGATTTTTTGATCATCGAAATACAGAACCCCTTTATTCAACTGTGTGCTAACAAATATTGAGAATGATCTCTATCTCTTTGCTCTTGTGATTTCCTTCGCGGGATTACAGAAGCGGCGGCTTCATCCGCTCCCAATTGGTGCTCCTACTCCCTTCAAGGTTCGCCTTGATTGATTGTAGGCTGTGTTGGTTGGTACTTTGAGAGTGTGGTTGGGCGAATCCTCGATTCAGGTTGCCGGTTAAAGACGGTGGTTGGCTTCGAGTTTTATTTGCCAGGTTGCACTAGTTATCGCTGCTTGCAGCAAGTTATCTTGGCTTCTTTGAAGCTAGTTATCTGGTGATTGATCCTACATCGTGAAGATCGGGACATCATGACGTATCATGAGGAGACCACATGGACAAGAAGGGATTGGGCTGGCTGATGTAGTCCAACGCGCTCACAGGC
The DNA here is from genome assembly GCF_958298935.1 of Phragmites australis. Taxonomy (NCBI): domain Eukaryota; kingdom Viridiplantae; phylum Streptophyta; class Magnoliopsida; order Poales; family Poaceae; genus Phragmites; species Phragmites australis. Next base: position 27,685,313 of record NC_084926.1, on the reverse strand, counting down.
GTTTGCTGTGTTGGCCCAGTTGAGTTCGATCCAGAGTCGGTTGGCTGGCTTATAAAAAGAGTCGTGTTCCGTAGCTTGTGGGACTGAGCAGAACAGAACAACCGCTAGACGATTTTGAGAGAGAGATTATAACAGTGAAAAATTAGGGTTTCGTGAGGAAACATTAGATGCTTAGGAGAAGCATCTTGTAAGCACATCTACGCAATAAAGGTCAAGGTTTGCAAATCAATGTGTTGGTAATCTCGTTCAATTCTTGATCTTTGCTGTGTGCTCGGTGTTGTTTCTAGATTAATTTCTTGTTTTCAAGTTTAGTCTTGGTTTGATTCATTTAAAACTGTGCTAGGACATCAAGTTAGTGATCTGCAAAGTTTGGTTGGTTAATTCCTTACGGTTTTTGCTTAATTGTGATATTAGGGCTTAATCAATTTGCGTCACCATCTGTGACAACGATCTTGTTTCGTTAATATCTCTAGATCCAGAAGTCCGATTGACCTGATTCTTATGGAAATAGTTTTGTATGATTATTTAGTTTCTACAGTAAAAATTTGAGGACAATCCAACAGTTGGATCTTTCTGTACATCACTTTTAGTGATATGATACCAGTCTGTCCCGAACTGAATTTCGTGAATAAATCGAATATTTGTTTAGGATAATTTAAATTTTGAATTTAGCTTCCGCAATCATTCACCCCCCCTCTGATTGGGTCTTTTACCATATTCGATCCTACAGATGAAAAGCTGATCGTAGGAAGGTAATACCTCAGAGGGATCCAGCTCAGGGTCACTGTCGTCATTGTGGTCGTCCGCCATGAAGAATAGGCCGGTGAAGTCCTTAGCCTTCTTCTTGTTCTTTGCTTATGGTTCATCCTCCTCCAAGCTATCCTTCTTGCTAGAAGAAGTGTCGATGTCACTGAGAGCCACCACGAACGCCCTAGAAGCCGCCTTGGCCGTCTTTTTGGCCATCTTGTCGCAGTTCTTCTTGAAGAAGGGTTTCTTGTTCTTCTTCTTGTGCTTGTTGTAGTCGTGGTCACCGTCCTCCCTCTTCTTGAGCTTGGGGCAGTCCGCCTTGAAGTGGGTAGTGTCACCACACTCAAAGCAGGCACAAGAACCACCCCTCCTCCGGTCTCAGTGGTTGTTGTAGAAGCGGGTGAACTTCTTCACAATCAGCGCAAGGTCCTCATCATCCAGCGCGTCCACCTGCTCCTCTATAACAGAAACCAAGGAAGACAAAGCAAATCCACTCGATGAAGTGTTAGCACAAGAAAAGCCAGCTGCAGACTGATTGCCACCACCAGATCCGGAAACCAATACCATGTTCTAAGACATGGGGTTTCTGAGACCTATTCGAGCCGCCTTGGCTATCTCGATGGACTTGAGCTTGCTGAAGAGCTCATCATATGTCAATGTATCGTAACTTGGAGACTCTTCAATGCTCGAGATCTTCACTTCCCATATGCTACGATCAAGAGCATAGAGAAGTTTGATCACTTTCTCGTGGTCAGAATAGGGTAAAACAACAGTTGATCGAAGATTGCTAACAATCCCATCAAAGCGAGCAAACATCGCATCCAAAGACTCTCCAGGGCCTTGCACAAAAATTTAGTATTCTTGGTTGTATGTGCTTTGGTGTCTGGCCTTAATCTGATTAGTGCCTTCATGAAAGACACTCAGCGTAGACCAGATCTCCCGGGCTGTACGGAGGTGCTGAACCCTGTCAAACTCATTCCGACTCAGGCTTGTGAACAAAATATTTCTGGCCTTATTGTTGGCCTCATACTGTTCGATTTGAACCTGAGTCATGCGAGCAGCAGGGATCTCATAGCTGGAATCAACTATTTCCCATATTGCACTTCCTTGACTTCGACGATAAGCCTCCATGCGCACCTTCCAGTACGAAAAATCACGGCCATCAAACAGGGGAATCTTCCCCCTTCTCTCCATGTCGCCTACGGATCACAAAGCTGGTTAAGGTCAACAAGTGATCAAACCAGCTCTGATACCAATTGTAGGATTAAGAACGGCGATTAGAGGGGGATGAATAGGCGTCTCAACAAATTTCTTTCGAAATAGATGGCCTTTTCTGATTTCTCACCCAACGCACCTCAAAACTCTCAAGCAGAAGCAAAAGAATTAGAGAGACAAATCAATAAGACTAGTTCTATGGCAACATGACTCCACAGATGGAATATGAACCATAGGTTTCATTCAAGACCATTTTATGTGTCTTTGTGCACAAAAACTCACAACTTTCAAAGAAACTAGAGAAGATGGACACCGGACAAGGTTATTCTCAAAGATGATAGTCTAATGGTAAGGGGACTCAAGACCCGCTCAAATACATGAGTATTTGAGTGTTTAAGCCACTAGCATCAAGAAAAATAACCCTGCAAAGCTAAAAAACTGCAGCTCAAAGAAAAGATCTCCAGGTAAGGAACCTCTCTAAGTTGATGATCTAGAGGCAAGGGTACTCAAGACCCATGAGCATACACTCGTATGTGAGTTTTTATGCCTCTAGCAACAAGAAGAATGATCTCACAAGGTGCTGAAATTTCAGCCCAAAAACCAAAACGAAAATCCAAACCGAAAACCGAAAAACTTGCAAACTTGCAAGGGAACCAATAGAGGGAAACTAGAAGGAGGGGAATTCAAGCATATGCAAAAATATAAACTTAATTACTCAAAGAGGTTAGCCCTATTTTAGGCGGATTACAAAGATTTAACTCTCAAAACTCTCACATATTACATAGGCTAAGCACTCATCCTTCTCTCCTCTAAAACCCTAACTCTAAGGCTCTCAAATGGGTGGCACAAGGGGGCTCAAGTGGCTGGTTCAAAACTCTCTCTAGCCCTACCCCTCTATTTATAGGTCTAGGAAACTTGGTCCTTAAGTTTCCTAACTTTTCCCCAAAATATCACTCTCTTGTAGTGCACTCTTACCTACCATCAAGGGCATTTTGGTCCATTTTTTTCTTCATTCATCGGACGGCCGCGGTGCCTTCATGACTTAGCTTCGTCTCGATGCAAGCTTCGCGATGGTGCCACATGCTCCTCCAGCCCTCCCATGGTTTTGAGGCCAAACTGCGAAATCGCCTGCACGCTTCTCAAAGCGTGACTCACCGCCTTGCTTACACCTTAAGCAAGTGCTTCGATGTCGACGCATGTACTCCATCATGAGATTCTGACTGCCGGCAAGTCTCTCCCGCTCCCGATCCCTCGGGCTGTCTTGTCACTTGCACCGGTATCCCCTTCGCTTGACTTTGTCAAGACGCCGTCTCCATCCGCCTTCAATGATTTGCTTGACCTCCACGTGTTCAGCTAGGATCATCCTTGACTCTGCCCAACCTCCTGGATCGTCTGGCACCAAGCACTTCTCTTGGACCCGATCATCCCGCCGTGAGACAAGCAAACACATATCTCCAACTCCAATTCCAATTTGTCTATAAGCAATATGCTCAAATGAAATCTCAAATCAATTCAAATCACATCAAAGCTCATGCAAAACCGAAGATCATCAAACCAAATAAATGACAATGTCAATCACTCATCACAAGAAAACCAAGGCACATTTCAACTTGGTTTCTCATTAACTTTGATCTTAGTTCGGTTGGTGGTCTTGTTTGTGAACTGAAGGACCTGTTACATTTGAATTTTATTAGTACTTCGGTCATGTTTAATGCTAGAGAATGTAATAGGGTAGCTCATGCGTTAGCAGAACTAGGATGTGTTTGCTCAATGGAGGATGATCCCATGGTGGAAAGCCTCTCGTCCTGTATCCAGGTTCTAGTTGCCAATGATTGTGTGATGTCTGTGGCTTAGGTCCTCTCTATTGTGCTCAGGCTTGGAGAAAGAGATGGCCACTTTTATATATCTGAGACATCACTACCGGCTCATATAACCAGCCCTTAGTGATGCCCTGCTATCATTGTCGGTCGGAGGGTTCAGCTGGCAGTGATGATGGAGCTGGGCATCACTGCTGACTCAAACCATCGGTCGACAGTGATGACCCTTATCATTATCGGTTCATAAGCCACGATAACTGATTTTTCCCGCGTGCATTATGAACCAGCAGTAATACCCCATCACTACTAGCTTATTTGGAACTAGCAATGATGGACCGGTGGTAACGTTGGTTCATAAGTTTAATATTCACCTGTAAACCATGCATATTGTTGACTTACTTTCTCTTTTCAAAGAATCAACCCGGAAGTGTGGCCCATACATGCAATGTTGTAGACTATTAATATACTTTTTTGAATGAATATTGTAAACGATTAATAACATCTTTTTCATTATCTAAAAAGTAACATTCTTCGTGTGGGAAACATTTCCTATATGTCGGAGCCTAGCCTATGAACATTGTTTACTTGCCCGCCACGCCCCCCCCCCCCCCCGGCTAAATCCTTACTCCACGCGTGGCATCATTGTCCCAGTCTCACAAACCTACCCTTCCTATGCTGCCGTAATTCCTAGCACCGGATCGCGTCTTCCTTTTCCTCTGCTCCCTCCTATTGAAGTCTCAAGAGCATGATATGATTTAAACGACAGAAGAAAGAAAAGAGGTTTTAATTTACTTTCTATTAGTCTTTGGTATGTCTCGTAGTCCGAACAGTTATTACCATAGCAAATTTGCTTTATATAGCACAAATTTTACAGCAAATGGCAGCGGTAATCAAAAGACCGTTAAGCCTGACAACAAGTAAAATTGCCAGCAAAAGATGAAAAGTAACAGTTGCTTTCCCAACGACTCCATTCAAACTGAGACGTCCGATTAGAACAATGGGGTATCGGCATCCGACAAACCTTTGATCTTTGTAAATGAAAAGGTGACACCGCACCGGAGGCATCCTTGTGCCTCCCTTTTCTAGCTGACAACCTGCTGAACTTCTGAGCTTGAAATTTGCCCCGCCTTTGAAATCAACTTTGATCTTAGTTCGGTTGGTGGTCTTGTTTGTTAACTGAAGGACCTGTTACTTTTGAATTTTATTAGTACTTCGGTCATGTTTAACCCTAGAGAATGTAATAGGGTAGCTCATGCGTTAGCAGAACTCGGATGTGTTTGCTCAATGGAGGATGATCCCATGGTGGAAAGCCTCCCGTCCTGTATCCAGGTTCTAGTTGCCAATGATTGTGTGACGTCTGTGGCTTAATGGAATGCTTAGTCCGTAGTTCTCATGAATGAAACATCTTCCCATGCTTTAACTGGTAAATTAGCCCACTGCACAAGCCACTGGACTGGCTCATTGTTCATGAGTATTGAGCACCACCCTTCTCGATCTCAAGCACTTCAATCGGTTCAGATTTGATTTTTACCATCTTTAGCAACTAAAGGTAATCCCAGAGTAGGAATGATTGAACTCCCAGTAAACTTCTTTAACTATCTTACATGAAAGGCTAGGTGAACATTGCATCCTACAGGCACTAGCGACTTACTCTTATCACCTTCGTCAATATTCTAAATGGCTCATTAAAGTATACAGTTTTCAGAGAATTAGGTAATCCCAAAGAGTTGCTTGCAAAAAAATGTAATCCCAAACAGTAGCGTCTGTATTATTGAACCTTCAATATACCATGTATATCACCTGCAATAAACCATGTATATCGCCTCCAAATAAAAATGCCTACTATGATCCTGTCGATTTTCTTTCTAAGTTTGGCTTATTTGCAGCTCTGGCTGAACCTCCTTCCGTCTCGTTAGCGCACTACAATAACAAGGCAACATCAAGGGGCCTTTGATCCCATAATGCAACTCAGCATCTTGGCAAGTCCAAATCTTGCAACCCCGCATGCAGATCCTGCACCACACTAGCATCTTCAGGTACACACAGATGCATGGACGAGAGCAAAGCATTGTGCTCGCTTTGCCATCGCCAACCACTTGCGCAGAAAGACTCACATAACTTGTCTAATTAGAGAGGCCACTAGCTCACAACGACAGCATCTAATCACATACTTTCTATGCGGAGCACTCGTAGTGGAGCTCCCCCTTTATGCTCCACTACTGCCCCCTGATGACAATGTGCTTTGCCTCGTTGCTCCTGGTAGTCACTTTCCATCAGGGTATCATCAGGGGCACTTTCTCTTCTTCCTGCACTATTTCCTCTGTCAGATTCCGCAACATACCGACCTCAGTTGTGCAAAAACCATGGACATCAGCGAAAGCGATGAGGACCGCTCCATCAGCAGTGGCGATTCTGTTAGTCCGGCATGCTTTTTCACTTTGATCAATCTCCCTGCCATTGCTGTACTTTTGTGGTGTTCCCATGACATGGTGATGGAATGTATGAACTAACTTAAGGGTGGTGACAAAAGGCAGTAAGCATGACCACCGTTTGGTCTTTCTCCCAACGCTGATCCACATACCCCGAACAACGTAGTGCACTGTGCTAATGTTGTTTCTCATTTCAGCCTATTTGCCATTTTTAACAACCAACTATGCTTTCAAATGTATTATTCCCAGTTTACAGGTGGCGAGAAACGAGTTTTTATGCATGGAAGAGTAGAGGAACTAATTTACTTCTTGTAGGTACCAAAGATGCAACACTTGCCGGGTTCCATCAACTTATTAGTGGTGTCCCTAGTGGTGCTTTTCCGGAAAGGCAACGGTAACACTGATATGGTTACAAGCTTTATATTCCTTTCAGCACCTAGTGTCGCATAAATTAAAATAAAAACAATTGCCAGATGTAGTAACGTGTATGTTCCTGAAACCGATATCTCAACTGGGGATGGTTCCCTGCAAACATGACTAGCTTTAAATTGTACATGACAGGAACAAGCGGCAGAAATGAGAACATACTAATTAAATAGCCATTCCCTAAACCATGGGCTGATGTACTGGGGAAGAAGTATGACAAAAGAATGGTTATTGTAACTGAAAGAAGCCATTTGTCACATTGCAGTTTCTTTTCAAGTACTATTTAAATACTTAGACTGAACTACTGAAGTAAGCAAGCATCCACAAACTATGATGACCCATCCTGATAATTCCATACAGAAAGGCCCTCCACTTTTGCCTCCAGAATTTTTTCTAAAATCTCCTTCCCTTGGAATTTGTCGCATGTAAGGGTTGCCTAACTACCCGGTTATATATTCGTCTTCCATTGCGAAAGAAACGGGGACGGAGGGGAGGAAGGCCTGCTTCACCTCGTTTCAGGTTCATGCGTTCCGCGTGTTACTGAGAGCGTAGTGCGTGATTTCAGAAATGAGGATGTTACCATGGCCCCTGAGATCTGCTGCCCTCTTTGCTCTCATCTTCTTCGCCGTGCTGTTTTCTACTACGTTCGCAGGTTTGTCCAAGTAGTTTCTTCTTACAAGTTCTTGATTGAGTTTCCCTTTGATTGAAGCCATGAATCAACAAACATAAGGTGGCTGCGTATTAAATTCCCTATTTGCCTAGCCTAACAACATCAATGCTTCCTGGTCCAGCCTTGTTTATGTTAAAAATGCATCAAGATTCAGGAAAAGGCGATCTTTCACTTGGTAGATAACTGGGGAAAACATCTGATGAAGAAACTACTTAATAGGTTCCTGTTATCCATAGCAGATGTGATTTTCCTAGTTTTTTTTACTGGTGTGATGGCTTGTTTTCAGGGAGACAGTGCTGTTTCTTGACATATCAAGATGCCCTACGTCAACAAAGAGAGGTATGGAGCAGGAAGAACATACTGGCATTCCAAAACAATCCTTTCTTCTCCCCAGTAAGTTTGTGTGTGTGCTTGTGCATGTCTGTCGGAGAGGGGGAGGGAGAGAGAGAGATCGGTACAAACTACTCAGTTCAACAAAACCATCTCGAGCACTTGGATTTCATAAGTAACTTTTTTCAGGCAAAACCTATATACCTTGTTCTCACATTTACCTCAACAATTTGCAGATAGCAGAGGCTGAACAGAAGGAAGCAGTGCCTCGGGTGCATCCTCGGATGCTCAACGTCAAGACGAATGATTACGGCAGCTATGACCCTTCTCCGTCCATGGATAAGCCGCACTTCAAGCTCATACCCAATTGATCAATTTACTGATCGCTCGTGCATCCAGGTTGCAGCAATGGAGTGGAGGAGGAATATATCTGCTTAGATGCGGGCCTGATATTTAGATCGATAGAGAGGTATTCCTAGGCTTGCTAAAATGAATGGCATTTAGTTGCTTCATATAAATGTGACATAGATATTGCTTCTGTTATGCTAAGTCACAATGAGTTCTCAACGTTTCGGTTGAACTTATCATATATTGTACTTAAAGCATAAAGCATACATATATGCAAGTAATTCGCCATGGCACATGTTATTCTTTGGTTGGCTTGTATCTTTATGAAATCTAGATATTTCTTAGTTTCATATTCACGGATGTATATTAATTTGATATGCACCAACAGTACGCACAAAAATTGGATAGAGACGGATTATTATGAGATATGATTAAATGCGGTTTCACAAAACAAATGCTCATTTTGTCCAACTAATTGGCCGATTACTTGTTGGCAACTTGTGTTCGATGTATAAACCGTGATGTAATCTGTTCAGAGGGCAAACAGTTGGTCCTTTTTTTCCCATGGTTGACTAGCTGTTTTTTTTTGTTTCGATTTAAATAAGATTAGTTTTTTCCTGAGTGGGGATAGTTGGACAGCATAGTCATCCCAAAAAGTCAAAATGGAAGATCTGCACAAATGCCAATTCTGGTCTTCAACAAGAGAGACAAGGCTGACCTGGAAACTATAAAGCGTTGGTGGGTTCAATCCTGAATTCACAAATCGACACAACATGCGAGCTATATATAGTCCTCGTCGGAATAAGGTTAATGGTTGTGACTCCAAACTTTCGCTGACCAGGTTGTTCATTTGGTGTAACTCTTGGAATTCCGAATGCAGCTTCGTGTGGGATTTGAAGGAGAAACGTACCTGAATGATGCACCAATGGACATGCATACTGACGGAACGTACCCGTTGACAGAAAACCATGAATGTCCGGAGGATGGTGTTGGGGATGATCTTTCACTCTCCTCCTTCGTAGGATAACTCGAAGTCTACCGGAGGCTTCGCACTCGTGTGATTGCAGGGTTGCTTTAGGGAGTGCAGGCGAAGATCGCGAAGTACTTTTGGGCGAAGGCTGAAGGCATGCCCGCAGTCCCGGCTTTCCACGTCGGCGAAGACGGTAGCGGGCCTTCTGTTGGAAGCCGAAGGCTACACCGGTAATTTTGTTAACTGGAATGGGCAAAGGTAACAGTGTGTCTTCGAACTAGGACCGAAGATCAGCTCGTGACGCCGAAGGGGAGAAGCCTTCGACGGAATCCAGGGGACCGAAGACCATGACTGGATGGCGGGGCCTGTTTTAACTGCCCGGGACAGAGTTGTAATTATGTAAATATGCTTGATTGTACTATGATGCCTTCGAATATTCCAAAAATATAGCAGGTAAGGAGGTAGAAACTGTAAACCTCGCGTGGAGTGGTTGAGTACGGGCTATAAATAAGGTCATACTGTATCCGAGAGGGGCATCGAGACAGTTTACCCTAAGCACGTGTCACCCCAAGAACCCTTCGACATTCTCCAGAAGCGAAGGTCCACCTTGTTTGGGACTTCGGTTCCAACAGATGGGATTGGAGAACTGCTGTTGTTAAACAATGGTGTGTATTCATGCTCTAAAGCTAACACCAGAGCATGAAACGGAGAGAATTGGTGAAGGATAGAATTGGTAGATTGGTTTCTGTGTTTTGCCAAGCATAACCATAGCAGGGCTTGTCATCTATTTATACAGCAACACATATATATGGAAGGATTACAACCGAATACGGCAAGAATCAATCAATCAAATATTCATATAGACTCCCATCTATCTATACCCGGTCTATCTCTAATAATAATATATTTCCAACTGCAAGCACTCATGATCAATCATCTTAACACGCCCTTCAAGCTCAGCCGGTTTCTACCAGGTTAAGATCATTGTAGAATCTGCAAAACAAATGTCGAGGAAGTGGTTTCGTGAAAACATTTGCTACTTGATCTGCCGAAGAGATAAACTGAACCTCGAGCTGCCGTTGTGTAACCCGTTCACGCACAAAGTGAAAATCTATTCAATGTGTTTAGTGCGAGCATGAAATACAGGGTTTGCTACAAGATATGTTGCGCCTATGTTGTCACACCACAGTTTCAGTGATCTATGTAAAGGAACCTTCAGTTTACACAGCAGGGACTCCAGCCACACAAGCTCTGTTGTAGCATTTGCCACAGCTTTGTATTCTACCTTTGTGCTCGACCGCGAGATGGTTGGTTGCTTCTGAGAGCTTCATGACACTAAGTTTGGTCCACAAAACACTGCAAAGCCTCTCGTTGAACGCCGATCATCAAGACTAAAGGGATCAGTGACGTCCTAAGAGGGGGAGGGTGAATTAGGACACTTAGAACTATTTTGGCTAAAAAAAACACAAAATAAACCTATATAAATTTCTATCTAAATGTGCTTTAGGTTTATCAAGTGTGTCTACTCTACCGATAGAAGCACTTGCAACCTATCTAAGAAGGTAAATTGCAAGAATGTAAATACGAAAACGTAAATAAGATAGAGAGAGAGTAAACTCGGCACAAGCATTTTTTTTCCTGTGGTATCGATAGCATGAATGCCACCCCTACTCCACGTTGGAGCTCCAGAAAAGATATGCCACCAAGTCACAAAGACAAAGTCTGCACCCGAATGAGCCACCAAGCCACCAAAGTAAGATCTCACCACTAGCCTCTCTTCCAGTTCCTTTCCGTCGTGATCACTTCGAAGCATGAACCACCAAGGCAAGGGTGTCTGCATCCCTGCACAATTGCCTTGCCACCACTTTACACTAAGTCAAAGGGTCAACAAGCTTGCCAGTAAGTTACCAAGACTCCAAGGTGTCGGCGTACACTCTAGGAAGCAATCACCTAGCAACACTCTCTCTAGGCCTATAATCACTAATCACTGACTAATCTTGTGCTTAATACCTTAGATAATTACTTTAAGCACTTTGGTGGCTTGGATGTCTTCTTAGGTGTACATGAACTTCTTTGGACTCTAGTAGCATGCCATATCTTCAAATGACTAAGTGGAGGGGTATTTATAGCCTCTAAACCCGCGCACTAGCCGTTAACCCAACGGCTCAGAAAAATTGTTAACACCGGATGATGCGGTGAGAACGCTAGTACTAACACCTAATCATCCAGTGAGTACACACTCACAAACTAGCCATTGGAACCCCACTCAAGCCTCTGTGAACACCAGACACACTAGTGTATACTTTATCTCTATCACCAGACTATCCGGTGAGTATATACTTAGCATTTGAGCCAACTGCATCCTCTCTATTTAAATTGCTCCAGTGTAAGGATCCGATGCATATCACTTCATCACCAGACTATCCGGTGAGTTGACTTCAGCCAACCGAGCCAATGCAACCCTCTCTGGAAATAATGCCTCGGTGTGCACAGCCTTCATCACCGAACCATCCGATGCGTTAAACTTCATTCTGCCTCTTTGTATTGTTCATTGTCCAATGTGTGCAACACATTGATCGCGGGACTATCTGTTGCTTTGATCTTCAACTTCAATGGTTGTAACCTTCTCTAGACAAAATGATCTGGTGTTTATCTTCTCTGATCACTGGACTTTCCGGTGAGGACTTCAAGTCTCTCCCTTTTGTCAAATATGCTCTGGTGAGTTTAACATTCTGAGCACTAGACCATCCGGTGAGGCAAATCTTACTGGGACTTCTCCAATTAGTAAAACTTTGTTCCGGCTACGGTGGCTTCTTCATTTATTGCATCCATGAGACCTACTAATATATATTCTTGACAAATATGTTACCATTGACTATATGTTCATTAATCACCAATATCACAAACTAATAGGGCCATTTTCGCTATAATATCCTCCTTTTTGGTGATTGACTACAATATAACCAAAGCAAGTGGCAAATAATAATGACACCAAATATAAAGATCATAAGCAAGCACAAAGTATTACCACATTGCTTGGATGCATGTTCTTACCACTTAGTCCTCCTTTGTTGTGGCTCTCTATTTCTCCATGGTTACTATCTTCCTTGAACGACCTATGCAAGAGCTTCTCTTTTATCAATCTAGGCACCTAGCATCTTTTGTTCTCCCCCTTTGTCGACTTTGGTATTTCTAGACATCTTGCTAGTTGCTACAATCTCCTCCACATTGTTCATCTTGCAAACTTGCATCTTGCTTTGGTCATCAAAATTCTCCTCCTTTGTCAACAATCTCCCAAAAAAGGCTATAAACACATGTTGAACTAAAGGAAAAATCATTAGAGCACATGGGAGAGAACTTCACAAATAATGATGTAATAAAAGGATACCAATTATATGGATATCACTACAAATGAATGATACCATTTGTAGGCTATGAAAGCACATGGATCATAATTTATGAAACTCACATAATATAGTATAAACTCCCCCTATATGTCAAGATAGGAAAGAAACATATGCACAACTATACAATATGTCAAGATAGGAAGATTAAGCTATATTATGCATGGATGTAGCTTAAATGAATAAAAGATTTGACAAATATACCAATTGAGGTATTTAAGCATTGCATAGCTCCGGGGACATGTTGATTGCTCCATGAGACTACAAAAGATGTCACTCTAAACACATTTTAGTCTCAAAATCACAACTTATACGATATACTCTCCCCTAAATGTGTGCATACAAGTGTTGAATAATTGTGAAATATATGTGCATTTGTTACTGATAATAATGGAGATTTATCCTATATATTGGATCATGACACATGAAAGATACCAATTGTAAAAACTAGTACCATGTAAAGAACCTATAACTAATAAATTATATAGGTTGCTCATGGGTTAGAGATAAACACAAGCAACCTACCATATGAAAAACTACACTAGGCATTGCAATAAATTGAAATAAGCATATGTAATCCTAGACGAGGCAAATAGAAAAAACAAAATGCATGAATCATAAGTATAGCTACCATTTACCTCTTTTACCTTTGGAAGGAGATTTGGGTATGTGATGATGATGACTTTCATAAATGCTTCTTTGCTTAACCTTCACTTCAGCTTATGAGCCAAGTCTCCAAATCCCCATAGCCGCTTCGAGCTTCAAGTCTTCTTTGGCACCCAAACTAATTGAGGCCCTTTCATGTTAGTGATGACTTTCTTGGCACCTAAATAGGTTGGTTCCACCTCCAATCCTTTCTCCCAACCATATGTGCAACCACCTTGACATTGTTCTTCTTCTTGAGCTTGTAGTGGTTGCTCTAAGTCTTGATCTTGTAGTTGGGCTTGGTGTAGAGGTTGGAGGTCTTGTTGGAGAGGTTTGCTATCTTTTTCTTCTCTTTAGTCTTCTTCTTCACTTGTTTGCATTGGAAGGACTTGTGGCCTTCTTGATGGCATTTGAAGCATGTCATGGTGGACCCCTCCGTAAGCTTCTTCACAATGAAAGCACGATTATCTTGAGGAGGTTGGACATGTCATTTGCCCTTTAAACTTGCCAAGTCCTTCTTGAGCTTCTCCACTTCTTGCTTAGAGCTAATCATTCTCTTGTGAAATGAGGTTGTTAGATGAGTCAACAAACAACATTCTCAACACAAATCTCATTACAAAAAGGCTGAGCATGATATATCAACTAAATCATCAAAATAAGTAGAAGCATCTACTTTAGGCTTGAAATTAAATAGAGAGGTAGATTGCTTCAAAGGGACCTTAGTTTGAGATTCAATGCACTCAAATTTAGCTTTAAGCTCTTCATGCTCCTTGTTTAGCAAATTGAATTTGCACAATAATTGTTTATAATTAGAAACAAAGGTAGCATGAATGACATTAAGTGCATTAAATTCTTAAGATCTTTAGATTTTTTCTTAAGGGCCATTTGTTGTTCATTGATCAAATGAATGAGTTCATCATAGGAAGGAGAATCCTCATCAGATTCATCATCACTTACATCGCTATCCATACCTTGGGCTATAAGGTACTTATGAGATGACTTGCATGATGACAACTTGTGTGATGAAGACCTTGAGGAAAAGCTTTTATTGGATAGGAGGATGGTGAAGCTATCATCACTTGAGCTTGACTCTTCATCACCGCTCACCCATCTTCCTATGCTTGTGAATGCCTTAGCTCTTCCCCTTGTCTTCCTCTTCTTGATTTTGATCTTCTTTCTCCTTCTTGATGTGATTAATTATTTTGACCAAGTCCTTCATGGAGATTGAGTGATCAATCTTGGAATTGATCTTCATGATGTTCTTCTTCACTTATGAGATGAGCTTGGCGACTTCAATATCCATCTCTTCATCGCTTGAGGTGCTTTGCTCATCTTCTTCATAGCTCTCTCCATCTTGATCACCATCATCTTTGCTTGAGCTTAACTCTTACTCTTGTCTCTTCATCTTGCCTTCATGTGTTAGCATTTAGCTTGCTTGCTTGTGAGAGTAAGGTTCTTGGTGTCGGATGAGGAAGAAGCTTCCACCCCCATATTCATTGTCATCTCATAGGTGGTGATCTTGCTGAGCACTTCACTTGGAGTCATCTTCTTGATATCATTGTTGTCGTAGATGATGGAGACTATCAACTTGTACTTAGGAAGAAGAGTTTGAAGTATTCTTCTCACCACTTGATCATCTTCAATTGGCATCAAACCTAACCCATTGATCTCATTAATAAGAATGTTCAAATGAGAATACATATCATCCGCACTATCATGGGGTAGTTGCTTGATGCCATTGAGGTTAGTAACAAGAACATGATATTTCTCATTACGCACATCCTTTGAGCCTTTATGGATTTCAATGAGACTAGTCCAAATATCATGTACATTGGTGAGAGAATAAATATTATTAAATGCATCAACACATATAGATGATAAAAGGATACTCTGGGCCAATGCATCTAATTGCCTTTCCTTATTGGTGATGCGAGGTCTCATCCCATCCTCGGTGACTCTCCAAACATCCAACCATTAGATTGCAAATAACAAGTCATTAGAATTTTTCACCGGGGAAACTTGTGCCATAAAAAAGTAGAGCACTATAGGAATCCATCCCAACTCCAAACACCACAACTCACTATAGGGTTGTCACACCCTGATTTTTTTCAGATTTCTCAAATTTCTAAAAATTTTCAAAGTTCATAGATCAAATAATTAGAATAAGAAAAAGCCTATTTTCCAAATTCAAACTCAAATTTAAATTAGTTTATTATTTGTTTGATGCATTAATGCTGAATAATAGGTATTTAGGTTTTATTTTGAGTTGTTGAATTTCTCTGATCATTTTCTGGATTTTGTTTGAGCACATTTGAAGTTATCTAAATTCATTTGAGGAAGATTTAATTTTCAAAAGTTCCAAAATGTTTTCAAGGGTTCAAAATAATTTTATTAGATTCTAAGTGTTTTCAAAAGCTTGTTGGAATTTTCTAGAATTTTTAGGCTTTGTTTGGTATTTTATTTGGAGTTTTCTTGCTTTCTTTCATCTCTGGAAATTCCAAAAGCATAATAAAATCTTAATCTAAACAAGGTCAGTCTAACCCACCTACATCTAGCCCGTCCCAGTGTGAGAACCCAACCAAACAGTATTCGAACTAATCATCAGGCGGATCATTAACATAATCATAACCACGACGATTAATGAAAATACCGCTCCAACAGTCCCGGCACGTGTTTTGTGCCCAAGGATCGGAACACATGCCTTTCAACATATTCATCACAATATAGTTTAATAAAGAGCAGGTAATTAAACATTTATATTACAATCCTTTAAACATGCAGCTGTTTCCACAATTTACAACAAAAAGGAAACAACAACTACGCAGCGGAAGATAAACCTATACAACAAAAGCAGACGGCGCCACATGCCCTTAGGCACCGTCCCCAAAGTACCAAGTTCAGAGTAGAGTGTGCTACTCCTGCCCGCCACCCTGATCGGCAAGCACAAAGTAGCCGAACACCGCCTCTTCCTCACCGACCTGTGAACCTGCAACAACTTAAGGGTAGCACCCTAAGTACAAAGGTACTCGCAAGTCTTACATAGTATGGGTATATATATTCCCGACTCCAAGGATCATGCATTAAGCTGGTAGTAAGAATTAAACATGGTAAAGTTAATTAAACGGTAAGCATCCTAGACATAGGTGTGAGCAACTAACTTAACCAACTTATATGAAACTACCCTACCATAACCAACAACTAAGCATATGTAAAAGTAACAACAAGTATATCAATGTGAACAAGTGCCAACTCGAACCACCAACCACCATACCCAGACCAAAATCACATGCCCAACCATTAACCTCATGCCATCATCAATAAACCACAACAAGAACTCTACGATCGGGTGCAGATAAGCGATAGACATGCTCATAACCGTGAGCGCGACAGTTCGAACTGTTTATACACCCTGTAGGGGTACTCCTGGACCCACATGACATGAGGACCATATGGCTTATGCCACCCGCTAAAGTGCACACAAGGGGGTACCCGTGACAACCTTTCCCAACCAGCCCCAACCGTGTGAGGCATGCATCGCTCGGCGCAGTAATACTAGAACTACTCTTGGAACAAACTAGTACCGCTTACAAGCCAGCCCGCTCACACCGTCAATGTTCACGCCCACAAAGCCACAACTACGAAGGTATTCGGGTTGCCTTACCATTAGATCGACATGTGGTGATTAAGGTAAGTGCTAAAGCCAACTTCGCCGATGATCGGCCTTAAACGCTGCAAGCGGTCTATGGTGCTCAGGTTTCCTCTCCCGACCTGCCCCCTGGACTTTCCACCAAGGCAGACGACAGCCCTAACATCACCCACATCTCGTCTCATACTCGCCACTCACCAACCATACCATCACCAACAACATGTAATCGTAAATAGTAGTAGATCCTATCCTCGCGAACAACGGAGAACGCTGTTGTTCGACTTCTACCGAAATGCCTAAGCATTGCTAAGCATAGAGAAGACCTTTAGACATCGACATCACCTCTAGGCTTCAAAAACTTCGAAAATTTTATGTCGTGATTTAAATCCTTAGGAGATCCTAATCACGAATTCGCAACACAAATTTCAATCTGGCGATCGAAAGCGATCCAGATTAAAATATGAAGCTAATGATGCATGTTTAATACTAAACATGTAATTACGGTTTTTGGGGCGTGACACCCAGCTAGATCTCGGCCTCCCCTTTTTCGGTCCTGGCCTGCCAAACACTATCGCCTCCTTCCTTTCCGCATGGGCTGGCCCACAACAGGTGCCGCCCTCTGCAACTAGGCCGAGCCCAACAGGACATCAAAGCCACCTTCGTCATGCTGCATTTCTACCTTCTCCGCTCAGTAGCACTTTTTCTCTACTCCACCCTCTCTCTGGCCACTGATAGGTGGGCCCCACCTGTCAGACTAACCTTCTCCAAATCGAGCATGACTCTGCCACCATATCCAACATCAGCACGAGTCCGTCGGCGCCTTGACCTCTGAGACCGGCCTCTACACAACTACTCCAGCCTATAAAACCTGCCCTAACATTCCTCATCTCGTCTACACCCTGTTTCCGCCGCAACCCCCTCGAATCCCAAGCTCTAACGTCGTTGTCACATAAATCTTAGTCGTTGCCGCTTTCGCCAAGTTTGGCTAATTTCCGACGCCATCTCATTGCCTCCCCATCGTCGCCAACCACCTCACGGAGTTCCCCGACGAAGCGCGACCTTCCTCCGTCGTTGGCCGTCGCCGTTGGCTAGCCACAGCTGATCCGATGAGAACCCCAGCCCTTCAACGCCACACCCTAGACCTCTGCCGCTCGGTCCATGGTAGGTTCCCATGAGCCGAGTCTATTTTGTGTTTTTCCCCTGGTCCATTTAGATCTACGCACCCGGTCCACAAAATTCCACCCTTCAATGCAAAACCGACAGCCCAGATTAAGTGGCTAACGCCACCCTCTGACGTGGTAGCCACGTTAGCGCCAAGTGTGCGCCAGCTCAACCCCACAGTGCCACATCGCCATGCCGGCTCAGCCCCTATGTTGCCATGCACAATAAATCCTAATTTCTAGTACAAAAACAATTCCAATAATTCCAGGAATTTAGCAATTTTGCAATTTAGCCCTTGAACTCTTCTGTAATTACATATTAGCCCTTGTGTTTTTATAGATCAGACCCTAAACATTTCTATAATTGCAAATAGGTCCCTATGTTTTCACAAAAAGGTCCTTACAACTTTTCTTAATTACAAATTAGTCCTTTTCTTTTTCATATTTAATACCTAAAATTGTTTCAGTCATGTGCTCACACCTTTTATTTTCCTATGCCATGCGACATGTGCAGTGCTGCTCAGTGAGTGAAGATGTTGAAGATTATCAAGATGAGGTTGTGACATTCTAGGCGTGTGTCTCCCGGTCGTTTACCTGCGGTGTTGTTGGGCACCAGTGCTTCTGTTCTACTACAGATATCTTTATAGAAGACAATATATGTCAATTGATGTATGAGTTTAATGATTATTCTATATAAGTATTATTTTTGTTACTTCACTTGTAACATCCTTATGTGTGTTGAACATCCTAGGCACACATAAGCCGCATCTGATTTTGTCCGTTAAAACTGGGTGGGACAGAGGTGGTATCAGAGCTATATTGACCGTAGGACGTGAGCCTAGATAGAATGGTCAAGCCATAAGGACATATTTTAAAAGTCTATTTTGAAAAACTCATCTCTATGCTTTTCTACCCTCTTAGTTTCTCTCTCCACTTACCCACTCCAATCTATTAGGCAAAATAAATTTCCAACACTTCCTCTCTTTCAAAACTTTTAGTTGTTGAACTAGTTCCACTTTGTCTGATCGAGAAGGATGCCCTTGAAGATCTCACTTGATGCGTCTACCTCATATGAAGATTCCGATGATGAAGTTGAAGATCTTTTGCTACAAGGAAGAGTCATCTGCCACAACACCGAAGACATGAAGATTTACCTCCGCGCCTCTCCCAGATTTAGTTTTCGAGTTATAGGAGAATTTTCCCTATTCTTCAGAAATGTTAGAGCGTTGTTGGTAGTGTTTGTTTGCGCATTGTGCCTTCTGTGATTTGGTTCTTCTGTTTGAGTGCTGGAATGCGTTGTGTGATGCTTTAGCATCTGTTAGCAGCGACATTCCTTAATATATCTCTATAGATAATAGTATAGTTGTGTTTTCTCCTCCTAGTCCTTTCTCTTCTTGTCCCAACCTTCCTCAATCCTGATCAGATGGTGAGCACAAGAAGGAGCAACAATGGCAACAATGAGGCTGACAGCAATAACAACAAACAAAATCCACCCCCGCCTCCTCTGATGACCCTAGAACAATAGATGGCCATACATACTTAGATCTTGCAGGCCTTAAGCCAATTTGTGGTGCAAATGCAGTAGCAGCAACCAGCTTATGTTTCCCCACCTCACCAGCTCCATCAGGATTTAGAGAATTCAAGAGAACTCAGCCCCCAGTATTCAGTCATGCAGTGGAGCCTATGGATGCAGATGATTAGCTGAAGAATATGGAAAGGAATCTACAGGTTTCACAGTACAATGATAGGGAAATGGTTCTCTATGCTTCACACCAACTCACTGGACATGCTTTGGATTGGTGGGAAGCATATTGTGCCATGCTTGAAAACCCATCAACTATCACCAGGATGGAGTTCAAAACCAATTTTCAAAATCATCATGTGTCATCAGGAGACATTTGTCTAAAGAAGAAAGAATTCATGAGCCTGAAGCAAGGATCAATGACAGTAATGGAGTATGTGACTAAGTTCACTCAGTTGTCTAGGTATGCACCTGGTGAAGTGAACACAGATGAGAAGAAATAGGAACACTTTCTAGAAGGCCTAAATGATGCCATAGAATATGCCCTACTTCCCCAGGAGTTCGCCAACTTCTAGGCTATGTCGAACAAAGCATTAGCGGTTGAACACAAGCGTCGTTAGCTAGATGAGAAAAAAAGGAAGTGTCATTCCAAGGATAGGGAAGCAATGCACATTTCCGTGTGTCAACTCAATCTCCTCAGCAAGGGCCCATGTTCCGTCTCAACAATCGTTACAAGCCTCAACCTCAAGCACCTATTGAATGCTCCGGTTATCAAACACCCTATTCTACTCTGCCTGCCATTCTTCATGCCAAGAATAGCTCAGTTACCCCCTCCTCAGGCAAGGGATGTTACTATTGCCAGAAAAAAGGAAAGTTTGTGAGATATTGTCCTAGGAGATATCCAAAATGGGCCAACCTCAACAATGTGAAGCCTACACAGTCTCAACCCCAAGCATGTATTGGAAGTCAGATGCTCATTCAGAACAACTGTGGATAGCAGAGCACTCGAACGCAAAGCAGTCCTCAGGATCTCAACATCAGCGATAGGGAGATTGCAATGAATTTCACTCGGGCTAAGTCAAACATTTCAAGAACTATGAAAATCAAGTTGGATCAGTGCAACAAGGTAATTCCGTCAGTCAGGAAATGAATGATACATCAGAAAAAGTCTCCCTCCCAGGACCTAACATTCGGATTCCCCATCCTACAAATTTGGGCAGAAACAAATCACAGGGTTCTACTAAAAAAAAGGAGTGTGTTTTCCCTTATGCTACCCAAAAGATGTTAATATTTCTCCGCTCTATCTTTAGCCTATCTATATCCCAAGAACTAGAAATGCATGTCAAAGAAGTCCGCTCCTTTTTAAGAGGGGTAGACTTTCTACTTAATCTCTTGATTCTGGAACCCAAAGACCATTGGAAACAACTAGCCAGCAAAAGTGATCAGATCATGTCAACGCAATGAGGTCACCACCCAGAAGAAAAAGCAATTTGGAAAGCGAGAAGAATTTTTTGAAGACCAAGTTCTCTTGTCCCTTTTCCAATCTGCCTGAATCTCGAGGGTGAGATTCCTTTAAGGGGGGTAGATTTGTCACACCCTAATTTTCAGATTTCTCAAATTTCTAAA
Organism: Phragmites australis; assembly: GCF_958298935.1. Lineage (NCBI taxonomy): Eukaryota > Viridiplantae > Streptophyta > Magnoliopsida > Poales > Poaceae > Phragmites > Phragmites australis. The sequence continues at coordinate 27,664,358 of NC_084926.1, read as the reverse complement.
ATTTTCCAAGATTAGTTCATAGATCAAATAATTAGAATAGGAAAAAGCCTATTTTCCAAATTCAAACTCAAATTTGAATTAGGTTATTATTTGTTTGATGCATTCATGCTAAATAATAGGCATTTAGGTTTTATTTTGAGTTCTTGAATTTCTCTAATCATTTTCTGGATTTTGTTTGAGCACATTTGAATTTATCTGAATTCATTTGAGAAAGATTTAATTTTTAAAATTTCCAAAATATTTTCATCAGTTCAAAATACTCTTATTGGATTATAAATGTTTTCAAAAGCTTGTTGGAATTTTTAGGCTTTGTTGGGTATTTTATTTGGATTTTTCTTGCTTTCTTTCTTCTCCGGAAATTCCAAAAGCATAATAAAATCTTAATCTAAACCAGGCTAGTCTAACGCACCTAAGTCTAGCCCGGCCCAACTAGATCTCGACCTCCCCTTTCTCGGTCCTGGCCTGCCAAACACTGCCGCCTCCGTCCTTTGCGCATGGGCGGGTCCACAATAGGTGCCTCCCTCTCCAACTAGGCCGAGCCCAGCAGGACATCAAAGCCACCTTCGTCGTGCTGCATTTTCTCCTTCTTCGCTCAGTAGCACCCTTTCTCTACTCCACCCTCTCTCTGGCCACCGATAGGTGGGCCCCACCTATTGGACTCACCTTCTCCAAATCGAGCATGACTCCGCCGCATGTCCAACATCAACACGAGTACGCCGGTGCCTTGACCTCCGAGACCGGCCTCTACACAACTACTCTAGCCTATAAAAACTGCCCTAACGTTCCTCGTCTCGTTTGCACCCTGTTTCTGCCGCCACACCCTCGAATCCCAAGCTCTAACGTCGTTGTTGCAGCAACCTTAGCTACCGCCGCCGCTTTCGCCAAGTCTGGCAAATTTCTGACGCCATCTCATTGCCTCCCCACCGTTGCCGACCACCTCACAGAGTTCCCTGACGAAGCGGGACCTTCCTCCACCATTGGCCAGTGCCATCGGCTGGACAGAGCCGATTCCGAAGAGAACCCCAGTTCTTTGCCGCCGCACCCGAGACCTCCGCCACCCTGTCAATGGTAGGTTCCCATGAGCCGAGTCTATTCTGTGTTTTTCCGCTGGTCCATCTGCATCTATGCACCCGGTCCACAAAATTCCACCCTTCAATGCAAAATCGAATGCCCAGATTAAGCGACTAACGTCACCCTCTGACGTGGTAGCCACGTTAGCGCCAAGTGTGCGCCAGCTCAACCCCACAGTGCCACGTAGTAGTTTTCCCTTCTTAACATTTAAGTCCCTATAACACGAAGATATTATTTTGATTAGTAAATTTATGGTTGTCACATTGACATATAGTCCTGGACAGATCTATATGTCATTGTGTCACAAACATGATTTTATAATATTAAAATAATATGTTAACTTTCTAAGTCCCTCATGTTAATTAATTAGTTAATCTTTTCTCATTTCTTGTAAAACCTAAACCTTAGATCTTTTATCTTTCTTCGAGAGAAGTCCAATCAATTCCATTTTCTTTTATTAGCACAATTAATGATCCCAGTCTATCGTTCAATTCCTTTTTATTTGAAATTTGGAGTTTATTTGGTGTTTATTTGATGTTGTTTTGATTGTAGATAGAATTCGCGATTAGTCGATAACGCTTCGGATCAGTTTGAGGGACTTCAAGACCAATGTTTCGTCAACGCTCAGCAGCATTGGGTATAAGGCAATCGTCCTTGATCATCTTGAACCTATGATTTAAACTATTTTATTTTATAAAATTGCATGCAGTGTTTGTCAATATGTTGGGTAGTCACCTATGTTAGGGTTTTTCCCTAGATTATCCCTTATCATCCCTTGGAACATAGATGGTTTATAGTTAAGTATTTTTGGTGGGTAGATTGCTTAGCCATACTTTTGGGATGTTGGGAAGTGTCATATACTTGATTAATGAACTTATGCAACAATGGTCGTAAATGTGTTAGTGGTCTAGCAACATGGAACCTTAGGCCTTGAGCAAAGTGGTTTTAGTGGTTGTCATGGTTGTGTTGTTGGTTTAGTGTTTGCTTAAGTAACCTACGTAAGGACCGGTTGGTGGAGCGACAACCCAAGAAGTAACGTACCAACTACGAGGTTGATATAAGTAAGACATTACATACTAGTTAGAGTCTATCTAATGTGTGTTGTGTCAGCACAAAAGAGGGCTTCTGGTAGGAGTTAGACTCACGTAAACCCTAGCGGAGAAACCTAGTGGGCATATGCATACTGGATTAGGCTCTGGTTAGTGGAAAATGTCATTTAGTGATTTCTTGGTGGCACACCATTGGCGTGTGTTAAGTGTCTTGCAAATACGGCAACATGGAATTTACTAACTCGTGGGGAAAGCTGGACAACCTCTGCAGAGTGTAAAAACTGTTATGACAACCGTGCCTACGGTTATGGGGGACTTGGATCCTCATATGATTAGCGGGTTGTGGTTATGGGTTTGGTTGTGGTTATGATTCTGGTACAAGGCGTACTAGATGGTTGTGGTTTTGGTTATAGCACAGGGAGTACTAGGCAGTTATGGTATGCAAGGTGGGGAGCCTTGTATGCTGGGTGTCGGACTGTATGGATAACATTCCCTTAATAATTGTTTAATGCTTTTTGAGTCCAAATATCTTTTTATTACTCGCATTTATGTAAATATACCATCTGTTAGCCTATTCTTGTTGATAGTCTAAATATCATTATCTTTCCCACACTTGTTGAGCGCGTCATGTGCTCACACTTGCTATTTTCTCTATGCCATGTGACATATGTGATGCTGCTCAGTGAGTAAAGATGTTGAAGATTATCAAGACGAGGTTGTGATGTTCTAGGCACGTGTCTCCGGGTCGGTTGCCTGCAGTGTTCTTGGCACCAATGCTTCTGTTCCGCTGCAGATATCTTCATAGAAGACAATACATGTCAATTGCTGTAATAATTTAACATTTATTCTATAGAAGTATTGCTTTTGTTACTTCACATGTGGCGTCCTTATGTGTGTTGAACATCCTAGGCACACATAAACTGCATCTGGTTTTGTTCGTTAAAACCGGGTGTTGAGATCTTGAGAGAAAGAGCGACGTATCTTCAATCCAACATAACAAGTACCTTTCAAATACCCAATTATACGTGGACTGCTGTCCAATGCACATTAGTTGGACAGTGTAAAAATTGGCACACCTTGTTTACCGAGAAGGAAATATCTAGGCGAGTGAGAGTTAAGTACTGGAGTGCCCCTACTGTGCTTATGTACAAAAGAGCATCATGCTCATTTAGAGCCTTCCCGTCCTCCTTTGACAACTTCTCAGTGCTTGACATTGGTGTGTCTGACGGCTTGCTCAACTGCATATTGGTTCGGCGCAACAAGTCTCGAACATATTTCCCTTGTGTGAGCACTATTCCATCTTGATGATGAGAAGCTTCAATCCCCAAGAAGTAATGCAATAACCCAAGATCTTTGATGGCAAACACAGTGGATAGCTTACGAAGTAGCTAATCGGAAGCCTTGATATTGGAGCTTCCAATAATAATATCATCAACATATACCAAGATATAAATGGTGACTGTAGGCCGGTGCAAGATAAAGAGTGATGAATCACACTTTGATGCCTCAAACCAGAGTGACAGTAGCTTCATACTTAGCTTAGTGTTCCATGCATGCGGAGCCTGCTTGAGACCATCCAAAGCTTTATCAAGTTTACATATATAATCTGGATATTGAGAGCATTCATAACCCGGCGGTTGTTGCATGAAAACATCTTCTGAGAGATCTCCATGGAGAAAGGAATTTTAGATGTCAATCTGCCGTAGATGCCATCCATGAGATACTGCCAAAGCCAACACTAGGCACACTATCATGGATTTTACTGCAGGGCTAAATGTGTCTCCATAGTCAATGCCTTCCAACTGAGTAAAGCCCTTTGCAACAAGTCTAGCCTTGTACCGCAGTGTACCATCTACTTTATGTTTTACTTTGAAAATCCATCGACCACCAATGACATTGTGGTGGGCTTGGCAAGGAACGAGTCGCCCCGTCTTGTTGCGCATCAGGGCCTCATATTCAGTGTCCATTGCTACTTGCCACTCAGGGAACTTGGCAGCATCCTTGTGTGAGATGGGCTCTGCAGGCATGATCTAGTAGTCGCCAGAAAGGCACGCCTGTTCAGCAGATATCGCACTGTACCGTCAGTGAAAACCTTGGGTTTGCTGATGCCGTCACTCAATCTTGTGCGCATGAGATACTGGTGGAGATGATGCAGGCTGAGATGACACATTGAGGTCAACATGAAGCTCGTTGGATGCAACTGGAGATTGAGGAGTAGGCATGTACGGTTGGACTGCATCTTGATGTATATCACATGTGCGATCTGCAAAATCAAGAAGATCTGCAGCAGCATTATCAGTTGAGAACAGGTCGGTATTGCTACAAAATGCATGATCACTATCTATTCCTGGTTTGAACAAGGGAGGTGCAAGAGGTGGACTTGAGGAGATCGCTATAGGAATAGTACACACATGACGAGGCTCAGTTGCAAAATTTTGAGACACAGTAGCAAAGGGGAAAACTTTCTTATCAAATACTACATCTCGAGAGATACATATGCACCCAGTAGACTTGTGTAAACATTTATACCCCTTGTGCTTGCCACTGTAAATATTTACTTGGCATTCTGTTGATGAGATAGCAAGCTAGTAGATAAAAAAGCCTCATCCCAAAAACAAATGGGAACCGAAGACTAAGCAAGAAGAGCAAGCCCTATCTCAACTAGATGATGATGTTTCCTTTCGGCAACACCGTTTTGCTAACTAGTGTGAGCACATGAAATCCTATGCGAGATGCTGGTGGAATCAAAGTGAGAATGAAGCTTGATATATTCTCCACCGCCATCTGTTTGCACGGATTTGATTTTGGCATTTAACAATTTTTTAGCAAGTTGATGAAACTGGAGAAAGGCATATTCTACATCCGACTTATGTTTGAGAAGATAAAGCCAAGTAAAGCAGCTGAAATCATCAATAAAGAGGATATAATATTTATGACCGTTTACAAAAGAAATGGTAGGACGCCAAACATCTGAGTGGACTAACTCTAAAGGAGCAGTAGACACTCGAGAAGATGGTTTATATGGGAGCTTATTAGCTTTTGCTTGCTGACATGCATCACACACATGTGTTTCTTTATTCAAAGGGAAAAGTTTAAGAGATTCTAAGATAGATGACACAACGGATGACTAAGTCTTTGATGCCATAGATCTTGGTCGACTCTAGTGACTGAAAGGGAACTTCTTGTTGGGAACGTAGACACTGAGCCTACAAGGGCTTACATGCCTCCCTTTCATGGTCCTTGGTGCAGAATTATCTTTGTATTTTGATCCTTGACAAAGAAAGAATTGGAATGAAACTCAACAAATGCATTGTTATCAATGGCTAGTACGAATAGAAACAAGATGCTTGTGAATATTGGGAACATGCAAAACATTTTTGATTTTCAAAGAGCTAGATGAACCAAGAAGAGATGTCTAACTAATGCATAAGATAGGCAAACCTGTTCTATTGGCAACGTGAACTTGCTTGGTGCCATTGTAGCGACCTTTGACTGTCAGTCTATCGAGGTCGAACGTGATATGATTTGTTGCCCCCGAGTCCATGTACTAGTTAGTGTCAACTTGATATGCATGTCTATTGTTTTCTTCTGGTGGGTAGTCATCAGAGTACCGATTCCAGCAATTGAAAGCATCATGCCCTCGCTTCGAACATATCCATGACTGTCCGTGCCCCGAATTATTGTTGGCGCGGTACTGCTGCTGACCATCGCCGCCACCACGTCCCTAATTCGGTCCTCGACTTCCTCCTCCACATCCACAGCCACGAACACCCTCGTTGCTGCGTCCTCGTCCACCAACACCTTGATAGTAGCTGCCAAACCATGTGAAGCTTGATTCGAGGAGGACGAGAAGTGCTGCTGCATGCCTGCTGAGGCGTTTTGCTGGAGCAACGCCTCATAACTCACGAGATATCCATAGAGATCTCCAAGAGAGATTGAGTCTTGACGGACAGTCATGGATGCCACCAATGCTTCATAGCATGGCCCTAGGCTGGCAAGGACATAGGAGACAACATCCTCCTCACTGAAAGGATTCCCTGTAGCCAAGAGGTACCTGCCGTATTCTTGATCTTGTGGAAGTAATCAACAACCGGCATGTTGTTGCGTTTGAAGTTGGCAAGCTGTACATGCACTTGGAGAGTCTTGGTTAATGAGTGAGAAGCAAACATGTGCTCGAGCTCATTCCAAATTTCTGTCATCGTGCGGTGGAAGAGGATGTGTCCAAGGACCTCCTCTAAGAGCGACAATAGCAGGCCACTCACAACGACCTGATCTTGTTGCTGCCAGGTCATGAACGTAGGGTTAGGAAGAACTTGCACCTCGGCTCCTTCTGTGGTGGCTAGAAAGGTGACAACCCGCGGCAAGGGTGCTATCGATCCATCAACATACCCCATGAGGTTGTAGCTCATGAGGCACGACAGCATCTTTGCCTTCCATAGGAGATAGTTCTCTATCTTGAGTTTGATGGTGACGAGTTGGGCGAAGGGTGGAGTGGATAGTTGTGGCTGAATCATGACGGTGGTGCATACAGCACCGGTAGTCGTGGTTCTGAGTGAGAGGGAGGTACTTGTAGAGGTCGTCATGGCTCTGATACCATGAAAAGGAGAGAATTGGTAGATTGGTTTCTGTGTTTTGCCATGCATAACCATAGCAGGGCTTGTCATCTATTTATACAGCAATGCATTCATATACATGGAAGGATTACAACCGAATACGGCAAGAATCAATCAATCAAATTTTCAGATAGACTACCCTCTATCTATACCCGGTCTATCACTAATCATAATATATTTTCAACTGCAAGCACTCGTGTGATGAGATTGTAGGCCTGATCTTCCGATAGGTAGCGATAAATCGGTAGGTGGAGAACTCGACGTTGATGATCCAAAGGCTTCGACCCGAACAGATCGTCTCCCTTGCAATCACTACACCACAGCTCCGTTGGTTATCAACCATGTCGCGCGGTTGACCTCGCCAAGAAGGCTCAATCCCTGCAAGCGTACCGAGAACACAAGCAAGAACGTAGAAGATGCAATCTGAAATATTGTGAATAGAATTCAAGCACTCGAAGTTGGGGTTCCACAAACACTTGCGGCGGCCTAGTCGGTCTGGAACAAGAGCGAAAATCTCACAATCTGTGTGTAGATCAATATCTAAGCAAAACCCAACCCTAATTAGGGCGGAGGCTACTATATATAAAAGACTAGGGTCGGCCAAGGACCCCTGGACACGTCCCTAATGGACTCCAACACGTTACACGGCCCAAAAGATGGTGGTGCAGCACCTTGACAGATTCTGGATGTCTACTTATTTCGACGATTTCTATTGACTCAGAAAGAATTTGGACATGTAACAAGTCCTGTTGGAAAGCCTATCTCCTTAGCTTTCCAACCATGTGTAGAACGTCAAAAACGGAGTCCGTATGCGTCCTGGGCAATGATTTTAGTGCAGGCTGGTCCTGGACTCCGAAACGGACTCGAACTTGATTGGACCTCCACCTTGGCTTGGGCGCCCTTGCTGTTCTTCTCCCGTGTTCCTAAGTAAAAATACATCACAATTATTCAATAGCATCCCATCCTTATCAAAATATAAAGGAACACTAAGGAACGAGCTCACCTCATGATTTAGTTTACGTGCACGAGCTCGTGTCAATGGACCTATTGTTGGAGGAATACTCGGTGTGTGTGTATCCGAAAGAGTGATTTCCTCATCATCCTCCCCCTCTTGAATTGGAGTCGTCCTCGACGCAATGTCATCTTCTTCTCCCAAGTAAGGCTTTAAATCTGAAATGTTAAATGTGGGACTAACCCCATAATCTGCAGGCAACTCAAGCTTATATGCATTATCATTGATCTTTTCCACAATTTAGACTTTCTCAAATCAGGAAACCTATCTTTGCGCAAATGTAACCACACAAGATCACCAATTTCAAAAGTAATATGTTTCCGACCTTGGCTACCATAAGTTCTATACTTCTAATTCATCTTTTCAATATTCTCCTTAGTCAACTCATACATTTTCATAATCAAATCAGCACGTGTCTTAGCATCAAAATTCAATTTCTCGGCTGTTGGTAAAGGAAGTAAATCAATAGAGGCACGGGGGTTAAAACCATACACTACCTGAAACGGACTTACCTTGGTGGTGGAGTGAACTGATCTGTTGTAAGCGAACTCAATATGGGGTAGACACTCTTCCCACATCCTCGAATTTTTCTTCAAAATAGCCCGCAACATGGTGGATAATGTGCGGTTCACAACCTCTGTTTGTCCGTCAGTTTGAGGGTGACATGTCGTCGAAAACAGCAGCTTTGTCCCAAGTTTATTCCAAAGTGTCCTCCAAAAGTGGCTCAAAAATTTTGCATCACGATCCGAAACAATGGTGTTAGGCACTCCATGCAAGTGAATGATTTCCCTGAAAAACAAATTAGCTATGTTTGTAGCATCATCGCTCTTGTGACAAGGTATAAAATGTGCCATTTTTGAAAAACGATCCACAACGACAAATATACTATCCGTCCCCCTCTTGGTCCTAAGCAATCCTAAAATGAAATCCATAGAAATATCCTCCCAAGGCACACTAGGAACAAGAAGAGGCATATAAAGTCCATATGGGTTCAAGCGAGACTTAGCTTTATTGCAAGTAGTGCAGCATGCCACGTAGCGCTCAACGTCGCGCCTCATCTTAAGCCAAAAGAAGTGAGCAGACAGTACATCCTCGGTCTTCTTCACTCCAAAATGTCCCATCAAACCACCGCCATGCGCTTCCTGCAAGAACAATAGGTGAATAGAGCTAGCTGGGATGCGTAGCCTGTTAGCACGATATAGCAATCCATCATTCAGCACATATTTATTCTAAGTTCTTCCTTCTTTACAATGTTCAAAAGCATCTTTAAAGTCCAAATCAGTAGCATATAATCCTTTAATTGTTTCTAAACAAAAAATCTTATGATCGAGTTGGGACAGCATGGTATAACGTCTAGATAACGCATCTGCAATGACATTGTCTTTACCTTTCTTGTGTTTAATGATATAAGGAAATGACTCTATAAATTCAACCCATTTATTATGACGTTTGTTCAGTTTGGCTTGGCTTCTAATATGTTTCAAAGCTTCATGATCAGAATGAATAATAAACTCCTTGGGCCAAAGATAATGTTTCCATGTTTCTAAAGCACGCACTAAAGCATACAACTCCTTATCATAAGTCGAATAATTAAGAGATGGCCCATTCAATTTCTCACTAAAATAAGCAACGGGTTTACCTCCTTGTAGTAGCACTCCTCCAATTCCAATGCCGCTAGCATCACATTCTAACTCAAAAGTCTTACCAAAATCCGGAAGTTGGAGTAGAGGTGCATGTGTAAGCTTATCTTTCAGTGTATTAAAAGCTTGTTCTTGTGCTGGCCCCCATTGGAACGGAACACCCTTCTTTGTCAACTCATTGAGTGGGGCAGCAATGGTGCTGAAATCTCTCACAAAACGCCGATAGAACCCTGCAAGGCCATGAAAACTTCTCACCTGTGTGATAGTCTCAGGGGTCGGCCAGCTCTTGATGGCTTCAATTTTAGCTTCATCCACTTCAAACCTGTGGAGTAACAACATAGCCAAGAAAAACAACTCTATTCGTGCAAAAGGTACACTTGTCAAGGTTAGCAAACAAACGTGCCTCTCTCAAAGCAGTAAAAACAGCACGTAGATGATCAATGTGTTCTTCATGTGACTTGCTATAGATCAAAATATCATCAAAGTACACCACCACAAATCTTCCTATGAAAGCATGTAAAACCTCATTCATCAATCTCATGAAAGTGCTAGGTGCATTAGTTAAACCAAAAGGCATCACTAACCACTCATATACACCGAACTTAGTTTTGAAAGCAGTTTGCCTTTCATCTCCCAATTTCATTCTTATTTGGTGGTAACCACTACGCAAGTCAATCTTCATGAAAATAATAGAACCACTCAACTCATCAAGCATGTCGTCTAGCCTAGGAATAGGGTGATGATACCTTATTGTGATATTATTAATGGCTCTACAATCAACACACATGCGCCATGTACCATCTTTCTTAGGAACCAAAAGAACAGGAACAACACAAGGACTAAGGCTCTCTCGTACGTACCCACGGTCCAAAAGGTCTTGGACTTGTCGCTGAACTTCCTTAGTCTCCTCTGGATTGGTCCTATATGCAGTGCGGTTTGGCAAAGTCGCTCCCGGGATCAAATCTATTTGGTGCTCTATCCCTCTCAATGGTGGCAGCCCCGGGGGTATCTCAGCTGGAAAGACATCCTTATACTCCTGCAAAAGGTTAGTGACAGCAGCAGGCAAAGAGCTAGGTATATCATCAATTGAAAATAAAACCTATTTGCATACCAAAGCATAGCACAAAGTATCATTATCTTGAATTTCAGCAAGGTTAAATTTAGTAGCAAGCATAACACCACCCTTTAACTTAATGCCTTCGGACCTAGGTGTGTTCTTCCCTTTCTTAGGTGGAAAAACAGATTGAGCTACTTGCTGAGTTTCAGATTCCAAAACACGTTCTTTCTTTTCTTTTTCAGCTAGCGCTTTATCACATTGCACAATTTCAGCAGGTGTCAAAGGAAGCAAAGAGATTTTCTTTCCCTTGTGCATGAGAGAGTATTTATTACTTCTACCATGGTGTGTAGCATCAGTATCAAATTCCTAAGGACCACCTAACAAAAGTGAACATGCTTGCATAGGCACTACATCAAAATCAGCATAATCATGGTAGGAACTAATAGAAAAATGTACTCTCGCAGATTGTGTTACCTTAACCTTACCGCTGTTATTGAACCACTGAATGTAGTATGGATGAGGATGTGCACGTGTTGGCAACGAAAGATTCTTCACAAGATTGGAGCTCAAGAGGTTGTTGCAACTCCCGCCATCAATTATGGTACGAACACGTGCATCTTTGACAATGAGGAATGTCTGGAATAGATTATGGCGTTATAGCTGCTCTGCTTGCCCCATTTGAGAACTCGAAACTCGCTTCACAATGAAGGTGCGTGCTGCATAACTCTCCATGGCAGCGGTACCACTAATCTCCTCCCCCTCACTATCCATGTCATGATCGGCTGCAAGATTAGCTTCAAATGTATATTCTTCCTCAACATCACTATGACTAACATATCCACCATCTGCTGTTGCGGAGTATGCTCGCTGGCTTGGGCAATCCTTCATGACGTGGCCAATACCTTGGTAGCGACGGCACACAATGCCCGTTGTACGACCCGTGGTAGCTGCACTTGAAGAAGAGCTTGGCATTGGATCCTGCGAAATAGTAGATTTGCTCACCTCATGTGATGGTGGTGGTGCTCCTGCTGAACGCGCCCGAGAGTTGGAGGAGGGGGCAGCAGATCGTGTAGATGTAGAAGGGAATGTTGTTGCTTGTCCCGGTGGTACTCGTGAAGTAGATGTACTCCCAAAATTGTTCCGCAATTTCTGCACCTATTGTGGACCCTGCAGTTCTTTTTCTGCCAAGATAGCAAAATTGAACAACCTATTGCTAGTATTGTAATCTTTATAATCAACAAGGTCCTGAATTTCATGTCTCAACCCGGAGTAAAAACGAATCATGGTATCCTCATCATCCTCTTGTATACTACAACGAAGCATAGCAATTTGAAGATCTTGATAGTAATCATGCACAGATTTAGAACCTTGATTTAAGCGCTGCAATTTCTTTTTCAATTCACATGTATAATCAGGAGGAATAAATCTATTGCGCATGGCACGCTTTAGTCTAGGCCATGATTCAGGTTCTAAGCCACTAGAAACTAAACCATTCCACCAAATAATAGTATAATTCGTGAACTCACAAGTGGCTAGTCTAACTCTATGCATTTCAGGAACCATATGAGAATTATACTTTTGATCAACCGTCATTTCCCAATTTAAATAAGCATCAGCATCATATGCACCATCAAAAGGAGGCATTGAAAACTTAATCTTAGAATAAGGATCATCGCGACCGTTGCGATTAACAATATTACCTCCGTTACCTTGACGACATTGTTGGTGGTCACGACGTAATTGTTCAGCACGAGGAAGTTGCTCAGCACGTGCATCTTGCCCAACAAAAACCTCACCATCTTCCTGGTCACCATCTCCGTCATCATCTCCGTCATCATCATGTGAATGTTCATCATCCTGTGGTGGCTGTCGCAACTCAAGGTCATTGACTCGCGTGACAAGGTTAGCAATGCTTGTTCTAATGTCTGTCAATAGTCTAGTATGATCATGCAAGGCTTTGTTGAGTTCTTCCTTGGACACACAATCCTCAAAATCCGACGAAGAGCCATCACCTGACATAGTTAGTAGAAAACAAAGGACAACACAATATTATCCCAATCAACTACTAGGTGGTGGAAGGTGGAATCACACACACTCAAGCGTCTTACCACGCTCTTACAAATGTTCTTACCAACGCACCAAGGAGGAACAACCAGTGACGAGTCTGGAAGCATGGGATGATTGCAAGAGTGAACCTGTTCGGATCAAAGGAGGTGGAGCTTGGAAGGCACAATATGGTAGCAAAGATTAGCAATAACTGTAATCAGATGAGCAAAGCTAAATAAGTGTCCAAAGTATGAATCACAGTTGCTGGTCTATCATGTGTCCCTAGTCCTAGCACAACAGCTGAAACAAAAGCTAAACAGGATGATCAGAGAAAGACACAGCAAACAGCACAATTATCTGGGTGTTCTCTATGTGCCCCTCTTTTTTGTCTTTTAGCACTAGTAGGAATCACGAATTTTTTTTTGTATTTTTTTCTGAACTAAGAGCACACAAGAAACAACCACAGAAATTTTTAGCTCAAACGGATGCAAGATGTGGCCTATAGAAAATCAAGCACGTTCTCTGAAAAGCATGCGGAAACGTCGCGGCTCGAATACTCAATCTTTCGAGCCAAATTTGGGGAAAAAATTTCGGCGGAACTTGACAAAGCGAGGGAGCAACGAATGTAACTTTTTCTGTAGATGTCCGTGAAAATTTTTTTTGCCTGATTCCGAGTCCGTATGAGAAAGTTATGGCTGTTTTACTGAACCCCTATCGAGTTAGGGTTTTTTTTCAAAGCACCTCTTGCAGAAATTGGCCTCTTTAAGGTATTGCAAGCAATAGGATCGCGAGATGAACAAGGAGAGCAGCGGTGGCAGGGCAATTGATACAAGGCGGCTTGCGACCTATCTAGGGTTGGCGTGACGGAAAGTAACACAAGGCGGCTCGTGGTGGCAAATCGAGTAATGTGGTGGCTCAACTTGTTGGTGGGGATTGTGGCGATGGGATAGCGGCGTGATCAAAACAGCACAGAGCGTTGACTAAAGACCAAGAACACGACTCTAAAACCAGCAACAAGACTCGACCACGAACACAAACTCAACAAAGCGCAACTGAAAACAAAAATTGCAAAGGCACAAAGGGTTCTAGGGCAGCGGAAATTGACGGAATTTTTGGCTTTTTCTAGACTCTAGGTAATGAAAAACAGACTAATCTGAAGGGCAAAATGACATTACCTAACGGGCAACCTAAAAATATGATACCAGTTGATGAGATTGTAGGCCTGATCTTCCGATAGGTAGCGATAAATCGGTAGGTGGAGAACTCAACGTTGATGATCCAAAGGCTTCGACCCGAACAGATCGTCTCCCTTGCAATCACTACACTACAGCTCCGTTGGTTATCAACCGTGTCGCGCGGTTGACCTCGCCAAGAAGTCTCAATCCCTGCAAGCGTACCGAGAACACAAGCAAGAACGTAGAAGATGCAATCTGAAATATTGCGAATAGAATTCAAGCACTCGAAGTTGGGGTTCCACAAACATTGCGGCGGCCTAGTCGGTCCGGAACAAGAGCGAAAATCTCACAATTTGTATGTAGATCAATATCTAAGCAAAACCTAACCCTAATTAGGGTAGCGGCTACTGTATATAAAAGACTAGGGTCGGCCAAGGACCCCTGGACGCGTCCCTAATGGACTCCAACACGTTACACGGCCCAACGGCCCAAAAGATGGTGGCGCAGCACCCTGATAGATTCTGGACGTTCACTTGTTTCGATGATTCCTGTTGACTCAGAAATAATTTGGACATGTGACTAGTTCCTTTGGAAAGCCTATCTTCTTAGCTTTCCAATCATGTGTAGAACGTCAAAAACGGAGTCCGTATGCGTCCTGGGCGACGATTTTAGTGCAGGATGATCCTGGACTCCGAAACGGATTCGAACTTGATTGGACCTCCACCTTGGCTTGGGCGCCCTTGCTGTTCTTCTCCCATGTTCCTAAGTAACAATACATCACAATTATTCAGTAGCATCCCATCCTTATCAAAATATAAAGGAACACTAAGGAACGAGCTCATCTCATGATTTAGTTGACGTGCATAAGCTCGTGTCAATAGACCTATTGTTGGAGGAATACTCGGTGTGTGTGTATCCGAAAGAGTGATGTCCTCATCATCGTGATCAATCATCTTAACAGAGAGGATTTTTATCAACAGGATTATGGTGATTCGATCAAACCTGGTAGAAAGCATTGCAAGGGAAGACGTTCAACGAAGCATGGTGCACGATCAGTGCATGTCTCAGGGATGATCACTACGCGAAAAAAATCATTAGTGACGGGTGATAATCGACATTAGTGACGGGTCTTGTACCCATCATTCTTATCGTGTCACCAATGATAGGTCATAAATGACGGGTGATGACCAATCACTAATATTCAGTCATTAGTGACAGGTCATAAACGTAACACGAATTGAACATTAGTGACGGTTGGAATCTTAACCCTTCACTAATGACCGATGAATATGCCTCAAGGGCCATGCTTTTTTCACATTGTTTTCAAGTTTGCGTTCCATGGGAATTGAACCTGCGACCTCCTCCTCACACCTGTAGCCACCTTACCACCTCTGCTATCACGTAGTTCTAATAGAAATTGGATATTTTATCATTTTAACATTCTATGCCCAAGATCATTAGTAACGTGTCATAACCATGACCCGTCACTAATGACTAATTTTGTCAAATTTTATCGAGGGTTATAATTTTACTAAATGATCTTAAATGAAAATTTTGTCACATACAAAGTTGTAGATCTCGCCGAGTTCTACAATATTCATATAAAGTTTGTCTCCATCCGACTCCGTATAAAAAAGTTTGTCTTCATCCCACTCTGTATGAAAAAGTTTGTATCCAACCCATGCAGTGTTCAGTAAAACAGCCATAACTTTTGCATACGGAGTCCGATTTCGATGTTTGATCTCTACTTTCAAAGCTAACAAGGAGACGCATTCAAAAAAAATACAGGTCAAAAGACCTGTACCTTTATAGACCAAAATAGGCTCGCAAGACTCTTGACAGGACCTTTAAAATTTTTCGTTAAAAATTGCCCTTCTCCGATTTGCATAGAAATTTTTGGACACATAATTCTACGTCTAAAAGTTAGTGCTGCGCAGATATTTCATGAATCTAAGTTACTAAACTCACGATAAAAATCTTTGAATTTGCAATTTTTAACTTTGTGACCCTATGTGTGTCTTTTTCAATGGTGCCTACTAGTTTTACACTAGATTCAACACTTTAGTTTGTAGCCCTGTGTGTGGTTCCTTCGATAGTCTTTTTATATTTATTTGTACATCTATATCGCTTCAAAAAAAAAGTGATCAACTACAAAGTTGTAAACCTCGTCGAGGGCTATAGTTTTCATATAAAGTTTTTCCCCATCTGAGTTAGTATAAAAAAGTTATGACTTTTTTACCTACCAGTACTGACTTAGGATCCGACCAGTTATTAGTGACGGGTCATCGAAAGACCAGTCACTAATGAGTTGGCCATTATTGATGGGTAGAGAGGGTATGCTCATTAGTGACTGGTCCATCATTAGTGACGAGCTTTGAGGTCATCCGTCACTAATAAATGTGCTCTCTCTACCCGTCACTAATAATGGATGAGTGTGCTCTCTCTACCCGTCATTAATGATGAAGTTATTAGTGACAGGTTTTGAGGTCACCCATCACTAATGAGTGTACTCACTCTACCCATCACTAATGACTCTATCATTAGTGATGGGTTTTGAGTGACCTGTAATTACTATCTTTAGTGACGGATTATTCTCTCCCTGTCACTAATAACCTCTCATTAGTGACGGGTCTTGGCCGAGTCCCAATCCGGACCACACATTAGTGACAGATCATCATTTAACCCATCACTAATAGTGCATTAGTGATACGTATTGAGCAGCCGTTACTAATAATTTGTTTCTTTTGATGGTTTCTTACGTAGTGGATGGGAAAAAATTCATGCTAAATTTCAGTTCATGCAATGTGGTGCATTGCTCTCGCAGCCCAAGGCCTCCCCAAGTTCGGACTAGCTCTGCACTACGCTGTCAAGACCACCTGCCAAAGTTCTTAATAGAAGAGCAATATAATTGATATAAACACGAATTGCTTGGAGGAAGACGGTGGATATTTGTTTTTAAAATGCAAGTTCGTAAAGCAAGTATGGCGATGCCTGAATGCTGAGGATATGAAATGTAAGCTGGCTGATCTGCAATCGGCAAGTATAGCGATGCCTGAAAGTTTATTCTGAAACTCAAAGAGGATGCACAGCTCCAAGCTGTTGGTTTGCTTTCGCTCTGGTGGAACGAGAGCAAAGGGGATAGGAGAAAAGAGGCTGCTGATCTAGCATATGGTATTCAGCTGCATGTAGATGAGATATGAAGAAAATTCTTATCAAGGAGTTCCCTACGAAAACGAAGCGGAAAGTACAGTGGAAGAAACCAGCTATTGGTGTGCTCTAGATAAACTGTGATGGATTGTTCAATCCTGAGACTAGGTCGGGTGCATGGGGCTGTGATCCGGGAAGCTCAGCTGATGCGATTTGTGCGGGGAGAGGACGCCTGGAGTTTTTGTTTTGACCAGTTCCAGGCGGAGATTATTGCAGGCTTGTATGAGTCAAGGCAGCCATCAATCATGGAATGGGTAATATCGTGCTGGAAACTGATGCCCTCAATGCAATGATCTAGTTGCCAGCGATTGTTCCATTTCAAAAAAACAAGAAGACCAGCCCTTTTCCAGATTGAATTCAAAACTTCCGAGTACCGGAACTTCCAAGTTTGGACCAGAACTTCTAGGTTTGGCCCGGAACTTCCGAGTACCAGAACTTTTAGGTTTGAACCGGAACTTCTGGGTACTCTGGATGAAATCCATTTGTCCCGTGTTCATGATTCTTCTTAGGAATGTGATTTCAATTGAGAATTTTGATTTTTTTCTAACTGGCGTTGGCGTTGGAAAAATATGCTTGCTTGTCTCATGATGTGTAGGTAATGGATGCAACTTAGTGCTCGATGGCAGGATGATTAGGACAAGCAGGGTGATTGGTGCCAGACGATCGAGGAGGTCAGGTGGAGTCAAGGGTGATCCTAGCTGTATATGCGGAGATCAAGCAAAGCGTGGAAGATGGATGGAGACAGGGTCTAGACAAAGTCAAGCGAAAGGGATGTCGGTGCAAGTGACAAGGTGGCCCGAGGGATCGGGAGCGAGAGAGACTCATCAGCGGTCAAGATCGCAAGATGGAGTACACATGTTGACATTGGGATGCTTGCTTGAGGTCAAACAAGTGGCAGTGAGTCACGTTTTGAGAAGCATGCAAGAGGTCTGGCCTCAAAACCATCGGAACGATGGAAATGTACGTGGCATCTTCGTGAAGCTTGCGTCAAGGTGAAGCTAAGTTATGAAGGTGCCATGATTGTTCGATGAATGGAGGAGAAAATAGACCAAAATACCATCGGTGGTAGATAGGAGTGTACTACACGATAAGGGTATTTTGAGAACAAGCTAGGAACGTAGGAGTCAAAGAACCTAGGCTATAAATAGTGGGGTAGGGCTATGTGGGAGAGGGGAACTAGCCACTTGAGCCTCTTGAGCCATTCATATGAAAGCTTTGTGCTAGGGTTTTAGAGTAGAGGAAGAGGAGTGCTTAGCCTATACATTAGATTAAAGTTTTGTAAGAGAAAATCTTTGTAATCCGCCTAAAATAGGGCTGATCTCTGCAAGCCATAATATTTATATTTACTCTTGTACTTGAATTCACCTCCATCTAGTTTCCCTCTATTGGTTCCCTTGCGAGTTTACAAGTTTTTCGTCCTTCAATTGCGATTTTCGTTTTCGTACTTAAGCTGAAATTTTTCACCATGTTGGAGTGGTTCTTCTCATTGCTAGAGGCATAAATTCGCATACAAACGTACACAATTAGTTATTGAATTCCCTTGCTTCTTATCAATCAACTTAGAGACTATCTTCACCCGGTGTTATCCTTTTGATATTTGGGTGTTTCTTCTCAAGATCCAAGCTTTATGTGGGGATAAGCCATGGATTCGTATGGTGTGGAACCTAGGGTTCGATTCCAATCATGAGACCCACCATTGATTGGATGTTTATGTTTGGATTTTGAATTTTCAAATCACAGTTCAGTTCAACTCGGAACTTTTGGTTCAATCTAGAACTTTCGGATTCCACTCAGAACTTATCGGTTCTTCTATTTCCACTGTGTTTTTTGTGTCTAGCACTGCATTTTGTTGTGATCTATTTTCAGGTGCGTTGGGTGACAAAATAGGAGAGGATCATCTGTTTCAAAAGAAATTATTGATGTGCCTATTCACCCCCCCCCTCTAGTTATCGTTCTCAATCCTACAATTGGTATCAGAGCTGGTTTGATCACTTGTTGACCTTAACCGACTTTGTGATCCATATTCGATAATGGAGAGAAGTGAAAAGATTTTACTGTTTGACGACTGTGATTTTTTGTATGGAAAGGTGTACATGGAGGCTTATCTTCTAAGCCAAGGAAGTGCAATATGGGAAATAGTTGATTCCAACTGTGAGATTCCAACTGTGAGATTCCTACTGCTCGTGTGATTCAGGTTTAAATCAAATAGTATGAGGCCAACAACAAGTCCAGAAATATTTTGTTCACAAGCCAGAGTTAGAAAAAGTTTGGTAGGGTTCAACACCTCCGTACTGCCCGTGAAATTTGGACTACCCTTAGTGTCTTTCATGAGGGTACCAACCAAATCAAAGTTAGATATCACATCACATAGAACCAAGAATATCAAATATTTGTGTAAGAGCCCAATGAATCCTTAGATACTATGTTTGCTAGACAACTTAAGATGAACTCTTCAACAAGCTTAAATCCATCAAAATAGCCAAGACAGCTCAGATAGGTCTCAAAAACCCCTGTCTCTGAACATGGCATTGGTTTCCAGACCTAGTGGTAGTAATAAGGCTGGAGCTAGCTTTTCATGTGCTAACACTTCAACAAGTGCATTTGCTTTGTCTTCCTTGGTCTCTATCATAGAGGAGCAGATGAATGTGCTTGATGATGAGGATCTTGCACTAATTGTGAAGAAGTTCACCTACTTATACAACAACCACTGAGACCAAAGAAGAGGTGGTTCTCGGGCCTGCTTTGAGTGTGGTGACACCACCCACTTCAAGGTGAACTGCCCTAAACTCAAGAAGAGGGAAGACCACAACCACAACCACGATAAGTACTCGGGACATGTACCACCCCTCCTTTTGTGTACATGAGTAGGAGGGATTTGCCTTTTCCTCATTCTTACTCATGAGTTTCGAGCGCTCCTCATCTTCCTCGTAGAGGTGGTGTCCAGAATGGATCTTACCATGATACATATAGTCTTGGGTCATGTGTAAGAGGATTTGAGTTGCAGCATTTTGGTGGACCACATTTTGCCTATCTTGGCACTCTCCCTCAGTGCACTAGTATTTATTTGCATGCACCTGCTTCTACTATTTAGGGTAGATGACCCTGTACTTTTTTACTAATTTTTTTTTGTCTAACCCCAGTACTAAGCCATCCACCTATTATTTACCACATATGTAGGTGGCATGCGAAGGTCTAGAGAACAAGTGGCTCAGTGACTCTGGTTGTTTGCGTCATATGACCGGAGGCTCATCATGGTTCTCCAGCCTTATCCTGAAGAAGAGACACAAGTACATCACTTTCGGAGATGATCGGAAAGGAAGGGTGAAAGCCAAAAGTATGATAAAGGTGAATGAGAGCTTCACTCTGAAAGATGTGGCTTTGGTGGAGCATCTGGGATATAATTTGCTTTCTGTATCTTAATTGTTGGATGAGGACTTGGAAGTGTGTTTCAAACACGATACTTCTCGAGCTCTTGATTCTTTGGCCACTTTGATTTGTTGAATTTCTAGAGTTGGGAGAATTTTTGGAGCTCATTTTTCTAAGTATGTTGGTTCTTCTTGATGCTTAATTGCACAACCCTCTTCTGAGCTTTGGATGTGGCATATGAGACTAAGGCACATGAGTTTTGATTTGCTTTCTCGTTTGTGTGCTCTAGGCTTGTTCCGCGGATTGCCGAAGTTCAAATTTGAGAAAAACCTTGTTTGACAAGATGGTTGCCGAAAATACAATGATGTCGCCCAAAAGGGGGTGAATGGGCGCTCTAACAAAAATTCATCCCCTTTTACCATTGGCCTAAACTTACAGTGAAAAATAAACCAATAGATTTTTTACAAGTCAAAATCCTAAATATGCTAGGCTCAACTAGTGCACAATTACCATAAATAAGTGTTAAAGTTACAATCTTAGGGTGACAAAAATTATTCAATTCTACCAAAAGATATGCAAGAAAACTCTAGTTGAAAATTCAGAAAACACTGTTCACCAGAGTCTCTGGGTTGACCCGGATACTCCAGGTTCAAAACTGATTGTACAGCATCCGGAGTATCCGGGTTAAATCCGGAACCTCCGTGTTCAGCAGAAAATGAGCTCAAAACTGAAATTAGACAACGCCTAAAGGGTTCTAGCTCAATCCAAGTGAAGTCGTGTGTTCCAAATGATGATTCCTAGTAGATCCACAGAGAACCTATAATCAATTTCACATGAGCAAGTAGATCGAGCAATATGGACAAATATTGAGCAAAAACACAAGAACATGAAAACAAGAGAGGAGACAAGATTTGTTTCCTGAAGTTTGGACACCTCCTCTAGAGGTTCCTATGTCTTTGTTGAGGGGCCTGGTCACACTTGAGTCAGGGTGTCTCTACACTCTTTTCCTCTCCAAGCTCGATCACACTTGACCTTGGCTTTCACTCTTGATTTCTGCCCTTGCGAAGGCGAAATCAAAGCCTTTACAAACTACCCGTGGCACACCAAAACCTTGCATGCTCGGCGGCGACGCCTAGCCACATAGGAGCTCAAAGCTCCAAGAGTAACAAACACGACTATAGGGATCGATGACATCCTAAGAGGGGGGTGAATTAGGACACTTAGAATTATTTCGGCTCTAAAAACAACACAAGATAAACCTATATCAATTTCTATCTAAATGTGCTCTAGGTTTATCCAGTGTATCTACTCTACCAATCAAAGTGCTTGCAACCTATTTAAGAAGGTAAATTTTCAAGTAAGTAAATGTGAAAATGTAAATAAGGTAGAGAGAGCAACACGGCACAAAGATTTTTTCTCGTGCTATCGATGGCATGAATGCCACCCCTAGTTCACGTTGAAGCTCTACAAAGGATATGCTCCCGGTCGGCACCCGGTCAGGACTCTTGAGCCACCAAGTCACAAACACCATGCCACCAAGGCAAGGTCTCACCATTAGCCTCTGTTCTGGTTCCTCACCGCCGTGATCACTTTGGAGCTTGAGCCACCAAGGCAAGGGTCTCCATGTAATTGTATACGAAGATATCTCAAGATGGTAATTGCAACAAGGCATAGATCACCTTTCTCTCAACAAGCATGAGAAGAAAGATTTTAGAAATTAATCACCATGCTTCGAATGCATTCTTCACAAAACCAACTATTACAAGTAAACTCATAAAAACAATAGTTGATTTGATCCGAATGAGAAAAAGATTCAAATTAAAATCTTGAGATTAGAAGATCACTAAAGAAGTACCAAGAGTGTCAAGTTTTGATTTGAAACCAAATAAGGATCAATCAATGGATTCTTACGAAATTGAGCTTTATGTGATCTTGACACACCATATAGAAATGACATAAGCAATAATATCAATTCTAAATGGTACTACTCAAATATTCACAATTTTATGTGTAAGTAAGATGCACCAAGCATAGTACTCCCCCCTAATGTGATAATCCATTAATGTCTCCAAAAGAGCCAAACTTGAATTCAGTAAGATGAATAAGATCAAATAAAGCTTTAAAACCACAATCAACATATGAATGTGCAATGCATCCTACACATACTAGTTATATTACTTAGAAATATTAGTTAGCAAGGAAAGCTATATGCACTAGAAACAAATTTATATCACACAAGTCTACACATGCTAGGATAAGCATAAGCTCTTAAACAAGTAGATACAAAACCTACACATGCAAAGAGCTATGAACTTCTAGAATCCGGATGTTCTGGATACAACCCGAAATTTCTGGGTTCTGGTGCACTCGCATATTTTGGACTAACTCAGAACAACCGAGTTCTGGAGCACTAGGATATTCCGACCTATCCTGGAGTATCCGAGTTCTGAACATTTCAGAAAATGTGTATTTAACAAAGTATCTAGCACAATGATGTAGAATATGAATTTAAGGTATTATGATAGAATGACTGGATAGATAGTACATATAATTTCATATTACTTGGCTCCTTGATCAATTAGATAAATCTTCAAATAATTTAGCTAAGTCTCCAATGCCAACTCTCCTTAACATCCTTAAGGATGTTCATTTCACCAAGAGACTAAACACAAATTCCACTTGAAGAAATTTTAGTAGTCTCAAAGCACAAACATAAGATGAGCTCCCCATATATATGTGCATCCAAGTACTTGAATTACTTGTAACATGCACTTAATTCATGCAGGAGTCTAGGTGAATTTACCCTATATTTTGTGTTAAGGCACAAAAGGAATTTACAATCAAAATACTTATGTCAAGAATGAACTTACAACCATGAGATCATGTAGATTAAGTTCATCTTCCATAGTCATCACCAAGTTCAAATCCTCTAGTATTTCTTTCATCTTATATAGCTCACAAAGACACAAAAAGGTAAAATTCACAAGAAATTGTAACTCGAGATTTTAGCAATTACCATCCCTCTTTCAAATATCTCTTTGAACATCATTGACGGAATGATCTCTTGGGCACTTGATGAGCTCTTGAGCTTTTCTTGATATTTTTCTTGATGACCACCACCAAGCATTCATTGCCAAGATGTCATTGGTTCTTGATGTTGGAATAATAATCTTCATACTTGGTGCCCTTTCCACAAATGATGAGAAATACAACTTGAAAGGGAACTTGATATGAGATGTGCAACAAATTTTTCTCAAGTGAGCCAAGTCTTCAATGCATCTCCAAGTACCTATTTAGCAAATTAGGCACTTTGTGGTACCCAAATCATGTTGGGCCCTTTAAGGTTAGTCACGAGAGACTTAGGCACCCAAATGGCATTTGTGCTAGCAAATGATGAAATAATAACCTTAGTAGCACAAGTTTCACTTTTGGCCTTCCTAAGCGATAAATCATAGTCAATTGAAGAGTTAGGCTGAAGAATGTTACTAATAGGATAATTCTTGCCAACATGTCCCTTAGCTTGGTAAGTGTAGCAAATGCGGTGCATGTCCTTGCAGGATGCCTTTTCATCTTACTTCTTGCTTGCTTCCTTGCTGGTGAGCCTCTTCATAGATGACATAAGGCCTTCATTCTTCATGTAGGGGCACGATGCAATTTCATGTCCCTTCTCATTGCATCCATAGCATTTCCTCTTGCTTCTTGTTTTCTTCTTTGGAACTATGGTCTTGTCATTAACCTTGTTGGAACACATAGAGGCATAGTGTCCCATGCTTGAGCACTTAAAGCACTTGACATGAGTCATCTTCTTATCTTGACTCTTGCTTATGTCCTTCTCTATCTTCTTCAAGGAGCAATCTATCACATGGTAACCCTCCTTCTTGCACTTGAAGCGAATGATGAGAGCATTTAGCTTCTTTTGATTTTGCCTCTTGATCTTGACATTCTTGGACTTATTCATCTTGTTGGAATTGAGTTCAAGTCTACTTTTATTTCTTGAATGCACTTGATCCTTGAGCTTCCTGCTTTTTCCTTTACTATCAATATCACAAGTAACACTAGAGAAAATATTAGCTTTAGAGCAATAAGGATTAGTAGACAATTCATCATTGGATATAAAATTGATATCAAATGAATTTCTAGAACTAGCATATGTGAAATTTATATTTGGCAAAGAAAATGAGCTAATGTTCACATGAGGTTCATAGGATTTTACCGTGATTACTATTACCTCATGAGCTATTTCTTGCATGGTATGAGAATCTACAAGATCCTCATGAGTGCACAAAAGCTTGCCATGACTTTCTTGTAGGCTCACATGCTTGACAGTAAGCTTTTCAAGTTGAGCCCTTACCTCAACATTTTCTTTCTGCAAAAATGCTACACAAGAATTAGAGTTAGTAGCACAAGCATCATTAATACGAGAAATAGTGGATTGGTCCTTAAATAAAATATTGCAATTATGACATGTCATTTCTAAATCCACTAGAGGCATAACATCTAATTTATGAAGCAAAGAAATGTACTTAACTTTATGATCCCCATAAAGATTATATAAAGAAGTATGAGATTCTTGATATTTTTTATATTTCATATTTAAGGCTTTGAGTTCCTCAATTTTTCCAATGAGGAATTCCTCTTGCCTCTCAAGGCTATCCTCTAAGCCTTCCATGGTGGCCAGGAGCTTGATCATTTTAGAAATATTCATTTTTCCTGAAATGATAAAACCCGAGCTCATTACTATCACTAGCACTAAAACTAGCATTAGCATTATTAACCTCACTTACCACTTTTATTTTACCTTTTGCTGTAAGGCACAATGGAGAATTGGTGTGAGGGGATGAGCACCTTGGGGAAGTGGATACTTCACTTCCAAGTTGACGACAATCCATACTAAGTGTAAAGACGCATCTATAACAAAAGGTATGACTCCTCTGATTCCATTCGATTATCAAGACTCACCAAGTAATTCCATTACCTAGCTACCCAAATATCCATCCAAAACCCTGATCCTAGCTAATTAAGATGAAGTCCAAGCCTGCTCTTGTCCGTGAGCATGACTGATCCGATCAGTTTGATACTCTACAGAGTTTGCACAGCTTTCCCCATGATTCATGATTCCTGTGTTGCTTCACACTTCCAGGGCATGGAGTCGGGTCTCACTGTAAGGCCTTTCTAAAGCTCCTGCCGATTCGTAGGCATTCACTAAGGTTTCACCGCTAATAGATGATTCCATCACCGCAGAAGCCCCCTCTTGTGCAACTGAACCATCCATTAGTTCCAAGAAAACCGGAGGGGTGGCTAATTAGTTGGCCAGGCCGTACCCATATAGACCTCGTGGTTGTGCGGATTAGCTTGGTTACATGTTCAAGAACCAATCCTTAGGATCCCACATTGGAACAACCACAAATCTGCTATGCAGGACCACCTCAAACCAACCATCTAATTAGGATCCATATACCATGTTGCTACAAGACTCACCTATAACAAAAGGGATGACTCATCTATAACAAAAGGGATGACTCATCTATAACAAAAGGGATGACTCATCGGATTCCATTCGACTACCAAGACTCACCAAGTAATTCCATTACCTGGCTACTGACTATCCGTACCAAAACCCTGATCCTAGCTAATCAAGAAGACATCTAAGCCCACTCTTGTCTCTGAGCAGGGGCTGATCCGATCAGTTTAATACTCTACAGAGTTTCCAAAGCTTACCCCACGAGTTGTGATTCCCGTGTAACTTCACACTTCTAGGGTGTGGAGTCGGGGTCTCACTACAAGGCCTTTCCAAAGCTCCCGCTAATCCGTAGGCACCCATTGAGGTTTTGCCGCTAACAGACGATTTCATCACTGCAGAAGCCCCCTCTTGTGACACAACAATAGTCCATTGGTGCCTACAAAACCGGAGGGGTGGCTAATTAGTTGGCCAAGGCTGTACCCATATAGGCCGTACCCATATAGGCCTCGTGGTTGTCCTTAGGATCCCACACAGGAACAACCACAAACCTGCTATGCAGCACACCTCAAACCAACCATCTAGTTAGGATCCCTATACCATATTGCTACAAGATTACCATACCCAATTCTTGTTGCATAAACATTAGTTAAGATTAACATTTACACAACTATGATATCACTAGCATATCTACCCTTCATTAACCATGACTCATTAACGGCGACAACGAATAATCATACAAAACCTAGTAAACCCTAACATGGGATTTCAATTGTGACAAGCATGCAATGAAGGATAAATAACCACACATGAATCCTAAAATAGGATCAAGATGATCAAGGTAACTTACCTTCAACTAAGAGTTGCTCAAAGTCTTCGAAAACTTGTTCTTGCAGATTCCCGAATTGATCACCTCCTAAATGACATACCGGAAAAAGCACACAACGGAAACTACAAAGATCAATACACAAAACAGTACTAAATCTTGATACAATCCTATAAAAAGATTCTACACGTCGCTATGAACATTTGAGCATGAAAATCACCCACATCGGAGCCACGAGCAAAAAGTTATGAGCTTTTGAAGTTCCTGCAGCTTTTCTGCAAATTTTACTTTTTTCCGGGAATAAACCGATTTATTTTTATACTAAAAATCTTATTTATGATGTCATAAATCAAAACGGGATTATTTTCGAATTGGAATACACGTGGAAAAGGTTCATGGGCTCATGGACCACGGCATGAAGGACGGTCCATGGGTCTACGATGGACCAATTATGAGATGGTGAAGGGGTACATGATCTCGGCCATTGGATCTCAATCGGATGGCCGGGGTGAAGGGGGCTTGGACCGGTAATGCGGACATGGGCAGCTGCCGATCGACGGCGGTGGGTTTGCCAGCACATGGCCGGAGTGTGCAAAATTGTGCATTCGGCCATGGATCGCAATGAGACAAGGTGCAAAATTGAAGTGGAGGGTGAGGGGATCATCACCGTGGGCTTCTCATCAGTGAAGAAGGGCAGAGGGAGGCTGGCAACGGAGAGAGGTGGAAGGAGGGGCTCGGTCATGGCACAGGCAGCCCTTCGTGGGTCGGAAGACACTGAGGTGTGGCCAGGAGCTTCTTTGGTGACCCTGCAAAGCCATAGAGGGGAGGAAAGGGTTAGAGATGGCTTGGTTACGGTGAATTGTGGCGGAGGTAGAGCTCTGACTAGAAACGAAGAAGATAACGGCTCTTGAGAGTGAAACCGAGTGGGAAAGAAGAGGAAACGGGTTGAATTGGTGTGGAACCTCGCTACAGAGACAAATGCCAGCTTATAAGCGCGAGAGGGGAAGTGCATCGGCCGGGATTTGAAGAGATTGGCCGGCGGCCTTAAAGGAGTTGAATGTGGTGGTTTCTGCATTTGAGAGGGGTAATCGAGGGGGAAACGGCTGGGGTGAAGTGATTGAGGGGCGGGGATCATGGCTAGGGCCTTTAACTAACACAGAACGATGTGGGGAGGCTCGGATTTGAATGGGCGGCATGAGATTTGGGGGCGGAGTGAACTCAGGCAGGAGGACGAAGAAGAGGAGCCGGCGGGTAGACGTGCGATTCGATAGCTCGGCTCGGCTCCAGCTGGGCCCACAGGGCAGTGATAGAGGGCGGGGAAGGGGTGGCTCGGGTGCCACGGGTAGGCTGGCTCGGGCAGCCCAGCACAGGAGAAGGCTAGCTCAGCCTGGCGGGCCTAGCTTAGTGCGCACGCGGGAATGGCCGAGCTTCGGCCCAATGGGGAGAGGAGGGGAAAATGGCCCCAAAAAGAGAGGGAGAGGGGGAGGAAGGGTTTGGGCCGGATTTTGAGAGGAAAAACGGCCCGAGATGGTTAAGAATTTTGGAAAAGTTTTTCTTTTTACTTTTAAACTATTTTCGCAAAGAGCTTTTAAACAAGCGCCTTCTAGCGAACTTTTTGAAAACATTTTTCACCCATAAAAGCCTTTTGCAACTACTATAGCATGAATGCATCAAACATAGATATAACCTATGGAAAATTAAATTTAAAAATTAATTTTCTTCTAAGTAGAACAAAATCTACAACTCCTATTTAAATTCTAGCAAAATTTTGAACTATTGGAAAAATTGAAAATTTAGGGTGTTACATTGACGGAGAATGAATCTTAGAATGATCTGTCCTTAGTGAACTCTTCTATCCTTCTCTAACTGATTGTTGAGTGATAGCAAGAGTAAGCACTTGTTGTACTCAGCAAGTTATGGAGAAAATAATATGTATATGAAGGCTTGACAACAATATGGCAATACAGCTCTTTTGCATAAACAACATTTAAGTAAAAGCATTTGAAAAAACTTTAATAATTAAGTAACTAACTGAAATAACAACCACCTCAAGATTCCAACCATTTTTACATAACCAACTTTCCAACACCTCAACCAAGTTCCCACCACCAAGGTTGAACACACCACAATCATAGTTCCCACCACCATGATTGACCAAACCATCCAAACCATAATGTTATCTCATAAACCCTTATACTTCAATTGAGCCAAGAAACCTTTCTTCTTCCATTGAACTCCTGTATTGATCATGCATTTCTTTCCAAATTATTGATGTTAGTGACTAGTCCAATCCGAAAAATTATCATCATCTCTTCCAATGATGAGACATTTTCCTCCTCGGCATCATATGTTATCTCTTCTTGGCACCATGTGTCAAAGTGTATACCTTTTATAAATATACGAAATATATAGAATATATACTATTAATTATATATCCACCGTCAACCAACTCTTCTTGGAGGAAGGGTTAGATAGTGGCAATGTGTACGGTGGCAAGTGGGACTTGTGGATTGATGAAGGTGTAAAAGAAGGATAAGAAGAACCCAAGGAGCTTATCTTTGAGAACCTTGCTCTAGGGCAATGAGTTGATGGTGATGATGTATCTTTTCTGCCACCATCACCCTCAACCTCGCTTGCCCCGGATAGCGATGACGAAGATGAAGATGCCTCCAGTAGCGCCGAGACTTCCGATGAGAACCTCTCCGAGGAGAGGAAGAAGTGCAAACTTCCCTAAGGAGATAGGTCTCACTGCCTCCATTCTTTTTCTGTTACATCATTCCCCTTTCTATATGCTTCTTAGACTCTCCTGAGTTAAGAACTCGGGCACCCTCGTAGGGAAATGAAGGCCTTTTGATGTAAATCTTCTTGAATTGTAGGTGAACTCCTTAATAAAGAAGCAATTTATCTTAATTTTCCTGGAGATCCTTCTTACAATTCCTCCTAGTTTGTATGGAAAAAGAACTACTCTTCCATACAAATACTCTTTTTTGTGCACAGACACCTTATAAATAGATTTTTTCATGTTATAAAGATGCATACTTTAGGTGGATAGCAAAAAAGAAAACTTATCTAGCCGCCCTACAGATAACACAGATTAGGCTATATTACTACAAGTGTTACAAACTCATTGGTTCGTGTGTACTTGGGGAGTTCTTTTAGCCTGGCATCAAGTCCTTGCAAGCAGTAGGTAAGATTTATAACATGCAATATTTTCCCTAGCTCCCGACTATCTGACTAATATGGCGAACATATCAATTGGGCAGTTAATAAGGACTAAGTAGTTGAGAAATAATCAATTTCCCATAGCCCCTAGCTATCTAATTATTATGACTAACATAATAATCGTGTAGTCAAGGAAAAATTTGTTAGGGGGAGAAAAAAATTGACTTCCCCTAGCCCCAACTATTTGATTGAAGAAAATCTTTTCGACCAGATAGTCAAAAAGTGTAGAAAAGTCATAAATTCATTCCCGCCATGAAGGGTACTTAGAATGCCAATGTATAATCAGACTTGTAAATATCTACTATATTCGGGAATTGGCCATTAAGTAACTCGAGAAAAATAAATCAAATATTGTTTATGAGAAACAATCTTACTTTATTCATTCTTTTAAGGAGGAAAAAGTTATATTAGGTCTAATTTACTTACTAGACATAAAACTTACATAACATATCAATATTCCATGAGTTGTTAAGGACACATCCATCCTCCTTTGCCAACTTCATGGAACCAGGTTGGAACCAGGTCGGGTAATTTCAAGCACCTTGCACAGGCCTTCCTATGCTAGGGAGAGTTTGGTGTGGCCCCTTTTCTTTCTCTAGACTGGATCACCTACCACCAAGGATTGGGCACAGACTTTATGATCATAGTATCACCGAAGCTCTTGTTGATGTCTTGTTGCCCTGTATAATGCTCGGTCGAGCTTTTCCTAAAGAAGGTTGATATCATCTGCTCATCAAGAAACCAGCTCCTATTCCGTGAATGCTTCCACTCGTGGGGAACCAAACTCTACTTCATATGGGAGGATGACTTCGGCGACGTAAACCAGGAAGAAGGGGGTAGCCCCCATAGCATGATTTTTGTTGTTCATACGGCCCATAGGATTGAGGGGATTTGTGCCCAATTCCTTGAGTATCACATGAGCTATTGAAGACTCACCTCGTGATCCCCTGCAAGATTAGACTATTGGTTCACTCAACCTAGCTGTTGCTTTGTATATGGGCTATAGAGGAATAACAGACTTTGTTGCTGAGTTCTTCATAGTAATCCTGGAAGTGATTGCTGGTGAACTGACTACTATGATATGTTATTATTTGATTTCATACTATGAACCGGGTCACTACCCCCTTCATAATAAATCACTCAGTTCCATCAACAATAATTTTTCCAATAGTTTAGCCTTGATCCATTTTGTGAATGTATTGATAGTGACAAAAAGGTGTTCAAAACCCCAAGGGGCTTTGGGGAAATGTCCCAAGATGTCCAGCCCCTAGGTCGCGAAAGGGTAGGATAAGGGGATGGTTTGTAATGCTTGTGTAAGTTGATGAATTTGCTGGCTATGAAACTGGCACTATTCGCACTTCCTGACCAACTCGTACGCATCATGGAGGGAAATGAGCCACCAAAATCCTTATCTAAAGGATTTCTTGACTAAAGTTCAGAAAGAGGCATGGGCCCCACAAATCACGCCATGGATTTCATTGAGTAATTTCTTATCTTGTGTCTTAGAGATGCACATCATCAAGACTCAGTGGGTTCCTCTATGATATAGGAACACCTCCAACCAGGGTACACATCCTTTCCTTCTAGATAACTCTTGCTGATTCAACTTCATCCTCAAGTAATACTCGATCCTGAAGAAACTCATAAACGGGATCATCCATGAGTCCTCGTATTCGAGTAGTGAGACCTCTACATTGTGCAAGTTCTCGAGCGCTTCATCCCTATTGGCAGCTCCTTCATATGTTTCTTCGCTAAGCTGGACTAATGGCTTAGAAGTCATTCAACAAACACCTTGGAAGGTGTTGAAGATCGAGATGAAGCCAGCCATGCTAGTTCATCAGCTAGGAAATTATTCCATCTTGGGATATATTTGACTACTAGACCAAAAAAATAGCGCTCTAGCTTTCTGAGCTCCAAAAGGTATGCGAACATGGTCAAGTTGGAACACTGGTATTCCATGTTGACCTGGTTCGCTAGTAGCTGTGAACCCCCTTTGACTAGTAGTCGACGTACTCCGAGCGAAATAGCTACTCAAAGACCCACCACCAATCCTTCATATTCAGCCATGTTGTTAGTCACTGGAAGACCAAATTGAAGGGCATATCGCAGGGTTTCCCTCATTGGAGAAGTGATTATGACCCCAACCCCTGTGCCTGGGAGTGTCGATGATCCATCAAAGTTCATCATTATAACAACCCAATTTTTAAAGAAAATAAATATGCAAGCTAAATAAAATCTAACAAGTATATATGTATATATACCTATGAGTGTATATATATGTGCATATACATATGGAGAGGTGTATTTCTTATTAATGGATATATAGCATATCAATATATAAATATGTGATGGTTGGAATGCTTGCATGTGTGTTGTTCTTATATATATATAATACATACCATATACATGTATAAGTATGAAAATACATGGAAATAGAATAGGAAAGGAAAAAGAAAAGGTTAAACTTCATATGGGCCAGCTTAATCCAATTTGGCCTGATCTTCTCTAATTCCTCCTCTTACCTGCCTGGTCCACCACTTCCTCTCTCTCTTTCTCTCTTTCCTCATGGGCCAACGTCGTCCAGCCTAGCTCGCCCACGCGCTAGCCCATTGATCACTTCCTTCATTTTTCATCCCTCCTCCATCCCTCTTTGTTCATGTCCGTCATGCCACCAACAACGGAAAAATGCACAAGGGATCTGCTGTGTCCAAGCCGGAGTTCACCTAGTGACCACCAAAATAGGATCACCCAAACCTCTGGAAGCTAGAGGTCGAGAAGAATCTAGCTGAGCTTGAGACAAACGAGATTTGAGTTCAAAAATGAGATTACATAAATTCGTGCCAATATGGAAGAAGATCAAACTTGGATCAAAGAGGAAAGAATCAAGGTGCTATACGTGAGGTTTTGCCCAAAGTAACACCGACTGAGCGTATTTGGATCACGAGATAGAGTTTGGTTCCTCTTCGCCGCCACCAACCCTAATTCGACTCGATTCTGCCTCCCTACTCCCTCCCAAGTATAAACATGTACCTAGAGTCCCTCCTTGGAGCATCCTGCTTCTTTCACCTAACTTCCTAACGAATAATCATCACCAGAACCTCATCTTTGATGAACTCTAAAGTTTTGATCCATTGCCACTCGTCGCTAGCTTCACCACGGCATCACCAATATCAACATGTAGCCCAAACGAGTTCGCATGAGCTTGTGGTTCTGTTTCACCGCTCATCAGAGCAACAAGAGATAGCAATGAGGTTCTGGCCAAACTCTGACACATCGTCATCATGAGAGCTCTAGGTGCCGCCATCCTTCATGCTGATATCAAGTGACGTAAGACACCAACCATTGGTTCCCTTGCATATAGTCGGG
Source organism: Phragmites australis (assembly GCF_958298935.1). Lineage (NCBI taxonomy): Eukaryota > Viridiplantae > Streptophyta > Magnoliopsida > Poales > Poaceae > Phragmites > Phragmites australis. The sequence continues at coordinate 27,631,250 of NC_084926.1, read as the reverse complement.
ATTAGATCGTCTATGTAGTGGTGTAGATTTAAATAGCCTAATGGCTATGTCCATCCATCAACTAATGCTCTGAAGTCACATCAGCAAGCTAAGTTAGCATGCTGTGTCAGTTGTTTAGCTGATGTGTTGAGCCACGTTGCACTATGATGCTGCGTCAACAAGCACAATCAGCATTGTTTGAGAAACCAAGTTGAAATGTACCTTGATTTATGTGTGACGAGTTTGATAGTTTTGCTATTTTTGTTTGTTGATTTGTGGGACTGCATAAGTATGTATATGTACTGCAAATACGATCTTGGCTAACCGAAGTTATAGAGAATATGGAGTTGGCGTGTTTGTCTCTGAGTCCAGGAAAATTATACACGTCAGATGATCTAGCGTTGGGGATTTTGTACATGCCGAAAGGTCTGACATTCAGATGAGTTTCACGTCAGAGTATTTCATCCCAGAGGAAAAAATTGAAGTGTACACCAGAAGGTCCGGTGATGGAGTGGAGTGAATGGTGAAGCTTTTCTTGTAGAGAGGATACAAACTGGGTTTGGTAGACTTGTACTGGCTGGATAGTCTGGCACTCAAAGGAATCAATGTCGGATGCTTCGCTGGAGCAATTCTTGCAGAGATGTTGCAAGATAACTGGTCTAGAGAAAATGTACACACCGGATGATCCAGCGATGATATAATAGGCACACCGGAGCAATTCTTGCAAAGTGGTTGCAAGACGGTTGGTCTGAAAAAATGTACAGGCCGGATGGTCCGGCGATGAGTTAATGGACCAGCCGAAGATTTTATTGCAAAGAGGTTGCAAGATGGTCTGTCTGACGGATAGAACTCACCGATGATCCGGTGTCCATGAGGTCTATGCACTGAAACATCCGGCATTCATGATTTTTCTGGGATGTGAATTGACTGAGGATTTTGATTACGGACTAATCTATAATGGAGTTGGAGATATGCGTGTGCTTGTCTAATGTTGTGCAGGTGATGGATGCAACTTGGCGGCCGACGGCCAGATGATAAAGGCCAAGCGGGGTGCTTGGTGTTGGACAATTGGTGAGGCCGGGTAGAGTCAAGGGTGATCCTAGCTGTGCATGTAAAGATCAAGCAAAGATGGAAGGAAGGATGAAGACGACGTGTTGATGAAGTCAAGCAAAGGGGATGTCAGTGCAAGTGACAAGGTGGCCCGAGAGATTAGAAGCGGAAGAGACTTGCTGGTTGTTAGGATCGCAAGACGGAGTACATGTGTCGACATTGGGATGCTTGCTTAAGGTGAAAGCATGTGGCGGCAAGTCACACTTTGAGAAGCGTGCGAGGTGGTTCTGTGGTTTGGCCTCAAAACCGTGGAAGAAAGGAGGGCACATGGCATCATCGCAAAGCTTGCGTCAAGGCAAAGTTAAGTTGTGAATGCACCATGGACGTTCGATGGATGAAGCGAAAGATGGACCAAAATGCCTCGATTGCAGGTAGGAGGCTATTGTAAGAGAGGGGTATTTCGGGAACAAGGAAGCTGAATTGCTAAGCTACCTCCATAGCCAACCAATAAAGGGGTAGGGCTATGTGGGAGGCTTGAGCCAGCCACTTGAGTTTGTATGTTAGGGTGTTAGAGGAAAGGAGAGAGGAGAGCTCAGCCTTTATAAAAGGTGAGAGTTTTTTCTGAGGAAAATACCACGTATTCTGCCGAAAAGAGGGTTGACTTTTGCAAGAAATGAAGTGCATATTTCCTTCGATGCTTGTGTTAATCTCCTTCTAGTTTTCTTCTATTGGCTCCCTTGCTTTGTTGCAAGATTTTTCTTTTTCGATTGGGTTTTCGTTTCAGTTGTTGCACTGAAATTTTCTCACCTTGAGAAGGTGTTCTTCTTGTTGCTAGAGAAATAAAATTCATATGAAAATGTATACAAGTGGGTCTTAAATTACCTAACCTTTAGATTATCAACTCGAAGAATATCCTCTTCCGGTAATCTTTTCTTTGGAGCAAAGGTTCCTTCCTTCAAGTTGCTATCTTTATGTGGTGATAACTAATGGGATGAGTGTCATTAGAACCTAGGGTTCATATACATCCATAAGAGCCATAGATTTTTCTGGAGATTTCTATTGTAACTTAATTCTCTCCTGTTTTGCGTCCGCTATTGATTTCTAAGGTAAATTGGGTGACAAAAAGGAGAAGACCATCCATTTTGAAAAAACTAGTAAGGTGTCTATTCACCTCCTCTAGTCACCATTTGATTTGTTTTAATGCTCTACTGACATCATAAATCCTATATATTACGAAATAATTAGTTTTTTAGTACAAAAATAATTCTTAAAAATAGGAATAATTTGGAAAATAGTTCTAATAATGTTTTAATAATGTTATTGAATTATGTTTAATGTTTTATATAGTTTTATAATTCTAATAAATTCCAGAAAATTTCTAGAAAATTTTAGAAAATCATATATTGCTTCAAAAAATTATAAAAAATTATAATCATATAGTTTCATCTTAGTTAATCTGTTGTCCTATTTTAATGTTTTGGAAGTTTTAACTTGTCAGCCATAGTTCTGTTTTCATCCGTTCTTTCGACAAAATTGCCAGAAAAGTGTGGTCTTATGAGTGATGATGATTGATGTGTGCTATTTTGTTCTTTTTGGATCTTGGTGTTCATGTCCTATCTTTTGTCTTATGTTTGCGAGTAGATGCCAATATTCCGGAGGAGCTAGAAGGACTTCAGGACCAAGACTTCAAAGACCCAACTGATTTTTGTGAAGGCAAGTTGTGTTCTTGACCATATTGATCCTAGTTTTTGAAATATTTTGTTTTACAAACATGTATGCTAATAATATTATTGGGAATCCCAAGAGTTGAGCTTTACCCTAGTTTTCCAATATCATCCTTGTCTCCATGGTTATGGATTTGTTATGTAATGATAGATGATGCTTAGCCTTGATTTGGGATGGTGATTATGATAATGGCTCAATTGAATATGGTAATGGTCCTATGCAACTATGATAAAGATGATGATATAGTTTTTGAAGCAACATGGAATTAGGTTTTGAGCAAGTGGATTGATGAGACTGGTACAAGATGTACAGGTAGGTTTGCGGTAGTCTTATTCTAATATAAGGACCTATTCATGAAGTGATCTATCCAAGTTAACAGTACAACCAAAAGCCTGGAATGGGATGGGCCTAGCCAAATAATTTGCATTACTCTTATAGACCATTTGGTTTTATGGAACATATTGGTGTACTTCCAAGGTTTTCATTGGCATAAGAGGGGGCTTCCATTGCTAAGATGTATTCACACATCGATGAAATATTATTAGGTATGAACGTGCTAAGAGGGGCATTGTAAAGGCTTTATAATGATTTTTCAGGCTACACAAATCAGAAGTACGTAAGTGTTTGATCAACAGAACTTGACAGTTTGATCTGTTTGGTCTATCATGTTGGTGGGGACTATGATTGAGGTATTGTTCAACCTTGGTGGTGGGAACCATGGTTGAGGTGTTGGAAGGTTGGTTAAATGAAGATGGTTGAAATCTTTATGTGGTTACTTATTTACCATTATTCACTTAATTATTACTTGCTTTTAATTGTTTTCAAATAAATGATGTTTTTGCAAAAGAGCCATATTGCCATATTATTGTCAAGGCTTCATATGCATATTATTTCTGCACAACTTACTCAGTAAGACATCTACTCGCTCTTGCTATCACCAAACACTCAATTGGAGAAGATGTTGGAGTGTTCATTGAAGATGGATTGTTCTAAGTTGCTTCTACGTTGGTTTGTGATGAGAGGATTAGGCCTGATCTTCCGTTAGGTAATGGTAAGTTGATTGGTGGAGACTCGGCGTTGATGATCAAAGGCTTCCAATCAGGATAGAACGCAACCCTTGCAATCGCTACACCACTGCTCTGTTGGTTATCAAACCCGCGTGGCACGATTGACCTCGCCAAGAAAGCTATTTCCTGCAAGCGAATCGAGAACACAACAAAGAACACGGAAGAACACAATCTGAAATTGCAAATATGATTAAGCTCACCAGTTGGGGTTTCACAAACCGAACGACGGCGAAACTGTTCAATGACAGATTAATCTAAGAAAAACCCAAAAATTCTATGACGACAGCTGCTAGATATATAAAGAGGGGCGTGCTAGAGTTTTGGGCGACCAGGGGGCATCCACAACTTGGGCTTAGACCCGAACACGTTTACAAGGCACGATATGGCGCAAAATTGTGACACAGCACATTGTTTTGATGACACAAAATAATCCACCATGAATCTAGAGCTAGGACCAATACCAAAACAGAGCTATCGTGCCTAGCTTTCCAACGCATCAAAGAACACCTTATTTGGACTCCATATGAAGAAGTTATGGCAATTTTAGTTCGGCACTGTCTCTTGAATCCGAACCGAGTTCCGACTCCGACTTGAAGTTGGCTTGAGCCCCATCCGACTTGGCTGTTCCATAGGTGCTTCTCCCGTATTTCTAAGCATAAAAAATTCACAAAAATTGAGTAGTATCCCATCCTTATAATTAGTAGTATGGACAGCGAGTAACGAATCAACTCATGAGTTAAACGACGCGCACGAGCCCGTGTAATCGGTCCTTGTAATGGATCAATCACCGGAGGATCACTTGTAGCGCATGTATCTAAACGAGTGATGTCCTCATCATCCTCCCCCTCTTGAATTGGATTCGTCCTCGACGCAACCTCATCTTCCTCTCCAACATATGGTTTTAAATCTGAAAAGTTAAATGTGGGACTAACCCCAAAATCTGCAGGCAACTCAAGCTTATATGCATTATCATCAATCTTCTCAAGAACTTTACAAGGACCATCAGCTCGAGGCATCAATTTAGATTTTCTCAACTCAAGAAATCGATTTTTAAGCAAGTGTAACCAAACAAGATCACCAGGTTCAAAAGTCAAATAAGCTCTATATTTCTCATTCATTTTTTTAATATTTTCTTTAGTTGTTTCATGCATCTTTAGAATAAATTCAGCACGTTGTGTAGAATCCAAATTCAGAGTTTCAGAAGGAGGTAAAGGTAGTAAATCAATAGGAGCACGGGGATTGAAACCATACACTACCTAAAACGGACTTACCTTGGTGGTGGAGTGGACGGATCTGTTGTAAGCGAACTCAATATGAGGTAAACACTCTTTCCACATCTTCAAATTCTTCTTTAAAATAGCCTGCAACATACTAGATAATGTGCGATTAACAACCTCCGTTTGTCCATCAGTTTGGGTATGACATGTAGTAGAGAACAGCAGCTTGGTCCCCAATTTATTCCATAATATCCTCCAAAAATAACTCAAAAACTTCGCATCACGATCAGAGACAATGGTATTTGGCACTCCATATAAGCGTATAATCTCCCTGAAAAATAAATCAGCTTTGTGTATAGCATCATCACTCTTGTGGCAAGGTATAAAATGTACCATTTTAGAAAAACGATCCACCACTACAAATATACTATCCCTCCCCCTCTTTGTCCTAGGCAATCCTAAAACAAAGTCCATAGAAATATCCTCCCAAGGTACACTAGGAACAGAAAGAGGCATATAAAGACCATGTGGATTCAAACGAGACTTAGCTTTATTACAAGTAGTGCAGTGTGACACGTAGCGCTCGATATCGCGTCTCATCTTTGGCCAAAAGAAATGAGTGGCCAGCACATCTTCAGTTTTCTTCACTCCAAAATGTCCCATCAAACCTCCTCCATGCGCCTCCTATAAAAACAAGACGAACGGAGCTAGCTGTAATGCATAGCTTATTAGCACGATAAAGAAGTCCATCATTTAGCACATACTTATTCCAAGTTCTCCCTTCTTTACAATTTTGAAAAGCATCTTTAAAGTCCGAATCAGTTGCATACAACCCTTTTGTTGTTTCTAAAGCAAAGATTTTGTGATCTAGTTGGGAAAACATGGTGTAACGTCTACATAATGCATCCGTAATGACATTGTCTTTACTTTTCTTGTGTTTAATTATGTATGGAAAAGATTCTATGAACTCAGCCCATTTAGCATGTCGTTTATTCAGTTTAGCTTGACTTCTAATGTGCTTCAAAGATTCATGATCAGAATGAATAATAAACTCCTTAGGCCAAATATAGTGTTGCCATGTTTCTAAAACTCGAACTAAAGCATATAACTCCTTACCATAAGTCGAATAATTCAGAGATGGCCCATTTAATTTCTCACTAAAGTAAGCAACAGGTTTACCTTCTTGAAGTAACACTCCTCCAATTCCAATTCCGCTAGCATCATATTCTAACTCAAAAGACTTACCAAAGTCCGGAAGTTGGAGTAGAGGTGCATGTGTAAGCTTCTCTTTCAGCGTGTTAAAAGCTTCTTCTTGTGCTGGACCCCAATGGAATGGAACACCCTTTTTTGTCAACTCATTAAGGGGTGCAGCAATGGTGCTGAAATCTCTCACAAAATGCCGATAAAACCCTGCAAGACCATGAAAACTTCTCACCTATGTAATAGTCTCTAGGGTCGGCTAGCTCTTGATGGCTTCAATTTTTTATTCATCCACTTCAATTCCCTGCGGAGTAACAACAGAGCTAAGAAAACTAACTCGATCGGTACAAAAGGTGCACTTCTCAAGATTAGCAAACAAACATGCCTCTCGCAAAGCATCAAAAACAGCATGTAAATGATCAATATGTTGTAAATGTGATTTGCTATAGATCAAGATGTCATCGAAATAAACCACCACAAATTACCAATGAAATCACGTAGAACCTCATTCATCAATCTCATAAACGTGCTAGGTGCATTAGTTAAACCAAAAGGCATCACTAACCACTCATATAAACCAAACTTTGTTTTAAAAGCAGTTTTCCATTCATCTCCCAATTTTATTCTTATTTGGTGGTAACCACTACGCAAGTCAATCTTTGTGAAGACAATAGAACTGCTTAACTCATCAAGCATGTCATCTAGACTAGGGATAGGATGACGATATCTTATGGTAATACTATTAATGTCTCTACAATCAACATACATGCGCCAACTACCATCTTTTTTAGGAACCAAAAGAACAGGAACAGCATAAGGACTAAGGCTTTCTCGTACATACCCACAGTCCAAAAGGTCTTGGACTTGCTGCTGAATTTCCTTAGTCTCCTCCGGATTGGTCCTATATGCTGCACGGTTTGGTAAAGTTGCTCCCGAGATCAAATCAATTTGGTGCTCGATTCCTCTCAAAGGTGGCAGCTCCGGGGGTATCTCAGTTGGAAACACATCCTTATACTCCTACAAAAGGTTAGTGACAGCAGAAGGCAAAGAGGAAGGTATATCATCAAGTGCAAATAAAGCCTCTTTGCATACCACAACGTAGCAAGGAACATCATTGTTAACAATTTCAGCAAGGTCTCATTTTGTAACAAGCATAACACCACCTTTTAATTTAATGCCTGTGGAACTAGAAGAAGGTGTTGGTTGCTCTTTCTTTGGTGGAAAAATATGTTTAGCTACTTGCTGATTTTCAGATTGTAAATCTTGCTCTCTCTTCGCATTTTCAGCTATCGCTTTATCACATTGCACAATCTCACTCGGTGTTAAAGGAAGCAAGGTTATTTTCTTTCCTTTGTGCATAAGTGTGTATTTATTACTTCTACCATGGTGTGTAGCATTAGTATCAAACTCCCAAGGATGGCCTAACAAAAGGGAACATGCTTGCATAGGCACGACATCACAATATGCATAATCGTGGTAGGAACCAATGGAAAAATGAGCACGAACAGTGTGTGTTACCTTCGCCTTACCACTATTGTTGAGCCATTGAATGTGATATGGACGAGGGTGTGCGCGAGTGGCTAAGCCAAGCTTCTTGATAAAATCTAAACTCACCAAGTTATTGCAACTCCCACCATCAATTATAACTCGAACACGGCGGTCCTTGACAATGAGAACCATCCGAAACAAATTATGGCGTTGAAGCTGCTCCGCTTGCTCCATTTGAGCACTCAAAACCCGTTGTATAACAAATGTTCTATTTTTGTAGTCCTCAGTGGCAGCGCCACCTAAAATCTCATCACCATCGCTATGGGTCTCATGATCACCTGCAAGGTTAGCTTGAAGTACAAATTCATCTTTAACATCACTAGTACTGATGTACCCACCGTCATTAGTTGCAACATAAGCGCGTTGACTGGGGCAATCCTTCATGACATGGCCCATGCCCTTGCAACGGTGGCACACAATACTCGCTAAACTACTCGTGGAGCCAGTTGAAGGAGTGGTCTTCATCGCTGGTTGCTGCACAGAAACAGATTTTCTCACATCGGTTGTATGTGGTGCTGGTGGTGACCATGCTGCTGTACGCGCCCTATTATCGGAGGGGGTAACAGACCTTGCCGGAGTGAACGAGGCTGATTTGGCTTTGCCCGATTGCGATGTGGAGGAAAATGAACTCCCAATGTTCTACGACTTTGGCTCACATCCCTGCAATTCTTTCTCTACCAACATAGCAAGATGGAACAACCTATCCATGGTATTATAATCTCTATAATCAACCAAGTCCTGAATTTCACGTCTTAACCCCGAATAAAAATGAATCATTGTATCCTCATCATTTTCTTGTATACCACAGCGAAGGACAACAATGTGTAGTTCATTATAATATTCATTAACAGATCGACTACCTTGATTGAAGCACTACAATTTCTTTTTTAAATCTCGTTTGTACTCAGGGGGTATAAATCTACCACGCATAGCATGCTTTAATCTCTCCCAAGTAGTAGGTTCTAATCCAGCATTTACCAACCCATTCCACCAAATAATTGCATAATTAATGAGATCGCTAGTTTCTTGTCTAACTCTATGTATGTCAGGAACCATGTGAGAATTAAACTTCTGCTCAACCGTCATTTCCCAATCTAAATAAGCATCAGCATCATATGAACCATCAAACGAGGGCATCTTAAACATGACCTTAGCGTAGTGATCATCATTACCTCGAACATTACCTCCCATGCGGTGGTTACGGTTGTTGTTATTGTTGTTCGGCTGGCGTTGAAGTTGTGCCCTCCAATCTTGTCCCACAAAAACACCAACATCATCATCTTCATGTCCAGCATTGGGATCATCATTGTCAGAAGCATCTTCTTCCTGTGGATCCCGCAGCTCAATGTCGTTCACCCGTGTGACTAGATTAGCAATGCTTGTTCTCATGTCATTCATCCTTGTGACAAATGTCGTTCAATGTTTGATTCTGTCTTGCCATCATATCGTTCAATGCTTGATTCTATTGCTGAACGAGGGTGTTATGTTCTCCCTTGGAGACACAGTCCTTCAAATCCGTCAGATCATCTGCCATGGTTAGTAGAAAGCAAAGGACAAAACAAAATTATCCCTATCACTATTAGGCAGTGGAATCACACACAGTCAAGCGTCTTAGCATGCTCTTACAAGTGTTCTTACAACACAGTAGGTGGAACAATCGGTGACTGCTTCTTGATAACTTGTCGAGCGAGGGTATGATTGATGAGGACATCACTCTTTCAGATGTACACACACCGAGTATTCCTCCAACAATAGGTCCATTGACACGAGCTCGTGTACGTCAACTAAATCATGAGGTGAGCTCATTCCTTAGTGTTCCTTTATATTTTGATAAGGATGGGATGCTACTGAATAATTGTGATATATTGTTACTTAGTAACACGGGAGAAGAACAGCAAGGGCGCCCAAGCCAAGGTGGAGGTCCAATCAAGTTCGAGTCTGTTTTGGAGTCCAGGACCAGTCTGCACTAAAATCGTCGCCCAGGACGCATACGAACTCCGTTTTCGACGTTCTACACATGGTTGGAAAGCTAAGGAGATAAGCTTTTCAACGGGACTGGTCCCATGTCCAAATTCTTTCTGAGTCAACAGGAATCGTCAAAATAAGTGGATATCCAAAATCTGTCAGGTGCTGCGCCACCATATTTTGGGCCGTTGGGCCGTGTAACGTGTTGGAGTCCATTAGGGACGCATCCAGGGATCCTTGGCCAACCCTTGTCTTTTATATACAGTAGCCGCCGCCCTAATTAGGGTTGGGTTTTGCTTAGATATTGATCTACACACAGATTATGAGATTTTTGCTCTTGTTCCGGACCGACTAGGCCGCCGCAAGTGTTTGTAGAACCCCAACTTCGAGTGCTTGAATTCTATTCGCAATATTTCAGATTGTATCTTCTACATTCTTGCTTGTGTTCTCGGTACACTTGCAGGGATTGAGCCTTCTTGGCGAGGTCAACCGCGCGACACGGTTGATAACCAACGGAGCTGTGGTGTAGTGATTGCAAGGGAGACGATCTGTTCGGGTCGAAGCCTTTGGATCATCAACGTCGAGTTCTCCACCCACCGACTTATCGCTACCTATCGGAAGATTAGGCCAACATTACTCATCAACTGGTATCAGATTTTCAGGTTGCCCGTTAGGTAATTTCGCTTTCCCCTTTAGATTAGTCTGTTTTTCATTACCTAGAGTCCAGAAAAAGCTAAAAAAATTCTGTCAATTTCCGCTGCCCTAGAACCCTTTGTGCCTTTGCAATTTTTGTTTTCAGTTGCGCGTTGTTGAGTTTGTGTCCGTGGTCGAGTCTTGTTGCTGGTTTTAGAGTCGTGTTCTTGGTTTTTAGTCAACACTCCGTGCTGTTTTGATCAAGCCGCTATCCCATCGCCACCATCCCCACCAACAAGTCGAGCCACCACATTACTCGATTTGCCACCGCGAGCCGTCTTGTGTTATTTTCCGCCACGCCAACCCTAGATAGGTCGCAAGCCTATCTAGTGTGCCTAGTGTGCCTTGGGAGGATATTTCTATGGATTTTATTTTAGGATTGCCTAGGACCAAGAGGGGAAGGGATAGTATATTTGTCATTGTGGATCGTTTTTCAAAAATGGCACATTTGATACCTTGTCACAAGAGCGATGATGCTACACACATAGCTGATTTGTTTTTCAGGGAAATCATTCGCTTGCATGGAGTGCCTAACACCATTGTTTCGGATCGTGATGCTAAATTTTTGAGCCACTTTTGGAGGTCACTTTGGAATAAACTTGGGACAAAGCTGCTGTTTTCGACGACATGTCACCCTCAAACCGACGGACAAACGGAGATTGTGAACCGCACATTATCCACCATGTTGCGGGCTGTTTTGAAGAAAAATTTGAGGATGTGGGAAGAGTGTCTACCTCATATTGAGTTCGCTTACAACAGATCAGTTCACACCACCACCAAGGTAAGTCCGTTTCAGGTAGTGTATGGTTTTAACCCCCGTGCCCCTATTGATTTACTTCCTTTACCAACATCCGAGAAATTGAATTTTGATGCTAAGACATGTGCTGATTTGATTCTAAAAATGCATGAGTTGACTAAGGAAAATATTGAAAAGATGAATGAGAAGTATAGAACTTATGGTAGCCAAGGTTGGAAACATATTACTTTTGAAATTGGTGATCTTGTGTGGTTACATTTGCGCAAAGATAGGTTTCCTGATTTGAGAAAGTCTAAATTGCTTCCTCGAGCTGATGATCCTTTTAAAATTATAGAAAAGATCAATGATAATGCATATAAGCTTGAGTTGCCTGCAGATTATGGGGTTAGTCCCACATTTAACATTTCAGATTTAAAGCCTTACTTGGGAGAAGAAGATGACATTGCGTCGAGGATAACTCCAATTCAAGAGGGGGAGGATGATGAGTACATCACTCTTTCGGATACACACACCGAGTATTCCTCCAACAATAGGTCCATTGACACGAGCTCGTGCACGTTAACTAAATCATGAGGTGAGCTCGTTCCTTAGTGTTCCTTTATATTTTGATAAGGATGACATCCTACTGAATAATTGTGATGTATTGTTACTTAGGAACACGGGAGAAGAACAGCAATGGCGCCCAAGCCAAGGTGGAGGTCCAATCAAGTTCGAGTCTGTTTCGGAGTCCAGGAACAGTCTGCACTAAAATCATCGCCCAGGACGCATACGGACTCTGTTTTTGACGTTCTACACATGGTTGGAAAGCTAAGGAGATAAGCTTTTTAACGAGACTAGTCCCATATCCAAATTCTTTCTGAGTCAATAGGAGTCATCGAAATAAGTGGACATCCAGAATCTGTTAGGGTGCTGCGCCACCATATTTTGGGCCGTTGAGCCGTGTAACGTGTTGGAGTCCATTAGGGACGCATCCAGGGATCCTTGGCTGACCCTTTTCTTTTATATACAGTAGCCACCGCCCTAATTAGGGTTGGGTTTTGCTTAGATATTGATCTACACACAGATTGTGAGATTTTTGCTCTTGTTCCGGACCAACTAGGCCGCCGCAAGTGTTTGTAGAACTCCAACTTCGAGTGCTTGAATTCTATTCGCAATATTTCAGATTGCATCTTCTACATTCTTGCTTGTGTTCTCGGTACACTTGCAGGGATTGAGCCTTCTTGGCGAGGTCAACCGCGCGACACGGTTGATAACCAACGGAGCTGTGGTGTAGTGATTGCAAGGGAGACGATCTGTTCGGGTAGAAGCCTTTGGATCATCAACGTTGAGTTCTCCACCCACCGACTTATCACTACCTATCGGAAGATCAGGCCAATATTACTCATCAATGATTGCAAGAGAGGACCTGTTCTGATCAAGAGAAAGTGTAGCTTGGCACGGAACAATATGGTAGCAAGGAGTAGCAAAATCGTAATCAAATTAGAAAAGCTGAATAAATGTCCAAAGTAGTTACCGTTGCTGGTCCCTAGTGTGTCCCTAGACCTAGCACAACAAGCTGAAACAAAGGACCAAGCACAAAGAACACAATGTGCTACCACAATCTGATTGCCTTTAATATTTCTGATTTTTACCACAATATTTTTTCTCTATTTTTTTGCACACATTCTTTTCCAGATGTTCTAGTACACACATATAAAGGTTCTAAAAAAGATAGGCACAAAATTTGGAAGCAAGCAAAGCCAAAACAGATCACAAAGCGGTAGACAGCAGGATGTGAAAAACGAGTGCTGAAACTTTCGGGCCCCGAAAGAGGGTCTAAACAGTCGAATTTGGGGGTCAAACAGGGCATGAGGTTAAAGAATAGTTGCTTTTTTCACATCGGGCTCAAAATTGTCTTTCCAACGGTGTATAAAATGTCCAAATCCGAGTTTGTAGGCAAAAGTTACGCCCGATTTAGTGAACACTACTCAAACTAGGATTTCTGCGCACTTATTTTCTTCTGTCAGTTTAGGGCAAAGCTTCCCTATCAACCGAACACAGGACATGGCTAAGTAACTCTACTTAGTGATGTAAACACACCTAGGGCAAAGCTTCCCTAGGCTATGGATGATAACAGTAGCAAAAAATTAGGGCAACGCTTCCCTACTCAATCGGTAAGCCCACGAAATTAGGGCAAGCAAGCAATCGGATCGCCAGATGAAAAAGGAGGGCTGCGGTGGCAGGGCAACTGATACAAGATAGCTTGCGACCTATCTAGGGCTAGCGTGGTGAGAATTAACACAAGGCGGTTCGCGAGGGCAAATCGAGTGATGTAGTGGCTCGACTTGTTGGTGGGGGTGGGGGTGGTGGGAGAGCGGCGCAACAAATAGCACGGGCATTGAACTAAGACCAAGAACACTACTCTAGACCAGCAACAAGACTCGACCATGATGGACACAAACTTAACAACGCGACATCAAAAACGAAACTGCAAGGCCCAAAGGGTTGTAGGACAGCGGAAAAGGGAAATATTTTTGGCTTTTTGTAGACTCTAGGTGATGAAAACAAAACTAATCTAAGGGAAAAATAAAATTACCTAGCGGGCAACCTGAAAATCTGTTACCAGTTGATGAGAGGATTAGGCTCGATCTTCCGTTAGGTAATGGTAAGTCGATTGGTGGAGACTCGACGTTGACGATACAAGGCTTCCGATCAGGACAGAACGCAACCCTTACAATTGCTACACCACTGCTCTATTGGTATTCAACCGTGCACGGCATGATTGACCTTGCCAAGAAGGCTAATTTCTGCAAGGGAATCGAGAACACAAGCAAGAACACAGAAGAATACAATCTAAAATTGCAAATATGATTAATCTCATGAGTTGGGGTTTCACAAACCGAACGATGGCGAAACTGTTCAATGACAGATAAATCTAAGAAAAACCCAAAAAATCTATGACGACGGCTACTAGATATATGAAGAGGGGCGTGCTAGGGTTTTGGGCAACCAGGGGGTGTCCACAACTTGGGCTTAGACCCGAACACGTTTACAAGGCCCGATATGCCGCAAAATTGTGCACAACACATTGTTTTGATGACACAAAATAATCCACCATAAATCTGGAGCTGGAACCAGTACCAAAACAAAGCTATCGTCCTTAGCTTTCCAACGCATCAAAGAACACCTTATTTGAACTCCATATGAAGAAATTATGGCCGTTTTAGTGTGGCGCTGTCTGCTGAATCCGAACCGAGTTCTGATTCCAACTTGAAGTTGGCTTGAGCCCCGTCCGACTTGGCTGTTCCATAGGTGCTTCTCCCATATTCCTAAGCATAAAAAATTCATAAAAATTGAGTAGCATCCCATCCTTATAATTAGTAGTATGGACATCGAGTAACGAATTCACCTCATAAGTTAAACGACGTGCACGAGCCCGTGTAATCGGTCCTTGTAATGGATCAATCACCGTAGGATCACTTGTAGTGCGTGTATCTAAATAAGTGATGTCCTCATCAGTTTTCCTGTGGAGTCACCGTGAAGGATTAGAGTCTACATAGTTCCACAACAGTTTTATTTGGATCCTAGCCCTTGAAGGTCACTTCACTGTTGCTGAAATCCTTATCAATGTAGGATCAAAATTGCCATTAAATGACGAGTTTTGAACCAACACTGATTACTCCGCACTGATAGTCTGTGACTATCAGTGCCGGGTACGAAACCGGCACTAAAACTCACTATCAGTGCCAGTTTGTTTTTACCAACCGGCACTGATAAGTATTTCCCTCCCTTTTCAAAATGTGGTGGTTGCTAGCAATAGTATACGTTATATTTATAGACACACACATATAAATTTAATTTATGAGACATCAAGTTTTATCACAGCATATATACAGAAGCACATATAAATTTCATTTCAAAAACATCAAGTCTCGTCACTGTATATATACAACGCATACATATGACGTTTCATTACAACAGTGAAAAAGAGTTTAAGGATTCTTGTTAATCGAAAGTTCCGAACTATACTTTTTCTTGTTGGACGAAGGTAACGAGAGAGAGAGGAGCCAAATTCATGGAACTCAGAGTTTGGACTTATGACTTGGTCATTGATGAACCCAACAAGTTGTTCTTGAAGTGTGTTGATTTCAATGGCCAAGAGTTGATCTCTGGATAGCTCGAGGAGCTACAATTTAAAGAATTAAAGAAATCAATCCTTATGAACATGTGTCGGACCTGAAAATTAGTCATCAAGATGTATGTCACATACCTCAGCATCGGCCACCTGGTATGATGTGTCTTCGTTGAATTCCTGCATGAAGTACATTACATAAAAACCACATAAATTATTGCATGAGCCCTTCTTCCTACAAGGAAAGTCATATCGAACTATCCATTCTTTCGTGAATGGTCGGTGTCTAACACTCTTCTTGATGTATCATAGGTACACTTTGCATGTGCGTGATTATTACCGTAAGTAGACTTAGATTCAATCAAATCAAATATTACAAGAGCAATAATGAAATGGTCAGTTTTACCTTTGTAGCAAGTCAACGACATGTTGGTAGGTTTCTTTTGGATTATTTTGTGACTCGGTGACAATGATCTTGCTAATGTGTGGCTGGATGACAAGGAGCTCTAGTGATAACTGCACATAGGTCACCATAGGTTAGTTGGTCCTAATTTCTAATGATTTATTGCTCAAAAAGAATAGAAAATTCATGGAGGGAAACACATACCCAAAGTGGTAGGGCAAAAGTATGTATTTCTTCAATTGTATCTCTAGAATACACATTCAATGCATAGTCCTCGGTTCATTTTGGATCGGATTGCATCATTGTCGGGTTTACATGATGTTGGTCGATGAATCCGACAAGGTCAATGCCCTCCGTCCTGCATCATTGTACTTCCATTCTACATAAGAAATAAGTTAAGACATTCAATCCAATGGTACATGAATGTATTTTTTGAATTATACGTAGATGATACTTACAGAGTCCAACAACTCAAGATGAACACGTCGAGACCATCTTGCTGTTATAGTCAATACATTTCCTCAAATAATATATAAATAGAGCCATCCTTGTGGAGGAAATCTCGATCCTTGTATCTGGCCTCGAACATTTGTCTACCCTCCCCGACTCCTTCATGTACCACGTATGGAATTTTTGAAGTTGATATGTTAGTTTGTCCCACACGTTTGGCATGACCTGCCATCTTCTTAGGTGGCCTTTGCTTCTGGGATAAAGTCAACTTCTGAGATGAACTCAAATTCTTAGACTGTGCATGTGTTGTCAACTTCAGAGGGGGACGAGTTGTCTCTCTTGGTGGATGTGGAGCTAACTTCATACGTGGAGGAGTTGGCTCAATAGGTGGCGGTGGTGTTGACTTCAGAGGGGGAGGAGTTGGCTCTCTTGGTGGTGACTTGCGTGAGGGAGGAGTTGGAGATCTTGTTGATGGTGGTGGTGATGGCGACTGTGGAGGAGTTGGAGATTTTCTTGGTGACAGTGGTAGTTGCGGCGATCGTGGAGGAGATGGAGATCTTCTGTATGGTGGGTTCGACTTCACATCAAACTACTCGTCTGTCTCATCTTCAAACACTATGTAGCATTTGTGCCACAGAACGGAGCCACCTACATTTCATTCGAGCCTCTTGGAACCCGTCTCTCCTAGGTAATCCATGTTAATCTTTCGGTATGGCCTTCACACGGAGTCCATTTGGACCTTGGCGTATCCCCTCGGTATTGGGGGATTGTTGAAGAGAGCCCCTTCCACTGATTGGTCAACCTACCCTATAGCCACCGTGGTGGTAATGTTCAAGATGGGCACAACAAGCTTGCACACTTTACTTTCTATGATGTCGTCCATGGGGTAACAGGCTAATTCTTCTTCTGCAAACCCCGTGGACACGCAGCTGCTCTGACGACCACCAGGGCTCACAATATTTTCTTCGTCTTGCTCCTGCATATTTCCTTACTGAAATGCTTCTTTGATTTTGGCGTCTACCATCTGTCACTCTTGTACAAATTCTTGTTGTACTATAGCCAGCAGCTCTTCTAATTCTTCTCTCCTTCTCTTTCGACCCTCTTTCCAAGGTACCACACCCTTGCCTCTAGTGCGACCTAGGTACCCCTTGGTTCCCAATGCCAAGGTTAGCTGGTCTTTCTCCCTTTCTGTCCTGAAAGAGCCTTGGGAAGACTGGACGTGGGCATATGCAATTCTTTGCATCACTTCTTGTTCTTTGTCGCTTTTGAAGATTAGGCTACCCTCTGTCGACAAAGTCACCCCTCTCACGTACAGATAGTGCTTCTCTCGTTCAATTCAGTCGGCCATCTAAGGTGTGGCACCATTATAGGTTACTTGTTCTTCCATCTCTTCCCACTCATTAGTTTTCCTAACGTACCCACGCGAGCTAGTTCTATGGGGGTATAAGTTCTGGTGGGAGTTGGCCTTGTTTGCCTCACTACGCCATTGTTCTTCCTTTGACTTCCTGTGCTCTACAAAATCATTCAAAAATGGTTCCACTATCGGATAATCCTCCCATTTCGGTGTCCTAACCTTCAAGTAATAATTTCTCACAGCTTTCCCTTGAAATTCCTGAACATGATGCGCATTATTGATAAGACACGACTCTTCACTTTGGCCATGTTGCATTCTTCAGGGTATTCGAACTTTGCCACTAACTTGCCCCACATAAATTCCTTGATGTTATCAGGAACCACACACATGTCATCTCGTCTGCCTCTCCAATTTATATATGTTACTGCAATATGGTCCCTCACGAGGCACCCGATTGCTGTCTTGAATGGCCCTAAAACAACTTTAGGTCTTGTGGGCTCCCTAACATAATTGACCTCTGTGATCACAAAACGTCTCTCGGGCATCCTGCTGGGACATCGTGCACTCCTCTCTTCTCCTATCATCTTGTCACCATTCGGAGCATCAGCATCAGGATCGATCCAGAGCATCATCTTCAGCTGTGCTATGCGCAGCATCAACGGCTGTCTCCAACTCAAATTGATCCATGTTGAGGTACACACTCGGGCTACCACCTCTCGTTTGGTCCAACTCTATGTTTGCAGGCTCATATTGTACCAAGGCTAGATCCAGATATGAGGAGGGGCCTTGTATTAGAGGGGGGACGGGGCGAGGCCATGCGCGATGGTTGGATTTTGTACGTGCCATTCTTACATAAAAATTTAGACATGAGAAGCTCTTGATTTAGACTTTAAAATAATGAGATATGAATTAATCTAGCTAATAGTATGTGTTATAATTTTAGACACGAGAAGCTCTTGTGTGTGTGTGCCCTAGCGCATATGTGTTATAATGGAGTGGTGATAATCCAGCTAATACTATAATCAAGAAAATGACACAAATCAATGTCTCCAATGCTACGTGCTATTTACTTATTACCTAGGACATGAACACAAGCTCCCGTGAATACCTTTGGCTATATTACCATTCCTGAGTACATATAAAAAAGTAAGAACACTATATATAATGATATAGAGGTACTTATTTAAACAATCGCCATGAACTTAGCTTGTTAAAATTCATGTTGTATCTAAATCCAAAATGACATCTCATGGCATAAACTTCATAACATGCATACTTTTGTCAATTTCTAGTACAGTACTTTAAGTTTATTCAACAAAGCATTTCCCTGTTTTCGATCCATCAGGCAACTTCTACAGAAGACAAAGATCTCTTTTCTGAATATAATGATTCTTTAATTAATATAATGTATTTTATGTGTCTTTACGAAATTAGTTGCTTTAGTTGAGAGTAGTGAGTGCAGTGAAGAATGGACGCAGAACGTATAATATTTTATTCTCCCCTTGTAAGAAGTGATTTATCATATTACAAGTAACAGTCAAGTGAAAACCGCTATATAGATCATATCTGTATTAGCAGAGGAAAATTTGTTAAGCAACAAGGGAAATTTGGTGAACAACAATCCAATAAATGTTGAGCAGTTGCTCAAATTAAGCATCGCTATTAGATTTATGAGAACATAAATTTATAACATGATCATAAATAGATAAAAGCATTTATGGATAGCATGGTGAAAATGGTCTTTTGCTCTCAGATTCAATATTCTAGTTATTCCCAGGGCTGCGAGGCCCTGCTCCCTAACTATACAGCGTGTCTTCATCATTATTTGGGTATAGAAATGACCATTAATAATTAAAGTGCCCTATTACACAAACTGTTCCCCTAACTTGCAAGCTTTCAATTACAATCCAATATCATAGCTTTTCACACACCTCACATACAAACACTAGCAAGTTTCAAGTGTAATTACCATCCCTGTAGAGCTTTTCACACACCTAACATACACATTTAGGTTACCATCCTTGTCATAAGTCAAGGGAAATTTTGCAAGATCTAATAGTGCCAATCTTAGATGTTCATATAAAACACCAGAATTGTAATTACAAAAGCATCATGTGATTGTAAGGAAAATCAATTGACTTTACACAAAGTTTATTACTAAGCTTCATATAGTCACTAGCTACATATTAATCTTCGTACCCAATGTTGTTGATTCACTTCACTGTTTACTTCCAAGGCCTGACAAAAGAGTGGTTTGTATAAGCAAAACAAAATAATGTTTTAATTGATTAAAGCATATAATACTAAAATAACATCTGGGCTCAAGCTGAAAGTTCACAACTTTGCATACAATCACTCAAAGAGATCAATAACTAGCACCAAGCAGTATATCACTCAAAGGGGATGTTGGGAGTACCGAAAGGTTTCCTTCAGAAAATTGTGGGCTCAATTATTATGATGAGGCAAATTACTTTGTATAATTGTAAATATAATATCAAGTAATTGCAGTGCTAACCTTTCAAATTTATATGTATGTTGAATGCAATTTCTATTATTCATGTATGCAATCCATACACAGGGGGCTCAATAAGTAGGAATCACTTCATGTATTAGGCAGAAGAACAACAATTGGATGAGATGAGTCTAAGACAATTATTTTACATTTAAAATATAAAATATATGCACTATAGATACAAGATAAAAAAAATGTAACTAACTTCTGGATCATGAAAATCAAAGAATAAAAAAGAACACAATAATTTCAGAACAAAACAAAATAGCAGTTACTATCTACACAAATAACCACATCGAACATTGAAGTTTTTCCTTGCATTTAGTGTGATGATAACTGCTACAAAAGACAATGAACAGACTCAATGATTTGGAGGCACAAACCAGAAACAAAATTGATAAAAATATGCCACTACATGCCCTAAACATCACAAATTTGTTTCATGCGGCATTACCCTAATCCATCATCCATTGCCCTAAATTTGTTTCCTGCAGCATTACCCTAATCCATCATCCACTGCCCTAAACATCACAAATTTGTTTCATGCAGCACCCTACCATTAAAAAATTTGCCCTAAATTAGAAAAAATCACACCTACGAGGAGGAGGAGGCGGTCGGGGAGGATGCGGCAGTCAGTCGGTGAGGAGGCAGCCCATTGGGGAAGATGCGGCGGTCGAGGAGGAGGCTGCATGACTAAGTGTCGGGGAGGAGGTGGTGGCATCGGGAGAAGAGCATCGAGATGGCGGTTAAGTGTTGGCTGAATGGAGCGAGCGAGGGCAGGGGCTAAGTATTGGCTATATAGACAAGGTATCAGTGGCGGTTCTATGTACCAACCGGCACTGATATGTGGAGAATCAGTTTCGGTTGCTACTTAGAACCGGCAATGATAATTATTGTTTCCCTAAAAATATTCTTCTATTGGATTTGGCTAAAAACTTAAAAAATCATAGAAAATTATTAGAGTTAAGAAAAATATGAAACCAAATTTATTTAGTTTGTATTACTGTTACCTACATGATTAAAATACTTGCATGCATGAAATGTGCACTAAATTATTTTTATTTCATTAATAAGTCTATAATTTGTTAATTACGTAATGAAATTATGAAATATCCATATAAAAAACTTGTGAAACCAATTATGTTAATCTTGGTTAACTTTGTGATTTTTAGCTCTTCATTTAATTTTCTCCTTTTAATCCAATTTGAATTTTAACCAATTCAAATAGACACAAACTTAATACTATAGATTTCCAACAAGAGAAAAGTGTGGTGTCACATAAATCTGATCACTTGGTCCGACACTCAGGTCTGAACTTTCAAAAAGTTACTTTTCACCATACATGTCCTCGATACAGATTAAAGCTTATCTTAAATTTATACAAATTTCACCAAATACATGAAAACTGCTTTCATTAAACAATTAATGCTTCATTTGGTTGCGGCATATGTAGGTAGCTTCCTCAGTGTTATCAATGAGAGAAAGTTCGACATTCTCTCCATAAGGAGGCAGATCATCGAATTTGTCACAGTCTTCTTCATTGACAACATCCTCAACTCCGACAATCTTTCCTTTTCCTTGAAGAACCACATGAATCTCCTTCTTGTTAGCTGGGTCTGGGTCCTTTACATAGAAGAATTTTGCAACATCCTTTGCAAGCACGAATGGTGTTCTCTTTATCCAACGAGTTTGAGGTCAATGGTAGTCATACCGTACTTGTCGATCTTGACTTCCCTTGGGAGTCTGATCCATTGGCACCAAAATAGAGGGACCATCAACTCACTATATTTAAGCTCCCAAATCTCCTCTATGAATCCATAGTAGGTCTCCTATTGCCAATGCGGTCATAGGCATCAATACGGACACCACTATTTTGGTTAGTGTTCTTGTTGTCTAATGCTCTCGTATAAAATGTATAGCCGTTAATCTTGTATGCTTGGAATGTGTGAATTGTAGTTGACGAGCCATTAGCCAGCAGTTCTAACAGAGCATCATCGATATCCTTACCCATCATGTGTTGACGTAACCAATTACTGAAATTATCTCTGTGCTCTCTTGCGATTGAATCATCTGACTTCATTGGATTTGTAGACCGTAGCATCCTCACATGCATATTGACATACGGGGTCATTACAAGTGACTGTTGCAGAACTACTAAGTGTACTTGAGTCAATGAAACATGATCCTATCATCCCTTTCCCCTTTAGCATCCCCTCATAGCGAGATATAGGCATATCAATCGCGTTCAGTTTCATGTAGTCAATGCAAAACTCAATTACCTCCTATGTACTCCACTCTCGGGCAATGCAACCTTCCAGGCAACTTCGGTTACAAACATATTTTTTTAGAACCCCCATAAACCATTCAAAAGGATACATGTGATGCAAAAACATGGGGCCAAGGCTCTTTATCTCATCCACAATGTGAACAATTAGATGAGGCATTATATCAAAACATGTTCGATGGAAAATATAATATGGATCACGTCTTCCTGTAGCTTGCTAGTTTGTTCGGATCAATGACCTTCTGTGAAATTACGTTGCAGAATGAACACAGCTTTATGTTGGGTCTCGGACCTTATCTGGTAGAATACCTCTAATTGCAACTAGAAGCATCCACATCATCATCACATGACAATCATGACACTTCATGACAACTAACTTCTTATCTTTCATATTTACCAAGCTCCTGATGTCGGAGGTGTAACCAGTCAGAACTTTTACATCATGCAAGCAACCACACAAGCGCATCTTCTCTTCCTTGCTCAGTGTAGCAAGCTCTTAGAAGTTTCTTTTTGCCATTGTCTAATTGTATGTAGTGTTGGTCCTTCCTGAGGTTCATTTCTTCCAGATCCAGTTGTGCATTTAGTGTATCTTTTGTTTTACTGGATATGTCTAGTAAGGTACCAATCAAGCTATCAAACACATTATTCTCCATGTGCATGACATCGATTGCGTGTTGGACCATAAGATACTTCCAATAAGACAACAACCAAAATATTGATATCTTTTTACACATGGGAGCATGTTGCCTAGCCGGGATTTCGTACTGTCTGCCCCTTCCTAAGTACAACTCTAAGTGTCTTTACCATCTTAGGTACCTGTTCTCTAGTGTGAATCTTCAGAGCTTGATGATGCTCCACTGTCTCATCAAAAGTTCTTTTATTCTTGCGGTATAGGTGATCCGGACGCAGGAACCTATGGTGATCCATGAAGATCATTTTCTGGCTGTTCGTCAGCCACCCCCCCCCCTCCCTGTTTCCTCCAAGCATTGAACCCATCCAGTGTATCCTTTTATAGTCTATCATGATAGGTTACCAAGAGTAGGCCAATCTGAGATTGTTACGAACAGCATTGCGTACAGGGTGAAATTCTCACGTCTGTACTCATCATATACTGGTACGCTATCTTTCCACAGTACAATATCTTCAACCAATGTTTTGATGTACACATCGATATCGTTGCCTGGTTGATTTGGCCCACTAATCAGCAAAGGCATTATAAGGTACTTCCGCTTTATGCACATCCAAGGTTGTAGATAAAGAGAGTCACGAGCCAAGTGCTATGAGTACTTGTGTTACCAAAAGGATTCATCACATACGTACTCAACCCAAATTGTATATTCCTCACTTCATCTCTGAATTCCTTGTATTTTGAATTGAATCTCCTCCATTGCATGCCATCAGCAGGGTGTCTAAGCATTCCATCTTTCTTGTGCTATTTGGTGTGCCATTGCATCAGCTTGGCATTTGCTCTGTTAGCAAACAATCGCTTCAAATGGGGGATTATAAGGAAATACGGAACCAACTTACTGGGGGTTCTTTTCTTCTTTCTCTTCACCCCGACAACATCACTCTGGATATCATCAACGTTGCGTTTGTACCATGGTGCATTGCAAACGCGGCATGCTTCCAAGTTTGCACACTCACCACGAAACAACATGCAGTCATTTCCACATGCATGTATTTTCTCTACTTCCAATCCCAACGGGTAGACATCCTACTTAGCATGATACGTGTTTTCAGGCAACACGTTCCCCTTTGGAAGCAATTCCCTCAAGAATTCTAATAATTCATTGAAGCCCTTATTAGCCAAACCATTGCTAGCCTTTTCATTTGTATCAGTGTCAGCACCACATGTAACTTGCTACGCTCATCTTTACAGTTTGGGTAAACTGGTGTTTTAGAGTCCTCTACCATATACTGAAACTTTTGATGTTGCTTTTCACTGGTGAAGTCCATCTCCCCATCACACAACATTTGCTCTAAGCCATCTTCATTGTTGCCAACAAAAGTGTCCCCTCTATTGTTCTTGATGAAAATATCTTCAAATGCTGACATATCGAAGTCTTCGCTAGCTGCCATATCGTTACTTATGTCTTCTTTGACTATTAGTTACCCTTCACGCCCAACATCTTCAAGTTGATTGTGCTTAGTGAAACGGGTATATCCAGCCTTGAAACCCTTGTGAATGAAGTGTATACAGATCTGCTCTATGTTTAAAAACTAGTTCTTGTTCTTCCAGTTAACACATGGATATCATATATAGTGATCAGCACGTTTCCTTTTTGGCTTCTTGTATGCCACGACAGCCCTCAGAAAAGCCTCAATGCTAACAAAAAACTCTGGCCCTCGGTCCATGTACATCCATGACTGGTCCATCTACAAATCATTATAATTAAACACATTCAATAATTATTAAATATTTCAAAATCTATAATAAATTCATTAAATTACCTCGCATCCTAATTGGTCCCTATTTGAGGGTCCATCTCTTTCTGGTACTTGGGCTGGGTCAGGGGACCTACCTTCCAAAGGCTACCATGTCCGATTGTGACTCGTGGGTGGACATGCCATCCCTACAACATAGTATTATATCAATTCTGTTAAATTCACTACGTTGATTATTTAACAGAGGAAATCCACTGGATTATTATTTGAACTCCAGACTTCAAAAATATACGCAATCCACATACTAGAAAATTGGAGCTATATTTTAGGGGCATTTGCAAATACCTCCCGATTTTTTGTTCTTTGCAATGATGCCACTTGAATGATAGTTCTAGTGGTATTTTTGTAATTTTTTAATGACAATAACGGTTTAACTAATAGCAAATTTGTAATTATCCATAGATTTTAATATACGCACCCACATTTATTTACATGTGACTTTAATCTACTCCTTAAATCATCGACAATGAAAAAATTACGATATTTCTCTAATTTATATCGATATTGGAGCTCTTGCTCATTCAAACACCAAGGAACAACCACCTAAATTCAAATCTAGAGCAAATGTAGATCATCTCTATATATCTAACAATGACAAAGTTGCAAACTTTTTCTAAATTGAATCTCAACTGCATATCTAATTCATAACCATGGAACAAGCACCAACTATCAACTCTAGGGCAATCTACCAAATAAATCTATCTAAAAAAAATATAGATCATCTTACTAATATTAGAGCACTTGACTCCTCTAAATCTTGAATCCTCCAACCGTAAAGATGGCAAAAATGGCAGCCAGTGGCGCTGTTCTTGGGTGGGCTTGCGGCGGCTCTATTCTAGTCGCGCTTGAGGGAGAAAGTGGGCTTTTATACTGTAGCACTGATCAATACTGATTGGTATATGGAACCGACACTGATAGTCACTATCAGTGCTGGTTCTTACCACCTAAGTCATGGTTTGCGTGCACGAGATTAAGAACCGATATTGATACGTTAACAGTAGCAGCTATGTCCGAACTGATACTGATGGGGTGCTACATATGTGGTATTCTGTAGTAGTGCTTTTGTAAGACCACTAACGACGTTTAAGTAATATATTGTAATAATATTTATCTATGAAGTCGCTATATATTAGGATTGATTTTTAGGCTCAGTACATAGATGTTCCTTGAAGCCTCACGCATATTAAAAAAATATGGCCTCCATATTGTAATTATTATTCTTATTAGAAATTTATCTACACAATGCATTTCTTCCAATTAATATATAGAGCCTTTTTTGTTTTCAAATACATCAGCTGAACTTACTTCAGTCCGTTTTAAACTTCTCTATTTTTGTTTACATACACCGTTTGAAATGTTTGTGCCCCGTGTTTTATGTCTTCGCTTATTTATGGTACTTAATCCCTGTTAGATTATTCAAATTTATTTGCTGCTACATGGGTGCTACATGTGTTTCAGGTTTACCCCCTTTGTACTGTTAGGCACATTTGATGCTGACATTCCGATTCCTCTTTGTACATGGGTGGTAACTGCTAAATGCTGTTATAGCAACCTTTGATTTTGCTGACACTCCGATTCTTCTTTTACATGAGGCAACCGTGCAGAACTGTTAGGCTGAAGTTCTTTTCAACTGTTCTGAACTGAAGCTTGGTGAACTCAAACAAATATTTTATGTGTTTCGCGGTTAGGAGATCGATTAAGGTGACCTACAAAATTTTATATCTGATGGACGTTCGCATTGGTTAAGGCTCTGTTTTCAACTGTTCTGATTAAGGCTCGAGGTTCATAACAGAAAGAATGCCTGAAATCAACATGCTTTATGCTGTCAGGCCTTTACACTGATGTCATGAATGCACACTGAGATCAAACGCTTGACCTTGCAGAAGAATGAGATACAGCCGCTGCTCTGTTGACCTGATTACTACTGGCAGGGCACTAAACAAGTATGGGTATTAGATGTTTACAATCATAGGGCTTATATTACCCTGTGTACATAAACTTTCGTGAGATTTGTTACCATGCTTGGTAATCACAATGGGCGTTCATTTGTTCAAATCTTATGATCAAGAATTAAAGCTACCTTTTGAAATGTACTTAAGTTGTGAGCCAATACCATAAAATGGTGGACCATGTACCAAATGAAATATTAAGTTACGGGCTGGTACCGTATTTTAGAGAGGTACCTCCCAGGCACGGTAAAACTTCTCAACTTTAAATCCAGAAAAGAATATAGCTCGTACTTCTTATATTAGTATAGATAAAAAAAAAGGATATCCGTTTGGTCGCATTGAACTTCTTTAATAGAGGAGGCCAAAGTAACGCCCAGATCTTTTCTTTTTTGGAAGCACAAAACTGACTAGCAAAACTTTTTATCCAGACCAAGTTGCATTGCGGAAAAGTTGTGTACCATCAATTTCTAAAACGAAAATTGCTATTCCCGTCCACTCTTCTGCCTCATGCTCAATGTGTGAGCGTGTGGTCCACTCTTCTTGCCGCGATCCGAGTGTTGGAGTCCCTCAACAGAGTTTGCGTGGACTAGAGTCCGGCTTCGGCGTTTGGCTGTTGACCTTACTTATTGGCTGTGCTGTGACGGGGCGACAGAGAAGACTGTTGGTGATGATGATACAGAGGACCAGGTTGTGCTCCTTTGTATCATCTTTTTATGTCACGGTCCATGATGTAAAATGAGAATGTACTGTTATGATGTTTTAATATAATTCATCACATTTTGCAAAAAGAAATGGTTGAGGCTGTGAGCTGCCCACCGTGTCTAGGTTTAGAATTGGAGCGACCTCACTATGTTCCCTCCTCCCAAAATCCCCCTTTGCCTCTCTCTCTCTCTCTCTCTCTCTCTCTCTCTCTCTCTCTCATTCGAGTTAGAAGGCCGACGACCAGGCTCACCGCCACTAGATCTTACCGTGCGATTTGTCACAGATTGAGCTTCCATTTGCCAGATTCAAAACCAGGTGAGTCTCTTGAGCTTTTGTGGTGTTCAAGTGGGATTGTCAATAGGCCCACCCCAGTTCCACCAGTAGTGAATAATCGACGAACAATAAGACATAATTTATAAATACTCTATGACGTCCTTTTGTCTTGTTTTGTGCCTCGCAATGAGGTTGTCG
Organism: Phragmites australis; assembly: GCF_958298935.1. Classification (NCBI taxonomy): domain Eukaryota; kingdom Viridiplantae; phylum Streptophyta; class Magnoliopsida; order Poales; family Poaceae; genus Phragmites; species Phragmites australis. Next base: position 27,603,368 of record NC_084926.1, on the reverse strand, counting down.
TTCATGGCATGTAGGAAAATGCCAATGTGGAAAATACTGTACAATTTCAAATGTAAATTTGACCCTGTTTGCTCTTTTTCTTTTCTTTTTTATCTCACAAAAAGGATTGGGTTGGCTCTTGAATTTTACATAAACTAGCAAAATATCCGTGTGTTGCAAAGGTGTCCAAATCTTAATTAACCTAACTATTTCATTTCTCACATAATCGAAAACAATTAATCAAAATATGACAATATTGCGCAGAGAATATGTCAATAGACTGCCATCCTACAACATTGTGCAGTGAATATATGTCAATAGACAATCAAATATTTCTATGAATCATCACCATTTTCCATATATAGTTCATCTATCCTCAGAACCTCAGGTCTTAGACCAGTTAATATACCATACATGCTGACTGCTACTCAGTATTTTGAGTTGTCGCTCTAATGACAAAGATTTAGGTTCTCTCTCTCCAAAGTTCCACAACTAAGCTTGAAGAGCACTTTCAAGATATAGGGATTGAAGAAAATTAAAATGGTCATATATGCCGGCAGTGAAGGGGTTTTCTGTAGTAGTGTAGCCTAGGAGGAGTCTGACATCATGGAGGAGGCCCTATACAAGGTGGAGCACAACAAGGTGATTTCTCCCCGGGCCCTAATCGCCTATGCATCAGCAGCGGGGTAGAAAATCCTGAGCTCGGACACAGCTAGACGGTGATTTTTCTTGATTTCTTCTATTGCGTTTTTTGCTTCCCCCCTTCCAGCTTTCTTCTTGAGGTGCTTTCTTACTACGGCCTGGAAATCATTCACCTCAACCCCAACTTCATTGCCATGTTGTGTGTCTTCACATATTTGAGCGAAGTCTTCCTAAGTCTATGCCTGTCCCTCTACCCCTTTATGAATTTTTACCTATTGAAGGGTTTCCAGGGCAATGTCGCTGGCGGTGCCAGATTCCATCTTCGTGAGGGAAACACGATGGAGTGCATCAATTTCTCCACCAAGAGCTCCTAGTTAGGGTAGCATAAGAAGTGGTTCCAGTGCCAACCTAGCCCGCTAGGGCTTCCTTACCGTGGTCTTCCCCCATTATCAAGGCCCGCCTGGACGAAAGAGCCGATGATGGCCACCCTTCATCGGAGTCATATTAATGACATACGGTATCTAAAGGAGAAGGGGTTGATGGTGTATGAAGTCACTAGGGATTTCATCAAGCGCTATCTAAGTCATCTAAAGTCGAGGATCACTAGTGCTTGGCAATTCCTAGCCGAGATGGATTCAGCCAAAGAAGGTGAGACATGGACTTATCAATCTCAAATAACCATTTAGGAAAGCTACAGGCTTAGACGTCATGAACTACTATTGCTTGTCATTTCCTGCAGTGCTTTTGCTGGATGTGATGGATAAGAGGACCAAGTTCCTATTTGATGCAATCCACATATCTGTTAGCTCGGGCATCCCGGTCCACATCATGGAGATGGAGGCCAGCGCTCAAGGGACGATCATGCCGATAAGTCTCACGAGCCTTCTCACTTTTTACTTCATCTTCTTTCCGAGTAGTCATAACCATAGTGATGGATGTCACTAACCAGCGAAGCTCCCTGGGAGTGGGCAACCTGACCCAAAAGCCGAGAATGTAGGCGTGCGAGATGTGGACCCAATCGAGGTCCAGATCACGAGGAGCAGAGGTTCGAGTGGGAGTAGTGGCAGTGGTGCTACATTGCAAGCCACATCCTTTGCCAGAGGTGAGACTTTGGAAGGGGAGTACTTCTCTGTGGAGGTCAACTCATCAGGGGTCAACTCTAGGCCACCAACACCAACCGCATCTGCTCCATTAGCCCTTGAACACCTGGCACCAGCTCCGGCCGCCCGAGATCCTACCCCAGCGATGGCCACTGGGGGTCTGGTCGTGAATCAAGCACTCGAAGCAGCTACCGTGACTCCAATAAGTTAAGCATTTCATCAGAGTCTTTGTAGTCCCAGTTTTTTACTTTGGGTGCCTTTAGGCCCCGATTTAGGACCACGAGAAGGCAATCATTATCGTGGATCCATTTGGCAGTGCTCCCCTATTCCCGCTGGGATCGGGTGTAGCGAACATGGCACTTTTAGGGCATAATGTGATTTTGGTGATTAATGACAACATAATCAATGGGACTCACATGTTTGTCAATTATATTCCTTAGTAGGTCTCATGGATGCAATACATGAAGAAGCAACTGAAGCGAGACAAAGAGTAGATTGAACTGGACAAGTCCTAGGAAAATTGTACAAGCCACATGGTCCGAAGGTACAGTATTTGTACTGCGACAACATTTTCTCCGGTAGTTTTGTACATGCTGGATGGTCCGATGCTTAGAGGTTGGTTCACGTCGAAGCATTCTCAAAAGATTATTTAAAGGTTATACACGCTGGATGGTCCGTCGACGAAGATTTGGCTATGCTGAAGCATTTCCCATAAGATGTTGCAACGACATGTTTTGGCATGGTTGTACACGCCAGATGTCCGACGATTAGAAGTTCTACATGCTGGACAATGCTCAGTGAGAGGTGGCTCAGTTGGCTCAAGTATACACACTGGATAGTCCAGTGATAGAGTTCAACATAGTGCCAGAAGATCTGGTGTCCTTAATGAGTTTGAGTGGAGTTCCAATGGCTAGTTTTTATTGCAGTACATGCTGGATGGTCTATTGTTTGTACTGCTGTTGTACCAAGTGTTACGCTGACACCTTAGAGTCTTGGGGACTCACTAGCACCATGAGCCTTGGTGGCTCATACTTGTTGACCCTCCGACTTCATGTGGAGCGGCGGTAAGACTCTTGTACGAGGATGCGAAGACCATTTCCTTTGTGGCTCAAGCTCCAAAGGGAAGACATCAGCAAGTGACTAGAAGAAAGGCTTGTGGTGAGGCTTTGTCTTGGTGGCTTGGTGGCTCAACCTACTTGATGCCTAGGTGGCTCAAGGGCCATGACCGGGTGCCGTCCGGGAGCTATAGCCTAGGTGGCTACTCCAACATTGACTAGCGGTGGCATTTATGCCATCGATACAATAGATAAAAATCTCTTTGTTCCGAGTTTGCTCTCACTACCGTATTTATGTTTTCACATTTACATACTTGCAATCTGCATTTGCATCTTTATCTTCCTAGAGTAGTTTGCTAGGATTGGCTATAGGTTGTAAACCCTTTTGAGTGGTAGAATAGACACACTAGATAAATCCAGAGCACATTTAGATAGAAATTGTTATAGCTTCATCTTATGAAGTTTTTGGAGCGGATTAGTTTTAGATGTCCTAATTCACCCTCACCTCTTAGGACATCACTGATCTCTGAAGTTAGTACCAAAGCAAGTTCTCTCATCTCTACAATTAGTATTAGAGCCTCGTGCTCTTAATAGGCTTAACATCCTAGAGAGTTATGATTTTCGAGGTAGGATGGATATCGGTAGTGCTCGATGTTTTGACAACACTCTTTTCCCCATTGGAAATTTCTAATTACTTGTCATTTGCAAGCCAAAGGTTTAGATGTTTAGAGAGTCAACGAGGAGGGGGTGAAGCTATGACTCACAAACAATGAGAGGCAATTCGACACATTAGTGAAGAGTATCCTTTTATCATCTCTAAGCATTGATGCATTCAGTGGAGTATATTCTCTCACCAATGCTCATGATGTTTGGACTAACCTCATTGAAATACATGAAGGCACAAAGGATGTGTGTAATGAGAAATTTTATGTGCTAGTCACTATGCTCAATAGTATTAAACAACTTTCGCATTGAAGTGCTAATGAAATGTACTCATATTTGAATATTCTTGTCAATAAGATCAACAGGCTAGGTTTGATGCCAATTAGAGATGATCAAGTAGTGAGAAAAATACTTCAAGCTCTTCTTCCAAAGTATAAGTTGATTGTTTCCATCATCTACGACAACAACATTAACAAGATGACTCCAAGCTAAGTTCTCGGCAAGATCACCACCTATGAGGTGACCACAAACAAAAAGATTGAAGGTTCATCCTTATCTGGCACCAAGAATCTTGCCCTCATAAGCAAGCAAGCTCCTTTCCCACATATGAAAGAGACGATGAGAAGGCAAGAGCAATAGTCAAGCTCAAACGAAGATGATGGTGATAAAAATGAAGAGAGCGGTGAAGAAGATGAACAAAGCACATCAAGTGATGAAGAAATAGATTCCAAGATCACCAACCTCATCTCAAGATTGGAGAAGGACCTCAAGAGGATCAACGCCAAGATTGATCATCCAATCTCTATGAAAGACTGAGTCAACACGATTGGTCATATCAAGAAGGAGAAGAAGACTAAGAACAAGAAGGAGATAAAGGGAAGAGGTAAAGCATTTGCAAACATAGGAAGATGGGTGAGTGAATATAAAGATTCAAGCTCAAGTGATAAGAGCTTCACCATCCACTCCTCCAAGTGATGCTCTTCCTCAAGGTCGTCATCACACAAGTCATCATCACACTAGGATCTTATGGCCAAAGATATGGAAAATGATGTAAGTGGTGATGAATCCGATGATGATTCACCCTCTCAAGAAGAACTTCTTGCTTTGATAAATGAGCAACAAGGGCTTTAAAGAAATAAGCTAAAGAACTTAAGAAATTCAATGCTCTTAATGAAATTCATGCTATATTTATTTTTAATTATAAATATTTAGTGAGAAAATTTGAATTGCTAAACATTAAGCATGAAGAGCTTAAAGCAAAACTTAAGGGCATTGAATCTCAACCTAAGGTTCCTTTGAAGAAATCTACCTCGCTCTTTAATTTTAATCCTAAGATGGATGCTTCCACTTCTTGTGATCAGGGTTAATCTTACCGACCAGAGCTCGGTAACCGAAAATTCACGGTTACCGCTGTAACCGGTCAAAAATTCAAAAAACTTCAAACAAAATTCATTTGACAAAATTTGAAATTTGGAAAAAAATCGCGATTTTAGCCGTTCGGTAACCGGTCGGTTTGGACCGGTTACCGAGCGGTTTTTGCGATTTATCGAGTGGTTTTCTTGAATTTTCCGCATTGTCGATAACCGCTCAGTTTTCTCGGTAACTGCTCGGTTTTCTAGATTTATCAGTGGTTTTCTCGATTTTCAGTGAAGTTCAACAAAAAACCCAAAAATTATCTCAATCTTGTAAAATCAATAACTAATTCATCTGAGCTTCAAATCAAATGAAACAAATTTTGTTGGTTTCCTTGTGACATGATCTACATGATAAAAGTATTTATACTCATAAAAAAGTTCAAAATTTTCTGTGAGAAATTGTTTTTCTTAAACCAAGTTAAATGCATAGTTTACTCTTTGCTAATCCAAAAATCATGAAACTAATTTTGTTAGTCTTCTTACATGATCCTATGTCTTTTAAAAATACATGAACTCATGAATTAGTTATTGTAACATGCATGATTGTGTAAATATGTTGCAACTAGATTAATTCATAACTGACCCATCACACCTCAAAAATTAGTGAAACCACTTTCATTAGCTTATTTATACTATGATTTACGTAGGAAAAATAATAGTAGACATGAAAAAGTTAATTACAGTGCTTTATGCTTGTGAACTTTATGCTTGTGAACTTTGTAAAAATCATAGAGAAATTAATAAAACTCTAAATAAAGTGAAATGAATTTTCAAGATTCTCTTAAAATACGTTTTACACAAGAAAAATATGTGTTTGCATATTACACTTTTCCTTAACTTGAGTTAATAACTGAGCCACACGCTTCAATTTTTTTCATTTTTTTCAAACTTCCTCCCTATAGAATATGATGCACATGACATTATTTTTGAAAACGTTTTTCACAGAAGGTCTTAGAATTGTGTCTAGTTTTTTTAAGATTTTTTTGATTTTTTTATTTTTTCGAATTTTTTGAATTCAAATTCGGTTACCGTTCGGTTTCTGAAACCGGACCGGACCGAGAAGGTCGGTAACCGTGATTTTTGGGTGATTACCATCGCATTTGTGAACCGTGCTTGTGATTATTTGATTGATCTATATAGCTCACATCTTTGCAATGAAACATGTGTTGAGAATGTTATTGTACAATCATATAATGATCTTATTGCATAGAGAATAATGAGATCAAGTAAGAAGTGGAGAAGCTCAAGAAAGACCTAGCAAGATTAAAGGGCAATAATCATGTCTAACCTACTCAAGATAATTGTGACAACATGGTGATCACCGTGATATGCTTCAAGTGTCATCAAGAAGGTCAAAAGTCCTTCCAATGCAAGCAAGTCAAAAAGGAGACTAAGGAGAAGAAAAAGGCGATGAACCTCTCAACCAATTCCTCCAACGCCTACACCAAACCCAACTACAGGATCAAGATAAAGAGCAACCACTACAAGCCCAAGAAGAAGGACAATGGCAAAGTGGTTGCACACATAGTTGGGAGAAAGGACCGGAGGTGGAACCAAACCATTTTGGTGCCCAAGAAAGTTATCACCAACATGAATGGGCCACAATTGGTTAGGGTTCCAAAGAAGACTTGAAGTCCACAGGTCGGCTAGGGGGATTTGGAGACTTGGTGCACAAGGTGAAGTAAAGGTTCAAGCTAAGAGGCCAAGTGTACAAGATTGGGTGCATCAATGAATTCCTTGATCATCATATACCAAAATTTCACATCCAAAGGTAAAAGAGGTAATGGTAGCTAGATTTTTTTTCATACTTTTTTTTGCATCTAGTACCTTTGCCTTGTCTAGGATTGCATGTGTATATTTCATTTCCTTGCAATGCCTAATGTAGGTCTTTCATATAGTAGGTTGCTTGTGTTTCTCTCTAACCCATGAGGAACCTACATGGTTTATTAGTTGTAGGTTCTTTACGTGGCATTTTTCTTCAAAAGGTATACTTTATGACATGAGTCCAATCTATAGGATAAATTCCCTATTGTTATCAATAACAAATGCATGTCTCTCACAAGTATTCAACACTTGTATACACATATTTTATGGAAGCATATCCTATAGGTTCTGATTTTGAGACTAACTTGTGTTTCAAGTGGTATCTTTTGTAGTGTCGTGGAGTAATCTACAAGTCCCAGGAGGTATGCAATGCTTATTATTTACTTGGTATTATTGTCAATTCTTTTGATCTTTTAAGCTACCTCCATATATAATATGGCTTAAACTTTCTATCTCTATATATTTTCTAGTTGTGAATATGTTTTACTCTCATCATATGTATGCACATATATAAGGGGAGTTTAGATCATATTATATGAGTTTCATGAATTATGGTCCATGTGTTTTATTTTAAATGGTATCCATATAACATTTTCAATTGTATTTTTACAATTGGTATCATTTATTATCGGATCATGATTTATGAAGCTCTCTCCCAATTGTTCTAACATTTTTCCTTGAGTTCAATATGTGTTTGTAGCCTTTTTGAGATTGTTGACAAAGGGGGAGAATTTTGTCGACCAAATCAAGATGCATGATTATTAAGCAACATGCAAGATTGTTCCTCTGACGGGAGAATTTCGCATGGGTCGCAAGGATGAATAGTGGCAATGGAGGAGGAGAATTGTCTACATGACAGTCACAACAAAAGGGGGACAAAGTGAAGGTAAGAACAAGGTAAGGAATTTTCAATTGGTACATATGGTGCACTTCCAATTGGTACCATTAGTTTTCTTATAATTGGTATCATTGTTGTTCTTACCATGCATCCAAGTAAAGTAATAAGGCCTTGTGCACATTACAAATGTTGTCATTCATTATTTGTGCACTTTACAATTGGAATTATTTATTTGCCACTTTCTTTGGTTGTGTTATCATCAATCACCAAAAAGGGGGGAGATTGTAGCGAACATAGTCCTTTTAAGGTATGAATGTGATTTTGGTGATTAATGACAACATAGTCAGTGTGACTAACATGTTTGTTAAATATATGCCTTAGTAGGTCACATGAATGCAATACATGAAGAAGTCACTGAAATGGGAAAAAGATTGAATTGAATTGGACAAGTCCCAAGAAAATTGTACACGCTGGATGATCCAGCGATAAGGCATTTGTACACGCCGGAGCATTTTCCCCGATAGTTTTGCACATGCGGGATGGTCTGACACTCAGAGGTTTTATAATACCCTGATTTCCAATTTCTCAAATCTCATAAAATTTTCCTAGATTTAATTTCAGTTTAAATCAATAGCACAGGATAAAAACCTATTTTCTGGAGCTCACAGTTCAAAAAGGTTGACTTGACGGTCTAACATCATGGGGCTGAAAGGAATCAACGAGAAGATGTTTAAGGGAGAAGGAGGTGCTCTGGCGATTCTTCAGGTGCTCTCCCTGATGATTGCTCATCAGCCTCTCTTCTAGATCCTCCTCTCCAGGTTTCTCTCTTAACTTTGAGAGGTAAGCGCACATGGGTTCCTCCTCGGATCTTGCCTTGGATTTGGATTTCTCCCATGGCAAAAATTTTGAGCAGGAAGTTTGTGCAAGGTTTTGGTCTTCGGTTCACCACCCATCCTCTTCTCCAGAGGGCTCTTTCTTCTTGATTGCCTATTTCCGATGTTTTACTTTCTGTTTGACTGAAGATTCAGTTGGTTTGGCTCTTCAATCTTGTCTTGGTGGTTCGGCTCCTGGTTATCATGTCAAATTTCTTAGGGACAAACATTTCCTATTCTCCGGGGCTTCGAAAAGAGTGGGGTTTCACATTTATCATCTAAAAAGGTTCATTGGTGATCTTTTTGATGTCTATTTTCATCTTTGGAATGATGGATCATCTTATAGGCCATTTGATGAGGAAAGATACTACAAAGAATGTGATGAACAGTGGACTCTAGTGATCTCTAAGTCATCAAGGAAGGCATCCCGGTCTTCATCCAACCTTGCTAAAGGGTCAAAAAAGAGAGTTCGTTTTACAAAGCAACTAGAGCAAGATTCTCCATGGATCAAGCACAAGCCTCTTCTACCTCCACAGGGGATTAAATTTGGTTCATTTTGCTTTCCTTTACATGATGATCACCTGCATTCAGATCATTCTCTAATTCCTATTCAGAAGGTCTTTGGCTCTCTCCAGCATGACCTGCTAATCCTAAATTCAAATTCAAAAGAGGCTGCTCAAATTTCAAATGCTACGAGATCTAAGGCTCCTTCTGTGCTGGCATCAATGGAGGATGTTTTTCCCTCCTTTATGCCTTCGATAATCTGCTATAATTGCTTGAGACCAGGACACGTTCGGGGTCTTTGTACACAACAGGTACACTGTAGAGCTTGTTACAATTATGGGCATATACAGCGTTGGTGCATGGCACATTCTAAACCCAAAATCTGTTGGGCCCCTCGGTGTAAGTCAGACATGAATACATCTCCACGCCATGATTATCGTGCCCTTTCTCCTCTTGAACCTACCATTCCTTTTGCTTCCCACAAGCAGATCCAAGACCCTCCCCTGCAGCCGCCGGCCACGCCCCTTGATCCTACTGTGCCACCACAATCACCTAAAGAGATGGCAAACTTTGCCATCAATCCAATCCTGCACTTGCCCCATGGCCTCATCCTGGACCATGGGTGGCAGCGTCCGGCAAGAGGTCATCTTGCTCTTGGTGGTGAGCCACCGCGCTGTCACGAAGACTACACCATTGTCAGGCTTGAGCCAATGCCGCATCCGATGCACGCGTTGGAGGCCCTTAATGATGTGATTGTTTATCTGGAGGATACTTAGCCGGTTACAGTTCTCTCTTCTTTGCTCTCTCCTCTAGATCTCGGCCTGTTACAATTTGGCATGGTGATGCAGAGCGAAGGGCTTCTTGCTTTGAGTCCGATTCAGTTTGGACAGGGTCACCAGATTTTCATTTGCAAACATGATGAGTGTGAGTTGAATACTAGAGCTTGCATTTACACTAGAGTCTATTGGATCATGTTTTTGGCCTTTCCTTTGGATTATCAAACTATGGACTTCATGAAGGCTGTGATCGCCCCTTTTGGCCGATTGCTCTTTTGGCACAATCTTGAAAACAATAAGTCGCGCACTCTGGTGCAAGTCCTGGTTCTGTTACCAGACGAAGTGCCTCGTAGTTTGATTGTTTCACGCGGTAGCAGACATGGTGGGTAGGGCGTTTCTTGGATGGTACCAGTGTATATCTTGAATGGAGAATTCCCTGATTTTTTCCCTCAGGTTGAGGATCCCATCCCTCCCAATGGTAAACCACACCCCATGCATGGACTAGTTCAGAATGGAAATCCAAACCAGCACCAAGGTTGGGTTCATGAGCAAGCTGGAGTAGCTCAGGAACATTTTCAGGAAATGGGAATTCATGAAGTGCCTCATGGAGAGTAGGATTGGGCTATGCATCCAGATGATGAGGACGAGCATAACGACATCTTCTTGCCGGTGTGGGATCCAGTGATGCATGTGAACATCGAAGAGCTCCCAAAAATTTTGCAAGAGTCAATTTTAGTGAACAGTTTTGGTTCTTCAATCTCTTTTCTGAGAGCTAATGGACCAGATATCGGTGTTGATGAAGTTTGGGAGGATATCAATGCTGCAAACATTCCTTCCGAATCCAACATGGCCATTATCCCATATGTTGAACAACATTATGACATGAGACAGCACAATGAAGTTGCAATAATTTTTTTTAATATCTACAGCATATTGTTTACAGAAATTCATGCTTTGCAAGCTCTCCCGACTCCAATGCCTCTCTCCTTGCCACTCCAGATGTTTTGGACTACGGTTTCTGCACAACTTTTTGTTCCAAGGAACATTCTACAGCCTGCTCTTCTTAAGCTCCAAGGTAGCAGCAGTTCTGTTGACTCACCCAATATTGAGGAACTAATTTAGTAGCTTCAGCCCTTACAACATCACAGATCTGAAACCTTTCCGAATGAGCTAACGAGAGCTTCACCTTTTTCTGCTACTGGCCTGAGCTTTGATATGGAGATGCAGGATACCTCAACTCAGCTTCTCACCGCAACAAGCACCAAGATCCCAACCATGAAGCACCTTTACCGCCAAGAAAGAACACAACGAGAACTGCTTCTAGGGACAGTGCTACTCCTATCTCTGATAAGGGCCTTCGGCACAGTATCAGATTGAATGGCCCTAGCGATGGTTACCATCATGTTCAGTTGGAGGATAATCCAAGGAAACATTGGTGTTCTGCCCACACTTTGCCACCAGCTGCAGATGTTTCTCTGGAAACCCTACCTACATCCAACAAGATTCCTGGCCCAATAACAATTGAAGTCATGCAGTGCTGGGGAATAGAGAAGTGCAACGTATCTCCTAATGAGATAACGGAAGACATCCTTCTAAAGGACCCAAAATCAATAGCCTCCGATGAATAGAATAATTCTAATGAGTGTTTGGGCTACTTCTGCTTGTTGTTTTGAGAAGATTAGTAATTTTGTTTTAGCTGTTACTATCGGTGTGCTTTGGACGAGTCTAAACTGTTGTTGCATCTCTTCTCTCCCTTCTGTGTTTGGTTGGTTACTAGTACTCCTTTTCTATTCCATCTATTGGAATCTGGTGAACTATTCGTGTGATATTTGTATCTTGTTTCTCGGGTTTCATTCCTAATGGTCCCTACCCCGGTTTTGTTTGCATGATGATATCCAGTGTGCACCTAGCCTCTTGTCAGATTTATGTCAGTACGAGAGACTCTCACACAGCCCAGGTTTCAAGATTCACAATGGTCTCCTCTCCATAATACTAAGTGTTTGGAGCTTCGGTGCTGCTCTTGGTTTACAAAACAACTATTATGTTAATAAATTGGAACATCCTCAATTGGAATGTGAGGGGCACAAAAGATTCTAACAAGTGGCCTTTGGTATGGAATAAAATTGAGGAGAGTGCATGCTCAATTATATGCTTATAGGAAACCAAAAGAGAAATAGTTGATCAGACTTACATACGAAATTTCATACCGAGACGTTTTGATAACTTTGATTATGTACAGTCGAGGGTAGCATCAAGGGGAATCCTTGTGGCTTGGAATAGTTCTTACTTTACAGTGTCAACCATTGAATGAAACAGAGATACTATTGTCATGGAATTTAAGTCGACTCTCAACAATGATTCTTGGCACTTGGTATCAGTATATGGCCCATGCCATGAACCAGAGCACACTGCTTTTGCTAATTGGTTTTAGAATATTCAGATAAAGGATGATGAGAACTGGTTATTATTGGGTGATTTCAATTTCTATAGATCATTGGAAAATAGAAGTGAACCAGGTGGAAACCTTCACAACACCTTTATCTTCAGTGACATTATAGATCATCTGGGCCTGATTGAGGTACCGATCAAAGGGAGGGCTTTGACAGGGAGTAATATGCAACAAAATGCTTTGTTAGTGCAACTTGATTGGGTTTTCTCCTCACTAAACTGGACTACTATTTATCCAAACACCTTAGTCAGTCCTCTTGCTAGGACTACTTCGGACCATGCGCCTTGTAAAGTAACCATCAGTAGCTCTATTCCAAAGGCTAATTTATTCCGCTTTGAGAACTACTGGATATAGCATCCTAGTTTCTATGATATGCTCTTATCAGATTCTGGACTGTCTCACTCATCATTTTACCAAAGAGGAAATTGACGCTATTGTCAAACACATGCCCTCTGATAAAGCACCCGGCCCGGATGGATTCAATGGGTTATTCATCAAAAAGTGATGGGATATCATCAAAGAGGATTTCTGTAATCTATGTCAAGATTTTTATGAAGGGAAAATTAGTCTTGAGAGCATTAACAATTCTTTTATCATCCTAGTGCCCAAGATACATAATCCTAAAACAGCGAATGACTTTAGACCCATTTCCCTTCTCAATTGCAGTTTCAAGTTGTTAACAAAGATTTTATCTGAAAGATTACAAAGGGTGATCTTACAGCTGATCCACATCAATCAATATGGCTTTATCAAATCAAGGTCTATTCAAGATTGCCTGGCTTGGTCTTTCGAATTCATTCATCAATGTCACCATTCTAAAAGAGAAATTATCATTTTAAAACTAGATTTTGCCAAAGCTTTCGATACTGTTGAGCATAGTGCCATTTTGCAAGTGATGCAGCATATGGGCTTCCCTATTAAATGGTTACAGTGGATTACCAATATTTTGTGCACTGGCACCTCAAGTGTCCTCTTGAATGGAGTTCCTGGTAAGAAATTTCACTGCAAATGGGGGGTGAGACAAGGAGACCCTCTGTCTCCTCTCCTCTTTGTCATTGCGGCTGACTTGCTACAAAGCATTGTGAACAAGGCATTTAGGCAGTATCTACTAAAAGCTCCAATACCTTAGCCAAGTTAAGTGGACTTTCCAATTGTTCAATATGCAGATGATACTCTACTGATTATGCAGGCTGACGCTTCACAACTCTTTTTCCTCAAGGCTTTACTTCACTCCTTCTTGGAGTCGACAGGGTTGAAGGTGAATTATCATAAGTCTCATGATTCCTATAAACGTGCCTGAAGAAAAAATTCAGAGGCTCGCTTTGACCTTTAGCTGCACAGTAGGCTTACTTCCGTTAACATACCTTGGAATTCCCATGGGAACAACAAAGCCAAGAATGCAAGACTTGACACCTATTATGGATAGGTTAGAAAGAAGACTAACAGCGACAACTGCTGCTCTTCTCATGTATTCTAGAAGACTTGAAGGGTCAACTCCTGTTTATCATCGCTGCCAACATATGCTATGTTCACTTTGAAACTACCAGCTGGGGTTATTGAATACATTGATAATAAGCGAAAGCAATGTTTGTGGAGGGGGAATGATATTAATAAGAAACGTGGCAATCTTAGGTTGAAGAATGATGCCCTTCTTTTGAAGCATCTGCATAAATTTTATCAAAAGGAAAACATCCCATGGGTTCAGCTTATATGGCACAGATATTACCAATCAAAGGTACCGCATGCATCTAGAGAAGGTTGATCTTTTTGGTGGGGCTAAATGTCACCTACCGAGGTATTGCTAGATGTGAAGTGGGTGCAGGAAACACGGTTCTATTTTGGCAAGATGTCTGGCTCAATGAACCTATGCAAAAGAAATTCCCTCGCCTTTATTCTTTTGTAAAGGACGATAGGCTCTCTGTTAAAAATGTGTTTGACAAGGAGGATATGACTACATTATTCAATGTTCCTCTCACATAACAAGCCTATAGCCTTCTCCAAGAATTACAACATGTGCAGTTAGACAGTCGGCAATAGGACAATTGGTTCTTCATATGGGGCAATCAGACATATTCCACTAGAAAATTTTATATCCTTGTCTATCAGCACCTAAAACGGCCCAAAACCTTTCTCTGGATATGGGAGTCTAAGTGCATTCCTGGAATCAAATTTTTTGCTTGGCTTTTACTCATGAACAGACTCAACACAAGAAATATACTACGAAGAAACTTTTTTGATAGGCCGGACTACAATTGCGTGTTATGTCTTTGTAGAACTGAGGAAACAAGGGCTCATCTCTTCTTTCATTTCCCTTTTAGCAAGAGATGCTGGAATACCTTGGGTATACAATGGTGCTCACATGGTGACATTAACTTCAAGATCCTTTGGGCTAAACAAAGCTTCCCTTTTCAGTACTTTATGGAAGTTTTCATGATATCATCATGGGAGATTTGGAAACAACACAATGGCCTCATCTTTGAGAATGTGACTCCTTCCCATAATCTCTGGCTCTTGAAGTTCAGGGAAATAGTATACCTTCACCTGGTCCATGTAAATCATGTATCTAGGCCTTCTATTGTCTCTTGGTTAGCTTCCCTTGTTTAGGTTTGTTTTTTCAGGTAAGGGCTCCTTATCCCATGTAACTGTTCCTCTAACCCTCTCTAGCCCTTATTAGAAAATTTGCACTATGGGGAATTTCACTACAGTTAACCTATTTTCTAAAATTCAATCCAAAGTGACCTACGTCTTTCTTTGGTTTGTTTGTATTTTATTTGAGGCTTTTTGTTTTGTGATATTTTCTATGTTTAGAATTCAAAATAGTTTAGAAATGAAATGAAAAGGAATAAAAGAAAAACCCTTCCCGGGTCGCCTTTCCCCGTTCTTCCTTCCTTCTGGCCCAACCTGCGCGGCTGAACAGTTTTGTGTGGGATCGGTGACATCCTAAGAGGGCGGGTGAATTAGGACACTTAAAACTATTTTAGCTCCCGAAAACAACACAAGATTGTTGTTACTCTACATAGAATAGAAGTGGATGAAGCAAAAATTGAAGCCATAAAGAGCTGACCAACCCCTAATACTGTTACTCAAGTGAGAAGTTTCCATGATCTTGCGGGTTTCTATCGGCACTTTGTGCAGGATTTCAGCACAATTACTGCCCCATTGAATGAATTGACGAAAAAAGGAGTGGTTTTCAAATGAGGACCTACACAAGAAAAAACCATTCAAGTTGTTGAAAGAAAAACTTACCCATTCTCCTTTACTCCAACTCCCTGATTTTGTTAAGACCTTTGAGCTAGAGTGTGATGCTAGTGGGATCCCCAGACTGAAGATCAAACAGAGGTTGTCAACTGTACATTATCAACCATATTACGGTCAAACAAAGGTTGTCAACTATACATTATCGACCATGTCACTGTTCATGTTTTCTTGGATGGATTACTACTACAAAGTCCGTTTTAGGCAATCTTGAACTTTCTGGAAAGCCTTTCCAATGGATATGAGCTCGACCAAATATTCGTTATGATGTAGTCAGAGTCGAAGGAATAAGATGATGCGTCATCGTTCTGGACCCTGTCGGTTTTGTAATCGTGTCGAGGTCGGAGTCCAGGTTGTGCATGCCTCTTTCCATGGCTGCACAACCCTAGGTTGACCCCCTCATGTCCCCATATAAATATATGGTAGCTTTCATAGTTTAGGCTCGGGTTTAGCTTAGATTATTTTGTTTTAGACAGTTTCGCCGTTTATCGATTTGTTGAACCCCAAACTCGAGTACTTCATTAGTAATTAGCAATATTCAGATTGCATCTTCTTATTCTTGCTTGTGTTCTCGATTCGCTTGCAGGAAAAGCCTTCTTGGCGAGATCAATCGTGTCTTGGCACGGTTGATAACCACGAAGTAGTGGTGTAGTGGTTGTGAGGGTTCTCGATCTGTTCAGTTCGGAGCCTATGGATCATCAATGTCGAAACTTCACCAATTGACTTATCGTATTACCTTTCGAAAGATCGAGCAAACGCACATCATCACCTCCTTCTAGTTTTCCTCTATCGGTTCCCTTGCAAGTTTGCAAGTTTTTTAGTTTCCAGATTTGATTTTCGTTTTGTTCTTTGGCTAAAATTTTAGCATCTTATGAGGTCATTCTTCTTGTTTCTAGAGGTATAAAATTCACATACACACGTTTATGTGATGGGATCTTGAATTTTTTTGCCTCTAGAGAATTAACTTGGAGAGTTTTGTTGCTCGTTGTTCATATTTTCTTGTTTTTTTGCAACTTGTGATCTTTCGAGTGCTAACACACATGGATTGATCTTAAATGGAACCTATAATTCATATACCATCAGTGGACTCGTGTTGCCTCGATGTTCTCTTGTTAAAACTTCTCTCTATTTTTGCTTGTGCTTAAGTTTTGAGGTGTGTTGGGTGATCCAAATAGGAGAAGACCATCGATTTTGCAAGAAATTTATTAAGACGTCTATTCACCCCTTCTAGTGACCAATATCGGTCCTACAATTAGTGATGGTTTATGAATTATCACCAATGAGGTCGTTAGTGACGGGTCGTAACCGTGACCCGTCACTAATGATCAGTTACTAGTGGTGGGTCGTAATCTTGATCTATCAGTAATGACTGATGAACGTTTTCCGTGTTTTTGACAAAAAAAAATGTCAAAAAAATTCCAGCCGAGCTATCCCAACGTAGGTTCATCACCACTCACCATGGGTCACTTGCTATTTTTCAAATTGTTTTTATACTCTATGTTCCGTGGGAATCGAACCTGCGACCTCTCCTCACGCGCATAGCCCCCTTACCACCTCATCTATTACGTAGTTGTGAAAAAAATTGGATATTTTATTATTTTAACCTTCTTTGCCGAAGGTCATTAGTGACGGGACAGAATTGTGAGCCGTCACTTATGACTAAACAGTGACAGATCAAGATTACAACCCATCACTAACTAATGACTGATGATTAGTGACAGGTCGTAATCTTGATCCGTCACTAATGACTGATTTTGCCAAATTTTAACAAAGGCTATAATTTACATATAAAATTTTTCTTTATCCAAATTGTACAAATATTTATGAATATCTCATGCAAATGATCACAATTTGATGGGTGAGCTGGAGTGCCTTTGGTAAAATGGGTATAACTTCCGCATACAGACTCTGATTTTGATGTTATTTGACTCTACGAACATCTACGTAAAAAGTTACATACGTTCCTCCTCGATCTTGTTGAGTTTGGCAATTTTTTCGAGGCCAAATTCAGCCTGTAATATTGAGTTCTCACCCCCTGAAGTTTCTACACACTTTTCAGAATGCAAATTTGTGTCCATAGTCGCCCCCTTACGACATACTTGAGTATAAATGTACAATGGTTCCTATTCTAGTGTTGCTGATGTGAGAAAAAATAAGAGAAAAATAAAAAAATATTCTATTTTAGTTCTCTCTTCTCAGCTACACATTCAACTTGGTATTGACATCAAGGTTTCGGTTTGTTTACATCAACTCAAGCTTCCCGATGCATGTGACTGTAATGTATAGATACATTATCAATTATGAAAACACCTTTGTAGTGATGACTCAACTACCATATCTATAGCATACATGCATTTCTTCGAAGTCCACGAAACTAATATAATATCAATTACTACGAATCAAAATTATTACTAATAGTTATGTGAAACACGAGTCTATTGATAACATCTTTTATACACTAAGTAGTGCTGTTGAGGTGAGAGAAAAAAAAGAAAATATAAAAGAAAAATAAAAAAATATTTGTAAAAAGGTCATTGGTGATAGGTCAAAATTTGACCCGTTACTAATGACTGACTTAGGACGATCCATCACTAATGAGTTGGTCATTAGTGATGGGTCATAACTTAACCCGTCACTAATGATTGACCTAGAATGAGTCGTCATTTATGAGTTGGTCATTAGTGACGGATCATAATTTGACCCGTCACCAATGATGGGTCTAGAATAACCTATCACTAATGAGTCGTCATTATGTGATAGATCACAACTTAGCCCATCACTAATCACTGGCCTAGGGTGACCCACCACTGATAAGTCATCATTAGTGACAGATCACAACTTGACCCGTCACTAATGACTAGCCTAGGATGACCCGTCACTAATAAGTTGGTAATTAGTGATGGATCACAACTACGATCTGTCACTATTAGCATCAGTGACAAGTCATGTTACGACCCATCATTAATTTTGTGTCTTCTTTGTCTGAATATCTAATGCAAACGATTGCAGTTTGATGGGTCACCCAGAGTACCTTCGGTAAAATAGGTATAACTTTTGCATATAGACATTGATTTTGATGTTATTTGACTCTACGAACATCTACAGAAAAAGTTACATTCATTTCTCCTCGAGCTTGTCTAGGTTGGAATTTTATTTAGGCTAAATTTTGCCTGGAAGATTGAGTGAACCTCTTGAAGTTTCTGCACCATTTTTGGAACGCGTATTTGTGTCCATAGCTGTCACCCCTTAGAACATACTTGAGCAGAAATGTACAATGGTTTTTATCCATGTGCTGCTGATGTGAGAAAAAATAAGAGAAAAATAAAAAAAATATTCTGTTTTGGTTCTCTCTTCTCTGCTGCACATTCAACTTGGTATTGACATCAAGGTTTTTTTGTCTGTTTACATCAACTCGAGCTTCCAGAGGCATTTGACTGTAATATATAGATACCATTACCAATTATGAAAACACCTTTATAGTGATGACTCAACTACCATATCCATAGCATACATGTATTTTTTCCAAGTCCACGAAACTAATACAATATCAATTACTACGAATCCAATATATTATTAATAGATATGAGAAACATGAGTCTATTGATAACATTTTTTATACACTAAATAGTGTTGTTGAGGTGAGAAAAAATAAAATAAAATATTTGTTAAAAGGTCATTGATGATGAGTCAAAACTTGACCCGTTACTAATGACTGACTTAGGACGGTCTTTCACTAATGAGTTGGCTATTAGTGACGGGTCACAACTTGACATGTCATTAAAGGTTGACCTATAATGACCCATCACTGATAAGTCATTATTAGTGACAGGTCACAATTTGATCCATCACTAATGACTAGCCTAGAGTAACCCGTCACTGATAATTCGTTATTAGTGATGGGTCATAATTACGACCCGTCACTGTTAGTATCAGTGACGAGTCATGTCACGAGCAGTTACTAATTTCATATCTTCTTTGTCTGTTATTCAAATAGTGTATCTTCGATCGGCGAGGCCTTCGGTACTCCGGGCCTTCGTCCTCATGTCGCCGCTACCCTCGGATCTTCTACAGCCAAACATCCTATCTTCCTCAGTCTTCGTTCCTACAAACCCTGATGCTGGCTATGTTCATTCTAGTTCCTCACTCTGCATTAGACGAACTCGAAGGTTGGTTGGCTCCTTCGGTGACCTTTGACCTCCCAGAGATTTGGCCTTTGGGCTCCTCGCTCGTTGGCCATTCTTCAAGTCCATATCTGTGACCAAAATAGCTCACAAATTACTTCCCATTTGTAGGGTCAAGGCCGGCCAAAGTAAAGAGGGTCAATGTAGTACCATTTCTCCAACATGTATGATCCACTTGTGTGGCATGCATTTATGATATCATATAACAAAATCTTTTTGCACGTGATCTCCCAAACTCCTAGTGAAGTGGTATATTTTGGTAGAAAGATGATTATTATTTTTTGAAAGGAGCGTTAAATGTTGATGTCAGAGTTGAGGGGAAGAGAATTCTATAAGATGCTTCACTAAAAGATCCTTATAAAATTCTAATTTATGCTATCTTTCTCTAATCTAACGATTGACATATGTAAAAAAAAAAAACACGTAATATATATAAGAAGAAATCTTTCTTTTAACATCGTAGCAGCACCATTTAGACTTCTAGAGAGTTTAAAGGTCTTTTCCTTTGTGGCTACGAAATTTTTGGGACTGGCGACCGGCCTCGTGGTCCACATCGCCACTGGGACAACCTCGTCACGTCGGGACAAGACCATGTGCAGGTCAGCAAGCCCTCCGCAATAATGGATACGTTACGCTACACCCAAGCAAAGGCGCGTTAGTAAGTCGTCTTTTTCTTAGTTTCTGATTCCGACTGGAAGGCGCGTCATGGTCGTTCATAATTACCGTGTCTCGGGCGGGCCATCACGGACTCCATTTCCTGCCGCCGCTGCATCTGGATAGACGCGGACACGCAGCGGCGACCGGATCAACCCAATCCGACAGGCAACCGCAGCCGAGCCGGGGGGAACCACTGGACTGTTTGTGTCTGCCCGCCGGGTAAGACGTGTTAGGGACTAGAGTTTCACAATCGAATATAGGCTCGTTTTGATCTATTAAAAGATTTAATTCTATTTTTTAAGAGTTTTTTACTATATATACGAGACAACATCCCTTATTATAAACACAGATGAATATAGAATAGACAGTTTTTTCCCTACGCTTGTGTTTCTTTTTGCAATTGTTCTTTTAAGGGATTGCTGAACTACACCTGGTAGCAACGGTTTCTCAACATGTTATCAGCACGAAGCTCTGTAGAAGATCAAGCTAGCGGAACGAATTTGCCTGTGATCGATCTGCACTGCATCGACATCATCGTCAAGCGGGCAGGTCTTTGGCCTAGCCTATATGCTCTACGCGGCACGAATCGTTCGCAAGAATTGAAAGGTACGATCGATTCGGTATGTATCCTTGCAGCTACTGTCTTTTGCATCAAAATAGATCTAAAATCTTGTATAAACAGTAACGTGTATAGTATGTGTGAACAGTACCGATCAACCATCAGACGAAGTGCTGCCTACCGTGGCCGGATGGCTTGTGCCTCTACTTATGTGCCGCTACCCAACCGGCCTGCAGCCTGCAGCCTGCAGCCTGTTGCCGCGTGAAAAAAAACAAGAAGAAGTGCTGCATCCTCTGCTGATGTGCCGCCGTTGGCCAAATGACCTGCAGCCTGCTGCCGCGTGAAAGAAAAAGGAAACAAGGCCATGCAAGCAACGATTGCATGCAAGCAGTGAAGCACATGAAGATTCCATGCTTCCCTGCTCCTGATGTGCTGTGCCGCCGAATGACCAGCGCAACATCCGTGCCATACCCCATTGCTGGCCTGCATGCCACGCATGCGCTACACCATCTGCCTACAGCCGCACCTGAAGTCGCCGCCCTGCTGCGCACGTGCGCCCCTGCAACGGCCCTGCAAGCCACCAAGAATGGGGCACAAAATAAAAAAGAAAAAAAGAAAACTAAGGCCCTACTGGCCTGGGATCTCACCATCTCCCACCACCTTCCAGTCGCGTGCAAGGAACAGCAGACCGCACCGCTTGCCGCTCCGACGAATTGACCAACACGTCAGCCGAAACATCATATGCATGCATGCATTAGATCACATGCAACCATAAGACCGGATTACATGCATGCAAATCCCATGGCTGATGTGTCTGTATGCATGGCACATTGCAGAGCACGCCAAGCCATGCAGGCTGCGATGACTAAGATGGAAAACCAAAAAAAAAAAGAAAAAAACTTGCATTTAGCCCCCCAGATTTTCCAACATTTAGGCGTAGTCTTTGAATTTTGCATTTAGGCCCCTGATTCTTCTAAAAATTATCCAAAGACTCTAATTTTGCAAATTAGACCCTGTAGTTTGTAAAAATTACGCAAATTTTGGAATTTTGCGTATAAACCCTCAGGCTTTATGGAAAATCCTGAAAATACTTTTCCTACATGAAAGTATCGCTAGAATTTGAATTTTGCATATGTTTTAGCCATTATGCAGTATTTATTTCTATGTTATTTTGCTGTTTAAATTGTCTGTTATGCGTTTAAATTCAGTAAAATTCACATAATAGCATAGAAAATATCGAAAAATTTGCAGTAATCTAATTTAGCAACATGAAGCAACTTTACTAGTAGTAATATTTGCATCATTTAAATATGTAGATGGCTGGCATCACGAACAAGGAGTTCGCTGAGCTGAGTGTTGATGGCCGCAACTATCTCACTTGGGCATCGAATGTTCGGATTGTACTAGGAGCAAAAAGGCTCCGCGCTGCAATTGGCTTGGGAACAAGTAGTACGATTGTTCCCACGAAGGATGAGAATGATCAGACACTTCATTTTCTCCGCCATCATCTCTCTCCTACTTTGAAGGATGAGTACATGGTAATGACCAGCGCTAAGGCACTATAGGACGTACTGCAGGAGCGTTTTGAGCGTCTTAAGTACACTATCAAGCCTCTCGCAGAGCAAGAATGGGTCCGGCTCCGTTTCTGTGACTATAAGCATGCCAGAGAGTACAACTCCGCGTTGCACCGCATTTGCACACTACTATGTCTCTGTGGGAAAGAGATCACAGAAGAGGATAAAATTGAGAAGACTCTCTCCACTTTCCACCCAAATGCGGCAGAATCCGCACGCAATCACCGTCAATCAAATTACAAGAAGTATTCTGAATTGAATGATATGTTGTAACTCCATGAAGTTCATGACGAAGTCATAAATAAGAACTTTTTATCCTAGCCGTAAGGGAAGAGCAGTGGTCTAGAAGTCAATCACATCTCTTTCAAAGTGCGCAAGAACCGCAATATGAAGCAGGTGAAGAGAGGAAAGAAAGTGGTGGCAGGCAAAGTCAAGCCTAGTGATGATAATGGTAAGACAAACAAAAAAGTCAAGCTATATAGTGAGCAGAACCAGACATGCTATAAGTATAGTGTTTGGGGCCATTGGTCCCGAATCTGCAAAGCACCAAAGCATGTTGTGGAAGCATTCCGGAAGAAGAAGGAAGAGCAGCCAGAAGCACGCCTCACCATTGCAGTGGGGATGGAAGAGGACAAAGTAGTCAAAGTTGAAAGGGATGCATCTCACATGGAAGTTGATGACGCTCCCGCAATGACCATAAAAGACCTCCCAATGTAGGATGCAGAGACCTCTACTTTGCCCTCCTCCACTGACGTAGAAGATGCCATAAATAATGAAGCGGAAAAGAAAGCCATTGAAGCAGAAGTGGTCGGATATTTCGCAGACTCTATCTAGAATTAGAGTAATTAGCCATTCAATTAGTTACTGAATTTAAGAGGATTAAATAAATTTAAGCTCTAGAAGAGAAATCTTAGCTGCAAACAATATTATTTTTCGATAGTTAATAAAGCATTTAGTCTTGTTGCTACTTTCTCGCATGTGAATGATTGAATGTTTTATTTATAGAATATGTGTGGCGCTCGTATGGAGGAAGTGTGTATTGTGGATAGTGGAACCACAAACATCATCTTAAGAGAAAAGATGTATTTTCAGTCTATTAGAAATAGCTCTGAAAAGGTGATGACTGTCACTGGAAGTGATAAATGTATAGTAGGTTCTGAAAGAGCTACAGTCATACTACCTATGGGAACTACTTTGTACATTGAAGAAGCATTGTTATACCCTGAATCTACAAGAAATCTCTTAAGTTTTAAAGACATTCGCGCTAACAGTTTCCATGTAGAAACTGGTGAAGAAGATGGTAGGGAGTACTTACACATCACTAAGCATGATAGCAAAGTGAGAATACTTGAAAAACTTCCCTCCATGAGCAGTGGCTTGTACTACACTCACATTAGGGCACTTGAAGTGTTCACTACCATGAAGACTATTTTTCAAAGTGCAGAATTATTCTCCATGTGGCATGATAGGTTAGGTCACCCTGGTCTTAGAATGATGACAAATATAATTACTAACTCACAAGGTC
Source organism: Phragmites australis (assembly GCF_958298935.1). NCBI lineage: Eukaryota > Viridiplantae > Streptophyta > Magnoliopsida > Poales > Poaceae > Phragmites > Phragmites australis. Next base: position 27,579,500 of record NC_084926.1, on the reverse strand, counting down.
ATGGCATAAATGTGAAGAATTTTTCGAACCATGAGATTTTGTATGCCCTGCATGCGCTACTGGAAAATTAATAATAAGACCGTCTACCTTGAAGGTACAAGATAAAATCCCTGCATTCCTGGACCGAATCCAGGGGATATTTGTGGTCCTATTCAGCCACTTTCTGGCCCATTTCGGTACTTTATGGTATTAATAGACGCATCCTCGAAGTGGTCACATGTATGTCTATTATCTACCTGCAACCATACCTTTGCAAAGTTGATCTCGCAGATCATACAAATCAAGAATAATTTTCCGGATCATCGCGTGAAATCCATCAGAATGGACAACGCTGGTGAATTTACTTTTAAAGCGTTCAATGATTATTGCACTAGTATGGGAATTAAAGTTGAACATTCTGTACCGTATGTCCACACTCAGAATGGACTAGCCGAAGCGCTGATAAAGAGAATAAAGTTCATTACTAGACCTTTGTTGCAGCACTGTAATTTATCTGCTACATGTTGGGGACACGCATTCTTACATGCGGTAGCTCTCACTAATTATAGACCATCTTCCTACAACATCCAGTCACCTATGCAACTAATGCAAGGGGTAATTCCGAAGATTTCCCATTTAAGCAAATTTGGATGTATGGTTTATGTGCCAATACCGCCGCCACAACGAACTACTATGGGACCATTACGGAAAGTTGCAATATATGTCGGTTATAAGACTGCATCCATAATCCGATATTTAGAACCAACAACTGAAAATTTGCATACGGTCCGCTTCACTGACTGCATTTTTGATGAAAATAATTTTTCGTCATTAGGGGGAGAAAATATACCCTTGGATGAAAAATATCGGGAAATTATATGGCAGGCTGAAAGAATTGTGGCACATGATCCTCACACCAGTGAAGCAAATGGTGAGGTACAGAAAGTTATCGATTTGCAGAAATTAGCAAATAATCTGTGTGATCATTTTTGTGAATTGAAGAGCGTGATTAAGTCGCATGCGCCTGCACGCAATGCACTGGAGAGGGTGGAAGTATCAAAAGAAGGTACCCCTCATCTTGTCCTAGGAGCTCCAAACAATAATAAAAGGACAAGAAATTCGGTTTCTCAAGTCTCAAATAGCCGGAGACGTCCGACGAAGGTGGGAAATGAGAGCTTACCACAGTCGATCGCAAAAGTGCCCCAAAGAAAAAAGAAGGGGAGCCAGTTGAGACCTGGCGATGGTATGGAATCTCAGGAAGTAGGTATACCAGATTTGAATCTTCCCATGCAGGAAGGAACCAGCGAAAATGCGCGCGCTGAAATCGACGCTGGTAAACTAAAGGACCTTGCTCCAATAGTAAGAAATTATGAAAGCAAGATGAAGAAGTACCTAAAAGTGCAGCCCGTGATGAAATAGCAATAAACTATGTGAATTCAGGGGAATCCTAGAATAGAGGAACCACAATAGTCGACACATACTTCGCAAATAAAATTGCCACAGTCATAGATCATGACCCTGAGCCTACATCGCTCGTTGAATGTAGAATGAGGTCAGATTGGGAAGACTGGTAGAAGGTAATAACAGCTGAACTGTTATCCCTGAATAAAAGAGAGGTTTTCGGGCCAGTATGCCGCACACCTCCCCACATTAAACTAGTCGGATATAAGTGGGTTTTTTTGTTCGTAAGAGGAATGAAAGGAATGAAATTGTGAGGTACAAAGCACGACTAGTGGCACAAGGTTTCACTCAACGACCATGTGTTGATTATGAAAAAACTTATTCCCCGGTGATGGGTGGCATTACCTTTAGATATTTAATCTCAATGGCAGTCAACCTGGAGTTGAAAATAAAATTGATGGATGTTGTGACCGCATATCTTTATGGGAGCCTAGATTCGGTCATTTATATAAAGATACCTGAAGGAATACCATTACCGAATCAGGATAGAGGAAATAGATATCTTTATAGCGTACAATTGAAGAAATCGCTGTATGGGTTGAAACAATCAGGTAGAATGTGGTACATTCGTTTGAGTGAATTTTTGAAAAACGAGGCTACACAAATAGCACGGATTGTCCCTGTGTATTCATAAGAAGGTCCCAGAATGGATTTTGCATAATATCAGTATATGCGGATGATATGAATATCATTGGTACAAAAGAAGATATAGAAGAAGCAAGTTCCTACTTAAAATCTGAATTTGAAATGAAATATTTGGATAGAACCAAATTTTTCTTGGGCCTGTAGCTAGAGTATGTGGCAGATGGAATCTTTGTACATCAGTCAAACTACACTCAGAAGGTGTTAGAGCGGTTTGGTTTTGAAAAATCATTTCCTGCTAAAACCCCCATAGTCGAAAGGTCATTACAAGTAGATCAAGATCCCTATAGACCTAGAGAAGAGGGGGAGGAAGTACTGGGACCGAAATTCCCATACTTAAGTGCAATAGGTGCGCTGATGTATCTGGCTAATTGCACTAGGTCAGACATAACGTTTGTAGTAAACCTACTTGCACGATACAATGCAGATCCCACCAAAAGGCACTGGAAGGGCTTGAAGGATATTCTGCGCTACTTGCAAGGTAGCAAAGATCTAGGCCTATTCTACAGAAAGAATCAGGATCTAAGTCTGGTTGGATACGCAGATGCTGGATACCTATCAGACCCGCATACAGCGAAATCACAGACTGACTATGTTTTCTTATATGGTGGAACTGCAATATCCTAGAAATCGTAAAAGTAAAGCCTTGTATCTACTTCGACGAACCACTCAGAAATAATAACTTTATATGAAGTCGCACGGGAATACGCATGGCTTAGAAGAGTGATTAATCATATCCAGCAGTCATATGGTTTGAATACTACTAACATCCCTACCATTATCTATGAAGATAATGCTGTATGTGTAGCACAAGTGCAGTCGGGATATGTGAAAAACAACTTAACGAAACATATCAACCCCAAGTTCTTTTATGCTCATGAATTGCATAAAATGAATGAAATAAAGGTAATGCATACCAAGTCATGTGAAAATATTATAGATTTATTCATTAAATCTCTCCCTGCATCTAGTTTTGAAAGATGTGTTCGTGGCATTGGGATGATGAGGCTTAGAGAGTTGCATATTTCAAGAGGAGAATTTTCACATAATACCGATATTAAGAATTAAATCTTAGTCAAGAAGATTAAGCGCCCAAAGTTAATCATGAAAATTATATGAAGTATTTTGGGTAGATTGTACTCTTTTTTCCCTTAGATGAGTTTTCCTAAAGTTTCTCGTGTTAAGGTTTTTAACGAGGCAATTCGTGTAACCATGTCGCGAGCTATGCACTCTTTCTCCTAATTTTTCCTATTGAGTTTTTGGGGAGTTTTGATGAGACATATGCATTTCGTGAGAAGTACGCAAAAGGAAGTGTTAGGAAACCTAGAGTTTCATAACTGAATGTGGGCCCGTCTCGATCTCTTAAAAGATTCGATTATATCTCTTAGGGGTTTTTAGCATTATATATACGAGACAATACCTTTTATTATAAACACAGATGAATAAAGAATAGATAATTTTTTCCCTACGTTTATATCTCTTTTTATAATTCTTTTTTTAAAAAATCGTTGAATTACACATGGTAACAGCGGTTTCTCCCGGCAGCCGAGGTACGAAATAGTCCACTGCCCAACTATTGGAGTTTCCAACCGAGGCAACAGCAGCTGAGGTCGTCAACTACCGCGACCAAACGCCATCTTATTTTTTCTGACCTGACCAACACAACGGCAACTCGTTGAAGCCAGAGCGCTTTATATGTAAGAGAAATCCATCCAGAAATCACAGAGAAGACCTACGGGGAAGAAAACTTGGAGAGGAGTGGAGGGAGAGGGAGAAGGAGAGGAAGAGGGGTAGCACCATGCTGGACCATCTCGTTGGGCTGGTGAAGGTGCGCGTGGTGAAGGGGGTGAACCTCGCCGTCCGGGACCTCCGCTCCAGCGACCCGTACGTCGTCGTCCGCATCGGCAATCAGGTTCGCTCCTCCTGCTCTTTCCTTGTTCTTCTTGCCTGCTTGCTTTCGTTTTCTTGATGTAATTGAACTTGCCTTTCCTGATAGATTTTATCTGCTCTAGAGATCTGCCGAAATTAAGCCCCGATCCACAGTAGAGAGTGCGATTAATCTGTCAATTGTTTTAATTTTTATTTTTCTTTACTGGAAGAGGTGGACAGAATCGCTTTGAATAAAAGCCCGTGGTGCCTAGGTTCTAGAAGAGTAAGACAAATGGAGCCATCTTTTGAAAAAAAATTGTAATGGGGCTCTTGGCTTTTCCTTCTCTCGTGCTATTTTCATATCTGCCCTGGTTGTTTAGACTGTACATGGATGTACCTCTTGTGTCCCTATGTAGAGTTTCCTTGTTTACCTGCCGGTATTTTGATGCACTATCGACAGAGGCGAATTGCGTGCTAATTCTGATTAGTTTTCAACATTTTGCAGAAGTTGAAGACACGGGTGATAAAAAAGAGTACCAATCCAGAATGGAACGAAGAACTGACCCTTTCTATCGAAGATCCTTCGGTTCCTGTTAGACTGGTATATATACACGCCCTTCTAATTTCCCCTTTTTTCCTAAATTTGTTGTTGTTTGTATTATTATTATTATTATTGTTATTACTACTACTACTACTACTACTACTACTACTACAATATACAGAACAATACCTAAAAAAGTAACTACTTTACTGTACGTTTGCATAGAATAATGCATTACTGGGCATCTTGTTATTTGCAATGTAGCTGTTATTTATAGAATCAATTGTACGAATCATTCTTTTGCCATGCTGGTTGCTGTGCATGTGAAAAACATGTCAATCCAGATATAGTAATTTCATGTCAGCTCAATCTGCATCGGAGGATGCAAAAGGCCAGAAATATTTCCTTTATCTAAAAAAACATGCCAGCTCAATCTGCAGTCACTACTCAGAGAGGAGTAATTATCTGCTTTGTCTCTTTTTACTGAATCTTACTGAATAAATGCCATGTTTATGGAATTAACTTGTGTATCTATTCTTACATGTGACCGATCAATTGAATTGGTGAACAGTTGTCTATTCTGATAAACACCATGGTTGTTGTTTTGAGTGTTGGCCTGATCTTTCGGTGAGTTTGATAAACGACGTCGTTGAGGAGCGACGTTGATGACTACAACCCTATAGGATGTTGCGCCTTAGCAATCGCTACACCGCGTCTTGAGTGTTATCAACCTTGCCACGACACGGTTGACCTAACGATGAAGGTTAATTCTTGCAATGTAATGAAGAACAATGCAAGAACAAGATAAAGAGCAATCTGGAATTGCAAAAATATTGAAAAACGAAGAAAGTGGGGTTATATTGATGATCTTGACAAGGTGGCTATTCGGCACAACTTGAAAGACTCAATTTGCACATAGCTAAACCAATCTAACAAAACTTGAGAAACCTAGAGGGATGTGTAGCTATTTATGAAGGTGGGATGGCGGCCAAGGGAAAACCCTAGGTCATCCTCTACCAGGTTGGGGCACACACCTTGAGCCCCACTTGGGCTGGGGTCCCAAACGAAGTTACAAGGCCCAAAGCCCATTATAGGTGACGCAACACTATTTCTAAAATAGACACAAACTGTTTTGGCAGTTGTGGCCTCCTCGAATAGAATTTGGAGGTGAGGTCGGATCTGTTGGAAAGTAGACTTAATAAGCTTTCCAGGAAGTCCAAGAATATTCGAAACGTACTCTGTGTGAATAAATTACGACTGATTGAATCCAGCACTATTTCTGCAGTCCGAATCCGAATCTGGAATGTGTTCACCTCAAACTGTTGCTTCCCTTTGTCCATAAACAATGTGGTGGCTTTGAAGAATAGTTGGAGAAGGTTCAGACTCGATCCCCAATCAATTTCATTTATCTGCCATGAACATCCTCCTTCCTTTACATTAATTCATGCCAACAGTTTTGAAAATAAAAACATACATAACTCATGGTGCAACACCCTTTGCACAAATATATAAATGGTAAATCTAACATAGAATGCATGCATCTTAGTTTCGTTGTTGTATAACATCGGCATGGTCATATCTGAGTCGGTGTTGTCCTCATCATTCTCCTCCTCTTGATTGGAAACCGTCCTTGATTTTGATTTGTCATTAAGCAAAGTGTAGCTCACAAGAAAAAAATATCATTGTGCAGCATAACTTGTTCTGTTGAAAAATTGACAATAGGAGGAAATCAACTCACTCGAGTGTTAGCTTGCACAAAAGACGGTGAAGCAGATTTCAGCACGAAAGAATCACTGAATTATGAAAGTTCGCACAACGAGAACATATTGTGGTATTTGGCTGCCCACAACACTCCCCTTCTTGAGAACAAACCTGTAGCTCATTTGCACAAATAGAGGAACTAGAGAAAGAAATATTAGCACTGTTATGATCCTCTACACAACACGTCTCATTATGAAAAAGAGGTATCTTCAAATTTAAATAAATGTACACTCTATGAACAAGATACACTCCTTTATAATTATAATTGCTAATGATATGGAAAATCATATTAGTAGGACATGGAAAATCAGACCTAGCAAATAATTTCTTCTTTAAATTATTGAGCTCACAAAGATCATCAAATTCACCCCAAGTATTTAAAGAAAACATTAATTCTAGTTCTTCTTTCTTATTAATAATGTGAACAAAATGTTTATCTTTAGAAGCAACAAAAGGTTCAAAGTAACATGTTCATTCACTAGTTATGGCATGGATATAAGTGAAGCATCACACAACTCTTCTTTATCACACGGAATAGCAATCAAATCAACTTGTGACAAAGGAAATTTAGCAGGGATGCCCACTAACGATTGCTCTAAAATAGCATGAGTAGTGGATATTGATAGTTCATTGCAAACAACTCACCTTTAGCGATGGTAGCACCAATTTTATTACCTTTTATGCTCTCCTCAGATGGTGTAGGTGTAGCAAGATTGTTTTCATGAAGAGATGGGCTTGTTTGCTCAACGAGCTCATTCTCCTTTGGATTATTCTTCACTTCCTGCAAGCTGTTAGTGATAGAAGGAGACACAAACATATGTTTCACAGATTCTTGTTTTCTCATGTCTATTCCAATTCAACGTTTAGGTTCACAAGCAAGTTGTAGCAAATGAGATAGAGAGCTATATGTTTCATGAAGAAGCATGTGCTGAATTTCTAGATTAAGTTCTCTTAAAAATCGGATCTTTGTAGCCTCTTCACATTCATCTCCCCCACAGCTCAACAAACAATTATGCAAGTCTTGATAGTATGCTCTAGCAGTTTTACTACTTTCTTTAAACATTGTAATTTCTTCAAAAGGATATTAGAATAATACGTGGGAACATAAACATATCTCAAATATCTTTTCATGGTTTTCCAAGATTGAGGCACCTTATCTTGTCTACAAGCATGTTTCCACTTATTTAAAGCATATTTAGTAAAGACACTAGAGACAATCTTAACCTTAGCAATCGCTACAACGCGCCTCGAGTGTTATCAACCTTGCTACGATACGGTTGACCTAACCACGAAATTAATTCCTGCAATGCGACAAAGAACAATGCAAGAATAAGATAAAGAGCAATCTGAAATTGCAAAGATATTGAAAAACGGAGTAAGTGGGGTTCTATTGATGATCAGGACAAGGTGGCTGTCCAGCACAACGTAAAGACTCAAAGTTTGTATGTAGCTAAATCAATCAAACAAAACCAAATAAACCTAGAGGGGTACCTAGCTATTTATGAGGGTGGGTTGATGGCCAAGAGAAAACCCTAGGTCTTCCTTCACCAGGTTGGGGCGCACACACCTTGGGCCCCACTTGGGCTGGGATCCCAAACGAAGTTACAAGGCAAACGCCCATTATAGGTGGCACAACACCGTTTCTAAAATAGACGCAGACTGCTTTGGAAGTTGTGGCCTCCTAGAATTTGGAAGTGAGGTTAGATCTGTTAGAAAGTAGACTTAATAAGCTTTCCAGAAAGTCTAAGAACATCCGAAATGGACTCCGTATTAATAATTACGACCGATTGAATCCAGCACTATTTCTGCAGTCCGAATCCGAATCCAGAACGTGTTCAGCTCAAACTCTTGCTTCCTTTGGCCCATAAACAATGTGGTGGCTTTGAAGAATAGTTGGAGAAGGTTCAGACTCGGTCTCCAATCAATTTCATTTATCCGCCATGCACATCCTTCTTCCTTTACATTAATCCATACCAACAGTTCTGAAAATGAAAACATACACAACTCATGGTACAACACCCTTTGCTCAAATATATAAAAGGTAAATCTAACATAGAATGTATGCACCTTACTTTCGTTGTTGTATAACATAGGCATGGTCATATGTGAGCCGGTGATGTCCTCATCATATTCCATCCAAATGAATTTCAAATTTAAGCTACATTTAGGAAATATTAAGCTTCATATGTTGAATGTATCAATTTCATGAGGCTTCCTATTGTTTAAAGATTTGAAGAAACGAATCTTAAGGAAAAAAATAAATATCCGATGAAAACTTTGGATAAGGGGGCTTAAATTTTTTTCTGGGTAGCAAGGTCCCTATCTTCAAGAAAAAGCATGACCTTATAAAAACAAAATGGACTAGTTACCACTTTGTAGAGAAAAGAGTACAAGGCCCAGAGTTTCAACTATGATAGTTCCAGCAAGGAAATGTCACAACTTAATTCGTCCATTCAGTCATCATTTTTAGCAACTTGAGCTATCAGTGTCAGCACAATGGAAGACGTTCACAAAAGCAGATAGTTGAGATTCCTGACTATTTAGGTAATAATGAAAAAGGACGAATTGCCCAAGTTAAGTGTTTGCTGGAGTTTTGGTTAACATTGGTGCATTTCAACTATTGACCACTACTGCAAAGCTTGATATCAGTCCAACAGTAACTGAAGTTAACATCACCATAGCATTTGCTTCGTCTCTCAATGAAACTGGTGCACTACTGTCTCCAGTCACATATAGTATCCTTCTTTAATCTATACGTTGACTGAATGGTTTCATGAAAAGACTTGCTAACTGGCTATTTTCTAGCACAGTTAGTACAAGTCTACAAAATTTATCGTAGGATTACACACACCATGTGCTTTCATCAACAAATTTTCTCTTAATGAGAAAAATTAACACTAATTTTCTCGGTTATCATGCATTGACAAGTGATTATTCTTTCTCCTTTTCCAGGAAGTTTTTGACAAGGACACATTTATCGACGATTCAATGGGTAATGCAGAGCTGGACATCCGCCCGTTGGTGGAGGTTGTGAAGATGAAACTACAGGATGTTGCCGACAACACCGTGGCAAAGAAACTGGTGCCGAACAGGCAGAACTACCTAGCCGAGGAGAGCACAATATATATATTCGAGGGGAAGGTGAAGCAAGACCTGGTTGTGAGGCTAAAGAACGTTGAGTGTGGGGAAATTGAGCTCCAGCTTCAGTGGGTCGACGTCCCTGGTTCTAAGGGTGTATGAGCTTTGCATTGCCCTGCACTGTTTCGTGGGGCTCCCAACTAAAAGTAAAATGCAAGTGGAGAATCCGAGCTAAGGATGATTGTGACACAGCAAGTGTCTGTAAGATATCCTAGTATGAGGATCTCCTAGCGTTTCAGCGCAGAATGTTACAATCTCAATGTTTTGATATGATTGTATATTGGATTTTCCTCAGATATATTGAAACATCTTCTCTGCAATTAAGCATCGTATGGTGTCGTTCTTGGTGTACAAAAATAATACTAGGTGGGAGCAGCCGAGCAACCACTCTGAACACATCCTTATGGATGCGCCTTGCAAGTGGAAGAGAAATGCTATGTTTACATAATCTTGTTTGGATTAGTGAGCCAGTGACCGGTGACGGAAAATCCAAGTGCTGGTCCCGTTTCGTCATAATTCTGATTTTGTTATGGTGGCCAGATCCTGTAGTTCTGGGAAATGTTTTGGGTAAACTGTCAAATGGATGTCCTGATCCTGTAGTTGATGGTGTGGTCTTAAATGCCCTGTTTGGATGCAAAGTATTTTTAGAGTTTTAGATGATACTACGGTTTTAGAAAATACCATGGTTTTCGAAAACCAAGGTGTTTGGATACAATAACCTCCGTGGTTTTAAAAACCGTACGCCCTCCAAAACCATGGTTTATTTGGAGTTTTAAATAAAGGAGATGCTAAATTTCAGTTGTCTGAAAATAATCTTTCAGTTGTTCAATGTGAACTGCACTACGAACATCCAATGGATTGCACCTCGTTTTCCTCCTCGAACCGTTTTCTTAGCACATCGCTTCATCTCAGCAATGATTCGCTCCCTCTCCCCGCCTGCATCCTCCATCTCTGACGATGTTACTGCCGCCGGATACGCCTCCGTCGCCCCTCCCTTGCTAATTACTAATCCGTTTTTGAGCTTCCCTGTTGCCGGCACCGTCCACCGCCCGCATGCAGCTCGTCAGCGCTGCCGCCGGCTACTTGTCCCAACGCCAAACCGTAGCCGACTACTAGTTCGGCCACCACCCAGGATCTCCCTTTTAAGCCCAGTGAAGCTCTAGCCCTCCAAAAACCCAAAACCTCTAACCTTAAATCTCGCTGGTGGCGTTCAATTGTTCATTGCCTGAAATAGCTCTAGCACTCAAAAACCCAAAACCTCTAACCTTAACTCTCGCTGGTGGCATTCAATTGTTCATTGCCTGAAAGTCATCGAGTTTTTAGGTGCCTGAAACAATAGGAAGCGTGTTTAAATAATCTGCTCCCAACCTCTTTTTTAAAAATCGAGTTCTCTTCGTGCGTGGCTGCCTTAACTCTTGTGCATGCATAGCTTGTACATGTGAATCTCCTACGTCTTGTAGTTTCTTCTATGCATGTCTTTTGTGTATAGGTAAAGATCCGATATGGTATTCTCCTGTACGTTCATGTTGTTTCGATTAATTATGATCAGTTTCTAACTGCAATTTGCAGTTGCTACTGTCCGTTGGAAGCACCGCTTCAACATGTATAAATGTACAATCTATTTATCGACGATTAATAAATTGTCGATCTTACGAATACATGAATAAACTAGGGAATACTTGTTGCATGTAGTCTGACAAGATGTTGAAGTAGATTGCGAGTACAGAAAGCCATAGAGCCCGTGGAGCACTACGTGAAAAGAAGTCCTTAGTGATAGGTGAGAACCGGTATTAGTGACGGGTCCTGTACCCATCACTTTTATCACGTCATTAATGATATATCATTAGTGATAGGTGACGACCTGTAACTAGTATTCAGTCATTAGTGACGGGTCGTAACCGTGACCCGTCGCTATTGACTGAACATTAGTGATGAGTTGTAATCTTGACCCATCACTAATAACTGTTGAATATTTTTCGTATTTTTTAGACACAAAATGACGCGTGTTTGCCCGATCTTTCAGAAGGTAATATGATATGTCGATTGGTGTAGTTTTGACGTTGATGATCCAAAGGCTCCAAACAGAACAGATCGAGAACCCTCTCAACCACTACACCACTACTCCGTGGTTATCAACTGTGCCAAGACGCGGTTGACTTTAACACACTAAATTTTTAATTTTTGCAATAGTTGAAAATTTGCTAGAATTAAATAGGAGTTATAGATTTTATTCAATTTAGAAGGAAATTAATTTCTAAATTTAAATTGACATAGGTTATATTCATGTTTGATGTATTTATGTTGTAGTAAATGCAATAGGCTTTTATGCTTGAAAAATATTTGTAAAAGATCACTAGAAATCACTCGTTCAAACCTTATTTGAAAATAGCCCAAATTCATAAAAGAAAAAAAGCATTCAAAATTGTTAAAACCCTCCTTGTACCAATTCTTCTCCCTCAGCCCACTTTTCCCCCTCCCCTCCCTCCTCTCTCACCGTTATGTGGGCTCCGCCCATGCCGGCAGATTGGCGCGCCTGAGCCGCCCCTTCCCCACCCTATTTCGCTGTCGCTTGGCCCGGCTGGAGCCGAGCCACATCATCCAAGTCGCCAAGCCGAGCCGCCTCGGCTCATCCCCTACATCTGGCCGCTCGCCTCCCCACTCCCCCACCGCTGCTGCCGTCTTCAATTTAGCATCGTTCCCCTTCGCCTCCCCACCTGAGCACCAATCGACCGTGCGCATGTGCTTCTTACCCTCCCATTCCCCTCTTCGATCGCGTGAAACCGTTGCCGTTGCCATTTCTCCGCTCGCTCAAAGTTAAAAGCCATTAACTCCGGCGATGAAGTTCGGTAGCCCCGTGCGTCTCTTCCTCTCTCTTCCCCTCTATAATTTTTATGCCATCGAGTTCGCCGTTCTTTTGCGCACCCCGTCCATCCATCCCCGCCTCTTATTCTCTCTCGGCTTGCCGACGCCATTATCTCATGTGAGTAGTGCGCCGTCGCCGCCATTTAGCGCCACCAAGCCATCTCCGGTCTAGCAAATTGCCCTATTTGCTTTGCAAGTGTCCCAGGAGGAGATCCCGAGCCTCCTCGTCTTCGATTTGGCAACAAAACCCAATCCGCAATGCGCTTCGACCACCTCTGCCAGCCGTCCTCGTCGCCCAGCTTCCACGGCACCGCCTCGACTCCAAACTCCACTTTCGTGAGCTCATCGGCTTCTCCTCCCTCTCTTCCGCCGCTCGTCGGAGAATTCCGACTTCTAGAGCCCCCTTTCTGGCCAACTCCGTCCACCCCGCCTCTGTGCTCAAGCCGTCGGCTCCCTCGATCCACGGTGGACCGGTGGACCGAACCCCCCTTCGGTTCATAATCCGTGGACCTAGTCCACCACCCATTTTCCTATTAAAAAATAATTCATATTTCGCTTTTTGACTTCATCTTGCGCATTAAAAAGAATTTCTAGTATAAAACTTATTCGGTTTATTCTATGAAAATCAAGTAAAATTTGCAAATAAGCCCCTAAAACTTCAAAAGCTCAATACTTTTTGCTCGTAGCTCCGTTTTGGGAGATTTTTGTGCTCAAATGTTCATACAAACATGTAGAATCTTTTTATAGGGTTTTTAATCTCGATTTAGTACTGTTTGGTGTGCTGTCCTTAGAGGTTGATTTTGTGTGCTTTTTCGGTTTGTCGATTAGGAGGTGAGGAGTTCGCGAATCTTCAAGATCAAGCCTTCGAAGACTTTGAGCGACCCTCCGCTGAAGGCAAGTGTCCTTGAATATTTTGCCCCTGTTTTAGGATTCATGTGTAGTTATTTATCCTTCGGTTGCATGCTTGTCTACATGGAAATCCTATGTTAGCGTTTATTAGCTTTGTGTGATTATTCCTTGTCGCCATTGCTTAACCATAGGTTATAATGGGTAGTATATGCTAGTGCAGTCATAGTTGCGAAAATTGTTAATCTTGACTAATGTCTATACAACCAGAAATGGGTATGGTAATCTTGTAGCAACATGGTTTAGGGATCCTCTCAGGATGGTTGGTTTGAGGTGGTGGTATTATAGCAGGCTTGTGTTTGTTCCTGTGTGAGGGTCCTAAGGATCGGTTCTTGAACATGTAAACAAGTGAATCTGCACAACCACGAGGTCTATATGGGTACGGCCTGGACAACTAATTAGCCACCCCTCTAACTCTGTGGGCACCGTTGGATGGTTAAGTGGCAAAAGAGGGGGCTTCTGCAACGATGTAATTGTCTGTTAGCGGTGAAACCTCAGTGGGTGGCTGCAAGTTGGCGGGAGATTTATAAAGGCCTTATAGTGAGACCCTGACTCCACACGCCAGAAGTGTGAAGCAACACGGGAATCATGACTTATGGGGAAAGATGTGCAAACTCTGTAGAGTATCTATCTGGTTGATCAACCGTGCTCACGGACAAGAGTGAATTTGGAGTTCTTCATGATTAGATGGGATCAAAGTTTCGTATGGTTGGTTGGGTAGCCGGGTAATGGAATTACCTGGTGAGTCTTGGTAGTTGGATGGAATCTGATGAGTCATCCCTCTTGCTATAGTAGTGTCTTCACACCTAGTAAATAGGTTGCATGATGTTGGAGTCATAGGTTAAGTTGCTTAGTACAGTTAATCGTGTCTAACTTTTCCTTAACTTAAGCCTCATAGCATGTTTCCCTACACTTGTGGAGTACATTTTTGTACTGACACCCGATGTCCCTTCTCTTGCATCCCCTTTGCTGATTAGAAGCCGTCAATGAAGCTTCTACCTTCGAAGAGGACGACATCGACCCAGAGTTGCTGTTCTAGGCTGGTGTGCCCATGGTCGACACCTGTGGATGATGGAAGCCCCATTGGCTCTCAAGATCTTTACTTATGCTGTGTTTCTTTTAGACCCTTGGGTCTTTTTCTTATAGTTAAATAACGTTATTGTAATTTTGACACTGTGATGATACACTAATGATGTAAACACATGTATGAAACTTGATCCTGGCATACATGTGTTGGGCCCAGTTTTGTTCCTTTAAAACTAGGTGTTACAGAAGTGGTATCAGAGCCGTGTTGACTGTAGGACGCAACATAGATAGAAAGAACGTGTTAAGGACCTATGTTTGTACAAACTACTTTTGTAAAATTGTTTTCCTTCCAGTTTTCTTCTCCCGCTCTTTTGCTCTTTATAAAACTGTTACTAATTTTTTGTCTTCTTCAAAACTTTAGATGGCCCGCATGAAGATCACCCAGCCCAAGCGCGTGCTGGTTCCTGAGCTAGAGGTCCCTGCTGGTGCTGTCTAGGCGCACCAACCCCCAGTCGAGTTCTACTCCGATGGACAGCTCGTCGGCTACTTCGCCTGTACGCTGTGGTACCTGCTTTAGGGTCTGGGCTACCATGACGCACCACTCTTCAAGGGAGTCAGAGTTCTATGTGGAGGCTGTGGTTACTCCTAGTAAGTGGAGGTGACCATGTTCGAGAAGCCCACTGACTTCGCGGAGTCCACACCGCCGTCGCCCTCAGAGCTACCTTCAAGGTTGGGATTGAGGACGCCGCCCGCCAGGCCTGGCTATTCTCTGTAGGGAGAATAGATAGGACATCCACCTCACTCAGTTCGGGAAGTTCCCGTAGTGCCCATTCGACAGCCTGGAGGTCATCTTCGCGCCCATCAATAATGAGCCAGATCTCTTCTTGAGAGAGTAGGTCCACCTCACTGCCGTCCTGTACACCGAGTCGACAGAGCCCTCGACAAGTTGGAGAATATGTATCAGCGTCATGCAGAGCAGGAGCAGAGCGTCCGTGAGCTGCAGATTCTACTAGAGGACCCTGAACAGTTCTCCGAGGAGGCTCCCATGGCTACACCACCCTATTCCCCTCCGTGCAACAAGCTTTGTTAGGCAGATGCAGCAGGTCATTCAAGCACAACAGGAAAGGATTAGAGTCGAGCTAGGATGATGTCCCTAGCTGAATAAGTCATTTAGTCTTGTGTGTTCTAGTAGTCTTGTCTCGTTTGTGCGAGTGTGTGCTTGTGCTCGTATTTGTAGTGTGAACCATGTATTGATCTGGATCTTTGCATGAGTGTTGGTGTAATGTGGGGGTTTCAGATTACATCAGTTAATAATAATAGTTGGGAGTCCATTTCTTTCTTTCGTGGTTATCTGTTCTTCTCTGTTCTTGTCTTGTTATCCACCCTTGCTTTTCCCTTATGTTCCCCACTTGAACCTTGGCTACCAATAGATGGTGAACACCAGGTGTAGCAACAATGTCAACAACAACATCAACAACAACTTCAATGACAACGTCAACAACAACGTCAATGACAATGTCAGCAACAACGCCAATGACAATGCTACCAACGAGTGTGATCTTCCACCCCCGCCCCCTTTGATGGATGCCAATCAAGTGATGACCATTCTCCAAGGCTTAGTCCAGGCTATCAACCAGTGACCCAAAGACCAGTAAGCACCACCGCAGCAGCCACAGTCCAGGCTCAGAATGTTCTTGAGCACTCAGCCACCCACCTTCTCTCAGGCAGTTGAGCCCATGGAGGCTGATGACTGGCTGAAGACAATAGAGAGCAAGCTGCAGATAGCTCAGTGCATTGGAAGGGAGAAAATTCTTTTCACATCTCATCAACTGATTGGTCCAGCTCAAGAATGGTGGACAGCTTACACTACCTCCCACGAGGATCCCCAGGAGATCACTTGGGCAGAATTCTGGAACAGCTTTCGTGCACACCATGTCTCCACAGGTGAATTGAAGATGAAGAGGAGGGAGTTCCTCAGTCTGAAGCAAGGACCCATGTCAGTAAGGGAACACCTCACCAAGTTTACCCAGCTCTCCCGCAACGCCCCCAATGATGCGGATACCAATGAAAAGAAATAAGACTATTTCGTGGAGGGTCTCAACACTGGCTTACAGTATGCCCTCTCAGCCAACGAGTACCCCAATTTTTAGAAGTTGGTGGATAGAGCTTTCATCATGGAGAAGAAATGCCAGAATCTAGGAGAAGAATGCAAGCGCAGTCTGCAAGGTCAGTCTTCTGGCAGCAATACCCGTCCCCGTTTCAACCCTCCCGCCACAGGTCCAATGTTCCTTCATGGAGGGCAGAATCAGCAATAGAGGCCACCACAGAAGATGCCTAATCAGGTTGTAGGGACGTACAAGTCACCAGTGTAGCTAGTGCAGTAGTATCAGTCACATCCTAACTACCACCAGCAACGACCAAACAACAACAACCAGCCCTAGCAGTAGAATCGCACTGGTCAAGGACCGAGCAACATCGGCCCATGTTTCAGTTGTGGCAACTTTGGGCACCTTGCCAACAAGTGTCCTAAGAAGCAACAGGGCCCAGCACAGGCCCAGGGCAACAACAGTCAGCAGCAGCAGCCTCGGTAGAATGCGATGCATGGTCGAGTTAATCACATTGCAGTGGAAGAAGCCCAAAATGCTCCTGATGTAGTGCTGGGTATGTTTTTTGTAAACTCTCATCCTGCTACAGTATTGTTTGATTCTGGTGCTATGCATTCTTTCATATCATCTCAGTTTGTGAATGCATATAAATTGTGAAGAGCATTAATGAAAAATCGGGTGTTAGTTAGTTCTCCTGGAGGAGAAATGGAGTCAAGGCATGTATGCCCTAAAATTAGTATATGCATAAGGGGGTAGACTTTCATGCCAACCTCATCATTCTGGATTCCAAAGGAATTGATATCATACTGGGAATGGACTAGTTGACCAAGTACAATGGAGTCACTGGATGCGCCACAAAGTTAGTACGGTTGACACACACAGATGGAACCAAGGTGGAATTTCAAGCCATGACAGAGTCAGCTAACAACACTAGCCTCAACAAGGCTAATGCAGTGGAAGATAGCAGAGCGGTCAGTGAATTTCTAGATGTCTTCCCAGAAGATATGTCAGGTATGCCACTTGATTGCGAAATTGATTTCGTTATTGAATTAGTACCTGGAACGGCTCCTATATACAAGAGGCCATATAGAATGGATGCTAATAAGTTGGTTGAGCTCAAGGAGCAAATCCAAGAGCTACTAGATAAAGGGTTTATTCTCCCCAGTTCTTCGCCCTGGGGAGCCCCAGTTATCTTTGTACTGAAGAAGGATGGAACCCAAAGGATGTGTATAGATTATCGAGCCCTGAATGAAGTAACAATCAAGAACAAGTGTCCTCTACCCTGCATTGAAGATCTATTTGATCAGTTGAAAGGAGCATGTGTGTTCTCCAAGATCGATATCACCAACTAAAAATTTGCGCCTCGGATATTCCAAAGATGGCATTTGTTACTCTGTATGGTCTATACGAGTACACAATAATGTCTTTTAGGTTGACCAATGCCCCGACTTACTTCATGTATCTAATGAACAAGGTCTTCGTGGAGTATTTGGACAAGTTTGTCGTGGTATTTATTGATGAATCCAGATTTACTCCAAGAATGAGGAAGAGCACGAGAAACATCTAAGAATGGTATTGTAGAAGCTCAGAGAAAACCAACTATATGCTAAACTAAGCAAATGTGAGTTTTGGTTGAAGGAAGTTCCCTTCCTTGGTCACATTATTTCAGCAGGAGGTGAGTCTGTAGACCCATCCAAAGTAAGGGATGTTCTGAACTAGAAAACACCGCAGAATGTTTCAAAGATCTATAGTTTCTTGGGTCTAGCAGGATATTATCGTCAGTTCATAGAATGTTTCTCCAAGATAGCAAAGCTAATGACAGAACTGCTAGAAAAAAGAGTAGAGCTCAAGTGGACAGCTGCTTGAGAAGCTAGTTTCAATGAGTTGAAGAAAAGATTGACCTCGACTCCAGTATTGATCATGCCTAACACCCAGAATCCATTTTCGGTGTATTGCGATGCATCTCATCAAGTTTGGGTTGTGTGCTCATGCAAGAGGGTCATATAGTAGCATATGCATCTAGGTAGTTAAGGAAGCATGAAGAGAACTACCCGACACATGTTTTGGAGCTAGCCGCAGTAGTTCATGCACTCAAGATCTGGAGACATTATTTGATAGGTCAAAGATGTGAGATCTATTTAGATCATAAGAGCTTGAAGTATATCTTCACTCAGCCTGATCTTAATCTCAGACAATGCAGATGGTTAGAGCTCATTAAGGATTACAACTTGAGAATCAACTATCACCCAGGAAAGGCAAATGTAGTGGCTGATGCCTTGAGCAGAAAATTTCATGTCAACGCTATAACTCTTCAAGAAGTAAGTCCCGAGCTATGCAAGGAGTTCGAGAAATTGAATCTGCGAATGGTGTGCAACACCGAGATAGTTGCAATGGAAATAGACTCAACGCTTGAACAAGATATAAGGAAGGGTCAGCTTGAGGATGAAAAGATTTTGGAAATCAAGTAGCTCATCAAAGATGGCAAAGCCCCATATTTCACTGAAGATGAGCAAGGTACAGTGTGGTACAAGCACAGGATATATGTTCCGGACATAAAGGCTATTCGGGATACAATTTTAAAAGAAGCTCATGATTCGGCATATACCATTCACCCAAGGAGTACCAAGATGTACCAGGATCTTAAAGATCAATATTGGTGGTATGGAATGGAATGAAAACTACAATAGCAGAATATGTGGCTTTGTGTGATATCTGTCAGCGAGTCAAAGCTGAGCATCACTGACCAACAGGTCTACTACCGCCATTGAAAGTACCTAAATGGAAGTGGGAAGAAATCAGCATGGATTTCATTGTGGGTCTACCTCGAACACAGTCAGGATATGATTCTATATGGGTTATAGTCGACCAATTGAAAAAAGTAGCTCACTTCATCCCAGTCAAAGAATCCTATCGAGGTCCGAAACTAGCTAAGTTGTATATGTCCAGGATTGTGTGTCTGCATGGAGTACCCAAGATAATTGTATCTAATCGTAGCAGTCAGTTTACCCCACAATTCTGGCAACGCCTACATGAACCTATGGATACAAGGTTGAATTTTAGCTTAGCATATCACCAGCAAACTGATGGACAAACAGAAAGAATGGTAATAGTTAGGACAAGAATCTGCCGTATGCGGAATTCTCGTACAATAATAGTTATCAAGCTACCCTCAAGATGTCTCCTTTTGAAACCTTATATGGAAGGAAGTGTAGAACCCCGTTGTTCTGGAACCAGACCGGGGAAAGCCAAGTTTTCGGTCCTGAAGTTCTAAGAGAAGCAAAAAGACAAGTGCAAGAGATCAGAGATAATCTGAAGACTGCTCAATCAAGACAAAAGAGCTATGCAGATAATCGACATCGAGAACTGACTTTCAAAGTAGGAGACTTCGTGTATCTCAAGGTATCACCGATAAGAGGTCTACACAGATTTAAGGTCAAAGGCAAGCCTTTACCTCGATTTATTGGTCCGTACAAGCTATTGGAAAGACGAGGAGAAGTAGCTTACCAGCCTAAGTTACCACCTAAACTCTCTGGAGTGCATGATGTTTTTCATGTGTCACAGTTGAAAAAGTGTTTGAGATTTCCTGAAGAGCAGTTACCAGTGGAAGAACTAGATGTGCGAGAAGATCTCTCTTACTTTGAATATTCGGTCAAGATTCTCGACATGTCAGAACGGGTTACCAGAAACAGGCAAGTCCATACGTGCAAGGTGCAGTGGAAGCATCACTCAGAAGAGGAAGCAACTTGGGAAAGAGAAGATGATCGAAAGGCCGAGTTTCCCGATCTCTTATCCAATCCTTCTGAATCTCGAGGGTGAGATTCAACCTATGGGGGGTTGACCTGTAACACCCTAAATTTTTATTTTTTGCAATAGTTTAAAATTTGCTAGAATTAAATAGGAGTTGTAGATTTTATTCAATTTAGAAGGAAATTAATTTCTAAATTTAAATTGCCATAGGTTATATTCATGTTTGATGCATTCATGCTGTAGTAGTTGCAATAGGCTTTTATGCTTGAAAATGTTTGCAAAAGATCGCTAGAAATCGTTCGTTCAAACCCCTATTTGAAAATCGCCCAAATTCATAAAAGAAAAAAGCATTTCAAAATTGTTAAAACCCTCCTTGGGCCGATTATTCTCCCTGGCCGACCTTTTCCCCCCTCCCCTCTCTCCTTTCCCCCATCCGAGTGGGCTGCCTCCCTTTCCCCGTGCTAGGCCGCGCCCCCGAACCGGCCAGCCTCTTGCACCGAGCCGCCCCCTCCCTCCTCTCTCACCTCCAGGTGGGCCCCGGCAAGCATGCCTGCAGGCGCGCCTGAGCCACCCCTTCCCCGCCCTGTCTCGCTACCGCTTGTCCCAGGTGGAGCCGAGCCACAGCACCCAAGCCGCCAAGCCAAGTCGCCCCAGCTCATCCCCTACCTCCGGCCGCTCGCCTCTCCACTCACACGCCGCTGTTGCTGTCTTCAATTCTGCATCGCTCCCATTCGCCTCCACACCTAAGCACCAAGCCACCGTGTGCAAGTGCCACTTACCCTCCCTTTTCCCATCTTCAATCGCGTGAAACGGTCGTTGTTACCATTTCTTCGCCCGCTCGGAGATAAAGCTATTAACTCCGGCGATGAAGTTCGGCCGGCCCGTGCGTCTCTCCTTCTCCCTTCCCCTATATAATTTCTATGCCATCAAGTTCGCCGTTCTGTTGCGCACCCCGTCCATCCATCCCTGCCTCTTATTCTCTCTCGGCTTGCTGACACCATTGTCTCCGGTGAGTAGTGCGCCGCCGAGCCATCTCTGATCTAGCAAATTGCCCTCCCAGCTTCGCTGGTGTCCCAGGAGGAGTTCCCAAGCCTCCTCGTCTTTGATTCAATGCCAGAACTGGCTCCCAGATGTGCTCCGACCACCTCCGCTGGCCGTCCTTATCGCCCAGCTTCCACGGCACCGCCTAGATTCCAAACTCCGCTTTGGTGAGCTCACCGGCTTCTCCTCCCTCTCTTCCATCGGTCGTCGGAGAAATATAGCCACTAGAGTGCCCTTTCCGGCCATCTCCGGCCACCCCACCACCGTGCTCAAACCGTCGGCTCCCTCAGTCCATGGTGGACCGGTGGACCGAAGCCTCCCTCCCTTCGGTTCACAATCCATGGACCTAGTCCACTACCATTTTTCCTATTAAAAAATAATTTATATTTCACTTTTTGATGTCATCTTGCGCAATAAAAAGATTATACAGTATAAAACTTATTAGGTTAATTCTCTGAAAATCAAGTAAAATTTGCAGATAAGCCCCTGAAACTTCAAAAGCTCAAAACTTTTTGCTCGTAGCTCCGTTTTGGCGTTTTTTGTGCTCAAATGTTCATAACAACGTGTAGAATCTTTTTATAGGGTTTTTACCTAGATTTGGTACTATTTGGTGTACTTTTCTTAGAGGTTACTTTTGTGTGCTTTTTTCGGTTTGTCGATTAGGAGGTGAGTAGTTCGGTAATCTTCAAGATCAAGCTTTCGAAGACTTTGAGCAACCCTCCGCTGAAGGCGTGTCCTTGAACATTTTGCCCCTATTTTAGGATTCATGTGTAGTTATTTATCCTTTGATTGCATGCTTGTCTAAATGGAAATTCTATGTTAGAGTTTACTAGCTTTGTGTGATTATTCCTTGTCGCCGTTGTTTAACCATAGGTTATAATGGGTAGTATATGCTAGTACAGCCATAGTTGGGGAAATTGTTAATCTTGACTAATGTCTATACACCCAGAAATGGGGGGTATAGTAATCTTGTAGCAACATGGTTTAGGGATCCTATCAGGATGGATGATTTGAGGTAGTGCTATTACAACAGACTTGTGTTTGTTCTTGTGTGAGGTTCCTAAGGACCGGTTCTTGAACATGTAAAAAAGTGAATCTGCACAACCACGAGGTCTATATGGGTATGGACTTGCCAACTAATTAGCCACCCCTGTAACTCTGTGGGCACCGTTGGATGGTTAAGTGGCATAAGAGGGGGCTTCTGCAGCAATGTAATCATCTGTTAGCGGTAAAACCTCAGTGGGTGGCTGCAAGTTGGCGGGTGCTTTGTAATGGCCATTGGAAAGGTCTCATCATAATCTTTCCATCAAGTCCAAGAGTGCCTCAATTGGACTCAATATGTGAGAGTTATGCCTGTTTTACTGATGTGCTGTCCTGAGACTCGACCACGACTACGACCACGGCTTCGACCATGACCACGACTAGAGCTTAGCCTCGAGTCTGAGTAGACTTAGCCTTTGAGGGGTGACGTCAAGGTAAGATTTTGATGCTTCTCCCATATTCCTAAGCAACAAAAAAACACAAAACTTAGTCGTATTATATTCTCTACGAAGAAAATATGAACAATAAGGAACGAATTCACCATATGTGTATTCAAGGGAGCCATGGGCTCATCATACTCCCCTTCTTTACAACAAACCGTCTTCGGTTTGCCTATAGCATTGTCTTGTCCATAAACTTCTATATAAAGCAAAATGCACAAGGAACTCTCATTATGCAATATCATAAGTTCTTTATCAAACAATTGTAATTCTTTTTTAAATGATTGTACCTGATCATCATTGGTCATACTAAACATCATTGGTACAATGTATGAATGTATCATTTCTTTCTCCCCTTCTTTAAACGAGTAATATTTTCTTGCTCTCATTCTTTAAAAGAAGTGATATTTTCTTGCTCCCCTTCTTTAAAAGAAGTGCCATTGCATGGCACCCTAGTATAGATTTGTATCTTCTGTATAAATAAAGGTGAAGCAATGGTTGTGGTGCATGGTAGCATTCAACAACACTCCCATTCCTGTGAACTACTCAGTGGGTTACAAATAGGACTAGAAAAACTTGACATGACATTAATATTGCAACTGTAGTTCTCTAAATGTTCACTTTCAGGCATAATAGTAGAAAGTTTCAGATTTGAACAAATATAAACTCGATGCACCATATATTCTAATTTATCATTGTATCTGCCAATAACATGAAAAATATTCTGTGACAAACATGACAAATCAGAATTAAGTTTTAATTTCTCTTTTAAATGATTTAGATCACAAAGAACATCAAATTCAATATAACTTAAAGTATTTAGCGAAGATAACAACTTCAGCTCTTCTTGCTCACTAGCAATGCATTGAACACGTTTAATTTCAGAACAACTATACATTTGTAAAACATAGTTAATACATCATGCACAAGTTGTGGTTGTGATATAAGTGAAGCATTACCGCACAACTCTTCTTTATCACAAGGAACAACAAACAAATCATCTTGTTTCAAAGGTAAAACAATAATATGGTCCACTAATGGTTGCTCTACAATAGCATGTGTAGTGGGCAATTTCAACACATCAAAGTATTCCTCACCTTGTGTGAGTGTGGTGATGAGGACATTACTCTTTCGGATACACACACCGAGTATTCCTCCAATAATAGGTCCATTGACACGAGCTCGTGCACATCAACTAAATCATGAGGTGAGCTCGTTCCTTAGTGTTTCTTTATATTTTGATAAGGATAGGATGCTACTGAATAATTGTGATGTATTGTTACTTAGGAACACGGGAGAAGACCAGCAAGGGCGCCCAAGCCAAGGTGGAGGTCCAATCAAGTTCGAGTCCGTTTCAGAGTCTAGAACCAGACTACACTAAAATCATTGCCCAGGACGCATACGGACTCTGTTTTTGACGTTCTACACATGGTTGGAAAGCGAAGGAGATAGGATTTCCAACGGGACTGGTCCCATGTCCAAATTCTTTTTGAGTCAACAGGAATCGTCAAAACAAGTGGATATCCAGAATCTGTCAGGGTGCTGCACCACCATCTTTTGGCCCGTTGGGCCGTGTAACATGTTGGAGTCCATTAGGGACGCGTCCAGGGGTCCTTGGCCGACCGTAGTCTCTTATATACAGTAGCTGCTGCCCCAATTAGGGTTGAGTTTTGCTTAGATATTGATCTACACACAGATTGTGAGATTTTCGCTCTTGTTCCGGACCGACTAAGCCGCCGCAAGTGTTTGTGGAACCCCAACTTCGAGTGCTTGAATACTATTCGCAATATTTCAGATTGCATCTACTACATTCTTGCTTGTGTTCTCAGTATGCTTGCAGGGATTGAAACTTCTTAGCGAGGTCAACCGCGCGACATGGTTGATAACCAACAGAGCTATGGTGTAGTGATTGCAAGGGAGACGATCTATTCGGGTCGAAGCCTTTGGATCATCAACGTCGAGTTCTCCACCTACCGACTTATTGCTACCTATCGGAAGATCAGGCCAACAATCCCATCATCTGGTATCAGATTTTGAGGTTGCCCATTAGGTAATTTCGTTTTCCCCTTTAGATTAGTCTATTTTTCATTACCTAGAGTCCAGAAAAAACTAAAAAAAAATCCGGCAATTTCCGCTACCCTAGAACCTTTTGTGCCTTTGCAATTTTTATTTTCAGTTGCGCGTTGTTGAGTTTGTGTTCGTGGTCGAGTCTTGTTGCTGGTTTAGAGTCGTGTTCTTGGTCTTTAGTCAACGCTCCGTGCTATTTTGATCACGCCGCTATCCCATCGCCACCATCCCCACCAACAAGTCGAGCCACCACATTACTCGATTTGCCACCGTGAGCCGCCTTGTGTTACTTTCCGCCACCCCAACCCTAGATAGGTCGCAAGTCACCTTGTATCAATTGCCCTGCCACCGCTACCCTCCTTGTTCCTCTCGCGATCCTATTTCTTGCCATGCCTTAACGAGAACAATTTCTGCAAGAGGTGCTTTGAAAAAAAAACCTAACTCGACAAGGGTTCAGTAAAACGGCCATAACTTTCTCATACGGACTCGGAATCAGGCAAAAAATTTTTTCACGGACATCTACAGAAAAAGTTACATCCGTTGCTCCCCCACTTTTTTAGGTTCTGCCGAAATTTTTTTCCCAAATTCAGCTTGAAAGATTGAGTATTCGAGCCGCGAAGTTTTCGCACGCTTTTCAGATAATGTGTTTGATTTTCTATGGGCCACATCTTGCATCCATTTGCATTGAAAATTTCTGTGGTTGTTTCTTGTGTGCTCCTAGTTCAGAAAAAAATATCAAAAAAATACAAAAAAATCATGATTTCTACTAGTGCTAAAAGACAAAAAAGAGGAGCACATAGAGAACACCCAGATAATTGTGCTGTTTGTTGTGTCTTTCCATCTTGTGCTTTATCTGATCATCCTGTTTAGCTTTATTTCAGCTGTTGTGCTAGGACTAGGGACACGTGATAGACCAGCAGCTGTGATTCATACTTTGGACACTTATTTAGCTTTGCTCATCTGATTACAGTTATTGCTAATCCTTGCTACCATATTGTGCCTTTCCAAGCTCCACCTCCTTTGATCCGAACAGGTTCACTCTTGCAATCATCCCATGCTTCACATGGTTTCCAGACTTGTCACCGGTTGTTCCTCCTTGCTGCGTTGGTAAGAACATTTGTAAGAGCGTGGTAAGACGCTTGAGTGTGTGTGATTCCACCTTCCACCTAGTAGTTGATAGGGATAATATTGTGTTGTCTTTTGTTTTCTACTAACCATGTCAGGTGATGGCTCTCCGTCGGATTTTAAGGATTGTGAGTCCAAGGAAGAACTCAACAAAGCCTTGCAGGATCATACTAGACTATTGACAGACATTAGAACAAGCATTGCTAACCTTGTCACGCGAGTGAACGACCTTGAGTTGCGACAGCCACCACAGGATGATAATAATAATGGTGACGGAGATGGTGACCAGGATGATGGTGAGGTTTTTGTTGGGCAAGATGCGCATGCTGAGCAACGTCATCCTGCTGAACAATTACATCATGAACAACAACAACGTCGTCAAGGTAACGGAGGTAATAATGTTAATCGCAATGGTCGCGATGATCCTTATTCTAAGATTAAGTTTTCAATACCTCCTTTTGATGGTGCATATGATGCTGATGCTTATTTGTATTGGGAAATGATGGTTGATCAAAAGTATAGTTCTCATATGGTTCCTGAAATGCATAGAGTTAGACTAGCCACTTGTGAGTTCACGAATTATGCTATTATTTGGTGGAATGGTTTAGTTTCTAGTGGCTTAGAACCTGAATCATGGCCTAGACTAAAGTGTGCCATGCGCAATAGATTTATTCCTCCTGATTATACACGTGAATTGAAAAAAAAATTGCAGCGCTTAAATCAAGGTTCTAAATCTATGCATGATTACTATCAAGAGCTTCAAATTGCTATGCTTCGTTGTAATATACAAGAGGATGATGAGGATACCATGATTCGTTTTTACTCCGGGTTGAGACGTGAAATTTAGGACCTTGTTGATTATAAAGATTACAATACTACCAATAGGTTGTTCCATTTTGCTATCTTGGCAGAAAAAGAACTGCAGGGTCGACAACAGGTGCAGAAATTGAGGAACAATTTTGGGAGTACATCTACTTCACGAGTACCACCAGGACAAGAAAAAACATTCCCTTCTACATCTACATGATCTGCTGCCCACTCCTCCAACACTCGGGCGCGTTCAGCAGGAGCACCACCACCATCACGTGAGGTGAGCACATCTACTGTTTCGCAGGATCCAATGCCAAGCTCTTCTTCAAGTGCAGCTACCACGGGTCGTACAACGGGCATTGTGTGCCGTCGCTGCCAAGGTATTGGCCACATCATGAAGGATTGTCCAAGCCAGCGAGCATACTCCGCAACAGCAGATGGTGGATATGTTAGTCATAGTGATGTCGAGGAAGAATATGCATTTGAAGTTAATCTTGCAGCCGATCATGACATGGATAGTGAGGGGGAGGAGATTAGTGGTACCGTTGCCACGGAGAGTTATGCAGCACGCACCTTCATTGTGAAGCGAGTTTTGAGTTCTCAAATGGAGCAAGCAGAGCAGCTATAACGCCATAATCTATTCCATACATTCCTCATTGTCAAAGATGCATGTGTTCGTACCATAATTGATGGGTGAAGTTGCAACAACCTATTGAGCTCCAATCTTGTGAAGAATCTTTCCTTGCCAACACGTGCACATCCTCATCCATACTACATTCAGTGGTTCAATAACAGCGGCAAGGTTAAGGTAACACAACCTGCGAGAGTACATTTTTCTATTGGTTCCTACCATGATTATGCTGATTCTGATGTAGTGCCTATGCAAGCATGTTCACTTTTGTTAGGCCATCCTTGGGAATTTGATACCGATGCTACACACCATGGTAGAAGTAATAAATACTCTCTCATGCACAAGGGAAAGAAAATCACTTTGCTTCCTTTGACACCTGCTGAAATTGTGCAATGTGATAAAATGCTAGCTGAAAAAGAAAAGAAAGAAAGTGTTTTGGAATCTGAAGATCAGAAAGTAGCTCAATCTGTTTTCCCACCTAAGAAAGAGAAGAACACACCTAGGTCCAAAGGCATTAAGTTAAAGGGTGGTGTTATGCTTGCTACTAAATCTGACCTTGCTGAAATTCAAGATAATGATGCTTTGTGCTATGCTTTGGTATGCAAAGAGATTTTATTTTCAATTGATGATATACCTAGCTCTTTGCCTGCTGCTGTCACTAACCTTTTACAGGAGTATAAGGATGTCTTTCCAGCTGAGATACCCCCGGGGCTGCCACCATTGAGAGGTATAGAGCACCAAATAGATTTGATCCCGGGAGCGACTTTGCCAAACCGCACTGCATATAGGACCAATCCGGAGGAGACTAAGGAAATTCAGCGACAAGTCCAAGACCTGTTGGACCGTGGGTACGTACGAGAGAGCCTTAGTCCTTGTGCTGTTCCTGTTCTTTTGGTTCCTAAGAAAGACGGTACATGGCGCATGTGTGTTGATTGTAGAGCCATTAATAATATCACAATAAGGTATCGTCACCCTATTCCTAGGCTAGACGACATGCTTGATGAGTTGAGTGGTTCTATTATTTTCACAAAGATTGACTTGCGTAGTGGTTACCACCAACTAAGAATGAAATTGGGAGATGAATGGAAAACTGCTTTCAAAACTAAGTTCGGTTTATATGAGTGGTTAGTGATGCCTTTTGGTTTAACTAATGCACCTAGCACTTTCATGAGATTGATGAATGAGGTTTTACGTGCTTTCATAGGAAGATTTGTGGTGGTGTACTTTGATGATATTTTGATCTATAGCAAGTCACATGAAGAACACATTGATCATCTATGTGCTGTTTTTACTGCTTTGAGAGAGGCACGTTTGTTTGCTAACCTTGACAAGTGCACCTTTTGCACGAATAGAGTTGCTTTTCTTGGCTATGTTGTTACTCCACAGGGAATTGAAGTGGATGAAGCCATCAAGAGCTGGCTGACCCCTGGGACTATCACACAGGTGAGAAGCTTTCATGGCCTTGCAGGGTTCTATCGGCGTTTTGTGAGAGATTTCAGCACCATTGCTGCCCCACTCAATGAGTTGACAAAGAAGGGCGTTCCGTTCCAATGGGGGCCAGCACAAGAACAAGCTTTTAATACGCTGAAAGAGAAGCTTACGCATGCACCTCTACTCCAACTTCCGGACTTTGGTAAGACTTTTGAGTTAGAATGTGATGCTAGCGGTATTGGAATTGGAGGAGTGCTACTACAAGGAGGTAAACCCGTTGCTTATTTTAGTGAGAAATTGAATGGGCCATCTCTGAATTATTCGACTTATGATAAGGAGTTGTATGCTTTAGTGTGAGTTTTAGAAACATGGCAACATTATCTTTGGCCCAAGGAGTTTATTATTCATTTTGATCATGAAACTTTGAAACATATTAGAAGCCAAGCCAAACTGAACAAACGTCATGCTAAATGGGTTGAATTTATAGAGTCATTTCCTTATATCATTAAACACAAGAAAGGTAAAGATAATGTCATTGCAGATGCGTTATCTAGACGTTATACCATGCTGTCCCAACTCGATCATAAGATTTTTGGTTTAGAAACAATTAAAGGATTATATGCTAATGATTTGGACTTTAAAGATGCTTTTGAACATTGTAAAGAAGGAAGAACTTGGAATAAATATGTGCTGAATGATGGATTGCTATACCGTGCTAACAAGCTATGCATTCCAGCTAGCTCTATTCGTTTATTGTTCTTGCAGGAAGCGCATGAAGGTGGTTTGATGGGACATTTTGGAATGAAGAAGACTGAGGATGTACTGGCTGCTCACTTCTTTTGGCCTAAGATGAGGCGCGACGTCGAGCGCTACGTGGCACGCTGCACTACTTGCAATAAAGCTAAGTCTCACTTGAACCCACATGGACTTTATATGCCTCTTCCCGTTCCTAGTGTGCCTTGGGAAGATATTTCTATGGATTTTGTTTTAGGATTGCCTAGGACCAAGAGGGGGAGGGATAGTATATTTGTTGTTGTGGATCGTTTTTCAAAAATGGCACATTTTATACCTTGTCACAAGAGCGATGATGCTACAAACATAGCTGATTTGTTTTTCAGGAAAATCATTCGCTTGCATGGAGTGCCTAACACCATTGTTTCGGATCATGATGCAAAATTTTTGAGCCACTTTTGGAGGTCACTTTGGAATAAACTTGGGACAAAGCTGCTATTTTCGACGACATGTCACCCTCAAACCGACGGACAAACGGAGGTTGTAAATGCACATTATCCACCATGTTGCAGGCTGTTTTGAAGAAAATATTGAGGATGTGGGAAGAGTGTCTACCCCATATTGAGTTCACTTACAATAGATTAGTTCACTCCACCACCAAGGTAAGTCCGTTTCAGGTAGTGTATCGTTTTAATCCCCGTGCCCCTATTGATTTACTGCCTTTACCAACATCCGAGAAATTGAATTTTGATGCTAAGACACGTGCTGATTTGATTCTGAAAATGCATGAGTTGACTAAGGAAAATATTAAAAAGATGAATGAGAAGTATAGAACTTATGGTAGCCAAGGTCGGAAACATATTACTTTTGAAATTGGTGATCTTGTGTGGTTACATTTGCGCAAAGATAGGTTTCCTGATTTGAGAAAGTCTAAATTGCTGCCTCGAGCTGATGGTCCTTTTAAAATTATGGAAAAGATCAATGATAATGCATATAAGCTTGAGTTGCCTACAGATTATGGGGTTAGTCCCACATTTAACATTTCAGATTTGAAGCCTTACTTGGGAGAAGAAGATGACATTGCATCGAGGATGACTCCAATTCAAGAGGGGGAGGATGATGAGGACATCACTCTTTCGGATACACACACACCGAGTATTCCTCCAACAATAGGTCCATTGACACGAGCTCGTACACGTCAACTAAATCATGAGGTGAGCTCATTCCTTAGTGTTCCTTTATATTTTGATAAGGATGGGATGCTACTGAATAATTGTGATGTATTGTTACTTAGGAATACGGGAGAAGACCAGCAAGGGCGCCCAAGCCAAGGTGGAGGTCCAATCAAGTTCGAGTCCGTTTCGGAGTCCATGACCAGACTACACTAAAATCATTGCCCAGGACGCATACGGACTCTATTTTTAACGTTCTACACATGGTTGGAAAGCTAAGGAGATAGGATTTCCAACGAGACTGGTCCCATATCCAAATTCTTTCTAAGTCAACAGGAATCGTCGAAACAAGTGGACATCCAGAATCTGTCAGGGTGCTGCGCCACCATCTTTTGGCCCGTTGAGCCGTGTAACTTGTTGGAGTCCATTAGGGATGCGTCCAGGGGTCCTTGGCCGACCCTAGTCTCTTATATACAGTAGCTGCTGCCCCAATTAGGGTTAGGTTTTGCTTAGATATTGATCTACACACAGATTGTGAGATTTTCGCTCTTGTTCCGGACCGACTAGGCCGCCGCAAGTGTTTGTGGAACCCCAACTTCGAGTGCTTGAATTCTATTTGCAATATTTCAGATTGCATCTGCTACATTCTTGCTTGTGTTCTCGGTACGCTTGCAGGGATTGAGCCTTCTTGGCGAGGTCAACCGTGCGACACGGTTGGTAACCAACGGAGCTGTGGTGTAGTGATTGCAAGGGAGACGATCTGTTTGGGTTCTCCACCTACCGACTTATCGCTACCTATCGGAAGATCAGGCCAACAATCCCATCATGTGGCACCTTGTTTATTACCTTTATTTTCTTCCTTGGTTGATATAGGTGCATTAGCATTTGTACCTCTTTGTAACATGCATGGAGCAGTAGATGTCTCCTCTTTGTCCTTTCTATTCTTCTCATTTTCCTCCTCTTATTTATTCACTTTTTCCTGCAAAATATTAGTCACAGGTAGAGGGGCAACAAGGTTTTCCTCCTCTGAAAGATGCACTTCTTCTTTACACATAGATGCATGAGATTGAGTAATAAATCTTTCTCTCATAAGAATTTTTATTTCTTTCCAAGTTCGTGGAACGTTTTTAGATGCACACAAATTCTTCCACCAAATGGATGCACAACTAGTTAAAATAGAAGCGGCATTCCTAATCTTCCTCTTTTCACGCATTCAGCATTGGGCAAACATTTTATCTATTGCTATTTCGCAATCAATGTACTCCTCGGCACCAAAATCATCATAAGAAGAAGGTGAGGAAAGGATATTATGATATGTGGGAGAAGATGTAGCAGTGGTGGTGTGGCTCTCAAGCAACTTCTTCTTCTCTTCATCCATTGCTTTGTTGATTTTGCTATCCTGCAAAAGGTTAGTGAGAACAAGAGACAAAGAACTAGAAATATCCTCCATTGGAACTAAGGATTTTTCATATT